>NC_080685.1:55045819-57496054 GCF_030445035.2 Dasypus novemcinctus | reverse complement strand
AGTTATTTGTTTTTCAACTCCAAATTGTTGAAAGATAATAACAATGAATGTTCACAGGAAAATACCTGAGATCGTTTTTCTCCTGTCTCCATTTTTCAAATCCAGCATTCATTTATTGAATTTTCCCTACTTGTTCTTGCAGTATGGTGGAGTTTTTCGTTTGTTTGCTTCCTGATATTTCACAAAAACAAGCTTTCGCCTATACATTATAGTCCTTTGTTAAAAACCACCAAGTTTAGATAAAATCATTTATTATTCCATTCTTTACTTTTCAGGGCTCTCTGTTGGATGCATTGTTGTAAGTTAGCTAAATTTTAACAATAAAGTAGTGCCACTTTTATATATATAACTTCTGCAGCTGAGAGAATAAAAGTAAAATATAAATATATATAGGGCTACAACAGTTATACATATATAACAATATTTATAACCACCTCATCTTAACCTGAGAAAAATATCTTTTAGACATTTGGGTCTGAACTCACTGGCAAGCAGTGAAGCCCATATATTCTACCATTAAATAAATTATTCAGTAATCTGTGATGTCCTTGTAACATGAGAATCCCCTATTAAAAAAAAATAGCTGCACTGCTTACAGAGGCACATGCCTGGTATTTATAGTCTTTATGGAAGTTGCTTTGTTAGCAAACCCATCTAGGGCTTCCTGGTGATCTCCAAGGATTGATGGTTTTGCAAAGGGTTTTTACACTAAGCCTGTCATTGCATGCACATGTGTGGGTGTGTGATGCACATGTACGCATACAGGCAGAGGACCGGCAGAGAAAGCCTGAGCGGTAGGAGTTATTTGTTAGATCTGCCTCATTTCCCCCTAAATTCAAATAGGGACAAAGCAATGACAGGTCACCCATAGATGCAATTATATGTAGTCTTGGCTGTATCTAGGCAACTGAGTTCCTAAGTTTTTCAAAGTAAACACTTCGGATTTCCCTTCCAGACAAGTAGGAGTTTGGGACACTGAGCCTCCCCTTCCCCCCTCTCCCACGTTTGAGCATGATGCCTTGGAAGCTGGGGTGGCATCTGAGTTGCATGGATTTGAGGAATCAAGGAGGCAGCTTAAAGAGCAAAGTTGGGCAGATGATCAAAATTAATTATTCTAGAAGGGCTGGAGACTAAATAGCCAGGTGTCTATTTTCTTATAGTTTAATTTTATTAGAAAATATTTTATGAACATAAAAACTTAATTGGTATATGGACAAATCAATTTCCTTTATAATAGGCCCATGAAGGCTGGAATACCCAGCTGACTACATTATTCATGCAGTAGGTCTTGTTAACTTTTGAGCTACAATTATTGAAAAGCTTTCAATACTGTACATCAACTCACACCCCAAAATTGGGCATACACAGCATTTTCAGCGTATTGAAAACTGGGTGGATGACAAGTGAAGTGGGATGTGTGTGAAATACTATTTGAATTTTTCCAACACTTCATACAGTTGTTCAGAAGTGAATTTTCTGAAAAATAAAATATATTATGAAAGCTGCACAAGTAATCAGTATCAATGAACAGTTTAAGTGTACAAAATAGGTTTTAAAAATTAAATACACACAAGGAGATTTCATTACACACCTATCAGAATGGCTAAAATTTTAAAAAAATGTGGACACTGTCCATTGCTGGCAAGGATACTGAGAAACTGGATCAATCATACACTGCTGGTGGGCATAGCCTCTCTGGGAAGTTTGGTAGTTTCTTATAAAACTCAACATGCAATTACTATGCTACCCAGCAATTGCACTCAGGCACTGTTATGGTTTGAATTGTGTCCCCCCAAAACATATATTCAAGTCCTAGTCCCTGGTCCTGTGAAGGTGACCCTGTTTAGGTACAGGCTCTTTGAGGATGTTAGTTATGATGAGGCCATACTAGCCAACATGACTGGAGTCCTTATAAGCAGAGGAAATGGGGACACAGTGGGTAAAAGGGAGAGATGGCCCCGTGTGACAGAGGCAGAGATTGAGTTGTGTACCCAAGGGGGAGAAACAAAGCAAACAGCTCTTAATCCATTCCCATGGATGTGAACCCATTGTGAAAAGGGCCTTCTAAGATGTTATTTTTGGTTAAGGTGTTGCCAATTGAGTCAGAATGGGTCTTAATCCTTTTACTGGAGACCTTAAAGAGAAGGCCAGAGAGAGAAAGCCACAAGAACCTAGAAGCCAGAAGTTAGCAGAACCTGGAAGAGAAAGGAGAAGACACCACCATGAGCATTGCCGTGTGACAGAAAAGCCAAGCACCCAAGAATCACTGGCAGTCAACCCCAGAAAGACACAATATTTGAGAAGAAAGCATTGCTTTGCTGATATCTCGACTTTGGATATTTCCTAGCTTTAAAACTGTGAGCCAATAAGTTCTTATGTTTTAAGCCAACACATTGTATGGTATATGTTTTAGCAACTAGGAAACTAAGATATGCCACAAGACAAGGAACATCATGAATTGATGGCCACTCATGGGTAAGCCAGGAGAGGCATGAACGGCTTCTCCCCATTAAGAGGAAGTATGGCCCTGCCACACCTTGATTTCAGACTTCTATCCTCCAAAACTTTGAGACATTAAATTTCTGTTGGTTAAGCCAAGTAGTTGTGGTATTTGTTATGGCAGCCCTGGCAAACTAAGACAAGCACTTATCCTGGAGAAATAAAAATTGTGTTTATGTTCACACAAAAACCTGTACACAAATGTTCATAGCAGCTTTATTCATAATACCTCAAAACTCAAAACAACTCAGATGTCCTTCAGTGGGTGAATGGTTAAACAAACTGTGATAAATCCTTACCATAGAATACTACTCAGCAATAACAAAAGATAAAACTATTGATACACACTACAACTTGGAGAGCTTTAAAGGGATCTAGGCTTAGTGAAACAGCTTAACCCCCAAAATTACATATTGTGTGATTTCATTTATATGTAACATTCTTGAAATGACAAAATTATAGAGATGGAGAACACATTAGTGGTGGTTGCTAGTGGTGAGAAATGGGAGCTAAGGGCAAAAGGAAAGTAGGTGATATCATAAAAGGGCAAGAAGAGGGAAGTGGATGTGGTAGGAAAAGGATGTGGCTCAGGCGACTGGGCTCCCACCTACCACCTGGCAGGTCACTGGTTTGGATCCCTGTGCCTTCTAAAGAAGACAGCGAGCTGGCGCCATGAGCAGGCATAGCAAGCTGACACAGTAAGAGACAAAAAAAGATAAAACATTATGAGAGACACAACAAAACAGGGACCAGAGGTTCCCGGTGCCTCCTAAAGAAGACAGCAAGCTGACATGATGGGCAAGCATGGTGAGCTGACACAACAAGGTGACGCAACAAGAGATGTGGGGAGGAAGAACAGAATGAGAGACACAACAAAGCAGGGAGCGGAGGTGGTTCAAGTGATTAGGCACCCCTTCCCACATTGGAGGACCTGGGTTTGGCCCCCAGTGCCTCCTAAAGAAACAAGGAAGACGAACAGACTCAGCAAGTGAAAAACAACAAGGGGGTGGGGAGAAACAAGTAGATAAAATAAATCTTTAAAAAAAGGGCAAGATGAGAGATGATGATCGATACACAAACCTCAACACGTGACAAAATAGTATAGACCTTAATACATACACACAAATGAGTACATGTAATACAGGGGAAATTTGAATAAGATTAGTGGATTGTATCAATGTCAATAGCCTGGTTGTAATATTGTAAGCTATTACCATTAGAGGAAACTGGGTAAAGGGCACATGGGATGTTTTTGTGTTATTTCTTACAAGTGCATGTGAATCTACAATTATCTCAAAATTAGAAGTTGATTAAATTTTAAAAATCAAATAAATCTGGATTCTCATGTAGATCTCTGTTAATCTTGTACAGAGAAGGAATCCAGGTGTGAAGCTAAAGAAAGACAAGTGGGGTGGCGGACTTGGCCCAGTGGTTAGGGCGTCCATCTACCACATGTGAGGTCCGCAGTTCAAACCCCGGGCCTCCTTGATCCATGTGGAGCTGGCCCATGCGCAGTGCTGATGCGCGCAAGGAGTGCCCTGCCACGCAGGGGTGTCCCCCGCGTAGGGGAGCCCCACGCACAAGGAGTGTGCCCCATAAGGAGAGCCGCCCAGCGTGAAAGAAAGTGCAGCCTGCCCAAGAATGGCACCACCCACACGGAGAGCTGACACAACAAGATGACACAACAAAAAGAAACACAGATTCCCGTGCCGCTGACAACAACAGAAGCGGGCAAAGAAGAAGATGCAGCAAATAGACACAGAGGACAGACAACCGGGGTGGGGTGGGATGGGGTGGGGTGGGGGAAGGGGAGAGAAATAAATAAATAAATAAATCTTTTAAAAAAATAAAGAAAGACAAGTGGAGAAGGCTGAACTCGTTCAAAGAACAAAGGCAGAGACTGGAGCTATTCCTCTGTGCTTACGTGTATGTGTGCGCACTCACGTACATGACCACGTGAGGGTATCAGGAGAGGTTATATTTGGCAAACTGGAGCAGAGGTGTGGAGGGGGCTCTTAGCAATGGGCTAATAACAGCTGGGGGGCTCTAAGAGGCACAGACAGGAATGGATAGCAGCTCCCTATGGGGCCTGAAGTTCAAGTAGGAGCTTTTTAACTTTGGTAGCTCAAACATATGCTATTAGATAGCACTTGAATTACTCCAATGCTGGAACCACATCTTTTGTTTTTGTTTTGTTTTGTATTGTTTGGTTTGGTTTGGTTTTGGTGTGTGTGATTCAAGTCATGAATAGAGCAGTGGATTATCTTTGGGCAGCTGTGAATGGGATTGACTGTATTAGTCACCACAGCTTCAACTGTGCTTCTGTTTGGTTATCAAAATGCAATTCCATTGATACCTCCTCTTTACTCTACCCTCTGTGAGTGCCATGAAAGAGAGCTCTGGTTGAAAAGAAAACTTACCCTGAATGTGTATTTATAATGTGCCCTCACTTATTCAGATCTCAGTTAACCCACCTTTAGGATAATCCAAAATGAAGAAAAGTAAGAGTTGATAAAGAAAGACAATGAATGGGTGAGTCAGGGCAGGCCCTGGGGTCTGTTCCCTTAGACCTTTGGTGGACTCAGTGGAACCTTAAGGCCTGGGTTTAACTTGAGTCTAACTTCATCTCAGAGCTGGAATTGGGTGGGAAGGACTAACAACAACCTACTGACTAGACAGAGGAGGACTGGGAGTCCAGGAGATTAATGGGAAAAACAAACAAAGGTACTTAGCTTTCTGCTCAACTCAAACTTCCAATGCTGCTTTCTTATTGGCAATTCAAACTTGTAATTAACTGGTTCCTTAGTTCAGCTCCAGAAACCAAGAAAGTGCCACAGTGTTTCCTTAATAGCTCTGTTTCTGATTAGCTATCATTTTGGTTCATTTTCTTCCTTCAGATACTCGTTGTTGTCCTAGTGTGTTTAAAGGACACTCACACTTCATTTAGGTATCTTAATGGAACCCAAACAGGCATTTTCTGTTTAAATTTGGGTGTCTATTTTTTTTTTTTTTTTGGTCTCTTTTCATGTGGTCCTCCAGATTAAGGTAGTTTGGGGCAAACAAAGGGGAAAAGAATGCACACTGGGGCCAAACAGATTTGTACTTGCCACTATGTGATTGCATCCAGGTATTTAACTTCTCTAAACCTAAGTTTCCTTGTCTCTATGGCAAAGTGGTTAAGAGTATGGGTTTTAGGGTCACACCATCTGATTTAATGCTAGCACAACCACTTAACTTCCTGGGTGTCCTTGGGTAAATTGCTGAACTTCTTTAAGCCTTAGTTTCTTCATCTGTAAAATGGGTATGGCAGACACAACTAACTTTCTCTCCTTCCTTAGTAATTAGCCCTTGGGTTTGAGCTGAGTATGTGGCCTCCTAAATAAAGACCACAAGTTTCAACTTCCTAAGTAGCTATATATGGTTATGCATCTACATTCTGGAACTATAATGTGCAACTTAGGGAGGTATCCTTAAAGGGTACATGCTCTTCTTTACGTCTTCTTCTATCTTGTTGTGGGCACTACAGGTGTGGTAGTAGGAGCTCTAGCCATTCTCTTAGACCACTCTCTAGGGATGGTAAGGTTGAAAGCTAAAGGAAGCTATTGTCTCTGAGCTATCTTCTTTTAGACTTTTAATACGAGAAAATTACAACTTGGGTATTTAAGACACCGTTAAGTTAATTTGGGTGTTTTGTAGTTTTTCTTTGTTTGTTTGTTTGTTTTTGTCACATGCGGATGAACCTAATCCTAACTGATAATTCATAATAACCACCAAGTGACATTAGTGAAAATGGCAGAGAAAGAAAATTCTCTTCTCCAAAAAAGCATTGAAGAAGACTGGTGAAAAAATTGTCAGAGTTAGCTTTTTCAGAATTCTGGAAATTAACCAAAGGCTTACATCAATTCATCTACTGATTTAATAAGAACAGCTGAATCTTGGTAAGAGCAGAGGGTTTGCGGCATTTTAACTTGCCTTATTCCCATCCCTTTCTTCAGCTTCATGGTAGTCTTGAAAACAAACAGCCCACAATTGCAGTGAAAGCTAGCACCCACCTAGCAATCAGACTGGGAAGGACATGATTGGAGCTCCTTCAAAGCCTTATTCACAGAAAATTGTCATTATTTGATGTGTCTGTTGGTGCCCGGGAAATCCCCACTTACAAGACTGTCTAGTTGACCTAACTAGGAGCTTGGCCAGTGCAAAAAGCGTTTTCCCCTGGAGTAATTGTTGGAAACAGAAGCAATTTTTTTAACTTTGTGACTGTGTAAGGTGGTGGACAAGAATTGAGGCAAACAATAGGCTAACCAAAAAGCCTAAAAGAAAGAGCTGTGGAATAAGGTGTTTTTAGGGATATTCGAAAGCTCCAACATATTCCTGGGAATCTAGTAGGTCATACACATGCATAGTGCCATGCATATGTTTAGGACTGAGTGCATGCCCAGGGCTGTATGTATGATTAGGAAAGCCCTGAGAAAGCCCTAAACTCTTACCTATGGCTGACCTTGAGACTCTGCATAAGCAGAAAGTAAAGTCTTAGGCAAATTTAGTTTTGAAAGTATGCCACAACATGTCCACAGATCCTCAGTGAAGACAGGGAGATTTATTGGTTCTGTGTGTTTAAGGAAATGTCTGTCTAATCATTAGTTGATCACTAACTTAGCAGAGACTTAAGTTACTGTGGCAATTTGAATTTGGTGGATTCCAAAAAGAAAAAAGATTACGTTTTTAAACTAATCCATTTCTGTGAGTATGAGACCCTTTTGACTGGAATAGGCCAGTGAGGTGTGACTCAGGTTGAGTCTGCATCCTCTTGCTGGGTCTTATATAAATGGAGACACAGAGAGACAGAGGAAAAGAGAGCTCTACCATATTTGATCCTGCCATGTGAGAAAGGACTCAAGGATCACTAGCAGCCAAAGCCTAAGCATGAAGCCCCCAAAAGACTGGGCTCAGAATGAAGCTCAAGGCAGAAGATATGAGCTGAGCCATATGCCTGATAGCCCACAGTTGAACTTGGGAAGAAAGTAGAGCAGCTGAGACTGAGAAAGGAGTTATGGAAAGAGAAAAGCCCTATGCTTGGTTGCCCACAACTGATCTCTGGGAAGTGGTAGATTCTGGAAGGCAGGGGCCTCAGCAGAGATCAGTGGCCATCTTGCTCTCTTCCTTTTTTTAATATTTTTAAAAATTTATTTTAAAAAGATACATAGATCACACAAAAGTGACCATCTTTCTTCACCACACGGCAGGATCCCATGATCACCAATAGCTGACTTTGGTGAGAAAGCATCTCTGCTGATGCCTTGATTTGGACATTTCACAGCTTTGGAACTATAAGCTTGTACCTTAAATAAAATTCCATTATAAAAGCCAACCCGGGAAATGGATGTGCCTCAACAAATTGGGCTCCCATCTACCATGTAGGAGGTCCAGGGTTCAATGCCCAGGGCCTCCTGGTGAGGGCAAGCTGGCCCATGCAGAGTGTTGGCCCATGCAGGAATGTGGCCCCATGCAGGAGAGCCGCCCTTTGTGGGAATGCCACTACATAGGGGAAAGCCGCCCAGTGCAGGAGTGGCCACTGATGTGGAGAGCTGATGCAGCAAGATGCCTCAACAAGAGACACAGAGGAGAGAAAATAAGAAAGGAGAACAGGGGAGCTGAAGTGGCTCAAGAGAGTAATCGCCTCTCTCCCACTCCAGAAGTTCCCAGGATCAGTTCCTGGAGCCACCTAATGAGAATACAAGCAGACCCAGAACACACAGCGAATGGACACAGAGAGCAGACAATGGGGGAAGTAAGGGGAGGGTAGAAATAAATAAAATAAATCTTAAAAAAAAAAAAGCCAACCCATTGATGGTACTTCCATTGACAGCCCTATGGCAAACTAAGACAGTCACTAAACAAACGAAATAACAAAAAACATGTAGCAGTTTGATATAGTTATGAATTCCAAAATAGATATTGGATTATGTTTATAATCTTGTCTGTACCTGGGTATGATTAAGTTATGATTAGGGCTTTGATTGGGCCACGTCATTAGGGTAAGTCCCCACCCTTTAAGGGATGGGGACTCACAGATAAAAGGCATGGCAAAGGACACAGTTGAGGGTTTTTTGTTTTTTAAAGATTTATCTTATTTATTTATTTAATTCCCCCCCTCCCCCGGTTGTCGGTTCTCTGTGTCTATTTGCCGCGTCTTGTTTCTTTGTCCACTTCTGTTGTTGTCAGCGGCACGGGAAGTGTGGGCGGCGCCATTCCTGGGCAGGCTGCACTTTCTTTCACGCTGGGCGACTCTCCTTATGGGGCGCACTCCTTGAGCGTGGGGCTCCCCTACATGGGGGACACCCCTGCGTGACAGGGCACTCCTTGCGCGCATCAGCACTGTGCATGGGCCAGCTCCACATGGGTCAAGGAGGCCCGGGGTTTGAACTGCGGACCTCCCATGTGGTAGATGGACGCCCTAACCACTGGGCCAAGTCCGTTTCCCCAGTTGAGGGTTTTTGATGTTGGAGTTTGATGCTGAAGCCTTAAGCTGGAGCCCCAGGAAGTAAGCCCACAGAGGAAAGAGAAGCAAGCCCCAGGAAAAGAGGAATGCTAAGCCCAGGAAAAGCAAGACCCTGAAAGAGAGGAACCCAGGAAGCTGGAACCCTGGCAGATGTCGATAGCCATCTTGCTCCAACACGTGAAAATAGACTTTGGTGAGGGAAGTAACTTAGGCTTTATGGCCTGATATCTATAAGCTCCTACTCCAAATAAATACCCTTTATGAGAACCAACCAACTTCTGCTATTTTGCATCAGCACCCCTTTGGCTGACTAATACAAAACAGCAACATCAAAACAAACCTGGAGATTGAGGAGAGTCTGATTTTCAGAATTGCTATATTTTTTTAAATATCCAGTTTTCAAGAAAAATCAACAGACATGCAAACAAACAAGAAAGTATGACTCATATATAAGAAAAAGAGCAATCAGTAGAAACAGTCCCTGAGGAAACTTAGCTATTGGACTTACTGGACAAAGACTTTAAATTTGCTATTTTATTTTATTTTTTATTTTTTTATTCTTTTAAAGACTTATTTTTATTTATTTCTCTCCCTTCCCCCTCCCCAGTTGTCTGCTCTCTGTGTCCATTCGCTGTGTGTTCTTCTATGTCCCCTTATATTCTTGTTAGCAGCACTGGGAATCTGTGTCTCTTATTGTTGCATCATCTTGCTGCATCAGCTCTCTGTGTGTGTGGCACCACTCCTGGGTAGGCTGCTCTTTTTTCGTGCAGGGCGGCTGTTCTTACAGGGCGCACTCCTTGTGTGTGGGGCTCCCCTACAAGGGGGACACCCCTGCATGGCAAGGCACTCCTTGTGTGCATCAGCACTGCGCGTGGGCCAGCTCATCACATGGGTCAGGAGGCCCTAGGTTTGAACCCTGGACCTCCCATATGGTAAGCAGACACTCTATCCATTGAGCCAAATTTGCTTCCCTCAACTATTTTAAATATGCTCTAAGAACTAAAGTCAACAGTATCTAAAAAAAAGCATGAGAACAATGTCTCAATAATGAGATAGAACAATATCTCAATAATGAGATAGAAATTGAAAGAGCCAAATAGAAATTTTGGAGTTGAAATGAAATTTCACTTGATGGTGGAGAGGAGCAGGAGGAAAGATTTCCATATAAGAGCTGAGTAGGGAGAAAAAGAATTAATGAACTTGAAGACAGGCCAATTGAGATTATCTAGTCTGAGGAACAAAGGAAAAAAAAAGAATAAAAGTAAACAGAGAAGTGGACTTGGCCCAGTGGTTAGGGCATCCGTCTACCACATGGGAGGTCTGCGGTTCAAACCCAGGGCCTCCTTGACCCATGTGCAGCTGGCCCATGCACAGGGGAGGGAGGGAAGAGAAATTAATTAATTAATTTTTTTAAAAAAGTAAACAGAGCCTCAGAGATGAGTGGGAAGCCATCAAATGTACTAACATATGTATAATGGTCATTCCAGAAGGTAAGGAAATAGAGAAAGAGGTAAAAGAATAGTTGAAGAAATAATTGCTGAAAACTTCCCAAATTTGGTGAAAAACATCAATCTATTTAAGAAAGAATCTCAACAAACCCCAAAGAGGATAAATTCTAAAGATCCACCCCAGACACATCATAATTAAGCTGTCAAAAGAAAAGACAAAGAGAGAAACTTAAAAGCAGCAAGAAAGAAGCAACTCATCACAAGTAAAATGTCCTAACTAAGATTAACAACTGAACCATGTAGTTCAATGGGAGGATATATTTAAAAAGCTGGAAAAAAAGAGACTGTTAGCAAAGAATTCCATATTCAGCAAAACTATTCTCAAACATGAAGGAGAAGTTAAGACATTCCGAGATGGACAAAAACTGACAAAATTTATTGTTGGAGGTTTGGACCCGAAGGGTATTGGGAATAAAAGAAAGAGTAAAGGGGGAAGGAAACAAAGAGCAAGAACGAGTGAGAGAGCTGGGATCAGGGGGTCTGCGAGTAATAACTCCTCAGACAACTTTATTGTTTACAAAGGGCTCTCTATATACCCCAGTGTACGTGACAACAAGCAGGAACACGTAGCCTACGTGACAATAAGCAGCATTACCCATAGTCTAAGGAATTTTAAAAAATCTTATCTCAAGGTACAAAGTCTAAGTGTTCTATTCACTACAAAAAGTATGTGCTCATCTTTTCTTCCAGCCTTTAACAGCTTCGTTCCATTTGCCGGGAACTCTTAATTACTGCATTCCTTAGGTTGCAAGCGTAGCCATGGAAACAGCACGTCTCTCCTTGTGAGGTCACTGTGCCTCGGTTTCCAACAATTCATCACTAGCAGATCTTCCCTACAAGAAAGACTTCAGACTGAAAGGAAAGGACACTAGACAATAATTCAAATTCAGATGAATAAATAAAGAGCACTGGTAAAGGTAACTACATAAGTAATTAGAAAAGATAGTATTAATGCATTTTTCATTTGTAACCCTTTCTCCTTTCTGATGTAAAAACCAAATACAAAAATGAATAATTATAAATCTGTGTTGATGGCCACACACTGTATAAAGATGTAACTTGTATGAAAATAATATCACAAAATAGGCAAGAGGGATGGAGCCATTTAGAAGAAAAGTTTTTGTATACTATTTAAATTATGTTGTTATTAATACATAGATTTTAAGACTATAAGTTAAAATGTTAATTTTATTTTATTTTATTTTATTTTATTTTATTTTATTTTATTTTATTTTATTTTATTTTATTGCGGTACTGACTGGGGATTGAACCCAGGACCTTGTAAATGGGAAGCCAGTGCTCAACCACTGAGCCACATTGGCTTCCCTGAGTTGGTTTTTTCATTTGTTGACTTGTTGTTGTCTTTCTTTTTAGGAAGCACCAGAAACCAAACCTGGGATCTCCCATGTAGGAGGCAAGAGATCAACCACTTAAGCCACATCCGCTCCCAAAATATTGATTTTAACTCTCAGAAAAATCACTAAGAAAATAACTCAAATAATATACTTAAAGAAATGTCAAGGAAATTAAAATAGTATCCTAAAAATATCTATTTGACACAAAAGAAGGTATTAATGGAGTAGTAAAAGAACAAAAGACATAAAATATACAAAAATCATAGCAAGATAGTAGACATATATCCTACTTTTTCAGTAATTACATTAAATGTAGATGGAATAAACACTCCAATTAAAAGACAGAAATTGGTAAAATGGGTAAAAAAAAACCATGATAATACTATATGTTGTCTACAAGAGACACTCTTTAGATTCAAAGACACAAATAGGTTTAAAGTAAAATAATGGAAAAATACATTCCAAGTAAACCTAACCAAAAGTGGTAAATGATATTAATAATCAGACAAAATAGACCTTAAGTCAAAATTTTACAGGGGAAAAGGACATCTTTTAATGAAGGAAGGATCATTCTGTCAAGAAAATAAAACAGTTATAAGGATATATGCACATATCAAGAGAGTTTTAAAATACATAAAGCAAAAAATTACAAGATTTGAGGGCGAAATAAACAATTCAACAATAATAATGAATGTTATAATAATGGATATAGAAAACTAGGAAGAAAATCAGCAAGGTAGAAGACTTGAACAACACGATAAACCACCTAGACCTATCAATCCAACAACTGCAGAATATGTATTCTTATCAAGTACACATGGAACATTCTCCAGAATATACTGCTTGTTAGGCCATAAAACAATTTTCAATAAATTTAAAAATATTAAAATCATATAAAGAATGTTCTCCAACCACAATGGAATAAAATTTGAAATTAATAATGGAAGGAAATTTGTGAAATTCACAAATATGTGGAAATTAAACAATACCTTCCTAAATAACCAATGGATCAAAGAAGAAATCACAAGGAAAATGAGAAAATACTTTTAGATGACTGAAAATGAAAGCACAGCATCCCAGATCTTATGGGATGCAGCAAGAGCACTGCCTGAAAGGAGATTTATTGCTTGAAATGGTTGTATTTAAAAAGAAGAAAGATTTCAAATTGATAAAAGTTATGAATTGAATGATGTCCCTCACAGACATGCTCAGGTTCTAACTCCTGGTCCTATGGATGTGAACTCATTTGCAAATAGGATTGTCAAAGCTCCTTTTAGGATGAGGCCAAACTCATCCTAATTAGAGTGGGTTTTAATCCAGTATGACTGAAGTCCTTAAAGGCAGAGGAAATTTGGACACAATGGTAGTACGATTCAGTGGGAGACAGAAGGACACAAATGGTCATGTGACAGGGGTACTGGTTAAATTATGGACTGTTAACAAGCCACCACTGGAATGCCATAGACTTTAGAGAAAGAATAATCCTGTTGGCACTGTGATTTTGGGCTTCTAGCTGCCAAACATGTGAGACAATAAATTCCTGTGGTTTAAGCCAACTAATCTGTGGCATTTGTTATAGCAGCCCTAGAAAACTAAGACAGGGCTTAGAAAAAGAAAAGAAACTAGAAAAAGAAGAGAAAACTAAATCCAAAGCATGCAGAAGGAAGGAAATAATAAAGATTTAGAGCATAAATAAGTTAGAGAAAAGAAAAAATAGAGAAAATGAATGAAGTCAAAGGTTGGTTGTTTAGAAAGATCAATGAATTGACAAACCTTTAGCTAGACTGACTAAGAAAAAAAGAAAGAAGATACAGATTACTAAAATTAGGAATGAAAAAGGGATATTACTACTGACCTCATATCTGTATTCCAACAAAATGGATAACCTAGATGAAATGAAGAAATTCCTAGAAAGACACAAATTACCAAAAGTGTTCCAAGAAGAGAAAATCTGATTTGACTTATTAAATTATATTGAATTACCAAAACAAAAAACAAAAAATACTTCCCCCACACACACACACACACAAAAAAAAACCCAGGTCCAGATGGCATCACTGGTAAATTCTACCAAATGTTAAAGAAGAATTGAGGCTAATTCTTCATAAACTCTTCCAAAAAATTAAAGAAGAGGGGACACTTCTTAACTCATCCTATGAGGCCAGTATTAACCTGGTATCAAAACCAAAGACATCACATGAAAAGAAAATTTCAGACCAATATTCCTTATGAACATAGAAGCAAAAATCTTTAACCAAATGCTAGCAAACTGAATCTAGCAGCATATAAAAGGGATCATAATGACCTCTACCTCATAAATTATTGTGAAGATTAAGTGAGATAGTAAATGTGTGCGACCTGGCACACAGTAAGCACTCCACTAAAGCTCAATTCTTCTTTTTGTTTACACATGGTTTGGTGTGGCAGAAATTAACTCTTCAAAATTACTTGGTTTCCCTCTTCTTCCATATGCTGCCATAATAGAGAAAAACACTTGGTGGGGAGCAGATGTAGCTTTGTGGTTGAGCCCCTTCTTCCCATGTACAAGGTTCTGGGTTCAATCCCCAGTACCTCCTAAAAAACAAATAAACAAAAAAACAAAAACACCACACATGGATACAGCATTTGCAGCTCTCCTCATTAAGAGACTAAATATCTCCCCATCCATTGAATCTGGGCTGGCTCTGTGATGGTCTGGACCAATAGAATGCAGCCAAAGTGATGTTACACAAGTTTTGGAGCCTGGGCTCAAGAGAACTTGCCATTTTTGCCTTTGCCCTCATGGAATGCTGTTCTGAGTCCATGATGTAAGGAAGTCAGCTGAGCTCTCTGGGGGTAAGAAACCACACGGAGAAGTGAGCCCCAGCCAATATGAATGAAGCCATCTTGGAGTTTCCAGCCCAGCCAAACTCCAGCCACATATGGCCTTATGGCACGGCTAAGGTCTGGTGAAACCAGCAAAGAAGTTGCCCAGGCAATTCATAGAATCATGAGAAATAATAAATTGTTTTGTTTAAAGCCATAGGTGATGGAGTAGTTTGTTTTAAAGCAATCAATAACTGATACACCTGCCTTCTTTGAGTTCAGTGTGGCTATGGGACTTGCTTTTGCAAGCTAAATATGACTCATGTCACTTCTAGGTAGAAGCATTTAATTGTTTTTCCTTGCCTCTCCCCTGCTGTGGCAACAAGGACTTGCATGTTTAATAAGGAAGAGCCATGAGATGAAATGGAATGCTGAGTCAAGACCTGAGGAACCTTTCTTTGGATAGCTGCCCAAACCCACAGCAGATACTGTATGAGCTATAAATAAACTTTTGCTGTGTAATGCCTAAGATTTGGGGTTTTCGTTATCACAGTTGCTAGAGAGCTATGAAGGTTAACTTCATATGTCAACTAGGCTACATTATGGTGTATAGTTGTTTGGTTAAGCACTGGCCTTTTTGTTTACATGAGGGTAGTTTGAGATGGGATTTGCACCCATAATTAGCTGATGGCATCTACATTCAACAAAGGAGATTGCTCTCCTTATCTAATCAGTTGGAGGCCTTAAAAGCTAGAACTGAGAATTTCAGGGATCAGAAATGGAATTTGGACTCAACTGCAGCATTGGCTGCTGCTGGAATTTCCAGCTAGCAGCTTTCCCTGGGGAATTCAGACTAAGGACTTCAGCTTCACCTTTACAGGGAATTTCCAGCTTTTAGACTGTGCTACAGAGTTGGCAACCCCCACGGTTACATGAGCCAATTCCTTATAATAAATCTCTTGTTGTCTAGGATTCATTACAAATATTAATCTACCTCTTTGAATTCATTCATTACACATACGTTTCTTAGTTTCCTTGGAGGTCAGTTACCCAAAAGATGCTCTTATAACAGAAAAAATAACACAGATGCATTTTAGTTCAAAAGAAAATACTGGTAACTGTGTTTATTGAATTATAGCCTTGATGCATGTTAGCCTTTTGAAATAGCCAAAGCAGGTATTTGTAACTGTTGTAAACTCAGTAAACTGTATCGCAGTTGTTTCTTTAAATCTATGTTTTAACATAGATTTACCCAGTAACTGGACAGTAACAAGACAATTGGTTATTGGCCCCACTTGTATCGCATTATTTTGTTTTGCAACCCTGAAGTCGGGTACTCTTGCATATAGCCCCTTACTGATTAACGTAAGTCAACCCAGAACTGACCACCCCAAACTCATAAATTATCTTGCTAAACCAAAGCAGTTCTAATCAGAATTGGTCCATCTGACATTCACAGTAGCCTAAACCTAAGCATGTAATCATGGGAAGCGGACTTGGCCCAGTGGTTAGGGCGTCCGCCTACCACATGGGAGGTCCGCGGTTCAAACCCTGGGCTTCCTTGACCCGTGTGGAGCTGGCCCATGCGCAGTGCTGATGCATGCAAGGAGTGCCGTGCCACGCAGGGGTGTCCCCGCGTAGGGGAGCCCCATGTGCAAGGAGTGCGCCCAGTAAGGAGAGCCGCCCAGTGTGAAAGAAAGCTCAGCCTGCCTAAGAATGTTGCCGCCCACACGGAGAAATGACACAACAAGATGACGCAGCAAAAAGAAACACAGATTCCCGTGCCGCTGACAACAACAGAAGCGGACAAAGAAGACGCAGCAAATACAGAGAACAACGGCGGTGGGGGGGGGGGGGGTTAAATAAATAAATAAATCTTTAAAAAAATAAAAGATACTATCTCTAACCTCATCATCCATCATTATTTTAAGCCTGCCTGCCTTTGTTTGAATGCTATAAAGACTGAAAATTTTCCAGTTCAGGAAAACAAAGTTATGGCCCATAGGCCTTCTGATTTCCTTGTCTTTGTGCTTAGCAATGCCTTTTCTCCCTTTAAAACCTGGGGTCAAATAATTAGTTCTTTCGTGAACATTGAGCAGGGAACCCCCACATTAATCGGTATCACTCTTGGACCATCCCATTGCTAATTTGATAGCCTTTGGAGTAAAAAGGGGGGTCCTGAGCCAGGTCAGGGGCTATGGCATGCCGAAAACAGGCCAGTGGGCTGACTTTGCTGTCTTTGCTGAGCTGTGTCCATTTATCACAGTCAGGTTCACCTGATAGCTCAACTAGCTTGCAACAGTTTTCTCATGTGTCAAGTGAAATGAGAAGTAAAACGTGCCCTGAAGTATAAATTTTAGCTAGTAAAAACAGTGACCCTTAAAAACAGAAATACTATTCTCCTTTAAAACCTAGACCTCTGTATATGGAGTCCTACAAGATTTCAGATGTTAGTTAGGATTGCAAATTTTAACATTTGGTATATTTCTGCACCAAAAGTCCTTAGCTTCTCAAGATGAGATTGATTTAAACCAAGTGAAGAAGATCTTCACAGCTGAGAAAGTGAGCATGGGAATGCCCCTTGGCACACAGAGACAGAAGACAGATTTTCATGTGAGATAGGACAGGGCTAGGAGTGAGAACTTTGGGACACATTTGGACTGATGACAAATGCCATCATTATTACATTTTGTTGTCAGTATCATTGGTTGCTTCAGATTGGTGTGGGTTAACATTAGAATTTACACCATTGGAAGTTCTGGATATTTCTGACCCTCCCTACAATTTTTTTGCCAAATGGAAATTATTCTCTATCTTTTCTGCAGAGCAATAGCTATGGCTACAGTCCCAGCCTCTGTAACAGTGTGACTCATTTTCCAAAACTGTTCAGTCCATGATTTCCATTGACTTCAGCCACATTCTTTTTCTTCCCCATCTACTCCTTTTTCTGCAGTTCTGGATTCTGTGAATCAAAGTTTGGGACACTGGCAAGACTCAACTTGAGCCAAAACAGAAGAAATAAATTTTAGTTTAAAAAGAAATGATTTGGGGAAGCAGATGTGGCTCAAGAAATTGGGTGCCCACTTACTACATGGTATATCCTGGGTTTGGTTCCTGGTGCCTCCTAAAGAAGACAAGAAAGACAGAAAACTGACACAATAAGATGATGCAATGAAGAGTCACAAGGAGGAAAACACAATGAAAGACACAACAAGCAGGAACTGGAGGTAGCTCAAGCGATTAGGTGCCTCTCCCCCACACGAGAGGTCCTGGGTTTTGTTCCTAGTGCCTCCTAAAAAGAAAAATAGCAGACAGCGAGCACAAACAATGAGGTTTGGGGCTGGGAGAAATAAATGAATAAAATAATTTTTAAAAAAAAGGAATAATTTGAAATAGGCATAAAAATGATCTTTCTTTCTTTCTTTCTTTCTTTCTTTCTTTCTTTCTTTCTTTCTTTCTTTCTTTCTTTCTTTCTTTCTTTTCCCTTCCCCCCCAATCCCCCCCCCATTTCTGCTCTCTGTGTCCATTTGCTGCGTGCGCGTTCTTCTTTGTCTGCTTCTGTTGTCAGCAGCATGGGAATCTGTGTCTCTTTTTGTTGCATCATCTTGTGTGTCAGGTCTCCGTGTGTGCGGCACCATTCCTGGGCAGGCTGCGCTTTCTTTCGTGCTGGGCGTCTCTCCTGATGGGGCGCAATCCTTACGCATGGGGCTCCCCTACGCGGGGACACCCCTGCGTGGCAGGGCACCCCTTGCGCGTATTAGCACTGTGTGTGGGCCAGCTCCACATGGGTCAAGGAGGCCCAGGGTTTGAACCACAGACCTCCCATGTGGTAGACGGACACCCTATCCACTGGGCCAAGTCCGCTTCCCAAAAAGAGGAATTCTTAAGAAATGTTGGGAAGCACATGTGGCTCAAGTAATAGGGCCTTCACCTACCATATGGGAGGGCCTGGGTTCAATCCCTGGGGCCTCCCAGTGAAAAAGAAGAGAAAGCGTGCCTGCACAGTGAGCCAGTGACCGCGTGGTGAGTCAGTGCCTGTGCATGTGAGTCACGCAGCAAGATGATAATGCAATAAAAGAGAGATGAAGGGGAGAATAAAGGTGAAGCACAACAGAAACCAGGAACTGAGGTGGCGCAGCTAATAGGGAACATTTTTCCATATCAGAGGTTCCCAGTATCGAATCCCAGTGAATCCTAGAGAAGAAAAAAAGAGCAGACAAGACCAAAGAGAGAAATAGATACAGAAGATCACAGAGCAAATGGATACAGAGAGCAAAAACAGCAGGGCAGGGGGAGGGGAAGGAGTAGGGGAAGAGGGAGAATAAAATAAAATAAAATAAAAAATAAATATATTTTTTTTAAAAAGAAATGTTTATCTTCAGATTAGGAATCCAATGATTTTTTTTTTTTTTTTTTTTTTAGGAGGTACCAGGTATTGAATCCAGGGCCTAGTAACATGGAAGCAGACACTCAATCATGGAGCCACATCTGCTCCCCAATGAGAGTTGGTTTTTCTGCCTGTTTGTTTTTGTTTTTAGGAGGTACCAGTGATTGAACCCAGAACCTTGTGCTTGGGAAGCAGGTGCTCAACCACTTGCGCTACACCCATTCCCCTCAGTGATGATTCAGGCCAGAGACAGACTCCCTCTATCCCAGTGAACTCTCTCTTGTGTAGCCAGCCTATGCTTGAAGTCCTTGAGCTGCCTCTGTTTTCACCTCATGTCCAAGTTCTGCCTAGTCAGATGCTCCCCTTCTGTTAATTCTAGAAGCATCAATTGGTAACATGAATTTGCCTGAACCTTTCTGGGAAAATAGAGGAAGGTAAGCACAAATCCCATTGGCTTGCACGGCTGCTCAGAAAGACAGAAACCAGCTGAACAGCACTCAGGAAAAAAAGTAAAAGGATAAAACAAAAACCTGTGGCCATCCAGTTTGGTCATTGTGCCTCTGGGGATGGAGGTGGAGGGCGGGGCCTCAGACACCTCATCACAGCAAAATATGAAGTCAAGGTGGGCTACCCTGGGCCTTTCTTCTGCTCTGGGCTCTGGGGAGGGTCTGTGGCCCCAAGCCTCCCTCAACCCTGCTAAACACGTCGGCTTAGGCCACTGCTGAGCTCAAGGTGGGAGACTGGCCATCTGGTTGTCCCAAAAGACAGCATGGTCCTGTGACTGACTTCCTTGGTGAGTTAAATAAATTGTGTGAACAAGAACGCCAGCATCTGTCAGAAGCCAGGATACTTTCCTTGGAAATATAAGTTATTGTGGAAGTCAAGAATAAAGGAAATAAGGACAAGTTGAAACAAATGGCAGCGTTGTTTAATAGAAAATTCTTGGAACTAGAAGACAGAATTTCTCATTTTGGCTGGCCCCAAGACTGACTGTGCTGTAGCTTAGGCAAATCACTGTTTTTTAGAACCTCAGCTTCCATCACTGTGAAATGGAGACGGCTTTCCTACCTTATAGCGATCATTATGAGGCTAAAGTGAGAAACTGTGTAGGAAAATACGTTGAGGGGAAGAAAAGGACTTTAGCATTGAATAAGCTGACCTGTGTTTCTTTTCTGCCTGAACGTAGAGGCTCTTGGATAATTAGGCCAGCTTTTCCCGTGCAAGTCGTTATGGTTCCTGACATGTTGGGTCTCGTGCGGCGCTTACTCATTGTTTCAAAAGAAAGCTGCTTTCATTGTGAAGTTGTGAAATTATTGCCCTGCAAACCATTATAGCTTAAACGAGTAGGCTCCCTGACCTGAATGTCAGAATTCTCCCTACTTCAGCTCCGAGGATAGGAGCAAAGGGCTTCAAGGAGCAAAGGGGTTGGGGGCTGGACTGCAAGGACACTTGGAAGAAAGGCAGCTGGGGCGAAGCCCAAGGGCATTGGAGAACGAAGCCAGAAGTGTCTAAGAGCAATGGTGGGTGGGACTGTGGTGGGAGAGGGACAGCCCCTCACCTAGTAGAGCACAAGTGCTGGCGCAGTCGTTATTTCACTGAATCCCTCCAATGATCACTCCATGTGTATTTATTATGTTGACTCTTAGGAAATTACCATACTGACTCAGGAAGGTCCTAAGGTCACACAGTAACTATTAGAGCATGGTGAGAAATGAGATAAAGCAGTTTGTGAAGTGAGGAAATTTGAAAATTTCCCCTATAACTTTTTCAGAACTCTTTTCATTTGTTGCTAAAGATAGATGGCAGTCCAGACAAAGGAATAAATTTTAACTGGCATCTGGTCCAGTGGGGCCAGGGTTTCAGTGGGAAACCCTGAAAGCAGTGGGAAAGCAAAAGGGTAACTGTTTTTGTTTTGTTTTCTTTTCTTTTCCCCTCCTCTAACTCCTTGTTTGTCACTGAACCAAAACAGTTTATGTGTCTCCCTGGTCGGCTCGGCCCCACCTGCCGTCTGGCCTTGCCTGCTCTGCCATCGCCCCCTCTACCACCCCTGGATGGACACCGTTTCTGCACATCCTCCACTCTGTCTGCACCTGGTACCCACAGCAGTCCTGGCTGCCAGGGCAAACCTGAATGGATGAAACCTGACTGAATGAAACCTGAATGAAAGGTGGGGGCATGGCCTGGTGACTACCTGGAGATGCCAAGTAACACACTTCAGGACTGTGGGGAAGCTAACACTCCATGGAGAGAAATTTGTCTTTTGAGTGAAAGCCAGGAGTTAGGAAGAAGCAGCTGATAAATTTCTCATTCTTTCTCTCCCACTCGAGGTATGGGGATTCCACTAGCTCGTCTGCAGGACATCCTGTGTGGCCAAGCAACGGGCTGTGTTTCCTCGTGCAGCAATGGCCAGCTTGGTGACATGCCACCTCCTACTTGCTTCCCTTCCTTTCCTCCCTTCATGGCTCACCTCTTTTTCCTTCACTCTTGCCACCTTGGTACTGCACCTCCCGATTAAGCCTTAGCACACAAATGTGGCCTCTGTTCAGCTCTTCTATGGAGTTTGGGTTAAGATGATCACTTTGACACAAATTCCCATTCCCTACCCCACTTTTGGAAGGATCCCATAATCTACATGACGTCTCTGGACTAAAGGCACAGGCCCCCTTCCCTTCCTGTCAGGATTGGCAGCATTTATCAGGCTAATCCTCTGGGCAGTCCTAAACCAGGTGCTTTTGAGGAATACAAAGCCAAGCAGAAGGGAAATTTCTCAGCTGATGTACTCTGGATAAAATAGTCTCTAAGGCTCAAGAGTATTTACCCTCAGGGATATAGACTTTAACTTAAAAAAAAAAAGAAAGAAAGAAAAGGAAAAAAAAGGACAATTCTGTAAGAAAGTAGCTGCTTCAAGATAGAATCTTGAAAATTAAGAATTCATTTATATCCAATTACCCAGGTCTATACAATGAGATTAATGATCCTTCCCACTACTTTTAATGAATAGACAGAAAGAAAAAATAACTTTCACACTTGCATGTGACAATCCATGCTGTAAATGATTATTTTTTAAAATGCCCTGGTAGGTGAGGTCAAGGTGTTTTGAAACTCCCCAGAAGAGGAGGGCTCTGGATGTGTCAGGTGTGGTCATTATCCCTAAGTGGGTTTCAGGCTTAAAAGAGGCCCTTTGGGATCAGCCATTGTTTCCACTCTGTCCTCCTCCAGGAATCTGTCACACTCACATTTGGTAACTCTATCAGGCAGGGGCCATGGAGAGGCCGCGTCTGAGGCCAGGGCACGGCTGTAACCTGAGCATTCCCGGGGAGCGGCACCCGCGCGTCTGCAGGGAGAGCTGCTGTCGGGGGAGCAGAGCCAGCTGGAGCAGGAGGATGGGCAGCTCTGGGCCTCTCTGCCAGACACTTGAGGCGCTCTTGATCCTGAGGAGGCCTCCTGCAAAGGCAGGCGCAGGCCTGGAGACAGGCTGGGAGCTGCCTCTGCCCTGCCTGCTTCCTTCCCTCCCCGGTCCAGCAGAGCCCATCTTCTCGAATCCTGCTCCATCTTCTGTTCCTGGAGTGCATCTCCTCCTCTTGAGCTCTGTGGTGTTGCCTGGCTTGGTCAGGCTTCTGCCATCTCTCACCCACACTGCAGGTTCCCCTAGAGCCTTGTTTCGTGTGGTTCTCCAAGCACTGCATAAGTATCATGGGAGTGGGCTTTAAATGCAGATTCTCAGGTCCTGCCCTGGCCTAGTGAATGAGGATAGCTGGCTAGGGCCCAGGAATCTGTATTTTCAACACGCTCTCCAGGAGCTTCTGCTACAGACTAAATTATCCTTTTTTTACCTGCTGGTCGAATCTTATATACAAACTAATTTGCTCAAATCATCCCCTTGGTTTAGGTATCAGGTGGGAGATAGGATGGAGTGGTGTGTCTAGATATACCAGGTGAACTGGGAGAGAGCCGGCCCACCTAAAGTCTACCTCAGGGTCTGAGCTGCATGGGGAAGAACCCCTCGTAACAGAGGGAGACATGACAAGCTAGACTTTGTGAGAGACCAGGCCTCCGGAAAGGCTGAACAAAGGCTGGTGTTTGACACCAAATTTGATCCTTGGCTGTACTCACAGACTGGCTCCTCAGGAGAGAGAGCTGTGAGTAAAGCCTGGAAGTACACTGTGTTGAACTTTGTAAGCGCACCCACCCACACACGCCAGGCACAAGCAGCGCTCTTTAGAGACCGCTCTGGGAGGGCATTTCTCCCACTTTGCTGCAGAGCAAGGCCAGTCCCTGACCATTCCTTGTGTTGTGCCTGGCCAGAGAACGTGAAGATCAGGGGCAAAGGGCAACACCTGCGAAGAAGCACCTGCTTTGCAAGGGACTGCCAATGCTTTGCAAGGGACTGAGACACCATGAGGGCAGGCAGAGGTTGAAGGCAGTAAAATGTTCATTCTGGCTGATGATGAGACCCTACTTGTACTCCCAGGCTGCCACCTGCAGCCCTTTTATTACTTCCTCCCATCAACTACAGGACCAAGGTTACTGCCTTGGCTGGCCAAGACCCTTTATGATCTAGTCACTGCCCCTACTTAAAAGAATGTTTATTTTTAAAACTCCTCAAAGTAATATATACTCTACTTTAAAAATTCAAGCAACACTAACATGTATAGAATTTAAAAATGAACCTTTCTCCCCTTCCACATTTAATCCCTCCCTACCATTTCAGATTTATTACCACTCTCTATCCTGCAGGTACCCTGATTTCTAGCCATTTCAAACTAAACTATTCCTTTTCCTGCCCCCCCTGGGTTAAGCAAATTACACGTACAAGAAATTCACATGAGGGCAACTCTCAGTTTGGGAAAAATTGTCACTTGCAGTACTGCTAACAAATGATTCTTTTTCAAATTTCTGTACATGTTGTTTTGCTCATCATCACTCTGTAAATCCTTATTCAATTTCGCAGGTCACGGCACCCCTCTGGGAGGCTTCACCTGACTTGCGCTCCTCCTTGTGCAGTTACTGACCCACAAGGCTGGGCTTCTACGGCGCGAAGTTCCCATCTCTAATACGACGCTGAACTCATGGGTTGCAAATATTGGTTTTGTGTCTTATTTCTCTCTGTGCTCCTTTTACCCAGCACAGTCTCTGGCAGTGGTTTAGTGACGGTGGTACCACAAAGTCCAGTCACTGCACTCCAGGACGAATCTCCATCACCTCTCACCTGGGACACCACTATCCTCTCTTCAGTCACCTCCTTATTCTCATCTTCTTATTATCCAACCGCCACAATAATATTTGAAAAGTGTAAATTGCTCATATCACTTCTCTACTTAGATCGTACAATGATTTCCCATTCCACTTAGAACAGAATCCAAGCACTGGGCTGTGGCCTAAAAGGCCACAGGATCTGGCCTCCACCACTGTCGTTATCCTCTTCTCTTACTTTTCACCTCCTTCTACAGTTCAAGCGACACTGGCCTTCTTGCTCATCCTCAAATACACCACACCCTTACTGCCCCACGGCCCTTGAACTTGCTCTGTCTGGAACGCTCTCCTCTTGAACTTGTCATGGCTGGCTCCTTCCCTGCTCAGATGTCACAACTTCAGAAAGGCCTTCCTTTGTTATCCGTTTAAATAAAGTCCTCCCTATCCCTTCATTGCACTTAATCCCTTTACCCTGCTTTATTTTCTTCATAGCATTAATTACCATCTGCAATGCTTGCTATTATTTATCTGCTTGTTCACAGACTGTGTCCTGTGACCAGAAAGTCAGCTCCAAGAGGCCAGGGACCTGGCCTTCCTTGTTCATGGACATGTCCCCAGGGCCCAGCACGGTGCCTGGTACTTAATCAACACTCAATAAACGTTTACTGTGAAGGAATGAATCCAGACCTTGGGGTGAGGAGAGTGAGGAAGCCTGGAAGTGGCCCCCATATCCCCAGGCACTTGAATCTAGGGGACTACCAGACCCTATTGCTTAGACAGGTGAGCAAAGTGGCCTATAACGGTGAGGGAATTAACCACCACCAAGTGGGTGCCTTCCTCTGTTACATTTCCTTCTCTTTACCCCTGCCAGTTTCCATCTGACTCTCATACTTTGCTTTTCTCAGATTATTTCCCATCAAAAACTGCTTTCTTCACCCAGTTCGAGTTTATGATGCCTACCATATAGCTTAGAATATGCCAGTGCTTTATTTGGAGTTTCAAAAGCTATTAGACCTCACCCTAATAGATCTAATACACAGAGATCATTCCTTAGTTATTGTCAAAAGTTGGAAGCACTTTTATTTTTGACTATTTGTGAGTCTAGTGCAGTTACTAGTTAGATGAATTTACCGTTAAAAAAATCTTGCAAAATGATACAACAAATTTATATAATCTCTTTGTCAAGCAGCTCTCAAACTGTGTAAAATGAGTTCAAAGGAAAACAAGCTGACATTTAGATGTTCAACCAATTTTCTTCTGTTTTGCATTTCATATTTGTCTGCAATATTACAAACTTCATAAAATTGTCCTTCCAAGCATTGGATTCTTAATTAAAATGAATGGCACAGTTACCATTCTCTGATAAATAAAATGAGCCTTTCCACATGAATTAGAGATGCCAACCTGATCATAGCTTCCCTGGGGCTTTACTACTAAATCCTCACTCTTTCTGTCATTGTTCAGGCATAATAAATACCACTTTACAATCTGGAAATAAGAATGTTCTTCAGGCATTCCATTTTCCAGTGTGGATTGGATATTCCGTAAAACAGCTTTACCCCCCCGGTCCTTTTGTACTACATCACAAACATTAGTTAATTGGTTTGAAAAATACGTTCACATTGGTTTATTTTAGTGAAATTTACAAATTCAGATCCTTTGGAAGAGGAAGTTAGTCTGAACTTACTAAAATTAGAAAATTTACATTTTAAAAAATATGAGCAAGTAAATTTCTTAAAGGCAAAGTGCCTTTTGCATCTATATTTGTTTCCCTAGTATTTAGCTGAGTAGTTTCCACAGGGCGCTTGACCTCCGAGTGCCTCAGCATCCTCATTTGTAAGTGGACATGATACTAGTATCTAATACTTTATAGGGCTGTTTTGAGGGCTAAATACTTGTGAAGCACTCAAGCAAGGGCCCTGCCTGTAGTAAACACCTAACAAACGTAACCTGTTGTTGTTAGGTTTAAAATGACTTTATAATTATTGCTCGATGATGATGAAATGCAACTGCTACCTTTCAACAATTGAAAATGCTCCCCAAGTCTTTCCAAGAAGAGATCCTGTTCTGCCTTCTTCAAAGAAAAGATGACTCATTTATAATTCACAGCATCATTTGCACACCAACAATTACTGTGCTTAAGTCCTTTAAAGAACTGATTTCTTAATTAAACCTAACATTCCCCTTGCATTTTTGTTCATTCTCTGAAGTTTCTTAGCAAATCTTTTCCTTTTTAAACAGTGTAGAAGAGAGCTCCAATCTAGTCTAACTATGTGCATTTACCCAAATTTTAAAATAGTAGTATCTAAAAGAATGAAGCTATGCTGAGTTTTAAACAATAGAGCCACTTATAGAATGATTACCACAAATAGTGCACATTTGTTTTTAAGATGGAGTCTGGAAGAGTCTCAGTTAAATGTCAGTTGCCTTCTTTCCTAGTCTCCCGCTTTACCTTAATTTCCCTTGTTTAAGATTATTTCAGTCTTAGAACAAAATCTTTAAATTAATTACAGGGATCTACTTTTCATAATTTATTTGTTTATAAAGCTCCCATGCATTTGTTTTATTTTTTTTAATTAAAAAAAGTTTTTGCAAAACATACAAGACAGTTAGAAAAGTAATACAAACTCCAGCATACACCTACACCTGCAGATACTCAGGCCTCCCAACTCTAACATTTTGCCACATTTGCCATATCATTATATCTATCCATTCATATATTACCTATCATCTATCTGTCTATAATTTTCTGAACACTTGAGTGTAGATTGTATATATCATGCTCCTTGACCACTTAATACTGCTGTGTACATATTCTAAGAACAAGGATATTCATTTAGTGCAGTTATCAAGTTCAAGAAATTTAACATGGCTTTAAAGCTTAGTCTATATTCTAGTTTTTTCATATGTCCCAATAATGTCTCTTTGAGCCTTTTCTCCTCTCTTGCGGATCCCATTCAAGGTCTTGTATTACATTTAATTGTCATTGTCTTTTTTGTTGCTTTTTAAAAATTGTGTAAACATATATGCAACATAAACTTTTTTGTCTCAGCCACTCCCAAGCATACTATTCAGTGGGATTCACCACATTCACCGTATTTCAATATCTCACCATCCTCCATTACTAAAACTTTACCATCTCCCTAAACAGAAACCCTATACCCATTATGCATTAACTTTCCATTCTCCCTGCCCACTGCCCGTGGCAACCTGTACTCTAATTTCTGTCCTATAAGCTTGCATATTCTCTGATATTTTCTTTGTAGTTACCATGGGGCTGAAATTTAACATCCTAAATATATAGCAATCTTGTTTAATATCTCCTTAACATCAAAAGTATACACAAACTATGTTTGTATACCCCTCTGTCACTCCACCTTTATGCAGTTCCTGTCACAAATTATCTATTTATATATTATGAGTTCAAAACTATTTATTTATCATTACATTTTATGCATTTGCCTTTTATAACTTATAAGGAGTAAAAAGTGGTGTTATAAACCAAAAATACAATAATCCTGGCATTTACATTTACCCATATTGTTACCCTTACTGGAGATCTTTATTTCTTCATTCAGCTTCGATCTATTGTCTATTGTTCTTTCCTTTCAACCTGCAGAAATTTCTTTAGCATCTCTTGCAGGGCTGGTCTGGTGCTGTCAAAATTCCCTCAGCTTTTGTTTAACTGGGAATGTCTTCATCTTTCCCTCATCTTTTGAAAGACAGTTTTGCCAGATATAGAAACCTTGGTTGGCAATTTTTTGATTTCAGCACTTTAAATATGTCATCCCACTGCTTTCTTGCCTCCATGGTTTCTGACCTCTTATTGAGGTTCACGTGCATGTGTGTTGCTGGATTTTATTTAGGCTCTTGGCCATGTTACAAAAAAGAGTTTAAGAACATGCCAGTTTAATTAGACCAGTAGTTTATGAAGGAAATGAGAGAAAAGAAAGAAAATAACAGATCATGGATTCCAGGTACACCTGTGGGCTTGTCCAGGTAAAGAGAGTGAAAAAGAGCAAAAAAAAAGAAAGGCCAATTTATCTTCCACACTTGCTTTTTAAGCCATTAATTATTCTGCCCCTTTGCTAATGTCAGGGGAGGAATCCCAGTTGTTTGCTATTTTAATTGATTACCCCACCAGTCAAATCTCCCAGGGGGTCTCAGTGACAAGGTCCCTTGATAACATCTGGGGCTTTTACTTGACCCAGGATGATCTTATTCCAGATGGAGAATTCTTGCAAGGTTCTTTCAGGGAAGGTTCCATGACCATGTGTTCCACCGTCATGGTTTTTTTGCCAGGTTCCAGATTTGTCTTTTTTAGTCCCTGAACTAGTCTACCTCATGTGACATGTTGCTTCTCCCTTGCAGCTTTCAGAATTCTCTTTTTATCTTAGGCATTCAACAGTCTGATTATAATATGCTATAGGAAGGGTCTATTTGGGTTTATCCTGTTTGGAGTTTGTTGAGCATCTTGGATGTGCATACTCATGTCTTCCGTTAAATTTGAGAACTTTTCAGCCATTATTTCTCGAATATTCTCCTTCCCTTTCTCTTGTTCTTTTCCTTCTGAGACCCCCATAACATGTATATTGGTACATTTCATGGTGTCCCACAGGTTCTTCAGGCTCTGTTCACTTTGCTTCATTCTTTCTTCTTTCTGCTCCTCTGATAGAATGATCTCAATAGTCTTATCTTCAAATTCTCTGATTCTTTTGCCAGCTGTTGAACACTTCTAGGGAATTTTTAATTTCTGCTGCTGTGGTCTTCGGTCAGCTTTGTTTGGCTCCATTCCATAATTTCCATCTCTCTATCACATTTTCGTTGTGTTCAGCAATAATTTTCCTGATTTCCTTTAGTTCTTCATCAATGTTTTCTTTTAGCTCTTTGAGCATATTTTGGAACATTTTTAAAAAGTCTTTGTCCAGTTTATCCTAGGTTGGGTCCTCTACACTGATGGTTTCTAATGCTTTAAGTTTCTTCTTTGCCTGAGCCATGTCTCCTTGTTTCTTTGTATGTTTTGTAACCTTTTGTTGAAACCTGGACATTTTGATATTTTAATGTGCTATTGCTGGAATTTAGACTTTGAGGTATCTGTTCCTTAACCTTTATCCAGCTAGTTTTATGACCAAACTTTCTTTGATTGCCAGGAGTTAACAGAAAAAGGAGGAGGAGGAAGAGGAAGGAAAAGGAAACACCTTTCCAGATCTTTGCAGATTGACCTATGTTGGTACTCTTCTTTAGAACTTATCCATATAATGAGTTCGGAGAATCACTCCAGGCCAAAGTGGAGTGACCTCTGTGTTCCTATCTGTCCAAGTATCTTATCTAGGATATGCACTTATGGCCCTCGGAATTCCATTACATGGTTCTGAATGTCCCCTTCTACCTAGGAAATTGTTTACTCACAGTTCCTGGCATTGCACTGTATATCATACATCCAGTAATCCTTTGCCCCAGGCAGCACAATTTGACGGCTCTCCCACAGCATTCTTCCACAGTTGCCTTCTAAATGCTGGCAAGTTCTGGTATATCAAGACCCTCAGGCCACCACCAGACAGATTGGGCCAGACATGCATGCTTCCAGTATGTGCATAAGTGTTAGGTTGCTCCCTCCATAACCAAGACCAGGGATCTCTGCAGGGTACGGGTTGGCTCTGCACCAAACTGGTGAGGAATGGGGGAGGGGCCAGTCAGGGTGCCTCTAAATCCTACAATTTTCAAGTAGTCTTTCCTTTTATTTATTTATTTTTTTTTTAAATTTCTCTCCCCTTTCCCTCCTCTCCCCCACCCCAGTTGTTTGTTCTCTGTGTCCATTCGCTGCATGTTCTTCTTTTTGTCCGTTTCTGTTGTTATCAGCAGCACGGGAATCTGTGTCTTTTTGTTGTTGTTGTTGTTGTTGCATCATCTTGCTGCGTCAGCTCTCCATGTGTGTAGCACCATTCCTGTGCAGGCTGAACTTCTTTCGTGCTGGGCAGCTCTCCTAACAGGACGCACTCCCTACGCAGGGGCATCCCTGCATGGCAGGGCACTCCTTGCGTGCATCAGCACTGCGCATAGGCCAGCTCCACACAGGTCAAGGAGGCCCGGGGTTTGAACCACAGACCTCCCATGTGGTAGATGGATGCCCTACCCACTGGGCCAAGTCCGCTTCCCATCAAGTAGTCTTTTCTTGATTGGGTACTCATCCTATTACTGCAGTTCTTTAATTCTTTTCTGGAGCTTTGAGAAAGGAGTTTCTGCTAGTTGTTGGTTGTTCAAAGATTCTGTGGCAGGACAGAGCCCTGAAGCATCTCACTCCACTGTTTTTTTTTTTTAAGATTTATTTTTATTTTTCTCCCCTTCCCCAACCCCCTGCCCCAGTAGTCTGTTCTCTGTGTCCATTTGCTGCGTGTTCTTTTGTCTGCTTCTGTTGTTGTCAGTGGCAAAGGAATCCATGTCTCTTTTTGCTGTGTCATCTTGTGTCAGCTCTCCGTGGGTGCAGCTGCCACTCCTGGGCAGGATGCACTTTCTTTCGCGCTGGGTGGCTCTCCTTACGGGGTGCACTCTTTGCACATGGGGCTCCTCTACGTGGGGGATGCCCTTGCATGGCAGGGCACTCCTTGTGCACATCAGCACTGCACATGGGCCAGCTCCACACGCGTCACAGAGGGCCAGGGTTTGAACTACGGACCTCCCATATGGTAGGAGGATGCCCTAACTCACTCCACTGTCTTGATCGAGTGTTTTCATTGTTTTTGTGACTGGTTCCAGATAAGTGATAACAATAGCAAGATGAGAATTAAACAGCAATTTGAGAGATTGAGCAGACCAAGACATTCCCAGACTGCCTCAAACATTTGTGGTGCCTGAAGAAAGAGCTCTAAGAATGTCTCATTCTTTATGTTGGGAGGTGTTTCTTCAACTGTCCTGCTCCAAGCCTCTGACCAGGGTACCACCCCTTGCTGGCATTGTCTTTTTAAGTTCCTCAGAGGAACAAGGGGCTGGAAAGACCAGTTCAAGTGTAGAATTCTTGGCCTCCTTGGGACTCCATATTAGCTTATCCCTGGTCCGCAGCCTGCAGTCTACCAGGCTCTGGTGCCATAAGGACTCTCACAGGTGGATACCACAGCTCCATGTCCAAGTTCTGTCCATACTCCCTTCCAAATAACTGCTCCTTGACCATTCCATGGGCATAGGTATATCCAGGGAAGACAGACTGGGAAGGGGTCTGTGTGGGCCCTGGGTACTGGAGCATGGTCTTGAAGGGAGCAGTGCAGGCTCCAGGCACAACCAGAGGAGGGCTAGAGTGGGGGGCCCTCAAAAGCACTGCCCTGAGACAAGAACCCCTGTTGCTTGGGTCTAAAGGCAGGGTAGAAATGATCATTCTTCTCATTGAAGACATAGTCCTTGGCCTCGAGCCTTGTACTGGAGAACTTGTGTCAAATATAAAACAGTGGATTAAACACTGCATTGTATTCTACACATTGTAAAAACTGTAGATGAGATTAAAGAAGGGAAAGAATTTAGATACTAGTGTTGCTACAAGAGTCTCTCTGGAAGAGCTAAGCCCTGAACCCAGTTTAAAATGAAGTACAAGACTATCCACCATATTTTTTTATTAGAATTTATGATGGTCTTTTCATTCCATATCAATGCCAGCATTCAGTCATATCGTGTATTGTCTTTGTCATTTTTAAAAAAAGATTTATTTATTTATTTATTTCTCTCTGCTCCCCCCCCTCAATTGTCTGCTCTCTGTGTCCATTCACTGTGTGTTCTTCTGTGATTGCTTCTATCCTTAGCAGCAGCACCAGGAATCTGTGTTTCTTTTTGTGGCATCATCTTGTTGTGTCAGCTCTCCCTGTGTGCGGCTCCATTCTTGGGCAGGCTGCACTTTTGCGCTAAGTGGCTTTCCTTACGGGACGCCCTCCTTGCGTGTGGGGCTCCCCTACACGGGGACACCCCTGCGTGGCACGGCACTCCTTGTGTGCATCAGCACTGAGCATGGGCCAGCTCCACACAGGTCAAGGAGGCCCGGGGTTTGAATCGTGGACCTCCTATGTGGTAGGTGGACGCCTACATTGGGTCAAGTCTGCTTCCCCTGTCTTTTTTTTTTTTTTTTTTTTTGTAAGTTTTTATCTGGAAACTACTCTAGCAAGACCTCAGTTTTCTCACCATCACACTTATGCATGGCTCTCAAAATAGAAATAAGGTCCTTGCCTCTGCCATGTGTGTTTATGTGGTTCCTAAAATTTGTAGATCACCTCTACTACATTTGAGGGAAAAGAAGGTTTTTAGAAGTTTGAGAAGCAATAAGTTTTGCTTGAAACAGTCTGCTTTAGATTGTCTACATGGCATAGGCATGCTTCACCTGGTTTTTCCATGTTTGGCCTAGAATTGTCCCCTAAGATATTTGCTTGGTCTTATGACAAGCAATAAATTAGAGTGAGAACATTTTTATTTCCCCAACTCTATGTATAAAATACCATTCTGGGTTTCCTGAGTGGTGACTTTGAAAATAAATCCCAAGTCTTCTTAAGGCTGTCCCATAAGTACATGTCTTCCCCTTGGGCCAGAGTTTGCCTGTCATATTTAGGTTTACAACTGTAGACTCTATTCTTTGGGTTAGGGTATGAAATGATCATTGGTTTAAGCAGCTCCTCAGAGAACTGAAGCAGACTTGGTGGGGACACAGATTTCTTGAGTCATTAATGAAAAAACTGAAGACCATTGTCCTAGCTTCTCAACTAAAGAAGCTGTGGTGTAGTGAAAAGAGGACTGTGAGTTCCCAAACCTGAGCCCCTCTTCCTTCATTGTTCTCTTACTCACAGAGGACCTTGATGTGTGAGGCACGTGTATAGCCAGGCGAGTGACTCACACATCCTGCTGGGGATTGTGATCTGGGGCTGGCCTTTTGTTGATTTCCCCAGCCTCACCTACCTCATCCATAAACAGGTCATAACAACAGAAAGCTTCACTGGGATAATGGGAAAGTTGAAGTGGAGATAGTGTTCCAGGTACTTGGTAGGTAACCAAAATAAATGTGGAAGAGTCTGCTTCCTGGAGACCAGCTGCTGTCCAAGGGCCTGGAAGACTGTTATGCTCCTGTTTTGGTCTACTGGGTGGTCCCGGGGTGGGGGCTCAGTACAGGTGGTGGGGGCCTGGGTCAGCCTGTGGCTGCTGCAGAGCCAAGTTCTCTGTTGTTGGCAAATAAAACCACCCTGCTGTTTCAGATGGAACAGAGGTGATTTCAGCAAGTGTACCCTCCTTTGAATGAAGAAGTAAATGTATTCTCTCTCTCCTGATGCCCCATTAAATATGAGAAAAACCATGATCTAATTTAACTTTATAACGTTAATAAAAGTAGCTGAAATGTATCCCCCAGCCATTTAGAGAGTTCTAGATGCTTTCAGAGCTCAGTCATGAGCCTCCCCAAGTTCTCTCCCCCACCCAAAACCCATCTGCCCTCACAGAGGAAGCACATTCGTCTTCCTGATCTCTCACTATTGACAGTTTCTCTTTCTCTCTGATCCCCCTCACTGTAATTGGGCAGCCAGTGTCTTGGGGATGCAAAGTCAGAGGAAATTCTGAGCAGGGCGCTGTATTTGCTGTCATGAGGTTTGGGAAGGTAGAGAGACTGTTTTCCATTTCTCATGTTCCTCTCAAGTGTGGAAACAGCCAGCCTGTCTGCCCTAGTTACTGTTTTCTGTCTCTGAAGTGTTCCCGGCGCCAGAACTGAGCCTTCCATTTTATGAATGTTCTGTGATGATTCCTTTCTGGTTCTGTGCATCCCACGGGGTTATTAGAGGGCAGACACCAACAGGGAAGGTGTTGTTGACTCACGCTCACAAATATTATCCTTGTATTATCAAGGCAATTATAAAATACTGTTTTTAAAAATGCAATAATAAAAGACCCAACTGAGGACTCAGTATAATTTACTTGTCTGCTAACCTTCTATGTTTATGATGGAAGGTTGAAGCATGCAGGAAAATAAACCCTAGAGACGTGTACTTTAAGTTCCTCCTATAGAGGGAAGTGGACTTGGCCCAGTGGTTAGGGCGTCCGTCTACCACATGGGAGGTCCGCGGTTCAAACCCCCAGCCTCCTTGACCCGGGTGGAGCTGGCCCATGCGCAGTGCTGATGCGCACAAGGAGTGCCCTGCCACGCAGGGGTGTCCCTGCACAGGGGAGCCCCACGCGCAAGAAGTGCGCCCCATAAGGAGAGCCGTCCAGGGCTAAAAAAAGTGCAGCCTGCCCAGGAATGGTGCCGCACACAGGGAGAGCTGACACAACAAGATGACGCCACAAAAAGAAACACAGATTCCTGGTGCTGCTGCTAAGGATAGAAGCAGTCACAGAAGAACACACAGTGAATGGACACAGACCAGACAACCGGGGGGGGGGGGGGGGGGGGGGGGGGGGGGGGGGGGCGGGGGGAGAAGGGGAGAGAAATAAACAAAAATAAATCTTTAAAAAAAGATAAAGGATAGGAATTGGAAAGAAAAAATAAAACTCAATTAAAAAAAAGTTCCTCCTATAGATAAAGGAATTTCAGTATTTAAAAATTTTTTTCTTAAAAATATCTGCCCCTCTAATTCCATCAAATTCTCCGATAAAGAATTAAAGATATTATTGATTGACAGCCCAGAGATCTGTAATTCATGAGGCTCAGAGAAATTGGAGGTGGGGATGGTGGGGGTAGCATAGGCACAAATCAGAACAGAACAGAAGAGAAAACGAAGTGGGTGCAGAATACAGGCTCTGTAAGAATGGCTGAAAATGAAAATTTCACTTATTACAGAATGTAACCAATGCTGCACAACTGTTTGGGGTTTAGGTTGACTCTAAGGAAGAGCTTATCTTCTGAAAGAATCTGCGGGACATTCCAGTGGTGTCAGGAATAAAAAAAAAAAAAGAGGCAGAAAACTGAAGAGGTTAGGGAGGGGACAAAATTCTACAAGGGCCCTGACACCACACCAAACCAGAAACTATGTTCAGAATTGAAGTGGGAGCTCAGGACTTCAAGCTTCCCATAGTCTCATCATAATACCTGAAAGTTTTAGGCTGGTATTGCTCAAAGTGTGACCTACCCACTCCTCTACGGCTCAGAATCTCCTGGGAGGTTTGTTAAAAACGCAGATTCCTGGGCCCTGTCCCTCACTTCCTGAATTTGAACCTTTGGAATGAGAAGGTGGAATCTGTATTTTATACAAATTGTCAAGGGATACATTTTTCTGATGTAGCATTACAGCTCCCTCTAATTCAGTCAATAAACACTAATTAGGTCCCTACTGAGTACAGAAAAATCATCCCAGGTGTTTTGAGGACATACCAAAGAAGCAGAAGCCGGTTTTGTGCCCTACATTCCAAAAAATTTTTTGTTTCTAAATCCTCAAGTGCATGTTCCCAGGTTCACTTCTGGCTCCCCTGATGGTGTTCAAATGATTCCCCAGTGCCCCGACGCCCCCGCAAGCAGAAAACCAATTCGAATTGGGCATGTGGCTCACTGCTCTGGTCTGGAAGAAAGGGTCAAGTCAGAAGTGGGGGTGGGGATGAGGGCGGGTTCCTACCAGAACCTGAGAAATTCCGGAGAAGTTGGGTTTCTATTAATAAGCGTTGCCGAGCAACCGCACCCAAGGTGGGAGAGGAAGGGGGGGTGGGGGCACAGCTCCTCTCTAGCAGGTCTGAGCCCTGCCGACGCAGGGGTCTAGTCCCACTCCTCTCCGTTCCTCCACCCCCATCTCCATCTTTGGTTCTCTTGGGGTGGCGTGGGGTGGGGTGGGGGTGGGAGGCGGGTCCGCCACGCCTCCCTTCCTAGTCCCAGCATTTGCACAAGAACCGCACGGTCGGGGCGCAGGGCTCAGGGAGCTAACTCTTAAACCAAGAAGGCTGACCACAGGCCCAGCCTTGACCACTGTGCGTTTCGGGCCCCCTCACTTCACTTGGCAAGATGCCTGCCCCCATCCTTATCCCCAACCCAGTCCAACAGCCGCCAAGCCCGTGCCCTGAGCGGGAAAGGTGCTGGAAAGCAAAGGGGTGTGTGGGTCGGAACCCGAGCCGGGAGGCCGCGGCAGCCCGCGCCGGTGCCCGCTGAGGCGCCCGGGAGAGCCGGCCACGGACGACGCAGGCGCCGCGTGCCGCCCCGGCGGCCCGCACCAGCCTCGGGGCCGAGCGGGGCGCGCGCGCCACCCAGTGGGCGCACCGGGCACTGGACGCCGCCGGCGTTCCCAGCTCCCGCTTCCAGCTGGGGGCGGAACCTGAAGAAAACTTAGGAAGTAGGGCTGCGCCGAGGAAATCCTTGGTATAAGGTTGCTATCATTCATGTGCCCGAATGAGTCAATTTTTAGCAAATGAGGAAACCGTAATGTAGTAATACTAATAGTGCGGACGGATACTAAAACATCCCCAACCCAATGCGCTTTTATAACCTTCCCAGGGGCCATGGTCTAGGCCAGGGGACTGGCTGTTTTACAGCCTGTGACAGAATCCAGGAGGTCTGCAGGACTCTTACCGCTCGCTCTGAGTTCTGGGTTAAACATTACTTAGAAGCATTCATTTATCCCCCGAGCTGCCCCTGCCCTTTACACTTCGGTCCCTGAGTCCACTTCCAACAGGAAGGGAACAGCCCACACACGCCCTGCCCGCCGCCAGGCAGCCCTGCCATCGGGCTTGTTGCCCTTCTCGTCCGGTCCCCCAAAAGGAGAAGGGACCTTCTCCGCTAGTAACTTCCCCTACCTGGGGGAGCCGAGAAAGGATCCGAGTAGGGAGCGGAAGCTTGGCGGAAAGGGAGGGCGTGGTGCGCCTCACCTCCGCCGCTCCGAGGTGCTGCGCCCCGCAGGCGGGTCCCCAGCGCCTGACCCAGCCGCGCTGCGGCCCGGCTGGTGTGGGAGGAGGAAGGTGGCGTCCCCGGAGGAGGCCGCCCGAAAGCTGCAGACATCTCCCTGCAGGGTTTAGGAGCCTCCCTGAGCACCATTTGTAGAAAACCAGGTCATTGTGAAGACATTTGTTTATTTGCTCCCCCTCCGCCCAAAGAGCACCGTGCTCAGATGTTCTCATGGCTTTCTTCAACACTTCATTCAAGTCTGCCCGAATGGTCGCCTCCTCAGAAGAATTTTCCCCTCGCGGCTTCACCCAATAGCCCCTGGCTCCACCGCCTTTTCTCTGGTATAATTCCAGGCGGAGGTGAAGGCAAAGGTAAAGGAGGACCAGAGTGACCCTCGGTGTAGCCAGATCAGAGGGTGGGAAGGGAGTGGCCAGAGATGAGGTGCGAGAGGTGGACAAGTACAGAAACGGGCTGAGCCCTGTCAGCCTGAGTAAGGGATGCGAAGGGAGGGCTATGATCTCGTTTAGGTTTTTAAAAGCTCACTCTGACTGCCACTTGGAGAACTGCTGGGGGAGAGCAGCAATAATAGAAGCTTTTATTAGTTACATAGCATCTAAAAAACAGGTATTTATTAGACATATACTGTCTAATAATAATAGAACCTCCACTTCAGAGGTCACTGAAAGTGGCCATGTGGCTTGAACTAGGCTGGTAGCAATAGAGATGGTGAGAGGTGATCAAGTTTGGGGTAAGTATCTGAAGGTGGGATGGACAGGAATGGCTGATGACTTGGATGTGGTGTGTAAAGGAAAGAAAAATGAAGGCTCATTTGCCGGATTTTGTCTCCAGCAACTGGAAATATAAGAATGACAATTGCTAACCTCCACTGGTAGCTAGGCATGCTTCTAAACCCTTTACATATTTTAAACCATTGGAATTTCACAACACTCTGATGAAGTAGGTGTTTTAATTGTCCTCATTTTACAGAAGAGGAAAGTTTAATCACTCTGCCTCAGGTCGTACAGCTAGACAGTGGAAGAGCTGGGATTTGAAACAGTGCTTAACCTCTACACAGTTCTTTATTAAAGGAGGAAAGTCATTAACTGAGGTAGGGAAGACCGTGGGATCAAGGAGTGGTTCTGGGGGTGGTGGGAGTGAATCAAGAGTTCTGGTTTGGACATGTTCAGACTGAGATGCCTTTTAGACTTCCAAGTAGAGAGGTTTAGTTGGGCTGTTGGGTGTATGACTCCGGCCCTGAGGGAGGGTTGAAGTGGGGGGGGGGGTGTTAACCAAGACAAGGAGAGAGAAGAGGGCAGAAAGCTGACAAGTGGGGTTAAATGCCTACTTGAATGGGTGGGGCAAATGGATCTATTAGAGCATTCCGTTAGGCCTTAGGAGCTTCAGGAAATGAAAGTGTTCTAGAGCACCACTTGCTTTCGTCTGAGGGTCCCATAAACCCCAGGCCTTGCTCCAGAAAAATGACATGTTCACACGCACACCATTTTACACACAATTTCAGGTTGTTCATGGGCCCTGACCATCCATTGGCCACTCTGCTGTTACTGTCAAGCTTCCCTTCACCCACCAGCCTCAGCCCAATGTCATGTTGTCTCTAGAACCTGGCCTGACCTCTGATGAAGTCCCCACAGGTCATCCCAACCACTCTGTCAGCATGAGGCAGAAGTTCAACCATGAGAAAAACAAACTCTCTGCAGGGTAAGAATTGAGTCATTTTTGAATGTCTACCTAGAGCAGAGCTTCTTGCCACCCCCAGGAGTGTTGCATTTTTTACACTTGGTTTGTTTATGGCCCCACATGGAATAGGAGAATGAGCCCACAAAAACCCTTTGCTTTTCTATTCATCCGCAATCTGAATATTCTCTAAATTTAAAGACAAAGACCAGCTCACACCTTTCCTTCTCATCCTCACTGACACCACGTCCATCAACAAAGTTGCTTCTCTGGTATATAATGGGCATTTGTTGCTGCTGCTTTGTTTGTTTTGGTTGTCAGCATGCAACACCCTCCAGACTTAGAGGGGAGTGCCCCTCTGGAGGTGGAAGGAGCCAGGTGCTCTCCTGTCTCGCCCACCTCTGAAAATGCACACGCATCTCATCCTGGCTAGTTGGGGGCCCTGAACTTGAAGGCAAACATGCAGAGACAGAAGAGATCTTCTCTGGGGTCATGGCAGCCAGGCCAGGAGACCATGTGTGAAAGCAGCATTAGGTGTCCAGTGGTGGCAGGCCCAGCCGTGGCATCCTAACCACTGCAAGCCCACGGCGTGGCCTCGGCTGCATCTCCTGCTGCCGGCCTGCCCTGGAAAGCCTTCCCACTCATCGTGTTCTGAGACCTTCCCTATATCTGCCAGTCTGTGCCTGCCCCCAAGAACTCTTGCTGGGCCGCACCAGGTTGTGCTGCGCTTTTAGCCAACGTCTTGCTCAGCTGTACTGTAAGTGTTTGGGACTCTTCTTCAGCCAGTCTCTGAAGTTAGTTCTCCTGGCCTCGCTGGGTGACTATTACAAGATTCCCCTTGCTGCCCTTGATTCTCAGGGCAGTCTTTAAAGAGGAAGGCTCCTTTCCCAGCAAAGACTCCATGGCTCCCCGGTGAAAACAGGGTAGGGAAACCAATCCCAAGCACAAAGCAGATCCCAGTTCTAATCCTTTGATTTTTCTGGCTCTAAATGAGGTTTAACAAGTCTTGGTTAATACTCTTGTCATCACTGGGATTTCCTCTGATTTTCCTCAGCTAGTGTTCCTTCTGAGTATCTGAGGGCTGGGTGCCTGTCATGGCTGGGGTACATGGTCAGGGCCTGCCCCACTGGGGGCTTGGCTGGGATTCATGGGTATATATGCCTTATGATCTTACCAGTGGTTAAACTTTTGGAATCCTTCCATACCAGGTGATAAACAGCTGCTACCCTGAGCCCTCTGCCCACCTCCACTGCCACCTCTCCTCATCCTTTCCCAGAACCCACCAGACCTCCCCTCGATACAGCACAGTCAAGGTTTCCAGATTCTGAAGGGTCAGGACCAGGTTGTTAAAATTTTGGGTATTGCCCTGACTGCAAGAGTTCTTAGTGGCTACCTGCTCCCCATGCTCGTGGCTGCCAATATCCCCACTTCTCACCATCCAACCAATTCCCAGCCCCTTCTTACCCAATTCAAGTCCTACCTCCTCCAGGAAACTGTACTGATCCCACGGTGCACAGTGACACAGTCTATGGTCCCTCCAGGCTCAAAGGGTTCTTCCTCACTAACCATGTCTCTCTTGACATATTTATGTCTCTGGCAGAGCCAGAAAAGGAAAGTCTCTGAATGCCAGGCCACATCTGACAGTGATGTGGACTATGGGTGGGAGGCTCTTTGTCTCTTCAGAGATAACCTAAGCTGTCTGACTTGTGGGTGTGAAACGGTAAGAGGCTGCAGTCCTGCCCTTGGTGACAATGACAATGACTCCAGTCCCAGGAAACAGTTTAACATGCAAGGTCTATAAACTTTAAGTAAACTTTAAGTATTCAGGGGAAATGCAAACAAAATATGCTAAAAGCTTATCTAGAATGTATGAAGTCCATGCTAAAAGCTTACCTAAAATGTGGAAGATATATATGCTAATTCAAGCCTATTGAGAACTGAAACAAAGGGACCATTTAACCTTTCCTCTCTGTATAAAAGAAATTTGAAAGTCTTGTTCCGGGCTTGGGATTGAAACAGAAAGCTCCCGAATCCGGCCGGCCATCAATAAACCATTTTTCCTTCTCAAAATCATTCTTGAGTCCTGGCCTCTCTATACACAAATAATTGAACCGCTCTCAAATTCAACAACAGGGCTACCTAAGGGGGAAGTTTTGCAAGGCCTGCCAGTGAGACCCCAGTGCTAGCGATCATGAGCACTGCTGAGCTGGCCTGTGGTCAGAAGCAGGTCAACCTGGAAGGGGCTGAGGCAAAGGGAAGGTCCAAGGGTGGGGCCACACTGGAGCAGAGGGGCATGGTGCAAGGTCAGCTCGGTCTCAAACCCTGTGTGTGGGGCAGGTGCCTTTCCTCTGGCCCAAACAGGTCTGAAAGTGACCAGCTCCTGCTGGACAGGCAAGACAGCCAGGTCACAACCCTCCCAGGAAAGGAGAGCCCATCCCACCTGCCCATTGGCAAGGAGGCTGTGGGGGAGCTTGTTCTGTGCCATAGCATGGAATTTTGGAAACTTGTATCATGATTGCTTAGAAACTGCCTCTTTTTTTCCCAGTTGCCAGTGACTTCTGACACTTTTGCTTTAAATTTCTCGGTTCCCTGTCAACTAGCCAGCTTAACTTTCTAGTATGGCACAGGCAGATGAAGGTCACTATTCAGAGGTAGCCGTTGATCCTGCGGGAGGGATTTCATTGCCGCAGAGATGGAATCTGGGCCTGGTGCTGCCCATTCAGCTGCCGGGTGTTACTCAGCGTTGACTCACAGCCCAGAATGCAGCAGGAGGCCACTCCTCACCCAGCACCCAACGTTATCCAGACCGAGCCTTCTGCTGACCAGCTGTTTGCTCTTGGTACTTGCTATGTGCTTGCTCAGACCTGTAGCCACACGAGCCCAGAGCTGAGCCCTAAGGAGCCGCTGACCTCCAGCCTACTAGGATCTCAGCCACACCCTAGACCCAGAGACCTGTGACTCAACTTGGCTCCAAATGACCCCAGGTGACTCACGGCAATCAAAAAGAAGTTGACTCCCAAGTTAATGTCAACTTAATTTGCCATTTACTGGGCAGTGACTGCCACCAGTTCTAGCACATTTACTCAACTGTCTTTAAATATGGTCAGTTCTGCCTACTGTCTCTACTGGGCTTGCCCTAACATGGGGGTTGTCCCCTCCAGCTGCACATTAGAATCACCTGGGGGAACATAGAGAAAACCTGAGGCCCAGCCCTCCCACAGAGACCTTGATTTACATGGTTTATGGGGGGCCTGGACACTGTCTTTTTTTCCAGAGCTCCCCAGGTGATTCTAATGTGCATCAGGGTTCCACCTCCTGTTCTAGCATTTGATTCTGTTAGGGAGGAGACCCACATTTCCAGTTCCAACTCAGCCATGAACATGTCTACAATCTGGCTCATGCCTTTAATCAGTGAATTTCCCGTGTGAACTCTACAAGGCTCATTTTTGACCTAAAATCTTCCATAATTATTTCTATATCCAATATTTCCTTCTTGAGTTTTAGTAATTTTTAAGTTTCTGTGTAAATCTCTGGACTGTGAGTCTCAGTTTATAAACCCCCTTTGAAGGCAAATGATTAAATTACCAAAAAGTCTAATTATGGAAAAGTAGGCTGAGAATGAAACGAGAGATCATCTTATTGTTCGTATATCTTTTACCTAAGCTCTTACATTTATACTTTTTTGTTTCTCTGAAGTCAACACTCTTATATATCTTTTTTGTTAGCTTTTACTTTAGTTTAATTTTTTTTTTTTTAGAGACTTTGAACATACACAGAAGTCAACAGAATAGTACAATGACCTACTACATACTGTTTTAGTTTCCTGGCTGCTAAAACAAATACCATACAATGGGTTGGTTTAACAACGGGAATTTAATGGCTCATGGATTCAGAGGTTAGAAGGTTTGCTTCCTCCCTGAGTTGACATCTTCTGGATAGCCAGCAATCTTTAGGGTTTCTTGGCATTTCCATCATGTGGCAATGCACATGGCAGTGTTTTCTTTTCTTCTGGGTTCCATTGACTTCCAGCTTCTGGCTGTTCCCCATGACTTCTCTGTCTGCATCCAATTTCCTTTGTTACATTATTTATTTTTTTAAAGATTTTTTTCCTTCCCCTCTCCCTCCCCTGCCCTGCTGTTTTTGCTGTCTGCGTCCATTCACTGCACAATCCTCTGTATAATTTTCTCTTATGGTCTTCTCATCTTTCTCCTCCAGGATTTCCTGGGATTTGATCCTGGGGACCTCTGATGCGGAGAGAGGTTCCCTGTCAATTGTGCCACCTCAGTTCCTGGTCTCTGCTGTGCTTCACCTTGACTCTCCCCTTCATCTCTCTTTTTGTTGTCATCATCTTGCTGCATGACTCACTTGCGTGGGCACTGGCTCACTGTGCGGACACTCAGTTTGCCGCATGGGCACTCAGCTCGCCATGCAGGCACTTGGCTCAGCACGTAGGCTCTGGTCCACCACTCAAGCCTGCTTTCTCTTCTTCTTTCTCACCAGGAGGCCCCAGGGATCAAACCCAGATCCTCCCATACGGTAGGTGGAGGCCTTATCACTTGAGCCACATCCACTTCCCAATTTCCTTTGTTTTATAAGGACGTCAGCCGTATTGGTTTAAGGTCCACCCTCATTCAGTTTGGACACCTTAACTAATAACATCTCCAAAGGTCCTATTTACAAATGGGTTCACACCTATAGGACCAGGGGTTGGGACCTAAACCTGCCTTTTGTGGGGGACATGATTTAATCCCCTATACCTGCCCAAACCTCAGTCTCAAAAATGGCCAGACCTGTCCTATCCCCACAACCCTCAACTGAAGCACATCCCAGATATCATACTATATCATCTGTAAATATTTTAGTATATTACTCAAAAACAACCTTTTGTATCATAACCACAAATTCATTACACGTCAAAATAAACTAACCATAACATCTAGTGTTAAAATTTCCCAATTTTCTCAAAAGTGTCATGTGATTTTAAAAAAATAATTAAAATCAGAATCCAAAATTGGTTTACATATTCAGATTGGTTGAGATAACTAAAGTCTCTTAATCTACAGTTTGCTCCCTCATCTTTTTTTCCTCTTGCAATTTATTTGATAACACTGATTTGCTTATCTATAGATTTGCCACAGTCTAGACTTTGCTATCTGCCTATGGAATAAACTAATATGTTCTCTATCCCCATTTTTCCTGTAATTTGGTAGTTGGGTGTAGAGCTTGATCAGATTGAGGTTTGCTTCAGGGGTGGCATATCCTTCTAACAGGAGGCACACGATTGGTTGTCTCTGTGTTATAGATGCTGCTGCTAATCAATGTCTGCATCCTTCGGTTCATTAAAATTTTCACAAGAGTGACAGCTAATTTTGTCATTCTTTCTTCATTTATAAACAGGATACTTCTAGGAAGGAGGAATGATAAAATCAGTTATCCAGTATTTATCTACTCTTTGACACCCAGGATAATCTCTTGAACCCCTCACCCCCACCCCAGCCTTATTTACCTTTCAAAACAATGAATTGGTTCCCTAACATCCTCCAGCAGTGACCCATGGGGGTTCCTTTTGTTTTCTGTATCATTAGGAATGCATGAATTTTAGTGGATTTGGTGTTTCAATCCATGGCAGTTACTATTCTTACTGATGATTTAGAAGTCTCTTCTCAATTGCCTCCTGAAATCCTTTCGAAATGATGAGAATTTTTTGATGGCTTCCCTGTTACCTGGCTTGTCACGGTGCTCTGGCTTGTACATTTTCTACTCAGACCTGGAAGCAGCCATTTTTCCAAAGAGTCCTGGTTCCTTTTAGTGGGAAACAGTATTTGCAGGCCTCCCTCTGGACACCAGTTTACTTAAGTTTAGTCTTTCCTGGTCTTAAAGTCAGAGTATTTTTTAGCTTTAGTTCCAAGACCACCCGGCATTGTTTGTGGGATGAACCTGTGTGAGCACTGAGTCAACAAATGTTTAGAAGCACAAACTAGTGAGGATAGACGGACAATCTTAAAGTGCTTAGAATCTCTTCTGTAGGCAGCATATGGGGTCGGGGGGGGGGGGGGGGGGGGCGGGGGCCGGACAGGAAAAAGAACTCAAGAGCAGGGCTTCTCAAACTTTACTGTTCATATGAATCAGCTGGAGATCTTGTTAAATGACAGTATCTGAATCAGTAGGCCTCAGAGATGCTGCAAGTCTAACAAGCACCCCCCGGGCAATACTGGTCCACAGACATTGCTAGAGTAGGCAGTATCTAGAAGCAATGAGCAGTGAGTGCGGTGTTGAGAAGAAATGGCAAAGGAGTTCAGAGCAGGGGGAGGGGGCTTCATACAGCTAGCAGAGCTCCTGCAGGGCCTTGAATTTTTCTTACATCAGGAGCCAGCACAGCAGGGCAGTGGCAACTTGACTTCTAAGATAAACCTTTTAAATTATTATTAAAGTATAATATTCTTCAGAGCAAAGGGCACAACTAATTCGCTAATAGCTTGATAAAGTTTTTATTGAGATATAATTCATGTATCATAAAATTCACCTTTTAAAAGCACACAGTTCAGTGGTTTTTAGTATATTCACATAATTGTACAACCATCACCACTATCTGGTTCCAGAACATTTTCATTGCCCCAAAGAAACACTGTACCCATTAGTGGTTATTTCCTATTTTCCCCCACCCCCACCGCCACCCCCAGCAACCAGTAATCTACCATTCTTATAGATTTGCTTATTCTGTACTTTTCATATAAATGGAATCATACACTACATGGTCTTTTGTGACCGACCTCTCATTTAGCATAACGTTTTAAAGGTTATTCATGTTGTACTTGTATCAATACTCCATTCCTCTTTAAGGCTGAATAATATTCCATTGTATGGATGTGCCACATTTTGCTTATCCATTCATCAGTTGATGTACACTTGGGTTGTTTCTGCTTTTCAGCTACTATGCGTAATGCTCTTATGAGCATTCATGGGCAAGTTTTTTGTAGACATAAGTTTTCAGTTTTCTTGGGGATATACTGAGGATTGACTTTCTGGGTCATACGGTAACACCATGTTTAACTTTTTCCAAGGCAGCTGTACCAATTTACATCCTCAGTTTGATGAATTTTAATACAGAGTTCAGGGAAGTGGACGTGGCTCAACTGATAGAGTGTCTGTCAATCATATGGAGGGTCCAGGGTTCTATCCCCAGGGCCTGGGCCTCCTGACCCGTGTGGTAAGCTGGCCCACGCGCAGTGCTGCCATGTGCAAGGAGTGCCGTTCCACACAGGGGCACCCCCGTGTAGGGGTACCCCACATGCAAGGAGTGCACCCTGCAAGGAGCACCTCCCCACATGAAAAACAAACGCAGACCACCCAGGAGCTGACTCAGCAAGATGGCGCAACAAAAAACAGACGCAGTTTCCCAGTGCTGTGGGATAATGCAAGTGGACGCAGAAAAACTCACAGCAAATGGACACAGAGAGCAAACAATGGGGGGTAAGGGGAAAGAAATAAAATAAATCTTAAAAAAAAAATACAGAGTTCACAACCATATTACCACCACCTAGATGAAGAAACAGAACATTATCGGCATTCTAGAAGACTCCACCGTGCCTGCCTCTACCCCATCACCCCATTCCATAGGCAGTCACTGTTTTGCCTTCTGTCTCCATGGGTAGGTTTTGACGGCCGGGACTTCGACAGGGAGAACCGAAGGGCTGTTGCCTGTGGTGAGAACTATAGCAAAGGCACGATGAATGGGGCAGGGCAACCCCATGTTTATTCTTCTGTGTCGGCAGATCTTCCTCTTGCCGTTCCAAGGCCTGGTGCGCAAACCTCTCCTTACCCTACTTCGTGCACAGAGGGAGGACCCTTTCCAAGCAATAAGAGGTGGGCTTCTCAGCCAGGATCCCTTGGGAGGCAGGGGAGGCGCTGTGGAGGCAGTGAGGTGGGAAGCAGTCTGCAGTCACCTGCGAGGACAGATTTGCCCTAAGAGGGAATCTTCCGCATAAAGTGCCATAGTTAAAAAGCCCCACTGTGGGGGGCGGCTGTCGTGAGGGAGTCTGCATTTCCAATGACCCTGTCACAGACGCGCTGCCCTGTCCCGTTAGTCCCCGTTCAGCCCCCACCAGTGGGCTCTTTAGGAAAGACCCAGCCACCCAGACCGCAGACGACCCCACAACTGCTGCGGTAGGATTTCCTACGCGGACCCTGCCACGCAGGGAGCTGCAGCCCGGGCTCTGCCAGCAGCACTGCCGTCTGTTCTGCGGCACAAAGGCTGCAAAGGCTTGCTCAGCGAGGAGGCTTCCCAGGTGGTGGGCTCTGGGGAGTCGGGCCCCAGCTGCGGGCAGCCCTTCCTCCTGCTCAGCAGTTCTCCAGCCCCCAGCCCTGCCTCCTGGACACGCCTGGTCCGTCTCCTTCCCCTGAATTGACCTTCTCTTTCTCTTCTAGTCCAAGCCCACACAGAGACTTACACACACGAAGTCACTGGTGCACACACTCAAAACTGCTGTCAGAGGTAGGTGATATTTGATGTTTTATTCCTGATGACCTGTCCCTACCAATTCATTGCCTCAAGAAGTCCCTCCTGCCAATTCCTCTAAAAGATTTTGTGAGACCCTCCTGACAGGGGCTCAGGTCTTGTTCCCAAAGAGCCATCTCCAACACAAACAGCCTGGAATGACCACTTCCCTTCATCCCACTGCCTGGGAATTTATCAATTAGAGATTCATTTGGGTTGGCGAGCATTAGCACTCTTTCAAGGATGCCAGCGTTCCTGGCAGGGCCAGTGTGTCACACAACAGGATGCAGCAGTTTAGAGGGCTGCGCTCCTCCCAGCAAGGAGCCGACAAGCGCAGCAGCAGCTTAGGAGTGTGGATGGGGGCCCTGGGTGTAGCCAACCACGGGCATTGCCATGAGGGGCAGAGCAGGCTTGGGTGTGGTTGACGGGGAGGGGGAGTCCTGTGCAGGCCTGGGGGTCTGGAGAGAGAAGTCTCAGGTGGTTGACAGGGTCTGGAAAGGGAAATGGGAGGATGCCAAAGGCAAATTTTTATGGCTCAGAATTTTATACACACCAGGACTGTATAAAAGGGGCTCAAGGGGTTGAAATCTGCCTCCTCTTCCTTTCCTCCAGGGTCATTGCATCAATCAGCATTCCTCAAGAAACAGAACCAACAAAATATGTGTATGTATGTATGTATGTATGAGATTTATTATAAGGAACAGAAAAAGGTCTCATTTGCTCTATTTTCCTTAAATTAAAGGTTTAAAAGTCTTTTTGCTGTCTAGCCTGGCAATCTATTATTACAGCATTGCTTTATCAAAAAATATACTGGGAAGCGGCTGTGGCTCAAGCAATTGAGCTTCTGTTTACCATATGGAAGACCTGGGTTCAATCCCTGGGACCTCCTAGTAAAAAACGAAAAAAGGTGTCCCAGACCTGTGAGGAGATGTGCAGGCCCCTGCATGGCGAAGAGACACATCAAAATAGATGACACAATCAGATAGAATACAAATACATGTATACATATATATACACACACTCACACATGTATATATACATATATATGTACTCTCTAGCCCATCACAGGTGCTCAGCAAGTGTTGGTTAAGTAAATTAAGGAATGCTTTGTTGTGAATTCAAAATACTGGATTTGTAGGTGGACTTTGGGACTCATACCTAAGTAGGTGACCACCGGCTTTCCTACAGGCACAAATCAAAGGTATCAGTTGTTCTAAGCCCTCATAAAATTTCGAGATAAAACCAGGGAGAGGCAAAGGGGCCAGACATCCACTCTAGTCTACCTTCCTTTTTTTGCATCCTTGCAGCTTTTCCTTCACAAGAGGTCAGTGGGCAGGAAGTGATGGGACCCCAGCGCCCTCTGCTGGTATATTTTCATAGTTGGTTTTTACACACTTGGTTTATATATACCATTGTTTTTAATGAGCACTGGCAAGGCTGGGAGGGAGGGTTTCTGGTTTTATTCCAGGCTCACATCTCAGTGAATGTCAAGGCTGAAGGTGGTTCCTGGTAATAAAAATGAGTGTCAGGGTGGGAAGGAAGATGGTGGAGTAGAGAGCTTCAGAAGTCTGTCCCATCACCAAAACAGCTATTAAACAGGCAGGAACTGTCGGAATCAACTATTTCCAAACCTCAGAGTCTAAGAGAGTGCTGGACAGCACCCAGGAGGAAGAGGCTGGTAGGTTACAGTACACAGGAGCACGCTGCTCTTTCCCACGGTGGTTACTGGTGCCATCCCCCATGCTCAGGGCAGGCAGCAGTGAGGTCCAGCTCCTAGTGTAAGTTGTTGCTGCCAGAGAAGGACTTAAAAATCCACTTCCCCAAGATGGGGGTGGAGGCCAAGCCAACGGCTGGTCACTGCTTTTAATTAGCTGCTTTGGATCACCGGGGGACCAGGTCTCATTATGGCCATTGTTCCAACAGGCCCTGGACAAAAGTGACGGAGGACACCTAAAGACACCTAAAGATGGTATGCTTTCCCAGAACTGTGGACGACAGCTGAAGGGCTGCATTGGCTGGACAGGGCCGAGTAAAGAAAGGAAGAAGCTCCTGGTGCAATTCCTGGCCCTTCCCTTATCCCCTCCCCAGGGCGATTTGGAGCTGGCCTGTGCTGCCTTTCTGGGTCCCTGGCCTTGTTGGATGGAAAGGACTGATTTGGGAATCTACCCTCCAGCATGCTTCCTTGCCAGCATTTGCCCTCAGGGCAAAACCAGCTTGCAACAAGGAAAGCAGTATAAGAAACACTTGAGCCAGATGGCCTGGGACAAAGGCTCATCTGCCTTAATTCCTGCAGTGGAAGACCCAGAGAGCAAGTAGATGGGTCATTTAAACTCCTGTAAAGAGGACCCCTAAGGCCATTGGCAAGTGCAAGCCCAGGACAAGACAAAGGCTCAGAAAAGACAGGGAGCACCCTGCAGTTTGCATTTGCCTTGGGCTGACCTTCCTGATAGAAGGCCTATCCTCTGACAGAGACCAACACAGAGCCAGTTGGCAACGATGAGGAAAGGTGTTTTTGCTTAGATTTCCTTGGTCTTGTTAGCCCCTGACATTCCAGAAAATCTCTGACATATCACCACTCGTTGCAAACTTAAGAAACAGACATCTCAGGGAATAAAGCCCAGAGGTAACACTTTAAAATGTTAAAATGTACAGTGCAAAAAGATTACAAAACAAGCAAAGAAACAGGAAATGATGTCCCCTTCAAAGGAAGAGAATGAAAATTCAGAAAATATCAATGAAGAATAGACTATAGACATACTGGAGAAAAAAATTTAAAGACTAATCTTCATATGCTCAAGGAGATGAAAGAAACCACAGAGAAAGAACCAAAGGATATCAGGAAAATAAGGAATGAACAACATGAGAATCTCAAGTAAGAGAGAAAATTTTCAAAAGGAACCAAAGAGAACTCTTGGAGTTGAAGCCCACAATAACTGAAAAGAAAATTTCCCAGGAGGGTTTCAAAAGAAGATTGGAAAGCTGGGAGAAGAAAGAATGAGAAAACTTTAAGATAAGACAATTGAAATGAGTCAGGCTAAGGCGTAGAAAGAAAAAAGAATTATAAAAGTGAAAACAGCCCAAGAAACCTCTGGGACACAATCAAGCATATTAATATTTGCATGATGGGAGACCCAGAAGAAGAAGAGAAAAAGTGACAGGAGAAATAAAGAAATAATGACAGAGAATGTCCCAAACTTAGCAGAAGAAGTGAATACGCACAACCACGGAGCGGGAGAACACCAAACAGGCTTATAAAAAATCCATGGAACTGCATAACAGAAATAGTGAACCCTAAATTGTACCACGGGCTATAGTTAGTAGTACAATGACAAAAATGTGCTTTCATTACTTGTAACAAATGTACCACACCAATGTAAGGTGTTAATAGGGTGGTATATGGGGACCTTGTAGTTTATGCATTACTGTTCTGTAAACCCACAACTTCCCTAAAAAAATAACGAGTGTCAGGGTGGGCTTCCAGGCATTAGTAACCCAATTGAAAGTGGCCTTAAATTGTTTTTCTTTTAATTTTTACAGTGTTCCTGGCCAGAGTGTCTAAGAAGTGTGAGGTTGAAGAGCTGCTCCTCCATCTCCAGCTCAGGTGCCTACTGGGTTCCCAGGTGCTGAGCTTTTACAATGAACACAGACCCCAGGCTATCCCCCAGGGGCCCCCACGGTAGCTGAAAAGGAGCCGAGGTCTCCATTCCGACTAGACCTTCGTCAGCGTTCTTCCACGACTTCAACAGCAGTAACAGGCGCGCTCTTGGGTCGGGAACAGGGAAGCTCCTCAGCTGGTGCAGACCACGACCAAATTAGCCCAGGTTGTGGGCAGCCCCCGTTCAGCGGGAGGGCTTTCCACACACCAGACCACACGGCATAGAGCAGAGTTCCTCGAACTTGACTGTGCCCTGAACTCACCTAGGAAGTCTAGTAGAGATGGGGATTCTAATTTAGTAGGGCTGGGATATGGCCTGAGAAGCTGCATGTCAGACAAGCTGACAGGTAACGCTGGTCCAGGGACCACACAGTGAGAAACAAGAGTGTAAAAGAAACAGGTTCTGGAATCAGGGCCCAAGCTGACCGTGGGCAGCTCCCCTCCTCTCGCCGAGCTGTAATGAGGACAAGAGTGTACCTACTTTCGTAAGGTTGTTATAAGAGTAAAGTGAAAGGATGCAAGCAAAGCGCTAGCGCGGAGCCTGCAGTGCCTGGAATATAGAAGTGCTATAAATATCCATGTTTCCTTCAGCAAGTCTTTACTGAGCCCCTGCTGTGTGCCTGGCCCTGCTTTAGGCCCTGGGCCAAGCAGTGACAGAAACAAAATCTCTGCTTTCAAGGAGCTGAAAGCATTCTAGTGGGAGAAAGACAAAAAAACAAGTAAAACATGTAGCATTGCCTTGGTGATGAGTGTGCTGAGGAAAAAAATAAAGCCGAGGAGGGAAGATAAGGAATGCTGGGGGTGAGATGCTGTTATTTGTATAGAATAATTAAAGAAAGTGCCACTGAGAAGGTAATTTTGGACGAGAAATCCAGAAGAAGTAAAGGCCATGTGGATAGCTGAAGAAATGTTCCAGAGAGAGAGAACTGCAAGTGCAAATGTCCTGAGGCAAGAATGTGTGGTGTGTCTGAAGAAGTGCAAGGGAATCAGTGAGGCTGGGGCCCAGAAATTGAGGTGGGTGGTGGATAGCATGTTGCGGGGAGCAGAGAGAACCGAATAGGGCCTTGCAGGCCATTGAAAGGACTTTGGATTTTGCTCTGGGAGAAATTGTTGAGTTCTGAGTATAAGGGTGACATGATCTAAATTACATTTTAAGAGGATAACTTTGGATGCTTGTTGAGAATATACTGTAAGGGATACCTACCACATCCAAGGTTACTGCAATAACCAGGTAAGAGAGGAGGGTGGCAGAGACCGTTGGTGGAAATAGTAGCAGATATATATTGAATAAGCATTACTTATGGATGAAAACATAAAGCAATTTTGTTTCCTAATGCCTCTTTCAATTTTTCCAGTGGGGTTAATTTGTCCCCTTCTCCTGGATGAAAACTTGGACTGCGACAGGACTTCATCGGCCACTCCCAGACAATAAGAAGGCCCAAGGTGTTTTACAACCCTGGCTTTCAGGAGCACTCGGCTGACTTAGTCTCCATTCTTAAGGATCTTTCCTGGGCCATCTTTCCCTTCCTTTAAAAAAAGGTTATTGTTTTTTATTATGCAAATATATGCATTCATTGTAGAAACATGAGAAAGTATAGATTAGCACAAAGAATGACAGAAAAATCTGTTATAATCCCCCTACCCAGAGCAACCCACTTCTGTCATTCTTGCATATATCCTTCTAGGTCTTTTCAGTTCACACTTACCTCTCTATGCACACACACATTTTTATTAAAACATGAGATCATATTCTAATACTGTTTTCATAATTTGCCTTTTTCGATTTAACATTTTAGCATTAACATCTCTTGTAGTCATTAAATATATTTCTACAATATCTTTTTTTTCCTACCATATCATTTTTAATGTTAGTAGAGTTTTATGGGTGTGCTCTGACTTATTAGTGAATCCCTTATTGCTGTCCATTTAAGTTGTCTCTAATTTTGTAATATATAAGGACTCTGTGATGAGGACCTTTGTAGCTAAATCTCTTCGCACATCTGTAATTTTTTTCTGGTCCTTTAAGGTGTTTGATGTGTCTTTTCTAATTGCCTTTCAGAAAGATTGTACTCATACTAGAGGTTCTCATCTCCCCACAAACTCATAACCCACAAAAAACAAACAAGGGAAACGGACTTGGCCCAGTGGTTAGGGCGTCCGTCTACCACATGGGAGGCCCGCGGTTCAAACCCCGGGCCGCCTTGACCCGTGTGGAGCTGGCCCATGCGCAGTGCTGATGCGCGCAAGGAGTGCTCTGCCACGAAGGGGTGTCCCCCACGTAGGGGAGCCCCACGCGCAAGGAGTGCACCCGTAAGAAGAGCCGCCCAGTGCGAAAGAAAGTGCAGCCTGCCCAGGAATGGCGCCGCCCACACTTCCCGTGCCGCTGACGACAACAGAAGCGGACAAAGAAACAAGACGCAGCAAATAGGCACAGAGAACAGACAACTGGGGGAGGAGGAGAATTAAATAAATAAATACGAAAGGATATATGTAAGTATAATATCTATTTAAAAAAAAACAAAAAACAAACAAAAACCCCATCTTGGTCACCACTTTTAAAAGCTGCTAACAACATTAAAATGTCAAATGGGCAGAACCTGCCGCCGTTAAGCCTGCTCTGTCCTTGTCTGTGGAGGGTGCTCTGCTCCACCTTTTGGGTCAGTCTACTGCGGAGGGGAACAGGCTTTCATACAGTTGAATCTCGATGCTGGATATTAAACTTGGTTTTGTTTTAATGTAGAGAAAAGTACCCAAAAGTCATTTTGATCACACGGACTGGAAGGCGAATCACCTTTGAGCTACTGAGGGGTGGCAGTGGAGTTGGTCAGGGTAGCACCCCTTAGGAAGGTGGGCGGATAGCCCATGGAAACGGGGTATGAGACCTGTTGTGTTAAACGGTCTAAAAGGGATCACTGTCAAGCCTCTGGGAAGCACTGGGGAAAGGGTGGTCTCGGCTTCAGTCCCTGGTGGTGGGTGCCTGAGCCCATCCTCTCCCATCTTCTGGGGCTGACCTGGGCCTCTGACCAGTGAGAAGGGACGCGTAAGTGTGCATTGATGGGAATGGATGACACAGCTTGGCCTCCTTCCTGGGGTGCCTCCAAATGACTCATTCTCGTGTTTCTCTGGACACTGCGTGAGTCAGGACCTGGGACTGCAGTACCTGTTATTGGTGGGTGGATTGGGGTTAGCCAATTGCACCTCACTCTTTCGGAAGGGGAAATGGACACTGAGATTACACGAGTAAGCTGCTGGGTTACAAGGGACCCATCCTAGTTTCCAGAGCAGCCAGTCCCAAGGCCCATTGCATGCTTCGGTGCTCCTATTGTTTGCTTTCCTCATATACATATCCTTCCTCCTCTCAAATTAGCTGGAGGACATCCGTGTTAGTTTGCCTGAGCTGCTATGGCAAATACTATACAATGGGTTGGCATACACAACAGGTACTTATTTGCTCATGGTTTCGGGAGCCAGAAAACTTGTTTCTTCCCCCGGGCGGGTAGCCTACTGGCTGGCTGGCAAACATTGGGATTCCTTGGCTTTCCCATCACATGGCAATGTCCTCTCCTTCCTAGCTTCTGTGACGTCCTGGTTCTTTTTTATAAGGCTTCCAGTAATCTGGATTAAGACACACCCTGAGGCACCACAGCTTCACTGAAAACAGCTTCAAGACATCCTATTTACAATGGGTTCACCGCCACAGGAATGCAGATTACGGTTAAGAACATGTCCAAATTGGGATGCATAATTCAGCCATCCACGATATCTGTTTAAAGTTTAAAAATTAAAGTAGATCAACTACATTTCATCGCAGTGCTGGTCAGGACTGGAGTCAGAAGGTGTCAGGAAACTGGGACTGAGAGTGTAAGACTTTTTAACCTAGGAAAGGCAATTTGGACCTCATCACAGTTTTTTCTTCTTTAAATTGAACTCCTCTACATGCACTCTCATGTAATCCTCCCAATGCTCCTATGAATCAGTGTAGTAATTTGTTCCAGATGAAAACACTGAGTCTCAGGGAGGTGAAGTGCCTTTTCCATGGCCATACCACTAATAAGCAGTGAAACAGGATTTGCATCCAGATACAGCTGACTAGGAGGTCTGTGCTTCTTCTGCCTCACCCAGGTACCCCTTGTTTGTGCCAAAGAGAGCCAAAGAGCAAAGTGAACCAGAGCTGGAGAGGCCAACGTAAAGAGCACTGGGCTGGGAGTCACACAAGCTGGGTGATGGTCCCGGGCTTTGCTGCTAATGGATTGTGTGTGAGGGCACTTTGCTGGGCCTCTCTGGGCCTCGGAATCCTCATCTGTAATTGAGGAGATTGGATTGGACAATCTCTGAGATTCCCTTTAATGCTGTGAGCTTGTTTGGTAATAAGTAACAGAAACCTACTCTGCAGTACAGTCTGAGAGACCAAGGGTACCTCACAAAGCTAGGGCAGGCGGTCACACCAGGCCAAGAGGGGCCAGGACCTGGCCAAGTGGCTCTTGCCGCCCCCCTCTCTGGAACTGCCTGGATCTCTACTCTCAGTTCCTCAGCTTCTTTCTTCTCTCTCTACAAACTGCTTTTCTTTTTCTACAGACTGAGTTTTTCTGCTTCCTTTGGCCAGTGTCGGTGGTGGCTCCCCAGCTCCCCGTGTTATTTCCTCAGCTCTGGTGGCCAACAGAATCTCACCAAATTCCAACTGCAAAATTCCAGGCAAGGGAATTGGGCAAGGTGAGTTGGATATCCTCCTTGGTCCAGTCACCTGGGTCCTGGATATGTCCAAAAGGGCAGGGTCCTGTGTCACCAAGAAGTGGGGGTCAGGGGTAGGGGAGATGTCCCCCAAGAGGACCTGTATACAGTTCAAGAAGAGCACTTTTGGGAGAAGAGTCAAGGTTTTTTAAGTATAATTCCGTTCTAGATGAGGTGACATTGAGACCTGCAGAAAAAACACATGCTCACCAGTAAAGCTGGCTCGTGTGCAGTGTCAGCAGGAACGAGAGGCTGAGGCTCCCTGAAGGTCCCTACCAAAGGACACAGCAGATGTTTGACAGCTGATTTGTACACCTGTACCCTCAACAGACACTATTGTCCTTCTGTTGCCTCTGAGTAGGTGACATGAGGCTGAGGCACAGGGGAGTCTTGGGAGGACCCTAGGGAGGGGGATGGCAGAGCCCCTTGCCACCAGGCCTCAGCGCTCCAGCAGACCTGGGTAGTATTTGCACGGAGAAGAGTTAGAGCCTCTGCTGATCCTGGAAGCTGTTTCTCTGATGAACTCATTTTAGTTCTTTTTTTTTCCCTTCATTCTTAAACCTGACAGCCTGCATAGGTTTGAAAACCTAAGGAATCTGAGGAATCTGATCACGAAATCAGTCTTGAGAGACGCTCCCTCACTTCAACAGCCAATCTGAATACAGGACACAGTCACATATGTGGGTTTCCAGAAATGATCTGAGGGTGGAAATCCAAACAGTCCAAAGACTTGTGTTGGACCCTTCCCCAAACCTGTTCATACCTGAAGAGATCCACATGGGAGGAGATCCCTGCTGGCACCCTGGGACCCTTAGCATAGGTCCATAGGTGCCGAGTGTGCTGGATCCTTCAGGTCAGGGCACAAAGGTTCAGTCAACAAACATTTCCTAAGCACCTGCTGAAGAACAAGATGAAGAGGACATAAACCTTGACAATCTGCATGGAGAGGAAAGGCATATGCAGGTTGCAAATAGTAAGAAGAAGGTGAGAAGCATCTCTAAATGACCAAGTCACTGAACTGTAGAGAGCCTGACAGCCATCCTGTAAGGATGCTGGGAACTTCATGGAGAGAATGAGGTGAGCAAAGGCAAGGAGGTAGGAAGGTGAAGAGTGTGTTTGGACCCTAAAATGTAGGTCTGAGAAATAAGAATAGGAAGAGATAAGGTCATAAATGTAAGTTAAATCAGAAATACCAGGTCATGAGTGGCAGGCTAAGGATAGTTGATTTTTGAGCAAGGAGAGAATTTTTGGAGTTGGAGAGGAAAGCGGTAAGGAGCTAGGGACGATGCATCTGAAGTGGTAGGCACAGTGGATTCTAAGTCATGAGAACAAACCCCTGGAGTTGGGAGTACTCAGGAAGCTCTTCTAAGTAGTTCAAGATTCAAATGCTACGATTTGGGAATAGACATTTGAATCATTGTAAAGACTTGGGACTTGGTGGCTGATTCACTATGGGAAGGAGAGGAAAAATGTCAAGCTTGAATGTTGTGCTGTCAGGAAATTGGGCACGGCAAGACTCCCATCAGGAATCAGGCAGAGAAGGGGGCTGAGGGCAGAGGTAGGATGGCCAGTGCCCAGAGGCACTGGTAGATCTGACCCTGGGTGAGAGGTCATGGCTTGGGGGTGGGGGTGGGGGGGAGGAAAAGTCACCTGCCAGTGACCATGACTGGAGACCACAGTTCAAGTTCATTCTTTGGAGCGAAGTTGATACTGATTCCTCTCAAATTAACATTCCCATCCCAGCCAGCTTGTCTAGAGGGTATAACAAGCTGGCATGTGAGGGATGGGAGAGCCATTTTACAATAATGACGATATGATCATGGACTCCCAACTAACCACACACACCATAAAGTCAATGTTTCTGAGCATAAGGGACAAGTCCAAGATTGCATTTTAGAGTCACATGGTTTGCCCTTTTATTCCAGCCCATTTTCCTTTTTCCATTCATTAGTCTAGTCTCTAAATTCCAGAGCCAATTTGCATTCTTCCAGGAGTGTCTGTACTAATTTGGATGTGACCTTCCGATCACCTAGGACTGATATTGATTGAAATCTCTAAGGGCCACATATTCACTGATTGAACAAACTGTTAAATCTGTTGATACTGTGTTGAGCAAGACGGACTTGATTTCTGCCCCTCAGTATCCAAGAAGGAAGTGAAGACCGTCCCTAGATAACAGGTGAGGGATAAGGGGAAAAGCCTAGAGGTTGCCCATATTAGCATGTAGACAGAGGAGTAACTGAGAGACATACAAAAGGAGAAGCTGGGGTACGAAACAGAGGTCGAGGCAAGAAAGCGGGGGATAAAGGGATTTTATGGGAACTCCATTTTCTGTGTGATTTTTCCATAAACTTACAGCTTGTCTAATAAAAACTATATTATTTTAAAAAGGAAAAACAAAAGAAAGCCAGGGAATCCAAGGAGGGTTAATCACCAGAGTCAAAAGCAAGAACTCAATGTGGAAGAATAAAGATTGCAGCAGAAGGGTGATTGGAAGCAGCTGTAGCAGGGAACTGCTTTCCTTCCGGGAAGAAGCTTCAAGAGGATGGCAGGGGGCACCAGGCGGGCCGGGCTCAGCAGAGGGGGTGGGGTGAGCAGAGTGCCTCTGCAGGGCATGGTGGGGAAGGGGAGGTGTTTAGAGACAGGGCAAAAGGGACAGAGGGCAACAGAGAACACTGCCGGGTACTTTTAAAATATATACCTGAAGACCAAATACATTGCTCATTACTATGTAGCCATCAAGAACTGGATCAATTATTTACTAGACTGTCTAAAATTTAAGGTGGAAATTAGCAAAGAGTTGAAACAAGAAAGAGCTGGGGTGGGAAGCGGACTTGGCCCAGTGGATAGGGTGTCAGTCTGCCACATGGGAGGTCCGCGCCCGGGCCTCCTTGACCCGTGTGGAGCTGGCCCATGTGCAGTGCTGATGCGCACAAGGAGTGCCGTGCCACGCAGGCGTGTCCTCCACATAGGGGAGTCCCACGTGCAAGGAGTGCGCCCCGTAAGGAGAGCTGTCCAGGGCGAAAGAAAATGCAGCCTACCTAAGAATGGGGCTACCCACACGGAGAGCTGACACAACAAGATGATGCAACAAAAAGAGACACAGATTCCCGTGCCTCTGACAACAACAGAAACGAACAAAGAAGTACATGCAGCGAATAGACACAGAGAACAGACAACTGGGGCGGGTGGGGAAGGGGAGAGAAATAAAATAAAATAAATCTTAAAAAAAAAAAAGAGCTGGGATGAAGTTAAATAGGGGATCCCATGAGTTCCTCCTCGGTCACACTGAAGCCAAAGAATCATACCATGGCAGGAAAATATAACGCAACACTGCTTTCCCTGTATGTTTCTTGACTGTCACATTAAGCTAGCAGCCAGGCTTCATCGTCCCTCGGCTGGGGATTTGGGACTGAGAGCAGAGCAGGCAGAGGTCCTGGCTTGTGTAAGGGCCCAAGGCCTCTGAGGGGTGTGCCTCCTTGAGGGGAGGGAGGAGGAAGCCTAGGAGGTGAGGAGCGGGGAGCCCCAGCGCCCATGACGGGGACCCGATTCCCAGGACCTGAGCCCCGCACCTGGCGGCAAGACCTCAGAGGGAGACATGCAGGCCAGAGCCCAGGCCAGGGGGCCCACATGTGGCCCAAGATGCCCGGGCCCCATTCACAGAGCAGAACAGTGAGCTGAGGACACAGAGGACCGGCTGGTAGGACACTGTGGGTCTCGCCTGTGACCTGCGCCCATGACACCTGGTATCTCCAGGGCCCTCCCTGTTTGGGCCTATCAGTGTAACCAGGGGGAGTGGAGGGAGGAACTGGGGGTGGCGGGTGGGGGGCTGAGGGGCTGAGGATGCCTAAGGTGGAATTTCCCATGAATCCATCAGGCTTCAGGAAGAGAGCATCTGAAATAGGCTGGTTTAGAAAAAATAAAGTGACACTCCTTGCACACTTAAGTTTCAGACTGATATTCAAAACAGTGACAGGGAAGCGGATTTGGCTCAACTGACAGAGCATCCGCCTACCATATGGGAGGTCCAGGGTTCAAACCCAGGGCCTCCAGACCCGTGTGGTGAGCTGCCCACGCGTAGTGCTGCCACGTGTGTAAGGAGTGCCGTGCCATGCAGGGGTGTCTGTGCATAGGTGTGCCCCACACACAAGGAGTGCTCCCAAGAGTGGCGCCACACACATGGAGAGCTGCCGCAGCAAGATGATGCAACAAAAAAAGACACAGATTTCCGGTGCCACTGACAAGGATACAAGTAGACAAAGAAGAACACACAGCGAATGGACACAGAGAGCAGACGAGGGGGCGGGGGGCGGGGCAGGAATAAATAAAAAAATAAATCTTAAAAAAAAAACAAAAACAAAACAGTGACACCTCTTTTGGCTTAAACTGAAGATTTTAATTTCCCGATGGAGGCCTGGGGCAGAGGTGGTGTTTGAGAGGGCAACAAGTCCTGCCTGTGCAGCTCAAGGAATGGGGAGGGGCTGAAATGAAGCTGCTGGTAGGCTCCGCGACTACTCCTGGTTGTAAGTAGGCCCTTGACTGCACCAGGGTTGAAGTACAGCTAAATCAGAAGGCAGCTCCAGATAACAAAGGTCATAAAGGTGCTCGGACCCAGTGTAGATGTTTCCTGCTGGGTAGGGAGAAAGGCAGGAACCTGAGACAAAGCCAGGTCAGCTGGCAGCGCACCCTCCCCTCCATGGGTGAAATGGCGTCTTACGAGCAGGGCCCTGCGCTCCTGCGACTTGGCAGCAGCCGCAGGGCTTGGTCACCCAAGTCGGTGCTCAGGGCAGTGCCATGCCCTCTCTGAGCGGGCGCTGTGGTGGGTGATGGTGCCTGCTAGCAATCCTACTCCCTCCCACAACCACCCTGAGGGCTTGACGCAAGCGTGTCCCTGTGTGCATCCCTTCGGGGTCAACGAGGCAGCCCAAGGGAGACAAGGCACTTAGTGTAGGGACCGACCTACCTCTGATTGTAATGTTTTTGGGGGGCACACAACAAACATTTCTTCTGCAGATGATGGAAAGAGCAAAAGAAAGATCATTTTTCTCTGGTCAAATATGGCCAGTTGACTGAGCCCCTCATCAGGCCTTGCTACAAGAGAGAACAGAATAATACAGAGGTGCTTTGGAATGGGCACCACCGAGAGTTGAATCCCACCCTGTCCTGGCTTAGCATTGGCCCCACATCTGGAGGGCAGGGCTGTTAAGTAAGGATTCCAGACCAGGGAGCCTCCAGGGGCCTGCAGAGGGGCGGCACAAGGCCCTTCCCCAGCATGGGGAGGGAGCGAGGAGACTGGGAGTTAGGTGAGAATGGGAGCAGGGGCCTAGCACCGTCACTGGGATAGGGCAGGGCTTCACTTACGCAGCCAGTCCTACACAGAAATGAGTACAGTGAGTCCTTTTGTATTTTTTGCGGAGGCATTGTCTTCTTGGGAAGAGCAAATGGTGCTCTACCTACTCCATCCATCTCCTTGAGCCTTAGCAGTGGATGTGGGTCTGTGTCGGTCTTTCCCATCAGCTTGTGTTCCTCCTGCTCCTTTGGACCTCTTCTAAGGGGACTGGAATCAGGAAGGGGCCACAGAGTTGGAGCAACAATTTCCAACATGACAAGGAAACCATCAGTGCAGTGGTGGAGAGGTAGCCTGCTAGCTCAGATGGTTAGAGCATAGTGCTTGTAGCAGTGGTGGCTGTGAAGGCCTTGACTCCAAGTCATCCAGACAATAGAAACCAAGATATGGAAGCAGACATGGCTCAACTGATAGAGCATCTGTCATACCATATGGAGGGTCCAGGGTTCGATCCCCAGGGCCTCCTGACCCTTGTGGTGAGCTGGTCCATGCACAGTGCTGCCGTGCACAAGGAGTACCGTGTCACAAAGGGGTGTCCCCTCTGTAGAGGAGCCCCACGTGCAAGGAGTGCACCCTGCAAGGAGAGCCACTCTGTGTGAAAAAAGCACAGCCTGCCTGGGAGTAGCACTACACACATGGAGAGCTGATGCAGCAAGATGATGCAACAAAAAGAGACAAAGATTCCTGGTGCCGCCTGTCAAGAGTGCAAGTGGACACAGAAGAACACACAGCAAATGGACACAGAGAGCAGACAATGGGGGGAGAGGGGGGAAATAAAGAAAATAAATATTAAAAAAAAGAAGAAACCAAGATAACTCCCTGGAAAGTCAAATGTGGTCTGAACCCTGGGGGCATTTAGCAAAGGGAGACTCTTTAGGGATGAGGAGAGATGGGTGCAGGTTATACTTACACCTTGTTTTTCTGTATATTTATTAAGATGTCCATCTTCTCATCCATATCCTTCTGCATTTCCTTTAAGAGAGAATTCAGAACTAGAATCTTCCATTTAAAGGGCTCTTGAAATCCAGTTCCCCAACCTCTGTCTGCAAACCACACAGGGACCACCTCAGTGTGTCACTTGTTCCTGACTCCTCACTAGGCTTTGGTGAGGAGGCTTATGCGGTGGGCACAGCTTGTACCATTTCTCCATTTGCCCCTCCCCGCTCTGTGATAAGGCTGAAGCACTGTCACTCAGGGACTTTCCAAATGTCTCTAAGTAAGTCACAGTCTAGGAACTCTTTTTCATGATCTTATACTTCAAATGAAACCAGTATCTGCCTTGTTTCAAAGCCTATAAATGGCAGAACCAAGAAAGCAAATCTAACCTAGGGACTTTTTTTTTTTTAAACCTGTTTATTGTAGCAACATAAATACAACTAAAAATGTCCCATTTCAACACTTTTCAAGTATATAATTCATTGACATTAATTACATCCACAATATTGTGCTACCATCACCAACATACATTATCCCAACTTTTACATCACTTTAAACAGAAACTCTGCACCCATTAAGCAATAACTGCTCCTTTATTACACCCTCCCCCATTGGCCCCTGGTAACCTGCAATCTATGTTTGTCTCTATGAATTTGCTTATTCTAGGTATTAATAAGTGAGATCATACAATCTTTGTCTTTTTGCATCTGGCTTATTTCACTCAACATGTCTTCAAGGTTCATCCATGTTGCAGCATGCATCAGAACTTCATTCCTTTTTATAGTTGAATAATATTTCATTGTGTGTGTAGACCACTTTTTAATCCAATTATCTGTTGATGGGCACTATAATCCAGAGATATTTTGACTCTAGTGTTTTGACCCCTGCTGTGCATCCACATCCTGTGTATCTCTAGTTGCTCCATCTTTTACCCAATTCCAGGCAGAAATGGTCCATACAAAATAAAATTGACAGAAGCCAATATGGCCCATTACACTCACTATTGCCTAAGACCTGACAGAAGAATAAAATCTTCCTGGCATACTTTAGATCTATAAAATTTGACCTTGGAAAATTGGACTTGATAGAAATAGTCACAAAAGAAATTCTAAGATGGTAGAAATATAATTGATAATATTTCTTATGGAGAAAAGAAGGTTTGGTTTGATCATCACGAAATATAAATGAATTACTCCAATGGAAAGAGTTTTAATAAAAAGTGAAACATATGGGAGCAATTTAATTGATCTGTAGAAAATTGAACAAAGAATTATTGTGTCTAGGTGAAGATGATTTCAGGAACTATTTTCTTGAAAAGCATTTTTAAATGTTAGTATAAGTTTTGAATAAAATATTTGTATTCATAAACAGAGTAAAAATATCCTTGAAGTCAGAATGTTCCTTGGATCAAAAAGTCAGAGTTGAAATGTTGCAAGTCTTAACATCATTTCAAACTCATCATGACCCAAATCGATCTCATTATTTTCCCTTCTAAATTAGCTCTATTTCCCAACTGTCCTTCTCATTGTCACAATTTTCTTCTAATCCCCCAGATTAAAACATTGGTGTCATCATAGACACTTACCCCTCCTTCATTTTCTATATTGAATCATTCACCAAGGACATTATTTTTCCCTTGATGCATGCTTTAGATTTATCCTTTTCTTTCTATTCCTATACCCACCTAGTCCAGCTTTCTCACCTTCAGCCAGGATGCAGCCTCGGGTCTGGTGTTCTTGCTGCCAGACTCTCCCCCTCCCCCCTGCTCCCTTAGCCCCCATCCAGCCCCTCTGCAACCAGCTGCAAGGCTAAGCTTTCTGAAGTGCTGCTCCTAGCATGTTCTTTGATTAAGAATCTCCAGAGGCCTCTTATTGCTTACAGAATCAAGTCCCAGCCTGCCTGCCTATCTTTCAAGCGTCTTCATTATTCACTGCCTTTGTGCCCAATCACTTTTATATCTCACAGTTTCCTCAAATGATCCCCCTTTTATGATTGTGATACACACCACATTCTTACTGCTTCCATGCTGCACACAAGCTGTTCCTGTGCCTGAAATAGCCTCCTTTGTGCCCTTAGGTACTCAGTTGTACCCACTAACAAATTAAAACATTGTGCTTGATTTTTTTTTTTTTTTAGGATATACTGGAGAATGGACCCAGGACTTTGTATATTGGAAGTAGGCACTTAACCACTTGAACTACATCAGCTCCCCTGTGCTTGATTTTTAATACAGAAATAATAATGCTCATTGTAGAAAATTTGGAAAATACAGACAAATATAAAAAGATATTCTTGCCACCCAGAAATAACCATTTTGGTATATTTCTTTCCAGTCTTTTTTCTGTATAATTTACTTACTTATTTTTTTACCTAGTTGAGATCAGCCTTTATATATTACTTGTTTATATTATATTACAAGCATTCTTTCTAAACATTTTCTTTGGTAGTTCTTAATTTTAATTATATGGATATAATATAGGTTATTTGGCTACTTCCCTACTGTTGAAAATTGTGACTGTTTCCAATTTTTTAAAAAAAAGATTTATTTATTTATCTGCCCCACCCCCACCATTGTCTGCTCTCTGTGTCCATTCCCTGTGTGTTCTTCTGTGTCTCCTTGTATTCTCATTAGGCAGCTCCAGGAACCGATCCTGGAACCTTCTGGAATGGGAGAGAGGCAGTCATTCTCTTGCATCACCTCAGCTCACCAATCTACTGTGTCTTATTGTCTCTCCTCTGTGTCTCTTTTTGTGCGTCATCTTGCTGCACCAGCTCTCTGCATGGGCCAGCACTCCTGCACGGGGCAGCACTCCTGCATGGGGCAGTACTCTGTGCAGACTGGGTGTCCGTGCAGGCCAGCACTCCTCGTGGACCAACTCACCACACGGGCCAGCTTGCCTTCACCAGGAGGCCCTGAGCATCAAACCCTGGCCCTCCTATATGGTAGACGGGAGCCCAATTACTTGAGCCACAATTGCTTCCCTCAAATTTTTGCTAATATAAATAATCCTGTGATGAACATCTTTTCATATATACCCTTACTGGTATTTCTGATTCCTCTCATTGGTTAGATTCTGAGAAGTGAAAATGTTAAGTCAAGGGTTTGGATATTTTTGATGCCTATGGTCTAATTACTTTCCAGTTTTGCACAAATTTGCATGAGCATTTATATCTTCTTGAATATTATCCTAGTTTATAACTGCTTATTTGACTGCAATAATTATCCAGTAATTATTTTTATGTCTACTTATTTGATTAGTTGTGGTGGTTTGAAGCTGTACGTACCCCAGAAAAACATGTTCTTAAATTGAATCCATCGCTGTGGGTGTGGATCGACTGTAAGGAGGAACTCGGATGTGGCTACTTCATTTAAGGTATGAGCCACCTCATTCAGGCAGGATCTTAATCCTCTTACTGGAGTACTTTATAAATGGAACGAACACAGAGAGAGAAAACCAAGGAAGCAAGAAGCTAAAAGCAACAAAACCTGGACTAGAAGGGAGAGACCAACAGACACCGCCCTGTGCACCTGTGGCAGAGGAGCCAAGGACAGCTAGCAGCCCGGCTTTGGGAAGAAAGCATCACCTCCATTATGCCTTGATTTGGACATTTTCTTGGATTCAAACTGGAAGCTAATAAATTCCCAGTATTTAAGCCAACCCATTTCATATATCTGCGCTAAGCAGCCTAGGAGACTAAACGGTTGTGTATTGCTTTTTGTTACTGTTTTTTTTTTTCTTTAGAGAAGTTGTAGATTAACAGAAAGATCATGCATAAAATATACAGTCCCCATATAACATACTACCACCCTATTATTATTAGTACCTTGCATTAGTGTGGTATGTTTGTTACAGTTGATGAAAAAATAGTTTTATAATTGTGTTATTAATTGTAGTCCATGGATTACCTTAGGGTTTATGTTTGTACTGTGCAATCCTATGGGTTTTTAAAAAAATTTTTATTCACATCATATATATACAACTTAAAAATCCCCCCTTTAACCACATTCAAATATATAATTCATTATTGTTAATTACCTTCACAATATTGTAGCATCACTGCCATCCATTAACAAAAGCTTTCCATCAACCCAAATAGAAATTCTATACAATTTAAGAAATAAATCTCTGTTCCCTACCCCCAACCTGGCCTCTGGTAACCTATATTCTAGATTCTGACTTTCTGACTTTGCTTATTCTAATTATATCATATCAGTGAGATCATTTAATTTTTATCCTTTTTTGTCTGACTTATCTCACTCAACAGGATGTCTTCAAGGTTCATCCAAATTGTTACATGCATCAGAACTTCATTCCTTTTTATGGCTGAATAATATTCCATTGTATATAAATATACATTTTGAACTGCAAAACTGTCTTCACAGTGGCTGCACCAGTTTACGTTCCCATCTGCAATGAATGACTGTTCTTATTTCTCCACATTCTCTCTAACACTTATAATTTTCTGATTTTATTATAGTCATTCTAGTGGATATGAAATAGTATATCATTGGGGTTTTTTTTTTAAAGATTTATTTTATTTATTTAGCTCTCCCCACTCTGTCATTGTTTGCCCTTGGTGTATCTGTTCTTTGTCTCTTTAGAAAGCACCAGTAACTGAACCCAGGGCCTCCAATGTGGGAGGGAGGTGCCTAATCACTTAAGCCACCTCCGTTCTCTGCTTTGTTGCCTCTCATTATGTTTTTCCCCTTGTGTCTCTTGTTGCAACATCTTGTCACATCAGCTCACTGTGCCTGCCCATTGCATCAGCTTGCCATCCTGCTCATCCACTTTAGGAGTCACTGGGAACCCCTGCTCCCTGCTTTGTTGTGGCTGTCATTATGTTTTTCTTCTTGTGTCTCTTGTTGTTTCATCTTGTTGTGTCAGCTTGCTGCACCTGCCTGTTGTGTCAGCTCACTGTCTTCTTTAGGAGGCACTGGGAGCTGAACCATAGACCTCCCATGTGGTAGGTGAAACCCAATTGCTTGAGCCACATCTGCTTCCCTCATTGTGGTTTTGAGTTGTGTTTCCCTAATGGCCAATGATGTTGAGCATCTTTTCATGTGCTTTTTGGTCATTTGTATATCTTCCTTGGAGCAATGTTTATTCAAGTCTTTGGCCCATTTTTAAATTGAGCTGTTTGTCTTTTGCGGTTGAGTTGGAAGATTTCCTTTTATATTCTGGATAATAAACCCTTATTTGGAAAAGCAGATGTGGCTCAAGCAATTGAGCTCCTGCCTACCACATGGGAAATCCCTGATTCGGTTCCTGGTGCCTCCTAAAGAAGGCAACAAGCTGATGCAATGGGCAGGTGTGGCAAATTGATGCAACAAGATGACTCAACAAGAGGCACAAGAATAAAAACATAATGAGAGACACAACAAAAGCAGGGAATGATGGTTGCACAAGTGAATAGGCACCTCCTTCCCACATTGGAGGCTCTGGGTTTGGTTCTTGGTGCCTCCAAAAGAAACAAGGAAGATGAACAGACACAGCAAATGCAAATGAGGGGGTTAGGAGAAATAAATTTAAAAAGTAAATCTCAACCAAAAAACCCCCTTTTTGGATATATAGTTTCCAAATATTTTCTCCCATTATGTAGCTTGTATTTTTACTTTCATGATGGAGTCCTTTGAGACACAAAAGTTTTTAATTTAATGAGACATCATTTCTCTTTTTTCCTTTGTTGTTTTCGCTTTGGGTATAAAGTCTAAAAAACCATTGCCTAACACAACATCCTGAAGAAGATCATCTATGTTTTCTTCTAGGAGTTTTATAGTTCTGGCACTTATATTTAGGTCTTTCCTCCCTTTTGAGTTGGTTTTTGTATATGGTGTGAGGTAGGGATCTACCTTCATTCTTTTGCATACAGACATCCAGTTTTCCCAGCAGCATCTGTGGAAGAGGCTGTTCTTTCCCATTGAGTGGACTTGACACCTTGTCAAAAATCAAGTTGGACATAAAAATAAGGGTCAGTTCTGAGCTTTCAACTAGATTTCCCTATCTATCCTTGTATCAGTATCATGCTGTTTTAATTACTATGGTTTTGTCCTAAGTTTTAAGATCAGGCAGTGTGAGTCATCCAATTTCATTTTTCTTTTTCAAAATGGCTTTGGTTATTTGGGGCCCCTGACCCTTCCATATAAATTTGATGATTGGATTTTCCATTTCTGAAAATAAGGTTACTATTTTGATTGAGATTGTATTCAATCTGTAAGTCATTTTGGGTAGAACTGACATCTTAACATTATTTAGTTTTCCAATTCATGAACATGGATCTAGGTCTTCTTTGATTTCTTTCAGTAATCTTTTGCAGTTTTTACTTTACAACCTTGGTTAGATTTATTCCTAGATATTTGATTTAGTTGCTATTATAAATGGATTTTTTTCTTTATTTCTTCTTCTGATTATTCATTATTAATGCATAGGAATACTACTGGTTTTTGTGTGCTGATCTTGTACCCTGCCACTTTACTGAATTCATTTGTCAACTCTACGAGCTTTGCTGTTGCTTTTTCAGGATTTTCTGTATCATGTCATCTGCAAATAGTGAAAGTTTTACTTCTTTCCAATTTGGATGCCTTTTTTTCCCTTTTGCTTGCCTATTTGCTCTAGCTAGAACTTTCAGTAAAATGTTGAATAACAGTGGTAACAGTGGGCATCCTCATCATTTTCCTGATATTGAGGGAAAGCTTTCAGTTTCTTACCACTAAGTATGATGCTAAGTGTAGGTTTTTCATATATGCCTTTATCATGGTGAGGAAATTTCCTTCTATACTTAGTTTCTTACGTGTTTTTTTTTTTTTGTCAAGAAGGGATGCTGTAATTTGTCAAGTACCTTTTCTGCATCAATTGAGATAATTGTGACTTTTTTCCTTCATTCTGTTGATGTGTATAATATTAATTGATTTTATGTTGAATCATGCTTGCCTATCTGGGATAAATCCAAATTGATCATAGTGTATAATTCATTTAATTTGCTGTTAGATTAGGCTTGCTATTATTTTGTTAAGAATTTTTGCTTCTATATTTATACAAGATACTGGTCTGTAATTTTTTTCTTGTGGTATCTTTGTGTAGCTTTGGTATGAATGAATATTGGCCTCATAGAATGAGGGCAGGAGTGTTCCCTCTTCTTCAGGTTTTTGGAAGAGTTTGAGGAGGATTGGTGTTAATTTTTCTTGGTCTATTTGGTTAAATTCCCCTTTGAAGTCATCTGGTCCTTTCTTAAGAGGTTTATCAAGGCTGCTTCAATCCCTTTACTAGTAATTGACTTGTTCAGATTATCTATTTCTTCTTGAGTCAGTGTAGGTAATTTCTGTGTTTCTAGGAATTTGTCCCATTTATCTAGTTTAATTTCAGTTTTTGGCACATGGTTGTTCATAGTTCCAGCTTATAGCCCCCCCCCTTTTTTTTTCCCAGGGGGCTCTGTAGTAACATCATCCTTTCATTTCTGATTTTAGTTATTTTTGTTCTCTCTCTTTCATCAATCTAGCTAAAGTATTTTTAATTTTATTGATCTTTAAAATACCAACTATTGTTTTTATTGTTATATTCTTGTTTTTAAAATTATCTATTTCATATATCTCTGCTCTAATCTTTGGTATTTCCTTCCATCTGCTCAATTTTAGTTTAGATTGCTCTACTTTTTCTAGATCCTTCCTTCAGGTTAGGTGTCTGATTTGAATTCTTTCATTTTTATGTGGGCATTTAGAGCTATAAATTTCCCTCTCAGCAATGCTTTTGCTGCATCCCATAAATTTTGATAAGTTGTGTTTTCATTTTCATTCATCTCAAAATAGTTCCTAATTTCCCTTGGAATTTCTTCTTTTACCACTGGTTGTTTAAGAGTGTGTTATGTTTTTTCCCCAGGAAATGGAAGATTAGAGATGTAGAGGGATAACTTCTCTTCCAGAAAAAATAGCCACAGGACAGGTGGAGACTGGAGGGCTGCTCCTTGGCTCATGACACCAGGCGAAGGTGAGATACCACCCAGAAGAGAGAGGGGCAAAGGAAAGGAGTATCAATTGGCTGAAAAATCTCCTGTGCAGAGCTGCAGCAGAAGCAGCAGCAGCAGCTGACACCCATTACCCACCCTTGGAGCAAATAGCAGTCTGCGGACTGCAGCAGCTGTGGACTGCAGCAGCTGTGGACTGAGGGCATTGCAGGGGTCATTTTTCCCAAGAAGGGGGGGAAGGAGATACACAGCCTACAACAAATTCATGTTTTAGCTAGGAAACTTGGTCTGCTGGAGAGATCACACACTTCAGGCTGGTGGGGCCCTGACTTTGTTAGCACTGAGAACTGGCATGGAGCTAAATGTAATTTGCCTCCTCAAACACCCTCCCTACTGCCTTGGGCTAGTTACTGAGGAGGCCGAGAAAGGGAGGGTGCGGCAAGCTAAGGAACAAAAGCTTCAAGAAAATTTGTGAGGCTTGGCCAGTCCTAAGGACATTGCTTTTGCATCACCCACCATGGACTTACACTGAAAGCATTCCCACCCCCCAGCACCTGGGGTCTAAGCTGAGAGGTCTGCCAAAGAGCACTATCTCTGGAAGACCAGAAAAGTGCACAAAAAGGGAACAATAATAATAAATAAAAGAGGCCATGGAAGTGCCTTTACTGTCCCCCCCCCCCTCCAAAGACCTTGGAAACTGGCCTGTACCCCATTACTGGGTCCTTAGCCCTGGTATGAGCAGTTAAACAGGGGCAATTTTAATATAGAACGAGTTGAATCAAGAGCCAAAGAACAGTGGTAGCACACAGCAATTTAACAGTAAATCCCTAGGCCAGAGAGAAAAATTGAACATCAGACAGAACTCAGCATCATAGTCAAATGCCTAGACATCAGCAAAAAATTTCAAGCCATACTAAGAAAAAGGAAGATATGATGCAGGCAAAGGAACAAATCAAAGTCCAGACAAGGCATAGGACTTGAAAAAGCTAATCAATGAGGTTTATATAAAATCTCCTCAATCAAATTATGGAGTTGAAGGACAACATGGCTAAAGACATAAAAGACATTAAGAAGACACTGGGCGAACACAGTGTAAAATTTGAAACCTTGGATAGAAAAATAACAGAGCTTATGGGAATAAAAGACACAATAAGTGAAAAAAATACAGCAGGGACATAAAACAGCAGATCTGAAATCATGGATGGAAGAATCAGTGACATGGAGGGCAGACCATCTGAAATTGAAAGGAGAGAACAGAGAGAAAAAAGAATGGAAAAAAATGAGGAAGACTTCTGGGAAGATGGCGGACTAGGAAGATGTGGAACTCTCTTCTCTTTCAGAAAAATAGCTAGAGGGCAGGCTGAAATGACCTGGAAAAAGATTTTTTAGGGTTTAGGACACCAAGCAAAGGTTGGACGCGGCCCAGAAGAGAGAGTGACAAAGGAGGGGAATCATAACAGCAAAGTTCAAACGCACTCCAATCAGGCATTGAACTGAGAGGGCTCCCAAAGAGGACCATCTGCTGGGAGACCAGGGAAGTGCACATGAGGAAATTAAAAATAAATGAGTAAGAGAGGCTTTTTCTGGCCTTTATAGCCTCTCAACCCAAGGCCCTAGGAAGCAGGTCTGCAACCCATTACTAGGTCCAGAGCCCAGTTTTGAGCAACTAACAGGGATAATCCTAATGATTGAGGTTGAAACAAGAATCAAAGAGCAGAAGTAACACACAGCCTTCTACCACAAAATCCCTACAAAAGAAAAAGAAATTGAGCATTTGAGTAAACTACCATCCTAATCAGATGCCTAGACATCAGCAAAAAATTACAAGCCGTTCTAAGAAAATGGAAGACATAGCCCAAGAAAAGGAATATACCAAAGCCCCAGAAGTGACGCAGGATTTGAGAGAACTAATTAATGAGATGTGCACAAATTTCCAAAATCAAATTAATGAGTTGAAAGACAATATGACTAAAGAAATAAATGACATCAAGAAGATATCGAGTGAGCACAAAGAATAATTAGAAATCCTGAAGAGAAAAGTAACAGAATTCATGGGAATTAAAGACACAATAGGTAAGATAAAAAACACATTATAGGCATACAACAGCAGACTTGAAACGATAGAAGAAAGAATAAATGATGACAAAGACAAACAGCTGAAATCGAAAGGAGAAAAGAATGGGAAAAAAATGAGCATGGGATCTGGGAGTTCCAGTAGGAGAAGAGCAGGAAAAAGGGGCAGAAAGAATATTTGAGGAAATAATAGCTGAAAATTTCCCACTTTCATGAAAGAAATAAACATACATGTCCAAGAAGTGCCCTGTACCCCAGTCAGAATAAATCTGAATAGATCTACTCAAAGACATATACTACTCAGAATGTCAAATGTCAAAGATAATGAGAAAATTCTGAGAGCAGCAAGGGAGAAGCAAACCATCACATACAAGGGATACCCAATAAGACTTAGAGCTGATTGCTTATTAGACACCATGGAGGCAAGAAGACAGTGGTATGATACAATTAGGATACTGAAAGAGCAAAACCACAGGCAAAGAATTCTTTATCCAGCAAAATTGTCCTTTAAATATGAAGGTGAGTATAAAATGTTCACAAATAAACAGAAACTAAGAGAGTTCATTAAAAAAGAATCCAGCTCTGCAGGAAATATTAAAGGAAGCCTTATAGCCTAAAAGAAAAAGATAGGATAGAGAGGCTTGGAGGAGAGTATAAAAGAAAGAATAACAGAAAGTACAACCAAAAGAGTGAAAAGACAGATGAAAATTTGACATGACATATGAAAAACAGAAACAAAATGGTGGAAGTAAATAAAGCATTTATAATATCATCAAATGTGAATGGATTAAACTCCCCAATCAAAAGACACAGACTAACAAAATGGACATGAAAACATGAGCCATCCATATGCTGCTTACAAGAAAACCCACATTAGACCCAGGGATACAAACTAGCTGAAAGTGAAAGGTTAGAAAAAGATACTCCATGCAAATAGTAGACAAAAAAGAGAGTGGGGGTGACTATACTAATATTGGACAAAACAGACTAAACACAAAAAGTTGTAAGAGATACAGATGACCATTGTATATTAATAAAAGGAACAATCCACCAGGAAGAAATAACAGTCATAATATCTATGCACCTAACAGGGTACTCCAAATACAGGAGACAAACTCTGGCAAAACTGAAGGGAGAAATAGACATCTCTACAATAATCATTGCAGACTTCAACAGACCACTCACATCATTACAACAATTAGACAGAAGATCAACAAGGAACAGAGAACTTGAACAATATGATAAATGAGTTAGACATAACAGACTTACACAGAACTTTGCATCTAAACTCATCAAGGTATACATTCTTCTCAAGTGCCTGTGCATCTTTTTCCAGGATAGACCACATGTTAGGGCACAATGCAGTTCTCAATAAATATAAAAAGACTGAAATTACACAAAGCACCTCTTCAGATCATAATGAAACTGGAAATTGGAAATCAATAATAGAAGTAAAAAGGTAAATTTGCAAATGTGTGGAGGCTAAACACACTCCTAAGTAATCAGTTGGTCAAAGAAGAAATTGCACATGAAATCAGCAAATATATTGAGACAAATGAAAATGAGAACACAACTTATCAAAACTTATGGGATACAGCTAAAGAAATGCTGAAAGTGAAATTTACATCCATAAATGTCTAAAGAGCTAAAAGCAAAGATCTAACTGAACATCTGGAGGAACTAGAAAAGACAAGCAAACCAATTCCAAAGCAAGCAGAAAGAAAAAAATAACAAATATTAGAGCAGAAATAAATAAAATTGAGAACAACAACAAAATAGAGAAAAGCAACAAAACCAAAACCTGGTTCTTTGAGAAGATCAATAATTAGCAAATCCTTAGCAAAACTAACAAATTAAAAAAAGAGGGAAGATGCAAATAAAATCAAGGATGCAAGGGGAGACATGAAGACTAACCCCAAAGGAAGTTACAACTGACCCCACAGAAATAAAAAGGATCTTAAGAGGATATTATGAGAAACTGTATGCCAACAAACTAGACAACCTAGATGAAATGGACATATCCCTAGAAATACACAAACGACCTACTCTAACATTACAAGAAATACAAGAACTTAACAAACCAATCACAATGAAAGAAATTGACTCTGTCATAAAAAGTCTTCAAGCAAAGAAGTCCAGGACCAGATGGCTTCACGGGTGAATTCTACCAAGCATTTCAAAAAGAATTAACACCAATCCTGTTCAAACTCCTCCAAAAAATTGAAGAGGAGGCAAAATTATCCAACATATTTTATGAAGTCAACATCACCCTAATACCAAAGCCAGATAAAGATACAAGAAAATTTACAGATCAATCACTCTAATGAACATAGATACAAAAATTCTCAACAAAATACTTGCAAATCAAAACCAACAGCATATCAAAAGACTTATACATCATGACTAAGTGGTATTTATTCCTGGTATGCAAGGCTGACTCAACATAAAAAAATCAATCAAATGTAATATACCACATTAACAAATTGAAGGGAAAAAAAACATATGATCATCTCAATGGACACAGAAAAGGCATTCAACAAAATCCAGCATCCTTTTCTGCTAAAAACACTTAAAAAAATAGGAATAGAAGGAAAATTCCTCAATCCGATAAAAGGCATATATGAAAAAACCCACAGCCAACATCATACTCAATGGGGAAATGTTGAAAGCTTTCCCTCTAAGATCTGGAACAAGACAAGGATGCCCACTGTCACTATTGTTATTCAATATTGTACTAAAAGTTCTAGCTAGGGCAATTAGACAAGAAAAAAAAATTTAAAGCCATTCAAATGGGAAAAGAGGAAGTAAAACTCACTGTTTGTGGATGACATGATTCTGTATTTAGAAAATTCTGAAGTATGCATGACAAAGCTACTTGAGCTAATAAATGAGTTCAGCAAAGTGGCAGGATTCAAGATCAACATGCAAAAATCAGTAATGTGTATGTGCACTAGTACTGAACAATCTGAGGAGGAAATAAGGGAGAAAATTTCATTTACAATAGCAACAAAAAGACTCAAATACCTATGAATTAATTTAACTAAAGAAGTACAGAACCTATATGCAGAAAAACTACAAAACAAAGCAAAAAGAAATTTTAAAAGATCTAAACAAATGAAGACATTCCATGTTCATGGATTGGAATAAATATTGTGAAGATGTCAATCTTACCCAAACTAATTTATAGATTCAATGCAATACCAATAAAAATTCCAACAGCTTAATTTACAGAATTAGACAAGGTTATTACCAAATTCATTTGGAAGTGAAAGTGCACCTGAAGAGCCAAAGACATTCTAAAAAACAAGAATGACTTGGGGGAAACAGATGTAGCTCAACTGATAGAGCATCTGCATACCTCCAGGGTTTGATACCCAGGACCTCTTGACCCATGTGGCAAGCTGGCCCACATGCAAGACTGCTGTGCACAAGGAGTGCTGTGCCACACAGGGGCGCCCCCGTGTGGGTGGCCCCCAATGCAAGGAGTGCACCCTGCAAGGAGAGCTGCCCTGTGTGAAAAAAGTGCAGCCTGCTCTGGAGTGGCACTGCACACACAGAGAGCTGACGCAGCAAGAAGACATAACGAAAAAGAGATGCAGTTTCCTGGTGCCACTGAGGGTGCAAATGGACACAGAAGAACACACAGTGAATGGACACAGAGAGCAGACAATGGAAGGGGAGAGAAATAAAATAAATCTTAAAGAAGAAAAAAAGAATGACTTGGGAGGAATTCTACTGCCTGACCTTGAAACATATTACAAAGCTACAGTGGTCAAAATGCATGATACTGGCATAAAAAGACACTTCAGTCAGTGTAGTAGAATTGAAAATCCAGAAATAAACCCTCACCTATATGGTCAACTGGGTTTTTTTTAAAATAAAACTTTTAAAATTAAATTTAATAGATCACATAGAACATTACATTAAAAAAACATAAGAGATTCCCATATAACCTGCACCCCTCTCCCCCACCCCCATCATTTTTGTAAATTGTATGTTTTGAAGATACATACATCACATAAAAGGTTACATTACAAAAAACATAAGAGATTCCTGTATACCCCCCATCCCCCCACCCCACTCCTCCCACCCAACAACCTCCCCATCATTGTGGCAAACTCGTCACACTCGGTGAACACATTTTGAAGCACTGCTGCACCACATGGATAATAGTTTACCCTGTAGTTCACACTCTCCCCCCATACATTCAGTGATTTATGGCAGGATATATAATGTCCAGCATCTGACCCTGCAATATCATTTAGGACAACTCCAAAATCCCAAAAATGCCCCCTCATCACATCTCTTCTTCCCACTCCCTGCCCTTAGCAACTACTGTGGCCACTTTCTCCCCATCAATGATAAAATTTCTTATATTAGTAGTCACAAAAGTTTTATAGTAGAATATCAGTAAGACCACTCTAATCCATATTTTATTCCTCCATTCTATGGCCCCTGGGATGGTGATGTCCACTCCACCTTTATATTGAGAGGGGGCTTAGATTTCACATGGATGATGGATGCAATTCTCCTGCTTGCAGTTGTAGGCACTCTCAGTTCCCTGGTGTGGTGATTAACCATCTTCACCTCCCTGTAAGCTGACCTGCTTAAGTCCAACGAACCAGAGAGTAGTAGTTGCAACTCTGTTGAGGCTCAGGTTCCAGCTGGCACATGGACAGTCCAGAGATTCAAGTCTCCTGAATATGGACCATCCCTAGCGCCAACCACAGGTTCAGTAAAAGTGACAGAAGAGGCATGTGTAGAAAGGTCATATCTGACTCCAACTCCATCACACTCAGGGACACAAATTCCAAAGTAGGGCCCACTAACATGGTACTGAGCTCCAGAGCTATCTGCCATGACCATAGCCCTCAGGAGAACCAGTACCTGGGGTTGTATCCACTTTGGCTGTTTCTGGGGTCCTCCTGAGGAGGGCATAAGTGTGACCCCTCTGATGACCTCCTGACTTCTTTTTAAAGCTTCTTTACTTTTTTTTAAGATTTATTTTTTATTTATTTTTCTCCCCTTACCCCCCCCCCCCCCAGTTGTCTGCTCTCTGTGTCCATTCGCTGCATGTTCTTCTGTGACCACATTCTATCCTTATCAGTGGCACCGGGAATCTGTTTCTTTTTGTTGCGTCATCTTGTTGTGTCAGCTCTCCATGTGTGCAGTGCCATTCTTTGGCAGGCTGCACTTTCTTTCGTGCTGGGCGGCTCTCCTTACAGGGCACACTCCTTGCGTGTGGTGCTTCCCTATGCAGGGGACACCCCTGTGTGGCATGGCACTCCTTGCATGCATCAGCACTGCACATGGGCCAGCTCCACATGGGTCAAGGAGGCCCAGGGTTTGAAATGCAGACCTCCCATGTGGTAGGCAGATGCCCTATCCGTTGGGCCAAGTCCACTTCCCCTGACTCTTTTTTGAAGACTCTTAGCCATATAAACTCATTTGACTTTGCCCTTTTAGTAAAGGTCAAAAAGCAGTTTTTTAAAAAAGATTTATTTATTTATTTATTTCTCTCCCCTCCCCCACCTCCCCCAGGTTGTCTGTTCTTTGTGTCTATTTGCTGAGTCTTGTTTCTTTGTCTGTTTCTGTTGTTGTCAGTGGCATGGAAATCTATGTCTCTTTTTGTTGCATCATCTTGTTGTGTCAGCTCTCCATGTGGGTGGCACCATTCTTAGGCAGGCTGCAATTTCTTTTGCACTGGGTGGCTCTCCTTGCGGGGTGCACTCCTTGCATGTGGGGCTCCCCTATGTGGGGGACACCCCTGCGTGGCTTGGCACTCCTTGCGCGCATCAGCACTGCACATGGGCCAGCTCCACACAGGCCAAGGAGGCCCAGGGTTTGAGCCATGGACCTCCCATGTGGTAGACGGACGCCCTAACCACTGGGCCAAGTCTGTTTCCCCAAAAAGCAGTTTTTAACACATGATCCTACATGTGGGCTGAGATATTCTGCTGGTCTGAGTTGACCCTTTTATTCAAAGTCTTTTTCTATTTTCATCATCAACTGGTGCTTGCTAGTAATCCCTTAGCACCAGGGAGGCTCATCCCTGGCAGTCATGTCCCATGCTGAGGGGAATGTAATGTATTTACATGCTGAGTTTGGCTTAGAGAGTGGTCACATTTGAGCAACATGTGGAGGTTCTCAGGAGATAACTCTTAGGCACCCTGCAGCTCTGGGCCTAGTTCATATTTCAGGCACACAAACTCATAAGCATAGTCATCAGTATCAAGGGCACACTGCTGGAAAATCCTTTGTTGGTCTTTGCCATTGCACTTGGGGATGGTTGCTGTTCCATTTGGGAATATGATAGAGCTCCCCTGGCTAGGAACTCAGCACTCCCTCAGTTGTCATTTGTAACTTCAACTGGTTTTTGACAAACCTGCCAAGTCCATGTTAATTGGACAAAACAGTCTCTTCAACAAATGGTGCTGGGACAACTGGATATCTACAATGAAAACTATGAAAGAGGACCCCTATTTCACTCCTTAAACAAAAGAATCAACTGAAAATGGATCAAAGACCTAAATATAAAAGCCAAGATGATAAAACTACTAGAAGAAAATGTAGGGAAACATCTTAAAGACCTTGTGGTAGGTGGTAGTTTCTTGGACCTTACACCCAAAACAGGAACAATAAAACTAAAAATTGATAAATGGGACATCTTCAAAATTAAACACTTTTGCACTTCCCAGGACTTTGTCAAAAGGGTGAGATGGCAGCTGATTCAATGGGAGAAAATATTTGGAAATTGCATGTCAGATAAGGGCTTAATATCCAGGATATATAAAGAGATGTTACAACAACAATAAATGGACAAACCACCCAATTAAAAATGGACAAAAGACTTGGAACAGACATTTGTCTAAAGAATAAATGCAAATGGCAAAAAAGCACATAAAAAATGCTCAATATCATTAATGATTAGGAAAATGCATATAAAAAATACAGTGAGATACTTTTTCACACCTATCAGAATGGCCACTATTAAAAAGACAGAGAACTACAAGTGTTGGAGAGGATGTGGAGAGATAGGAACACTTATTCACTGTTGGGAGGAATAAAGAATGGTACAGTCACTCTGGAGGACTGTTTGGCAGTTCCTAAAGAAGTTGGAATACAGACTTGCCATGTGACTCTGCAATACCACTACTGGATATATATCCAGAAGAACAGAGAGCAGTGACATGAACAGATAACTGCACACCAATGTTCATAGTGGCATTATTCATGATCGCCAAAAGTTGGAAACAACCCAGGTGTCCATCAACTGATGAATGGATAAACTGTGCTGTATTACGATGGAATATTATGCAGCTCTATGAAGAAATGAAATCATAAAGCATATGATGACATGGATGAACTTGGAGGACATTATGCTGAGCAAAGCATACCAGACACAAAAGGACAAATACTGTATGATTGTGCTACTATGAACCAAATATATTGTGTGACATATTGTATGATTCAAAAAAATTTTTTGTAACCAGCACATTATATAAAGACTGACCCCACAGAAATAAAAAGGATCATAAGAGGATATGATGAGAAACTGTATGCCAACAAATTAGACAACCTAGATCAAATGGAAAAATTCCTAGAAACCCACAAACAACCTACACTGACTATACAAGAAATACAGGAACTCAACAAACAAATCCCAGATAAAGAGATTGAATCCATCAACAAAAATCTTCCAGAAAAGAAAAGTACAGGACCAGATGGCTTCACAGGGGAATTCTATCAAACTTTTTAAGAAGAATTAACACCAGTTCTGTTTAAACTCTTCCAAAAAATTGAGGAGGAGGGAAAATTACCCAACACATTTTATGAACCAACAACACCCTAGTATCAAAGCCAGATAAAGATACTAAAAGAAAATTACAGACCAATCTCTCAAATGAACATAGATGCAAAAATTCTCAACAAAATACTTGAAAATTGAATCCAACAGCATATTAAAAGACTTATACACCATGATCAGCTGGGTTTTATTCCTGGTATGCAAGGGTGGGTCAACATAAGAAAATCAATTAATGTAATACATCAAACAAAACGAAGGAGAAAACCATATGGTGATCTCAACTGATGCAGAAAAGGCATTTCACAAAATCCAGCATCCTTTCTTGATAAAAACACTTCAAAAGATAGGTATAAAAGGAAAGTTCTTCAACATAATAAAGAGCATATAGGAAAATACCACAGCCAACATTGTACCCAATGGGGAGAGGTTGGAAGCATTTCCTCTAAATCCAGGAACAAGCAAGGATGCCTACTGTCAGCACTGTTATTCAATATTGTGTTTTAAAGTTCTAGCTAGAGCAATTAGACAATAAAAAGAAATAAAAGGCATCCAAATTGGAGAAGAGGAAGTAAAACCTTCATTATTTGCACATAACATTATCCTACATTGGAAAATCTGATATATCTTCAACAAAGCAATTACAGCTAATAAATGAGTTCAGCAAAGTGGCAGGATATAAGATCAACACACAAAAATAAGCAGCATTTCTATACACTAGTAATGAGCAAACTGAGGAGGAAATCACTTTAAAAATTCCATTTACAAAAGCAACAAAAAGACTCAAATATCTAGAAATGCATTTAACCAGCAATGTAAAGGATCTGTATTCAGAAAACTACAAAATACTGCTAAAAGAAATCAAAGAAGACCTGAACAAATGTTCTTGTTCATGTATTGGAAGACTAAACACCATGGAGATGTCAATTCTACCCAAATTGATTTATAGATTCAATGCAATACCAATCAAAATTCCAACAGCTTATTTTACAGAAATAGAAATGTCAATAACCAAATTTATTTGGAAGGGAAAGTTGTCCGAAATAGCCACACACAAAAAAAAAATCTTAAAAAAGAAGATCGAAGTTGGGTAACTCACACCTTCTGACCTTGAAGTGTATTATAAAACTACAGTGGTCCAAACAGCATGGTATTGACATAAAGATAGACACATTGGTCAATGGAATCAAATTGAGAGTTCAGAGACCCACACCTCTATGGTCAACTGATTTCTGATAAGCCTATCAAGTCCACTTTTCTGGGACAGAACAATCTCTTCAACAAATGGTGCTGATAGAACTGGATATCCATAACCAAAAGAAAGAAAGAGGACCCTTATCTCATTCCCTATGTGAGAATGAACTCAAAATGGGTCAAAGGCCTAAATTTAAAGGCCAGCACCATAAAAATCTTTGAAGATAATGTAGGGTAACATCTACAAGACCTTTTACTAGGTGGGGGTCTCTTAAACCTTACACCTAAAGCACAAGCAACCAAAGAAAAAATAGATAAATAGGACCTCCTCAAAATTTAACTTTTGCACCTCAAAACACTTTGTGAAGAGGGTAAAAAGGCAGCCTACTCAATGGGATAAAATATTTAGAAATCACACATCTGACAAGTGTCTAATACCCATGACATATAAAGAGATCCTACAACAACAGTAAAAAGACAAATGACCTGATTAAAAAATGGGCAAAAGACCTGAAAAGACATTCTTCTAAAGAAGAAATACAAATGGCAAAGAAACACATGAAAAAATGTTCAACATCACTGGCTATTTGGGAAATACAAATCAAAGCTATAATGAGATACAATTTCAGACCAACTAGAAAAGTCACAATTAAAAAAACAGAAAACTACAAATGTTGTGGAGAATGTGGAAAGAAAGGAACACTTATTCACTGTTGGTGGGAATGTAGAATGGTACAGCCACTGTAGAAGTCTGTTTGAAAGTTTCTAAGGAAATTAGATACAAATCTACCATGTGACCTAGGAATACCACCGCTAGGTATATATTCAGAAGAACTGAAAGCAGTGACACGAACAGACAACTAAAAAACACCGATGTTTATAGCAACATCAATAAACAAATTGTGTTATATACACACAAAGGAATATTATTCAGCTGTAAGAAGAAGTGAAGTCATGGAGCTGAAGCATGTGACAACATGGATGAACCTGGAGGACATTATGTTAAGTGAAGCAATCCAGGCACAAAAGGACAAATATTGTTTGATTGTGCTATTATGAACTAAATATAATGAGCAAATTCATAGAGTTAATAGCTAGAATATAAGTCACCAGAGAATAGAATGTGGTTAGAGAATGGAAAGCTGAGGTTTAATCTGTACAGAATTGGTAAAAAGTTGTTTGAAAATGGAAATGATTAGAAGTGGTGAAAGCACATCAAGGATTTGTAATTAGTAGCGCTAATGTATGGGTATGATTGTGGTTTGTTTTTTGTTGGTTTTTTCTTCCTTTTTTTAGAGCAAAGAAATGCTCTGATATTGATTGAAGTGATCGATGCACAAATGTGTGATTATACCAGATGCCATTGATTGTACTTTTTTTTTTTTAGGTACTGTGGCTGGCTGGGGATTGAACCCAGGACCTTGTATGTGGGAAGCCAATGCTCAACCACTGAATCACATCAGCTCCCCTAAGTTGGTTTTGTTGTTTGTTTTTAAGAGGTACCAGGGAAGAAACCCAGAACCTGTGGGAAGCAGGTGCTCAACTGCTTGAGCAATACCCGCTCCCTAATTGTACACTGTAGATAAATTATCTGGTTTATAAACAACAATAAAATTAGAATAGTTTGGGGAACAAATACAGCAAATGTAAGATATGGATTTTGATGATGCTTCCATAATTTGTTACAAATGTTTACAAAAATGCAAGGTATTGTTGGTGGGTGATATATGGGAGCCCTGTATTATATTATGCATGTTTGTTAAGATCACAACTTCTTCTATATACTTATTGTTTATGTATGTTCATGCATGAATGATATACGTCAATAAATTTTTAAATGGAAAAAAATGTATGTTGTGTATGTTGTTTAATTTTCACATTTTAATGAATTTTCCATTTTTTCTTCTTATTGTTTCCTAGGCTTCATTCCATTGTGGTCAGAGAAGACACATTGTATTATTTCAATAATTTTGTAATTTATTGAGACCTTATTTTAGTGGTCTATCCTGAAAAAGGATCCATGGGCACACAAGAATAATGGTATACTGCTGCTTTTGGGTGAAGTGTCCTATTTACATGTCTGTTAAGACTTTTAGCTTTAGAGCAGGGATTCTTAAAAAGGGGTCTGTGAGCTTGAACTGAAATTAAAAACAAAACAAAACTATTCTTCCTTCAAATCTGTCAATATTTGCTCCATATATTTTGGTATTCTACTGTTAGGTGCATATATATTTATAATTGTTACAGATTCTTGTTGAATTGACTTCTTTATCAATATGTAATGACCATCTTTGTCCTTTGTAACAGTTTTTTTTACTTAAAGTCTATTTTATCTGAGACTAGTATAGCTACCCCAGCTCTGCTTTGGTTACTACTTGCATGGTATATTTTTTTCCATCCTTTCACTTTCAACCTAGTTATATCTTAAAATTTAAGATGAGTCTATTATAAATGGCATATTATTGTGTCACACTTTTAAAATCTATTTTTGCCTTTTGACTGAAGAGTTTAATCCTTTCATATTTAAATATTTAAATTAACTACTGATAATGCAGGACTTTCTTCTGCCATTTTGCTATCTTGTATTTGTTAGTTATATCTTTTTTGACCTCAAATTTTCCATTAATGCCTACTTCCATATTTATTTCTTTGTATTGTCCCATTTTGCATCTCTTACCATGTCTTCCTGAATATAGTTTTTAGATTTTTTTTTTAATGCTTACCTTGGGGTTAAAATTTAACATTGTAAATGTATAACAATCATTTTATTTGATACCAAATTACCTTCAATAGCATACACATACACTCTTCCTACACCTCTTTGACCCCTCATCTTTTTTTGTACTTGTTACAATTTATTTGTACATTGTGTATCCAAACCATAGATTTATCATTACATTTTACGTATTTGCATTTTAACACCTGTAGGAAGTAAGTAGATTTACATACCAAAAACTACAATAAAATAGTACTGGAATTTGTAATTATCCATATGGCTCCTGTTTTAGTTTCCTACACTGCTTAAAGCAAATACCATGAAATGGTTTGGCTTGAACAATGGAAATTTATTAGTTTATAGTTTTGGAGCTGGGAAAATGTCCTAATTAAGGCATCATCAGGACAATGCTTTCTTCCCAAATTTCAGTTGCTGGCAATTGTTGGCTCCTCTGACAGGTTACAAGGAACATGGTGGCATCTGCTGGTCTCTCCCTTCTGTTCTGGGTTTTGTTGATTTCAGCTTCTTGTTTCCATGGCCTTCTCTCTGTCTGAATTTCATTCTCTTATAAAAGACTCCAGGACTCCAATAATAGAATCAAGACCCATCCCAATTGAGGTGGGTCATACCTTTAATTGAAGGAGCCTCATCGAAAAGTCCTACTTACAATGGGTTTACACCCACAGGAATGGTGTAGGTTTAAGAACAGCTTCAAACTAGCGCAGTTCCCTTTACCAGAGATCTTTATTTCTTCATGCCACTTTGATCTACTTTCTAGTGTCTTCCCTTTCAGTCTGAGGAACTCTCTTTAGCATTGCTTATCAGGCATGTATATTAGTGATATACTCCCACAGCTTTTGTTTATCTGGGAATGCCTTAACCACTCCCTCGTTTTTTAAAGTCTTGCAGATATAAAATTTTGGGTTGGCAAGTTTTCTTTTAGCATTTAAAGTATTTCACACCATTGCCTTCTTTCCTCCATGGTTTCTGATGAGAAATTGGGACTTAATCTTATTGGTATTTCCTTGTATTTAATATGTTGCTTTTCTCTTGCAGCTTTCAGAATTTTCTTTTCCTTTGTATTAGACAGCTTGATTACTTCTAGTTTGGGCATGTTTCTCTTTGTGTTTATCCAGTCTAGGTTCATTGGGCTTCTTGAATGTGCATATTCATATATTGCATTACATTTGGGAAATTTCTGCCATTATTTCTTTTAATATTCCCTATGTCCTTATCTTTCTTTTCCCTCTGGTAATACCATAATGCATATATTGATTAGTATGTTTGATGGTGTCCCATAGCTTTCTTAGGTTCTGTTTGCTCTTTTTTATTCTTTTTGCTTTCTGCTCCTCAGCCTGAATTATTTAAATTATCTTGTCTGAGATCACTGGTTATTTCTTCTGCCATCTCCCACCTAGGAAAACATCTCGGGAATTTTTCATTTTAGTTCTTGCGTTCTTCAACTCCAGTATGTCTGTTTGATTGCTATTGAGAATCTCAACAAGATTCCTATATTTCTCATTCATTGTTTTTTTCATACCTTTAGTTTCTTCTCTATGCTTTCCTTTATCCCCCCGAGGATATTGAAGATTATTTTTTAGGAGGTACTGGGGATTAACCCAGGACCTTGTACATGGGAAGCAGGTGTTCAACCACTGAGCAACATCTGCTCCCCAATGAGAGTTGGTTTTTTCATTTGTTTGGTTTTTAGGAGGTACCAGGGATTGAAACTGGGACCTTGTACATGGGAAGTAGATGCTCAACCACTGGAGCTACATCTGCTCCCCAAGGCTTATTTTTCAAAAGTCTTCATCCAGTAAATCTAAAATGTGATGCCCTTCACTGATGGTTTCTGGATTTTTATCTTATTCCTTTGGATTGGTATCATCTCCTGTTTCTTTGTCCTGTAATCTGTGTTGTACACTCTAAATTTTAATATTTTAAAGGTGAATTCTAGTATTTAGTCCCTGAGCTGTCTGTTCCTTAAGTAGGTATCTAGTTTGTGATATGACAGAGATTTTCTTGAATGCCAGGAGGTAATCAAAGCAAAAAAATCAAACAAAAAGCACCTATCACAGTGTGTGAAAATGGCTCTGCTTTGGCTAGTGGTCTCCTACAGAACTTAGCCCTTCTATCCAGAAACATGGGACTGTTTAACATAATGAACCCTGTTATGGAAAATAAATGTGGTTAATAGTACAAATGTAAGAATGATCTTTCATGAACTAGAAGAAATGTATGTCACTATTACAAGGTCTTAGTAATAGGGTGATATATGGGGGGAAAATACACCTAATGCAAACTGTGGACTATAGTTAATAGTAACTTTTTTTTTCTTTTAGGAGGTACTGGGGATGGAATCTAGGACCTCATACATGGGAAGCAGGTGCTCACACACTTGAGCTACATCCACTCCCCAATAGTGATATTTTAATATTCTTTCATCGGTTGTAACAAAGGTACTACACAAATGCCAGGTGTCAATAATAGGGGGGTATATATGGACTTTTCTTTTTGGAGCAGTGAAAATGTTCTAAAATTGTGAATGCACAACTCTATGATTATACTGAGAGCCACTGATTGTAAGGATTACATGGTGTGTGAATAAAACTGCTTTTTTAAAAAACAAAAATAAAAAAAAGACTTTGGAAGAAAAAAATGAAGCGCCTCCTGAGGCAATTGTGAAGCTTAGTATCCTGTCTTATCCGAGCCTACATGGAGCCAGGAAGCCTGCTTCCTTGCTTATGCTTGTACTTGTTCTTGGCCTCAGGAACTCCTCTTTTCAGTTTACAGGAGTTCACATGCATGCCCCACACCCCGTAGAGTTTCACCTCTTCCTGGGTGCTCTCTTGAGTGACTAAATGCCTTAGTCCTTTGCTCCAGGCCACTTCAACTTAATTGTTTCTTCCACTGTCCTAGCTGTCTCCAAACTCTGCCCTCAAGACAAACTCTGGGAGGATGAGCCTGACACAATTTCTCTCCACCGTATAGACTGGCACTGACATCCGTATACCCCAGGATGCTACGAAAGTCACTCTGCCCCCTCTGGAAAGGGCCAGACCCATAATAAGAACATAAGCTGGCTTCACCCTGTTGTGGAGTGGGTGGGAACAGCCAGCAAGGGCACCAGGACTTTCTTCCATGGCTTTCGAAGCTGTGTTTTCCTGAGTCAGCACTTGCCCAGGTAATACAGCCCTTTACCTGTTTTCAGTAGCTTTGAGGAAGGGTACTATCTTTAAGATTCCCCCACCTTCTTTGCCCAAGGAAGTTGGAACAATGCCGTCCTCAGAATTGGCCCCCTGGGATCTGAAGTAGCTCATTAAAAGCAATGATCAGCATCGGGCCACTTCTCTCTGGCGTTTGGAGGAATAGTTCCCAGCCTGGCACCAGCAAGCTGCACCAGGAGCCCAAGCTGCAGTCCCACTGCGCCTGTTGTGAGGGAGGGGCTGGTAGATTGTAGCCCTGCAGGAAGAGTGGAACTCACTGGTGTTTGCTGTTACTTACCAGCTTCTTCCTCCTACTCCTCCCTGGATGCTGCACAGTGTTCCATTAGACTCCAGAGTTAACAAAACAATAGGTGAAGACCATACCTGCCACTCCAAAGAGTTGTTTTGGTGGAGGGACAGATTTGTGGAGATTTCTACTCTACCATCTTCCCAGAATCCTCTCTCTGTGTATTGTTTTTTTATATTCTCTTCTGTGGATTTTCTGTTTGTGGCCTTTGCCCATTTTCCTATTGACTTTTATTTTTCTGTGAGCTTTATATGTTAAAGATAAATGTTTTGTCTATGTCTATCAAATTTGTGGATAATTGTCTCCCTAATGTGGTGTTTGCTTCTCCCCCCCCATTACTTTATAAGTTATTATGTGCTTTCATAAACCTTAGCTCATTTGAACCTTCAAACAACCTTAAGGGAATAGTAGGACAGATATTATCATATCCATTTTGCATTTGAAAAACTGAAAGCATTTGTTTGGTGTATTAGTCAGCCAAAGGGGAGCTGATGCAAAATACCAGAAATCTGTTGGCTTTTATAAAGGGTATTTGTTTGGGGTAGAAGCTTATAGTTGTCAGGCCAAAGTCTGTTGCCACAGGTTGGAACAAGATGGTTGCTGACATCTGCAAGGGTTCAGTTGCCTCTCTCTTAAGGCTCTGTGGCAGGGAAGCAAACTTGGCCCAATGGATAGGGCATCCACCTACCACATGGGAGGTCCGTGGTTCAAACCCCAGGCCCTCCTTGACCCATGTGGAGCTGGCCCATGCGCAGTGCTGATGTGCGCAAGGAGTGCTATGCCACGCAGGAGTGTCCCCTGCGTAGCGGAGCCCCATGAGCAAGGAGTGCACCCCATAAGGAGAGCCGCCCCAGTGTGAAAGAAAGTGCAGCCTGCCCAGGAATGGCACCACACACACGGAGAGCTAACACAGCAAGATGATGCAACAAAAAGAAACACAGATTCCCGGTGCTGCTGATAAGGCTAGAAGTGGTCACAGAAGAAAGCACAGCGAATGGATACAGAGAGCAGATAACTGGGCAGAAGGGGAGAGAAATTAAATAAAAAATAAATCTTTAAAAAAAAAAAAGTCTCTGTGGTCCCAGCTTCTTCCAATATCATCGTAGGCTGGGATAAGTCTCGTCTCTCTCCTGGGTCTCTTTTCTTTCAGGGCTCAGGTGCTCTGCTCTCGTCACAAGGCCAGCTGTAGCCTCTCAGGCTAATGGCTCTCCTCTCTTCCTGGGTCTGTGCTGCACTAATGGTGTCTTCTCTCCTTCCTCACATATCTGCTTCTCTGTGCGTTTACTTCCTGGGGTTCCAGCAGCAAAAACTCTTAACTCTCTCCTCTGCCCTGAAGTTTTCTCAGGGCAGACATGGTCCAATCAATGCATTAATCATAATTTAATCAAGTAAGAGTGAAACCTCCAAATCCAATACAATCTAATATGCCCAGAGGAGCAGACCAGTTTACAAAAATAATTCAATATCTATTTTTGGAATTCATAAACAATGCCAAACTGCTACATTTGGTAATGAAAGATGTTATAAAGTTTATTATCAAAGATATTCCCCTTGGGTAAGTCAAAAGTTAAAGAAAGATTTCTTTAAACAGAATCTGTGGATAATGTCTTTGTGATGTTTTATTTCATGGGCTTTAATTTCTTCCAAGAAACAGTGAAAAACTTATCTAAATATTCAGTTATGTTAGAAAATATGCACACTGAAACATAATATGAAAAAATGGAATATTTTCTCTTTTTTCCCACATGTGTTTTTTTTAAACAAATAATTTTTATTGGTATATATTAGCAAAGCATACCATTCATCCAAAGTGTACAATCAATGGTTTTTGGTATAATCACATAGTTGTGCATTCACCACTTGAATAACTATTAGAGAATTTTCATTATTTCAATAATAATAATAAAACTGACAAACAAAAAAATTCCTCACCTCTCAATCTTTCTGTGCTTCCCCGACTGTACATAGCTGCTGTTTCTGGCTAGTCTACCCAAAGTGTATAACCAATGGCTTTTAGTATAATCACAATGCTGTACATTCATCATCTCAAAAATTTTAGAACAATTTCATTACTCCAAAAAGAAAGACTCCACACCCCTTAGCATTCCTTCCTCAGACCTACATAAATATTAATCTTATTTCATCTTTATAAATTGATTTAAATTTCCATTTTATATAAATGGAATCATACAATATGTATTACTCCATGTCTCGTCTCCTTCACTTAGTATAATGTTTTTATATTGTTTTTTGTATGATATTGACATTGTGAGTATTAATTTACATTTGCTCAGCTTCAAAGAAAAGTGGTCTTATGTATGCAATTCTACCCATATTCATATTCACATAATATATTTATATTTGACCTAATATATTTAGCTCAAAATAGGGCAGTCATACAGTATTTGTCTTTTTGTGTCTGATTTGCTTCACTCAACATAATGTCCTCCGGGTTCATCCAGGTTGTCATATGTTTCACAACTTCATTTCTTCTTACCACTGCATAATATTCCATTGTGTATACACACCACAATTTGTTTATCCATTCATCAGTTGATGGACTCCTGGGTTGTTTCCATCTTTTGACTGTTGTGAATAACGTGGCTACGAAGGCCGTAGGCAGATGTCTATTAGTGTACTGCTCTCAGATCTTCTATGTATATACCTAGCAATGGTATTGCTGGGTCACATGGCAAGTCTATATTCACCTTCCTTAGGAACTGCCAAACAGTCCTCCACAGTGGCTGTACCACTCTACATTCCCACCAGTTTAATAAGTATGAAACAATATCTTACTGTAGTTTTGTTTTGTTTTGTTTTCTCTCCCCTCCCCGCCCCTCCAGTTGTCTGCTCTCTATCCATTCCCTGTGTGTTCTTCTGTGTCCACTTGTATTCTTGTCAGCGGCACCCGGAATCTGTGTCTCTTTTTGTTGCATCATCTTGCTGCATCAGCTGTCCGTGTGTGCTGCACCATTCCTGGGCAGGCTGCACTTTTTTTCCTGCTGGGCTGCTCTCCTTATGGGTGCACTCCTTGCATGTGGGATTCCCCTATGTGGGGGACACCGCTGCGTGGCAGGGCACTCCTTGCGTGCATCAGCACTGCACATGGGCCAGCTCATCACATAGGTCAGGAGGCCCTGGGTTAGAACCTTGGACCCCTCATGTGGTAGGCGGACATCCTCTCTATTGGGCCAAACCCACTTCCCTTATTGTAGTTTTGATTTGCATTTCCCTAATTGCTAGTGATGTTGAACATTTTTTCGTGTGTTTCTTTACCATTTGTATTTCTTCTTTGGAATGTGGTATTTGTTTTTTAATTCTGTACATAGCAATTTTCTGTCATAATCTTTAAATTCTTATATTGTTATCTATCATTATTTCCTTTGTGATTTCTTCCATTGTCTTTTTTTTTTTTTAAAGATTTATTTATTTTTATTTATTTAATTCCCCTCCCCTCCCCCGGTTGTCTGTTTTCTGTGTCTTTTTGCTGCGTCTTGTTTCTTGTTTCTTTGTCCGCCTCTGTTGTCGTCAGCGGCACTGGAAGTGTGGGCGGCACCATTCCTCGGCAGGCTGCTCCCTCCTTCGCGCTGGGCGGCTCTCCTTATGGGTGCACTCCTTGCGCGTGAGGCTCCCCTACGCGGGGGACACCCTTGCGTGGCACGGCACTCCTTGCGCGCATCAGCACTGCGCATGGGCCAGCTCCACACGGGTCAAGGAGGCCCGGGGCTTGAACCGCGGGCCTCCCATGTGGTAGACGGACGCCCTAACCACTGGGCCAAAGTCCGTTTCCCTCCATTGTCTTTATATGTAGACCATCCAGTTAAATATTTACTATTTTTTCTTATTGGTTTTTATTATTTAAATTTACTCTATCTATGGACTATTTCAGTTTACATTGTTAAAATTTTTTTCTCATAGACTCAAGAAATATGCTTAATATTATTACATAACCCTTTCCTTCTCACTGCCATACAAAATTACCTTTATATTTTTAATTTTGAGTGTAATTGTAATCACCTGGGGAGCTTTAAAAACTACTGGAGCCTGTGTCTCGTCCCAAGAGGTTCTGATTTAATTGTTCTGGATGTAGCTAGATGCAAGGGGTTTTCAGAGCTCCTCAGATGATTGTAATGCACAGCCAAGGTTAATAACTACTGCCAAAGTGTTTAGACTTGGTTCTCACTCACGAGCAGGAATAAGAATCACTTACGTAGTTTTGTTTGTTTTTTGAAAGGTTTCTTATTTTATTTTATTTCTCTCCCCTTCTCTCCACCCCCCCCTCCCAAGTTGTCTGCTTTCTGTGTCCATTCGCTGTAGTTTTAAGCAATTCTGCCTCACCCTAGAGATTTTGATTCAGTTCACCTGGCATGGGACCTGAGCATATGGATTTTAAAAAAAATGCCAAAGGTGATTCTTAGTGCATCCTGGGCAGATTCTTCTCTTACAGGACCATCTATTTAGTTTTATTCATTTATCTGGTTTTCCTTCGGCTATGCTAACCCAATTTGATTACTGCAGCTTTATCATGAGTTTTAATATCTGCTAAGGCTAGTCCTCTGTATAACTCTTTTTAAAAATTGTAGATATCTATTTTTACCTGTTTTTACTTTTACGTCAGTGGTTCTCAGACTTTAACATGGGAAAGTGGCAAAAATATAAGGGCTAAGGCCCATCTGACCATACGCTTAAGCTCTGTATTATTAGCACCTAAGGTGATTCTGAAACGCACGAAGTTTGAGAACCCCTATTAAAGAATCTAGATAACCCTCCTAGTAATGTCGTGTATTTTCAAATAATCTTATTGGGCTTTTGATTAAATTTGCATTTAACCTCCCATGCAGTCTTCAAGGCTCAACTTAAGACTCACTTTCTCTATGAAGACTTTTCTTGGTACTCCAGCCCACATTCACTTCTCACTTCTCTAAACCCCTGATTAACGGATAGCGAATTGTTGAGCTTTGTACTTACTTTTTCTTTCTTATAACAGAGTTTGGCTCTCCTACAAGATTGTAAGCACCTGGAGGACAGAGACTGTTGTCTCTTCCATAGTTCCTAGTGTGGTACTAGCACATGGAAGTCACTTAGTAAATGCTCACCTTCATAATGTCCACGAAGTCCTTGAGTTTATCAAAATCCTTGTCCATTATATCCTTTATCTAAAGAGTAAGAGAGTCATGGCTTGCCAAGGCACAGAGAAAATTACTGAAGACAGTTGTAGAGTCTTCTTTGGAGTTTTTAAAGCAAAGGACAGCAATTGCTACTCTGGAATAAGCTGCATAAAGCTCAAAGGAAGTAATAGCCTATTAAAGCCACTTTCCTCTCAAGGATTCTCTAAAAACTATGGTGCATGTACCATCAAGTCACGTACCAGTATCAGCAACCTGGATAAAACCTATCACAAGGCTTACATGTGGAGCTCAGACCACAGTTTCAATTGGACCTTCTTTCCTGATTATTCCTTTTTTTTTTTTTTCCCCATTAGTTTGCTTTAGGTGGCTCCATCTTAGAACCTAAAAGAGTGTTCTGGTTCTACAGTTTTCCCAGGAGGGGTGAATAAGGAGGACAGAATTGGTCTTTGACTGCCCTCAAATGCTAAATCGGCCCCTCTCACTTTGTTATCACCAAGGTTACATCACCCCCAACCTTATCAGTGCAATGCATTAGAGAATCTCCCCCCAAATTGGGTTTAGGCATCAAATAAGAGATGGATATCTGAAGCCACCCAGCACTTAAGCACCCTTGGGGATTGGGGATGAATTAGTTTGACTGTTTTTTCCATGCAATTTCTGATTTCCTTCATTATTCAAAGTTAGGAATTCATTTTTTATCAAGGTACCCTTTTCCTTCATGTTGTGTAAAATCTCATCCTGTTACCTGTTTTATCTCATCCATTTTTTCCTTGAGCTCTTGCCTCACCTCCTTGAGTTCATTCTGAGGAAATAAAATGGGGAAAAGGAGAAGTAAAGAAATGTCTTGGATGAAAACGAAATTGTCAAAAGGAGGGAAGGTAAGATCCTGGGGCATTGCCAAAAGAGGAGGAGGCAAGGATGCTGTTAAGAAAATAGGATATGGGACATGGAGATGTCACATGTCTCCTGATTATGATGCACTGAGAGGACACATCATAACTTGATGAAAATGCATAATCTGAATCTAGTCATGAGGAAGCATCAGAAAAACCTAAATTAAGGGTCATTCCATAAAAAAAATGATCTGCCATCCTCAAAAAATGTCAATGTCATGAAAGACAGATGAAGAAATATTCCAGATAAAGAACTAAAGAGACATGGTAACTAGACATGCTATGTGATGTGACCCTGGATCAAAAAAGTTTTTTTTTTCTGTTACTATTAAAGACATTAGTGGGACAATTCGAATAAGGGCTACAGATTAGTACTATATCCATGTTAATTTCCTAATTTTGATAATTTTGCTGTGGATGTTGTTTTTAGGAAATATACATTGAAGATATACATGTAAAGAGACAACTTATTCTCAGATGATTCAGGACATAAACTGTGTGTATGTGTGTGTTTATGAGAGGGAAGAAAGCAACCATGAAAAAATGCCCACAATTGAGGAAATTGGATAAAAGTTATACTGGAATTCATTGTACTGTTGTTGCTACTTTTCTGTATGTCTGAAATTATTTTTTTAAAACTTTTTAAACAAGGAAAGAACCTTAGGGAATGAAGTTGCAGGACCTAAGCATAACTGTAGATGCCGGCAGGCTAATGTGTCCTCTAAGTCTGGTTTAGTTGTCCCATCAGCTCTTTACAGTGCTGACCCAACTCCTTATCATCTGATTTCACACACCTTTAACTCTTGTGTCCCTCCTGTTTTGGTAAATGGCCCCTCTTGTTTAACTCCGTTGTAGTCACATGTCTGTTGATTGAAACCAGAAAGAAAAGAACATTAGAAAGTGCAGGTGTGGGTGAATGAGGCAGGAGAGATGACTCCAAGTTTCTTTTCCTCACTTAGGACCAAGGCAGAGAGCTGAGGGCTGGGGGCCACACCTGTGCAGAAGCTGCCTGGACCACCTCTTTCCTTTCTCCTCCTTGCCCACTAGGCGTCAGTTGTTTCTGCCCCTTGAGCAGCCAAGCCCATTTCCACCTGGGGACCTCTGTGCTTGTGGCTTTCTCTGCCCAGAATGCTCTTCCTCTTCTCTTTGCATGCAGTCTCTTCTTGTCTCTCAGGTTTCAGCACAAATGAAGGCCTTCCCTGACCATCCAGTCATGTCTCCCTATTTTAATTCCTGGCAGAGCACATAGCACTGCTGATGTTTTCCTTGTTTATCTGATGGGCTTCTAGTGTGAAGGTCTATGAGAACAGAGAGTTCATCTCTTCCATCCCCCAGCACCTGGGACAGCTTCTGACCACCAGAAACTCCAAGCCACCTCCATACTGCCCCAGGTCTGGCTGCCTGCAGAGCCTCCAGAAAGTTCTCTACTTTGGCTCTGCTTTCATTTCCATTGCCTTGGAGTTCTTGCTCTGCAGAGAAGCTGGGATTCAGCCTGGGGGTCATCAGGACTGGGAGACGGCTTGGAGGCCACTGACCAAGGAGTGACACCCACTCCAACCCTGCCTGCCCAGCTGTGCTTGAACTTGGGCACCCAGCTTCCCCAGAACCCTGATCTCATTCATGACAACCCAAATCTTGCCACGTTATACTCTTCTTATGAACATATACCTGTGCATTGAGCAGGCAGCCTTCTCACTGCTGGAGGGATCTGGGCAGAGAAAGTACTTTAAGATTATTTTAAAGAAACCATCTAAGAATTGTTTCAGGAGCACAGGTTTTGGGGGCAAACAGGCCTGGGTTTGTCCTCTTCATTAGCCATGTCAACCTGGGCAAGTTATTTAGTCTCCATTTCCTTTTTGAAAAATGGGGGTAATAATTATATTTATCTAATAAGGTTATTAGGAGTCTTAGAAATAACTGTCAGGTGCTGATTTGGCACAGGTCTCACCTGGGGTCTCTGGGGATATTATAGCTCCTGTCCTCACCCCCAGGCCACGGATTAATCCCACCCCCATTCCAGGCAGAGAAGACATGCTCAGACCAGAGAGGTAAAAACCCAAGGATTCAAGGGAACATTCTCTGTCTCCACCCTCAACCCCATGCCCTTTCAGTAGGAGCTCAGAGAGGCCCCACATTGTTACCAGATTTGTTTTCTTCCGTTCTGTCCCCTTGGCTGACATGATGGAGGAGGCCACAGCGTTCTTCAATTCCCAACCTCCCTGCAACAGCCCCCGTGACCAGGCAACTGTCCTATGCAAATCACAGGTCAGGGCAAGGGCAGAATGGTCAACTCTTTGTGTGCTGTTCAGCTGAGGTCACAATGCTCTGTTCCCACCTGCTGGCCGAGGGAGGGGGAATCAAGGCACCTTGATGAGGTGCCCTGGCCAGGTTCAGAGCCATGGGGTCTCCTAGAGTTGTCCAGTAGAGTCCATGCCAAGGAGTGTTATGGCCTGTTGTGGCCAAAGCACAAGCATACCTCATGAGAAGTAAGGATTCTTGGTGACCCGGAGTTCCTTCCTCAGCAGGAGTAAACTGTGTGTTGGAAGGTTGTGTCTACTATTCACAACCAGCCTTTTTGAGTCCACATGTGATTTCCTCCACTGTGCTCTCCAGCTGTATTAGTCAGCCAAAGGGGTGCTGTTGCAAAGTTCCAGAAATCTGCTGGTTTTTATAAAGGGTATTTATTTGGGGTAAAATCTTTGAACAGTCTCAAGGCTGTGGAAAGTCCAACTCAAGGTACCATAAGAGATACTTTCTTACCAAAGTTAGTTGCCACATGTTTTTTTTTCTTTTTTAAAGATTTTTAAAATTTATTTCTCTCCCCTCTCCCCTCACCTTCCCCCTCCCCTCTCCCCCCCCCCCCACTCCAGTTGTCTGCTCTCTGTGTCCATTCACTGTGTGTTCTTCTGTGTCCACTTGAATTCTTATCAGTGGCACTGGGAATCTTTGTCTCTTTTTGTTGCATCATCTTTCTGCATCAGCTCTCCATGTGTGCGGTGCCACTCCTGGGCAGGCTGTGCTTTTTTTCACATGGGATGGCTCTCTTACAGGGTGCACTCCTTGCACATGGGGACACACCCACGTGGGGGACACCTCTGCGTGGCACAGCACTCCTTGTGCACATCAGCACTGCACATGGGCCAGCTCACCACACAGGTTAGGAGGCCCTGGGTTTGAACCCTGGACCTCCCATGTGGTAGGCGGACATACTATCCATTGAGCCAAATCCGCTTCCCAGCTGCCACGTGTTCAAACAAGATGGCGGACGACTCTACCTGGTCTCTCAGGGCTTCCTGTATCAGTCTCTGGCATAGGACTCGTTTCTTTCTGGGCTTCCTCAGCTGCTCTGTTCTTTTTCACTGCAAACTATCAGGAGAATGGCTCTTCTCTCCCTGGGGCCCCAGAATCAAACATGACAGAGCTCTCTCTTTCCTTGTCTTCTTGAGTGAGTGCTCCTTTATATTAGCCCACCAAGGGGGCAGGGACTCAACTTGAGTCATACCCTACTGATGTGGTAGAATCAAAATCCCTAAATTTATTTATCAAATAAATATAAAACCTTTGAATTTAATGCAACCAAAGGGTATCACACCCAGAGTAACAAACCAGTTTACAAACATAATATTTCTTTTTGGGGGACTCATGAATAATATCAAACTGCCACACTTGCCATGGACAGACTCTTCCTCGGCCTGAAGCTGCCTTGGGTTGGGCTGGCCTGTGGCCTGGCTGGTTCAGCATGCATGGACTGCCTGGCCTGGTCTGCACTGCGGAGGGAGCACCATCTCAGGGCATTCATTTCTGGTGGGCCTGGCCACATGGCTGCTCTGTCCTCTCAGTCCCCATCACCCCAATCCTTCTGGTGCATCTTTCACCCTGGAAGAGGGTTGGGGCAAGAAGCAATGCACGGACAGTGTTAAAGGTAAAAATGTCAGGGAGGGGAGAGGGTCAGGGAAAGGAATACTAAAGAAAAGTCCATTCTGAGGGTCGTGGCAATGTGTGCTCATAGTGGAGAGTTGAAGGAACGTGGTATTCCATTTCAATGGGAGCTAAATCATTCAGAATCTGGGTTTGTGAGTTTAATTTCCATTTTCTTCCTATCACCAGGCAATCTCCTTCCTCTTCCCTCTCATTTCAACCACTAGTTACCACAGAAAAGGCCAAATTGGAAATTCCGAGGACAGCACAGAATATATGCATGACACAGACTGCAGGGGAACTCATCATACTCCCCCTCCCATTCCATTCCCCTGTGTGTACCTGTCCTCAGCAGCGAGATCCTGTTGTGAGCCCTGAAACCTCCTCCAGCTGCTGCTTGCAGTGCTTCTGATGCATTTTCTAAGTGATTATTTCCTGGCCGCCAACGTGGAGACGAATGTTAATGTTATTCCATCACCATGGAAGAAGCTCTGTTCAGCTGGGGTGGGGGAATGGGGGTGGCAGCGAGCTTCCCAGGCCTCACTGTCCCCTCTTGTGAATGAGGGCACTGGACCTCTAAGGTCCTTTCCTGCTGAAACCTTCGCCTTAAGTGAAACCATCATTTAGCTTGGGCCTCCCGGAGCCGCTGGCCAGATGGTTTGCACAGGGAATCACACAGTGAACAGTGCCTCCACCTCCACATGCAGCAGTCCCGTGAAAAAGGGCACCATCTCCTCTTGTTTTGGTGTGAGATCCTCAGGGACCTGCAATTAAAGTTTCCTTTGCTTGGCTGAGTGGTTGTTGAATGGGCCTTATTCTGGCCAAGCACATTGCAGAAGTCCCTGGCCTGGATATTAGGAAACAGGGCCTAAAGGAAATCAGGTGAAACAGCTTTAGAGAGTATAAAATGTTACATATAGATAAGAGGTTTTATTACCATCATTTGACAGAAAGTTAAGGGATCCACATCTCTGTCAAGTACTATTTGTTCCCAAATACATCATTGTTGTTATCACTATGTTCTAGAAGGGCTGGGGAAGTCCTTTTGTTGAACCTGAATAAATGAGTCTCATGGCATTTTCTTCTGCCTTAAGAAGATTTTGCAGCTGCATGAGGCACTAAATTGAACCAGCAGTGCAAGGCTGGATAACTCTGGGGCATAATTTTGTTCCATGCAAGCCATAGGCAGTTCTTACCTGAGGAGTCTCCACATAATGTTTTTCTTACCCTCATCTCCAAGGCAAAATCCTTGGTACCAGGGCAAAGCACATAAAGCCCACTGATGTTCCCTAGTAGCCTGGGAGAAAAGAGATATTCTCAAAGTGGTTGCACATCCCTTTTCTCTTAGTTGATATCATTTGGATTGCCTTTTCTTTATAAGTACCCAGCTTTTCAGTTTCCTGAAGACAATGTTGTACAGAGGCTATTGGCAGGGGATTAACAAAAAGGCCTTTAGGTCTTTGAGTTTGGCCTCTTATGGTTCCAGGGATACAAAATTTCAGAGCCTTGCCTACAATGAAGCCCGGGCTCACCACCACAAGTCTAGGTCCAGAGAACACAAAGAATCAGCTCTTGGTGACCCCAGTGTTCTAAAGTCCTTTGTTCAGTGTGGAACGTTTTGCAAAGGTGCTCAGAATCCTGATGGCTACAGTCTCCAGGCAATGTCTGCCTGACATGATCGCCATAAATAACCTAGATGATTCCCTCTTAAAACGCTCTGCCAATTCATTTCCTGACATATACTAAAAGGGTGCCCTCAACCAGAAAGACTCTGGTTCCTAGCCCTGGGGAACCTCTTACATAAATATTTTAGAGATTTTATGTGGTTGGTTACTGTTTTGTCCTAGTTGACTGATTTACAGACCTTACACAGCTTTCTCAATGCACGTTACAGATATCTTTTATAATTGACATGTTGATTACTATGCAATTTCTGGCCCTTTTTAGAAATAGTATATCAGACCTTTGGCCAGTCTCATAGCTCTATTATAATATTGTTTCTATAGAAAATATATTCAATTTATATCATAAGAATGTCTAGTTCCTCAATTTTGGAATGAAAATTAGCATTCTGAACAGAATTGTTAGTCCCCAGCTATTTTGGTATGCCTAGCAATGAGTGCAAAGTCAGAGCAAAGATATGTATGAGGAGCGCTGGCTTTTCTCTCCTCTGTGCTCAAAATCATATAGACATTCTTGCCAGGGCCTTTCTAGGGCCCAGGGGAAGCCATTACTATTCCCACAACCAACCTTTGCACAGCAGCCTGATGTGTGAGATAAAACAGGAGCTACCAACAATCAGAAGCTCTCCCTCCTCTTGCCAAATAGGGCTCCCTTCCTTAGCTGAGGGTCCCTTTACCCTGTTTGGATGGAGTCCAGGTAGAAGCTGGCAGCTATTTCCCTCCTGCCTCTTTCAGTTTCCCTGCTGGAAGGTTGTCTCCAATTGCTCCCCTAGGCTCTGATTGCCTCTCCTCCTCCTTGTCACTGAACTACAAAGCTGAGTGACATAGGATCCTCTTTGGATTGGCCTTCTTTGGAGAAGTATACTCAAATGGTGTCCAACAAGCCGAGGCCACACTGTTATTGCTTCCTAGCATCCTAGGAAGATGGACAAATGCACACCCATGGCTACTGCATAGAGGTAGCAAAGATTTAGCATCCAGGGGGCTGGATGGCTGGCTGGAAGCATTGCTCTAACTATAGCTTATGCATATTTGCTTTCTGAATTACTTAGGGGTAGGCTAAATGCTGTAATATCCCAAATGTCATTGGCTTAACATAATGGAAGCTCATTTCTTGATCTCATAAAGTCCTTAAAAGAATCAAGTTGTTCTGATCAGAGGGCATTTCTCCTCCTAGTAATGACTCTAGGATCCAGATTCCTTCTGGTTTGTGGCTCAGCCATCTTCAAAGTGACTTTCAAGATCCCTGTTCCCATATGCATCAAACAGGAAGGGCAAAGGGGGTGGATGGTCACATATGGGAGGTTTCCATGGAATCCTAGAAGTAGCCGGCATCATTCCCACTCACATTTCATTGACTGGAGCTGAATCCCAAGACCACATCTAACTGCAAGAAAAGCTGGCAAAAGTGACCGAGTTTTTCTCAAGAAAGAAAGGAAAGAATACTTTCCTTTTACTTTTTTTAAAGTTTTAGACAATTTAAAAAGAATTTTTAAAAAGATACTTAGATTACATAAATGTTACATCTATGGAGATTATCATGTGATTTTTTTCTTTCAATCTGCTAATGTGGTGTATTATACTGATTGATTTTCTTATATTGTCATCCTTGTATACACCTGCTTAGTCACGGTGTATAATTCATTTGATGTGTTGTTGAATGTGATTAGCAAGTATTTTGTTGAGGATTTTAGCATCCATTTCATTAGAAAGATCGATTGGTCTATAGTTTTCCTTCCTTGTGGCATCTTTATTCGGCTTTGGTATTAGGGTGATGTTGGCATCATAGAATGAGTTAGGCAATATTCCCTCCACTTCTCTTTTTTGGAAGAGTTTAAGCAGGATTGGTGTTTGTTCTTTCTGAAATGTTTGGTAGAATTCACCTGTGACATCATCTGGTCCCTGGCTCTTCTTAGCTGGGAGATTTTTGATGACTAATTCAATCTAGTTACTTGGTCTGATGAGTCCATAAATTTCTACTTTCATCAATGTAGGGTGCTTGCATGTTTCTAGGAATTTGTCCATTTTATCTAAGTTATCCATCTCATTGGCATACGTTTTTCAAAATATCCTCTTTTGATGCTTTTTATTTCTGAGGGTTCAGTGGTGGTAGTCCCTTCCTAATTTCTTACTTTATGTATTTGCACATTCTCTCCCCCCCACCCTTTTTTTTTTATTAGTACAGCTAAGAGTTTGTCATTTTATTATTCTTCTCAAAGGACCTACTTTTGGTTTTGTTAATTTAAATAGCATTTAAAGCCTACTTTGTCTGATATTAGCATAGCTACTCTCACCATTTTTTGGTTATTGCATGCATGTAAAATTGTTTTCCAACCATTCACTTTCAGCATCCTTGCATTTCTGGGTCTCAGGTGAGTTTCTTCAGACAATATATAGATGGGTCATATTTCCTTATGCATTCTGCCAGTCTGTGTTTCTTGATTGGAGAGTTTAATCCATTAACACTCAATGTTATTACTTCAAGAAATTACTTACATTAGCCATATTGCCTTTAGGTTTATGTATGCCATGTGTTATTTTTATTTCTCTTTTTCTCTTTTTAGTTATTCTTATAGTCTCCTCCAACTCTTTCTCTCCTGTTTTTTACTTTCAGCCTGCAGAACTCTCTTTTAGCATTTCTTGGAGGGCAGGTTTTTTATTGACAAACTTTCTTAATTTCTGTTTATTTGTGAATATTTTGAACTCTTCCTCATTTTTGAATATCAGCTTTGCTGGATAGAGAATTCTTGGCCGGAAGTTTTTTCTTTTAGCCCCTTAACTATGTCATACCACTGCCTTCTTGCCTCTATGATTTCAGATGAGAATTCAGTACTTAATTCAGCTCTTAATCTCATTGAGCTTCCCTTGTATGTGATGGATCTCTTTTCTCTTGCTTCTTTCAGTATTCTCTCTGTCTTGAGTATTGGACAATCTGACAAATACATGTCTTGGTGTAGGCCTGTTATGATTTACACTGTTGGGGTGTGCTGCACTTCCTGGACATGTACATCTATGTTCCTTAAAAGAGCTGGGAAATTTTCAGCCATTATTTCATCCAACACTCCTTCTGCCCCATTTCCCTTCTCTTCTCCTTCTGGGATGCCCATAATGCATATGTTTGTGCATTTCACGTTGTCATTCAGGTCCCTAAGTACCTGCTGGATTTTTTCTATCTTTTTATCTATCTGTTCTACTATCTGATTTCAGATGTACTGTCTTCCATATAACTAATTCTTTCCTTTGCTTGTTCAAATCTGCTGTTATGCGCTTCCAGTATATTTTTTATTTTTTGCACTGTACCATTCATCACCATCATACCCATTATCTTTTTATGTATGTTTACAATTTCTTTGGTATGTTCTCCCAGGGTCTTCTTAATATCCTTAATCTCTTCCTTCACTTCATTAAGTGATATTTGTTTGGACATCTCTGATTAGTTGCTCCATGTTTTGCATCTCCTCCTATTTTTTTAGTTTGTCCACTAGACTGAGCCATGTCTTCTGGTTTCTTAGTATGGCTTGTAATTTTTTGTTGGTGTCTAGGCATCTGTCTTGATGGGTTTGTTTGGTCAGTTAGCTTCTCTCTCTACTCTAGGGTTTTATTTTGTTGTTGTTTTTGTGTGTGTGGTAAGGTTTCACTTTGACACTTCTTTCCGCTTATTTTGTTTCCTTGCTGTTGTCTATGTTCCCTAAAAAAAAAAAAAAAAAAAAAATTAGGACCAGAGAAAAGGATAGAGATACAAAGAGAAAAAGAATAATAGTAATAATAACTTTTAAAAAAGAAAAAGAGGAACCATACAAGACCTAGGAAAATAAATAACATATGTAAAAAGTCATAAGGAGTACAGAGGAATAAAAATTAAAAAGTGGAGTAGAAAAAAATGACATAAGAAACAAAATAAAGAAAAATATATAGAATGAATTAAAATGCCGGAATGATGAGAAGAGAGAAAAAGAAAAGAAAAACAAATAAAACAGTAAAAAAGAGAGAAAGAAATAAAAACAAAAAAATTGAAGACCAAACATGAAGAGATGGAATGGAAGAAAAACAACAGAAAACGGAAGATAGAAAAATGAAGAAAGAAAAGGAATAACGTAGGTAGAAAAAAATCAACAAAGAAAAAAAGGGAGGGAGGGACAAAGAAAGGGGAAACACGACAAACAAGAAAAAAAAGTAGCAACTAAAAAAAAACCCAAAACAACCAAGGAAAATCAGCCTTCTCTCTTAGGCCCCTAAGGAGCGTCTCAAGCTGCAGGTGTTCATCAGTCAATCACCCTGCAGCCTGTGGTCTGCAGGTAATGTTCCAGGTTTTAGTGAGTAAAACAAGGAAGGCAGGGCGGGGGGATGGAACCTTAAAAAAAAACTACTCCAGGAAGACCTAAAATAAAAAGAATGTTTATATGTTCCCTGTCATAAGGAATCAGCTGGATGCCTGATAACTTGGTAGATCACTTCACCACAGAGACCAGGTAATTGAACCAGGCACCTCATACATCCAAGGCAGGAATTCCTCCACTGAGCTAAGTTGTCTTCTTAGGTTAGTTAGCCTACAGAAAGTCATCTGCCTCCTTTCCCTCAGGCATTACATACTATAGTTTGCTGCAGTCCTGCTGATTAGGTGCCTGTCCTACCCCCTCTCTAATCTAGTTCCTCTCTTTCCCCTGGTGGCTGGGTGTGCAGGCTGCCTGAGTAGATACCCCTCTCCTCTAGAGTCGGGGATCCTTCCAAGATTCAAAGAGGGCTCAGCTGGCCAAACTCACCACAGGGAAACCACTGTCCACCCTCTGTCAGACCCCTCTTCCTCCCAGTCCACTGGCAGCAGCGAGCCAGGGGTTCCACCAAGGCTACTTGCCCTGAGGGCTGGGTATATGTGCCCTTTCCAGCCACAGGGGTGAGCAACTCACCGTTTTCTTTTGGCTTCTTTATCTTTCCAGTCCCATTCTCTATAATCCAAAGCAGCTCCTTTAGATAGGTCCCTGCCTTCTCTCCATTTTTTGTGTGTGAGAGGGTCAGACTCTGCCTGCCTATTTCGGTGCCATTTTCCTGGAAGTCCCCCACAGTTTTCCTAATGCATTTCATCTCATTTTCCTTTAACAAGTTCCCACTTCTCTTAAGAAAACTTTATTTAGGGTTCTTCTGTTTTTAGTGCAAAAGGGAGGTAGCTTACAAGGTCCAGAATGGAAGACCATGCTGGATACTTGAGTTGGGGTTAAATTTCCTAGCCAACGATAACTGGCAGAGAAGTTTCACAGGGTCCACCTCTTTGCCACCTGAGATTTTAAAAAATGATCCTGCTTGTCCAGGGATTTTGCAGTATGTGACAGTTTGAAGGTTTTTGTGGATCCCAGAAAATATCATGTTCTTAGAGCGTTCCTGAGGGTGTGGGACCCTTTGATTGGATTGGGTTCAGTTGGGGGGGGCTTTGATTAGATTACTTCAGTGAGGTATGACCAGAGCCTTGGACCTCCTGCTGGAGCCCTTTATAAACAGAGGACTGAAGGCAGAGACACACAAAGAAAAAGTTGCAGAGACAGAGAGAAGGAACCCAAGAGCTCAGGGAGGAACACAGAAGAAAGGAAGCCACAGACAGAGGAGCCGGGAGCTGAAGCAACACGACTTAGGGGAGAAGTAGACACTTCCATGTGCCTTGCTCCTTCAGAGGGGAGTCCAGGATCTTCAGCAGCTGACCTCCAGTGAGACATCATCTCTGACAATGCCGCAATTTGGACATTTTCACAGCCTCAGAACTGTAAGCTTTTAACCTAATAAATTCCTATTATAAAAGCCAAACCATTTCTGGTTCATTGCTCCCAACAGCTTTTAGCAAACTAAAACACAACACGATAGCCCCAGTCTATCCCAGGCCCATTTTGCAGAAGACTCTGCAGCTCTCCCTCCCCACTGTGGGCTCATCGCCTCCTGCTAGCTTCAAAATGTGGAATCTGAATACTCCTCTTGTTCTAAGCCCTTTGAGTGGCACTGCCAAGCTGCCTGGCCTGTGGCAGCCCACTCCCTCGTGAGACAGGCTCTGCTGCTGTCCCCTTGGGTGAGCATCCATAACCTGCTTCAGATGAACCTTTGTGTCTAGCCCCCTAAAGCGACCACTTTCCTGAACATGACCTCTGCCTGGAGATGCCTACTGCTGTGCCCTACTCACCAGACATGGATAACAACCCAGATTAAGCCAAAGTTTTTCAGACCCTGTGGATACCCTGTGGATACTGGCTGCTGGTTGGTTTCCTAGGGTGGGGGCGGGGGTAAGCCTATCTACAGCCTTTTCCACATTTGGTTTACCTCCTTCTCTGGAACAGTCTGCTCCTGAGTCCATGTGAGCAATGAATGATCCAGAAGGTATGACTCTCCTTCCCTTGGCGGGGGTGCCAGCGCTGAGGCCTGGGCTTGGAAAAGAACATCTCTTATTGGGAGCTGTGGGTAGTGATAAAAGCAAGGAAACTTCTAGACTCAAGTCATATGAACAGCTGAAGATTCTGTTTAAATGGGTCTCCAAACAGAGGAGCCAAAGTTTGTAGAGAGAGCCAGGGAGAGGACTGAAGGTGGAGGACAGATCCTAGCACAAGCCTGGGTAACTTGGAAGGTTCTCATAGGTTGCTGAGTTGTAGAGTGGGGAAATTCTGGGTGCATTTAAAATCTGAGAATTGGGCAGCTTCTAAGGTTTTGTTCCTTCTTTCTCATTACATGACTGAGTGCCATGCAAGGCTGAAGATTTTCTCCTTTGTTTGAAAGGAAAACTGATAGAATGCTCATAAACAGCTGCCAGAATTTTCAGAACCTGAATTCAATGGATTCCATATTCCTCTTCCATTTAATGCTAAAATGGTGGCTGATCTGGTTTAATGATCTAGAAAACATACATCCAGATCCACTTTGACATGCTGTGTTTGAAACCAGTTTTTACTTAGCTCACACATTTCCCCCAAGAGGGAACTGCCTCTACCTGGGCATCCTCTTTGCTGGAGCAGAGGCACTGGCTTTCAGTGCTGGTTGGCTCTGAATCAGCCAGATCTCTGATGTGGTTCTGAGCATTGTTCCTGGAGGCTTGGAATTGAGCATCTCTCTCTGTCTCTCCCAACAACCAAACCAGTGAAAGTGTATGCTCTCTGTGATTAGAACCAGACTGACAGAAGTGGCCACACGTTCCAGCCAAGAGTAGATCTTGGAAACTCACACTGTACAGCAGTAACTGCTGGCTGGTGACCCACAAGGATATTTCCTGTGGAAATATTGAGGCCTTTTATTTGGTGACACCTCATGGATTCTCAGGGTTGATCATTTTAATTAGTGGTTATGAGACAAAATGGGCATCTGGTGCCTTTTCATTTAAGTGTCTAGTCATTTTTTATGAGTATTTTCACTTGACTGGTTTTCCATCACCAAATAACAGATATTTTTTATTGCAGCAAGACATCCAGGGTGGCCTTTCTCCACACAGGATTGATGTCTCTTCGTCTTGCTCATTCCACAGAGTAAGCTTTCTCCAGCAGCCCCGTTCACCATTCTGAACTGAGGAGCAAAACCCACCTCCGAATCACTCAGCAGCCTGCCTGCTCCTCCTCTCCCCACCTTAGGGCTCTGAGGTATTCCCGGGCCCTGGGACAGACAAACACTTTGAGAGGAAACCTCTGGAGTCCTGGGCTTGGGCTTGAGTCTGAGGAAGACATTTAAGTGAAAATTACTTTTTAGGGAACAACAACTCAGATCGAATCAAACAGAAAAGCAAGCCACACTCGCCTGTTGAATCTCTTAAACACAAATGTACTTTTCCATAATTTTTTTATTAAACTGAAGTGATTCCCTTCTTGTGCCCCATCCCAGTAAGAACCATGATTAACAACCCATCCAGAGGTCCAGTGGACCCTGGGTCTGCCTGTTCTCAGGCCCTCTCTTCCACAGCTGAGCCCTCAGCCCTCACCCAGGCTCTGGGCTGGCCTGGTGCTTGGCAAGGAGCTTGAGCTCAGCATGCAGGTGGCCCAACATTGAGTCTCTCATTTGGTTAAGCACACGTTTACTGAGCCCAGCACCCACTAAGCATCAGGGACTTAAAGATAAGTAAGACATGATCCTATGAATTCACTGTCCATGGGGCTGACAGAGGCATCGATAGACCACTGCAGCACAATGTGGTAAGTGCGATGCTACAGACAGGCCCAAGGTGCCGAGGGAGCCCGGGCAAGGGGTACAGTCCAGTTCTTGGAGCTGGGTCTCTGCCATGTTTCCCTGAACAACATTCCTGGTCTTCTGAGCTGTCCAGTAACCCAGTTCCTCTGGAGCAGGGTCCTTCTCTAAATCCTAGGGTGGGAGCCAGGCAGGGCCATGCTACATACTGAATGCCAGACTTGCCCAGCACCAGTGCTGGCCTGGGCCCCAGAAGTGGCCATGCTCCCTCCACGTGTCAGTGGGGCCAACCCCTCCATGCTGGGCCCTGCATGGAGGGAGCTTACCTGACAATGGCCCACCAAACGGGTCGCCCTTCCAGCACAGGGAGTTCCTGGCTTGTCCCAGGGGGTGGATTGCATTAGCCCTCTCTGTCTCCTTCACCCTTTCCTGGCCTTGTCACAGTGTACAACAGTTTGGACTGGTCCCAAATCTATAAGTTCTCTAAAACCATTGAACTTGAAGGCGCTTGCTGAGCTGTATGTGCGTCAACCCAAGATTTCGCCATGTTCCAGTCTACAAAGGACACCTTCCTGTGCTCAGACGTCCTGTGCACTCCTGCCTCAGAAAGCAATGGGACAGGAATGGATCAAAGATTTATGTCTCTGGGACATATATTTAACAAGTATAATGCTAATTATAGGTTCAAATAAAAGGGGCAGAAGAGCCATGTGTAGGGAAACTATAAATGAGTCTAACTAACTCTGTTACAATGGGAAGCATGAATTCCAAAGTAAGGCCCACTGAGCCCTGAATCTCAGCAGAGTTGCAACACCCTCTCTCCAGTTCATTGGACTCACCCAGGATGACTAATAAGGAGATGATGATGGACAACGTCCATCCCAAGGAGCAGAGAGAGTCTGCAACTGCAAGCAAGATAGTCTTATTCATCTGCCCCATGGGATCTAAGCCCCCTCTCAATTAGAGGCAGGGTGGGCATCACCATCCCCAAATCCTCAAGACTGCTGAATAAACAAAGGACTAAAGTAGACTTATTATTACTCTATTATAGACATTATTATTCCAACAATGGAAGTATTTTTGTCATTGATGTAGAGGCAGTGGCCACCAGAGGTTCTGAGGGAGGAAGAGGGAAGAATAGGTGTAATATGGGGGCATTTTCAAGACATTGGAGTTGTCCTGCATGACATTGCAATGATGGATACAGGTCATTATATGTTTTGTCATAACCTATAAAATTGTATGGGACAGAGTGTAAACTGTAATGTAAACTAAAGACCATGGTTAGCAGCAATGCTTCAATATGTGTTCACCAATTGTAGCAAATGTACCACACTAATGTAGGATGTTGTTAATGTGGGAAACTGTGTGGGCATGGTGGGGGGACATACGGGAACGCCCTATAATTTTTATGTAGTATTTATGTCATCTAAAGCTTCTTCAAAAATAAAAATAAAAAACTAATTTAAAAAAATAAGAAAATAATGGGAGATTTGAGCAGTGCCATCCCCTGTGACGTCACCTGTCAGCCGCCAAGCGTGGGGGCTAACGGCTCCTTTGCGGGCTGCCCTGTGCTGCCCTCCACACTCTGCAGTCCCGAGAAAGTGGTGGGTCAAAACAGCGCCATCGCTGCAGGTGTATGTGGAGCACTTTTCCTACAGTACTGCATTTATTTCAACAGCAAGAGACGGAGTGACCCCAATTTCAACAACAGGCTGTGAGAGCGAAGAAAGAAACAAACTTGACAAGGAGAGAGCTGTGCTTTCCAAGTTACCTGACATTCAAGAAACTGAAGTTCTTCAGAAAATTTTCCTTGAAGAAACAGCTTGGTGAAGAATTACTAGCCCAAGGTGAATATGAGAAGGGTGTGGCCATTTGACAAATGCAATTGGTGTGTGGGGACAGCCAGAGAAGTTGTTGCAAGTGCTAGTGCACACTTCCACCGCCAGTGGTCCAGATGTTTCTGACTAAGCTCCCAACAATTAGCCAGAGAAGTGCTCAGAGCTTGGCTGAAGATGATGTGGAAAGAAAAACAAAAGTCAGCCTAATGAAATCTCAATTTAAAATATTTTAAAAGTTCTTAATCCGAAGATGGGGAATAAGGGCAAATATGCTTGATGTGGACTGTGTACCATGTTGAAATCTTCCAAAGTTAATTTTTACTTTGTGTAGCTCCATTTTTCTGTTTTACTTATTTTACCCAGTGAAAAGTATATTTTGATGAGGGCTTTTCATTTTATAAATACAGTGTGATTATTGAAAACGGAAATATCACAGAGTTTGTTTCTTCCTAAAATGTGTGACCAAAATGTACATATATGTAACAATATATAGGTTAAAAATACCCTGGGCTGGCAAGTGGACGTGGCTCAACTGATAGAGCGTCTGCCTACCACATGGCAGGTCCAGGGTTCAAACCCAGGGCCTCCTGGCCCGTGTGGTGAGCTGGCCCACATGCAGCACTACTGCACACAAGGAATGCTGTGCCACGCAGGGGTGTCCCCTGTGTAGGGGTGCCCTATGTGCAAGGAGTGTGTCCCACATTGAGCCGCCTCACGTGAGAAAGTACAGCCCGCCCAGGAGTGATCCCTCACACATGGAGAGCTGATGCAGCAAACAACGCAACCAAAAAGAGTTACAGATTCCGGTGCTACTGAGAATTCACGTGGACACAGAAGAACACACAGCAAATGGACACAGAGAGCGGACAATGGGCGCTGAAATCATATGGTTCTGTCACAACTCTATAAATGAATTTGAAGTGTATCCTTTAAGGTGACTGGGATGACCTGCTTGTAAAACATATTTGTTCCCCTTTATAAAAAAAAGAAAGAAAAAAGAAAACAATGGGATGTTCAAATGGGGTTTCAATAAATGTCACAACCCTCCAGTTTTGTACCTGTCTCTTGCAGGTCTCAGTACTAAGAGAACTGGAATAATAGAAGCCCCAAGAGTCCACACACAGGGGACTTCACAGCTGGAGCCTGGGGTAAGGAGATTCCTCCTGGGCTGACCACACCAGTGGGCTTTGCCCGGCAGCACCCACCTAAGCATTTTGCATGTTTATGTAATCCTCACTGACTACCCTACCACATGGGCACTGTTATCATCCCCATTTTGCAGACAGGTTGCTGAGTCTCCCTCAAAGGTTAAATAATTTTCTGAAGTTTCACAGCTGAGGCGGGAGTCGTGACACGAGCCCAGGTGCCTGGCTACACAGTCAGACCTCAACTGGGGGCACAGACCCACTCCCCTGCTGCCCACTGCAGCCCCCTGTCAGCGTTTTCCGCTCTATAGCTGTTAAACTGGTCTGGAAAAGGTAAGAGAGCAGGAGTCCTCTTTCCCAGCCCCACCCGTAGGCAGCGACAGCGCGCTGTGGTCGCCCGGGCGGGACTCCATCCCTTCCACCTTTTGAATCGTAGACCCAAGGTGGCGACTCAAATAGAAACCTTGGGAAACACGGGCCTGTGGGTCGAGTCCGGGGCTGTAAAATCCTACAGACCTGGCACCAAATCCCAGTCAGGGGCAGGACCCACAGAGGAATGGCTGTGTGGGTCGCAGCCCTGGGAACATCCTCATCTCTCTGATGTGGCGCGGGCGTGGCCGGCCGGAAAGGACAGTGAGGCCCGGGGGAGGCAGGCCCCAGCAGTGGCCAGTGCCGGCTCGGGCCCGGTGTGAGGTCCAGCGTGTGTGCTGTGGGAATGGCCCTGGAAAACGTAAGCTTGACGTTCTTACTTACAGGGCAGGAGGAGGGCTCCAAGTCGGAATTAAGTGGATTTGAGTGTTGCCCAGGCAGTGGAGTAACAAACTCAGACTGCTGGTGGAAGCGGAAAGTCATAGGGCCACTCTGGAAAACATTTTGGCAGTTTCTTATAAAAATAAAGATACCCTTACCTGTCTTACATATGACCCAGTGCCCCACCCCAGACACGGACCCAAAAGGAATGAAAATGTTTGTCTACACAGTGTTGTTCATGAATGTTCCAAGCAGGTTCATTCATTATAGCCCTCAAACCCGAAACAACTCCAAAATCTACCAACAGGAAAATGGATAAACAACTTGCATTTTTGTACAATGGAATACTACTCAGGAATAAAAAGAAGTTAACTGCTGGATGGATATCTCAAGGTTATTATGCTGAGTGAAATTCTATTCATATGAAATTCTAGAAAAGACAAAGCTAATCTGTAGGGACAGCAGGTCAGGGGTTGCCTGGAGCTGGGGTGCGGGAGGGATTGACTGCAAAGAGCAGGAGGGAAATTCTGAGGTGTTGGAAATGACCTGCATTTTGATGTGATATTTGTTACACAGGTGAATACATTTTTCAAAACTGAAACTGACCAGACAATTCACTGAAGTGCATTTTATTGTACATGAATCTTAAAACATTTAAGTTGGTTTAGAGACAATAAAGAGATGCCTTTTCTTGCACACTGGAATTTGTAGTGTGCATTAAAATCACTACAAAGATTATTTCATTGAATTCTCATATACTGTTGGAAAGGAGCTACTACTGCCCTTATTTTGCGGATAAAGAAGCAAGACTTAGAGAAAACAACTCAAATTGGACAGAGGGCTACTTCCATGTGCCCTGTTTAGAGTGCATGGCTGGAGCATTGTGGCTTGCAATGCGTATGTCGAATAAAGACCACAGACGGTCCTTGGTAACTACCTTGCAGAAGCACCCCTGCCTGCTTTCAGAGATGCTGACAGCAGGCCTGAGAACTAAAAAAGCCTGGGAAATAAATGCAGCACCCACTTCATGGCTGCAGGAGATCTAAGGAGCCTGAGAGAAAAAAACATATAAATTGTGGGAAAATAAAAATGGCCTGACTCTAAGTAAGAGTTTATGGTGTCTGGGTACAAGTGGCATTCTCAGCTTGGGGAGGGGAAAAAAAATGCTCTAGGGAGTTTCCTTGAGCCACTGCTTCCTGTAGCTCATGCAAACCAAATGTTTGTTCCTGGGCTGCCCAGGAAGCCTGATGCTTCCCTTACTCTCTTTGCTCCGCTCAGCCTTGTGAGGCAGGTTAGCTTAGGGAAAAGAGGGAAGATGAGTCACAGCTGGGACCTGGCGGAGAACAGGGCCATGAGACCCCACCCGGAAACCCCCTGAGGGAAGGCTGCTCCTAAGAACAAAGCCAGAAAGACCCTCTGAGACCCTGGCCACGAGGTCCCTTTTGGAACTCCCCTGGGTCAAGAGGAAGCCCTGGTAATGGCCAACGAGCCTCCCCATCGGTCCCCTGAGAGCTACCAGGTGGGGACGGTAAGGCAACCATCAGAAGAGCAAACCGCTGGGCCCCCCAACACTAGGAGCGGGAGGAGGGGGCGCTCAGAAAGGCCTCCCACCTCTTGGCACACCCACACCGGGGTCTGGGGTATACCAATTTTTTCTTGTTTCTTAATAAACTTTTTTTTTCACCTTAAAATTCACTGTTTAAAAAATACTTTTTTACACATTTTTAATATTAAAGTTAATAGATCACACAGAACATTACATTAAAAAACATAAGAGGTTTCCATATAACCCATTACCCATCCCCCACCCCCATCATTTTGGTTAATTGTATTTTTTGAAGATATATACATCTCAAAAAATGTTACATTAAAAAACATAAGAGGTTCCCACATACTTCCACCCCCCCACACCCCACTCCTCCCACACCAACAACCTCCCCCATCATTGTGGCACACTCATTGCACTTGGGGAACACATTCTGGAGCACTGCTGTACCACACGGATAATAGTTTACCCTGTAGTTCACACTCTCCCCCGGTACGTTCAGTGGGTTATGGCAGGATATACAAAGTCCAGCATCTGACCCTGAAATATCATTTAGGACAACTCAAAGTCCCCAAAATGCCCATACATCACATCTCTTCTTCCTTCTCCCTGCCCTCAGCAACTACTGTGGTCCCTTTCTCCTCTTCAATGCTACAATTTCTTCTATTACTAGTCACAATAGTTTTATAGTAGCATATCAGCAAGTCCACTCCAATCCATATTTTACGTAATAAACTCTTTACTTCCTTGCCTACCCTATGGCGACACAAGAGAACCCAGAAGCCGGGAACCCAGAGTCTTCCGCTAGTGCTTGTTTGGGACCAGTGACCCAACTACCAGTGGAACCTCATCTCCCAGGGTGACCTCCCTCATCCTCACCTCAGCCTCCCCAGCCCGTCCGAGGCACCTCATTCATTCATCCACCACTTTAGCATTAATTCAAGACCAGCAGAGAGTCCCGGGAGCAGAGATCCAAAGCTAAATAATAACTACTACTGGTGTACCACTGCTAACACTGAGGGTTTCGCCGTGCCTGGTAGGGGGAGTGCCTCCAGAGCAAGACACAGCCCCTGCTTCCAAGGAGCTCTCAGTCTAGAGGGAGAAAGAGAATCGCATATTGAATTTCAAGTCCGGGTGCAAAATGCTCCCCGCAGAGAGATTGTGTGGGATCCAGCCCTGGGTGGGGCTGCGTCCCAGTCTCAGAGGCTCCCACCCGCCCTCTGAAGCCCTCTGCGGCTCTCTCACCTCCCCGTGGGGGAGACTGGGGCATCCATCAGGACCCTTAGTTCAAGGGACTTGACTGATGAGGGGGTGGGCGGCTGAATGGATGAAAAACTCCCCGGCAGGGGTGTCATTTGCTGGGCCAAGATTGGCAGGTCCTTCCCTGTCCCCTGGCACCAGCGAGCCTCGGCCACGGGGCCGAAGTCATGTGAGGCCGGCACTGCCCAAGAGAATATTGTGGCAGGATATTATTTTCCAAACGTTAATTTTTTCCCTTTTTCACTTTTGCTCTTTCAATCAAAGGGGCTGTTGTCCCTGTGCTCGGATGCCTTGGGGAAGGGAGTGAAGGGTGGAGGGCAGAAAAAAAGACTTACTGTCTCCGGCCTCCAAAAGCTTAGCTTAGGGGATGGGGAGGGATCTGGGTATAAACTATGCTATAGATGAGAGAGAGACAGACAGACCCGTGGGGACTTCTAGGTCCCAGTGGAAACATTGCCATGTGTTTGGTGGGGAAGGGGTGCAGCCAGAGTCTAGACGAGACTGGGTGGGCTCTGGGTCCTCTTCCCTCCCCACCTCATGCTTTTTGGTGACCTGCGCTCGAATTGCTGCTCTGCTCCTTTTCTCCATGTAGATGGAGCAAGCTAGTTTTCTCTCTCAGCCACAGCTTTCTCATCGGCAACAAGGGGATAAGAGAATCTCCCCGGTGTTGTGGTTGCTTTTTGGATGGGGAGTGGGAATAATCTAGCAAACTCTGGCCCCAGTGCCCTCCCAGCCTCTCTGCTGGCCTGCCACTGCACACCCCTTGGCCCTGTGGCCCTTGAGGAACCCAGGGGTCTAACCCACCCCTGCCTTTGCAGATCCTACTGCCTGCCACCTCCCACCCCGAGCAGCCAGCCCTGGGGATGGGCTCCCCCAGCCTCGGCTTGTAAACTGCACGTTGGGGATCTTTTCTGTCTTATTCATGCTGAATCCCCGGCACCTACCCAGCGACTGGCATGCAGGAGGCACTGAATAGGTATTTGTTTAGTAAAATCAATCTGTTTGGATAGGGAAGAGAAGAGTGGAGATTAAGGAAGAAATGACCAGAAGACTGGCAGCCCCCGTCAGGCCAGCGGGCTGCAGCTGCTGGGTGGACGCTGGGCCCTGCCATGCTGCTCCGGACGCTGCTGCTCTCCCTCTGCGCGGCAGGTGAGGGCCCCTCGCCCCCTGCCTGGCTCCAGGCACCTCAGCTCTGAGGGAAGGGGCACCTGTCTCCTGAGGTTCCCAGGTTTTGAGGTTGATGGGAAGAAAAAGAAAAAAAAAAAGAATGTTTTCCAGTCTTCAGGCATGGACTGGTAAGAGAAGCATCGGCCACCCTGCTTGCTGTCTCAGCAACTGGCGGGCTCCCCGGACGCTTCACCCCTCCTCAGCCTCCGCTGGTGGGTCCCTGGCCCCAGGCCCCTCCCAGCCTTGCTGCCCTGCCACTGCACACCCCTTGCTCCCCTGGCCCTTGAGGAACTCAGGGGTCTAACCCACTCCTGGGCTTTGCCCCGCCTAGGGTTTCTTTCTGTTCTTCAGTGTAACTGCACTCATTCTTGTCTTCCTTTATGCACTCATTAAGTGCCTAGTGTATACTAGTCATAAATAGCCCTTTATGTTCCAGCGGGGGTGGGGGTGTTAAAGACAAAGTATGAGAAGATACCAGACAAGATAACTACAAAACAGGATGAATGCAATGAAGGAAATAATTAGGGTGAGGGGAAGTGGGAGTGAGGGTGGGGGGGGTAGGTTTCTCTGAGGAAGTGGGATTTGGGCTAAGCCGAAGAGTAAGGAAAGGAACAGGCAAGAAAACATCCAGGGAAAGGTCCCCGGGAGTAGGAAAGGCCTGCGGCAGGGGGTCGGGGTGAGGCAGTGGTCTGTGTGTGAGGGACAAAGGGGGGCCCAGGGGCAGGAGAGAGGAGCCGGGAGGAGGAAAGCAGTCGGGAGCAGGGCATTTCAGGGACGGTGTGGGTGTCGGCGGAGACTGGTGGGTGACAGCGCCTCTCCCTCCTCAGCCCTGAAGGTGGAGGGCAGCGGCAAGACCTTCGAGCGGGTGGAGGAGGCGCGGAGCTGGCCCGACGCCCTGGAGCACTGCCGGCGGCTCCACACAGACCTGGCTGACCTGCAGAGCTTGTACAGCCTGACGGCGGTGAAGACCATCTACTCCATCATGAGCAGCACCGAGGCGTGGGTCGGCCTCTACTTCAACACGGAAACTCTTGACTTAAGCTGGTCCAGCGGCTCCACCTTCACTGGGCTGCAGTGGAGCCCAGCGCCCGCTCTAGAGGCGGGCCTCTGTGCCACCCTGTACACGCAGTATGCTGTTCCCCGCCTGGGGGCCGCCTCCTGCTCCGCTCAGAAGCACTTCATCTGCTACTACGGTGTGTGCAGTCGTGTTCTGGGCCCGCCTTCCCCCAAGTGTTGCTTTCCAAGAGCAAAATAAGGGGGAGAGAGAGACGGGGAGGCAGAGAGAACTCAGCTTTCAGAGGCTACCTTACCCTTCTTGCCCCGTCCCTTCCTCTCTGTGTCCTTGGATTTTATCTCCTCGGCCCCCCATTCCCAAGTCCTCATTAGAAAAATGGGTGTAAATCAGGGTAGTCAAAAAGTGAAATCTAGAATGTTCCCCCGTGTTCTTTCTTTGGCCAAGAGAGGATTTGGGGGGAGGAAGGAGAAAGGAAGGACAGGTTAGGGGATGCATTTGCAGAAGTGGGAGCAGGATTAAAGGTCTCTTTCCCTCTCATAAAGCACAGAGCATGGATTTATGCGTCACCAAGGGTGGAAGGGGGTGGGATCGCCACTCTCTGGGGGAACTTTGGCTTCCAGGAACTAGGTGGAGGGCACCAGCTCGTTCAGGCGCCTCTGCAGGAAACCCACTATCCATTTTCCCCACACAGGATGCTGGATGTTGGGGACAGACTTCCCCACCCTCGTCCTCAAGCTGGCTCCTCCCCGCCCCTCGCAGCCCGTGCCACTGTCCCTTGTCTTGGAGCTGCTGAGATGCCACAGGGGGTTAGTTATAGACGGGGCAATACTTTCCTGGTAGGAAGTGCCAGTTTCAGCTTTTCTCTCAGTCAGCCAAGGCTCTGCCCAGCTCTGTACCACCCCTACTCCCCAGATAGGGTCATGGAGGACCAACTGCTGAGCCCCCGAGTCACAGGCCATCAGTCTTGAAACGTGGCCCATAATGACCTGGGCTTATACTCTGGGCTCTCAAGCAAGTGAAGAGGTTTCCAGGGGGTGGTGCGTGTGCTGGGGCAGGTGGCCCTGCCAAGGGAGGGGGGTCTGGGTGGGGCTTCCCCCTACTCCTTCTGTGTCTCAGGAGGCCACCAAAGATGCCCTGAGCCCAATTACTCTTCCATCTCTTCACATCCCCTGCCAGCACCCATCTCTCCCCTGGGCCTGCCCCTGCTCTCCTATAGACTCTTGTCTACACCACGGCCAGTGTGAGCTTTCAAAAATGTAAATAAACCGGATCATTTTGTTTAAACATATTCAGTAGTTTCCTGTAGCACTTAGAAAGCCCCTGGCCTGATCCCCTCCCGCTCTCCCAGCCACACTGGCTTCTCTCTGCTTCTTCAGCACACGCAGCTCTGTCCCACTGGAGCTGCGCCCCGGCTCTTCCTCTCGCTCAGGGGTACTGCGCCCTCTCCGGAGCCTGGCTGTCTCTCAGGTTCTTCAAGCTCGGTCCAAACTCCTCCTCTCCAGAGAGGATGGCCCCAGTTCTTCCTCCAAAGTACTATCACTCCACCTTGTTCTATGTTCGCACAGTGCGGGTGGGAATCTGAAACGGTCTTATTCTCTGTTTATTACTCACCACCACCCTAACCCCGTGGAAGGTAAGCTCTTCGAGAAGAGCAGGGACCCTGCTTGTCTTATTTCTGCTATTTTCCCAGCTGCCTCAGCTTAAACAGCAGCTGCCACACAATGGGTTTTTTTGTTGGTTTGTTTTTGTTTTTTGAGCTAAAATCTTTATTATTTCTAAGGTAATACTGGATAAGCACCCAGAGTTACAATTGGTGGTCTTGATGGCTGGGTGATGTTTGGTTCAATAATAACAGAAGAGTGGAGAAATGGATTATTCCTCCAGATAAGTAGACTCAAAGGATAATGTGATGAATGAGATTTTATTAGCCCTGTAACCTTCATTATGAAAGGATGAGGTGCCCCACAAAGTCTTCATCCTCTGTAAAATTAACAGTGTATTTCTAGTGAATTGTGGTTATTCATACTAACATTCAGTGTTGTTGTGGGCAGCTTCATTTAGCACAATGGGTTTTTAATATATATATGTTGAATAAATGTAGAAAAGAATGGATGAGCTGGTCTACTCTTGAGCTTGGCTTCTCCTGGCCTCAACCTGGCAGCTCCTGGGGACTGCCGAGGACTGTGGCGCCTGCCCTCCCCAGAACACCTGGTCCTGTTTGTCTTTCAGACCCCACCGTGGGACACCGCATCTCCACAGAGCCTCTCCCTAGAACGACCCCCACTCCGCAGACAGGTAGGCGCCTGCTCTGCCCGGCTGCTTCTGGGTCTCTGGCTCTTTTTCCTTGGACTTGCCCCTCTGGACCCGCCGGCAGGGCCACTGAACCCGAGGCCCTCGCTGCTCCCCGCACCCCACCTGGCTGCGTGTCCTGATGGACCCCGGCTCTGCTCTCCCAGCTGACACCCAAGGACAGGATCAATGCCAGAGAGGGACGGGCCTTGCTCAGGGTCCCGCCGCAGGGAGGGGCAGCGCCCAGGCTGCATCCACCTCTCCTGAGGCAGGCGCCACCAGCCCCTCTGGTGAGGGGGGCTTTCTCCCTAATTGCCCTTCTGGGTATTTCTGCCTTGGTATTAGGAAAACAAAACAAAAACTCTTCATATCTGGTGTAGAGAAATTCTGTGATAAAGAAAATTATCCATTTACAGATGAAATAATTCCTCATTCAGTCTGCTTTGGGGAGTTGGTGTCCTGCGTGTTACGGGATGTGGAGCTGGAGAGTGAAAATGGCAAAGGCTCCCAAGGCAGGCGGACCTGCGAATGCCTCTCGCCTGACATTTAACGTGGCATGAGTCTGGGCAAAGCACCTCCCCGAGGTTCCCTTTTCTCATCTGTATAATGAGGTGAACAGTACCTATTTTTCTGGATGATACTGAGGATTAAAAAGAGAATGTATGCTTCATGCATAGCTCAGGGCTGGCACACACTGGGTACTTAATAAAGGGAAGCTTAGAACAAAAGCTGTGACAGTGGTGGTGTAGCTCGTCAGGGCTGCTATGACAAATCCCATACCCAGGGTTTGGCTTAAAAAATGGAAATTTGTCTCATGGTTTTGGAAGCAAGAAGGGAAAAAAATCAAGGTAGTGGAGGACTTGCTTTCTCCTGGAATCTGTGGGATTCTGCCATCCTCTCTCAAGGGGCGATCTCTCTCCCTCTCTGCTCCTCTGATATCTGCTGACTTCTGGCTTCTACTGACTGCGTCCAAATGTCCTCTTCTTATAAGGACTCCAGTCCTATGGTTTAGTCCTGATCAATTTGGCCTCATCTAAATAGAATATTTATTTTTCTCCCTCTACCCCTCTCCCCTCCCCTCCCCATCCCCAGCCCTTCTGTTTTTGCTGTCTGTGTCCATTCGCTGTGATCTTCTGAATCCATTTCTTTTTGTCTTCTCCTCCTGTCTTTCTCCTCTAGGATTCACTGGGATTCAGTTCTCTGATGTGGAGAGAGGTTCCTTGCCCCCTGCACCACCTCAGTTCCTGGTTTCTGCTGGGCTTCACCTTGACTCTCCCCTTTATCTCTCTTTTGTTGCGTCACCATCTTGCTGTGTGACTCGCTTGCATGGGCACTGGCTTGCTGCACGGGCACTGGCTTACTGCACAGGCACGCTTTCTCTTCTTTTTTACTAGGAGGCCCCAGGGATGGAACCCAGGTCCTCCCATATGGTAGGTGGAGGCCTTTATTCACTAATGAATGACATCTTAACTAATGATAACATCTCCCAAGGTCCTATTTACAAGTGGGTTCACACCCACAGGAATGAGGATTAAGACCTTGAACATGTCTTTTGTGGGGACATGATTCAATCCCCAACAGGCAGGGAAAATACTAGGGAAAGAGTAGGCCAATCTCAATGGCCTTAGGCAAACGGGCATGTGTCAGGGAGTTTTGGAGGCCCTGCTTGAATGTCAGGATGTGGCTCTATGTCTGCAAATTAGGTTTCAAGAATCAATACCTTGGGTCACAACTGAGTTGCTTGGGTTCTTTTCAAAGAACTCTCACATTGCTTAGAGTCATAGATGTGTGGGCTTCTGGGGCACAGGTTTGGTGGGCACGGCAAGTGGCAGGCAGGGCCTGACCAAGCCCCAGGGGGCCCGGCCCAGCCAAGCCTCTGGCAGGATCTGGAAGCAGAAGTTGTGAGGCACCAGCACCTCCTGTCTGTGTGCGCTTACCGGAAGCCAGATTCCACCCAGGCCACTGGGGCTGGGTCTGCTCTCCTTCCCGTGTCAACAGGGCTGCCCTCACCAGGCTCGCCTCTTCTCCCCAGCTCTCCAGGTACCGTGAGCCTGGGCACACTTCCTTTGCCCTCCATCCCATCTCAGCCCTGGTGCCTTCTCCTCCCAGCCAGGCGAGACGGGCACAGCCCCTGGAAATCACAATGGGGTTGACTTCCAGCCAGAATTATCTTCTGTCTCTCATTATCTTCCCCCAAATCATAACTACCATTTTATTAAGGGCTTACTATTGGCACGCACTGTTCTAAACCACTTACATACATGGTTTTATTTAATCCTGACCTCATATATCATTATGCTCATTGCACAGATGAAAAAATTAAGACAAATTTAACTTGCTAAGGCCATGCAGCCATAAGGAGAGCTCTTAACCCCTGCTTTTTAAAATGCTTTTCCTCCAGCTGCTGCTATGATATCTCATCCTTTCTCCCAACCTGGTATTTAGTCTGTCTATAAAACCTAACACTCAAGAACTCGGGTCAGGCTAGAATTCTGAACCCGGGCTCTTCGAGGGCTGGGTTGTCAAATATGCAGGCCCTTAGGCCTGTGGTCTCCTTGGTCTTTGCCTCCAGCTGTGGTCCAGATCGGCCAACAGACCTTCCTGCGGTATGAGCGAGTAATGACGTGGTCCGGGGCCCTGCTATACTGCCGCGGCCACCACACGGACCTGGCCGACCTACAGAACGTGACTGATGAGGAGGGCAAGAAAGCCTTGAAGTCCATCACGAGTGAGATCGAGGCCTGGGTTGGCCTCTACTTCAACGCAGGCTCCAGGTCTCTGAGCTGGTCCAGTGACTTGGGTACCAGCATCCCCAATTGGCTGCAGGTGCCCACGTTTGACACTGGACTTTGTGCAGGACTCCGCACCTATGCGCGCTTCGATCCCAGAATTTATTCAGTGGTCTGTTCTTCCCTGCAACCCTTCATCTGCTTCTACGGTGCGTGAAATAGACTGCCCCGCTGGCCCTCGGGCCACCGAGGTTAGAATGGGATGGGAACTGGGTTTATTTGGCCTCAGGAGGCACTTCTAGCCTTTGAGGGTGATTGCACTCTGGAGCAGGCTCCTGAGACCCTGTACCTGGGAGGATCTTGTATTATTTTCATTCTGGCAGATCTGTAAAGAACAGAATGGACTCCATCCAGCCTCAAGGCATTATCAGTTAGCAGTTAGTTATTTGGGCAATAAAATGGTTAAGAGCTTGGGCTTTGGAGTAAGACTTTATTACTTGCTAGAAATAAGGTGAGCAGCATCTCTGAGCCTCCTTTTCCTCATCTGGAAAATAAATTTCCTTTCCTTTGCCTTCCCTTACCCTTTCCTTTCCCTTTCTTCATGTTCTGTCCACCACCCCCCCTTCCTCCCTCCTCTTTTCCTTTCTGTTTTTCTTCCTTCCTTTCTTTCTTTCTTTTTAAAAACAGCTTTATTGAAATATAATTCACATATAAAATCCATGCTTTAAAAGTATATAATTCAGTGGATTTTAGTATATTCAGAATTAAAAGGTGAGCAAACATCACCACTTTCTCATATTAAGATAGTTTTCATCACCCCAAAAAGAAACTCCTACCCATTAACAGGAACTCTTCATTCTCTCCCATCCCCAGCCCCTGCTAACCACTAAACTAACTCTGACTCTGTGGATTTGCCTATTCTTAGCTGTTTTGTTTGTGTTTTGGATTTGATGAGAATCATTATCCTTTTCCATAAAACGGAACAATTATTCCTCCCTGAAGAGCCGTTGCGAGGATTAAAGATTGTGAAAATACCTTTCCCAGGGCCTGGCTCATAGGTGTGCAATAAACGCCGCGCTCCTGTGTTGTCGTGACGGGAGGCTGTTCCCTCAGTGCCTGGCGTGGCTTCTCGTGGCCCAGCAGCCTGTCAGGTGGGACAGACCCCAGGGAGCTTGTGTTCACATCACTACTGCCCTCACACTCGCGCTTGTGTTTTCTTGCAGACCCCGCCATTGGACACCGGACGTCAGCAGAGTTCCCAATGCTCTTTCTCACTCCTTCCTCGGAAGTTACCATGAGGGTGACCCCCAGGCCAAGTACAGAGCCCAGTTTCCTATGTATGGGTGCTTGAGCCTCTTCTTGGTTGGATCCTAGGGTCTCTGGGGCCTGGGGAAGTGGAGAGGGCAGCCCAGAAAAGGGCTGAACTAACTGGGTTACAGTGTCGTCCCGCCCCCCCCCCGCCCCCACCAGGCCAGGGTTGGGGAAGGAGGAAAGGAGGGACTCAGTCAGCATCAACCCCCACCCCACCCCGGATTGGGCCACTGAATCTGCAGCTTCAGGCCACTCAGGAGAGACTGTGCAGTCCCTCAGGTGAGGACATGAGGGCCTGGCCTGGGACAGGGCTCCTTGAGGAAGAATTATCAGAGAGGCCTTTGAGGTTTGGCATCCTGAGAGGGAGGACCTGGTAACGTCCCCTTTTACTGTGGGCTCCTCTGGGAGGGAAAGGTGAGAGGTGAGTTGTTGGGACTGTGTGTGGGGACGTGCACTGGCCCTCAGGAAAGGCCTCCTCTCACGGTGTTTGGAGGCCAGAGGCTGGCCACCTGGGTGGTCTCTACCTGTCCTTCCTTTCCCACCTCCTTTCCTCTGATCCCACCAGCCGCCTGAGCCCTAAGCCCTGGTACGTGGCTGGGAATGACAGTAATAGCATTCCTATGTTTTTAAAATTCCTAAAACATCTTCACAGCTTTACCTCATTTTGCTTCCCAAGAGTTCTGAAAGTAACTAGGATAATTGAGTGCAAATCACAGTTTTCCTGGCCTCCTTTCAGATTCCTTCATCAAAGGTATTTTTGTCTTCTTTTTGAGAACACAGAGAAGTTAGGGGATTTGCTCAAGGTTGCATAGAGTTTCATTAATTTATTCATTAACAGTGTTGATGGGGTCGGGGCTCTGCTCTACTAGAGGACTGAGACTGGTGAGGCTGAGGACAGGGAAAGAAAAGGCAGGGTCCATCCTGAAGGAGCTCACAGCCAGCAAGAAGAGGGGTCAGGACAGATAGTCACGGTTTAGTGTAGGCAAGCACAGCGGGGACACAAGAAAGGGGGGACCGAAACCCCTGTATGATGGGGGAGGGTTTCCTGGAGGAGGTGATTTTTAAAAACTAGTAGGACTTAGCATGCAAAGGAGGGTAGAGGTGGGCATGGGATGAGCTGCAGGTAGGAGGGTAGTGCTGGAGTTAAGGTGACCCTCACTCTGAAGGTAACACCACCAGAGCCGGTGACGGCCGTCAGGTTTGGTTCAGAATTTGGGAGAAAACTTGTCTTCCTTCCGCTTCCCATCTAAGGTCGACCCAAGCCACTGCGGGCAGCCCGCGCCTGGCCCACGGGCCACACGGCCTCGGGCCGCAGAGGGTTCACGAGCGCTCCTGCTCGTCCTGGCTGGAACCGGAGGCCACAGCCAGGCCAGGAAGGGCTGTGGGTCGCTGCCGCCGCCCCGGGTCCCCCAGCGTCCTCGCCCGGAGTCCTGGGCCCTGGGAAGGGGTTCCGGGCGCGGGGACCCCATGGAAACCTCCTCTGCAGCCCTAGGGACCAGCGCCAGCCCCGCCGGCGCCTCGCAGGGGCTCACTTCGGCCGTGCGACTCCCGCAGCGAGTCACCCCGGAGCCCGCGGAGCCCGCCGCAGACACCCGAGGTTCAAGGGCACCGAGCCCGTCGGCCGACGCCGCGTCCCCGGGGAGCGCCTCGGGCCCCGCTCTCGGGCCCCGGCCCTCGCCGCTCCCGGCGCAGAGCGCGTCCCCCGGCCCCGCGCCGCCGGGAAGCCCCTCTGCCTCACAGCAAGTGCCCGGGAGCGCTCTGGCCCTCACTCTGAGCCTTGCTGCAGGCCCCGAGTCCCCGGCCAGCCCTATCCCCGAGCGCTGGCTCGAGACTCCGCGGGAGGCGGTCGCCTCGCTCGGCTCCACCCGCGGCGCCTCAGCCCACCCTGGGTCGGTCACATCCAGCCGGCCCGGCGGCTCCGAGGCTGCGGGGAGCTCCCTGGGGGCTGAAGAAAGCGCCTTCGCGCCTCCGGGCCCAGGCAGCCGGACCGTGCTCTCCAGAACAACTGCGCCCCCGGCGCCGGCAGCCCCGAGCCCGGCCTCCGCGCGGGAGACAGCTGGGAACCGGGCTGAAACAGGTGCCCGCCCGCGTGGCTGGGGTGGGGGTCCCACCCCGGGCCCGGCGCCGCACCCCGCCTCTCCCTTGGGACCGCGGCTCTAGAGTTGGGCGCAGTGGTGCATGTACTGGACTGGAGGTCCCCTCTCATTCCTGCTACTTTCCAGTCCAGGAATGGGGGTGTCCTGTCGTGTCAGAGTCAGCTTGCTCTTCCGTCCTCCCTGGGTAGTAATTTAGGGTGCAGGTGGAGGTGCGGGGCGATCTGGGGGGAAAAACAGTCTATTTCGCCTGTAAGAGCCGTCTGACAGCCAAGAGTTGGAATGTTGGCTTCTACTACTTTCAGCGTGGCGGTAGGAAAGTTCCCTGACCCCCTGACACTCATTTGTCTCATCTTTAAACTGAAGAAAATACCAGCTTCATGTGGCACCTCTTTCAGTGCCTGGCATCTGGCAGGCACTCAGTAAATGGTAGCTATTACCACTTCGGTTGCAATTTTCTGGCTGTATGCTCATTTTATACATTAGAAATAATTATGAATGATCACAATTCTTGAGATTGCAGAACCTTCAGGGAAGGGACTGTTTTATACTTCTCGGTATCCTTGCCAGACCTAGGTCTGCACCTAGTTTTGCACACTGGCAGTTTAATTCAACAATCATTTCTAGAGTGTATTTTGAAAAAAGCATTGAGGTATGGATACTAAGATAAGCAGGACCTGTTCCCTGTCTTTAAGAGCTTAGTTTAACAGGACAGCATGGTAACTGCTGCACTACAAGTGTAAACCAAGAGCCTTGGTTGCTTGGGCAGGAAGTGATTCATTCTGCCTGGAATGTGGTAATTGGACAAAAGGGTCTCATCTGGCAGCAAAGACTAAGGTTGTTTCTGGCAGAGGAAAGGTAGATGTGAAAGTGGTTTATTTGGGAATAACAAACCGTCCGATGCGATTGGGGTAGAGATGACATACTGGGGAAGGGAGCAGCAGGGACTTGATCCCCGCAGTCAACGGAGCCATCAGAGGCTTTGAACGGTAAGCAAAGTGCTAAGATCTGGAGTTTCCAGAAGCAAGAAGGTTATAATAACGTGGGGCAATGCTTGTATTAGGATGCTAAATGAAAAAAAGCACGACTCAATATTATACATGCAACACAGTCACAACAATGTCGAAACATCAGCCTATGCTTAGAAAAAAGATCAGAAGGAAATGTGTGAAAGTAACAGTGATAATATTCAGGTGATGAGAATATGAGTGTTTCCCTCTGTTCTGTGTTTCTGTATTTTATAGATTTATTCTTTCCATTAAAAAATTTTACAGTGCTTTGGGTGAAGAGAGGAGAAGGCATTTGGAGAGGAGGCTGACCTGGGGAGGAGAGAGGGAAGTGTGTGTGTGGGAGACTATTGCACAGTCTTGGGCAGTGGAGAGAGGAGGGACAAGAAGGAATTGATTTGAGGGAGCTTCCAAGTGACATTAATCAAAGAAACGTAAACACAAACACATTTTAAAAAATGCAAATTAAAAACAAGATGCATTTTAAAAATTTATTTCTTAGTTTGGCAAAAAATTTAAAGGGTGATAATGCTGATGGAGATGTAGGAAAATCAGAAACCTCACACACTGAGTAGACGTGTAAACTGGTGCTACCATTCTGGCAACAAGTCAACTTTGAAATGTGGATAACCTTTCATACAATAATTCTACCCTTGGAAACTTATTAAGGAAATGATCATATGAGGTATACATATACATATACATGAACCCCCACATGCTGGGTTGTTTGCTGTAACATTATTTATTGCAGTGAAAAATTGGAAGCAATATAATGCCCATCAGAAGGCGCCTGCCTAAGTAAGTTATGGTACATTTGATGACATACTATGTAGGCTTTAAAAAGGATAAGGTATGTCTTTATGCATTCAAATTTAAAAATTCAAGTGTGTAAAGGATATTCTATAACAAACTGTTAATAATAGTTGTCCCTGCATCAGGGCAGGAGATACTTTTGCTTAAATATTTTACAATGCTTTATCACAAAAACAATATGGTTATTTCCATATTTGAAAAAAAGCCATCTGCAAGGCACTAACAGGACTTTGGTGACTGACTGACATGAGAGCAAGTGAGAGGGAACAAGGGAGCAGATGAAGATGCCTGGGGTGCCTCAGTGGCTGGGGGAAGAGGCTTGGCTTTGGGTCACTATGATTTTGAGGTGCTGCCCCCTGAAGGAGATGTTGGAGGTCCCTGGCTGCCATGGGATGGGCTCTGTGTGGCTGGCAGACAACATGAGGGCTCAGAGCCCCTGAGGTGAGGACTACTGAAAGGAGGTATCTGGTACTGGGAATACACCTCATAATACTGCCCCAAGCCCCACAAATCCCCATGTCAGGGACACTTTTTGAGAGACGATGGTATAGAAATTCAAGGCTGGGTACATGACCCTGTAAGCCTAAGTCAAGGGCTGGCAGGGACTGAGCTTCCCACACTGGAGGGCTCCTGCAGGAACTATGTGCACACCAGTGGCTGCTCATGCCTGTCTTCCAGCTCGGTGGCAGTCACCAATCTCAGATGGCCTTGCCCCCACCTGTATTTGCCATGACTCCTTTATTGCTCCCTCCTGTAGCTGTGACCAGTAGGAGTAGCACTGATATACGAGATACAGCTGCTGCCACTCAGGCCCACCTTCTCAGCTCATCTAACCACCTGGAGTCTCAAGAAAAAACAACAGCATCAGAATCAGGTAACTGCTTCTCTTTACCAAGTTCCCATTTTTAACAATCAAGCAGTTAAATCAGGACCGCCAAGACCTAGCACAGAGTGCTCAAGACCTTTTTATGAAACACAGGACAAAATGTTGGGAAGGGTACAGAAATAGGAGTGAAGACGGGGATTCTAGTTTCAATTCCTGATTAATTATTGCGAAAGCTCAGGCAAGTTTCCTCACTTCAGAATCTGATTTCTCATCCGCAAAAGGTTATCTAAAAACCACCTTTCCTCTATCATCGGGTTGTTGTGAGATAATGATGCAAGAGTATCTCATAAATTATAAAATACTATGCAGATACAAAGTAGCCCTTTCATGAGGTTATAGTTCCTGCAATGATTACAGATGGGCTGTGACTGAAGGCTGTCATCAAAGGGACTCTGGTCCTGTTCTACAAATTCAGAGAACATACCTAGTTCTCAGGAGAAGAGTTGGCCCTCAGAAATGTGGACCCAGGGAGAGGTATTTCCCACATGGTGCTCAGCATCTCCTTACTTTCAAGTAGGAGTGCAAGTGGGCCAATGCATAGGGGAGCCAGCATTCCCCAAGCAGGTTGGTTCTAATTGTGGCTGATGATTCTCTTGGTCAGCAGTTTCTTCCTTTTTCAAATCCTAAATCATCATGTAGTATCTATGGCGTCTAACAGGCAATGCCGATTGCTAAGACTTTGAAGTTTTCAAATGGCAATAGGATAATTTCCCCTTCAGTCAGTTAGCACTTTCTTTTTCAGGGCAACCCTTTGGAATCCTAAAAGCAGATTTTAACATCCCAAGTCTAAGGAACCCAGAAGACATGAAAGATGAATTTTTGAGAGAGGTGAGAGTTCTGCCCACTTTCTGTTTTGATCGGTCAGATGATTTGGCATTGCAAGGCAGTATTGTCAAAACCAATTAGGAAATTGTTCCCCTTGCCATCACCTTGGCTCATGATGCCAGGCTTGTTAATGTGCTGGGACTTTTTTTGGGTCTTTGTCTTATTATTCTGATATTTTTCCTGATCGCCTTTTCTTTACCAAGATGGCATAGTCAGAAGAACCTGAGTTTGGATCTTGGCTTTGCACTTATTAGTTGTGTGACCTTGGACAAGCCTTTGTAAGCCTTGATATTCTCATGGAATAGGAAAAATAATAAAAAAATAGTACCTAACCCATATGATTGGTGTTATGATACAGGAAAAATTCCATATAAAGTGCTTAGCAAATTAGCACATTTGTAAGTGCTCAATAAACATTAGTTATTAATATCATTATCAACATTATTATTGTAGTGCTCTGAATATACATTTGGTCTACTTTTTTTCCTGTTCTTTTAAAGTATTGTGAGATAGGAGATTGTGTGGAGGGAGAATTGTTCATAAAAGCTGCAACAAAGACTTCAAGCTCATTTTAGGTCATGGCCTAAGGGCATATTTCTCACTTATATAATAATTATAGGATGTCAGTGCTAGAGATCAAGATCATCTACTTAATATAATAATTTTATAGACAAGGAAACAGACTCAGGTCAAAGAAAGCACTCAGGCAATTCATTTTAGAATCTCACAAACTCAAGTTTCTATAAGGAATGGTAGTATGTGTATATATGTGTCTGCATGTGTGTATGCCTGCAGGGAGTAGGGAGGAAGATTAGAGAGCTTTTGGTACATTTTGCTATTAAAGGAAGAGCAAAGGAAGAGCAGGTACAAATGATGCAATTCAGCATCTGATAACTTTGTGAGTGGCTTAATAAGACCACAGTGCTGAGTATTACATCTACAAAAGTCAGGCTTCGTCATAGGTGTCTCCCTGATTAACGACCATGTACTCTGGGAATCTCAATTGTAAGGAATTGATAAAATGGCACATGAATCAGAGACCATTTTATTTGGGAGAAGACAAAAAGGAATTCTGAGTTATCTATTTTGCTGATTTCTTAAGGTCAGATGTACTCGGGGTTCTGGCCTGGACCCTTCAGCACTCTTTGGGGTATACTCATTGGAACTTCTGACACCAAACCAGAAACCATTTACCCTTTATTTTAAGTTGGAGCCAGTGGAAAATTGGGCTCAAAATGAGGAATTCCATCTTCTGGTCAGCTTTGTTGGAATGTAACTATTTCATAAATGGGATGACTGTAATAATGGATAGAACTTCCACCTCAGAGATTTAAAGGATGGAATTGATAGGAACTTGGTGTATATGTGTGGGAAGGTAAAGTATATATTAGCGGTTTTTAGCAGCATTTTTAATTCCAAATAGAAGAAATGGAAACACCTGTAGCCAACATATCCCAGTCCCCAGGATGGGGTCAGAGAAAACATTTTAATAGACACCCACACAGGCTCAGTGCTTGATTGGACTAGTGGTTCTTACCCTGCTGATGCTCAAAACTTCCGAGAAGGTTAAAAGGAAAAAAGATCCTGGCCCCCAAACCTTAGAGAGATTCTATTTAATTGCCCACAGGTGGGGCTCAGGAGGCATCCCTACTTTTTTTTTTTAAAACTGCTCCCAAGTAATTCTGATGAACAGTCAGGATTGAGAACCAATAATAATTAGTCATCTATTTCAGTCTCTTTGTCATGAAACTTGTTTCAAATTTGGCTAGCAAAAATTATTTACGTATTTTCCTCTTAGTTAAGGTGCTAATAACAAAAGGCAGACTGGAGGCTGAAAAAATTAAATGTATGGAAGGGTGGACAGTTTAGGGCTAAGAGAACTAGGAGGTCACAAGATAGCTTCAATAGTTTCTCTTTTTTGATGTTTCAGATCCAAGAAATCTTGAAGCTTATATTAGGTCATGAGCAATTCAGATTGAAATGGGTTGGCTTCGAAGTGGACAAAAAGTAGCACAAACTTATTCATTTGGAGTTTCCTTCTCATACATTCTTCCCTGGATGTAGAGTGAATTTTAGTTTTTGAATTCCTAATTAGGACAGAATTAAAAATAACCCCAGATATGCTAAGAGGCTAAAAGGCTGAATTTCAACCTAGCCCAAGAGAAAAGCTACATATGAAACTTGCATAACTGGATTTTATAGAATGAAATAAGCAGGAGATGGGGTATTTGGAATAATAACCTTGAGAATGACAAACAACAAAAAACCTGGACTAAACAACTAAAATCCTGAAAACGATCTCTATAACAAGACCAACCAACTCTCAACTTTATCATTCTGAGGAACTAAGAGAAGACAGTAGTAATATAAGAAACTAAGTGGGGTCATGCTTCCAAATAAACTGGAGAACTTTCTTTACAAGCCACAAACTAGTTTCTTATTTTTCTCCTAATATCCTACACACTAAGATATGTGTAAAAGTCAAGTAGTAAGATGTCAAATACAGTAGCAACTTAATCTGAAATGTTTAAAGTTAAAGTTTATTTGTATTCTTTGTAGGAATATCAATAAAAGACCTCAAACGTATCTATATCTGTACATATACAAGAACCATCAAAAATTATTCACAGAACAAAAATAAATCTTCTTTAGAACAAACCCAGGTAATGAAATGCAGATATGGATCTCACATATGGAACAATCTAAGTGCTACTAGCACAAAAATATGGCTTTAAAAATAAAATAAAATCTTGGGTTTTGTTTTTCTAATGTGTATTTCTCTTTCTTGAAATAAAAAATAAATTATTTAGAGCTATTATAAAATAGTCATGTGTATTAACACACTCTTATTAAGGCCCTGGAGATGAAAAAATCAAATTTTAGAAGGTAAAGTCCTCACAGATGTGATTCAGGTTAATGTGCTGTCAGCTTGAATTATTTCACTATAAATAGGAAGTGTCTAAGCACCAGTCAAAATGTAACCTTTACTATTTAGTTCACCTTTTCCATAGGATAGTGGTCATTGAATTAATGAGTATTTAATCTTTTGGTGAACTGGAAATTGAAATTTTTCTCTCAGGAGTTTAGACATGACACGAATCTGAGTTTTATACATAAACATTTTCACCCACATACAGATGGTAGAGACCGCTAAAACACAGCTTCTATGGAAATCTCTCTATAAAAACAGATAAATCTGTTCTAAGTCCCAAACTAAAAAGTTCCTAGGGAAAAATAAGAGCATTTGAATGAAAAATAAGAACTGAGTAGGAAATTAAAATGCATACTGAAATATGGGCAAAACCTTCATTTTCCTTTCCTTGAGTGGCTTGCTACATTTGTCTAGCCTGGTTGGGTTGGTTATTCAAACACCTAAGGATTACCTGATTGGTAACCAAAGCTAGTTCTTTCTGGATCCTATTCTCAGATCAGTGATACTCAGCTGTCTATGACTCCCCATGGTATCAGTAGGTATCTAAGGGTTGTTGAGACGTCAAACTAAATCAATTTCAAATCACTTTAACATATACATATACATATAACACATATTGTACATTTTGAAGAGGAAAGAGGGACTGTCATAAAATATAACAAGTTCAAGAACGTTTGGGAATGACTGCTCTATAAAATGGATTAACATTCAGAAAAAGGAGGCCCTAGGAATTGTGTGTTTTGTGTGGGTATCCATGTGTTGACTGCAGAAAATGTTATTCCATATATCTATGTATTTTAAGAGCAGGCAAGGGAAATAAATCCTCCCTTATTTCCTTTGATCCTCTGGACTACCAAGTAGGCAGCTATATATTAGCTCCCTTTTTAGACCAGGTATCTTCCTCTGGTTCTTTCATTCCTCATGAGATATTTATTCTATCTCATGCAAATTTTATCACTTTTGTCCTTCCTAAATACAAGAGCATTCAGAGCTGGGCAATGACAACAGAATGCTTTTAGAACTAATAGTCATTCAAATAAGAAAAGAGATTCTACTTAAAAATTCAATATCCAAACATTTCTTGCTTTTTTTTAAAAAAAACTGGTAAAATAGGTCCTTTCAATTGATATAGTGATAAAAACCAAAGTATTCCAATTTCTTGGCCCCTAGGTAAGGGGTGGGGAGACAACTATTTACTGCTGGGGCAAGCATAAGATTTCACTACTATACTTGAAAAAGGGCAGGGAAATGGAGAAGAAAACCTTTTTGGCTTTTCCCAATCGGTAGGAGGTGGCGGCCTCTGAAGGTGTGGCTAAGGAATGCAGTGAAGCTGCAACATGGTTCTGGAGCTGCTGCGCTTGGCCCAGTGACCACCATATGCTGGTGTCAAGCCTGGGGCTCAGGGTCAAAGACAGATGGGGCTCAAATAATCCAGAAAAGGATTCCTTCTGCAAGCTCAGCTCCACAACTACCTTCCTCAAGAATTTCAAACTGCAGATAACTAGAATTAGACCTAGATGGAAGGCAAAACAAATACTAATGCAAACTCACTTGATGGCAGTTGTCTTGTTCTGGGACTTCCAAAAAAGAACTCTGCTCCCAACATGGTGAACCTCTGAAGGCTGAGATTGGAAAAGCTTTACTTCTAAAGCAAGCTAATTCTCAAGGACATACAATTAATGCAATAGACAGCGGTCTTAGACAGCAAGTCTTATATTTTCTTTCACTGTAAGCAGTACAGTCCTACACCATCACAGGGAAAGGTAGAAGCAGATCAGTCAGAGAAAGCTAATTCTGATCAAATGAAAAAAAGCAAAGAGCTATAGCAATGTGATGATCTCATTTCACCACATTTCCTTATCAGTACCCCTAGACCCAAATAGTACCCCGGTCACAGTGCCTGGAATATAGTAAGTGCTCAAATGTTTGTCATAGTTACCTAGTTATAATCTCCCCTCTCTCATGACTTTTTATTGCAGAGACTCAGGGAATATGATGGGCTGATGGAACTGTAACTCCTTTGGCTTTCTAGGTAGGCCTGGAAAGCACATTGCTCCAGTGATATAAAAGGGGAATATGAAGCTCTCTCAGTCCTACCAACATTTAGCTGTCCTCATTCATGGCCAAATCTGGTGGTAGGCTAGCAATCACCTGGCAAGCACATCACCTGAATTCCAAATTCCTTTCAACCCTGTTTATTTTGCACCCCACAAAGTGGTGATATGTTGAGTTCAACAGCGAGTGCAAAGCTCAGCTATCTTAATCCCTTGCTTCTCTTCAATTAAATACTATTTCCCAGCATCCATTTGGGCTGAAGAAAACCCCATTAAGCAACATCTCCATAAAAATTAATTATCAGCTGTTGCTACTTTCTTCCATATTAATAAAAAAATCTATAGATTGCAACATTCTCTAAAGAAATAGTCGGAAAAATTTTTGGATAGCAGTAGGCTCCAAGGATAATCTAAAACTTAACTTGTGTCAACAATTCTAAACTTTCTGCTTCCTTCTAACTTTACTTTTTTTTAATACTCTTTTCTCTTCATTCAAGATAATCTGCCAATAGAAGGCTGCATAACCTACCCAATCATTTTGGGTATTTTATCTTGCAATGTATTCAGTATTTGGGGGAGCTCCCACAATGCTAACAAGACATACTGCATCCATCAAAAATACATTTGATTTTTTTCTCTCCCCTTCCCCAATATATGTAATTTTATCAGCCTTCTATAATCCATAACGAATATTTCAGAGTTTCTAAATCTCAGGGGAAGTGATCACCCACATTACATACTTAAGGCCCCTGAAACTGACAATTCTTTTACCAGGTTTTCTGCTGCACAATCGAAGTTTTTTTTACAAAGAATAAAACATGGCTAGAGATGAGAATTGCCACAAATAAGAACAGACCTATGTTTATTTTCTCTTTTCTGCCAAAAAAAGGGCACTGCTTCAGAACCAGCAACTTCTTTTTCCTATTAAAACAAGTGATCCACACTGTGCCCCTCAGCTTGGAGGGAAGAGATAAAAATTTTTCAAAGAACTATGAAGTGTCAAGAAAACACACAAGAGCCAAAGCATCTGGACATGAAGTCTGCAGGGCAGATAAGCATGAGAAGCTCCTGTTTTAGCCTCTGTCTGGGAGAAATAGGAGCTGTTATGAAGGAAACTTTTTAACAGGTTGCAGGCTACAGGACCACGTGAGTTGCTGAAATGCACAGGTTCACCACCAGGATCCACCTGGGAGAGAGCAGTGCTCAAGAGGTCAGAATGCAAGTCTGGGGTATGGAGAAAAGGAAGGTTTGGCGTCTACGTCTGGGCTTCACTTGAAAGAGAACATTAGAGATGTTCTCTTGTTCCCTTAAAAATATTCTGTGACATAGAAACATTCTATGCATAAGGCTCCTTTGAGTCTTTTTTTTGTTTTTCTCTCTTTTCCATTAAAAAAAATTCCTTAAAGTTTACAATTTAAAATAAACATCATTGACTTACTTGAGAAAGGTTGGTGCTTCTCGTGAAAAAGAACTTAGACTTTGCTAAAGAGATTCAAAACCCTTTTAACATTATATCTGACAGCATAGAAGGCATGAACTTTTCCTATTTGTGCAGTTATATGTACATATGTGTGACTATATATGCATTTATGCTTGTATATATAATGTCTGTTTAGCATGTAACATTCCATACTCCTGATAATCAAGGTTGCATTCAAGATGACATTACACATCTCTGGAAAAAAAGAAATAAATTAGTTTCTGTGACTTCTTCTGTCCTATACTATGTCCTACAATAAAGCCATGGATAACAAATGTTGAAACTGTTTTATTATAGCCAAATCGACTAAGAGTTTGGGCTTTTTACCCCTAAGAATAACAATTGGACTGTGCCATCCTCACACTTGCACTTTTCTTTTCTTACAAGAGTAATCATTACTTCTAAAAGACTGATGCTTCAGATTTGGAGTTCCTTTCCAAATTTTACTGAGGGAATAGAGGAAGAAGCAGCATCTTAAAAGTTAAAGATCTAGGTAAAATTACTCTGCCTGTAGAATTGTGCGTACAATGGACAAAATCTTTATCCTAAATAAAAACTGTAATTTGTGAATAGGAAGTGTTTTCTTTTTAAATAGGAAATATTCAGAGATTCCTGCTATGATATGGTTAGCCCTTTTCTGTGGGGAAGAAGGGGGGTTTATTTTGGCTGGCATATGACTGACATATCTGAATAACCTCTCCAGGAGAGAGCAACCCTGTCAGTGAAGACTATTCCCACCTCAGAGGAGGAAAGGGCAGTGGTGTGTGAAGATGAAGATAGTATGGAGAGACACAAAGTATTTAATTTTGTAAACTCTAAAGAGGAAGAAGAATACCCTTTATTACAACTGGGGTTAAAAAAAGTTCCCTATCTGAAGTGGAAAATTCGCATTTGCTGTAGACAGAAGGAAATAAATATATTGACAGGAGTTCAATAGATTCCACTCCTCAAGTCCAGTTTTGATGCAACAGTTCTTATCTGTGTCCTCTGAGACAGCAAATCCCCAAATCAGATTAGTGTCCAACCAGAACCAGTCTTGGTTGATAAATGGGGTAAATTATTGTTTTGTTTGGATCTTGGTATTTGCATGTTTTCCTAAAAGACAAGGGGCCAGAGTGGGGTTTTTAAACTGGCAGATGAATCCCTGAAAGTTCATTCTGACAAAGTCCTATTGCACTCCATGTGCTTCTATCGTTAGACTCTTGGTCTCTACCTACTGAACCCACAGGCTCATTTCTCATACATAATTCCTACTTTTCCTCCTCTAACAACTGCAGTGCTTTCAACAAGAGGAAAACAATAATAAAAAATAGCAATAATTAAAAAGGTAATCTACATTATTAACTTCCTTTTGGTATATTACAGTGGTATTTTCTATACATGGCCCAGAACTAAGTTCCCTATGTACATAGAGACATGGGGGGAAAGCATCGACCTTGGCGTCTTAGCCTTATGCCCTGAAAGACAAGATTCCTTTCTTCATTCAAGAGTTTCTTTCCACATTGCCATTCTGAAGTAGCAACATTCTGTAAACCTGGAGGGGCAGGGTAAAGGGCTGGGGAGAGGAGAGTAGGTAAATTTCCTTCTGTCTCCTTTTGCAATCTATCATAGAGCCCGTCAACAGCTGCTGTTTTTGAATTCACCATTCTCCGTGATGGAAAGCTTGGTGGGATTGGTGGGCGAGATGCCATTGCGGACCTGCATGCTGTACCGCTCCTTCACTTGGGTCAGTGCGCTCATCAGTCTGGTGTTGGCTGAATCCAGGGACACGATCCGTTTTTCCTACAACACACCAATCATGACGTTATTCAGGCTACATGCAGGAAATCCACATCATTGTATTCTTTTTACTCAACAATCACTCCAACACTTTTCATCCAACAGCAGCGCACATGATGCCTCCCAGACAAATGGAACGTCTCTGCCTCTTTCTGCACTCTAGTCAGGTTTAGTTTCCCTGGGCCCAATGGGTCTCCGTTTATTTTCTGTTTCTCTTTTCCTTTCAGTATGGTAGGACTTGTTATCATTAAACCCTTGGCATATTAGGATGACATGTAAAAATGAAAGCACATGTTACTTCAGACTATATAACAGATGTGTCAAGCTGCCTTACTGTCTTCAGTGGTTTTGGTCAAAAACTGAAACATGGAAATTAGGTGGCAAAGAAAGAAGCACCAGAGGTTTCATTTCACAGAGGAGAAGTGCATGTGATCTATGGGTTCTTAGTCCCAAGGGAGGGTACATCAGTCACATTTGGAAATAATTCACATTGTGCTTGAAATTAAAACAATACATGGTGGCAGTTTCTAGTCACCAACAAAGTGAGGGTGCAACAGCAAGAGGGAAAAAAGGCAGCCAAAAGCTCAGACCAAGGAGTTATTTGAATGTGGGGAGGGAGATGTGGCTGAAGGGGGACGCCATAAACATAACACATGAAAACAAACAGAGAACACAAGGCTCCTAGACCCATTCCAGCTCAGAGTTACTCCAGGAATCTCCAAAGGAGACTGCTTTCATTTTGCTTTTGAGTATCTGGGGAAAAAAAAATTGCTTTAGGGTTGTATTATTTTGGAACAAAGGAATGCTGAATACATAAAAATGACCAAATGGGAAAAAGGGCAAAAAAGAGGCAGTCCAGAGGAATGTAGGGTCATCAAAAATTTTTTAAAAAACCAACACATTAAGTATTATCAGCCTCACAAACATTGGGAGAGACACCCTACTTTATCTTAGCTTCATCAGCTAAGTAAATCATTTCAGAACCTTTCCAAATGTAGTCTCAAGTTATTCAGAAAATAAATAAAACCCCGCGAAAGTCGGTCTTTACGTAGGCCCTTGAAATTAAGAAAATAGCAAAAGAAGAACCACCACAAAGTCCAAGGTGCATTCCTATGCTGGGACGCTTTAAATTTACCCAGGGACAAGCATGGCAAGGCTTGGCTGTGGGTCAGAGAGGAGGTACAAGGGCTGAGAGTTTGATGATGCCTGCTGCTATTAAAGGGATAACTACTCAGGGCCATCATACAGCACCACTCTGGTGGGAAACGTTGCTAAAAGGCTGCAGAGTAAAGACTGCTGGCCCAGGGGGAAACTTAGGTAAAACCATAAAATAATATCAAGTGCTCTCCTACTTGGGGATAGGGTAAGTATCTATACAGCTGGAGAGCTGGTCCTTATGGTAAAATAAACCAAAGGACTAATCTAGTATAAGAAGATGCTTTTTACTTTGGGCAGGTGAGTAACTCATTTAAGGATAGACAAAACTCAAAGAAAAGAAGATCTGTGAGGTTTTAAGGAAAAATATTATTAAAAGGAAATAAAGCCAATGGCATTGACTGTGATAACAAGTATATATTTTTAAAAAGCTAACAGGTAACCAGGGGTCACCACAAAACAAAGGGTAGGAGTAAAATCTGGTATTTTTCCCTCATGGTTAGGAATAATCTTTAAACAGAATAAGTGGTAATTTCTTGACATGGTTAAGGAAAAAAAGATATTTCACATAAAAAATAAAACCACTCTAAAAAAAAAAAAAAAGATATTTCACTATTGGAATAAATTATAAGGCCTTAATGCCAAGGAAAGCAAGATTCTCTAGGGTTCAACAACAACAACAAAAAAAGAGGCATTCAAGAAAAATTATTTGATTCTAAAAGGGCAAAAAGGCAGTGAAGAATGATTGTAATTATTTATTGTCTACAATGATAACAATTCAATCCAAGCAACTCCCTTACTAAACAGCTGGAAGTTTCCAAGTGGAGAACTCCTCTTGTAATTCCCCTCACTGCCAACCTCTCAAAATAAAGCAAAAAGTAAAGAAAAAAAAAAAGTCAAATAGTGAGTTTTGAAAGTCAAAGCCATCTAGTCTATTTCTGACATGAAGGATTTCAAGTGTGGGGAGTGGCAGGAGCTGGAATGTGTAGGAGGCCAGTGTACTGGGCCAGGGCTGGGAACTGCTCAGCTAGAGAACGGACCGGGTTTACTTGCCTGTTTGAATAATCTCATCTCCATTTATGACCTGTAATTTAACACAGCGGAGATATCACTTGCAATAGTAACTAGGCAGCTGCTTTGCTTCTTGTAGGAGGAAGCCCTTCTCTGTTCTCCACCTAAGTCACAGATCCTGGTAGTCACAGTGTCTACTCAGGCTCGGGGTAGGGGGTGGGTGGCAAAAGGTGGCACATTCCCTGGTCTGATATTGAAAAAATGGTTCTTCAATGCCCTCAGCCGGACCCCCCTGTCCATGCTAGAAGGTCAAGGACAGGTGATTCTGCTGTAGGCCTTGAGGCATGAACTGACTCAAGGAGAAGGAGAGGCTGAGTTCAGGGACAAGTCTTTCCCGTGGGAGCACAGGGTTGCTGTGAGAGAAGAAAACCAGTTCACTGGCTACCTTGTCTTTAGTGTTTTGGGAATGATGCGCTCAGGTCTAGTATAAGGAAAGCAACTGTACTTATTTCAGAAATCTATCTATCTATCTATCTATCTATCTATCTATCTATCTATCTATCTATCTATCTATCTATCTATCTATCCATCCATCCATCCATCTATCAATATATATAGATATATATTTTTTTTACTACCAGTGACACCAAAGGAGATGTGAACAACATGAAAATACGGGTTACTTGGCCAGGAAACTTTCACTCCCAAACATGTCTTTATTCTATTAAATGATGCCAAGAAGGGTTGCTCTGTTCCATCAGACTCTTATGAGGTAAGATTTATCTTTACAAAGGAAAGGATCTGATATAAAAAGTCATTCATTACAAGGGATGCCAAGGATGGCCAAATATTGCAATGAATCAGTAAGCCAATAGTTGGAATTGGGAATCCTTTTTACAGAGATTATAATTTGTTTACTACTTTTAGTGTTATGATTTGGGCTGTGTGTGGTACAGTGGCTTTCAAAATGTGGTCAAGTGGAATCTGCAAGTATTATTTAGGAATCTACAGTGGGTCTCTGGTAGAACAATTTATTATACAGTAATGTTTATATTTGATTTTAACTAACCCCATTTGATCCATTAGTTGAGAGTGGTTGTTATTATTGAATGGTCAGTGGGAATGGTTGAATACTGATCTATGGAAGGTGCCTTTAGTTCCACTGAAGTAGTCCATGGAACCCAAATCATTTGAGATCCACTTCCTTGAGGTATGGACCCAAAACATTATCTAGTTTAGCCAGATCACAAGTCTGACACTGACTACTGTTTTGAGGATAACATTTCTCCTATACCCACCCAGTGACATTCTCTTAGGAAATTAAGGAAGAAGGTCCTTGATTTCCAGAACTTTTGAGCCCCCAAAATTCAGGTTCACTTCCTTATACCTTTTATGCCTATGACTCCTGTCATCTTGCCCCAGATGTCAAAATAGGGGATTGGGAGGGTAGAAATCTTCAGAAGCTAATAAGGCTGCCCTGACAGTCAACTGAGAAAGGGAGCCATGTGGGCAATACATCTAAGCTCCCACTGCTTAAGACTGATGCATATTTCAAACCAGCTGAAATTATTAAAAATAATACTAATGTTTTACCTCATTAGTACTAAAGTCTCTCTGGGGGTGGTTATTAATAGAACTCTTCCTGCTTTATATTGTCATATTGAAAACCCCAAATTGAAACTTAACTACACTAGTTTTCTTGAGTAAATTGCCTTATTTATCCAGGCTGTTTCTCTTAAGCCTCTGGGATGAATTTTAATGGTATGTACATTGAGAAGGTCCTGTCTCCACTGCCCTTCTCTTATCTACCTCAGGGACACCTAGCAAGGTTGAAAAAAAAAAAGACCAAGTAAGATAACTGCAGTAGACCTTCGTTTTGATCCTTAGGTGGTCTAAATGTCCAGAAACTATAGAGTTCAAGAGTCCAAAATATTCCTGGGAGCTATGCTGATGAGAGAGCAACACAACTCACACCCAACTTATAAGTTCAGTGTGTTTGAAAGAGGAATATGTGGCACAAAAAGCATTCTTCCCATGGCTATGTTTTCAGCTCATTCCCAATTCCTTTGAAAAATAAACCCCATCCACATTGACCTTGTAAGGAAATTAGACTGGAGGTGTTAAGTGTACGTTGAAGAATTATAAGAGCTCTAGCAAATATTGACTGCTGGCTGATACGCAGAGAAGGAATAGAACATCTATGTATCAAGTCCTTGTTCCAATTTTTATTTCATAGCTTAGGGGCATGATATGGTATTTAAGGGAAAGAAATGCAAACCTGGCTAGGCTGTATGCAGGGAGGTGATACATTCAGTGGCTTGACCTGTCACTATCAAAACTGTACTTCCTTTTTGTTATTTGTTTATCTCTAAGAAATACAACCTTATTTTGCACTGACAAAATGAAAAGGAGTTAGAAATATTCCCTTCCTCTTGGATTTTGCTCTGATTATTGATATGCCCTGTGAGGTATTCTTGGCAGCATCACTCTATAGTGTCACAGGTATAAACTACAGTGAGCAGAGTCCAGGTTCTGATTTCACCAACCTTTTCTTCCTTCCTTTCTTTGTTTTTTAAAGGTTTATCAACAAAAGCACTCTAAGCATAGTGCCAACAAAGAAGGGCAGCCAAGCGAATTCCAAGCAGCAATGCCAAACCCTGAACCAAAAGAAGAATAACAAGGAAGGGTCCCTTCTACAGCCTTGTCTCTCCTCTGCAGTTCTGTTATTACTGTCTGGGGCTAGAGGCTGATGGCACAGTGGACGTGACTGACAAGACCGTGAACATCACAGCCAAGCAATGGTCAGTGGAGGTCACAAGCCAGACACATGCAGTGTACTTTTCACAGTTATTCCCTTAGAGGATGCCTTCCTTTCCATAAGGAAAGAAGTAAACCCCATCATGCACTAGCCTGAGAACTGTCAAGCAGCTGCACTAAGCAAGCTAATACTTTGTTGGGTATTAGGAAAAATAATGGAGGCCACATAGGAACTCTTTTAATCTTCGAAAGGTAATGTCAAGAATTTTTTAACGACCCATTTTCCAGTACCTGCCTTGGCATTTGCAAGGGGTGGGAAGTCAGGAAATAACAGTTACTATGAATAAGTGCCTTCACCTAGACTCAGAGCTTGCTTACCTGTGCATCAATGATTTTCTGTTTTGCATCAATAACTGCTTGCATCTCAGCATGATCCTTCTTTAATTCCTCTTCTACAGCCATTAGCCTAGAGCATGGCAGGGAGGACACATTAACATTTTTGAAGAGAGGATTAGCTGACATAGAGAACAAGAAACCCAAAATTCATAGTAGTTCAATATTTCTTCTCCCTACTAATAAATCTATTTGCATCTGCAACCATCTTTGCTTTCTTCTCTCCCACCTGGAAGAACACATATCCAAGACTGACTTCTCTACCTGTGACTGGACCCCATGTATTTTCATCTCTGGAATGGTATTGTCAATCATTTCCTCTCTTTCTTCTACCAGACCTCTCTCCCTCAGCAGAACTCATTTCATCTTAACATATCAAACCAACCAACAAAAAACAAACAACTCTCTCTTATTTCCAATTTACCTTATAAACACTGCCCTATATTTCTCTTCCTTTCACAGTCAAGTTTCCTTAAAGAGTAGTGTCTAGTTTCTTTCTCATCCTCCATTCACATTTTAATCTGCTCATGTTTTAACTGCATAACTCTACTAAAACGGCTCTCAGTAAGATTGCCCATGACCTCCATACTGCTAAAACAAAAACCTTTTCTATCCCCCATTTACCTGACTCGTCCACACAATGACAATACTAAAATGTCATGGTTGGGAGCATGGCCTCTGGAGCCCGACTGCCTGGGCTCAAATCCTACTTCCACCTTGGGCAAGTGATTTAATAAACTTAAGCCTCTTTTCTTATGCATAAAAGGAGACTATTAAGAATGCCTACCTCAGGCAATGAAGACTAAACAAAATTATTATGTGTGCTTAGAAAATGCTAGGTAAGTGACTGGTAAAATCGACCCCTCCCTATTCTCCGTTGGCTTCTGTGGTCCTGTCTCAGTTCTCCGGTCCTAAAGACATACAATGAAACTCCTTTCAATGTCTTTGGATTCCGTGAAATATTATATTAAAGTCTTGGACACTGAATATATAGATTTTATTAAACCACTTTCTCCTCTAAGACTTCTCAAGTGGGTTACTAAATTTCCATTTTTTTTCCTAAGCGTTACCATTAAAAATAACAGAATGCCTGTATCTTAACAGGGAGTGTGCCAAAACCTGATATTTAGGAAATTTTAAGAGATCCAGTTAGTCATCATCACATATGTATTGAGTAGCACAGAGTATATACAGAATTGAAAATGGCTTTTGCTGCCATTCCTTTAAGATTTGTTTTGATCATCTCACCAAGTCTTTGTATACCTATCTCACATCTGCCCCCAAGTAATCCTCTAACCTGCTGATGATGCTTTTCATCTGGCTGTCTTTCTCTTCCTGCTGCCTGCGCAGCCGCTCCTCACTGTCCTCCAGTCGGGTCTTATATTCCAGTAGCAGCTTCTGCATCTGCTGTTCCTGCACCAACAGCCGTCGTTCATACTCCTCCAGCCGCCGGCTGGATACTCTCAGGCGTTCCTTCAGTTTAGTAATTTCCTGTTCATACTAGAGCAGAGAAGAGGCACCAAAGACAAGAAGAAACAGGAGTTGTAGTCTCTTCACAAATAAGTGACTTACTTTTTTATGAAAGCCACCCCAGGCCGTGTAGTTGGATGCTGTCTGAGATGCCATTCCGTGTCATGCTCATGTTTTTTAAAGTTATCAATAGTTATAAATGTTAATGCAGTTCTGCCCTACTCCTAAAATTATACTTTTAATCTTAACTTGGCATTCCAAATCTATATGTTTGTATATCTCTTTCCACGTTAAACTACTGGTTGCTTAAAGCCATATCCAGTCAGGGATGGTATCAAATGGGAGTAAGTAAAACAAAACAAAACAAAACCCTTAAATGCTTAGAATCGGCCCTGTATAGAATAAGCAACATTTCTGTAATGTTAAACCACTAAATCATTAAACGGAATGTTATGGCAGAGTAGGGTATTGCAACGTTCTAACTATAAAAGTATTAAAGATTCAGGATGCAAACCCTAAGTAAAGACTTATATACTCTCTAGGATTTATTAATATTGTTTCTTGGCCCATGTTCATAATATGGCTCACCTGTCCAATTTGGTACCACTTCTTGGAACACACATGTGTATTTATATAAATTGGGTAATTCAATTGGTTACAGTGTAGTTGTTAATTTGGAAGGTCAAGATGATAGTTTTTATGACAGTTGTAAGATGTAGACTGCTTCAAAAAGATAGTGTAGGATTGTGCTGATAAGTAAGCAGAAGCCAACTGTCTGGTAGTCAATTAAATGAAATAATGACATATATAATATCAAGGTTCTTGTTTGATAATCCTAGTTTTTTAATGTTAATTTTTCTTTAAAAAAACAAAGAAAAGTCCAAAGAATAGATAGTTAATGTACTTTAAAAAATTATCCATAGAGCTGGAAGTTCTTTAATCTAAAAAAGTCATTAAAAAAAAAAAAGACAAAATTGTTACCGATATATAGAAAGTCTACTCCTAGAGTAATTTTGGTCTGTTGAAGACTAACAACCAGTTTATAGAAACACTAAATATTCATCTAAAGTGACTAGAAATGAATAGCAGAGAGTTCTCCAAATTTGATAACCTACATTATAGGAAGAAATAGGAAAAAATGGAGGAAGGAAGAGAGGGAGGGAAGGAGGGAAGAAGAAAGTAAGGAAGGAAGGAAAGAAAGAAGGAAAGAAGGAAGGAGGAATGGATATTATAGCTAAAACTCCCAGCATGATGGACATTTTCTGCATATTCTCACATACAGATACTACTGACATATTCATTACAGATAGATATGTATATGATTAACAGAAGAGAGAGAGCTGAAAGGAGGAGGAACCTGTTCACTTGTGGAGGTGATTAAGTCAATAAAGACAGACTAAGTTCTACCTTCTCAGCATGCTTGACTTCATCTTGATTTTGCTCAGTTTCTTCCACATCCTCTTCATATTGGCCATTGTTTAGAACCCAGGCTGCTGTCCTCTCTACTGGGGACATTGTGGCAGAGTCCACAGGTGACTGAACCTGTATTAGAAATAGTTATTAGCATCTCCCAAAAGAGCTCACCCACGATTATGTTTCACAAAAAGAGTTATTCTTGGAAGAGGTAACTGTGATCCAATTAATTTCTACCTCAGTTTTCTAATAAATGCTTTCAAATATAAGCAATCTTTTATTAAAGTGGGGGATGCAGGAAGAGTATATCCATTTGTGTAAGAACCAACTATTTTGAATAGAAATTATATATATCACATCTAAGAAAATGCCTTTTTCTCCCTCTAAAGAAATACAAAGCTTTAAATTGTTAATTTGCTTAATGGTTTAAATGCTGTTGGTACCAAATTACGTACTGAAATTAAGATGATGATAGACTGGGAAAAGGAAAGCATGACTTGAGGGTTGATTGCTCAGGTGAGATCACATCTGTTTAATCCAGAAATGATAAGGCATTAAGAAACTGACTGGTGCCAAACAAACTCACAAGGTGCTCATTTATATATCAGAATGCTGAATTCTTAATTTTCATATTAACTGTTTAGATAAAGAAGGATAAGTGACACTGGTAATTTTTTCAGAGGTTTTTCTTCTTGATGGGAGTGCATATTTTAGACCAGAATGTTCACTGATGAATATAGGATCCAAACAATGGATGCTAGATAGTCTATGAGATATTTCCATAAAGTTAGGATAGCTAAATTGTTCTTTTCCAATACAGATATATAGAAGAAGTTGTAGTATAGCGTTAAGAATTCTGGTCTTGCGTAGCAACTCTGCCATTTAGTAGGTAAGCCACATAATCTCTTACATTATTTTTCTAATCTATGGATTACCACTACCACCTCTCCTGACCATCTCACAGGGAGTAATAAGGACAAATAATGTATGTGAAAGTTCTTTGGAAACTATAGAGTGCTATAAAGGATAGATATTATTACTCTATGTTTTGAAAACTGAGACTGGATGTTGCAAATTATATTAGGCTACTGAATTTTAGTGCTTTTCCCATAAACAATGCTGAAAGTATACCCAAAGTTCTTTTTCTCTAGTCTGTCTTTTCCTATTTCTATGACGACTTTCTTTTCAACTATGATATCTCTTTAGACAATTTGAGTATCTATTTTATGTGAGTTATTCTCCATTATCCAGATTTGGGAAGCCTTCTGTCTTATCAGCAGTACTGATTTCTGGGTTACTTCTGCTGATGGTTAACCACATTCATTTTATGTTCATTCTTATCACTTTCAACTTCAGACATGGTAACATTTTTTGACCCTGTTCTCACACTGTGTCAAACAAAACATTTGCTCAAATGAAATGAATTATGGCTACTGTTCTAAGAGAGAGTCTCTCACCAGAACTATAAAATAGGGGTTGGGCTTTTACATTCAGGTTATTTCTAAATATTTTGTCCCAGATTTGGTATTGTTTCTTTGGACTCAATCTGATATCTCTCTCCTCACCCATCCCCACTCACAGAAAGGCAAAAGGAAAGGGAGAGAAGAATAAAGCTTTGTATGTGAGTTAGCCTTTATATAACTAAAATGGATTTCTATTTTGAAGACCAATACTCCATAATCTCATAACTGAAAGGAATCTTCTCTTCCATGCAGAGCTAAATTTCTTAAGAATCTATATAGTGGGAAGCGGATTTGGCCCAACAGTTAGGGCATCCGCCTACCACATGGGAGTTCCAAGGTTCAATCCCAGGGCCTCCTGACCCATGTGATGAGCTGGCCCATGCGCAGTGCTGATGCGCGCAAGGAGTGCTCCCTGTAAGGAGAGCTGCCCAGTGCAAAAAAAGTGCAGGCTGCCCAGGAATGGCGCCGCACACATGGAGAGCTGATGCAGCAAGATGACGCAACAAAACAAGACACAGATTCTGGGTGCCGCTGACACAAGTGGACACAGAAGAACACACAGTGAATGGACACAGAGAGCAGACAACTGGGGGGGGGGGCGTAGGGGAAGGGGAAAGAAATAAAAAATAAAATAAAAAAAGAATCTATACACCATTTTGGAATAGAACCCAGTTAAACTCTAAATAGAAAGCTATTTTATGCCGAGAAAATCATATCAAAATATAATAAAGAGGGTTACCTGTTTAGAATGCTCGGAGGGGAGGGTCTGATGCAGGACGGGCTCCTGGGGAATGTCTAAATGCTCATTCTGCCAGAGTGGGTGACACCATGGGGTAGAAACCCAAGTAGTGAGAGTGGGGGTGGACCCACATCCTGGGGAGGACTAATGCCATCAAACAGAGGGAACTGTATCCCTCGAGAGAAAGGGTGGCTCCCAGGGCATTGGGGCAGTTGAGCAAGTTAGGCCCTGAACACTATTCCATCTATCTCTGGAAGTGGCTCCTCAGGAAACGGAGGTTGGCTGTCACTGTGGGCACCAAAGTGGAAGGGAAAATGGACGTTAAATGTGTGGAACCAAAGTAAATGGGGGGTAAGAGAGGAGTTTCTTGAGAGTACACAAGGATGAATATAAAACATGTAATATTACACCATAACATATAGGAGATGACAGACTGATAATGTAAACCATAATGTAAAACATAGGATAACTAAAAATGTAAAGAACTGTGTATCCTAAAGTATGCACCATAATGTAAGCACAGATGTTACCTTGTTAGAAAGCTAATGTCTCAGACTCTGTACATCACTTTAAGTAAATATGATATGAATAGGGCGTAAGAGTATCACTGTGGAAGGGAAAAGGTTTTCTGGTGGATGTGTGGGAGTGCTGTATATTATATATATACATTGCTGTGGTCTAGGACTCCTGTGAAGAAAAGTTGAATAATTAGGGGGGGGGGGAAAAAAAAAAAAAAAAAAGAAAAAGATAGGATGTGGAATTTTTTCAAGTCAACATTCTTTATCTAAGTTCTTTATCTAACTTTATCCAAGTTCTTTATCTATCCTTTAAACCCATCGCTATATGCCATTCCCTAGTAAGGGACCATGACATTATATTGGGCTTCAAATTTCGGGGAGTTCTGGATCACAGAGTGTTTCAACAATGGCAATGGAGGGATACTGGTATGGGATACCAATGACAGGTGATATATGGCTGACAGGGAGCTGTACAGAACATATGTCCAGGGTGCATGGTAATGTTTGGATATACTCATAGTGGCAACAATTAAAAACCACAGCAGGGGGGGTACTGGGTTCCTGGCCAGTGGTGCTCTGTCGTGGTCCCTAGGGGAGCAGCAACAGTCTCCCAGGTACAGTGGCGGGGACTGGGAGGGAGTGAGGGTTCAACAGTGAGCCCCTGATGCTAATGACTATGCTTGTGAGCTGATAAACCTAAAATAAGAACAAGGCCTAGAGCAACATTGTGCCTGGGAATTTCCTCCTGTCAGCCTTCATGTTACTCAAATGTGGCCAGTCTCGAAGCCAAACTCAGCATGTAAATGCAATGCCTTCCCCCCAGCGTGGGACATGACACCCGGGGATGAGCCTCCCTGGCAACGAGGGACCACTATCAACTACCAACTGATGATGCAACTGGAAAATGACCTTATACGGAAGGTTCAATGCGGATCAGCAAAATAGCCACGTCTACATAAAATACCATGACTTTAAAATGCTGTTTGACCTAAAGTAAGGGGGAAATGGAAAGGAGAAATGAGTTTATATGGCTACGAGTTTCTAAAAAAGAGTCTGGAGGCTGGCAGAAGGATTGCCCTCATGCACAACTGAGCAGAGTCAGAGAGACAGATAAAGGAGATACAACCCCCAGATATTGGTTCCTTTGAGGGCTAAAGAGACCCATGGGAGTTATGGTCATGGCCGATGGGGTTAACTACCAGGGCAGATGGCCCCTCTTTGGAAATGGTGTTTATGTGTGATGAATCTGGACTCAGATGGGATCTCCCTTCATAAGACTTTCATGCTAATGTGCTGGAGGTGCAGTTAATGTTGGGGTTTAAGATATATTTAGGGGATTTGAATCTCTGGACTGACAATGTGATAGCCAGGTCCTGAGCCTCAACAAACTCCAGCACCTACAATCTGATCTACTGGACTTACCACACTCAGCTAAGATGGAGTTGAAGAAGGACAACCACCACACCATGGAGCCTAGAGTGATTACAACTGAAAATGGGAGGATTGCATCCAGCATCCATGTGGAATCTGAGCCTCCTCTTGACATAGAGGTGCAATGGACACAACCAATCCAATGTCCACATAGAAGAGGTGGCATTGGATTGGGAAAAGTGGACATGGTGGACGATGGGTATGGGGAAAGGCAGGAAGAGATGAGAGGTGGAGGCGTCTTTGGGACATGGAGCTGCCCTGGATGGTGCTTCAGAGGTAATCACCGGACATTGTAAATCCTCACAGGGCCCACTGGATGGAATGGAGGAGAGTATGGGCCATGATGTGAACCATTGTCTATGAGGTGCAGAGGTGCCCAAAGATGTACTTACCAAATCCAATGGATGTGTCATGATGATGGAAACGAGTGTTGTTGGGGGGGGGGAGAGGGGGGGGTGGGGGGGTGGGGTTGAATTGGACCTCACATATATATTTTTAATGTAATATTATTACAAAGTCAATTAAAAAAAAAAAGCCATAAGGGACAATAAAAAAAAAAAAAAAAGAAAGCTATTTTAAAAGAAGGGGTATTTTGATCACTTTGAGATTTGTTGATAAAAAGATTAGATTAAAAAAAATTCCTGCAGAAACAAAAACAATTTTAAAGATGGATTGAGAGACTTTAAAAAAAAAACATGCCAAAGTATTATGAGGGTATCTCTTAAAGGTTTGAAGGAAACCTTGACTTAATTGATTTACAAACATATTTATAGATACGTATCAACAAAAATGGCTTTGTGCCTGGAGATGGGTGTATGTATATACACATGTGCATGCACTCATAATTGTTAATGAACTCCAGAAATTCCTTATTTCTTTAGAAATAATTTTCTAAAGCAATTTTTCTACTGCCCAGGAAAACATGTAAACATGTCTCAAATTTCAGTACCCTCTGTACTCAAAAGTCTATCTCCAACTCCCCTAAGGTATGTAGCTGTGCTTCTTATATCTCATTACTTTTGTCATACCCACAATCACCTATATATCATTTATTTATTATGTCTTTAAAGCAACATTTTTTATTTAGCTTTATACTAAGCAATATTAGGAAAATCATGGGTTTGATGTTATATATTTATGCATATTATGCATATTTATATGTTATATAATTACATTTAGATATTTATAGTTATGTTTGTAATATATATAAAGGAATTACAAGAGTATTTAAATAAACTCATTTATTTAAATTATCAAGGTATCACACTTTAGGAGAAACATTGGCCTGTAGGATATAGTATCTTATCTATAAAATGAAGATAATATCCACATAAAAAGTTATTAGGAGAAACAAATGAAAGAGTATATAAAAGCAGTATATAAAAAGCAATTTGAAACTGTAAGGTGCTTTACATGTTTAGTTGACTATCACACACACGCACACACACACACACGGTCTCCCCCTACTGGCTATTAAAAGCAGAGCACAGTAAATTGCTTTAGCAGTGGTAAATATAATACAAACAATAACATGGGGTATAGGTTTTTATAGGTATATACCTGGAGGGTAAAAGAATGAGGTTTTGAGTTTTTAAAAGTCAATATTTAAAGGAGATAAATGGCTTTTAAATTTCATAATCTTATCACTTTAGCCCATAGGGCAGAGAGAACCTACTTTATTGTGAAACCGAGAGTTTGAGATAAAGCAGCTATTAAAACTAATAACAACTTTACTGTATGGAATTTATGATTTCAAGGCAGCTAATGCAGTAGCTTTCTGCTTTATATAGTTAAAAAGATAATGCCTGAGTGAACTTTGCCTGTGGTTTGCTAGGGATGACTGTTTATCCAGTAGCCTATAAATATACTGTAAACTAATGATATTCCAAATGAGGAGAGATCGTAGCCCCTATAAGCATATTAGAAACAGCAAAAACAACAGCAGCATCTCAGCATAATTCAGGTTTTAATTGTTTAGTGAGAAGCTATAAGAACAAGGGTTGGTTCATTCCACTGGCAGCTACCATATCTCCAGAAAGACTAACATGGCCTCCAATGAATCATGAGAGATTATACAACGCAAACTGGGTACTCTGGATCTAGTTCTATTTTGTTGGTTGAATATTATTTTAATCACTCCTAATATATCAGGACTACCACTTTGTCTGGCAAACAGCTGGTGGTCAAAAACTTGACAAAATAAATTATTAGGCCAATCTCAACTCCACCTGTATTCACGATAAAGCCTTTACTAAATTATAAAGAGAATGGAAAACAATATTAAACAAATAAAAACAATTTTGTGGTAGACTGGGAGAAAATACAGGAGATTTTGTTTGAAAATTATTTTTTGGAGTAATATGTTCTTGTGAAAAAACCATATACTGTTTTTAGAAATATATATTTTCATTGATCTTATGTGTATTTCCTAATTAGATGGTCAATCCTTGAATGATGGCACCATATCATACATTTCTTTGGAATGGTGGTGACTAGTTAAATGCACAGCAGGTAATCAATAAAATCTTATTCAATTACTTATACTCTGGTTTCTCTTTAGAATTCTTTAGAATTCATTACTAAAGTATAATTTATTACTTTATGATATGCTGAGAAAGATATGCTGTTTTTCCTCTAATCTTTTGAAAAGTGCATCAAAGATGTTTCCTCAATTACTGTTCCATCTCCTTTATAAGCTGGAAAGAGGAAAAAACTACTGTCTCTAAGGTCAAAGAAATTGAGGAAAGAAGATGGCATGGTTCAGATCCCATTTTCCTTAGCTATATCTTAGGAAGAGAGCTTATATCTACTGATTTCCAACAGCATCATCAGAAAATGAAGGATTAAAAAAAAAAGGAGTAGGATTCCCTAATAATTTGATTATTGGATTTCCCAATAATTTGAGATAAAGCGTTTTCCTGGGAAAAATAAGAGAATGCTTTCAGGCAAAAGTTCATGACAGCAGTTTCAGTGATAACACAATTACTCATAGCCTGGCTATGCAGGCCAACTGAAAATAAGACATTTCTCTGTTCCTTGCTAGTATTTATTAGATACAAATAAGACTTATTGGTTTCTGCTTTTTCATAGTCTCAAAGAGTCAGGTTCCCATATATGAGTATTACTTTGGCTATCTATGCCAAAGAAAGGGCAGACTAAATTAATAAATAAATTCTGCCAGTCCTTGAAGAATTTGGTTAGGAGACTGTTCAACAAATCCAAATATGAAAACTGGAGCAGTGGAGAGGATTGTGGGAATATGGCAGAGTAGGAAACCCCAGGAATCAGTCCTTCCACCAGAACAACTATTAAACAGGTAGGAATTGTCTGAGTCAACTATTTGAAATCCTGGAATCTAATAGAATACTTGTAAAGCATCCATAGAAGAGCAGAAGGAAGAAGCTGGTAAATTATGGTAAATACCAGCAAATTGCTTTCCATGTAGTGGTTATTATTGGCCAGTCCCCACTCTTGAGGCAAGCAGCAATGGAATCCAGCTCCTTCTATAGCTTGTTGGTGCCAAAAAAGGGACATAAAAATCTACTTTCCCAAGATCTGGGGTGGGCATGGGTTGATCACTGATCATGGCTTTTTTTAAGCTACTTTGGATTGCTAGGGATGGCTCTGAGGGCAGCCCTGGTTCCAATCCAACCTGGAAAAAGGCAGCAGAGGTGACTGAAAGATGGTATGCATTCTCAGAACTGTGGAGGACAGCTGAAGGGCTGGATAGACTGGGCAGGTCAAGAAAGCACAGGCAAGAAGTTCCTGGTGCCCTCTTGGCCCCTCCCTCACCCTCTCTCCAAGGCAGTATGGAGCCAGCAGGCACTTCTTTTGGGGGTCCCTCATCTCATTCCAGCTGGGAAAGACTGAATTAGCGAACGCTTCTCCAGCATGTTCTCCCACCAATCTGCCATCCAGGCAAAAGCAGCTTGAGACAGGGAAAGCAGTATTGCAGACAATGCAGGCAGATGGCCTAGAGCAAAGGCTTACCTGCTTTGAGTCCAGCAGTGGGAGAAGGAGGAGGAGGTCTATTTCCTGGGAAGTGGAGGGGGCATTCAAGCTCCTGTAAACAGGAGAACTCCTAAGTCACTAAGAAGCACAAGCCCAGAATAAGACACAGGCCCAGAAAAGACAGGGTAGACCCTGCACTGTGCATTAGCCTTGGGCTGACCTTCCTGATAACAGGGCTGACACTCAATACATGATCTTGCAATGATGGATACAGGCTATGTTAAATTTCACCAAAATTTGTAAAAGTGTATGGTCCAAAATGTAAACCATAATGAAAATCATTGACCATGGTTAGTAGCAATGCTTCAATATTTGTATGTCACCTGTAACAAATGTACCACCCACAAGTAAAATGTTAATTCTAGGGGAAAGGGTAAAAGGGGGAGGGTGTTAGGTATATGCGAATCCCCTATATTATGTATGTCGCTTTTCTGTAACTTAAAGCTTCTTTGAAGATAAAATGAAGAAAATTAGACACTGGGGAATTAAATGGAAGAAAATGTCACTGTACATTCAAGATGAGATCTTACAGTGATGAAAGACATAATGCCAAAATTTATTTTTAAAAATTTTATTCTTTTAAAATTTTTTATGAATTTTAGTTGTCATTTTAAAAATTATCATTATTATTTCATTTTCTTATTAATTTTATTCAGTTATTTTGTTGGCTTCATTTTTTAAGAAGTTTTGGATTACAGAAAGGTTACAACTGTGGCAGGGGAGGACCACTGGTGCAGGGTATCAGTGATGAGGGATGCGTGAGAGGAAGTTCACCTGGGACATACCTATAAGGCATATGAAAGAGTTCAAGTGTACATGGGGCATTGTCACAGTGGGTGGAGATCCACACAATAACTGAAAGAATATCCAATTCCCATCCTAGGGAGTTCTGCCACATTCTCCAATGGGACAGCAAGAATCCCTCAAGTACAGGGGCAGTGACTAGTGAAAGAAGATGGACCACTGATGGGTTCTTGATACTGATGAACCTTTTCTTTTGAAATTGAAAGAGACTAGTATTATAGGTTGCCTAAGAGTTACCTCTTGAGAGCATCTTTGTTGCTCAAATGTGGCCTCTCTCTAAGCCAAACTCAGCATATAAATGTATTACCTACCCCCTGCCATGGGACATGACTTCTGGGGATGAGCCTCCCTGGTGCCAAGGGATTTCTACCAAGCACCAACTAGCAATACAACTGGAAAAAGACCTTGACCAAAAGGGGGAAAGGTAAAGACAAATGAGTTTATATGGCTAGGAGACTTCAAAGTGAGTCAGGAGGTCATCCCAGAAGTTAGGTTTTTGCATGCCTCAGCAGTATCCCATTAACTGCCACAGTAAATAGTGCCTCAAATAGTGGGACTACTGAGGACTCTGGAGACATTTGGACACTATAGGCAGGGCTGACAGCTCAGGAGTTTGGTGCCTTGCCAGGAGGCGCTACTTTGGAATTTGTACTCCTCAGTGTGACTCAGATGTGGTTTCTCTAAACGTGGCTCTTCTGCCCCTTCTATTTGAACCTATGCTTAGTACTAGAGTTGAAAGGTTTATGTCTAAGAGACTTAAATCTTTGGGCTGTTCTTATACTAGTCAGGCTCTGAATCTCAACAGAGTTGCAACACCTCTTGATTTCATTGGACTCAGGACAACTAACAAGGAGATGATGATGAACAATGACTATCCTAAGTAACAGAGAGAGTCTACAACTGCAAGCAAGATAGTCTCATCCATCTGCCCCACGGGATCTAAGCCCCCCTTTCAATTAGAAGTGGAGTGGGCATCACCATCCCAGAATCCTCAGGATTGGGCAATGAATGATGGACTAGAGTAGACTTACTGTTATTCTACTACAGACTTATTGTTAGTGTAGCAACAGAAGAACTTTTATCATCCATGTGGAGGCAGTGGCTATCAGAGGTTCTGAGAGGAAGGAGAAAAATAGGTGTAATAATATAGAGGCATTTCTAGGACACTGGAATTGTTCTGAATGATGTTGCAATGACAGATACAGGCCATTATATATCTTGTCATTAACTTACAACATTGTGTGGGAGAGAGTTTAAACTATAATCCACACTTAGTGTCAATGCTCCAATATATGTGTATACATTTGTGGTACAAATGTGCCACACTAATGAAGGATGTTGTTAATGTGGAAAGTGTGGGAGGGGTAGAAAGTGGGGCATATGGGAACATCCTACATTTTTTATGCATCATTTATGTAATATAAAATCTTTATAAAACAAAACAAAACAAAACAAAGAAAGTGGACCATAGCAGCATGGGGGGCAGATGTAACTGGAGTGGATGGCGCACCTGTTTCCTCTGTGTGAGGACATGGGTTTAATCCCTGGTACCTCCTCAAAAATAAGTAGCATGAACAAATAAGGACTTCTGATAAGGTTACCACTAGTAATTATAAATACCAGTACTATTTTTATTGCATTCTTGGGTATGTAACTCTACTTCTTACTTTTTATAGGTGCTAAAATGGAAATGCATAAAAAGTAATGAAAATCTATAGTTTTGGACATACAATATATAAAGGTATAATGTGTAGCAAGTACAAAAAAAGGTTGGAGAATGGGGGTATAGGAACAGTGTATGTGTATGCTATTGAAGTTAGTATCCAATCAAATATGATATTTATATATTTATGAAGGTTAACCACAAGGAAAATACATGAAAAATATATCCAGATATAAATGAGAGTGACTGAATATGGTATAATACCAAAAAATTCAAATAAATATAAAAGTAGGCATCAAAAGAAGAATTGAGAAACAAAAAAGGTATGATACTTACAAACACTAAATAGCAAAGTGGCAGAAGAGAGTCCTACATTATCAGTAGTGAATTTAAATATAAATGGATTAAACTCTCCAGTCAAAAGACAGAGATTGGCAGAATGCATAAACATTACCCAACAATATGCTGTCTAAAAAAGACTCACCTTAAATTCAAAGATATAAGTAGGCTGAAAGTGAAAGGATGGAAGAAAATATAGCATGCAAGAAGTAACCAAAAGAGAGCAGAGGTAGCTATAGTAATATTAGATAAAATAGACTTTAAGTCAAAAGTAGTTTCAAGGGACAAAAAACAGTCATTATATACTTATAAAGGGGTCAATTCAACAAGAAGTGGTAATAATTATAAATATATATGTACCTGTGACAGTTTGAGATTATTTTATGAACCCCAAAAAGAGAAATATTATGTTTGTAAACTAATATATTCCTCTGGGTGTGATACCCTTTGATTGCATTAAGTTCAGCTGAGGAGTCTTTGATTAGCACACCTGTTAAGATTAGGGCTTTTTGATTTGACTGAATCAGTAAGTGTGACTAAAGTTGAGTCCCTGAGTACCCTGCTCACTTGCTGGGTCTGATATAAATGTACACTCACACAGAAGACAGACATACAGGAAGAGAGTGCTCAGACATCTGGTCATGCGCAAAAAGAAGACTCAAACTGCTGAAGCCTCAGGGAGAGATGAGTCACTTTGCCTGATACTTTACAGCTGAGATTGGATAGAATTGCTGAGACTGACATAGGAAGCCCTATGCTGGCCTGCAGCTAAGACTGGGAAGAAGCGGGGCCCTTGGAGCCTAAAGAGGAAGCAGCCCAGAGGGAGAGAAGGCAGAGGGAGAGAAGGCAGAGATGGTGGTGACCATCTTGCTTCAACATGTGTAACTGACTTGGATGAGAAAGTAAACTTGAATAGGATTTTTTATAGCCTTTTAACCGTAAGCTTTTATCCCAAATAAATAACCTTTATAAAAGTCAACAGATTTCTGGTACTTTGCATCGGCAACCCTTTGGCAGACTAATACAGCACCTAAAAGCAGAACTCCCAAATTTATGAAGCAAATATTTATGTATTTGAAAGGAGAAATGAACAGTTGTACATTAATAGTAAGAGACTTTAGCCCACCATTTTCAATAATGGATAGAACACCTAGACAGAAGATCAATAAGGAAATACAAGACTTTGACAATACTCTAAACAAAGACATATATAGGCCACTTTACCCAACAAGAAAAGAATACTCAGAATGCACAAGGATCATTCTTCAGGGTAGATCATAACTTAAGTCACAAAATTAGTCTCAAAAAATTAAAAAATAATAAAATCATACAATGCATCTTCTCCAACCACATGGAATGAAGCTAGAAATCAGTAATGGAGAGAAAAATGGAAAATTCACACATATGTGGAAATTAAACAATATACTCTTAAATAACCACTAGGTTGAAGAGGAAATTGCAGGAAAAATTGAGAAATATTTTGAGGCTTATGAAAATGAAAATACATAACATACCAAAACTTATGTGCTGCAGCAAAGACAGTGCTAAGAGGTAAATTTATAGCTCTATTGCTTACATTAAAAAAGCTTTCAGGGAAGTGGATTTGGCTCAATGGATAAGAGCATCTGCCTACCATATGGGAGGTCCAGGGTTCAAACCCAGGGCCTCCTGACCTGTGTGATGAGCTGGCCTACCCACAGTGCTGATGGGCGCAGGAGTGCCTTGCCACTCAGGGGTGTCCCCCACGTAGGAGAGTCCCATGCGCAAGGAGTGCACCCTGTAAGGAGAGCTGCCCAGCGCGAAAAAAGTGCAGCCTGCCCAGGAGTGGCGCCGCACACACGGAGAGCTGATGCAGCAAGATGATGCAACAAAAAAAGAGACACAGATTCCCAGTGCTGCTGACAAGAATATAAGCAGACACAGAAGAACACACAGCAAATGGACACAGAGAGCAGACATGGGGCGGGGGCGGTATGGAAGGGGAGAGAAATTAAAAAAAAAAAGCTTGCAAATTAGAGACCTAACCTCAAAACTGGAAGGTCTAGAAAAAGAAAAGTTAACTAAACCTGAGGTGAGCAGAATGAAAGCAATAACAAAGATTAGAGTGGAAATAGAGAATAAAAAAACAATAGAGAGAATCAACAAAACCAAGAGTCAGTTACTTGAAAAGATCAATAAAATTAACCTTTAGTGAGACTGACAGAGGAAAAAAAGAGTGGACACAAATAACTAGAATCAGATGAAAAGGGGGACACTACTACTGAACCCATTGAAATAAAAAGGATTATAAGAGGAAGTTTTGAACAACTGTACACCAACAAATTAGATAATCTAGATGAAATGGATAGATTTGTAGAAACACATAAAAACCTATACTGATTCAAGAAGAAATAGGAAATCTCAACAAACCAATAATTAGTAAAGAGATTGAGTCAGTAATAAAAAACCTCCCGACATTACACTTGGGAGTGACATTATCAACATGGCAACATAAGGCATCCTCTGAAAAAGTCTTCCCTCAGAATCAGCTAATAAAAGGACAAATCTCACTTGCTTAGAACTTAGGAGAACAACAGAGATTTAAGAAGGACTCCACAAATGCTGAATCGAAGAAAAAGAAGAATAAGCTACAAGAGCAGGCAGGAAATTTCCCTCTCAGACCTGCTGATCCACTGCTCTCCCCCTCACTGGGTCACAGGCAGTTTGGGAGTCACCCATAGGCAGAACAGCTCGGGTTCCTCCTGCAGAGGACACAGACTTTAGAGGCACTCACAGTAGACAGTTAGAACCCCACACATATTCAGGCACAGGGACCCACTCCACAGAGATCCAGGGAGGAGCAGCAGCTGCTATGGCATGCTGCATACAAAAGGGCCCTTGGGGGGTGGGGGCTTGAGGGAAGAGAGACTGGCAGAACTGTTGGCAAGAGCTGCACTTAGTAAATTCAATTTCTGTTCATATGAACAACAAATGGACTTTTCTGGAGTAACCTGTCTTTTCTGGATTGACCTCACCTGGATCCGTGGGGTGAGATACCCTAAATGGTGATGAAGCCAGAGGCAGAAAAGCCTCACGTGGGAAAAAAAAAGGAGGGAGAGTTAAACTGAACTGCTGTAAGACAGGAAGGTTATAGAAAAGTGTAAGGAAAGAGGGCATTGAATGAGGGGGAGAATTTAAACAAATCATTTTAAATTGAGCTGAGGAGAAAATTCTGTACAAAACCAACAGAACAGATCAAGATTCTCATAAAAGGAATAAAGGAAAGGAAGCTTTCTCCTGGAGTGAAACAATTGCACAAAAAATGGAATCTTAAAAATTCTATCACATAGGGAGTGGATGTGGCTCAAGAAGTTGGGTGCCCGCCTCCCACATGGGAGGTCCCAGGTTTGGTTCCCAGTGCCACCTAAAGAAGATGAGCAGACACAGCAAGCAGACACAATAAGCAGAAAGATGAGGGAGCCACTTTGGGGGAGGGGAGGTGTTAACAAATAAAATAAAATAAATCTTAAAAAAAAAATTCTATCATATATCCAGGACAAGAATCAGATGAAGAGCCAAGAAAATCTCAACAGTTAAACACGGGCTACTCTAAAGGTCTACAAATAACTTGGGCCAAGTGTCAAAGAAGAGCCTTAAGACAAAGCCAATTAACAATAAAACCCTAGAAAAGGGCAGACTCAGTGGTCGGGCATCTGCTTCCCAAGTACAAGGTGCTGGGTTCAATCCCCAGTACCTCCTAAACAAAACAACCCTAGAAAAAAAGGGAGAAACTGACCTTCATAGTTAATTCATCAAGGTAAACAGATGCCCAGACATCAGCAAATATTTACAAACCATACTAAGGAAGATATGCTCAGTCAAGGGAACAAATTAAAACTTCAAAGGAGACACAGAATAATCTCCTAAATCAATTCAAGGAGATGAAGGAAAATATGGACAAAGAGATAAAGGATATTAAGAAGACAATGTGGGAAGTGGATTTGGCTCAATGGATAGAGTGTCTGCCTACCACATGGGAGGTCCAGGGTTTAAACCCAGGGCCTCCTGACCCATGTGGTGAGCTGGCCCAAGTACAGTGCTGATGCGTGCAAGAAGTGTCATGCCACGCAGGGGTGTCCCCCGCATAGGGGAGCCCCACATGCAAGGAGTGCACCCTGTAAGGAGAGTCGTCCAGTGTGAAAAAAGTGCAGCCTGCCCAGGAATGGTGCTACACACACGGAGAGCTGATGCAGCAAGATGACGCAAGAAAAAAGAGACACAGATTCCCGCTGCTGCTGACAAGAATTCAAGTGGACACAGAAGAACACACAACGAATGGACAGAGAGAGCAGACAACTAGGGGGGCGGGGAAGGGGCGAGAAGGAAAAAAATAAAAAAGACAATGTATGAGCATAAAGAAGAATTTGAAAGTATATAAAAAATAATAGAAATTATGGGGATGAAATGCCCAATAATAGAGATTAAAAATACATTAGAGGGAGTAGAGGTGGCTCAAGGCACTGGGTGCCTCCCTCCCACATGGGAGGTCCCAGGCTCTGTTCCCAGTGCCTCCTAAAAAGAAGACAAGCACGCAACAGACAGAGAGAGCAGACAGCAAATGCAAACAACGAGGGGGTGGAGGGAATAAAAAAAATAAATCTTAAAAAAAATAGTGCAATCACACAGTATTAAAAAATATATTAGAAGCATATAATAGCTTATTTGAACTGGCAGGAGAAGAATTAGCAATCCATAAGACAGGACAGTCGAAATCTATAGTCAGAAGAATAGAGAATAGAAAAAATGAGCAGCATATACATCATGGGTATCCCAGAAGAAGAAGAGAAAGAAAAAGGGGCAGAAAGCATTTTTGAGGATATAATGGCTGAAAATTTCCCAACTCTTGTGAAAGAGTTAAACATACATATCCAAGATGCACACATATTCCAACAGAATGAATCTGGCAAAATTGTCCTTCAAAAATGAGGAAGAGTTTAAAATATTCACAGATAAAAAGAAACAGAGAGTTCATCAACAAATGATCTGCCCTGCAAGAATTAGGATAGGAAGTTCTGCAGTTTGAAAGGAAAAGGCAGGAGAGAGTAGCTTGGGGTAGTGTGAAGATATGAAGATCTTCAGTAAGGGTAACTAATAAGGTAAATGGAAAACCCTAAGAGTACTGTATCCTCAATTTATAACTTTACTCTTTAATTTCTATAAGACTCAGAACACATTTGAACAAGAAAAGACATATATCCTGATAATGGACATGCAAAATATAAAGGGATAAAATGGGACAAAAACAACATAAGAGGGGAAACGGGGATTTGGGAGAAGAGAACTTATATGCTTTTGAAGCTAAGTTGGTATCTTTCAAATTAGTAGGTTTCAGATGTAATGTAAAATAAACCCTATGGTAAACACAAAGAAGGTATTTAAAAATATGCAGAAACAGAAAAGAGAAAGTGAGCAGTCAGATACATCATAAAAGATCAACTACAGAGAAAAGGAGCTTTCAATAGTGGAAAAAAAGAGACAAAAAAAGATATGACATATAAAAACCAAAGGACAAAATGGACAAGGTACTGTCTTTACAGTAATAACACTGAAGGCTAATGGATTAAATTCCCCAAACTAAAGACAGATTGGCAAATGGATTTAAAAAAGCATGATCCAATTGTATGTTGTTTACAAGAGATTCACTTTACACCCAAAGACAGAAATAGGTTGAAAGTGAAAGGATGGAAAAGGATAAATTCGTGTAAATGTAACAACAACAACAAAAAAGTTTCGGTAGCTTAAATCCACTTTAAGTCAAAAGCTATTATAAGAGACAAAGAAGGACACTATTTTTTTTTTTTTAAAGATTTATTTATTTATTTAATTTCCCCCCCTCCCCCGGTTGTCTGTTCTCTGTGTCTTTTTGCTGCGTCTTGTTTCTTTGTCCGCTTCTGTTGTCGTCAGCGGCACAGGAAGTGTGGGTGGCGCCATTCCTGGGCAGGCTGCTCTTTCTTTTCACACTGGGCGGCTTTCCTCACGGGCGCACTCCTTGTGCGTGGGGCTCCCCCACGCGGGGGACACCCTTGCGTGGCACGGCACCCCTTGCGCGCATCAGCACTGCGCATGGCCAGCTCCACAAGGGTCAAGGAGGCCCGGGGTTTGAACCGCGGACCTCCCATATGGTAGACGGACGCCCTAACCACTGGGCCAAAGTCCGTTTCCCGACACTATATATTGATAAAAGGGGCAATCCACCAAATAACAATCATAAATATTATGTGCCTAACCACAGTGCCCAAAAATACATGAGGCAAACACTGGCAAAACTGAAGGAGAAATAAACACCTGTAAAAAACAGATGGGAACTTCAATAACCACTCTCATCAACAGGTAGAACATCTAGATAAAAGTTCAATAGGAAACAGAGACCTTGAATAATATGATAAATGAACTACACATAACAGACATAATCAGAACTTTGTGTCCCAAAACAGCAGGATATACATTCTTCTCAAGTACACATGGATCATTCTCCAGGAGAGACCACAAAACAGTTTCAATAAATTTAAGACTGAAATTTTACAAAGCATCTTCTCTAACCATAATGGAATGGAGCTGGAAATCAATATCAGGCAGAGAACTAGAAAATTCCAAAATATATGGAAGTTAAATAACACTCTCTTAAGCAATCAATGGGTCAAAGAAGAAATTAAAAGGGAGATCAATAAATACTTTGAGATGAATGAAAATGAAAATACAACATATTAAAACTAATGGGATGCAGACAAGGCAGTGTTGACAGAGAAATTTGGGGCCTTCAACATTTAAATTAAAACAGAAGAGTGAAAAGCAAAGACTTACCTGCACACCTGGAGAAACTAGAAAAAGAACAGCAAACTAAACACAAAGCAGGCAGAAGGAGGAAAATAACAAAGATTAGAAAAGAAATAAGTGAAATTGAGAATAAAAACAATAGAGAGAATTAAGATCAAGTGTTGGTTCTTTGAAAAGATCAACAAAATTGATCCTTTAGCTACACTAAGAAAGAGAGAGAAGATGCAAATATATAAAATCAGAAAAAAAAAATCAGAAATGAGGGGGATGATGACAATACTACTCATTCCACAGAAATAAAAAGGATCTTAAGAAGATACTATGAACAAGAGTATGCCAAAAAATTACACAACCTAGATGAAATGGACAGATTTGTAGAAACACACGAACAACCTACATTGACTTAGAAGAAATAGAAGAACTCAACAGACAAATTACAAGTAAAGAGACCAAATCAGTCATCAAAAACCTCGCATCAAAGAGCACCAGAAGCCTTCACAGGTCAATTCTACCAATCCTGCTCAAACTCTTCCAAAAAATTGAAGAGGAGAGAACACTATCTAACTCATTCTATGAGGCCGACATCACCCTAATACCAAAGCCAGATAGATTCTACAAAAAACAAAAAGTACAATTTCTCTTATGAGTATAGATGTACAAATTCTCAACAAAATACTTGCAGATCAAATCCAACAGCAAATTAAAAGAATTATGTTCAAGTGGGTTTTATTCCAGGTATGTAAGTATGGTTCAACACAAGAAAATCAAATGTAATACACCATATTAAGAAAATGAAGGGGATGGGAAACGGACTTTGGCCCAGTGGTTAGGGCGTCCGTCTACCACATGGGAGGCCCGCGGTTCAAGCCCCGGGCCTCCTTGATCCATGTGGAGCTGGCCCATGCGCAGTGCTGATGCGCACAAGGAGTGCCGTGCTACACAGGGATGTCCCCCGCATAGGGGACCCCCACGCGCAAGGAGTGCACCCATAAGGAGAGCCGCCCAGCGCGAAGGAGGGAGCAGCCTGCAGAGGAATGGCGCCGCCCACACTTCCCATGCCGCTGATGACAACAGAAGCGGACAAAGAAACAAGACGCAGCAAAAAGACACAGAAAACAGACAACCGGGGGAGGGGAAGGGAATTAAATAAATCAAAATAAATTAAAAAAAAAAAAAAAAAAAAAAAGAAGGGGAAAAAAAACCCCACATGATCACCACAAGAAATGTGGAAAAGGCGTTTGACAAAACCCAGCATTCTTTCTTGATAAAAACACTTAGAAAAATAGCAATAGAAGGAAACTTCTTCAACATAATAAAGGGCATATATGAAAACCCCACAGATACCATCATATTCAATGGTGAAGACTGAAAGTTTTCCCTCTAAAATCTGGAACAAGACAAGGATCCCCAATGTTACTTCTGTCATTCAACACTATACTAGAAGTTCTAGCCAGAGCAGTTAGAAAAAAAAAAAAGAAATAAAGGGCATCCAGATGATGCTGCAAATGACATGACCCTATAAACAAAAGGTACTGAAGAATCCACAAAAAAGTTCTTGAGCTAATAAGTGAATTCAGTGAATGGTGGAGTACAAGATCAACACCCAAAAATCAATATCCATACATAAGCAATGAACAATCAGAAAAAGATATCAAGAAAAAAATTCCATTTACAATAGCAACTAAAAGAATCAAATACCTAGTAATAAATTTAAGCAAGGATGTGAATGACTGGTACACAGAAAACTACATAACATTGACAAAAGAAATCAAAGACCTAAATAGAAGACATTCCATGCTCATAGATTGGAAACCTATTGTCAAGATGTCAATTCTACACAAAATGGTTTAGAGATTTGATGCAATTCCAGTCAAAATTTAAACAAACTACTTTGCAGAAATGGAAAAGCCAATTATCAAACCTATATGGAAGATTTAGGGGTCCTAAATAGCCAAAGCTATCTTGACAAAGAAGAATGAAGTTGGAAGACTCACATTTAAAGCTTATTACAAAGCTACAGTGGTCAAAACAGCATGGTACCAGCACAAGGATAGATATTTTGACCAATGAACTTGAATTGAGAGCTAAAAAATAAGCCCTTGCATCTATAGCCAATTAATTTTTTAAAAAACAAATCAATTTATTGGTACATATGAATAAAGCATAAAACCATCCAAAATGTACAATCAATGGTAATTGGTGTAATCACATATTTGTGCATTCATCACTTCAGTCATTTTTAGAGGACTTTCATTATTCCAATAATAATAACAATAATAAACAAAAGCCATCACCTCTCAATCTTTCTATGCTTCCCCTGCCATATATAGCTGCTATTCCTTTTCCTTTTCTCTGGTTTATTTGTATTTATATTTTGTAAAAACACTCTTATGTGCAAGAACAATCATATTTGTGTTTTATATGAGGTTTTATTACCTTATACAGTCCCTTGGTACAGTTTTTAGCTTTCTTTCTAGTATACATGATCTTAGATTTTCCCTTTCAACCACTGTCATACCCATATAATAGCTCTGCTAGTTACAAACACCATGAAATGCTTTCACCATTTCTATTCATTTCCAAAAGTTTACAAACAATCTTTTTATTAATTCTGCACAGATTAACCCTCGGCTTTTTATTCTCTTCCCTCCTATTTTCTGGTGACCTATATTCTAATGATTAACTCCATGAGTTTACACAATATATTTAGTTCATAATAGTGTAATCATACAGTATTTGTCCTTTTGTGTCTGGCTTGCTTCGCTCAATATAACGTCCTCCAGGTATATCTGTGCTGTCATATGCTTCACAACTTCATTTCTTCTTACCATTGCATAATATTCCATTGTGTGTGTACACTATAATTTGTTTTTGGACACCTGGGTTGTTTCCAACTTTTGGCAATTGTGAATAACACAGTTATGAGCATTGGTGTGCAGATGTCTGTTCATGTCTCTGCTCTCAGTTCTTCTGGGTATATAGTAATGGTATTACTGGGTCACATGGCAAGTGTATATTCAATTTCCTTAGGAATTTCCAGACAGTCCTCCACAGTGGCCGTACCATTCTACATTCCCACCAACAGTGAATAAATGTTCCTATCTTTTCACATCCTCTCCAACATTTACAGTTTTCTGACTTTTTCATAGTCAGTTTATTAGGAGTGAAATGATATCTCATGGTTTTGATTTGCACTTTCCTAATCACTAGTGAAATGGAACGTTTTTTCATGTGTTTCTTGCCATTTGAATTTCTTCTTTGGACAACTGTCTTCAAGTCTTTTGCCCATTTTTAAATTGGGTGGTTTGTCTTTTATTGTTGAGTAGTATGATCTCTTTGTATATCATGGTTATTTATTAAACCCTTACTGAAGATGTGACTGCCAAATATTTTCTCCCAGTGAGTTGGGTGCCTTCTCACAGTTTGACGAAGTCCTTTGAGGTGCAAAACTGTTTAATTTTGAGGTGTTCCCATTTATCTATTTTTCCTTTTGTTGCTCATGCTTTGAGTGTAAAGTTTAAGAAACTACCGCCTACCACAAGATCTTGAAGATGTTTTCCTATGTTTTCTTCTAGTAGCTTCATGGTCTTGGCTTTTATATTTAGGTCCTTGATCCATTTTGAGTTAATTTTTGTATTAGGTATGAGAGAGGGATCTTCTTTCTTTCTTTTGGATATGGATATCCAGTCTTTTCAGTCCATTTGTTGAAAAAACTTTTTTGGCCCAGCTGGGAGGGCCTGACCTTGTCAAAAGCCACTTGACTATAGATATGAAGGTTTATTTCTGAGTTTTTGATTTGGTTTCATTGGTCAATGTGTGTCTTTATGTCAGTACCATGCTAGGTTTTTTTTGTTTTTTGTTTTTTTCAAACTGCCGCAGCTAAGTAATACGCTTTAAAGTCTTTGAGTGAGTTCTCCAACTTTGTTCTTCTTTTTAAAAAATCTTTTTGGCTATTCAGAGCCCCTTACCCTTCCAAATAAATTTGATATTGGTTTTTCCATTTTTGCCAAAAAGGCTGTTGGGATTTTTATTGGGATTGTGTTGAATCTGTGGATAGAATTGAAATCTTAATGATATTTAGTCTACAAATCCATGAACACAGAATGTCTATCCATTTATTTAAATCTTCTTCAGTTTCTTTCAGCAATGTTTTGTAGTTTTCTGAATGTAGGTCCTTTATGTCCTTGGTTAAGTTTATTCCTAAATATCTGATTGTTTTAGTTGCTATTATAAATGGAATTTTTTTGTCATTTCCTTCTTAGATTGCACATCAGTAGTGTATAAAAATGCTATTTATTTTTGTGTATTAATCTTGTACCCTGCCACTTTGCTGAACTCACGTATTAGTTCTAGTAGCTTTGTTGTAGATTTTTCAGGAGATTCTAAATATAGGATCATAACATCAGCAAATAGTGAAAGTTTAACTACTTCCTTTCAGATTTGGGTGTCTTTTATTTCTTTATGTAGGTTAATTTCTCTAGCTAGAACCTTTAACACAGTATTTATTTGTTAATAATTTTTAAATTTATTCATTTCTCCTCCCCCCGCCCATCCCAGTTGTCTGTTCTCTCTGTCCATTTGCTTTGTGTTCTTCTGCATCTGCTTGCATTATCAGGTGGCACTGGGAAACTGCGTCTCTTTTTTGTTGCGTCATCTTGCTGCGTCAGCTGTCCGTGTGTGTGGTGCCACTCCTGAGTGGGCTGCGCTTTTTTCACATGGGCTGTCTCTCCTTGTGGGGTGCACATGTTGTGCGTGGGGCACTCCTACATGGGGGCGCCCCCGCGTGGCACAGCATTCCTTGTGCATGGCAGCACTGTGCATGGGCCAGCTTACCATACAAGTCAGGAGGCCCTGGGGATTGAAACCTGGACCCTCCATATGGTAGACAGACACTCTATCAGTTGAGCCACATCTGCTCCCCTTTAACACAATATTGAATAACAATGGTAACAGTGGGCATCCTTATCTTGTTCCTGATCTCAGCAGGAAAGTGTTCAGTCTTTGATCACTGAATACAATGCTAGCTTCAGGTTTTTCATATATACAGTTTACCATATTGAGAAAGTTTCCTTCTGTTCTTACCTTTTGGAGTTTTTTTTTTTTTTTATCAAAAAAGGGTGCTATATTTTGTTGAATGCGTCTTCGGCACAATTGAGAGGATTATGTGATTTTTCTTCTTCAATTTATCAAAGTGGTTTATTATACTAATTGATTTTCTTGGGTTGAACCACCCTTGTATACTTGGAATTAAACCCACTTGATCGTGGTGTATAATTCTTTTAATGTGCTTTTGGATTCTGTTTGCAAGTATTTTGTTGAGGATTTTTGCATCTATATTCATTAGAGATATTGGACTGTAATTTTCTTTTTTTTTTTGTAGTATCTTTGTCTGGTTTTGATATGTGGTTTCATAGAAGGAGTTTGGTAGCATTCTTTTCTGTTCGGTTTTTTGGTAGAGCTTGAGCAAGATTGGTATTAGATCATCTTTGAATAACTGCTAAAATTCACCTGTGAAGCCATCTGGTCCCAGGCTTTTCATCTTTGGGAAGTTGTTTTTTTGTTTTTTTTTTTTAATATTTATTTATTTGTCCCCACCCCTCCTTCTTGTTTTTTGCATATGCTGTGTCTATTTGTTGTGTGCTGACCTTTTTTTTCAGGAGGCATGATGATTCGAACCTGGGACCTCCCATGTGGGAGGGGGCACCTAATCGCTTGAGCCACCTTTCCTCTCTGCTTTGTTGTGGTCTCTCATTATGCTTTCCTCCATGTGTCTTTTGTTGCAACATCTTGATGAGTCAGCTTGCCACGCCAGACCATTGCATCAGCTCACTGTCTTGCTTGTTTTTTTTTTTTTTAAAGATTTATCTTATTTATTTCTCTCCCCTCCCCCCTCCCCGCCCCCCTCCCCGCCCTAGTTGTCTGTTCTCTATGTCCATTTGCTGCATGTTCTTTTTGTCCGCTTCTGTTGTTGTCAGTGGCATGGGAATCTGTTGTTTCTTTTGTTGTTGTCGTTGCGTAATCTTGTTGTGTAAGCTCTCTGTGTGTGCGGAGCCATTCCTGGGCAGGTTGCACTTTCTTTCGCACTGGGTGGCTCTCCTTATGGGGCGCACGCCTTGCACGTGGGGCTCCCTTATGTGGGGACACCCCTGCATGGCAGGGCACTCCTTGCACACATCAGCACTGCACATAGGCCAGCGCCACATGGGTCAAGAAGGCCCGGGATTTGAACCGTGGACTTCCCATGTGGTAAACGGACGCCCTATCCACTGGGCCAAGTCCGCTTCCCATCTTGCTTGTCTTCCTTAGGCGGCATTGGGAACTGAATTTGTACCTCCCATGTGGTAAGCAGGAGCTCAATTGCTTGAGCCACATCCACTTCCCTTTGGGAGGTTTCTGATGACTGTTTTAATCTCTTCACTTGTAATTGGTTTGCTGAGGTTTTCTGTTTCTTCTAGGGTCAGTGTAGGTGGTTTGTGTGTTTCTAAGAACTACATTGTCTAGTTTTTTGGCATACAGTTGTACATAGTATCCTCCTATGATGTCTCTCTTATTTTTGTGGGGTCAGTGGTAATGTTCCTGCTCTCTTTTCTGATTTTATTTATTTGCATCTTCTCTCTTTTTTTCTTTGTTAGTCAAGCTAGAATTTGTTGATTTTGTTGATTTCAAAGAACCAACTTTTGGTTTTGTTAATTCTCCTAGCCAATAGATTTTTGACAAGGCTGCCCAGTCTACTCGATTGGTAAAGAATAGTCTCTTCAACACATGATGATGGGAGAACTGGATGTCTATTTGCAAAAGAATGAAAGAAGATACCTATCTCACACCATCTACAAAAATAACTAAAAAATGGAATAAAGACTTAAATATAAGAACCAGTAGTATAAAACCCCTAGAAGAAAATGTAGGGAAGTGTCTTCAGGATCTTGTGTTAGAAATGTTTTTTTTTTCTAGTGTGGTCATTCATTGCATTTGATGAATACATTTTGGAGCACTGCTACACAGAATGGATTATAGTTTACATATCCATTCCATTCAGTGAGGCAATGGTTTCTTAGGCTTTATACCAAAAGCACAAGCAACAAAATAAAAAATAGATCAATGGGACCTCTTCAAAGGATTTTATCACAAAAGTGGAAAGACAACCTACACAATGGGAGAAAATATTTGGAAATCACATATCTGATAAGAGTTTAATATTCAGAATATATAAAGAAATCCTACAACTGAAAAATAAAAAGACAAAGAATTCAATTTAAAAATGGGCAAAAGACTTGTATAGACATTTCTCCAAAGAGGATACCCAAATAGCTTAAAAACACATGACAAGATGCTCATTATCGCTTGCTATTGGTAAATGCAAATGAAAACCACAATGAGATACTATTTCATACTTATTAGCATGGCTACTATTAAAAAAGACACAAAATTACAAATGTTGGAGAGGATCTGAAGAAATAGGAACACTCATTCATTGCTTGTGGGAATGTAAAACGGTATAGCTGCTGTGGAAGACAGTTTGTCAATTCTTCAGAAAGCTAAATACAGAATTACTATATATGATCCAGCAATCCCTCTACCAGATACATACCCAACAGAATGGAAAGCAGGGACTCAAACAGATATTTGCATACCAATGTTCGTAGTGGCATTATTGACAATTGCCAAAAGATGGAAGCAACCCAAGTGCAATCAACTGATGAACGTATAAAAAAAATGTAGTGTATATGTGTATATATATATACACACACACACATACATACGAATGGAATATCATTCAACCATAAAAACAAATGAAGTCCTTATACATGTGAAATAAGCCAGACAGAAAGGACAAATATTATATGATCTCTCTCATATGAAATAATTTGAACAAGAAAACTCAGTTAGAAACAGAGTCTAGAACATTGATTACTAGGGGCTAGGTTGGGGATAGAGAATAGGGAGTTAATGCTTAAATTGTACAGAATATCTATTTAGGTTAATTTTAAAGTTTTGTAAATAAATGTTGATAACACATTCTTGTGAGTATAATTAACAGGTCTGAATTATATATGTGAATATAGGATGTATATATATTACTAGAACAAAAATTTTTTAAAAAATTCAAGGTACTGCAAAGCAAACAGTGAATCCTAAGTTAAACCATGGACTATAGTTAATAGTACGATGAGGGAAACGGACTTGGCCCAGTGGTTAGGGCGTCCGTCTACCACATGGGAGGTCCGTGGTTCAAACCCCAGGCCTCCTTGACCTGTGGGGAGCTGGCCCATGCGCGCATCCGTTCCGCGCCACGGCGTAGGGGAGCCCCAAGCGCCCCACGCGCAAGGAGTGCGCCCGTAAGGAGAAGCCGCCCAGCGTGAAAGAAAGTGCAGCCTGCCCAGGAATGGTGCCGCCCACACTTCCCTAGCCGCTGATGACAACAGAAGCGGACAAAGAAACAAGTTGCAGCAATAGACACAGAGAACAGACAACCTGGGGAGGGGGGGAATTAAATAAATAAATAAATCTTTAAAAAAAAATAGTACAATGATAAAAATATGCTCTCATTCATTGTATAAATGTACCATGCCAATACCTGTTGTTAATAATAGGGTGGTATATGAGAATTCTATCTCTTATGCATGTGTGTCCTGTAAAACCACAACTTCTTTAATTAAACAAACAAACAAACAAACAAAAGCTGCAGCAGCATACTCCTAGGTTTGTCAAAAAGCTATATAAAACACCTCTTCAAATCTGAATTACTAAGTTCAGGAACAATGCTAAATGTGAACAACTCACATATTGTAAATAAAGTCTATATTGTAGATACATAGTACATGACATTCAAACAAATTGGAGAGGAAAATGAGAAAAAAGAAATCCAAGCAAAGGTTGAAAAAGGGTCAAAAAGTTAAAAAATAACTTCCTGAAAAAATTCTCTTTGTAATTTTTTTCACTAGGACTTTTATTTCCCCCCTACTCACTAGATGTAGAAGACTGAATCCAGTTACTACTCAATGAACTATGGTAGCTGCTTTGTGCATAGATACAAATGGAATTTGCACGGGAAAATGCCACTGCTAATTACAGACGCCTACAGACCAAAGTCCACCAAGAAATCGTCTACAGTTTGGGGAGAAAAGAATTCCACAACACAATTTGCAATTAAAATATGTAAAGGAATTTGCCTTAAAAATGTGCTGATTATATAGAAATCCAGAGGCTTCACAGGAGTGAGAAAAGCAAAGCAAACAAGAAATAGAAAGATAGAGAATTTAAAAAATAACATAAGTTGGAAAGAATGAACCATTTGGGCACAAAAAAACCCAGAAACTTTATCAAGGAAAATACAATGATTTATGGTTTGATTGATGTGACAGTTCTAGTACCAGCAAAGGCATAAACAAAGGTGAGTATTTAAGTCTTGCTAGGACATCTCACTGTGGCTGTGCCCTACTCTATGCCAATATGATGCAGACATTCCCCAACTCCTCAATGGCTGTGGCACAAAAATTAATTTTTAAATGGGTTGCTTAGAGAAAGTACACATTTCCTACCTCTCATCCATCCAACTTCTATTTACCCATAGAAATATGTACTGAGTGCTTATGTGACAGCTGTTAATTTTCCTCTAAAAATGTTATAAATAGCAATTGGTTCCAGACAAGCACACAAAAGGCTTATTGATAATATTTATAAATATGAATCATGGGTCCTGGGAATTGAAGACTGCATATAATACAGGAGGAATGGCTAAGCAAAAGTGGAAGAGAATTTTAATTCCCCTTTTCTGTCCAAGGCTGGTCCCAAGACCATGTTTTAAAAGTAGACAGGGGGCCCTTTCCCCTGTCCTGTCCCTCTCTCGCAATCTGGTGCTGTTCTCTCCTTCCCACCTCATCCTAAGTACCCCCATGCTGCCCTAAAGTCCCAAGATGCTTGCCTCCACAAATTATTCCTTCTCTAAAATTACTTTTCTTTTCTCCTCCCAATCAACATTTTAATTTTCTGAAAGCAGTTGATGCCAACTAGAGGAAAATAATTCACAATAAGGTGTGAATGACTGATAGCTTCTTAACAAACGAATATATATGTATTAAAATACATGTATACTTCTTATTATGTTATATACTTATTAAATCAAATGAATTGGTGAAATTTTGAGAAATGTAACAAAATAAAAGTGAAAAATTTAAGACTGAAGAAAAACTTTATTTCTCTGGAAAAAAATGGCCAACTAGAAGGAGTTGTTTCCAGAATCAGCTGAAGTTCATCATGCTTTTCGTCCTTTCCTCCACTTTTATATCCAAGGATTCTGTAAATGTTCTAATTTGTTTTTAAAACAGTAACTATCAGAGTAGGGGCAAAGGGTTCTGATCATAGCAGGGTGGAGGCAGAAGCAGCCAGGTCAGGAAGTGTTTACCCATAAATATGCAAATACAGTAAAGGGAAGCACTAGAGTTTTGTTGTGATCTCTCCTGGCCAATTATTTTGCTGCATAAAAGGATTTGTCATAGAATTCTTTAAAAAGAAAGCTCCCCTGTACTTATAAAGTATGGTTAGGTTTCAAAAAAATTGAACAAACATGAAGTTTTTTAGGAGCAATATATATTTTCTTTAAATCAAAGGAAGGCACACACATACACGTGAAGTTACTAGTTTGTTTCAAAAGGCTGAAAATTTATTGGTGCCTTAAAATGTAATATGGAAGGAAGAAATGAATAAATTCTTGGCAAACCTTTTTGTCAAGAGAATAAAGGTTACAGATCTTACCCTGTTTAGACTGTGTGTGAGTGCTTGTGGGGTTTGTTCACATAAATAGAAATACAAGGGACTTGAAAATGTCTAGAATACTTGTCAATTACCTGTGTTTCTATCTTTTTACCACTACACTTTACCTCTATAGGTAGTTCAGTTGTTTATTTTTCTAGCCATTTCCAGGAAAGGGCACATGGGACTTGAGTATTTCCAGAGGGAGCTGTGGGATGAGCTGGGGAGCAGTTACATTAAACTCTTGGCCCAGAATGCAAAACTATTCAGAGGCTTAAGAAAAAAATTAAGAAGCATTAGTTTCCAGATTCCAAAATATAGCAGATTTGGCCCATAGATTTTTGTAGTTTAAACTTCTAGTTATTCACTCAATACCACAGATCTGTTCTAAGTGCAAAATGAGGCAGCAGTTCTGCTGTTTGAAGAGAAGGAAAGGCCCCCTGCCTGGCTGCTAGAGTCTCCTGAGGGTAATAAGTAAAACTATGTTCTGCTGCCTTGCCTAGTCAGAAGCCTCTGAAGCTCCTCATTTCCTTTTTCCATTTAAAGGTAACAGAAAATAATTTTAAGTGGAAGCCTTGTTAATAATTGGATTTCACAATGATTTATATATAAAAAATGGAGGAAACAGCTGGATTAAGTAAATACAAAACCCCTCTGGCACTTGCCCCTACCTTCTGTGTCTGTTGCCTCTGGATTGCTCTCACTTTGGGAACAGGACTCTCTCGGGAGGAAGAGGACTGCTGCCGGGACCGGCTCCCATTCTGCACAGGTTCGGCCACCAGGGCTGCAGATGCCACAGACATGCTGCCGGTGCTACGTAAGGAAGCACTATGTGGCAGGGATGGTGGGGCTTTGGCTCGGGCACCTAACCCAGCCTGGTCCATTTTTCGGATTTGGGCCTGCCCAGTACTATTTTGCCGTGGTAGAGCGAGAGGTATGTGTCTGTCTGGCACAGTGTGCCGCCTGGAGAAGTCCTCACTCTGAGTGCTACGTTTGGTGAAATCTTCCATGCTGCTATTGCTGGGTCCACTGAGTTTGAAGTCTTCACTGTTACTTTGGCTTCTGGAACTGGCAGTGCTTAGGTTCTCCAAACTGGAATCTACAGAGGCCTTTGGCATTGCTGGAATTGGGTTATTGAGGTGATAGACTGGATTCTGGAATGACAATGGCTGGAGGCTGCCAGGTTGGTTCAAGGCTGGGTGCAGGGGCCTTCTCACTTGGGGTGCACTCTGGGGAGTGCTCTGGGTTTCCCGAAGTTGTTTAATGCTGGCCACCTGGGCTATGGAAAGCTGGCTTCCGGTCAGGCGCACAGGCACATCGAGCATGACAGATGTGTGCTCCACTTGAGCAGCATGTGTGTCCTGAAGGTCCATGAGGGAGATGCTCCGACCATTGGGAAGACTACTTTCCTTTTCATCCTTTTCAGAGTAAGTCATGCTCTGGGAGGAGGCTTGTTGTACAAGTAATAATGTTTTCCCTCTGAAATAGCTTTCTGTATTGTCCTGGCTTGGTGATTTTAGTTTATGCAGATCACTGTGGAAAAGAAAAGGATTTTTAATTACAATAGAGGCAAATTCAAATAGCTAAGATTTCTCACTTCAGGTGTATGAACTTTTCTGAAGGCTTAAGGCTCAATGTACATATTTAGATTTCTTTCTAAATTCAGATTTCATCTTTCCAATTCTTAGGATAAATCCAACATTAAAAAATATCCCCACAAGGTGGAGAATAAGACTGTTGTACACCATTCAATTACTGTCTTTGATTTGATTTTTACTGGAATTCCAGTCATTTCCTAGTTAAATTTTAAGCCCTCCCAAAGTATTCCAATTCACACTTAACTGGTTCTGTTTAAATCTTCGAGGAGAAGCTCTGAGTGCACAACCAAAGGGACACAAATTTTGCCAATCCAAAGAGCAACTAAGCATCAACTTTGTATTTATCTGTATTTTATATGCCAGCTATAAAATAGTTTTTACTGTGCTTCTAGAGTTTTGAATGCTACAATGGTGAAAGCATCAATTTCATAAAGCTTTTAGTTTACCATTAAGCAGGACATAGATTTTTTTATACCTTTTTTGAATATATTGTAACTACATCATCATTACTAGAAAAATAAGTTGTCCTAGATCTTGGGTATTTAGCTCTGAGAGAGTAGTTCAAACTCTTTCGTTCATACCTGTCAGTGGGATCTTCAAATATTTTCTGTAGCCCAGAGGAGAGGCTTCCACTGACATTTGGACTGGAGTTATGCTCAGTGAAACGTCTCAGTTGCTGCTGTATTGGCGTAGGATTAGTCAGAGACTTGGTAATATCAGCAAGAACACGAGGGAGAGGGCCCAGTTTTGCCACGGTCGCCTGTAGGAAGGAATTTTCACCCTAATTGGATAATAAGCATTGCGACATCCACCACAGATTGATTTTGGGACAACGATGCCCATTGATGGAGGGGTGTAGGTTGGAAGGAAGGGTAGGTGTTTGCATATGGGTGTGGCAGGTTCATAATGCATTGTTATGGAGCAGCAGAACCATGGCGTCGAGATGGATGGAGGAGGCGAAACAAGGTGCAGCAGACATCGAGGAAAGAAAGGAAATAGAAATTAGGATTATGCAAATAAAAATAAAAGACATGCTCAATACAACCACACTACTGCCATTCCAACTTAAAACAGGCATGCAAAGCAAACTAAATATTTGGGAGGAGGCTAGTAGATCAAGGAGTGGGGGAGTAGGGGAAGAATCAAACATCTTCTAATTAAAAGGAACTTAAAAGACCAGAGGATCGACTAGGGTGATGAAAATTCCAAGGAAAAAGGATCATGTGAGAAAAGAAATGCATGCCAACATACAAGAAGGTGCTGCATTCAGGGGTCCAGAGCACTGCAGGGCACACGGTTGATATTGCCATTCACAGTTCCATTTCATCTTGGGAACACTGAACTCAGTACTAACTGAGTTTACAACACAGCTTTTTTTTTTTTAAACAGCAAAATCAGGTAAACAGTCTCTCTAAGATATGTTTAGATGTACTTCTGGTTCCCAGGACCAAACAGAGATTAAAGAGGAGAAAATGTGTTTACAAAGCAAAGCCTGTTAAAAAGACCTTGACCCTGAATAAGGCATTCCTATATCACAAGATAACTATAGCTGCATCCCACCAATGCAGTTATTCAACAAAGGATAACTTTTTAGTACTTGTTTATCCATCTCAATAGTGTTTTTGTCTAGAGAATCCTTATTCCCAAGGAAGTTATGGGGCCCCTCAACACAGTTTGGTATGGCTGTCTTTGAGTCTTCTTTGTCTTCTCAACAATCAAGACTCTTACCTGCTCAAATGGATTATAAATGCTACCTGAAGCATGCATTTACTTGTTCACCTCTCTTGAGGAAGTTACCCTCGGTACAGCTGCAACTTAAAGTTTAGCTAGCATTTCTAGAAGTGAAGAAGGGGTTTTATAGAATAAGGGGCAGTTTATTGTTTTACAAATGTTTAAGCACTTATGAAGACACCACCATTTAAATTTCCTCAGAAAATCGGTCTTTGTTAATAGGTTTTACTCCCCCCCAAATTTACCGGTACATTTTTAAGAATAATAGGAAAATGGAGGAGAACAAATACGCAAATCGTCATCACAGAAAAATAACTGTCTTTTGAAGTTATTCTAACATACCACCACACCTATTTATAAAGTACCTGTAGCAAACAAAAACATCAGTAAATAATTATTGAGATAAACTTAGCCAAAGTCTATTAACCTATTTTCCTTAATAAATCTATTCACTTCACAAAATCTCAGGAGGGAAATTGATTGGCATGGTATAAATTTAGTCATTAATATGGTATATAATAAAAATTCTTAGCTTCATATGGTACATAATAAAATCAGATAATAAGTGATTTAAAATGATAATTGTTCTCTGTATTCTTAACTCACATCTGTAGAGAAAGAAACATCAGGTTTTCAGATCTCAGGAGACTCTGTAGCACTAATAATTATATCAACCCTCTGAATTGCATAATAAAAAACCTCATGGGTAAAGCTACTTAAACATGATAATATTAGCATTTTTCTGCCAACACTTTTGGTAGAAATTATTAAATGAGGTTTCATATCATTCTATCATACATGATCAAGCTGTATACCCAAATAATTGATCTTAGTTTCTAGGTAAGTTTTCAGATATGTACCACATAGATAAATTTATAGACATACACTTCATTTATTCAGGTAATTGTTTTGAACTATTAATCATTGCATGACTTTCTAGAATTGCATGGTTTCTAGATGACATAGTTTTACTCAGAAATTATAAACCAATTACTCCCTGGCTCCTAGGGCAAAAGATTGCTTTTATCTAGCAGAAAGGGTGAGTGCTATCACTCTCTAGATACTCTTCAAAATTCAGATACATTAAAGTTAGGTTCCATATCTTCCATCTCCCATCACATTTCCAGCCTACTTTACCTTATCAAGTTGGGAAACTACTTCCCATAGTAAGGAATGCAAAACTGAAAGCTCTCGGCCCAGATCAATGTACCCATCAAAGCCTGGGGTGTTTGAGATGGTTTCTGGATTAGAGATTTCCAAGAGAAATCGCTTCATTCCACCCCATTCGTGCTCTAAGAAATCATTCATGAATGCCATGTATTCTTCTTTGTTACCAAACCTAAAGCAGAGGGAGAGAAAATGAGGAAGAACATATTTAGGAAAAGAGATGTGATCATTTTGAGTTGACTTTACACAAGGCTACAGATTGGGGGATGGTGGTGTATATATAAGTAATTTTGTTTATTATCTATGAATAATACATGTTAAAACACACTCTTTTAATATCACTTTATTACATAGAAACTTTGAATAGCTTTCTATTATCTGGAAGGTAAAGTTCAAATTCTTTTATCTGGTATTTAATGTTCTCTATTATAAAGCATGTTTACCTATCAAATGGTCACCAGCACAAACCTTCAATATTGCTAACTTCTTTCGGAGTCTCCAAATATATTATACTTTTTTTCTTCTCCAAGACTTTGCTTATGCTATTTATTTCCACTAGAAAAAAAAGTCTCTCTTTCTTTGCCTATCTTGATTCTAGCTATCTTTGGGACTGACCTTAGTTTCATAAAACTTGTTCCAAAATACAGTAGAAATAAATTTTTACCAGAATTAGCTAAAATATGGGTAAATATATTTACTTCTGGGTTGGTCTGAATTTAAGGCACACAAAGTTAAAATAATATACTTCTCAAAAGCCACTATCTTTAAACCACAAAACTGTCTCACTGAAGGTCTTATTTTTTTCTTTAAAACATTGCTAATAGAAATTTGTTTTTAAGCCTCCATATCAGATAAATTTGTGATAAATTTTACAAGTGTGAATTTCTTCCCAGACATTTCTTAAAAGTACTTTTTAAAAATTAAAAGTAATATAAGCTTATTGATGAAAAAATATAAAAACACTGAAAAATAGAAAGAAACAAAGTATTGGTGCACTAATTTCACCTCCCAAACATATCTGCTATGTAACTTTTTTTTTTTTAGGAGGTTCTAGAGATTAAACCCAGGACCTTGTACATGGGAAACAGATGCTCAATCACTTGAGCTACATCCACTCCCCTGCTGTGTGGTATTGAGTACATTTCTTCCCCAACTGTTTTTCCCCTTTTTCTTCAAAAAATTTTAAACCTACAGAAAGTTGAAAGCATATACAATGGACACCCATATGCCTTTCATCTACGTTAACCAACTCTAAATATTTTGCCAAATTTACTTTTACTTTCTATATATAAAAAGTAAATTTTTTGGCAAAACTATTTTAAACTAAGTTATAGACATTACGTCTAAATACTTTAGCGTGCATGTTTTCAGAATAAGGAATATGTTCTACATAAAGCAATGGCATTATACACTGAAAGTTTTATTAAAATATTATCAAGAATTATCTTATATACAGTATACTTTAAAAATTTTACCAATTGTCAATAAAGTGTGTTTTATAGAATTTTTTCCAATTCAAGATCCAATTAAGATTCAAGCATTGCATTTGGGTATATCTCTTCAGTTTCTTTTAATCAGAAGAGTTTCCCTCCACCTTTTCCATTTTTCCATATAGTGACTTTTTTGAAGTACCTGTTCAAGTTGTCATAGATATATGGAATTTGTGTGATTTCCTCCAAGTTTTTTTTTAGGAGGTACTGGGGATTTAGCTTGGGGCCCTTTACATGTGAAGCAGTTATTCAACCACTGAGCTATACCTGCTCCTCCTTCCTAACTTTTAAAAATTTATTGAAATATATCACTTGTACATAAACATAAACAATAAATGTATAATAGTTGTGAACTTACAAAACAAACATATATAACATCAAACAGACATATATAACATCTCACCCTACCACCAATAACTTGCATTGTTTTTAAACCTTTCTAACTAATAATTGACGTAAACAGTGTTGTTGTAAATGACTGGTAATTTTAAACAATCCTCTCAACCCCAACCCAACGCCTTCTGCTGGGAGGACGCCAGTGCAGGGCTGCAAGCCGCCTGTGGCCGCCTTCACCCAGCAGCCTCCAGAGCAGACGCCCTGCTTGGGGCCCAGGGCCCGAGCTTCTGTGAGCGTCAGACCCGTTTTTCTGACCCTGATAATTAAAACTGAGGAGGAGTGAGCGGGCGCCTCACCCAGGCCTGCTTGAGGCTGCCTGGGGCCTGCCGGCTGCTCCCTGCCGACCGGCGTCTTCGCTGCTGCCCGGGGCTCAGCCAGCTCTGCCTATGGGCCCTGCCTGGCACCCTGGAGCTGCGCTCGGGCCAGGGGCAGAGGAGCCGGCCTGTGAGGAAGGCTGACAGGGTCCCTGGGGAGGATTGGAGAAAAGGTTTTATGCTCTTGGGTGGTGCTTACCTTTCATATTTATAGTCTTAATTTATACAGTGATCACTGTGCAGGCAAATGACTCTTATATTGTTATGGTTGTTGTAAATAAGTCATTCTTGTGTATAAATAAAACAAGGCTCTTTCTGATCTTCAGAAAGAAAAAAAAATGAATCATCTTCTCTGTGATTTCCACGAGATCGTGATAGCTGGCCTTGCAGACTATCATGATCTCATGGAACTCACAGAGAAAATGATTAATCTGTTTAGCCATCTCATTAAATTTATTAAGGAGATTTGTTTGAACATCTATAATTAGTTGTCTCAACTCCTTTATGTCATCTGGAGGCTTATCTTGCTCCTTTAACTGGGCCATAGCTTCCTGTTTCTTGGTGTGGACTGTAGTTTTGGTTGGTGTCTTCGCATCTGGCTTAATAGAGTATTTATTCTGGGTGCAGTTTTTCTCTTTAGTTTAGGGCTTCCTAGCCTTTCTCCCTTGCTGGCTGTACGGTTGGAGCCAAGCGTGTAGTTGGTGCTATAAGCTATGGAGGCTCAAGCTGCCCTCATTGCCCCAGGGACCAATGAAGTTTCTTCCAACTTTCTCCTTTGCCAGGAGTAGGGACAGAGTCACAGCTGTGTGGAATAATCCAAGTGCAGGTTTAGACTATAGTTGCCCCGAGAGACTGATGAAGCTTCACATCCCTTTCTCCTCTGCCTGGGGCGGGGATAGAGCTGCAGGTGTGGGCAGCAACCTATGCAGTGTGGGTTCAAGGTGACCGCAGTTGTCCTGGTAGACTTTCGATTTTCAGTCTGTCCCAGCCAAAGTTACCTGCAGTTACCTGTATAGGCTGGTGCAGGGTTCCTCGGGCTCCCTCCCACCAGAGGCAGGGCTGAAGCTTAGGCTAGAGCTGCAGGCTGATCTGTGTGAAAGAAACTGGTTCCTGCTGACACTGAGAGTTTCAGTCATCCTGGCTTCCCCTCAGGCTGGGGGTGGAGTCAGAATGGTGGCTACTGGCCTCTTTCTGACTTGGACTGGTTCACACCCCAGCTGTTACCAGGGTTATATCTTAGCCAGCCAAGTTCAGTAGCCGAGACTGGCAGTCAACCGTCTCCTCCTCCCCCATTTCTGGGAAATGACGCTTCCAATTCCAGCCACAGAATAGCTCCTAGGGTGGCTCATGCTGCCAGAGTAGGATAATCACTGGTCTTCGTGGCTTGGCCAGTAATTTTCCGGAGAGGCTGGCACAGGTCCCCGTAGCCTCCTCCCTACTGAAGGTGGCACTGGGGCCTAGGCGAGAGCTGTAATCTGATCTGGATAGAAAGAAACTGGTCTCCACCAGCACTGGGATTTTCAGTCCACCCCGGTTCCCCTCGTTCAGGTGCAGAGTTAAGATGGCTGCTCCCAGCATCTTTCTGACTTGGCCAGGCTTAAACTTTAGCTGTTCTGAGGATTATACTGTAGCCCCCTGAATTTACTCATCAGTAGCTGAAATTGGTGCCCAACCGTCTCTTCCTCCCCTGTTTTGGGGAAGTAGAGCTTTCAATTCCAGCTGCGGAACAGCTCCCGAGGTGGCTTGTGTATCCAGTGGAGGATGGGCACTGGCCTCCGTGGCATAAAGCGTCTACTTAAAAGTCTTCTCTGCAGATGGGCATCTCCTCCTTCCACTCCTTCAAGGATATTGCAGGATGCTCTTCTGGTTTCCTGCAGTCCCCAAATAGGTGCTTCAGCTAGCTCCAGAGAGCTCTGGGTGTTTACTAACCGCTCTGTAGCAGCAGCTTACTCTAGGAGCTCCTTACTCTGCCGCCACTTGCTGGTTCTCCTTCCTAACTTTTTAATACTTAGCTTTTTGTGTTTTCATATTGCTGAGATAAACAGCATATACACCATTCTGCATCCTATCTTTCTTGATTTTGTTTTGACCAAAGTATTTTTATTAGTACTTTCCATTTAATATCATATTCTCATCATTTTCCATGTTTTTGGGTATTCTTTGTATACATTGTACTGGCTGAAAATATTCCATTGAATGGATGTACCATTAAAAAATATTTAAGTTGTTTCAAGTTTTAAATTTATTTTTAATAACATCACCACGAAAATCTTCTAACATGAGTGATGAAGCTTCTCATCCCTATCCAAATTTTGGATCTTATGTATTTTCTAAACAATTATTCTTTAATCAATGATTTTGGAAGCAACACTTACTTGGCAAAGTTGGCCAGGTTCTGAATGACCTTGGCAATAAGAGTCAGAGTCCGAGACGTGCGGTCATCAGGATACTCCTGCATAAGGTTGAAAAGACTGGGAGACATAATGGCTGGGCACAGAAAACGGAGAAACAGTGATGCACTGATAAGTCGTTCACTGATATCTTGCTTGCCTCTGTTTAGGCACTGCTGCTTCCACGATGCGAACACTTCTTTCAACTCACGAGGGAAAACACTGGGAAAAGAAAAAAAAATCAAAACTGCTCTATACTGAAGGACCATAATCTATGACAGTACAAGTCATCCCACTCTGACCCGATGCATTCTTCTCTCGAACCAGGCTCTGAAGAGCTCTGCTTGATTCGTGGCTAAGAAGTGGTGGAAAATTCAGATAGCTAGATAGAATTGGAAATTCAAAGCGCTAAAAACACAGGGATTAATATAAACTTGCAAAACAGGAAAATGGCATGAAGTTCCTGACTAAACCATCTGGTTTACAATAGCTCACCATAATTTCTCCAAAGACTGTTCATCAAAAATCTTCCAAAATCTCCCTAACAGTTGGATTGGAACAATAATGAAAAATCAACAACACATCTGCTTAACACTAGCAAATATTTTAGAAAGCTAGAAAAATGTACTTTTAGTATTAGATAATGTGGTGCTAATATGCTGGGGAAAGATAGATATATAGATAGTTGAGAGGTACATCTCTGAAAATAGATTTAGATTTTTAGAAAGGATATTATGGAAGCTTTCAGTTTTTTTTCCATAAGCATTTCCTTTTGTTGAGAAATAATAGTCAAGATTGTGGTGACTTTTTTTTTCATTTTAATTTTTTTCTCCCCCTTCCCCTGCCCTGCTTTTTGCTGCCTCTGTCCATTCGCTGTGTGATCGTCTGTATCTGTTTCTCCCTTTTTCTTCTCTTCTCGTCTTTCTCCTCTGGGATTGACCAGGATTCGATCCTGGGCACCTCTGATGTGGAGAGAGGTTCCCTGTCAATTGTGCCACCTCGGTTCCTGGTGTCTGCTGCGCTTCACCTTGACTCTCCCCTTTGTCTCTCTTTTGGTGCCTCATCATCTTGTTGCATGACTCACTTGTGTGGGCACTGGCTTGCTGTGCAGGCACTAGCTCACCATGTGGGCACTTGACTCTCCATGCGGGCACTCATGTGGGCACTTGGCTCACTGTGGGGGCACTCAGCTTGCCACACGGGCACTGGCTCGTGGCACAGGCATGCTTTCTCTTCTTTTTTTTTTTGCTAGGCGGCCCCAGAGATTGAACCCAGGTCCTCCCCTATGATAAGTGGAGGCCTTATTACTTGAGCCACATCTGCTTCCCTGTGGTGACTTTTATATAAAAAAATTTATTAATACTAAGCAGGGGTTGAGGCACTGATGCCAGCTTACCAGTAAGAGTTGATAATCTTGCAAAAAGCCAGTTCACAGCACATTTTCAGGTTGCTCTGATGGTCTATCAGTTCACTAGAGGAACATTTGCTAGGATCCACTTCACAGTTCTCATCTGACTCATAAAGAGCTTTAATGAACTCCCCTATTTGAAAAGAGAAGACAGTGTAACCATAAATTGTATCTTCTTGAATAGAATAAAAAGATTTAGTATTTCTGCCCTAAAATGTATGAAGAATTCTTTTTTGAGACCTGATGTTGAGGGCACAAAAAACTGCCCACTAAAGGTTATTGCTTTGGAACCCAAGATATCCCATATATCATGTTTATTTTCCTTATCCTGAAATGGGAATAACAGCAATCACTATCATCATCACAGTACTTATAAAATAATAATGACATCGCTTTAAACAGTGTAGCATCTTTCATCTGAAACTGCAGATGTATTTAATTAGCATTAACTCATTTGTTAGAAGGCTGCTTCTGCTGGGGTGACTAATGTTATCATTATTCTAGAACAAGTGAATGCAAGCTGAAAGAAAAGGTTATAAGTGTGAATGCTGGTGCCAAACACAGATTCAAGTAAGGGTCTCTATGTTCATTTCTTGTAATGGGACAGTCATTCAGCATAGCACAAACTTGTAGCAGAACATTTCTTTCTATAATCTGTATATGCTTTTCCATATAAACTTAGCTTACAAGCCCTACTTTCTATAACCTGTCCTCTCTAAAGATAAGCCCAATATTCTCAGACTGAACAAATCCCTGCCTTCCCTGTTAATCCTCCACTGTATACAACACCTTGTATATATTCTCCTCTTCCATGTTTTATAGTGTTTTATGTTTATTTGTTGATATGTCTGTCTCATCTTCAGAATGAGTAACTATTGGAGAACGGGGACCAAGTTTTATTCACATTCAAAGCCCCAGCATCTCAAATAATTCCCAAAGAATTCCAGCTGCTTAACAAATATTTATTAGAGATACCAGTGTGTATTCTTGGTTTGGTACTGGCCTTTATGAAAGAGGGGCATAACCGCCCTGAAAAGTGGTAGTGAGGACGATAAATAATGCATGAAAAGTGTTTAGACAGTGCCTGGTACTTAGCAGGAGTTTAATACAAAAAGTACTGTGAACTACAAACTATGCAAGTTTTAAATAATTTTTCATAAAGTGTAGTGACCAAGACAAGTAAAAGGCTTTAAAATGTTTACCAACTATCACATTTTTTCAACATTTCCTACAGTATATGCTTCTACAGAATCTGTCTCATGTAGAGTACCTAAAGGTAAAAATTAGCCACTTAGCATCAAATACTCCACGTAAAAATTGGCCATACTCTAAACTTATACCATAAATATCCTGTTGAATTCTTCAGGGTTTTATTTATTCTAGGGAAATAATATTGATATTAACAAATAACTTATGAATGTTGAGAATATTTTTCCTTTATTCTTCTAGAAAAGAGCCAAATAACTCCTGGAAGTAAATTAATTGTCCATAGTGCTGGCTTAAATTTTTTTCCCCTGATTATTTCAAATCCTACAAAACAGAGAAAATTATTTTCACTGTTGAAACTATAACCTATTTGTGGAATGTACCACATTGGAAGGTGAACGTTTATAGATTTGTATCTAAAGAAGCTGTTTACCTTATTGAGACATATTTGAAAGCCCATTTAAGTTTGCTTTCTTGCCTAGGAAAAAAATCAGAGTCAAAGTGGGTGTTCACTATGTTTTTTTTTTTTGTTTTTTTTTTTTAAAGATTTATTTATTTATTTAATTTCCCCCCCTCCCCTGGTTGTCTGTTCTTGATGTCTATTTGCTGCGTCTTGTTTCTTTGTCCGCTTCTGTTGTCATCAGCGGCACGGGAAGTGTGGGTGGCGCCATTCCTGGGAAGGCTGCTCTTTCTTTTCACGCTGGGCGGCTTTCCTCATGGGCGCACTCCTTGCGCGTGGGGCTCCCCCACGCGGGGGACACCCTTGCGTGGCACGGCACTCCTTGCGCGCATCAGCGCTGCGCATGGCCAGCTCCACACGGGTCAAGGAGGCCCGGGGTTTGAACCGCGGACCTCCCATATGGTAGACGGACGCCCTAACCACTGGGCCAAAGTCCGTTTCCCGGTGTTCACTATGTTGTTCAAATTTAAGTATATACCAAGAATTTTCCAGGAGATATTTTCTATCTAAATCATTAATTCATTACTACCTAGCATCAACATTTCATGTGTAGGAATAAGCCATCAGGTATGGACATATTATGCTGAAAGGAATGTGCCTTCTCTTAGCAAGGGTGGATATCAGGCATTTTCTTTATCTCACAGATGGAATTTCCTGTCACAGGATATCAACATGCCATCTGATTTCAATCAGAAAGGTAAAGGGGCGCTAACAGATGGACAATTTAAGTCTAAAAGAGACAGAGTCTGTGCAGGAAATAGTAATGTTCTAATCAAGACAAATGAAGACTAGCTAAAAAGCAGGTAGATACTGTACAAAATGACCGGCAATATTTAAACTCAATTCTATCTGAGAATTAGTCAGGTTGTCTGCAAATAGCATCTACTTTTTGCCTAAAGTATATGGAATGTAGCAAAACTTTAATTACTGTTCAGTTGTAGTTAACTACCTTCAGTGTTTTGATTTACTGAGACTTTACTGTGAAACTTTTCTATTTCATGCTAAATATGAAATCTTTCTAAATTTTATTATTAGAGGCTCTTGCAATAGCAAGTACAGTATTATATGATGAACATAATTGAATCTTTCTTAGCTAGATGAAAATTTTGCTGTTCTTCAGAGTTACTATTTCAAAAAAATCACACATTGCTATCTTGAACCATATACAGTCTAAATTTTCACTATCTCCAAGAAACATTCTGCAAGTTGGTTTTAAAACAGAATCTCTGTTATAAAATATAGAAGGAAAAAAATCAGCCATTGAGAGCCTAGGATGTTAAGCCTAAATAGAAATATGGGGAGGGAATGGGAAGAAGACAATGCAAATCCCCGTTCTCAAGAAACTTACCAATTAAATCTGTTTATGCTCTTGGAAGCAGCAGCTATTTTCACCACCCTGGCCCTTGCTTTTAGATTAAAAATATAACAGAGATTACTACGGGATTACTTGAATTTCTTCCCATGCTCACTAAATTAATTTTCATGTCCCAACAAGCCAATCAGCTTGTTAATTATTCACTGTCATATCAAAGGTCTTGAAACCACTCTTCATTTCAGAAATCATTTCATCTGGAAATCCTGTTTTAGCTCACTGAATGGTAGAATATGAATATTAGATTTTTCAGAAGTAGTCAACAAATATTCACCCTTCTTCAAAAAAATGGAGAATATTATTTGAGATGCCTCATTATTGCCTTTTATATGATAATACAAATTACTAAAGCAAACCATGAGATATAATTTTTATGACAATAACATCTGTATGTCAGTGAAACTGTGGACTTCTCTGTACTTTTCCTAATGTCTTTGAAAATCCATCTTCACTAATTTTCTCATAAATTCCTATTAGACCTCAAATTAAAGTACATGACTTAGAGAAAAGAATATGAAGAAGGAAGCAGGAATAAAGAAAAATTTATTTCCATTTAGTAGGAACTAATTATCACTACAGTGACTCTCCTTCAGGAAAATACAATGGTCCTATTTTCTTGACCAGTCATTCATGTTTTATCCCTTACAACTTGGATCCTATCCACCTGATACCAGTTCCAGTCATCACTAATGATCTTTAAGTTGCCAAATCCAATAGCCAGTTTTTTTTTTTTTAAATCTCTACCTTCCTCACTGTTGATTTACCCCATTCTCCTTGATATTGTCTTCTCTCTTGGTGCCTTTGACTCAGTATTTTCCTGATTTTCTTTCATTTTTTGTATGCTGTTTCTCTGATCACTTCTTTGCTTCTCCTTCCTTCTATACCATAAACCCAGGTACACTGCAAGCCCTGTCTTTGGCCCTATTCTCTTCCTGTTCTGGTAATCTCATAGCTTATTTATCTACTCCATGTGGGGAACATCAGTCCCAATTTGCCAACAGCCAGTAGGAAGTTGGGGTTTCCTACTGGAACTTCAAATTGAATATATGTGAAGTGGAAATATTCCTTCTCGTCTTTCAAGGGTACTACTATGCTCTCTTTCTGTTAAGAATCTCATCCTCTTCTTCCTAGTCATGAGGGCTCAAATTTCACTATAATATTTGACCAGCTTCATTCCCAGAAACTGAAAAAGTTACCAAGTCTATCAGTTCAACTTCTTTAATATTTTTCAAATACTTTTCTCCATTCTCATTCATGGTGACTACCTCATTCATAGCCTTATTATTCTTTGCCCACCTTATTACAATGGCTTCTTAACTGGTCTCTGTTTTCAGTTGCATTCTTCACCAACTTACCTTAATCATTCTGTTAAACTGAATCTACTGGAAACATCTTATTCAAGGGCTCTCCAATGATTACAGTATAATCTAAACTCCTCAGCCTGGCATTCAAAGCTCTCAACAGTTTGGTTCTAATTGTTTTTCCAATTATTTTTTCACTTGTCTTTTCACTTTTTTTTTTTTTCACCTGATTTCATATATACCAGGTTTTTTCACAACTCTATGCCTTTAAATTCATGTGGGTTTTTACTGCCATGCTAATCCCTATCCCTTTCCTTATGCAATCAATCTTTTTTTTTAACAAAAATTTTTCTGCCAGTCAAGCTGTCTCTAAATTTCACTTGGGAAATTTTACAATTCCATAAGCTGGAATCAATTCTTTAATTCTTTAAAAAAACAAAGAAACAGGATTTTTCTCTCTTTTGTTTTAGGGATATTCTTTTTTATTGCTCTCTCTGTAAGCTCCCTGAGGGCAATAATTTATCCATTCCTTCAAATTGCCTTTATTGACTGTCTAATCTAGTCTAGATATGCATAGGCCATGACAATACTAGTCATATGTGGTTACTGAGCACTTGAAAAATGGTTAGTGGAAATCGAAATGCACAAAAAGTGTAAAATACATAACTGAATTTTAAAGACAGTATGAAAAGAAGTAAAAATCTCAATTTTTATATTGATTTACCTGTTGAAATAATAATATTTGGATATTTTGGGTTAAATAAATTATATTATTAACATTAATTTCACTTGTTTCTTTTTACCTTTTAAAATATGATGGCTAGAAAATCTGAAACTACATATATGGCTCTACCTTGTGTACTAAGAACTGGGGATATGGAGACAAAAGAAATGGCTATTTCCTTCAAGGAACTCATGTCTTCTTTATCATTATGTACATCAAAGTGCCAGCATGGTACCTTATTCTAATGGTTGATGCCTGAATTTCTTCCAAAATGATGACAGATGCCAAATCTGGATTTGCAAATGAGTGGTCTAGACAGCAAGAAATTGTTTATTGGACAAAAATTAGTATTAAAAATTCTTGAGACCTTGAAGTTAGAAGTTGGGAGTTGTATGGATTGGCAGGAGTTTCTTAGCTTTTAACTAGGGTTTTATATGCATACTAACAAATCTCAGGGTAACACTTTCAAGACTTATGTAATTTATTTATAGCATGATATAAATATCCAAAATTTAGGGGGAAATAGGCCACCCTAGGTCTTGTGCAAAGACACCTACTAATATTACTGTGTGTCCCAGAATCACAAATCTGGGGACCTAGAGGTAGCTGCATATGCTGATGGGCTTTCTATTTTTGCATGGATAACAATAAGCCAATGTGTTGTTCTCCCATTGGTGAGTACTGCAGAGACTTCTTACAGCTGAAACTCAAACCTTAAAACTCTAGTCAGCTAGAATCTACTAAATAACATGTGGAATTTGAGCTCAGTATTTACTTGTCTTATGAGGGTGAAATAATTTAAAGTCAAAAGGAAAAGAAAATAGATGTTTTTCTCCTCCATACCCAATGCATCATGAAGATACTGCTGTCCCACCAACTTGAGGTATTCCTCAATGGATTTGGTGGCAATGGTGTTTTCTCTGAAGATCAAGACATCATGCTCTCCACAACGATCCACCTCAGACATCACCAAGTCAGTGAGAAAATCCTAGTAGAATAATGTTCAGTCAGGCAGAAAGCAACTGAATAAATAATATACATTAGAAGAGAATGATGAAATATCAGAAATCCTGGAAATGCTGCTTTAAAAGTAAAGCTAACAGATCCCTTTGAAAGACAAAAGGCAGTCAGGACAGAATCTTGGTTATGTCATCATCCCTAAGTTTAAAATTCCCTCAAAGATTTCCCACTGAAATTTTGATAAAGACCATAATTTTGAATGTGGCTACCAATCTCTCTATTCCCTGGTTTCTGCCTACCTTCTGAGTCTCGGCTTCTTCCATGCTCTCTGCCTCCTGCTCCAGCCTTACGGGTCTCATTTTTAGATCCTTGACTACACCAAACTCTTTCTAACACACATTGTTCTCTATTCACCACAAAGTCTTTTACAAAGGCCATTCTCAGTTCTGTTCCATTCCCATTCTTGTTCCTGTCCCCCAGTTGTCACCAAGTTAATTCCTAGGATCCTTTGGTTCTTAATTCACACATCATTTCTTCAGGGAAGTCTTCCCTGACCAAAACTGTCCACTGTCCCCACTATACAAGTCCCCTTGCTCCACTCTCATTACATCCCTCTCAATGTACTTACACATTTATTTCTGTAATTAGTTGATTAACATAATATCTGTTTTCTCCAGAAGATGATAAGATGATAAGCCCCATGAGGCTAAGGACCTGTTTATTTTTGTTCACCATTTTATCTCCAGCACCTAATAGTCTCTGGCACATAACAGATGTTCAATATTATATTAATTGGCCCAGAAAATAAACAAAGACTTCTTGAACTCATCACTCAACTCAATTTTTAGACTATCTCTTTATCTATTGAGAAGGAAGGCATAAGGAGAAGTAAAGCCTTGAAATAGTAGCTACTTCATTTATCAATAGTCTTTAAAAACATGATGTAAAATTCAATATTTATTGTGGCTTAGCTTGAAGTATGATAACATCAGATATTTTGAATATAACATATTTACTGGATATTTCAAGTGCTTTAAAATCAAAAGTAGAGGAATTATGCTGATTTACTTTTACTTTAAAATTAAGCATTATAAACATTAATGAGATTCATCCTGAGGCAGTTCAGCAAAACGTAAAAGCTATGAAACATAAACATAAGTGCTATTAAAACTCTTATGCTAAGAGCAGGAAGAAACTTTTGGCATAACAGTAACATTATATATTTGGATTGTGGTGGTTTCAATGGGTGCACATAGCTGTCAAAATTCATTGATTTTTTTACTTTGAATGGGGGTAGTCTGTTGTATAGAAACTGTACCTCAATAAAGTTGTTTTTAAAAAATCCTATGTATATACTGAGGCTTGAGCAAGTGAAGAACAGAAAGAACATATTCATACAATTTCAGAGATAAGACTCAAAATTTCCCAATGACCCTTTCCCAAATACTTAAGCTTTTTAAATAGCAGAAGTTCAAGATTATCAGTAAATTCAGCCACAAAAATTATAACCAGTAGGAAGGCAATTAGATAAGGGATTAAATACTGAATATATTGATATAGCCTAATTTCTATCAAGAAACTGTAATAGTATTTTATTCTATTGTTTGGTGCTAAATAAATTATTCTAGCTATAAACCTCTCTAGATCTAAAATAAAATTTACCATGACCAGTTTGCATACAATACAGTGGAGATTCAGCCTAGGCAAGTTGACTGGTGAATTACCATAGTTCAGACTGTTCAAAACTGTGATTATCAACTGGCTGTTATTCTTCAACACAGTTAGTATATTTCTCCTTTACTACCCTCCTGAAGTTTTACTTCCATCCAGGATAAAATGAGATAAAGCCATCATGAAAGAGCTACTAGTTGTATAACACCCCTTTCTATTTCTATTCCATATATAGCTTTTAATCCCACAAGGATCTTTGCTAATACCCAGCATGTTCTGGAACACCTCCTTCTGTGGCTACAGGAAGAGTTACTTTTAAGTTAAAATATAGTGAGGAAGAAAACCATCATACAAGACACTCTAGAACTAGAGACAAAGGATCTTAAATGTACTGTGGGATGATCAGGTCAGTCTTACCATTTATTTTGTCAGACAATAAAAACTGGTGTCTACCTTTTGTACAAATGGACTTTAAATAAATATTTATTGATCTCTCCATTTTACTTAGTTCTATAATCTTCATCTCTTCTGGATCTAAGAATTGCTAATAAGTTTTCTTCTTGATTTTTTTCCCCCAGACATAACAAAGCATATTTCTCTGATTTGGATCTCTGAAGTATCCACATGTCATTTCTTTCTGAAAGGTAGGGAAGAGATTTCAGGTAATACAATTCCCCTTTCCACTTACCTTGGCTCTACCAGTACTTTGAAGGATGTGCACTAAGGCACAAGCCAATTCCTCTTTGTTTCTCACGCTAATTACTGGTTCAAGGACTGAGCATAGCATGGTGTAGTTGCTGGTGACAAATTCTGCAAATTCTTTGTATTGTTCCATAGGCAGAATGGTGATAGTTTGGAAACGTGATTTAATCCGAATTGAAGGTCCTCCTGTCTTTCCTTTGTTGGGTGTAGGTGTACTCACTGGATACCACTTTTCTACAAATTGACGACCAGTCACACTGGCAGTGGGGATATTGACTAGACCTACATAATTATTCTTGTCCTTTTTTTTCTTTTTTTCTACATCCTTATAAATGTGAACTGTGATGCTATGGAGAGGTGGAAGGCTGTAGAATTCAAAATGTTCACCCCAGAAAATATTGTCTGCTTTGGTCTTGCTTGTTGTACGAGCAAAGAGGGTATCATCAAGGCACAGTTCACAGAAATATTTCTTTTTAGGGGCAAGGTCCTTGGCTTCAATGATCCATAAACGAAGAACATTTTCAGCTCGCCTGCAATTATCCTATAAAGAAGCAACAAAGTTGAATTTGAAAGTTGACAGACTAGAAAAAGTATACTTTCCCCTAAAGCAGTGCTGATTATGTACTCTTATTAAGGGTAGGCAAAAGATAATAAAAGGATTGCTATCTCATTGTTCAGGACAATAGCAAAGTTCTAAACAAGAACATTTCAGAATCTTAGAGAGCATTATATGTTCTATTTTACTTAGGTCAAAAAAATATCATCCTGTAATGGTAAGTTCTCATAAAATCAGCCTACTGGCAATTGGAAAGCTTCTGCAAATTAAAAAAGAGGTAAGTAATTAAGAATCTTGTGTTCTGGTTCCATTTCTGTTATGTGCTAGCTTCTGAAATGGGTAAGTCACTTAACTTCTCTGAATATTCTTATCCACAATTGCTAAAACAATGATAATAATATCTGTAATAAGATTACTTTGAGCATAAAATAGAGTAACATGTAAATGCACTTTAAAAACTGTAATGCTTTATAAAATTTAAGGTATTATTGCAACATTATTATTGCATTTACCTTCTATGAACTTACTGCTTATATAGTTACACATTTTTTAGAGATTCAAAGCCACTATTACCTTATTCGGTTGAACTGTCCTGCGAAGATTTTCCATCCACTTATCTCTCTCTGAAGCAGAGTTACAGCTGAAGCATTTACTTCCACTTAAGTAGGTAACCTTTGACATAAAAATTAGAGATAAGGAAAAAGAAACATTGGACATGGAGCTCTATCTTCGTAGTTCTATCATTTAAGAATTAGGGATATGCTATGAACCCAAATCACACTACATAAAACCAAAATAATCTTTCCTATTTTTGTGATAGCTGTATCTTCATATACATCTGCTTTTTATTTTGTACACACAATTCCAAGTATGAGAACAAAGATTTCTTAGAATTCAGTGGAGGAACCTAAAACTGGCCTTCAGTTGAGCAAAACTGAAAGCCTTTCAGCCCACATCTTAAATTACCTGCAAATGAGTATATGCAATTCTGAGTGAAGAAATTAAAAATAAGTATAAGAGGGAAAAATGTCTCTAAAACAGCTTATCAAATTTCTCAGGACTGCCTTCACTATATCATTAAAAAAGAATTACTAGTAATGAGGTACTAGTATTGGAATCCATTTCTCCTCTACTTTATAACGAGTCTGTTGATTTTCATTCATTTACTAGATTGGCTTGACCACTATTATCACTGTCTTTTAACAATGAAATATGTTATCTACATGTCTACCACCTAACGCTGGGCTTGTTAGCCAGCCTGTTGAACTGAGTTAACCAAATACTCAAAATTCAAGTGATTTTTATTAAAAACAAAAACCCAAACACATTAATAAATGACTGGCCCAAATTGCTGAAGTTTGTGAACTCTTCACATATTAACTCAATCTCAGATTATCACCTAGTGAAGCAGGTCAGATTACATGTTCTATTACTGAGCTGCCCAATGTGGTAGCTAGTAGCCACATGTGGCTGGTGAATACCTGAAATGTGGCTAGTCCAGACTGAGATGGGCGATAAGTTGTAAAATATATATCAGATTTAAAAGACAGTATAGAAAGAATATAAAATATCTCACTGATAATTTTATATTGATTAGATTTTGAAATGATAATATTTGGATTAAATAAAATTTAAAATTTCTTATGTGCATTGAGTTATGTTTCTATTGGACAGCACTGATCTACAAGAATGGGAACCAAACATCCTTCAACTTACTTCAATATCTAGCATAGGACTTATCATTACTTACTTTTTAAAAAAATAAATTTTTATTAAAGTATATCATTCATACATAACCATATATAAACAATAATAAGTGTATAGTGAAAATTGTGAACTTACAAAACAAACATGCCTATCATCATACAGGGCTCCCATACATCACCCTATCACCAATACGTTGCATTAAGTCACTTATTATTAATTAAATCTGAACCTTAACAATTACATATATTGTTTTCAGATTTAACTTGCAATGGACAATTGTGTACTTTTAGTCTGGGAAGGAGAAACTACCTTATAAAAAGGGAATTCATAATTTTCTGGTGAAGGGCAATTTGTTCTTTCAACAAATTAAGCATTTGCAATGTGCTGGGGACTGTGATAGGTGCAGTGCATTAAAAAAATAAATAAGACATGGTTTCAGATCTTGAATTGCCCATATTGTGATTAGAAAAATAATGGTTTTGGTTAATTTCCTAAAAGCACATTAAAATCGGAGACTTAGGGTTTCAGGAAAAAAATATCTATAATAATAATAAGTGGGTGAAAGTCTCATTAATACCAAAAAAAAAAAATTACTTTAATAAGTTATTGTTAGCTTTGTGACCTCTACTGATAATATACTAAGAACCTGCTTATTCTAAAAAAGACCAGGTTAAAAGGAATGAGATGCCATCATTAACAATTTTAATTACTAATTAGATTAATAGATTTCCAATTTTTTCCCTGTAAGTAGGTAATTTTCAGCAAATGAAAGCTATTTAAGATGGTCAAATCAATACCACAGTAATGAAATTTTAAAAATTTTTTGGGTAGAAAATCTACTTGTCCTTGAATTACCTTCTTTCTTTCTACACTTTACCTCAAAGCAGAAGTCTTGTCCAAGGATGCTACTATGCAGTGGTTTTACTGATACAGGCTCCCCTCTACCAAGATCCAGACATTCCACTGCACTGCATGGACTTAGCAAGGATTCATGGGAACGTGACTCTTTTAGTTTAGGAAGCCCACGAGACCTAAAAGTAGGAAGAGGAATTCAAGATAATGTAGTCTTGGAAAACAAGGAAAGTTTAATGGCAATATGTAACATGGTTAAGGCAAAAAAATAAGCGAGAAGCAAAGTAATTTATAATAACAAATATTAACTGTGTTCATGTGGCACAAATAAACCATACATGCGAGTGTGTATGTGTGCACACATACAGGTTTTCTTAATAAAACTCCCAAAACATACAATAGCTTTACTAGACTCAAGAAACTCAAAGCTCCATTACAGACATAGTTTTTATCCTCACTCCTATCTTGGAGATGGAGAAATATATAGTATTCAAGGTTTACCTTCTACATTCTTTTTTTGTGCAAAGGTATTGTCAAAAGACAAGATATTTCTTTTTTCATGCTATGGCTTTATCTTCTTCTATCCTTGACAAAATAGTAGTTTCAGAATCCTCGTTCTGTTTCTACTTGGCAGAATAAACACACAGAGTCAAAGCCAAACTTTTTAGCACAAAGACCCTATCTTTCAAAAGGCCTGATTTCCATCTCAATATAGAATTCTTTTCTGGCAAGCTTTTGGTTCTATCCATGCTTTATTGTGTAAACATGAATAAAGAAGAAAATGCCTTGAAGCGACCTCCCACCCTCAAAAGAAATGCTCAAACTCTCATCTAGAAGAACAGATCTTTGTCAACACCATTCAGACATTCTGGCTGATTTTGTTTCCTACTTGTTTTAAAGAGTGCTGGGAATCATGACTCTTGTTACCATAGGAGCTAGTAAATCATTGCCTTCCCCTTGGAAGAATTAACAAAGTTAAATAATATAAAGCTTGATATTTTTGAATCCAGAATTGGACGGCCGTGCAGTTTTACTCAATAATTACAGTATTTATTGACCGAAACACCCAGTGTTAAATTCATATATTTAAAGCATAATTTAGTTATCAGGGGTAAAAAAAAAAAAGCCTTCTGTAAAGTATTTGTTTTTGCAAAATGCGTTAAATAAGCAGCTTTGACCATTTCCTTGAAATTACCATGTTAACATTAAAAGGAACCGGAATACTTAATGTCAGAGTAGCTTTTAGTTAAATTATAAAGTAATGAGCATAGGAAACTATCACTAAAGGCTGCCATCCCTTCTTCAGTCTCCATTTTAACACTGTTTAATCAAATTCCATACAGTAAGAAACAGTTTAAGCAACAGGGGTTTTAGTTCATTCTTCTTTCCACAAAAATCATACACTATTTGAAGTTTAAGCTAAAAAATATGTGTTCTGATATTCATTAGTCTTTTTAAGGTAAAAAACTCAACATTTTTATTTCCCATTAATAATACACAGGATAAATGCCTCCTAATGTTCTGCATTTAAAAAAATAGACCGATGCAACAGCCCCACATTTATTTCCCTTTGTTCTATTGGATGAGACAATATGTTGTATATTGCAAATACAGCATATCAACTAGCTAAATGTTGAAAAAATTTTACCTTAATATAAGAACCATACACCTTTCCCCAGTATGCTTCAAGCCTGGATGAGACAACAGGACACTGAAATCTTTCTTAAACACCTGTCAAACAACAATTCCAGCTCCTCTTTCCCAGGAAGAGTTGCTGGAGGGGAAAAGCCTCTCATATCCTGGGGGCAAGCCTCAACAGGAAAGAGTAAGGCATATTTAAAATAGAAGGAGGTACAACAAAAGGCTTACTCTAAATTTTTTTAATTCTCTAAGAAATTTTTCTAAAACATTAATTTTATTTCAAACAAAATAAGCATCTACCTACATGAAGCAATTGTACAGCCACCTGGCAGTGCAGCCCCAAATCATAGCGGTGCCACATGTCACGGCATAGGAAGTCGCTTTCTGAACTACATCTTAGAAAACAATTCTCCGTTTAGAAGACAGGAACCAAAAGAAGATGGTTTCCCTGCTGCCCTCAGATACTGATAACATCTTTGGATAACCGTTTTCCAGGTGGTGGTCAAGTCTTCAAGAGCAGCAGAATAGAAACGCAAACAACAGAAGTTATCTTCATCCAAATAGGCTGCAGGATAGGTAATATTCCTTCTTCTCTTCCTTCAGGCTGCATCTAGCCCCACAGGTAATACAAACAAGGTTCCCGGGCTCTAGGCTGGGCCTGTTGCCATGGTGCTACACCTATAAGGAGATTAGAGCCAGAAGGCAGCCAGAAGAAGCTGCAGTTTGTAGGACTCAAAGAGCAGGCTCTGCAAATGTGGCAAAGGTGACTATTCTAAGATAGGAAGGAAGTCAGGGCAAGGTTCCTACCCATTTCCATTAATAATTTCTCAGACAAGGGATGTAGAAAAATGGAGGCAACTCTGGGGATAGAGGAAAATCTCATTACAAATTCTACTTAGGGGACAATCTGAGAAATTTTAGCTTGTTTCATATTTGATTCTTGCTCCCCATCCCCCCACTAGAAGGTATTTGCTACACTCCACCTGGCAAGTACACTCTTCCTTTCATACCCGTTGTTTCATTTGCAGTGCTTACCCTAGTTTAATGCCTCTAGACATATTTTATCTTAAATTGTCTGAGTTATACATATATATATATATATTTTTTTTTAGTAAGCTGGATAAAATTTTTTTTCGTTGCATTTTCAATGAACAAATTTCACTTTGATATTCAGGTCTAACTTCCAAATGCTGCCATAAACTGATATGACAACCAAGCCATCTGGAACTGTATTTTAAAACTCCCCCTTGTTACTGGAATTTCAATTAAGACTAGGTAAGAATCTCATATATATATATATATATGTAAATGAGTTGAAAACTGAAGTCATTAATATGCTCAATATTGCTACTGAATAAATAAGGAAGCCCTTCCTGTATTAGGAAGAAAGTATCTCTGAGAAGACAGAAGTGATTCCCAGAGAAGCAGGATTACAGTAAACAGGAAGATCAAACAGCCTGAGAATGGGGTGGGGGTAAGGGAAAAGAAGGCAAGATCTGTAAAATACTTCCATATAATAGCACTAGTCACTCAAGTCCCCTCTAAATTTTTCTTACTCTTCTATCCTCATACCTTCATATGAATTTATTTTTCTTAGATTACTAACGAGAGTTTTAGCAGCCCTGTGTGATACCACGGTTTACTCTACCAATGAAAAAGAGAATGTGGGTTTATTGAGAGAATAACATGAGTTTAAAATGACTTTCCCTAGTTTGATCTGAGAGTGACCTTCATCAATGTCTCTTAAGTAGACATTGTGAATCCCCTGACTACGGAAAAGGTATTCTTCCCAACCTTCCCACCATCCTAAATACCATGTAAGAATAATTCAGGGTTCCATCCTGACTATTTCTGGTTTAACTAGAAAACTGCTTCCCAAGGGCAGTTTCACTTTTAATGTTTTTTTGTTTTAAGGTCAGCAGACAATCTTTATTTCTGTGTAAACTACAAAACCTCTACACGTTGTGATAGGTAAGGGTTAAAAATCTAATTGCTTTGCTGATAAAGATTACCTGCTGCTTCTAACCTACCTAAGAGCGAAACTACAAAGGAGAGGTCTCTACTACTCACCACGAAGAATGATTGTTACATGGCTCTAACCCTCATCCCTGTCTGAAATAAGTCTTAAAGACAAAGTGAAGGGCTGGGGGATAGGGAGCCAACGCACATACATTATCTTTATACACCATCTGAAGAAGGAAAAAAAAGATGTTAAAGAACTCTGATTAGTGTTATGTTAAGTAAAACACAGCTGGATTTTCTCAGCTAAACCACCCAGTTTTTTAAATGCCAGATTTTCCCCACAGCTCCAAGGATGCTTGGATGTGCCAGCTTAAATTGCTACCTGTTTATATATTCGGTTTCAAATTAGAGAAACTTTTAATTAAAAATGCTTATTTCCACACAAAATCAATGACAGCATCTTGGACTCCAGGTGAATTTCTGCTTAACTTGGCAGTTACAATTCTACGTAGTTTCACTGAATTCTTGAAGAGACAGCTCAGCCAGTAAGCAAGATGCAGCAATACATGCATGTATTCACCAGACGCTTTAGAAAGATACTTCACTTTGTATGAAAACTTTCCAGGTAGTCACTAACATAATTCAGTATCCTAATATTCTAGCAACAACTTTATATAGGATCTAAGTTTTCTTAAAATTGCATTAGGATCTTAGTTTGGGAAAAATATAGCGCCCTGGATTTTGTTTTTTTTTCAACCAGGTTATTTGTAAAAAAAAAATCCAACTGTTTTCTGTTTGAAAGAGAAGATCCTGATATGTTTCTTTCCTGTAATCAATTTTAAAGGCTTCCCCTGCCCTCCGGATTAAAAAAATAAATTGGAGCTCATGAAACTGAGTTCAACTTGTACGCTAAAAAATGTTCTCCCTAAGAACCTTGACAGCAGTAGCTGCACTGGTTTACTCACTGCAGTTCAAGCCCGTCCCTACCGCTTAAGTTATTCACTGATTTTGTCAGCTTAAAAAAAAAATCACATGATCACTCACACCAAAAAGGTAGTTATGAATATATAAAATATTCTGCGTATCTTCTTTTTTTCTCTTCAAATTTTTAAAAATTTATTTCTCTCCCCTTCCCCTGCCCCGCCACTGTCTGCTCTCATGTCTATCCGCTGTGTGTTCTTTTATGTTGGCTTGCATTCTCATCAGGCAGCAAGGGAATCTGTGTCTCTTTATTGTGTCATCTTGCTGTGTCAGCTGTGTGTGCAGCGCCACTCCTGGGCCAGCTGTGCTTTTTGTGCCGGGCATCTCTCCTTGAGGGTCACACTCCTTGTGCGTGGGGCTCCCCTACGTGGGGGATACCGTTGTGTGGCATGGCATTCCTTGCGCACTGCAGCACTGCGTGTGGGCCAGCTCACCACATGGGCCTGGAGGCCCTGGTCTCATTCCTGGACCTTCTATATGGTAAGCAGACACTCTATCAGTTGAACCACATTCACTTCCCTGCATATCTTATGTATCTCTACTCTCAGCTCAAGAAAGGATGGTCTAATGAGCCCAACTGCTAGTGGTAAGGAAAGATATTTGACAGCTTGAATTGCCAGTTAAACTGAACAAATTCATAGTAAGGAAATTTATCATCACAGACAAAAATGGTGTCCATGCCTACTTTGGTACATCCACATGTATATAAAAAATGAAGGTGGACATAGAAGGGAGACTAGATTATAAATTTTAAAACATGTTCTGGGGGAAAACTCAACTTGCTTCTAATATGATAGAAGGAAACAACCTTTTTACAGAAATGGTATCATACTATATATAACTATTTTTCCTGTCCTAAGTTGAAAATGGAATACAGCCTACTAATGCTTCTTAAACAAATTAAATATAAACACAACTATATTAAATTTTAAAAGTCATGAAACTAAACCAAACCACACTCACAAACCAATTCAATTAACATACTTAAAGAATGAGTAGAAAGACTGATAACTTTTCTTTTCCTTTTTCCTAACTTAGTTGCCATACTTTGTCTCATTTTTGCCATAAAATTAAGATATGGGTGAAAGAGGGATAAAATGGGCGGGGTTCAATAATAGTTACTTCTTAATCAATCCTAAATTCTTGACTATTTGCTTTCCCAGTAGTTTCCCATTTGGTTGAATGAACAAATGAATGAATGAATGAGTCTATTTATTCATCTAATGATCACTCCATGCACATTATGCTATGTACTAGACAGGGCTAGATGCTTGGAATACAATGGTGAAGGAAGGCAGAGTTCATAGCTTATAAGCTAGTGAGTTAATCTGATATGATAAGAACTATACAAAAAGGATATAAAAGAGTGAATATTCAGGAGGGTCCTGTGGGTCTTAAGTAGGGGGTTTACAGTAGGCTTCTTGAAATATAAAGTTCTTTTTTTTATTAATGAAAATACTCTAATATTGATTGAAGTGATGAATGCACAAGTCAGTAATTGCAACAAATTCCACTGACTGCACACTTCAGATGGACTGTATGGTTTATGAATATGTTTCAATAAAATTAATTTATAAAAAAATACAAAGAGAAAGTCAGGTGACCTTAAGGAAGGGGTGGAGTTAGCTATCTGTTGCTGAGCGTGAGGGTTTCGACCTCGCTCAGGCCCAAGAGTCGGGGGGGTCAGCTCCTACTGGACCGCCGGCGGGGGGTGCTCCAGGGAGAGAGCACCGGGGCTCTCCAGGCGTGGGGGACGCGTGGTTAGGAAAGAACCACGGAGACCGCCTGAGCGCAGGAACAGGTCTGCTTTATTGCGGAAGTACACTTGGTTATATAGGCAGGGAAGGGGGTGGAGTAGGAAGGGGAGAGCAGGGCGGAGGGGCGGCTGCGGATTGGCTAAAACTGGGGGGGCAGACCTCTGGTAATACGCCGTAAGCAGTTACTGGGGAAGAGGGCAGATTGTAGGTTGGTAATATGGGCGGGACTGGTGGGAAGGGTGGCGGGGGCTGGAAGGGGAGGAGGGGCGGAGAAAGGCGGCAACAATTGTTCCTTTTGTTTTAAAAAGAAATTGAAGCAACAAGTTTTGGTGCGCACGGTGGGTGTGAATGGCTCTGGCTCAGCGTGCGCAGCAACAAAAGACAAGGATTAGGAGGAAGAGTAGGAGGAAAAGGAGGTTATAGGGACGGGCACGGGGATAAGACGAGGGGTGGGGGGAGACCACAAGGACCGGCCGGTCGTGAGCGGACAACATAGCATCTGGCCAGGATGCATGTGCCCGCCATTAGGGTCGGCGCGCGCCGAGCCTTGCCAGCGAAACGGGCCTGTGATGCCCCTGTACCCCTTGCCCGAGGGGGAGGAGTAGTTGGGGAGAAGTAAGGAGAGGAAGACAAGAAGCTATAGGCGTGCAGTCTGGAGTAGGTGGCGCGGACGGAAGGGGCGTGGTGGACGGCTGGGGGGGGACTCAGCGGTGGCGAGGCGTTGGTAGTGGACTTGTACAAAGGAGCTGAACACTGCATTGGCTTGGTCTTTGGCAAGGCGGACTATTCTCCTGATGGCCCAGGGGCCCACGGTGAGGGCTAAAAGGATAATGATAAGGGGGCCTAGGAATGGGAGCAGGTACGGGAGAAGAGAGTGAAAGAGTGTAGAGGAGTAGCTCGCGTTGTCGCGTTCTCTTTGGCGTCGCTCCAGGCCCTCGCGGACTTTTTGTAGGCTATCTTCTGCGAGGCCGGTGGTATTGGCTTATACACAACATTCTTCTCCAAGGGCGGCGCAGAGCCCCCCTTCTTTGAGCAGGAGGAGGTCAAGGCCACGACGGTTCTGGAGAACGACCTCAGAGAGAGAGTTAAGGGAGTTTTTTAGATGCTCAACAGCTTCTTGGGGATAGGTAATATCTTGATCGACCGCCTGCCGGAGGGAGGAGAGGGAGGCGGATTGCGTAGCAAGGGCGGAGATCCCTGTGCCTGCTCCAGCGAGACCTAAAAGGGTGGCGACGGTAAGGACAGCAGTAACAGGCTCCCTTTTTTGAAAGTGGGAAGAGAGGTGGTGGGTGTGAAGAGAGAGAAAGAATTCATCATCTCCATGGAAAAGGACTCGTGGGGCGAGGAAAATAAGCAGACAGGTTTCATTAGTGGTGTTGAGGGTGGCGACGTTGAGACAGGGGGTTAATCCCGTGGAGGTACAAAGCCACTGGGAGGTGTTATGGGGGATTAAGAATTTGGTGGAAGCGCTGGGAGAGGAGTAGTTAGAGCAGGCCTGCATAAGGGGATGGGAACCTTGGCGGGAATGAACGCAGCGCCCTGTGGAGGAAACAGATTGGAAGGTTAGGGGAACAGAGGAAGTGTTCCAGTTGCATCCGGTAGGAGAATTTTCGGAGGATTCGCTGAAGGTGAGGTTTGTGGCGACGGGTTCATATATAGGAAGAGAGGGGGACAGGCAGAGCCAACAGCTTTTGGTGAGGTTGGGGTGAGAGGAGTTTAGAGAAGCGTACGAAGCTCTGATCAGATTAATGAGGGGGCTGGGGTACAGAGTAGGGGGTAAGCGAGGCTTGGGGTTGTGGGAGCTGAGGGAGGCAGTGGCGAGGGGGGTGCCGGGTGAAGGAGCAGGCGAGGTGGAGCGGGGCAGGGAAGGGGGCTGTGCCTTTGGAGGATTGAAAATCTGATTTGGGCCCACTGGGGTGGAATGTGTGGGAATTGGCTCCTTTTTTATAGTGATAATGGCGCCGTAATCGTAGCCTACTGCATACAGGCGGGCTCCCCACATGCGGCCTTGTAACCAGAGGTCGGAGTTGGGGTCTTTGACTGTGAGTGTGATGGTGTTCCATCGAGTAGCATTACGCTGGAGAGTGAGGTATGGGTCTTTGTTAGGGGCGCTGGACCATCCGTGGGCGATGGTTTCGCACCCCCAGGAAGGACAGTAATAGTGCGTTGGGTCATGGCATCCTCTGGCGGAGGATGGGCACATGTAGAAACCTGTGGTAGCGGGGTTGTGTCCCCCCCACTCATAAGACGGAAGGTTCGTGCGTCCAGTGAGGTTGGCGACATCAGTAGTGAAAGAGGGGGCGGAGGCGGTTACGTTCGAGGCGAGGAGCCTTTTTTGTTGCCAGAGGGAGAGGGTCCAATTGAAGGGCTGGTGACTCGGGTTGGCAGCGGCTGGGAGAGCGAGGGAAGCCAGGACGAAGAGAACGGCTGCGAGGCTGTGTAGAGGCATCATCTGACGGTGCGGCATCTTGATGATGGCTGGTGCTGGATCCGGGTGAACGGGGCGACCTCTGGGCCGTATCCACTGTCAATGTTATCTCTCACCGAAGGCATAGGGTGCTGATCGTTCGGTGGAACTAATGGGTCAGTGGCGGGCCGAATGCAACGCCCAGGAACCCAGAGCGGCTGCGGCTCAGAATCTGGAAAGACACAAGCAAAGCCCCTCCCCTGTGCTAGGAGGGGAGCTGGATCTTGCCAACGATTTGTGGCAGGGTCTTTCCAATGGACGAGGGGAACTTGCGAGGGCTGCCACATGGGTCCCCAGTGTTTATGGGTGGGGGAGAGTCCATGGTTATCGAAGGTTAGGAGATTGTGATGAATGAGGCAGGCAGTCACTGACGCCGGCGGGGGCCTTGTGGGGAGAGGAGGCCCTTTCTTTTTGAATGAGTAGCTTGAGCTGTTGGTGAGTGCGCTCGACGATTCCTTGCCCCTGTGGATTGTATGGAATGCCAAAATGATGCGTGATGTGATACATTTGCACGAAGCTGGCAAAAGAGGCACTGCGATACACTGGTCCGTTGTCTGTTTTGAGATCCCATGGAATTCCCATGAACAAAATAGCTTGGCGAAGCGCCTGGATGCAGTGTTTAGCACTTTCTCCCGCAAGAGGGACTGCATAGCACAGATGCGAAAAGGTGTCAATTGCCACATGAAGATATTTGAGGCGGCCGAATGCACTGACATGAGTGACATCTAATTGCCACCTTGAGTTCGGGCGGAGGCCGCGGGGGTTAACACCTTGAGGCTGCAAAGGTCCAAGTGGCAGCAAGGGCGCGCAAGTTCGGCACGCGCGCACAAGGTGCTTGCAAGTCTCAATGGGTATGTCTGGAAAGAGCTTTCGGATGGACTGCGCAGAGAAATGAAATTGGGAATGTAAGAGCTTAGCTTGATTGACAAAGTCTCCAAGCCGCGGCCCGTCGGCAGGGCTTTCATAGAGGAGGACTGGGTTTACCTGGCGGCTTGACACAGAAGCATCAGCGAGGTCATTCCCTAGAGCCAGCGGTCCTGGTAGGCCAGAGTGGCTTCTGATATGAGCAATGAACCAGGGCTGCTGCCTCGCCTCAAGCAGTCGCTGTACGAAGGCGAGCGCCCGATCGATGTTTGAGTCACCTGGTAGGAAAGTAGCAAGCGGGAGGCTGCGACACACCTGAAGAGTGTATAGGCTGTCAGTAAAGATGTTGAGAGGCTGGTCTGGGTGGAGATTGAGGACTGCAGCGACAGCTAGAAGCTCGCCCACTTGAACAGAAAAGTCATTTGCGAACAGCAGTTGCCGTGGCTCAGGATTCCCAGGAGTGTATATGATGGCAGCAAACGCCGTTTTTGAGGCATCTGTGAAGGCAGTGATGGCTGAAGGGATCGGGTTCCGTGCGGGCAATGGACGGAACGGGTTGGAAAACGCCAATTGAGACATTCCCTGCAGCAATCGGTGATGAGGATAGTGGTTGTCAAAGGAGCTGCGAAAGAGTTCTACCAGGCTCTGCATTTGGGCATTGTTCATGATGAGGGAGGTAACTTCTTTGGCATCTAAAGGCCAGACAATGGTGTGTGGCGGGATACCATACGTCTGTATGGAGAGAAGTACTAAGTCAGTGGCCAGCGCGATCCAGGCCCTTATGAAAGGGCAGATTTTTGGGAGCTTGCTTTTTGACGTATGAAGAAAGAGGAGGGGGCCATCTTGCCATAAGAGACCCGTGGGAGTGACCGGCATTGGCAGAACTAAAGCCAAAATTGGGAGGTCAGGGGAGAACCGCTCTAGGCGGCATTGCTGCAGAGCGGCGCTGACCTGTTGGACGGCTTCTCGGGCAGCGGGGGTGATGGTGATGCTGCGAGTGACTGCAGTTGGTGGGCTATCCTTGGTCTGCAAGAGCTCGAAGAGGGGCTGCATTTGCGCTGTTGTGATGGGAAGCACCGAGCGAAGCCAACTGATTTGCCCGCAAAGTTGCTGGAGCTCGGTTAGCGTCATCTTATCAGAAAGGTGGATTTTTGGGCTTGCGGGTTGGATGAACCGATGAAAATGAAAGCCTAGGAATTGAAAAGGAGGCTGGAGGTTTATTTTGTCAGATTGCACAGTAAGCCCGAGGCTGGAGAGGTTTGTTATTATTGCCGAGAGCAGATCATTGAGGAGCGCACTGGAGCTCGCTGCTAAAAGATCGTCCATGTAGTGGAGAATGTATGTGTGCTCCGGATTGAACTTGGAGCGCAGCGGCTCAACAGCATGGTTGACATACAGTTGGCACATAGTCGGGCTGTTGCGCAAGCCTTGAGGCAATACTCGCCACTGAAATCACTGAGCTGCGCCTTGGTTGTTGATGCGTGGAACTGTGAATGCGAATCTCGGACAGTCCCGGGGGTGAAGAGGAATAGAGAAAAAGCAGTCCTTGATGTCGATGGTTGCCGCATGAAAATGCTGGGGGACTGCGGTGGGGTGCGGGCATCCTGGCTGAGGTGATCCCATTGGCCTGATATGCTTGTTGATTTCGCGAAGATCGTGGAGAAGACGGTATTTGCCAGTGCTCTTTTTGCTGATGACAAAGACTGGTGAATTGTAGGGACTAGTGGATGACTCTATGTGTCCTGCCTGTAGCTGCTCTTGGACGAGGGCGGAGAGAGCTTGTAATTTGTGAGCTGGTAAGGGCCACTGCTCGACCCAGATGGGCTCCTCTGTGTCCCATTCCAGAGGGATAGGGTCAGGTTTTGAGATGGGAGCAGTGGCCCCTAGAAGGGGGGGGGCAGCGCAGCTGAGAAGGCTTCTGTGGTGATTCGGGCCTTTAGCTGGCTGAGGACATCTCTCCCCCATAAGATGGTTTGGACTGACGAGAGGACGAGTGGGCGAATTTGGCCTTCGTGGCCTTCTCGGTCGCTCCAATGCAGAGGCTGGGATGTTTTCCAGGAGGTGGCGGCCCCAGTGGCGCCGATGACTTGAGGGCCAGTTTCTAGGGGCCAGTGATTGAACGCGGCGACCTCGAGAGGAATGCAGGAGACTTCAGCGCCGGAGTCTAGGAGCCCATCGAGCCATTGCCCATCGATTTTGAGCTCTAATGAGGGTCTCTGACGGTGCGTGATGGGCATTGTCCACATTATGGCTTGGGAATTCTTCTGAGGGCCTCTTGGGGGTGGGGCTGAGGCCTGCCCCGCTGGGAGTTTAAAGGCTGCTGGGAACCTTGGGTGGAATGGCAGTCGCGGGCCCAGTGATATCCTTTCCCACAACGCGGACACGGCGTAGAAGGGCCCCTTGGCCGTCGCATCGGCGGGTCTGAGCGAGGCGCTGGGCCTGGCTGGGAGCACTCGCGGACGAAGTGGCCGGGCTGGCCGGACCGAAAGCAGACAGAAGTGGGGGCGGATGAAACAGCCATGGCAGAGGCAAAGGCAGCGGTGAGTGTTTTGACTTGTGGGTCGACGTCACGGCAAGCAAGGACCCATTCATGCAGAGCTTTGTCACGTATGGGAAGGACCACGGCCCGGAAAGGCGCAAGGCACCCGTCTATGATAAGTTCTTTGGCCAGCGCAAACTGGGCATCCTCGCTGGAAATCTTCCGCTGACAGGCTTCCAGGACGCGGGCGACAAATGTTGGGAAAGTCTCATTGGAGTCTTGAAGCAGCTGCGCGAGTTTGGTGGGCTGCTTGGTGGAAACTAGAGAGAATGACCGTTGGACGAGGACTTTTACTCGGTGCCAAAACCCTGGGTCAATTTGGAGATAAGAACGAGGGTCTGCATAATTGTTGGTCCCCGTGTATGCATCGGAGGGATCGAGGACGCCAGCTTGGGCATTCTCTACGATTTGTCGGTCAACAGCCGCTTGGTAATGGGCGCGCCATTCAATAAATTGACCCGGCGTCAGGATGGCACGGGCTAGTGCAATCCAGTCATATGGGAGAACGAGTTGGGTCCCCAACTCCTTAAGTAGTTGCTGCGCATAAGGGCTGCCAATTCCGTCTTCCTTTACAGCTTTGCGGAGGGTCCTGACCTCTTCCGCTGTAAAGGGTAGCCAAGTTTGGGGTCGCTGCAGCGTGGGCTGCGGATTCAGCGGATACAGCTGGGGGGTTTGAGAAGACGTGGCACCGGGGGCTGATGGAGCAGCCAAGGCAGGTGAAGGGCTATTGCCGTACGGCGGCGGCAAGGGATAAGCGGAACACGGGTGAGAAAATGGCGGCTTAGCGGCTTCTGGGCGATAACAAAATGGCGGCGGGACCCTTCCGGGCGCCGGCGAAGATGGCAGAGCAGCCACATCCGGCAGCGGACAAGATGGCGCGAAGGGCGCATCCGGTTTAGTGGAAGATGGCGACCATGCAGCTTCCGGGCCCAAACCGGATGCTGACTGGGCAGGAAGAGGCGGGTAGAGGCGGGAGGAGGAGGATACTGGCGGAGAAGAAGCCGGATGTGCGCCATCTTGGGCAGAAGTGGGGGAAGAAGGCGGAAGTCCGCCATTTTGGGGAGCGGCAGGAGTGGTTTCTGTCTGCTGCGGGGAGCTCGGGCGGGGAGGCTCGCGCTCGAGAGCAGCAGCAAGTTGGTTAGACAGAGAGTCAGTGTCGGCGGACTCATCGGGATCACAGTCTAGAGGCCGTTTGGGAGAAGCTTCATAAATGGCTTCGGTCGGAGCGCCAAGGAGACAGGCGCGAATGGCAACGAGGACGGGTAAGAGGCCTGTTGGGAAGGTGCGTTTCTCGTGCTCCATGGCGGAGGTGACTCGATCTATGAGTCGCGAGTATGTGTCCGGGCTCCAGAGTTGGCAGGTGGCGAGCCACGGATTAAAAGGGAGCAAGAGATCCCAGTACTTTTGGAGCTGCCGCAAGGAGACACGGACTCCATTGGCATCGAGCAGGGCAGCGAGGGCTCTGACTTGCGGCGCCTGACGCAATGACAAAGAGGCGCCCATGACGGGATAGGGACGGGACGATGGCGAGGGGTCCCTTGGGGCTCGTCCGGGCGAGGGGTCCCTACCTGGAGAGGAGGACGATCACAGCAGCAGCAGCAGCAGAGAGGGGCCGGGGGAGGAGCCGCCACGTTGGGCGCCAGTTGTTGCTGAGCGTGAGGGTTTCGACCTCGCTCAGGCCCAAGAGTCGGGGGGGTCAGCTCCTACTGGACCGCCGGCGGGGGGGTGCTCCAGGGAGAGAGCACCGGGGCTCTCCAGGCGTGGGGGACGCGCGGTTAGGAAAGAACCACGGAGACCGCCTGAGCGCAGGAACAGGTCTGCTTTATTGCGGAAGTACACTTGGTTATATAGGCAGGGAAGGGGGTGGAGTAGGAAGGGGAGAGCAGGGCGGAGGGGCGGCTGCGGATTGGCTAAAACTGGGGGGACAGACCTCTGGTAATACGCCGTAAGCAGTTACTGGGGAAGAGGGCAGATTGTAGGTTGGTAATATGGGCGGGACTGGCGGGAAGGGTGGCGGGGGCTGGAAGGGGAGGAGGGGCGGAGAAAGGCGGCAACAGCTATCTTCACGTGTGGAGGTGGGGAGGTTCTGGATGGAGTGGATCGCATGAGAGAAGGCCTGTGGTGAGAATATGCAAAGCCGGGGTGTCCGAGGAATTGAGATATTCAGCTGTGTGGCTCTGGTGCAGCGTGGATGTGTGTGGATGGATAATGAGGTTTGAGAGAAATCATGATGGGACCCGTAAGTCATGTGTAGGTATTTTAATTTGATTGCAAGACCAGTGGATGGCCATGGAAAGGTTCTGGGTGGTGGAGGGGGAATACCTGATCAGTTGTGTTTCAGTAAAAGTACTCTGGCGAGGAAGAAGAGGAGGGGGTACAAAGAGCAGGGAGAGATAAGATGAAAGACTTAGAGCCTAGTTCACAGATTATGGTAGTAATCTGAGAAAAGATCATGAATTTGAGCAGCAGAAGTGGGGAAGAAGTGGATGGAGTTGAGGGAGATTGAGATAGATAGGCCTTGATGACTAGAATGTTGTAGCATCAAGGATGACTCACCATTTCTAGCTTAAGCTACTAGGCAGATGGATGGTGATGTCTTTTAGAGTATAGGAAACTCAACTCACATGCCACTGCCCTCTAAGGTCTTTCCCAATCCATTCAACAAGAAGCAAGCTCACCTTTTTCTAAACCCCTATATTTTATATGCATTTCCTCTTTTGAAGTTATCTCTCTTACTTGACTCCTTGAGGTTGGAGACTGTATACTTGCTTCTCTATATTCCTTTATATCACATAGTATGCTACCTTTTACATAACTGTCACATAATAAATGCTTTAGTAAATTTGGTATTTAGAAATAGAAATTATTTTGCAAAATTCACTTCTTATGTCTATGCCTCACAAAGGAAATTCCGAATTTAAGCATCATTGTAAAACTGACCCAATAAGCATCACTGTAAATTGACCCAAGTCCCATCAGAACCTCATAGCAGAACTTATGATTGGCAGATCACTGGTGAGAGAGACTGGAGTCATTTGGGGTCTTTTCAATCAATCACATCTACATGTTAAAATACACTAACATTTGACATAGAAAAACTTACTGACCATACTCAGGAAATATTTTTTAGATGAAATTAACTCATTTAAAAATGTTTTCTGTCACAATAAAGTAGTAACACAGACCTCATGAGAATAATTTCATCTTTTAAAAATATTATGAATGTAGTTAAGGTTTGTAGTTATCAAAAACTATGAAGAATTCAAAATATCATAATCACTACTTTGTTATCCTTCTGATACCAGAGATAGAATATTTCCTCCTTTTGAAGGAGGGAAAGGTAGAGTAATTTGCATAGCATCATAAAGAGGAATTTAATGAGAAAGGGATCTCTGGTCTCTTGAGTTTAATGTTCTGGTCAAGTTAGTCCAGGTAAGCCACAAAGAAAAAAAAAAACCTGATATATTTGGCCAAATGAAAACAAAACAACAAATAAAACTTACTGTAATTGGAAGACATGATTTTAAAAAGCAAGAGAGATTGGGAGAAAATTTTAGCAAAATATGTAACAGTGACTTACTATCCCTAGTAACAAAAAGGGTATTCCAATTCATAAGAAAAAGACAAACAACTCAATAGAAAAATGAGCAAAGGAAATGAATAGGCTAGTCACAGATAAAGAAAATGTGAAAATTTGTTCAATGGTCTACTTACTAGGCATTAGGGAAATGCAATGTAAAACAAATGCCTTTTTTTGGAGAAGCAATGGAGTGTAAAGGTTAAAAATGTGATCTTTAGAACCAGACATCCTGGGTTTGAATCTCAATTCTGCCATTTTCTATACTGTGTGAGTTGGCCAATTTACTAATTTCTGTGTCTCAGTTTCCTCATCTTGGAAATGTGGTTTGTGGCAATAACTACTTCATAGGATTGTTGTGATGACTAAACGAATTAGTATATGTAAAGTGCAGAGTCTGCCACATAGTAAATACCATATACTGATGTTTGTTATTACTATTATTTATCCATCATATTGGTAAAGTGAAAAAGGATGTTTAGAGGATAAAGGTAATCTCAGTCTTTTGGGGGGAACAGAAATTAATACAGGCTTTTTGAAGGACAATTTGATAATGAACATATGCCATACTCAGCAATTTTATTTTAGAAATCAGCCCTAGTGACATAGGGACAAAAAATACATGTTAAAAAATGTTCATTACAGCCCTATTTTGTGCCAAAATAAAAAAAAGAGGAAACACTCAAATATCCATCAATAAAGATGGATATATTACATAACAAAACTAAAGCATACGAAGAATGCAGTTGCTAAAATGAATGACATAGATCTATATATAGACATATAAAGTTGTCCATAATATTTATCCAAATAGCAAATTACAACTAGTACGTGTAATATGATCCCACTTATGCAAAATAAACAAAAAATACATATATGTGCATTTAGATGTGGATTTTAAAGAAAAGTTGAGAGGATGAAAATTGTTAATGATGTCTTTTTATGTGGGGAGACAGGGAAGATGAAGAGGGACTTTAGTTTTTCACTCTGTATTTCTTCTGTATTGGAACTTTTTCTTAACGACAAGATGTGTTCATAATTTACTCATGTGATTTAACAACAGGGGAAAAAAAAGGCCTGAATACTAGGTTTCTGTAGGTGTGATGTAAGGATTGAAATGTTTAGCTCTTTAAATTTAGATACGATATACCATTTTGGAAGAAATGGTCTGACTTCAGCAACTAATGCACATGACCCAGGTAAAACAGGGGTCTTTAGAAAACCTTTGTTCATACCTGTAAGGGTACAAATTTAAAGACTTCAGCTAATTAATATCTTGCACTTTAGTCCTATTATGTGTGTCTTCAGATGATGTGAAGGCAAGAAAGCCAATTTTCAAAAAATTTTATAGTCCATTCAAACTCTAGTGAGGACATTGCTCTACAAGAAGAATATAGCTGTCTTTCTTGACGACCAGCAGAATGGTGCTTCATTTTAAAAGAATATGGCATTTTGATCTTTTTGCTTCCAAAATTTAAAATACCTTTTTTTTGGTTGATTTTGTAAGTAACAGATTCTCCCTGAAAAAATTACGAATATAGAAGCCTATATAATATTAACTGAAAGTACCATCTCCTAGTAATAGACACTACTAACAGAGGTTATATCTTTTCCTGCCTTTTTTACATATATATTTATTCTTATAATAAGACCATATAATACATATTGTTATAGGACCAGATTTTCCTACTTAATAAATTGTAGGCAGCTTTCCATGTCTATCCACAAAGATATACCTCATTCTTTCCACTGGCTTCATAGTGTTCCACTGCATGGCTTTATTATAATTTATTTAACAATCCCCACTGACTGACATTTAGGTAGTTTCTTGTTTTAGTATCATAAATAAGGTCTCAAAGAACAGATACTATGCATACTTACACAATTAGTTCCTAAAAATGAAATGTTGGATTAAAGTCTAAAAAATTTTCAAGGCTCTAAATGCTTATTTTCAACTTTTTCTCCTGAGCTGATTATATTTCCACAAAACAGTGTTCCTGATTTTTCTACATCTTTGTCAACACTGGGCAATGTTATCTTTGCTAAACTAAGAAAAAAGTGATATTTCATTGTTTTGTTTTGAATTATTTTGCTCATTAGTGAAGTTGAGCATTAAAACAAAACATGTTTATGCCATTCATACTCTTTCATGACCTATGTTTTGGTACTTTGCCATTATTCTATTGTGGTATTTATCTTTTACTTATTGCTTTATATAAAATTCTTATATATTAAAAGTGTTAAGAGTTCACCTGCCTTCTATATTGCAAAAATATTTCAATTTCTTGTTGTATTTGTTGTTTTTAATACATTCATTTTTGCTCACAGAAGTTTTTATATTTTGTAAAGTCAAATAGATTGGTCTTTTCTTCATCGCTTAGAAAGACCTCTCAGTTTTTGAAAATCTAAGACCTTTTTTTTGAAAGACCTTTTCTCTTTTGAAAGGCCTCTATAGTTTTTGAAAAATTTCTATATAGGATATGTCTATAATTTAAATGGGTTTAAAAATTTTAAAAGGGTTGTCCAATATTTGAAATTTACTAGCACTCTCTTATGCTGTATTTCAGATAGAAAGATACTTCTGTTGATTGAAGCAGAACAGCATGGAAGTATATATTATAAATTTAGGCCACTGAAAAGGCTAAAAATGCACTAACTATATAATAACAATAGAAAAGTCTCTCGTCAAATATTATCTCTTGGTAATTGAACCAAGGAATTCCCATGGGTTACCCAAATCAAACTAGAAGAGGACAGTGTACATTATTTGAAATAAAGGTGATATTTAGCACAAAGTTAAAAAAATAAAGTACCGCTATAAAAATATCTCTTTGTCTCCTAAATTTCCAAATGAAGCTGCAGTATTTAAGAATTTGGCTATTGAATGAGAGTGTTTTAATTGCTGTACAATATCCTTGTTTGCCAAAACCATTATTCTGGAAAAGCTTTTTTTTGGTTCTATTTTAATGAAACATTTTAAAATTCTTTGAATTTCTGGAATGAAGAAAACTGTAGAAGAAATAGGAAACTAAGGAAATGAGAAGAAAAATCAGTTGTTTATCAGTTCAGAGTACCTCTAATGTTGTTCGGTAATAAGAAAAACTGACAAGTAGTAGTCCCTCATCAACTCAGTATGTGTGAGTGACAAGTTTCTTGTCTATAAAATGAGGTTTCCTCATTTTATAATTCTCTGCTTGGAAAATTTATAATTTTCCTTTGCCTGCTAGGCAGAAAACTGAAAATAATGTCAGTTACTAGGAAAAAATCAACTATAAATAAGAGTATCAAATATGAGAGGCAGACTTGACTTAAATCCCAGTTCCACAACTTACTAGACTGTGTGACCTTGAACAAGTTTCTCAATCTCTCTAAGCCTCAGTTTCTTATCTCAAAAATAAGGATAATAACAGTACCTAAGGTTGTTGTGAGTCTAACATGAGAGGTTATATTTAAAGTGCCTGGTACCTAGTGTTGCTGATGGTAAAATCTGAACATTACAGAGACAGGAAGAATTAAAATTGTACTCTAGCACACATTCAACATCTTTAGATAGTTGTTACTCTTAGTAAGCTATGCATTTGAGGTTTACTCAAACTGGTAGTCCTAATTACTAAAATCCAGGCTTCCTTTTCATCACGTGTCTTCTAGATGTGATTTCAAACCAAAAAGACTGACTCCATATGCTGTACACAAAGAACAATGTAGCAGTGAAAAGCATGGACTCTGGAGCCAAAGTGCCCAAGTTCAAATATTGGTTTTGCTATTTACTAGCTGTATGACCTTGAGCAAGATTATTTAACCACTCTCTACCTCAGTTTGTTCATCTATAAAGCGGATACTTATCCTATAGGGTGATTATAAAGATTAAATGAGATAATGTGTACAAAGCATCTAGTACAGTACAAAAAATGTTAGCTGTCATTGTTACTTTATAGTCATTTATAGGAAAAAGATACAACAGTGACCACTAGAGCTTGATTTTATAGAAAGGGCACATCCCATTCTGAAATTAGTTAAGTATCCACAAACTCTCCAATGCTAAAAGATTCCTAAACTGGTTAGGTGTTTGAGCTAACATTTGTGCCTTGTCTCAAAATATAAAATAAATTTTGTATTGGATCTTTCTAATTAAAGTTAGAAAAGACCAAAAACTATGTTATGTCAAAACCCACTCTAACACTACCTTATCTGTTTCAAGCAAGTTAACTTCCTACCTGTCATCTGTATTGCGCAGGGATGGAAGCCGAAAGCTTGTGTTCCTGTCAAGTTTTGATTGGCTTTTGGTCCTCTTGATGGAGCCTTTCAGGCGCTTGCTGAAGAACCCCTAGAATGAAAAGGCAGAAGATGATGGGACAGGAAGCCGAAAGGGAGCCACTCTGTCTCTTTACCCTACTGCACTACCTTTGTAAAAGATGTTAGATTTTTATAATGAAAACCAGGAATAGGACTCAGCTTTTTAATTTTTTAACTTTGTAAATAATAATTGCTTGAAACCACCTGGTAATGTGATAAGAAATGCTTGGGGTACTGGAGGAAACATAAGAAGGTACTAAATAGTGAGAACAGAAGAAACTTTATTAAGATCTGCACAAAAAGTTAACTAAGCAGCACAAAGTAATGTGTTGAAGGTCTGAAAAGTAATTAACATTCAGTTTACATCAACTTGAATGTAGTATTTGTAAAGTTAAGTTTTAAATATAGCTAAACTAGGGGAGTGGATGTGGCTCAAGCAGTTGGGCACCTGCCTCCCACATGGGCGGTCCCAGGTTTGGTTCCTAGCGCTTCCTAAAGAAAATGAGCAGACATTGAACAAAAGCAAGGAGCAGACAATGAGCAGACATTGAGCAAAAGCAATGAGCAGACAATGAACAAGACAGTGAGCAAAACCATATATTTGATAAAAGTTTAATATCCAGAACATAAAAAGAACTCAACAACAAAAAGACAAACAACCCAATTAAAAAACAGACGAAAGACTTGAAAAGACACATCTTCCAAAAAGACATTCAAATGGCCAAAAAGCACACGAGAAGATGCTCAACATCATTAGCCATCAGAGAAATAAAAAGTGCTGGGGAAGATGTGGAGAAATAGGAGTACTCACTCATTGCTGGTGGGAATGTAGAATGGTGTAGCTACTGTGGAAGACAATTTGGTAGTTCCTCAGAAAGTTAAGCATGAAACTACCATATGACCAGGCAATCCCACTTCTAGGAATATACCCCAAATTAATGAAAGCAGGGTCTCAAACAGATATTTGCACATAGCCAATTTATTCAAAATTGCCAAAAGTTGGAAGTAACCCAAATACCCATCAACCGGTAAATGGAAAAACAAAATGTGGTATAAATTCACATTTCAATATTAATCAGCTGTAAAACCTTTGAAACATGGACAAACCTTGCGGACATCATGTTGAGTGAAATAAACCAGACAAAAAGGATAAATACTGCATGATTTCACTGATATGAAATAATTATAATAAGCATACTCATAGAACCAGAATCTAGAATAGAGGTTACCAGGGGATGGGGTTGGGGTAGGGAATGTATAGAGTTTCTATTTGGGACAATGGGAAAGTTTGGTAATGGATGGATGAATGACTCTGTGAACTTATTTAACAGCACTGAATTATATATTTGAATGTGGTTAAAAGAGGGAATTTTAGGTTGTAGATATAGTACTAAAATAAAAATTATAAAAGTGATAATCCATACAACACAGTGAACCCTGTTTAACCATGGACTTTAGTTAATAGTAAAATTATAAAAATGTGCTTTCAATATCTGTAACAAATGTACCACAACAGTGCAAGGTGTTAATAATAGGGTGGTACGTGGGAACTGTGTATTTTATGTATAATTGTCCTGTAAACCCACAACTTCTTTAATTAAAAAAAAAATGATGATGATGGTGACTGCCTTTAAGAAATTTATAGTTCTATTACCAGCAGATGAAATATATCAAAATGTCTTGACAAAACACTGTAATTCAAGAAAAGTATTTTGACACATGGAAATTGACTCCTTCTAATTATCCTGAAACTGTTTACAAAAAACATAAATTTCAATAAGGAAGAAAAAGAAACATCAAATCTACTATAGTTTTGTAGTTACCACCAAAGTTCACTCTTTTGGGATGAAGACGGTATCAATAAGGGTAAGCTAGTTTATGCTTTTCTGATAACCCTTACAATCTTTGTGGCATAAAACATACTTCCAATCCATAAGCAGGATGATGGTGGGGGTGGGTGTCTGCTCTATGCTGTCCTTACTCAGGGACTTAGACCAAGGAAGGCTCAATCTCTGCTCCTACAGATGCTGCAGCAGGTAAGGGGGATGTAGCAAATTACGTACTGGCTCTTAAAGCTTTTGTATGGAACTGACTTGTGTCACTTATAGTATCATTTTCACTGGACAAAATAAGTCATATGAGCATACCTAATTTCCAAAGAGAAGTGATGTGTAATCTTACCAAGTGCTCAGAAAGAGAACCAGGAATATCTGGTGAATGAATGGCACTATGGCTACTACTTATTTTTCCAGGGTGTGTTTTTCTCCCTAACCATATACCTCTTATAGGTATTCCTCTCTCTATTAGAGAAAAATGGAACTTACATGAATTACAAGTAGAAATATTTAGCTGACTGAATAAAACTGCTTACTGTTATATCTTTTTTTTTTTTTCAGCCCAAAGAATAAGGTAAAACTCTTAGAAAAAACAGACATAATTTACCTTAAACTTCCCTAGCCTTATTATAAGTGTACAGAAATTGACTGGAGGGATGAAAACAAGGCTATTTTAAAAAATACTATACTTATTAAGGACAGGCATTTGCCTTGTCAACTATATAATTTGAGTTATGCTAGGAAAGGTAATGTCAGTTTAGTTTTCCAAGGCAAAGCCTTTATTTACTACTTTCTATGCCTCAATCAAAATGAGTCCTAAAACTTGCTCACAGATAGTCAGCAAACCACATGTAAGTTTAAAGAATTATACTAGAGTCCCTTAGAGCTGGTTCTAAACCACTGGCCTAAGTTGAGATCCAGACCAAGGATCTGACCAAACATCATATTCGAATACATTTTATTTATTTATTTTTGTTTAAATCTTTGAATGTCAAGTATCTTCTGTACTTAATATATTATCATCATACTCTTTGCATCAAGATACATAGCAATGGTAGTAGGTTTCTTTATAAAGCTTAGTATTAAATATTAAATATCTTTTCCCATTTTAATTTTACATTACTCTGCCAAGAAAAAGAAATTAAAACTCAAGTTATTTGAGGCCTGGACATACTTCCATGATTAGCTGGGCTATGTTAAGGTTGGTGGCTTTGTTCTTGCTGTTTTGTATGTAGATCCAGGCCCTAGGAAGATACGACCAGGTTATAATTGTTTTTGAAAAGTGTGCTACAAAAATGGATGGCCTGTTATAAGCCAGGTTACAAAGTAAGGATGGGGTAAGGGAGGGACATTTTCTTTCAGAAACAGTTTCTGAGGAGTCCCAGTCCATTATTCTTTCCCAAAATGGTTTGAGGAGGGGCTAAAATCTCAACATGAGCTTCAAAGTACTGTCTCTTTAAGGGAACTGTAGTTGTAGTTGCCTTACCAAGAAAGGAGAAGGTCAAGGTAGATGATCCCCTCCCACCCCAACTAGGGAAATGCAAATGGAAAGTTTATAGCCCAGAGGGTGTGAAAGTGGGCTCTTAGTTGATACAGAATTCTCTAAGAGTTTTCTTCTAGAAACAGACAACTCAGCCTCTTCCTCTCACTTCAGCAAAGAAGTTACTTTTAAAAGCACTTGGGAAGTTCCTCCGCCAGCCCTCTGGTGGGAAGGCTCAGGGAAGGGAGCCATCAGTACAGCCACTTTCTAGGCCATAATGGCATTCCTGAAGACTGGAGACCCCATAGAAGTGTACAAAGGTGGCTGCCACCACCAGGACATGGAAAATCTGATGAGACTGGAACCATATGTCAAACTTATCAGGAAAGAAGCGCTCAGGAATTCGAGCAGCATAAAGGCCAGCTCCAGTGAGCTACATCACAGCCATGAGGAAGAACCAGCCCATCTGGCCCACTGTGGTGGCCTTGACAAAGCCCTCAGCACTAGTAAAGTGCGTGGTGGGCACAACAGCACTCAAGCTGAGTCCCAGGAACACTCGTGCTCTTGTCTGCCAGTGCTTAGGAGTGGCAAACCGGTCCCATTGTGCCACAATGATGGCAGAAACCCCCAGGACACAGACAGTGGAGAGGTAGATGAGCCATGTGGGGAGCAGTAGGAGTAATAAAGCCAGGGGACAAAGCTCCCCATAACCAGTAGAGCAATCCCTGAATAGTCCAGTTTGGAAAAAGCCCGAGAGACTTTCTCTGAATGACAATGGACAGTATGAAAGAGCCAGGAGAAACTGAGGCAGAGCACCGCACCCCAAAAAAATCCCCCAAACCACCTTCTCCTCTATAGGGGCCATGAAGTACATATTTGGTCTGAGCATAGTCAAGATTCCCAAAAAGAGAAACAGCACGGAACCAAGCAGATGAGTCCAGATGTAGCCAGTTTCAGTATGGATGCAGAAGATGCTCTTGAAGCAAGCCTGAAAGGAGGGCACTGGTGGTCTGTGGCCATGTAGCAGGTACTCATTGTCCTTCAGCCAGTCAGGGAACACTTCATATGGGATGACCCTCCAACGTCCCTCCCAGACCTTATATACAAACTCCTCCATCCTCTCCATGGCACAGTGGGTTTGCAGAGGAAGTGTCAGTACCCACACTTCCTCCTCTTCTTCCTGGGGTACTGGGCATGTTTGCTCTTCTTCAGCTTTGGTTGGACTGGCGATTACCCGTTTGCCTTTCTCTTCTAGCAGGGGTCCTGGTTCAGCCAGTTCCACCGTGTCAGTTTCCCTGTTACTGGCAGGAGCTCCAATACCCTGTGCCACCACAGATCCTTTGTGGGAAGACATCTGGCTGGTACCTCAATACCCTGCAGCTTCACCTTGGGGAAAGGTTGGGGTCTCTCAGCCCCAGGGGCAGAGATCTCCCTGTGATGGTAGACACACCGGACGGGCGGACTCTGTTGGGGGCCGGGGTCCCCAGTACTAGCTACATCCCACGGGACTGGAGGCGGCCTGTGGCCAAGCAGTCCTGGTTCTTCAGCGCCCTCTCCCCATATACGTTTTAACAAAAATACAGTTAAGGAGTTAACTGAGTATATACCAGTAGTTGTTCACTCATATAGTACTTTAAACTTTACCGTTTGGTGGTACTTACTGTAGCATACTTTGTATTTTAGTTCCACTTATTTAATAAATACATATTTTATGAAATTTGATGCAAAGACTGTACAGGTGTTATAAAGGAATCAAAGATAAAACACACACAAACTCTGCCCTCAAGGAGTTTGTAGTTTAATAAATGATTTAGAGACCATATATAAAAATATATGATACCATTAGGAAGGTATATGTTCTTAAGGCTTGGCATGCATAATCACAAAATTAAAGTTAACTATCAAGTGTCTTTAAGTCTAAGACACTAATGATTTAAGGCACATTATTATTTTGTGTATACTATGATAAAAAGCTGTCATTTAAACTACAACCCAATGCTTTATCCTTTAGAACTTTTATTTTGCATTAAAGAAGGTTTTTAAAACTTTCTTAGAAGAATATAATCATGTATCACATAGTGTATACATAAAAAGAATTTATGCAAAATAAATTGGTTAAGGTGTTCCTAATGCTTCATTCTTTTGAGCTGCTTTTTGACTCAGAGCAGTTCATGTTTTTTCAAACAATATCATCCTGTGTTCTTTTAAGAATGTTGATGACAAACTATTTCTTAAGAGTAATCTACAGAGATGTTAAAATGTGAAAAAATGTACATCTTGGAATGGATGAATATTGACACTATTTTAGAGAGGTACATATAAAATGGTTTCTGAAGTTCAGTGAAATAAGAGATTACACCATTTTAATAAGGGGAAATTATATGGAAGAATTAGAATATGAACTAGGTCCAAAAGGGGAGACAGGATTTGGGTTTGGAGCTTAGCAAGGAGTTAGGGCATTCAAGGTGCAGAGCACAGCACAGCACAAGAAATGGCATGGAGGTAAGAAAGCACAGGATATATATTAAGTAGGTTTAGTCTGGCTAGTATACAATTAGGAGTGTGGAAAATAAGATTGGAAAGGTGGCTTGTCCAATCATCTGAAACTTATCACCAGGACCCTTCATTCTTTTAATGATGAGCTATCTAAAATTGTAACTGGAGCAGTGCTTAATTCAGATCTCTGGTCCAAGGACCAGGCTGTTTATGAAGACCACCCCAAAATCTGCACAGAATGAAGCCACCCCAAAATCCACTGTCTCCAAGCTTGGCTGAGATTCAAATATTCCTCGGTCCTGAGTCAATTGTGCATTGAGTCGTCCAGCAACATTACGCCTTCTGGGAAAACTCCTGTCCACTGCTGCCTTCTAAGGAATTCCTTACATATAGATCACTGTGCTTTGTACCTTGCAATTCTTCTGTCCTGGCTATTGCTGACCAGACCATAGGTGGATAACTGACCTAAAGGTACCAAAAACATCTGAGAGTGGTTCTGGTAAGAGTTCTGCCTATAGGGTATGGTATCATTTTGTAACTACTTACCACTCTAGACTTATCCTCCTAGAAACCCACTACACCAAAGCAAGGGAAGAAACTAGAAATTGTTCCACAAAGCAGCGGGTTTTGGCTGTTCTGTTCACTGATGTATCTCAGTGCCTATAGCAGTATGTGGTATATCATAAGTACTCAATAAACATTTGTTGACTGAAAGAATTTACTGAAAGCTTCTTGGGTTTCAAGCCAGGTGCTTTCCATATGCAATACTATTTAATCCATGCAGCAACACCATGAAGTAGGTATTAAGTAACATGTTTTAGTTTACACAGTTAATAAATGTAGAGTTAGGATTTAAACCCAGTATATTGGCAGTACTTAAAAAGTTTCATTTATTCATATATTTACTGCGCACACTTTATTTGCCAGATACTTGATGCATATCAAGTGAGATATATCAGTGAACAAGACAGACAAAAATCACTGCCCTCATGAAACTACTAGAAGGAAACAGATAATAAGCAAAGAACATAATAAATAAATAAAAGACAAGTACTATACAAAATTGAGCTGTGTAAAGGGGACTGAGGACATAGAATGGTCAGAGTAGGTCTTATGGATACATTTGAGTAAATTCTTGAAGGAGGTGAGTTATCTGCAGATATCTGAAGTTTGTATTCCTGGCAATGGGGGAGAGGCTGAGCAAAGGCTCTAAGGCAAATGCATTCTTAGTATGTTCAAGGAACAGCCAAGACATCAGTGTGGCTGGAGTGGAGAAAATGCTGGGGAGGGTAATGGGAGATTAGGTCAGAGAGGTGGCCTGGTAGTGGTGGTTATGGCAGTGGTGATGGTAGTCATGCTAGTGTGGAGATCCTGTACGTCTTTGTAGAGACCTCCCCTTTACTCTGAGAGAAGAAGCCATTTCTAAGGCAATCAACAGTGAATTTAAAACAGTCATAAGTAAATAAGCACGTACTTTTGTAGACAAATATTACAAGCCATGAAAGTAGAAATGTGTACTGAATTACTTTCACATTTTGAGCAAGAATGTGCATATATGAATAGTTTAATATCTTCATCAAGAGTAGATCACACATCAGTAACCCAGATACAGAGAAGGTATATGACTTTCCCAAGGTTACAAGCTGCTCAGTGGCAGAGAACTCTTAAGCCCAAGCAGCCTGATTCTTGAACCCTTGCTGTTAATCACTAGGCTATACTACTTCTTCACATTATAATTCCTCTTTACTCTAGGTACTATAAAATAGAACTTATTTTCCCATTTGTACTAAATTTCATTTCTATACCTATCTTACAGAATTATATACCACAAAGAGGCATAAATATATACAGCAGTTAAAAAATATGACAGGGGAAAAAAAAAAACCCAAAAATAGTCCCACCAGTGTGACGCTTGATTCACAAGAACTTGCCCCTAGGGTTCCTATATATATATAACTAAACTGAAATAAAAATTGAAACCCTATTGAAGTTACTTTTGTAAGCAACTGATTTTGTGGTCACTAAGTACAAGAGAAAAACCTTGAACATAAAATTTTAAAATAGATGGATGCCAAGAGGATAATGCTTCTTTCTTTCACATAAAGTTATGATAATCACATCTTATGGAAATGTAAAGAGTAAAATGATGTTCCTATAAGTGTACTCTAAAAATCCAATAGCATAAATGGAAACAAAGAAAAGCAAGCCTACAAAAAACCAGAATCATCCTTCTAACTGAAATCAACCCAGTCTAAAAGAATAAAATCAAACCCTCAGAACAAATCCTACCTTATCCAATTCTCCTTTGAAACCTGTTGTCACCATGCCATGCAGTCTTTAAAAATAGTAAAAGCCCAGCATTTTAAACAACGAGATATGTCATAGAATTGATACAACCAAAATGACTTACTATAATTAGTTGGTACTCACTTTTTTTCTGTCAAAATAAGGCTTAAAATTAGCAATTGCCAGTGCAGGAAAAACCAAATGTTGCCTTTCTCTGGAGCTTTGTAAATGTTAAGACAATGATAACAAAAGTTGTTCACCACCTGCAAATTGGAGTAACCCCTGAAGACTGAACTTGGCTATCTGGGCATGATCAGTAACTGAAATAAAACTGCTGCTATGCAACCATCCTCAAAGAGACACTGACTTTCTGGCATACTGGCGCTGCTGCTGTTCCCTTAAGACAAGGAGAAGAAACCTTTGGTGGAGACAGAGAAATGTATCAGCACCTTTCACAAAAAAATACAGTGAAATGCAACAGATCCCTGCTTCAATTCTGTTTGAGGAATTTACACATCAGCAACCACATAGGGATTAAGGACACTATTACAGCAATTTGGAATGATTAAGGTTACAAAGTAATTTTAATAGTTTCTTAAAATTTGATATGACTTACACTAAGAAAATGCCATTTTGTCAACTAGAAAGGACCCAGGTAAGAACTGTTTCATTACTGCTTTTCAAGTTTGTTTAATTAGTAAATTAATCTGTGTAATTTGAGTATTTTCATAGTTCATTTTATCATTGATTGTAATTACCTTTGTTATTCCCTCCTTTGTTCTCTTAATATAACTTAATATAACTTAGGAAACTGTTTCAAATGTTGACAAAACATCACTGCAGAAAATAAACAAGGAAAAAGGAAAGGAATGGGTAAATGAAAACATTAAATTCCATTTTCCAGACATGATATTTTACTTAGTTTATCTTTCAATTATTGCAAGTCTAAACAGGAAAGGGAAATTCTACATAGCAAGAATAATAGCAAAACAGCAGAGTTGCACAAGTGCTTTATATTTAACAAGCAGTTTCAATGTGGGTAATTTCTCCCCTAGTGGCTTTGTTTGGTGTGTGTGCAAACTTAAGCATCAAAGAGAAAAAGAAAAAAAAGATTCAATCATAAATTAAAAGTGTTTTCTATTACAGAGCTGATAATCAGAATCTTTGGGGGTGGGACACAATGATCTGTGTTCAAGTGGTTTCTATTTATTAAACTAAGAAAAAATTTTATTATGAAACTTTTAAACATACAGAAAAACACAAAATTTAATATAGTAAACACATGCCCATTAGTCAGATTTACTCAATGTGAACATATTGATATTATTATGTTATACATAATTACTGTATTGAAATATAAATTTAAAATATGTTTTATATATTATGTCATATTATGTTATATTATAATACAATTGTTATAATAATATGATAGGCTATAACACACTAGGATGTTAAAATTTGCTAGAGGGACAAAAGGAAGATATTTAGCAGAACTTCTTTATTTCTGATAATATTCTTTGTCTTAGATTTATTTTTATTTGCTAGAAAACTAATAAACCTGGTTTCTTTGATGAGTATCTTTCTATTATTTTCATACTTAAAAAAATTTTTTTCCTTTTTATTATTGTCTTTTTTTAAAAAGATACATAGCTCACACAAAATGTTAAATTTAAAAACATAAGAAGTTCTCATATACCCTACTCCCCATACCTCCCCCCCTTTCATCAATAAGGCACATTCATTGCATTTGGTGAATACATTTTGGAGCGCATTTGGTGAATACATTTTGACCATAGTTTACATTGTAGTTCACACTCTTCCCCAGTCCATCTAGTGGGTTATGGCAGGATATATAATGTCCTGCATCTGTCCCTGCAATATCATTCAGGACAACTCCAAGTCCCAAAAATGTCCCATATCACACCTCTTCCTCCCTCTCCCTGCCCTCAGCAACAACTGTGGCCACCGTCTCCACATTAATAATACAATTACTTCCATTGCTAGAGTCACAACAGTTCTATAGTAGAAGATCAGCAAGCCCACTCCAACCCATATTATATTCCTCCATCCTGTGGGCCCTGGGATGGCAATGCCCACTCCATCTCTAAATAGAGAGGGGGCTTAGATCCCACATGGCTGATGGATATGATTCTCCTGCTTGCAGTTGTGGACTCTCTTGGTTCCCTGGTGTAGTGGTTGACCATTCTCACCTCCCCATCACCTGACCTAGGTAAGTCCAACGAACCGGAGAGTAGGTGTTGCAACTCTGCTGAGGTTCAGGGTCCAGCTGGCACATTGATGGTCCAGAGATTCAAGTCTCCTGAGCATACCCAACCCCAGCGCCAACCACAGATTCGGTAAAATTGACAGAAGAGGTATGTGTAGAGAGGGCACATCTGAGTCCAGCTCTATTACATTCAGGAGCACAAATTCCAACGTAGGGCCCACTGGCAAGGCACTGAACTCCAGAGCCATCTGTCATGACCGCAGAACCTGTGTGTCTCTGCAGCCCTGAGGAACACTAGCACCTGGGGTTGTATCTACTTTGGTTGTCTCTGGGGTCCTATTTTTCAAACATTTTACTTTTCAACTTTTATGAATTGTTTTAAATGTATTTTTTCTTTTAAAATGTTACTTATTGAGGTATAATTTACAAAAAGTAAGCCACTGTTATTGTTTTTTTAAAGATTTATTTACTTCTTTCTCCTACCACCCCTCACCTCTTGTCTGCTCTCTGTGTCCACTCACTGTGTGTTCTTCTGCATCCGCTTGTATTCTCATCAGGCGGCAATGGGGAATCTGTGTCTCTTTTTGTTGCTTTATCTCGCTGCATCAGCTTTCCGCGTATGACACCACTCCTGGACAGGCTGCAGTTTTGTGTGGGGCGGCTCTCCTTGCGCAGAGGCCACCCCTTGTGTGGGGGGCACCTTTACACAGGGGCATCCCTGTGTGAACTGGCACTCCTTGTGCACAGCAGCACTGCACATGGGCCAGCTCACCACAAGAGCCAGGAGGCTCTGGTTATCGAACCCTTAGACATCCTATATGGTAGGCAGATGCTCTATCTGTTGGGCCACATCCACTTCCCAAGTCACTATTTTTATTTGTACAGTTTAATGAATTCTGACAAATGTGTAATGCCACAATTGAGACAAAGAAAATTTCCATCATGTAAAAAATTCTGTCAAGCCCTTTTGTAGTCAATTCCTTCCCCTCACCATCTAGAAATTACCAATACTGAATTGCCCCTACAAGTTTGCCTTTTCCAGAATATCATATAAAATGGAAATTATACAGTATGTTGTCTTCTTCCATTTAGCATAATGATTTTGAAATTTATCCATGTTGTTACATGGACCTGTAGTTCAACCATTCTTATTTTGCTGTATGGATATAGATTTGCCAGTTGATGGACATTTGCGCTGTTTCCAGTTTGGGGCTATTAAGAATAAAATGCTATAAACAGTGTCGAACATGTCTTTGTGTGGACACATAGTTCGGGAACTATTAGATTAAAAGCTTGGTTGGAAATCCACAAACAAGTAGAAGCAAGAAATGGCAATGTTTTAAGGTTAGGTAAGATGTTAAAGGGGTGGAGTAGGAAAGGCAGCTAGAGAAGGGAAGGATTCACTGTTATTTTTTTTCCTTTATATTTGAAATAATTTTGGATTTACAGAAAATTTGGACAATAGTACAGAGAATTTTTCTTTGCCCAACTTTCCTTAATATTAGCATCTTCTATAACCACAGTACAATTATGAAAACTAGGAAATTAACATAGGTACAATAAGACCTAAACTACAGTCCAAATTTTAATTTCATTAATTTTTCCACTGCATAAGTTTTCTATTGCCTTTGTAACAAATTACCTCAAACTTGGTGGCTTAAACAATACAAATTATTTTACAGTTGTATCGGTCAGAAATCCAACACTAGTCTCACAGGCTGAAATGAAGGTGTTGGCCAGGCTGCCTTCTTTTCGGAAAGCTGAAGGGGAGAATCTGTTTCCTTGCCTTTTCCAGCTTCTAGAGGTCATCCATATTCCTTGGCTGGTGACCATCTCCCTCTATCTTCAAGGAACAATCCTTCTCATACTGCCCTCTCTATGGTTCTCTTCTTCAATAGTCTTCTCTCCCCAGCCACAGTCAGGAAGGGCTTTCTACTCATGATAAGAAGAGGCCCACTCATGTAATCCAGGATAACCTCCCCATTTTAAAGTCAATACCCTTAAGTCTGAAAAATCCCTTTTACCATGTAAGATAACATATTTACAGGTTCTGGGGTTAGGGTGTGAACATCTCTGGGGGCAACTAATCTGCCTACTGTATCCATTAATGTCATTTTCCTGTTCCAGGATCCTATCTAGAATCCCACACTACATTTGTTAAGTCTCCTTAGTCTTCTCCTATATGTGAGTTTCTCCAGCTTTCCTCCTCTTTCATTAGATTGAAGTTATACCTATTTGGCAAGAATATCACACAAGTGATGTGCATCATAACATGGAGTACATGATGTCACTAAGTCTTATTATTTGGTGATGGTATTGTCTGATGGTTTTTTCTACTGTCAGGCTACTATTTTTTCCCCTTGTAATGAATAAATAACTTGGGGTAGACACTTTGAGACTTCAAATTTTTGCCCATTGCTTTTAGCATCTATCAGTGGATCTTGCCTATAACAATTATACTGTAGTGTTTACCTAATACATATATATGTATATATATATACATATATATTTTTAGAAGGTACTGGAGATTGCACCCAAGACCTCATACATGGGAGGCAGGCACTCAACTACTGAGCTACATCTGCTCCCTGATGAGAGCTGGGTTTTTCAGGTTTGTTTTGTTTTTAAAGAGTACCTAGGAAGTAGATGTGGCTCAACTGATAGAGCGTCCATCTAACATATAGAGGGTCCAGGGCTCGATTCCCAGGGTCTCCTGGCCCATGTGGTAAGCTGGCCCACATGCAGTGCTGCCGCATGCAAGGAGTGCCATGCCACGCAGGAGCACCCCTGTGTAGGGGTGCCCTATGTACAAGGTGTGCACCCCACAAAGAGAGCCACCCCACATGAAAATAGCACAGCCCATCCAGGAGTGGCACTGTACACCCGGAGAGCTGATGCAGCAAGATGGCACAACAAAAAGAGACACAGATTCCCAGTACTGCCTGATAATGTAAGCGGACGCAGAAGAACATACAGCAAATGGATACAGAGAGCAGTCAACGGGGGGGGGGGGGAAGGGGGGAGAGAAATAAATAAATCTTTTTTTTTTTTTTTAAAGAGTACCTAATGGAGATTTTGTGTTTCTCTTATTCCTTCTGTTTATGAACTATAATTTTACTGTAAGGAAGAGCTGTCACTTCTCCTCTGTTTATTTATGTATTTATTTATTCAATTATTTATATCAGCATGAATTCATGGGTATTTATATTCTATTTTATGAATTATAATCCAATACTATCTTTATTGTATTGCTCAAATTGTTGCAGGTTTGGCCACTGGGAGCTCCTTCAGGTTGGCTCCTAAGTGCTTTTGACATGCCCTATCCTTTATTATTACCTTACTTTCTGGTATTCCTAGATGTTCTAGGCTCGGCTTACATTTTCCCTGTCCCAGCTGGAAATCAACCACTTTTCCAAGGAGCTTGGTTCCTTTCATTTTAGAATGGTGCTTAGAAACAAAGACCTGGGTACTAGGTGTGCTCCTTTGCTACTAGAGTGTAATTGTTTCTAGGCCCTCTCAGGAGACAGAGCAAGGAAATACATGCATAAATACTAACCCATGCACATACATACATCAATATTCCTTTATTTATCTTTGTGTGTGTAGTAATTATGGAAGGCAGTATATATTAAAAACCATGTGTTCATATCTCCAATTTCAGTCTACCAGTCCATTTTAGCTTTCCCTCTTTCCTTATATGTAACTGTTTCACTGACACTGAGAAACCTGGTTTTCCTTATCTACAATATGTTTACTTGTCAGTCCTAGTGTACACATAAGATAGTTACAGAATTGCTAACCTATACTTATGTGTGAAACAGATTAACTATAGTACAGTGTTTGTGTACAGTTTTTATTCTTTAGTCTTACAGTAAGTATCCAGTCAAGATACTGTTTTCCATAGTTACTTAGGTTAGTTCTTTACTTTCCTAGCCCCTTGAGTGTAGGTAAGTCATTTGTAATATAGTTAGGTTCATTTGTTACAGTTTGTATTCTATTTTGGGTTCCTCCCACATTTAATGATCTATTTTTGAACATGAACCATTATTATTGTTCAATGCTATTCAAAAAGGTATACTCAGAGAAATATTGTTTACTCCAAATCCCTATAACCCTGTTCCCATTTCCCCTTTATTCTATCCTTTCCCCATCTTTCCCTAATAGATAACCAATCTTTTTAGTTTCTTGTTTATTCTTCCTATTTATTTTGCACAAATAAGGAAATAAATTTTATTTTCTTACATGTTCTTCATTATTATAGGGTAACATACTATATACAAATATTCTTTTACACCTTGCTTTTTACACTTAGTGGTATATCCTGGAGATCACTTAAAATATCTTCAGAGAGATCTTCCTCATTTTCTTCAGAGAGATCTTCCTCCTTGCCTAGTGTGCGATGATATGAATATATTGTTTCCTATTACTACCATAACAAATTATCACAATCTTAGTGGCCTAAAACAATTCAAATTTATTCTGTAGGTCAAACGCCCAACATGAATTTTACCTGTCTAACATGAAAGTGTTGGCAGGGCTGCATTCTTTTCTGGAAGTTCTAGGAGAGAATCCATTCCTTGCCTTTTCCAGCTTCTAGAAGTCACCCACATTCCTTGGCTTGTGGTCTCCTATCCACCTATTCAAAGCCAGCAATACTGTATCTCTCTGACCCTTCTTTAGTCATATCTCCTTCTGACCACAGCAGGAATGGCTCTCTGCTCTTAAGTACTCATATTGGATTGGATCTACCCTGATAATCTAAGGTAATCTCCCCATCTCAAGGCCCTAAACTTTAATCACCCCTGCAAAAGCCCCTTTTGCCATATAAGGTAACAAATTGACAGGTTCTACGTATGGTGGTGTGGACTCTTTGGGAGACCATTAGTATGCCTACCACATGTAGTTTATTTAACTACTCTCCTATGAATGGGTATTTAGATTGCTTTCAATATTTTATTACAAATAATACTGAAATGAATAACCTGCGCACATATACTTTCATACTGGTGGAGGTGTACCTTCAGGATAAATTCTTAGAAGTGGGATTGCAGGGTCAAAAGTAAGTGCATATGTAGTTTTTGGTAGGTGTTGCTGAAATACCTACCAGAAGGGCTGTATCAGCTTGCCTTCCTATCAGATGTATGAGAATGTCTGTTTCCTCACAGCCTTGCAACTGAATTTGTTTTCATATTTTATAGTTTTTTTGCCAGCCTGAAAGGTGAAATATTTCCATATTGCTTTAATTTGCATTTCTCTGATTATAAGTGAGCTTGAACATTGTGTTTATATGCCTAGAACAAGTTTTTATATATATTGTTTGTGAATATTTGCTCATATCTTTTTTTCCATTTTTCTATTGCGATTTTGGTAATTTGTCCTTCAATATATATGTATTTTTAAACTCTTTACTATGTTAAATTTTCAACATATACAACACAAAACTTCCCCCTTTAATCACTTTCAAATGTAAAATTCCATGGTATTAATTACATCACAGTGTTCTGCTACTATCACCACCAAACTTTTTTTCATCACCCCAAACAGGAACTCTGTACCTATTAGCAATAGCTCCCCCTCCCTGCTCCTCACCCACCGCAATATCATGTAAGAAACTTTCTGTCTCTCTAAATTTGCTCATTCTAGGTATGCCATATAAATGACATCTTACAATATTTGTCCTATTGTTGCTTTAATTCAATCAATATGGTGTCTCCAAGGTTTCTCCATGTTGTAGCATACATCAGAACTTCAGTCCTTTTTAATGGATGAATATTTTGTGTATAGAACACATTTTATTTACCCATTCATCTCCTGATGGACACTTGTGTTGCTTCCACCTTCTGGGTATTGTGAATAATGCTGCGATGAACAGTGGTGCCCAAATAACAGTTTGAGTCCCTGCTTTCAATTATTCTGGGTATATACTTAAAGTGGGATTGCCAGGTCATATTGTAATTTTATACTTAACTTTCTGAAGAACTGCCAAATGGTTTTTCATAGTGGCTGCATCACTTTTTATCCCCACAATGAACAAGAGTTTCCATTTCTCTGCATCCTCACCAATACTTATTATATTCCATTCTTTTAATAACAGCCATCCTAATGAGTAGGAAATGGTATCTCATTGTGGTTTGGATTTTCATTTCCCTAATGGCTAACGATGGTGAAGCTCTTTTATGTGTTTTTTGCCATTCGTATATCTTATTTGAAGAAATAGCTATTCAAGTCCTTTGTCCATTTTTTAAACTGCATTGTGTTTTTGTTGAGTTGTATCAGTTCTTTATATATTCTGGATATTAAACCATTGTCAGATACATGATTTGCAACTACTTTCTCCTATTCTGTAGGTTGTCTTTTCACTTTCTTGAAAATGTCCTTTAATGATAAAATCCATTTGTCTATTTTTTTTTTTGCTGCTCATGTTTTGGTGTCTAAGAAATGATGGCTAAATTCAAGGTCATGAAGGTTTTCCATTGTATTTTCTTCTAATAGTTTTATGGCTTTAGATCTTATATTAAGGTCCTTGATTCATTTTGAGTTAATTCTTTTTATATGTTATGAGGTAAGGGTCCAAATTAATACTTTTGTATGTGGGCATCCAATTTTACCAGCAACCTTTATAGCGGAGACCAGTTCCCTCCCATTCACTGTACCTGGCACTCTTGCCAAAAATCAGTTGGCCATAGATGTGACTGTCCCTTAATTTTGAACCCGACCCCCCCCTCCCCAGGATGGCTCCTTCATCTGTTTGCTCATTGTTTGTGCTCATTGTCTGCTCCTTGGTTTTTTTTGCTCATTGTCTATTTGTTTTCGTTAGGAGATACTGGGAACCGAATCCAGGGCCTCCCATGTGGGAGGCAGGCACTCAACTGCTTGGGCCACATCCACTCTGTCCCTTAATTTTTAATAGTTATCAGGAACATTAGCCCTTTGTGATATGTGTTGTAAATATTTTCTCCCAATCTTCTGGTTGTCTTTTAAATTCATTACGGTATGTTTTGCTATGTGATTTAAAAAAACCCACATTTGTTATATTGTCATATTAATCAATTTAAAAAATTACCTCTGGCTTTTCAGTAATCATTACAGAAAGCTTTTCCCTATATTAAGGTTAAAGAGGAATTTACCCGTGTTTTCTTTTAGTAGTTGCATGGTTTATTTTCTTTTACATTTAGATCCCTTATCCATTTGGAATTTATTCCTGTGTAAGGTATGAAATACACTTTTAATTCTATCTTTTTTCAGTTGTCCTACATCATTTATTTCAAATATCAACTCCTTAGGAAGCCATTTTTGATTTCTCTAATAAGGCTTAGTCGCTCTCTCTTCTGAATACCTGAGACTTTTAGCTTATACAACTGATTTCCTCTATCATGTTCCATAGTCACTTCCATTCTTATTTTATATCCCCTACTCAATTTTGACTCCTGAAGGCAAACATTATTAGGCTCATCTTTGTATTTCTGTAATGCTTAGGACACAGTGGGCTACTTAATAAATATGTGCAGAATGTTAATGATTAGCCTGAATTATTGTTTTTTTAAAAAGTCTAATTCACCCAAGAAAGTAGGGAAATATCTAATACATCTGAGGAAAAAGCTCTCAAAATTACTAAAATAAAATCATACCTGGTGTTAAAAGAAGAAAAGTTTAGTTATCTGAAATATTAACTTGCAGAGTATCTGATAATAAGATGTCGATTTTCTTATGACTCACAGAGACTATGCTGATCTTATTCAAGTTCACAAAGAGTATGAATATTGAGGAAGATGGCTTTAAGGGATAAAAAAATGAGAAACGATAAGTCAAAAATAAGAAGGAAAACACTGCTCCAAAGTGTGGGCTATTACTTTATTGGATGGTCTCCCAGAGTTTATCAAGGAAGCCTGAAAAAGCATCAGATAATATAATGTGATGGACATCTTTTCATTGTCAGGGGAGATGAACTAGATGAATTTAATTGAAGTTTTCCATCTCTCATTTCTAGGACTCTAAGAATAAAAGCATCACAAAATGAAGGAAAGGCTTTAGAACCTTATTATTTTAAAAAAGCCTGGTTATTTAAAAAAATAAATTCTTACTGCCTCTGCTGAAACCAAATGCACCTAAAACCCATATTCTGGAAATGACGGTGAGAAAAGATAATATGCAAAACAATATAATTACTCTTTACTAATGTCTATCAGGATGGGCTGTGTGTGTGTATGAACAGAAGAAAGGGGGGAAAGAAGAAAGATATATTATGGAAAATATTTTATTAGGCATATTTATATTACATCTAGAGATTACTTTCCAACTGTACTGTGAAAAATTTTCATTTATGAATTTAGGTCTTCAGTATTAACACAGTAGTCCTTAATACATAGTCCCTTTTTATCTGAAAACCTCCAAGGATATTAAAAAATGAGTAATACTTCAATTACACAAGAAGGAAGTCATAGACTTCAGAAAAGGTTAAACAATTAGTTTTTGGTCATACAAGTGGATGCTAATTGAACACAAAGTTAAAAAATACTATATTGGGAAGCGGATTTGGTTCAACTGACAGAGCCATAAGGGAGGTCCAGAGTTCAAACCCAGGGCCTCCTGACCCGTGTGGTGAGCTGGCCCACACGCAGTGCTGATGCACGCAAGGAGTGCCGGGCTATGCAGGGGTATCCCCCACGTAGGGGAGCCCACATGCAAGGAGTGTGCCCTGTAAGGAGAGCAGCCCTGCGTGAAAAAAATGCAGCCTGCCCAGGAGCAGCGCCGCACACACGGAGAGCTGATGCAGCAAGATGATGCAACGAAAAGAGACACAGATTCCCAGTACCGCTGACAAGAATGCAAGCAGACACAAAAGAACATACAGCGAGTAGACAGAGAGAGCAGACAATGGGGGTAAAGGGGAGAGAAATAAATAAAAAATAAATCTTTAAAAAAAATACTGTTATCACTCCTTTGCTGGTTCTAGGTAAAAATCCTTAAACGCTTATAATATGAAACACTTTTCCTGACACTCTGGCAGAATTAAAAAGGTAGGGTCCTGGATCACACAGTCAGAAGAGTTTAGAGGCTTTTTCAAGTACAGCCACCTCATCTTATTGAGAAGTGCTTCTGAATGACAACAGTCTCCCTGACTGTGTAAGATATAAGTCTGGGTAGCTAGGACAGATTATTAGGTTTTGACCTTTACTTCTCTTTTTCTCCATTTAACTTTTTTTTTTTGTCTTTATTTTTTTAATGTTGCATTAAAAAAATATGAGGTCCCTATATATCCCCCAGCCCCTCACCCCACTCCTCCCCCCATAACAACAGCCTCCTCCATCATCATGAGACATTCATTGCATTTGGTGAATACATCTCTGAGCACCGCTGCACCTCATGGTCAATGGTCCACACCATAGCCCACACTTTCCCATAGTCCACCTAGTGGGCCATGGGAGGACATACAATTTCTGGTAACTGTCCCTGCAGCACCACCCAGGACAACTCCAACCCCCAAAAATGCCCCCACATCACATCAGTTCCTCCCACTCCCTACCCATAACAGCCAGAATGGCCACTTTCTCCACATCAAGGCCACATTTTCTTCGATTACTAATCACAATAGTTCATGAATAGAATATCAGAAAGTCTACTCTAATCTATACTCTATTCCTCCATCCTGTGGACCTTAGAATGGTTGTGTCCACTCCACATCTATATCAAGAATTGCTAGATGCAATTCTCCTGCTTTCAGTTGTAGGCACTCTTGGCTCCCCGATGTAGTGGTTCCATTTAACTTTTAATGAGTTGAGAGTCAGCTCACAATCCTACACATCCAACTATACCAGGAATGAGAAACAAACTAAGAGAGACAGTCCCCACGAATCATACTTTCTAACATTATCCTCACAAACTTCCATACAATTTATCTTTTTTTATACTTTTATATATTTATAAATATATTTTATATAAGTATATATATATATATACTTTTATATATTTATCATTACATTATACTCTTAATGCTATTTTACTTAATAGATTAATGTAGACCGTTTAAAAAATGTACAGTGTTGATTAATTTAAATCCACCAACTACTGATGAAGATACTATAGCACAAGTTAATGTCTTTGAAATATGAGTACCTTAGGGTGGTAATGAATGCCACCAAGATATTAGGTGAGTTTTCATAAGCAGATTAGGCAAATGAAGAAGTCAGTGCCAAGGTTATAAGATGATTGAGATACAGTCCTGAACTGTGGTTTTTAAATTGTTTTGATCCTGTACCACATAAATAACATACTATTGAGTGTGTATCCCTAATAAGTTTATTTACAAAATATAAAAATGTTCTGATCTATTACCATAAAACATTAATAACATAAATTTTAAAAAACAACAAAAAAAATGTTCTAATATTTTCTTCCCACACCCCAAATGGACTGTGCTGTGTACCCTCTGAGGTATAGACACACCATTTTGTACACCAGTAGGTAGAATATCATGGACCAGGGAAGACAACTATACAAAGAATGACCCTAACACTGATAACACTATCAGTGTTATAATGGATACATGTACAATCTTATGAAAGGACAGAGAAGGTCAAGACTAATATTGCCTACAGAGGTAAAAAGACACTGGAACTGAGTTTTAAAGGATGAGAAGGCATTTAGGGAGGATGGAAGGCGGGCTTTCTTTACACAGATATGCAAAGATACTTGAGAAAACTTATCTGGGGAACTCCGAAATTTGGTAAAGAAGGAATATAGGGTTAGAGAGTTGGGGGTGGGGATGAGAATATGGGATATCAGGAAATGAGACCGGAAGGGTAGCCAAGAACTGAATAACGAAAAGCTTGTTGTAGAACTGAATAACAAAAAGCTTGTTGTAGAAAAACTTCGGTTTTTATCATCCTGTAACAGGAGTTCAACAGCCTTATAGCAGGTGACTGATGCTTTTTGAAGAAAAAGCTCTGTCTGAAGACATTCAAAGGAGGGGAAGTAGGTATGGAAAGAAGAGGAATGAAGGAAAAACCCACTGTAGAAAAATAAAATGTATAAAATTTGGTCATATCCATGGACATGGGATCATGTAGAGCCACTAAAAGACTTTAAGAAAGGCAAAGTTAGGTTTAGATTTTAAAGAGAACACTCTGGTGGCTGTGTGAAAGCTAAAGTGGTTAAGAGTGAGCTTGGAGGAGGGGAGATGATGTCCATTGTACTCAACAGGACTGGCTACATTATTTGCAGATCCCAGTGCAAAATGAAAATGCAGGGATGCTTGTTCAAAAGGGAGGAAAAAAATGACATTAAAGTTACTAAAACACTTTGTTCTTCAATGGTCTATCTGCCAAGGTGCATTTTCATTTGCTATTTAATGTCACATTCCCTCAGGCAGAGGGGATACTTACAGAACAAATGTGGACCTTCACAGGTGCCCAGGTTCCCCACCTCACAACTCAACACATGGCAAGTTCTTCCTCTTGCCAGTCAGGGGGTCCATTTGCCATGCTGCAGCCAGGGGTCGTGAAGTCAAGGTAGTTTCTCCCCTTTTCATGGCCTACCATTGCAACTAATCCACTAGGCAACCGGATTGGGGGTGGGCAAGAGCCTCGCCTCCACCAAGTTGTGGACTCTGGCCACGTGCCAGGCACCCGTGGAGCTACAAGACAGGGACAGGGATGGACCCACCAAGCTCTGCCCAGAGGCACCATAGGGTATGGCCTAATAATCCTTATCATCCCCACCCTTGAGCCCAGGCCTCTGCTAAGGTCAGAGAGTGACAGCCGTGGTTGGGTGGGGCAGAAAGAGAAAGAGGGAGGCTGGGCCCAAGGTACCAAGAGTAGGGAAGCAGGTGGTAGAACATCCATACCAAGGAGGCAGTGAGAAGTGTTATTGTGCATGAGCCTTGGTTCCCAGTCCCCACATGCGCGCCATTGCTCCACTGGACTTCAATTACAAAATATAAATCTAAAGATTAATCATTAAGAATTTCAATATGGCAACCATGGAACATTAAACTTCATGTACAGGGCCCTTTGCACACTAGATACACCCATGAAACAGCCCTGGTACTAACTCGGGGGAGGAGTAACAAGCACTGAGAACTGAAGTCAGTACATGGCAGTGGGGCTGGGAAAGCAGGAAGTGGATGAATTTGAAAACACGCAGACAAGATGTGGTGCTGAATTTGGGAGGAAAGGGAAGAGCACAGTATGAATGACTCTTAGGTCTCTGGCTCAGGAAACTAAAGAAATTTGCAGTACTAAAAAGTTAGAAATTCTGGGGGAAAAGCAATTTTGGGAGAAACATGAGTGGATGCAATTTGAGGCAAGCTGAATTTGACTTACTATGGGGGACATCAGAACCAAGCCTGAGCAGTACACAGAGGACTGCTTAAAGGTTTACCAAAACAGTATCCCTCTGTATTTCATTAGTTTCATTGCTATTCAAAAGTCATAAAAATATCCTTTTAATATGAATATCTCAATACTATCCCATTTAACAAGCCCACATATAAAACAGCTTATAAGAATGCAGAGGCAGAAGTGGATTATATACAAAATAAAAAAAGGTCAAATAATTTACTTCATAGGTGTGAACTTACGAAAGAGAGATTATAAAGTATACTACATACGATAGGAAACACTCTTTAGATTTGAAAATTTTTTAATAATTAGCAAAAATGAAAAAAAAAACATTTCACATATATGTCTGCCATAATTTTGCTCTCTTTTTTTAACCAAATGTTATGCTTCCTATTTATACGTCCTTGAGTAAAAGTGTATGGTTCTATCATCCTTACAACAGTCAAAATTACAGTGGTTTGCATAAAAATTGCAAATATGCAAAGAACCAGTAATGGCCACCTTGAAAAGAAAACAAAGAAACCTTGTGGAAAACAGCAATCGATATATAATGCAATGAATTTTTGGTGCCTCTCTGTTTTATTTAACTTAAAATATAACAAAATATTATCATTTCAACTTGTAATCAATATAAAATTTTGCCTCAGTCCTTTGAACCTGGTGTTTTACCCTTTTTAAAAAAATAGAATTCACCCACTTAAAATTTACAATTCAGTGGTTTTTAGTAAATTCACAAAGGTGTACAACCATCACCACTGTCTAATTTCAGTCCTTCACCATGGCAAAAAGAAATCCCATACCCATTAACAGTTACTCTCTTCTCTTCTCTTTCCCCAGTTCCTGACAACCACTAATCTATTTTCTGTCTCTGTGGATTTGCCTATTCTGGACATTTTATATAAATGGAACCATACAATATGTATGGCTTTTTGCGTCTGGCTTCTTTCACAGAGCATAATGTTTTCAAGGTTTATCTATTGTAGCACGTATTAGAATATCGTTTCATTTTATGAATGAATAATATTCTACTGTATGGATAGAGCATATTTTGTATATCCATTCTTCATGGGATAGACATTTGGGTTGTTTCCATTTTCTTGTTGTTATTAATAATGCTGTTATGAACATTTGTGTACAAAATTTTACATGGACGATTTCTAGAATTGCTGGGTCGTATGGAAACTCTGTTTAACTTTTTGAGGAATTGCCAAAGTTTTTCAAAATGGCTCTACCATTTGTCATCCCCATCAGCAATTAACCAGGGTGCCAATTTCTCCACATCCTGGTTAACACTTATTACTGTCCCTCTTTTTGATTAGAGCAGAGCCACCCAAGTGTGTGAAGTATTATCTCCTTGTGGTTTTGATTTGCATTTCCCTAACAGTTAAAGATGTTGAGCATCTTTTCATATATTGTTGGTTATTTGCATACCTTCTTTGGAGAAATTTCTATTCAAATCCTTTTAAAGCCTTTTTAAAAATTTATTTTTATTTTTTTAATTAGAGAACTTTGTAGGTTTACAGAACAATCATGCATATAATACAGAATTCCCATATACTACACAATTATTATACCGTGCATTAGTATGTTAAATTTGCTGCAGTTGGTAAAAGAGCTTTTTTATAATGGTACTATTAACTATAGTCATGGTTTACTCTAGGTTTACCATGTTATAGAGTCCTATGGATATTTAAAAAAAATTTACTCTAGTAACATACATACAACCTAATAGTTCCGCTTTTAACCACATTCAAATATATATTTCAGTGGTTCTAATTACATTCACAATGTTGTGCAATCCATCACCACCATCCATTACCAAAACATTTCCATCATCCCAAACAGAAATTCTGTGCAATTTAAGCATTAATTCCCCATTCCCTACTCCTACCCTGGTCCCCTGGTAACCTATATTCTAGTTTCTGACTCTATGAATTTGCTTATTCCAATTATTTCAAATCAGTGAGATCATACAATATTTGTCCTTTTGTGTCTGGGTTATTTCACTCAACATGTTGTCTTAAGGTTCATTCATGTTGTCGTATGCATCAGAATTTCATTCCTTTTTATTGTTGACTAATATTCCATTGTGTGTCATATATCACATTTTGTTTATCCACTCACTGGTAGATATACTGGAGCCCCTTTTTAATAGTCACCCAATAAAAATTTTTGTAGAATGATATTTTAATCAAATAATCCCCCTGGAATAAAATTCCTTTAAAATGAAATTAGTAGATGTTTAATATAAAACAAAACATTAATAAATTCAGTGAAATGGCACTGGCATTAGTTATTGAATTAAAGCATGTAGGAATAGGAAGACACCTCAGGGGTATTATTATATACCAGCAATGTTCATACCTTGCTGAGTAGATATAGCAGAGAAAATACTTTTCTGCACAGCTAACCCCAGCAAAACTGAGAAGCTGGCAAGGTTTCCTTTTTACATCTCTAGATTCCTAACTTCTATGAAAGAGGAAAGCATCTGATACCAGTTACACATATCAGTTATACGTGGTGACTAGTTACATGCTTCCTTAAGTGGGTATGATCCTTTCAAAAGCTTTACCTCTAATTGTGGAAAGAAAGGTGGGTTTCTACCCCTCCTCTCCAGCCATATTAAAGCTGAAGGGAAATAGCTTCGGCTTGAAAAAGAGGGGCTTGTAGCAGACTATCCATAAGACTTGAGCTTTAAGTGAGTTCATTCTGTCCTCTCTCTTTCAACCAGTCCTCATCTCCTAGGTAGTATAAATGGACTTTTTCATGGTTAGTGTTGCCGCAAGCCTATTTCTAGGAGTTACTGTAGGTTAAAGAGGGTTCCTATCATTCTTTGATTTCTTCAAGTGTAGAGTCCTGGTAATATTCTCTGCCTGGACTCTCTTCGTTCATGTATTTGCCCAGTCCTTCCCTTTCACTTTAAGAGGTCTTATTTAATCTTAATCCCATTTTTTTATGCTCTAAAATGCTTAGTTCCAAATTTTATATTGTCTAAGAGATACAAAAATTACACCTATTCCAATTATAAAATAATTTAAGGTACAGTTAACATTTAACATCTTGAGGCCACAATTTTTCTTTTCTGACATCTCTCTATATATTATACTATTTTTACGTCTGGTAATAACATTTTAATAGATACATACATATGAATATATATTACATATGTATTCATAGGATATCTATTATATATATATACGAGCATAAATATATTCTTTATTAAAAGAGGTATCACTGCAGGGTGATTCTATTATAGACTTTAACTCCATGCAGATGGTCAGCGAAGAGAAGTAAGAAAAATGGAAATAGAATCTTAAAGCCGCAGAGGAAAAAATTTTAAGAGCCCTGGAATGTGATAGCACTGAGAATACAAAAATTGAAATAGTATTGCAGCTTGAGTGCTATGGATTCAATTTCAGTATTTCACCCCTAAGACTGAAATTTTTAGTCTGGTTAAAGCTTACTGTACCACAGTAAAGAAAGTATTTAGCAAGTTTAGACTGGTCATCTGAACTCACCATGGCAAACAAACAGGAGACTAATGTGCAATGCAGCTATTTGTGAATAAGGGCAGGCCACTGAAAATATATCTTGTTAGTTTCTTATATCAGACTTGAAGGTACAAAAGAAGACACTGATGTTCACAGGTAAGACATTGGGTACAATGGTTTTCTAATATTTTATTACTCATATAGACAAATGGCTCTCAACCCTGGTAATATTAAGATCATCTAGAAAGCTTTGAAAAAATATAGATGACTGGGTTCTCTAGAGATTATGATTTAATTGGTCTGAGATGGGGTCCAGGCATCAGCATTTTCTTAATATTCCTTAGGTGATTTTTATATACAGCTGGAGCTGAAAATCACTGACTTATAAATGCTTTCAGAAATCACTTTCTGGTCTTTATGAAGTCGACAAGAAGTTTTCTGTTTCTCTGTTTAACTTGGAAAAATACTTATATAGGATCTTATTGAGAATTCTATTCAAAACAGAGACTAGTACCAAATGAACCTGATATTTTGATACTTATGACATATTCTCCTTTTACAGAGGACTTTTCCTTAGTTTACATTTTATTCTTCCAGATCTTTACTTTCTTCTAAAAACTGTGTGAAGATTTATCTTTTGACAGTCTTTCATATACAATATATTTGATTGGGAATGCTCAGGAGTCACAGTGACAAAAACACAAGGAAGATTACATAGGAATATGCAGCTACTGCTTTAGCTCAATTATGCTTTCTGGATGTCTTGACATATATTTCAGTGCCTGAATTCTTTCTCAGCCAAGCTCAAAGCTCATACAAATGAAGCAGCTGCGATTGCATTGTGTTATGCTTGCATGGTAGGCCAACTCAGACCATTGTGTTACTGAAATGAGAACAGGAGCTGAGCACCTGGCCCGGAACACAAGCAACTCTCTTAGCCAAGCAAAAATGATGGTATCACATAAGTAGAAGTGGTGCAAAAATCACAACTATCAATAGTCACTTCATAAATAGAGTAAGAAAGAAAGACGTCTGTTCCAAAAAGCCAGCATTGTGAAACAAATATACACAATTACAAGGGGTCATCATTTTCTCTTTTGAAGACCTTAACTACCTGGATAACTTTTTATCATTCTACTCAGCTCTTCCTAATCACCCTTATAAATCATTTAAATGTATTTTAAACAAAGTATACAACATATGATGGATGTTCTATGTAAAGGGAAATACAAATATAACAGGTAAAAAAAAAGTCTAGTAGGATGTTACAGAAAAACTGAAGGACATGCTTTTTAGTGAGGCAAAAACTATTCAGATGACTAAAAAATTGTTTTAGAAAAATCTAATAGTCATGACACAGCTCTGAAAAAATACTGCCAGAGCTATATATATGTATGTCACCTATAGGGCTCAAAGGAATATCCAGAGAAATGAATTACTAATAAAGAATTCTATGTAGTTTCTGTTCCCAATATAAGTAGGCACAGTATGTATTATACAAATAAATTACCAAAGCCTGGATTCCAAATATAAATTAAAACCTCTCTTTGTTGAGGAAAAAAATCTGACTATTCTGCACAGGTACACTAATTTATTCCAAATGATCTCTTAGTGGTGATTAAATGGCTTAGTATTCTATTTAGCTGGAGGCATTATCAGTAATACTAAGAGAATAAACATGAGATAAACTCATTCTATTCTGGTCCTTTGATAATTCATACATATTTTATCCATTCAACAATTATTTGTTGAGTTTTTACTCTTTGCCATCTATTAAATTAGGCATTGGGATAGTTGTGAAGGTGATTAGAACATGTATTTACTGTGAATGAGGGACACAGACCCACAAACAAATAATTACAATTGGAATTGAAGTATGTGTGAAGAAATAAGGAATGAAAGTAGAGCAAGAATAGAAAAACAATCCTGCAGATGGCTTTCAAATATGGCTATGATAAGAGAAGAGCAGAAATACATTTAAACACTCCTAAAAACCAAGACCTCTCCTTAACCTACAGGGTCAGTCAGTGGCTATATACTTATCCTCTTTTATTTCTTATGTCCTTATTTTTAAACTAACTGACTCTTCTATCACCTGCATAAAGATGGCTTAGACTAAATAAGGAATATACATGAATATGCTGCTGTAGTAGTTACCTATTAGGTTTTTAAAAGTATACATTTATGTAATTAAGAAAGACATGCAAGGGTTTTTGGCTACCCTGCCTTGACTCCTCTCTCCCTTGTCCAGCATCAGCTAGCAAGATATGAGCAACCCTTATCCACTGGCTTCACCTGGCTCCTGCTCAAGCTAGCCACGACTCTAGAAATAGCAGCAGTGTCAGATGAACAGCCAGGCATAGGTGCTAAGCTGGCCTTCTACTGAATGATAGCCCCTAACTATCATCCTGAGTTGCGTTAGTGTTAGTAAGAGGAAACAGGAGTCACTTAGGAGAAGAGTCAAGTAATTTATCAATATTTCGCAGTATTTACACAACTTGGCTTAGCTTTTGGGCAAAAGTCAAATATTTCAATGAACACACCTCTAATGCTTCAGCAGCCAGCAACTTAATTTAAGTTTGACAAACAAATCCATTCACTGTCTTACCCCAACCTAACTCTCCAGCCTCCTCTCTTGCTATTTTTGCTCACATATTTTTCTATTCTTGCCTCTCTGAAACCTTTCTACATTCTCTGGAATCATCAGGGAGGGAAATGTTATTCTCTCAGCCTGGAATACTTTTCTTCACCTGTCAATTTTCAGGTGAAAACACAGCTCAAATACTGGCTCCTTGGTAAGGCCTTAGCTTACACATTGTGTTGTTAATAACCTGTTTAACCTATTTCTTTATGAATCTGGTCATTTTTCTGTCTCTTATTATTAGACTAGAAACTCTTAGGGGGTGGAAAATTCTGATTTGTTTAGTTCTGTTTCCTCAGTACCAAACATAGAACCAAGAAAGTATCAATAATAGGTGAATCAAACAGATTGTACCCAAAGTAAGCAGTCAATAAGTGTGTCATTATCAATAATTTTAGTCAAGGCTTGATGAAATCAATTTCACTTGCTCCCAGTGAGCCCAAAAACAGAGCTGGGAAGAGTAATGCACTTTTTGAGAATGCACAACTAGTTCTGTTTTGGGTCTACCTGATGAGTGGTGAAACAGCTGTTCACCAAAGAAAAAACTGAATCCTAGAACCACTAGTACTTGCACTTAAATCTTACTTCTGCCACTTTGTAAACACCGAAATGATCTTTGAAAGACTTAAAATAACCTAAAGTTAAGTATCTCAAAGTTGGTTTCTTTTTCTACTGCTTTTCCATATTCAGAAAGTCCATTGTGATATTATTTATAAAAATATTTTGTGTTGAAGGGTATCTACAACTCCAAGTGAACAGTTCCTTCCATCTACCCCATAAGATCTAGGGCCCCTTTCTTTCTTTTTTTCCTAGAACATAAAACAGTAATTTTACAATTCATTTAATGGCAACTGGTAATCACAAATTTTTCCATTTTTTAGAAATAACTGCAAAATTAATACTGGTTATTTTCAAAGTTATTGTAGTTGCTTTATCTCTTAAGGTTGTCCAAAGACACCTTGAGCTAGTCATTTCCCATACAGGATGGTCATATAATAAATCAGGCTTGGTTTATCATCAGCATTCTAAAAACCAGCCCTAGGGAGGAAAACTAGGTCTGGGGACACAGGCATGGTTTCTAATATAGCGAATGTTTAGCCTACCCTGATTATCACAAAATCAGGACAACGAGAATCTTCACAGTAGGTTCCCTTTCAATCTGAAGCACAGGGGGCATCATTGTCCTAAAGTCCTCACAACTGGGAATGAACAAACATAAGGGGGTAATGCAACCTCAGACCAAAGCAGACTTATTATTGTAGTAATGGAAGAACTTGCAACATTGACCAAAGATAAAGGTTGCTGGAGGTTCTGAGGGGAGAGAGAGAGAAAAATAGGAGGAATTTAGGGGATTAGAATTCTGCTGCATGGTATTGCAATGATGGATACAGGTCATTATACATTTTGTTAAATCCTATAAAACTGTACAGTGCAAAGTCTAAACTATAATGTAAACTATAGACCTTGGCTAGTAGCAATGCTTCAATATTTGTTCACCAATTGTAAGAAATGTACCACACTAATGTAAGATGTTATTAATAGGGGAAATGTGGGAGGGATAGGGATATATAAGAATCCCCTATACTTTGATGCAACTTTTAAGTAACCTGAAACTTCTCTAAAAATAAAGATTATATGAAAATATATATACATATTATTTTATAATAAAAGAAAATATAAAATGTTAAAAAAAATACTTTGTATTGACCTGAAAACTTGACACACTTCTTACCAGCAACACATCCAAATGATATGCTACATCAGCTACTGGTGTTCTATGGTAATTTAAAAGATACAATGTAGTTCCACAGGTATCTAAATACTTGCAGGGCCTCATTTAGCTAGTATATTTTGGTTTCTTTTAAAATATGAATTATTTACCCAGTATTATCAAGGAATGAGGTACTTCACAAACCAGATTTTTTGGATAAGTTTTTATAAGTATCACATCTCTTAAAGATTTTAAATATTTTGAACAGACATATATATCATATAACGCAGTCTCACTATTTTTTTAAAAACAACAAAATGAATATAATTTCACTTTTTCTTGATGATCAGGGTCATTTTTGTCAATGTTAATTACTGTACTATGTACCATTGTGTAATACAATGGTACCCCTTAAGGACTATGGATAAATGTAAGGTTGTTTGCCTTTTCCTAAATGGATTCAGATTCTTTTATGGTTCCTTGACTTCCGTTGTCTTTTTTTTCTTCCCTATATCCACTGTCATTTTTGGTTGCAATGAGGCTTATTTTTATTTTTCAGACAATTGTAGATGTGAAGGCCTGTGAATGGTTAAGTTCCCCTAGAGAATTAAGCACATGGGCTTTGTGACTGTAATTGTCTAGTCAGAGGCCCTTTCCCTCATTCCTTCTAATACTATGAGGTGGCTGAAGTTTTCAAAGGACTAACAACTGAGTAAGTGGTTTATAAGTAGTGCTAGCCTTCACATGCATTTATCACTGTTTTATTACTTTTACTCCAGAATAATCAGTGTTATAATTAAGATGAACCTTAACTGCCAATTTACTGCTTAAGTATAAATGAAAATTATAGGTCCTAATTAATTCAAATTAAAGCTCAGTACTTCAATGTACTACAATGTCTACCACATTGTAGAGGAATATTCTTCAGTTAATGACTTAAAAAAATGTACTATTCTATTCCAGCATAATGGTATGCAAACTTCCAATTCTAAATCAATTCTTTTTATCAAGCTCTGTATATGGGGTTATTAGTGTCACTATATTGACCTCTGCTTTATCAGGAAAATGAGAAGTTCCAGAAGGAGGGAGAGGAAAAAATGCTTTTCCATTGATGACAAAAAAATAAATAAAAATAGATAGTTATGTCTATGGAACAAAGAAATTTAATACAAAGGCACTAACACTGATAATTTTAAATTTCTGTCATAATTTGGTTAGAATATTAATTCAACACTTGCTTATGATTTTTTAAAATGAGAAAAAATTTTTAAATGAAAAAGGTATCACATTAATATCATATTAATGTCACAAACTCCATAAGTTCCTAAGATCTTACTCCTAAGGGTTAATCCCAAACAAAACACCCATTTTGGGTTAATTCACAAATATATGTCAGCTTACATATTTTACAAAAATCAGTTCCAATTACAAGATCACTGCAAACTAAAAAAAAAAAAAGGAATAAATAAATAAGGAATAGACCATTATTACTGACTTGTCTGAATTAAAAGAAAAAATTTTTTTTTAAAAATAGAAATTATACCTAGAATAATAACTAATACCACAGAAATAATTCTTCTCAAGTGTAAAAACAATTAATTTTAATAAAATGATATGACTACAAAGTAACTATATTTCTTACCCAATAAACAAAGAAAAGGAGTCATTTAAAATCTTAGTTACTCAGAGTTAACACAAAGAGTTTCAAACCAGGCTTGCAACGGGTGGTCAGCTGAACTGATCACATAAAGTCTTTCCATCTCAGCATTCTTTTGGATTTAATACTGATTCTCAGTATTAGCTGGTCAGTTTAAAGAGTTACTTTCTTCCAGACAATATCTTAAACACTTACATGTGCTTAAGATATGCTTTAGATTTGAAAAATGGCTTAAGCAAAGCACAGGCCAGGTCTCAGGATGAGAACTCAGAATTATCTAATTCTCTGACCATTTTCTTTGCAACGTTATAAGTCTCGTCATTCTCTGTTCACGCTCCAGCCCTGGGAAAAAAAATACTACTCATCCCCTCAAAAAAAAATCCCACCAGTTTCTTTATAGAATTATGATAGGTTTTGGATAATAACTTGATAAAAGAACAGTTTGCAAAGATTTGCACTCTGAAGTTCAGAAGAATTTGAATTTAACATATTTAGGGATATATTTTGAAAATACCCTACAAGTAAAAATAATATTCCCTAAAACTTAATAACCTTATACTGAAAGTAGACATTTAACCACAGTTCATCTCTACAAGTTGGTAACTCTTTCCTTTAACCTCAGTCTTGAGGAGCAGATTGTTTTGATTCCTCAGAAGCGGTCTCTAACTCTAAGAAGATAGTAGAAAAATAAAACATTCTCTTAGAGAAGAGGAAGACTTACTGGTACTTTGAAGGGTGAGGTATTTGCAGTGTCCATGGAGTTGGGTTTCTCTGATGTACTGGTCCCTGAGATACTCCTTCTGCGGGGGGACCTTTCTGCTGGTACCTCTGGAAAGAAGGAGGAAAAAAAATCTTTTAAACCCGAAACTTAGGATCTTTCATTACATTGTGAAATATTATTATTATTTTTTAGCAAAAAGTCAGCTGCTTTAAAGGGCGTATCATATTCTATCTCCATATAATTTGTTTCTTTATCTCTGTGATATCTGAACTATCAAGACACTAGGGAGACTTAGTCGCACTTAAAATCTGCTTTAGTGTGACAGCTTATATCTTTATCTGAGCACATATGAAAAATAATTTTCTCTGAGCTATGCTTAATATCCACAAGTTCACATAATATTTGCATCTCCCAGTGTATGAATTTACTTCTCTATTTGTCAGCAGTGTAGGCATTAACAGAATCAAATAAAATTTCTGATACTCTTTTAAATAAAAATCTAGTGTTGCACGTGTTTTAATACTGATTGCACAAAGGTCAAAGTTCGGTTCTGTGCACATAAGGCGATTCACCAGACTGCAACTAAAGGACCATGGGAAGACTGAAAGCTGCTGCTAGGATAAAATCACATATATGCCTATGCAGATATAAAAATAGATCAGCTTCTCCTTGTTCTGGCAATATGACCTTACTAAGATCTTACTTTGGAATCCTAAATCTCTTCAAACTGACCTAATAAGCTTCGGATTTTGCAGATGATGTAATGTTCTCCAATCTAATTACTATAAACCATATTAAGGTTACATTTAAGATATCTTTTCATAGAGTGATATATATATATGCATATATATATGCACATACACACGCGCACACAGATGATAGATATATACATATTATACCTTTATCACAACTGCTTCCCATCTCCAGTTCAACTGACAGACATATAGGAATCCAGCTTCTCAGATAACATTAGATAATCTCAACATGGACAAGAAAGAAAAAACACATCCTAAAAAAAGTATTCTGTGTTATCTTCCAGATCTTTAAAAAAAAGGAGTAAATTGTGACTCCGGAGACTGACATTTTGATTCCTGCTGTTCTCCCTTTAAAAGATAGATGCCGTTTAAACTTCCATTTCTGGCCTCCTGGCCCCTGGGATCCGTGCTACTTCCACTTAAGAGAAAGCGTTTTTTCTCTTGCTCCCTCCCTCTCTGTGTCTTGCTCTTCCCCCTCCCTCTCTCCAGCTTGCAGAGAGCACAAGCAAGAAAGAAGCACACAGGACTGCAGCTATTCAATCAATCGTTCCAACTGCACATCCTCATTAGTTATTTTCAGGCTATTAACAGCCGCCTAACCACTGCCTTCCCCCAGTTACAGAAAATTTCACTGTATTACACTAATCTGCAGTAAGAAAAACATTTACTGAAATTTATATTCAGCTAGTGCCAAAAGGACACCATTTTACACAGACCCAGTAATGCACACAAATCAATCCTTCCTAAGAAAATCCAATTGGAAGCACTTACCCTATTACTATCTCTGTATGCTGGGCACTGATTTCCTTTTCCACGACTAAAACATATCTTCTCTGTGACATTTTGACCAGTAACACATAAGCCAAATTGCAACACTCCTAATGACTGAGAGGTTGACAACAGAGTGTCTTATACCCTGTAGTACAAGAGAGTCCCATGCTATTGCTGTATTTTAAAATTATGACCAATAACTGTTAAGTCTCTCAACTCCTCTCTCACCATCAGTGGTTAAATGAGCCTTAATGTACAAACCCATTTTCAGAATTAGGCACATAGGACTTTTAATACACATTTCTGAAAAATGGCAGTACAGTTAGCTCTAATTCATGGGAATGGCACAAAGTACTTAATTTAAGCAAATCACCTTGCCAAAGTACATTGAAAAAGACCTTCAGACTTTAAGAACACGATTTTACAGAGTGACACACACTTCTATATGTTTGTGGATGGGAGTGGAGGACAGGCAGGTGGTGAGAGGGCCTGGTGAAGGTTGAAGAAAATCTAAAATTTCTTCTAATAACTGCCTGTAAAGGTAGCCTCATATCAAATTAGAAGATACATGAGATTGAATATTTTAATATAGTATATTTCAATCTCTGAATAATTGATGGAGAAACCAAATTGGAAGAAATATGCTAAATTCCATTAGCAGGATAAAATGATTTAGTAAACAGTTTTCAATGCTGTTTTGCAATGAATGCTCTGGCTAAGGGAAAAATTTGAAACTCATTTTCTCACTTTCTCCCAAACATTTAATTTTAGTTTTTAGGCATATGAACTCATCAATATATTCCAATGCTTTCAACTATTTGAAATTATATTGGTTAAAATAAACAAGCACATTTCAAACTCCAACAAATACGGTATTTGTTGTACCTTCTTTTCTCTTTTAGATATCCTTTCTGTATCATGGGGGAAAAACAACTCTGATATTATTGGGTTCAAAAAGAGGAAATTAAATTATTCTTGAAGTCTGAACAATTGTCGCTAAAGAGGGGACAGAAGGAGAACAAGGTAAACTAAATCAACTAACACGGAGGAAAAAGTCTCCACTATGTCACTTTCTCTGCTCCCACAACAATGCACCTTATCTACTGCTATAGAATGGGCCTCTGCAATAGCCAGGTTCTTCAGTTCTCTGAAGATTTATACTATTTTAAAGCAGAGAGAAGAGGAGTATAGACCTCCCCAAACCAACATCTACTTAGAAACAGGGTAGCAGCATCAGCAAGAGTGGAATTAAGAACTTGCTGGATCAGATACACGCAGTTCTGAATATTAAACTGGTCCAGTCACCTTTAACTTCAAATCTCCAAACAGAAAACTGCTACTATGCTCTTACAGCTATATTTCTGCTGAGTAGAAAGTAAAATCTACAGTAGTGCTGGTAGGCCAAAATTAGATAGCTGTTTCCCCTACCCCTACTCATGTTACATACTATTGCATTATTTTCACCTGCTGTAAAAGTAATGCTCCTTGCATATTAACAATATTGCATAGCCACAATATATAATTACAGTAAATTTTAAATATGCGTCACTCTCTGAGACTGAGACGAGACAAACAATATTGTTTCAGTAGGTAAATGGAAACTGCTCCATTCACTTTCTCATCCTCTGAAAATAATATTTTTTAGCCTTAGATTGAAAGGTAAAAAATTTATAAAAAGCTCCTCTACATCTTAAAATTTCTGTCTTCATTTCCTTTGCTGTTAGGTATGAACTGAGATAAGGTGACTATTATAAGAAGAATGATAACCTCCAACACAGCCCTACATGGGATGGTGCACTGAACAAAGACAACATCTGGGTGCTTTTCTTAGCAGCTCTATTAACTATCTGTGTTTTTGTGTAAGCCATTTCACCTTTCCTGTCCTAGACTTCATCATTTAGGAAGGTGGATTATTCAGACCAATCAGAGAGCTACCATTGATGAAACAAGATTGATGAGTTTATAAACTCTGATACAAAATTAGCTTTTTGGAAGGGTCCTTCTAAATCCAAAGCCTAGTAGTGTAGCATCATTTCCTCAACGTATGTATTTTCCTCTTACATCTCTTGTAAATTGGAAGTCTAGGTCAATGTGCTTTCTTTGAAAAGTATGACAAAGAAACTGGCAACTGGATAATTACAGGGGTAATGGCATTTTTGGTGGAGGATGCACTTGTTCAACAAATGGAATGTCAGCCTCTGCCTTAGAACCTAATATTGTGCTCACAGTTTTTTTAGTTCATTTATTAGGAAGCAAATGTCAAAAAGTTTTTGGGTCTCTTGTAAGAAAAGGAAATAAGCATGTATTTAAAGGATCCCTTAGGACTTCTTTGTTGCTTTCTTTTTAAGTTGGGTGAAGCAGTGAAATGGATCCAAGATATACAAAGAAATGAGAAATAAAGAAGGCACACAAATAGAAATGAGAGCATCTAGAGGTGGAGAGGATACTACCATCCCAGGGACCATAGAATGGAGGAATAAAATATGGATTGGAGTGGACTTGCTGATATTCTACTATAAAAACATTGTGACTACTAATAGAAGAAATTGTAGCATTGAAGAGGAGAAAGGGACTACAGTAGTTGCTGAGGGCAAGGAGAGGGAAGAAGAGATGTGATGTGGGGGCATTTTGGGGACTTTGAGTTGTCCTAAATGATATTGCAGGGTCAGATTATGGACTTTATATATCCTGCCGTAATCTACTGAATGTACTGGGGGAGAGTGTGAACTACAGGGTAAACTATCATCTATGTGGGGCAGCAGTGCTCCAGAATGTGTTCTCCGTGTGCGATGAGTGTGCCACAAAGATGGAGGAGGTTGTTGGTGTGGGAGGAGTGGGATGGGGGTGGGGTGGGGGGTATACGGGAACCTCTTATATCTTTTAATGTATCATTTTTTTTGTGATGTATATATCTTCAAAAAAATACAATTTACAAAAATGATGGGGTGGGCGAGTGGGGAGCAGGGTATATGGGAATCTCAAGTTTTTTGTGTTTTAAAATTTTTTTTAACATAACATTCTTTGTGATCTATTAACTTTAATAAAAAAGTGTAAAAAAAAAGAAATAGCAACCTCCAAAAATGAAGGTGTGTCTTGGAAGGCCAAACAGTTTTGACTTTACCACTAGTAACACTGTCTAAGCTAAGAATAACAGCTGGAATACTTTTCCATAAATGTATTTGAAAAGATGATACTGACACTTCCTATAAAAAAGAAAGAACCTGACTAATTCCTAAAATTTGCCCCTGAGAATAAAATCTCTTAGGGCATTAGAGAGCCTAGTTGGATATGCTAAAAGATTTCATAGTTCTTCAAGCTTTAAAGAAAACCAGTTTTATTTGTAACCATCTAAAGCTGCTTATGCTGGGACAAAATTCACGCCAAAAAGTACCTATGTGTTGAACTATAATCTTTGATTTTTCTAAGTATTTTGATCACATATAAGCATAGTGCCACACAATTTAACAATACGTATCAAAAAGCCATACATTGTACACACCCTTTGGTCCAGTAATTCCACTTTGAGGGGTTTATCTTAGTCAAATAGTCAAATGCCCAAAAGGGGTGTATATAAGGATGTTCAGTGTAGTATTTTAATAAAATTCAAAATACCAAAACTTTTTTACATGTCTAATAGGTATAGACTAAAGAAATTATGGTACATTCATACAGTAGAATATTAAACTGAAATTAAAAATGAAAATGTAGATATATTGGTATTCATAATTTTAAAGTGAAGAAAAGCAAGTTAAGAAAACACCAACTCAAGTATGATTCCATTTTTGTACAAATATATATTTATGCATAAGAAAAAAGTCTAGAAGGACATTTTCTGATATTTTAAAGAGCAGTTTTTTTTTGATAGTGGATTATGATTTTGCTTCATCATTAAAAAAATTTTTTTACAATAAAAATGTATTACTATTTTTTTTAAAATTTCTCTCCCCTTCCCTGCCCCCCCCAGTTGTCTGCTCTCTGTGTCCATTTGCTGTGTGTTCTTCCGTGTCCACTTGTATTCTTGTCAGCAGCACCCAGAATCTGTGTCTCGTTTTGTTGTGTCATCTTTCTGTGTCAGGCCTCCGTGTGTGCTGCGCCATTCTTGGGCAGGCTACACTTTTTTCATGCTGGGCAGCTTTCTTTACCGGGCACACTCCTTGTGCATGGGGTTCCCCTACATGGGGGACGCCCCTGCATGGCACGGCATTCCTTGCGCGCATCAGCACTGCACGTAGGCCAGTTCGTCACGCAGGTCAGGAGGTCCTGGGTTTGAACCTTGCACCTCCCATTTGGTAGGTGGACATCCTATCTGTTGGGCCAAATCCACTTCCCTTAAAAATGTATTACTATTATACTTATTTATTTCTAAAAAATATAGTAAAACTTTTAAAAAACATTACATATTACCATCTGCTATATCTGCTCTCCTTAAAACAGAACCTGGCATGGGATAAATGGTTTAAAACATATCTGTTAAATAAATATTAAAAGAATCTAGAAAAAAAAATAGTACCACAAAATATAAAAGAATCAAGTTCTGCTTTTAACATAATCTTCCACAGATAACTTTGATGACTCGAATAATTTTATTCACCCAACTATGAATACTTTAGGCAATCCAAAAACTCTACCTCACCAGTGTCATGGCTCTTTCTGATGTATATCAATGATTTACTGTTCCTTTTAGCACTTGGACATATTAATTTCTGGTATTTAAATTTTTATGCTACATCTCTCCTAAAGAGACTATTAGCTAGCCTTGAGACTAGTTGGCCATATGAGGGCAGGGCAGTTATTGTTAAAGTGTATTTTGTATCCACTATGACCAACAAACACATCTCTCCCCCTTCCAACTTACCTCTACCCCTCTCCAGGCCTACCCAAGATTAGGCACTTAATTGTAGTGGTTTAGCAAATATTTCTTAAATTCTATTGAAGTTAAATGACTACTTATAAAATAATTTTTTAATGAGCTAAAATGAGAAATTATATTTATGTGGGCACGTGTGTGTACTTACATTATATAAGAATTTATTCAGCAATTCAACTAGTATTCACTGAGTATCTTTTCTAAGTGCTATGCAGGAGAACTGAATGAACAAATTGGGAAATAAGTTCTGCTTTTGTGAACTGACATTCTAGTTGGGGAGACAAACAATAAAGAATATTGTATGTTAGAAGGTAATGACTGTTTCAGGGCAGGTGTGCTAGGGAAAAAATAGGACAGTGTAAGGGAGATGAATAAGTATAGTCATTTTTAAAAGGCAATTGCATTGAGAAAGTGAGGTCTGAGCCAATGCTTAAGAAGGTGAGGGAGTCAACCTTGCAGATTTATCAAGGAAGAACACTGTAGGCAGAGGAAGTCAGTACAAAAATTCTAAGGTAGAGTGCAGCAAGGAGGCCAGTAGGACTGGAGGCCAGTGAGTGGGGACAAGTGGTTGGGGAGGGATACACAGATCATATTGGTCATGTAGGCCACCATAAGGACTTTGGTTTTTACTCTGAAATAAAAAACACCTGGTCAAACATGCTTCATCAACAGGTACAAATTATGTAGAAAACCTATGGAGATACATTTACTGGGATTTTATTGTTTTATTTTCAGGATTTTGAATAATGAATACAACTGAGAATAAATTCAGAATATTATTATATTTAAAAAGAGAGTAAGGGGAAATATCTATCTTATTAACTGAAGTTCCAAAAGTCTCTGAATATATCTTAAATAAGAATGGTATTGGTTACATGTCATTATAACCAAAGGCTATCTATAAGCATTAACTCCATTTACCTGTAGTTCAATCACATTTACCCAAAATTCATACATGCACATATACAGGCTTTTTCAAAAAAGTTATACTTAATAAAAATAGCATAGCTAAAAGTGTCATGAATTCTGATAATGTCTACCACTTTGAAAATTAGTTTCCATAGTTTAAAAAGCAGGTAGAACAAATGATTTAAAAATACCTTTTTTTTTTTTTTAAAGAAAAAGATGGACAAGAAGAGTTATTTGGGAAACGGACTTTGGCCCAGTGGTTAGGGCGTCCGTCTACCACATGGGAGGCCCGCGGTTCAAGCCCCAGGCCTCCTTGACCCGTGTGGGGCTGGCCCATGTGCAGTGCTGATGTGCGCAAGGAGTGCCGTGACACACAGGGGTGTCCCCCGCGTGGGGGAGCCCCACACGCAAGGAGTGTACCCGTAGGGAGAGCCGCCCAGCACGAAGGAAAGTGCAGCCTGCCGAGGAATGGCGCCGCCCACACTTCCCGTGCAGCTGATGACAACAGAAGCGGACAAAGAAACAAGACGCAGCAAAAAGACACAGAAAACAGACAACCGGGGGAGGGGAGGGGAATTAAATAAATAAATAAAAAATAAATCTTTAAAAAAAAAAAGAATTATTATTTAAGGGAAGTGGATGTGGCTCGAGCAATTGGGCTCCTGTCTACCATATGGGAGGTCTAGGGTTCAATACCCAGGGCCTCCTGGTGAAGGCAAGCTGGCTTGTGTGGTAAGCTGGCCCATGCAGGGTGCTGCCCTGCACAGGAGTGCTGCCCCATGTAGGAGTTCTGGCCCACGCGGAGAGCTGGCACACCAATTCGATGTAACAAAAAGAGACAGAGGAAAGACAATAAAAGATGCACTAGATCAGGGAGCTGAGGTGGTACAAGAGAACAATCACCTCTCTCCCACTCGGGAAGGTCCCAGGATAGGTTCCTGGAGGTGCCTAATGAAAATACAAGCAGACACAGAAGAACACACAGCGAATGGACACAGAGAGCAGACAATGGAGGGAGGGAGAAGAAATAAATAAATAAACAAACAAATAAATAAATAAATCTTTTTAAAAAAAGAGTTATTTAACCACTGCTTTCATGAATAATTTGAGAGGAAATATTTATATGGCAGCTTTAACTAATATTAGGTGTTTTCTGTGTACAAGCACTGGGCGTAGTATCTATCTTACTTAATCTGTGCAGCAGTTCCTGAAGTAGTAATGATTATTACTCCTTTTGATGAGGGTAGGGCAAAATAAAAAAAAAAATAAAGAATAACCTTATCAATGTAAAAATAAATTCAGAAAATTCAGCAAGAATGTTGAAAAAAATAAAGATATTTATAAAGTTTTAATTTGATGGACAATGATCTAAGAAGTTAAACTATCTTTCGCATAGCAAACTTTTCAAGTTATGAGACCAAAATAACATTACATGTTCACAGATACAGTTGCTTTGGCACATATAGTATGTTTGAACACTTCACATTAATAACAACCCAAGTCAATACCTAGTAATTTTGTGTATTGAATTAAAAAACATGAATGAATGTGAAAGCTCTGTCAATTATAATTACTCAAAGGCCCCTTTAATATTTTTGATAGTATATTTAGGAAACAAGTGTTCTAACGTTATTCTCAAAAGGGGAATTCTTCAGTTCACTTCAAGAAACCTTTTTAAAAATCAATAACATTTCAACAAAGCATGATAAAAAATGCAATTTATACCAAACTGTCTTTGAGTAATCATTCAAGTTACTGAAATTTCAGTGTGTAGAGTGCTGCTGTCCATTTCACTTTCATCCTCTTTACACTTATATTGTGTAAATGATGACAACATCAAATAGGATGAGATATATTGGTGCCTCAAGTTATTAGTGAATGGGATAAATAAATAACTTTTGCTGTGGATTCTAAATTAGGAAGATTATTCTCTCATATGAAGCATGCAAGACATTTAAGAAGCCAAATAGGAAGGAAGGAATAGTAAATGGAAAACGGTTGGTATCTTTCAGTAGAAAGGTTTAATAAGTGATAAAATAGGCAGAAATGGCTTTTATGAAAACGAAGTTTCATATTTTTTGTTGGGGGACTCCTAAAGGTAATGGGAGCTTCAAGATGGAGGTAGAGATCAAGTTATAAAGGAAAAGTGACAAGAGGAAAAAAAAAGGAAATTACATACTACATTTATATAGCTGCCAACACCATAGCACCTGGGTGTTCTATAGACTTCATCCACCATTTTCAGTAGGATATTTTCTGCTGTATTCCCACTTTTACTGCTTTAAAGCCTATGCACTGACAGTCACCACCATTCAACTGCTTTGAAATACAAATCTCCAGAGCCACTTTAATTTCACCCAATTTGTATTACTTAGCCTGCAGTACTTCACTCAAATCCTTTCAAGTTTGCCTGCCCTTGACATTTCCTTCAATTGGTACAAATTAGTGCAAAGTACAGAAATGTGGAGAATTTTCAGAAAGTAAAGCCATTCTGTCTTCCTCAGCTACCCTTAGCTTCAACAAATTTATTCTTTGTTATAATTTTAATTGTTTTCTAAATATTTCTTTTTGTTAATAGGAGAACAGATTTCTCCCTCTCCAAGGAATTCAAACATCGATAAGTATTCCATTTCTTCAACAAAGAACTTCATATGATGATGCTGGATGAGATGGGAAAGAATATTTTGAGGGTAAATAGCACTCTCAACCGAAAGGCTAAGAAAATAGCTCAGGGATATTGATATGGTATCTGAAGGTTCATATACAAAGCACATCTCTGGTTTTTAGTGATAACAAACAGGGATCTTAATAAATAATGATAAAAAATAACTATAGTACCAAACTTCCATTTATTATGCCTTGGTACATGCGAAGCATTTTATGTAAGTTATTTTTTAAATTTTCACAATTCTTTGGAGCAGGAATTATCACCCCCATTTTACAGATCAGGAGACAAGGAAATGTTCTATTGTTCTGCCCACATTTGCACAGCTGGTTAAAGGCAGCTGGTTAGAACGCAGTCTAGACCACTGCTTAAAAGCCTGTGCTTTTAATCACCACACAAGCTATACTGCTCTTGCATTTTGTATCATGGGCTATAATGGAGAAAAAGTTAAGATAAATAATCAAGGGGATTCCAGTTCTCTCACGTCTCCCTAAAAATAACTCAAAGAACTTTAACAATATGCACATGAATCTTCCTATTTTAAAGAGAAGTAAATCATACTCTTTGATTTATCGCAAACAAAGCCCATCAAAGAAAATTCTCAATTCTGGGACAATGAAGCTGATAGGTATATTCTAGCCAGGAAATTACACAGAGATGAGGCAATGGGATAAAGAGCTGAAAACGTTACTTGCTTAATAACAAAAGTGTAATAGTGAAAAAAACAACAAAACAGGACAAAAGGTACAAAGAATATCCACTATTGATTTCTTAAGTGACAAAAGCCTTCCAAAAACATAACCCCTCCCTCAATACTGCTAAAGAGAGCTACTAAAGATCACTGAAGTAGTCTTCAGCACACTTAAGTGAGGAGATAACTACTTAGACAAATTTTAGAGAAAAACATAGATTAAAAAACATAAAGATCTTAGGTTTTGCAAAGAACAATCTCTAAATACCTAAGAAAGCATTGCTTAGCATAAACTGATTGTTTTGAGCATTGCAATTTAGTTAATTATAGGGTTAATTCTGATGACTTTTATTTTGTCATCAACTTTGGAAGACGATCTCTCTTTGAATCTACAGAGCTGATTTAAGACCTGTATCAAAACTTTTTCTATAATTGAATATGTTCTCATTATTAATGTTTTATATGTAATTGTGGGTACAATCTCTTATTTATTCATAACATGATTTCATTATTCAGTGGGCATTAAAAAAGCTTGGTTCTTGATTATATTAGGGTTTTTTATGACCAGCTTGGGTTTTATTCTAAAACATACATTAACTGAAGCTACTGAAAAGAGAACATATACAAAAATTTAGAACTCTGATATAAAGATGAAAAATACAATCATTTGCTGAGGACCAAATAAGCACATGGCACTATGTGAAAACAAAAATGTTTCTACTTGACATCAAACACTTAGTGAAGTGTTTGAGGAGTCGTCTATGATGCTGTTTTGTACCTCAGTGGTCACCAAACGATGCTGAATCTCTCTTTAAAATGTCTGTTGGCTTTACTCTGTCCTCTTTATTTCTACTACCACTTATCATCCTAATCCACTGCTTTTTATCTTCTCCAGTAGAACCAATCAGAATTTCTTCTTAATTGATTTCACTGACTCCTGTCTCTCTCTGCTCAAAGCTATTGTGCTCACCATGCCCAGATTAATCTCCCTAAAACACTGCTTTCTTGATGCAATTATCTTCCTAGAGATCTTAAGAGAGTTTGGCATTGGGAAAAAAAATCACCTACCCTGACCTTAAATATCTACTCTTTTCTTCTAACACTCACCCAAAAACTTAGATGATTTCTGATCTCAAACTGGCCATATTTATTACCCCTTTTCCCCCACCTCTGTCTTTGGTAATGCTTTTTACCTGTATGCCAAATCTTAGGTGATTTTCAATATCAATTTCAATTCATCTACTTCCATAACCCAGGCCTAATTATTTACATTCCTTTCTTTGATTTCCAATTAACACATTTACATTGGTCCATATCATTGGTTAAAAACGTTCTCTAGTTTGGGGTACCAAACTACCTAATACTAGTGTTGTGGAAGAATGAAATAATGGTGAACTTGTATAAAATTTCAAGCAAAAGAATTTTTAACAATTCTCTCAATTTTAAGTATTTCTCCCATAATGTTTTCTTTTTTTTTAATTAAAAATTTTTTTTTCATATTTTCTTAAACCATTTGCACTCATTCTTCCTTGTTTATGGTAAATACTAAAGAGGCATAAAAGATAATAATTAGCAGCAATACATTTTTAAACAAATCAATTTTATTGATACATATTAATAAAGCATAGAATCCATGCAAAGTGTACAATCAATGGTACTATGTATAATCACGTAGTTGAGTATTCATTACTTAAATTATTATTAGAGTATTTTCATTATTTCAATAATAATCATAATAAAAAACAAGAAACAGGCAAACAAATGATTCATCATCTCTTAATCTCTCTATGCTTCCTCTGCTGTACAGAGTTGCTATTTCTGGCTATTCTTGCATATTTATTTATTTACTTATTTTAAAGCAGTTTTATAGAGATATATACACATACCATACAATCTTTCCAAAGTGTATAATCAGTGGCTTTTAGTATAATTATGATGTTGTGCATTCATTACCACAAAAATTTTTAGATCAATATCATTACTCCAAAAAGAAAAACTACACACCCTTTAGCCTTCACCTTTCAATCTTTATCATTCCCAGCCCTACATACCACTAATTGAATTCCATTTTTATAAATTGATTTATATTTACATTTTATATAAATGGAACCATACAATATGTAGTTCTTTGTGTCTGTTTTTTACTTAGCATAATGCTTGTGTTTTTTTGTCTGATATTAACGTCTGGTAACATTAACATAAAATTGTTTGGTTTCAAAGAAGTCATATATGCAATAATACTAATATTCATATTTCACATAAGGTTTTACTATGCTATCCAGTCCCATATTACATTTTTTAGCATTCCTTTTAGTAATACACATGACCTTAGACTTTCTCTTCAATTAGCTTTTTTTTTAAAGATTTATTTTTATTTATTTCTCCCCTTCACCCCCACCCCAGTTATCGCCTCTGTGTCCATTCGCTGTGTGTTCGTCTGTGCCTGCTTGCATTCTTGCCAGGCGGCACTAGGAATCTGTGTCTCTTTTTGTTATGTCATCTTGCTGCATCAGCTCTCCATGTGTGTGGCACCACTCCTGGGCGGGCTGCGCATTTTTTGCGTGGGGCACACTCCTTGCATGGGGGCACCCCTATGTGGGGGGCACCCCTGCATGGCATGGCACTCCTTGCGCGTGGCAGCACTGCACATGGGCCAGCTCACCACACAGGTCCTGGTACCAAACCCTGGGCCTTCTATATGGTAGGTGGACGCTCTATCAGTTGAGCCACATCCACTTCCCTCAATTCACTTTTATACTCACATAAGTATACTGCTAGTTACAAACATTATGTTGTGTTCATCTTTTCTACTCATTTCCAAAGACAGGCTACTTACCAATTCTGCACAAGTTAACCCTCATCTTTCCATTCTTTACCCTCATTCTATTTTCTGGCAAGCCATATTCAAGTTATTAACTACATGAGATTACACAATACATTTAGTTCATAATAGTGCAATCATACCATATTTGTCCTTTCGTGTCTGGCTTGCTTCACTAAACATAATATCCAGGTTCATCCATGTTGTCACAAGTTTCTCAGCTTCATTTCTTCTTACAGCTGTATAATATTCCATCATATGTATATATCACAGCTTGTTTAGCCATTCATTAGTTAATAGACGCCTGGGTTCTTTCCATTTTTTGGCAATCATGACTAAAGATACTATGCACATTGATGCACAGATGTCTGTGTCACTGCTGTCAGTTATTTTGGGTATATACCCAGTAGTGTTTATTGCCGGGTCACATGGAATATATATATCCACCTTCTTTAGGAACTGCCAAACAGTCCTTCACAGTGGCTGTACCACTCTACGTTCCTACCAACAGTGAATAAGTGAACCTATCTCTCCATATCCTCTCCAACATTTGTAGTGCTCTGTCTTTTTAATAGTGGCCATTCTGATAGGTGTGAAATGGTATCTCATTGTAGTTTTGATTTGCATTTCCCTAATGGCTAGTGATGTTGAACATTTTTCCATATATTTTTTACCATTTATATTTCTTCTTTGGACGAATGTATACTCAAGCCTTTTACACATTTTAAAATCAGGTCATTTGTCTTTTTATTGTTGAACTGTATGATCTCTTTATGTATCATTATCATGGATATTAAATGATTGTCAGATATGTGATTTCCAAATATTTTCTCCCATTGGGTCAACTGCCTTTTCACCCTTTTGACAAAGTCCTATGAGTTGCAAAAGTGTTTAATTTTGAGGAGGTCACATTTATCTATTTTATCTTTTGTTGTTCATACTTTGAGTAAAAGGTCCAAGAAACCACCACTTACCAGAAGAGCTTGAAGATGTTTCCCTACATTTTTTTCTAGTAGTTTTATGGTCCTGGCTCTAATTATTAGGTCTTTGATCCATTTTGAGTTGATCCTCTTATAGGGAGTGAGAAACAGGTCCTCTTTCATTCTTTTGATTATGGATATCTAGTTCTCCCAGCACCATAGGGACTGTTTTATCTCATCAACACAGACTTGGTAGGTTTGTAGAAAACCAGTTGGCTGTAAAGGTGAGGGTTCATTTCTGGACTCTCACTTCTATTCCAATGATTGATGTGCCAGTCTTTATGCCAATACTATGCTATTTTGACCACTGTAGCTTTGTAACATGTTTCAAGGTTAGGCAGTGAAATTCCTAAAACACTGCTCATTCTTTTTTAGAATGCTTTTGGCTATTTCAGTGTACTTTCCCTTCCAAACAAAGTTTGCAATTACCTTTTCTGTTTCTGTGAAGTAGGCTATTGGAATTTTGATTGGTATTACACTGAATCTATAAATTAGTTTGGGTAGGACTGACATCTTCACAATATTTAGTCTTTAAATCCATGAACATGGGATGTTTTTCCATTTGTTTAGGTCTGCATTAATTTCTTTTAGCATTGTTTTGTAGTTTTCTGAATGTAGGTCCTGGACTTCTTTAGTTAAATTGATTTCTAGGTATTTGAATCTTTTTCTTATTATTGTAAATTGAATTTTTCCCTGATTTCCTCCTCATATATTGTTGCAACTAGTGTACAGAAACATTATTGATTTTTGTGTGTTGATTTGCATCCTGCCACCTTGCTGAACTTGTTTATTAGTTCAAGTAGATTTGCCAAAGAATTTCAGAATTTTCTAAATGTAGGATCATGTCATCCATGAATAGTGAGAGTTTTACTTCCCCTCTTCTTATCTGAATGCCTTTTATTTATTTATTCTCGTCTGATTGCTCTAGCTAGAACTTCTCCCACAATGCTGAATAACAATGGTGACAGTAGGCACTTGTCTTGTTCCTGATCTTAGAGGGAAAGCTTTCAATTTTCCCCCATTGAGTACGATGTTGGCTGTGAGTTTTTCATATATGCGTTTTATCAGACAAGGCACTTTCCTTCTGTTCTTATCTTTCAAAGTGTTTTTTATCAAGAAAGGATGCTAGATTTTGTCAAATGCCTTTTCTGCATTGATTGAGATGATCATTTGTTTTTTCTTCTTCTATTTTTTAATGTAGTATATTACATTGATTGATTTTCTTATGTTGAACCAGCCTTGCACATCAGGAATAAATCCCACTTGGTTGTGGTATATAAGTCTTTTGATATGCTGTTGGATTCAATTTTCAAGTATTTTGTTGAGAATTTTTGCATCTATGTTCATTCGAGAGAATGGTCTGTAATCTTCTTTTCTTGTGTTTTATCTAGCCTTGGTATTAGGGTGATGTTGGCTTCCTAAAATGTGTTGCGTAATTTTCCCTCCTCTTAAATTTTTCAGAAGAATTTAAACAGCATTGGGAAGCGGACTTGGCCCAGTGGTTAGCGTGTCCGTCTACCATATGAGAGGTCCGTGATTCAAACCCCAGGACTCCTGGATCCATGTAGAGCTGGCCCGCGCACAGTGCTGATGCTCGCAAGGAGTGCCATGCCATGCAGGAGTGTCCCCGCAGAGGGGAGCCCCACATGCAAGGAGTGCGTCCCGTAAAGAGAGCCACCCAGTGCGAAAGAAAGTGCAGCCTGCCCAGGAATGGCACCGCACACACGGAGAGCTGACACAACAAGATGATGCAACAAAAAGAAACACAGATTCCCGTGCCACTGACAACAAAAACGGACAAAGAAGAACACGCAGCAAATAGACACAGAGAACAGACAACTGGGGTGGGGTGGGGACAGGGAGAGAAATGAAATAAATAAATAAATCTTTAAGGAAAAAAAACAGCATTTGTGTTAGTTCTTCTTGAAATGCTTGGTAGAATTCACCTGTGAAGCCATCTGCTGATCCTGGACTTTTCTTTGTTGGGAGAATTTTTTAAAAGATTTATTTTTATTTATTTCTATCCTCTCTCCCCCCATTGTCTGCTCTCTGTGTCCGTTCACTGTGTGTTCTTCTGCACCTGCTTGTATTATCAGGTGGCACTGGGAAACTGCATCTCTTTTTTGTTGCGTCATCTTGCTGCGTCAGCTCTCCGTGTGTGCGGCGCCACTCTTGGGCAGGCTGCACTTTCTTTCATGCTGGGTTGCTCTCCTTATGGGGTGCACTACTTGCGCATGGGCCTCTCCTATGCGGGGGACACCCCTGCGTGGCACGGCACTCCTTATGCTCATCAGCACTGCACATGGGCCAGCTCCACACGGGTCAAAGAGGCCTGGGGTCTGAACTGAAGACCTCCCATGTGGTAGGCGGACGCCCTATCCATTGGGCCAAGTCCGCTTCCCCTGTTCTTTGGTTTCCATATGTCATCTTATTTTTGTCTTTTTACTTTTTTGGCTATGTTTTCTGCTTTTCTTGCCTTCAACACTCTCCCCCAAGTCTCTCTCTCCTGTCTTTTTCTTTCCAGCTGTAAGGCTCTTTTTAAAATTTCCAGCAAAATATATTCTTTTTTCACAAACTCTCTTAGTTTCCATTTATTTGAGAATATTTGAGAATTTGGAAAACCCATTCATAGTCTACCAAATCATAACTATAAATGCTACCATTGTACCTGAAATGGAACTTGCAGATATGGGAATAGAAAATAATACTGGAATAAGAAAAAGGTATTGCTGACAGAATAATTTGGACAATTTTGAAAAGGCACTGAATCTCAATCTTTTGGGTATCCTGATAGCATTTGGCCACTCAAAAATGTATTATTAAGCACTTTGTCAGTTTTATTCTGAAAAATGTCAAAATAATAAGAGAAGATGCCTACTCTGCAGTAGGAAGGTACATAATAGCATCAGAAATGGGAACACAAATAACTACAATGCAAGTGTGGGTGTGATAAATTCCATTAATAGAGAGCTGTTACTGGCCCATCTTCCCTACTTTCATTGTTAAATTTCCATTGCTAAATCTCTGCATCCATCTTTACTTTCTATAGTTTTCTCTTTTCTCCCCCGAAAAGGTAAATCCTGTGCTCTTCCTCTTATCCTCAAGTCCAAACCCATGAAGGATTTTGTTCTTTCCGTTATTTGCTTTTCTTATAGGTTCAATATTTTGCTTTCCCCTCTACCTAAAAATATATACAAGTATCCCCAGTTTAAAAAAGGGTACCTGTGATAGTCTGAGGTTCTTTTATGAATTCCAAAAAGAAAAATATTATATTCTTGAACTAATCAATTCCTGTGGGTATGGGGCCATTTTGACTGGACTACATCAGTGGGGTATGACTCCGTTCGGGTCTCCACACTCTTTACTAGAGTTTTATATAAATGGAATAAATGGAGACACACAGAAAAAGGAACCTGCAATTTTGATCCTACCATGTGAGAGAAAGGAGTGAGAGAGAGAAGTCTAGGTTCGCCTATAGCTGCAGAAAGACAGAGAAGCCAGAGAGGCTAAGAGAGGTCCTGGAGTGTGGCATCAGCAGAGAATATAGGCACGGAAAGAGGCCCCTGAGAGCCAGGGTTGGGACCACAAAACAGCCCGAGTCTGAAGGGATGAGCCCTGACATATGCCTGATTGCCGCGTGGCAGGATATCAGGATCACCAATAACTGACTTGGTGAGAAAGCATCTCTGATGGTGCCTTGATTTGGACATTTCATGGCTTTAGAACTGTAAGCTTTTACCCCCAGCAAAATCCTCATTATAAAGGTCAATCCATTTCTGGTACTTTGCATCAGCAACCCTTTGGCAAACTAAGATAGTACTTTTCCTTTCTTGTAGCCACAGATTTTCCCAGGCAAGAAGAAGCTTGGCATGTGATTTCCACTGTCTCACCACCTATGGTCTTTCTCAATGCTATAAAATCTGACTCCCCACCCCCCAACTTTTACTGTTACTTTCCCATGTCTTCAACAGTCTTCTACTTGTCAAATCCAGTGGTCTTCCCTGACATCTCCTTAGCTTTTGTAACCACTAACATTATTGGCCACATTGTTGACCTTTTCTATCTTAGCTTCCATGACACCATACCATCTTGGCTTCCCTTCTTCTGTATTTCCACTTCCTCTCCACTCCTTCCACCATGCCTCCAACTTTGGTGTTCTTCAAAGTTCACTCCCTGTCCCCTGTTTTCTTCTTCATGGTCTCAATAGTAGATATCACTCGTAGATGCTTAGAGCTTCAACTATCTTTCTTCTCTAGATGAATGGCTCTCTAATAGGGACTTTATTTCCAGTCACTAGATCTGTATTTCTGTCTGGATGTCTAGTAGTAACTTCAAACTCAATTTGTCTAAATAAAACTCACTATCTTTCCTCAAAATCAGTCTCCTTTTCTTAACTTCTAGAGTTCTATTAAGAGTATCACCATCCTTCCAAGTTCAAAAATTGTCTTTGATTCATTTTGCTCCTGATTCCCCCAATTTGTCACCAATTCTACTGATATATCTTTTGTAATCTTGCCATCCCAGCATTTCAGTTATTCATCTGAACTGGGCAAATATTTACCTGCATGTGGACACTGAGTTACTATGAACCAAATATACTGTGTAACATAGTGTATGATTCATAAAAAATTTTAAATGAGAAATGTATGTTTTTATTAACTATGTTTTCTTTTTAGTTTTTAATTGCTTGTATTTTCAATTATTAAATGTACAAAATAAAGTTTAAAAAAAGAGGATTGAACATGCATTGAGGAGGCATTCAATATCTAGTTTTAATAATATATACGGAAACCATTAATTATAATTTAGAGAAGTAAATGTTAAGTGCCAGTCATCTCTGGACTATTGTAATAGACTTCTAACTGGTTTAACCATTTTCAGTCTCTTCACCTATCTTGCCACTTTCACATATGCCTTCTTAAAAATAACTACTTTAAGCATAACTTTTTCTTGTTCAAGAATCTTAATTCTTCCTACTGCTTTCAGGATGGAATTGTCATTCACTAGCCTGGCATGAAAGGTCCTACACAGCAAATCCCCAAATATCTTTCAAGTATCATTTCTCATGACTCCTCTACATGAATTCTCCATTCCTTTCAAATCAGGTTACTCACTGGACCTGAACATAATTTAATATTCTTCCAGAATCCTTTCATCAGAAAACCCTACCGCTTCCAAAATAATCTATTTATCCTTTAAGATGCAGATCAAACCCTAGCTTAATAGAACAATCTCAAATTTCCTAGCCAAAAGTGATACTGTCCCTCTCCAAATTACCAAAGCAATTTTTGCCTACATAAATAATTTCACAGTTAGGTATTGCCTTATTATATTTTCCCCACTGTTGTCTTGAATTGTCATTTAATCTTTCTCATTTAACTAGTACACAGTTCATCTTTTCTCCCCAGTCAAACTCTATGCTTTTCATGAGCTGCTTTATCTTAAACTTCTTTGTATCTTATTACCACAGTAACTAGTACAATGTCTTATAATATTTGTTCATGTAATATGCTATCATAGAAAAGAGAACTATCTTTTCTGTTTGGAGTGGTGAATGAAGATCATATTGAGAAACTGTGTAAATACACTACAAATAACTTAGGATATGATCAAATTTGAAACAGGTGTAGGATTTTGGAAAACAGACTTTGGATGAAGGAAAATTGCTGATAGAAGGAACAACACATGCAAAGGTAAGAAAAGGCAACGTTTGTTCCAGAGATAGAAAGGTAACCAATTTGGTTGGAATGGTGAGTGTTCTTGTTTTGTTTTGTATTGCTTTCAAAAAGAATACTGAAATGTCAGGTGGAAGGGCTGGAATAAGTTCTGGAGTAAGGAGTTTTTTTTGTTGTTGTTGTTGTTTTTTTGAGTAAGGAGTTTTGACTTTATCTAATCAGTGATGTGGGGGTCATGAAGGAAGGCTTTGTAATAGAAGGATAGAATAAACACAGTTTTATGAAGCTTCAACAAATCAACAATGCACTAAATTAACAGGAAGGCCTGAACATCAGTTAGAGGGTAATTGTCCAGAAGGAAAATAGAATAGCTGAATTTACAAAAGGTACTTTTCTTGCATCTCCCATCTTAGACGGAAATCTGCCTTAAAATTCCTTAGGCAAAATGCAGTTTGATAGTTTCTTTGACACAGTGTCTCTTTTTTTTTTTTGAGGTACTGGGGCTGGGGATTGAACCCTGGACCTCATATGTTGGAAGATGGTGCTAAACCACTGACCACATTGGCTCCCCTGAGGTTTTTTTTTTCTTCTTTTTCTCCCATTTGTTTGCTTGTTTGTTCTGTTCTTAGGAGGTACCGGGTGGGAACCGAACCCAGGATCTCCTTTATGGAAAGCAGGTACTCAACCACTTGAGCCACATCTGTTCCCTGCAGTATCTCTTATGGTTCTATTCATCCAAGATTTACCATAAAGTAGATTCAGTTTTCTTATTTTTCCCTTGATATCTTCATTGGGAAAAGCTTGTTATCATTAACGTTACCTACATGAGCAAATGACTGGCCACAAGGGTCTTGCTTAATCCTCAAGTTATCTATCTTAAGCTATATCTGAGATAGTTTTGCTCTTAATTCCTCTGGGGGAGTTTAGTAAATTTCTTTTTATCCACAGATGGAAGTATTTGCTACCCATGATCAGGAGTGGGCTTCAACCCTGCCACAGCAGAGCATGGGATAGATTCATAGTTGTCTGCTTCCTCAGCAACTAAACTTACAGCCTTTGAGCAGAATCATGACTTTGACTTATCTGTTTTATCTATTACACTAAAGTTTCCTTCCATTAGGTGGATAATTGGGACTTGGCTACCTACAAGTCAATATAATAATTTGTAGGAAATCATCTTTTTCTTTTAAGCACAGTCTAACATATTTTGTCTTTATTACTTCCATCTGTGGATAAACAGGAATTTACCAATTCCCCAAACAAAAAGAAGGACAAATGGAGCAGGGTCAGGAGGCAAAGGGGACAGAGGATAAAGACAAACTATAGCACTTTTTATTTGCTCATCCTATTTATTTTACCAAATTCTTTTTAGGAATACTGGGGAAATAGCCAAAAAAAGAAAGAAAGAAAAAAAAAAAAGAAAAAAATTAATTTTCAGGCTGGATGATTAGAATTCACAAAAGTATCATGAAAGAGCATGCAAAAAGATGTTTAATGACTCTGCCTTCTTTTCCCACGGTGTAATAGGGTCTAAGAGGTTGATTTTACTCAGGCACATTTGTGTTTGTTTTTCTTCACTGATGTTTCTCTATGTGTGTGGTTGCATGTGTAGGGGGAGGGGAATGGGTAGCAAAGAGAATGAGAGAGACTTCAGACTTAAAGAGTGTGGTATACATATTTCTTAAAGTCATCCAAATGCTCAAGATAAATGAAGTTACAATAAACAAATTAAGAATAGGACTAGTATATAAATATATCTACCTAAGTCTTTATAGAACCAGAAAAGATTCAACTGGGATCACTATTACATCTAAACTATATGACAAAAAGGGAAAACATTTATAGAATGTTGAAACTGACAAAGAATTGAATGGAATAAAACAAAGCAGAAACTTATACTAAATATAGTGAAAATGTTCCTAATAATAGGAGAAGTATCTTTTGGATTGGCAGAAGACTATTCTTAGGTTTCGAGAATATTCATGAGGAATAAATTAGAAGACCAGCTGAATTTTGCCCATTTATAATAAAGGGATACTTACATTTTGGCAAATATGAGATAGATCAAATTTGTAAAACAGCTAAATTTGAAGGTTATTAATCTAATGAAAGTATTCAGAAATAGAATTTTTGTAAGTATTAAGATCCTCTTACATTTAAAATAAGATTGGATTTATAATATGACTTTCCTAGGAATTTCTTTAGTATATCAAATACTCCATGATCAAGTGTTTTCCTTAGAAATATACTAAAAAACATCCACAAATGGGAAGTTAATGACTGGTTCCAACTGTCCTATTTTATATATTCAGCAGAAATCTTTTACATGAGCATTACAAATATTTCACACCTTGCATAAAAGCTACTTTTTTATTCATATGTTAGCTTTTCATACACATAAAGCCTATATCCACTCTCACACAACAAGCCTCACCATCACTGTATTGAAAGTTGTAGTAAAACCATAATATATTTTGGCCAGAAGTTGTAGAAATACCATGAACAGCTGGCCAGATGACATGGTAAACCTTGCACAGAGCTAGCACTCTTTGTTAAAGCAAAGAAGCAAGCAGTCTCTTATTTCTCAGCCAGTGTTGGTGGCACTATTACTATTGACACAAACAAAACTTGAAAAGCAAACAACTTGGAACATATTCTCTTAATTTCGCTACCCCCCCTTTAAAAAAATACAAACGTGGATTAAGAAAATTTGGGGTCCTATTCCCCAAAGTAAGAAAAGTTCAGACAACAAAGGGTTAAAAGAACAAGCAGAGCCCTACCGTACCCAGAAATGACAGAAGGCTCTTCTCTTCTTCGGTGCTACTATCCAACCACTCGGCCACATCACCGGGGGAAAGGAGACTCATTCTCCAGCCAGAAAACTTTTCCATACAGAGCACAATTACTGAACGATGAAACCGGGAAAGAAAGATAGAGCGACTAAATTCTTGGGGGTCCAACACTTAAATTGCTGGCTAGGCTGTAATGATGAAAGAAAATGTGATCCTCCCTCCACTCTGAATTGTCTCTGTGACATCAATCTAATACAACAGGGGGAGGGGGTAAGAAATAGAGAGGGTTAAAAGAGGGTGATAGAAGAGAAGGGAAGAGATTTGTCCGCCTCTTGGTGTTAAGCTTTAGCCTGAAAGAGAAAGCCAGGATAAACTTGAATAATGATTTGTTTCATGAGAGGAGAAAGCATAGGAAAATAAATAATAAAGATGCTGAAAGAAAAAGAAACAGGTTCCTAACTGGAAGCAGCTTAGATAACCAGACAGCACAATAGCTAATCAGTTAAGTAAAGCACATCATCAAATATAAACAAAGGCAAAAGAACAAATTCAGCATTTTGTTTTGTTCTAAGAAGAAAGGTTTTCAAATTTCCTTTCAATCATCCGGGAGAACTGCAGCCCCCCAGCCCCTTCCTGCTTCAGCTATTTCAACAGCATCACAGTCCCTTTTACGAAGATTTCCTGCAAGCAAAGGCAGGTTGATCAATCTGTGAATAGGAAGCTCTCCTCCCTCCTTGCTTCTCCTGCTCCATCCTCCCCTCTCCTCGCATGGCGGCTGCATTGATCGACAATAATGGAATCTGTAACTGACTGCCAACAGCAACATTAAGGATATTACAAGTCCACTTCATAAGTATTCCAGCCGGTGGTCGGAACTTGGGGGCAACTCTGGGCTTCTACAGTAAATAGCTCTGTCTTTGTGAGAAAAAAAAACGAAGTATGTGTGTGTGCGTGTGTGTGTGTATGTGTGTGAGAGAGAGAGAGAGACAGAGAGAGAGAGAGAAAGGAGAGAGAAGGAAAAAAGGCTGAAATCTGAAAGTAAGAGAAGCTGTTGGGCTGAAGGTTCATCAATACAGCAAATGATTGTCCTTCAAGTCCTGTCTGACATACTTGTCATTGTGAAGGAATCAGATCCAAATAGATTTTAAAAATATGATTTACACTACATATTTACATGGTTTGATTTAAGATCATTTCACAGGCTGACACATTAATAGGCAGAGGAAAATCAAGCAGAAAAGGTATTTTCAGAGAGCCATAAATCATCAATATCCCTGTTCTCTGAAGACTGATTAGGCTTGTTGCTATGAGAAGACAATACTCTGATCAAAATGCTAGCTTTCTTCCCATTAATCTAGCCTTTTCTTTTATGCTAGTAGTCTGCCTTCTATGAGCGAATTCTCGTTGCTGAATACTGCCTCCTTAATGCATCCTGAGCCCATTCCCTTTTCTCCACATTTACTTCAGGCCTTTGTTATTTTCACTTGGCCTCTAGCTCACTTTGACTCTAAGATCTTTGAGGGCATTGACCTTGTTTTATATTAATATTTGTCATCAAAGTGGCTGGAGCAGTGCCTGGCAGTTAGAAGGTAGCTCGCTAAATATTTACTGAAGTTTTGGTCTGCTACTCTAAAAGTTCTAAGTTTCAACACTGACAGAGATGCCAGGCTTTCTAAGTATTAGGATCTCTTTGACAGATACTTACTTAGAAGTAGTTGTAGCTTTAGTGCCACTTGATTAAGAAGAAATAAAATGCCAAAAAAAGATATTATGAATTCATATGTTTAAATGAATCTATATTTTATTGCTAAGAATAACTATAAAATTTAAACATAGTTGTAAATAGGTATAAAAGAAATTTCATCTAAACTCAGAGGCAATGCCTGCTAAGGGATTGATATCTCTTTGCAATAACTTCATGGCACGCAAGTATCTTTGTAGTTCAAAGGCTGGAGGCAATGGCCTAGGGGATCTAGTTCAAACTTACTGGAGTGATCTGGCTCCTGCTTTTTCTGGTAGGAGACCCAGACTGCCCTTACCTCAGCCATTCTGTGCTATTTACCTCATTCCCATGCCTTTGCATTTTCCACCAAATATAATCTACGTAAGAGCAGAGAAAAAAAAAAAAGAGCAGAGAAAATTCATTGCTTTTGTTTGTTGGTGCATCCCCAATGTCTAGCATATACTAGGCATATACTAGGTTCTCAAAAACTTTTACTGAATGACTTTTGTACTTCTTATGAGCTATTTCTCTTTCTACCATATATATATCTGACTATGCAAACTAATCCATTGTTCAGCTATCACTTCTCTATGTCTTCTTTGACTCCTTAAGGCAGATTTCATAGCTTTCTCATTCATATATTCACTGCTACTATTCCTATTAATTTACTGAAATTATTTTTTACATAGTGGGTTCCTCCACTATGTGCCTTTATTTTTAGAAGGCAAAATTATGTTCTATAAAAAATTTTAATTAGTGCTAGCACATAGTGGATAATTAATAAACGTTTCCTGAATGGACATACTATTGAAAATGGGATTGTCATTCCATGTACCAATGACAGACTAATACTAAAGAACCCTACATATCCCTGACATAAAAATATGTGCTATTAGTCTCCAAATCAAAAGTCAAAACAAAACCTGGCTAAAGAGAAAATAAATAATTCATTTGTTTCATGAAAGAAATATTGTATAGCCAAAGAGGCTATCAAAATAATCTAGTCCTACTTGTCCTCTGAAAACAGTATTAGTAAATAAGATACCTAAGAAAAAGTTTTAGAATGAAATTTAAATGAGATAAATGTGCCTGGGAAGAATTTTTTAGGGTAATGCATCCAGAATTTGATAAACTGCCTTTGGTCTGTTACTTTATTTCTTGAAGATGAAATAATGTTTATTTAAAAGATTAAGTTCTGTCATTTTATATACAAGGTGTCATATGTTTTTCCCTGCTCAGAATTTGAGTGACAGAATCAGAACATAGCATGAATTAATCCTCTTCATGCAAATTTTTCCTTAAGAATAAAGCAGTGAGGAAGATTGTGGGAAAATGGCATCAGACTAACAGGGAGGGCTCAATGTCTTAACAAAAACAATGGAGAAAGGGCCAAAAGCTGTCCAAAGGACTGGCTTTGGTGGTCAGCAGAACAGGACAGTGCACGTAACTCCCAGGAGGGTGAGGAACAGACAGACAAAGAATGTGAAACAAAAAACATGAGCTACCAAGCCCCCATGGCAGCCAGGAAGGGCTCCCCTCCCCCACCCAAGATATTAAGCTGGGGTAAAACCCCTGGTTCACTGCAGCTGACTAAAAGGGGAACAAACATCCTCCTCACTGTCAACTGTTTCAAGGGAAAAGGGAGGGGGAGTTGGGGGGGCTTTTCCTCAGTGACTTCGGCCCGGAGAGCCCATGCTGAATCTCTGCTCTGGAGGTTCAACACAGATAGGAAAGCCAAGGCTGAAACACCTCCATGGAAAGGTGTGCCGACAAGTGCCATCAGCTGGTAGTCTGGAAACTGCATAGACAAAAACTGTTTGGTTCTCTCTGTATCCTAAAACCTGGGATGAAATCTGTGCCCTGTTAATAACCTCCTTATCTGATTTTGATAACTTAAGCTGAGCAAATTTAAAGAATTAGAATAAGTTGAACCAGATGTCAAAAAAGATCTGTGAAAAAAAAACAACAGGCAAAAGATAGAATCAGCCATCAGAGTACTTTCACATTAGATTCAGAATGCTAGACAACAGCAAAAAATTACAAGCCATACTAGGATACAGGAAGAGATGGCCCAGCTAAAGGAACACAACAAATATCATGAAGAGATACAGGATATCAGGCAATCACCGATAATCACACAACACTCCTAAATCAATTCAAAGAATTTAAAGAAAGTATGACTAAAGAAAGAAAGGATAATAAGAAGACACTGGGTGAGCATAAAGAACAATTTGAAAATCCTGAAAAGAAAAGTAATAGAACATATGGAAATGAAAAACATGATGGATATGCTCAAAAATACATTAGAGGCCTAAAGGCAGATTTGAATTGGTGAAGACAGAATCAGTGATTGTGAAGACTGAATATCTGAACTGGAAAAGACAGGAGAGGAGAAGGAGAAGGAGAATGGGAAAAATGGAACAGAGTCTCAGGAAACTGAATGACAACACAAAATGCAAAACTATATGCGTTATCGTATCCCAGAAAGAGAAGAGAATGGAAATGGGACAGAAAGAATATTTTAGGAAATAATGACTGAAAACTTCCCCTTATGAAAGATATAAATATCAATATCCAAGAAGGACAACAGTCTCCAAAAAGAATAAATCCAAATGGATCTACTCTGAGATATCTACTATTCAGAATGACAAACAGAGACAAAGAGAAGATTCTAAAAGCAAAGCATCAATAAGATTAAGTGCCAACTTTCATCAGAAACCATAGAGGTGAGAAGAAAGTGGTATGATGTATTTAAGATACTGAAAGAGAAAAACTGCTAACAAAGAATTCTGTATCTAGTAAAATGTCCTTCAAAAATGAGGCTGAGGTCAAAGTCTTCACAGACAAACAAAACCTGACAGAATATGTTACCAAAGGCAAGAATTACAATAGATACTAAAGGGAGTACTGCAGCCTGAAAGGAAAAAACAAGGTGAGAGATTTTGGGAAGAGTGTAGATATGAAGATTATTAGGAAGAGTAAACTAAAGAGTAAGAAGACAGACTATACAGTGATGTAACAACAGAGAGCCGAAGGACAAACTGGTTGAAGTTACGTAATGCCTTTAAAATAATAATATTGAATGTTAATTGCTTGAACTTCCTAGTCAAAGGAGAGGAGAATGGAAAAGGACAGAAAGAATATTTGAGGAAATAATGACCAACTGATAAAATGGATTAAAAAAAATATAAGCAAAATATGTTGTGTACAAGAGACCCACCTTAGACATAAGGGCACAACCAGATTAAAAGTGAAAGGTTGGGGAAGTGGCTGTGGCTCAAGCAGCTGGGCTCTCATCTACCATATGGGAGGCCCTGGGTTTGCATCCTGTGGTCTCCTTGTGAAGGCAGGCTCGCCCGCATGCTGCGGAGAGCCTCTGGCCCAGGCTCCACAGAGTGCTGCCTGGCCTGCAAGTGTGTGGAGAGCCAACTCAGTAAGGTGAAGCAACAAAAAGGGAGAAAAGCAAAAAAAAAAAAAAAAAAAAGTAGAAGAGCATGCAGTGAATGGGACACAGAGAGCAGACAGCAAGCAAAAATCTGCAAGGGGGCAGATGAAAAAAAAAGTGAAAGGTTGGAAAAAGATATTCCATGAAAACAATAACCAAAAAAGAGCTGGAGTAGCAATCTCAATATTGGACAAAACAGACTTCAAATAAAAACTGTTATAGGGATGAAAAAGGTCATTATATATTAATAAAAGGGGCAATTCACCAAGAAGAAATAACTATACTAAATATTTATGCACCTAACCTGAGTGCCCCAAGATACATGAGGCACACACTGCAAAACTGAAGGGAGAAATAGATGTCTCTGCAATAGTAGTTGGAGACTTTGAAACATCACTCTTGTATTGGATAGAGGATAAATAAGGAAACAGCTTGAATAATGTGATAAATGAACTAGACCTAACAGACATCAATAGAACATTATACCACAAAGCAGCAGGATATACATTCTTTCCAAGTGCTCATGGATCTTTTTCCAAGATAGACCATATGTTGGGTCATAAGACAAGCCTCAATAAATTTAAAAAGATAGAAATTACATAAAACACTTTCTCTAATCATAATGGAACGAAGCTGTAAATTAATAATGGATTGAAAAAAGGAAAATTCATATATATATATATGGAGATTAAACAACACACTCTTAAATAATCAGTGGGTCAAAGAAGAAATTGCAAGAGAATTCAGCAAATATCTCGAGATGAATGAAAATGAGAACACAACGTATCAAAACCTATGGGATGAGGAAATGGCCGTGGCTCAATTGATTGGGCTCCCGTCTACCATATTTGAGGCCCTGGGTTTGTGTCCCAGGGCCTTCTTGTGAAGGCAAGCTGGCCCATTCCTGTGGAGAGCTGATGGCCTGCTCCCACAGAGAGCTAACGGCCCATGTCTGTGGAGAGCCGACAGCCCGCGCCTGCACCCATGGAGAACTGGAGCAGCAAGATGGACGCAACAATGGGAGTCAAGCAGACACAGAAGAATGCACAGCAAATGGACAGAGCAGACAGCAAGCAAGCTGCAAGGGGGGGAGGATAAAAAAAAACCCATGGGATGGGGAGATCCAGCAAGATGGCGTCAGTTAATGTAGGCATTCACCAACTCTCTCACAAAAAAATGTCTCAGAAGGGGCAAGATCCTGTCTGATGAGCTGCTTTGGGAACCCACAGAGCAGGAAGGTTCAGGGCAACAATCTGGAGGGAAATGGACAAAGAGATAAAAAGCCCAAGGGTAAGCTGTGGAGCTGGAGTTGGTAGGTGTACATTCAAGAGACTTGAATCTTTGGGTTGTCCATGTGCCAGCTAGGCCTGGAGCTTCAACGGAGTTGCAACACCTACTTTCCATCAGCTGTATGGGATAGAAACACCCTCTCAAATAGAGGTGGAGAGGGCATCACCATCCCAGAATCCTTAGGATCAGGGAATAAAATATAGACTAGAGTGGACTTATTAGTATTCTAGTATAGACTTATTGTGATTCTTGCAATGGAAGAAATTGTATCATTGGGGTGGAGACAGAGACCACTGGAGGTACTGAAGGCAGGGAGAGGGAGAAAGAGGTGTAATATAGAGGCATTTTTAGGACTTGGAATTGTCCTGAATGACAATGCAATAACAGATACAGGCCATTATATATCATTTTTAAAAAAGATTTATTCTCCCAACCCCCGGTTGTCTGTTCTCTGTGTCTATTTGCTGCGTCTTCTTCTTTGTCCGCTTTTGTTGCTGTCAGCTGCACAGAAATCTGTGTTTTTTTAAATTGCATCATCTTGTTGTGTCAGCTCTCCGTGTGGGTGGCGCCATTCTTGGGCAGGCTGCACTTTCTTTCACGCTGAGTGGCTCTCCTTACCAGGCACACTCCTGCGCACGGGGCTCCTTTACGCGGGGGACAACCCTGCGTGGCAGGGCACTCCTTGCGCTCATCAGCACTGAGCATGGGCCAGCTCCAAACGGGTCAAGGAGGCCTGGGGTTTGAACCGTGGACCTCCCATGTGGTAGACGGATGCCCTAACCACTGGGCCAAGTCCACTTCCCTAGCCATTATATAGCTTGCCATATATATCAGTGTAAACTACAATGTAAACTATAATCCATGTGTAGTGGCAATGCTCCAAAACGTGTTCATCAATTGCAATGAATGTACCACACTAATGAAAGAAGTTGTTAATATGTGGAAAAGTGGGAGGTGTGGGGAGTGGGGCATATGGGAATCCATTAGATTTTTTAATGTAACATTTTATGTAACCCAAATATCTTTTTAAAAAAGTAAAAAATATATTTATTAAAAAAAAAACCCCAATCTTATGGGATGGGACTATATAACACAGTGAACACTGTAATGGAAGATAGACTGTAGTTAACAGAACAAATATGAGAATGTTCTAAGAAATATATAATACTTACTCTAGTGTTAATAATCCAGTATTTTAGGGAAAAAATGGACCAAATGTAAGATGTGGGCTACAGTTAATATATTTTGACACTGCACTTTGATAATTTGTAACAAATGCTTCACAACAGTATAAGGTGTTGGTAGTGGGGTGATGTATGGGAACCCTGTATGATGATATAAATGTCTGTTTTTTAAGCTCACAACTTTTATTACATACATTTATTGTTTATATATGTTCATGAATGAATGGTATACTAAAAACAACAACAACAACAAAAAACAAAAACCCTACGGCAGTGCAGAGAGGGAAATTTATAGCCCTGAACACTCATGTGAAAAAAGAAGAAAGAGTTAATATTGAAGATCTAACTGCACACCTTGAGGAACTAGAAAAAGAACAGCAAATTAATCCCAAACCAAGCTGAAGGAAAAAAATGGTGAAGATCAGAATAGAAATAATGAAATAAATGAAATTAAGAACAAAAAACAATAGAGAGAATCAACATTTCCAAAGGAAAAAAGAGAGAATGCAAATAAATAAAATCAGAAATGAGAGGGGGTACATCAGCACTGACTTTACAGAAATAAGAGTGTTCATAAGAGAATTCAATGCATAATTGTATGCCAAAAAACCAGACAATGTAGAAAGATCATCAAATTCCTAGAAACACACAAACCATCTACACTGACCCAAGAAGAAATAGAAGACCTCAATAAACCAATCACAAGTGAAGAGATTAAAACACTCATCAAAAACCTCTCAAAGACAAAAAGTATGGGACCAGATAACTTCACAGGTGAATTTTACCAATCATTCAAAGATGATCTAATACCAATCTTGCTAAAGCTTTTCCAAAAAATTGAGCAGGAAAGAACTTTACCAAACTCATTCTATGAAGCCAACATCACCCTCATACCAAAACCAGATAAAGATATTACAAAAAAAGAAAATTACAGAACAATATCTCTAACGAATATGGATGCAAAAATCCTCAACAAAATACTTGCAAAAAACACATTAAAAGAATTATACATGACAATCAAGTGGGTTTTATACCAGGTATGCACGGGTGGTTTAACACAAGAAAATCAATTAATGTAATAAACCACATTGATAAAATGAAGAAAAGGAACATGATACTCTCAACTGTGCAAAGGCATTTAACACAATGCAGCATCCTTTCTTGATAAAAACACTCCAAAAGACAGGAATAGAAGGAAACTTTCTCAATATGGTAAAGTGCATATATGAAAAACCTACAGCTAGCATTGTACTCAATGGTGAAAGACTGAAAGTTTTCCCACTGCGATCAGGAACAAGATAAGGATGCCCACTATTACCATTGTTATTCAGTACTATGCTAGAAGTTCTAGGTAGAGAAATTAGGCTAGATAAAGAAATAAAAGGCATCCAAAGAGGAAGGGAAGAAATAAAACTTTCACTATTTGCTGATGATATGATTCCATATCTAGAATCTCCTGAAAAATCCACAAAAAAGCTACAAGGACTTCAGCAAAGTGGCAGGATACAAGATTAATACACAAAAATCAATAGCGTTTCTATAAACTACCGATGTGCAAGCTGAGGAGGAATTCAGAAAAACATTCCATTTATAATAGCAACTAAAACAATCAAATCTTTAGGAATAAAGTTAACCAAAGATATAAAGGACCTGTATTCAGAAAACTATAAAACATTATGAAAAGAAACTGAAGACTTAAATAAAGGGATGGACATTCTGTGTTCATGACTGGAAGAATAAATATTAAGATGTCAATTCTACCCAAACTGATTTTCAATTCAATGCAATTCCAATAAAAATTCCAACATCCTTTTTTGCAGAAATGGAAAAACCAACTATCAAGTTTATTTGGAAGGGTAAGGGGCCCTGGATAGCCAAAAAGATTTTTAAAAAGAAGAAAAAGATTAGAAGATTCTCACTTCTGGACTTTAAAGCATATCACTTAGCTACAGCGGTAAAAACAGGTTAGCACTGGCATAAAGACAGACACATTGACCAGTGAACTCAGAAACAGACCCTCATATCTACAGTCAAGTGATTTTTGACAAGGTGGTCAAGCCCTCCCAGATGGGCCAAAACAGTCTATTCAACAAATGGTGATAGGAGAACTGGATACCCATATCCAATATTAACTCAAAATGGATCAGGGACCTAAATTTAAAAGTGACAATCATAAAATTTTTAGAAGAAAATTTAGGAAAACATCTTCAAGATTTTGTGGTAGGCTGTAGTTTCTTAAACCTTACACTCAAAGCACTAGCAACAAAAGAAAAAAATAGATAAATGGGACCTCCTCAAAATTGAACACTTTTACACCTTTAAAGGACTTTGTCAAAGGGTGAAAAGGCAGCTGAATAATGGAAGAAATCATTTGGTAGTCACATATCTGTTAAGGGTGTAATATCCATGATCTATAAAGAGATCACACAACTTAACCATAAAAAGACAACTATCCAGTTAAAAAATGGGCAAAAGACTTGAAAGACAATTGCCCAAAGAAGAAATACAAATGGCAAAGAAACACATGAAAAAATGTTCAACATCCTTAGCGATTAGGGAAATGCAAATCAAAACTACAATGAGGTATCTTTTCATCCTATTCGACTGGCTGCTATTAAAAAGTCAGAAAACTGTAAATGTTGGAGAGGATATGGAGAGATAGGAATGCTTATTCACTGTTGGTGGGAATGTGGAATGGTCCAGCCAATGCGGAAGACTGTTTGGCAGTTCATGAGGAAGTTAATAATAGACTGGCCATGTGACCCAGCAGTACCATTACTAGGGATATACCCAGAAGAACTGAGAGCAGACATGAACAAACACCTGCACACTCATGTTATCAGCAGGATTATTAATGATAGCTAAAACTTGGAAACAACCCAAGTGCTCATAAATCGATGAATGGATAAACAAATTGTGGTGTATACACACGATGGAATATTATGCAGCGGTAAGAAGAAATGAAGTCATGAAGAATATGACATTATGTTGAGTAAAGCAAGTCAGACACACAAGGACAAATACTGCATGTCTGCACTATTATGACTAAATATATATTGTTTACACTCATGGAATTAACAATTAGAATATAGGATACCAGGAAATAGAAGGATAGAAGCTGAGGTTTTATCTGTACAGAATTGGTAAAAAGATTGCTTGCAAATCTTTGGAAAAGAATAGATGGGAAGCAGATGTGGCTCAACTGATAGAGCTGCTGCCTACCATATGGGAGAACCTGGGTTCAATCCCTGGGGCCTCCTGGTGAAAAAGAAGAGAAAGCATGCTCATGCGGCAAGCCAGTGCCCAAGAGTGCCTGTGTGATGAGCCAGTGCTCCACACAAGTGAATCACATAGCAAGATGATGATGCATCAAAAGAGAGACAAGGGAAGAATCAAGGCAAAGTGCAGCAGAAACCAGGAGCTGAGGTGGCACAATTGACAGGGAACTTCTCTCCCCATCAGAGGTCTCTAGGATGGAATCCTGGTGAATCCTAGAGGAGAGAAAATGAGAACAGAAGACAACAGAGACAGCAAAAACATCAGGGCAGGAGGAGAGGAAGGGGAGGAAATTAAATAAATAAATAAATAAAATCTTTAAAAAAGAGAATAGAAATGGTGAAAGCATATCATGGTGTATGTAACTAGCAGAGCTATTGTATGGGTATGACAGTGTGTGAAAGGGAAAGTCTAAGGTCATGTATATTACTAGAAGGAATGCTAAAAACATGTTACATGTTGTATAAGTAATAAAACCTCATGTAAAACATGAATTTGGGTGAAATTGTATACACACACACTAGAGAGAACGAAGAACAATAGCAGCTATGTATAGCAAGGGAAGCATAGAGAGATTGAGAGGTGACGAATTTTGTTTTTGCTTATTATTATTATTGGAATAATGAAAGTGCTCTGAGAATGACTAAAATGATGAATGCACAAATACGTGATTACATCAAATACCAGTGATTGTACACTTGGATGGATTTATGCTTTATTAATATATACCAATAAAATCGATGTGTTAAAAAACAACAACAAAGCAATGACTCACTTGAAAATGTAACTATTTTATAGTGGGCTATACATTTTGCTTAAAATGTGAGTCAAGGCATGAAAATACTGTTAAGTATCACTGCTAGAAAGAATGATTGCCTATGATCTTTTAGATGAAAAAAAACCAAATCTCATACATTTTTGGCAATATATCATGTGCCTTACTTATATAAGTATATATTCTGTATATTGACTTTATTTTATTCCTAGCTTGTCTAAAATAAGGAAAATATCTATAAAATGCTTGATGTTTGAAGGAGTTTCTATTTGAGGGTACTTGAACTTGTATTTCCTCGTGTGTGTGTGTGTGTGTACATGTGTGCATGTCACTACGTGTTTGTTAGGCACTTTACTAAGTGTTTTACACCCTTTAACACATTTGTTCTTAAACAACCCTGTGAGGTAGGTATCGTCTTCATTGTACAGATGAGAAAACTGAAGATGATGGAACTTAACTTGCCCAAGGTCACACAGCTAGTCTTGGAATTCAAATGTGAACTTCTGATTGTTTTGGCCAATGTTCCCTCCAGTATTATTCTATATCCACAAAGACCAATTTAGAAAGGATCAGCAAACAGAAAGGATCTATAGCGGGCCAGAGAGTAAATATTTTAGATTTTGTAGGCCATAAGGTTTCTGTCACAACTATTTTAATTCCACAGCTGCAGCATGGAAGCAGCCATAGACAACATGTAGACAAAGGGGCAGGGCTATCTTCCAATACATCTATATTTACAAAAAAGGGCATTGGGCTATGCTTTACTGACCCCTATTTGGGCCAAATTATCAATTCAATCAAAATTTGGGACTGAAGATGGTAAATTCTAAGAAGAGGGAACAATCAGTAAAAAGGCTGAGAGGAAGGTGCAGCTAGAGTGGAATGAGCTAGAAGGGATAAAAGGATGTGAGGTCTGTGAAGTAATAGGAAGCCAGTACACGTAAGGTTGTGAGGACTTTGGCTCTTACTCTTTATTAGATGGGAAGATTTTGAAAGAGGAATGATGCATTAAGTCTTACTATTTCTTTTTAGAACAGCTTTATTGAAACATAATTCCCATACTACAAAACTCACCTTTTTAAAGTGTACAATTCAATGGTTTTTAAGATGTTCACCAAACTGAAGTACCATTACGACTATCTAATTTCAGAACATTTTTGTCACCCCCAAAATAAACTCCATACCCATGAGTAGTCACTTCTCCCTCTCTAGCCCCCGCCTCCAGTCCCTGGCAACATTAATCTACTTTCTATCTCTATGGATTTGCGTATCTAGACATTTAATTTAAATGGAATCAAACCATCTGTGGCCTTTTGTGTCTGGCTTCTTTTGCTTTGTTCATCCAACATGATACATGTTGTAGCATGTATCAGTACATGCTTTTTGTTCCTTTTTATGGCTGAATAATATCCCATTGCATAATAACCATATTTTGTAGATCCATTAATCAGTGGACGGACATTCAGGTTTTTTTCTAGGTTTTTTTTTTGCTATTATGAATAATGTTGATATGAATATTCATGTACAAGTTTTTATGTGGATGCCTTACATTTTTAAATGATATACAAAGAAAGATGCATTATATAATCAGCTTCTTTTTAATGTCAAAGTTTTTAAAAATACTATAGCATAAGAAAGTTACCTCCCAATTTTACAAGTACCATTATTTCCTCCTATTTCATTGGGATTTCCATCCTTCTTGAATAAACCAAAACCATTTACTTAGCTTTTTTTCCTGCTCTATTATTCCTGCACACATGAAAAAATTAATACTAGGTACTCCAAGAATGAATAAAGGCAGGTAATGTATCAGTGTAGATATTTTCTAAGTTGATAATTGAAGTTGAAGGGGGAGACTTCTTTTTTTTTGGGTAACTTTATACTTTTATACAATTTCAAACTTACAAAAAAGTTCCAAGAATAGTATAAGGAACTCCTAAATACTCTATCCAGATTCACTGTTTCCATTTTTGCCACATCTGATTAATCATTATTTCTGTGTGTATATAGATATGTGTATCATTTTTTATGATCCATTTGATGAAAGTTAGATACATTGCACAAAAGGTTTCAGTGTGTATTTCCTAAAACAAAGAAAAGTCTCTTACAAAAGCCAGAGCAATGATCAAAATCAGGAAATCTGCACTGAAAAATATATCTGAATGTGATTAAAAGCGGGAAATTTAGGTTGTACACATAGAAACAGGATAAAAATTAAAAGAATCCATGGAACTGTATTACATAGTAAACTCTTAAGTTAAACAATGGACTACAATTAATAGTACAATTATAAAAATGTGTCCTTTATCAATTGTAACAAATGTTCCACACCAATGTAAAGGGTTAATGATAGGGTAGAATGTGGGAGTCCAAAATTTTATGCATGATGGTTCTATAAACACACAACTTCTCTAATATAAAGAAAAAAATCAGGATATTTAATATTGATGGTTCTGATAAAGATAATAATGAATATGCATAATCCACTACACAAGTTCTATTTCTATATCATAAGACTACCCTTATTCAAAAGCAAATTGTCTTCAAGTGATGGTGACTAAGAAATCACAAGTACTAACTGCGAGTACCATTCAAAGTAATAATCCATATCATATTAAAATGTCCCCCAAATTTTTGAAGGATTACTATTGAACTTATTAACATTCAATACATTGTTGTGATAAAGAATTGGAAGAATAACTAGTTTACAAAAAAGCAACCAAAGGACAAATAAGTAATGATTGCATTTGCATCCAGATATTCCTTTGGATATTGCAGTGGTTTGGTATTGTTTATGAAATCCAAAAATAGATACTGGATTATGTTTATGAATTGGTCTGTTCCTTTGGGCATATTAGATTGTACTGGGTTCAGAGGTTTCACTTCTACTTGATTAGATTATGATTAAGGCTTTGATTGGGTCACATCAGTAGGACACTGAGTCCCCACCCCGTTGGTGGGCAGGGACTCATAGAGAAAACTACAAGGCAGAGGATTTAGTTGGAGTTTTAATGCTGGAGCCCCAGGAAGTAAATATACAGAGCAGCAGATGTGTGAGGAAAGAAAGGCGGCTCCATTAGACACGGCAGAGGCCCTGGGAAGAGGGACGAGCTGAAGAGACCCGACAGCTTACAGCTGGCCTTGTGGAGAAAGCAGAGCAGCTGAGCTCAGAGAGGAATGAGCCCCAGGAGAGAGAAGAGACTTATCCCAGCCTACAGCTGATTATGGAAGAAGCTGGGACGATGGAGCCTTAAGAGGAAGAGGAAGCCTGAACCCTTGTAGATGTCGGCAGCCATCTTGCTCCAAACACGTGGCAAGAGACTTTGGTGAGGGAAGTAACTTACGCTTTATGGCCTGGTAACTGAAAGCTTCTTTCCTAATAAATATGCTTTATAGAGTCCAACAGATTTCTGATATTTTGCATCAGTACCCCTTTGGCTGACTAACACAGATATCTACAACACTTCCTCAGAGTGGCATAAAGTAAATGTCGAACTATAACTTTACCTTGTATTTTGGTGTAATGATAATTTACCATAATGTGAATAGAGTTACATCTTCTGAAATCTTTATTTCAACACTTTAAATAGTACCCCAAGTGTGTGTGCATATGTGTATAAATATATATGTACCTACTTGCATGTAAGTTATTTATCAATATGCTTTCCACATTGTTTTCACTTATCAGAAATGTTACCTTATATAATTAGAGCTGGTGAAACTAATGAAGCTAAGCTGAATTTTTATGTATATGGATTTTAAAAAAATGATTTTGACAAGTGAAGCCATGGAGTAAAAAGGATATTACTATTATAAGAGGTATTTCTATTATAGGATTATCTAATATATACAATAGAAGGTGCTTTGATATCTTCTACTGTAAAGCTATATAAAAATCTAAAGTAGTAATAGTATTATAAAATAAATTCTCAAAAGAAATGTGTCATTCATAGACTAGAAACACATTCTCTTTAAGGAAATTGATGACTACTTAGCATTAAAGATAATTAGACTCTTTAAACATCAAAGGTATTCTTTAAAGAAAAAACTTTGTAAATAAAGGTGACAGTTATAGTTAATGAACAGATATCTCTGAGTATTTGTCTCCAAAAAACCCAGAAAGTGGTTAATGTATACTTATTTTTGAAAGAAACCTTTTTTTCCTAAAATAGTTTAAGTTCATAACTAATTTTATTCAATGTGTCTGCAATTCTTGTACTCTTACCAGCACCTAATACAATGTCAAGCAAATTGTGGCTATCTAGGAAGCCAGCCCTATGGTTTCTAATATGAGATGGATAAAAAATCAACTTAATTTCATACAGTAGAGATATTTGTTCTATTCCTTTCTATCAGACTATCTCTTTACTAAAGGATTTCATTGAACATTAATGCAATGTTTGGCATATAATAAGTATTCAATATTTGTTGCATGAATGCATATATGAATATATTTTTCCATGCCTGATTAGGATTTGACATAGTTATCTGACCCCACTGGCACTTTAGTGAGGCTGTTTGATGCTGTGCTTTACAAACTTACCACTGCTAATTTTACAGTGGAAACTATGTCAATTTTTATCTATCATTTTTAGTGATATTTTTTAAAACAAAGGAATCTAATATGTTTGGAGGATAGAATGTAATGTTTGGTGGTTTTGAAGAGAAAACCTAGCTTTGAAAATGGAGTATCTGATAAAAATTTATGGGTACTAATAGTTATGGAGTGTATTTGGTCTTATGGAATTGTTTTGACAATGCAAAAAGTCAAAAGGTTTCACACGCACATTTTACAATAAAGACCACAACGATTAAAAACTGTCAGTACATTTACCATCATCTGGATTGTTACAACACAGTACTTAAATGTGTCCAGGAAACATCCCTGATTGAAAAAACCACAGTCAATTTCCTTCAGTTTGGCTCTTTTCTGTCCCTTTAAGTCCAGGCTGGCAGTGGTTCCACTTATACAAATTTCACAAAAAAGTTGTTGGCTTTACAATGCAGTCCACAGGGGTCCAAACCATCAGACAACAGAAGCTTCTATAGATCCTTCCTGAATAACTGCATTTCCTCTCCTGGCTGCCACTGAGATTCTGACTGGATCCATGTTAAATGAAACACTCACATGGAGCCCTATTTTCCAGGGACTTGCTGTCCGGAAGCTCATGGAGGTCCCTGATAGAGCTGCTTCTGGCCCTAATCCCAGAGCACACACTCTGGATAGGCTCAGAACTTTCTAAAGCATCAATTTCTGCTTTCATTATGCTTAATAGTTCGGTGCTCAACTTATTACTTTCCTCTCACATTTTACTATAAGCTGCAAGGACAGGCTGTACCTTCCTCACTTAGCCTGGGAAATTCCTCAGCTAACTATTCAAATTCATCACTTACTAGTTCCACTGTCAATATGACATCAGAATATAATTTTGCCAAGTTCTCTGCCACTTTATGGTAAGAACCACCTTTTTTCCAATTTCCAATAACACATTTCCTTGTTTCCTTCAAAGGCCTTGCAAGAAGTAACTTTAGTATCCCTATTTATACCAACATTCTGTTCATGATGATTTATGTATTTTCTATGATACAAACTTTCCCTACAGTGTTCACTCATTTTTGAGCCCTCACAATTCTTTCAGCCTCTACTCATTACTCAATTCCAAAGCCATTTCCATATTCTAGGTATCTGCAACAGCATCATCCACTCCTGGTACTAAAAACTGTTCTAGTTTCCTGGCTGCTAAATCAAATACATGCAACGGCTTAAACAATGAAGATTTATTGGCTGACAGTTTTCAGGCTTGGAGAAGTCCAAAATCAATGGGTCATTAGGTGATGCTTTCTCCCAAAAGACTGTGGTGCTCTGGGGCTGGCTGCCAGCAATCCTTGGTCCTTGGCTTTTTTGTTGCATGGCAGTGCACATGGCAGCCTTTCTTGGCTTCTTCCTTCTTTTCCAGGTTCACTGATTTCCAGCTTCTGACTGCTCCCTATGTTTTTCTCTCTATGGCCTCCCCTATTAGACCTTCAGTAATAGGATTAAGACCATCCTGGTTCAGTTGGGCCATACCTTAACTGAAGTAACCGCATCAATAGGATCTATTTACAATGGGTTCACACCCACAGTAATGGATTGAGATGATATTTTTCTGGGGCACATAACTCTAAGCCACCACAGGATATATGCCAGAAACCATTAGCAATATTATACACACATAAAAAATATTTTCATGAAGGTGAGGCACAACTTAAAGATATCCATTATCACCACTATTTTACAACAGGATGTGGGTTCACAGGGTCTGTTATATGTTAATGGTAAGTGGGCCTAGCCAATGTAGTAAGATGAGATAAGTAAAAAGTGGTATAGATATCAGAATGAATAGAAAGAAATGATAATTTTTACAGAAAATAAGTTTTCCCCTATGTGGATATGGGAAAAGGGAACCAAGAAACTCCATTGAAAAACTAATGATTAATATAAGAGTTTAGTAAAATGACTAGAATAAAGTTAAACCTTCAGAAACTAAGAGTTTCTCTACAAAGAACCAACTCAAAAAAAGCAATAAAAACTATAAATTAAGGATAAGTTTAACAAGAAAAATTTAAGACCTTTGCAGAAAACTATTACACCTTTAATTTTTTTTTGTTTTAAATGGTACCAGGGCCAGAGAATGAGCCCTGAACCTTGCATGTGGGAAGCTGGTGCCACTGAGTCATATTGGTTCCACTGACATGGTTTTCTTGTTTGTTGTTTTATTTGTTTTATGGGGGCACTGGGGACTGAACTCACAAACTCCCATGTGGGAAGGAGTTGCTCAACCACTTGAGTCACATCTGCTCCCCTGAAACGTTATTTTGACAGAGGGGACACTGTTACATCAACGGCCAACAAGAAGGACTGTTTAATAAATAGCAAGGAAAAAACAGTTTCAATATGAACAATTTATAGAAGTATAAAAACCATCTCCTGGCAGATTAAAGACTCAAATGTTAAGAACAAAAATTTGAAATGACCAAGAGAAAATACAAATAAATATCTTGAATCTTGGGTATCAGTTCTTAAAAATCAAAAAGCACTGACTACAAAAGACTGATACATTTGGCTATTTTAAAATTAAGAACTTTTGTTCATCCAAAGACCTTAAAAAGAAAGTGAAAAGACTAGTTACAAACTGAGAGATGATATTCACAATATACACAACTGTTAAAGGATTACTATTAAGAACATGTAAAGAACTCCTACATATTAATAGGATAAGCACAAACCAACTCAACAGAAAAATGGATAAGAGCTGTAAAAAGAAATTTCACAGAAGCATTAATAGATATATCCATAAATTTAGGAAACGATGTTCGGCACCACAGGTAATCAGGATATACAAATCAATCATCTTATCTTCAGTCTATGAAAAACATTTAAAAGTCTGACAATACCAAGTATTTAGGCAGAATGTGGGTCCATCAAGATTTTATACACATCATTGGTGGGGAAATAGTTTGGCATTATTTGCTATAGGTGTAAATTTATACACTCGGTCTAGAAATGCCACTATTATATACATACTAAAGACCTGGAATGCTTGCAAATGAATAAACGAGATTTACAAGAATATCCATAGTAGCACTGATACTGATAGCAAAATTCTGCAAACAAACCAAATATTCTTTAATGAGAGACCGAATCCCAAACAATACAAACTCTGATCATAAATCTAACTTTGTTTGGTATATTCCAACAATGTAAAAATCATATAGTAGTCAAAAAAATGACTACAGCATCAATACGGAAAGATATTAGTGATATAATATTTAAGTGAAAAAGTCCCCAAAGAATATATAAAACATGCCCCTTTATATAAATTAAAAACAACTAAAATCTAGAAATTTGGAAGAAAGTTAATTCTCTTCCAAATAATGTGCACAAAAGTATTTCCAATTGAAATGTCAACACATTTTTTGGGGGAAGGTACAAGTTGATTCCTCAGTTCATTTGCAAAAATAAATGCATGGCGGGCGGGGAGGGGGAAGAGCCATGTACAGCCTCTTGTGGAAGCCTGAATCTGCTCCACAGCCTTCTCAGTTTGTCTCACAACCGTGTCACCACTGAGAACACTATCTCACTAGGCACTATATAGAAGTTAACGTGGAACTGAGGAAAGCTAAAATGGATGGCCAAATGCTAAAAATAACCAGCTCTTTTCCTGATGATGCTACTTCTTCATTGCAGGAAAACCCAACAACCAGGACACTGTAAATTGGTCTGTTGATGACATTGTCAAAAGCATAAATAGCAACAATTTGGAAAGCTGGCTCCAAACTATGCAAGCTGCTAGGACATGGCTTTCTAGGGAAAACAGTCTCTGATAGATAATGTAATTTGGGCTGGTTGGATCCCAAAATTTGTGTCCTTCTTGGGCAGATTGATTGTAGCCCCATTCAGTTTAAATGTTCTTGGGCACTCATTAACATTGCTCTGGGTCATCAGAATAGACCCAGGCTGTGGTAGATGGAGGTGCTATCCCGGCATTCATTTCTCTGTTGGCATTTCCCCATGCTCATATGAGATAACAGACTGTATAACTCCAGGAATCACTGCAAGTGATTACACAGCTTTCTTTCAGGCTGTTGAAAAACTTGGTGAAAGTAAGAAACTTCGAATATTAACTGAAGAATGTGGAGGCATGGACAACAAAAGTGAAGCTCTACAAAACTATGAAAATGAGTCTGACCAAGGTTTCTTTAAACTTGATTGAGAAGTATTTCTTTGCAGAGGAAGAAGACAATGAGAATGATGTGCCACATATTACCTCTGAAGGCTATAACTTCTAAGTTTAGGATGGTACTCCTGAGGCTTTTAAGATTTCCAGTTGAGGTAAAAAGTTGTTTGTTGTATACTATGTTTGGTACAAGTTTGTCTTAGAGTTTCTCTACTAAGAACTCTTTTAAAATGTGATGTTATGTAGCACTTTTTATAATGAAATGATACTTGAACAGTTCCAAACTGTACATTCTATATGACACCTCTCCTCTCAATTTATTTCTATATGGAATTTCATATCTTGCAGTTGCTGTAAATAAAGATTAAATTCTACCCTTTTCTAAAAATATGCATGAGGAAAACGTCAAATATTTTGAAAAGAACTGATTAAAGGAAATTTACTATATAAATAAGAGAAACACATTAAAATCTAGTCATTGAAACACTGTGAAACTGATTTAGGAATAGATCAGTAGATAAAAAGAACAGAAAAATAATCTAAAAAAAGATATGTATAATGTGAACTTAGTTGATAATAAACAAACTTTTCAAGTCAGTGTGGAAAGAATGGACCATTCAATAAAAAGTGTTGAACCACAGGCTACAGAGCTGGGAAAAAAGTTAGATCTTATATGCATAAAAATAAATTCCAGATAAAGATCTAACCTTAAATTGGGAAAGGTCTTTCTAAGCATGATACAAAACCCAGAAATTACAATGGTAAACAGGGAGAGACTTAGCAAAATAAAAATTTAAATCTTCAATTACAAAAGACAAGATAAACACATTTGTGAGGTTAGTTAATAGCCTCTATTGAAATATAAATGCAAATACTTGTTGATTCTATTTCTAGGAACCAATCTTACAGAAATACTGGTGCAAGGAAATGAACATAAATATATGCACAAAGATATATTTTTTCTAAGATTTATTTTATTTCTCTCCCCTTACCCCCCCACCCCCATCCCAGTTGTCTGTTCTCTGTGTCCATTTTGCTGCATGTTGTTCTTTTTGTCCGCTTCTGTTGTTATCAGCAGCACGGGAATCTGTGTTTCTTTTTTTTTTCTTTTTAAAGATTTATTTATTTATTTAATTTCCCCCCCTCCCCTGGTTGTCTGTTCTTGGTGTCTATTTGCTGCGTCTTGTTTCTTTGTCCGCTTCTGTTGTCGTCAGCGGCATGGGAAGTGTGCGCGGCGCCATTCCTGGGCAGGCTGCTCTTTCTTTTCACGCTGGGCGGCTCTCCTTATGGGGCGCACTCCTTGCGCGTGGGGCTCCCCCACGCGGGGGACACCCTTGCGTGGCACGGCACTCCTTGCGCGCATCAGCACTGCGCATGGCCAGCTCCACACGGGTCAAGGAGGCCCGGGGTTTGAACCGCGGACCTCCCATATGGTAGACGGACGCCCTAACCACTGGGCCAAAGTCCGTTTCCCTGTGTTTCTTTTTGTTACGTCATCTGTTGTGTCAGCTCTCCATGTGTGCGGCGCCATTCCTGGGCAGGCTGCACTTTCTTTCGCGCTGGGCAGCTCTCCTTACCGGGTGCACTCCTTGCGCGTGAGGCTCCCCTGTGCGGGGGACACCCCTGCGTGGCAGGGCACTCCTTGCGCGCATCAGCACTGCACATGGGCCAGCTCCACACGGGTCAAGGAGGCCCGGGGTTTGAACCGCGGACCTCCCATGTGGTAGACGGACGCCCTAACCACTGGGCCAAGTCTACTTCCCTGCACAAAGATATTTAATACAAAGTTGGTAATGGCAAGCTCCAAGTGTCCATAAGGAGAAGACTGATAAATCTACAGTGGAATAATATGGAACCTTTAAGGATGAGCTAGGTGTACATATAATGAAGTAAAAAGGTATCTTCAATATATTATTTTTATTGTTAAATATTATACCCTACAGAAAATAGGATAAAATGTAAATGTAGTTCCTGATGAATTGTAATACCACCAACGCAGAATTAGAACATAGCCAAGAACCTCTAAGTCCCCAAGTATCGCATTCTGCTCCCAATTCCCTCCATTCAATGGATATCTACTGTCCGGACTTCTGTGGTAAACATTCCTTGCTTCTTTCTATTTACAATTTTAGCACATAAGTGGGATCTTTCAATATACGGTTTTGTTTTCCTTTTTCTTGAATTTTATATAAATGGTATAATGCAGCATATATATTTTTGAATTTGGTTTTACTCAATGTTTTAAAGATTAATGTTGTGTGTAGCTACAGTATGTTCATTTTCACTGCTGTATTCAACTGAATGACTATCCCACTTTAAAAAAAAATCCATTTTACTGATTATTTCTAGGTTGTTTCCAGTTTGGGGCTATTATGAACAATACCTGTTTATTCTACATGCATCCTCATATACATAATCGTGCATTTCTGTTGGATGAATGTTTTTCTGTTGGGTTTGAATGTTTTCAATTTTACTAGATAATGCCAAAGTTTTTTCCAAAGTGACTTACAAATTTTCACTCCTTTAGCATATAAATTTTGCATTGCTCCACATCCTTGACATTTTAGTATTATCAGATTTTAAAATTATAGCCAATCTGGAGTTGCATGAATGTATCTCTGTGTAGTCTCTTCAGATTTCATTGATTTCAGTTTCTTGCTTCTCTGGTTTTCTCTTTCTATCTGAATTTCATTCTCTTAGAAAGATTCCAATGACTGGATTAAGACCTACCCTGATTGAGATGGGTCACACCTTAACTGAAAAAGCCTCATCAAAAGGTCCTACTTAAAATGGGTCCACACCCACAAGAATGGGGATTAAATTTAAGAACATATTTTTCTGGTGTATAGATAGCTTCAAACCACCACCCCTAGTGTTCACAGCAGCATTATTCAGAATAATCAAAGGAAGAAAACAATCCAAGTGTCCATCAATAGAAGAATGGATAAGCAAAATGTGGTATGAACATGCAATGGAATATTATTCAACCATAAAAAAGGAGTTAAATTCTGATAAATACTACAGCATAGATGACTCTGGAAAATATTAAGTGAAGAGAAACAAGCCAGACATAAAAGGACAAATATTGTTTAATTCCACTTATGTGAAATGTCTAGATTAGGGAAATTCATAAAGACATAGATTAGAATTGCCAGGGCCTATGGATTGGGGAAAAGGATAGTTGTTGCTTAAAGCACACGGAGTTTCTCTGTGGGGTGATAAAAAGGTTTTACAAAAAGTGGTGAAGGTTGTACAATATGGTACACTTAAAAATGATTAAAATAGCAAACTTTATATTAGATCTGGGGTTCTTAACCTTTTTTGTTCCATGGACCCCTTTGCCAGTCAGGTGAAAATGATGGACCCCTTACTAAATCCACACTATAATGTGTATTATTTAGTAAATATATCACAGCCACACCAACATGTCCCCACAAGAATAATGTTTTTTTTTGTATTTCAATTCAAGTACCCATACCCCTCTCCTTGGGTGTAAGTGGAATTTGTTAATAAGATGGGATGATTACTCCCTTAATTAGGCTACATTATATGGCAAAGGTGATGGTACAGTCATTGTGGTGATTATAGTACATTATAAAAGACTCTGTCATAGTAGACTGGAGAGCAAGATACTTTTGATGTCCTTGAAGAAGAAAATTGCCATGCTATGAAATAGACATGTGGCTAGGAAGCAAGGGTGGCCTCAGGCTGCCAGAGGAAAAGAAACATAAGCAACATTTGGACTTAACAGAAGAACCTTAAAACAGTTTCTATTCTCTAGGTTTGACAGGGGACAAGAGAAAGAAAAAATCTACCTTTAAATATTTAATTAATGAACTAAGTAAAATGAAATGGGTTTAAGATTTCTGACACTGGGAGCTTTCATAAATCAGAGCACTTTAGAGCAATAAAGTAGACACACCATTGAAGCTCAGTATTCTTTAAAATTTTATTGTCAACTACAATTTGTTCATGTTAAGTTTAATAAATAAATAAATAAAAATAAATGAAACGAAGTAATGTCATCAAAGGTTGACTTATGTTTTCTACTTAGGCACAGAGAACAAACAATTATACTTCCACCTGACTTCTCATATTACAATAAATTCTGTGTATAGTACATTTAGGTATTTTGTGAGATAAAAAATGTTTCCAAGCAAGACTGGTTATACCCTGCTATTACTGATAATTCCTAGGGTTTCTTCTTCACACCATGTTTTTAATAAAAAGTCTTTATAATATTTCAGAAATGATAAAAAGAATGATTCAGGCTCCAATTGGGAAAAAAACCTATTTTCTTTGAAAATTTACTTTCACAAGATAATCATCAGTCAAGTACTTACTGAGTGCTGTATTTATAGTGAAGGGTATGAATGAAACTGAAAATAGTAAGAGCAGTTTAAAAAATTTTAGCAATTGAACCTGTGCAAATATTTACAAGTAGAATTATAGTATTCATAAAATAATGTGGCATTTATTGTTTCAGGAATCCATAGTAATGGTTCACTGAACTTTGAGTGGAGGCAAAATGCTTCAAGGACAATCTCAGAATGTAGTAAATTTATGGAACATAAAATAAAGATTTTTATTCATTTAAAATCTCATTAAATTTCAGTTGTCTAAAACACAAAAAATGCAGGCCAAAGACTTTGTGACTCCATTCCTCTATAACATGGAGAAACCATTTAAATAATCTATTATACTCTTTTCAAGTGATTAGTTTTCCATACTTTGAGAAAATGCTAAAAAGAAATATTTTATAACCATAATGAACAAACCCTTAGAATGAGCTATTCATTCCAATGAGGTCTTGGGTAGACAAGAGATGATTATCTTTTCCTGTTAAACAGACTATCACAACTTCTCATTTCCTTAACTGAGCAAATCTAATTCTTTCTATATATTCTCACAGGGCAAATTTTCTAGAATTCGATCATTTTTTGGTGGCTCTTCTTACACTCACTTTGACACAACACATCTCCTTTTTATTTTATTTACCTGACACTTTCTCACCTTGTATTCTACGTGTTCCTGGAGAAATGAGCTACTAAAGTAGGGACCCAGACATCTTACCTCCTATCTGACTTGAAAGACCAGAAATCAAATCATTCACACACAACCCATTTGAAGTATAGGTCAGCAAAAAAGTTACAAACCAGAAGATTCAAAAAATGAAAGAATACCCACTTTTCCTAATCTTTATTTAAACTAAATGTAGTATCTGTGTGAATGCAACAGAGCTATTATAAAGTCTTTCAAAGGTACTCTGTAATGTTTGGAAATGGATGCAAGACATCAGAGTCAGCAACCTGTCAAACAGGTTGGCTCTCCTAGACAGCACCTGATCCTGAATGACACCTGCTTGAACCTGGCAGCTCAGGTTGCTTACTTTCTAAGGTATGACATAAGAAAGAGCAAGTAGAACCAGGTAATTTTTCTTCTTCAAAGGATAGGACTGAACTAAACTGAACTAATTTTTAAAGTTGCTGTTTCAGCAACTCATTTATTCATAAAGTGCAGTAAAACAGAAAAAAAGAAATCTGGTAATTTCTGCTGAGTCAAATTACTGACAGGAACTTCTTATGGCTCCCTCTCCAAAGTCTGTAGCACTATCAGTTCAATTGATGGTAAGTCTGGAATAGGGGCAAGAAAGGTACCAAAAAAGATATATACCTTTGTCTGAATTTTACTCACTAATTCAGTAAATCTCCATTGTCAAGTGTGTACAAAGAAAGTATTCTTTATGGCATTGCTTAAGACTTCCAAAAACAAGCTGAAGTCATACCCATAATTAAATGTGGAATTTTGATAGTTGGAATCAACACTAACAACAAAAATACGGCTACATAAGAGAATTCATATAGTTGAGTCATAACTAATTTTCTTGAGTCATTGTTTACTGGGAAGCAACAGGATACAATCTTCTCTGCTCCCCACCCCGCCGCCCATTCCATACTGAAAGAATCAAATATTTTAAGAAAATTTATGCTGGTTAAATGTAAGAACCAGGTGAACCTTATTTCACAAGTCACCTGCTCTTCACTAAAGCTGACATACAGGGAACTGAAAATAAGAACTAACAACAACCACTAGAGAGCTTTAAAGAACAGATGAGAAGAGAAAAAACAAAACAAGTCTGTAACGTTTTTCCTCTTTAGAGGCTACTGAAGGTCATGACTAGACAGCAGAGGGGGAAACCCACCACGTTTTCCACATTAAAGATTTCTGAGAGTTTTGGGTAAATAACAAGGCAACTTCCATGGGGAAAGAATTAATTTGACAACTCAGAGCATTTTACATGTCCAGCCTTGAGTCCCTGCCCCTGCCCTAGTCTTTGACTTCATTTTTGATTGAAGAGGTTTCATTCCTATGGTTTTAACTGGGAAATGAAACACAGAATTATACTCAAGAGGTAGACAGAAGCTACAGGAGAAATAATAATTCCTTTGAATGAGTCAAAAGTTTTGATTAACTGTAGCCAAAATTTTATGAGAAAAATGTTACAGCTATATTGCAGAGCTTTTCAATTTGTTTGAAAAAATTAATATATAAAGTGTATGTATATAGAGATACATATAGTTCATAGAAAAATTTTAAGACACTAATATAAACGGAAAAATTATGAGTAGTGAAAATGGTTTTGCCTTCAAGAAAACACTGGTCAAAAGAAAATTATTTCACATCAGAGTTTTTCTAATCACAGTTCACTTTAGTCCACTCTATACCCATTTAAAATCTGTCTTTGGTCACCAAGTGGGCACCTTACTATTGCTTTTCTCAAAGAAAGAATAAACCTGCATAATCTGACATTTGGGTTCAGGAGAAAAAAATGAATACACGTTTTCTTCAAATATTTTGCTCTTTCTAATGCATACTATTAAGTTTGGTAATGTTAGGTTTGGCTAATAAAGTAATACCTTTCGACTTAGGTCAGTAAAACATTGCCAATAGATAAATGACCTCTGATTGTTCAGGCCAAAGGCTCATCTTAATATCAGATTGTCTATCTATGTATCTATCTATCTAAATATCTATCAGTCATCAACCTGTAATGTCCACACACATATCACAGCAATCCTTTCATATATTCCCTGCATGATAGAGATGAGAGAAAATCTAAGCTCTGAGTAATATACCATGAATACTGTTAAGTTGGATAGAGCATTATGCCCTCATTCTCAGTCATCAGTCCTCTTATAAACAGTACACTTAATAATGGATTCTGTAATAAGACAAACAGGCTCTTGTTTCCTACTGGGTGGAGAATTCACTTTGTAATTTGGTTTCCGATAGCCGAGAGCAATAATGAAACTATCCTTATAACTTACTGCTCAGCCCAATTAGACTTGTAAATCACTACTGCATTTATACAGACCCAGCTGAAAACTAAAATGAGCAGGTCAAGCTTTGATACAAAAGAATAACATCCTTTGCTGTGCTTATTGCTAAATCAAGCTAACTTGTTCCCAGGAGTTGTAAAGAGCCATGACAGATCCTTTTGACAGTGGCTATCTTTCCTATTTAGCTCACTAGAATAGTTTGGCCTCTCTCATCCCCACAATGGTTTTCAGAAAAATGGAAAGGGCAGCAACCTTTTTGGGGACTAAATGAAAATGTATGAAGACAGATGTTCACTGTCTGTTGTGACCCTCAATATCCTCCACTTGAGTTATCCTCTAACACATAATGCATGAGATAAAGTAGCCAGGGACCCTTGTAAGTGGAGAGAAACTGAGCTGGACCTTGGACAAGGAAGCAATTGGTCTAATTAGGAGGATAATTTTAAATTACCTCACATTTTCTTTGTTAGTAAACATAGGGAAAGCAATATATATGGGAAGATTTTCTGCCTCCAGTAAATAGATACAGGACAGATACTTGCATATAGGAGAAGAGTTTTACTTTTAGATACATTTATTCAGAATAGCCACAACCATGTCATTATTTATATAAACCACTATACTAACCGCAGTCATTTTCCTGAACTGAAAGTCATTTTTTTCTTCTGATAAATATTTTATTATATGTTTTTGTTTTTATCAAGAGCATAATATCAATATGGATTTGATGGCACCCATTCCCAAACGCTCCCTCCAGGTTTATGATGCATTTGCTCTGTTTAGGCAATAATTCATGGTACCTGAGGTCAGTATAAATAAAATATAAAGCATAAATACAATTGGTAAAATGGAAAAAACATTAAACTGAGAATCAGAGGATTTGGGTTTTCCTTTCAATTGCGCTCCTCACTCTGCAATCTGAAGCAAGCACTACACCCCTCAGACCTCAATGTTCTCATTAAAGGTAGAGAGACTGGTCTATAGAGGATCTCTAAAGCTCTTCAGGCTTTAACTTTCAGTCAATCAGTCAAAATTTCTAATTTCTATTGGCAAACGATGTTAAAAGCCAATGTTGGGCAAAAATAACAAGCAGAGTTTTCATTCAAATGCTCTTACTGTTATCTATGGATCCAACCTGTTGAACTTCCTGAATGACACAGATTTATTACGTGCTACCAAGATACAAGCAAGGCTGATGGTCAATATATTCTGTCTCCCTCAGAAACACCCTTATCCAAGTACCTTGAAGTGTGCAAGTAAACTACCCACTCCCAGGTATATTTATATTTCATAAAGAATTGGGGGAACATTTAGAATAAGAACCCCTTTCAAATTATTAAAAGGACAAGCAAGTTTTGCAGTGTTAACATTGTATTATGATCATTATCCTTTTAATTTATCTGAGTTTTTCAGATGACTATTCTTGTACTGGATTGTCGTCACAGTCTTCCTATGAGCTTATAGTAATGAAACCTATTTTTTAAAGCCAATAACCACAAAGGTAAACAGTCATTGTATAATTTCTTAAAAAGCCACATTTCCTTTAAATACATACAAACTTTTAATTTCAGTCTCAAACATACTTTAGGAACTCTTACCTGGGGTCTGCATTGTGTGAAGTTTCTGGGTGTCGCTAACATGATCTTTCCGGCATGTCAGTCAGGAACGCAAAACATTTTGTGTACCGGACTCGCCTGTGCTCGCGCTCTCTGGAGAGCTCTCGCTCTCTGTGCCTCAGACAGTTTGGAATGCAGAAAAGCCAGAGCCAACGCCAGTCAAACTCAATCCCTTTTTTTCCAGTTCTTTTGCAAGAGAACACTAAACAATAGCCACCCTTCCTTCTTCGCTGGCTCACTGTTTCTCCTTCACAGCACTGGGTGCAGGCAGTCTACTTTGGGAGAAGCAGTGTGATTTACCAAGCTAGGTAATTCAATTTTTCTATCCCAAAGGGTGCAAGGGTGGATATGTGCATCTGTGTATTTTAAGAAGTGATCTTTTTCAGCAATCTACTTCAAAATGTGAAAACTTCAGCAAATTTGAGAGATTCTTATTTTGAATGTTGTTATGCTGGAATCAAAATTAAATTTTCCTAAGTACAAAACCCAGGTAAATATCTTACACCTGATTTATATATAGAAGTCTGTTAACAAACATATGCAACAATCCTAAACTACCTTATTAAGTAGATGGAAATACCTTAAATTCAGAAAAGAAATAAAGATTTTATTTCCCCAATCTCATCATTCAAGTTAGAAATTAATTTAAAAAAAAAAGAATAATAAATTTACAAATTGAGTGCCTCTACTAAACTAGTTTTCTACTAGATGAAGAAATTATAGATTAACATTCCTAGTCTCATTTATCATTTTAGTTTGTTTTAAAATCAGAACATATTTCTAGTTTCCCACCCCCCTTTATTCTGAAAAAGGGAGGTCAATGATGTAATCTTTGTTACTTGTATGGAGAACTAACATATTATCCAGGTGCTCAGCTGCTGAGGTTAGCATGTCAGGACTCATCAATTAAAAAATTCACAGTTTGAATCACAGCAGAGTCCACCTGCTACTGTGGGATGTGGAACAGAACACACATGAGAACACAGTATCAATCTGTTATCTACCATTTAACAGAAAGTTTAACAGGAAACTCATACTCATTAGATAAAAATATTATATATATCTCACTATATAAATAAATATGCACAAAGATATGTGTATGTGTATATATGTACATATACATGTACATGTATGCATGTACAAATATATATCCTTTGGCACCCTTTTTCCCCCTTCCCTTTTTCTTTCCAAATCTCAACAATTTCAAGTTTCTCCTTTAATTCCATCGTAATTTGTTTTTGGTTATTTAATTTCATCTTCCTTCAGAATCATACCACTCTAACACTTCATTGTCTTCTGCCTTTACTTTTGGTTTCCTATTTCTACTTCAATTTAGTCCTTTAAACCGTACTGCTATTCAAGTAAGAATTATAAGGGAAAAAGAAAGGTGTATACAATAGTTACGTGGAAAGGAACAAACCAAGGATCTGACCATGAAAACGTACAGATCACAGATTTCCACTCTGCCCTTCACAAAACAAAACAAATCACCAACAACCCGCTTCCTCTACTCCTCAGAGCTGTATCATTATTATTAACTGCCATTTATAATTGACCTTAAAATAGTGCAAAGTATACTGGAATGATTTTTTACTTGTCATTTTGTAGAGTAAATCTAAGTAGGCCATGATTTCCCTAATTCTACCCAAGAGTTAGAACTAAGGGCAGTGAGTATAAGTGACAGAGAGAGAGACAGAGAGATTTTGGTTTAATAAAAGGAAGTCAGAGCTGTTGAAATATCGAAGTATCTTTCTGAAGGGTCTGTCTGTCGCAAGGGACTATGAATCTCCTAACTTTTCCCACTGAGGTTAAATTTTTTTTTTTTTTTTTTTTTTAGGAACAAACCCAGGACCTTGTACATGGGAAGCAAGCGCTCAACCACTGAATTGCACTGGCTCCCAATGAGAGTTGGTTTTTTTGTTTTGTTTTTAGGAGGTACTGAGAGAATTGAACCCGGGACCTCATACACGGGAAGCAGGCTCTCAATCAGTTGAGCTATATCCACTCCCTCAGGTCAAATGTTGATTAATATGTTGTAGTGTGGCAGTTCTCAAACTATGCTACTGAGCAACACTGATATTCTCATTGTAAAACAGAATAATGGCAATCTTTCCCAAATGACAGAAAAAGTTCATGTAGATCATTTTCTTGAGTTTTTCTTTTTAAATGTCTTTTAAAATATTAGAATCTAATGCTATTAAAGTAACCTAAAATGTTAAATCCAGGTCAATAATCCTCAGTGATAAATATAGTGTCTGTATCCTCAGTGATAAATATAGTGTCTGGCACATAGTAAATGCTCACTGAAAATTTGTTGGATAAACAAATGGCTTGAAAAGAGATTTAAGTGGATTCTTGAAGGCTATATTTAAGTGAGATTCCAAATACTGTACCAATGAATGTTGGATGTTTCTTAAAAGCCTAGGAAAAACAAATTTCTAGTAATGAAATCAATCAAATAGTGTATTTTGTGAAGTTTGAAAATGTGAACGGCATGTTTTCCCTAACCACCTAAAGAAAAAAGAATATTAAGGAATATTAAGGAATTCTGACTTTGGTACAGGTATTAAAATCAAAATGTCACATATTAAGAAACCCTGAAACCATAAATGCATGACTTTTGGAAAATCAAAGGGCACACAAAAAATGATAAACTCACTGCATATAATTAAAAACTATTTGCATATCCATTTTATGTCTTAGCAAACAAACCAAGAACCCTATTAATATCTATTTTCTTCTCTTCCAAACAGTAACACATCTCAATAGCAATCAGGCCAAAGGGTACACCCGTCTGTGAGTGGGCTGGCTCTTGTACTTATGTGTGCTCTCTCTCTTGAAAAGCAGATTATCATAAATACAGCTTCATCCTACCAAGAAGTTTCTTTCAATATGCACTCATAAATCAGACTGGCATTCTGATACTGTGGTCTTCCCACTGCATTCTTTGTAGATTTTATACTAGAAAAGGAAATCGTTGTTTATAACAACAGTGACAAACATCAAAGTCACCCACTTGTTAAAAAATGCCACTAAAATTCTCTTTTATAAACTTAAATTCATTGGTATATGATGGGACTATGCACAAAACACACACACACATACATCCCACACTTCTACTCTGATAAAGAGGCATTGTAAAGATCAAAAGATGTGTTATTTACATGGCAGGAAAGCACTTAAAAGTGTTTAGAAAGGGTACTTGCCAAAGAAATTACAATTATGACAGCCAAACAATGTTTTTAAAACTTCAGACTAAGAAATATAGCTTTATCTTCCCCTTGTAGTTGAGATGACTTAGTACACTGCAATGGCAATTGGCATGGGAGGAAGCATTACATGAAGTATACAAAATTAAAGTAGTCACCTTTCTTAGTACTCAGGCTCTAATGTGAATTAGACCATATTTTAAAGAAAATTAAGCAAAATCTAAGAGGATAAGTTCAAACAAATCTTTTTCTATTTTATTTCAGTGTATGAGTAAATATATACTATAGAAATAAAGGCAATACTTACATTTTTATGAGAAAAAATCAGTAAAAAACAAAGAGCAACTAAAAGAATTTTGGAATACTGTTGGATAAATAACGGCTGCTATCTCTGAATGAGCATGAGAGCCAATGCCATGTCTGAGATATTGGCACATCTCATTTTAAAAGGGAGCTTAAATTGCACTTTAATGTGGCCTTCAAAAACTAATTTTCTTCAGAGGTTTTTTTTTAACTTTAATTTTAAATGGATGATTTCCTATGAGGCTAATCTGCTGTCATAACTGAAGTAGTTGTCCATCTTTCCTATATTATGCAGAAAACAACAGTTTCAGTAAAAATAATAGTCATTATACATTTGTTTTTGGCTTAAGTTCTAAAGAATATGTATACTGTTGGCTACTGTTTCCATGAAATCCTTTTAGAAAGGCATAGATCTTATCAGTCAGTCTTTGACATAGCACGGATACAAAAACATATATATGTACTATATAATTCAAATTACTCCTGCAGGTAAAGTCCACTTGACTCACTTTTCATTATTTCCTTACAACTAACTGAAGCAAGGTAAAACTCAGGGGAACCCCAAGATATATGTCATCGAGCATTAAAAAGAAAAAAAGAAAATGAATGATGAAATTCCTACGACAATCTCCTAGAGAACAGAGTTCTAAAACATAAGAAAAGACTGGGAAGTGGATGTGGCTCAGGCGGCCAAGCTCCTGCCTACCATAGGGGAGGTTCTGGGTTTGGTTCCTGGTGACTCTTGGAGAAGATGAGCAAGACAGCAAGCTGGTGTGACAGGCAGGCATGGGGAGCTGAGGCAACAAGATGATTCAACAAGGAGACACAGAGGAAAGACAATGAGAGACACAACAAGATGGGGAGCTGAGGTGGCTCAAGCAATTGAGTGCCACTGACCACATGGGAGGTCCCAGATTCAGTTCCTGGTGCCTCCTAAAGAGAAAATGAGACACAGAGAGTTCACAATGAATGAACACAGAGAGCAGACAGTGAGCATAAATAACGAGAAGGAGGGGATGAATAAATAAAATAAATCTTAAAAAAAAGAAAAAGACAACCTAATAAATAAATGCTATTATTTTGCCACATTTAACAGGGGTGGAAATGGAGACTCAAATAGAACTAGCGAATAACCTGACCAATGTCATATAGTAGTTAAAGTCACACCTTGGTTGGCTTGGTTGGCTCTGGAGTGCCAACTACTATCATAAACTAAGCTACTTCTCCAAATTTATCTTTTCAATGGAGTTATTGTTTTTCTTCTTCATAGCTTTCTATATTTCCCAAAATTTCTATAATATTATTAATTTTATAAAGAAACTTGCATATTGCTTCAGATTAGGCTTATCAGCAACTATGGCTCTTTTCTACTGGAGTAGTGTAACTGATTCCAGGTACAGTAAAACATACATCTATTAGAATACTACACAGAATTTTCAACAGAACATTCTACTGAAGTGTCTTTTCATATATTTCTGCAAATGGAGAGACCTATATTAATCCAGAATCTGAGAAGCAGCTTCTGACTTGAAAAAGATAATTTTGAGTGATGACGTGTGAGAGGGAGATATTTTTTTTTTTAGATTTATTTATTTTATTTCCCCCCCCCCCCCCGTTGTCTGTTCTCTGTGTCTATTTGTTGCATGTTCTTCTTTGTCCACTTTGTTCTTGTCAGCGGCACAGGAATCTGTGTTTCTTTTTGTTGCGTCATCTTGTTGTGTCAGCTCTCCATGTGTGCGGCACCATTCCTGGGCAGGCTGCACTTTCTTTCGTGCTGGGCGGCTCTCCTTATGGGGCGCACTCCTTGTGCTTGGGGCTCCCCTACGCAGGGGACACCCCTGCATGGCAGGGCATTCCTTGTGCGCATCAGCACTGCACATGGGCCAGCTCCACAAGGGTCAAGGAGGCCCAGGGTTTGAACCGTGGAACTCCCATGTGGTAGATGACACCCTAAGCACTGGGCCAAGTCTGCTTCCCCCATTTTTTTTTTTTTTAAGGTAAAAGGGAATATGTTGGGTGAAGAAAAGGGAAGGAAGATAATCTCAGTAGTTTGGTCCCAAAGTGTGTGTTCTCAGGAAGAAATTTCATTCAGCAGGGAATGAGGGGTTCCTCTTCTCAGTCTTTTGGATATTTTTCTTCCTCTTCATTTTTTAACAGACTTGTATACTTAATTTGAAATAGGCCATGGAACTTAACCAGACCTAATCCTTTATAGAAAGATACAGAAAAAAAAAAAAAAACCCCAAACAAATCAATATTACAAGTTTATACATAATCTTTAGTTTGTAGAGATTCCACTTTCCTTTCCTTAAGAATAATATCCCTTAATTAAACGTTTAAAAATTATGGTTCTGACTTTTTTTCAAATAGACTTTATTTTTTAGAGCAGTTTTAGGTTTACATAAAAATTGCACAGGACAACATAAGAGTTCTCATATACCTTCTCCTTCCCACCCTCACACATGGTTTTCTCTAGTTTTAACATCTTCCATTTGTGTGGTAGATTTGTTATTAAGTTAATAATAACTAGCTATTATTAACTAAAGTCCCTAGTTTAAAGTAGGTTCACTCTGTGTTGTACAGTTTGACGGATATTCACAAATGTGTATTGTCACATATTCACCAATATAGTATCATACAGAGTAGCTTCACTGCCCTAAAATGTCCTGTGTTCCACTTATTCATTCCTTCCCTTCTCCCCCTGAACATCACCGTTTTTTTCTCTGTCTCAATAGTTTGGCCAGTATGTCATATAGTTGGAATCATTCAGAGTATAGCCTTTCAGACTGGTTTCTTTCACTTGGCAATATGCATTTAAGTTTCCTTCATGTCTTTTCATGGTTTGATAGCTCATTTCTTTTTATCACTGGATAATATTCCATTATGTGGATATACCACAGTTTATCCATTCACTTTTTGAAGTATATCTTGGTTGTTTCCAATTTTCGGCAATTATGAATAAAGTTGCTAACAATTTTTAAAAAATATTTTTATTGTCTTTTTTAAAAAAGATACATAGATAATTGTTTTTTGATACATTTTCAACTTATTTTGGTAAATACCTAGGCTTATGAGTGTAGATTGTATTGTTTGGTAAACCTATGTTAATTTTGTAAGAAACTGCTAAACTGTCTTCCAAAGCAGCTGTATCATTCTGTATCCCCATCAGCAATGAATGAGAACTTCTGTTTTTCCACATTCTCCCCAGCATTTACTATTGTCAGTATTTTGGAATTTAGCAATTCTAATTGGTGTGCAGTGGTATCTCTGTTTTAATTTTGTAATTCCCTAATGACCCATGATGTTGAGCAGTTTTTCATATCTCATTTGTCATCTGTATATATTCTTTAGTGAGGTGTCACTTCAGATCTTTTGCCCATTTTTTGTTGGGCGGTTTGTTTTTTGTTGACTTTTAAGGGCTCTTTGTATATTTTGGATTTTTCTTTTTCTTTTTTTTAAGGAGGTACTGGGAATTGAACCCAGCACTTCATATATGGGAAGCAGGCACTTTAACCACTAAGCTACACCCGCTCCCTTCTTTGTATATTTTGAATCCAAGGTCATTCATTATCAGATATGTGTTTTACAAAAACCAAAAAGTCTGTGGCTTGTCTTTTCACTCTTTAGCAATGTCTTTTGCAGAGCAGAAACTGTGAATTTTAATAAAGTCCAAATTATCAATTTTTTAATCTAGAAAGTCATTGCCAAACCCAAAGTCTCCTAAACCAGAGTGTTTATAGTTTTGCATTTTACATTTATATCTATGATCCATTTTCAATTACTTTTTGTGAGAGGTGTGAGGTGTGTGTCTGGATTCTTTTTTTTTTGGCATGTGGATGTCCAATTGTTATAGCTCTATTTGTTGAAAAACCAATCCTTTCTCTATTGAATTGCCCTTGGCCCCTTGCCAAAAATCAATTGTGTAAGTCAGTTTCTGGGTTCTCTATTCTGTTCCATTTGTCTATTTGTTTTTTTTTTTTTTTTCAGCAATAAACTGTCTTTTTTTTTTATTTTATTTTTTTATTGACTTTGTAATAATATTACATTAAAAATATATATGTGAGGTCCCATTCAACCCCACCCCCCCACCCCCCCTCTCCCCTCCCAACAACACTCGTTCCCATCATCATGACACATCCATTGGATTTGGTAAGTACATCTTTGGGCACCTCTGCACCTCATAGACAATGGTCCACATCATGGCCCATACTCTCCTCCATTCCATCCAGTGAGCCCTGTGAGGATCCACGATGTCCGGTGATCACCCCCGAGGCGCCATCCAGGGCAGCTCCACGTCCCAAATACGCCCCCACCTCTCATCTCTTCCTGCCCTTCCCCATACCCATCGACCACCATGTCCACTTTTCCCAATCCAATGCCACCTCTTCTATGTGGACATTGGATTGGTTGTGCCCATTGCACCTCTATGTCGAGAGGAGGCTCAGATTCCACATGGATGCTGGCTGCCATCCTCCCATTTTCAGTTGTAATCACTCTAGGCTCCATGGTGTGGTGATTGTCCTTCTTCAACTCCATCTTAGCTGAGTGTGGTAAGTCCAATAAATCAGATTGTAGGTGCTGGAGTCTGTTGAGGCTCAGGACCTGGCTATCACATTATCAGTCCAGAGATTCAAATCCCCTAACTATATCTTAAACCCCAACGTTAACTGCACCTCCAGCAGATTAGTATGAAAGTCTTATGAAGGGAGATCCCATCTGAGTCCAGATTCATCTCACATAAACACCATTTCCAGAGAGGGGCCATCTGCCCTGGTAGTAAACCCCATCGGCCATGACCATAACTCTCATGGAATAAACTGTCTTGATCGCTGTAGCTTTAGAATCAATCTTGAAGTTGGGTAGTATCAGTTCTTCAATTTGTTCGCCTTTAGTATTCTGTTGGCTATTCTGGGTCTTTTGCCTTTTCATATAAACTTTAGAATCACTTTGTCAATATCCTCTGTTTTAGTTTCTTAGCTGCTAAAATGAATATTATACAATGGGTTGGCTCTGCAACAGGAATTTACTGGCTCATAGTTTTGAGGCTAGTAAAAGCTAATCACCATTAATTATGATGCTGGCTATAGTTATATTTGTAGACATTCTTTATCAAGTTAAGAAGCACCCCTCTATTTCTAGTTTGCTGACAGTATTTTTTTAAAAATCATGAATGTGTGTTGAATTTTTCAAATACATTTTATACATAAATTTTTTTTTTTAACAATAAAGTTTCCTCCAAGGAAAATTTAAGTTCGTAAGCAAGGAGAAAATTAATCTGTAGTACTTGTACCCATTGCTTCTGAACCATTAGGATGGTGAAAGTAAAAAAAATAAACTATTTTTATTCAATTATTGTCCAATCTTCAAGGTGGAATTCTTGTCCCATTTTATGATACTAGGCATAAAGAAGAGAATTTGAAATCTCTTCTATGTAATCACATGAAATGTTTTTCTTTTTTAAAATTTGTTATACTTGAGTGACCCCCCAATCTGTGAAAGCCAAATGTGAAAGAGCATGGAAATGAAAAACAATCCATAAATAATCATTTTTTGTTTGGGGAAATTCCACTAATTTGAAAACCAACTTTTAAGAGGTCAAAATTTCCCTGTAAATTTATGCCATATAGTAAAAAAAATTATTTAGTTACCAAAAAAGTTCTACATCATAAGAAATGAATAGATACTCCCCTAGAAAAGGCAAATGCAATGGTTAAAAGGCACAAAGTTATGGGACAAGGCACATCATCAATTAATGATCAATTGAAAACAGTGAACTTACAAAGAAAATACAATGTAGTTCGGAAACATGAATATTGCATTCAAAGACTGACCTACTGTTTGCTTTGTAAACAAGTCCAAATTTTCTGTCCATAAGAAAGGATAACATATTTTCTCTTGTCAATAAAATATGATACCTAAATCTCTTACTGCTGAGGCTAAAAAAACAAAAAATATTACCACCAATGAAACACTTGAAAATCTTCTATGAGGGATTTCTTTCAGTGGCGGTACCAATCTAATTTCAAGAGAAAAAACAGATAATTTGGTTCTCCATATTTTCAAGAATTAAGACTACCTGTCTATACTATTCTGTAATCTACCTTCAACAGAGGTTACTATTAACAGATAAACGTGCCCCAGGATAAAGTTAAACTCAGAGAGCATATGGCTTGGGATTTTGAACTCATTTAAAACTAAATAACGTATATAACATGCTGGTCTTAAAACATCATACTAATAGGGAAGTAAAACAAGTGGATAATAGCTTTATTTCAGGAGCTTTATTATTTGAGTGATTTTTTGGGGGGGATGAAAAATTCTGAGAATAAAAGAGAAATTAATACATTTGCTAAGGAAGCAGTCATTGGTGACTAAGGGCAGAATTACATGCTTACTACTAGGTCTCCCAAAAAGGCCATCCAGAGAAATAAGAACAGGGATATCTGTTAGGGAACTGGAGCGCTCCCTTCTCCCCTCACGCCAGGAAGTAAATACAAAGGTTTTCATCTCATTGGCAAGAGGAAGTCAGGCCACAACACTGATTCTAATAATAAAGTTATTTTCTTAGAGAAGTTTCAGGTTTGAGTCATTAAAATTTGATTTATACCTTGTTTTATCTGGTATCATCAATTGTTTCATCAGTATTATTAAAACTATTCCCCACAAAACAACCACAATTTTTATAATGCATGTTTATTTTAAAATTTTTATTCAATATTTTTAATGAGAGATGCTGTAGGTGTCCAGAAAAATCATGTAAAAACCAGTGTTCCCGTATACCCCCCTCCATTATTAACACTTTGCATTAGTGTGGTACATTTGTTATAATTCATGAAAGAACATTTTTATAACTGTTAACTATAGTCCATTACTTACAATAGGGTTCACTGTGGTGTACAGTCCTGTTTTCTTTTTTTTATTCTAGTAACATACATATAACCTAAAATTTCCCCTTTTTCTTAATTTCACTTCATACCTATGCCTGGAAAAATGAAATTAAAAAGAATATGATGAAATAGAAAATGCTAAAATATTTCAATCTTGTTGAATATTTAACAGGTATTTAATGATAGCCCAACAGGTGCGAACCATGTTTTTTTTCTGTAAAGTAGTTATCTAAATGATGCATGAAGTTGCATCTTTAGTAAACAGAATTTCATTCATCAGTTTTTCCTATGACTGCCAATAGCTCAACAGCAATATAATAAAACTATATATGCTCTGTTTTTATATTTTTGAAAAGATGACTACTCATTTTTTTCACTAAATAACAGTAAAACAGACAACTTTGTCATTGGGTTATTTTTATGGTAGTATGGTGGTTCAACCAATGACAGTGTCACGGGACCCAGGCATGTAGAATCTGCCTCTTTTAAAAAAATTTTTTAAATTTATTTCTTCCCCCCTCCCTCCATTGTCTCCTCTCTGTGTTTATTTGCTGCGTGTGTTCTTCTGTGTCTACTTGTATTCTTATTAGGCGCCTCCGGGAATCGATCCTGGGACCTTCTGGAGTGGGAGAGGGGTGATCATTCTCTTGCACTACATCAGCTCCCTGATCTTCTGTGTCTCTTATTGTCTCTCCTGTCCCTTTTTTTATTGTTGTGTCATCTTCCTGCATCAGCTCTCCATGCGGGCCAGTACTCTTGCATGGGGCAGCACTCCTGTGTGGGGCAGGACTCTGCATGGGCCAGCACTCCATATGGACCAGCTTGCCTTCACCAGGAGGCCTTGGGTATCAAACCCTGGACCTCCTATATGATAGACGGGGGCCCAATTGCTTGAGCCACATCCGTTTCCAAGAACTCTGGCTCTTTAACTCATAGCTTTAAGGTAATATTAGTGGGTGGCAGAACTTAGTGATCAAGAGGAGTGACTTCAGAGCCAGATTCGAGGGTTCAAATACCAGCTCTGCCATTCACTACTTGTGGGGTCTGGAAAAGCATTTTCTACTTTCACTATTTAAAAATTGGCATAATAATATCACTTATACCTCAAAGGATCAAGTAAGGAAATATTTGCAAAGTGCTTAGAACAGTATCTGGCACTAAGTTCCTATGTAAGTATTTGTGGAGTAAAGCAAAATTAAAAAGTATTCTGGGAGGGAAGGTGAAGGAAAGGTAAAAGAAAAAAGGAAAATGAGAACAACATTTATCATTTAGCCCTGGTTTGAAATAGTATTATTACCCTCAAAAAACTTACTTTACTCTAAGTACCTTTACAGATTTCTTCATTGACAAGGACCCATAAGTTATTCTCTCCTAAGATTCTCTGAAATCTTTTCCTCTCATGTACAGGAACACTTCTTTTTACACACACACACACACACACACGGCAACACTTTTAATGTGGACACTGTATGCTTCAGACTACAGCCCATTGCAAACTACGGTTATGAAACTGTACCAAGAGTACTGCTCATTTTTTTGTTCCAACCACAGAGAATATTAGAAATAAGACATTATATACCCTACATTGTGATCATAGATGCCTTGATAGGAAACGGCTGACATCATAAATTACCCAAGAAATGTACAAGCAGAATGCTTTTGTGAAATAATTTCTCAATCAGGTATATAGGGCAGCAGCTTGCAGAATTTTAGATATATACATATTCCAAACAGCAGCATTAAAACAAAATGATACATCTTTTATTTTTCTCATATTATTGACCAATATGAACCCAACCCCAACCTTCTGAACTTATCCAATCAATTTTAAGAGAAGATTTGTACAGGGCTTACGAGCCACCTGATAACAATGTTGTTAAAAGTGGAACAGTAATAAACTATTGCCTTAATTCTAGCATCCAATAATATTTATTCCCACCTCCCAATAAATGACTCTTGATTACTTGAGGCAATTTAGTCAACAATTTACTCCACCAAGATTTACTGAATGTGTAACAAATGCTGATTCTAAATATCGTGGGAGATATATTTGTCCTGTTTTGATAGTAAGAAACACACCCAAAGCAGTTCAGGAAAAGACAGTGTTAAAGTTCATCAAATTAACTATTTAGTGTAGACTTCATTTCTGATTATAATTTTACAGTCTGTGATATTTTTTAATGAAAAGAAAGTTGTTCCCACCAAAAATCTAACATCTTTGGACTAGGTTATGACTGTGCTTCAAACATTGATCACCTGAAACTCAAGACATTTTTTCCTATAGAAAATATAGCAACATTTGCAGAGAAAAACTAACATTACTATGTGCCAACATGCTGCTGGGGAACTTATGTTTACGATCTTATTTTTCACAACCCTATGAAGTAGTAACTATCATACTGACTTTATACATTCAGAAAGGTTGTTTCTTTAAATTACACAATATTATTTATCAAAGTAATATATGTATACATAGCAAAAAACATGACTAGTACTTAAAATCAAATAGGCTAATAACAAAAAATAGTTGCCAAAAATAAACCCTTTAAAGTTTTAGCTGAGTAATATACTATTATTTATTTTACTGATTTTAAATATCAACTATTAGTATTATATTATGATAGATGAGAATTTATATCTCCTACAACCCCTCTCATCCCAATCCCTCCCCCTTCAGTTAAATCACAATTGTTGAAAAATTATTACTCATTATTTGTTCTTATGACTAAATAAATAGTGTTCATAGCTGGGATAAATAAAATGTGGTTATGTCCCCTTCCTTTTATAATTTTTGTTATTCTTGTACCTAACAGTCATGTCATTTTTTTTCATTTACTTGGTTTTTATGTATTTATTGCTAATTCTTTCCATACCCTTTTATAGCCTCTATCCAATATTTGAACATTTTATAATTGGTTGATCCCTTTTATGTACTCTTTCCCCACCCCTTATCCTCCAGTCCAGGACAGCTTGCCCTCTCAGCCATCTTACTCTGCTGCCACCCTGGGATTTTCCTTCACCAATATTCTGGGGATTCTCTTTGTCTTTCTGTTACCCATGTCAATTTATCTCTTCTTATATTTGACAGATATTGAGCTTGGAATATAATTTCAGGTTAGAAATCATGTTCAGTTGGAGCTTTAAGGAGATTGCTCCAAGGCTTCTAATACTACTGTTAAGAAATCAGGGAAGTGGACTTGGCCCAATGGTTAGGGCGTCTGTCTACCACATGGGAGGTCTGCGGTTCAAATCCTGGGCCTCCTTGACCCGTGTGGAGCTGGCCCAAGCGCAGTGCTGATGCATGCAAGGAGTGCCGTGTCATGCAGGGGTGTCCCTGCATAGGGGAGCCCCACCCGCAAGGAGTGCACCCCATAAGGAGACCCGCCCAGCGCGAAAGAAAGTACAGCCTGCCCAGGAATGGCGCTGTACACACGGAGAGCTGACACAGCAAGATGACACAACAAAAAGAAACATAGATTCCCGTGCTGCTGACAAAAACACAAGCGGACAAAGAAGAACAGGCAGCAAATAGACATAGAGAACAGACAACTGGGGCGGGAGGGGGGAAGGGGAGAGAAATAAGTAAAATAAAAAATAAAATAAAATAAAATAAAATAAAAAGAAATCAGATGCCACCTTTATTCTAATATTTTATAGAGTATTTTTGCTTTGGTTTTAAATTCCTGGAAATTTTTAGGAGTTCTTCTCATGGTAGGTGTTTTGAAACTCCCGAAGATATGCTTTGAAGTCGGTTGTTTTTATTCATTGTGCTCAGTACTTAATAGGCGGACCCTTTTAAACTGAAAACTTATAATCTTCAATTTTGGGAAATTTTCTTTCAGGTCTCACCAATTGTCCTTTAATTATGGAGGCTTTTCCTGATCATTTTATATATGAGATATACATAATAATATTTCTTGATCCTCTTTTCCACCCGTGGCACCCCCAGATCCTTTACCCTACTTCATTTCTTTTCTTCTTAGTATTTGTTACCACCAGACTTTTCACAGAGGTTTTTTTGGTCAGTTTACCCTCACCAGAATGTAGATTATGTGAAGCAGGGGTTTTATTTGTATTGCTGACTTTTTTTGACTGTTTTGTTCACAAAGACTTTTTTTGACTGCTTTGTTCAGAACAGAGTATGGCCCATAATAAGAATTTTTTTAAGAAGATGAATGAAAGGATTAACTCCATAGGACAAGGCAATTTGCTAAATCAATCACCCTTCAGGGCAGAGAAGACAGACAAGGCCTTGGCAGCTGCCTGTTAGTATTTATAAGTCATTCTTAAACCAGAAATAGCCCATCAGCAGTTGTAACTTGTACCAAGTGGTGGGGGAAGTACCATAACAAAGTGGATTTGAAGTCACGCTCCTAGGTTTGAATTCTGGTTCTGCCAGTTATTTGGATACGTGGCACCAGTATCCTTTCCTATAAAATAAGGAGAATAAGAGCACCTATTTCACAGGGCTACTGTCAAGAGTAAATGAGATTATGCATATCTAGTGCTTAGCCTTGTCACTGTTTCATTATCAGCATGTCTATCTGGCCATACTTCTATTTTTTACATTCATAACTATTCATTTTAATTCTAAAAATATGAAGAGATAAATTTGAGGTAATACTACTAAGAAACAGAAACGATCAGAGACTTGCACCTAAAATTAGTTAATTCATGGTATATGAAGAGATTAAAGTTTGGATGTTATACTAAGTATTCAAGAATTTGTTGAATTTCTCAGAAAACAACAACTACAAAAAAAACCCCAAAAAACAGATATATTATTTTCCTAGGGCTGCTGTCACAAATTACCACAAACCAGGTGGCAGAAAACAAACTTACTCTCTCCTAATTCTGAAGGCCAAAAGTTCAAAATTAAAGTGACTGTGCTCCCTCAGAAGGTTCTAGGGCAGAATCCTTCCTTGCCTTTCCAGGTTCTGGTGGCTCAAAGTGTTCATTGGCCTATGGCTACAATCTATGCCCCCTCTTCAAATAATTTTCTTCTCTTCTGTCTCTATATTATAAAGGTATTTGTCATTATATTTAGGGCTCATCCAGATAATCCAGGAGGACTTCTGCAAAACCCCTTTTTCGAAATAAGATCACAATCATAGGTTCTGGGGGTTAGGATATGGATGTGTGTACGTATATATATATATATAGGTGGTGGTGGGGAAATGGATGGAGGGTTTGGGAAGAAGGGGTCACCCTTCAACCCACTATACCAGAAATTCCCACTGGAGTTTCTATACTGTTATTCTAGGCAAGAATCAACAAGGTTTTCTACCAGTCAGTTACGCTTTTAGATTCAGCAACAATGTTGTTACTAATTACAGAATCTCCTTGAGAAGTTAATGGTCGATACCTAAAATTCTAATTTAAAAAGACTTTCTAGCCTTGAGAATGTTCCTTCTAATTTAAATGGATACTAGGATATACTATGTTTTAAAAAGCTATTTAAGAGGCCCTTAATGACAACAACTAAACTTGGATATCTTTATACACTGGACTTTTTTAAAGCATTTGGTAATTTTTTTTCACATTTCATTTGAAATAGAGAACTTAAGAAACGCTTAGTTAGAATGGCATTATTCTATTTACCAGGATAATATTACTACATCAAACTTATTCTTTAGTAAGGGCCCTACAATATTTATATGTGGGTATCTTAGTTTAAACCACATGGAAAATTGATATGTTACTGATTGTCTTAAGAAAGGAAAAGGTATCACTTAAAATATATGACCCAAAGTCCACAGGAGAGAAAGCAAAAGAAGGAAGTCGGCAACAATAAAAAGACAAATGACCCAATTTAAAAAAAGGGCAATAGAATTAAATAGACATTTGTCCAGAGAAGAAATACAAATGGCAAAAAAACACATGAAAAAATGTTCAACATCACTAATGATTAGGGAATGCAAATCAATACTGCCAAGAGATATCATTTCACACCTATCAGAATGGCCACTATTAAAAAGACAGAGAACTAAAAGTGTTGGAGAGGATGTGGAGATATAGGAACACTTATTCACAGTTGGTGAGAATGCAGAATAGTACAGCCACTGCGGAGGACTGTTTGGCAGTTTCTAAAGAAGTTGAATATAGACTTGCCACATGACCCTGCAATACCACTACTGGATATATACCCAGAAGAATTGAGAGCAGTGACATGAACAGGCATCAGCACACCGATGTTCATAGAGGCATTGTTCATGATTGCCAAAAGTTGGAAAGAACCCAGGTGTCCATCAACCAATGAATGGATAAACAAACTGTGGTATATTCACCCGATGGACAATTACGCAGCTGTAAGAAGAAATGAAGTTGTAAAGCATATGACACATGGATGAACCTGGAGGACATTATGTCGAGCGAAACAAGCCAGACACAAAAGGACAAATATACTGTATGGCTGCTTTATTATAATCAAACATATTGTATAACATATTGTATTAATAAAAAAAAAAACTATATGCATCCAGTAGTTAATTTGAGAAAAGTATGTTTTATTCAACTGTATTCCCTTTATTTTTAAAATATTTATGTTTTCAATTATTAAATGTACAAAATAAAGTTAAAAAATCAAAAAAAGAGAGGGAAGTGAGAGAAAAGGGGAATTAGAGCAAGGAAAATGAAATTTAGATATTTTTTTCTGAAACATTACTTTTTGGTTTAACCGTCAATTCTGAAATAGCACAGCATTATTATCAATACAAGGGAAATAGTATAAAATAAATTTTGAAAGATAAATTACACATTTAAGCATGACCTCTTAGAGTCTGGTAACATTTTTTGGGAAGACTCGTTCATGAATCTAACTTATTAACAATGGGTAAGAGAGGTAGATTTCTGCTGATGAAAATTTGAGATTATTCTTATTCTCTGATGGAAATGATACAGCATATCTTTATTTATTCTATGGTTCACCATTTCTAATGTGAAAATGCATATATTAGCCCTTTATATGGGCACATAAGATTCTGCAAACCTAATTTTTAAAAAACTGCTATGTCAATTAGAAGTGACAATAGTACTATACCTGAATGTACTATTTGGGCATAATTATAATAGGGCTGTTAAATTCATTGCTAAGCCTTAGAGAAGCTCTAGAAAATACTACTCTAAAATACCAACTAGATTAACAAAAGCCCATCTTTGTAACCCAATGCTATATCACTTATATCAAATATTGTTAGGAGAAACCAAATTTTTTACTCCCCTATTCTGCATGCAATTGCTTTTCCTGGAGTCTTATCTACCATTGTGGAGGTTTCCAGCTCTTAGTGGCTACTCCAAGTCTATTTTTATTTAATTGCTGTATGCACTGCTAATGACACTCTGCTTTTAAATGCATTTTTCTCTCTTCCTCTATCATTTTCAGTGACTCCCAATGTATTATTTCATTGGCTTCCTCCCTAGCTTATCAGGTTTTCTGATATACACTTGTGAATACTTTTCTACATATCCTATTTTTTAAAATTAAGTACAAAATATTTGGCTAAATATGTTTTTGACTCTTTGATGTCATTACTCTGATTAAAGTGAGAGGGAAAAATTCTAAAGGACTTTAATTGGAAAAGGTGAACTGAGATAATAAAGATCTTTCTCTATTACCAGTTCTCCTAATTGTCTCTTCTACTTCCTTGTCATCCTGTGAATTCATGTACTTTTTAACCCTGAATTCTTCCTAAGTTATTCTCTACTCTCTAGAATAAGAAAACACATGCCAAACAGACAAAGCAAGAATAATTAACTGCTATATTAAATACCAATTAAAATGGGGGAAAAGTTAACGTGCAAATTTCTGAAGACAACAGTAAAAACAGGCTGCACATTTCAGAAAAAAAAATAATCGAAACAATCCAGTGAATACAGCAGCTTTATGAGAAACTGAGGAGGTTCTCAGTTAAGTATTTTTACAATAGAGATCTGTGGGCAGGTGGGTACCAAGGAAGTCATAACAAAAAACACTTCATCCCTTGAGAAAGTTACACTGTGTTTTGTACACAAACTAGAGTTTCCACCAATATGATTAATAAGTCCTTCTGTCTGAAATATAAACTAAATATGCTTTGATAAACATCTTAGCCTATCCTAGACTGAAAAAAAAAGGCAACTTAAGTAAGCAATGTTTAGCTAATTTTGCTCAATTATCTGAATCATACACTTTTCTAATATTTCAGAAAATATTCCATGGCAGCAAAGACTTAGATCAAGTCTCCAAACATATCTCTAGATGCATTATAAATTCCACTTCCATCTTTCTGTCACTATTATGTAACAGAACGGTGACCAATAACTGTACTTTAGAAAAAAAGTTATGAGCCTAACTGTGTAAGTGAAAATGGAAAAACTCGAATGTATTAAGTCATGAAATATGGAGACAGCATACTTCCTAGGATGCCATAACTGAAATATTTTTTTGGGGGAGTGGGGGTCATTTAAGCCTCTCTGAGCAAAAAGAGTAATATAACACCTACTTTATAATTGCCCTGGTTGCATGTTGCTATGAGTCTGAGAGAACTGGAATTTATCTCAAATCAAAGTTTATGTTGTTGGTCCTACATTCTTCTTTCAAATCATAATAAAAGTCTTATCAAATAAGGAAGCTGAGGTTCAGGGTTAAAGAGCAAAGGAGCTGGAATTTGAATCTGGGTTAGAACTTCAAAACTGTGCCATTTCCACCGCCCTTCCACTGCCTTTGAATAGAGAATGGAGAATTCTATTCACAGGCATCCATTTTCTTTCCCAAAGCAGAAAACCTTCTAACTGAATTAACTGCTAAACTTTGCATGTGATTTTAATTTACTGATTAATCTTTTAAGTTAAGCTCCAATAATGAATAGTATACAAATTTATGCTATCATCTCGAAATGCAGCAGAAAGGTTAAAAGGTAATTTTCTTACCATTTGTATAAAAATAAGCAAAATTTTTTTAAGTTTGGTAGGCTTTATTTAAGTAATATAATTCAACTTCATTAATTTGTACTTTTCTAATTTAAAATCTAAACCATGTAGCTCTGGAAAGGAAAGTTTAGGTAATCCATACAAGAATACAGACAGAATATTGAAGATATTTAAGAGAACACAGCATTCGGAAGCTCTCAACACATAGAAGGCACATAATAATTATTAAATACCTAATGTACATTAAAAGTCTCAAGTTCTTCCTAACTACAATTTACAAATTAAGTACTTTAAAAGAATCCTTATCTGGAAAATTGGTCATTTTAATTTAAGCAGATTATTTATGCATATGCTCTTCTTTTGCTGATAAAAGGTGAGCTACCTGAGGGTATTCCTTGTCTTGTTCAGCTCTGTATTTCCCCACAGACATAAAACACTGCCTTACTCCAAATATAGTACTTGACAAATATTTGTAAAAATGATCACATCGCATGATGTACTTGTAACTTATTCAGTTGTCTTATAGTTGACATTTCTTCACTAATTTGTTCTGATCTTTCTTCACAATTAGTCTTAGTTTTACTATGCTTCCAAAAAGCAAAGTATCTACCCCTTTATTAACGTGTACAAATTTATTTTTGGTAAAAAGAATAATACAAATATTTTCCATTTGTAATTGTTAATCTGTGATACTCAAAACCAGTTCCTCACTTATAGGGACTGCCGAGAAACTTCAGCCTCACTTAAGGGAATGGTGCCTCCTGGAGCTGTACAATGCAACAGCCTGATCGTTTCTTTTTCTGGCTCAGGACAGAGAAAAACAAATTCATAAGAGTTCCATTCTGCTACAAACAGAGATGTACAATTCACCACTATTTTTTAAAAGATTACAAAGATAGCATTTTGTTAAGAAAAAGAAAGAATAAAGACATCTAAGGCTTAGTTTATTCCTCCAGTATTGTTGGAACAAAAATCAAATTTCTTCTATAGTGTTATAATGCCTATGTTCAGACTTAACTTCTCAATGAATCAAAAAAAAATTTTTTTTGAGGAACCAGCACCAGAGATTGAACCCCAGACCGTGTATGTGGAAAGTCAGCGCTCAACTACTGAGCCACATTGGCTCCCCTGAATTGGTTTTTCATTTGTTTGCTTTTTGTTTTTTTGTTTTTTTCCTTAAAAACACCCAGGACTGAACCCGGGACCTTCCATGTGAGAAGCAGGTGTTCAATCACTTGAGCCACATCAGCTTCCCCAAATTTTGACATATTTCTTTATAAGGTTAATAACTGTCTTTGAAATTGTTCACTGAGCAATTAAATATTTTTGTCAATACACATTCACACTTAATTGCTGCTCTAAGTGAGATATTCATAATTTTTCCAGTTTCAGTCTGAACATTTAACTTGTAGTAGCAAGATGTGGGTTCCAGTACCAGATCTTCTAATTAGTTGCATGGCCCTAAACAAGCCATTTTAGATTCCCACCTTCACTGAAGTCAGAGATAATCACAGCTTTTTAATCTACTTTACAGATAAGCAGACATAAGATTTATATGAAAACATTTTGCTAATGTCATTAAACAAATGTAAAATATGTACGGTTTAATCATATTAACTATTTTCTAGTATTTGGTTGACATTTTTATAATTTAACCAATAATGACTGCATACTTTCAGAATTACAAAATTCAGTGGTTACACAAGGTAAATTAAATAGTAAAGCTAGTCGCTGGTGGCTGCCTCTCGGTGGACCCAGCCAGGGAGTCTGCGGGCTCCTGGGGACCCAGAGGCCAGGCGGGAGCGCCAGGGAGAGCTAGCCGCTGAGCATGTCCGTGACGGCATGGAGCAGCTCGGAAGATAAAATAACCACTTTATAAACCGTGATTGTGAAACATTAACAACCAAAGGAAAAGATGGTGACTCTCTGCTAGATGTTGTGGTTGAAATAATCTAGATATTGTTGGTTTTGGTGCATATGAGGGAACCTTAGCCTGTTCCACCTCTCACTTCCTCTCTGAAGAGCACGTATTTGAGAAGCTAGAAGCAATCACTGATGAGGAGAATGATATGCCTGATCTGGCCTGTGAACTAACAGACAAATCACAGTTGGGCTGCCAAATCTGTTTTGACAAAGTCTACGGACAATATGACTCTTCAATTATCTGACACAGTGGCCAATGCCAGGCAGTCCATTGATATGGGCAAGAATTCCTAAACTGGAATTTATAGGAATACTTTCATGAAATTTTACCTATTTTTATAACGATTATTTCTTAATATAACTAAATGAAACCATATATGAATGGATTTATAGTTATAACTAGCAAATATTTTTAAAAAGCTACTTACTATTAACGAAATCTTAAAAATAGGCATGGATACCTTGCTTACTAACACCACCACAGTCATGACACTAAAGCAGCAGTACAGTCAGAGCTCAGATCTTCTGGCATTTGCAACCAGGCACGCTTGACACTAGAAATGGTTAACATGGACAACTGCACTTACCAAATTTGCATTTATCAAAACCAAGAGTTGTGACTGTAATAGGTGTTTATAGTTGTGGCTGCAGAATAATATTTAATACTGATTCTCTAATTTCATTTCTAAACTCTTTCTCTGAAGTGGACATGGTCCTCTCTTCAGGATAAAAAGACTCCCTACTTTCATCTAAGTTATTTTTCATGTTAAACTGCTACACCTGAAGGAGTGAAGCATGGGTTCTCTAATGTGTCTCATCAGTCATTTATTCAATAATCACTCACTCAACCTACAACTATGTACAAAACAACCTGTCAGTTGCGATGGTGGCAGCAAAGCGAGTAAGATACAGTTCTGTCATCTAAGAGGTTCAAATATAGTAAAGAATATATATACCAAAAACTTACTGAAAACAAGGAAATAAATCCAGTATTATAGGTGCAAAAAGTGTTATCACAGATAAACAGTGGTGAATTCTGATTAGTGGAATGAAGGAAAAGCTTACTCAGAAGTGATATCTCGGGATCAATGCGATTTCCATATGTCAGGTGTGTGTGTAGGGGGGAAGGTGGGAGAACAGAGCAAGACATTCCAAGTTGAGGGTCTAATGTGAGCAAAATGCCCAGGCATATGAAAATGCCTGGATAACCTGAAGAGGTTTTAAGAGTTTTATGGCATGTAAGGAAAGGTAATGATAGAAAATTAATTCTGGATCAGATTACAGAGGATCTTTAGTGCCAATGCAAATTTGGACTTCACCCTATAGATAAAGGAGATAAAGTAAAGACATTTAAACTAAAAAAGTAATATGATTCCCTTAGTGCTTTAGGAAGATACTGCCACATGAGCTGTGAAATCAGAATATAAAAGCAAGAAAATGGAAGCAGGAAGAGATAGATGGGTAGCTATTAAGATATTCCAGATGGTAACAGTAAATCTGAAGGACTGGGAGGATGGTGATAATATAAACAGAAACAGTAATCACAGGAGAGGAACAGGTTGTGGGGGAGGAAGGCATGAAGAAGTGGAACTCCACAAAGATAATGGCTTCAGTTTTGGACCTTCTGGTAGAAATGTTCAGATGACCAATTGGGAATTCAGGTCTGGACTTAATAAGAGAAGTGGGAATCAGAAATAGAGATTTAAAAGTTACTGGTACAGAGATGATACTTGGAAACATGGGAACAGGTGAAGCTATCAAAAGAAGGACAAAGCAAGTGAAGAAGGGTGAAGACAGGACCCTGAGATATCTGCATTTAAAAAATGAGAGGAGGGGCAGATGTGATTCAAGTGGTTGAGCACCCACCTTCCACATGGGAGGTCCTGGGTTTGGTTCCCAGGTCCTCCTAAAAAAAACAAAAACAAACAACAAGCAAAACAAATGAAAAAACCAACTCAGGGAAGCCAATGTAGCTCAGTGGTTGAGCGCTGGCTTCCTACATATGAGGTCCTGGGTTCAATTCCCGGTCCACAGTGCTTCAAAAATGAATGAATGAAAGAAAGAAAGAATGAATGAATGAATGAAGACAGTGAAAAATACTAAGGAAGGTTTGGTGGGGGAGAAGTGCAATCAATAGACAAAAAGTCACAGAGGTTAAGAAAGGAGAGCTTTAAAGGGGGAGAGGGAAGTCAATTATTAGTAACTCTGAAGAAACTGAAGCAATGAAACTTATCACATTTCTGATTCTGGGAGAAATTTCAGTAGCAGGCAAATCAGATTTCAGGGTAATTTCAGAAAAAAATTATTTGATAATGCACTTTGAAAGAATACTTTTTAGAAAAGGGTAGTGATGGATTGAGATAGGCACAAATATGTTACAACTTCCACATTTTAGAACCAGTGGATAATACTAAAAAACTAGTGGAGGAAAGCAGATGTAGCTCAAGTGATTGAGCGCCTGCATCCGATGTACGAGGTCCTAAATTCATTCCCTGCTATCTCTTAAAAACAAAACAACAAACTAGTGGACCTCTTTCTGGAGAAGGGCATTTGTTAACCGAGCCAGTGAATATGAGCATAACTGGGAATGATTCAAGTGTGTTGTTTTAGTTTTAACTTACCTAGCTTCTAAATTGAGTAAATTTTATGAACTACTGGAAGGGTTTTTAGTTATAAAAGTATTTTTCTGTGATGTCTATCACCTAGGATCTATAGGATGTTACAACTAATATTTAAAAAGCACAGGAACTTGCTTTACTTCACAGAAAACCACTAAAAAAGCTGGACCTCAATAAAAAGGTAATACCATAGTAAAACTGAGGAGAGTAGGAGAGATTAAGAAAACTCTAATAAGAACTAAATAATAAAACATTAAAAAAGAAATCTGAATTCACTAAGTAGTGGTTTGAAATACACTTGTCCATTAACACTGTAGTTGATATTTTATTTAGTTTTTATGCAGCTCACTGGCAAGTCTGTAATCTAAGTGGAATATAATATATACTCTATCTAAAGAGATTTTTGTTAGACTAATTAATGTTAATTGCAAGGCTCATCACTAACATTATTTGGAAAACTATGAAATGAAAAAACAAAAGACTTCTAAGCAATTTTTCTTACTGGCATTCTTCAAAATTCCACTTATACAGTATTACAAGAAACAATAAAAACATCCCTAACTAATGTAGAAAAACGCCATTCTCAGATGGTCTCTTATGAGAAAAAGTTGCTTTGAGTATATAGGAGACCCTTATAGAACGGATCCTTATGTACTTTACTATTGTGGTCTTTGGGTTTTGAATTCGTTAGAAGAAATAGGATTTGTATCAAAATGATACATTAAATGATAGATATGGTAATATATGATCCAATGAAAGTCTGCTCCCTAGTACTATTTTGGCTAAGTTTTGATTAACCAAGAGGCAAGAAGAAGAAAATATCTTATTTTAACATTTCTAAAGAATCCCATGGAGGTTATTTTAATAATCTATTAGATTATAATACTGTAATCTAAAAATATCAACAAACTTTTAGTCCTATGTAATCAGATTCAATTTACCTTCTTAACAGCAGATAAATAAAAACACAACTATTCTAATGGTCACATTAATATCCTATTATAAATTAATGAATTGAGAGTAAGAAGAGACTTCTTAGCTAATGTTTAAAGCAGTATTTTCAGCCGTGTGAAACTCACTGGTTGGCATCATTATAATACATGCTTTCAATTAATTCCCTAAGATTTAAGTTCATTGTTTTCTTTCTTTTTGAAATTCATCATAAAAAAATTGAAATGTACCCCCAGTAGAGGCAGGTTTCTTCTTCCTTTTTTTCTCTCTTTCTCTTTCTCTTTATAATGTTTAGTTATCAGTATTGTTGTCATTGTTATCTAGGAATAATTAACTCAGTTAATTGATAAAAATTAAACAGTGGAATTGTGGGAAGATGGAGTCAGACTAGGCAGATAGGGCTCAACTTTCTCACAAAAACAATGGAGAAAGAGCCAAAAGCTGCTCAAAGGACCTGATTTCGGGGGATGAGGGACAGAGAGACAAAGAACCTGAAACAACAAACCTGAGTTGCCAACCCCCTGGGGGTAGGGTAAACTGGGGTAAAATCCCTGGCTGACTGCAGCTGACTGAGAAGGGAACCGACATCTTCCTCCCTCTCAGCTTAAGGGAAAAGGCAAGGGAAGTCAGGGGGCTTTTCTTCAGAGAATTTGACCCCACTTCAAATGTAGGCTCTGGCCAGACCAAAACACAGGAAAAACAGAGACTGAACCACCTCTGTTGAAAAGTGAACCAGCTGGTGCCATCTGCTGGCCGCTTTGAAAATTGCATGGGCAAAACTGCTTTTGGTTCTCCGTACCCTAACTCCAGGGAGAAAATACATGCCCCATTAGTGAGCACCTAGCCTAACTGTGATAACTTAAGATGAGCAATTTTAAAGAATTAGAATAAGGTGAACCAAATATTAAAGAAGAGCAGTGGGGGGAAAAAAAACAATAGGCAAGAGAGGGAAATGGCCATCAAGGTAAATTCACCAACATACTCAGATGCCTAGACATCAGCAAAAAATTGTAAGCCCTACTAGGAAACATACTAGATGGCCCAGCAAAAGGAAAAGAACCAAATATCCTGAAGAGATACAGGTTTAAGACAATTAATCAATGATAATCACATAACTCTCCTAAATCAATTCAAAGAATTTAAAGAAAATATGACTAAAGAGAAAGGATATTAAGAAGACACTGGGTGAGCATAAAGAAGAATTTGAAAGCCTGCAAAGAAAAGTAACAGAACTTAAGAGAATTAAAGACATGATGGATTAGATTTTTAAAAAAATACATTAGAGGCACTTAAGAGCAGATTTAAATTGCTCAAGACAGAATTATTGATTTTGAAGACAGATCATCTGAACTGGAAAAGAAAGGAAAACAGAAAGAGAAGAGAATGGAAAAAATGGAACAGAGTATCAGGGAACTGAGTGACATCGCAAAATACACAAACACATACATTATTGGTGTCCCAGAAGGAAAAGAGAATGGAAAAGCGGCAGGAAGAGTATTTGTGGAAATAATGACCGAAAACTTCCCAACCCTTGTGAAATACATAAATATCAATATCGAAGAAGGACATGTACATCCAAACTTATAAATTTGAATAGACAGACCTATCTTGAGACACCTACAATGCAGAAAGACTAATATCAGAGATAAAGAGAGGGTTCTGAAGCAACAAGAGAACAGCAAAGCATCATATGCAAGGGAACTTCAATAAGGTTAAGTGCCAACCTCTTACGAAACCATGGAGAAGAGAAGAAAGTCGTATGATGTATAGGTACTAAAAGAGAAAACTGCTAGCCAGAATTCTGTATCCGGCAAAACCATCCTTCAAGAATGAGGGTGAGTTCAAAGTTTTCAGACAAACAAAAACTGACAGAATATATTACCAAAAAAACAGAAGTACAGGAGATACTAAAAGGAGTGCTGCTGCCTGAGAGGAAAAACAAGGGCATGACAACTGTAGAAGTATAGAAATGAAGATTAATAGGTGGGTAAATTAAAGGATAAAAAGACAGACAATAGTACTAAATGTCAACAGAAAGCCAAAGGATAAAATGGATGAAGTAAGTAATGCCTTTACAGTAATAACATGAATGTTAATGGCCTAATTAAATGAATAGACTGATAGGATGGATAGAAAAATATGAGCCACTTAAATGTTATCTACAAGACTTACCTCAGATGTAAGGACACAACCAGGTCAAAAGTGAAAGGCTGAAAAAGATATTCCATGCAAATAGTAGACAAAAAAGATATGGAGTAGCAATACTAATATCGGACAAAATAGACTTTAAATGCAAAACTGCTTTAAGGGATGAATGAAAGGGGCAATTCACCAAGAAGAAATAACTATGCTAACTATTTAAGCACCTAACCTAAGTACTCTAAGATACATGAAGCACATACTTGCACAGATGAAGGGAGAAAGAGATGTCTGTACAATAATAGCTGGAGACTCTGATACACCACTCTCAGCATTGGACAGAACATCTAGACAAAAGATAAAGAACCAGAGAAGTTGAAAATATGATAAATGAACTAGACCTAACATACATCTATAGAGCACTGATCCCACAACAGCAGGATATACTTTCTTTTCAAGTGCTCATGGATCCTTTTCCAAGATAGACTATATGTTGGGTCACAAGACAAGTCTCAATAAATTTAAAAATATAGAAATTATATAAAACAGTTTAGAGAAAGTGTTTTGATCATAACAGAATGAAGCTGTAAATCAATAATAGGTGGAAAAGGGGAAATTCATAAACCCATGGAGATTAAACAAAATACTCTAAATAATCAGTGGGTCAAAGAAGAAATTGAAAGAGAATTCAACAATTATCTTGAGACAAATGAAAATGAGAACACAACATATCAAAACCTATGGGATACTGCAAAGGCAGTGCTAAGAGGGAAATTTATGTCCTTCAATGCTTACTATAAAAAAGATCTAACTGCACACCTGGAGGAACTAGAAAAATTAACCCCAAACCCCAAACCAGGCTAAAGGAAAGAAATAATAAAAATCAGAGCGAAAATAAATGAAATTGAGAACAAAAAAGCAATACAGAGAATCAACAATACCAAAAGCTGGTTCTTTGAGAAGACCAACCAAATCGACAAACCCTTAACTAGACCGACAAAATGAGAAGACCAAATAAATAAAATCAAAGATGAGAGGAGGGACATTACCACTGACCTCACAGAAACAAGAGAGATCATAAGAGGATACTACGGACAACCAAACTCCAAAAAACTGGACAATGTAGATGAGATGGACAAATTCCTAGAAACACATGAACCATCTACACTGACCCAAGAAGAGACAGAAGACTTCAGCAAACCAATCACAAGTGAAGAGATTGAAACAGTCATCAAAAACCTCCCAAAGATGTAAAGCCCAGGACCAGATGAGTTCATAGGTGAATTCTACCAATCAATCAAAGACAATATAATAAGAGTCTCGCTCAAGTTCTTCCAAAAACTTGAACAGGAAACATTGCTACCAAACTCATTCTATGAAGCCAACAACACCCTCATACCAAAACCAGATAAGATACTATGAAAAAAGAAAATTACAGACCAATATCTTTATTGAATATAGATGCAAAAATCCTCAACAAAATGCTTGCAAACAGAATGCAAAAGCATTAAAGAATTAAAAGAATTATACACCACTATCAAGTGGGTTTTATCCCACTTGATCAACACAAGAAAATTAGTGTAATAAATCACATTGATAAAAACACTCCAAAAGAGGAATAGAAGGAAGCTTTCTCAATAAGGTATGAAAGTATATATATGAAATACTTACAGCTAGCATTGTACTCAATGGTGAAAGACTGAAAGCTTTCCTGCTGAGATCAGGAACAAGACAAGGATACCCCTGTCACCACTGTTACTCAATATTGTGCTAGAAGTTCTTACAAGAGCAATTTGGCTAGATAAAGAAATAAAAGGCATCCAAACAGGAAAGGAAAAGTTAAAGTTTCACTATTTGCTAATGATATGATCCTCTATCTAGAATCTCCTGAAAAATCCACAACAAAACTACTAGAATTAATAGACGAGTTCAGCAAAGTGGCAGGATCCAAGATTAATATGCAAAAATTAATAGTGTTTCTACACTACCAATATGCAATCTGATGAGGAAATTAGAAAAAATATTTTCATTTATAATAGTGACTAAGAAAATCAAATATTTAGGAATAAACTTAACCAAGGACATAAAGGACCTGTATTTATAAAACTATAAAAATCATTGCTAAAAGAAATCAAAAGGGCAGTGGATGTGGCTCAAGTGATTTGGCTCTCATCCACCATATAAGAGGTCCAGGGTTCGATTCCCAGGACCTCATGGTGAAAGCAAGCTGGCCCATGCAGCGAGCTGACCCAAGTGGAGAGCTGGCCTGCGCAGAGTGCTGGCCCACATGGAATACTGGCCTGGCAGGAATTCTGGCACAGCAAGATGATTCAACAAAAAGAGGAGACATAACATAGAGGAGAGACAATAAGAGACGCAGCAGACCAGGGATTTGAGGTGGTGCAAGAGGTTGAGAACCTCTCTCCCACTCCAGAAGGTCCCAGGATTGGTTCCTGGTGCCGCCTAAAGGGAAAACAGACAGACACAGAAGAACACACAGTGAATGGACACAGAGAGCAGACGGTCTGCGAGTGTAAAAACAATAGTGGGCGGGGGGGGGGGGGGGTAATAAATAAATCTTAAAAAAAATTAAAGAAGACTTAAATAAATGGAAGGACATTCTGTGTTTATAGATTGGAAGACTAAATATCATTAAGATGTCAATAGTACAAATTTACAGATACAACACAATCCCAATAAAAATCCAACATGGGAGCAGAGCAGCCCAGTGGTAGAGCACCTTCTTCCCTTGTATGAGATCCTGGATTGAATCCCTGGTACCTCCTTAAAAAAAATTGCAACAGGCATTTTACAGATATGGAAACCAAATAATCAAATTTATTTGGAAGGGTAAGGGGCCCTGAATAGCTAAAAATGTCTTAGAAAAGAAGAATGAAGCTGCAGGACTCTCAATTCCTAATTTTAAAGCATATTACTTAGCCACAGTGGTACAAACAGCATGGTACTGGTATAAAGACAGACTGACGAATGCAACTGAATTGAGAACTCAGAAATAGACCCTCACGTCTACAGTTAAGTGGTTTTTAGGAAGACTTTTAAGCCCACCCAGCTGGGCCAGTACAGTCTATTCAACAAATGGTGCTGGGAGACCTGAATATTCATATCCAAAAGAAAGGAAGAGGACCCTTATTTCATACCATATACAAAAATTAGCTAAAAAATGGATCAAGGACTTAAATATAAATGTGACATTCATAAAAATTCTAGAAGAAAATGTAGGAAAACATCTTCAAGATTTTGTGGTAAGCAGTAGTTTCTCAAACCTTATTCCCAAATCATAAGCAACAAAAGAGAAAATAGATAAATGAACCTCCTCAAAATGAAAGAATTTTGCAGCTCAAGGGACTTGATTGAAAAGGTGATGACTCATTGAGAGAAAATATTTGGCAATCACATATCCAATAAGGGTTTAATATCCATGATATATAAGGAGATCACTCAACTCAACCATAAAAAGACAAACTAAACGATTAAAAAATGGGCTAAAGACTTGAAAAGACAATTGTCCAAAGTAGAAATATAAATGCCAGAGAAACAAATTAAAATATGTTCAACATTCCTAGTGATTAGGGTAGTGCAAATCAAAACTACAATGAGATTTTATTTCATACCTATTAGAATGGCCACTATTAAAAAGATGGTAAAACTGTAAATGTTGGAGAGGAAGTGGAGAGATAGGAATACTTACCGTCAGTGGGAATGTAGAATGGTACAGCCACTTTGGAGGACTGTTTGGCAGTTCCTAAGGAAGTTGAATATAGACTTACCATGTTATCCAGTAATACCATTACTAGGTATATACCCAGAAAAATTTGACAGCAGTGACATGAATAGATATCTGCACACCAATGTTCATAGTAGTGCTATTCATGATTGCCAAATGATGGAAACAATCCAAGTGCCCATCACCTGATGAATGGATAAACAAATTGTGTTGTATACACACAATGTATTATGCAGCAGTAAGAAGAAATGAAGTTGTGACAACATGGATGAACCTGAAGGACATTACACTTAGTGAAGCAAGCCAGACACAAAAGGACAAATACTGTATGATTGCATTATTATAAATTAAATATACTGTGTAAACTCATGGAATGAATAATTAGAATATAGGTCACCAGAAAATAGAATGAGGATAGAAAATGGAAAGCTGATGGTTAATTTGTGCAGACCTGGTTAAAAGATTGAAATTCTTTGGAAATGAACAGAAATGGTGAGAGCACAGCATGGTATCTGTGACTAGTAGAGCTATTATATGGATATGACAGTGGTTGAAAGGTAAAGTATAAGGACATGTATATCACTCAAAGGAAACATAAAAAAAGACATGGGACTGTATAACACAGTGAAACCTCATGTAATATATGAATATGGGTATTGCATACATAATACCGTTTATATAAAATATTTTACAAATAAATACAGAGAAGGAAACAGAATAGCAGCTACGTACGGCAGAGTAAGCAAAAAGAGATTGAGAGGTGATGAGTTTTGTTTGTTTGGTTTATTATTATTATTATCATTATTACTGGTATAATAAAAATGCTTTAAAACTGATTGAAGTGATGAATGCACAACTATGTGATTACACCGAATGCCACTGACTGGATGTATACTTTGGATGGATTTATGATTTATTAATATGTATCAGTAAAATTTATTTGCTAACAAAAATTAAAAGGTTAAAAGAAGTTATATAATGAAAAGTTAATCTCCTTCCCTCTCTGGTCTATCAGGCCTCTAGTTCTCTCCTCAGAAGCAACCAGTGTTAAAGCTTTCTTCTATACAGTTCTAGAGTTTTTTTCCTCTCTCTCTCTTGTTTATATGGATATGCTATTTTTTACACAAATCATAATATAATATATATACACATTTCTGTACCTGCTTTTTTCCCTCTTAACAACGTTATCTTGGAATTGGTTTCATATTAGCATACATGCACCTACTTCTTTCTTTTGCATAGGTCCGTATTAGCCCACTACATATATTTAACATAATTCATTTAAATAATCTCCTATAGATAGATATATAGGAAGTTTCTGCTCTTTTGCTATTATAAACAATGAAACAATGACTACATGAGCAAATGTATAGGATAAATCCCTAGTAGAAGACTGCTTCTGGGGCAGAAGGGATAGATATTTACCAAACTGAGCCGCTCTTTGTAGAGGCAATTTAACATTAATAGATCAGAATGCTGTTTTCTCCTATTCTTCCAGTCCAAACATTTTTATCCTTGTTAATCTCATAGGTAAAAATCAGCAGCTCATTGTATTAATAGTTTTAATTTGCTTTTATCTGATTATGAATGTAGTACAGTATCTTATTCTCATGTTTAAATGTCATTTTAATTTTCTTTCCTGTGAACTGTATATGCTTTTATTTATTTTTTAAATATAAATTTTTATTTTTTAATCAAATAATATATACACATAGTTTAGAGTCTACTGATTCTATGAGGCTTGTTAAATAAACAGTAATTTGAGCCTCCTCTTTTACTACTTTTACTTCCAGAAACAACTACTTTTTTTGTGTGTGTGTGTTTTTTTTTAATATATATTTTTTTTATTTTTATTTATTTCTTTCCCCTCCCCCCCCCACTCCCCCAAGTTGACTGTTTCTGTGTCCATTTGCTGCGTGTTCTTTTTTGTCCACTTCTGTTGTTGTCAGCGGCACAGGAATCTGTGTTTCTTTTTGTTGCATCATCTTGTTGTATCAGCTCTCCATGTGTGCGGCACCATTCCTGGGCAGGCTGCACTTTCTTTCGCGCTGGGCGGCTCTCCTTTTGGGGCGCACTCCTTGCGAACATCAGCACTGCGCATGGGCCAGTTCCACACAGGTCAAGGAGGCCCGGGGTTTGAACCGCGGACCTTCCATGTGGCAGGTAGACGCCCTAACCACTGGGCTAAGTCCGCTTCCCCAGAAACAACTACTTTTATTTCTCTTAGCCAATTCTTTTGGTAGTTACCATCAAATCTCTAAATAATATGGCTGTATCAATACTCTAATTTTTTTCCATTTTAGACATTATTATCTATTGGAATGTGAGGATTTGACTCTTTCCTTCTCTACTTTTACCCCCACACCAGAATTAATCACACATACATATTTTCTATTCTCTCACCTTCCCTATTTAATTACACAGTAATTTTTGTAAAGACAAAAAAATATATTATGACTATGTATACTATTTAGAGTTCATCCACACAGAAAATCTTGCTTATAATAAAGCATAATGGTTAAGAGAACAAACCCTGAAGCAGAATGCCTGAGTTCAGATCATATCTTTGCCATTTATTAGCTGTTAGTTTGCTTGTGATTTCCTCCCCTTCTTTTTCTTTTCCTGGAATTTATATTGTTTCAATATTGGACTTCTTGAACAAGTCCTGTAGTTATTTGATCTTTCTTTTTCTGTGATAGTTCCTCAATTTCATCTTCTAACCCTCTACTAAGTATTATTTCTACTATAATTATTTTTAATAGACAAAAGTTCTTTGCCTTTGAGTGGAATTCAGTTCTTATTTCTTATATGTCTCTTTTCTCACTGAAGGTAGTAAGGATTTGTTTTTCCTGTTGCCTGTCTAGTTTCTTGTCTCTGTTCCTCCAAGTTCTCTCTCTCTTCCTCCCTTCCTCCCTCTCCTTTTCCCTCTTTTATATATTTGTTTTGGTCTCTCTCTTTCATGTTAGAGTCTTATCCTCAGATGTCTGCTATTCTTTGGTTATCTGCTATTTCAGTGGAAGGCCAAAAAAGCTGACTGAAGAGACTGAGTACATGGGTAGGGTCCCTGATTGTGAACCTCACTACAGGGTGGCCTGGCTAGTTCAAACCTTGGGATTGTCTGTTTCTTTAGGTCTTTTCTTATGGGTTAGTTATTTACCCTGACTGGAGGGTGAAGGCAAGTGAGAGAAGGGTAGACATCATTCAGTGTGAACATGTTAACCTAATTCCCTTGTATTTGGTAAAGTGCCTTGTTCTCAATTTTGCTAGGTATCCCCCAATCCAGAAACCCCTGGATTTTCCTCTCTAGAGAATAAATCTCCAGTCTTATACTAAGGTGGGTGTGCGGAGTGGGAAGACAAATTGTCCAGTGGAATGGGGAAGAGGAAAAGACCTGGGATCCATTTGCTTCTTAAAAAACTTCTAGACATCCTCCTTATTTTATCAATGCCATTCCATTTCCTGCCCCACTACCATAGGATTTTGGTACCACCAATTCCTGGAGGGTCTGTCATAAAAATCAGGTTGGTTCTTGGTTTTCTTTGTTGCCAGATTGATTAAGATTTGGCTTTCTCAAGCCAGTTACATTATTTACCACACTCCACTGGCTTTCCAGCTTTCAAATTTTGTATGTGATTGTTTTCATCTTTCTCATTACACTCATCCTTGAAGAACCATGTCTTTAAAAGAGAATCCCTTTACGACAGCCATTATAGGGTTTCTGGAAAGAGTAAAGATAGATGTTCATGTTCATTCTGCCATTCCTGTCCCAGAAATCCAAACTGAACTTAAACAATTTCTGATTGTTTATGCCATCATCTCCCTTTCCACCCATAGTGGTTGACTAAGATTAAAATTGCCTGAGGTGGGAAGCAGACTTGGCCCAATGGATAGGGCGTCCGCCTACCACATGGGAGGTCTGCAGTTCAAACCCTGGGCCTCCTTGACCTCTGTGGAGCTGGCCCATGCGCAATGCTGATGCGCACAAGGAGTGCCCTGCCACACAGGGGTGTCCCCCACGTAGGGGAGCCCCATGCGCAAGGAGTGCGCCCCATAAGGAGAGCCGCCCAGTGTGAAAGTGCAGCCTGCCCAAGAATGGCGCCGCACACACGGAGAGCTGACACAACAAGATGACACAACAAAAAGAAACACAGATTCCCGGTGCCACCAATAAGGATAGAAGTGGTCACAGAAGAACACACAGCGAATGGACACAGAGAGCAGACAACTGGGGGGGACAGGGGACAGGGAAAGAAATAAATAAAAAACAAATCTTTTAAAAAAAATTGCCTGAGAAATGGACAATAGGGACCCTATATTATGGAGGGCTCTCTTCTGGTCTTCTTGGGTATCAGTCCCCAAAGAGCTTAAATGTACAGATTGGGCTGTCCACATGCATACATGCAGAACATCTCATGGTGCTGAACCAAATTTGAAAATTTTAACCTCGCTTTTCAGATGGTTATGAATGTGTAGAATATATTTTATTTAGGTTTGTTGGAAAAAAGTTTGTTAGGCTAATTATAACTGTTAACTATTAAGACATATGATATGAAGTCCTTGTAAATTTAGCCAGTTACTGGTCCACAGTTAAAAGTTGGCTTCTTTCATGGTTTCTCCTTCCCTAGGGCTTCAGGTTTTGGAGCAACCCTGACAAAATCTCTACAAATGACTAGTGTGAATTATAAAAAGTAATCCTTTATTTAGGACACGTTACTGCCATCTTCTGGAAAATTTATGAAATAACTACAAATCTACGATAAAAAATGAATGCTACTCCTAGGAGACTGGCAATGCATAATTTGTGCAATGATAAGTGGCAGCAAGCTGTCTTGGAGAACCTTTACAGAAGAGAATGAATCTCTACTGTGCCAGGATGGGGATGAGGAAGAAGACAAAAGAGCAAATCAGGAATCCAAATATCTACTTTCTCAATAGAGGGATCTGTGGTTCTGGCATCTTGACTTCGAACTGAGAACTGATTTTCTAAAGGAAAAATATTATAACTACTAATCTAAATCTAGCTCATAAGAGTAAAATTAAAATTTGCTTTAGTAGGCTAGCTTTAAAACTTAAGTATTAGTTTTTATTTTATTCATGCTAGTTGAGACCCAAATAACTCACTTCCAAAAGAAATATGGGAATGTGTTCAAAAGTAACTGACATTTCAGGATTCAATCGGCTAACAACAGCAATTTTCTTCTTTCTAATAGACCTGATTAAATCAAGTTGATAGTAAGATCAGTTCTGCTATGATTGTTTTGAAAATGTGACTGTTCCATCACAGTTTATATATTAAGGAATAATTTGTGCATAACACAAATTTTGTGTTTGCTTATGTACAATTTCATCTAGGAAAAATATCCACATGAAACTGCAAAGAAAACTGCACCCAGCTGAAACAAGCCATGTTGGAATACAGAAAATGCTCATATACACACATCAAACACCTCACAGCTATCTCAGTTCAGTGTATGTGTCATGAGCCACACCCACCCACATCTGGTACAACAACGTTCTGTCTGATTTCGGATAACACTCCTTCTACCATTGTGCAATAAATTACGAGCTGCAACTCTTCTAACATCAAGTAAACATCAGATCTTTTTCAAAGCTAAGTGCTATATTTACTGCAATATATATATCTATTTCTCAACCATTTAACAAACATGAAGTTTTACTTCAGATTTTACTCAGTTCCTTTTTGTAATGTACTACTGACCAAGTTTTAGAGTGTAGTGCCCCTAACTCCATTTTCCTCAGAAGCCCTATTGTTTTTATTGTGCAAATATGTATAGCACGGTGAGTTTTAGGAATGCATATGTCACATTATAGCAGAACTGACTATATACATGGCTATTTTTAACCCAGACTCAAGTCTTTCTTTCGGAATATTATCATCAGTATTACCACATGTATCTTAGAATCAGATTTCAAAGAACAAACATATTGGCTCATGGTTTTAAAGACTATCCCAAACTACCCAATGAAAAGCCTTTGGGGAAATTGAGTTTGAGTCTTTTACCATAATGTTTTTTATAATTCTTATTTTTTTGTCTTTATTTTTTTAATGTTACATTAAAAAAATATGAGGTCCCCATATATCCCCCACCCCCTGCACCCCACTCATCCCATAACAACAACCTCCTCCATCATCATGAGACATTCATTGCACTTGGTGAATACACTCGGAGCACAATGATGGACTTCAAGTATAAAGGGTGGATATTATTCAGCTGTCTTACTTTGAGCTTACTTATAGATAATATTCTAATAGTTCTAATTTATATTATAAGAAGGGAGCAAAACTGGACATTTATGGAAAATTTCAAAGAAAACCAAGAGTTGCTGTTACTCACCAAGTTCTAACTTTCCAATGTAGAAATAGCAGACTTATTTTTTCATAAAGGTTTTGAACATTTGTATGTGCATTACCCCAAAGTTCAAGATCTCCTTCTATTGGTTAAATTAACATATAAATTAATTTAATAATCAATCTGAATATTGAGTGCTACCAAAAAGGCATTATTAGTCAGCATTTTTAATTCTATTTGAAAAATTGAAGAATATATCTCTTGTTACATTAAATCTTCATTACTCACTTTTTCTTTCTTTCAATATTACTATTAGTACTTCACATTTTTTATAAAAGATTCTAGCATTTTGAAAATACTTTATAAACTATGTAGATGCTCATAATAATGTCTTGGGAATAAGAAAAGGGTCATCACTAGTTTAAACATAAAGTTAGAACTGAGGCTAATTATTAATAAATCTATTATACTAGAGAGTCAAAGTTAAGGTTTGAATAATCAATATCCTCCAATAATTCTGATCAAAATATTTATTTTTTATAAATAATTTTACAAATGCTTTGGAAAGGATATCCTGTTTTAATATTCATTTTCTTCAAAGATTCCTCAAATTTTTATTTCTCATGCCAATTAACTTAGAATAAGATTAGCATGAGGTTGGCTTTTTTCTAAAGTTTTTCCAATTTGGTTTCCTTTTATTTTCTGTTTGACTTCTTCATTTATATAAACTTGAAAATTTTAGATAACTTACTGTCTCTAAAGACTTCTGATGCATTCATTTCTAAGACTGGCTAGAATACTACCAAAGGCATATATTAAATTTTAATTTTAGATAAATTTATCAAATGTTTCTTGGTTTTTGAGTATTCCATGAAAACAAAACAAATTTACTATTACAGGCAGTTATTAAAAATTTTCAGAGATCTAAGTAAGACCGTGGGGTAACTAAGATTTGATTGTAGTACAATAAAATAGAGGCATGGATCTCTGCAGCCTTGAGTTCCTTAGATATTTGGTTTTAGATTTGCCAATTCAAGCTGAACTTTCTATTTGAGAACTGAGAAAGCATTGGGCTTATGAATGTTTGGCATTTTCTGATTAAGTTAGCTTTATGATCATGTTTCTGATGTTACCTGTAAACAAGTATTCCTGCTCATTCCAGGCTTACTTACACTTTGGTTTACTCATTTTGGCATGAGAGCATGAGCTTTAATGAGTGTTAAAGAAATGTAGCAAACAGATTAAACAGAGTTCAGCTCTGTGTTATGCATGACCCTTACAGAAGGCAACATCTAGAAACAGAGGTAAATTTCCTTCTGTAAATTTGTACGTCATAAAAATGCTGTCCACGTTCAGTGTTCAGCTCTCTCCTATTTTACAGTGTTCTTGTAAGGTATATGTTGGCTTTGTTTTTTTTACAAAAAAACTAATGTTTTAACTTCATGTTGGTTACATTTATTAATACACTGAGGATACTTACTACTTTATGTGGTCAATTATAATATCCCTCCAAATGACATTTGAATGCAAAGAACCCTACCACATGAAGAAGTAATTTCCTATTGATAATTTAACAAATCATGTTTGCATGGTTTGAATTTGGATAATCATCTTTTGGTGAATAAAATAAAACCTGGATATTGTCACCAGAGGAAAATTTTTTTCTAGATTTTCTGAATTTAAATGTTTTAGACATGACATTCATATCACTTAGAAAATATCTTGGGAAATGGACTTGGCTCAATGGATAGAGCATCCATCTACCACATGGGAGGTATGCCGTTCAAATCCAGGACCTCCTTGACCCGTGTGGAGCTGGCCCATATGCAGTGCTGATAAGTGCAAGGAGTGTTGTGCCATGCAGGGGTGTCCCCAGCGTAGGGGAGCCCCACGCGCAAGGAGTGCGCCCTGTAAGGAGAGCCGCCCAGCGCAAAATAAAGTCCAGCCTACCCAGGAGTGGCACCGCACACACGGAGAGCTGATGCAGCAAGATGACACAACAAAAAGAGACACAGATTCCCAGGCTGCTGACAAGAATAGAAGAGGACACAGAAAAACACACAGTGAATGGACACAGAGAAGAGACATTGGGGGGGGGGGGGGGGGATTGAGAGGAGAGGGGAGAGAAATAAATAAATAAATAAATCTTTAAAAAAGGAAAAAAAATCTCATTTTCAGTGAAAAAGAATTTGGTGTATCAAAATCTGTGTCAAATGCCAGTGTAAATATAATTTTTAGTGTTCTGGGTAATCTGTGTAAACTGTTAATACAGGAATCTGAAAACAATGTCAGGGAGAAGTAAATTCTGTGCTTAAATACAGACCCAGCCCTACATACTTGACTTGTTTAGAAACAGAATTCTGGGTTTTTGTCTCTCTTTTCTGGTCCTTTATTTGGGAGTGTGTCCTCATCTTAACAACCTCTAAATTTGGCTCCAGGCTTAGTCTGTGGATTTCTTCTCTCTTCCGCCTAAACACATTACCCTGGTGATCTCATTCAATTCCATAGCTTCAAACACCATCTATTTGCTAAATATCTACATTTTATACCTCCAGTCTACCTACCTCTTCCTTGATTTCTAGACTCATATTCCCACTTGGATGTCTAATAGGGTCCTCAAACTTAACATGTACCAAACTGAGCTCGTTGATCCCACTTTCAAATATTTCTCTCACAATCTTCCTATATTAGTCAGGGTTCTCTAGGGAATCAAGATCAATAGAAGATATATGTAAATAGTATGAGATTTTATGAAATTCTCTCACGTGACCATGGAGATGCACAAGTCCAGATTCTGCAGGCAGGTTGCAAACCAGGGGTTCTAATCAAAGTCCGATAAAGGTCCTTTGTGAGTTGTGAAATGTTGGCTGTCCAAAGACAAGCTGGGAAATTCTTCTTGAATGCTGAAATCACTTCTGCTTTTAAGTTATTCAACTGATTGGATAAAACGTCACTCATTGCTGACCACAATCTCTTGGTTGATTGTAGATGTAATCAGCCATCTATGCAGTATACTCACCGATGACTAAAGTCCATAAATGTCCTTGTCTTACAGTTAGCCCAGGGCTTCCCTGACCAAACAACTGGGCACAATTACCTGGCTGAGTTGACACATTAGTCTAACCATACACTTCCCCTTTAAAAACAAAACAAAACAGTAATTTCATTTTTCTACTTGCTCTAGCCAAAATCCTTGGCTCTTCTGTTTCTCACTTACTGTATCTAAACCATTAAGCTATTTCTGTTGATTCTACCATAAAATATACAGAGTCTGATTACTTCTCAGCCCTTCTGCTACTACTCTGGCCCAAACTGCCAACATCTCTAGTCTAGATTATTGCAATTGTATCCCAGTTTGTCTCTGAACTCTCATTCTTGCACCCCTTTTCTCAAAACAGTAGCTGGTGACTCTCCATCTCATTCAGCATAAATGCCAAAGCCCTTATTACGGCCTACAAGGGTTCATGGTCTGAGAGCACTATGAAGTCATCTCCTGCTACTCTCCATCTTGTTTATTCCACTCTAGCCTCACTGGTCTCAATGTGGTTTCTCTAAACACATTCTCACTTTGGACTAGCTGTTCTCCCTGGCTGGCACTCTTTACAGATGCCTTACTCCCATACTTTCATCAGTCTTCACTCAAATAACGCTTAGCAATGAGGCCTTCCTTGGCCAATCTATCTAAAATTATAATTGATTCACATTTCCTATCTCATTCCATACTTTAAATTGTGGATAGGTGTGGCTCATAACACATACCCTGAACTGAGTACTTGTTAGGTGTGTGAGGGGTGCGTGCATGTGTGTGTGTGTGTGTATGAGCATTTTGTCATTATTCAGACATGGCTTTGTTTAACTAGGTGCACCGAGCTGAGTACAGTTTTCTTTGTTCACCTAGTTCTCCCCTTTGTCCATACACATATGGGATTATTTTAGGACTTTCCATTCTGTTTCATTTGTCTAGCTGTCTATTCTACCACCAATACCTTACTGTAATTTTTAAATAAATCTTGATACTAGTAGTTTTATTAAGATTCTCAATTTGTTTTCTTCTACTTGGTTATTTGTGGTCTTTGGAATTTCCATATGAATTCTAGAATCAACTTGCCAATTTATAGAGGAAAAAGAGTTGGATTTTTTTATTTTGAAGAGAAGTGACATAACATTAAGACTTCTCAACCATGATTATGGTACAGTCCTTCATTTATTTAAGTCTTTTTAAATTTCTTTCCATGATGCTTTACAGTTTTCTGTATGGAAGACTTGCATATCCCCCTTTTTTTTTTTAGGTATGGAGATTAGCAATTGAACCTGGGACCTCGTAAATGGGAAGCCAGCACTCAACCACTGAGTCATATCAGCTCCCCTAAGTTGTTTGTCTATTTGTTATTTGTCTTTGTTTTTTAGGAGATACTGGAAACTGAATCTGGGACCTCCCATGTGGAAAGCCAGCACTCAACTGCTTGAGCCACATTTGCTCCCATTCACATCTTATTTTTTAAAGATTTATTTATTCCTCCATCCCTCATAGTTTGCGCTTGCTGTCTGCTTGTCTTCTTTTTTTAGGAGGCACCGGGAACCAAACTTGGAACCTCCCATGTGGGAGGGAGGTGCATAATCACTTGAGTGCCTGTTTGTTGTGTCTCTCATTGCGTTTCCTCGCTGTGTCTCTTGGTTGCGTCATCTAACTGCATCATCTTGTGTCAGCTTGCCCTGCTAGCCCATCATGTCAGCTCACTGTCTCGCTCATCTTCTTTAGGAGGCATCAGGAACTGAACCTGGGGCCTCCCATGTGGTAGGCAGGAGCCCAGCTGTTTTTGCCACATCTGCCTCCTCATGTCTTTCATTAGATTCTCTTCCCTATGTATTTACTCTTTTGTGATGCTCAGAGAAACTGTATATGAATTTTTTTTTCATTTTTTGTTTGTTCCTGGTATATAGAAATATGATTTTTTTTGCCTATTAATATATTTTTGTTTCTAAATGTATATATCCTATCTTCCTAATTACATAAAAACCTTTTTAAAGGCAGACATCTTACATTACACCTCTTTCCATTTTTAGGGACGGGCACAGAGCATTCTATATACAGCAATTACTCAATGAAATATTTGACAGTAGGAAATTTTTCCCAAAGACAAGTAAGTCATTGGCAGGTAAAAAATTAGATTGTCATGTAAGGAAACACCTCCAGATTTTCAAAAACACCATTAAACTACAGAATTATCCATATTTGCCACCACAGAGACAATCAATGATTCTGTTTGATCTGTCTGCAAATATGTGACTAAATGTGTACAGCTCACTATATAAATAATAATTCCACAAGGTAAAGTGCCTCCTACTTGTCAAATCCTTTCATTATTTTATTTAATTTTAATTACATTCTCTTAAATTATCTGACTGGTATAATTACATGAATATCCATTAGTAAGCATGAAAACAACTAACAGCATCCATTTGGTAGGAAACGGGAAAGAGCTGCTTTGATACTGATATTGATTCCTTTAGTGTATGACAATTTAAATGGGATTTCTTTGATTTCTCCTCCTCTCTTACCTACTCCAACAGTCTTGAATGTTACTCAAAAGGAACTTTAAAATTTAGCTTAAAATAGCCTTATCTGATGTTACATTGTATAAGACAGACATCAAGACAACATCAGTAGCTGTGTGAACAGAACACATCAAATCACTCAATACTAAGTTACCACACATACTGGCTCCCCTACGAATCTCAGTGCTTCAACGAGATCACTTAATGCTCCGTTTTGAGAATTTAGAGACAAGAAATAAAGCCAGAAACAAGCTATCAACCAGCTTGCCTAAGAATGTACAACAGCAACTTTAATAGTGCACAGGTAAATTCTCTCTATAAAATAACTTTGCCGTCACTTTGTTACAAATACATACCTCTATTATGACCTTTAACTCTCAGTCATCATGCTATCGATTCCAACCTGCTTACTTAACAGGAAATGCAAGCTGTTTTGTTTTACTGTAATACTCGACGATAAATCCATAAATCATCCAGTAAAAGCTAGGAATTTCTTTTCTTTTATTACTAGCTTACCCAGTTTGGTGACGCCCTCTGGCGGGTAATCAGGAAACTGACCCTCGGAAGGGACACTGACAGTTCTCCTCAGGCATCGTCCTTTGGTGGAATCTGACTGCTGCTCCAGTCCCCCCTCTACAGGTATCTGGGTAACCAAAAGAAAAGACATGAAACTTAATAGTGAACTTGTTATAACTACTTTCGGAATGAATAATACTTTTAGTCAATGAAGAAAGGAGTATGTAATCAGCAGAGCAAAATAGAAGAAATATAGAAAGAAAGTATACATATGAGTAATTAATTAACCTCTTTTCAGGAAGCTTTTAAAAAGAAAACTGAAAGATCAGGAAAGGTGAGTATGTAAATTAGCTTATATGAAGTATATAAAATCATATCCAGGTGTGTACCTGCTTTGGGAGCTCTGAAAACAAAACACTCACACAAAGAAAAGCTACTTTTATATCTGAAACTGGTTTGTTCACAAGCTTCAACTTTACCTGAGAGTCACTGGTAAACAGAAGTAAAGTTAATTAGAAAGATTTAGCTTCAAACTTCTCTTAAAAGATTTTTTTAGAGGAAGGGAGCAAGATCACCCAACTTTTCTTCAATTTTCAAAGCAAGCATTTTGAGATAGTTAACAAAATACATTTTTACTAGCACTTTATATAGACAACTATATAAAATGTCACATTTTCTTCCAAATGTGAGATTAATTTTTTAAATTGTTTCAGGAACATATCAAATTTTGTATATGTGGAATAACCATGAATAGTAAAATAAAGAACTAAAAGTTTTTCAGCAAATAATCATTGTAGCATAATGTGATGGGGCTCTAAACGCTTCATTTTTTTTGGAATACTAAAAGACCAGGTTATTTTAGTTTGGGGGCAGACAACAAAGACTTTTCACAAGGATATATATACATATTACACATATATAAAATTTTTTTAGACAAGTTGTGGTCTTACAAAACAATCATGCATAATGTGCAGAATTCCCTTACACGACTGCTCCACCAACACCACCATTGTTGTGGAACATTTGTTACAGATTATGAAAGAACATGATCAGAATTTTACCACTAACTATGGTCCACAGTGTATGTTTGGTATATTTTTTCCATGCAACCCCTATTATTAACACTATGTACTAGTATTATATTTGTTATAGTTCATGAGAGAACACTTTCATATTTACACTGTTATTCACAGTCCATCCTACATAACATGGTTCACTTTGTTACACAGTCCATGCCTTGTACACTCTATTCAAAGTGTACATTCAGTGGCTCTCACTTTCATCATAGAGCTGTGCAGTCACTGCCCCAGTAAACCTTTGAACATTTTTCTTAGTCCAAAAGGAAAAAACCCATACCCCTCATTACTGACTCTTAGCATTCATATAATACTTTCTTCAACAATGATGTAAGAATATTACAATATTGCTGTTAACTATAGTCCATAAGTTACTTTAATTGTATTTTTCTCATGCATCACCATATTTCATAAGGATATTTTAACCAGAATTAATTACAAATTGTACTGGTCACAACTTAAATGTTTTGGCAAAATATGTCAGACACAAATGCTAATTTCTAATTTCTAATGACTCCAATATTGTTTTTGACTCATTTCAATATAATGACTAACACTAAGTTCTTACTATGTGCAAGGCTAAGGAATTTACATGTGTGACATTATGAGGGTGGCGTTATTGTTATTATTCCCTTTTTACAGATGAAGAATTATTTATTTCTCCAAATGATTACAATGCACACATATCACCTGAATTGATATGGCAAAACTGGGACAGCTGTAGGATTAAGAGCATTGTCTTCTGCTTTGTCTCCGAAATCCATCTCCTATGACTGGGGCCAAGATGATAGCAAGGGAACCTCTCTCTGTGTTACCAAGATTTGGAGAACAAACTCTTAATGCCTCCATAAAGACTGAGAAATTTCACTCCCTTTATAGGCCCCAAAATTCCCAAATTTTTCTTTATTACAACTACGATTACTGTTTGCACAATAAGAAATTGAAAGGCAGAATTAAGAAAAGTAAAATTCTTTAAAAAACTGAAACCAAATAATAGCATCAGTAATAACACGAATGCTTCCAAAAGTACTCTGTAACATAAACCTTTACAAACAGTAATCTAAGTCATCTATCCCTTTCAGGATGGAAATTTTATTATCTCTACTTAAATAATTAAAAGAGTAGCACCAAGAGGTCAAATGACTCCCTCTAATTAAGAAAGACAAAAATGTATCTCTTACCTGCCTTAATAATAGGAAAGAATGGGGGTAAATGTAGATAAAATAGTTTGAATCTTATACAAATAGTTGAACCTAAATAAACAACTTTTTTGGCAGTGGTTCTAAAACAGTCTATTATCTGAAATAATGAAAGTCTAAGCAGTAAAGAAAAAAAAAGGTAGTGATTGTTGGTGTTTAAGAGAATTATGGGAAGCAGATTTGGCTCAACAGACAGAGCATCCACCAACCACATAGGAGGTCCAGGGTTCAAACCCAGGGCCTCCTGGCCTGTGTGATGAGCTGGCCCACATGCAGTGCTGATGTGCGCAAGGAGTGCTGTGCCACGCAGGGTGCCCCATGTGCAAGGAGTGTACCCCTCAAGGAAAGCTGCCACGTGCAAAAAAAGTGCAGCCTGCCCAGGAGTGGTGCCGCACACACAGAGCGCTGAAACAGCAAGGTGACACAACAAAAAGAGACACAGATTCCTGGTGCTGCTGACAAGAATGCAGGTGGGCACAGAAGAACACACAGCGAATGGACACAGAAAGCAGACAATAGAGAGGGGAAGGGGAGAGAAATAAATTTAAAAAATAAAATAAAATAAAATTTTAAAAAAATTATAAAAAAAAAAGAGAGAGAGAGAGAATGATGACCTGTGCTTTTTTCCTGCGGAAATTTATAAAGGCCATATCCAGGAAAAAGTAGGGAATGGCCCCTATTACCATTATTTTATCTCTACCATATCTAAAGAGGAGATGGATAAAATAAGCAAAGTTTTTATCTGAGCCTAAAATTCACTCATAAATACTTTCTTGAAGTTTCAATGTAGGCTCTTCATTTCATTGATTCTTAAAATATGATCAAAGATTTTATTCAAAATATTACTCTTAAAGGTTAGGACATTTTATCTCTCACTTAGAATATAAGGGAAAATAGATAGTTTTGGCCTATATTCTAAACACTAATTTCTTAAACAAGAATAATTTACTTTTCCAACAACATAGATTGCTTCTTAGCTAAAATATTTTAAAAGGATATATTGATCTATTCCTTTATAATTGCAGGGATCATATTTCAAGTGCAGGTCACAAATCTTAATATACAGCTGAAGAGAATTAATCAATTTTAGAAAGAAGTTTTTAAAAGAACAATTTCTCCATCTTGATTGTGCTAATTTAGTTTACTAGCTCACATTTACTTGTTTATACTGAATTGCTCTTAAAAAACTGTGTATCCTCCAGTTTTTGTTAACATGAAAGGGAAAAAAACCCTCTTTAGCTTTGCACTGTACTTCTGAGTGCACTTTCCTCAGGAAAAAAATTCAAGCATCTTAATTTCATTCCCTTTTAGATGAGAAAAGTTAAAAAGACTGTAGTAAGGAGAAATGAATGACTTCTTATGCTTCTAAGATATATTAACAGCAAAGTCAAACTCTCACCTCCTAGTCCTCTTTTAGTCCAAACTATTTATGATCATGGAAGAGCAACAGGACAAATCAATCAAGTTATTGAGAAAACTGTGTGCATGCGCGTGTGTATATATATTCTTTAAAAAATTATTCATATATTTTTATAAATAAAAATATATTTTATAAATAAAAATATATTCATATATTTCCTGCAAAATTACTATTTTGTATATTTCAATTTCAATCTGAGCACAGAAGAACTGGATAGTCAAGTAAAGGAAATCAGGATTATGCTAATTAGCAAAAGAAAGTTCCTCTTAGTACTTTTCCTTAAAATATGCTAAAATGATGCTCAGGATTCTTGCATCCTTACAAGAAAGGTTCCTCATCTCCCTTAACCTCTTAAGGCAGTGATTTTCCAAAGCAAGTTGGTTCAGGTACCAACAGCATCAGCATCACATGGGAATTTGTTAGAAAAGCACATTCTCAGGCCCCACCCCAGACCAACTGTCTTAGTTTGCCACAGGTCTTCCAATGCAAAGCACCAGAAATGGGTTGGCTTTTATAAGGGGAATTTTATTTAAGAGAAAATCTTATAGTTCCGAGGCCATGAAATGTCCAAATCACAGTATCAGCAGAGATACTTTCTCACCAAAAGCCATGTGCTGACAGATACTGTAGTCATACCATGTGGTGAGACAAGATGGTGGTCTGCTGGTCTCTTGCTACTTTCTTCTGGAGCTCAGCTGTGAGCAATCAGGCATCTCTCCTTGGGCTTCATCTCCTTGAGCCTCTCCAGGCTTCTCTGTCTTTCTGCAGCTATAGGAGAACCTGGAGTCCTCTCTGTCACAGAGCAAGGTCAAAAGGGCAGAGCTCCCTTTTCCTGTGTCTCTCTTTCTCTGTGTCTCCATTTATATCAGACCAGCAAGAGGACGGAAACTCAACCTGAGGCACACCTCACTGATGTAGTCCAATCAAAAGGGTATCACACACACAGGAAAGGATTAGTTCAAAAACATAATATTTTCTTTCAGGGATTCATAAAAGAACTTCAAACTGCCCCACCTACTGAATCAGAAATGCTGGGGTAGGATTTAGTAATGTGTTTTAACAAGACTTTCAAGTGATTCTGGTGCTTGCTAAAGGTTGAAAACCTCTGCCTTAAGGTGTTGTTTTCTCTCCTACCTATCTGCACTAAATATCTCAAGGTATCATCTATAACAGAGGTTTTTAATTTCAGCTATAAATCATAATCATCTAGGGTCCCCCTCCTTGGCATTCTGAGTTAACTGGCTAGAGTGCCCTGAGTATTAGGATGTTTAAAAGCTCCAGAGATGACTCAAATATGCAGCCAAAGTTGAGACCCATTGATCTATACTCAGTCCTCCAGCTCTTAACCACCAATTCTAATAGGGGAGGGCATAAATAAATCACTCAGTTTTACAATTTCTGCATTTTGAGCCATGATCTTTCTGCTATCCCAGCTGGATGCCCATGGTGTTAAAAGTTTTATGGAGGCATTTTGGGGACTTGGAATTGTCCTGAATGACACTGCAATGACTGATACAGGCCATTATATATCTTGCCATAACCTACAGAATGGAGTGGGAGAGAGTGTAAACTACAATGTAAACTACAATCCATGCTAGTGGCAATGCTCCAAAATGTGTTCATCAATTGCAATGAATGTACCACTCTAATGAAAGAAGTTATTAACGTGGGGAGGTGTGGGGAGTGGGGCATATGGGAATCCCTTATATTTTTTTATGTAACATTTTATGTAATCTAAGTATCTTTTTAAAATAAATTATATATATATATATATATATATATATAAGTTTTAAGGAGGACTCTTACTGGCAGATTTAGACCTCTATCATTGCCACTAGAATCTCTTCTGTTCTCAACACTTCAGGGGCCCCAAGCAAGTGCAGTTCAGTCCTGGCCAAAGTCTAGTATCCTGGCCAGCAGATTCTAGTCCCTTCAACTACAGAATTCCATCTTCTTTCACCTCTGCTCAGTGGGACAACTGCCCTCTGCTTGGTCTCCAGATGGCTGCACCACAGTCAGGAATGGCACACAGGCAGGCAGCCAAGATCATGGTCTTGTCTGCTTATTGTACAATACCTGAAAACGGTTGTCTCATATATTTTGTCCAGTTTTATGTTTACATTGGGAGGGCTAGTCTTCTCCCAGTTACTCCATCATAGATGGTACTGGAAGCCTCTTAGCATCTCTTATCCAAACTACTCCAACCATCTCTTTGCTGGTATCTGCCTCTGAGGTTCTGCTCCTTAAATCTTTCCTTTACATAATCAGAGTGATATTTCTAAAATGTAAATGATTGTCATTCTGAGACTTAAAGCCCTTTAATGACTCCTCTTTGCCTCTAATAGTGGTTTTCAAAGGAGTGAGGTTATATTTGTGTGTGGGAGTGGAGTGGGTATGTTGGGGATGGTAGTGTATCTCTCTCTTTCAACTAGAGCACAATTCTCAGTCTACCTGTTGTATAGGGTGTCTACATAAGCTTTCCTATAAAGAAGGGGTTCTTCTTTATAGGAAAAGAGAATTTAAAAATGACTAAACTATAGAGTGAAGCCAAGTTCCCTAACATAGTACACAAGGTCTTCCACAGTCTGGCATCTCTCTGTGTCCAGCCTCAGACTCTACTCTTCAGGAACAACTAACTGCTTCTGTTTCCCTACTATATTCCCTATTTTGTATTTCAGTGCCTTTACTTAGTTTATTCTCTCAGCCTGAAATACTTTCCCTCACTTTCTTTTCTACCCTGTACCTACCAGTAAATTCCTATTCACGCTAACACTTAGATCATCTCTTCCAGAATCCCCTCCCCTGCTACCAATCACAAAGGGTTAAGTACATCTCCCTTAGGCTCCTCTAATAATATATCTTTCTCTATCACTGTGCTCATTACATTGAATTATAATTAATCCTTTATGTGACTGATTCCACATAAGGATCCCCAAGCCTTAAATTAGCTCCAACCCATGAATGAATGAATGAATATTTGATAAGTGGGGAAAATTTTGACAAAAGAAGAAGCGTAACATCAGCCAAGAAGTTAGTAAGTATAAGACTTTTTTTTTTGAACAGGGAGTAGGCCAATTTAGCTAAAGCCTCTGAAGATAGAGATGTGAGGCAGAATATCAGGCCATGCATAATTCAAGGAAGCCACTCAAGTTTTTTGATCAAATCAGTGGTAGTCTCCTAACTGGTGTGTTTCTTTCCCATTGCTTCTTTTGGTACATCCTACAGATTAATTTCATAACACAAAACCCTTCCTTTCATAAGCTTGTTTGGTAATTCCTGTTTGCCAATATCTTCATGACATATTTAGTTAGAGCAAGGTTCTTTAAAATAAATGGAGTTCTATTCTATCCAGTTTACTTGTTTATTTATCAAAGGCTAGTTTAAAAAATATTTATTTGTCTTATTTCCACAGCTAAATTTGTTATGAGGAAGAGAGAGGAAAAAGGAAACAGGCCTTATTCTTTTTAGCATTTAACACAATGAATACACCTACAGGGGAAGCTTATATATCTCTTGAGTAACTTGAAAGTGGTTCTGAATGAAATGTATCATAGGTTGTTTACCCCAGGAAAAATAGCAATTGATTTTTTTTTTTTACTTTTTGGACAAAGCTTCTCTGCTATTTCGAATTTTCATCAATATATCTGGGTGAAAAATACTGCCTTCCAAAAGCAAGAAAAATATTTTTAAATATTTTAAAGTTGCATTATTACTGCCTTGCTACCCATACATTAGCATCCAGCTTTAAGAAATTCCAAGTACAGACAAATGAAACAAATTTACCCTGTCCTGGTGGCTTGTTATTGCCAAGAGAAAGAAACTCACAAACCACCTTTCTTTATATTTTAACACTGTACTGATTTCCTCCCAGAATGGTTAACAATCTTTTTCACTACCATTTCCTTCAGCTCCTTAATTTCTATTTCACTTGGTCTTATCTCTTGCAAGTAAAACGGAACTCAAAAAGACTTCCTACACTCCCTCCCCTTGAATTTGGTTAGTGCCAAGTCAGCTGGGGCCTTTCCTGGCACTAAGGCAGGGAAGGATATTTCATAACACATAAACAATGTCTATTTGGCACAATTTGCATGAAGCAATTTACTGAACCAATGAATCATTTCACAAGGTGATACCTCTGGCAGATTTCTTCACCATTCCACCCAGATCCTCCCTTCTGCTACATTTTGCTACATTCCCAAATGGGTAATTGGTGTATTTAACTTTGCCCATGTATATTCACCAAAAAGACTCTTTCCCATTTCTGACAGGAAACATGCAGAGTTAAGAGAGATCATTAAAAGATCCCACACACTGACTTAACACATAAGTGATACTAAACTAATATAATCCTCCTACGTTCCAGCAGTGTTTGGCTAAAGATTCCATTTAAATCCTTACTGAACCTTTTTAATTGATCTTTATAACACAGCAATAAACACCCCCGTGATTAGCAGATTAGGGTTTAAAACAACCTTTTAAGATAATTTTAGCAGGAAATTCCTTAACACCTCCTTTCAAGAAACACTAAATTGTTCAATGCAAAATTTCAAGGCCAAGTCTTATACTCTCCATTAAAGTGTGGCTGAAAGGTAGAAGAGTAACAGCATATTCTGGAACTTCCCACAAAAAAGGCTTTCTAATCTTTCCATGTAATGAAATTAACAGAATATTAAATTTATTATTTGGGTAGCAGGTGCAGCGATAGCTTAACATTTTCTTTTCCTAGAGCCTTAATTCAATTATTGCAGTTTAATAATGACAGAACATAATCATCTGTTTCAGCATTTTAAACTTTTTTTAAAACTTATCATCCCTTACCTGGTCTACTGCAGTAATCTCATAATTTGTCTAACTGCTTCCAATCCCTTCTCCTTTCACTCAATTTCCTGTATGATCAACAGTTATTTTTCTAAAAAGCAAATATGGTGACGTCATTGCCCTAATAAATACTTTTCCGTGGTCCTGATCATTTCCAGAATAAAGTACAAGTTCCTTAGCATGGCCTTCAGGGCCCTTTACTATTTGGTTCTTGCCAGCTATTGCTCTTTCCCTTGCAAACTGTTTTCCAAGAACTCTGAATATTTTGCAGTTTGCCAAAGAGAAATAAGATATTTCTTGACTTTGTATCTTTATATATATATATTTGGAATGCCCTTCCCTTTTTATCCTGCTGGTGAACTTTTACATGTCCCTTAAGACATGGTCTAATCATAACTTTCTCAGTAAAACCTCTTTTTGTCATTCTCCACTCCAGGTCATAACTCACCTAGGGCATATTTCAATTTATCATTCCCTTGGGGTCAATATTGCTGGTTATGTTATAATTTTTAACTTACCTCAATGTGTCCCCAACAAAACTACATTTGTGTGACCACAATACTTCTGTGAACACACATAACAGGTGCTCAATAAATAAAGATGGAATCACTTATTCGACTATGGAAAAGCACCTTTTATACAATTTTTCTTCTCTTTATTATCCAGCTTTAGAAAAAATAAGGAATATGCTCTGGGTATATTTATCACAGCAAAGAAAGATGGATGAGAAGATTCACCTCCTCTCAGACTTAAAATAAGGAAATACACATTTAGGAATCAAAGTTTGTAAGTTGGCTTTTTCAACATTCATCCAACAAATATTTACTGAGAGTTTACTCTGTGTCAGGAACTTATCAAAGAAATGTGGGAAATAGCATTGAATAAAAGAGATACAATCCATGCCCTAAAGCTTAACTTCTAGCAGGGGAGAAAGACAATAAACAATAAACATAATAAATAAATTATATAGCATTTTAGAAAGTGAAAAATACTCTGGAAATAAAAGCAGAGCCAGGAAACTAGATCAGAAGGTCTGTATGGAGATGCAGGGGAGGGCTTGCAATTTGGAATGGGTCAGTCAAGGTTGGTCTTACTGAACAAGTGGTTTATAAGCTAAGACATGAAGGAGGTGAGGAGGTGGGTCATGCAGATATCTGAGGGAAGAGGTTCTATGCAGAGGAAAAGTCTAAAATAAGTCCTTGAGGTAGAAGTATGCTTGATGTGCTCAAAGAATAATGAGGAAGCCAGAATGGCTGGAGGGTAGTGAGTTGGGGAAGAAGTTTTTGGCCTTGAACCTTTAAAGAACAGAATTGCGGTTAATGGAGATGGGACTGACCTCTGCAAGACTGGGAGGAAAGATTAGAGGTTCAGTCTGGGAAATGCTGGAAATATTCATTATTGATTCAAATGGAGGTGTGTAATGAGCAGATGGATATAAGAGCCTAGAAAAGAGAGCTGTATAGGCATAAGATTAAAATTAGGAATTATCAAGCATTACAGAGTATTAAAAATCACAAGACTGGATGAGGTCCTTAAGGAAATAAGGGATAAAGAATGAACTCTGAGACACTCCCAAGCTAAGATTTGGAGAGAGGAAGAGATATCTGCAAAGAAGAGTTAGAAGGAACTGCTAGAGAGGCTGGAAAAAAACTAAGAGGCTACAGTGTCACAGAAGCCAAGTGAAGAAAGTGATTTCAGGAAAAGAAACAAGTGATCAACTGCATTAACTGACACTAACAGATTCAGTAACATGAGGACTAAGACTTGACCTCTGAATTTAGCAAAGTGGAGGTCACCAGTGAGCTTAAAAAGAGCAATGTGTCAGAGTACGTGGGTTGAGACTCTGACTAGAGTAGGTTTTACAGAAAATGAAAGGAGAGGAATTCGAGACAATGCATGTAGAAGTTTTGAGAAATTTTGCTGCAAAAAAAACAAAGAAAGGTGTAGTAACTGGAAGCAGGTTTATTTTTCTTTAAGTAAGGGAGAAATAACAGTATGCTGATAGGAATGATCTGGCAGAAAGCAAAAAAAAAAACTAAAGACATAAAAATTGCTAATGATATATCCTAAAATTGAAGCATTGCTGGAAACATACTTTTGGATATGGAAGAAGTGGTAGAATTGGCACAAGTGGAGGGGCTGCCCATAGGAGAATGGACTGTTCAACCATAGTTAATGGAGGAAAACAGTCGCTAGATGATGGGTAGACATGGTAATTGGAGTTTTCAGAAGCACTCTTCTAAATGCTTAATTTTTTTTTTCAGCGAAGTAGGAAGCAAAGTAATCAGCTGTAAGTGGAGGTTTAAGGAGAGGAGAAGGTGTGAAAAATGATCTTGGAAATAATTTTGGACTGAGCTACTCAAAGTGTGGCTCAAAGTCCTATGCTGTTCTGCAAATTGTTAGTTACTGGCCCTAGATAAACAAGGAAGTATAAACAAGAAGAAGAAAGTATAGGCAGAAAGTATAGTGTGTTTGCCTGCTATGACTGGTGCATTTGTCCTGTTTTATAGCATACTTTCAATGAACATGTACAATTTCTATAATCCTATTCCTTCTTTTTCTGTGTTATGATTATTTTGGGTATATTTACTGAATTGTAATTTCAAACCTGTTAATTCTAATAAAAATTTGGATTTGGATTTATGTCTTTTTAAAATTTCATTTTCCTGAACAATTCATTTTATTGTATTTTATTGTCCACAATGAACAAAGAGGGGGAAAAACTGTTCCTTCACTATAGATAGATTAAAAAGCAATAGTCTAGGAAAGTGGAAAAGTAAATGTACTAGGAAAATTAGGATAATGTTTTGTGATTGGCGAGTAGTGTTAAGGGTTCAAGTGAGGTTTACAGTTAAGAGTTTAAAGTAAGACCATCAACATGGTAGTGTGATTTTTTCAGATGTATAAAGCTACATGGATGCAGGGCAGAGTAGATGGGAAGTGGGATTTAACTGGGCTATTGCTTTGTCAAGTAAGTAGATGAAGCAAGAGAAGAGCAAGGAAGTTGAAGGAGTGGTTAGAATGATTGACCATGGAATTCAGGGTGGGTAAGAGGAAAAGGAGACAAGAGAGGTATGAAGGGCAGGAAGGTATCAGGATCAATGGACTGTAGGTCCCTGGCAGGTTGAAGGATTGTTGGAACAAGGAATCAACTAGAAGGATAGGAGGTGATGATCAGAGATGGGATGCACACAACACAATATGACAGAGTTATAGTGATAAGATGGGGTAGAGGAAAAGATCCTTAGAAGAGAAGAGTCAAAGGAACTGAGAGCAGGTGTGTTGAAAGGATCATTTCTGTGTAGATTGAAATCATCAAAAATTAAGCCTGGAGTAGTGTTGAACATAATGATATTGGGAAACAAGCTAAAACCAACAACAAAAAAAGAGCAGGAGTGAGCTGGGATCGAAAGATGATTAAAACATGAGGTTCAAGGTTAGGACTGTTTTGGGGAGATGAGGGTGAAGAGACATGAAACAGTGATCAAAGGAGAAAGTTATCTACTCCAGGCAGCATGGTATGAGGGCTGTGGGGGGAAATAGCCATCACTTGAGAGGACTTCATGGGAGATAATGTCTTCAGAGAAAATTCCCATTAGACCAAGAAGTTAAGGAATGCCTTCAGAAAAGAGGTGGTAGAAATACCTTATTTTGCTGCTGATGAGCTATGAGTTGCAGAAGCACAGTGAAAAGGTTTTAAGAGGTGGGGAAAGATGAATGGAAGTCAGGGACAGAAAAGGGGATATACATGGGGATTAGAATGTGGGAGATGAGAGTTTGCCGGGTGTTTAGGGTTACTTATGATGACTGGCATAAAAAGAGATAAAGCATAAAACTCGTTGTTTTAGAAAATTATTTGTCATGAAGAGCTGTTTTAAGACACAAAAGAGGGCCTGGCAACTTTAAAGGTGTATAAAAAAAAATTGGCAGAGTCTCAAAAAAAAAAAAGAGGGCCTGGGCCTAGGCTACTCAATTAATCAGACATACTTAACCAACTAATAATAAGCATGTCATAGCCTCTTGTCCTTCTGCTATCTATCTTTAGGCTATTTCATTTCGTAGAGTACTAAACTGAATAAAATGTAGGTAAGGGCAAAAAGATGGTAAATAATCTGCTTATATCACTCCTGATTAATACCTTTGATTTAAAAAAACAGCTGACAGAGTAGATTGGTTAAAATGAGCATTTTTAATTATCTGGTTATTCAAATTGGATAATTAGACATTTCTACACTAATATTCACTCTATCAATTTTTATTCCATATCTACTTAATGTAAACACAGTGACAAGCACTAGACTTTTAGAAAAGGCTGATATTTATTAAATTATTTGAATAAAATATAATAACAATAAAATATTGGAATAGGATCATGGGTAGGGAGATGTTAACAAAAGTAAGCACATTTTTCAGTGGCTGGAAAAGAATAAGTTTTTCATGGAAGGCACATTATCTGGGCCCTTACACATACATTGTCTACTAAAATAAGAAACTGAAATTGCTTTTAGGTTAGAATCTTATCTTTACCATACTATAAAGTGCTAGGCAAGAGAAGGGAAGAAAAGAGAAGGGATGGGGTAAAGAGGGTATGGAAAAGAAACGGTACAGGTAATGGGAGATCGGAGGGGAAAGAGTGAAGATAAATGGAAATAAAAACTAGGTTATTTCAGGAATTCAGTCAGAAAAGGAAAGTAGCTTTCCTCAATAATCTCCATCTCACCTCCTTCTCTTTGTTGAGCAACACCAACTGGCTGTCTGTGAGGATGCAGTACTTGCGCTCCCATGTTGTTGTCTCAGTATATGGTGACTGACCACAAGACAGACGGTGAGTAGGTGGCCCTTTCACATCTGTTTGACAAGAGAGAAAAACAAAAGTGATGAATCACTTTTCACGTTTACTAAACCAGTATAAAAACGTAAGATTCTTTGAAAACAAATCAAGAGATGAGTATAAATATGAACCCCATGGTAAACTGAATACTTACCTTTTAAGAAAATTGAAACAAATAAAAACATCTTTAAGAATAAGGAAATTTGGCTCTACAGCCTTCAGAGAAGAACTCAACAAAGAACTGCTAGCACAGCTTGACACAGGCATCACCACTATACCTGCATTAAAATAATGGGAGGCTGCTTCAGATCTAAACCAGTATCATTCAAAATAAAAAGGTGGGGGTAAATCAGAGACAAGAGCACAGGATACATTCTCAGGTCTTTGGGAGGAAAACGATGCCCCATATACACTCTGAGAATACTGCTGACTTGGAACTGAGTGAATTTATTGGCAGACCATGCCTTCAAACGACTTTATTTTGAGTCACTTATAAATGTTAGAAATATTTAAACTATAGCATCATATTACCACTAGAGGCCAGTAAGATCTTAAAAACATAGAAAACAATTTCCAACAAGTAAAGATCTAAATGTACAATCATATGTATCAAAGATGGAGGTATGGAATAGCAAAACAAAATGTCTCATTTCTTTCTAAATGTCTCATTTCCTTATAAAATATAAAGTGATTATTATCTCTGTTACTGTAAATTTGGCATGAACTGTTCACTCAACTTTTGGACTGTTACGAAACTTGGAACATTATCTTAATCATGGATAAATTAAATAAGGACTTTATGACAGTTCAGTATATATTAAATAAGTTATTTAGCCACTATGGACTAATTTCTCTAAGGAATACACTGCAGGGATTCTTTATAACAATTTAGTGATTATGCTGGATGAGCAACGCAAACTGAAGTGACAGATCAGAAAACAAATACACATGAGGGCAGGAGAGTTGTAAATCATAAATAAGCACAATATATCTATTAGACGGGTATTTTTCAACTGGCCTTATCATGGCTTTCTGCAGATTTTTTGTCTTTTGTCACAGATGATAATATTCCTGGTACAGACTTCAAGGAAATCCCAATGATTTCCTATTTGTGTTATTCTATAATTATCTATATATATGCATAATTATAGCCATATTTACATAGAAATTTAGCAAGTGAGTAATCAGGGCAGGTAGGCACATTTCTCTTCTTACACCCACAAGTTAGACACATACATGTCTAACATCTTCATTGTTTCTTCTGGCTTAACTCGATTTCCTCTCTATTCAAACTTGTTTTGCATCTTTTGGGGACCTTATCAACTGCCCCAACAAATAATTCAAGGTCAAAGAATCATTGTTCTAGTAGGGCTTAGTTAGACATGTTGCTAATTCTTAGAAGTTCACACTTTCTTCTTTCTTTTTTTCTTATTATCCTGCTTTTAACAACCTCAGCCCTCTGCACAGCAGGACACTACTCTGCTGTATCTATAGCTTCTTCATACCATCTTCCCCCTACTCCCAACTCTCCCTTTGCATTCACAGCAATTAAATTATTTTATTAGAATCATATCTTAAATTATTTTAAAGTATTCTTTGGAATTCAAATTTAAACTTTGTGATCCTTTTGACATAGGTAGGATATTTTTGCCTAAACCATGTCAAAGCTGATTTTTTTTAAAGATTTATTTATTTATTTCTCCCCCCCCCACTCTCCCTCCCCTTATCTGCTCTCTGCATCCATTCACTGTGTGTTCTTCTGTCCATTTGTATTCTCATCAGGAGGCACTGGGGATCTGTCTCTTTTTGCAGCGTCATCTTGCTGTGTCAGCTCTCCATGTGTGTGGCACCACTCCTTAGCGGGCTGCAGTTTCACACGGGGCAGCTCTCCTTGCACAGGCCACTCCTTGTGCAGGAGACACCTTTACGTGGGGGCATCCCTGCGTGGGCCAGAACTCCTTGCATGCAGCAGTATGGCACATGGGCCAGCTCACCACACAAGCTAGGAGGCCCTGGATATGGAACCCTTGGACCTCCTGTACGGCAGGCGGATGCTCTATCTGCTTCCCAAAATAGATTTTTTTTCAGAGTTGAATACCAAGACCATTTCAACGGAGAGGGACACACCTACTTTATGTGGAAATGGGGTGCTTTTGTGGCCTACAGAAAGTTTTCATTCAAATTACTAACTTTCTTACATAAGGTAGCTATAAGTGACCTAAACTGCCCACTGGAATTTAATTTGAATAGCAATCTTATGGTCTATACTAGGCTAGAAGATACCAATAGACCCTATTTCTAAAAATTAGCATAAAGGGATTCCTGGTCAACCAAGATGATGGTGTAAGACACTCTTGAGCACTGTGCACCCACAGAATCTTTGAAAAACTAGCAAAAACAGGTAGAGTTATCTTCCTCAAAAATCAGAAAAACAGTTACAGGGTTATAATAATTGGGCAAGTGCCTAATCAAGAAAATGAAGCTTTAAAAATGATAGAAGCAGCTTGTAGCACCCGTGTTGATCCCTATACTAACTCCTCCATGGCACTGTGTGGAGTCAGCCTAAGCTGCCACTGTAGGTCCCTGGTCATGTTTCAGAGAGAGTAGGGCAATACCTATGTGCATATTGGTGCCGATCTATCTGGTGGATGTATGAAAGACAACCAGGAAACCAGCTCACCCTCTTTGAACTTGCCCTGCAGGCAGAAATAGCTTATAGATAGCTAAAGAAGTGTAAAAAACAAGTCAAAGTGGCTTGGGCAAAGGATTACCTGTTTTTAAGACATACAACTGAGCAACTCACGGGGGGAGGGGAGAAGTGACAGTCTAACTCATAGGAAGTAGAAAGGACATTCAGATTCCTATAAAAGGGGGGATTCCACAAGCCCAGGACAAGAAGCGCATTCAAAAAAAGACAGAAGGGGAAGTGGACTTGGTCCAATGGATGGGGCATCCGCCTGCCACATGGGAGGTCCGCAGTTCAAACCCCGGGCTTCCTTGACCCGTGTGGAGCTGTCCCATGCGCGGTGCTGGTGCACGGCGGGAGTGCCGTGCTACACAGGTGTATCCCTGCGTGGTGGAGCCTCGCGTACCGGGAGTGCGCCCCGTAGGGAGAGCTGCCCAGCATGAAGGAAGGTGCTGCCTGCCCAAGGGTGGCACCACATGAGCAGAGAGCTGGTGTGGCAAGATGACGCAACAGAAGGAGACACAGATTCCTGGTTTCACCGATAAGGATGGAAGCGATCACAGAGGAGCATGTGGCGGGTGGACACAGAGAACAGACAACGGGGAGGGGGGAGCAAGGGGAGAGAAATAGATAAAAAATAAATATTAAAAAAAAAAAAAGACAGAGGGGACCCATTTCACTGTTGCCTAAGTCTGATCTTGTTGATAGAAGAGTTAAACTATGAAGGAGAGCACCAGACAACAGCATCAATTTGCACAACTATGAAGGGTGTTGTTTGCATTGCTGGTTTCTGGTAGCTGCTGGGACTCAATGAGATCTTTCTCATATCTCTAAGGTGGATACAAACTTAAGAAACAGACAGCTCAGGGACTAAATCCAAAAGATAACACTTTAAAATATTAAAATGTATAGCATGCAAAAAAGATTACAAGTCAAACAAAGGAACAGGAAATGATGAACCACCCAAAGGAACAAGATAAAAACCAAGGGGCAAAGACGGTCACTATATACTGATGGAGTCAATTCAACAAGATGACATAACATTTATAAATATATATGCACATAACATCAAGCTCCAAAATATGAGGCAAATATTGACAGATGTGAAGGGATAAATAGACAGTGCTATATTAATAGGAGATTTCAATACAACATTTTCAATAATGGACAAAATATCTAGACAGAGGCTCATTATGGAAATACAAGACTTCAACAACACTATAAGCCAACTAGACCTAATAGATATACAAAGAACACTTTACCCAATAACAGCAAACTACAAATTCTTCTTGAGTGTACATGGGTCATTCTCCAAGAAAGACCAAGTATTAGTCACAAAAAAATTCTGAATAAATTTTAAATACTGAATTCATAATATGCATCTTCTCCAACCACAATGGAATAAAGCTAGAAATCAATAAAAGAGCGAGAACTGGAACATTCACAAATATGTGGAAATAAAACAACATACTTTTCAACAAAAAATAATGGGGGAATCAACTGTGGCTCAATTGGTTGGGCTCCCATCTACAATATGGGAGGACCTGGGTTCGCGTCCCAGGGCCTCCTTGTGGAGGCAGGCTCGCCTGCACACCAGGGAGAGCCTCCGGTCTGCAAGCACCATGGAAAGCCGCCCAGCCTGCAGGCACCGTAGAGTGTTGCCGGCCCGCAAGCACCCCAGAGAACCGACTTAGCAAGGTGATGCAACAAAAAGGGAGACAAGTAAAAAACACAGAAGAGCACGCAGCAAATGGACACAGAGAGCAGACAACAAACAAGCCTCAGAGGGGGGAATAAATAAAAATATAAATACAGACACATGGAAGAACGCACAGCGAAAGGACACAGAGACAGACAGCAAGCAAGTCGCAAGGGTGGGAGCAGATTAAAAAAAAAGAAATTATTTTAAAAAAAAAGAAACATCAATGGGTTAAAGAGTAAAACACATGGGAAATTAGGAAATATCTTGAGGAGAATTAAAATGAAAATCTAGCATGCCAAAACTTATAGGATGCAGCAAAAGCATTGCTGATAGGGAAATTGTAACTCTGTTTACATTTAAAAAAAATAGAAAGATCTCAAATCACAGACCTAATCTCTCAACTGGAGGATCTAGAAAAGAAAAGCAAACTAAACCCAAAGCAAGCACAAGGAAGGAAATAACAAAGATTAGAATAGAGCTATATGAAATAGAGAATTTTTAAAAAAAAACAAAACCAAAAAATGATTCTTCAAAAAGATCAATAAGAGATACACTAACTATATGCCAAAATATTACATAGCCTAGAAGAAATGGACAAATTCTTAGAAACCCATAAACTGACTCATGAAGAAATCAAAGTTATCAAGAGATGAGTAACAAGTAAAGAGACTGAATCAGTTATCAAAAACCTCCCAATAAAGAAAAGCCCAGGACTAGATAGCTTCACAAGGAAATTTCACCAAATATTCCAAGAATAATTCACACTAATCCTGCTTAAATGCTTTGAAAAAATTGAAGAGGAGGGAACACTCCCTAATTAATTCTATGAGGCCAACATTACCTTCATACTTTCCCTATTTGAAGATGACATGATTGAATATATAGAAAAATCCACAACAATGCTACTAGAGCCAATACACAAATTCAGTAAAGTGGCAAAGTACAAAATCAACATGCAAAAATCAGTATTCTTTCTATACACTAGTAATGAGCAATCTGAAGAGGAAATCAAGAAAAAAAAAGTTGCTACTGAAAACAACTAAAATTCCATTTATAAAAGCAACTGAAAGAATCAAATATCTAGGAATAAATTTAATCAAGGATATAAAGGACTTAAACATCACTGAAAAATGTTTCAGTAAAGGACTTGGTTAAAATTTAACCAGGAGGTAAAGGACTAAAATATCACTGGAAGATATTTACAATAGCAATTAAAATTCCACTTACAACAGTAACTAAAAGAATCAAATATCTAGGAATAAATTTAACCAGGATGTAAAGGACTTATACATAGAAAACTAAAATATCACTGAAAGAAATTTAAAAAGACCTAAATAAATCAAAAGACATTCCATGTTCATGGATTAAAAGACCAAATATTGTTAAGATGTCAATTCTACCCAAAGTAACTTACAGATTCAATGTAATCTCAATAAAATTCCAATTGCCTGCTTTGCTGAAATAAAAAGCCAATCACCAAATTTATATAGAAGGTTAAAGTTCTCAAATAGCCAAAACCATCTTGAAAATGAATGAAGTTGGAGGACTCTCACTCTCCAATTTTAATGGCATAAAGAAAGACTTACAGGGAAGCAGATTTGGCTCAACTGATAGAGTGTCCACCTACCGCAAGGGAGGTCCAGGGTTCAAACCCAGGGCCTCCTAACCTGTGTGGTGAGCTGGACCATGCGTAGTGCCGATGTGTGCAAGGAGTGCCGTGCCATACAGGGGTGTTCCCCTCATAGGGGAGTGCCACACGCAAGAAGTGCACCCCGTAAGGAGAGCCTCCCCACGAGAAAAAAGCACAGCATGCTGAGGAGTGGCACCACACACACGGAGAGCTGACGCAGCAAGATGACGCAGCAAATTAGGGCTACAGATTCCCAGTGCTGCTGACAAGAATGCAAGTGGACCAAAAGAAGAATACACAGTGAATGAACACAGAGAGCAGACAATGGGGGGGGGGGGGGGGAACGGGGAGGGAATAAATGTAAAAATAATCTTAAAAAAAAAAAAAGAAAGACAGACTAATGGAATTGAGTTGAGAATTCAGAAACAAACATTCTATCTATGACATATTGGCTTTTAATAAGGGTATCAACATTCCACTATGTGGGGGAAAGAACAGTCTCCTCAATAAATGGTGCTGGGAAAACTGGAGAGCCATATTGTAAAAGAATGAAGGTGGACTCCTATCTCACACTATATACAAAAATTTTGGTAATGGATCATAATGATGGTAATACAATATTGGTAATGAACACCAATGAATTACATATTTGAGCATACTTAAAAGGGACAATTTTAGGTTGCATATATGTTTTTTTCATATATGTTACTAGAATAAAATTTAAAAAAATAGGACTGTACGACACAAACTGTGAGCACTGGTATAAACTATGGACTACAGTTAGTGTATTTAGGTAATATATTTTCATCAAGTATAACAAAGGGTTCCTTTTTAGACTCTTAAAAAATTATGGAGGTCCTCAAAAAACTTTAGCTTATATGGATTATAGCTATCAATACTTGCATATTAGAAATGAAAACTTGAGATATTAAAAAGACACCTATTAATTCATTTAAAAATAACAACCCATTTCATATTAACATAAAGCATATTTAATGAAATATAACTATTTTTCAAAACAAAAAATAATCTGAGAACAGTGACATTGTTTTCAATTTTTGCAAATCTCTCTAATGCCTGGCTGAATAGAAGACAGCTGGATTCTTATATTTGTTTCTATATTCAGTCTGATGCTTTATGATGTTTTAGTTGAAGTGTATGAAGAAAATCTGGAGGGAAGTGGATGTGGCTCAACTGACAGAGTGTCTGCCTACCATATAGGAGGTCCAGAGTTTGAACCCAGGACCTCCTGGCCCATGTGGTGAGCTGGCCCACATGCAGTGCTGCCACGCACAAGGAGTGCCATGTCATGCAGGGGTGTCCCCCACATAGGGGAACCCCATGCGCAAAGAGCGTGCCCAGCAAGGAGAGCTACCCTGTGCGCAAAGCACAGCCCACCCAGGAGTGGCACCGTACACAGGGAGAGTTGACGCAGCAAGATGACGCAACAACAACAAAAAAGAGACACAGATGCCTGTGCCGCCTGACGAGAATGCAAGCAGACACAGAAAAACACACAGGGAATAGACACAAGAGAGCAAACAATGAGGGGGGGGGGGTTAGAGGGGAGAGAAATGAATAAAAATTTTTTAAATCTTTAAAAAAAAAAAAGAAAATGTGGACTCATACAGATAGGTAGTTGGGAAAGGGAGGAGTATTTTAATAGCATTTTCAGATAATCGTGGATATTCTTCCTTAATACTATATCAAAGCCCAAGAAATAGTAGCTAAAAGTTAGTGGAATGTGGAATCTGAAACCATAATCAACGAACTTTTCATACTGTTAATTAAAAATCATTGGTCTACCTTGCACTTTGAATGGGCCTTTTACCTAAACGCATAAGTTTGTAACATACAGAAAATATTGCTTTACTCAGTTTTGCATATCTTCCAAATGCTGGCATTTTGTATTATACAATATTAAAATAGTACAGTCATTAATATTCAGAAAAGTATCAAAACATTACAGTCATTAATATTCAGAAAAGTCTTTAAGTATTGGGAAGCTGTCAAACTCAAGGCAGCAGATTCAAGTTTTCTAAATTCCTGACTTTCACTTTCAGATTTGAATTTTATCATTGGCAGTAAATAATGCTGGTTGTTTTCCTTCACACGACAGGTTTATGGCTTTCTTTTTCCAGAAAATGCCAGGATCAACTAACTGTAGTTTGGCTTTCAGTTGTTCTTTCAAGTGAAAATAGGATCCCATGGGGAGTAATGTGGCTAGTTCAGTTCGCAACTCAAACTTTAGTATGCAGCTTTATGCATACCTCCCATATCATCACAAAAGAAATTAAAAAGACATGAACTCCGGTTGACATTTAATAAAATGAAAGATGTTTACTAAATCCTCAAGGATAGTCTTAAGTGAAATTGCATGCCCTTTCCTGCCCCCCCCCCACACACACAGCGACAGAGAAGAATGAAATGACTACTGGTATAGTCTGGTTGGACTGATTCTTGCTACTGTATCAGCAGTTTTACTCATCATTGTTTTTGCATCATCAGTGTAAATGTCAGCACAATGAAAAAGGCAAGTTTATTTTGAAAATAGTTTTACCCTAGCATATCAGAAGGTCTTGCACTATACTGGCAACAGTGAAAACTGGAAGAAAGGGATTATATGAACCAGAATTTGAAAACGAATTCAATAGGATTTGTTAACTCTCTAGTCTGAGGTGGAAGAACAGCACAAAAGAGATGAGAAAAAAATTTAAAAACAAACAAAAACCCCACAAGCAATAGAAACATAGACTAATAGATGAACATAAAACAGGTTACATAACTTTAATTCTGCTTTCGCTTTAGCAGGGAAATACAGCACAGGTATTTTTTTAAAAGGGAGAAAGAAAACCTAAAAGTGAAGCTCATTTGAGGATCCAATGCCATCCATTATATCCAAGACACTTCAAAGGAGCTTTCAAAATATGAGGTCATTCAGACTACCTGTTAATGTCAAAGTCAACTTCTGGGCCCCTTCAAATGCTAAAATAGCATGTATAGCAGTATATACAGCTGATATAGCAATATTATATCAGCATCAACAGCAGTAGCTATTTCACCAGGGAACAACAACAAACAAGGAAGAGTGTTAATCTTTCCTTGTAACCTCAGAAGGGAGCATCAAGGCCTGCCACATCACTTGACAAGGAAGAACAAAAATGATATGACAGAACTGCGAATATTCCATTAGACATATCCATAAATATGCATAAAGTAACTTTTCTCTAGAAGGTAAGTATCTTGTCTCTCCCAGACTTAGAAAACACCTGAAAAGAATCACAATGGGAGAGTAAATAAAGTGCTCTAACTGGAAGCAGAGATGGGAATGAAGAAAGGAAAAGTCCACAATCCAAATATGAAGAATGACAAAGAAAAAACTGTTGTGGGAATTTTTATTTTTGTTACCTTATAGCTCCTTAGAAGTTCAACTGAGATGCTTTTAAATCATATCATTTACTAATCACATTTAGAAAAAAATTACAACACTGTTAAGTTAAACGCAATTGGCAAAATCCTGAGCCTATTTACTGCCGTCTTAACAAAGCTTTATAGAAGGATTATATAGAGATAATCTTCTGGCTACCACAAACTCTAATATTTCATTCAAGTCTCAATAGCCTTTTCAAATCAGCAGTATTTTATCTATTCTTACAGCCAACTTAAAAAGCAAATCAAAAACAAAACACAGTTTTGGGAAATCTATCTATACATGGAGGGTTTTATACATTTAAATAGAAACATATTTCCAACAAATAGCTGTTGGAAACTGCAGATGTCTGATCTATATTTTCATGTGTCTGCATATGTTTTTATCCCTATGCCAGATCTAACCTGACTTAAAAACGGCAAATTCTTCCCAATATTCAAGTTTCAATTCCAAACTCATTTTGGTTCTGAATTTGGTTTGAACTCAAAGTCAAAGCACAAGTATTTGTATATAGGATTAAAATAAAGGCTCAGAATGGGAATGACCACTCTATTATACAAGTAGAAGCACACCTAAATAACTTAACACAGAGCTATGCTACCTAAACTGACTAAAAATACATCAGTTTCCTCCTTTAAGACAAAGGGCTATTTTTCTTTTCACCAAAATGTCTAAAACAGTTTCAATAGAAGTTCAGGTTTAATTGTGATTTATAGTAACAAACTAAGTAACAAGTTATATTCTTAAAAGGCAGCACTTTAGTATTCTGATAAACAATAAAATAAAAACCTTGCCATACAGCTTTTAAAATGTGACATATGCTTGCCTATCCTCTATCTTCTACTGCCACAGTAGAAGAAATAAAGTTAGAATTGTTATGTGGAGATGACCCTTAATAATGCCAATAATTGTTACATGCTGCTGAGTAGCAGGCCATAATGTATTGGCAATAAATGAAAAAATTATTTTATGAATATATCACTGCTACCTGCTTAAGACCTGATACAGCTTCAGTCAACTGAATCACTCTCTTTCATCTCAGAATAAGGAAAGGAAAGACACAACTAGTCAGGTCATTTGAAATAAAGTTGAGTTTTATTTATTTTATTCTTTTGTTATTTTCTCAGCCCTTATGTTCTGTCAAAATGTCAAAAATAGTGTTTTCAGAATGAACAAAGAATTGTTTAGACTGATAACCACTCAAATACTAAAATTATTGCCTGTGAATTGTGCTTTGTCCTGACATAACATGAACCTTTGGGCTGGCAAATTACATTATCGTACATATAAATCAATGGCCCTGGTAGATTTATTAATAAATATAGCCATACTCATCTAGGTAAATAATAAGCATATCGAATAGTAAAATAACTCAATATGTTCAAGATATAAAATCATTAGGTCAGAAAGGTTTGCTTTTCTGGAAATAAGAGTGCTAATCTTTACATTCTCATCAATTCACTGTGAGACCATAACTATTGTTGAAATAATTTTATATTGTGCTTTCAACCTTAGCAACCACTTTAGTTTCCCTATCAACTATGCAGGCTTAATTTCCATGTTACTTGATCACTGCAGTCCTTTTGGTAAATCCCCATGCCTATCCTCACCAGTACCCTTTTTTAAGGGAAAGAGAGGGCAGGAAGACTGTGATACTTGTCTTCTGGAGAGATATTTCCCTTATTCTAAGGTTTGCACAGAGTCCCTTTGCTGCTTCCCTCTTAGTCTCAGCAGCACCAGAACTCAGCAAGGGGCTTCTAGCTCTGCTCTATTATAAAGCAGATTGAGTTAGGATAACAATATAATAGGCACCCTAAAGGCAAGGCTTATTTACAGTAGAAAATCAAAATGTTTGATAAAATTGATACTTCTCTTGGCAGAAGAGCTAATTTTTGTTTGGTGCTATTACCTAAGCATTTTAAGAAGATGGACCATCCCTACCAACATTCCACCTTGCTTTTTCCCTCCCCTTCAGTGCTATTGTGTTTGTACTATGCTTGATCATATGGCAAGTGTCATGAAACAGCAGGCGGAGCAGATCAAATGGTATTCTTCTGCTTCCTAGATACACATGTGAAGGAATAAATTGCACATTTCCCACTTTGGGTCAAGTACTGCTTAAGCAACTATATGGTCTGGGTAACTGAATGGGACATCATGAAAGAAGGCAGTGTTAAGATGACAGATGGCTGTCAATCATGTACTGTCCTTCAATCCCAATAGCCTGGTCATGTCCACAGCTCACATTAAACCTCTTACACCTTAAGAGGAGAATATAAGATACTCAGTAAAATAATTCATTTATATATTAATCCTTAGAAAGGACACAAATAGGTCTATATGAAAGCTTTTCTTAAACGGTCAGATATTGTGGTAATTTAGTAAGAAAGTAATAGTTCTGAACCTTAAAATATCACCATAGTGTTGTATTATTAAATGATCAAAACTCAAGACCATTTTCATGTCTCAAGTTCCTATTACCAGTAGAAAAATGAACTGTGCTAAAAATGAATCTCAAACACCATCTAGGGTACATTCCTTTTGTTATATTTAGCACCTCTTCCTATATTAATATACACCCACCCTTGCCTCTTTTTGAATTGAATCTCATCGCTTTCCTTTAGGGGCAGCTGCTGTAGGGAAAGACTTAGAGCTTTTAAAAGTAATGTGATTCTTAGAGGAGAGTGTAAAAAGTAAATAGTTTACCATTATTGAGAGATCAGTTTCTGAGATCTTAGCAATTGGTTATACAGCCAATATTGTGACATTATCTTTCTACCTAAGAGCTCAGAAGGCGACAGACTGCATTAAAAATAAAAATTGTCAAGAGTCTGGCAGCATTAAAAATCTTAAGCGGTTTTACTCTCTCCATGGTGTCAAATGGAATAGAATCTAGAGTTAAATATGCATCTTTTCTGAATTGTGACCTGTTTGAATCACAAATCACTGAGTCTACAGTGAACCTATCAAGGAGATAATACAGGCTTCTCTACAGAATCCTATCAATCACTCACTGATAAATCAACAATACAATGCAATCAGCTCTGCCCCCACACAACTTACATTAGGAATGAAAAACCTTTCTTTTTATAAAAAACCACTGATCTTCAGTGGAAGTGAACAAACATCCACAACATCGGGCTATAAACTATTAATAGTAAAAGGAAATATTTAGCCTTTTCTCTTCAATACAACCAACACAAATAGAACAGACTTCCCTGTTATCCAATTCTAATCCGTTCTTGAAAATGTGTTGGAGGGCAAGTTTTCACTTAACGGGAGCCTAAATTCTATTTTAAGTGGAAAAAGAATGTTTTAGTTCAAACTAATCTAAAACTCCTAATTACTTTCCTCAAATATTATTTTAAACCCCTATATAACAATCCATCAAAAATTTCTAAATTAAAAACACCAATACTAAACATTTAATATTCAGTGAAATTGTTAGTGGATATGTTTGTACATAGTATTCAGTATCAGATACAAGTTTCATTCCCTTCTACACTACCAAAGTGTACTATAAAGTAAATAAGTAACGATACGGTAAAGATACATAAGGAATTAACATTTCACAAAATAAAATTAACAAGGCTTTCTAGAACTAACACCTCTTTCAAAATTGTTCTTTTTTTTTTCCTCAAAAATAGAAAAAATCACATACATAGTAGACGGGGACACTTGCAAAGGCAAGTTTATGCCTTTTGTCTCTCATTAGTCATTATTACTTCCATCTTTTATTCTAACCTAGATCTAGAATTTTATTCTAACCTAAATCTAACCTTTCAATCTACCTAGACTCACCTAGTTTTCACAGGTCTTCCTAATATCTTAGAAGATATTTAGATTGTATGAAACCTTTAAATAACGTGATCACAAAACACAATCCTATTGGGAAAATATAGGATACAGGACAATAGTCTATTTCATATTCTCTAATCCAAATTCAAGTGCAACTTTAATGTTTTCGACCTGATCATACATGTGGTTTCTTTTAATGGTATTTCAATTTGTCTTGTCAATTTTGGGTAAAAAATTTCTAAGTCATTACAGCAAATATTTGAATAGTGAGAATTCAGATATAAGGGATTCATTCATATTACAGTCAGTAAAGAGGAAAGGAGTGAATATAAGGAAGCAAATAATGGATGAATGTCAGGTAGGAGAAGCAATAAAATGAAAGGAAAATAAAAGCATAGAAAAGGAAGAGGAAGGTCCTTTGGAAAATAATTTAGAGTTGAAAGGCCTCCTGGATATCAATAAATCATATGTCTTCAATCCATAAATTAAGAAGGTAAGGCCTAGAGGTATAAAATTAATTGCTCAAAGTGGCATACCAAGCAAAGTCAGCTTAGAATTTAGTTATCCTGATGTACATCTAGGACTTTTTCTAGCATATCATAAACCTCTCTCTCTCTTTTTTTTTTAATTCAGTAAATATTTATTTAATGCTTATTAGGTATAAAGGACTGTCCTTAAGACTGGGATAGTAACAGTGAACAAGATAGACTCCATCACCAGGCTCGAGGAACTGACATTCTACAAGGGGAGTCAAACATCTTACAATTAGTACACAATTAATTAAAAACAATTCTGATAGGCACTATAGAGGAGCAGTATAGGTTACTATGAGAGTACAAAATAAGGGGAATCAACTTATTCTGAGGCATTAATGCAGCTGGTAGGATAGTAGATGCTGGAGGGGAAGACAGGTATTAGTATTTTGGGAAAATGAAACCACAGGCCCAAAAGCCTTTGAAGAAAAAAATGGCTTAACTTCTCCAGTAATTAGAAAAGAAGGCCCATGTGGCTGAAGCATGGGGAGCAAGGAGGTAAAGTATAGAGATAGGAAGCTGATGAAATAGTCTGGGGCAAGATCATGCAGGCCCTGTAAACCCACTTAAGGATATTGATCTCTATTCTGGGAACAATGAGAAGCCACTGAAGGGGTTTAAATAGAAAAGTGATGTCATCAATTTACAGTTTTGTCAAGAGGTTTCATTTACTGAGATAAAGAACATTGGAAGACCAGAGAGGGAGCAGTTGGGGGTTTTAATTTGAATCATATTCAGTCAGATCAAATCAAATCAAATCAAATCAAATCAAATCAAATCAAATGTTATATCTATCTATCTAGGTCCAAGACCTCTAACCTTCACCTACAGAAGAACCTGGAATTGTGTCAAGACTTTTACAAATGCATCATTCAAATTTCATTTTAAATAACATGGGGGAGCAGATGTGGCTCAAGCAATTGGGCTCCCATATACCCTATGGGAGGTCCAGGGTTTGATTTCCAGGGTCTCCTGGTAAAAGCAAGCTGGCCTAAGCAGAGAGCTGGCCCACGTGGAATGCTGCCTGCACAGTGAGCTGGCTTGAACAGGAGTGCTGGCCCACGCAGCCAGTAGCCCGAGCCGAGAGATGGCACAGCAAGATAACGCAACAAAAACAGACACAGAGGAGAGACAATAAGAAATGCAGCAGACTAGGTTGCTGAGGTGGTACAAGAGATTGAGCACCTCTCTGCTACTCCAGAAGGTCCCAGGATTGGTTCCCAGTGTTGCCTAAAGAGAAGACAAGCAGATACAGAAGAAAGTACAGCAAATGGACACAGAGAGGAGAAAACGAGGGAGGGTAGGTGAGAGAAATAAATAAATCTTTAAAAATACAAAAAAATATATAGCAGCTACTAGGCTAAAATGGCAAATTGAATATACATTTCATTCCCTCTCAAAACTCCACTAAAACTATGTAAAAATACATTTATATTTATATTGATATAGAAGCAGATAACGTACAAGGACAGAAAGAACAGAAATAGAGAAAAAAGAAATAACATTTTGAAAGCTAGGCAGCATATGTTCAAGTGGTAACTGACTTCGCAGGCCTGATTAAATGGAATCCTAGAATAAGGGTGGGGAAAGCTAAAACCCAACCTAATTTATACCACAGAATCCTCAGAATGTTCAAAGACAGGACAGCACTAAATCTCTCTCAATGCAAGAGGGGTGGTCTAAAGTAAGAATTAGGTGAAATTGACTTAAAAAGCAGTCAGAGTTCCAAGATCCTCACTTCAATCCATTCTATAGGTAAGTGTCCCTCCCCACCCTGGCAAAGGAATGGAGTAATGGAACTTTGCTCTGTTGGAAGGGTAAAAGGACTTTGGATTAACAGATGACTGTCACAGTTGTGGAGAGCACACTGAAAACATAAAAGGAATGCTAAGACTGCCTTCCCCACAAGTTCTTTTCAACCCCGATTTGACTCTCAGAAAAGGCAGCCAGACTTTTACAATCAAGTCAGGTAATTTGAACACTGACATCAGTCTAAGAGAAAAGAACTAAAGATACTAGCAAAAGAGGTTCTCCCAACAAACAGCTCATCCAGATCACCTTACAGTGAAGACATCAGTGAATAAGTCCCAACCTTGACTCTAATCTACCAGTCAGGTTTTCTATCTCCTATTCCTACTTATAAGGAGATATACAAACATTACCAGAGATGAGACAAAAACTTCCAGCATGAGAAAATAGAGATCAAGGCAAAGAAAGAAGAAAAGGCAACCTGAAGGGGAAAAAAAAAGAAAACCAACTATTATTATCTTTCAAGAGATAGAAAAAACTGCATCCATGAAACAAAAGCAGGATATTTCTTTATAAAAAGCAACATTCAGAGAACTCAGAAGAACTTTTGCATATTAAAAACATCATAGATTTTTTTTTAAAAAGAATGATTAGAACTTGTAGTAGTTTGATACTGCTTACAAAATTAGGTACTGGATTGTGTTTGTAAACTGGTCTGTTCCTCTGGGCATATTAGATTGTATTAGATTTAAAGGTTTTTCTTTTACTTTATTAAACCAAGATTAGGGCTTTCATTTGAACACGTCATTAGGGAATGGAGGGTTGAGTCCCCAACCCCCTGTCACACTCTCACACAGAAGTTTTCCATACAGAGAAGAACACAGAGGAAGAGAGACAGCCCATTAGACATAGCAGTGGACCCAGGAAGAGAGATGAGCCTGATAGTCAACAACTGACCTTGCAAAGAGACCAGAGCAACTGAGCCTGAAAAGAGATGAGCCTTTTGCCTGCCTACAGCTAAGATAGGAAGAAGCAGCTAAGATAGGAAGAAGTCCATAGAGCCTTAAGAGAAAAGAGGAAGGCTGCATCCTCACAGACATCACCTGCCATGTTGCTTCAACAGTTTGTTGAGGAAGTAACCTTGAGTTGGACTCTTTAGGGCCTTGTAACCGTAAGTTTCCATCCCAGATAAATACCTTTAATAAAAGCCAACAGATTTCTGGTACTTTGCATCAGCACCCCTTTGGGCTGACTAATATAGAACTTAAAGTTCAGAAAATCTCTCAGAAAGTAAAACAAAAAGACAAAGGGATGGAAAAGAAAAAAAGAAAAGATATGAACGTTAATAAACTAACATAAAAATAATAGAAAAGAGCAAATAGTAATGAGGAAATCATTAATGAAATTTCTTAGTACTGAAAGACATGCATTTCCAGATTAAAAAAAAAAAAAAGACAACAACCCACTTAGTGCCCAACAACACTGATGAAAACAGATGCCCACCAAAAGATATCACTGAGAAAAAACAGGTGATATACAAAACATCAGGAATAAGAACATATTTGGACTTCCCGAGAGCAACACAGGAATTAGAACACAATGGAGTAATGTCTTCAAAATTCTGAAAGAAAATTATTTCTAATCTAGTATATTTACTTAGTCAAACTAACAATCAACTGTGAGGTCAGAATAAATTTTTTTTTAGATACTCAAGCCCTCAAAAATTTTATCTACCATGTACTATAAGATATACTCCTTCAAAATGAAGTAGAAGTAAACTGAGAAAAAGGAAAGTATACAATATAAAAAATTAGGTACTCTAAAACAGGAGAGAAGCAAAGAATATATCAAAATGATCATGAAGACAAATAGGAGGCTGACACTATCCACCAGACACTGAAGACAAACAGTCCAGGTTGGAGAAGTGTGACAAAAGAGACTGGCATGCTAAAGGTTGTCTTACCATGCCTCTGCCATTGTGCCATCTTTAAAAACTCCTGGAGGAAGTGCTTGAACAAAACAAGGAAGTATATAAAAAGTAAAACTTAAGATCTAGGAAACAGGGACTCCAACCTAGGAGGAAGGCAAAGGGAATTCCAAGGAAGACAACAAAAGATAGACCTAGGCAGAGAGTTATTCAGGAAACAGGCCTAAATGAAAGAATAGGGGTTTCCAAAAGGGATGGCTCAAAGAAAAAATCACAACCCAACAAAGTAAAACTGGATTTGATCGATTACCTGATATTGACCTTGAATAAAATTGCACTGTGAAGCTATAGGAAAGTATGGGAAGACTTAGTAATAGGAATAAAGAAAATTAAACATAAAAGAAAAGAAAAAGGGCAATTACTAACTTCAGAAAAAAAGGCCCCAGAAATAGTAAAAAAAGAAATATAATAATGATATTTAACCATGCCCAGCAAAGGCATAATAATGTAAACAATGAATACTGATTTAATTTTTTAAAAATTATAACGATGGTGAGGCAGTTGGGAATTGAATAAAAGGCTGAGGGGATGGCTGTATATGACAGCTAACACATTGATCAACACAGGAAATCAATAGAAAATGTCTAAAATTGATGAATTAAAAAAGCAGCAGAATATGCATATTATTAAGAACTAAGAAGATGTGTAAATGACAGAATAAAAAGCTAAAACAGTCAAAAGTTCTTGCCTCAGAAAAGACAGGGGAGAGGGAAACCAATGTATTCTGTTAAGAAAAGATCAGGGAAGCCAACTGAAAAATGAGCAAAAGACTTACAGTCACACACAAAAGAGAATATCCAAATGTCTGCTGAACATATGAAAAGATGCTCAACTTCATTAGTTATCAGGGAAATGCAAATTAAAACCATAGTAAGATATCTGTACATGTCCACCAGAATGGCTAAAATGAAAGAAAAAAAAATACTAAGTATTGATGAGAATATGGACCAACTGTTGGTGGAAGGGTGAATCGGTACAATCACTTTGGAAAACTTTTTGACAGTATTCACTAAAATTGAGTAAAATGTATATCCAGCAAGTCCACTCCTACCTATACCCAATATAAATATGGACACATGTTCACCAAAAGACATGTAGAAGAATGCACACAGTAGCACTATTCATAATAGCTCAAAACTAGAAACTATCCAAAATATCCACCAACAGAAGAATGATAAAAAACTGGTAATTCATAAGATAGACTATTACATACCAATGTGAATGAAAGAACTATAACATATGTAACAACATGGATGAATCTCACAAACATAAAGTTGAGCAAAGGAAGCAAGGCTTATATGAAGTCCAAAAACAGTCACAACTAATCTACAGTGTTAAAATTAGAATTGTAGAGTCACTCATTGGAGACTAGTATAGGGAATAAGATGGGCTTCTGGGGTGCTGTTAATGTTGTTTCTTGAGCAGGACTCAAATTACACAGGTATGTCCCCTTTACGCAAATTCATCAAGCTAACCATTTAGGATTTGTGCACCTTTCTCTGTGTATATCACACTTTAATAAAAAGTCTACTTTAAATAAAGACCCCAGGTTGTGCTAAGATTAAGAACAAGACAAGGATATTGAATTTAATCACATCTATTCAATATAGTACTGGAAGTTCTAGACAGACCAATTAGGCTAAAAAAAGAAAAGATATCCAAATTGGAAAAAAAGAAGTAAAATTATCTAGGCTTGCAAATGGCATTGTCTCATATATTCAAAAAACCTAAAGAATCCTCAAAAAACCATTAGAGCCAATAAACAAACTCAGCAAAGTTGCAAGACACAATATAAACATGCAATAATCAGTTGTATTTCTACACACTAGGAACGAACAATATGAAAAGGAAATTAAGAAAACAATAATATTCACAGTCATACTAGCTATATGCCCAAAAGACTTGAAAACAGGGACTCAAACAGATACTTACATGCCAGTGTTCATAGAAGCATTATTCACAATAACCAAAAGGTAAAAACAACCCAAGTGTTTGCTGACAGATATATGGATAAACAAAATATGCTATATATATAGTAGAATATTATTCAGCAATTAAAATGAATTAAATTCTGATAGATGATACAACATGGATGAACTTTGACAACATTACTAAGTGAAATAAGGCAGACTTCAAAAGGACAAATCATGTATAATTTCATTACATGATACAACTAGAATTTTTCCAGAGAGAGAAAATAGACTAGAGATTACCAAGGAGGGGTGGGTGTGGGAGCAATGGGGAGTTATTACTTAATGGGTATTGAATTTTTCTTTGGTAAGATGAAAAGGTTCCGGAAATAGTACTGATGGTTATACAACATTGGGAATGCATAATGTCACTGTATGGTACACTTAAAAATGATCAAAATTATAAATGTGATGCTATATATATTTTTTACCATGATATTAAAAATTATGAAAAAATAAACACTATAAAATTGTAAAAATATTTTAAAAACACAGATCCCATTTTAAGCTGTGTGGCCTTGGATAAGTTATTTGAATTAATTTCTTCATCTATAAAATAGGAATAGCAAAAGTACTACTCTTTTGGGGATTTTTGTAAAGTTCAAATGAGATAATGCATGTCAAGTGTTTTACAAAGTGCCTCACATATATTAAGCATAAATTAAAGCTTATTTATTATTAACTGTTCAGACATTGGAAAGGAGGGAAAAGCCACCAGACAGCCCCATTTTGAACAAATTTGCCCATATTTGACTTATATGAAAACATAAATTTAACTGTTTAATCTAGTCAGATGACTAGATTAAAATCTGCCAGTCACTATATCCATGATCTTGGACAAGCAATTTCACCTCTCTGAGACTACATTTTCTGTTATAAACAGAGATAAAATAGTTTTGCCTAAGTATGTAAGTTTACAGAGAATTTAAAAAATAGATTAAAAGTGGAAAAGTTTCACTTTTACTGTTTTCACAAAGAGTGTTTAAAACTCCCTAAGTCTAAATAACTCTTAAAAAGGAAAACATATTTCTACATGTGCATATGTGCAGGTATGAATGCATAAGTTATTTTAAAAGATACGTAGTAGAAGAAACCTCTGAAAGTTAAATTTGGATGCCTCTATGGAGCAGAAATTGACTGAGGGAATGAGTTAGGGTAAGGAAAGTAACTGGTCTTTTTCATTTCAGATAATATAGTACAGATTGACTTTTGACTATGTACATTTATTACTTTGATTTACATTAAAATTAAATTTAAAAATAACATTATTCACTTAGAAAATATATAGGTAGGTATTACTGAATTAAAAATAATTAAAGGGACACTCCAAATTAAGTTGATAAATATCAATACATAGGCAAAAAGAGAAAAGGATTAAAATACTTCAATACATTCATAATTCAACTTCTCTCGCATGTTACAGAGTGTGGGTAGCATAGTAATACTAATTTTATATAAGTCCACAGATACATAAGTTCTTCTATTTTTAGTTACTATACTACTAGGGAACCTCCTTTTCTTGACCAGTTCAAGTCTACTTTAAGACCCTAGGAATCAGACAAGAAGTTCTGTTATAACCCTGGTTATAAGGGCTTTTTATTATTATTTTCTTTATAAATATTTAAGTAGCACTTGGAATACTAGGTTCAAACATAAACTTCTCATGACTCTCTAAGACTTTAATTTCTTCCATAAGGTAATCAAGAGGGTCTTGAATATGAAGGAAGGAGATAGAAATGCAATGTGCCACATATATACAGACCTCTGCTGTGATTCATACATGGAGCTGCTAAATACAATTCAATCCTGATTTTTAGCACATATGAGTTGTTTTCAAAGATCTTTGAAAAGAGGCTTCCAAAGCTTATAAATATGATAGCAAGTTTCAGAGTCAACCTGGGGCCCTAGCAAGACCCATGCTCACAAATTAGGTTATTTGACTAGGTTAACACACTAAAAAGAGCTGAGAACAATTTCTGGCACATGAAAAGTTCTCAATAAATGTTAGTTCTCATTATTCTCATTGTTCTTGAGAGGCACCTTGATCAAATGGTTAAGAACACAGACTCGAGTCAGACAGCCTGTTTCCATTTGCTGGAAGAAAAAAAAGCTGCCAAAAGCAATATACCAGATATGATTTTACAATGGGGATTTATTTGACGGCAAGTTTACAGTTCTGACGCCATGAATGTGTGCATTTCAAGGCATCATCAGGCAATGCTTTCTCCCTGAAGACAAGCACATGGAGTTTGTTGGTCTCTCCCTTCTCTTCTGGGCTACATTTCTTCAGCTTCTGGCTTCCTCTCTCCCAGGTTCCACTGATTTATCTCCTTGCTCTTGTGGCTTTCTCTCTCTTTTCCTGAGGCTCTTTCTCTGTGCTGTGGGTTTCTTTCTGTCTCTCTCTATATATTCATGCTGATTATAAAGGACTCCAATAAGAAGAGTCAGACTCACCCTACTGAATATCCTACTGAAGTAATCTAATCAAAAGGTCCCACCTACAATAGATAGGTTTATAACCACAGAATGGATTACCTCTGAGAATATGATTTTCTAGGATCCATAAAAGCCTCAAACTACCATACAGCCTGAAAGAGAATCCTTGCTGTCAGTTGCTAGCTGTGACTCTGGTCAAGAAACTTAACTTCTTGGTGCCCCAGTTTTCTCATTTTTAAAATGGAAACAAGAGAGAGAATGTGGTTCAAGCAGTTGTGTGCCCGCCTCCCACATGGGAGGTCCCCAGTTTGGTTCCTGGTACCTCCCAAAACAAACAATAAGCAAAACAAATGAAAAACCAACTAAGGGGAACTGATGTGGCTCAGTGGTTAAGCACCGACTTCTCACATACAAGGTCCCAGGTTCAATCTCCAGTTCCCAGTACCTCAGAAAAAAATTGGGGGGGGGGGGCACAATAGGTAGCTATGTCATAGGATTGTAATGAAGATTAAATAGGAATATCAAGCATTTGTAAGTGTCTGGCATATTATAAGTCCTCAATAAATGCTAGTTATTATTCTTTACACTTCACACATCTGAAATAATAAATGAGTTTGTTATTTCTATTTAAAATTGTCAGATATTAAATGTCAGAGGAAATTATAACATTTAAACTGTGAACGATCTCCAGGATTATACTATTCATATAAATACCTTTCCTTGGAAATATTCAGGGAAAACAACAAACTGTACAGTTTAATTTTAACAAAAGGAAACTCCCACCTGATACCATTACACAGATCCTGTTGCCCCACTACACAATGAACCTACACATCATTCCTGACGCAAAATTTACAAAAGAAGAGTCAGCAAACCCATAGTCTTTTGGCCAGAGAAAGAGTTATAAGTAAAAGTGAACTATAAGGGCAGAAACATATTTTTTTGTTTAGGTCTATTTGATCAACATAATTTATTTCATTTAAGTCAGTCTACCAATTCCCTCCCAGATTAACAACAACAACAACAACAAGGAACAACAAAAGACTAGGAAAAAAGAAAATAACCTTTTTAATGGCACTATTTTAATCTAGCCATTTAACTCAAATACTCCCAGCTCTAAAAAGCTCTTATCACTGCACAGCTGATGGCTAAATTTAAGAAGAGTAATTAATCCTCTTTATCTGTTTCTCTACAAGTTTAGATTAGTTCAAAAGTATGTACATATTGCTCAAATGCAGGCACAAGAATGCAAAACACTAAAGTCTGATGGGTAGTATTAATATTTTTTATTTTCTTTTTTAAAGAGTTGAATCCAAACTCAAAAGATTAAGGAATGGATAGTAAAGCTGGTACTGCTTCTTAACATTAAAGCCCAAGAGAAAATACACACAATTAAGCCTCAATTCCTTTGGGTATTCAGGTGCTTTTCCAAAAGGATCTGAACTCTTCTCTAGGTCCACAAACAAGAGACCCATTGTGTGGATCTGTAAATTGCATGACGTCATTGAAACACAAGCACCAATTGGTATCACAAACAGTTTGTGTTTCCAAGGATACAGGGACTTTTAAATACCCTGCAGTTATACAAAGCCCTGAGCACAACCTTTCTAACAATACCAGCTGCCTGTTCACTTTCTCTCTTATTAGATACTGTTTTCAGCAGGGAAAGGACACTGATTTTACCCTAGTAATTCTTCCAAACAATTGCTCAGCAACATTTTTCAATCATTCAATTATTCATTTTTATATTCTCAACATAATAATAGCAAAAAAAGAGGATTAAGAATTTACATAGCCTTATTAATAGAGAGACTCTCGAAAGGCCACCCTGGCCTTTAATGAAACTTCACCATACATATTTGTTAAAATGCAATACAAATAAACATTTTTGATTAATCCCTACAGTTATTTTCCTCTGTGTTATGGAGTACTCTTTCAATGACATAGAGAAACAATTTCTTCCTCATAGCCTTTTCAGGAAAAGTTATTTTTCTTTACTTACTATTAGCCCTGAACTCACATAATAATTTGGTGTATAACCTTGTTTATACCAGCTAGAGAAACTACTGTAGAGAGAAACACAGGCTGAGTGTGAGGTGATTATGATGTACGATAGCATTGTTGAAAGTCAATTAAGTTTACAGGTCTTTACAAAGGTCTCAAAAAAAGGGTATCATTAGGATTGTTATAAAAGGTCTATAGATAAGCCCTTCTCTAATTCTGAGTTAGAGAATAATATTTATTATTATCTTTACATCAATTTAATTTTTGGAATGTTTTTCATTAATTAGGGGTGCCACTGATATTGGACAATTCCAGAGTTGTTATTTTTCTGTGTAGGAGAAAAATATTTTAAGCAAGTATTTCTAAATATGCAAGTTGGAAACTGACAAGGAAAACACAGAGAACTCACAGAGACTGGAAATCGAGTGTTCCAAAGAGCTGTTTGATGATCATGGCAGCAGGAGGGTGCTCTGAGCTATATGAATGGAATGAGTTAACCACCTCCACACCTCTGGCTTCTCTCTTATTACCTCACACTCAAACTGCTACAATGCCAAGATTACAGGGCAGGAATTTTTTTTTTTAATTTAGCCATTTAAAAACCTTTTTTTAAAGGACGGTAAATGTGAGGTATTGCACTGTATTTTTTAAAGATTTATTTTTTATTTATTTCTCTCCCCCTTTCCCCCCACCGTTGTCTGCTCTCTGTGTCCATTCACTGCGTGTTCTTCTGTGACCACTTCTATCCTTATCAGCAGCACCGGGAATCTGTGTCTCTTTTTGTTGCGTCATCTTGTTGTGTCAGCTCTCCCTGTGTGCAGCGCCATTCTTGGGCAGGCTTTCTTTCTTTCTCGCTGGGCAGCCCTCCTTACAGGGCGGACTCCCTGTGCGTGGGGCTCCCCTACACACGGGGGACACCCCTGCATGGCACGGCACTCCTTGTGCGCATCAGCACTGCACAGGGGCCAGCTCCACTTGGGTCAAGGAGGCCCAGGGTTTGAACCACGGACCTCCCATGTGGTAGGCGGATGCCCTAACCACTGGGCCAAGTCCGCTTCCCTGCACTATGTTTATAAAGGTTCAGTTACAGGACCCTCACAAGGTAGGGAGGAGATATAAAATTTAAGATTTTTTTTCTTTACTTTAGGAAGTCATTATGGGTTTTATATAAGTCCTTTAGAGCATGTGAAAGTAATAAACATTTCCTGATCATCAGCTTCTATATAACTAACAGAAAAAGGTAGAGAAAGGTACCTACTAAATTTAGTGAGGCACTAATACAATTTTCAAGTCAAAGAAAGCTTTAAATACAATTCTCAATAACAATAATGAACAAACAGCAAGATCACAGGTCCTGTGACTTTCAGTTCATGCTGAAGCACATTTGCCAAGATCTTTTTCAAGCCAACATTTATCTGATGTATATTTATCTCATAGACCACAAGTATAAGATGTGATTAAGTATATTTTGCTTATAATAAATCATACTTACTTTTGTCAAAATAGCATCTACTAAAAGCAGTTTTTAAGTAGAAGCACCTCATCTTTTTGTAAAAGTGCATAATTTCATAGATTAAAATCAGTTTCACTTTTAATGACATTGCTTTCTAAGTGTCAAATATAATTAAGAGAAAATAAAGAAGTGGATGGAGAAAAAAAATTAGGTTTGGAGCAGCTGAGAAGCTACTTGGTAACTGCATAATTACCCAGTTTCCATTATGCCCAGGGCGGCAAGTTTGGAAAACAATGGCCAGGAGTTTGATACAGCAGGGCAAATGGGAGAAAGCAATGTTCAATGCAGCACACAATAAAGATGGAAATGGCAAGAGTTCTAGAGGCTGGGCAGATTGAGTCCTTCTCTAGCATTGTAGACCCATGACCAAACTATCTATTTTCATAAGTAGGCAAGAAATAATCACATGGATCAAGAGAGTGAAGCATATGAACCAAGCCTGTTTCTAGTGATTTACTATATAGTTGAACTCTCATTCCTACAATGTTCATTCTTGTTTATTAATAACATGGATAAACAAGATAGTGTACATATTAAATTTACTGATGGCACAGAAGTGAGTGGAATGGTACATATGATGGACACAGAATCAGGATCAAAATTGTCGTGGCAAGTTGAAACAATGGGTCAATTTAATGCAATAAAATTTATTAGGATATTATTTGTATTGTCTGACGTCATTAGTCTTTAAGAATATTTTTAATTTAGCACTGCACCATATAGACATATCAAAATTTGCTGAATCCCCTAATTTAAAAATATAGGTTGTGTCCAATCATTCACTTTTATAAACAATTTTGTAACAAATATCATACCCAAAGTTTGCCTGTATAGCTGTTTCTTAAAATAAATTCCAAGAAATGTAATTACACTGAAGTATTTTAAGACTTGAATCATACCTATTTTGCAAACAAGTCCTTTGGAAAGTGTGTGCATATTTATACTTCCACCGCAGGGGATGGAAATGTCCATTTTACCACATCTTTAATGCAATGGGTATTATAAGAATCTCAGTCAATTTTAAAAGTTAAAAAAGGCACGCCCTTAAACATTTATGGCATACTGCTATAAGCGAAGCATTTTGTAAGAAATTAGGGATAAGAAGTGTAGAGTCCACTGAGAGAACCATACATGTAATCAGATAAAATCAATACATTGTGATATTCATAAAAAAATAGATGAACTAAGTGCTGTGGGCACAAAGAGGAGGGAATAATTAATAATTTTAACAGTTATAGATGCCCAGAAATGGAACAGAAGGTAGCAGTATGCCCTATCAGTGTTTAAGGATAGAACAGGCAACCAATTGCCTGCAGTCTTCTTGAAAATGATGGTATACTATCAGGAAACTTGATCCAAAGAACAGTAGATGCCTTTTTATGTGCTCTTTGGTTAGTTAACAGCATTCAGCTAAGGCGAGGGTTTTTTTTTTTTAAGTTATAGTAATATATCTTTAAAAGCATACTTTAATATCACCCATTTGACAATCTTTTTATGTAGAACCAAGGCTTCTTTTAGAATATGGGTCTGTTGATTGTGAGGTCTGCATGACATTTTGCATAAGTCATATCCTTTACATATCAACTATGATTTCAGGTTGAATACTTAAATATAAAAACTTGCCAACTGTGGTGAAATAATCTGAGTGAAGAATTTATATTTTATTTTTTTCAGTCCTTTTAATTTCTGGGAAATAACTTTTTGCACTCAAATTTCATAAATTTAAAAACATTAAAAATTCATGTAATTACAATAACAAGAACCAATTGGCAGGTTTGGGAACAAGCATCACTGGTTTTCGGCAAGCTTACAATATCACTGATGAGTGTAGGAGTGAGAATTTTGGAGAGCAGTCCTCTCCAAGTGCCATTTACTGTAGCTCAGTAAACCATGATCATTGGTTAAGAGGCATCATAGAAGGAATGGAGAGCTTTGGGGAATCAATATGTCAGTTAATCTATGAAGTCTTTCATAAAATACTCTGGCTATTTTAATGAAGTTAGCTACCTGAGATACAGATAAGAGTATAAGATATGGAAATAAAATAATGTGAAAACATTTTACTTGTAAGCTAACTTGCTTTTTCTTATTTGGAAGACTCTTAAAAAAGCTTTTTAAGAAAGCTCTTAATAAAACTTTTTTAAAAACTTTTTTTAAAAGCCCTTAATGAAACTCATGTTGACATTAAGTCTAATCTAAATTGAACATAGAAGTATTGAGATTATATAATTCTATGTATCTTACTAAGATGAAGAAAAAGAAAGATCCTAAAATAAAATCTAGTGTTACTTTTGTTTCTTCTTTAAGACTTAAACAGAAAAAGCAAACCTCTTTACTAAACCCATTTTCTAAAGAATAATTGTCCTTTATATACCTTTCTTTGGTTTATTATCATATCATCTTTCATATTCAGGGTTAAATTTCTGCATAGTAAATATTTTTCATGTCACAATTTGATTTATATCAAGCAGAAATCCTAATGAATACTCTACACTTAACAAAAGTTAAGACTAGAGAAGAAAATAAAACTAGGACCATACACACATGAGTTTAAAGATATTGGACTTTGTTCAATCTTCCAGTTAGCTAAAAGAATTATTGTCAATTTTATTTTAAAAATAGCAAAATCTGCAAAGCAAACCTCATATTTCAGGCAATTTGTAAGACACAAAATCTAAACAGAAGCATTTTTGAGTCAGGCAGATAAATGAATGGAGTCGTAAAGTGTAAGTAATAAACTTAGTCAACAAATAAGGCAAATTCCATTATGTCCACTTTAATCAATCAATAATAATTCAACCAAAGTTATTTTCATTTCATATGAACAAAAGAATACTTTTCACGCTGCTAGAAGCAGAGACACAAAACAATCTCATTCATATCAGGTCTTCTAGTCAAAATACAGAATACCTCTAGGAAACATTTTCTTTTGGTAGTCAAAGCTGTTGACTGCTACCATTTTCAAATACTTTTCTCATATATAAGAAAAGCTTAATTACTTGGCAATCAAAAATTACTCTCAACATCTAAAAGAGCCAGGAAATTAAAAATCATTTTTAAAAAATCATAGCATGGCTATAAAAATGTTATTGAGCAGTCTAGCAGTTTTATACCTGTTCACTGTAGGAAGTGCTCACTCACATTAACAATAGCTGTCAAAGTGAAGTCTTGCTTATATCAAATCTTTGAACAGAGTAAGAAAAGAAGCAAGCAAGAACTAGTGGGGAAAAAATTAGAGACCAAAGAGGAAAGAGAGTAATGGTTAGAAGAAGCTATGGATAACAGAAAAGGATCTATAATTGATGGCAGATACGAAAAGGGCATACCCAATGTGAGCAGCAACAAATAATGGCAGGGATATCCAAAGGAAACAGAACGCAAAGATATTTCAACTCAAATGGTTCGGGTGGAATTCTTAGTTTAAGAGCAAGCAGGTCTATGCACTTTGATATTCCCTAAAGGCACCCCTGCACTGACTAACAGGAAACGTAATTTGATGAATGGAGGGAGCACTGGTTTTCAAGACCCAATCCAAAGAAAGCTCTGCCACCTACTACTCATTTCATCTTGGGCATATAATGTGTCTGAATCCCAGTTTCTATATATAAAATAGGGGACAAATACCTTCTTTACCAAGTTATTGTGAGAATGAAAGAAAATGCAGTGGTAAAGCTTCTTACTATAGTACACTTTAGTAAGTGTGCAATACATGGTATCCATCATTTTTACTAATTGTATTTCTGATGACCTTGAGGCATCAAGTAAAGCTAAATTATCTTTCAAATGTTTATATGCAAAAAGTATAGATTTTCATTAAAAATTTGTAATGTAGTTTCTGAATTAAATGGGCTAAATTTTAAGTATCTAGGTGAGTGGTTTTCTACCTTTTTATAGTAGCAAAACCTTTTCTTAAATATTATGCAGAAACACCCACCACATAAAAAAAAAGTGAAGGAAAAAAATAAACAGATTTAGTTGAAATGCTCTGGCATAGGGGAGGGTGGTATGTAGAGTTCAATCACTCTGCCTCCCTCTTAACTTCTGTCAATTCTCAACGCACCTCCATGGAACCCTAAGGTGATAGAATAAGACCTAAAATACTAATTGACTTTAAAAACTACATTCAAGTATCAGTACAGATATTCACTGTATTTCTTATTCCTTTTCAAGTTATTACATGCCCCAACAAATGCAGATCATCTATGGTTAATTAGATCTAAAAACACTTTGAAGATTTCTTTATAGGACCTTTGTGGGAAGAGGGAAGAAAGAGGGGAAGACTCGCCTTTTAGCTTTTCTTCTATTCTTCAATCTCTTTCAAGGGATCAGAGTGGAAGTACAGAAGAAGGCTAGGAGTAAGACATATCACCAGGAAGTTAGCCAGAGCGCACATCCTGGTTGAGTCAACATTCAGTACAGCCTTCCGAAAGGCAGTGATGTCCTGCCTGGCCCATAAAATGAATAGTAAATAATCACAGACTGATTATAACAAGGTCTTAAAAGAATTTCTGACCCAAATAATTAGATATTAACTTCTAAAGTACAGAGTATTGTCAAAATAACTAGGTCATTTATAATAAATATAAATTCAGGAAACCATTATCCCAAAATCAATTATTTTTAGATTATCTGATATTTTCAATTTATCTAGTTTTCCTATATCAGTGTAGCTAATTAACAGACTGCTCTACTTTCAAGAGGCTGATAGTACAAAGAAAAGGGAGGGGCAAAAATTTTAATTTGATCCTATTTAATCTTCAATGAAAGAAAGAAAAAGAAGATACACCTTTTGGAAATACATAAAGCTATATGTGGGGTGTGGGGTGTGGGGTATGGGTGGGCGAAGTGTATGTGAAGATAGGGGAACACAGGATGCTAGCTTTTTACCTATTTCTATATAGTTGCCACTCTCAATCCTCACAGCATCAATTTCAAATCTTCACCAATCTCCTTAAGTCTCCAAATCCATTCCCCTCCAACTCCCCCCACACAAACATTTTCAGCAGTTCATTTTGCCTTTCACTTTAGAGGACAATAAGGCTTTAAGAAATATATTCAGAAGAACTGAAAGCAAGGACTGGAACAGGTATCTGTACACCAATGTTCACAGCAGCATTATTCACAATTACTAAAAGATGAAAACTACCTAAGTGCCCATCAACTGATGGATAAACAAAATGTGGTATATACATACAATGGGATACTATTTGGTGGTAAGAAGAAATGAACTTGGGATACACATGACAAAATGGATGACCCTTGAGGATATTATGTTAAGTGAAATAAGCAAGACAGGACAAATATTCTATGGTCTCACTGATATGAACTAAATATAATGAATCAATTTATAGAATTAAACTGTAGAGTAAAGGTTAGTAAGAGACAATATATGTTGAGAAGGGGGAACTGATATGGAATGTATGTAGAATGTTTACTAAATTGATTGTAACTATGTGGAAATGGATAGTGTTGATGGTAACAAATTATAATGAGTATAACTAACACTGCTGTTTTATAAATGTGATTGTGGCTGAAAGGGGTAGTCCAGAGACATTAATGTTAATTGAAAGACAGCTAGAGGATAATCTAGGGACTGTATAATATAGTGATTTCAGTGATAGATGAGGATTGCGGTTAATGATAAAAATACAAAAAAGTTCTCTATTACAAGGTATTAAGAATATGGTGATACATGGGAAAAATACAACTAATGTAACTTAGTAGACTATAATTAATAATATAATATTTTTGTAGCAAAGGCGAAGAAGGTACTATATCAATTCTAAATGTAAAAAAAAGATGGGATTTAGTTTTACGAGATGTGAATATGCTCAAGCTTTTTTTTCTTTATTAACAAGGAGACTTAGGCATGTCATTTAACTAATCCGTGTTCATTTTATTCATCTTTTGGGACACCATAAAAACAGCTGAATTTGTTTTTAGGATTAAATAAGATAAATGTGCCTGGATAGGATTTTTAAAATTAATGCTTCCGTTATTTGTCACGCTGCCTTTTGTCTTGAAGAAAAGGGGAAGGGGAAAGGGTAAGGGAAGGGGAATGGGAAGGAAAAGGAAGAAGAAAAGGAAAAGGAAGAGGAGGAGGACAAGGAAAAGAAAGCCACGGGAGGAGCCAGAAGCTAAGAGTCAGTAGAACCCAGAAGAGAAAGGAAAAGAAATTACCTTGTAAAAGAATAGCCAGAGTTCGAAGATTGCTGGTCGGGAGAATACTACTGACCCCAGGAGGAAGCAAGCCTTCTAGCAGCTAAAATTGTGAGTCAATAAATTCTTGTTGTTAAGTAAGCCATTATATAGTATTTGCCAAAGCAGCAGGCAAAGATATTTTTATTCTTTCTTTTCCCTGTCCACAATCCTATTTAGTTCAATACAAATTTATTAAAAACCTCTTAGTTTCCAGGAACTGTGCCATATGCTAGACATATAAAAATAAGCTAGTCAAAGTTACTGACCTCAAGGAGTTCTCAGTCTAGAAGGGTAAAAAGACATGTAAGGTGATTAGAATAGGGGGTGATATGAGTAACAGCAGGAATATGCCAAGTACAATGGTACATTCCACTCTGAGACTGCCCTATATCAACCCATCCCTCTACTGTGGATGTATTAGAAGGCAGTGTTACACAGTTCTTGGTTTGATTCTCATCACTGCCATTTACTTGCTTCCAAGACCTTCAGTAGTTAACCTGCCCTAAGCCAAAGTTTACTCATCTCTCTAAAATGGGGATAAAGCCTACCTTAAGGGATGGCTAAAATATTTAGAAATATGTTTGGAAAGCTCCTAACATAGAACATGACACATGACAAGAAATTAAGTACCAAGAATGGGAATTTTGTCTGTTTTATGCACTGCTGTACCCTGAAAGTATGAACAGCAACTAGGACTTGGTGATAGTCAATAAATATTCATCATTCTCATTTTAAAAACAATATACTTACCTTGATTCCATATCCCCCTCTAATTTCTGCCTTTTCCTTTCTACATAGTTAATTTTTAAAAGAGTAGTCTATTTTACTTGTTGCTCTTTTACCTTATCTTTCTGTCATATCCAAGAACACAGTTATTTGTGTACTACCTACCCAGTCATCCAAGTCCCAAATCTGACAGTTTTTCTAGAATGCTCTTCTATTACTACCACAACTGAATCATTTACAAAAACCTGTAGACCCTACATCTTAAATATTTATCAAATGCATCTTCAACCTCATTCAACTCTCTTAGTATAGATTCTCACTATAGTTGCAACAGCCACTAACAGGTCTGCCTGCTTCCTGTCTTGACTCCATTCAACCTCCAAAATGCACAGTTGTTGCCAGTTTGGAAAGATGAATTGAAGTATGACATTTTTTTACCTAAAACCCTTCAATAACTTCTAAATGATGGATTAAATTAACTTTATTAGCATAAAACATAATGCACCTCAGAAATTAGCTTCAGCCCATTTTTCCAACTTCATCACCTTGACTTATTCTTACACAGTCTATTCTCCTTTCAAATGGTACTCCTTGCAATTCCCCAAATTTGTCATGCTCATTCACGCTTCTTGGCATTGAGGTTCTTTTTATGTTCACTCTATCTGGATCAGCCTTCACACATCTTACCTGAGAAACACACAAATTTATTCTTTAACACTTAAACATCTATTTCTCTATAAAGTCTCCTGATTTTTCAAGAAAAGTCACTGCTTCCTTTCATGTATTCATGTAGCATCATATAGGCAGTCATATTCTAGTACCTCTTGTGTTGTTTAGCACTATAAACATGTGTTAATGTGGTTATTGCCCTGATTATGCATTTGATGGTCAACCTATATGATTCCTCATCTTTATATAAGTTTCTCATATTTACAATCTATAAGTCTGACTAGCACAAATTAGTTTTTTAATAAATGAATGAAAAGAATAAAATATGGTCCTATCAAAATTTTGGGGTGCTATCTTAGCATCCAACTTACTTTGGCTAAGCTACTTGCCTAAACACTGACCTGTGGCCTGGTTAATAAGATTTCCACTCCTGAGGCAACAAATCCCTAAGAGCTCAGACCCACATCTGCAGTTACCACTCACACCACCCATAACCCCCACCCAAAACTCACAGCTGGCCCCAAATGGTAAGCTAACCATCCGCAATGCTGTTAGGTCCCCAGTCCCCTTTACCTTTTTGTACACATTTGCTTAAACCAATTCTTGACTCCTCCAGGACTTATGTTTAACTTTCACCCTGGAATACAAAATAGGCACATTGCTCACAGGTCCCTCTTGCTCTGCTTGTGTGTTCCTTATCTGCTCGCCAACCAAGCCAGTTTTGCTTCCTGATGACCCCTCATGGCACCCCTCTCTGCCTAGGATCTGTGGGTAATAAACTATTTTTCTCATGCATTATTGTCTCAGCCCCTACTGTGTCATACCTAACCTCCACCTAGAACCAAATTTAAAAAATAACTTAGCTAATTCAAAATAAATATGGACAAGGTAAGACTAGAATGAAACCATCTCCTGGTTCTTAAAATAACAAAATACAGACAACAGAAATTATCAATCTAGGTCAATACCATAATTAAGGAATAAAATGGCGGCGGACTTGGCCCAGTGGTTAAGGCATCCGTCTACCACATGGAAGGTCCGCGGTTCTAACCCCGGGTCTCCTTGACCCGTGTGGAGCTGGCCCATGCGCAGTGCTGATGCACGCAAGGAGTGCCCTGCAACGCAGGGGTGTCCCCTGCGTAGGGGAGCCCCATGCACAAGGAGTGCGCCCCAGAAGGATGTGGGAGGAGGGGCACCCGGCTTGCCTCAGTGGCAAACAGTGCGGCAAGAGGTGACACCGCCTCTGCCCACTGGGCCTAGACAAGGTGACCACGCCTGACTAGGCCTTTGCTGCTAACGGCTAGCCGGCACCGCCCTCCCCCTTCCTATCTCCCGCCTAGCCCAGCTCTCACTTCCCCTCCCCCCTCCCTTAAACCTAATCTCTCAGTACGCTGTTTGCCCAGCAACAGCTTCAGCCTATCAAGAGTTAGCACATACTCTACTGGCCAATCACTAGCCCAATGCCAGAACATTGCCTTATATGGAAACAGCATTTGCCCTAGCCAATCAGAACCCGCCACACCACTCCCCAATCCTATAAATCTGCATCCCCTTCAGCAATAGGCCAGACTTGTGCCATCAGCCTGTCTCCACGACTTCTTCCTGGGTCGTGCGCCCTCCACGCCTTCGGAGCCCCCAAGGGAAGCCTCAGCGGCCGTACGAGGCTTTCTTCCCCACGCCAGGGACCCCACTCGTCCCACAACGGGACCCCACTCGTCCCTTAACAGGGACCCCGCTCGTCCCACAACGGGACCCCACTCGTCCCGCAACAGGGACCCCACTCGTCCCTTAACAGGGACCCCGTTTCGTCCCTCAGAAGGAGAGCTGCCCAGCGTGAAAGAAAGTGCAGCCTGCCCAGGAATGGCGTCACACACATGGAGAGCTGCCACAACAAGATGACGCAACAAAAAGAAACACAGATTCCTGTGCCGCTGACAACAACAGAAGCAGATAAAGAAGACACAGCAAATAGACACAGAGAACAGGGGTGTGTGTGGGGGAGGGGAGAGAAATAAATAAATAAATAAATCCTAAAAAAAAGGAATAAAAGATTGACATTGCATTCTTGATCAATAAACCTCAAATAATAGAGTTAAGTTATGTATGTAACTTGATGTCCCTTTATTGAGATGGAGTTTAAATATTCATGAAACATGTGATATCTTGGCCATGAATATCTCTGAAATACATTCAGACTTTAAGACCTCTGCAGGAAGTATGAGGATGACAGTAAGTTATACCTAAAACTTTTGAGAACAAAAGGAAAGTCAACAGGCAATAGTTGAGATCAATTATTGAAAGAACTAGTCTTTTCTAATAGATAATTCAAAAATTAATTAACTGAGGAATTCACAAAGAAAGTCACTTGGTAGAATCTGAAGGAGCATTGGCTAGAATATGGTTCTAACTCTGAAAATGGAAACTGAATGAAATTTGTTTTGTATTCATACTGAAAGAATTGTGTTAACATTTTGTCACAATATCTCTCAAAAGGATGATGTTAAAAACAAATATTTGTTCATTAACTCTAGCACAATCCCAGAGATCTTTTATCCCAAGAATGTGTCCCATCTATACAGCAAGCTCCAAATATAGAGGTGAAAATATCTGTCCCTTATAGTGAGGATTAATATAATGCTGGTTTGCCTAGGACAGTCTGGGTATTTGTTTACTATCCCAGCATGATTTCCTGTATGGCCCCTCTTTCACCCTCAAAAGTGTTCCAAAATTTTTATGATCATGCTACTTAATAAACCAAAGATATGTATGATTTTCCATCTTTGTTACTTTCAAACTTACCACACAAACCATATGATTACAATCAAGATTCCCAAAAACATTTCCTACAGGGAGAAAATGCATTGATCAAGTAATATGATAATTACTATCTTTTTGTTAAAATTAAAGGATTCTGGATTATTTTTTACCCTATTGTGTATTTGGGTAATATGAGTATGTGCCCAGGGACCCAGTCATTCTGGCTGCATTGTCAAATTGCGTCACTGAGCCTGCAAAAATGAAGATCAGACTCAGTTAAGACTGCACATGAGATAGTGTCTGGGTGGCCAGTGGCCTCCCTATAAGACTCTGTAATTTTGATAAATTTTGTCTCATTCATTAATTAATACAAGCATATACTAAGTACCATGAAGTACAGATCCTAGTAATACAATGGTTAGCATCTCTGACATCAAAACATGTATGGTCTACTTAGGAAGTATATTGGTGTTTGGAGCAGAAATAGGAGGTAAAAGAATGGCTCCAGGTAAACCTGAAGAGGTAAAAATGGGACAGAGCATATTATAAATTCTGGGCCAAATTTTAAGAAGAATGGATAACTAATGAATATTTTTGAAAAAAGGAGTTACAAGATCAGATTTTCCATTTTGAAATATTGCTCTTGCTCCATGTGGAGAACTGACTAGAAGGAAACAATTCCAAATATAGGAGTACTTTGTTTAGAGGGTATTATGGTAATCCAGGCAAAAGGAATGGTAACTTAGCACAGTATGGTGGCAGTAGAAATAAAAGAAGGGCTTATTAGTGAAATACTTAAGTGGGTTAAAAGGACAGAACTTGATGATGTACTGGACTTGCAGTCAGAAAGGGAAAATAAGGTGTTAAAGGTGATCTCTCATTTTTGGATCACTCAACTGAATGGCAAAATGTGGTTTCATAATATTTCTTGACATCCTTTTCTAGCTATTACTATATGCTTTTTGCCTTTCATTCTTGTCTAAAGATTCCTTCTTGAGCATTCTGGGCCAAAGCCTATATTCTCATCTTAATAATTGACAGACTATTTCATTTCTCTTTCTTTAACAACATTTCAGATATCTGCAATTAAAGCAACACAGAAAGCCTGACTGTCAGTCTCAAGGAATCATACCACCAGTACAAGAAGACTCTCCCCTTAAAAACAAAATAAAACTTTTATATTTTCCAATCTCCATGCAACTACAAACATTAAAATATGTACTGTTTATATTTTATTTAAATATCAATGTATTTACTGCCATATAGTGGGGATAAAATTATCCTAACACTTTCCTCCAAATATAAATGAATAGTGGGGTTCTAGAGTAAGTATACAATTTGAATATTCATAATCTATATCTGAGTTTTTAATATTTCGATTTTACATTTAAAATGCAAAAATTCATATGTTTAGAATGTATACTGGTACATAATTTTCAATTTAAAACCTTGAATTTTTTAATCTCTTCAGAATTACTTTTGAAGTGTGAATATTCAGGTTACATTATAACCTCAAAGTTGAATTATGAGGAAAATAACCAAACAATAAGCTTCCCAAAATAATTTTTTACAGCTTACACAATTTTTCAAGCACTTTACTGTCTTAAGTAACATAACTTTTTCCTTTATTATATTAGCACAGATTTTGGTCCCTCAATGAGAAATGAAATTAGCAAATTTGAAATCTTTATGTGTCTTTTCTAGTCAGACCACCTATTGACGCTTAGAATCTTGTATAAAAACATTTAGCTAAAAGTGGCTAATTTATAATATCAAAATCTTCTATAAAATTCCATTTCAAGTATTCCTTCTACTTTCAACCAACTTTGAAAAGGTTAGCATTAATGACAATGTAAAAATAAATAGCTATGGTTTATTTTCCCTACTAGACTCTAAGTACCTAACAAAAAGGACTGTCTTACTTTTTTATGTACCATGAATGTAGTAGCCAGTTGATCAATAATTATTGAATTGAATTAATTAAAATGCAGTTCTCTTGTGGCAGGAAGAGAGGCTAAAATGATTTTCAAGGTTCTTTCTAGCCCATCATCTATTGTCATCATAATTAATCAACTATTCCTTGTATCCAAGTTAATTCTTTTTCTTTCCTTAAAGAAGAACAAAAGCTACATTTTAATTAAAACTAAGTAGAAAAATGAGTAAGTAGTATTCAGTAATTAACTATAATTTATACATACTGGGTTTTACATATATTTGTAGTATAATACAGCACCAAGGAGCTATAATTTCTTAAATGAAGAAAACACAAAAGGGAATGTTCTAACAGAGGTATCAACACCCTCATATTGTATATATATATAGTAACTTTGGATAAATTAGTTAAGCTGATTAAAAAGTGATACATGTTTAATGAGCAAGCTAATGTCAAAGCAGAAATGAGTAAAATTACAAACTTATATAGCACTTTTCTCCCACAGACCTCACAGCATTTTCCAAAATTTTCTTTACCATCTTGCAGGAAGTGGGCAGATGGCAAGATTATTCTAGCTTTAGATGGCTAGATTTAGATACAAAAAGGTTAGACAGTCTCCCAAAGACTCCAAGTGACTCAGGAGCAAATCAGAAATAGAACTCCTGACTCCTGGCTCTTATTCCCCCAGTAGACCTCACATAGCACCTTACCTTTTCTGACCTTAGGATTTTACAAAACAGTAACAAGAGTAAGAACAGCAAAGCAAACATGGTTCTTAGTAAATCCCAACCACTGTACTAAGAGCTTTAAGTGTGTAATCTCATTTAAACCTCACAATATCCATGTGAGGTTGGTACTGTCATTACTCCCATATGACAGATAAGGAAATAAGGTACAGAGAATTTGAGTAAACTTATTCTGATCACACTGCTAGTAAGAATAAAGCAAGGATTTGATCACAAGTAGTCTGACTCTATGGGTTCAATCATAACCACTATGCTATGTTGCATCTGGGATTTATTTACCAGCAGGGCGACCCATAATTTGGGGTCTCATACTTGTTCTGGAAAACAATGCAGTCCACATAGAATGACTGTATGTCCCAGGTTACACCTACTGTCCCAAACTAAGTGTTAGTAGTGAAGCCTATCAGTTTCAAAAGTATCCCTGTTTAATTTATAAATTTTAAGTTTATATCAGCCATAGGCATGACTCTCATCTTCTCTTGACTTAATTTTCCTTATTGGTAAAATAAGGACATATTATTAGGGGATTTTTTTTTTTTAATTTCTCAGGATAAATACTCAAAGGTACAATTTATTGATTATTATCAGGTGCTTTTTTTTAATTTCTAAGAAACTACCATACTATTTTCCAGTATCACAGTACCACTTCACATCCTCACCAGCAATTTATGATTTATTCAGTTTATTTGCATTCTTACCAGATTGTTCTCGATGGTTTCTTTTTAAGCCATTCTTATATAAATGTAATGACAGTGCTTTGCAATTTATTTGCATTTCCCTAATGGCTAGTGATGTTGAAGATCTTTTCAAGTTCTTATTTGCTATCTGTATATTCTCTTTATTTTATTTTATTTTTTGATAAGGGGATTTTTAAAGGAACTTTTCAAGTCTAAAATAATGTAGCTTAAAAAGACAGATAAGGAAATATATAGGAAGGTCTTTTTTTTTTTAATACAGATTTTTCTTTTTAAAGATTTATTTTTTATTTATTTCTCTCTCTTCCCCACCCCACCCCCAGTTGTCTGCTCTCTGTGTCCATTCGCTGTGTGTTCTTCTGTGACTGCTTCTATCCGTATCAGCGGCACCGGGAATCTGTGTTTCTTTTTGTTACATCATCTTGTTGTGTCAGCTCTCTGTGTGTGCAGTGCCATTCTTGGGCAGGCTGCAGTTTCTTTCGTGCTGGGTGGCACATGGGGCTCCCCTAAGCAGGGGACACCCCTGTGTGGCATAGCACTCCTTGCGTGTATCAGCACTGCGCATGGGCCAGCTCCACACGGGTCAAGGAGGCCTGGGGTTTGAACCGCAGACCTCCCATGTGATAGGTGGACGCCCTATCCATTGGCCAAGTCCACTTCCCAGGAAGGTCTTTGCTTATCAAAGTATTCATTGTAGTCCCCAAAGTTGTAAATTTTTATAGATAAATGAAAGTCGACCAAACACAAAAATGTTCATTAGTGAATTGTCCCTTATAAGATCAATCCCCACTTAAACACTATCCATCCTTGAACCTTTGTTGATCATTTGCTGAATACTATATAAGTGCAAAATGACTACAGAGCCAAATTGCTAATCTTGTAAAAGAGGATTTCACAGAGCTGATGAAATTAAAGTTGGAAAAGTACTCAGTTCTCATGTAAAAGCATTGATAAATGATGTAAAAGAGTTAAATAAGTTAACGGTCACAGAAAATTGACATGGGTGATGACAAACTAGGCACTCTAAATGAAAATATGAATAACAAAAGGTTAAGAGTGAGCCTTGGGCCAGATGAGAAGGCATACATTCCTTTCTTCCTGCTCTTCCAAGCTAAGTACAACTTAAACTTCAGAAATAACAGAAAGGAATCCTAAGAAGAACTCTGAAAGATGGAAATAAGAAAGCTGACTAGCTATGTACCCCAGGGTTGCGGGAACAACACAGCAGCAGGGAATTGTATGACTTCTGTTTTCGTTTCCTAGGCTGCTTAAAGCAGATACCATGAAATTTCTTAGCTTAAACAATGGGAATTTATAAGCTTACAGTTTGAGGCTTTGAAAATATTCAAATCAAGGCATCATTAAAGCAACGCCTTCTTTCCAAAGACTGAGTGCTAGTGACACTTGGCTCCTCTGCCGCACGGCAAGGCACTTGGCTGTAACTGCTGGTCTCTCCCTTCCCTTCCAGGTTTCACTGGTTTCAGCTTCTTGCTTCTGTGTCTTTCTATCACTCTCTATATTCATTCTGTTAACAACAGATTCTTGTAATGGATTAAGTCCCATTCAGAGTAAGGTGGGTCTCACCTTACCTGAAGTAGCCTCATCAAAAGATTTAATTACAATGGGTTTATACCCACAGGAATGATTAAAGAACATGTTTTTTAGGGGGGACTTCAAACCACCATGCTCCACCTTCTAGACCCCAAAATGACATGTTCTTTCCACATACAAAATACATGCACTCCATAACAACATCCCAAAAACTTTAAGTTATTCCAGTAACAACACTAAGTACAAAGTCTCATAGAAATCATTTAAAGGTGTGTGTACTGGGGCACAATTCCCTGTCTATCTGTGGACCTGTGAAACCTACAGAACAAGTTATCTGCTTCCAATATACAAAAGAGGGATAGGCTTAGGATAAACATTCCCATTCCCACAAGGAGATATTGGAAAGAAAGCAGGGATACAGGTCCAAACAATTCTAAAATCTTCTAGGGCATACTCCATTAGATTTCAAGTTTTGAGAGTCATCCACATAATGATGTTTTGTACTCTAGGCCTGATAGAGCAGCAGCAATTGAAGAGAAATATGCTCTACCCTCTCTGAAGACTGGGGCAGCAGCACTCTTCCTGAAGAATGGGGCAGAAGGCCCACCCCACCCAAGATCCAAGTGCCAGGGCATACTCACCCTTTCCAACACATGGGTGAGTCTGGTCTCTTGGCCTGAGAAGATGTCATTGGTCTAGACCTCAGGTCCGTGGTTCTGTCCTCAAAGTGATTTTTACCTTCAATCTGTCCCTTTTATGTCCCTTTTAGTCCAGGCTAATAGTGGTTTCAATCATACAGATCTCGGGAAAAAAAACTGTCGGTTCTGCATGTAGTATACAGGGTTCCAAATCATCAGGCAAAAGAACTTTCCACAAATTCTTTCCGGCTAATGGCATTTCCAATCCTGTCTTGGGGACTCAATTTCTGAAAGCTCAGAGTTCCTGAACCATCAATTTCTGGTTTCTTTATGCCCAGAATTTCAGTTCTCAGCTTAACCCTTTCCTCTTGCATTTTACTATAAGATGCAAGGAGAAACCAGGCTGTACTTTCCACACTTAGCTTGAAAATCTCCTCAGCTAAATATCTAAGCTCATCACTCTCAAATTCTAACTTCCATCTGACAACAAAACTCAATTTTTCCAAGTTTTCTTCCACTTTAAAACAAGGATTACCTTTCTTCCACTTTCCAATGATATATGTATCATTACCATCTAAGGCTTCATCAGAAGTACCTTTAGCATCCATATTTCTACCAACAATCTCTTCAGAGCAATCTAAGCCTTTTCTATCAAGCACCTCACAATTTTCCCAGCCTCTACCCAGTACCCAATTCCAAAGTTATTTCCACATTTTTGGTATTTGCAATAATTGCACCCACTCCTAGTACCAAAATCAGTTTTAGTTTCCTAGGCTGCTTAAAACAGATGCTATGAAATGCACTGGCTTTAAACAATGGGGATTTGTTTGCTTATAATTTGAGGCTGTGAAAATGTCCAAGTCAAGGCATGATCAAGGTTATGCTTTTTTCCCAAGGATTGACTACCATTGATCTTTGGCTCCTCTGCCACATGGCAAGGCATTTGATGGTATCTGCTGGTCTCTTCATTATTTTCTAGGTTTTGGTGCTTTCAACTTCTGGGTTCTCTGACCTGCTCTCTCTGTCTTCCTCTCTCTATATTCATTCAGTTTATAAAATAGGATTAAGTCCCATTCTGACTGAGATGGGTTATACTTTAACTGAAGTAGCCTCATCAAGAGATCCTAATTATAATGGGTTTACACCCACAGGAATGGATTAGATTTAAGAATATGTTTTTCTGGGATACATACTTCTTTAAGCCACCAAAAATTCCCACCCAACAGAAGAAGGTGACCCAGACCTGGCCTGAAACCTAATGGAAAGTGGCCCAAGGGGTTCATTCCTCTCACCAATAACACTAGGCAATTCTAGCAGCACTGGCAAGGGGGACTGACAGGGAGACCTGTAGACAATAAAAAGTCAAGGGAAGAACTATTGCACAGTTGCAATTACAACCTAAGTTTTATTTAAAAGATCAAAAATTTTCTTTTCAAATTGTTTTCACTTCCTTTTTTCAAGATAAATTCTCAATCCACACCCAACACATAAACATATATTTAGTATGAAATTCTGGTACGTACTTTAAATGATTTGTTTTAAGTAATATTTTTCCAATACCATTTACTCTTAGATGAAAGACCTCTCTGAATTTTCATATCTGAAAATAAGTCTAGTGCTGAAAGAGAAAACTGGCTAAAAATAAGAAAAATGATCTTATTAATAGTGTTTAAATGAGCATTCTTCATTGGTAAAGACATAATAAACACTAGCTTCAGAAGAGATGAAATTCGAAAGAAATATTAAGATCCAATGGTCCTTTTGGTTGAACAAATTGCTTCATCTAGAATTCTAGAGAGAACAGGAAAGCATTATTTAAAGGGATTCTGTCTTAATCTGTAGAGTAATAACATTTGAAGCTTGTCAGTCCAATAAATTGTAATAATAGGCTAGAAGAGGAATAATGAACCAGCTACCCTATGATTTGTACTGGCAAATGACCTGTGTTTACTATGGGCAACTGGTGTTCATAAAAACTTATGTTTGAAAGGCAATTCCCTCGAGTGAAGTGACAAGACAAAAAGCAAATAAACAAGTTGCTATTAAATATAAAGTAACCAAATACAAACTTTTAAGTAAATCAAATACTTTATATTTTATTATAGCCTAGGGATAGAAGGTACCAAAATTTAAGAAATATTTATAAAATAATTTTAATAGAAAAATTCTATTTATCCATTATTAATGAATTACAAAATTGCTCCATTGCCTTATTTTAGGGCAGAGCACCTCTGTCTGGCTCATAGATCCATCACACTGAAGAGCACTTATTTTTAAGAACCCCTGTTTTAGGATGCTATCAAGAGGATGAAAGTAAATAAAATTCTAATACTAGAATATCTGTGCCTAGTCTGCATATACTACAATCATCACATAATCTTAAAGCATCTTCCTTACTCTAAGATTCTGTCATGTACTACTGTGAAATGGAGGAGTTCCATTAAGTAGTGTTCTCAACAGTTCCTTGGATGAAGGGTAACTTTTAAATACTTTGAATAAAAAAAGTTCACTATATGTTGGTTAAAATGTCCTCACTACTACTTGGAATCACTAAATACCATGACAGCTCTCATTATTTTACATATATTGTGAATAGTTTGTTGTTTATGATTCTGCCAGTATAAAATCTTCACTACTTTACCATTTACAATACACCTATAGTAAGTAAAGAACTGCAGTAAATATATACCAGGCAGAGAGCCTGTTGTTCCTTTTTAAAAAAATTTGGATTGGGGAATAAAACCCACAAAAATGCTGACACCAACTCATATGTTCTAACCACGAGATACCACTTTTCTCCAGAACAACAAACCACACACACAGTATTATAAAATACCCTTTATTTTACCCAAGGTTATATAGGTATGTACGGAGCTAAGTTGTAGTTGAATTGGAATTCCTTAAATGTCAAACTATTTTGACATTTTGGTGACAATTTCTAAAAACATGGATAGAACACAGGGTTCCTATTTTGTAAAGGCAAGTAAATAAATAATCATAACCAAAATCCATAAAAAAGGAGAGAAAAAGAAACTTTAAGAATATCTCATTGAGAATGCCACATGAGAAAGACAGGAAAAATGCCTGTGGTTTACTGAGTAAAGCTCCAACACTAAAAACCTGTATTCACATGGATAAGGTTACATAATCATAGATGCAAAGTCATTACTCATCTTACTCTTCATTTCCTCATAAAGACACACTAGCCTAGAGCGTGAGAAACTGACTAAAACCTGCTTCAGGCAGATAAAATTATGACAATCATCCTAGAAATGCAGGGATAAAGCTACCAGTGGGAAATTCTTAATCACAATAAACTAACAACATATTTGTATTTTTAGCTCAGGTGTAGGACATTGCTAATGACTGAATGTATTTGATTAAAACCAAAACCTAATATACCTACAACAAATATTTATTAAAAATGAATACGTGGGGGAAGCAGCTGTGGCTCAATCAGTTGGGCTCCTGTCTACCATATGGGAGGCCCTGGGTTCTCGTCCCAGGGCCTCCTTGTGAAGGCAGGCTCACCCGCTTGCCACAGAGAGCCACTGGCCCGCAGGAACCACCGAGTGCCAACTCAGCAAAGTGACACAACAAAAAGGGAGACAAATAAAAACGCAGAAGAGCGAGCAGCAAACAGACACAGAGAAGAGACAACAAAGCAAGCCACAAGGGGGAGGGGAATAATTAAAAAATAAATACAGACACACAGAAGAACGCACAGCAAATGGACACAGAGAACAGACAGCAAGCAAGCCGCAAGGGGCGTGGGTATAAAAAAAAATGAATACGTGAATACAAAATGAGAATAAAATAATAAGACTGTTATTTGTTTAGGTAACAAAGAGAAAATTAAATGTGATTTAAGGTCTCAAAACACCAAATCATTAATTTGGGAGTATAAAACCATTTTTGCAAAATATAAGGATAAAATTCCAAGAGAAATGAAAAAATATGTCCATGCAAAACCTGTTCATGAATGTCTCTAGCAACATTATTCATAATAGCTACAAGTGGAAACAATCCACATGGTCCAACAACTGATGACTATATAAATAAAACATGGTATATCAATACAATGGAACAGGGGCCAGCAAGTTTGAATTGAAATTCAAAAAAATATTATCCTTGTGGGGATGTGTTGGTGCAGGTGTGATATATTTACTAAATAATACACAGTATTATTTACAGTTGTAGACTTAGTGGGGTCTATGGTTTTCATCTGACTGGCAAAGGGGTCCATGGAACAAAAAAGGTTAAGAACCCTTTAATAGAATATTATTCTTTCATACAAAGGGATTAAGTAGTATACTTGCTATAACATGGATGAATCTTGAAGACATTATGCTAAGTAAAAAAAGCCAGGCATAAAAGACTACATATTGTACAATTCCTTTTATACGAAATCTGGAGAGACAGAAAGAACGATAGTGGTTGCCTATGGTGGGGGGTGTTTGGGAGAAAATGGGGAGTGGCTGCTAATGTGTACAAAGTTTCTTTTGAATGGGATGAAAATGCTCTAAAATTGATTGTACTGTGGCTGGACAACTCTGGGAATATACTAAACACAATGAACTGTGTACTTTCAAGGGGTGAATTATATGGTATATAAATTATATCTCAATAAAATGACTTAATTAAAATAAAAATAAATACACATGCTGAGTAAAGTGTATGAGTATACACAAATATGTATGTGAAACATTAATCACTAATCTTGTTACCACAATGGGTAAAGTCCAAATCCATTATCATAAATATCAAGTGGCTCTGTCAATAGATTCTGATTAGCCAGACTAAGATGGCCAGACATGCCAAAGTCAGGGTGCTAGTCTTGACACTCATTCCTCCGACATTAAATCGCTGGCCTGACTGATTTCTTCTACTCCTGTGGCTTCAACTTCCATGTACTGGTAACTCTAAAATGTATATGTTCATATGGGAACTGATCTCTGCTTCTGTAACTCCTGCCATAATATTCACCACTGCCCATTGGACAGATGCTCCCATGTTTCTGAAAACTTCTCAAAGCTCATGTGTTCCAAAGGGACCTTGCAATAGAGTAAGAGCAAGGACTTAAGAGGTCTACCATTTACTAGTTGTGTAGACTTCGGGAAGTCACTGAACCTTTCTGGGTCTCTACTTTCTTACTTTTAAAATGAGAATAATACCAACTCCCCGAAGAGATTATTCAAAACATTAAACCAAGAGGTTCAGAGAATTTTCACCCAGAGCTTGAAAAACCAAGCATAAACAAATTGCCTAACACATATTCATTGCTTTCCCCTTTGAATGTTCTCTATCTATATCTTAATTAAATTTACCATTTTCCTAATATACAAACTTTGGTATTATCATTGGTTTCTATTTTGCCTTCCTCATTATTCTTTCAATTCTGTCAATCTACTTTAGAAATGTGTTTTTATTTGAGTCTCTACTCTCATTAATTATCAATATGGCCCTAGTTTAGGCTTTCAACAAGTCTCACTTAAACTTAGGACCAATATAACTGTATGTCTCCATCATGAGTCCACCATTCAAGCTAAACATAAATTATCACCTAAAAATTAAATGCTTGCCCTACTTTAAAGCCTCTGTTAATTTGAAATGCAAATACCTTAGCTTAATCTTCAGCATAGACCTCTTCAAAAGCAGAACTTCCTTTTTTCTTTTCAACCACATCTCTTCACATTCTCCTGTAATTTTTCTGTATTTTTACTTTATAAACCTCTCAACATTCCCTATATTAGGAGTTCTTAACCTTTTTGTTCCACAGACCCCTTTGCCAGTCAGGTGAAAACCACGTACGCTTTATTAAGTCCACACTATACTATGTATTATTCAATAAATATATCACACCTACACAACAGTCCCCACAAGAATAATGTTTTTTTGAATTTCAATTCAAGCTTAGAAACCCCTTTTTAAGAACCCCTGTCCTAGATGGACCCCTGACCTTCATATTGTTCCCTCTGTCTAGAATACTCTCAGTCCTTTCATTTACCTGGAAAACTCTTACAAACCTATTTCAAATGCCATGTTGACAATGATAAGAAAAATATAACCAGATAGGAAAGAGAAGACACTCAATATGGTACAACACAAAAAAAGCAAATAAATTCAAAAGTAGGCATTAACAGATTGAGAGACAAAAAAGAAATAAGATTTACAAAGGCTAAATAACAAAATGGCAGAAGAAAGTCCTACTTAATCAGTAGTAACTTTAAGTACAAATGGATTAAACTCTCCAGTCAAAAGGCAGAGACGGGAAGAATGGATTAAAAAAGCACAACCCAACTGCATATTGTTTGCAAGAGACAAACCTTAAATTCAAACACACAAGTAAGCTGAAAGTGAAAAGACAGATTAATAAATACACCATATAAGTAATAACAAAAAGAGAACTGAAGTAGCTATACTAATATCAGATAAGATAGACTTTAAGTCAAAAACAGATATCAAGAAAAAAAAGTCATTATATACTGACAAAGGGGTCAATTCAACAAGAAGATGTAATAATTATAAATGTATGTGCATCTAACAGTGGAACCCAAAATATATGAAACAAATATTTATAGATTGAAGAGAAAAATAAATACTGTAGAGTAATAGTAGAAGACTTTAATACACCACTTTCAATAATGGATAGAACATTTAGACTATAAAATCAATAAGGAAATACAAGATTCAAATGATATTATAAACCAACTAGACATATATAGAACACTTTACCCAAAAACAATGAACTATACATTATTTTTAAGTATACATGGATGGTTCTAAAGGTTGGACCATATCAAATCTTAGATCACAAAACAAGTCTGAGCAAGTTCAAAAATATTTCAATCATTCAATGTATCTTCTCTGAACACAGCAGAATGAAGCTAGAAATCGATAACAGAGGAATAAATGAAAACTTCAAAAATATGTGGAAATTTAACAATTTACTCTTAATCACAGGAGTAATTAGGAAATATCTTGAGGTATATGGAAATGAAAGTACAATATAGCAAAACTTATGAGATGCAGCAAAGGGAGTATTGAAAGGGAAATTTATTATCTAAATCAGGGGTTCTTAACCAGAGGTCCATGAGCTTGAATTGAAGTTCAAAAAAAAAAACATTATTCTTGTGGGGATATGTTGGTGCAGGTGTGATATATTTATTAAATAATACATAGTATAGTGTGGACTTAGTAAGGGGTCTGTGGTTTTCACCTGACTGGCAAAGGGGTCTGTGGAACAAAAAAAAATGCTTACATTAAAAAAGAAGAAAGATTTCAAATCAGTGACCTAACCTAAAAACTGGAAGAACTAGAAAAAAAAGAGCAAACTAAACTGAAAGTGAGCAGAAGGAAGGATATAACAAAGATTAGAAGGGAGATAAATGAAATAGAGAACAAGAATAACAAAAAAGCAATAGGAAGAATCAACAAAACCAAACATCACTTCTTTGAAAAGACCAATAAAATTGACAAAACTTAAGTGAGACTGACAAAGAAAAAAGAAAGATACAAATAATGAAATCAGAACTGAAAAGGACATTACTATCAATACTACTGAAATAAAAACGTCTAAAGAGGATACTGTAACAATTGTACACCAATAAATTAGACAGCTTAGACGAAATGGAAAAAATCTTAGAAACACAAGAATAACAACTGATTCAAGAAGAAATAGAAGATCTTACCAAACCAACTACTGGTAAAGAGATTGAAACAGTAATCAAAAACCTCCAACTAAGAAAAGCCTGGGACCAGATGGCTTCACAGGTGAATTATATCAAACATTCCAAGACTTCACTCCAGTTCTGCTCAAACTGTTTCGAAAAACTGTAGAGGAAGGAACACTGCTTAATTAATTGTATGAGGACAATATCACCGTCATACCAGAGACAGGTAAAAAATACCATGAGAAAACTATAGACCAATATCTTTTATGAATATACATGGAAATAACGACAGGAAAATACTAGCAAACAATCCAAGAGCATATTAAAGAATTATACACCATAATTAAGTGGGATTTATCCCTGGTGTGCAAGGGTGAACCAACATAAGAAAATCAATTAATATAAATACCGTATTAACCAAATGAAGGACAAAAAACCCACAGGATCAACTCAGTTGTTGCAGAAATGGCATTTGACAAAATCCAGCAACTCTTCTTGATGGAAACACTTAGAACACTAAGTATAGAAGGAAACTTCCTCAGCAAGATAAAGGGCATATATGAAAAACCCACAGCTAACATCACACTTAATGGTTAAAGACTGAAAGCTTTCACTCTAAGTTCAGGAATAAGAAGATGTCCGCTATTATCACTGTTATTCAACATTGTACTGGAAGTTCTTGCCAGAGCAATTGGGCAAGAAAAAGAAATAAAAGGTCTCCATATTGGAAGGAAGAAGTAAACTTTATCTATTTGCAGATGAGATGATCTCATATAAAGAAGATGTTTAAAAGTATACAACAAAGCTCCTAGAACAAATAAATGAATTCAATAAAGTAACAGGGAACAAGATCAACACCCCAAAAAATCAAGTGTTTCCACATCAAATCAATGAATAATCAGAAGAAGAAATCAAGAAAAAATTCAATTTGCCAACTAAAGAATAAAAAAATTTAGGAACAAATCTAACCAAGGATATAAAGGACTTGTACAAAGAAAACTATAAAATATTGCTAAAAGAAATAAAACAAAAACTGAAAGGACATTCCAAAATCAGACTGGAAAACTAAAGAGTCTTAAGATGTCAATCCTATCCAAAGCTACGTATAGATGCAACACAATCAAAACTCCAACAACCTTCACTGGAGAAATGTTAAAGTCAATTATCAAATTTATATGTAAGGGTAAGAGGTGGCAAATAGCCAAAGCCATCTGGAAAAAAGAAAAATAAAGATGGAGGACTCATATGTCCCAAAACTTAAAATTTATTATAATGCTATAATAATCAAAATGGCATGGACTAGCACAAGAACAGACATACAGACCAACAAAATAGAACAGAGAGCTCAGAAATCAACCCTCACATTTATGGCCATCTGAGTTTTGACCAGGGGCAAAGAACCACTCAGTTAGGAAAGAATAGTCTCTTCAACAAATGGTGCTGGGAAAACTGGATTTCAATTTGCCAAAAAAGAAGAGAAGGACCCCTATCTTATATCTTATACAAAAATCAACTCAAAGTGGATCAGAAACCTAAATATAAGAGCCAGAAGTATCAGACTCCTAGAAGGAAACACAGGGAAGCATCTTTGTTATGCAATGGTTTCTCAGATTTTTACATCCAAAGCACAAGCAACGAAAGAAAAAAAAATTTAAATGGGACCTTGTATCAGAAGTAAAAATGTTTGCACCTTAAAGGACTTTATCATGAAAGCAAAATGACAACCTATACAGTGAGAGAAAATGTATGGAACCACCTACCGGATAAAGGATTAATATCCAGATTATATAAAGAAATCCTTCAATTTAACCACAAAAAGAGAAACAACCTAATCAATGGACAAAAGGCCTAAATAGACATCTATCCAAAGAAGATACACAGGGGAAGTGGATTTTGCCCAATGGATAGAGCATCCGCCTACAAAAATGGGAGGTCCAAGGTTCAAACCCAGGGCCTCCTGACCCATGTGGTGAGCTGGCCCATGCACAGTGCTGATGAGCGCAAGGAGTGCCATGCCACACAGGGGTGTCCCCCGTGTAGGGGAGCCCCACGTGCAAGGAGTGCACCCTGTAAGTAGAGCCGCCCAGCATGAAAAGAAAAGTGCAGCCTGCCCAGGAATGGCACCACACACTCGGAGAGATGATGCAGCAAGATGACACAACAAAAAGAGACACAGATTCCGGGTGCCACTAACAAGAATACAGGCAGACACAGAAGAACATGCAACAAATGGACGCAGAGAGCAGACAACGGGGGGGTGGGGGTGGGGAGGCGGAGGGCAGGAAAGGGAAGAGAAATAAATAAAAAATAAATCTTAAAAAAAAAAAACAACCAAAGAAGATATACAAATGGCCAGAAAACACCCAAAATATGTTCAACATCAGTAGCCATCAGGGAAATGCAAATCAAAATCACAATAAGATACCATTTCACAGCCATTAGAATGGCTGCTGGTGGGGCAGGGTGGAACACAGAAAACTATAAGTCTTGGAGAGGATGTGGAAAAACAGGAACAGTCATTCCTTGCTGATGGCAATGTAAAATGGTGCGGCTGCTGTGGAAAGCAGTTTGGCAGTTCCTTAGAAAGTTAATTATAGAATGACCATAGGACACAGCAATCCCACTACTAGGAATATAACCCCAAAGAACTGAAAGCAGGGATTTGAACAGATATTTGCAAGCTATGCTCATATGCTCATAGCTATGCATTATTCACAATTGCCAGGAGATGGAAGCAACTCAAGTGTTCATCAATTAATGAATGGTTAAACAAAATACAATGGAATATTATTCGTCTGTAAAAGGAATGAAGTTCTGATATATATGACAGAATGGATGAACTTCAAAGACATTATGTTGAATGAAATAAGCCAGATGCAAAAGGACAAATATTGTATGATTTCACTGATATGAAATAATTCAAATAAGCAAAGTCATAGAGTCAGAATCTAGAATATAGGCAACCAGGAGTTGGGATAAGGATAGGGCATTGTAACCTAAGGCTTAAAATATACAGCTAAGGCTTAAAATGTTCCTATTTGGAAGGATGAAAACTTTTGGTAATGGATTGTGTTGATGGCAGCACAACATTTTGAAGGCAAATAGAGCACTGAAATATATATCTGAATGTGATTAATGGGGAAATGTTAGGTTGTATATATGGTGTGATGGTTTGAAACTGTATATACCACAGGAAAACATGTCCTTGAAGATGATCCATTCCTGTAGGTATAGACCATTTGTAAATAGAATCTTCTGATAAGGCCATGTAGCAGTCTGACATAGTTATGAATTCCAAAAATAGATATTAGATTACGTTTATAAACTGATTTGAACCTGTGTATGATTAAGTTATGATTGGGGCTTTGATTGGGCCATGTCATTAGGGCATGGCAAAGGACAGAGTTGAGGGTTTTTGATGTTGGAGTTTGATGCTGAAGCCTTAAGCTGGAGCCCTGGGAAGTAAGCACACAGAGGAAAGAGATGCCAGCCCAGGAAAAAGAAAGCCATTGAAGAAAGGAACTTTGAACCCAGAGAGAAGCAAGACCCTGGAAGGGAGGAACCCAGGAAGCCTGAACCCTCGCAGCCATCTTGCTCCAACATGTGAAAATAGACTGGTAAGGAAAGTAACTTATGCTTCATGGCCTGATACCTGTAAGCTTCTACCCCAAATAAATACCCTTTATAAAAACCAACTAAGTTCTGGTATTTTGCATCAGCACCCCTTTGGCTGGCTAATACAGGTCACTTCACTTAAGGTGTGACCCACCCCGTTCAGGATGGGCCTTAATCCTTTTACTGGAGTCCTTTATAAACAGGCTGAATACAGAGAATGGGAGACAAAACTAGGGAAGTAAGAAATTGAAAACAGTGAAACCCCAAAAGAGAAAGACCACCAAATGCCAACATGTGTCTTGCCATGAAGCTAGTATTGCCACCTGCTGGTTTTTGGGAAGAAAGCATTGCCTTCATAATGCCCTGATTTGTACATTCTGACGGCCTCAAACTCTAAGAACTATACTACACAATGAACCCTAAATTAAACCATGGACTACAATTAAAAGTATAATTACCAAAATGTGCTTTCATCAACTGTAACAAATATTCCACACTAATGAAAAGTGCTAAGAATAGGATAGTATATAGGAATCCTGTATGTTATGCAAGATTGTTCTGTAAACCTACAACTTCTCTAATAAAAAAAAGTAAAAAAGATAATATGTTTTATCTCAATATTAATAACAGGATGAAATAAATTATGGTGTGACCTCCGAGTCAGAAACCTAGATATATATGACCTTAAAAAAAGGTTTAACAAAAAGTGTTAACATTAAGTTAGCGAGCAATGCCTTAAAATAATTATTCACCAAACTCAGATTATTCCAGTCAGTCAATGCTAATAAAATAATGGGAAAAACAGTGGTTAATATATATATATATATATTCATGGGAAGTAGATGTGGCTCAGCTGATAAGAGCATCCACCTACCATATGGGAGGTCCAGGGTTCAAACCCAGGGCCTCCTGACCCATGTGGTGAGCTGGCCCATGCGCAGTGTTGATGCACAAAAGGAGTGCCGTGCCACACAGGGGTGTCCCCCGCATAGGGGTGCCCCATGCGCCCCGTAAGGAGAGCTGCTCCACGTAAAAAAAAGCGCAGCCTGCCCAGGAGTGGCGTTGCCCAGGAGAGCTAATGCAGCAAGATGACGCAACAAAAAGAGACACAGATTCCCAGTGCCACTGACGAGAATTCAAGCAGACACAGAAGAACACACAGCTAATAGACACAGAGAGCAGACAATGGGGGGGTGGGAGGGTGGAGGGAGGAGAAATAAAATAAAAAATGAATCTTTAAAAAATATATATATATATTCAGTAGACGCGTTTAATCTTGATTGCTGCTCTAAAATATGAAGTACAAATTTCTTTCCCAACATGATAAAAAGTATATTTAAATCTAGAGCCAAAATCATATTTTCTATAACAATACATCTTATTAATTCTAAAGATGAAAATAATAATAGGAGTTAACTGTGTTATGCTGGTAAAATATTAACAAAGGACTCTCCTAAATTCTGTAGCATTTGCTAATTTCTTTTTTTTTTGGTCTTTATTATTTTTTTAATGTCACATTCAAAAAATATGAGGTTCCCAAATACCCCCCACCCCCAGCACCCCACTCATCCCATAACAACAACCTCCTCCATCATCATGAGACATTCATTGCACTTGGTGAATACATCTCTGAGCACTGCTACACCACATGGTCAATGGTCCACATTACAGTTTACACTCTCCCCCAGTCCACCCAGTGGGTCATGGGAGGACATACAATGTCCAGTAACTGTCCCTGCAGTACCACACAGGGCAACTCCAAGTCCTGAAAATGCCCCCACATCATATCTTTTCTTCCCACTCCCTACCCTCAGCAGCTACCATGGCCACCTTCTCCATGTCAATGCTACATTTTCTTCGATTACTAATCACAATAGTTCCAGAATAGAATATCAGTAAGTCCACTCTAATCCGTACTCTATTCCTCCATTCTGTGGGCCCTCGGATGGTTATGTCCACCCCACCTCTATATCGAGAGGGTGCTTAGATTCCACTTGGATGATGGATGCAATTCTCCTGCTTGCAGTTGTATGCACTCTTGGCTCCCTGGTGAGCTGGTTGACCTTCTTCACCTCCCTTTTAGCTGGTCGGGATAAGTCCAATAAACCAGAGTGTAGTAGTTGCAAGTCTATTGAGGCTCAGGGCATGGCTATCACATGGACAGTCCAGAGATTCAGGTCCCCTGAGTATACACTAAACCCCAGTGCCAACCACAGGTCCGGTAAAAGTAACTGGAGAGGCTTGTGAACAAAGATCACATCTAAGTCTAACTCCATCACAGTCAGGAACACAAACTCCAAAGGAGAGCCAACTAACATGGCATTGAACTCCATCTGCCATGACCATAGAACCTGTGGGTCTCTGTAGAATCAGAAAAACCAATACCTGGGGTTGTATGTACTTTAACTGTCTCTGGAACTCTGCTGAGGTATGTGTAATGGCGACCCCTCTGATGACCTCCTGGCTCTTTTTTGGAGACTCACAGCCATATAAACTCATTTGTCCTTCCCATTTCCCCCTTTTATTCAAAGTCAAAACACATTTTTAACTCCTAATATTACATGTAGGCTAAGATATTCTGCTGGTCTGAGTTGACCCTTTTATTCAAGGTCATTTTCTAGTTACATCATCAGTTGGTACTTGGTAGTAATCCCTCAGCACCAGGGAGGCTCATTCCCGGGAGTCATGTCCAACACTGGGGGAACGCATTTGCTAATTTTTGTGTTGTAATAGTGCTTTCTGGCTGATGTGAAGCTATCACTGAAGGAACACTTGGGAAGAATTATCCACAACTGGGTCTTGCAAGCTGGCTCCAGCAAACCACTGCATACCAGCTTCTATTGAGTTCTTACAACCTCACTATGCTATTCTATAGGCTTTACACATCCCATCTTATTTAATCTTCACAACAATTTATAAGGTAGATAATTGCTTCATTTTACAAATGAGAAAACTGAGGTTTTGAGAGTAATTTGCTCAGCATCATATGAGTTACTAATGAGTGGTAGAGCCAAGATTTTAAAATATTTTAAAATCATCATTCTAATTATTTTTCTTCATTCATGACACACTATCATCAAGGGGTCATGCATGGCTTGCTTTTTAAGTTAATTTCCTCATCAATTTATCCATTTATTTATTATACAAAAAACTTCAGAAAACCATAATTCAACCCCAAAGCAGAATGTAATTAGTAACTTACATCACACTATGTACCCCTTCTCATCAAGACCCCGTAGTTGTCCCTAGCAAAAGCAAGTCCTAAGTTAGTATTTAACCATTCTTTTTAAAGCCAGGGTTTAATCCTAAATATGTATGAAGATAAATCCCAGATTATTAAGAACTAAATTGTGCTGATTTTCAATACTCTTTCAATGCAGATGCTATTTTTATTTTAAAGGTAAGTAAGGCAAGTGTCAGAGAGATCAAATATAACTCACCAATAATTTCAAAGCAAATAAATGACAAAAGAAAATAGGTCTATATTCCTCCAATGCCTGATTATCCTTCCATTAAAATATTCTGCTCCTATAATAGGCAATGTCAGTTTTAAATCATTAAAAAATAATCAGTAATAATTAGGAGGCCAGCTCAAAAGATTGCCATACTTATCCCTAAAATTAACTGCAAAATTATGCAACAAGACCAAGTCCACTCTGAAGTATAAAAAATTATTTGATCGTTAATTTTTTACTTTACTTTTTTTTTTAAGATTTATTTTTCATCTATTTCTCTCCCTTCCTCCCCACCCCTCCAGTTGTCTGTTCTCTGTGTCTATTTGCTGTGTCTTCTTTGTCCACTTCTGTTGTTATCAGCAGCATGGGAATCTGTGTCTCTTTTTGTTGCATCATCTTGCTGTGTCAGCTCTCCGTGTGTGCAGCCCCACTCCCGGGCAGGCTGCACTTTTGTCGCATGGGGCGGCTCTCCTCACAGGGCGCACTCCTTGCGTGTGGGGCTCCCCTACGCGGGGGACACCCCTATATGGCACGGCACTCCTTGTGCGCATCAGCACTGCATGTGGGCCAGCTTCACCACATGGGTCAGGAGGCCCTGGATTTGAATCTTGGACCTCCCACGTGGTAGGCAGATGCTCTATCCATTGAGCTAAATCCACTTCTCTTACTTAACTTTTAAAAACTGCAAAATCCTAAATGACAAATTAAAGGAGTCAGGAATAATGGAAGGGTATACATGCACCCACGAATACTCACACTGCTCTTGGTTGGGAAGACTACATGTTGTAGAAGGTGCTCTGATTCTATTTTTAATTTCTGAGTGGGGGGAGGATACCCAATGCCCTTGGCTTGATGAAAAAGACTTTGACATGCTTTTCACCCTGACTCCATACTATTAAATAATTCTATGATTGATGATGGTAGGCAGAAAAGAACTATCCAATATAAACAACTATTAATAATAGTGGTCAACCTGCCAAATTCCCCTTGGTGAAAGAATAAACTCAAATATTGTTTATATAACAATTTTGAATCACCTCCCTATAGCCTAATTACCTTTCATGGAGATATAAGATCTACTTTATTGACAGTTAAAGTTCAAGAACAGATTTCCAAACCATGGGGACCCCATATGACTGAGTAAATTGTATATATTTCTTATTTCCAAAAAGACATTGTTTCATTTGAGACTCCAGAAGGGTCATTAGTAACAGTATGGCTAACATATTCCTAGAGTAAATGTTAATTTAGGCTCACCCCAATAAAGCATAAACACAAACTTTTAAAAAAGAGCAACCTGATCTGCAAATATATTAACTGTCTACAAGAACAAAGCCCAACACTCTTTAAAGGAAAAACAACATGCAAATATTTAACAACAGAACACTGATATCATCCAAAGCCAGTGAAAGATTACTAAGGAGGGTGAGAAATAGGAAAATATGATGCGTAAGTAGGAGCAAAATCAGTTAATAGAGACAGACCCACGTGACATAGATGATGGAACTAGAAGACAAGTATTTAAAATGGCTGTTACAAATATATTCAATATACTCAAGAATTTAGGGGGAAAAAACATGAACTTACTATGGAGAAAAATGTAAAAAAGATAAAAGGAAGAGAGAATAAATGGGAAAAATAAAAAATCACAGGAATATAGATTTAAATTCATCTATACCAATAAGCAATTAAATGTAAATGGTCGAAACACTCCAATTAAAGACAAATTGTAAGATGACATAAAAGTGCAGGACCTAAACTACATGCTATCTATGAGAAGGTCACCATAAATGAAAAGATACCAACAGCTTAAAAAGAAATAGAAAAATATAACCATGGAAGCATAATCAGAAGAAAGATGCACTGGCTACATTAATATCAAAAAAGTAGACTACAGAATAAGAATATTACCAGGATTAAAGAAAAAAGTTTTATAAGGATAAAGGGGTCAGTTTATCAAGAAGATATTACGATCTTAAATGTATTTGTGCCCCAAAAATAATGACAGCTGAAAAAAATGATAAGTACAGTAGATGACAACTTAAACATATTTTTCCTAACAATTGATAAAAGAAGTAAAAAAAAAAACAGTGAAAAATATAAAAGACTTGAATAACAGCATAAATCAATGGAAAAGAATTGACTTTTAGAGAACATTCTGCCCAAGGAATGTAGAATACACATTCTCTTCAAGTATACAAGCAATATTCACTAAGAAAGACCATATGGTGGGCCATAAAACAATTCTGAATAAATTTCAAAGGATAGCAATCATATAAAGTATGTGCTCTGACCACAATGAAATTAAATTGAAATCAATAACAAAAAAGTAGCTGGAAAATCCTTAATTATTTGTTAATAGATCAATACACTACTAATCACTCATAGGTCAAAGAAAAGACCACAAGGTAAATTAGAGTATATTTTGAACTGAATGAAAATGAAAAAGCACTGCTTACAGCGAAATTTATAGCTTATAAAATACTTAAAATCTAAGCTTCACTCTAAGAATCTAAAATCAATATTAAACCAAAATAACTTTTTTTTAAACTGCAAAAAATTTTTATTATATACATGACTGATAGCATTAAAACAAACCACAAAACAAATTTGTGATGATTCAATAAGAAACAAGGACAATGGGAAGCAGACTTGGCCCAGTGGATAGGGCGTCTGCCTACCACATGGGAGGTCCACAGTTCAAACCCAGGGCCTCCTTGACCCATGTGGAGCTGGCCCACATGCAGTGCTTATGCACACAAAGAATGCCATGCCACACAGGCGTGTCCCCTGCGTAGGGGAGCCCCATGCGCAAGGAGTGTGCCCTGTAAGGAGAGCTGCCCAGTGTGAAAGAAAGTGCAGCCTGCCCAGTAGTGGGGCCGCACACATGGAGAGCTGATGCAGCAAGACGACGCAACAAAAAGAAACACAGATTCCGGTGCTGCTGATAAGGATAGAAGCAGTCACAGAAGAACACACAGTGAATGGACACAGAGAACAGATAACTGGGGTGGGGATGGGGGTGGGGGTGAGACAGAAATAAAGAAAAATAAATATCAAAAAAAGAAAAAAGAAACAAGGACAAATATTACAACTAGTTCACAAAAGAAAATACAACAGATGACCAACAACATGTAATAATCCACAAAATAATATTATTAAACCAAAGTAAATAAACGGGAGGAAATAAGATAAAAGCAGAAATGAATGAAATAGGCAATAAGTAAACAATGAAGAAAATCAATAAAACCAAGGTTTGGCTTGTTTGATTTTGAAAGATTAATAAAATTGATAAATCTTTACCTAGACTGACTACAGAGAGAGTAAGAAAGAAAGAGTGAGAAGATACAAGTTACTAATATCAGGAAATAAAAGGGGTCATCACTATATCCTCCAGATATTAAAATAACAATAAGCAATTAGGAACAACTTTATGCCAATAAATTTAACTACTTAAAATTGAAAAAGAAAAGCAAAAATTAAATAACTCTATATCTAAGATACAACTTGAATTCACACAAAGAAAACTCTAGCCTAGATGACTTCACTGACAAATTTATCAAAAGTTTAAGAAAGACATAAGAGCAATTCTACTGAAACTCTTGCAGAAAGAAAAGAACACCTACCTATTCATTTTGTGAGGCCAGCATAACCCAGGTGGCAAAAGCAGACAAAGACATAACAAGAAAAGAGGATTATATGCCAATATTCATGAAAATAGATGCAAAAATTCTTAAAAAAAAACCTTATTTTAAAATATTAGCAAATCAAGTCCAGCAATATATTATAAACACCAGGTCTAAGTAGGGTTTACCCAAGGAATGAAAGCTTGGTTTAATATTCAAAAAATGAACAATATCATTAGCAATATCATTAACAAAATAAAGGAGGGAAGTCAAATGACCTTAAGATAAAGCAAACATTACCAATTAATTAATTATCAAAAATTCTCAGCATATTATACACATAAGAAAATTTCCTCAACCTGGTAAAGGACATTTATAAAAATTATACAACTAAAATTGTACTTAATGGTGAAAGAATGAATGTTTTCTCCCTAAAATCAAGAACAAGCCCAGGTTGTCTGCCTTTACCCCATCTATTCAATGTAATACTGGAAGATCCTACAGACTGTAATAAGGTAAGAAAAACAAACAAAAGACATAATGAATAAAAAGGAAGAAGGGAACACTGTCTTTGTTTGGATGCTTTATCATCAATGTAAAAAATCCTAACATATCTATTTTAAAAAGCTGTTAGAACAAATAAATTACTTTAGCGGTACTAGATGGTCAATATAAAAATCAATATCATTTTTATATATTCACAAAGAATAACTAAAAACTGAAATAAAAAATACAATATTATTTATAATAGCATTAAAACCCACAAAACACAGAGATAAAGTTAACAAAACATGTGTGCAAAATATGTATACATTAAAAACTACAAAACAATGCTGAGAGTAAATAAAGATGGCCTAAATAGAGAAATAGGCCATGTTCCTTGATAAAAATATTCAGTATTGTTAAGATGTTAATTTTCCTCAGATTTATCTATTGATTTAAGGTCATCCAATCATAATGTTTTTTACTTATTAAGCTTTCACTCCTACCCCTGCCTACTGACAGAGGAGGGAAAAATAATTTAGGAATGAAATGCTGCCTAATAATTCCCTACTTTCTAAGTGTTACATATATTAGATACATATATTTTATATCCCATCTTTGTTTACAATTTCAGAATTTCGTCTAAATTTTGTATAGCTTATGCATGGCAACTATGTAGACTATGTTGTGTTTTGTTAATTTGATATGCCACAATCTGCTTAGTTACTCCTCCACTACTGGGTTTTCCAACTGTTTCCACTACTACCAGCATGTTGACCCCAGGCTTAGACATCTCTGTGCACAAAGCAGTTGACATTACTTTTAGCTGTAAGTAGACATTTTATGTTTTATATTGTGTATGTTAACCTACATATTGTGTCAGATGAAGGAATATGTATTATACAACCCAAATGTTGAACATAGACTAGTAGTGAAACCACTGAGCTTCTCCCTGTTAGAGGTCCTGAGCATTGTATATTTCATTAATCAAAGCATGAGGATAACTGAATTCAGCAATGAAACAAATTATTCCTTGCTCATGCTCAGAACATGCATATTCCAAGTCAGAATTTTATTACAATTTATTTACAACAAATTCAACAATCAGATATTCTCTTTCTCCTTATATTTTAAAAACTATATCCATGTAAGTCCAGTTTCTTAAGAGAAACATTTAATATTTATTGAGTTATTGCTATGTACCAAATACTGTTTTAATTGCTTTAAGTACATATTTCATTATTTAATACCTCTTACATCTTACAGCTTATATTGAAGAAGGAAAGTAACAAAATCAGTTGGATTCAAATTCAGAAACATACTTTTCTTGAGTTGAAAAGACAACTATGTTCTAATAATTCAAGACCTAGTCACATGTTGCAATAGCAACTCTGATGATAATACCTTCTCTCCACAAAATGCAATATAGTTTACAAGTATTTTAAAATTTCATTTATTATTTTATGAGGAAGAAATACTATTCCACAAATGTGTAAAGGTAAAACAGAGATTAAGTCTCATAACAGCTACTTGGCAGTGATGGAATTAGAATTAAAGTGTACTAAATCAGTGGTAATCTTCCCTTTGCGGGGAATGAGAAATGAAGAGTTCACCACTTCAGTTAGAAAACCACTGACATAGACTGGGCCAGACAGAAGCTACTTCCAAGAGAAAACATTGGCACAGGCACTTGCTCCAATCAGTCTAAAGAGTGTCTCCCTGCTGATGAACACTTAGGAGGTATCATGGTAAGGGTTTAAAAAATAATTTGCTGCTCTGACTGGCAGGAACTCTGTACTGTTCTTTCATTTTTGAAAGTGAAATCCTTTATGATATCACCTTTAACTTAAACTCTATAGATGTTTCCACGTACATAGTTATTCTATGGTTAGAATGGATAAAATATTAGGAAGTAATAAAAACTGAATATTTATATATTCTTAAGCAGGCCATAAGCATTTAAACAAATCAAGGACACATTCTCAGAGTACCTCAAGCAAAGTAGGTTGTCAGTAATAGGTTGGTAGATTAGCTAAAAACTGAAAGTGAATTACAAAATTCTAAAAATGTTTACAAATACAGATAGATAGATAGATAGATAAAGATAGAGTTTCTTTAATCAAATGCATACATGTTAACCACTGAGACGCTTTGATTCCAATAATTCATTTTAAACTCTTCGTTTCCTTTATACTCCTTTACTTTGAACACCCAATGATCACCTGGCTAGGAAATACAGACATACTAGCACCCAAAGAAATGTAGCAACCCAGTCTTTCAAAAATGTTGACTGGATTGTTAAAAGAGACACAATCAAGAAAAAATATTTTCCTCTTGTCAGTTATCTATAGGACAAGGAAAGAAGAAAATATTCATTCTTTATATTTATAGCATCACTAAAATTCACTGGGAAAAGGAGACCCTAGGAGGGACAGGAATACTGAACTCTTTGCACATACATATCTGGAAAATACTTAAGTTTTCAGTGAAATGCCACAAAATTGCAGTCCTCCACTTTATTCTAAAAGGAATTAAATGACAGTCCAATAACAAAATTCTTCAACAATTCTACTTTAGAAAGAGTTTAAACTTCTGCTGATGTGGTCAATCTCATACTAATGATAAAAAGTTTTCTCAAAGGTTAAGAGCTTGTCCAAAAATTATTTTAATTGGATGGAGATATTATCAGGATTCCAGTGTTAAAGTTTTCAAAAACAAACCAACAAATACAGGCTCTAACTCATGATAGAAATAATTCAGCAGATAAGGTCAGCCATTTCTAAAGAATCAGACAAAAAATTAAAAGTCCTTTTTTTTTTTGGTTTTAAGTATGCCACTATCCATATAAAACATATTCTAAAATTTAAATAAGTCCTAAGTGAGGTTTTAAATTTTTTTTTGATGATTTTATAGTCTGAAATGAGTAAAACACAAATTTATATTTTGTCATCTAAACAGATATTTAAGATTTGCATCCCTGGGTTCCATATTTAAATTGTATGTTTTTATGACCTAAGCCAATCAAAAGTTCTACTTATTAAAAGCTATCAATTAATTCTGCTCTCACTGGTTCTAATAACATGACTTAAATTTTAAATAATTTTTACAAAAGAACAATAGTGGAAAATCTGTTTTTAATTCTAAACTTTGTCCTATGGAAATTATTTGATTGCCTTTCCCCCAAGTTGCACTTAACATGCAAAAGTAGATCAGGGGGGATAAAGGAGGGTTAAAAAATTTTTTTTACATAGGCCTCAAAATAGAGTTCAAGAGTATACTGTATTAAAAAATTCCATAAATTAACAAAAAAAATCATTTATTACTACCAGCACTCATTGAAATAGGGATTCAGAAGTAGTAACTATCACTTTTTTAAAACTGAGTATTAAATAAATTTGATATATAGTGAGCAAATAGAATGGTTTAGGCTATAATAAAACACAAATAATTAAAACAGCAGTAGTAATTAAATCTGAGCCATCCTTTTTTCCCCTTATTCATCATAATATACCTTCTCTTATTGACTGATTGGTTGATTCTCCTTTTAGACTCAGAATCCTGGAGAAGCCATTGGAAAGAGTAGAGAAAACACCACGGATGAAATATCCCTGCTGCTCGGATTCCACTGACCCCACTGAAGTCGGCCATGGTCTAACAAATCTGATACTGCAGTGGGGTGCTGGTTCTGAAATAGATCTCGTAAATGGAACCTGGAGTGACCGGGTGTTAACCAGGTTCAGCTTCTCCGCTGATGTTTCAAGGACCTCATTAGCAGAAGAAGAAGTATCATTGCCAACCATCTTTGGGAGGACCGTTAGCTGTGGTTCATGCAGGTCTCCTTTATGATTTTGCATTCTTTCCCTCTTGCCCCCTTTCCACCTAAAGCTGGGATGTGTTTGCCACCGATAAGCACTCAGTGGCTTTCCTAGATTGGAAACAGCATATTCATTTTTCTTCCTCTTGTTTTTCACTGGACCACACCATGGATAGTTGTTTAAACTTGTTCCAATATCTGAATTTCCATAAACAGGTTCTGATAAAGATCTTCGATAGCTTGAAGGACAAGGTGATGTCTGTCTCTTAAAAATGCTCATCTTCCACGACTCCATTTTTTAACAACTTCTCTGAACTTTAATTTTCCTCTACTCTGCAGTCTTTGCTGTTGAACCACACTTGTCCGTGCAGTCCAAAACATTTGACTGCTTAAGCAGCTTTCTTTGTGTGGCTTTGAACCACAGCAGATGTTGCTGCTTAAGAGATGGTGTCATGTTATTATCCCCCTTTCCCAGATCTCCGAAATTTCACAGCACCCAAAAACCTCTTGCCTGAAGCAAATTATCTTCAGAGTACAGAGAAAGTAAAGATTTCCAAAAAATCATCTCACTTCCTGCAGTAGGTTACATTTTTGTACTAAGTTTTCAGGAAATGATTTTGAAAAAATAAAGAAGTGAAATAAAAGAGACAAAAACCCACAAACACCTTTATGGACCAATAGTAGTTAAGGGTTCACCATGCAAATGGTAAGTGGGTTAAAAACAGATTGTGAAAGTACTCAAGCTGACATCCACACTTTCCGGAAGAAAAAGAAACTCTTGCCTAAAGACAGGCTCTTTGAAAGACAGTTCCTCAGAATAGTTTTTGAAGTCTGTATTTCAAACATCTCGGGCTAATCATTGTTACACAGCAACCTCTCTAAAAGTTAATATTGTTTTTCAATCAATGGGTAAAGCCATACGCTCTTCTGTCAAACTAACACTCCAAAGAAAAGGGGAAAAAGGACAAAGAAAGCCAAAACCTAAAGCTATCATTAATATAAATATACCAGGGAGAATTAAGAAAAGCACAAATAGACAGAAAGGAGAGTAAGAATAGAGGACATTTGTTATGAACTATAGCAAAGGAAAAGAAAAGTCTACAGGCAAAATCTTATAGCAATTGGAACATAGGAACATACACACTTAAATGATTTCTAGAAGAGGAAAGTTTGCTCGTAAATCTAATTGGGATAAGTTGACTAGAAAAATATTCCTATCTGTGTAGGGAAAAAAAAATTCCTTTATTCTTCTTTGTGCTCCCTACCACTTTCAAAAAGAGCTGACTTTAAAAAAAATTTTATTCAAGTAAGTACCAACATCATGAATATAAAGTTTTTGGGTGGTTAATTTTTTTTAAACTGTCTGCTCATAAACCCCAGAAAATAGGGGTTTTAAGTGGAAAGCCTGACAGACTTTAGACCACTACTAAAAGAGATATAACAGGGCAAAATCACTCTGCAAGTTGTATAAATCATGATTTCATCTGGTAAACTAAAAAACTACCTATTTCTTTGCAAAATCTGTACAATGGAAAACAGTGTTCACACTTTCTCTACTCATTACTGTAAAAATAATAAAGAAATTAAACATACCTATTCCTTTAAACATACTAAAATATTCTAGTTTTTTTCTTTGATCATAAAGCAATAATTAAAAATAAAAAAGAAATAATTTCATTTTATTTGTTAACAGTCTCTAAATTTATACATCTGTATATTAAAGAAATGTTAAAGTACTTGGCTTTCCCAAAGGTGTGACATGTCAAATTAGAGGCCCTAACAATCATAAAACTTTCCCTTTTTTAAAGATACTTAGGACAGTGAATTTGTATAAAGAAACAAACAATAAAGATAAATGCTAATTTCTATTTGTGGCACATTGCTCCATCCACAAAAATTAACCTATGATGGTAAAGTATAAAACTAAATGTAAAATGCAAATGTATAAACTAATATAAAATATAAACTATAAAGCTTATAAAAGAAAACATAAAACACTATTTTAGGAGCCTGATGGTAGGGAAAGGTTCTTAGGAGAGAAATAACCATGACAGGAAAACATTAATAAATTTGACTTCATAAAAAGTTAAAACTTCTACTCAATAGAAGACATCATTAAGAAAATCAATAGGCATGCCACAAAATGTGACCATATATTTCCAATACAAATACCTCAAAAAGAACTTCAACCAGAATATAAAAAGAACTTTTACAACTCCTTAATAAAGACAAAAACCCACTTTTTAAAACAGGAAAAAGACTTGAACAAATCTTTAGCAGTTTGATATTATTGATGAACTCCAAAAAGAAATATTGGATTATGTTTGTAAACTGATCTTTTCCTTTGAGCATATTAGATTATATTGGATTCAGAGGTTTACTTGATTAAGTAATCAGGTAAACCTCTTAAGTCAGTAGGGCATTGAGTTCCCAGCCCTTGGTGGGTGGGACTCACAGATAAAAGACATGGCAAAAGACAGAGTTGAAGGTTTTTGATATTGGAGTTTTGATGTTGAGTTTGATACTAAAGCCTTAAGCTGGAGCCCCAGAAAGTAAGCTCACAGAACAAAGAGAAGAAAGCCCCAGGAAGAGAGGAACCCTGAGCTCAGGAAGAAGCAAGCCCTGGGAAGAGAGGAATCCTGAACCCAGAGAAAAAAAAAACCTTGGTAGAGAGAAACCCAGGGAGCCTGAATCCTCACAGACGTCAGCAGCCATCTTGCTCCACCATGTGGAAATAGACTTTGGTAAGGAAAATAATTGAAGCTTTATGGCCTGGTATCTGTAAGCTCCTACTCCAAATGAATACCCTTTATAAAAACCAACCGATTTATGGTATTTTGCATCAGCACCCTTTTGGCTGACTAATAAAGAATTTGGTACAGAGGAGTGGGGAAGTGCTTTTGCAATTACCGAAATGCTGGAACAGTTTTATAAATGGGTAAGGGTTTGTTTTTTGCATTTTTTTTTTTTTTGAGGAATTGTGAGATGCTTGATGGAAAAGGCCTAAATTGCTTTGAAGAGACTATTGATAGCAATATGGATGCTAAAGACTCTTTATGAAGTAAATGATGAAACTATTATTAGAAACTGGAGGAAAGGCAATCCATGTTTTAAAGTTGCAAAGAATTAGCAAGATTAAATCCTGGTGTTTTATGGAAGGCAGAATTTGAAAACGGTGAGCCTGGGCATTTAGCTGAAGAAATTTCCAAAGTAAACCCAGATAATGTGGCTTGGCTTCTGCTTACAGCTTATAGCAAAATGCTAGATGAGAGAGATATGCTGAGGACTGAACTGTCAGGCACAAAGAAAACAGAAACTGATTCTGGAAATTCCAAGCCTCTGGAAATCAAGCTCCCAAATGAAAGTACCTCGACTTAACTAAACTTGGAACTTGTATATCAGGATTGAAGATGCAATTATGTCAGAGAGACTTTTGGAAAGTCTTACTGTCTGATGACTTGGACCCATACTCCCTGCATGCTAAACCAAAAGACTTTTTGAAAGAGCTATATGAACAAAACCATTGTCAGCCTGGAATAAAAGGGCCATGGAAAGGAGAGATTGAAGGGGAAATGACTTCAGGACGAAAATCATGGAAGCTGAGATCTGGAATTAGGACATCACCTTGGGCCAAGAGAGGAACCCCACCCATATGTACAGAGAAGGTGAGTTTGCTCCAGCAGTTAAGGGGGTGAATGTTCCCACCTGATGTTCTAGGACAGTTTTACTGCTCCAGGATACAGAGAGGGTAGAGCACATTCCCCAAGGATTAGGGTGGTTAAGGTCAGACCCCACAGGTCTGAGAGGTGTGGACCTGTCCCCCAAAGGTTAGGGAAGGCCAGATGGTCAACCCATTGCTCTGAGAGGGCTGAGCCTGTATGCCAAAGGTTAGGGGGAATGTTATCTTCACATTCACATCACTGTACTAGTGGGGTTAAAACTCGAACCCAAAGATTGGGTAAGGTGTGGCAATCACCCCAACCCTCTTGGAGGGAGAGGTCTGGAGTTTGGTCAACACCCAGGTGCTTGATGAGGGTGGGACCAAGAAAATGGCTGTTGTGCAAATCTGTGGAAAGGGTGGGTTCCCATAAGGCCCAAGGAGGAAGAAACCATCATCTTAACAATGATTCTCAGACTTTGAAATCAAATAGAGGATGCCCTGTAGGTCTGCAGACTGTAGAGAAACTGTGACCCATATTTCCCGCCCAATTTCTCCTTATTGTAATGAAAATGTTTATCCTTTTTCTATCCATTTGTGTATTTGAAGCAGATAAATTATTTTGTAATTTCAGGTCTATAGTAGATGGACTTTGTCCCAAGACAAACTGTATTTCTTTAAATTGATTGTGATATGATTTAGTACTTGAACTGTTACTGATTTAAGTTTTTTTTTATTTGTAATGTCTTTTTGGAATACATAGAGTGGAGTATAGTAGTTTGATATTATTAATTCCAAAAAGAAATACTGAATTATGATTGTAAACTGATCTTTTCCCCTGGGCATATTAGATTATATTGGATTCAGAGATTTACTTGATTAAGAAATCAGGTAAATCTCTTATGCCAGTAGGGCATTGAATCCCCACCCTTTGGGGGGTGAGGACTCACAGATAAAGACATGACAAAGGACAGAGTTGAAGGGTTTTTGATATTAGAGTTTTGATGTTGGAGTTTGATGCTGAAGCCTTAAGCTGGAGCCCTGGAAAGTAAGCTCATAGAGGAAAGAGAAGCAAGCCCCAGGAAAAGAGAATCCTGAACCCAGAGATAAGCAAGACCCTGGAAGGGAGGAGCCCAGGAAGCCTTTTGTCAGCAGCCGTCTTGCTCCAATACGTGTAAATAGACTTTGGTAAAGGAAGTAACCTATGCTTTATGGCCTGGTATCTGTAAGCTCCTACTCCAAATAAATATCCTTTATAAAAACCAACCGATTTCTGGTATTTTGCATCAGCACCCCTTCGGCTGACTAATACAAAAGCCTTCAAATAAAGATTTATAGTGGCCAATAAGCATATGAAAAGTACTTAATCTCATTCATGATTAAGGAAAAAACACAATGAGCTATCACTCATTCCCGTTAGAATGGCTAAAATTGTCACCAGATATTGGCAAGGATGTACTGTACAGCAACCAAAACTCTCATAATTGGTAATGGGAGCATAAAATGCTATAATTACTATGGAATAAGTGTGGTAGTTTTTTAATAAAGTAAAATACACATATATTTGACTAAGAAATTCTACTCTTAGGTATTTACTCAAGAGAAGTGAAACTACATATACTTGTACTTGAATTTTCACAGCTGCTTTATTCATACTAGCCATAAACAGGAAACAACTCAAATGTCCATCACAGAAGAATTGATAAACAAATTGAGGCATTTTTATATAATGGAAGAGTACTCAGCCATAAAAAGAATAAGCTACTAATACACAAAACAGTGGATGAATTTCACAGATATTATGTGCACAAAAGAAACTGGACACAAAAGAGTACATACAGTGGCAGACATCATGACCGGCAGACAAATGGCTGGCAGACAACATGGCTGGCAGACAATGGCCTGGAGAACCTGCCGAGATCTTGAATTTTAACCTTGAGGTCCCAGTTTCTCTCTCCAGAACCTCCCCTTGGCCCCAGATATTCCAAACAATCCTCACCACTTGCCCCCACCATTTGTGGGTAGCCAATAACAGCTGTGGTCCTTCTAAGCAAGGGAAGGGTAATCAATAGTATAATAAAGGTAATCACACAAGCCAGGTTGCTCTCTCTGCCTAGAGGAGCCTCCATCAAATCTTGGTGCATATTTCATTCCTTCTGTCCCATTTCTCAGTAAGATCTGTTCTTTTACCCGTTTCTCAATACATTCTTTCTTACTATGCCAGTAAGTAAGGAAATCTTCCTTTTGGAAAAGGAAAAATTAACCTACAATGGAAAAAAAGTCAGAAAAGCAGTTCTCTGAAGTAGAAGGCACTATTAACTAGAAAGGGGCACTAGGAAGCTTGAGAGTGATAAAAATTTTCCATCTTGATAGAGATGGGGATTACATGGTTACATGGTGTTTTAGTTTTCCAGCTACTAAAACAAATACCCTGAAGTGGGTTCACTTAACGACAGGAATTTGTTGGCTCATGGTTTCAGAGTCTAGAAGTTCTTCCCAGGGTCAGTATCTTTTGGCTGGCTGACAATCTTTGAGATTCCTTGACTCTTCTGTCACATGGTAACGTGCATGGCAGCATCTTCTCCTTTCTCTTCTGTGTTCCAATGACATCCAATCTCTGCTTGCTCCCCCTGGCTTCTCCTTCTATCTGACTTTCACTCTATTTATAAAGGACTCCAGTAATCTAGATTAAAGTCCAATGTGATTCAGCTGCATCACACCTTAATTGAAGTAACATCTTGAAGAGATCTTCTTTACAATGGGTCCACACCCAGCAGAATGAGGACCAAGACCAAGAACATGTCCAAACTGGGTACCCATTTCAATCCACTACCTGTGGGTGTATGTATGTATCAAAACTCATATGCATCTGGCCATAATTAAATTTTACCTTAAAAAAATTGTAAGCAATACTGAATTTGATCTAGTAGATTTGCTTATCATAGTAGTATGGGTTAACAAATCCAAACCTTTTTGTGTATTCTATGTTTGAGGAAAAGTATACATACACTGAGGATAATGGATGCCATGTTTCTCATTATTGGAGAAGGGAGTTATAAATATGGTAAGAGTGAAGGATAGAATTTACCCTGAGCTCATATCTTGGTTTCTAAATACCATAATACACTAAACAAACAAACAGGGCTCCTTGCAAAAAAATGGTGACTCCAGGGATAAGTCAGGGAAGGTATAAGAGGCTAAAACACTTACTATGTCAGTAAGTAAGGAAATCTTCAAATATCATGGACACAGTCATTAGCCTGAAGGGGCTGCCCAAAGGCCAAATCCAGAACGACTTGAGCATTCGAATAACTGATGGGTTTGAATAAATAATCTATGAATCCACACTGACATAAACAAATAAACTGGAAAGAAAAATTCCTCCTTTTAGTAAAACGCCAAATATAAATATGGAAAGAATGATGGAATTAGAAAATCATCAATTGACACTAAAACTAGTGGGTAAAAATTTAATAAGGAAAAAGATATTTACAGTCTCATAGTATCTTCGTACAAATTACCTATTACTTATAAAGGAAGAAACAGTAACTTTATATAGGAAAAACCTGGCACACACTACCTTAACCAAATGATCAAAGTTATCAACACCAATATTGGGAAAGACTGATATTATGTGCCTCATGATATGATGAACTGTGAGGAACATATTTCTTGTGTGTTATTCCTGTCAAAATGTATAACCTGAATCTAACCATTAGAAAAATGAGGCAATCCCAAATTAAAGAACATTCTACAAAAAACTATCCTGCACACTACACAAAGGTCAAAGCCAAGAAAAACAAAGACTGTGAAATTACTGCAGTTTAAAGGACACAGTTCATAAAGAGGAAATAAAATGCAATGCACGATTCTGAAGCAGATTCTGAGAGAAAAATAGCAATAAAGGACATTATTGAGACAACTGACAAAATTTAAATATGGATTAGGAATTAGATAATAGAATTATATCAATGTTAAATTTCCTGATTTGGGTAATTTTTCTGTGATCCTGTAAAAACAAAATCATTGTTCTTAGGAAATACACACTGAAGTATTTAGGGAAACAAATGATTCCAATGTACTCCCACATGATTCAGGAAAAAAAATTCGAGGTAGATAAAATATGATGAAAGGGCAAAATGTAAACAATAGTTGAATCAAGGTAAAGGGTATATGGAAGTTTACTGTACTCTTATGAATATTCTAAAGGCTTGAAATTATATTAAAAGAAAACATGAAATTTTTTAAATGTCACAACCACTTCTTTTGAGTCTATAATAATATTCCCTGTTTGAGAGCATCTTCAGAGTATTACAAGAATATATCTAGCTTCACAGATTTTGTGGTGGAGAGAAGTTCATCGAGATCATCCTATTAAAATACCTCAGTGTAAAGTTAAGGCTATAATTTTGAGAAATGTTGCATAGTTGGAGTAGAACTTGAGCCCTGTAATCAGCACTGTAAAATTCAGAGACTCAGATGAGAAAATAATCTAATACATCAAATAGATTAAGTTTGTGGGTAATAAGAATTGTGTTCCTTTCTAAATTTATGAACTCAAATCTTTTGAAAAATTGTCACAATTCTCGTCATTATATGTTTCTCTATTTACTCAAGGCATATGGAACTGAACAATATTAACACACACACAAAAAGAATCAAGCAAAATCAGAAAGCAGGAAGAATCAGACTGAGGAAGTGACAGTCTATAAGTAGGAAGAGTTAAAGAAATAAAGAAGATTAAGTTGGCTTACAGCTACCCAAAATTGGATTTGACAAATGCTTAAAATGATCTTCTCTCTTTATGAAAGCCCAATATTGTATATTTTAATTATTTCTCCAAACTTTATCTTTGATCTGAATATAAAACAGTAACTTGGTACTCTTCATTTTCAGAATTTTCTCAAATACATATAATGAATTTATGAATTTTTAAGAAAAAATATTCAGAGGATTTATAATTCCTTAAAATAAAGAAACAATGACCCTAATACCACTAAATTACTACATTCACTAAGAATCCTACCTATAAAAGTTGGGAGCCAATTGAAGAGTCAAAATAAGAATGTTTTGGTCACCCCCAGTAAAAACCAATCACTTTTATTTTATTTTAATTTTTTTTAATATTTAAATTTTCTTTAATAATAATTTATATTTAAAGCATAGCCTTAAGTAAGATTCTGGTTTCTAAGTCAAAAGTAGCATTTGAATTCTTTGAATACAGAGTATTTGTATTCATAAAGAACCAAATTTCCAAATTTTATTAAGTATCTACCATGTATCAGGTACTGTACTAGGACTAGAGGAACAATAAAAAACAGGAGAGGTACTATCCCACCCCTTCTGGAACTTTCATTTGATCAAGAAATGCTTACATTAGGAAGAGAAAAACAGGGTGTTAGGGAAGTAGGTAGGAAAGGGACGTTTACCAAGTATAGGGTAAAAAGGATAATACCAATTTCTTTTTAGATTCTCTTGTATATATAGTCACTTCTGCTATAGTGTGATATATTCATTCCTAAAAATCACAATTCAAAATTGTATAATAAAACCATAGGACATCGTGGATCCTCACAGGGCCCACTGGATGGAATGGAGGAGAGTATGGGCCATGATGTGGACCATTGTCTATGAGGTGCAGAGGTGCCCAAAGATGTACTTACCAAATCCAATGGATGTGTCATGATGATGGGAACGAGTGTTGTTGGGGGGGGAGAGGGGGGGTGGGGGGGTGGGGTTGAATGGGACCTCACATATATATTTTTAATGTAATATTATTACAAAGTCAATAAAAAAAAAACCACAGGGCTTATGGGGAAGATATGGGGTATAATACTCAGAAACGTCAACAATGGTACATAAAATAATATAGAAAGTTAATAATTGCAGTGCAGTTTTAGACATTTTTATTGTTAAGAAATACATAAATACTACAATAAATATACCTTGCAATAGACCTGAGTTTTGCTTATGGAAGTGGGCATCGGAAGGGTTGTAGTGTTTGAGTTATTGTGAAGCAATGGAGGGAGGGTTACCTGAAATCAGATGCACAGTTTTAACATTTAACAACCGATGGGGATGGGGAAAACTCACAACACACACAGAGAACTGAACTGTACTTGTCTGGACATGTGTATTTTGGGTATTCCTATATAGCAAAGAACTGAGGTAGCTGGTAGTTGTTCGAGGTATGTGTATTTTGAATATTCCTATGTGCCTTGATTCCACAGGGTAAAGTTTTCTGCACTCAGCTGCTGTTTCTCACAGATGAATGGCACAAAATCAAATGCGAAATTGCGTGGAACAATTGTACGGAACAAATCCTTATTTCCAAAATAAGCATTATAACAGTGCTGACTGTATTTTTTCTTCTCTTCCATACAGCATGTATGATAAAAAAAAACAGGTAAAAATCAGCAAGGGACCCTAAAAATGGAAGGCACGATAAAATCAGGGGAAAGTAGCTCTTAGTCTCAGTAAAACCAGCTTTTAAACCAGATTTTTAATTCAATCTTTTTCATATTTTTATGGCCTTCCTCCTCTCTTAAAGCAATAAAAGCCAGAGGATCAAACCCAAGATGTGGGCACAGGGGACCATGTGCAACTAAACAAAACAGTACAATCTATTCTTGTCCATTGCTTTTCAAATTTTAGGGTGCAGATAAATCAGCAAGGGATCTTGTTAAAATGTAGATTTTGAGTCAGTGCACGAAGGGTGGGACCTGAGATTCCACATTTCTAACAAGTTCCTAGGTGATACCTATGTTCCTTGCCCACTGACCACATTGTGAATAACAAGGTATAGATAAACACTAAGCCGAAAGAACTAAAGGAATCTTTAAGGCTCCTGTGAAATTCATCCCCACTCACCAAAACAGAAAATTGTATTGGGATTTGAGGACAAAGTGAGAACTTTTGCCTGAAATGCTCTGAGATTTTATATATCACACAGATATCTAGCAGTGTTCATGCTAGTCTGCTGAGAATCAGAGCTAGAATAATTCTCATCAAATCACTTCCTTGGATATAGCAACCATGATTCATAACATATAAATAAAGACATAATTAACAATCCAACAAATCTTCCGCAATTAACAGTCATACCAATGCATAGCAATATATGACTGTGAACTGCAACATTTTTTTAATGGAAGAGAGGGAGAAACAAATGACCATCAATAAGAGACTGTATTCGTCAGGGTTCTCCAGAAAAACAGAACCAATAGGATATACATATTAAGGAAGTTTTTATAGGAATCACCTCACGCAACTGTAAGGATATGCAAGTACAAATTCCACAGGGCAGACCACAAGCTGGAAACTGTGAAAGTGAAGTTGAATTCTCCAGGAGAGGCCACAACTTGAAACTTCTGATGAAGGTGACATTGACCAAAAGAAGCTAGCTGACTCAAGTAGAGTTAGAAATTCTTTCTGACTGCTGAAAACCTCAGTGCTCACTTTTTAAGGCTTCCAACTGACTGGATGAAGAAATTCCTCCCATTGGTGAAGGCAATCTCCTTTGTTGATTATAAAGGTAATCAGCCAAAGATGCAATCAACTAGTGATGGAAATCCATCTATGAAATGTGCTCACGTAACCATCAGGACAGTGTTTACTTCACCAAAAACAGGACACTATAACCCAGCTAGGTTGACACATGAAATTAAACATTGTCCTGACTAAATAAACCACAGTACATATCTACACAAAAAGAAATACATATATACTTATATGTGCTGCTACAAAGACACACAAGAAACTTACAAGAGAGCTTATCTCTGGGGAGTACAACTGAGAAATCACCTTAGACTTCTCTATACAGTTTTAATTTTTAGCATACAAACTACTTTCATAACGAGAAAAAAAAATTGAAGATAAATGTATGTGGAAAGGGATCCAAGAGATAAAGTAGAAAAGCAAGCTATACTATAATAAGGATGACCCCTTTTTTCTTATAGATTATCATTAATATGTCAGTACATATATGATGGAATATGCATATAGAGAAAATCTGTAGTTATTTTCTTTTAAGGTAGAATTATGAGAGATCTGCATTGTTTATATTATTAATTTCAATAATATATGAAGTCTTACAATGAGCATGGACATTTTTATGCCTTGTGAAAGCAGAAGATACCAAATTTTTTTTTTTTAATCTAAACACAGCAAAAAAAAAAAAGCTTGAATGTAAACCTATGGAATAAGAATTAGAGAACAGAGAACTGGCCATCAGAGATCAACTTAACCAACTCTTTTATATAATAAACAATCCAAAAAGACCAGAGAGGAGGGATTTGTCCATAATTAGCTAACAGCAAAAAGACAAGAACACAAGTGTATCCTAATTCTCGGTTCTGCTTAAACTAACATTTTCCAAACTATGATCCACAGAAGAAAGTTGAGAAATTTACACTTCAGGAGCACAAGAGTGATATTAAGTCTTAGATAGTCGAGTGTTGTTCAGTTTAAATGCTAAAATTAAAACTTTATTTTTAAAGTTTCAAATAGGACACCAATTTTTTATTAAAATGTCTTCATAGATTTAATTCAAGAATGGGAGGCAAGTAGAGATGAAAAAAGCAAAACTTAAGCATTTTCAATCTACAAATAGTCTGCCAACATTTCCTAACTTATGACACACTTTTTCTATAGAAAACCTCTATTCTATATATCCTACATGTTCTTTTGTAATAGAAGACATATACGGCAATTAACAAATAAAGTTCTGGAGTTCTTTTACTAGAACAAGAGCACATACCTCTTAGATCAATTCATAAAAAGCTTTAAAAATAAGATTCATTTCCATTGACCAGAAGAAGACTTCTTTCAAAAATGCAAAATCCTTGTTTATACAAAGCTAAGTAATTAACAACAAAACATCCTCTTCCCATCTCCTATCACTGGAGCACATCTGCTTCCCGATGAAACATTTCCTGTGACAAAAAATACCTCCCTTCTAAATATTAGAACTGAAAGACATACCTGACACGTACACAAGTGTTTCTCATTTAACGGACAAAGACATGTCTCGAAGGAACAAGTAAAGATTCTTTAAAAGACAAATGTTCGAAACAATGCTTTTTTAAATTAAAAAACAAAAAGAAAACCCAGATGATTCTTGAGGCCACTATTAAAAGTTCTCTTAAAAAACAAAACAAAACACTAGTTTTCCTCTAAACTCTCTGATTGTACTTCTCCCTTTCCTTTGAGGTTCTTTCTCCTCTAACCAGCCACTAGATACTGGGAGTCTGTCAAGGCTTAGTCCTTCACATCTTGTCTCCATATTTTCATCATGCACATGGTCCACAATTATATACACTTACATCTCCTTCAGACCTTTTGTCCTGTGAGCATCATATTCATGTATTCATTTTCATGACTTCTGGCTATGTCAAAGGCATCTCGAATTCAAAATATATATTCATGATCTTTCTTTTAAAATCTTGTCTTACTCCCGTGTTCCCTATCCTAATAAATGGCACCATATCCATCCAGCTGTATAAACTGCTAACCTTAGTCATCTCCCTCTTAACACTCAATATCAAATCCAGTCTGGCTGATTTTACCTCCTAAGCATTATTTAATCTATTTACTTCTCACCATCTCCTCTTAATCAATCTACTATCACCCATGGACTACAACAGCCTCCTAAATTCATGTGCATACATCTATTATGGTCCTCTGAAAACCAGTTTTTCCTACTTTAGCCTGAATAATTTTTGCAAAATACAAATCTACTGTGTTCTGTATAAAACTTTTCTATGTTTTCCCACTACTCATATGATCAAAACAAAATTCCTTAAGATAGCCTGGTCCCACCTACCCCATTATTTCCTTAAGACAGCCTGGTTCCCACCTATCCTCTCTCTTATAGATACACTTGGATCCCTTCAGTTCTTCCTATTTGCTACTCTCCTACCCACCAGGGCCCTCTTGCTCAGACTGCTCCCTCTTCCTTTCCTCCTCTCCTAATCAATGCCTACTCATGCTTCAGCTTTTAGTTCAAGAGTTACTTCCTGAGAAAGGCCTTTTCTGACTTCCTTAAGTAGGTCAAATCTATTATAGGCCTTCACATTACCAGGAATCTCTGCATCATTTGATATGTTATATTAGCATTATAGTAATCATATGTTTGGTTGTGAGATTAGTAATCAATGCCTGTTTTATCAACTAAGCTGTAATCTCCATGCCTATTTTTATTCTCCACTGTGTCCCTAGTATCTGCCCTATGGGAGGCAACCAATAAAAGTTAATTGAATTAATGAAAGGTCAGAAAGACTGAAAACAAAAGTACCTTAACTTCTGACTAGTACTAAGAAGGGTCAGTATGTACTTATTTGAGTTTAGCATTATCTCTGGTACCAGGAAGATCACATCAAAAGAAAGATCACAAAAAAAAGGGGACAGTCAAATACAGTCCAAGGGGTTGTATTCCCTCAACAAAGTTCTTTGGGTTTAATGGGTATGTTCAGAGAAGAGTATTAAAAGGGAAAAAAAGAAAAGAATAATAGTAAATGGAAGGAAGGCAAGAAAGGGTCAAGAATTACTGCTTTAACTAGCTAGGGCATATTTTTTTTCTCCAGATATGACTTTTTAGTAGATTAAAAAACATATTATTGGGCTTTTTCTCTTTCTTTCATATCTTTATGGGTTTCAACACAAAAGGTATAAAGATGCAATCCATGACAAGACCAACATAAAGATAGGGGGATGGAGGGATATAGGAACATCATTTGTATATACTATTGCAGTTAAATTGGTATCAAATTAAATGAGATTTTTACAGTAAGCCCAATAGTAATCATAAAGAAAATATTTGAAAAATATGAATAGGAGGATATCAGATGGGATTCTAAAGGGAGTAATAGAGGATTGAGGGACCAAAAAAAACCAGTATAAGACTTACAAAAAACAAATAGCAACTTAGCAGTAGTAATTCCTACATTATCAGGTTTTGCTTTAAAGGTAAATAGGAGCAGCTGTAGCTCAAGGAGTTGAGCATCTGCCTCCCACATGGGAGGTCCTGGGTTCAGTTCCTGGTGGCTCCTAAAGAAGACAAACAATGAGCAGACAATAAGCAAAACATTGAGAAGAAAAGAGCAGACAACAAGCAAAAACAATGAGCAGACAACAAGCAAAAACAGGAGACAATGAGCAAAAACAAAAAAATGATGAGGGAGGGGATGTGGCTCAAGAGGCTGAGCGCCTGCCTCCCACTTGGGAAGTCCTGGGTTCAGTTCCCAGTGCCTCCTAAAGAAAAACAAGTAGACAACGAGCAGACAATGAGCAAAAACAACAAGGAGACAACAAGCAAAAACAACAAGCAGACGGAGCAAAAACAGTGAGCAGACAATGAGAAAAAAAAAAACACAGAAGAGGGAGTCATCTCAAGAGGGGGGAAAAAAAACTAAATGAGTTAGGAGAGAGGCAAGATGGCAGCAGAGTAAGGAGCTCCAAGAGTCAGCTCATCCTCCAAGGCAGTTAGTAATTCTCCAGAGCTAGCTAAAGTACCTGTTGGGGGGTCCCAGGAGAACAGAAGAGCATCCTGCAACATCCCTAAAAGAAAGAAAGGAGGAGACTGTCCATCTGCAATGAGGATTCATGAGAAGAGCACTCCATGCCATGGAGGCCAGTGACCATCTACTACTGACAGCACACACCGCCTCAGGAGCTATTCCACGGCTGCAGTTGGAGTCTCCATTTCCAAAAAATGGGGGAGGAACAGACTGTGGGGAACCAACTTTAGCTACTGATTAGTAAATTCAGCTGACTATAAAGTATAATCCTAAGACCAGCCATCCTTGCTAGCCCCCGTAGGATAGGAGGGGGCTGGTGTTTCTTTTCCCTCTCTAGGTAACTGCAGGTGCTTTTAGCCTGCACAGACTGGATACTTGGAAATGTGTAGCTCCATCCCTGCCTCCAAATAGGACAGAAGAGGAGCTGTGTTCTCTCAGCCTCTCTGGGCAACTGCAGGTACTTTTGGCCCCTGGACACTGGTTTGTTAAGCACCTGGAATGCCATGTCTGTGCCCCCAAAGGATAGGAGGGGGCTGGTGTTTCTCAGTCTATCTGGACAACTGCAGACACTTTTGGCTTGCATGAACTGCAGAGTTGGAAACTTGTGGTTCCAAATCCCTGACAGGACAAGAGAGAGGTGCTGTCTCCCCAGCCTCTCTGGGCAACAGCAGGTGCTTTTGACCCACACAGGCCAGTTGGGTACCTGTGGCCCACCCCCCAAATAGGATATGAGGGGAACTGTGTTTTCTCAGCTCTCTAGGCATTGGCAGGCGCAGTCAGCCTGCACAGACTGAACTGTGGGCAACTGTGGATCCACCCCCATCCCCCAAAAGGATAGGAGGAGGCTGATGTTTCCTCACTTCTCTGGACAACTGCAGGAGCTTTCAGCCTCCACACACCAGTCTGTTGGGTGTCTGTGGTTCTATACCCACCTGTCAAAGGGCAGAAGGTACAGTATTGCCTCAGCTTCTCAGGCAACTGCAAGTGCTTTCACCCCACACAGATTAGATTGTTGGGCACTCTGGAGAGTCCATCCCTTCCCCTGGCAGGGGTAGAGGGGGGATGGTGCTAAGTCAGTCTACCTGGGTAACTGCAGTCAGTTTTGACCCACACAGCTTAGTATGCTGCCTACAGCTGCAACTCCATCCCTGCCCCAGGCAGAGGAGGAAAGCTCAAGTTTCATCAGTCTCTCTGGGCAAGTACAGACAGTCTTGGCCTGCATGGCTTGGATTACTACACACAGCTGCAGCTCCTTCCATCCCCCTGGCAGAGAAGAAAGGTGGGAGAAGTTTCACTGGTTCCTGGGGAAACACTTACAGCATCAGCCTCCAGAGTTAACAGTACCAACTACATTCAACTATATAACCAGCAAGGGAGAAAGAGCAATAAAGTCCTAAACTAAAGATAGAAACTACACTCAGAATGAACATATCTAATAAGTCACAAGCAAATACACCAACAAAAAATTAAAATCCATACTAAGAAACTGAAAGATATGGCTAAGTCAAAGGAATAAGATAAGCATTCAGATGATATACAGTAGTAGAGACAACTAATCATAGAAGTTCAAATAAGCATCCTTCATAAATTCAATGAGATGGCTACAGAGATTAAGGCTATAAAGAAGACACTGGGTGAGCACAAAGAAGAATTTGAAAGCATACATAGAATAATGCCAGATTTTATGGGGATGAAAGTCATGATAAATGAAATAAAAAAATACACTGTAGGCATATAACAGTAAATTTGAGAAGGTAGAAGAAAGGATAAGTAAGCTTGAAGAAATGGCCTCCAAAAGGAAACAAACAAAAGAAGAGATAAAGAACGAATGTAAAAAAATTGAACAGGGACTCAGGAAAATAAATGACAGCAAAAGACATGCAAACATACATGCCCTGGGTATCCCAGAAGGAGAAGAGAATGTAAAGGGGGCAGAAGGAATATTTAAATAAATAATGGCTGAAAACTTCCCAAACCTATTGAAGGACATAAATATCCATGTCCAAGAAGCACAAAGTACGCTCATCCAAATGAATGTGAATTGTCCTATTCTGAGAAACTTACTAATCAGAATGTCAAATTCCAAAGACATTAAGAGAATTCTGAGAGCAGCAAAAGAAAAGTGAATGACCCAGTAAGATTAAATGCTTGTTTCTCATCAGAGACCATGCAGGCAAGAAGGCAGTGGTATGATATACTTAAGATACTGCAGAAGAAAAAAATGCCAGCCAAGAATTTGATATCCAGCATGACTGTCTTTAAAAAGTGAGGATGAGTTTATAATATTCACAGATAAACAGAAATGGAGAGAGTTTGTAATTAAGAGACAAGCATTGCATGAAATTCTACAGGGAGTGCTACAGCCTGAAAAGAAAAAACAGGATAGAGGCTTGGAAGGAGAGTCTAGAAATGAAGATTATATCAGTAAAAGTAACTAAAAGTATAAGAAGAATGGTAAAAACAAAATATGATAGATAAAACCAAAAGGTCAAAATGGTTGAAGTAAGAGCTGCCTTTATAGTAATTATCATTGACTGTTACTGGATTAAACTCTCCAATGAAAAGAAACAGTCTGGTGGAATGGATCAGAAAATATGAGCAATCTATATATGTCAAGGATACCAAGAGACTAGAAATGAAAGGCTGGAAAAATATATTCCACGCATGCAGTAACCAAAAAAAAAGCTGGAGTAGCTATACTTATATCAGTTGAAATAGACTTTAAGGTAAAACTGTTATTAGAGACAAAGAAGGATATTACATATTAATAAAAGAGATAATTCACCAGGAAAAAGTAACAACCATATATGTATATGCACCTAACCAGGATGCCCCAAATTATATAAGGCAAACACTGGCGAAAGTGAGGAAGAAATAGATGTCTCTACAAAAACAGTTGGAGACCTCAATACACCATTCTTGGCACTGGATAAGAACATCTGGGCAGAGGGTCAATAAAGAAACAGAGAGCTTGAGTAATATGATAAACTGACTAAATGTGATAGAAATATACAAAGCATTGCACCCCAAAACTGCAGGATATACATTCTTCTCAAGTGATCATGGATCTTTCTCCAAGACAGACAAGAAGTTGGGTCACAAAACAGATCTCAATAAAATCAACAAGATCAAAATTATACAAAGCACTTTCTCTGATCATAATGGAATAAAGCTGGAAATCAACAACAGGCATAAAATGGGTAAATTCACAAATATATGGGGATTAAACAACATACTCTTAAACAATTAGTTGGTCAAAGAACAAATTGTGAGGGAAATCAATAAATATCTCAAAATGAATGAAAACAAGAACACAACATATCAGAATCTATGGGATGCAGTGAAGGCAGTGCTGAGAGGGAAAATTATAGCCCTCAATGCTTACATTAAAAATAAAGAAAGAGCTAAACTCAACGGTCTTACTACACAGCTGGAGGAACTAAAAAAAGAAGAGGAAACTAATCCCAGGCAAGTAGAAGGAATGAAATAACAAAGATCAAGCAGAAATAAATTAAACTGAGAACAAAAACACAATAGAGAGAGAATAAACAAAACCAGTAGTTGGTTCTTCAAGAAGACTAACAAAATCAACAGACCCTTAGCTAGACTGACAAAGAAAAAAAGAGAAAAGATATAAGTAAATAAAATAAAAGAAGAAAACAGGGACATACTACTCACCCCACAGGAAAAAAAGACTCTTAAGAAGATACTATAAACAACAGTATGTCAACAAACTAGACAATGTAGATGAAATGGAAAAATTCCTAGGAACGTACAAACACCCTGTATTAGTCAGACAAAGGGGTGCTGATGCAAAATATCAGATACCAGTTGGTTTTTATAAAGGGTATTTATTTATTGTAGAAACTCACAGTCACAAGACCCTAAAGAGTCCAACTCAAGGTACCATAAGAGGTACTTTCTCACTCAGAGTCTTTTCCCACATGATGACACAAGATGGCAGTTGATGTTTGTGTGGGTTCAGTCTTCCTTCTCCTCCCAAGGCTCCACTGTCCCAGCTCCTTCCAATCTCAGCCACAGGCTGGGACAAGTTGGGACAAGTCTTGTCTCTCTTCCAGGGCTCATTTCTCTCTGGGTTCAGCAGCTCTGCACTCTCCACAAGACCAGATGTAAACTGTCGGGCTCTCTTCCTAGGCCCTCTGCCATGTCTAATGTTGCCTTCTCTCTTTCCTCACACATCTCCTTCTCTGTATGCTTACTTCCCCGGCTCCAAGATCAAAACTCCAACTAACTCCTCTGCTTTGTCATTTTCTCTGTGAGTCCCCACCCACTGACGTGGCCCAATAAAAGTCTTAATCATAATTTAATCAAGTAAGAGTGAAACCTCTGAATCCAATACAATCTAATGTATGCAGAGGAACAGATCAATTTACCAATATAATCTAGTATCTATTTTTGGAATTCATAAACAATATCAAACTGCTACACAACCTATACTGAACCTAGAAGAAATAGTAGACCTTAACAAAACAATTGCAAGTAAAGATATTAAAAGTTATCAAACAACTTCCCACCCCAGAATGAAAAGTCTGGGACCAGATGGTTTCAGAGGTGAATTCTACCAAGCATTCAAAGATGACTTAATACCAATCTTACTCAAACTCTTCCAAAAAATTGAAAAAGAAGGAATGCTACCAAACTCATTCTATGAAGCCAGTATTACCCTAATATGAAAGCTGGATAAAGATATTATGAAAAAAGAAAATTACAGACTCATTTCCCAGATGAATATAGATGCAAAAATCCTCAACAAAATGCTTGATCATCAAATCTAACAACATATTAAAAAAATTATTCATCAGGATCAAGTGGGCTTTATATCAGGCATGCAAGAATGGTTCAACACAAGAAAATCAAGCAGTGTAATATACTACATAAATAAATCAAAGAAGAAAAATCACAGTATCCTATTGATTGATGCAGAAAAGGCTTCTGACAAAGTACAGCACCCTTTCTTGATAAAAATACTACAAAAGATAGGAATTGAAGGAAACTTTCTCAATATGATAAAGGCCATATATAAAGTACCCACATTGTACTCAATTGTGAAAGACTGAAAGCATTCCCATTGAGATCAGAGACAAAGATGCCCACTAACACCAACGTTGTTCAATATAGTGCTAGAGGTTCTAGCTAAAGTAATCAGATAAGAAAAAGAAATAAAAGCCATCCAATTGGAAAGGAAGATGTAAAACTTTTGCTATTTACAGATGATATGCTCCTATACCTGGAAAATCCCAAAAAACTATAATAAAACTGCTAGAGCTGATAAATGATTTCAACAGAGTGGAAGGATACAAGATTAATACGCAAAAATCAGTAGCATTTCTATACATTAGTAATGCACAATCTGAGAAAGAGGTCAGGAAAAAAATTCCATTTACAATAGCAACTCAAAGAATCAAATATTTAGGAATAAACTTAACCAAGGACATAAAACACTTGTATTCAGAAAAGTACAATGCATTACTAAAAGAAAAAAAAGAGACCAAAATAAATGGAAGAACATTACATGCTCATGGATTGGAAGACTAAATATTGTTAAGATGTTAATTCTACCCAAATTAATACACAGATTCAATGTAATCCCAATAAAAATTCCAACAGTATTTTTTAAAGAAATGGGAAACACAATTATCAAATTTATTTGGAAATATAAGGGGTCCCAAATAGCCAGAAACATCTTAAAAAAGAAGACTGAAGTTAGAGGGCTCTCACTTTTGGACTTTAATCATATCACCTAGCAACAGTCATGAAAACAACATGGTACTGCCATAAAGATCGATACATAGACCAATGGAACTAAACTGATGATTCAGAAACAGACCTTCACATCTATGGTCAACTGATTTTTGACAAGGCTGTCAAACCCGCCTAGCTGGGGCAGAACAGTCTATTCAACAAATGGTGCTGGAAGAACTGGATATCCATAGTCAAAAGAAAAAAAGAGGTCCCCTATCTCACACCTTATACAAAAATTAACTCAAAATGGACCAAAGACCTAACTATAAAATCTACAACCATAAATTTCTAGAGGAAAATGTAGGGAAACCTCTTAGAGACTTGGTGATAGATGGTAGATTTTAAACTTACATCGAGAGAAGCAGATGTGGCTCAACTGACAGAGCTTTCGCCTACCATATGGGAGGAGCTGGGTTCGATCCCTGAGGCCTCCTGGTGAAAAAGGAGACAAGAAAGCATGCCCATGCAGCAATGTGAGAGTGCCCACCTGGTGAGCCAGTGCCCCATGCAAGTGAGTCACGAAGCAAGATGATGACACATCAAAAAAGAGACAAGGGGAGAGTTAAGGTGAAGTGCAGCAGAAACCAGGAACTGAGATGGCACAGTTGACAGGGAACCTCTCTCCCCATAAAAGGTCTCCAGGATTGAATCCCAGTGAATCCTAGAGGAGAGAAAATGAGAAGAGAAGACAACACAGGCAGCAAAAACAGCAGAGCGGGAGGAGGGGAAAGGAGGAAAATAAATATATCCTAAAAAATAATAAATAAGTAAACTTACATTGGAAGCATGAACAACAAAAGAAAACATGGGGAAACAGACTTGGCCCAGTGGTTAAGGCGTCCATCTACCACATGGGAGGTCCGCGGTTCAAACCCCGGGCCTCCTTGACCCGTGTGGAGCCGGCCCATGCGCAGTGCTGATGCACGCAAGGAGTAAGGGAGCCCCACGTGCAAGGAGTGCGCCCCGTAAGGACAGCCGACCAGCACGAAAGAAAGCGCAGCCTGCCTAAGAATGGTGCCACCCACACGGAGAGCTGACACAACAAAAAGAGACACAAATTCCCATGCCGCTGTCAACAGCAGAAGTGGACAAAGAAACAAGATGCAGAAAACAGACACAGAGAACAGACAACCAGGGTGGTGGAAGGGGAGAGGGGAGAGAAATAAATAAATAAATAAATCTTTAAAAAAAAGAAAGAAAAGAAAACATGGATAAATGTGACCTTCTCAAACTTAAACACTTTTTTGATTCAAAGGACTTTGCCAAGATGAAAAGATAGCCCATTCAATGGGAGAAAATATTTGGAAACCACACATCCAATAATGGTTTGATTTTCATTCTATATAAAGAGATCACACAACTCAACAATAAAAGAGCAAGCAATCCAATAAAAAAAAAATGGGCAAAAATTTAAATAGACATTTCTCCAAAGGGGAAATACAAATGGCCAAAAAACACATGAAAAAATGTTCAATATCACTAGCTATTAGGGAAATGCAAATCAAAACAGCAATGAGATATCTCATACCACATGGAATGGCCATTATTTTTTAAAAAACCAGAAAATAATAAGTGCTAGAGAGGATGTGAAGAAATAAAAACCATCCTTCACTGTTGGTGGGTGTATTAGTCAGCCAAAAGGGTACTGATGCAAAATACCAGATACCAGACCATAAAGCATAAGTTACTTCTCTCACCAAAGTCTATTTTCACGTGTTGGAGCAAGATGGCTGCCGATGTCTGTGAGGGTTCAGGCTTCCTGGGTTCCTTTGGGCTCAGCACCTGTTTTCTGCACAACGTCAGCTGTAGACTATGAGGCTCTCTAGGCTTTGCCTCTCTCAACAAGGTCAGCTGTAGACTATCAGGCAAACTGCTCTGTCTCTCTCCCTGGGGCTCCAGCTTCAGCATCAAACTCCAGCATCAAAACTCCAACATTAAAAGCCCTTTACTCTGTCCTTTGCCATGCCTTTTATCTATGAGTCCCCACACTTTGGTGGGTGGGGACTCAACGCCCTAGCAGCACAAGAGGTTTATATGATTACTTAATCAAGCAAACCTCTGAATCCAATATAATCTAATATGCCCAGAGGAAAAGATCACTTTACAAACATAATCCAATATTTCTTTTTGAAATTCATCAATAATATCAAACTCCTACAGTGGAAATGTAAAATGGTGCAGCCTCTGTGGAAGACAGTTCGGTGGTTCCTCAGGAAGCTAAATACATAACAGCCATATGATCCAGCAATTCTTGTACTAGGAATATCCAAAAGAACTAAAAACTGTGATACAAACAGACATCTGTACACTGATGTTCATAGCAGCATTGTTCACAATTGCCAAAAGATGGAAACAACCCAAGTTTCCATTAACCAATGAATGGGTAGACAAAAGGTGGTATATACATATGATGGAATACTATGCTGCTGTTAGAGGAAACGAAATTGGGACACATATTATAACATGGATGAACCTTGAAGACATTATGTTAAGTGAAAAAAGCCAAATACAAAAGGATAAATATTATATGGTCTCACTAATATGAATTAAATATAATGAATAAATGTATGGAGTTAAAACCTAGAGTAAAAATTATTGGGAGATAAGAGAAGGGCTGGGAAAGTGTACTGATCCTTAATGTATGTAGAAGTAGTGACTATAAAGCTCAGAAATGGATAGCATTAATGGTAGCACAAAAACGTAGCTGTCCTATAAATAGCATTGTTGCTAAAAAGCGTAGCCTAGGTTGTAAATGTCAGTTGAAGGAAATCTAGAGGAAAATCTAGGGCCTGAAAAACACCAGTCAAAAGGCAAAGGTTGGCAGAATGGGAAGAAAGCATGACCCAACTATATGCTGTTCATAAGATACTCATCTTAAAGTCAAAGATACAAGTAGGTTCAAAGTGAAAGGATGATGTTAAGGATTGAATCATGTCCCTCACAAAAGGTATGTTCAGGTCCTAACCCCTGGATCTATAGATATGAACCCAATTGTAAATAGGACCTTCAAAGATATTATTTGTTAAGGCATGCCCAAACTGAATTAAGGTAGGCCTTAATCCAATATGGCTGAAGTCCTTACAAGCAAAAGAAATAGAACACAGAAGAAGTCATAGGGAGCAGACAGAAATTGGAAGTCAGCTGAATCCAGAAAAGAAAGAAGATGCCACCATGGCCAAGGACCAAGGATCACGAGCAGCCAACCCTGGAATGCCAGTCTTCAGGGAGAAAGCATTGCTTTGCTGGCACCTTGATTTTGTACTTCTTCTAGTCTCAAAACTGAGTCAATAAATTCCTGTTGTTTAAGCCAACCCATTGTATGGTATTTCCTTTAGGAGATGAGAAACTAAAACCAATGAAAAAATATTCCATGTAAAAAGTAACCAGAAGAGAGTGGGGAGTGGCTATACTAACATGAGACTTTAAAATAGATGTTAAATCAAAAAGTATTAAAAGGAACAAAGAAGTATACTATAAATTGATGAAAGGGCCAACTCTTCAAGAAGGTATAACAATTATAAATGTATGGGCACCTAACAACCAAGCCCCAAAGTATACTGAAGATACCACTTCTCACTGGCTCCATTTTACCAGTTTCCATAAACACTTTTATATTTGTCTCCATATTTGCCTCATATATCCTCTCCCTCAACTTTTTTAAAATTTATTGAAATATATCACTCATACATAAACAGTAATATATAATAGTTGTGAACTTACAAAACAAACATATATAACATCAAACATATATAACATCTCACCCTACCACCAAGTAATGATTAGAGCATTGTCAAAACATTACTACTGAACAAAGTAGTCTTCCTCTAACCAATCTGATTGTTATTATCTTTATATCATTTATATATGAACATACATAAACAATTAAGTGTATAGTAAAAGTCCTTTTTTAGCTAGAACAAATGTATATCCCTCCACTTTTAACTTCAAAAAATTGGCTCAAAACCAATAACCAAGATATTTATCTAGGTTAGCTATCTCAAATGGGACAACTAAGAAAACATTAGATGAGTTACTGGAGGGCTAGAAAGGTTAAGATACAATATTTTTGCTATTACATTATACTTGGACTACATAAAATATTCTTGAAACCAAAAATAAGCCTAAATAACCACATTCCTTATTTTAATTTGATACTAGTAATTGTATACCTGCAGTTATACATATATTTAGAGATTTCTTCTTGGACCATTCATTTAGGACTCTAAAAGTAAACAAAGGCTTCATGAGCAGAAACCATAAAATGCCACAAATTTATTCTGTCTTATAAAATTAGCCTAATTATAAACATATATGACATCAATGACAGGACCAAGTCTTTTTCCACTCACAGTGTATTTCTTCATCTGCTTTTCCTTGTTCATATTTAACTAACACAAATGGAAGACATGGAATAGAAAATAAAAAGTGAATTTGATGATGAGATGATAATAAGACTATAAAATTTTGTACTAAAATCTGAAGCCTTAAGCTCTTCCATACTGACCTAACCCTTTGTTCTCATTGTCAAGCTCCTAAAAAAAAGGGAGTGGGGGGCAGCGAATGTGGCCCAAGCAGTTAAGTTTCCCCCTCCCACATGGGAGACCCTGGGTTCAGTTCCTGGTGCCTCCTGAAAAAAACAAACAAAAAGCAAGACAAACAAAAAGTCAACTCAGAGCTAAAAGCCTCAATAGCATTTTAATTATCTACTAAACTATTTCCTTATGATTATAAGCTGGGCAAACAGAAAATGTTCTCCTGAACAGATTTTGTTTCTTTGCCTTCATTACTTTGCAAAAGAACAAATCTTTATTCTCTGGATCTTTTTTCTCCTATATGAGTAATGTATTCATATTTTGAACTTTATTTATGATTTTTTAAATGTCAAGGCGAGAAGGATGTTAGAAATCTAATTATTCCTACTCACTGATTCAGTGATAATTTTTTGTGTTTTTAGCTAGTTTAAGAGTTGAATTTAGAGTTGAGAAATAGACCCTCACAGGTATGGTAAAGTGATTTTTGACAAGGTTGTCAAAACTACATAGTTGGATCAGAACATCTATTCAACAAATGGTGCTAGAAGAATGGGATTTTCATATCTAAAAGAAAGAAAGAGGATCCCTATCTCATACCTTATACAAAAATAAATTCAGAATGCACTAAGCTACAACCATAAAACTCTTAGAAGAAACTCTAAGGAAACACTTTTAAGGTCTTGTAGTAGATGGTAGTTTCTTAAACCTTACACCCAAAGAATGAGCAATGAATTAAAAGATAGATAGACGAGACCTCCTCAAAGTTAAACACTTGTTTTTCAAATGCTTTGTTAGGAAGGTGAAAAGGCAGCATACTCAATGGGAGAAAATTTTCAGAAATCACATATACAATATGTGCTTGCTTTCTATGTTATAGAAAGAGCTCATACAACTCAACAATAAAAAGACAAGCAACCCAATTAAGAAATGGGAAAAAGACCTGAATAGACATTTTTCTAAAGAGGAAATAAAAATGGCCAAAAAGCACACGAAAAGATGCACAACATCACTAGCTATTAGAGAAATACAGATCAAAACTACAATGAGATATCATTTCATGCCTTACAGAATGGCCATTATTAAGAACAAAACAGGAAAGTGGATTTGGCCCAACTGATAAAGCATCTGCCTACCACATGGGAGGTTCAGGGTTCAAACTCAGGGCCTCCTAGCCCATGTGATGAGCTGGCCCACGTGCAGCGCTGATGCGCGCACGGAGTGCTGACCCACGCAGGGATGTCCCCCACATAGGGGAGCCCCACGCACAAAGAGTGTGCTCCATAAGGAGAGCTGCCCCACATGAAAAAAAAAGTGCAGCCTGCCCGGGAGTGGTGCGGCACAAACTGAGAGCTGACGCATTAAGATGACGCAACAAAAAAAAAAAAGATGCAGATTCCCGATGCTGCTGACAAGAATGCAAGGGGACAAAGAAGAACACACAGTGAATGGACACAGAGAGCAGACAACGGGGAAGGAGGGAAGAGAAATTAAATACATTAAATACATACATACATACACACATACAATAGAACAAAACAACAGAAAACTACAAGTAGTGGAGAGAATTCAGAGAAACAGGAATATTCCTTCACTGTTAGTGGGGGTGTAAAATGGTGCAGCTTCCATAGAAGAGTTTGGCAGTTCCTCAGGAAACTAAATACAGAACTGCCACATGATCTGGCAATCCCTTACTAGGAACATATTCCAAAGAATTGAAAGCAAAGACATCAACAGGTATTTGCACACTGATATTCACAGTAGCATTATTTACAATTGGTAAAAGATGGCAACCTAAGTGCCCATCAACAGATGTAACAGTTTGGTATTGTTTATGAATTCCAAAAACAGATATTAGATTGTGTTTGTAAACTGTTCCATTCCTCTGGGCATATTAGATTGTATTAAGTTCAGAGGTTTCACTTTTGCTTGATTAAATTACGATCAGGGTTTTGATTTGACCACATCAGTAGGATATTGAGTCCCCACCCTCTCGGTGGGCAGGGATCACAGAGAAAACAACATAACAGAGGATAAAGTTTGAGTTTTGATGCTGGAGCCCCAGGAAGTAAACAGAGAGAAGAAGAACACACAGGGATAGAGACTGCTCCATAGACATAGCAGAGGCCTCAAGAAGAGAGAGAGTCTGATAGTCTACAGCTGACCTTGTGGAGAGAACAGAGCAGTTGAGCCTGGAAAGAATTGAGCCCTGGGGAGAGAAAGAGCCTTATGCCTGCCTATAGCTGAGACTGGAAGAAGCTGGGTCCATGGAGCCTTAGTGGAAAGAGGAAGGTTGAACCCTCGAAGACACTGCCTACCATCTTGCTTCAACACATGGCAACAGAATTTGGTGAAGAAGTAACTTCGAGTTGGACTCTTTAGGGCTTGTAACTGTAAGCTTCCACCCCAAATAAATATCCTTTATAAAAGCCAACAGATTTCTGGTACTTTGCATCAGTACCTCTTTTGGCTGACTAATATAAATGGATAAACAAATTATGGTTTATATATGTGATGGAATACTATTCAGCTGTAAGAAGAAATGAACCTGGATGTGTTACAACCCAAGTCCTGAAGGGCACAAGCTGGCGAGGCCACAAGACCAAAGAACATACCTAACACACACAAGCTTTATTGGGACTTACAGACAGGAGAGAATCTCTGATGGCAGTGGTTCAGGAAATGAAGATTGTGCTCCACAAAGAGATGAGAAAATGAGGGGTGATATGTAAGGGATTTCAGAACAAGGACTAAGTTCAGGAGTAAGCTATTGATTCAAAACTGTTGTTTTTAATACTTTGATAAAAATTCTGATCAAAATCAAATAAGACTAAAACTTAAAACATTGTTGAAATAACATCCCATTAAACTTTCAGTTTACACAGTTTTGCAGTGTAACTGATCCTTAACCCAGTTCAGGCAATCGGTTAAGGAATCTCATCTCTACCTGTGTTAGCCGCATATCCCTTAACTTTAACTTTCCTTCTAAATGGTGCACAGATCCCTTTGCCGAATGTCCTTTCTTGGCAGCCACCCGCAGTCTCCTAGCAGGGGCCATACTATAGCTGCCACTATTTGGCAGTCTCCCTTTCCTTATTTAAGTGCAATTGCTTTGCTATCTGCTATAGTGCAGCAAGCATACCTGCCAGAGATTTTTGGGTGTCCCCATATTCTCTCAGTGGTCCCCACTTGTCCTGGAGGGCAGCCACCCCTCCCCACATGGACGTTATAGGCCAACCCAGGAATTCCCTCATGGATTCTCTTTTCCCTGAGCTCATGCCTGCTACTTCTGGTGGTCCTTAGGTCTCCTGGCTGTGGCTCGCCAATTATTACAACCCAGCTCCTTAAGGGCACTAGTTAGTGAGGCTGCAAGACCAAAGAACACATTTAGTCAGGCATAAACTTTATTGGGACTTACAGACAGGAGAGGCTCTCTGATGGTGGCTGTTCAGAGAATAAAGATAGCACTCCAAAAAGAGATGAGAAAATGAGGGGTGATATAAGGAGTTTCAGAACAAGGACATTCCATAGGGTATGAGAACAGGGTTTCTGCTAGGGTAACGTGAAGCATACACATGGGAACAGGTAATGTCTTCACTATGCTCATAGGAAGGACATTTACTGCTTTGGGAAGATTATAGTTTATGATACCATATATGCATTCTCTCTCTCTGGGGAGGGTTGCTAACCTTTAATTTATGTCTAGGTGACATAGGCAATTATGTGCTGAGGACTTAAAGGGACCTGGGTATGACAACATAGATAAACTTTGAGGATTTTATGTTAAGTGAAATAAGTCAGACACAAAAGGACAAATAGTGTATGGTCTCAGTGATATGAACAAAATATATGAGTAAATTTATGGAGTTAAACTATAGAGTAAAGGTTAATAGGAGACAAAATGTGGGCTGATGCTGAAGGTTTATAGAATGTTTACCAAGGTTGATTGTAAATGTGTGGAAATGGATAGAGTTGATGGTAGCACACTATGGTGAGTGTAACTAACATTGCAGATTTATAAATGTGATTGTGGCTGAAAGGGGTAGTCCAGGGAGGTTATTGTTTATTAAAAGAGAGCTGGAGGGTACTCTAGAGACTATATAATACAGTGATTCTGGTGATAGATGAGGATTGTGCTTGGTAGTACAACTATAAGAAATGTTCTTTTATTAAAGGGTGTTAAGAATATGGTGATACATGGGGAAAATACACCTAATGTAACTTATTGACTATAGTTAACAGCAATATTGTAGTATTTTTATAGCAAAGGCAAAGAACGTACAGTATCAGTGATAAAGGTTTAAAAAAAAAAGACTTTAGGTAAAATTATTACCAAATTCTCACAGGTGCATTAACTTTAAATAAAGTAAACATCTGTAATACTTTTCCCTCTTTTTGAAGTGAGGAGGATAGCTGGGGGGTGGAAAAAACCTATTTTATCCCGAACTCTTTATGACCTATTCAAACTTTCTAATCTTCTCATCAAGTGAAAAATTCCCTGTACATTGGGAGTGCTAAGCACAAGCTTTAGAGTCAGACAAACTTGGTGTATTAGTATGGCAAATATTACTGGCTATTGTAACAAAATCTTAGTGGCTGAATTCAAGAAAGTTTATCTCCTGCTTACATAAGATCCAATGGAGTATTAAGGATCTAGTGACTCTATCATCCCCTGTGGCTTCAGAGTCTTCCACTGTATCCTCTTCATCCAACACACAGACTAGGGAGGAGTGAGAGAATAGAGAATTACCCAAAGGAGATATTTCTTTTTTGCCAGCCAGGAAGTGGCATACATCATTTCCATCCATGTTCACTTGACTAGAACTCAGATACTTGGCCACATCTCATGGTGAGAGGGGTTAAGGAACACAGCATAGCTATGTACCTAAAATGAAAAGGAAACAGATTTGGTGTGCATCTAATGAGTCTCAACCACACTTGAGTACAAATACTGGCTCTGCTGTATACCAGCTGAGTGATTTGAAATGAATTACTTAACATCTGAACCTAGGTTTCTTTATCTAACTGGTGGGAATAACATGTCAAGTGAGAGAGGAGCATTAATACGCCCTTGCCTTTGCTACAATCAGAAATTTTACACTTAACCATTTTGCATACTGTGATTCCATGTAAGATAATGTTTGAAGAAAAAATCCACAGCTAAAATAAAGTTTGAGAACGTACGGACTAGAGTAACAGGAGAGTTGTCATAACAGTAAATATCAGAGACCCATTAATGTCATTCTCAAACGGTTAATATGCCCCATGTAATAAGCTGTTTAGAAGCCAGACAGCCCTACTAGGTGCAAGTGTTAAAAACACTTAAGTCCAGGAGGTATCATTGATTTAAATGCCTGAGTTTCAATCAATGGCATCTATTCTATAAAACATATCTAGGTTGCTCAAAAGGTTTTCGTTTTTCTTTTGCTTTAGCTTTCAAATACTCTCTATGACCTGGTTAAGTGAGGTTTCCAAACACCTAATTCCAAATAAGTAACGTTATAGTTTGTATAGTTACAGTAGCTGCTACTACAAAAAGATACAAGTTAGTCTTCTTGATTAAATCCCTGAATTTAAATGGGAATGAATTCCTGTCATTTTTTTTTTTTAGGTATAAGCCATATATTAATATACATATATAGAAAGTACAAAGTTCAGTGAGCTTTTATATATGTGTACTCACCACCCAGATCATAACAGACTTCCATTATCCCAGAAGGCTCTCATACTCTTTTTTCTATTACCTACCCCTTCTTCTGACCCCTTCTTCTTATCCTTATCATTATAGATAAATTTTACCTATTCTTGAAATTAATAAAAGTATACACTATGCATTCTTTAATATCTTGCTTTCCTTTTTCATCATTATGCTGGTGATCATCTGTGTTTTTATGTATAACAATAGTTTATTCTTTGTGGTTTCCATTATATGAATATATCATACTTTAACTATTCTGCTCTTGATTGGCATTTGATTGTATCCATTTTTTGTCTACGATTTTGTAAATGCTGGCATGAAAATTCTTGTAAGTCTTTTGGTGGACACCTGAACTCCTTTCCCATAGGTATAACCATGGAATCACCAGTTACAGAGTAAACATGTGTTTAACTTAAATGGATACAACCAAATAGTTTTCCAAAGTTATTGTACCTAATTTAGAATATAATTAAGCCATCTGAGAGACAGAACTGTTTCTTGCTTTCAAAAGTTAGGAAAGTACACACTACCTTACCTTCCTCAGAAAACCATTTCATTGTGCAATGAATGTGTTTAAATATAATTCTTTATTGCTTTGAATATAAAAGGCAAAAACGAGACTCAAATACCTTCAAGGTTACAATATTTAAAAGGGTCACGTAGAAGTGTAAGATAGATAAGCCACAGTCAGAATAAGCCACAGTCAGAATAACTCAAGGAAAATCATAAAGATAAGGCAGCAGATGAAGTAAAAAAGAGGCTAAAATACAGTTTGGGTCCGGAGAGAAAGGGCAACCCATGAGCTTGACAGATTGTAACACTAGGGAGAGCCTCCACTAAATTGTACTGTTCTGGCAGGGGTTGAACAGGGTTCTGAAGCTTTTGGTGTCTGATAATTTAGGATTGCCAGATCAATCCGATGCATGGGGCTGAAATCCTTATGTCTCAAAGGGCCTATAACAAGAAGAATTGACATTAATCAACTAGAAGAAAAGGATCCTCCTCACAATTTTGAATTTGTGTTTGAAAGTTCAGCCACATTATCTGGCAAATAAGGAATTTAAGTGATTACAGCCATGTAACTGGTATATTCTACTTAAGTACAGTATGGACCTAATGGAAAGAAGGCCAGCCTCTTCTTCATCAGACTCTTCCTATTTCCTTATCAAACCAGTCATTTTCTGTGGTAGGAACAAAGGAACTGATACTCTGGATAAAAACAATGAAAACTCCATCAAAAAAGAGGAGCTGGGTTAGATGATCTCTTTCCAACTCTTCTAAGCTCCTTTTTTTTTTTTTTCATTTGGTTATCAAAAGAGATTTTTGAAGGCTCCATACATTTTATAGACATCCCTATATATATGACGATCTACATGAGATAATGCCTCAGGCTTCTTCAAAGAGATATTATTTTCCAAACTGTAGGCAACCTTCACATGTACTAGAATCCTAGAAGTCTAGAAAAAGAGGGGACCTCAGAAATAATAAACTATACCTCATTTTATAGTTCATTATAAGTATTAGGTAAGATAGAATTTTTAAAAAATACTGCTCAAATCAAAACATTCATACACTTATGTCAACATTTTTAAAAAGCATTTATCGTATCCCTAGAGTTGTGCTAAGGATTGGAAAGAAATAATTGCACATTATGCAGTTCCTCATGGAGCTCACAGTTCAGTTAGGGGAGACAGATAAGGATACTAATAATTGCTAAGAAGGGTACATACCTAAATATAGAGTTACATACAGAATATAGTGGAAACAAAATAGAAACTTAAGTCTACTTTGTGGTAGATGAAGGAAGTTCTGCAGAAAACATAACAGTCAGATTTCCCAGGTTCCCAGGTGACAGAGTTTGAAGGTGGAAGAAACAGCATTCCTGGCAAAGAGAATTACATAACAAAGATGTAAAGACAAAAAATGGAATAGTGCATTTCAGACACTGACAACAGTCTACAGTATAAGGAGGGAGACAATGGGAAAGAAGAGTGTAAAGGAAAGCCCAAGGGAAAGAAATATAATGAGTCTCTTCCTTGCTAAAGAATTTGGACTTTATCTCGTAGTAAATAATGAGGAGCTACTGAAGAAGTTCAAAGAGGCTAATAATATGATTATGTTTGTGCTTTTTACAAAGTTCTTTCTAGCAATGGTCAAGAAGTTAGACTGGCAAGGGGTAAGGATCAATGGAGGCAGGCCAGTTCAGATACTATTGAAAAGGAAATGATGAGAAACCTGAACTGGGGCAGTAAAGTCAGTATCAAAGATTCCACATATCAAACAACTAAGCAGATGGCAAGGAATTACCTGGCTGAGATAAGAATTCAGAGAAACAAGCCTAGCACTGGGAGGAGGTTCTTGCCAGGAGCTTTTTTTAACAAAGAGGTCCAGAGGAACTGAGCTGTATATCTAACAGGCAGGAGGGACTTAAGGGATAAATGTGGAAGATCAGGACCCAACAGTGTTGGAGACTCAATCCAATTCCCTTCCCTTCATACCACTTTGAGCTAGGACTACAAAGAGCTACACTCTAGAACTATGTGGCAACCACAAGTAAGCCAGCTTTGTAAGGAACCCAGCTTCAAGTTTTCAATGTAGCTCACAAAAATCTCAAGCCTTCAAATCAGATTATGGTGATTTTAGATTGCTAAAGCTCCTGGATTTAGTAGAAGCAAACAAAAATCTTCTAACATTATCCCAAAATTTCAAATTATTTCTAGAAACAATTTTTCAAATACAGGTCCACTATTCTTTATCCAAACCTTCAGGGAAAATGTGTTTCAGAATTCAGAAGATTTCAGATTGCATAAAAGTGATATGATGTATATGCCATACATATCATGCATACCCAGTGGGATGTGGGGTAACACTCTTACCAAATTTAAAAAAAAAAATCCATGACATTCACACTAAGTGGGATAAAACTAAATACTTTCATGTCAGTTCATAGCAGGTCTATCAAATTGGTTCAGATTAGGTGGAGTTTTGCCACCAAACGAGTTATGAAAAACTTTTAGTTGTCACAAGTTTTGGATTTCAGAACTGCAGATAAAGCTATACAATGCTCAGCACACAGATTACCAAATACATGAGAAGACAAGAAATCATGAGCACTAATAAGTAAAAAGATTCAACAAAAATGCACATATTAACAGACACACTAAAAGACATACAATGCATTATTACAAGGTCAAATCTATAAAACTATGTGGTTACAATATATAGGGCAATAAAGCAAAATTGGAAAATTTGGCAGAAAACTGTAAATTATAAAAAAATGTTGCAGCAGATTAGAAAAAGAACCAAATAAAAATCCCAGGACAGAAAAAAGAAAATTAGATATAGCTGAAGAGAGAATTAGGTTGGAAGAAACTATGCAGAATAAAATATGGAAAGGCATAATATGAAAAATAGTAAAATAAAGGAGAAGAAAGAGACATAAGCAGTTATAGTGAGGAAGTTTAATGTGCTAAATTAAGAGTCCCAAAAGGAAAGGGGAGAATTAATGGGGAAGACATAGTACTTGAAAGGTAATGACTGAAAATTTCACATATGTGAAAAAAGATATTAACACACAGCTTGAAGAAGTACAAAGAATTTCAAACATAAATAAATAAAAGCCATGGAACAGTGATGAAGTAGGAAAGAAACCTGTAAAAACAAAAACAAAAACAAAAAAAACCTATTATTACAACTCTTAGAGTAATTCAAGCAGATGTTTGCTTCCATTAAATAGGGGAAAGAGCTCTTGGGAATTCAAAATAGCCAAAAGACAAAAACATACGCTTTAAAAAATTACTTGGGAAATAAAGTTGGGAAAATGTCCTAGAAAGGACCAAAACACAGAGACAGAAAAAGGGCATAAAAGAGAGACGCAAGGGAATTAATTTTCCAGCAATTAGAAATCTTTAACCCATCAACTCCCCAGAATACTGAGTGAAAAAAAGACCCAGACCATGGCACATAATAGTATTTCAGAACATTGGAAATACAGAGATGGGCTTAAAAACTTTAAAGGATTTTAGGAATGTAAAACATGAGAAAACATTGGATTTCTCAGGACTATGCTAAATATCTCCTGAATTTTGAAAGATATAGTAGACCAGAATGACATGCAAGGACTCAGAAATTTTGATTCTAATACATTAGTTCTTACTTGACCACATGCCTCAGCAAAATAAGAAGTAATTTAAGAAAGAGGAAGACATGGGGTCCAGGAAATAGGTATTCAATCCAGTTAGGGGAAGTCCCAAGACTAGGTCATGTGACAGGTCTACAGAGCAACCAATGAGACTGAAGACGATAGACAAAAAAACTCCAGAAGGGGGAAACGGACTTTGGCCCAGTGGTTAGGGCGTCCGTCTACCATATGGGAGGTCCGCGGTTCAAACCCCGGGCCTCCTTGACCCGTGTGGAGCTGGCCATGTGCAGCGCTGATGCGCGCAAGGAGTGCCGTGCCACGCAAGGGTGTCCCCCGCGTGGGGTAGCCCCACGTGCAAGGAGTGCGCCCGTGAGGAGAGCCGCCCAGCGTGAAAAGAAAGAGCAGCCTGCCCAGGAATGGTGCCGCCCACACTTCCCGTGCCGCTGACGACAACAGAAGCGGACAAAGAAACAAGACGCAGGAAATAGACACCAAGAACAGACAACCAGGGGAGGGGGGGAAATTAAATAAATAAATAAAATCTAAAAAAAAAACAAAAACAAAAACAAAAAAAACTCCAGAAGGGACAGCACCTGGTGTGTATGTGGGAGGGGAGGAGTGTATGTGTGTGCATGTGTATGTGCATTAGAGACAATATAAAAACACATGACATAATGTCACACTTTTTTTTTTAAAATGAAGAGATGATAAAGAAAGACAATTCGGTAAGAAAAGAAAGACTATTAGAAACTTAAGGGAAAAAGAGAATAAATACACAGTCCCAGAAAAGAAATATAATAAATTATAATGAAATCTTTTTTTTTTCCTGATTTCACCAAAAAGTATTAAAGCTATTTTGGGGACAGTAAAAGTGAAAGAAAACCTCAAGTATATTAATTGATAATAATACCCAATACTGTTGAATACATCTTATATATATATATTATCTTTTTTAATTCTCACAGCACTCTATAAGGTAGATATTATTCCTGAATTACTGATGAAGATCACGAGGCTCATTCCCAAAGTAAAACAATTAACACTAGAGCAAGAGGTTTTAAATGGTAAAGCAGTATTTAGCAAGACACTGAGCAACAATTCAAATACCAGTCTGGTAACTCTTAACCCTTGTACTAACATATATAGCATATTATTGAAAATATCACTTACTATTAATTGTTCAAATGCAGCTAATAAAATCAAAAATATTTAACGATTTACTACTATGGGGAAAGTACTATACTGACTGCTAGCAAATTAGAAGCAGTCTGGATAGTAGGTTAGAGCATAAGCTTTAAAATCAGAAAAACATAAGGTGCAGCCAGTCTCATTCTTACTCCTGTTTAGTTTAGTGCTTAACATCTTTTAGCCCTTACTTTACTCAACTGAAAATGAGACTATAGTGGAGTTGCCCTTCATATGTAAAATGTTGAGTGGAATGGGGGACAAGAGTGGAGTTAGGTTTTAAAATAAGCAAAGTAATAATTGGGTAAAATCAAAATTATTATTGAAATATCTTAAATCATGCACCATATGTTCTATACAACTTATTTTTCAGGCAATCCTACCATTAAACTACTTCATTTTTACTGGCCTAAAAAAAAACAATAACAAAAAAAAAAACTATTTCATGAGATTATTGAGGACAATATAAGTGCTCTGAATGACAACTGCTTTACAACTATGAAAAACTATACAATATAAGTTGTTCATTACAAGGAAACAGAAAGATTAGGCCCTTCCCTAAGAAGACATTTAAATCCGTATAAGGAAGCAATATAAACTATCTGTGCTAGGTGATAAGAAAATAAGGAAGCGAGGGAAGGAGGGAAGAAGAAAGAAATGTTAAAGAACTTACAAACAGAATTAAATTTTATAACACATAATGTCCCATGTCCTTAGTTTCAGGGCAGTGCTGTTTAATTTTTATTCTATTCTATAGAGAGAACTAATTAAATTTTAAACAAAACTAATTTATTTTACTGTTAGTAAGACCCTTCCTACTAATGAGATTTAATAATCAGGGGGAAAAAATGAGCAGAAAGGAGTGTTTTTGGTATTTATTGTGATCTTTAACATTCATTCAATAATGACCTGTGCTTATCCTATTCAAAGAGAGTTACAGAACTACCAGTTGGGGTTAAAATAAAACAGAAGATTATCAGTCAGTGTGTGTAAAGGAGAATCAATAGAGATAACTGCCACATAAATTCACATTGCTTTATTTGTAATGACAGAATAATTTGAAATTGTTGGGATGGATTCCGCAAATGTGATCCAGGCTTAAAAATATTTTTTGCATTGCTTCCTGTTTAGCTACTAGAAATATGACCCTACTAAGGACTCTTATTCCTTAAAAAAATAATTTCCCTGATACTCAAGTTATGACTCAGTCTGGCTGTGCCTAACTGCCTTCTGGCAGGAATCAGCTTCTCTGTGGGAACTGGAAATGTGCACATACCCAAGAAGTGATGCAAGAGCTGAACTTTCCCCAAGGGCAGTGCCAACATCCTAAGACTTCAGACTTCTGTACTTCTTTTCTCTCCTAAACGAGTCTCTGCCGATGAATGCAAAGGAAGTAGTTTTGTAGGCTCAGAGAGGGAAGGACTCCAAATTACACATTCATTTGCCTACTGAGAAACACGTTAAAGGCAGAAGACTATAGACGGCTAAGTTCCTTACCATTTTTCATCTCTTGTGGATCAATTTCTATCTTTGGAAGCTAAGTCCATTTGTTTACTGATGGATTGGTAAAACTAAAAAAATATATATCCACATTACTGACTTAATTATTTAAAGAAAAGACTAAACCCACTTTAATATACATATAACCTCCACAGCTGTCTTAAAGTCCTAAACATATCCCCAGACTGACTCAGAAAAAAAATTTTGTAAAGTATGTTATAGGTAAGCATTTTTAATTTTAAAATTAAAATTTTAAATTAAAATTTTCATCAGTTTTTTTTCTTTGTTTTTAGGATATGTTATAATTTTGCTTCTTAACCTTTTATTTATTTTTATTATCTTTTTTAAATCTTGTTTTAAAGACACATAGATCACACACAATGTTACATTAAAAAATATAAGGGGTTCCCATATATCCCACTCCCCACACATCCTCACTCCTCCCACATCAACAACTTCTTTCCTTAGTATGGTACATTCATTGCATTTGATTAACCCATTTTGGAGCACTGCTACACAGCATGGATTATATTTTCATCAGCTTTTCATCTTCTTGTGTTCAAGCTTCTTTGTATTCTCCATGGTGCTTAGAAGAATAGAAAGAAGGCTGCCATGAAATATGCATTGAAATAATTGAAGGAGTATGATAATACACCAAATCTTTACAGTTAGGGCGGGAGAAAAAAAGATATAGGTATAGCACAGAATAACCCTAAAATTGGGGCATGAATTTTCAACTCCATTCATCATTTCCCACTGCCTAAAACTGTTTAAACCAGTATTGTTAACAAATAATCTTAAGGGGTTATGAAGTTTTTATTTGTGTCCATGTAATTGTTTTTCCAATGTGTGCTATACACTTGTGAAATGTATTTATCTTTCTATCAAAGTTTATTTTTATAAGAAACTTAAAAATCTAAATTTTAATACTGAGAAGCTGTCTTTTTTCTCTAAAAACAAAGCTTTCTTTCAGCCAGTATGTGTTGATATTATGCTGCAAAAATTTTTTAAACTTCTTTCTTAATTTATTCACTGAAGAAATGTTTTAGTATTTACTATGTGCCACAAATTTCCCTACGTTCCCAGCTGTTAAGGACTGTTTTTACATTTTTAAAATGAAATAAATGGATATTCTGAAATAACTGTTATAATTGAAGCACAATTGAGCACAGCCAGAAAATAGGGTATAGATTATGGAGAAGGCCTAGGGAAGTTAAGGAAATTTTCTCAGAGAAGCTAATATTTGAGTTTGTACTTCGTGAAACCTAAGATGTAAACAAGAGAAAAAAGATATTTTATTTCAACTAATTTCTCTTCAAATTAATATTATTCAAAACCCAGTTCTCAGACTTCTGGTGGTCCAGAAACTTTTATGAGGCTTTATAAAGAATAAGCATTTAGAAACTTTTCAGCAATTTGACAGTGTAATTTATGTGTTGAATTTAATTTTTTAAATCATGGCTTGTATTTTGTATGTGTTTTTAAATTTCATTGCTCTAGTTCTCATTTTTATTGTATTCTACAAAGTTCTCATTCATAGCATACTGAAAATTTTAAAACACACACACATAATTTAAGAAGCGCTATTATTAAGTGCATTTAATTCTGTATATAAATCTCAAGTTGTTCCCAGTTTCAAGTGTCTTTTGAGATCTAGAGTATACTATGAAATATGTTTCCTCTGACTTTAGGAAGAGTATTATTAGATGATGAGCCATGTTAAGTAAGGATCATGCTAATAATTCAGCTATGCTGACCAAAATCCTTAAGCATCTTTCCTGGAGTGAGGAGCAACTGGTTCACATTCTGTGGGTAGCCGTGATATAAAGCAAAAACAACTAAGATAGTGATAGGAAGAGTATTTTATTTAAATTTCCTTATACTTAAAGCCATTAATCCTTATCACTCTTTTGTGAGGAAGGCTTTGTACCTCTTTGAAATCATCTATATTTTAAGCACACATATAGAAATAAGAGCAGACGTAATTCAAATAAGGATAGATCTTCAACATCTACAAACTTATGCTCTAAAATGAATGTTCCTTATATTAAAAGGGTTTAAACTTTTCAGACTCTGAAACCAAAACAAAGTTTAACAAAGATCATATAGCAAAGGCATGGCAGACTCAGAAATAAAACCCTAGAGTCAGACTTTTTCCCACATCATTAGATACTTCACCCTCAGTTCATTCTAGATGCCAGCTAATGACAGATACTCTCCTGTCAATCTCATCAGTAGCAATCTTCTTTTTTAGATTTCAATAAATCATGAAAGCATTATCAAAAAGTTTACAGAGTTGGGCAGGGAATAAGGAGTTAAGGCTTAAAATGTACAGTTTCTATTAGTGAAGATGGAAGTGTTGGCTATGGATGGTGGTGGTGGCAACACTGTGAATGTAATTAACAGCATTGGATTATATATGTAAATGTGGTTAAAGAGGGAAATTTTAGGTTGTATACATGTTACTAGAATAATTTTTTTTTAAATCCATGGAAGTATACAACACAGTGAACCCTAAGTTAAACCGTGGACTATAACTAATAGCACAATTATAAAAATGTGCTTTCATCAATTGTAATCAATGTACCACACCAATGAAAGGTATTAATGGGGAGGTATATGGTAACTCTGTATTTTATGTGTGATTTTTCTGTAAACCCACAACTGCTCTAATTAAAAAGAAAAAAAAAAAAAGACAGGGATAACAAAATAATTTCACCAAGGTTCAAATATAATTGCTTGTTTTACTTTAAGAAAAAAAGTTTACTGATACATAAAATGAAACTGAATGAACAGGGAAGCGGATGTGGCTCAAGCGATTTAGCTCCCACCTACCACGTGGGAGGTCCCAGGTTCAGTTCCCAGTGCCTCCTAAAGAGAAGATGAGCAGACACAGAAAGTACACACAGAATGGACACAGAGAGCAGACAGCAAGCACAAAATGGGGGGGTGGGGGTGGGGGGAAGAAATAAATAATAAAATCTTTTTAAAAAAACCTGAATAAACATACAGATAATCCCAGAAGTGTAAAATCACATATAATACATATATATATGATACTACCTGTACATAGGCCTTCAAACATTTTGTTACCTCTTTTCTCTAAGTACTCAGAATATCTCATCAATTTTACAAAACTTCAGATGCTTAAAGTATCCTTACTTTTCTTGGTGCCTATTTTTGAAATATTAGAAAATATAGATATAGATATATATAAGAGACTCAAGTAGTTAGTCTTTGGTGAGATAAAGGTAGAAAAAACACCCTAGACTAACTTTTCAATTTTCCCCCATCAAGAAAAAAGACAAAGGGGCTACAGAAGAATTTCTCAGCTTCAGGATTATTTATACTTTAGACAGGATAATTCTTTGTAGGGGTTGGGAGGGTGAGGGCAAACTGTCTGCTGAACCACAGGATGTTTAGCAGCATCCCTAGCCACTACCCACTAGAAGCCAGTAGGATACTCCCTCCTTCCAGTCATTATAATAAAAAATGTCTCCAAAACTGGGTTGAGAGCCACTGGTCTATAGTATAAAATTGTAGTTCAAACTCTTATTCCCAACATATACCATCAGTAAAAAAAAAATTAAAATTAAAAAAAAACCAAAAAACCAAGTATGTATCCCTACCCAGGAATATTGATTTATAATAAACTACTGTACTAATATTATATATATTATAAAACAAAAAATGTAAATGTAAACAGAAAGAGGTAAAAACATGTAAACAGAAGTGCTAATACTTTTATCCTTCACCCCAGTGTATTATGATGTGTTCCCTAGGGATACACACACCACACTTGGAAAATTCTTGTATAGATTATATCCACATATAGATTTGTTTTTTTTCATTTGCTCAGTTATTGATCTATATGAAACTCGGACACCACTGGATTGTTTATGCCACCCTCCTACCATTAATAAACTGGATATAATCACTCCAATTATACAATGCAATAGATGTTATGATCTTTACTGAAATATGAAAGAACTCTAAAGTTTTCAGGAAAATTTAATTAAATTATTGCTACTATTAAGAAATATGACCTTGAGAACAAAGACTCAAGATGAATTTTCTTTCCCCATATCTAGTACTTGTAGATAGTAATAGTTCATAAAATGATAGTTAGAATAAAATAATTGAATGAATGAATAAGTGTGTAGATATGTTTAGTCCAGCTCTGGACTATAACAAATATTCAGTAAATTTTGTTACTTCGTTTTCCTATAAATTTAATAAAAACTGGCCCCTATTTTTAATAAAAAATAAAAAAGGAAATGTTTACCAAAAAAAAAAGTTAGATGTCAGCATTTCTATCACTTCCATCACAAAATTTCAAACATTATTTTCAAACCAACCCATCTACTAGAACAAAAATCAGTTATTATATCCTTATATAACAATCATATTTTATTAAAAATATTTGTGGGATGTATACTAGGGGACATTGTAATTATGGTTATTGCTAAAAGTCTCATATTTATGCCGTAATGACATATCCATATAATAGTGGTTTGGGAGAGTATTATAAATTGTTCACGTGTAGTAACTCATGATTTTAATGATGCAACTGTTATCTATGTAATCTTTCCAGATTTTGCAAAGGTAATAACACAAATCAACATTTGCGATGGATCAAAACAACTGGTATGATTCCTTGTCTTTATTTTAGATGCTTCTAACTACTACATAGGTCTCAATTTTATAATTAATGCCACTAACTGTGGCTGCATGTCAGGCAAACTTAGAGGTCCCAATCAAGAATCACTGATTCAAAACAGAAAGATGCATCTTGGAGGAATGACACCCAATAGCTTTTAGTAAGGGATAACTTGAGAAATTAGATCATCACCCTAGAACAATGCAATTTAATTTATATTTAGGCTAAAATAGAGATATCTGTAAATATTGAAAAGTATAATTTACTCTTCTATTCCATAAATGCTTGTTGAAGTAAATTTAGAGTCAGGACCTAAGTTTAAGGACTTTACTATTTCTAGGGTTTTTTTTTTTAACATTTTCCTTGATAGCAAATTACTTTAAGTTTTTTTCCCCTTTGTTGAGGTACTGGGGTGGGGACTGAACCCAGGACCTCATATGTGGGAAGCCCATGCTCAGCCACTGAGCCACATCAGCTCCGTCAAGTTGGTTTTTTCATTTGTTTGTTCATTTGTTTTGTCTCTAAGAGGTACCAAGGACTGAACACAGGACCTCATACATGGGAAGCAGGTGTTCAACCACTTGAGCTACATCTGTTCCCCAAAAGCAAGTATTTTAAATAAGCTGAAAAGTAAAATTACTTTAGTTGTAGACTTTTTGGTGACATAATATTGTGCTAAAAATGAAACTACAGACATCCGTTTCTGGTCATGACCAAGTTAACTGATATTGAACTTTCCCTCCTCCTGTAAACAACTAGAAAACAGATAAAATACACAAAACAATTTTTTTTTTCCAGATACTAAACTACAACAAGCACAGGGCTATAATTCCAAAAAGAAGGAAAACAAATTAAATAAACCCTATGATCACCCCAGATTTTAAGCTGGAGGCATTTTCAGGTCATAGGCAAAGGGAGAGGGAAACCAGGAAGAGCACAATGATTTCATTGAATTTGAAGAGAAAGAGATTAAAGTTCAGGGACTCTGAAGCTGCTGAAATTTGTGGCATAGAGTAGCAGAGAAAAGAGGATTATGCAGAGAAAAAGATCTAGACATCTATCTACACAGGTAAGTATTAAGCTACACATGCATTACGATTAAACTCCATGACTGCAGGCAAATAAAACTACTAGAGAGTAATAAGCTATAAGCTCACTCAAGGCTAAAAGACTTTTGAAATCCTTCAAGTCAGAGAGGAAGAGTCCTTTCTGAACATCCAAAGAATTGTGAAGGGACTCCCAAAAGGTTGAACCTTAGTAATAGAATTAAATTAGCCCTAGCATAAGCTTTAGATCAAGTTTTGAAACAAACAAGAATAAAACAGAAAAAGAAAAATCACATAATCAGATCAATTGAAGCCAAAAAAAAAAAAAGATTTACAAAATCCAGCATTCATTCATGACAAAAACTTTCAGCAAATTTTCTCCAATTGATTTTAAAAAACCTACAAAAAATCTAAAGTAACATTATACTTAATGGTGAGAGACACTTAATCCAAAGATGGGTAACAAAAAAGGCAAGGATGTCCTCTCTCACTACTCCTATTCAACATCATATCGAAAGTCTTAACTAATAAGATAAAATAAATAAATAAAAGCCATCCACATTGGAAAGAAATAAAACTGTCTATATTCATAGATAACATGATTATGTAGAAGACCACAAAGAATCTACCAATAAAATCCTGAAACTAATTAGCAATTATAGCTAGTTTGCAGGTTACAAAAGTCACTGCTTTCCTGTATACTAGGAATGGACTGGAATTTGAAATTTAAAACACAACACCATTCACATTAGCACCAAAGAAAAAAGAAAAAGAAATAGGCATAAATCTAACAAAATAACTCATCTACATTAGATAAACTACAAAACTTTGATGAAAGAAAAAAAAAATCTAAATAAATGGAAACTCTATGTTCATGGATAGGAAGACAACATCATTAAGATGTCAGTTCTACCCCAATTGATCTATAGATTAAATCAACCAAAATTCTAGCAAGTTTGGCCATCGACAACCTCCTTGGGGAATCCTTTTCAGAGAAATATTTTTCTGTCCCTTGTTGTGTCAGGTCAGTCCTCTTCTAGGTTCCCTTCTGTCCTGGTTCTCCTCCTCAGCCACCTCCCAGAACTGCTGCTGCACAAGACATCTACAATGATGCCTTTACTGCCTTAGACCTACTGGGGGATAAAGAAGTTAAGGAAGTGAAAGAAATGTTTAGGGTTTCACACTGTGGCAGCAACCTGTTGTACCTGCAAGAAAGGGAAAACAGACTTTCTTTGGGATATCCAGTGCCTTCTTCGATTATTTTCACAGCTAGGTTGACATTCCTCAAAGATAAAGCAGATGATGATGACTTTAATGTTAATCAACTGTTGAACCAAGATCAATGAACAACCAAAGCCAGCTCCCATACAAGATGTTCTGCTAGTTACCAAATCTGCTGACAAAGCATTTAAGAATGCTTTCTCTAAAAGGTTCTTTCAGTTCATCACCACAAACCCCTACGGCTCTTCAACCTGTAGTTCCCCATATATAGGGATCCTTTTGGAAATCCATTTGTATAACTTCTGAACTTGGTATGCTGATGATCCAGAGGAACAAAAAGGTTGGCGTTAGAGTGGTCAAGGTCAAAGCTAATCGCCAGATGTGTCCTGACCTCTGCTCTTGTTCCAGCTTTGATGTCTTATCTGTGGCCTTATTCCTGGCTGCCTCTTCCACTTATAAAATGCCTTTCACATTCTGTTAGGTTAAAGCTAAAGCGAGTCTATGGCTTTAAATTAAGAAGCTAAACTCTCTAGCTTAAATGTAAATGAAGTAGTTTCCCTACTTGAACTTCTGCCTATTGTGTCCCTAGAACCTTCTAGAACACTCTACCATAAATCCTCTGATTGGGAGATCTAGCCACCACAAACTCCTCAGATGATACTGTTTTGAATAAATTTTCAAATCCTTACCCAAAAAAAAAAAATCCCAAAGACTTATTTTGTGAATCTCAACAAAGTGATTCTAAAGTTTATATGAAAAGACAAATGACCCAGAATAGGCAAATAATACTGAAGAACAAAGCTAGAAGACTGACACAACCCAATTTCTCAAGACTTAACTATAAAGCCGACAGTGATCAAGATAGTTTGGTATTGGTAAATAATGGACAAATAGATAAATGGAAAGATTAGAGAGTCCAGAAACAGACCCACACAAATTTTGTCAACTGATCTTTGACAAAGGCAATTCAATGGAGAAAGGACAGTATTTTCAACAAATGATGTGGGAAAAAATGAACATCCACATGCAAAAAAACAAACCTAGACAAGGACTTACATACTAAACAGAAATTAACTCAAAAGGCTTAAACATAAAACACAGAATTACATAATGTCTAAAAGATAACAAAGGAGAAAATCTAGGTAACTTTGGCTTTGGCAGTGACTTTTAGATACAACACCAAAGCATAACCCATGTAAGAAAAAACTGTTAGGCTCTATTAAAATTAAAAACCTCTGCTCTGAGAAAGATATTGTTAAGAGAATGAAAAAGACAAGCCACAAACTGGGAGAAAATATTTGTAAAACACATATCCAATAAAGGACTTGTATGAAACATATACAAAGAACACTTAAAATGCAACAATAAGGAAACAACCTAATCTCAAAATGGGCAAAGGATCTAAATGGGCACCTCACCAAAGATATACAGATGGTAAATAAGTACATGAAAAGATGATCAAAATCATATATCATTATGGAATTGCAAATTAAAACAATAATGAGATACCACTACACACCTATTACAGTTACTATAATTTAAAAAATAGATAATATCAGTCTCTAGAGAGAATGTGGAGTAAAAGAAACTCTCACTCATTGCTGGGAGGAATGTAAAATGGTACAGTCACTATTTAAGACATTCTGACATTTTCTTACAAAGCTAAATATAGTCTTACTATATGATCCAGCAATTACATGCATAGCTATTTACCCAAATTATTTGAAAACTTAAGTCCACACAAAACCTGCACATGAGTGTTTATAGCAGTTTTGTTCATAATCATCCAAAACCAGAAGCAACCAAGATGTGCTTCTGGTTTTGGTGAATTGGTAGTACTCAGTGATAAAAAGTAATGCACTATCAAGCACACAATGGTATGAATGACTCTTAAATATATACTACTAAGTGAAAGAAAACAGTTTAAAAAGCCTCTGTACTCCATGATTCCAACTATATCAAATTCTGGAAAAGACAAAACTACAGAGATAGTAAACAAATTAGTTGTTATCAGGGTTTGTGGGGCATTGTCAAATAGGTAAAGCATGAGGGATTTTTGTAAAGCAGTAAAACTAATCTGTAAGATATCATAATGGTGCATTTGTCTAAACATATAGAAATTAACAACACAATTAAAAAACAATTATTTAGTAAGTCAGGGGATCCCAGGATGGAATGCTGAATGTGACAAAACAATCTAGCTACATAACAAATTTGTGAAACAACCTTACTGAAAGGACTGGGGGTAAAGTTGCTGACCAAAGTAAATCTGTGCAACTAAAGGCAAAAGAAATTGTAAATAAGCACTATACTCTAGTTGATTAAGTTGTTTCCTACCAGGGCATGAATTAATTCTAAAATGACTACATATATGTATCCTGGAAGTGAGCAATTATATAAATGGGGGGGTGGGTGTCAGACGAGTTGATGGCAGCCAGATTTCTCATTGTTGGAACAGGAGTTTTTACAAAAAGCAAGAGGAAGCTATAATTCCAAATCTTGATTTCTAATAGATTCTCCAATAAAAGGTAGCAGAGATCTCTTAGGAGAAATAACTGATTCTGGGACTGCAGCAAGTGCCTTTCTTACTAGAAAGAGTTCAAACAAAAACACAATAATGGGTGTATGTCAAAGGGACAAAGGAGCCAAGTAAAAGAGTTCTCAATAGCCAAAGATGGAACATAAATATCTATGACTCCATACATACTTGTGGCAGTTTGAGATTTATGAATTCCAAAAAGAGAAAGAGAAAGATTATGTTTGTAAATTAATCTATTCTTCTGGGTGTGATACTCTTTGATTATATTGAATTCAGCTAAGATGCCCTTGAATAAATTATCTGTTAAATTAGGGCTTTGATTCTACCACATCAGTAAGGTGTGACTCAGGCTGAGCCTCAGTTCCCAACCTATATAAATGGACACTCATTCAAGAAGACACACAGAAGAGGAGAGAATTTTGTCATTTTTGATCCAGTGTCCCCAGGGAGAGATATGCCATTTGCCTGATAGCTTGCAGCTGAAGAGAAGAGACGAGCTGAGCAGCTGAGAAGGCCTGGAAAGAAAAACCCTATGCGAGCCTATAGCTGAGAGAGAGGAAGGCTGAACGCTCTCAGAGATTGGCAACCACCTTGCTTCAACACATAGCAACTGACTTTGGTGAGAGAGCAACCTTGGAGAGTTGGGCTCTTTAGGGCCTTGTAACTGTAACTTTTTACCCCAAATAAATACACTTTATAAAAGCCAACAGATTTCTGGCACTTTGCATCAACACCCTTTTGGCAGACAAATAAAATACCGATATAAATAAATGACTGAATAAATAAATGGGGAAGAATAGACAAATCTCCTATGCAGAAGAATTCCAAATAATGTATGGAATTATCCTCAAGGAGGTGGAGCATAGTTCCTCCCTCCTTAAGTAGTGGGCTGAGCATAGTGACTTCCTTCCAAAGAGTACAGTATGGAAAGGGGGGGGGGGGGAGAGTAACTTTACAGTAAAGAAATCTTACAGATACCACCTCAGCCAGATGATCAAGGTCAACATCAACAGTGATAAGTCATGTTAACAGTATGTAACCCCTTGATATGATGTGATAAACATGGATCTTGACTTCTGTGGTTTTCCTCAAAAAAAAACATACAAACAAACAACAAATAAGAAAACCTAACCCTAGTCTAATCATGAGAAAAACTGCAGTGAAGGACTTTCTACAAAATATCTGACCAGTACTCCTCAAAACTGTGTAGGTCATGAAAAAGAAGGAAAGTCTGAGAAACTATCACAGGCAAGAAAGGAAAACTAAATATAAGGTGGTATTCTGGTAGGAAGCTGGGAGAAAAAAAAAAAAGGACATTGGTAAAAATTAAGGAAATCTGAACTAATCATGGACTTCAGTTAATAATAATGTATCAATATTGGCTCATTAATTGTGGCAAAAGTACTATATGAATGTTAATAGAGGAACCTGTGTGTGGAGTCTCTGGAAGTTCTCTATTCTACCTTTGAAATTTTTCTGTAAATCTAAAATTATTCTAGAATTTAAAATTTAAAAGCATAAGAAAAATCAATGACACATAAAAAAATGGTGGGTTCTTTGAAAACATCATTAAAACTGAAAATCTCTAGCAGGATTAATCAAGAGAAAAAGAAGACACAAAAAAACAGTAATAGAAATGAAATGGAACATCACTACAGATTCTAAACATACTGAAAGGATTAAGGAATATTATGAATAACATGTCAATAATCTGGAAAACTTAGAAGAATTGCATATCTGTTTCTTATCTGATATAAAAACTGGCATCTTTGGTTATGAGCTATTGTTATTTGTACACAGAGTAAAGTATCTTTTTTTATAAAGTGACTTTTCAGGGTTATTTAAATAATTTTCTAAATAAACATTTTAGATACTTCTAGTTGCAAAATTAATTAAAAATTGTAGTTATAGTACCACTGGTGATTTCTTCTGCAATTATTCCAATATTATTATTTTTTGGTTCCAGATAATTTTACGAGAATGGAAAAGTGAAAAATTATCTCTAAAATTAATAATGTATTGTCTTTCTTATTGTATGTTCCTACGACCCTGCTCAACTTTTACTTTATATGCTTTATGGAAGACGCTAAGTACTATTAGGATAAATCAGAACATTTCATTAAAACACATGGCTTTTATGTAATTGGTAAAATAAACATATGGAAAAACTTTTAAATCTGGAACCTTATATATCTCAAACCTACATATAATAATAGGATTTTTCACAGATGAGAATACCTAGATGAATAAATACTTCGAATAGAACTCTGAAAATTTCAGGTAAATGATCACTCATTCTATATGACTTCTGAAACTATCTTTTCCCTTGGCTTTTATAAAGACACATAATTTTGCAAATGCTGTGTGTATGATAGTATATTTGGCCTTCTTTATACCCCCAGAAAATTGTAGTTATTTTCTTTGTCCTAAGAATAAGAGATTGTTGTTTTTATCAATTTTATTTTATGGACGAAATGAATGACATTAGCTACCCTGCTGGACGGATTTTCTGTGAAATGCTGTGGTCATTAGTTAAAATTAGTGTGGATAAGCGTGGTAAGAATAGAATATCAGTTGCAGGAAGGGAGATGTTTGAATATAATCATCCTTATGATGTGACAGCCATTATGAGCATTTCTAATAAGTACTGTGTGTTCTCTTAACAGTGACAAAACACAGAAGATTGCTGCTTAGTTTGATAAAACCTGAATTATCACTTGTTTTGTTTTTCTCCTGCTCCCAATGTGGTCTGAATCAGTTGATCACAATCTTCAATCGCAGAGCTTCTTTCTTCTTCTTCCCACTTCCCTTACCTCTCCTCTCCCTTTTTCTCTTCCCTTCTTTTTCTCTTTCAGCTCTTCCTGTCTTCAGGTTGACAGGGAGGCACACTTGGCTATTTTTTATCCAGTAAAGAAAAGGAATATTGTAGAAAGAACACAGTCTTTAGAATTAGACTGATCTGAGTGTTCACTTTGGCTTCACTAAAGAAAAGTTACTTCATTCTTATGAGTTTCAGTCAGAGGTGTGCTAAAGTCAGCTTACAGTGACTGGAAAGCCAACTGTACTCATTTCTTCCCACATTTTCTCCAGTGCCTTCATGCTGGTAATTTGAAATCAGCCATGATAGTATACATTCAACAGAAATCAGCATATTCTACAAATCAGGACATTTTTGCCCCAAAAGCCAATGGTTAAACATTTACCAGCACATCACTGGCCTCAGTTTCCTCATCACTTAAATAGAGCTAAAAATACTAACGCTGCAAATTTGTTTAAAGAATTTAAAAATATACATATAAAGCATACAGCAAAGTGCCAGGCACATAAAATGAACTTAGTATGTGGTGGATAGCATTATTATAATATTTCAAACATAATTTGGTTATGTGAAAGTAGAGCATAAAAAAGCTTATAAGCCAGGACTTCCAGGAAGATGGCATCAAAGTAGTTACCTCTTGAAAGCCTCCTTGTTGCTCAAAAGTGGCCTCTCTTTAAGCCAAACTCAGCATATAAATGCACTACTTTCTCCCCAGTGTAGGACATAACTCCTAGGAGATGAGGCTCCTTGGCACCAAGGGAATATTACCAAGTGCCTACTAGCAATGCATCCAGAAAAAGACCTTTACCAAAAGGAGTAAATATTAAATACAATTGAATTTTTTATGGCTAAGAGATTTCAAAGGAGTTAGGAGGTCATTCCAGAGGTTAGGCTTATGCACATCTCAGCAGGATCTCATTGACTGCCACAGTAAAGATACCTCAAACAGTGGGACTCCTGAAGGCTCTTGAGACAGTGGACCTTACTCTGGAATTTATGCTCCCTACTGTAACAAAGTTAGACTCATTTATGGTTTCCCTACACATGACTCTTCTGCCCCTTTTATTTGAAACTTAAAATAATTAGCTCTATACATGTTAAATACATGTCCCAGAGACTTAAACCTTTGGTTCATTCATGTGCCAATGAAGCACTGAATCTCAGCAGAGCTGCAACACCTATTCTCCAGTTCATCAGACTCACCCAGGACAACTAACAAGGAAATGATGATGGACAATACCCATTCCAAGGAACTTCAAGCAAGATAGTTCCACCCATCAGCCCCATGGGATCTAAGCCCCCTCTCAGTTAGAAAGACAGTGGGCAACACAATCACAGAATCCTCAAGATTGGGGAATGAGCAATGGACTAAAGTAGACTTACTATTATTCTAGCAATGGAAGAATTTTTATCACTGATATGGAGGCAGTGGTCACCAGAAGTTCTGAGGGGAGGGAGAGAAAAAAATAAGTGTAATTATGGGGACATTTTCAGAACATTGGAATTGTCCTGTGTGATGCTGCAATGAGAGATACAGGACATTATATATTTTATTATAATCTACAAAAATTGTGCGGGATAGAGTGTAAACAATAATGTAAACTATAGTCTACAGTTAGCAGCAACACTTCAATATGTGTTCATCAATTGTAACAAATGTACCACAATAATGAAGGATGTTGTTATGTGGGAAAGTGTGAGAGGGGGAAGGGTTGGGACATATGGGAATCCCCTATAGTTTTTATGTAACATTTATGTAATCTAAAATTTCTTTAAAAATTAAAAAAGAGGAAATCATAAGAAATATAAGCAAGAAAAATAAATTTTAAAGTAAAAAAAAACCACGTATAAGCCATGAAATCACTAATGTGAAAGTATAATAAAAAAGTTGAACTTTATTTTAATAGGGTCGGTGGGCCCTTTATAATTTATATATAAAATAAATTAGCAGAGTATTCTACACAATAACCCACAATAAATGAAGACTTTCTTTTTCATATTCTCTGATTAGCCAGGTTCCCTCTAACTTCTGACCTCCTATTTGCAGGCTGTCAGTCATCTCTACACATCATGTAAAGGCAGATCTTTTGATTACTGGCTTGGAGAGGGATTTGGAAAGTCACAAGACCCCTGAGGCAGTAATGTAAAACAGAAGTAATCAATAGAGGTAATTCAGAAATTGTGATCAAGTATATAAAGAACCCTTAGGTGACTATCTGTTCACCATTTCCTTTGATAGCTGTACCAAGATTTTGACTTCCACTGAAAGAATGGAAATTTTGATTAGGTGGAATAAAGAATTCTCAAAAAATTATTCTGATGATCAACAAAAAATTTTTCTTCCTCATTGGAAACATACAAAACTAGAAAAGATTCTTATAAATACTGGGAAATATATATGATATTCTCCTAAAGGAGGAGGGGAAGGTGGAAAGACCAGATGTGGTTAATCATGTGTGAAACGTTTTAATTCATTTTATTGAAGGCTTTAGAAATATGAGCAAAATCCCTTGCCTACAGTTTATGCATAATAAATCTACTCTCAATATTTTATTTAAAAGAACACTTGAAGGCATCCAAAGTGTCTGAGTAAAAATGTTGATCAATCTATCTAGAAAGATATTTACCTTTCCCCTTCACAGGATAATGATTTGAAATGTTTTTGCCTTTATTCTTCTAAATGAATACCGTATCTTCATTTCAGATTACCATTGTGATACGGACATCATACAAATGAAATAAATTATGAAAATCATTTTTTATTTTCACATTCTTGTTTTAGCTAATTACTAACCACATTTCCCACTCCGTCTCATATATCTTCTTGTGTTGACTTATTACTCTTATTGAAGTTAAAATTTTTATGGTAACCTATTTCCAAATGTTTTAGATGGTATTAAAAAGGCCTCAGATTCCCTTCTTATCACTGACACAAATCTTAAAATCACATATGCTCCCAAAGCCAAAAATCAATTCAGTAAGTTAAACAACACAAAATTTGACATAAGTAACCACATAGAGGCAAGTAAATCCCGTCAATTTATCATAAGTAACCACAACAGAGGCAAATAAATCCTGTCAATTTAAGAAGCAGATTTCAGCTAGGAATAGTTTCAAAACAAAAGGCAGGTTTTAACCATGAATAGTTTGAAACATCTTGGGAATGATGAACATCAAGGTTGGAAATGGCTTTCTAGTCTGAAACATTAACTGTGGTATAGGACATTATCCATTATTAACTGCAAAAAGTATTTACAGGGAAACGGATTTGGCCCAGTGGTTAGGGCGTCCGTCTACCACATGGGAGGTCTGCGGTTCAAACCCCGGGCCTCCTTGACCCGTGTGGAGCTGGCCCATGCGCAGTGCTGATGCGCGCAAGGAGTGCCCTGCCATGCAGGGGTGTCCCCCGCGTAGGGGAGCCCCACGTGCAAGGAGTGCGCCCCGTAAGGAGAGCCGCCCAGCGTGAAAGAAAGTGCAGCCTGCCCAGGAATGGCGCCGCCCACACTTCCTGTGCCGCTGACGACAACAGAAGCAGACAAAAGAAACAAGACGCAGCAAAAAGACACAGAGAACAGACAACCGGGGGAGGGGGGCGGAATTAATTAAATAAATAAATCTTAAAAAAAAAAAGTATTTACAAAATACTTAAGAATTGTCACCTTCTTGGTCATTTAAATGACTTATTTATATTACAGTAGCAGGCCTGCTTCCTGCCTCCCTCTCTGGAATCATTTCACATCACTCCCCATCTTATTCTCCACAACTCAGTTTTTCTAATGCACCAACCTGCCTCATCTCACATGGCCTTTTCACATGTTGTCTCCTCATTCTGGAATATTTCTCCCAACACCCCCTCCACTTTAAATCCTAATTCAAATATCACTTCCTTAGAGAAGTCTTCTCTTATTTCCTAGTGAAGGCCATGTTTCTTTCTAATATATATGTTCTATTGAAGCATGTTCCTTTCCTTTACAGCACTTACAAATTTGTATTTATATACTTATTGTCTGTTCAGCCAACTAGATTTTAGGGTCTGTGACAACAGAGACTTTGTCTATTCCTTGTCACCATTATATATCACCAAAATGTAGCATGGGATCTGGAACTTGGGAGGTGAATGAATGAATGAATTACATATATACATTACTAGAAATTAAGGTACAGGACACATGAATCAATGCAATTCAGGATCACAATATAATTTCTAAATCTCAAATAAGATTAATCTGGTACAATATTAACAAAACTTAAGAAGCTTACCATATTGAAGCCTATAGGCACAACTTGCACATGTTTGCTTCCAAAAAACATAGCTTAGGCGTTGTGCTTTTCTCAAAAGCTTGGAGACTTAGTAATTCTCAGGCAGTAGAACACCTTGAATTCATGAATCTGTTCTCCAATTACTTGTGTTAACCACTGTTCCTTGAAAAATTTGAACAGTATTCAAATGAAGGAGATTCTGGAGACAGCAAAATTTAGATTGATGTTTAGTATAAAAGTAGAACTGGTAGAATGCCCAAATCAGAACTTTTAAATTGCAACTTATACAGTTTAATTTATGTGGCTACCAACTCTAATGAGTTGGTTAATGGTTTTCTGAAGCATACGTTAAGAAGGATTGTAAAGCTGAGGTAAAGCTCGGGAAAAAGAACTGTGAGGGATTATTAATGAATTTTGCCAGGCACGCCAAAGCTGTGGGAGTGGTGGCACCTATGCAACATATTTGCCAACCCTAGTTAAATGACATGGATTTATTTTACGATATGAGAGAATTAAATTTTTAAAGTACTTTTTAACCACATTAAGTTTTTTTATCCTGACATATAATGTATAACTGAACTAAATGCAAGAAGAAGAAAAGAGCACAGGCAAAAGAATAGTGAATTAAGAAGCTGCGGCGGGAAGTGTACTTGGCACAGTGGTTAGGGCTTCCGTCTACCGCATGGGAGGTCTGTGGTTCAAACCCCGGGCCCTCCTTGACCCGTGTGGCGCTGGCCCATGCGCAGTGCTGATGTGCACAAGGAGTGCCGTGCCACGCAGGCGTGTCCCCGCGTAGGGGAGCCCCACACACAAGGAGTGCACCCCATAAGGAGAGCCGCCCAGCACGAAAGAAAGTGCAGCTGTCCAAGAATGGCTCTGCACACAAGAAAAGCTGACACAACAAGGTGACACAACAAAAAGAAACACAGATTCCCGTGCCACTGACAACAACAGAAGCAGACAAAGAAGAACACGCAGCAAACAGACATAGAGAACAGATAACTGGGGTGGGGGGGGGGGGAGGGGAGAGAAATAAATAAATAAAATAAATCTTAAAAAAAAAAAACTGTGGCTATACATATATGTGATTGCCTACACAAAACAATGGATTAAGAAGCAAAGAGGGACGCAGATGTGGCTCAAGTGATAGGGCTTCTGACTACCATATACGAAGAGCCAGGTTCGATCCCTGGGGCCTCCTGGTGAAAAAGAAGAGAAAGCATGCCCGCTCAATGAGTCAGTGCCCACACAGTAAGCTAGTGCCCGCATGGTGAGCTAAGTGCCCACGCAGCAAGCCGAGTGCCCGTGTGGTGAGCCAGTGCCCACACAAGTGAGTCACACAGCAAAATAATGATGCAACAAAAGAGAGATGAAGGACAGAATCAAGGTGAAGTGCTGCAGAAACCAGGAATTGAAATGGCACAGCTAACAGGGAATCTCTCTCCACATCAGAGAAACCCAGGATTGAATCCCAGTGAATTACAGAGGAGAAAAAATGAAAAGAGAAGACGAAGGAAGCGGACTTGGCCCAATGGATAGGATGTCCACCTACCATATAGGAGGTCCGCGGTTCAAACCCTGGGCCTCCTTGACCCGTGTGGAGCTGGCCCACACGCAGTGCTGATGGGTGCAAGGAGTGCCCTGCCACGCAGGGGTGTCCCCTGTGTAAGGGAGCCCCACGCACAAGGAGTGCGCCCCATAAGGAGAGGCACCCAGCATGAAAGAAAGTGCAGTCTGCCCAGAAATGGTGCTGCACACACGGAGAGCTGATATAACAAGATAACGCAACAAAAAAATAAACACAGGTTCCTGGTGCCGCTGATAAGGATAGAAGTGGTCACAGAAGAACACACAGCGAATGGACACAGAGAGCAGACAACTGGGGGCGGGAAGGGGAGAGAAATAAATTAAAAAATAAATCTTTAAATAAAAAAGAGAGAAAGATACAGAAGATCACACAGTGAATGGATACAAACAGCAAAAACAGCAGGGTAAGAGAATGGGAAGGGGAAGGGAAGGGAAGGGAGGGAAATAAATAAATCTTTTAAAAAAAAAAAAAGAAGCCCAGCTATATACCTAACCTTAACAAAAGTTTTTTCACCTTGGGCAATTTTTAGACACTAAATTTTTTTCACCCTGAAAAGATCACCTCAGTTACTATGTTCTATGGAGCTTGACAATTTGACAATGAGTTTTTTAAACATTTATACCAAATGGAAAGAAACAATATAAATATTAAAAGCCATCACTATTACTGTTGTTTGAAAATCCAAAAGTTCAGAATTTATACCACACACCTTCTAGCCATCCTCAAAATACAGGAAAACAACTAACTGAACATAAATAAAGATCAGAGTATAATAAGAATGGACTATCAAAACCAACAGCATTAATATAATAATCTAATCTTAATTATGGTTATATTTAGAATAGATGCATTTGTATTTGAAAAATATCATTGTTTAAAATAAAGGTTTAACTGCTGAAAAAAGGGCATAATCAATACACACACACATTCATACACATAAGAGTTCACATATGCATAGAATATTTCTGTATAGATACTACAGCAGTAACGAGTGTCTCTGAGAGAGTGGCCTGGGACACTAGGAGGTACACTTCCCTTTCATATATGTCCTTGTAGTTGTTAGAATGTTTTCCATACTCATATATGACTACCCCCCCAGAAAAAAGTTACTATTAAAATTTTTCAAAATTAAATTGTATCATTCATTCCCATAACTTAATTAGAAAGGAAAACACGTATGTTAATTATAACAATGAAATGCCCCTAATATCACTTTTTCCCAATTAATGAGAAAACTGAAACAATAATTCATATAACTTTGTTATCCCAAAGCTAGCAACAAATTGGTGGCATTAGCTCTAAAATCCAGAAGCACCTAGATTCTCAAAAATGTACCACAAACCATAAGATTCTCAGTTTCTCACCTTAGTTACATAAATGTCAAAAGCTCCACAGAATACGAATGCTCTCTAAATGCTTCTTGAGACTTTAGGAAAACAATATACAGCAATCAGAATTCGACAAAAATTTTTACCAATTAGAGAACAGGCAATTCAGTAGTTGAAATCTGGCAAGGAGAGTTATTTTTTTAAAGCAAGCTCAGGAAAAAAGCTGAATTTAGCTCAAGGAGGAACTAGCTACTGCCTACAATTGTCCTTGGAAGTAAATGCCAAAGTCAAAGGTTCGTGTATGAACTCTTTACACTATTTAAATCCAGAAACAGAAGCAGGAAATTAATCAGCCTCTCATTTATTATCTGCTCAGGCCTTCTTGAGTGACCTAATTATAACTCATCTCCAACACAACCTAATCTTCAGGGAATTTGGACCAGGAACAGTTTAGAACTTTATCTAACCTATGTAACTCATTTTATTTTAGGTGTCACAAGGATAAGAGAAGGTTCCATTAACTCTTCTTCCTCCATGAAATCCTTGCTTGAAAGCATATGCCAGTTCCCTATTCATAATATATGGGTTAGAAAGCACCCCTTTAGTCTTAGCAAAAATTGATGGGGTGGGAGGTAGGGGTTTGGTTCCCAGTGCCTCCTGGGGGAGGCGCAGGGACTGCGAGCTGATGCAACATGATGCAAAAGAAGAGGTGCGATATGGGGGCATTTTTGGGACTTGGAGTTGTCCCGAATGATATTGCAGGGACAGATGCAGGACATTATATATCTTGCCATAACCCACTGAATGGACTGGGAGAGAGTGTAAACTACAATGGAAACAATAATCCAAATGTATTCATCAAATGCAATGAATATGCCACATTGATTAAAGAACTCGGTGACATGGGAGGAGTGGGGGTGGGGAGTTACTATAGTAACTGGAGGTGCTACAGAGCTTTAAGGTCCCCTCCTCTGGGGCTACCCTAGGGGATGGGAGGGAAGGGATATGCTAGACATCTTGGAATGCATGGATATTTCCACACAATGAAGAATGTCTTACCAGGTGAAAGCCCATTCACACAGGCGAAAGCCCATTCATAATTAATTAAACCGAAAACTTAAATCTGTTCTACACATAAACATAAGAGGTTTTTATAAATTCTAATACATACTGAATTTTCTAGGAATACAGGTACCATATAAATAGAAGAAGATTTTACTATACCAAAGCTATTTACTTTTTAGGAGAATCATGTCACTAATGGCAACACAATTTGTCATATGTGAGCTGTCAATAAAGCACAACTTTATCAATTCACATTGGAAAATGCTACAATTACAGTGATTCTGTATACAGGTACAAGCATCCAGCTACTTCATTATGTCTTCTAATGTAGTCATGCTTTAACATTTAGATATTTAAATACATATCATTTTCTTATAAATCACTTTCCATATTATCCTCATTTATATTAAAGTAATAAAGTTTTTTTAACTTATGTGTGAGGTCATTTATACTAAATAAAAATTTTGTTTTGTGAAAGGGTAAAGGAAGCATCACAAAATATTTGCATAAAAAGTGTACAGTTGGGAGAACTGTCAGGAAGACAGAAGAGTAGGAAGCAGCAGGGCTCACCCCTCTTCCAAAAACTGTAAGTTGACAGTGAGAAAGTGCCCAAAAGTTCTGTTCTGGGGTTCCAGGAACAAGGGAAGTACTGTGCAGCATCCAAGTAAGAGAAGGATGGGGAAGACAGAAATTGAAGCAAAAACTATAAAACTTGGAGAGGATGCTCCTGAAGCAAGGGCCAGTGCCACTCTCCCAACCTTCAGACTGTTTGCCTCAGTACAGTCTGTGACTGGCTGCCGCAGACAGAGAGGGACATGGAGGTCTTCCCCCCTGGGAAAAGAGGGGGTACATCCAAGGGCCAAGTATGGTGTCTGGTCAGTGAGTTTGGACTCCCAGGATCTGCTCTGAGTCATGGTTCTGGCCTACCCAGATAAAGGATTCCTGTGGCCATTGCACTGTCTGATGGAGACTGGGGGGAAAAAGCAAATAACAGTCCTTCCTAGGGCTATAGGGTTATAGGGAAAGGTTTTCCAAAGAGCACAATCTGCTGGGAAGGCCAGAAAGTGTGAACTGAACTGGTCTGTGCCCTATGCATGAGACTTAGCTCTGTTTTGATCAGTTAAACATGGGCAATTCTAAAGATCTAGAATAAGTTGAACCAAGAGTCAAAAAAGAACCATATTAAAAATATATATATTCTGGCTATTACCTCCATGAGTCTGCTCATTATATTTAGTTCATATTAAAGAGATAATACAACAGTAGTCTTTATGTGTCTGCCTTGTTTCACTCAACACAATGTCCTCAAGGTTCATCTATGTTGTCATTTCTTCTGGTAGATTTTTCAAGAATTTTTAAATATAAGATAATGACATCTACAAATAAAATTTTTAAAAAAAGAACAATAACATAAGACCAATCAATAATAAAACCCTAGGTAAGGAAAAGAAATTGACCATGAGCATAAACTCATCAAAATAATCAGATGACTAGATATCATCAAAAAATTACAAACCATACTAAGAAACAGGAAGATATGGCCCAGTCAAAGGGCAGAATAAAAACAGAGGAGTAAAGAATTTGGAACTAATCAAAGATGTCCAAACAAATTTCCTAAATCAATTCAAGGAGATGAAGGAAAATATGACTAAAGAGATAAAGGATATTAAGAAAACACTGGTTGAGCATAAAGAATAATTTGAAAACATGCCAAGAAAAATAACAGAAATTATGGGAATGAAAGGCACAAAAAGATGAAATTAAAAATACATTAGCAAAGCGGATGTGGCTCAAGTGATTGGGCTTTCGTCTACTATATGAGAGGACCCAGGTTTGATCCCCAGGGCTTCCTGGTAAAGGTGTGCCCACACAGCAAGCTAGGCTTGTGTGGTGAGCAAGGCCCATGTGGCAAGCGACACAGCAATATGATAATACAACAAAGGAGAGACGCAGGAGAGTCAAGGCGAGGCACAACAGAAACAAAGCACTGAGCTGGCACAAGCGAAAGGGTACCTCTCTCCCACATCTGAGGTCCCTGGGATCAAAACCTGGTGAAGCCTAGAGGAGAAAATGAGAAGACAAAAAGAAATAGACACAGAAGATCACACAGCAAATGGACACAAGCATCATAACAGCAGGGTGGATGGGAGAGGGAGGAAAAACAAAAACATTAGAGGCATACAACAGCAGATTTGAACAGGCAGAAGATAGGATCAGCAACCTGGAACACAGGATACTTGAAACTGAACAGAACAGATAAACAATGGAAAAAATTGAGCAGGGTCTCAGGGAATTGAATGACAGCATGAAGCACACAAATATACCCATCAAGGGTGTCCAAGAAGGGAAAAGGGGTAGAAAGAATATTTGAGGAATAATGCGTCCAAAATTTCCCAACTCTAATGAAAAACATAAATTTCTATGTCCAAGAATCACAACGTACTCTAAACAGAATAAATCCAAGTAGACCTGTTCCAAGACCCATACAAATCAATATGTCAAATACCAAAAATAAAAAGAACTCTGAAAACAGCAAGAGAAAAGTGATTCATCACATACAAGGGTTCCTCAATAAGACTAAGTGTCAATTTCTAATCAGCAACTAAGGAGGCAAGAAGGCAGGAGTATGAAATATTTAGGTACTGAAAGAGAAAAACTGTCAACGAAAATTCATTATCCAGCAAAACTGTCCTTCAAAAAAGAAAAATATTTTAAGATATTCACAAATAAAAACTGCAAGAGTTTGTCACTAAAAGAACTGCTCAACCAGAAATGTTAAAGGAAATTCTTCAGGTTGAAGGAAAAGCACTGGAGATAGTAGTTTGGAACAGTATGAAGAAGTGAAGATCTCCTGTAAAAGGAATTACATGGCTGAATGCAAAATTCAGTAGTATGATATCCTCATTAGATAACTTTACTCATTATTTACTATAAGATTTAGAACACAATTTAAAAATAATCAATTTCCATGTAATGGACACACAAAATATAATGAGATTATGTGTGGAAAAAACAACATAAAACAGGGGGAAAGGACGGGAGTACAGGTGCAAAGACCGTGTATCCTACTGAAGTTAAATTGTTTCTTTTTTTAAAGATTTATTGATTTTCTCCCCATCCCCCATTGTTTTTGTACTCGCTGTCTGCTCTGTGTCCATTCACTGTGTGTTCTTCTGTGTCTGCTTGTCTTCACTTTAGGCAACACAGGGAACCAATCTTGGGACCTTCCAGAGTGAGAGAGGCACTCAATCTCTTGCACCACCTCAGCTCCCTGGTCTGCTACGTCTCTTATTGTTTCCCCTCTGTGTCTCTTTTTGTTGCGTCATCTTGCTGCTCTCTGCGGGGGGCCAGCACTCCTACACAGGCCAGCTCATTATGCAGGCCAGCTTACCTTTACCAGGAGGCCCCAGGAATTGAGCCCTGGAGAAGTCCTATATGATAGACGGGAACCCAATCACTTAAGCCACATCTGCTGCCCAATTGGTATCTTTTTTGAACTAGTAGGATACAGACTTAGATTTTTTAATACAAACCTCAAGGTAACCATGAAGAAGGTATTTTAAAAATACACAGAGACAGAAATGAGAAAGGGATCAATCAGTCACATTAGATAAGACCAACTATGCACAAAGGAAAGCTGCAATAAATGAAGAGTGGGACAAAAAAGACATAAGACATATAAGGAAAACAGATCAAAATTCCTGAAATAAATCGTACTTTATCGGGGCTTACACTAACTAAATGGAAAAATGGCACAGATTAGCAGAATGGATGAAAAAGCATGATCTAACAATATGTTGTTTACAAGAGACCCAAAGACACAAATAGGTTTGAAGTGAAAGGATGAAAACAAAATGTTCCATGCAAACAGTAAAACCAAAAGAGAGCTGCAGTAGCACTACTAATATTGAACAAAATAGACTTTAAATCAAAAACTATTACAGGAGTCAAATAAAGACACTTTATATAAATAAAAGAGTCAATACATCAAGAAGAAATAATAACCATAAACTTTACGCACCTAACTTTAGTGCCCCAAAATACATGAGGGAAAAATAGATGCTTCTACAATAATAGAGTCTTCAATACACCTCATTCATCAATGGACAGTAAGGAAATGAAGAACTTCAACAATACTAGAAATGAAACAGAACTAAGAGACCTATACAGACACTGTCCCTAACCATCAGAAGGCACATATTTCTCCAATGCACATAGATCATTTTCCAGGAGAGACTACATGCTAGATTACAAAACAAGCCTCATTAAATTTTAAAAGACTGAAATTATACAAAACTTCTCCTTTGACCACAATGGAATGAAGTTAGAAATCAATAACAGACAGAAAACTAGAAAATTCACCAATACATGAAAGATAAACAACACATTCTTAGGCAATCAATGGGTTGAAATGAAATCACTAGACAAATCAGGAAATATCTTGGCAAAAATGAAAATTAAAACACAACTTACGGGACACTAAAAGCAGTGCTCAGAGGGAAAATTCAATGTTTAAATGCTTATATTATAAAGGAGAAAGTTCTCAAATATCAGAACTAACCTCAAACCTGGAGGAACTGGAAAAAGAGGAGTGACACAAGCAGGACCAAGACTTCTGCACAGATCTTGGATTCTACCTCCTCTGAGGGTAAAAAACAAACATAATCTCTTGGACCTATTCAATAGCTGGCATCCTCATTACACACTTAAAATGGGAGACAATTAGTGTCAAGTGTAATTACTTAAAAGGGTACCTTTCAAAATGACCACATTCAAGTGGATGAACCCACTGAAGAGTTACCAAGGCCTTATTTAAAAGGCTTGCAAAAATAAATGAACACTTCACCAAAATAAAAACTTATAATAAAAACTGTCACCAAAGATCCCTTGGAGTTTTTATAAGCCATGTGAATATGACTTGTCAATCAGAAAGGAAAGAAAAAGCAAACATCACAGTTAAATAAAGACGTGGAGATATTCAAACATAAAGGATATATATCATATGGCTTTCATATTTAAGGATGATTTCAATTTTAAGAGGAGCTATTTTCTTTTCAAATCAAAAAACCTTTTAAAAAACTTAATTTGAACAAGTACAATTTCACTTGACACTTTTCCTATTTCTAACCTTAGGAAATCCAGAATAGTATGTGACAAGAACTATTTCTTAAATTTATCTTTGATATCTGTCCCATTCCATTTTGCTTTGTGACTTCTTCATTTTAACAATAAATGGTCTTTAAAATAAAAAAGAATATATATCAGGGTTTTTTTTTCCTTTAAGTATACACTGACTAATAAGAAAAGAAGTAGCCATAGAAATGAGAGAACATCTGGGAAATGGACTTGGCCCAGTGGTTAGGGCGTCCATCTACCACATGGGAGGTCCAGGTTCAAACCCCGGGCCTCCTTGACCCGTGTGGAACTGGCCCATGCACAGTGCTGATGCATGCAAGGACTGCCGCGCCATGCAGGGGTGTCCCCCGCGTAGGGGAGCCCCACGCGCAAGGAGTGCGCCCCGTAAGGAGAGCCGCCCAGCATGAAAGAAAGTGCAGCCTGCCCAGGAATGGCGCCGCCCACACTTCCCGTGCTGCTGACGACAACAGAAGCGGACAAAAAAATAGACACAGAGAACAGACAAGGGGGGGGGAGATTAAATAAATAAATAAATAAATAAATTATTTTTTTTTAATATAAAACAAATGGTGCATTACTAAGGATAGGTAGACAACTATGTATATCAATGTTAAAATAATTTCGTGGTTAAAGACTATATCTGCTATTGCACCCACATACAATAATTACTGCCCCAATAAAAGATGAGAACTATGAATAGTTTCATCTCTCTTTCTTCAGGGACTTGGAAACCTTAAATGTCAAATAAAAACAATTTTGTAGTTAAAAGAATAAGTATATAGAACCACAACTAACTTAAACACTATCATACATGTTTAAAAACATATACTAAAACTAGACTTCAGTTGCTATATATGTTCTCTAAAACAATTGGTAATAAACTCTAAAATTCTATACTGTAAAGAGAAGTAACAAAAGTGATGATAGTGTGTCTGTGTGACTCACTACCCACCTCTCATATGATTGTACACAAACTAGCCAGAAAAAAACATCTCAAAAATACAGAGCCCAGTGTGCATTTCAAGTAGCTTAAGAGTTAGTAGTGACCCTGCAGACCACATTAAAGAGAGAACATTTCACAATTCCGAATTTTTTAATGAGACATGAAAATAAGACAAGAGACTATTATCTCCAAAATAGGAATGCCCTCTCATAGATTACCAGTGCAAACACTGGGCCTTTATAATGTATTTTAAAGAAAATAAACCTCTCTACCTTCGCCTAAGGGTGTGAAAAGAAGAAAACATTTCTGGTTATGTTATTTCTGATCAATTAACTCCTCAGGCAATATATCTATAAATCTATAATATTATATATATATATATACACACACACATATATAATGTGTCTGGAGAGAGAGAGAGATGGAGATATATATAGTATTTTGTCAGTCATAAGGCAATATACTTTTGAGTTGCAGTTTTCATTTTTGGGTTTGTCACAGGATCTAAAATAAGACTAAATCTTAGATATTTTTGTATTATCACTGATTTAAACTTTAATAAATATGTCATTAAAACTGGGGAGTGTATTTCAAATTTCAAAATGCACAGGATGTTATGAAGACTAGAACATATGTTGGTGGGTGCTTAAGGTATTTTCTGCCCATTCTGCCAGATGCAAAATGCCATCTGCTTGTGCCATGAATCAAACTAACCCTTAAGCAGTTTCCAAAGTTGACAGAAAAATCTGGTTGTTTAAGTTATCACTGAAAATACATTCTAAACCCAAAATTAAATGTTATTTTTTAAAATGCTCTTAGGCATAATTTAAAACCTTGTTTTTCCCTCTCAGAACTACTCTCTGCTTTCCTCATACAACTACTTTAAAATAGGAAAATCAAATTAATGCAAACTCCCAATTTCTTAGGCATACTCTACATTAAACAGCTGAAGACCTGTTATTTTGATTCATTTTCTGAAAAACGAGCTTTTCTTTTATATTAGAATTTATGTCTATCTTGTACAGTCCAGATATCAGCAGATAAAAAGAGAAGACAAAAAGTACAGTAAAATCACTCACTATAGCTGTTTCACAATAGTCATCTGGAAAACAAAAATCCTCATTCTCAAATTCTGCTATTACCTTATCTGTCTCTCTAGTTTAAAATCCAAGTCTTCTAGGCAGGGAGGAAGTCCACTGCCATCCTGTGCTGTATCTAAACACAAATCATCTGTAAATAGTTGTTCATGCACGTTCTATCTTACTGTATATATTACTAAAAGCCTAAAGAAAATTCTGAAGATGTAAAATATCTTGCCAGTTCTTGATGGGATTAAAAAAACAAACAAACAAAATACTCATTAGATGTATGCTATATTAGATATACATCTAGGATGCATTAGATGTATTTAGGAAAGTTTTTATTTGATTATTTGAATAACAACTGGAAATAACTTCCTCAGGATAGAGGTGAGAAAGAAATGTTTTAAAACTCTGTAAACCCATGTAAATGACTTCTTAAAAAGTCCTTCAATAATTTAAAGTTTTTTTTGTTTTTTGGGTTTTTTTATATGTTTTTATTTATTTCTCTCCCTTTTCCCACCTCCCCCCCCCCCACCATTGTCTGCTCTCTTATGTCCATTCACTGTGTGTTCTTCTGTGACCACTTCTATCCTTATGAGCAGCACCAGGAATCTGTGTCTCTCTTTGTTGTGTCAGCCCTCTGTGTGTGGTACCCTTTTTGGGTAGACTGCACTTTCTTTCGCACTGGGTGGCTCTCCTTACGGGGTGCACTCCTTGTGCGTGGGCCTCACCTACGCAGGGGACACCCCTGCGTGGCAGGGCACTCCTTGCACGCATCAGCATTGCACATGGGCCAGCTCCACATGGGTCAAGGAGGCCCCGTTTGAACCGCGGACCTCCCATGTGGTAGGCGGATGCCCTATCCATTAGGCCAAGTCCACTTCCCATTTAAAGTTAATAATGACTGCCATTCACTGATTTTTCTTTTCTTATTTAGCAGTTTCCTATTTGAACAAACCTACTCATAAGGGGTTCCCAACTCCCGTAGCTTTCAGAACTATATAGAATTTTTAGTTACATCCTATTCCTATTAGGCACCTCCTGGATTTCAGCTCCATAAAGATATCTTTCATGTCAAAGAAAACTTTCACTGAAAGTTGTTGTTACTTAAAAAGCAAAACTTGAAATTTTTAAGTGAATTTATTTAAAAATCCATCAAGTCATCATGTTGACAAAGTCCCACAGCCCTTATTTTCATACTTTCCAATACTGACACTGATCACAAAGACATGACCCACTAAAAAAGCAGGATATACATTCTTCTCAAGTGCTCATATGTTGGGTCACAAAACAAGTCCCAAAAATTTTTAAAAGACTGAAACTATACAAAGCACTATATCTGATCATAATGGAATGGAGATGGAAATCAACAACAGGTAGAGAAAGGGAAAACTCACAAATATATGGAAGTTAACCAACACACTCTTAAACAATCAGTGGGTCAACGAAGAAATCAAAGATGCAATGCAGCAAAGGCAGCACTAAGAGAAATTTATAGCCATCGATGCTTTCATTAAAAAAGAAGAGCTAAAATCATAGACATAACTGAACACCTGCAGGAACTAGAAAAAGAACAGCTAACAAATTCCAAACCAAGCTGAAGGAAAGAAATTGTAAAGACCAGAATAGAAATAAATGAAATTGAGAACAAAAAAACAATAGAGAGAATCAATAAAAACTAATGTTGAGAGGGGGTGGGGCAAGTTGTTGTCAGAGTAAGAGCACCCATATTATAGCTCCTACAAAAAAAACAGCTGAGTGGGGACAAAATCCTGCATGAGTGAGCTGTGTTGGAAACCCACAAAGCAGGAGGCTACTGGACATCGATCTGGTAAGAGCACAACATGAAGAGTGATAGCTCTAGGTAAAACCATGGGTTTCTGCCCATCCCCAGGATAAGAAGACTTGGCTTTCCCCAAACCTCTTAGGTCACACAGCCAGAGGAGAAAAAATCTGAAAGTGGGAGGGTTTGGTGAAGGATGGAGAGGGGTCCTATCAGTGTGGGTTCAATTGTCTGGACTCCCCTTTTTGAGATTTAAGGAGCATACCAGCTGGCTTGAGGAGAAACCAGGAAGAGGGGAGAGGCGAATCTGCTGAGGCAGGCCAATTTACCTAACCTCTGTGGGTTACCTCTGGGAGAAGGTGGAGCCAGGTAATTAACTAATCCTGTGCAACACACCTAAGGGAGGGGGATAGTAGAAAGTGCTTGGTAGGCTTCCAAGAGCATATTAAGGGTTCCTGGCAAGGTGTGGGTACTCTCTGTTCAAAGAGACTGAGAGTCATTATTTTCCATAGTGATTTGGTTCACCAGAGTCCCATCTGAATTTTTTGGAAGGGAGCTCTCAGATGGTCTTCCTGCTGCCTTGGGAGAGAGGGAAGTGAGAATGGAGAAAGGGAGAAAGGGGAAGAGTAACTTCCTAAAGTTTATTCAATTGCAAAGAGTCTATCCTGCCCAGGAAGGGGACTTTTTTTAAGGAGCAGGATGACCCTGACGGAGGGTTTAGCTCAATGGAGGAGTTTCAGCCTTGAAAGGGCAAGGTCTCTGGTTCAGTTCCTAGCTCCTCTTAAGAGTAGTGACCCACTGGGATATCAGCTGATACTTTGAGACAGGGAAAACATAGGTAATATCCTTGTATTAGCTTCCCTTGGGTCTCTTATTTTCCCTAAATAAGAGCTTAAGAGGGAAGTCTGGTTTTTTCATTGTTTGACTGACTTCTTTGCTTGAGGGCTTGTGGATTTTTTGTCCTGTTATCTTGTTTTTCCTTCCTCTTTATCCATCCACACTTTTTTTTTTTCTTTTTTCCTTTTTCAATTAGGTGCTGCCAGCTTGTTTATTGTTTGCCATGATTCCTTCTCCTCAACCTCCTCTTTTCTGTGTGTACTGATTTTGGCTACCAACGCTATCTCTTTTCCTTCCTACATCTGTCTACATTGCACCTGCTGTTGCTGCTCTTTCATTCCCTCTCTTTGTTTAGCCCCCAATTTTTCTGGCTTTTTATTTCTAACACTTCTATTCTGTTTTCTCTTTTATTAACTCTTTATCTTAATGTCCTTTCTTTTCTCTTTCCCTCTTTGCTGATCATGCTAGCCTTTTAATTCATACTATATTCTTCTCCATATTCAGTTTCCCATTTCATTGTAGGTACTCTACTTTCTTATTCCTATAACTATACACTGCTTACATGAGTTTAATATTTATTCTCCTAGGTCTTCCACAGTTCTTCTGCTAACATTTACCACCACTACTACTATTATACTTTTTCTTTTCTTACCTCTTTTGCTTTCCCTGGCCCTAATCTTTTTCCTTCAAGGTAACTTAGACAACTACAAGGTAACAGAATAAGAACAACAAAGTGTCAAAGAGAAAAATTAACACACACAAAAACAGCACCTTAAAAAACCCAAGACTAGAGAGAGAAACTAATCAACTGAACAAACCCATTGAGATAAAATGATGACCAGACAGCAGCAAAAAATTACAGACCATACCAATAATCAGGAAGACATGGCCCAGTCTAATGAACAAATTAAAAACCAGGAAGAGGAGCAGAACATCAAACATTAATCAAAGCTCTCCAATCAAATATCATGGACCAAACTTAATGAAGTGAAGGAAGAGATTACGGATATTAAGAAAACACTTGGAGAGCTACCAAGGAAACTGTAAACATACACAAAAAAATAACAGATATGATGGTGATGAACGGTACCATTAAAGAAATAAAAAACACACTCTCAGCAAATAACAGCAGATTTAAAGAAGCAGAGGAAAGAATTAGTGATGATGTGGAAGACAGTACACCTAAAATCAAACAGATTGTAGAACTGATAGATAAAAAGACAGAAAAAATCCAGCAGGGAATTAGGGATTTGAATGACAACACAAAACGCACAAACATATGCATTATAGGCATCCCAGAAGGAGAAGAGAAGGGAAAGGGAACAGAAGAGCTCTTGGAGGAAATAATGGCTGAAAAGTCCCCAAACCTATTGAAGGAGATGGATGGATAGGTCCAGGAAGCACAGCACACCCCAAACAGTATAAATCCCAACAGGCCTACCCCAAGACATATACTAATCAAATTATCCAATGCTCAGGACAAAAAGAAAATACTGAAGGCAGCAAGAGAAAAGAGAACCATCACATACAATGCTCAATAAGGTTAAGTGCTGATTTATCATCTGAAACCATGGAGGCAAGAAGGCAGTGTATGACATAGTCAAGGTACTAAAAGAAAAATATTTCCAGTCAGGAATACTCTATCCAGCAAAGCTGGCATTCAAAAATGACAGAGTTCAAAATAGTCACAGATAAACAGAAACTAAGAGAGTATGCCAAAAAGAAACCCGCCCTTCAAGAAATATTAAAGGGAGTTCTGCAGGGGGAGAGACAGAGTTGGAGGAGAGTATAAGAACAGCTAAAGAGACAAAAAGAGAAATAAAAACAATATATGACATACACAATTCCAAAAAAATATGGCTTATGTAAGTAAGTCCTGGAGAGTAATAACACTGAATGTTAATGGATTAAACTCACCTGTCAAGCTGGTGTGGGGTGTCATTGGTGGGGAATTCATGGGTGGGAGGGAGTTCTCCAGGGCATGCATATAGGTTATATAGATATGTTCATTGGGTATTACCATAGTGATAGAGTTACACATGCAAACTGAGGGAGTTCTGACTTCCCATGCTGGGGAGCTCTGTCACATTCCCCAATGGTATAGCAACAATCCCCCAAGTCTGAGAACAAAGACCAGTGAAAAAGAATGGTCCTATGATAGGTCCTTGATATTGATGACTATGCTTAGAAGCCTGAGTGCCTATAATTTCAACTAGGCCTAGAGCTGCAGGGTGCTTAAAAGTTACCTCTTGAGAACCTCCATGTTGCTCAAATGGGGCCACTCTCTAAGCCAAACTCAGCATGTAAATGCATTACCTTTCCACCAGCAAGGGACATTACTCCCAGGGATGAGCCTCCCTGATGCTGAGGAATTACTACCATCACCAGCTGGTCACGCAACTGGAAAAAGACCTTGAATAAAATAGGGAAATGGTAAAGACAAATGAGTTTATATGGCTAAGAGACTTCAAAATGAGTCGGGATGTCATCAGGAGGGTTGTGCTCACACATGTCTCAGCAGGACCCCAGAGACAACCAAAGTAGATACAATTCCAGGTATTAGTGCTCCTGACGGCTATGGAGACACACTAGTCCGAGGGTCATGGCATATGGCTCTGAAGTTAAGTGCTTTGCCAGTGGACCCTATTTTGGAGTTTGTGCCCCTGAATGTGATGGATTTGGACTCAGATGTGATCTCTCTACACATGCCTCTTCTGTCACTTTTACTGAACCTGTGGTTGGTACTGGGGTTTGTGTATGCTCAGGAGACTTGAATCTCTGGACTGTCTATGTGCCAGCTGGGCCCTGAGCCTCAGCAGAGTTGCAACACCTACTCTCCAGTTTGTTAGACTTATCCAGGTCAGCTGATAGGGAGGTGAGAATGGTCAACCACCACACCAGGGAACGAAGAGTGTCTACAACTGCAAGCAGGAGAATTGCATCCATTATCCGTGTGGGATCAAAGCCCCCTCTTCATTTAGAGGTAGAGTGGGCATCGCCATCCCAGGGTCCACAGGATGGAGGAATATAATATGCATTGGAGTGGACTTGCTGATATTCTACTATAGAACTATTGTGACTCTAGCAATGATGTGGATCACTGATGTGGAGACAATGGCCATGGGAGTTGCTGAGAGCAGGGAGAGGGAGGAAGAGGTGTGATATTTATGGGACATTTTCGGGACTTGGAGTTGTCCCGAATGATATTGCAGGGACAGATGCAGGACACTGTATATCCTGCCATAACCCTCTGGGGAAGAGTGTGAACTACAATGTAAACTATGGTCCATGCAGCATGGCAGTGCTCCAGGGTATATTCACCAAATGCAATGAAAGTGCCACACTGATGAAAGGGGATGTTGATGTGGGAGAAGCAGGGGTGGGGGGTGGGGGTGGGGAGTGGGTATATGTTTTGTGTGATCTATTTATCTTTTTAAAAAAGACAATAATTTAAAAAAACAAATAATAAAGATTAAAGAAAACAATTAAGATCAATTTTAAAAAACAACTAAAGTTGATTCTTTGAGATCAACAAAATCAATAAACCATTAGCTAGATTTAAAGAAAAAAATAGAGAGACAGAAGATACAAATAAATAAAAGCAGAAATGAGAGGGGCCCGTTACAACTGACTCCAAAGAAATAAGAGACCATAAAACCATAAAAGATTACTATGAACAACTGTACACCAACAAACTAGACAATTTAGATGAAATAGACAAATTCCTAAAAAGCACACATACAACCTACACTGACCCTAGAAGAAACAGAACACCTCAACAAACCAAACACAAATAAAGAGATTGAAATAGTCATCAAAAATCTCCCAAAGATGAAAAGCTCAGGGTCAGATGGCTTCACTGGTAATTGTACAAAGCCTTCAAAGAAAAATTAATAACAATGTTGCTCAAACTCATCCAAAAAATAGAAACACTACCAAGCTCATTGTAGGAACCCACCATTACCATAATACCAAAGCCAGATAAAGATAACATGAAAAGAGAAAAGTATAGACCAATTTCTCTTATAAATATAAATGCAAAAATCCTCAACAAAATATTTGCTTAGCAAATCCAACAGCACATTAAAAGAATTATACATCATGATCAAGGGGGTTTTATCCCAGGTATGCAAAGATGGTTCAACACAAGAAAATCAATCAATGTAATACATCACATTACTAAATTGAGGAAGAAAAATCACAGGGTTTGGGTGAGAGATAAGGAATACTTAGGGAGAAACTATGTTTGTTGACAACTATAACAGAAGGTGGTTTGGTGTGCTGTATGTGTGTGCATACAGAGGTAAGGAAGGAAGAAATATGCAGGCTGTGCATGTCATTCCACCATTATTCATCTATAACTAAAACCTATAAAATGCATTAAATCAAGTGTCAGGCCAATATTTGTCAGGTTAAGCCAACCTTGTAAAAGTTAACTCTCTCTGAACCTCACCTTTGTCATAGTTTGTAAGGTTCCTTCGAGTTCTGAAAATCAAACATTTGTTGATCATGAGTTTTAGTTTTTTAATAAAACATAGTTCTGGCCCTCGGAGTTGATTTAATAAAAAACTCAATCACTATGTTCATACACTGTAAATTAAAAGTAAATAAAAGAACGAAATCAGCAAATAAACATCTGAAAAACAAAACTGAAGAAACTTAAAATTTCTGTTTCATGAAATGAAAAAAATAAGTGAATACTGGCAAAATATCACTCCACCAAAATAAGTAATCAATATGGCACTGTCCAAGAACAAGCTTTTAATGCCATTCTCAATACCCAGACATAAATACGTTTTTCTCCGTTAAAAAAGGAAAGGGAAAAAAACTATCACATAGGAAAATGGCAAAAAATTTACTGATATTTTATATTTAGGAAACCATTTAGAACAAGAAGGGGAAAATACCAAATGCACGCACACAAACAGAGCAATTCCATAAGCTACTTATCATTTTAATTCTTAACTAGGTGCTTGAAAATTAAATTAAATACACTTCCCCTGAAGATTCTAGGCCAATTCCATTTGGAATAAACCAACTTCTTCAAAAACTGGAATTAGAATAGACATTAATCTATCTCATTTTTGGCATAACAATGGTCATCAAAATGGAAAAGATATTATATTGGAAGAATAAACTCAGATGAGCAACCCAAATTTACTAATCCCCCAGAAATAAGCCCTGCTAGCCAATGAATAGTATTTAGGAATTCTAGCTAATTTCTATGTCTATCAGTTGTTCTACTTTCCTTTTAATATTGTTTTATTTGACTTTCTATTTTGAAAATTTTCAGATTTGCAAAAAATGCTAAAAATTTTACAAAGCATTATTCCCAAAAATATTAATACTTTACTAAATTTTAGCATTCCCTCTCTTCTCTCCATTATATATATACTTATACACACACACACGCAATAATTTTTTCTGAACCATTTGAGAATAAGTGATAGGCATGATGCCCATTTGCCCCCAAAATTTGAGTATTTCCTTAAAAATAAGGCCAATCTCTACAAAACCATAACAGAATTACCTAAGTTAGGAAATTAACATCAATATGTACTATTATTTAGTCTCCAGACTTACCCAAATTTCACCAACTGTCCAAATAATGTCCTTTATTATAAAGTATTATAGAGCACTTTTTTTTTTCAGCCTGAAATTTTCCTTTACTATATAAAAAAGACTGCCATTGAGCAAAGCAATGTGAAGCAATGGAACAAATAAGGCAAGTGGTTAGTCTGCTTAATGAGAATTTAGTATTAATTACTTGCATATTATATATTAGATGATATGGGATAAAAGAGGATCACTACACTAATGAAGCTCAAAGCCCAGCGACAGAGACAACACTTCACAGATCATTACAAGACAGTGTGTTAATTACTGCAGAACAGATATGCTTTGAGAAGCAGATAAGATGAGCATTTAACCCAAATACAGGTAAATTGGGGTGATAGTGACATTTGGATGGAGAAGCTAGTTAGGTCCAACATGCATTTATGATTCAATCCCTGCTAAATCTTAACCCATGACTGCCTATTCCCCTCAACTTTCCCTACACCCACCCCCCGAGGATGAAGCACAAATTCTCAGGAGGTTGCTTTGCTAATATCTGACCGTTTTTTACCTACAAAAAATTTCAAATGTTTTGACCTAACAGCTACACAAATAAATATTGGGGCAGGGGAAGTACATGCTTATTAGTGAACTGCAAATAGTTGAGTATTATTTGTGACATGTGAGGGAAAGGTGGAAGAGGACCCTGGATAACAGTCAAATGATAATAAACCTTGTATGCCAAACTAGAATATTTAAACATTAAACTGGGGGAAAAAAAACAAGGAGTCAAAGAAGAATTCTGATCAGAGAACAAAATTTTCAGAGATCAACTTTAAGAGAGATCACACAATCAGCAGTGTGGAAAACATGAGAAGTTAAGCCAGTACCCAAACAAGAGACTGCTGTAGTATTCTAGTATTCTAGATGATATATAGCCACCTACATGGAAAGGAGGGAGAACAGGGCCAGCAACCAACTGCATTTGAATGAATATTGATGGGAAATTTCTAGAATGACCCTATATTTAAAATTTGGACAGATGAATTCCATTAAGCAAATGTGCAACAGCAGGAAAAGGAGCAGATATAGAAGAAATAAGTGTACAGATTTTTAAAGACATATATGAGATGAGAGTCAATGAAACCAATACGCACCTGGATACACACAGGTTGAAATTCAGGAGAAAGGTTTGAGTTGAAGATAGATTTGAAATCATCAACACAATCACTGTAAATAACCTTGTGCAGGGAGGTTATAAAGAATAAGAAAATAACAGAAGTGAGAAGTTCTAAGGTAAATGGCATTTAAGGGACCTTGAGGGGAAAAAGGAATTCCATAAAGGAAACTAAGACATCTAGGAAATAAGGGTTCTTCTGTAGCCACAGAGATGTGAGTTTCACGAAGGAGGAAGTAATGTATAGTTTCAAATATCACAGAAATCAAGTAAGATAAGATCTGAAGAGTAGAAACTGGATTTGCTAATCCATACACTGGTGATCTTCCTAAAGATGCTAGATCAAGTAAGACTCCAGTGCTCTGCTCCATCTGTCTCATAGGCTCTGCTCTGCAGTTCCACTCTTCATTTCTGCAGTGGCTCTGCTCTGCATCTCTGTTCCCCCTTTACACATTGTTCCTCTACACTGAGTAAATGGTAGGTTAGTGGACCCAGACATGTGTCACGAGTCAGCCTTCCATGGAACCAGTTTCAGGCCAACAAAAAAGTCTCACAATATTTTCACTTGGGTGCAGCAATAATCATGCCCCAGGGCCCTGTACTTTAATGCAGTTTGGCTGCCAAGCATGTGCCATGGGTTGCATACATTGCATCACAGAACTGAGGGAGAGGGAAATGTCTGGAAAAATTCACTTGTCCTACGGTCTCCTTGTGTTTTTAGGTGTTTTTTTCTTTTTCCGTTCATCGAGAGTTGTTCTCTGAGTTGTTCTCTAGCCTTATTATCTTCCACAATTTTGGGAATGTTGATTCTGACAGATTCTGCCCATATTTTGCTGTTTTTAAGAGGGACTTTTGCCTTAGGTGTCTCATTCTGTCATCTTGCTTGATCTAGCATCTTCACCCACTTTTCTTTATATATGAATTTTAACCCTAGAATCTCTAAGAATACTATCCCCTTTATCTTTGAAAGCTTAATTTGGTTTTTAAATGCCATCTCTTCCATGAAAATTTTCCTTAATTTACCCTTGATTTTCCCTGATTTACTTCTTTGAAAGGAATTGCTAACTCCCATGGGTTTCCACAACACTATCTCTACTCTCTTATGTAAGAGATTACGTTCAGTCAGAAAAGGAGAAAGAAAAAAAAGAGCATGGTCTAAGCAACCTGTGGGGCAAAATGAAATATACCAAAATATGCATTTTGGGAGTCCCAGATGGTGAAGAGAAAGGGACAGAAAAAATATTTGAAGAAATAATAGCTGAAAACTTCCCAAAATTAATGAAAGACATGAATACACAAATTCTTAGAAATCCAAAAAAACTCAAACCCAAAGAGACCTACACCAAAGCACACTGAAATTAAACTATTAAGGCTAAAGACAATGCGGGAATCCTAAAACCACCAAGAGAGAAGCAACTCATTAAGTACAATGGAAGCTCAATAAGATAAAATGCCAGAGAGAGTCCAGAAGATGGCAGCAGAGAGATAAAAAGGGCTTATCCCTCTTCCAAAACCAGCAAGAGAAAAGCAGAAACTGCCCAAAAAGGAATTCTAGAGGTTTGCAGACCAGGGCAGTGCTGTCCACTTTCCAAGAGAAAGGGGGAGAAGAGAAGGAGAAGACAATGAAAAAATACTGTGAGGAAATCCCTCTTCCAGCTGGGAACAGTGCCCATTCCCCACCTTTGAGGCAAACAACCTTGCTGCTGACCAGGACTGGCTGCTGCTAACACAGAGAGGAGCAGTGACTTTTTTACTCCCTGGGAAAAGGGATGAGGGTGGTATCTGAATGGCAAGTTTGGACTGTGGGGTCTGACTGTGAATAGCTGGCCTGAGATGGGGGGAATTCTCCCAGACACTGTTTTGGCACCACCCACCCAGTTCAAAGTTGTGTGTACACAATCCCCCCTTGGGCTGAGGGGAAAGGGTTGCCAAAAAGTGAGGTCTGTGGCAGGCAGGAAAGGGCACTCCAGGGGGGAAAAAGAGGCTTTTTGGTATCTTTACTGTCCCCTCTCCTGGCCCTTGGAAACTGGGCTGCATTCCATTGACTGAGTACCTGGCCCCTTTTTAATCAGTAAAACAGGGTCAATTTTAAAGTCCTAGAATAAGTTGAAGCAAAAATAAAAGAAGAGCCATAACACAAAGTCTATCAAAAAGAAAACAACTAGGCAAGAGAAGGGAGCTGACTATCAGAGTAAAAGGATCATAGTAATCAGATGCCAAGACATCAGCAAAAAAATTACAAACCATACTAAGACAGGATAATATGGCCCAGTCAAAGGAATAATGTAAAATGCCACAGGAGACATGGGATTGGAAACAACTAATCAAAGATATTCAAACAAATATCTTAAATCAATTCAAGGAGTTGAAAGAAAATATGACTAAAGAGAAAAAGAACATTAAGAAGGTACTGGACGAGCATAAAGAATTTGAAAATTGAACTGAAAAATAATAGAACTTACAGGTGTGAAAGACAAAAATGGATGAGATTAAAAATACAACAGAGGCCTACAACTACTGGTTTGAAATGGCAGAAGTAAGGATCAGCATATTAGAGAACAGAACATCTGAAAGAGAAAAGACAGAAAAACAGATAAAGAATAAAAGAAGTTGAGCAGGGACTCGGGGAATTGAAAAATATCATGAAGCTCACCAACATACACATCATGGAAGTTCCAGAAGGAGGAAAGAAGGGAAAAGGGGCAGAAAAAAATATTTGAGGAAATAATGGCCAAAAATTTCCCAATTCTGAAGAAAAACATGAAAATATACATCTAAGAAGCACAACATACAGAATAAATTCAAATAGACCCACTCAGAACAAAGTCTTATCAGAATGTCAAACACCAAAGATAAAGAGAGAATTCAAAAAGCAGCAAGGAAAAGTAAACTATCACATACAACAAAGGTTTAATAAGACTTAGTATAGATTTCTTACCTCTCATTGAGGCGAGAAGGCAGTGGTATGAAAGATTTAAGATACAGAAAGAAAAACTGCCAGACAAGAATTCTTTATCTAGCAAAATGGTCCTTCAAAAATGAAGGTGAGGGGGAGAGAATGTGGCTTAAGCAGTTGAGTGCCCATCTCCCACATGGGAGTGATGGATTGTTTCCAGTGCCTCCTAAAAAACAAAAAAATGGGAAGTGGACTTGGCCCAAGGGATAGGGTGTCCGCCTACCACACGGGAGGTCTGCAGTTCAAATCCCAGGTCTCCCTGACCCATGTGGAGCTGGCCCATGTGCAGTGCTTGATGTGCGCAAGGAGTGCCATGCCACACAGGGGTGTCCCCCATGTAGGGGAGCCCCATGCACAAGGAGTGCACCCTGTAAGGAGAGCTGCCCAGCATGAAAGAAAGTGCAGTCTGCCCAAGAATGGCGCCACACACACGGAGAATTGACACAAGATGACACAACAAAAAGAAAACCAGATTCCCAGTGCCACTGGTAAGGACAGAAGTGGTCACAGAAGAACCCACAGTGAATGGACACAGAGAGCAGACAACTGGGAGGGGGGGGTGGGGAGAAGGGGAGAGAAATAAATAAATAAATAAATCTTTAAAAAAATAAAATAAAATAAAAAATAAAAACAAAAAACAAACTCAGGGAAGCCAATGTGGCTCAGTGGTTGGGTGCCGGCTTCCCATATGAGGTCCCAGGCTCAATCCCTGGCTCCCAATACCAAAAAAAAAAAAAAAAAAAAAGTTGAATTTAAAGATGAACATAAACTAAGAGAGTTTGTAAGCAAGAGGCCAGTCCTATAAGAAATACTAAAGGGAATTCTACAGTCTGAAAGGAAAACAAAGAAGAGGCTTGGGGGAGAGTGTAGAAATGAAGATTATCAGAAAGCAAGCTTATGGAGCTAATAGCTAGAATATAGATCACCAGAAGATAAAATGAGGATAGAGAATGGGAAGCTGATTCTTAATTTGTACAGAATTTGTAATAAGATTGATTATAAATGTTTGGAGATGGATATAGGTAATGATAGCACATTAGAGAGATTGTAATTAACAGTGCTAACATATGGGTATGATAATCGTTGAAAAGGAAAGTTTAAAGTTGTATATATCACTAGAAGGAAAGTTAAAGGATGAAACATGGGACTGTATAGCATAGCAAACCCTCTTATGGACAATGAGTCTGGTTAATAGTGCAAATATAAGAATGTTTTTCCATGAAACAGAACAATTGTGTGTTAATGTTACAAGCTGTTAGAATGATATTTGGACAAAATACAACTAAAGCAAACTATGGACTTTATGGAATACTAATATATTAATATTCTTCCATCAATTGTTTAAAAAGTAACTAAGCTAAGTAAAATAAACCAGACCTGAAGTAATACATATTGTTTGGCTCCATTTATACAAAACTTAAATACAAATAAGTGTATTTAATTCCAGAGATGGAATTAGATTAGTGGTTCTATAATAGCAGGGGAAAAATAGAGGGACTGAGAAGTGAATGCTAAGGGATAGGGAAATTTTCTTTTAAGAGTAATAAAAATGCTTTAATATTGATTGCAGTGATGAATGTACAACTCTGTGATACTAATAGCCACTGACTGTACACTTTGGATGGATTGCATGGTTTCTGAATATGTTTCAGTAAAATTTATTTTAAAAAAAAGATTAAGTGCAAAGTTCCAACAGAAACATGGAATCAAGAAAACAGAGGGACAACATATTTAAAGTAGTAAAAGAGAAACACTGTCAGCCAAAAATTCTATATCCAATAAAACTGTCCTTCAAAAAAGAGGGAGAGGGGAAGCAGCCGTGCGTGACTCAATCAACTGGGCTCCTGTCTACCACATGGGAGGCTCTGGGTTTGCGTCCCAGGGCCTCCTTGTGAACGCAGACTTGCCCACACACCACAGAAAGCCACCAGCCTGCAAGTGCCATGGAGTGCCACCTGGCCCGCAAGCACCGCAGAGTGCCGCCCGGGCCACAAACACCACCGGCCCAAAAGTGCTGCAGAGTGCCGCTGGCCCACAAGCACCATGGAGAGCTGACTCAGCAAGGTGATGCAACAAAAAGGGAAACAAGTAAAAACCACAGAAAAACATGCAGTGAATGGACACAGAGAGCAAAAAATAACAAGCAAGCCACAAGGGAGGGAATAAATAAAAATAAATACAGACCCAGAAGAACGCACAGCAGATGGACAAAGGGAGCAGACAGCAAGCAAGATGCAAGGGGAGAGGAATAAAAAAATTTTTAAAAAAGAGGGAAAGGAAGATGGCAGAGTAGGAAGATCAGTGGTTCCTCCACCAAAAAACTATTTAACTCTTAGGCACTGTGTAAACTAACTGTTTAGGAACTCTAGAGTCAAATCGAATACTTGCAACTTCCAGAGAAAAGCTGGACAAAGAAACTGGTAAACTGTATATATCAGTGAATTTCACCTTCCATGTAGCAGCTACGATTTCCCATCCCCAAACACCATAGCAAGCAGCAGTGGAGACTGCAGCCCAGGTTCATGGTGTAGTTTGCCCCATGAAGTAAGCTATAGGGACCTAATCCTCCAAAATCCAGAGAGGGAGTGGATTTAGTCTGATCTCTCATCACTGCTTCTCATAAGCTACTTCAGATTAGTGGGTGACTAATGCTGAGGGCTGCCATTAATCCAACTCCTCTAAGGCAAAAGCAGGAGAAAAGATTAAAGAGAGAGGAACTCTTTTTTCTTTTCTTTTCTTGTGTCCCTTTTCTCTTTCCATTTCCTGTATGCAAGCAAAAATACATTGGAAAATCTCAAATTGGCATGGTCAGTCCTCAACAAGGGAAAAAACTAGCAATCCCAGAAGAGAGAACTAGATTTCTAGAGTTAGAACAGCATAATACTCTGAATAATATTCAATTCTCAACAAAAAAATTACAAAACACAGAAAGAAACAGGAAAGTATGGTCCATTCACAGGAAAAAAAGGATTTGACAGAAACAATCTCTGAGGAAGTTCATACATTGAAACTCTTAGTCAAAGACTTTAAATTAACTTCCTCAAATGAGTTCAATAAGATACATATATCCAAAAATGAATAAACAAAGGAAATCAGTAAAATATTGTCTGAGCAAAATAAAGTTAGAAATTATAAAAAGGAAACAAATTCTGGAGCTGCAAAGTACAATAATTAAAATGAAAAACACACTAGAAGGATTCAACAGCAGATTTGAACAGGCCAAAGAACGGATTAGCATTTCTTTTTATAAAATGGATGAATAGGGATAAGAGTAATATTTGTGGTGTTTTAACTTGCCCTACTCCCATCCCCCTCACCATTGCTCCATAGTACCCTTGAAAACAAATAGCCTGCCATCACAGCACTAGATTGTGCAGAAAAGGGTTTGGAATGCCTTCAAAGCCTGAGTCCCAGAGAACTGTCCTCATTTACCTGCCTGGTAATTCTTCAAAAGACACCACCTCAGCTTTTTTATCAACTGAATCAAAGATCACATAATATGAAAGTTTTTCCCAGAAGGTGCTTTCAGAAAAATTAGGGGCAAATGTTTAACACTGTGGCTGCCTAAGTCAGTGGACAACAGGCTTACCAAAAGCTTAAAATAAAATGCTGGGGAATGAGATGAACATGTGGAACTATAAAAAGCTCCAACATATTCCTGGAAATCTAGAATGTGACTGTTAGGTCTAGGGTTGTATGCATTCCCAGGGCTATGAGAAGACAGGGCTTTACATATGCTCAGGAAAAAAAGAAGGCTGTAGGCTCCCATCTCAGGTTGAGGTTGAGACTGCACAATCAAATATGAAAGAATTGGAAAATGCTTGGCCAGCACTGAAGGCATGCCCTAATAAACACACAGAGACCCTCAGCAAAGAACGAGAAATTTCAGTATGTTAACTATCCAATCACTAGTCAATCACTAAGCTAACCTAGCAGAGATATCAGTGGCTACACATGAAAAAGAATACAGACTTTACAGAATTAATCCAGAAAAGCCACTAACAAAAAGAAAAAAGAAAAGAAAGAAATAACAAAGTAAAACAAACAAACAAACAAAAAACAGCAAAAACAACAACCCTTTTTTGGGGGGGAAGAATCTCATTTCAGAGTTGCCGTATTATATTACTTAAAATACCCAGTTTTCAACAAAAAGTATGAGACACACAAAGAAAGAAGAAACTGTGGCTTCTATGCAGAGGAAAAGAGCAGTCAGTAAAAATTGTCCCTGTTGAAGCCAAGATGTCATAGTTACTACATAAAAATTTTAAATGAAGTATTTTAAATAAGTTAAAAGAACTAAACAAAAACATGAAAGATTAAAGAAAAGTTTTTAGCCTTATTCTTATTTAAATAGAATACCAATAAACATATAGAAATTATAAGAAATACAAGAACCAAATAGAAACTCCAGAGTTGAAAAGTACAATAACTGAAAGGAAAAATTCACTAGAGAGGCACAACATCAGCTCTCAGCAGCAAAAGAAAGAATTAGTGAACATGAAGATAGGTCACTTGAGATTATCCAGTCTGAGGGGCAGAAAGAAAAATAAATGAAGAAAATGAGAAAAATGACAAGAGGCTCAGAGATCTAAGGGCATAATCAAATGCATCAACAAAAACATAATGGAGGTCTGAAAAAGAAAGAAGAGAGAGAATGGTGCAAAGGAATATTTTGAAAAAGGCCAAAAGATTTCAAAATTTCATGAAAAACTATCAACACATCCAAAAAACTGCACAAAGTCTAAAGTAGAATAAACTCAAAGAGATGCACACTTAGCCACATCATAATAGAACTGTTGAAATACAAAGAAAAAAATCTTGAAAGAAGCAAGAGAGAGCAATTTGCCACATATAAAGGTAAATAAGATAACAGCCAATTTCTCATCAGAAATCAGAGGCCAGAAGACAGTGGGATGTTATTCATAAGTGCTAAAAGAAAAACTGCCAAACCAAAATTCTATATGCAGCAACACTATATTTCAAAAATAAAAAGAAAATTAAGACACATATAGATATTCTATATATATTTTACAGAATATAAATATATATATTTTATTCTTTTTTTTTAGGTACCAGGGGCTGGAAGTTAAACCCAGGACTTCATATGTGGGAAGATGGAGTTCAACCACCAAGCCACATCGGCATCCCTGAGTTGGCTTTTTCATTTGTTTTGTTTGTTGTTTGTTTTTGTTTTTTCAGGAGGCATTGGGAACCAAACCTAGAACCTCCCATGTGGGAAGCAGGTGTTTTAATTGCTACAGCCACATCTGCTCCCCATACCCATATTTTTAAAAGGAACAAACAGTGAACTCATCACTAGAAAATTGTCCTATAAAAATTATCACAGTGAGTTCTTCAAAATGAAATGAAAGGACATTCAATAGTAACTCAAATCCATATAAATAAATCAAAAGCACCACTAAAGGTAAACAAGTACTTTTTGTTTGTAAATTTTATCATATATGATTTAAAAGCAAATGAGTAAAGCAATAATTTTAAGTATGTACTGATGGACATAAAACACAAAAAGAGGTAATGTGCATTAAAATAACATAAAGAATAGGGGAGGGAACAGATGTACACTTTTCTATGAAATTAAGTCTGTATTAATCCAAACTAGATTGAAGTTAATTAAGATGTTAGCTGTAATCCTCAGGGCAACTACAAAGAAAATGCCTCTTAAAAACATAGTGAAATGAGACAATCAGCAAGTTTGTGGTGGAATAAGGAGTTCCCACAGTCAGCTCTTACTACAGGGCAGTTAGTAAACACCCAGAGCTATCTGGAGCTTTTCGTAGCACCTGTTTGAGGGCTTCAGGAGGCCAAAAAAGCATCCTGCAACAGCCTTGAAGGAATGGAAGAAGAGACTGCCCATCTGCAGAGAAGATTTGTGAGTAGTGTGCTCCACACCATGGAGGCCAGTTCCCATCCTCCACTGGAGGCAGAAGGCACCTCAGGAGCTGTTCCACAGCTGGAATTGAAAGCTCCACTCCTCAAAAATGGAGGAGGAAGAGACGGTTGGGCACCAACTTCAGCTACTGATGAGTGAATTCTGTGGGCTAAAGGATAATCCTAAGAAAAGGAAAAGTTTGAGCCTGTCCAAGTCAGAAAGAGGCTTGTAGGCCATCTTAACTCCACCCCTGGCATGAGAGAAAGTAGGGCAGACTGAAAATCACAGTGCTGGTAGGGACCAGCTGCTTTCCATCCAGATTAGATTGCAGGTCTACCCTAGGCCCCAGCCCCACCTCCAGCAAGGAAAAGTTGCAAGGACCTGGGAGAGCCTCTCCAGAAAATTACCGACTAAGCCATGGAGGTCAGTGATTGTCCTACTCTGGCAGCAAAAGCCACCCCAGGAGCTGCGCTGTGGCTGGAATTGGAAGCTCCAATTCCCAAAAAGAGGAGAGGAGGAGACAGCTGGCTGTCGATTTTGGCTACTGATTAGTAGAATTGGAGGGCTAAGGTATAACCCTAGGAAAACCTGGGGTGTGAATCTATCCAAATCAGAAAAGAGGCCAGTGGCCGCCATTTTGACTCCATCCCCAGCCTGAGGTCAAGCAGGACTGATCAAAAATTACAGTGATGATAGGAACCAGTTGTTTTCACCCAGATGGGCCTGCAGCCCTAAACTAAGCTTCAGCCCCACCTCTGGCAAGGAGGAGGCTGGCAGGCCCTGCATCGGATTAACCAGGTAACTGCAGGTACTGGTGGCTGGCACAGACTGAATAATCAGAAGTCTACTGAGATAACTGTGGTCATCTTGGACCCTCACTGCATAGATTGCTGCCCATACCTGCAGCTCCATCCCCATCCCAGGCAGGGGAGAAAGGGACATGAAGCTTCATCAGTCACTCTGGGCAACAAGAGTCTTGGTCTGTACAACTCAGATTATTCCACACAGCTGTGAGTCTGTCCTTACCCTGGGCAAAGGAAACAGTTGGGAGAAGCTTCATAGGTCCCTGGGGCAATGAGGGCAGCTTGAGCATCCATGGCTTATCAAACCAATTACAACCTTGGCTCCTACTGCACAACCAGCAGGAAGAAAGGGCAGGAAGCCCTAAAATAAAGAAAAAAACTGCGCTGAGAATAAATATTCTAGTAAGCCAGATGCCAAGTCACCAATAAAAAAATTACAGTCCACACAAAGAAACAAGAAGATATGGCCCAGTTAAAGGAACAAGATAAGCATTCAGATGACATAAAGGAGTTAAGACGACTAATCGTAGAATTTCAAACAAATCTCCTTAATAAATTCAATGAGATGGCTAAAGGGATTAAGGGTATTAAGAAGACACTGGGGGAAGTGGACTTGGCCCAGTGGTTAGGGCATCTGTCTACCACATGGGAGGTCCGCGGTTCAAACCCCACGCCTCCTTGACCCATGTGAAGCTGCATGCACAGTGCTGATGCGCGCAAGGAGTGCTGTGCCACGCAGGAGTGCCCCCATGTAGGGGAACCCCACGCACAAGGAGTGCACCCCGTAAGGGAGCCACCCAGCACAAAACAAAGTTCAGCCTGCCCAAGAATGGTGCCACACACAGGGAGAGCTGACATAGCAAGATGACACAACAAAAAGGAACACAGATTCCTGTGCTGCTGACAACAGAAGCAGATAAAGAACTTGCAGCAAATGGACACAGAGAACAGACAACTGGCGGGGCGGGGGAAGGGGAGAGAAATAAAATAAAAATAAATCTTTAAAAAAAAGAAGAAGACATTGGATGAGCACAAAGAAGAATTTGAAAGCATATGTAGAAAAATAGGAGCTCTTATGGGCACAAAAGTTACAATAAATGAAATTTTGAAAAACATTGGGATCATATAATAGCAGATTTGAGGAAGAAGAAAAAAGGATTGGTGAGCTTGAAGAAATGGCCTTTGAAAGTAAACATATAAAAGAATGGATAAAGAAAAGAAAGAACAAATTGAACAAGGTCTCAGGGAACTAAATGACAACAAAAGACATGCAAACATACGTGTCATGGGTATCCCAGAAGGAGAAGAGAAGGGAAAAAGGGTAGAAGGAATATTTGAAGAAATAATGGTAGAAAATTTCCCAACCCTATTGAAGGACATAGATATCCATGTCCAAGAAGGACAACGTACTCCCATCTGAAAAAATCCAAATAGACCAACTCTGAAACACATACTAATCAGAATGTCAAATGTCAAAGCCAAAGAGAGAATTCTGAGAATAGCAAGAAAAAAGCAATGCATTACATATAAGGGATACCCAATAAGATTAAGTGCTGATTTCTCACCAAAAAGTATGGAGGCAAGAAGAAAATGGTCTGATATATTTAAGATACAACAAGAGAAAAACTTCCGGCCAAGAATCTTATATCCAGCAAGACTGTCTGTCAAAAATGAGGGCGAGATTAGAATGTTCAGATAAACAGAAACCAAGAGAATTTCTAAGCAAGAAACTAGATTTTCAGGAAATACTAAAGGATATGCCAGAGCCTAAAAAGAAAAGACAGAAGAGAGAGGCCTGGAAGAGAATCTAGAAATGAAGATTATATCAGTAAAAGTAACTAAAAGTGTCAAAAGCGTGATGAAAATATAATAGATAAAACTAAAACAGTCAGGAATAAACTTAACCAACAGTATTTAGAAAACTGCAACTCGATGTTAAAAGGAATCAAGAAAGGCCTAAATAACTGGAAGAACATTCCAAGCTTATGGATTAGAAGGCTAAATATCATTAAGATGTCAATTTTACTCAAAATGATAAACAGATTCTATGCAATCCCGATAAAAATTCCACAAGCATTAAAAAAAAATTGAAAACATGATTATCAAATTTATTTGAAAGGGTAAGAGGTCCTGAATAGCCAGAAACATCATAAAAAGGGAAAGCAAACCCTCATCTCCAGACTTTAAAACATATTATCTAGCTGTAGTGATAAAAACAGCATGGTAGTGGCAGTAAGACAGACACATAGACCAGTGGACACATAGACCAGAAACAGACCCTCACATGTATGGTTGAGTAATTTTTTACTAGCCTGTCAAACCCACAGAACTAGGGCAGAATAGTCCACTCAACAAATGGTACTGAAAGCATTGGCTATCCATAGCCAAAAGAAGGACAGAGGACCCTTATCTCACACTTTATCCAAAAATTAATTCAAAATGGGTAAAAAACCTAAAAATAAAAGCAAGAACCATAAAACTTCTAGAAGAAATTGTAGGAAAACACTTTCAAGACCTGGTGGTAGGTGGTGGATTCCTAAAGGAGTTAAGAGGAGGATTGAGATGGACTACTGATGTTTAATGTATGCAAGTTTTAATTAGCTTTACTGTAAAAGTATGGAAATGTATAGAGTGGATGGTAACAAATAGTGAGTAACAGCTACTTTATAAATGGGAATGTGGCTGAAAATGGTAATCAAGGTATGTAAATGCCAATTGACAGAATGCTAGAGAATAATAATCTAGGAACTGAATAACACAGTAAACCAAGAGGTGGATGGGAACTGTGGTTGATGGTACAGATTCAAGAGTGTCCTTTGTGTGCTAGAGCAAATGTACATCACTACTTCAGAGTTTTGGGAATGTGGAGAAGCATGGGAAAAATACAACTGGAGTGACCTATGGACTGTGGTTAGCAATAATAATATAATATTCTTACATCTATGCCAAAGACGTACTGTGTTAATAATGAGGCAATATGGAAAATGCGAGCCAAATGTACATTATGGACGTGGTAACAATCAGATGATATTACCTTATCTGTAGCAAATGTTACACCACGGTGTGGTGTGTTGATAGAGGGGTGTTGTTTGGGAATTCTGCACATGTGCATGATTGTTTTATAAGTTTACAACTTCTGACACAAAAAATATATATTTTAAAAAATAATAATAGGGTGGTTTAGGGGGAAAACATACAAAATGTAAGATAAGGACTATGATTAGTGGTAAGATTTTGACAAGATTCTCTCATAATTTGTAACAAATGTCTCACGACAATACAAGGTGTTGGTGGAAGGTTGATGCATGGGACCCTTGTATGATGTTATATATGTCTGCTTTATAAGTTCACAACTTTTACTATATACTTAAATGTTTATGTATGTTCATATATAAATGATGTAAGATAATAATAACAGGGTGGGTTGGGGGTAAATACTTTGGTTAGTAGAAATATTTTGACAATGCTCTTTAATCATTAGTTAAAAAGGTTTAACAACAATGCAAGGTATTGGTGGTAGGGTGAGTAATGAGATCCTTTATGATGTTATATATGTTTGCTTTGTAAGTTCACAACTATTACTATACACTTATTGTTTATGTATGTTTATGTATGAGTGATATACTTCAATAAAATTTAAAAACATATTGAAATAATAAACTAGAAAAACACTTAAATAACAAAAAGGGGAGTAATAAAGGAATAGAGGAACAAAAAGAATATGACATTGAAATAAATAGCAGGGAAGCGGATTTTGCCCAACAGATAGGGCATTCGCCTACCACATGGGAGGTCCAAGGTTCAAACCTCCTGACCTGTGTGATGAGCTGGTCCATGCGCAGTGCTGATATGCGCAAGGAGTGCCATGCCACGCAGGGGTGTCCCCCACATAGGGGACCCCATGTGCAAGGAGTGTGCCCCATAAGTAGAGCCGCCCAGCGCGAAAGAAGTGCAGCCTGCCCAGGAATGGCGCGGCACATATGGAGAGTTGATGCAGCAAGATGACACAACAAAAACAAGACACAGATTTCATGTGCTGCTTACAAGAATACAAGTGGACACAGAAGATGACACAGCGAATGGACACAGAAAACAGACAACTGGGTGGGGGGGGGAGGGAAGAGAAATAAATCTTTAAAAAAAAGAAAGAAATAGCAAAGGACAGGCTTAAATCCTGTTTTATCATTAATTACAGTAAATGTAAACAGATTAATATTCCAATCATAAAGCAGAGATTTGCAAGAAGGATTAAAAAAGAATCATGATCCAACAATATGCTCTCTGAAAGAAACATACAGGGAGGGCCAGTGGCGCGATGGATAACGCATCTGAGTATGGATCAGAAGATTCTAAAAGAAACATACTTTAGATGCAAAAATGCAAAGACACAGCCAGACTGAATATAAAAGAATAGAAAAAAGATATCCCATATAAGCGGTAACCAAAAGAGAGCTGAAGTGCCTTTATTAATAGCAAACTAAACTTTAAGAAAAAGAGTGTCACTAGAGACAAAAAAAAGTCTATTTTATAATGACAAAAGGGTCTATCCCAACAGAAAAGATTACAATTGTTAACATAAATTCACCTAACAACAGAGCTTCAAACCATACGAAATAAAAAATTCACAGATGTTAAGGGAGAAATAGATAATTCAGCAATAACAGTTGGACATTATGATATCCTACTTTCAGTAAGGATAGAACAATTAGAAGATCAATAAAGAAAGAAAGGAGTTGAGAAAACCCACAAACCAACTAGACCTAACAGACATCTATACAACCTCCACTCCCAAAGAACAAGAAAACATATTCTTCAAGAATACGCTTAGAACATTTCCTTAATGAACTATAGGATAAGCCAAGCCGTAAAGCAAGTTTCAATAAAGTTTTCAAAATTGAAATCATACAAACTATGTTTTCTGACCACGATTGATTAAAATACAAAACAATAACAAAAGGAAATTTAGGAAATTCATAAATAACCAAAAGATCAAAGAAGGTATCCGAAGAACAATCAGAAAATATTTGGAAAGGAATGAATAGAAAAACACAACACACCAGAAGTTATGGAATGCAGCTAACGCAGTGCTTAGAGGAAAGTATATAGCTGTTAGAACCTACATTAAAAGGAAAGAAAGATTTTTAATCAATAACCAAACTTTCCACCTAAAGAAACTAGAAAAAGAAATTTAGACACCTACACCTCATACCATATATAGAAATTGAATGAAAATGGAACACTTAAATGTACAAGCCAAAACTATAAAACTTTCAGAAGAAAACATAGATATAAATCAATGTGATCTTGGAGTAGACAATGGATTCTTAAACAGTAAACCAATTTTTTTTTTAATGGGCAAAGAATCTTTTGCTTTTTAAAAATTTTACAAACACTTCTCCTACTGACCCCCCAAACCTCTCTCCTGGAAACTGCTAATCTGCTTTCCATCTGTATGAATTTTCTATATCCAGTCATTTCCTACAAATGATATAAAATTTTTGTCTTTATGTATCTTGCTTATTTCACTGAGCAAAATATTTTCAAGGTTCTTCCTTATTGCAGCATGTCTCATGACTTCATTTTTTCTCAAGGCTGAATAATATTCCATTGGGTGTATGGACCACATTTTGTTTATCTGTCAAATTGTTGATGGATACTTGGGTTATTTCCAGCTTTTGGCTATTGTAAATAATGCTACAATAAACTTAGTGTACAACTATCTGTGACCTTTTTTCACTCTCTCTGGGTATGAACCTAGGAATGGGACTGTGAGGTCAAATGGTAATTCTCTATTTAATTTTTTGAGGCGCCATCATACTGCATTCCCAGTGGCTGCATCACTTTACATTCTCACCAACAATGAACTAGAGTTCCAATTTGTCCACCTCCTTTCAAACATTGTAATTTTCCATTTTTTAACCAATATCCACTCTACGAGATGTGAAGTGGTATATTGTGATTTTAATTTGCATTTCCCTAATAGCTATCATGTTGAGCATCTTTTCAGGTGTTTGTTGGCAATTTGTATATATTCTCTGGAGAAATATCTACTCATGTCCTTTGCATATTTTTAATTGGGTGGTTTGTCTTTTTGTTGCTGCACTGTAAAAATTCTTTATATATTTTGGATATTAAACTCTTATTCCCTGTATTGTTTGAAACTATTTTATTCAATTCTGTAGGATGTCTTTTTACTTTCTTGATAATTTCCTTGATTACAAAAGCTTTAATTTTGATGAAAATTTATCTATTGGCTCTTTTGTTGAGCATGCTTTGGGTGTCATCTAAGAATCCACTGCTGAATTGCAGGTTATGAAGACTTGTCCATATATTATATTCTAAGAATTCTATAGATTTAGCTCCTATATTTAGGTCCTTGATATATTTAGAGTTGATTTTTGTATATGGTTTGAGGTAGGACATCTAACATCATTCTTCTGCATATAGATATCCAGTTGTACCAAGACCATTTACTGAAGAGTCTACTTTTCCTCCACTGCATGTAAAGAGCCTAGCACCCTTGTCAAAACTCAGTTGGCCATAGAGTATGGGTCTATTTCTGGACTTTCATTTCTGTTCCACTCATCTATTTGTCTATCTTTATATCAGTACCACATTGTTTTGATTGTTGTTGCTTTGTAAAACAACTGGAAGATAGAAATTTTTAGACCTCCAACCAAAAGCTATTTTACCTATTTGAGGGCCCCTTGAAATTCCATATAAATTTAAGGATTGGGTTTTTTTTTAATTTCTGGAAAAAAAAAAGTCTGTGGGAACTTAAAAGGGATTGCATTAAATTTGTATACTGCTTTAGGACATACTGACATATTAAGTGTTAATTACTCTTCCATTCCATGAACATGGGCTATCTTGAACAAAGAATTTGAATAGGCATTTCTCCAAAGAAGATACACAAATCGCTAATCATCAAATGAAAAGATGCTAAAAAAAAAAAAAACCACAATGAGATGCCATTTCATATCCACTAAGATGGCTGCTATTCAAAAGCATTATAAGAATGTGTAGAAATTGGAATCCTCATTCACTGCTGGATGGAAAATAAAACAATACATTGCTATGGAAAGTATTTTGTCAGTTCCTCAAAAGTTACATGTGGAGTTACCATTTAATCCAGAAAATTCACTACTAGACATATAGCCAAGAGAATTGAAAACATATGATCATGCAAAAACTTGTTCATGAATATTCATAGCAGTATTATTCATAATAGTAACAAGTGGCAACAACCCAAATGCCTATCAGCAGATAAAAAAACAAAATTTGATATATTCATGCAATGGCATATGTGGTGAATTGGAAATGTATGTTCCCAGAAAATCATGTTCTTAAAGCTATTCCATTCCTCTGGGTGTAAGCTTAGTGTAAGTAGGACATTTAGTTGAGGTTGCTTCAGTTAAGGTATGGCCCAGGGAAGGTGGATCTTAATTCTCTTACTGGAGTCCTTTAAAAACAGAATGAATAGTGAGAGGGAAAGAGAGGAAACCATGAAAGCAAGAAGCTGAAAGCATCAAAACCTGGAAGAGAAGGGAGAGAAGGCAGACACTGCCGGGTGCCTTGCCATGAGACAGAAGAACAAGGATCACCAGCTGCTGTTCTTCAGAAAGAAAGCATCACCTTGGCAATGCCTCAATTTAGACATTCTCACAGCTTCAACTATAAACTAATAAATCCCCATGCTTAAAGCCAACCCATTTTGAGGGGACACGGACTTGGCCCAGTGGATAGGGCATCCGTCTACCACATGGGAGGTCCAAGGTTCAAACCCCAGGCCTCCTTGATCCGTGTGGAGCTGGCCCATGCACAGTGCTGATGCGTGCAGGGAGTGCCGCGCCACAAAGGGGTGTCCCTGCATAGGGGAGACCCACGTGCAAGGAGTGCGCCCCATAAGGAGAGCCGCCCAGCGGGAAAGAAAGTGCAGCCTGCCTAAGGATGGCACCACCCACATGGAGAGCTGACACAACAAGATGACACAACAAAAAAGAAACACAGATTCCTGTGCCGCTGACAACAACAGAAGCGGACAAAGAAGAAAACGCAGCAAAAAGACACAGAGAACAGACAACTGGGGTAGGGGGGTGGGGGAAGAGGAGAGAAATAAAATAAAATAAATAAATAAATCTTAAAAAAAAAAAAGCCAACCCATTTCACAGTATCTGCTTTAAGTAGTTTAGGAAAGTGAAACAGTATTAATCAGTCACAAGATAGAACGAAGTTTTGATACATGCTAGAACATGGACAAACCCTGAAAGCATTATGCTAAGTGAAAGAAGTCAAACATAAAATGCCACATATTGTATGATTCCATTTATATGAAATGTACAGAATACGTAATTCCATAGAGACAGAAAGTGGATTAGTGGTTGTTAGGAGCGGGAGGGAATGGGCAGTAACTGTTAAGGCAAAGGGGATTTATTTTGGGGTGATGAAAAGTTCTGGAATTAGTGATGGTTAAACAATTTTGCAAATGTACTAAAAACCATTAAATGGTTCACTTTAAAAGGAATGATTTTTATGGTATGTGAATTATATCTCAATTTGAATACTGTATGAGAAACCAAAAGAAAAACAAATGTGTTTGGGACCTTTTGGGTAAGGGAGGTGGGGGGGAGAGGGGTGGAAGCAGACACTGGGGGAATCCTTACCTGAGTGGAACAAAGAGAAGAAAAAGACCAAAGAAACAGAGGCTATGGCATTTATTACATTAAATTGAATACCAGTCAGCTGTGTCAAATTCTAAGTACATTCTAAGTGATGAATGTACATAATACAATGAATCTCACCCAGTTTAAGTCCTCTATATTATAAAAAGAAGTCTGGTCACTACTCTATCACCTTACTCCAGTTGGGGCCAATCTCGCAATCAAGCAATCAAGCTACCTTTCTTTCAAAATGTTCTGTGAATCAGATTTTTCACTAGCTGACTAACCCTTCCATCATTAGAAAGGAATAGTAAAGGTTCACTCAACAGATTTACTATAAATAGGACTCCTTTATTACCAACCTCATCGTAATCTCATTTCATGAATTTAGGTATTAAACTAAAATCTAGATAATGCTTCAGGGCTCCAGCCCCCCACAGAAGCTGTAAACCAGTAAAGCAACGCAAAAAATCTTTTTCAAAGTTTCAGAAAACCATTAAAGGATTGCAGTAACAGGGTGACTGCCAAATCAAGAAAAAGGACATGTAAAAGTAGTAGGGGAAGTAGACTTGGCCCAATGGATAGGGCATCAACCTACCACATGGGAGGTCCGCAGTTCAAACCCCGGGCCTCCTTGACCTGTGTGGAGCTGGCCCATGCTCAGTGCTGATGCACGCAAGGAGTGCCATGCCACGCAGGGGTGTCCCCTGCATAGGGGAGTCCCAGGGCAAGGAGTGCACCCCATAAGGAGAGCCGTCCAGCATGAAAGAAAGTGCAGTCTGCCCAAGAATGGTGCTGCACACACACAGCTGACACAACAAGATGACGCAACAAAAAGAAACACAGATTCCCGGTGCCACTGATAAGGATAGAAGTGGTTACAGAAGAACACACAGCGAATGGACACAGAAAGCAGACAACTGGGGGAGGGAGGGAATAAATAAAAAATCTTTAAATAAATAAATAAATAAACAAACAGAAAAGTTGAAATAACCTTTAAAAAAAAATAAGAGTAGTAGGATCTTGGGAAGTGAATATGGCTCAAGCAACTGGGCTCCCATCTATCATATAGGACATCTCCTGGGTTCAATTTCTGGGGTCTCCTGGTGAAGGCAAGCTGGCCCAGCTGGCGAGCTGGCCCACACAGGAGTGCTGGCCCGCACAGAGAGCTGGTGCAGCAAGATGACACAACAAACAGAGACACAGAGGAGAGACGATAAGAGATACAGCAGACCAGGGAGCTGAGATGGTACAAGAGACTGAGTGTGCCTCTCTCACTCCGGAAGGTCCCAGGATCAGTTCCTGGTGCCACCTAAAGAGAAGACAAGCATACACAGAAGAGCACATAGCAAATGGACACAGAGATATAACAAGCACAAAACAACGGGGTGGGGGGAGGGGGAATAAATAAATCTTAGAAGGAAAAAAAAAAAAGGTTCTCCTGGTGCTCATCCCTCACCAGCTCAGCACAGAGCTGGCCCACACTCGCACCGCAAACTCCTGATGCCAGTTCTGGAAGAAGCAGAGTAACCCTTGCGCATATACTAGGAGCATATATGTCTGCCCCAATCTCTCAGTGGTGGCCTGAAAGATTTGCTCGCCCAGAACTTGTCCTGCATGTAGAAGGTAATTCACAGAGCTCTCCTACAGCATTCTGTAGGAATGCAGTCAAGACATGCTGCCTGGGATGAGAGATTATGGTCTGTAGGATATATGGTACAATGCCAGGGCCCTGAAGAAACTGTCTCCTAGGGAAGATGGGACAGTTGGAACTGTGTAACTGGAGGAATTCCTAAGGTCACACTCATATGCCCAAGATAAGACCATGCTCAGAAAGGATCGGAGAGGCTGCTACACCTTAGAGTTATTCTCTAAACTCATTGTATGGATCAGTCTTGAAGGGGAGCACTCCCAAAGATCAATCTATAAAGACTGGGAAAGGTGTTTTCTTTCTTTTTCTTTTTTTGGTTTTGTTTTGTTTTGTTTAAACTCAGCTTCGGGCATACAAGGAAAGCTCTGTCGTAATACTAGTGGATACATGCATAAGGAACAGATACCTCAGACTCTAAATTCCAGCAATAACACATCAAAATACCAAAATGTCTAGGCTTCAACAAAAGGTTACAAAAGATACAAAGAATCAGGAAGTGATGGTCCCGGCAAATAGAATAGTAAAGCATTAGAAATCATTGATGAGAAGGACCAGACCTGGGATATACCTCACAAATACTTCTTTTTTTTAAATGGTCCTAAATATGCCCAAAGAGTTAAAAGGAAAACGTGGACAAAGAACTCAAAGAAATAAAGAAAATCAGGAAAACAACAGATGGACACAAAGAGAATATCAACAGAGAGAAGGAAATTATTCAAAGGAACTAAACAGAGTCGAAGACTACAGTCACAAATTAAAATTTCCCTAGAGGGATTCACGAGCAGATTGAAGCTGACAGAAGAAAGAATCAGAGAGCCTGAAGATAGGACAAGCCTGAGAAACCTGTGGGACACCATCAAGTATACCAATATGCACATTGTGAAGTCTCAGTAAGAGAAGGAAGAAAAGAATATTCAAACAAATAATGGCTGAAAACGTCCCAAATTCAATGAAAGACATGAATATACACATCCAAAACACTCACTAAACACTAAACAGGATCAATCCCAAATAAAACTACATTACAGCATGTTATAATCAAATGCCAAATGCCGAAGAACTATGAAAGCCACAAGAGAAAAAAGCAATGTGTCACAAACAAAGGTGCCTCAATAAGATTAAGTGCTGATTTCTCATCAGAAGCCATGGAGGCAAATGCTGAAAGCAAAAAATTGCCACCCAAGAATTCAATATCTGGCAAAAACTCTTTCAAACTGAAGGAGAGATTAAGACAGTCCCAGATAAACAAAAACAGAGGGAGCTCATCATCACTAGACTGACCCAATAAAAGATGCTAAAGAAAGCTAAAGGACAAATGATCAAAGCCACATGAAGAAATAAAGGTTTCTGGTGAAGGAAACAACATGAATGAATATAAATGCAAGTGCTATTGTACTTTTGATTTTTAATTCCACTTTTTACTTCTTATATAATCTAAAAGGGATATGCATAAAATGTAATGATAAATCAGTGATTTTGGACTCACTGTAATAAACATAATGTGAGATAAGAACTACTTAAAGGAGGGAGGACAGTGGGGTATAAGAACCTATTTTGTGTATATTATTAAAGTTAAGTTGATATCAAAGCAAACTAGATGGTTATAGATCTAGGATGTTAAATTTAAGTCCCCTGGTAACTACACAGAAAATATTGGAGAATACGAAAGCTCACAGTGGAAGAAATTCTGGTACAGGTTGCCAGAAGCAGGGGTTGTGGGAATAGGGAATTAATACAAAATGGGTATAGGGAAGAGAAAGTTTTAATAATGGAAGGCGGTGACGGTACCACAGTTTGGTGAATGTGATTAAATCACTGAATGATATGCCTGGGACTGATTGCAATAGGACAGTTTATGTTGTATATATATGTTCTCACAATTAGAAAAAAGAAAGAAAGAGTAGCCAAAGAAACAATGACAATTAAATGCTATATGGGAAGCGGACTTGGCGCAGTGGATAGGGTGTCTGCATCCGCCTACCACATGGGAGGTTCGCAGTTCAAACCCCCAGCCTCCTTGACCCGTGTGCAGCTGGCTCATGCACAGTGCTGATGCATGCAAGAAGTGCCCTGCCACGCAGGGGTGTCTCTCGCGTAGGGGAGTCCCACACGCAAGGAGTGCACCCCATAAGGAGAGCCACCCAGAGAGAAAGAAAGTGCAGCCTGCCCAAGAATTGTGCCGCGCACATGGAGAGCTGACACAACAAGATGACGCAACAAAAAGAGACACAGATTCCCGTGCCGCTGACAACAACAGAAGCAGACAAAGAAGAACATGTAGCAAATAGACACAGAGAGCAGACAACTGGGGTGGGGGGGAAGGGGAGAAAAATAAATAAAATAAATCTTAAAAAAAAAAAAAAGGCTATACATGATCCTAGATAGAATCTAGCAAGAGAGAAGAAAAGGTTCAAAAGGACATTATTGGGATATATGAAAAAAAGGTAGTACAGACTGTAAGCTTTATATTAATGTTATAAAATAACTCTTGAGCTTGATAATTGTACCTAAGGTGATTACATAAATGAATATCTTTTGTAGGAAATGTACATGTATTAATTGATCAATGAGCATGCTCTATATGATCTACACTCTAGTGTTCCAGAAAATGACTGCATGGAGACAGAGAGAGATGTATAGATAGAATGATAGGACAATTGTAGCAAAATGTTAATATTGGTGGATTGGAGTATCTGGGGCAGGGATTGGGGATACAGGTATATTGGAGTTCTCTGTATGGGGTTTGTACTATTTTTCTATCTTCTAAGTTTGAAAGTATTTCAAAATAAAAGTTAAAAATATATTTTTAAAAATATCTTGACTATCTTATAAAGTAATAATTATAGTATTTTATTGTTTTATTAAGTTATTACATTTCTTTTTTCCTCTGCACTTTTTGCTATTGTAGTTTTCAAAACTAGGGAAAATTTTCCCAGAGAATGACTAGAAAGTTAAAAGTACTGATCATTTTACCTTGTAAACATTCACCCAAAGTGATATTTTATGAAATATATGTAGATTGGCAAAGAAATGAAAGAATTTATTTTTCAACAATTGTCTAATAAGTGAGAACATTTTAGAAAAGAGCAGGTAGATGTACAAGTCAGTTTTGGGGGGGGGGGGGAGAAGAGGGTGGACACTGTTCCTGTACTATTTTGTTTTGTTTTATAGGATATCTGAAAACTCTAGGCTGTAAGCAAACTGTACAGTCAGCCTGAGAGGGATTACTCTGAAATAAGATATGTCATGTCTACTCTTCCATATTATGTTACTGGCCTAGTTAAAGTATGTATATATGACAGTCAGTGAGGCATCGTCAATAGGGAGGTTATGCAGACTTCATTTCATGAGCAATGTTTCTTTTGGCATTGCTATGCATTCTAAATAATAAGACTAAATTATAAAGGATAAAGAGTTCAAAAATAAAACTCAAGATATTCAGTAAAAGTTGCTGTTTCAACTTAGTTTAAAACACCAAACAGTACAAAGTTTAAACTTCCACTCTTTTAAAACCATATTTTATTTTCCAAGTGTCATTTCTAAACTCACTCTCTTGTTATTTACATGCCAAACTTCAAGTCATATATCACCTTATTCAGTCCAGTATATTAAGGCTTTTTAATGACAATGTTTTGCCAATAGGGAGCTCACAAAGCAAATATTATCCAGTAATCTGAATGTAGGCCTTAGAATCTAGAACTCATCAAGAAATATTTCTGGGAAGTGGATTTGGCTTAACTGATACAGCGTCCGCCTAGCACATGGGAAGTCCAGGGTTCAAACCCAGGGCCTCCTGACCCATGTGGTGAGCTGGCCCACGCACAGTGCTGATGTGCGCAAGGAGTACCCTGCCATGCAGGGGTGTCCCCTGCATAGGGGAGCTCCATGTGCACCTGTAAGGAGAGCTGCCTAGTGCGAAAAAAGTGCAGCCTGCCCAGGAATGGCGCTGCACACACAAAGAGCTGATATGGCAAGATGATGTAACAAAAAGAGACACAGATTCCTGGTGCCGCTGACAGGAATATAAGCAGACACAGAAGAACACACAGTAAATGGACACAGAGAACAGACAATGGGAGGAGGGGGGGAAGGGGAGAGAAAGAAATAAAATATAAATCTTAAAAAAAAAAAAAGAAACATTTCTATTACAATACACTAAGATTTGCATGTTGTCACATGCCTTATCTCAGAAATAGCAGAATTAGATTGATACCTATTAAAAGAGACTTATAAAGGAAACATTTTTCTCCTAAGAAGAAGAACAGCAAGTGAATTTTAAGGGAGAAATTCATTTACGTATTTCCACAAAGAGCTCCTTTGGGGATGTGAATTAAAAGGAGAGAGGGCATGGGGAATCAAAGTAATGGGAGCTCCTAATATTTGAGAAAGCTGCCATGATACTAACAGTCCTTACATTAACTCTATAATATGAATTGCTACCATTTATGGGGTGCCTCCTCTGTGCTAGATGATACATACAAACTGTCTACCTTAATTCTCAAAAAAATAGCATTTTTTCCCCATTTTATAATTAAGGTAAAAAAATGACTTGGTCAATTATTTTGTCCAAGGACACTATAAGGCACAAGGTAGACCAGGGTCTTGAATTCAAGTAGCTGTAATTCTAACACCTATTCCTTCCTCTATTCTTCTAAAGCAGGGTGCTAATAAACTCAAGTGCCAAAACGGGCCTTGCAAATAAAATTAAATGCATAAAGTGAGTTGGACAAATAAAGAATAAAGTGCAAGTTTTACAATCAAGCACACACTTGTCTAACCTTCCTCTTAATATATAATGAAAGCATAACAAAGAAGCCAAACAAAATATGTTCACAAACCACTAATCTGTTGGACCCACTAAAAAAAAAGTATGATTGAAAATGGGCAGAAGATGAAGCACAATCATAATTAGAAGGTTTTTTGTTTGTTTGTTTTTCTTTTTATTATTCTAAAATAGTGGTTTTCGGATGAGATTTCTAAGATTGAGAACAGTCATCACTGAACAAGTAAATAAAACACTGACACTTTTCATGGTAATTCCATTACTTTTGCACCTTATATAAATACCTTGTGGTAAAACCAGTATTAAATAAAGCATTATTTAATACTGGAAGATTCCTACTCTCACATATTTCATTTCCAAACATGCACTTGAAGGCTGAATATGCAAGTCTACAAATAGACATATCCTATAATGGTGGTTAGTGTTCTTAGAAAGCTAAAAGATATCATCAAACCCCTAATTATGGCTTTGTAGGCACTACCTATTACCTTATCACCATCCTTAGTCCAATCCAGCAAAACCTATGGACCAGTAAATAAACCACATAGGCACCCAACTTCCTGAGGCCCTGTGAATCTCCTACAGGCCTACAGTCCTTCCACTGACCAATTCCTCACTACCCACAAGGGCAACAACTAAGAGTTAAAAATGGTAGAGAAGTGGCAGAAAAGGGAGGGCAGGACATAGGGGATCCCAGGCCAGATGAACGTCTCTGTGAGCAAACTTGAGACAATGGCCAGAGAAGCACCTGACAATCTACGACTTCTAGGAGGCTCTCTCCACAAGGCAGAGCACAGTGAAAACATTTACACCATTGTCAGCCAGCATGCCCACAATGAAAAATACTGTCAATGCTCTGAGGCAGGAAGTACCACTACAAAATAGTTAAAAATTATCATGAGTCAGAAAGCAGAAAATGGAAGATTAAAATTCACATGTAAGAGAGTTAAAAATAAAATTTGTATGAAAGTCAAGATCCACCTGGTATGTACTTTGAACACAAAAAGGAGGCTACTGGTAATACCAGGTATTATAAGATGAGATTATAATCATGATTAGGTATTTAGGCTAAAGAAAACTGCTTATCTTGGCACTTGTGAAATGAAACTTCCACGGATTTTTACATATAACTGCATTTACTCAACCTATTCTAATATTATATATTCTTCTATTTTAATCAGTATTTCCCAACTATATTTGACTGTTTTGGGTTTGTAACACTGACCTTTTTCCTTTTATTTTTTTAGAATAATATTTTTTAGAAACTATAATATTCCTTGATGCCTTTATCTCATTTTCTTTCTTCATCTGCTCCATGAGACCTGTGAAATGCCAACCATTACTCTTCTACACAAGAACTGCTACACAAATGTAAAGGAAGTTGAATCCTTTAGCTAATGGGCCATTCTAGTTCCATGTGTATCTCTTTTAAATAAAAAAGTATGCATCCTGTAGCAGTTTGAAATTATCGATGAATTCCAAAAAGAAATATTGGATTATGTTTGTAAACTGATCTTCTCCTCTGGGCATATTAGATTATAGTATTCAGAGATTGACTTAAGTAATTATGTAAACCTCTTGTGCCAGTAGGGCATTGAGTCCCCACCCTTTGGTGTATGGGGACTCACAGATAAAAGGCATGGCAAAGGACATAGTTGGAGGGCTTTTAATGTTGGAGTTTTGATGTTGGAGTTTTGATGTTGGAGTTTGATGTTAAAGCCCCAGGGAGAGAGACAGAGCCATTCACCTGATAGTCTACAGCTGACCTTGTGGAGAAAACAGAGGAGCTGAGCCCAGAGGAATCCAGGAAGCCTGAATCCTCTCAGACATCGGCAGACATCTTGCTCCAACACATGAAAATAGACTTTGGTAAGGAAAGTAAGTTATGCTTTGTGGCCTGGTATCTGTAAGCTCCTACCCCAAATAAAAACCCTTTATAAAAACCAACCAATTTCTGGTATTTTGCATCAGCACCCCTTTTGCTGACTAATACACATCCAATCACAGATGACATTCCAATGACAAAAAATAAAAACCATACATTTCCCCTAATCTCACTCACAATTCACTGTTACAACCACCAAAGCTCTGCATCAGCACTCATATCATGTAAGTTTACAGTTTACAAGGAACCCACTAAATCACACATTACTCACACTTATTCTAGAATTAGCTGAGAAGGAAGAAAGGTATAAAGCACACAATTAATGCTTACTTAGAGATGGAGAATACGCAGACAAAATGAAAATTAAATTCAGCTAAGTGATTTAAAAAATTCTTAAAAACAGACAATAATGTAAATCATTATTGTTCCTAAAACAATAACTTGATTTCTTTGCATTATGTGCTTTCAGCAGCAAATAATAAATAATTTATAGCTCAAGTTCAGTATTTAATCTGCCTCAAACAGAGTCATTTTTAAACTTTCAGTTAGAAATTCTTGGTCTTCAAGTTTCTATGTAGGGCAGTAATTACAAGCTCCCAGCTATGAAGTAAATATTATCTCAATAAGGAAGTGGACGTGGCTCAAATGATAGTGTCCACCTACCATATGGAGGGTCCAGAGGTCGATATCCAGGGCATCCTGACCCATGTGGTAAGCTGGCCCATGCACAGTGCTGCCACGCGCAAGGAGTACCATGCCGTGTAGGGAGTGCGCCCTGCAAGGAGAGCCACCCTGCGTGAGAAAAGTGCAGTTCACCCAGGAGTGGCGCCGCACACACGAAGAGCTGACACAGCAAGATGACACAACAAAAAAGAAATGCAGTTCCTGGTGCCACCTGACAATGCAAGTGGACACAGAAGAACACACAGCAAATAGACACAAAAAGCAGACAATGGGGGGGGGGGGGTGGAGAGAAGTAAATAAATTTTTAAAAAATATATATTACCTGAACAGAACATCTTAAAATATCCTTTGCAATTAAGCACGTAGTAATTATTAAACAAGGTAAGAAATTTAAAGTTTTATAGGGAAAAAAACCAATCAAACACTATTTTACAGCACGTTTCTAGAAACTATGAACTCAAATGTCAGATTACCAATTACTAAGAAGGAAAGGGAACTTGATTCTGAGTAATGATTCTCTGTAACAACTTAGACATAGACGTGACAGGGCTCAACGAAATTGTTCCTGCACTGAACAGAGGTACAATATTTGAGACAACAAAGTCTTGTGGAGTACACCCACAGCCTGCTTGAAAGACGGTCATCAAGGGTAGAGTCATTCATGGGGTTTTAAGTAGAACTGAAAAGGAAAACCGACATATTCAGCATATTCTCTATAGAGAAAGAAAAACATTTAGGATGGCAAGATAACAGCAATTCAGCAAGATCTGTCTCCCACACTACAAAAGACTGTAAAAGGCGGCTTTAGAATTAACTTTAAAAAGTCCCCTGGAAGACAGTAACAGATTATATAAAAGGTAACATGTAAATTATAACAATAGGATGTCATTGCCACACTTCTAACAAATCTTTTTCTGGTAGTGAATAAGCTATGTTCTTCAGAGGAAAACAAATTTCCCTAAGAATGTTTTACATTTCAAAAACAATGAGCAAATTTATGGAGAGGAAGTTCCATATATAATGAAGAAATTTTGTTAGCAGACAAAGCATGCAACCTGATGACCATGGCTCAGAACTAAGTGCTTTATATCAGAATAAAATACATGCCCTGATGTATTCTAATGCCTCTTGGGGAAACAGAAAAATATAGAATCAAAGTGGCTTATGGTTCTGTTTCCTGAAAATATATCTAGATTAGCTCTCTTTATAGTTTAGAGAACTGCATTTTAGTGGAAATAGACTGAATCAATGGCAGAACCAAGACTGACTATTCTATTAGTCACTTATGTTCAAAATGTGGAAGAAATCCCTTTCCTTTCTTTTATCCCCTGTAATTAAACAATTACCAAAACCTAATAATTCTTCTCTCATCATGTTTCTTATCTAATTAACACAGCCTCACAGTATGTCCCCAAAATATTAATTAATTACATGATAGATTTAATATGTGTCCAGAAATTTTTTGCTACTCCTCCTTCCAGGAGGTAGAGCTTAATTCCTCTCCCCTTGATTGTGGTATGGGCTTAGTGAATGCTTCTAACAGAGTATGAAAAGGGAGGAAACACAGTAACTTCTCAGTGGAGAAATTTAGCACACACCACCTTATCAAATATCAAAGAAAGCATTACCAGTGATAACGCATTTTGATATTATGTAACCCTTGAAATGACATGATGAGAAACATCCTTTGTCTCTGTGGTATTCTTCCCAAAAATTGTCTAAGTCCAATTTAGTCATGAGAAAACAGCAGACAAATCCAAATTGAGAGATATTCTACAAAAATACCTAACAAGTATTCTTCAAATAGTATTCAGGATGGGATCCTGAATAAAACTTGATGAAATCCAAATATAATCTTCTTTTGTGTGCCTGAAATATGTACTAGGCCTAGAGCTGTGGGGTGCCTAAGAGTTACCTCATGAGAGCCTTCATGTTGCTCAAATGTGGCCACTCTCTAAGCCAAACTCAGCATGTAAATGCATTGCCTTCCCCCCAGCGTGCGACATGACTCCCGGGGATGAGCCTCCCTGGCACCGAGGGATTACTACCAAATACCAGTTGATGATGTACTAGAAAAAGACCTTGAATAAAGGGGTCAATTCAGACTGGCAGAATATCTCAGCCTACATGTAATATCAGGCATTAAAAACTGCTGACTTTGGATAAAAGGGGGAAATGGAAAGGACAAGTGAGTTTATATGGCTATGAGTCTCCAAAATAGAGTCAGGAAGTCATCAGAGGGTGAAGCTTATGCACACCTCAGCAGGGTACCAGAGACAGCCAAGGTAGATGGAAATGCAGGTGCTGGTTCTCCTGAGGGCTGCAGAGACCCACAGGTTCTATGGTCATGGCAGATTGCTCTGGAGTTCAGAGCCATGTCAGTTGGCCCTATTTTGGAGGTTGTGCTCCTGAATGTGATGGAGTTGGACTCAGATATGATCTTTCTACACATGCCTCTTCTGTTACTTTTACCGGACCTGTGGTTGGCATTTGGGTTGGTGTATACTCAGGAGACCTGAATCTCTGAACTGTCCATGTGATGGCCAGGCCCTGGGCCTCAGCAGACTTGTGGCTCCTACCCTCTGGTTTCTTGGACATACCCTGGCCAACTGACAGGGAGATGAAGACGGTCAACCACCACACCAGGGAGCCAAGAGTGCCTACAGCTGCAAGTAGGAGAATTGAATCCATTATCCACGTGGAATCTAAGCCCCTTCTTGATGTAGAGGCAGACTGGACATAACCATCCCAGGGTCCACAGGATGGAGGAATAAGAGTATGGATCAGAGCAGACTTACGGGTGTTCTGCAGGGGAACTACTGTGATTAGTAAGGGAAGAAATTGTAGTAGTGATGTAGAGAGGGTGGCCACAGTGGCTGCTGATGGTAGGGAGATAGAAGAAGAGATATGGTGTGGGGGCATTTTCAGAGTTTGGAGTTGTCCTAGGTGGTGCTGCAGGGACAGATGCTGGACATTGTGTGTTCTGTCGTGGCCCACTGGGTGGACTGGAGGAGAGTGTGGACTACAATGTTGACCACTGTCCATGTGGTGCAGCAGTGCTCCAGAATGTATTCACCAGGTACAGTGAATGCGCCATGATGATAGAAGACGTTGCTGATGTGGGAGGGGTGAGGTGAGTGGGGTGGGAGGTATATGGGGACCTCATATTTTTTTAATGTAACATTTAAAAGAAAATGAAGAAGAAGAAGAAAAAAAAACAAATATAGTCTTCTTTATTAGTAGTTAATAGTACTGTACCAATGTTAACTTTTTAGTTTTGATCATTGTACTATAGTTATATAAGATGTTAACATTAGGGGAAGCTGGGTCACTATACTACTTTTGCAAGTCTTCCATAAGTCTAAAACTATTCTGAAATAAAAAGTCTTTAAAAATGTTTCTTGGGAGGTAGATGTGGCTCAAGTGATAAGGGCTCTGCCTACCATATGGGAGGACCCAGGTTTGATCCCTGGGGCCTCCTGGTTAAAAAGAAGAAGAGAAAACGTGCCTGCATGGGGAGCCAAATGTCCGTGTGGCAAGTCAAGCACCCACATGTTAAGCCAAGTGCCCACATGGCAAGCTGAGTGCCCGCGCAGTGAGGCAAGTGCGTGTGTGGCAAGCCAAGTGCCCACATGAATGCCTGCGTGGTGAGCCAGTGCCCATGAGGTGAGCCAGGTGCCCGCATGGCAAGCCAAGGGCCTGTGTGAGAGCCCGCATGGCGAGCCAGTGCCTGCAAAACGAGCTGAGTGCCCATGCAGTGAGTCGTGCCTGCACAAGTGAGTCACACAGCAAGCTGATGACACAACAAAAGAGAGACGAAGGGAGAATCAAGGTGATGTGCAGCACAGACCAGGAACTCAAGTGGCACAACTGATAGGAACCTCTCTCTACATTAAAGGTCCCCAGGATCAAATCCGGTGAATCCTAGAGGAGAAAGACGAGAAGAGAAGACAAAAAAGAGAAATAGATACAGAAGATCACACAGCAAATGGAAAGACAGCAAAAATAGCTGAATGGGGGGAGAGGAGGGGAAAGAAGGAAAAAAACAGTTTCTTAACCATTATCTTTCTTCACTCTTAGAGAGCTACCACCCTAACTCATAGACCTTAATTTCCAAGATACCCATGTCTTTAGGTTCTGTCCTCCCCAAATTATCTAGCATAACTGAAGGACTAATTTTTTTTTACAGCACATACATAATTCAAATTTTCCAGCCATAGTTCCATCAGGATCGATGTACGGGGACATAATTTTAAAAACACATAGAGTGAAGCAAGTCATTCTATTATGGACATATCGAGATCTATGAGCTACTGGATTTTTTTTTTTTTCCCTTTATTAGAAAAGTAGTGGGCTTACAGAAAAATCATGCATAAAATATAGGATTCCCATATACCACCCTACCATCAACACCCTGCATTGGTGTGGAACATTTGTTACAATTAATGATAGCACATTTTTCTAGCTGTATTAGTAGCTATAGTCCATGGATTTTTCTAGGAAGGTGGTGATAAAGGCAGCATGCCTTTGAATCTGCCTAAATTCCCTCATAAAACAGAGCAAATAGAATAGTTAAGCCAATAATTTAGACAATATCTATAACAAAACTAGAAAAAGTATTCACATGAACCTCAAAATATAAGCAAACTAGGAAAACCACCAACAGCAAGACAAGAATAAACTATGGCTTCCATATCAACAGAAACTGACCTTCAAGTTTAATGGCACATTATTTTATGAACATGCAAGAAGCCAGGGACTACTGATCCCTTGAGTCCTTCCTGAGGAACATACTATGGACCAGCACTGTCCAGTGTAACTTTCCGTAGTGTTCTCCTTCTGCGCTGTTTAGTGTGGTAGCCAATGTCACATGTAGCTACTGAGTACTTGAAATGTGCCTAGTGTGACTGAGGAACTAAACAATTTTATTTTATTTTAATTAATTTAAATAGCTATGTGATGATGGACAATTATGCAGCTGTCAGAAGAAATGAAGTCATAAAGCGACATTATGTTGAGGGAAGCAAGCCAGACACAAAAGGACAAATACTGTATGACTGTGTTACTATGAACCAAATACATTGTGTAATATATCATGATTTTTTTTAAAAATTATATGTATCCAGTAAAAAATAAATAAGTAGCTATATGATTAGTGGCTACTGTTTTCAATGGTACAGCTATAGAAGAAGCTTCAGCAACCAAAATAACTGCCATACCATAAGGAAAGGTAAAATATTCCAGCTAATAAATGAAGTAGGAAAGAGAGAGCCACAATTAATGAATTAATTTAATGGCCAATATCCCAAACAACCATATATTATGCATTTCCTGATGGAAATATAGAATAAAACTTAAAAAGTGGTCTTTGCCCCAACGTGGTAGACCTCTTCCCTGCTAGGCTTAACTTATCGGTGGTTGAGAAGAGCTTTTTGGACCTGTTAATCCCCCAAAGTGTGTAAAATACTTGTATAACAGAAATACCTTCTATACAAATCTATTTTACTACTGTTGGATAGAAATGTCTTTTTCAGAAGCACTATGAATTGAATTAAAGAGCAAAGTGACTGTAGATTTGGAACGGTTGGTTTACTTCAGAATAAGAGCTTTATAGCAGTGCTGGAAAACAACAGGGAAAATGACAGAGATGAATCTCATCAGATTTTTTAATGTATTCAGCCAAGCCTTCAGCAATGGTGTTTATTTTTCCAATCAAGTGAAGATATCTCCTACTGAAACATCTTAGCTCCTTCAATGAAGAAAACACCTGTGATAGTACAGTTCTTAAGGTTTTCTATTTGAAAAATTGTTTAATGATTCTTTGTTCACATTACACTCTCCTTAATGACATGACAGGCAGGTGCAGCAAGCTGACACAGCAAGATGACACAACAAGAGACACAAGGAGTAAAAACATAATGATAGTCATAACAATGCAGGGAGCAGAGGTGGCTCAAGGGATTAGGGACCTCCCTCCCACATTCCTGGATTTGGCTCCCGGTGCCCCCTAAATAAACAAGGAAGGTGAACAGACACAGCAAATGAAAACAATTTAAAAAAAAAAAATTTTTTTTAATCATCTCACAACAAAACCTAAATTAGATCAAGTCTGTGGATCTATCTGCATATGTACAGTAAATGCAAGGGTCAGATGAACATGTTAAATGACACTATTGGGGTACAATCAGCAAAACTCAGCCTATGGGAAACTCTACAGGACAAACAATGCTGTTTCTTCAATAAAACAAGGCAAGGAGAAAAAAAGAAGAAAGACAGGGAGAATGCACAGAGACTTAGGGGAAAGCAGATGTGGCTCAGGGAGCTGGGCTCCCACCTACCACATGGGAGGCCTTGGGTTCAGTTCCTAGTGCCTCCTAAAGAAGACAAGCAAGACAGCAAGCTGACACAATGTGCTGGCACAACAAGATGATGCAACCAAAAGACAGCGAGGAAAGACACAACAAACAGGGAGCAGAGGTGGCTCAAGTAATTAGGTACCTTCCTCCTACATGGGAGGCCTGGGTTCAGTTCCTAGTACCTCCTAAAAAAAAAGATGAGCAGACAGTGAGTGCAAACAACAAGGAAGGGAGAAATAAATAAATATAAATAAATAAATATTTTAAAAAAATTTTTTTAAAAGAGACTTAGGGGAAGTGGATGTGGCTCAAGCAGTTGGATACCTGCCTACCACCTGGGAAGTCCTACGTTTGGTTCTCCGTGCCTCCTAAAGAAGACAAGCAAGACAGCAAGCTGATGAGATGGGCTGGCATGGCAAGGTGACACAATAAGATGATGCAATAAAGAGACACAAAGAGGAAACACAATGAGAGAAATAAGTAGGAAAAGAGGTGGCTCAAGCAATTGCGTGTCTCCCTCCCATATGGGAGGTCCCAGGTTCAGTTCCTGGTGCCTCCTAAAAAAGTAGACGAGCAGACAGTAAGTGCAAAACAACGAGGGGATGGGGGGAGAAATGTTTAAATAAATCTTTTAAAAGAAGAGAGAGAAAGAGACTTAAAAATATACAAACATTTGAAATGTATGGATCATATTATGTGCATCCCATGCAAATAAGCTAACTGTATAAAGACACTTTCAAACAGTAAGAAGTATGTAAACTCTGATTGGATATTAGGTGATTTTTAAGAAATAATTATTAATTTGGGGGGTTATAATAATGATTTGTTGAGAATGGAGAATATCTTTAGAGATACATACTGAGATATTCACTGATGAAAAGATATGATGTCTGGGACTTGCTTCAAAATAATCTGAAGGAGTACAAGTATGAACAGGTATAGATGAAGTAAGACTGTTGATAGGTGATGAGGACAGGAAATTCACTACACTACTTTCTCCATTTTGTGTATATTTGAAATTTTCTATCAAAAAGGTTGCTTTTGGGAGCAGATGTGGCTCAAGCGGTTGGGCACCTACTTCCCACATGGGAGGTCCAGGGTTCAGCCCCCAGTGTCTCCTAAAAACAAACAAACAAAACCCAACAAGCAAACTCGGGGGAGCCAAGGTGGCTCAGTGGTTGAGCACCAGCTTCCCACATACAAGGTCCCAGTTTCAATCCTTGGCCCTAGTATCTTAAAAAAAAAAAAAAAAAGAAGGTATGTACCAGCCTTCATACTGAATTATCCCAAAATTTAAAGGCTTAAAAAACAAAAAACAATAATCATTTTAAGTTTCATGACTGCTATGAATCAGGAATTTGGAAAGAGCTAAGCTAGTCAATTCTCATTTGGGTTCTCTCATTTGGTTACAATCCGATGTCAGCTATGACTATAATGAAGACTTGAGTGGGGATAGAGTATCAATCTCCAAGGTGCCTCACTCACATGACAGGCCAATCGGGGCTGGTTGTTAGTCAAGGTCCTCAGTTCCTCTTCAGATGGACCACTCCACTGGGCTGCTTAGATGTCCTCTGGGTTTAGCAGCTGGCTTCCCCCCAGAGACAGTGGTCCAAGGGCAAAGCCTGCAGTGCCTCTCATGACCTAGCCTCAGAAGTCACACATCATTCTTTGCACTATATTAATTCAACATGGAACAAACTGTACTATGGTATAAACACCAGAAAGCACAGATCATTGGAGGCCATTTGGGATGCTGGTTACCACAATACTATGTCAAGAAGTGGGGGAAAATCTTTAATTGCCTCAAGCAACACATTCATTAGGGGAATTTCAGTGATCATTTGTGATTGCTAAATATTAAATTCCTGAGGAGAATGGTCTAAAACAATATCCCACAATGCTTAAAGTGATAGTCAATTAAATGAATCTTTTTTTAATATGATAAATTTCAAAAAAATTATACAATACCTCTGAAATTCTAGAAGCAACTAGCTATTTTTAATGAAGATTCATTATGTTTTTTATTTTCAATGCCTTATAAATATTTTATTTGGTATAAATATTTGTTTTCTTTCAACTAGGGAGTATTTTTTAAGGAAAAAAAATACCTAATTTTCCTAACACTTACTGTAGGAATATAGTAGCATTTAAAGTATTAAGTTTTTATTACAATAAATAAATATTAAGTTTCACTTACAAAAACTATAAAACAAAAACCATTCAAAAGACTTAGATAACTTTTTATTCAATTTCCACTAACTCTAAAAAGCAGACAAACAAAAACACCAACTAAAATATCTACACACACACCCTGCCCCGCCCCCGCAAAAAAAAGTAAATAAAAACTACCATCACAAGCTAGGTACACCTTTGATATCACAATCTAGCTTTACACACAAACTCCAAAACTTTGAAACCTAGATACAATAACCCATGTTTAAAATAAAAACCAGAATGCTATATAGGTCTTTAAAATGTTAAACACATTCAAAACAGTTCACTTTTACTACTGTAATGAGAACACTGGAATTATAGTCAAGAGACTTGATTTACCAAAGATATTATATCAGTTTTGGTCAAGTTATTTATCTTCTCCGGGCTTCAATTTTCGTATCTTTGAAATAAAAGAACTGACCTATAATGAGGACCCTTCCTTATGTGGCTGCTTCCTTTTAAGCTTTAATATGGCAAGAATCACCACCTACAGATAAAGATCTATATTCACATGTTGAAACCATTTCTCTAGGCCAGCTGTGCCTGTCACATCTACCTCTCCAAAGGTTACAAAGACTTCCAGGGAAGAAGGTATTTCTCCTCATCTATTCAAAGTTTTACAGACCTTATTTCTCTTTCTTTCCTTTCTATTTCATGAAAATGTAATATATACAAGGGTTGAGAGACTTTAAACTACAGTTTCTAAAAAATGATGGTGGTGTTGGTAGTGGTAGAATTTTGAGCTACAGACAATCCCCACAGAATCACAGAATCAACAAGTTTTAGAAGTACTCAACATTTCCATAACATAATATTTGAATTTAATCCCTAATTTCCCCATCAGGTGATATTTTCTCTTGAATGAACAAGATTTTGTGATTTAAAAATCACAAAACTGTTAAGTCCAATATGCTATAAGGTAGTCAACAAAACAAGGCTTTTAATTTTTTAAAACACCTCAGAAATCCTATTTAAGCTGAAAAATTTAAGGAGAAAGCTTATCTAAAGACCTGACAAGGAGCTAAATTACAATGCTAACTTTCCTAAAATAGGACAGTGCCTTTGAAATGGGAAAATTATAAGTTGAAACCATCAAAAGCAGAAACCAACACTAACAGAAAGCACAATGTTTATATACTGGGGATTGTGGCAGTTTCCAAATCCAATCCTTTAACATCCATTCTTAGTCTAATTGCTTCCATTAGCTAATGAAGGAGAATAACCAATGGTCAGACAACAGATAATTAAGTAGTAGAGTAATCCTATTTGCATTTTCAATGTAATTTATTTTAAATGCAACAGAAAGTCATTTAAACTACACTATTTAATCAGACCTACCTTCCATTTAGGAAGATGGTAGAAGGAAAGACAATGGAAAAATGTTTACCTAGAATGTAGGAGAGTTTTGATTTCAGACAAAGAAAGATCATCTCTTTAAAGTTGACAGAAAGTGGATTTGGCCCAAAGGATAGGACATCCGCCTACCACATGGGAGGTGTAAGGTTCAAACCCCAGGCCTCCTGACCCATGTGGTGAGCTGGCCCACGTGCAGTGCTGATGTGTGCAAGGAGTGCCCTGCCATGCAGGGGTGTTCCCTGTGTAGGGGGGAGCCCCACGCGCAAGGAGTACGGCCCATAAGGAGAGCTGCCCAGGAATGGCACCACACACACGGAGAGCTGACCCAGGCAAGATGACACAACAAAACAAGACACAGGTTCCGGGTGCCGTTGACAAGAATACAAGCAGACACAGAAGAATACACAGCGAATGGACAGAGAGGAGACAACTGGTGGGGGGGAGAAGGGAAGAAAAATAAATAAAAAATAAAACAGTAAAATAAAATTGACTACTTTCTTCAGACAAAGAAAGATCATCTCTTTAAAACTGACAAGCAAAGACAGGGACTCTTCCTCCAACGATACGTAAAAAGTTTTGCAAAAAGATAACACTGATTAAAGCACAATATGGAAAAAAAGGCAAACACAATAAAAACTATAAGGTGCACAGAAAATTAAGAAATAAGCAGAAGAGATTACAACAGTTCAAGAGGCACTGGCAGAAATGTTGAGATTTAAAAAATTTTAAATTAAAACCAAAATTTTGTCATTTCTTATATTGACAATGTTACTTAACCAGATTGTGGCATGCACCTTAACATAGGAGGTTAAAACTCCTATAAGTGCCCAGTACGTTCCCTTATATATAGCAGATACTCAAAAATTATCTAAGAACATAGTTAAACTCTTCCTTATTCTCCCTAAGTTAGGAATCCTTGACAAGCTTCTTAATTTTCCTATCACTCTTTAGCACCAAATTAATGAATAGTTTAGAGATAGCTGTTATATATTAATAATTTTGTTCAGCAAAGACATTTTACACTAGTTTAGATCATTCCCAAGGAATGATCCTCCCTAATGAAATACTTTTATCATCTACATTTAAAAGAAGGAAAGAGGGAAGCAGATGTGCTCAAGCAGTTGGGCCCCCACCTACCACATGGGAGGTCCCGGGTTTGGTTCCCAGTGCCTCCTAAAGAAGACGAGCAAGACAGCGAGCTGGCACAAGATGACACTATGAGATGATGCAACAAGGGAGAGGATGTGGCTCAAGCAATTAGGTGCCCCCTTCCCACATGGGAGATGAACAGACACAGAAAGCAGACAGCAAGCACAAATAACAAGGAGAGGGGGGATAAATAAAATAAAAATCTTTTTAAAAAAATAAAAATAGAAAAATAAAAGGAAAAAGAGAAGGAGAGGGGGAAAAAGAAAGGGAAGGAGGGAAAAAGGGGGAGAGGAGGGAAAAGAGAGGAGGAAAATGGAGGTTGAGGGGGGAAGGGAGAGAGAGAACAAACCCAACTGTTATAGTCCTGTTTTTCTAGATCAAATAGTGAGAAGGTGTGTGGAAAATTATAGTAAAAGGGTAGTTCACAAAATTACAAAGGTAATCTCCAGATTACTTCAATTCATGCACATATCTACACAATTTTATTCCTATATGAGTAGAATAACCACTTTAAGTGGCCATGGACAACTCTCCAAATTTCTAAATTCTAATCCAGCTAACAGCAAAGAATGAAAATAGATTAACAACATTAAAGACTGTTGATTGTGCTTTTAGTAAGATCACTGTGTTTAAATTCACCACTCAAGAGGCATAACTGTTTTTTCCCCAAACCATTTATGATCTACATATGAAACTTGTCTTGAAGGATCATAACTCAAAGTCAAAGCAGTTTACCAACACTTATCCTTTTTTAGCACTTCTTTATTCTAATACCTTACTCATGGTTTTATACCTCTTTTTTAAAAAAACAAGAAAAAAAAAATATATATAAGAACTGGAGAAATGCTGGTTACTCCAGTATAGACACTTATGGTAAACTAACAACTGAGTCATTTTATGGTATGGCTGGAGAATGAAAGACACATAACTGCAGGAACAAAGTTGGACAGTAAGGTCAACTTTCTCTTGTTGGACACTTGTACACAATCATTACTGCAGGCATTCTCAGACTACCAAGGAAAAACATTCTGCCTTGTATAATCCCATTTATTTACCAAAGGGAACATGTGTGCTCATAAATATTTTAATGGTTTATTCTTATTCACTTGTCCATTTTTACTACTCATATAAACTCAAGATAACGAGGGTAGAATGGAAGCAGGGATGAAGACAATTAAAACATCCAACCTTCCAAATGTAAAAGTTCAAAATAAAATGATTTGAGTTGTTTCCCATAAGAATCTACATTGGTTTAACCAATTTACAGTAAGACTTAATTACAGTTGTATTCTGTGACTTCATAAATTGTCTAAGTTGTATGAAATAAATGAACCATTCTTAAGATAATTGGAAATATCCAAAGGCTTCAGCTAAAAGGAAACATGTTATTCAGAAACTTTGGCATTAATACTAAGCCTTCATATAGACATCTCCATCCACAGGTTAGCCTGACATACACCATGCTGAGACTAGGTTGGTGTGGGAAAGGTTCCTGCCATCCATCACTGTGAAAATTAATAGCTTTATAACAGTTGAAGAAATAAAGGTAAGGCACAGCAACCTTGTAGCAAATATAATTTGCTAACCAAAAAGCATAGGCAAAGTCCATTCATAACATTCCCTTCTCATGGCCACCTACAAGTCAATTCATTATCCAAATGCCAAAGACAGCAGCAGGCACACATACTCAGCCAATAAGTTACCATTATAAAAGCTGCATAAACATTTCCAGCTCAATCATCTATAATAATAGAATGAGACAGGAACATGTTTTTGAAGTATCACAGCAATGAAACTTGCAACCGCTTTGAAAACAACATGGTTACATGCAAAAATGTCCCCAACTTAAGAGTTTTTTGAGCATCTCATGGAATGATTTATATATCCCAAATTTTCTCTAATTGTTGGTTTTTTTTTTAAAGATTTATTTATTTATTTAATTCTCCCTCCTCCCCCGGTTGTCTGTTCTCTGTGTCTATTTTGCTGCATCTTGTTTCTTGGTCCGCTTCTGTTGTCGTCAGCGGCACGGGAAGTGTGGGCGGCGCCATTCCTGGGCAGGCTGCACTTTCTTTCATGCTGGGCGGCTCTCCTCACGGGTGCACTCCTTGCGCGTGGGGATCCCCTACGCGGGGGACACCCCTGCGTGGCAGGGCACTCCTTGCGCTCATCAGCACTGCGCATGGGCCAGCTCCACACGGGTCGAGGAGGCCCGGGGTTTGAACCACAGACCTCCCATGTGGTAGACGGATGCCCTAACCACTGGGCCAAGTCCGCCACCTCTAATTGCTTTTTGAACATCTGGAAAAAAGGATGCAATATGAATAGAATTGATAAGCATTAAATAAAGCTTTCAGGGCTACACCAACACCAATTTGCGAAGAATAATATCAGAAATTCCTTAGTACTCCAGGAGCTTGAGTAGAGTTTGAGGGGTAAAAATAAATATTATTATTCCCTACAGTGCAAATAAGAAAATTATTTGCCTTAGCGCCCAAAGTACCTTTTTAAAGCCCTCTGATGGGCTTGGTTATCAAGTCTATGGTTATCATCTGTGTTTTTTCCATTAAGGAATTTATAAGAGAAATCTTGTTAATAGATGACTAATTAATCAATTTACTAAAAAACTTGTAATACTCAACAAAATACATGGTATTATCTATCATATCTCAGTAGGAACAAAAACTATTTCCCTCACCATTAGAGTATGCTAGTTTCCTATCCAATATACACTATTTCTTTTTTTTTTTAAGATTTTTAAAAAAATTTCTCTCCCCGTTCCCTGCCCCCCTCCCCCCCGCCAATTGTCTGCTCTATGTGTCCATTTGCTGTGTGTATTCTTGTCAGCAGCACCAGGAATCTGTGTCTCTTTTTGTTGCATCATCTTGCCGCGTCAGCTCTATGTGTGCAGCGCCACTCCTGGGCAGGCTGTACTTCTCTCGCGCAGGGCAGCTCTCCTTACGGGGTGCAGTCCTTGCACGTGGGGGACACCCCCGCGTGGCACAGCACTCCTTGTGCACATCAGCACTGTGCATGGGCCAGTTCACCACAGGGATCAGGAGGCCCAGGATTTGAACCCTGGACCTACCATGTGGTAGAAGGACGCTCTATCTGTTAAGCCAGTTCCCCTTCCCTGCACAATTTCTTCCTTACTTAATAATGGAATCCCAAATTATTTGAGGCAGCAAGTACCTAGCTTAAATTCCCAGTTTCCTTTACAGCTAGGTGTGTCAATGTGTCTCAGTTTTGGCTAATGAGATTAAGTGAAAATGCTGTGCAGAACTTTCCAGGAAGGTTGCTTAAAGAGAGTTGGCTCAACTGAAAGTTGGAACCTTTTTGTCCTTTCCTCCTCTTTGCTAACTACTTAAATTATAGATACTGTATATATGCCACTCCTGCAGGCACAGTGGTCCATAAAGTTGCCTTAAAAATAGAAGCCATGCACTAGGAAAGTAGAGAAGAAAGATAGGAGACTGGTCCCTGATGATTACACAGCTCCTGTCTATCTCCAGTTCTCTTTTACGAAACTTCTATATTGTTTAAGCCACTGGTGTTCTTGAGTTTTGTTTTATGTTGACAAACTTAAAACTAACTGATAAATTTACTTTCTTTTGTCAAAATCAAAATTTGTGCTCTAACATAATAGTCATGCTCAGAGTTAGGGAACAAACAAACACACTGAGGTTTTTCACTTCAAAGAAGGAAAACTTTTTAAGCATCTCTCTACCAGCCAACTATTTTGGCAATAGAAAAAGAAGGCACCTAGAAAAATACCTATCAAAATTAACTTTAAGAAAGCTATTCTCTTTCCTTATAGAAAGCCCTTATTTTAAACAACACTGGAAAACAAATTACTATGTGTATTGGCCAAAGCGGTGCTGAGATGCAAAGTATCAGAAATAGTTTGGCTTCTGTGTGTGTGTGTGCGTGTGCTGGCTTTTATAAAAGGTATTTATTTGGGGTGGAAGCTTACAGTCATAAGGCCCTAAAAAGTCTAACTCAAGTTACCATAAGAGGTACTTTCTCACTCAAAGTCATTTGCCACGTATTGAAGCAAAATGACAGGTGATGTCTGTGAGGGTTCAGTCTTCCTTCTTCCTCTTAAGGTTCTATGATCCCAGCCTCTTCTGATCTAAGCTGTAAACTGACATAAGGCTCATCTCTCTTCCTGGGGCTGATTCCTTTCCAGGCTCAGCTGCTCTGGTCTCTTCACAAGGTCAGCTATAAATTATGAGGCAATGGCTCATCTCTCTCCCTGGGGCCTCTGCCATGTCTATGGAGCTGTCTCTCTCCCTCCCTCTGTGTTCTTCTCCATGTATATAATTCTGTGTTCTTACTGAGCGTTCATTTATATAGTCACCCAAGGGGGTGGGGACTCAACCCTGTATACCCTAAGATGTGACTGATTTAATAAAGTAAAAGTGAAACCTCTGAATTTAATACAATCAAAGGGCTATTACATCCAGAGGAACAGATCAGTTTACAAACAAAATCAATTTTTTTTTTTGGAATTCATAATCTCAAACTGTCACATTAAGAAAATATTTTTTTCTGAAAACAGAAAAAAAACTTTTTTCTAAAATTTTTTTTTTAGTATTCAAGCATTTTTAAAAATTTTATTCTCCTAAATGAGTTGAATATCTGTCTTTTAAATAGACAGTGAACTTCTCATCTGATATGATTCTAAATTTAACAATTACAGAAAAATTTACTATCCATTTATGGACTACTAGCTCTGAAAAATACTTTTTTCCATGTATTTGCTACAAAATAACCTTCAAAGAGCTTTCAGTAATTTTAATATGAAAAACAACAGGAAATATGCATTTATTTCCTACTTCTAAATCAATGACCCAAAACTATGGTATCAGGTAAAAATAATAAAAGACTACCAGATGATGATAGTTCTAACCCAACTTCTGTTGCATGAATACGCAGCTACTCTTTAATTGACATTTCTGAAGAGGCACTAAATTTTTCAGTTCATCTAAAACAGAAGTGTGTAACTGCTACATATAAGTCCACAAGCAAATCTCCTAGAACAATTCAGTCTATTTTGAAAAGTTTAAAGCACATTTCTTTAAAAACATAAGAGTATTTGGTCCTTTAAATTCCTAACCATTAACTGTATCCCAACAATCACAGGCCACATAAACAGTGGTTTGCTCACTGGTCATTTAATATTTCCTCTCCAACTCTTTTACTCCATTCCCAAAAAGAGATGGTAAGATCTTTTAACTATCTAAAAAAAGTCAAATAATCAAGTATTCTTCAATCTTTCATTCTCCAACATGTAGAGATGTTTTACTATATGCTAAGCACAGCAGTAACACAAGGCAGTAGTAGGCAATAAACAGAAATTCTCCTCTGACAAAACTTTCAACTTAGTAGAAAAAAGGGGACAAAGTCAATTTTTAAAAAGTCAACACAGAATGTAAAGAGCTATGAATGAAAGAGTAACATGATAAAACAAGAGCTGTAAACCAGCAAAATGTATGGTTGAATTCATCCCACAGACATGTTTTATTTGACCTCTAAAGTGTCTTAAAAATCAAGCATGCCAAAGCAGCAGAAGGAAAATACAAGAAAGACTGGCATTGGAAAAGCAAAGAGGACAGGAGGTGGTACAAGGAATCTATTTCTGCTGAGTGGGTAAGTAGAAAAGTGTCCACTGGACTTTGTAACATGGAGTTCATGGTGACTCTGTGAGAACATTTTAAAGCAGTAGTCAGTCTGGAAATAGTGAAAAGTAAACAACCCTTGAGACACTCTGGAGTGATGAAAACAATAATGACCAGTGAAAATAAATTGTTGCCCTTTAACCACTTCATCTCCTAATCCTAGTTGCACCAAGGGATACTTTTTTTGCCAATTTGTTAAGCATCTTTTTTCTATGTATACATATATTGATATAAATATACAGAATTATATATATTTGCTTTAGGTATAATTTGTTTACAGAAATGCTAACATATTCTATGTATTATCCTACAAAGTGTTTTGTTCCCTTAAAATGTCTTGGCAATCTTTCCATTATAAATACTTACAGAATAGCAAGTTAATATTTGGTTTAAAAAAAAAAAAGTCAGCTTTAAAAAACCTGCAGCAGATTCCTGAATAAAACACCCCAGTCTTCATCTAGTCCATGCATTCTCCATGGGGACAATATCGCCCCCAAGGGGCCAAATTGGTTTTTGAGGGTCAAAAAAAACTCAACTATTACAAAGTTTATGGCCCTAGAAAAAGCTACAGCATATAAACAAATTGACATTTTACCTCTGATATTAAAATTTCATGCCAGGGTGGGAGGAGATTAGAGAAAAGAATGTCTAAAATAGGCTCCTTGAAGAAGCAATAATTTTTTTTTAAAGTTGTGCAACACTGCTCTAGTCTGAAAAGAGAGGTTCCAGTTATTAGATTTAAACTTTCAATCAGCTTTCAAAATCAGAATGAAGAACGGAATAATGATGAGGTGTTACTTGAAAGAATTTAAAAGCCCTGTTATCGCTCTGGAATTTTCCATTTTTAAGTCAGAAAGAGTATATATACCAGGAAAGAGGCCAGTAAAAAAAAAATTCACAAAGAAATAATCAGATATCACCAATGGGAATAGCAATCTATTAGATTTAGGCTGGATCATTTAAAAATCACAACTAGAATAATAATTTAAGTACTTGATTTTTTCAAAAATATGGTCCTCTAACAAAAAAGTTCCCTTGTTCCCATCAAAATGAGAAAGAAACCTGAAGGGAAAGTTCATACCACTAGATTGACTTCTGCTTGTTATTACCATTTTTATTACCCTCATTTACCTCTTTATCCTAATAATTTAAGTAATTGATTTTTTTCAAAAATATGGTCCTCTAACAAAAAAGTTCCCTTATTCACATCAAAATGAGAAAGAAACCTGAAGGGAAAGTTCATACCACTAGATTGACTTCTGCTTGTTATTACCATTTTTATTACCCTCATTTACCTCTTTACCCAGTAATCTTCTCTCCTTTGCATTTATTATATAGCTATAATATTAAGAGATTTAGTTTTCTTTCTTAACATGCCCAATGGAAAATGTTTGATATTCCACACAGAAAAGGTAAATCACAGTCTTATAATTATAAATAAATCAGCTAACCACTGTTATATATTTCTAACAAATATTAGTAATAGCTATACATTTATACAGCATTTAGCAAGCGGGAGTACTATTTTAATTTGATACTTCAAGGACCCTTTGAAGTACACACTATCATCAAAACCTATGAGCCAGGTGTTTTGATCATACCAGAGTGTAGATTTTCATATAACTTTATCCCCATTATCATCTTGCTAACAGTAAGACATACCAATCATAAAAATGTAGTCTGATTTCAGAGAACATAAAATGTGGAAAAAAAAAAAAGTTTGCAGCTCGGGATCAAATCAAATAGCGTTTGTTTGGGTTTTTTTTAAGATTTATTTATTTCTCTCCCCTTCCCCCCCATTGTCTACTCTCTATGTCCATATGCTGTGTATTCTTCTCTGTCTGCTTGTCTTCTCATTAGTTGGCTCCAGGAACAGATTCTGGGACCTTCCAGAGTGGGAGAGAGGCACTCACTCTCTTACATCACCTCAGATCCCTAGTCTGCTATTGTTTCTACTCCGTGTCTCTTTTTGTTTCATTATCTTGGTGTGCCAGCTCTCTGAGTGGGCCAGCACTCCTGCACAGGCCAGCACTCCTGTGCAGGCAGCACTCCACGAGGGCCAGCTCTCTGCTCGGGCCAGCTCGCCACACAGGCCAGTTTGCCTTCACCAGGAGGTCTCAGGTGTTGTACCCTGGACTCCTACATGGTAGACGGGAGCCTAATCACTTGAGCCACATCCACTTCCCTGAAACAAGGTTTTAATATCCAATTTTAGACATGAGGAAACTGAGGAATAAAGAAGTTAAGTGACCTTTCAAGGTTATATGACTACTAGATATCTTACCACCACTCTCCACTCTGATGAGAAACCAATATGATGTCTATGACACATTAAAGAGAGTATACATTATAAAAATCAATACTAATTCATAAAACTATTCTGAAATATTTAGAATATAGTTTCTATTGTGTAAAACCTTTTACATTTGAGGTATATCCAAATGAGGAATAAAAGAACTATCATTATGACAACAATTTACAAGAGTATACGGTATCATTCATCTGTCAATTGCAGGGAACTTGAGAATTAGCTAATGGCTTTAGAATGATTATCAATTATTATTCTCCCCTTCTTATAAAGGTGCTATGAGTGCTAAGTTCATGTGTCAAGTTGGCCAGCTTATGGTGTCCAGTTGTTTGGTCTAGCAAGCATTGGTCTGAGTGTTACTTAGGATATTTCATGGATTTAAAGCATCAAAAAGTTGACTGTATCTACGGTGATTTACATCTACAATCAACTGAGGAGACTGCCTTCAACAATGAGAAAATCTCATCCAATCAGCTGAAGGCCTTAAAAGGAAAAGTAATGACTTCATCAAAGAAACACTTTCCATCTCTACTCTAGCCAGCCAGCCAGCTTCTACTGGAGAATTCATCAAAAACCTTCATCAGAGTTACCAGTTTGCAGCCTGCCTTACGATATTCAGAATTACCCATCCCCACAGTCACATGAGCCAATTCATATCATAAATCTCGTAATATTTACATTATATATATCTCTCTTGTTGGTTCTGTTTCCCTAGACAACCCTGACTAATACAGTGACCAAAAGATCTTCATATTCTAGAGTCCCTAGGCACTCAAATGCGGATGTCAAATCACCATTTATCTATACCTATAATCTGAAATTTTAAATCCAGTATCTAAAAATATTTAACTTTAATTTTTAACTTTATCATTCACATGGAAAATTTAAGGAAAATGTAAGGGTGATAGGAAATTAAGATTAATCAGTTTTAGGAGCTAATATGTAAATTTCCTCTCAACTGATTCTTGACAATGACTTTATTCTCTAGAACTGTATTTAGGAATTTAGTTCCATTCTAGTTCTATTTAGTATGGTCTCACTGGCATATTTACCCAGATTATCTCCACTGTGATTCAGGCTTCCCTGTTTTCAGTCAGCCCATGCTTGGAACACATGAGGTTTTCAACTAATAATTACAGAAAATGATAGAACTAGAAAAACATCATTTCACAAACAAACCCTATCGATACATTGATTTGGGCAAAGATAATCAATTTGGTGTTTAAACAATTAGGTGAATAGCTGATGGGTACTTGGGCATTTGTACTGTATCAAAGGGACTTAACAAAGATTACTACCTAAATATAAGGAGTAAAATGTATAAGATCAAATGTTGCTACTCTAATCCAGTGACAATCTTGGCATCACTAATTGTGAATTAAGCAGAGAGATAATGTATGTCTTTTAATATGCTGCAATCTGGGGCATACAACATCTATAATTATTCAGTAAATATAAGAGATGAAACAAGCCACTACCGTGAAGAGGCAACCAGACAAATCCAGAAGACGGGACTCTTCAACAAAACAGTATCATTAAAAAACAAAAGAGGGAAGCAGATATGGCTCAACCAGTTGGATGCCCACTTACCACATGGGAGGTCCCGGGTTTGATTCCCGGTGCCTCCTGGAGAAGGCAAGCAAACAATGAGCAGATAGATGAGAGAACCAGCTGGGGAAAGGAAGGATAAATTAAAATTAAAATAAATCTTTAAAAAAAAACCATGATTAGACTAGTCCTAGGTTAGAAGCGATTTAAGATGGTCACTGCCTTTATTTGCCCAAAGAACAAAAGGTAATGGCCACCAGAGGTTCTGAGGGGAGGGAAAGGAAATAATTGGTGTAATATCCCCATATTACATTTTCAGGACATTGGAATTGTCCTACATGACAGTGCAATGATGGATACAGGCCATTATTTTTATAACCTACAAAACTGTGCAGGACAGTGTAAACTCTAATGTAAACTATAGTCCGCGGTTAGTACCAATGCTTCAATAGGTGTTCATTAATTATAACAAATGTATTACACTAATGAAAGATGTTGTTAATATGAGAAAATGGGGGAGGGGAAGAGGTGGAACATATGGGAATCCCTCATTTTATTTATTTATTTATTTCTCTCCCCTTCCCCCCTACCTCCGAGTTGTCTGCTCTCTGTGTCCATTTGCTGTGTGTTCTTCTGTGACTGCTTCTATCCTTATCAGCAGCACCAGGAATCTGTGTTTCTTCTTGTTGTGTCATCTTGTTGTGTCAGCTCTCCTATGTGTGGCGCCATTCTTGGGCAGGCTGCATTTTCTTTTGCACTGGGCAGCTCTTCTTACGGGGAGCACTCCTTGCAGGTGGGGCTCCCCTATGCAGGGGATACCTCTGCGTGGCACGGCACTCCTTGCACCATCAGCACTGCACATGGGCCAGCTCACCACACAGGTCAAGAAGGCCCGGGGTTTGAACCGCAGACCTCCCATGTGGTAGGCGGATGCCCTATCCATTGGGCCTAGTCCGCTTCCCCCCCATATTTAAAGCTTCTTTAAAAAATAAAAAAAATTAATTTAGAGGAAAAAAGAGATTTAAGGGACATAAGTAGATGGAATACATGATCCTACACTGAATACTGGTTTGGACAAACCAACTGTAAAGGAAATTTGGGGTTAATCAGCTAAGCTGGAAAAAATAAGTGTTCAGAAAGGTAAACTCTAAATGGTGGGAATTGAACCTTTTATATCTATGTTATATAATAAATAATGCAGCTGGACTGCTTCTATAGTAATAAAAGGTTATTGTTTTAAAGGAGGAAAATGGAAGGAAAGGCTACAAAAGAATACAGAAAGGAGAAAAGAAAAAAGAAAGGAAGGGAGAAGGATGGGAGGGAAGGAGGAAAGGGAATAATTAAAATGAAAAGAAGGGAAAAGAAGGGAAGTGGAGAGAAAGAAAAAAAAAAAGGAAGAAAGAGCAGACAAGTCTTCAGAAACAGAAAGACCTGGGTTCAAATCTTGAATGTACTGTATATTAACAAAAGCTATGTCACCATTGGCAAGTTAAAATAAATAAGTAAATCTTAAAAAAAAAAAAAACTCAGTCTCTACAGCATATCACCTGTATTATAAAAATGTTTATAAGGATTAGATGAGATAATGAAGTAAAATACCCAATATACACCACCCAACACACTAAGCGTTCATTCAATATTATCTGTCTTCTTTCTCTTCCATCCACAGCTAACAGGAGGTAGGAAAGCACACCCAGGTCTCCTCTCCTGAGTGCTTCTGGAAAGTACAGAGTGGGAGAGAAGTGACAGCATAACTGTTACCATACCACCTTGGGCAACCAGAGCACTTAGCCTCTAGTCATCCTCATTAGATCAACCAAGAGCAATCTCTATAAAGGTAGAGCAGAAAAGGTGAATAAAAATAGTACCTACTCTAGACATTATATATTTTTACTTAGTTAAAAAAATAAGTGTTTGGTCTACATTCAGCTAAATCATCCAAGTCATAGTCATGACTTTCTGGCCACAAACAAAGCATTTCACAAAATCCTTAACTTCTGCTTTCTCTTGACTTCTTTAAAGCGTCAATCAGAATCCAACATGGTGAGAGCAAACAACGAGGAGGTGAGGAGAAATAAAGAAAATAATCTCTAAAAAAAAGGTTAATAAATTAGCCCCCAATAATATTCTGTCCTACTTTCTGTCCTATTATACATGTCCCAGATGTTAGAAACATAGACAATAAAACCGTCTTAGCACAATGAGAAAAAAGAAAGAAATGAGACTGTATATATGCCTTAGAAGTCTTCCAGAAAATCTGGTTAGCCAAAAATAAAAAGTGTGCAACACTCCATAGAAAAACAGCAAAGGGAGATAGCAGAACTCATTTCAAATGCTCAATCCCTAACTTCCTTAAAAATCGGTAACTGAAAAAAGAGAACAGAGGAAAAATAACTTCAATTCTGGGAGCAGAAGCAGAACAGAGAGGAGGCAGAGGTTCCATCTCAAGGGTCTTATGATCAGCAATTACTTAGCTTTCCAAACTTATTCCCTCTGTGTTCCAGGCCCTTGATGAATTCTTGAAATTGTCAAGGTTATCTTCACCTAGAATTTTGCACATGTTAATACCACTGCCTGGATAGGACTTAATCCTTCTTTTCCCTTTAGGTTTAACCTCTTCAAGGAAAACTTTCCTAATGGCCTTGTATTAGTCAGCCAAAGGGGTGCTGATACAAAATACCAGAAATTGGTTGGTTTTTATAAAGGGTATTTATTTGGGGTAGAAGCTTACAGTTACCAGGCCGTAAAGCATAACTTACTTCCCTCACCAAAGTCTATTTCCATGTATTAAAGCAAGATGGCTGCCGACGTCTGCCAGGGTTTGGGCTCCCTGGGTTCCACTCTTCCCTGGTCTTGTTTCTCCATGGGCTCAGGTCCTCTGTTTTCTCCACGAGATCAGCTGTAGACTATGAGGCTCTCTAGGCTTTGCCTCTCTCCACAAGGTCAGCTGTAGACTCTTAAGCAGACAGCTCTGTCTCTCTCCCCGGGGTTTCTGCCGTGTCTAAGGAGCCATTTCTATTCCTCTGTGTTCTTCTCCTGGCTCAGGTCCTCTCTTCCCGGGGCTTGCTTCTCTTTCCTCTGTGTGCTTACTTCCTGGGACTCCAGTTCAAGACTCCAGCATCAAGCTCCAAATCAAAACTCCAACATCAAAACCTTCAGCATCAAAAACCTCCAAGTCTGCCCTTTGCCATGCCTTTTATCTGTAAGTCCCTACCCACCAAGGGGTGGGTACTCAATGCCCTACTGATGTGGCCCAATCAAAGCCCTAATCATAATTTAATCATGCCCAGGTACAAACCAGTTTACAAATACAATCCAATCTCTATTTTTGGAATTCATAACCATATCAAACTGCTAAAGGCCTTATCTTTTCATTCTTTAATGAAAAGGAAGTAAAAATAAGGTTACAAATTTACTGAGTACCTAAAATACACTGGGCAACTCTTCACAAAGATTTCATTTTCCTCACAATAAACCTGAGAGATAGCTATTCTTCTTATAGATAAGGAAATAAGCTCAGAGATTAAATAGCTGGTCTAAGTCACATAGGTAGCAAATAACAAAGCAAGATTCAAGCCCACATTTGTGTAATTTCAAACTCACAATCTTTCAGTTACACTATATTGCCTCTCTGTTTAAAGGAAAACTGTATTACTAGAAGGAAATGCTTAATTAAATACAGAACTATAAAAAGGACCATGGTTTACACAAAGATCTATAAATTGTCAATCTGGAAAATTAACTCTATATTCAGTACTCTCATTTGTTATCAGTATTTCTTTTATATTAGCAATCCACTAACAAGGATCATGCTAGATTAAAGGAACAATAGCTATTCTTCCATAGACTCAAAGAGTTTATATTTAAAACACTTCTATTCTCTTCTGTGCTTCATACGTTTGGGATAATAAGTAAATCAAATAGTTGAATTACAGACTTTCTGAATTTACCCTAAGCTTATAAATACTCAGGAATGTCAATTTGGTTTTTGTTTGTTTGTTTTTAATGAAGAGAAAAGATTTTTTAACATTCTCCAAATAAGTTTAATAAACTGAAACAGTAATTAGGCAAAGTTAATTTGAAAAAGTGATTTACACATTTTCTGGAAAGATATATTTGACCTTAGGTTCTTGTTGTTGACACACGTCTATCTTTCCCAAACAGGACTATAAAAAACCAGAGGGAAGAGTCTTTAACCTATACATATCCATAATACCTGCATATGTTAGGTATGTAAATATTTTTTAAACATGCCAATTATTAGTAAAAAACGGAGCAGTTTTCTTTTATATTCCTTGCATTAGCTTTAAAATATGTCTGCAAATTCTTTGACACCCCTGCCATTAAAGAGTGGAGTTTAATTTCCTTCACTTTGAGAGTGGCTTGGCCTTAGTAACTTCCTTCTAAGAAGAGAATAAAGTAATAGTGATAGTGTACGGTGTCCAAGATTAGGTCATAAAAGGCACTGCATCTTCCTTCTTGCTCTCTCTTTTGAATTTGGATCATTCACTCTGGGGGGAACTAGCAACCATGTCATGAAAACAATCAAACACCTCTATGAAAAAGTGTGTGGCTCGGAACTAGGGCCTATTGCCAACAAAGTGAGGAAGTGAGATCTACTGGCAACAGCCATATGAGTGAGCATCCTCATCCCAGACAAGCCTTCAGATGACTGCAACCAGACCAACTTCTTAGTTGCAATGTATGAGAGACCCTGAGCCAAAACAACTTTCCTAACCAACTCCTGAATTTCTGACCCACAAAACTGAGATAATAAACATTCATTGTTTTAAGCCATCAGATTTTGGAGTAGTTATACAGTAATAGATATGGAATTAAGGACTCTCTCAGTTATTAAATTTTTCATACTGTTTCCTATGAATATCTGCTTCAACTTTTTTCCTTTCCTAACACTCATCAGAATCTTGAGGGATTAAGGAAGCTATTTAGAAAGGGTCCCCCAGGTGATCCAATCATACTCCCTTCCTGATTTGATAATCGCTGATAAAGAACATTATTATCTGAAAATAAATGAAGCACACTTTAGCTGTTGGGTACGGTAGGAAAAATGCAAGGCTGTTGACAGACTTAACTGGTATGACTTGTCTACACCTCAAAGGAATTGCCCCTACTCTCTTTTTCACATGAGTCCAATAAGCAGGCTTTTAAAAGCTGTACCTTATTTACACAAGAGTAGGGCCAAGAGCCCTACCCTGAATTTTTATAGAAACTCCAGCCTAATTGCCTCTGATAAGACACATTTTCAGAGTTTTGTTAGATGTCAAGTTATGAAACAAGTTAAATTACTACCTCTTCCACCAGATACCCTCCCTAACCAAAAAAAAAAAAAAAAAATACAAGACAATACCCCAAAAAATAACTAAAAACAGGGAGTTCAAAGTTTTTCTGGTGGTTGATTTTTTGGACTGTTTTGTTTTATTTTGTTTTTTCATTAGGAAAAGTAAATAACTTCCTCTGTACACACGCCATATTCAAGTTCTGCTTTTCATAGAGCTGGCAGGTTTACTTGTGGCTGAACAATATGACCAAAGTGATCACAGAAAGGCAGATGGCAGGCTTTTTGTTTTATGCCATGGTAACATTCAGCTCCCTCCAACCCAACCCAGCTCCCCTTCCCCCAAAAAGAAGCAAAGCAAAACACCTAAGAGTGAAGTTAATCCTCAGGCAAAATTCACTAAGAGGAGGAAGAGAAGAAACGAGTAGAAGGATGACACGAGACAAAGCGCTGAGCTCCAACAGATATAAAATTGTGCTCTAATACATGGATTTCACTTCTCTGACCTAATCAAAGCTTTCTAAAAGTAGCTTTAAACTTTTGACTTGAAAAAAGTGAATGAAAACAACAAAAAATGACAAATCTTATGGTTATAGCACTTACCCTCTAAACCTCAAGAAAAATCCATCCTCTTGTTCAAATTCTAAATCCAAGTTAAAGATTCTGCCCTCACTTTAAAGAAGTACCATTTATCAATTCTTTATCTGAGGCACTGCTTCAAGCAGAGTATTGAACCTCACTTAAAATTATTATTGTTATTTACTTTCTCTTTTTAAGCATTTATTTATATTGTGAAAACAAAGCATGCTCAGTTCAGAAATTTCAGACTTCAAAAAAGTTATACCCTCCCACATCAGACCTTAGTTGCATTAGCTGGACCTAATGGTCATCAACAGTTTCTTACATATCCACTCAATCAGAAATTATTTACTTTTCACATTGTTGCACTGTTTCCTACTGAAGGAAGAAACAGTAAGCCTGCTTTGTATTTATTTGTATCCCACCTATTTAATTTAATGGTGACTACAAAGTATCTGGTATTCATTTATTCTCTGAATTTAAAAACTGAATAAACAATGTTTGCTTGTTTGCATACATTTCATGTCAATTAAATAAATATACAAAAACCATGTCATATTGCCAACAAGATAACTGGAATTTTTAAAAAGCCATATACTTAAACACAACAAATAAAGCGTACATGACATCTTGCCAACATGACACTGCAAATCTAGAGGCAAATTATCTGGTAATTTAAGCTGTCCTCACTTGAAGCCTATTCACTTTTTTTTTTAAGGAGGTACCAGAGAGTAAACCCGGGATTTCGTGTGTGTGAAGTAGACACCCAACCACTGAGCTATACCCACTCTGTGAAGAGAAATATTATGTTTGTTTGTTTTTTAGGAGGTACCAGGGATTGAACCTTTTTTTATTTCTGGTAGGGGACGCCTGAAACCGGAAACCACATCCACTCTCCCTATTCACATTAGAAACCACACTAACAAGCGTGTGTATCTGACTTCCACAGACCAGAAACAAATTAGAACAGGGATAGTAACAAGTATGTTATATGACAGCTAGTTAATCTCTTTGAAAAGCCTAATAATGAAGAAATACAAATTATAAAATGCAGATATAAATACTCAAAAAAGTAGAGTCAAATGGGTTTTTAGTATATAGATGAACAGACTTACTATGTTTAAAACCTTTGAGGGCAGTCTAGTACCATGTAATTGTTGATTTTTATAAAGATATGATGGTAATATGGCAAGAGTGATTAAAAGTTCAGGTTCTAACTAGTATCTAACTTGCCATCTTATTAGGAAATAAGGCAATTTATGCACAATGTTTAGCTTGGTACCAGGTTTCTGGAAAAACCATCAACACTACCACCACAACAAAGAGTTATCAAGAGAATGTTAGCTTTTGATGCATATTCTCCATGAGGACAAGAAAATGAATTTAAATATTATCATCCAAAGGCTTATCATTAAAAAGTTCTTGACATTTAATGGGCTTAACTACAATTATCTGGAAATTTAATTATATGAATTTTTCTCATACTCTAAGAATAGCAAATTACAAATGTTTTTTTTAAATGGAAGGAAGGAAGGCAGTTATGACAGGAAAAGCAAATTCAGAAAACTGAGATTAATATTTGATTATATCTGCTCAGTAAGATAAAGAAAACAAATCATTCAGCTTAGAGGGATTTTTGTTTTTATTTTTGTTTTTAATTCAGGTTCCCCCACGCCCCCAATAAAAAGTTAGCATCTAAAGACTGGCACTAAATCAGTTATATTGGAAGTGACATATGACTTGACATTTCCCATATGATAAATTATCCAAGTAAATATACTGTACATTGTAGTCAAGATAGTATTCAATAATTGATTTGTACAAAATATACACAAAAATAAAAAAATAAATTCTCACAGAGAAAATGTAGTTGAGGTTAAAAAAATATATTTTATAGGGAAAAAAAGTGCTATTTCAAATGTCAAAGCAATAAAAGAGTGGCCAGGGGGAATATTTAAGAGCAACTTACGATAAAACAGAAAAGAAACTTAATTGAGCATGTTTCTGTACCCCCTTCATCCTCTGAAAATTGTATGAACTGCCAATCGTCAATCACTTATTTTTCTCCTTGTATCAAACTTTGGATAGAAGCCAATGACCAGAGGCCCTGAATGACAGTGGAATAAAGATGTAAGGACTGGTTTTTAAATCATGTTTAACATGACCATAATTTTAAATGTGCTACACTTGTCTGACAAAGCACTTTTTGCTAAGTTTGAACACAATGTGGAAAAGACCTGTTCTATATTTGAAGATTTTTCCATCTATAATTATGCAAATATCCATGTACTATAAAAAGTGAAAGGCTGTTGTAATACTAGCACATTAAATCTTTTTAAAAAAATCTTGTTAATGAGTTCTGATGTTTTATTTTAATTTTTCTAATTTGCTCTGCCAGTGTCAAAAAAATGTTTCGGTATACATACATGACATCAAACCTTCACAGTCTTACATTTACAGTCAATTGTTTTTCAACAAAGATGTCAAGACAATTTGATGGGGAAGGGATAGTTTTTTAATAAATGGTGCCACAAAAATTCCATGTTCACATGCAAAAAAAATGAATTTATAGACTCTTACCTCATACCCTACACACAAAAAAAACTAATTTAAAATGGATCGTATTTAAGAGGTAAAACTATGAAACACTTAGAAGAAAACATAGAACATCATTATGATCTTGGGCTTAACAAAGAGTTCTCAGACATGACAACAAAAGCATGATCATAAAGGAAAAAACTGATCAACTGAACTTCATCAAAATTAAAATATTTTGCCCTACAAAAAATACAACTAAAAATAAAAAGACAAGCCAGAGACTGGAAGAAAACATCTAAAAGACTTGTATTCAAAATATATAAAGAATTTATACAACTCAATGAAACAAGCAACCCAGTTTAAAATAGGCAAAAGATATGAATTGACATTTCTCTAAACAAGATCTACCAATGTCTAAAAAGCTCATGAAAGGGTGTTCAACATCATCAGTCATTAGGAAATGCAAAGCCAAACCATACTGAGATGCCACTTCACATTCACTATGTCAGCAGTAATTTTAAAAAAGGTTTTTTTTTTTAAAGAAAAATGTTTTAGTTTGCTCAAGGCTGTCAATGAAAAATACCAGAAATGAGATGGCTTTTGCAATAGGGATTATTAGGGTAGAAGCTTACAGTTCCAAGGCTGTGAAAATGTCCAAATCAAACCATCATTAAAAGATGCTGTTTCACCAAGCTGCAGCTGTGGGCAATCAGGCATATGGCTGTGTCATCTAAAGGTACTTTCTCTCAGAGTTCAGTTGTGAGCAATCAACCATATGGCTCATCTCCCCACAGGCCTCATCTCTTCAGCTTCAGGCTACTCCGCTGATTCTAGCCTCTAGCCTCTGCTCTCTCAGCCTCTTGGGAATTCTGTCTTTCCTGCACCTGTAGGCAATCCTGGGGTCCTCTCTCACAAGGCAGGGTAAAATGGCAGCTCTCTTTTTCTGTGAGTCTCTTCATGTTTCTCCAGTTTATACAGGACTCCAGCAAGAGGATCAAAAACCACCCTGGGTCACACCTCACCAAAGTACTCTATTTAAAGGCCCCAACTGAATTCAATTCAATCAAAGGGTTACACACACAAACCAGAATACATTAACTCCAAGAACACGATCTTTTCTGGGGTTACAAAAAAGCTTCAAACAAATCTTATTTTCTGGTGCAGCTACTGTGTAAAACAGTATGGAAGTTTCTTAAAAGTTAAACATAAAATTACCATATGGCCTACCAATTTCACTCCTAGGTATACACCCAAAAGAATTTAAAGCAAGGACCTGTACATCAGACATCTGTACACCAATGTTCACCACAGCATTATTCATGATAGCCAAAAAGTGGAAGCAATTAAAGTGCCTATCAATAGATGAACAGATAAGCAAAAAATATGTGGTATATACATACAATGGACTATTATTCAGCTGCAAAAAATAATGAAGTATAGATGAAAACATTATGCTCATTGAAAGAAGCCAGTCACAAAAGACAATGCACTTCATGTTACATTCATATGACATGTAGACAGAAAGCAGATCAGTGGTTTCACAGGGTTGAGAGTATGGATTAACAGGCACAAGAAAACTTTTAGGGGAAATGGAAACATTCTAAAACTGGATTGTGGTGGTGATGTTTGCACCTATAAATTTGCATCTATAAATTTGCTAGCAATCACTTAATTGTATACTCAATGGGTCAATGTTATGGTAAGTAGATTACATTTCAATAAAGCTGTTTAAAACAAAAATATATGTACAAAATATTATGTTCCAAGTAACATGAAAGGATTCACTTCTCTCTGTGTAATGCTACATTTTTGAAATACTGTAGAATTCCAAATGTAATCCTCATAAAAAGCTAACAGGTAGGTTTCTCTTATTATCTTGACAGACCTGAAACTGAGACAGAGAGATTAAGTAATATTGTTATTCAGCTGGTAAATTGCAGAACCAAGGTCAGAACTCTAGTTTATCTGACATCATATAAAAATAGGCACTTCACATGTTCACAAAATAGAATAGCACTTTCTATATGGGTCATTTTTATTTTTTTTTTCAGTTCTCAGGTTTTCAAAGGGAAATAAATTCTTCATATCATCAAAGAGATAAGAAATACCTGAATAGATTTGTAGAACAAACACTTCATCAGGGTCCAAAGCCCAGGGTTGAAAACCTCATGCAGAACTGAGGGAACTGAATTAGATGATTTCTAAAGTTCCCTTTCAATTTTGTTCCACAAAATGAAATGCCTTCCATAGAAAATTGAAACATCTTTTACCACTGATTTTCTGTAGCTTCTGTAATATAGCCACTACAGCAATCATTTGCTCCCTCCTAATTTTTTATGTGCTTTACTGAGTATGAGGAGAGGGTATGTTCTCCTATCTGGCCCTCTTTTTCCAGCAGGCATTCATAGAAAATGTCTATTCTTTAGAAATAAAGTGACAATGACAGAATCCAACTGAAGTGATGTACTCTAAACTGACCTGAGATTGAAATGGAAATATAAGTATGGGCTATGGGAATGTGTGTGTATATATAAATATATATATGGAAAGTCTAGACTCTAGAATAAGTATAGAGAAAACAAAAACAAATATACTTTTATACAAAGACCACCACAATAGGAATGTCTCCAGCCTAAAAGTAAAAAGGTACAAAATGAAATCTATTTCCTCTATACCTCTTGAGTTTCATTTATATCATATAATTATCTCCAAAAAAGTTGCAAAAAGATACGTTCTTCTCAAATAAGGTATCCCCGAAATTATAAGAATCAAGGAATGCTCTATTATGATTACTAAGTATTTGGTGATGGAAAGAGTTAATGCTGCTTTCCTTATTACCACAGGGAAAAAAAAGAGATTACCATTTCCTTGTGCCTCTAAATGCTTCCATTTCAGAGCAGAAAACATTTTTTCCTGTTGCCTAATTTTTGAGAAGCTGTGTTACCTCACTAAAAATTCAAGAATAATTCAAAGCCAAGAGAAAATGCTGAATTTAAACATAATGAAACATACTACATCATTAAGTAATAGACAACAGTAGTTGTTAGAAGGACACATTCTGAAAATATTAAAATTAATCAAAGAAGAGAAGGCTCAACCTATAATTTGTGGGTCACAGTATGAATAAGATAAAAGAAGCTATTAAAATGAAGAACCAAGGGAAACGGACTTTGGCCCAGTGGTTAGGGCGTCCGTCTACCACATGGGAGGTCCGCGGTTCAAGCCCCGGGCCTCCTTGACCCGTGTGGAGCTGGCCCATGCGCAGTGCTGATGCGCGCAAGGAGTGCCGTGCCACACAGGGGTGTCCCCCGCGTAGGGGAGCCCCACGCGCAAGGAGTGCACCCATAAGGAGAGCCGCCCAGCGCGAAGAAGGGAGCAGCCTGTTGAGGAATGGTGCCGCCCACACTTCCCGTGCCGCTGATGACAACAGAAGCGGACAAAGAAACAAGACGCAGCAAAAAGACACAGAAAACAGACAACCGGGGGAGGGGAGGGGAATTAAATAAATAAAAATAAATCTTTAAAAAAAAAAAAATAAAATAAAATAAAATAAAATGAAGAACCAAAGAATTAGACATGACCCTATATCTTAAGCAGCTCAAAGGGACCAGTCCTTAACTTTCTAGCTGCTCTAAGCAGATGTTTGCTTCCTGTGTCCTGAAGGCAAGCAATCAATCAAACCACTGAGTCAGTTCTACTCAGAGAAGTCTGGGAGAATGCAGACCGGATATGACAGCATGCTGTGTAATGAATGACACACCCTGTTTCTGAGCATAGACCTGAAGCATTAAGACAATGTGAATAAAAATCATTTATGGGGAGTTAATGAATGCAGTTTTTCCCTACTCCCCTTGATTATAAAGAGAAAAGAACAACTTTCAAAGGACAATGCATGTAGCAATTCCTTAAAAAGGCAGGTAAACTGTAAAACAGACTTACTCTTAGTGCTTTCCCACATTTTTAAATAGACTTCAAAACAGTAGATAATTTTAATCAACTATTCAATACTACTACATGTACATGCACCCCCAAAAAATAAACACCATGCACAAAAAACAATAGTGACTGAAAGAAGGGTGTCTTTCTTTTTAATCTTATTCATATAGATTTATAATTCTCAGCTGGTCAATAATACTACACAACAATACTGCTGGAGTCTAGAATTCTGATTCTGCCTTACTATGCCAATTTAGTGAAATAATTGGGTCATGTTTGTACTTACTAGCATTTACTAATAATCTACAACCTTTAAAAATATATTATTTATCTTTGCATGTATTTGAGACCTATTACCTCAACTAGACTATAAGCTATTTGAGGGCAAGAATCATGCCTTATACTTTCTAGTATAGAGTTAAGATTGTGACCTTGGCAAGTTACACTCCTTATGCCTCCGTTTTCTCAACTGCAAAATGGGGGTAAGAATATAGTTATTGTAAAGATAATATAAGTAATAAATTCTGAGTGCCTAGAAAAGTGTCTGGCGCATAGTAAGAACTATACCAGAGTAAATATTGAGCAACAAATGAAAAATGAGTTATCACAGAGGAAGAGTTTTTTTTGGGAATTTACCTTAAAAACAACAGTAACCAGATATAAGCGGCTGTTGACACCCAGTCTGAACTCAAAAGTAGCTCTCCCTCAATACTTTGAAGTAGCAAATGTCAGATAAAATTTAAAAAGAATAATACATTCTATTGTGTGTAAAATTACTGTGTTCAAATGTCTTCTGCTCCTATTTAATAAAATGTTTTCCACCACTTCAAAGTTAAAATTACCAACCTTGTTCAATAAAGGTGATTAAAAGTGTCTTTTAAAAAAAGTCAATCAGCTTACAGAAGCTGGTCATAATATAAGAGAAACCCCCCAAAAGGGGAAAGGAATGGTTCTAAGAGATTACTGTTTCATACTGTGCATTTCTAATAGGTTATCATACACAAAATACACATATTTTCTTAATAAAGATCTTGTTAAAACTGTTAAAACTTATGTCAAGTCGAAACATCTTTGCAAAACAAATGCCCAAATAAAAAACCTAAGAGACAATCTCCACAATTTACCTAGCCACTCATTTACAGAAACATTTGCCATTCGTCCACTAAACCAGCTCTCTCTACAAACTCTTATTTACTGAAAATATGGTCTGTAAACCAAGTTATATTTTATAAACTTTGTTTCTCTAAGGCAGGGCTTCTCAACCAGAACTATTGACATTTGGGGCAAAATAATTATTTCTTATGGAAGGCTGTCCTATGCATTGTTGAACTTTTACCTGTTCTCTGGTCTCTACTCACTAAATACCAGTAACACACCCACACTCACATACACACACACACACCACACACATCCCAGGCTATGACAACCAAAAATGTCTCCAGACATTGCCACATGTCTCAAAACTGTTCTTGCCTGAGAACCACTGCTCTAAAGATTGAAGTTCTGAAAGTATTTCAGACTTTCAGCTCTCCTCTTTACTCATAATTTAATAAATATTAGCTACCTCTCCTTCCAATAGTTTTCAAATTTTATACCCAAGACCTACAGTGCCCAGAAAATCTCTAGGAGCAACCGTGAGGGTGATAGGAAGACTAAGTAGGGGAGGCTACTCCCTTTAACCAGAGGAGGTCTACTTTCATTTTCTGGAGTTCTCAGCAATTTCCTTTGTGGGGGGAGAAGTTGAAAATCCTAACCTAGATAAACATTTCATAATACCAAATTTCATATGGCATTGAAAAAGAAAACTCAATTTTTTTTTTTAATCAAGGCCAATTTTGGAAAAACTGACAATTGAAGAGCACTTGGGGGAGAGAGAGACAGAACAGGGAAGCTGGAGCTAGAAGGCAAGTTGAACAGATAACATATCTGTAATTCTTCAGCCCAAAGGAATGGAAATGGAGTTATTAGAAATATTACAGTACTTTCTACTTTACTTAAACAAACATTAGATGTTCAAAGATGTGAATTATAAAAGCCTATGTCCGAATTACATTCTCAGGGAAAATTAATGAGTGAAATTAACCCCGTACACATTATGTTTTAAACTTCTAGAAATCGATTTGTTTCTTAAGTTGAAAACAGAGGACATTCTTGCTCTTCCTTGCTTTTGAAGATTTCCTAATTTTACCATTTTAAACAGGATAGTAAAGTGTATAACATTTGAAGCTTCTGTATCAGGAGATCTCAAATTTTAATGTGAACCCAAATTAAATTTGTATTTATTTGCTTATTAAATTGCAATTCCTAGACACAGTTGCCAGAGACTTTGGTTAGTAGAGAGACAGGGTAGGAAGAGATCAGAGATCTGCATTTTTCACAAGCACTCCAGGGGATTCTTATCTTATGCAGATGATTAGAAGACTGATTTTTGAAAAACACTGGCCAACATGCTGAATTTGGCACCAATGCGGCACTTTTACCATGAAATTCTAGTATACTCTATTTATCCACAGAATATCCCATTCTCGGCTCTGGTCAACTCACTTGAGGCCTAAAGATACATTTTAAATACTATATAATTAAAATGTTCCACAGTAGTGTATGAGCAAAGAAATGGAAAGCAAATATTATAGATTCATGTTATAATGAATAGCTAGACTAGAAAATCTGACAAATCTGTTATCATTAATCATTCCTTTATGCAAAAACTATACTTATCCTGCTTCTAAGAATAGTATAGTCAGTTTCAGTTCATGAATCAGTCTTATTGATTCATTATCTTCATTTTCTTCCTGGGCACACATTAAGAAGACTGCTAGGACATAAACACGGATGATTTCCCATGTCATTTTTGACATCCAATCATTATTACTGTATTCCTACTACAGACTTCATTTCTGAAGACCTGAAGATATTATTTAAGCAAAGGGCCATGGCAATTTCATCTTTTCCATTTTTGACAGAAGCATAGTCAAAGCAGACAACATCATTTTCTTTTTAACTTAATGTGCCTCCCAAAATACTAGAGTTTTTCACCTCTGACATTGGTGTTATAAGACAGATGCATAATCCCATACTTTTTTCCCTTATACCAGGCAAAATGCTGATAACAACTAATGTTTACACACTTCATCTAACATTCAAAACCCATGAAATTGAAATTTTCATGAGTCTTAGGCTGGTGGACGCATTCCTTCATTGATTTTTTTTCAGCAGTTAACAACAGGAGTCATTTCCATGGATTCCATGCTCCTTTGAGAACTCACATGCTCCTCTGAAAAGTCTCAGGGTGCCCTTTGTCTTCAAGGCATAAAATACTATAAATCAAAACAAGGCACTTTAACAATGACTTAGTCCTAGAGCCAAGTTTAGCTATTAAATAAAGAATATCTATACCCAAAAGCTTTCAAAGAAACCCAGAACTGACAAAACAGTATCAGGAAGAATAAAACCAAAACTGAGATGAGGTCAGTGAAAAATGTTAAAAAAAAAGGAGGGTGGGTTTTTTGTTTGTTCTTGTTTTGTTTTAAACTCTGTACAGAGTAACATGGGCAAAGCTAAGAGTACAGGGCTTGGGGCGGGGGGCAGGAGTGTAATGACAACAAATGACAAAGAGAAAGAAAAATAACTCAATTTCTTTCAGTAGAGACTAGATGGATGACTGGATTTGGAGTCTCCCAGCAAGTCACACCTGTTCTAGCCTCAGTTTTTTCATCTATAAACCAATCTATTTCACAAAATGGCTATGCGGAACACAAGGATTTTGAAAATGTACATTATGCATGTCCAAAAACTATACAAATATAAGTTTTAATCCCATAGGGAGCAAAATTCAAATCAGAAAAAATTTTAAAGGAACATTTTTAAGAAAATGAAACAAGACACATGAAAGAATTTATTCACAAAACCCCTGAAGATGATCTTATAAAATGGAAATATTGTACTGCTTTTGAAAAAGGAGTTAGGGATAGATTTCAGAAACCAGTGACCAGTAAGGCTGATGACATTCATCTTAAAAATATTGAAATCTATTATGAAACAGGTGACTTGTGAGAAGTTGAGAAAGAGGAGGTTATTGGGATCCCACACTGATTCTCTAAAATAAGTTAAAAAGAATATGAAAGAATCATATTTCAAATCCTAACCTGCTTTATTTTTTAAAAATAATAAACATGCTTATTTAAATATAAATAACTCTATTTCAAAATACAGCTTTACCAGTTACTAGGAAGACAAATTTAAGGCCTTTTTTAAAAAACAAGTACAATATTAAAACATTATTAACTGGTTAAACAGAATGAGTTAGAGTTGAGCTCATCTCTGAAGCTGAACCTGGTTGAAATGCTAGTCCAAACAGCTATGCAGATCAACTCATTAAAATGATTACTATTTACACCAGTCCAATTACTTATCAGTCAAAGGCTTCCAGTTAACTCTTTACAGAGATCAAACTATTCCCTTTTCCTTTCTCCAATAAATATAAAATAGTCTCATTCTAAGGACTTCAGAAGTATTCTTCAATATATGATATAGATCTGTAAAACAAGAGTGACAATACCTACCTTACCCACCTAACAAGGCTGTTACAATCCAATAGACATATTATGTGTCAATATGCTTTGAACAGTTATTAAGCCCTATACCAATGTTAGGCATTATTTTAAACCTATAAACTCATCAATTTCAGATGTACTAAACCAGTTATTATAAAAATTAACAACTATTTTCTTAAGAAATTTTGAGTAAAAGCATTCATATTAACTGAAGTAATACCTTAATTTTTATTTTTGTATTTCATTTATTTATTTTAATTTTATTTTCTAATTATTTTTGGGTTTTTTTGTTTTGTTTTTGATTTTGGTGTTTTGCTTTATTTTTGGGGAGGTTTTGAATTTCAAAAAAGTCAAACTGTGGCAAGGAAGGATCATTGGTGTGGTGTGTCAGTGATGAGGATATGTGTAGGGAGGGGTGTAGCTGGGGCATATACGGCATATGAATAAGTTCAAGTGGTCAAGGAGCATTGTCTCGAGGTAATAGTAACTGAAGAAGTATTGGGTTCCCATCCTGGGAAGTCCTGCTACAATTTCTAGTGGAATGGCAGGAATCCCCCGTGTGCATGAGCAGTGCTTAGTGAAGGACCATTACACCAGGCCCTTTATATTGATGGTTGTATGAATAAACCTTTTCTTATGAAACTGAAACTTAGCCTAGTATTATACATTACCTAAGAGTTACCTCCTGAAAGCCTTCTTGTTGCTCAAATGTGGCCTTTGTCTAAGCCAAACTCAGCATATAAAAGCACTACCTTTCCCCCAGCGTGGGACGTGACTTCCAGGTCAAACCTTCCTGGCACCAAGGGATTATTACCAAGAGTCCACTAGCCGTGTATCTGGAAAAAGACCTTGACCCAAAAGGGGTAAATATTAGATACAAGTGAGTTTTTATGGCTAAGAGATTTCAAAATGAGTTGGGAGGTCATTCCAGAAGTTACGCTTATGCGTGTCTCAGGAGGATCTCACTGACTGACACAGTAAACAGTGCCTCCAACAGTGGGACTCCCGGAGACTAGAGACAGCTATACATTATAGGCAGGGCAGACAACCTCAGGAATTCCGCACCCTGTCACTGGGTCTTACTTTGGAATATATGCTCCCCAGTGTAACAAGTTAGACTCATTCATAAGGGTGCCCTATACATTGCTCTTCTACCCCTTTTATTTGAACCTATAATTAGCACCATACTTACTATCAACATGTCCCAGAGACTTAAATCTTCAGTCTGTTCATATGCTGATTGAGCCCTGAACATCAGCAGAGTTGCAACACCTACTCTCCAGTTAACTGGAATTACCCAGGACAACTAATAAAAAGATGATGATGGACAACACCCATTCTAAATAAAACAGAGGACCTACAACTGAAGCAAGATAGTTCCATCCATCTGCCCCATGGGATCCAAGTCCTCTACCAATCAGAAACAGAGCAGGCATCACCATCCCAAAATCCTCAAAATTGAGGAATGAACAAACATAAGGGGTGAAAGCAACTATGGACTAAAGTAGACTTATTATTATTTTAGCAATGGAAGAACTTGTATCATTGATAAAATGGCAGAGGCCATCAAACGTTCTGAAAGGACAGGGAGGAAAGAACAAGTATAACATGGGGCATTTGGCGGACATTAGAATTGTCCCACATGACATTGCACTGATGGTTACCGGCCATTATACATCTTGTCAAACCTATAAAATTGTATGGGGTAAAGTGTAAACTATAATGTAATGGTTAGTAGCAATGCTTCAATAAGTGTTCATCAATTGTAACAAACATACCACAGTAATGAGAGATGTTAATGGGGAAACCGTGGGAGGGGCAGGGGTTGGGATATATGGGAATCCCCTATATTTTTTATGTAACATTTATGTAATCTAAAGCTTCCTTTGAAGTAAAAAAGAAATTAAAGAAGATATACCATTTTTAAAAAGTAATGTTTAATAATGTTAGTGATTAAATAATAGAATCATGAAAGACATTTCTACAATTATATTACCCTGGTAAATTCCTCATGTGTGTAGATACCTTAATGTACACAAAGGTTTCAATTTACTGAAATGGTACAGTCCCTCACGGAACCCACAACTACATAAGGCCATAGTATGCACTCATTAAAGAATTTAGTTGTGAAACTAATAGGATGAATAAAATCCCCTTTAAGCAGTTTTCAATTCAGGATGGGAAATGAACCACATACACAAATAAGTGGAACACAACAAGTTAGAAGAAAATATGTTCCATAATGGAAATGTAAACAATGTTTAACAGAAGTTCAGAAACTGGAGAGGTTATTTCCAGCAGAAAATAGGCAAAGAGATATCAAGAAAGAGTTCAGGGAAGAAATCATATTTGTGCTGGCTTCTAAAGAATGAACGAAATTTTGAAGCATCCCTAAATAAAATACATCTCTCCCTGGAAGAAAAATGTTTCCAGTTCACTGGAAAAGAAATCTGTCTTGGTAAATGACACCAACACCCCTTCAGTATCATTCACCATTAAAGCAAAAGCCACCATTTAAATTCTCTCTACACTCACTGCTCTCATATCTAATCCCTTACCAAATCTTATCCATTTCACCTCCTAAATACCTCTCTCAACTGTCCACTTCTCTCTTCTCTACCTGCACAAATGAACATCATGTCATACCCAAACCACAATAGTTTTTGGATTGGTCTTGCTAAAACACACTAATCTGTCTTCTACACTGCAGTCAAAATGGGTTTTTCTAAAGCAAAGACACCAAGCATCACCTTTTATATCCAAACCTTGACATGGATATCTTGATAGCCTCATGTTATACCAGGTGTCCTCTCACTACCTGTGCTCAAGTCACTGGGTTTTTATTCAGAGTTCCTCAAACCTGCAATGGTTGCTAACACCGGGACCTTTGCACTTGCTATTCTCTCCATCTGGAACACCAACACCTTTTACCTAGTTAAGTCTATTCACCTTCAGAGGTTAATACAAATGTCTCTTGCTCAAGAAACCATACCCTATTAGATCAGTTACTTATATACTCTTAAGACACCATATAATTTCTTACACGGTATTTGTCAGAGTGGTAATTTTATATTTATTTTGTGTTTATTTGAATAACAATTATCTCCCTGACTAAAATGTGTCATTAGGATAGGGTCCATAAATAGTAATTTCTCCTTAGGTTAAATCTGCAAACATAGACATTTTTCTCCTAAGTCAACATGTTTCCTTTACTGTCAAAATACCTAGGGTAAAACAAAAAAACATAGCAGGCATACTGCCCTACCTGCACTACATAACCTGTGGACCAAACCCATCCCCCTTACTAACTGCCCCATATCATCTCCCACTGTATATTTAGCAAAATGACATTTTTAACCTAATATTTAGGATGATTTAGTAACTTAAGTACCTGCTAATCAAGAACCTGAGAAGTTCATTCTAAACCCCGAAAAGCTGACCTTGCTTGCCAAATATGTACCACCTTCTAAAATGGAAAGAATTGTTTTAATGGTTTATTCAGGTCAAATGAGCATTCCCAGTTTCCATTACACCATTTGTAGAAAGAAATGTGCTGTGAAATTTGTAGCCAAGGTTTATGCCTTTAAACATCAACAGTCAGTGATATATTTGGAAGAATCCAAAGTAGCATATGAAGGTTTTTCTTTTTTTACTTTTTTTAACTTTTTTTCATTGAAGTTTATTATTCATACATGAATATCCATAAACAGTAAGTGTACATACACAATATGAACTTATAAAACAAACATGCATATCATCATGCAGGGCTCTCATACATCACCCCACCACCAAACCCTTGTGTTGTTGTGAAACGATCGTTACAAACCACGAAAGAGCATCATCAACACATTACTACTAACTATCCCAATATCTTAACATTTGCTATATTTTCCCCCATCCCAACTGTTAATGACACCCTGATTAGTATTATATACTTGTCATAGTTTAAGAGAGAATATTGTCATATTTGTTCTGTTAACCACAGTCCACCTTCCTCCGTAGGGTTCATTGTAAGCTACAGTCCCATGCTGTGTACAATATGTTCAAAGTGTACACTCAATGGCTTTCATTTTCATCACAGCGTTGTGCTGTCATCACCTCAGTCAATTTTAGAACGTTTTCATTACTCCAAAAGGAAAAACTCCAACCCTCCTTACATGCCCCTATTTTTGCCCCTTAGAACTGATATAATATCTTCTTTGTCACTGCTGTAAAAATATTACATTACTGTTAACTGTCATCGGTAAGTTATATTAGTTGTAATTTTCTGAGTATCACCATATTCTTAACACTGTGTAGAAGTACATTCTAATACTATTAACCATAATCTTCATTCACCACCAAAATCAGTTATATATTCCCTAGGTTATTCTCTAGTTTCCTTTCAATTGACATTTATGTCCACAGACTACCCTTTTCAGCCATAATCACATTTATAAATGAGCAGTGTTGTTAGTTATACTCACTATAATGTGTTACCATCAACTCTATTCATTTCTATACTTTTACAATAAACCTTACTAAAAATCCTATATATATTAAGCATCAACTCCCATTCTCAACCCACATTCTCACTCCTAGGAGCCTATACTCTACAGTTTACCTACATGAGTTTACTCATCATATTTAGTTCATATTAGTAAGACCACTAAATATTTGTCCTTTTGTGTCTGGCTTATTTCACTCAACATAATATCCTCAAGGTTCATCCACGTTGTCATATGCATCCGATTTCATTTCTTCTTACAGCTCAATAGTATTCCATTGTATATAATACCAAATTTTGTTTATCCACTCATTGGTTGATAAACACTTGGGTTGTTTCCATAAGATTTTTCTTTTTATTATATTGAGTCAAATGGCTAGGTGACACTGAGGACATGTTAGCTCAAGATCATATCTTCCTGAAGATGTGAAAATACCAGATTTTAAAATGCAAAAAGGAAAGAAGACCACAATTGATTTTTTTCAAAGACCTGTCTTTCTTCAGGCCCAAAACAGAAATTGGGAATGTATTGGGTTGAACAGTGTCCCCCCAAAATTCACCTCTACCTGGAACCTCAGACTGTGACCTTATTTGGAAATAGGGTCTTTGCAGATTTTGTTAGTTAATGGTCTTGAGATAAAATCAGCCTGGATTTAGGGTGGGCCCAGAATTCAATGACTGATATCATTTTAAGAAAAGGAGAGGATACAAAGATCAGGTGAAGACAGACGTAGGAAGAGATTGGAATCATGCTGGCACCATAAGAACTAAAAATTCAAAAATGGATTCTGCCCTAGATTCTTCAAGAGGGAGACTGGCCCTAAAACCTGATTTCAGACTTCTAGCCTCCAGAACTATGGAAGAATAAATTTATGTTCTTTTAAACATCCAGTTTGTGGTACTTTATTATAGCAGCTCTAGGAAACTAATACATGAACTTTTATTATCAGCCAAGATGGAATAGGAAAGATGAGAATTAACCTCCTGCATGAAACAACAAAAAATCTTTAAAAGATAATCTGCTGTGTAAAGCAAACACAATATTATCCTGAGTAGTTTATAACATAAATAGAATTAAAATAATGGCAACAACAGCAAAAAAAGCCAGAAAGGGAGAAACTGAAGTATAATGTTATAACATTTTATACTATTCAAGAAATGGTGTAATATCACTGAAGGTAGACTGTGATAAATTAAAGCAACCACTAAAGTATTACAAAAAAATTAGAAAATGAAAACATAAAAACCACAACTTATGTAAATGAAGAGAAAAAAGAATAAAAAGGGAATAAAGAACAAATGAGACAAATAGAATACAAATAGCAAAATGGTAGATTTAAACCCCAACCTTATCAGTAATCACATTAAATATAAACAGTCTAAACACCCTGGAGTGAATGAATTCTGTACCCCAGTTTGCGTATATACTTTATCTTGGGCCACATTCTGGTGGGTGTAGACCTAGTATAAATAGGACCTCTTCAAGATGTTACTTTATTTAAGGTGTGGCCCAATTGAATCAGGTTCCAGCTTTAATCGGGATTACTGGAGTCCTTTATAATCTGAGTCAGATGGAGAAAGAAAACACATGGAGAAGCTGGAAGTCAACAAATCAAAAAGAAAAAGGAGAAGAGGCTGCCTTGTGCATTGCCATGTGAAAGAAAAGCCATGGAACCCCAAAGATCGCCAACCTACAAGATAAGAACACCAGCAGAAAACAAACCTTCTAGCTTCTGAAACTGTGAGCCAATAAATTACTGTTGTTAAGCCAAAACATGAAATAGTATTTGATTCAACAGTTAGAAAACTAAAACATACCCCAAATAAAAGACTGGATAAAAGAACAAGACCAAAATATATTCTGTCTACAAGAAACCCACATTAAATATGAAAAAACAAGTAGGTTAAAAGTAAAAGGATGAGAGAAGCAGCTGTGGCTCAATCAACTGGGCTCCTGTCTACTATATGGGAGGCCCTCAGTTCGCATCCCAGGGCCTCCTTGTGAAGGCAAGTTGGCCTGTACCCGCGGAGAGCCTATGGCCCACGCCTATGGAGAGCTAGAATAGGAAGATGACACAACAAAGGGAAATAAGGAGACACAGAAGAACACGCAGCGAATGAACACAGAGAGCAGACAGCAAACAAGCCGCGGGGGCAGGGGAGGGGGTAAATACAAAATAAAAGTAAAAAGATGAGGGTCAACCAAGATGGCAGGGTGAGACATTTCAGAGTGCTATTTCCCCCGCAGAATCTTCAAAAAAACTAGGAAAAACTGGCAAAGCCAACTACCTAATCAAGAAAATGCAACTTTAAAAGAGGTAGAAGAAGTTCATGATACCCTTATTGGTCCCTCCTCCACCCCAGCCTATTACGATGTAGGGCCCTCCTGTGCTCCCACTGTGACTCAGTATCCCTGTTCTGGAGGCAGCAGTGTATCCCCCATGCACATACTAGGGTGTCTGTATGTCAGTACCAATGTAAACAGTGGCAGCTTTAAAGACTGAACCAGGAAACTCATCTCTGACACACACTCTCAGGATTTACCCTACAGGTAGAAACAGCTTGCAGACAGTAAAAAAACAATTAAGTCAAATGGCACGGGCCAAAGGATTACATGCTTTAAGACATACAACAGAGAACTCAGAAGATAGGGGTAAGTATAATTCATAGGGAATAGAGTGAGCATTCAAAATCCTGTAAGAAGGGGAATTCCTAAAGCCACTGGGGAACACAAGCACAGAATAAAACGTAGGATCAGAAAAGATGGAGAGGACCATGTACTTCACTCTTACCTGGGGCTGATCTTCTTGGTAGAAGGATTAAACTCTAAAAGAGAACACCAGCCCACAGAGCCAATTTGCAAAGTCTGTGAAAGCTGTGGGGCTTTTGTTTTTGTTTTCTTGGTTTATTTTGTGAGTTTATGTTAGTTCCTGGCACTCAAGGAAATCTCTATCATATGACCAACTGGATACAAACTTAAGGAAGAGACAGCTCGGGAACTACATCACAGTGTTAACACTTTAAAATATTAAAATGTACAGTGTGCAACAAAACAGTACAAGACAAAAAAAAAAAAAACAGGAAGTGATGTCCAATTCAAAGGAAGAAGATAAAAGTCTAGAAACTATCAACAAAGAACAAAATTCAGTCATATATGACAAAGACTTTAAGAAAACGATCTACAATATGCATAAGGTAACAAAGGAAAACACACAGAAAGAATCAACATGTATCAGAAATAAACACATCAAGAATCTCAATAAAGTAGTAGACATTTTTAAAAGGAACAAAACAGAAATACCGTAGTTGAAGACCACAATAACTGAAATGAAAAATTGCCTATAATGTTTCAACAGCAGATTTGAGCTGGCAGAATAAAGAAGCAGTGAATTCAAAGACAACACAATATAAGTGATTCAGGAAGAAGAGTAGAAAGAAAAAAAGAATGAATAAAAATGAACAGAACTTAAAAGACTTGAGGGACACCAATGAATACACCAATATATGCATTACCTGAGTTCCAGAAGGATAAGAGAGAAGTGGGCAGAAATAATATTCAAAGAACAATGGCAGAAAACTTCCCAAATTTAATGAAAGATATGAATATACACATTCAAAAAGTTCAACAAACGCCAGACAGTATGAACTACAAGAGAACTACACCCAGATGCATAGTAGTCAAACTGGCAAATGCCAAGGACAAGAAGAGTGTTCTGAAAGCTACAAAAGAAGAGCAATGTGTTGTGTGCAAGGGAGTCCCATGGAGGCAAGAAGATGGTGGGACAAAATATTTAAAGTACTGAAAGAAATGCTGACGAAGAATTTTATAGGCAGTGAGGCTGTCTTTCAAAATTGAGGGAGAGAGAAGTGGATGTCACTCAACTGATAGAGCATCTGCCTACCATATAGGAGGTCCAGGGTTCAAACCCAGGTGAGCTGGCCCAGGTGCAGTGCTGCTATGAGCAAGGAGTGCCATGCCATGCAGGGATGTCCCTGCATAGGGGAACCCCATGCACTAACAGTGTGACCTGCAAGGAGAGCCATCCCATGCACTACACATGGGAGTGGCACTGCACACACGGAGAGCTGATGCAGCAAGATGACGAAACAAAAAAGAGACACAGACTCCCAGTGCCGCTGAGAATACAAGTGGACACAGAAGAACACACAGTGAATGAACACAAGAGTGCAGACAATGGGGGGTGGGGGTGGAAGGGGAGAGAAATAAATTAAATAAAATAAATCTTTAAAAAAAAAATTGAGGGAGAGATTAAGACATGGCCAGATAAACAGAAGCTGAGGGTGTTCATCACCACTAGACCTGACTCATAAACAATGCCAAAGCAAGTTCTTCGGACTAAAAGAAGAGGACATTATACACTGGATGAAAGTGGTATAAAGCAATGAAGACCACCACTAAAGGTAACCATATTGGTAATTATAAATGCCAGTAATATCATATTGTATTTTTTGGTATGTAACCCCACATTAAAACTGTGGCATTCAAACTCACTGATATGAAATTTCAAATTTATTGATATGACATAATTAGAATAAGCAAATTCATACTCAGAATCCAGAATTCAGGTTAGCAATGGTTAGAGTTGAGTTAGAGAATGGGGAGTTAATATTTAACTGATAGAGGGAAGCAGACTTGGCCCAGTGGTTAGGGCGTCCGTCTACCGCATGGGAGATCCGCAGTTCAAACCCTGGGCCTCCTTGACCCGTGTGAAGCTGGCCCACACGCAGTGCTGATGCACGCAAGGAGTGCCATGCCAAGCAGGGGTGTCCCCGCATAGAAGAGCCCCACGCGCAAGGAGTGTGCCCCATAAGGAAAGCCGCCCAGTGCAAAAGAAAATGCAGCCTGCCCAAGAATGGCGCCACACACACGGAGAGCTGACACAACAAGACGATGCAACAAAAAGAAACACAGATTCCCATGCTGCTGACAACAACAGAAGCAGACAAAGAAGAACACACAGCAAATAGACACAGAGAACAAACAACTGGGGCAGGGGGAGGGGAGATAAATAAATAAACAAACAAATAAACAAACAAATCTTTAAAAAATATTTAACTGGTAGAGATTTTCTGTTGGGGTGATAGAAAGATTTTGGCAATGGATGGCAGGGATGGTAGCAAAACACTATGTATTAAATTAACACCAATGAATTATATATTTGAATGTTGTTAAGGGGCAGGGAGTAGCCAATGTAGCTCAGTGGTTTGAGTGCCAGTTTCCCACATACGAGGTCCCAGGTTCCATCCCCAGCCCCAGTACCTCAAAAAAAAGGGGGGAAGGGGAAGGAAAGGGTGAATTTAGGTTGTATATACATTACAAGACTAAAAAATTTTTTTATATTGGGTTCTGGAAATGAAGTCTAAATGTCCAAGATTCAAGGAATATTTCCAAAGACACCAGAACATTCTCTCTGGAATCCTGGGTTTTTTCACTTCTTCCCAGTGATAATTACGAGTAAGGTCTTTCTCATTCTTCAGCATGCCCTGGCTCCAACAATAGAGAGGATACGTGTGGAGACTCATCCCAGGGAGCCACAGACCTCAGTAGCCTTGAGGGTCCAGACAGTGTGCTGATGTCCTGGGTCAAAGCAACTTGAATCTTCCCACTGCTTCTGGCTAAGATGTGGACACAATTGATTTACTCTTTCTTGCACCACAGTGAGAAAGAGAATCACTATTTGCCCTTGAAAATACTGAGAAGTATCACATACCAGGCTGGTAGTTCTCCTTTTGGCATTTAAAAACAGGTTAGTGCTAAAAAATTGAGGTAATTTTCAAAGATGATTCTGGTATTTTTCATGTATTCTCCCTTCCCAGGAGAAAACAGCAAGAGCTTTAAAAACTCAGGAGTCAGGAAGCTAACTTGGCCCAGTGATTAGGGTATCCGCCTACCATACGGGAGGTCCGCGGTTCAAACCCCAGGCCTCCTCGACCCATGTGGAGCTGGCCCACGCTCAGTGTTAATTCACACAAGGAGTGCCATGCCACGCACGGGTGTCCCTGCATAGGGGAGCCCCACGCACAAGGAGTGCATCCCGTAAGGAGAGCCACCTATTGAGAAAGAAAGTTCAGCCTGCCCAGGAATGGCGCCGCACACACGGAGAGCTGACACAACAAGATGATGCAACGAAAAGAAACACAGATTCCCATGCCACTGACAACAACAGAGCAGACAAAGAAGAACATGCAGCAAATAGACACAGAGAACAGACAACTGGGGGGGAGAGGGTGCGTAGAGAAATAAAAAAAGATCTATTTAAAAAAAACAACAACTCAGGAGTCAAGAGAAAGATTTAAGACCAAGGAAGTGGCCTTCCCCAAGAGGCAGTACCTGAGATTTATTCCTGTGCCACCACAGGTCATTATTAAAACAAAAAGCTATGTCATACCCATGGATAAACATATTTTAATAACATTTTAAAAATTCATAGGGCTATACAACATTAACAGTGAGCTCTAATTTAAACAATGGAATGGAATACAATTAGTTAGTATAATTATAATAATATTGTTTTATCAATTGTTAACGAAAGTACTGTATTAATGTAAAAAGTTAATAATAGGGAAAACTGTATGTGAGGGGAGGTATATGGAAACTCTGTAATTCTGCATGATTCTTCTGCAAAATTATAAATCCTCCAAAAAAGGTATTTCATTCTAACACTAACCACAGGAAAGATAGAATGGCTATATCAATATCAGACAAAATAAGATTCTAGAGAAAAATACATTACCAGAGATAAATAGGGTAGTTTCATAATAATGAAGAGGTCAGCTCATTAGGAGGACATAATAATCTCAAATGTTTATGCTCCTAATACACAGATTCAAAATACATGACAAAAATCCTGATTTTAAAAAAAACCTGATAGAACGGCAAGAATAGACAAATCCACAATTATAGATTGAGATTTCTCTCAATTATTGAAAGAAAATTAGTAAGAATATAGAAATCTTATAAAACACTATCAACTAACTAGATCTAATTGACGGTAACATAACACTCCATCCCACAACGGCAAAATACACATTCTTTTTCAAGTGCACACTATATTCTGAGCCATGAACAAATGTCCATAATGTTAAAGGAATTCAAATCTGATAACAAATTAGAAAATCCTCAAGTATTTGTAACTTAACACATCCATATACTCTATAGCACATAGGTCTAAGAAGAAATCAAGAGAGAAATGAGAAATTATTTTTAACTGAATAAAAATAAAAACACAATATATTTGTGGGATGCAACTAATGCAGTACTTAGAGGGAAACTTATAGTACCAAATTACAATATTAGAAAGAAAAAAGGTCTCAAAGCAATGTCCCTAGCTTCTACCTTAAGAAACTAGTAAAAGAACAAGTGATACCCAAAGTAGGCAGAAGAAAAGAAATAATAACAAAACAGAAATTGATGAAATTAAAAATTTAAAAATTTAAAAAACAAAAAAATAGAAAAAAAAATGAATGAAAACAAAAGCTGGTTCTCAGATAATAAAACTGATAAATCTAAAACCAGACTGACTGGTGATAAGAGATAGGACACAGGAAGGAGATGTGGCTCAAGCAATTGGGCTCCCGTCTATCATATAGGAGGTCCAGGGTTTGCTTCCCAGGACCTCCAGGTGAATGCAAGTTGGCCTGTGCAGTAAGCTGGCCTGAGCGGTGAGCTGACCCACACAGAGTGCTGGCCTGCACAGAAAGCTGGCACAGCAAGATGACATAATAAAAAGAGACACAAAGGAAAGACAATAAGAGATGTAGCAGACCAGGTGGCTGAGGTGATGCAAAAAGACTGTCTATACTGATGAGGATGTGCAACTGGAACTCTCATGTATTCTACTGGTGGGAAAATGTACAACCACTTAGAAAAATAGCTTGGGAGTCCTTTAGAATGTTAAACATACACCTATCATAGGAGATTCCACTTTTAAGAGAAATGAAAGCATATGTCTATACAAAGACTTGTACACAAATGTTCACAGAAGCTTTATTTGTAATAGCCCAAAACTGGAAAAAATCCAAATGTCCAAATGTCAAGTAGTGAATGGACAAACAATTAGGGAATATTTATTCAATGGAATATTCAGCAAAACAAAGGAATTGACTATAGATACATGCAACAATACAGACAGATATTAAATTATACTTAAAGAATCCAGACCAAAAAAGAATCATATATTATATGATTCCATTTTCATAAAATTCTTGAAAATCCAAACTAATCTATAAAAACAAAAAAGCAGATTAGTAGTTGTCTAGTGATAAGAGTAGGGGGAGAGGTGGGAAGTATTATAAAGGGACACAAGGAAACTTTATAGGAAACAGGCATGTTCATTTTCTTGAATATAGAAATGGCTTCATGGTTGTTTAAATATTTCAAAACACATTAAATTAAACTTTAAATATATGTAGTTTGTTTTATGTCAATTACACTTTTTTAAAACTGTTTTTTTAAGATATATGACTTGAATAGAAAGTAAAAGACTCATTTCCCATTGCTAAATTGCCCCAAATTCAACAAAGTCATAGATTTTAAGGAACTGCAAACCTACAAGTAGAAAATGAAGTTAAATCTCACAACTGATTCAAATACTTTAACATGTATGAATCATGCTTAAAGTTTCTGTGTCCTCAAAATGTAAATCTTGAAGTATGTCTAAATAATTAAGCATATGTTACAGACCATAAGTTTAGTCAGGTTAAAGGTTAAATCACTTAGGTGAAAGTAAACTAGGCCCACCAAGAAGCCACAGTCTCCCTATGTTTAAAAAAGAATATGTGAGTTCTATAAATATCCTAAAATACCTGCTGTATGTTCAAGCTCTGGTCAATATATGGGTTGACCTTGCTCTGTGACAGGGATTCTCTTTCCTAGAATTACTAATATATTAAAATGGAGAACCACTTACAATGTAAATCCTAGAGCAAAGTTATGCCCCAGATAAACACAACTCAAGTTTCTTAAGATTGTGTGGTCTCTTAAATATCAGTATTCTCAGTGACTTGATAAAGATAAATAGTATGCCTAGAAAGCCACACTTTTATAGAAAAGGAACTATTTTCATATTTTGCATTACTGCTAAAAATCCATAATTTTAAAAAGCTAACAGACTATATTTAACCTTTTTAAATTACATATTCACATGCTCACCCACATACAGCTTTCTCATGTTGCTTACAATTCATAAAAGTTAGATAACTCCGAAGTTCTGTAATATCATAGCATTCAAAGCAAATCTAGCAGAACAAATTATTTTGTAGTTACATTATAACCTAAAGTGCAAATAACTAAAAATTTCCTCTTTGTCATAGTTAGGTTCATGTGTCAACTTGGCCAGGTAATGGTGACGGGTTGTTTGGTCAAGCAAGAACTGGCCTAATTGTTACTGTGAGGGCACTTCATGGACTTAAATCATCAGTAAGTTGATTGCATCTATGGCTGACGATATCTATAATCAAATGAGGAGACTGCCTTCAGCAATAAGAGACATCTCATCCAACCAATTGAAGGCCTTAGAAAAAGTGATGATTTCAGCAGTCAGAAGAGAGAATTTCCAGCCAGCCTACTCCTTATGGAGAACTCATCAAAAACCTTCCTAGGAGTTCCCAGCTTGCAGCCTGCCCTACAGGATTTCTCATGCATCCCAGCAGTTGTGTGAATCAACTTAATAAAGCCTCACAATATTTACAGGTTTCTCTTGTTGGTTCTGTTTCCCTAAAGAACCCTGACTAATATACTCTTAAAATTATTTAGTTTGGACTTGCAAAAGTCTGAAGACTTTCTGATCTTAACAAAACAGCAAGAAAATTAACCATAATTAGTCCATCTTCTAAAGTATCATTCTCTCTCAATAAGGATCACCAACTATGATACTGTTCTTTCTTAATTATTTTATCAAGCTTATTCAAAAATAAGCATATAACTTAATTTCTATAAAAGGGAAAACTTCTACAAAATCTTTATGAAACTAGAAAATATTAAAGGCAAAATCATTTTTCAGATGTTGAATGTCTTTTATTAGTTGGCCATCTTTTCAAGGCCCATCCATTGAAATAGGCCAACCACTACTTGGACAAAATTGTCCCATTTCAAAAGAGGAACATGCATTATAAAGGTTTTGGGTTTCCATATATAATTTCCTGCCCAAATATTTTTCTTTTTTTTCCATATAGTAACTTTATTTATAGAGAAGTTTTAGATTGCATAGAAGTTATATCAAGGGAAGTAGCTGTTGGGAAGTGAATGTGGCTCAAGTGATAGAGCTTCCACCTACCATATGGGAGGACCCAGGTTCGATCCCTGGGGCATCCTGGTGAAAAAGAAGAAGAGAAAGCATGCCCGTGCGGCAAGCCAATGCCTGCACAAGTGCCTGTGTGGTGAGCGCAAGTTCCTGCGTGGTGAGCCAGTGCCTGCACAGGTGGGTCACGCAGCACAATGATAATGCATCAAAAGAGAAACAAGGGCAGAGTCAAGGTGAAGTGCAGCAGAAATCAGGAACTGAGGTAGTGCAATTGACAGGGAACCTCTCTCCACTTCAGAGGTGTCCAGGATTAAATCCTGGAGGAGAGAAAATGAGAAGAAAAGACAACACAAACAGCAAAAACAGCAGGGTGGGAAGAGGGGAAAGGGGGAAAGTAAATAAATAAACCTTTAAAATTAAAAAAAAGGGCGGTGACTGTGGCTCAGGCAACTGAGCTCCTGCCTATCACATAGGAGGTCCATGGTTTGATTTCCATTGCCTCCTAAAGAAGACAGCGAGCTGGCATGATGGGCAGGTGCAACAAGCTGACACAACAAGATGACACAACAAGAGACGCAAGAAGAAAAACATAATGAGAGACACAATAAAGCAGGGAGCAGAGGTTCCCAGTGCCTCCTAAAGAAAATAAGCAAGACAGCAAGCTGACTTGACAAGATGACGCAACAAGAGACACAAGAGATACAACAAAGCAGGGAATAGAGGTGGCTCAGGTGATTAGGTACCTCCCTTCCACATCAGAGGTCCTGGGTTGAGTTCCTGATGCCTCCTAAAAGATACAACACACAGCAAGTACAAACAACAGGGGGTGGGAGATATTAATTAATTAATTAATTTTAAAAAGTGACATCATAAGTGATTCCCACACACTTCACCTCCTCATTTCCTGCCATTAATAACATCTTACATCACGGTGGTATATTTGTAATGCTTGATGAACAATTACTAAAGTTTTGCTACTAACGAAGGTCTATAGTGTACACTATGGTTTACACTTTTCACTGTACAGTTTTACGGAATTTGACAAAATGTATAATGGCCTGTATCCATCATTGCAATATCATGCAGAACAATTCCAATGCCCTATGTGCCACCTATTATTCCCTCCCCCTCCACACAGAACCTCTGGTAGCCACTATCTCTATATCAATATTACAAGTTCTTCCGTTACAACAATAGTAAATCTACTTTGGTCCATGGTTGTATTCCCCACTTACATCTGTTCAGTCTTCAGTCCTGAGGATTTAGGGATGATGATGCCCACTCTGCTTCAGACTGAGAGGGGGATTCAACCTTATGGGCCAGATGGAAGGAAGTGTTTTGCATGCAGCTATAGATACTCTGTTTTTTGGGATGGGGGTTGTCTATCATCATCTTTTTGTTAGTTGTCTTGCTCCTGCCAAAATTTAATTCAAAACAAAATTTCCTACAAATTTCCACAGTATTAACTGGATACAGGTCTTTTGGGAGCTTTTTTGTTTTTATGATTTGTTTCTTTCTCAAATTGTTCTATAACAGTGCTAAAAGTTAAACTACTTTCCTTTCTAAGTTTGCACCTTTCTGACTTGGGAAGGCAAGCTTATTATTAAGTATTATGTGCTGCATAAAACAGTTAAGTGAAAAAGAAAATTTGGTTACTTGGTTAATGGTGTGGGTAAAATATGATTCTTCACTGTCTAATTCCTATCTCCAGCCTTTTTTTCCCTGAAGAAAAAATTTTAAGTTACTTTAGTCATTAATGCTGGTTTCTTATTGCTATTTCTTAAATTTGGCTTTGTTTGATATTGTAATAAGGTGCCCTCAGAACATACCCAAATTAACCCCATGCTATAAAACTCAATCATTAACATAGTACCACACAAGTATACACCTCAATGGCTCATCAAATTAAAATTAAACGAAAACTATATTCAAGTCTAGTTCAAAGGAAATTTCATGAATGCCAATTCCTTCATAATACTCTGAGATACAAAGAATAGAAGGAGGACATGAACAGCTAAGATGAAAGCCACCAACCCTGTGCTCCATTGAGTATCAAAACACTATATGTCTCTGTCAAGCTATTTCAAATAGAAAGTCTAATAAGGCCACAGTCATGGATTTGACCTTTAGCAGACCAACTGCTTTGACTCTATATTCCTGTCCTCCCCTCATTCACTTGGATATATGTTATTAATCAAAAGGCATACCACTGGAAAAACAACTCAGTACATGAAGGACAATCTTACAAAGACCAGGTCTCTGAGAACATTTAATATGCGTCATATAATATTTAAGGTATTACATGAAATCTATGTAAAAAGATTTCAGTGTGTTGAAATTCGCAATACAACAGTAGGACTTAATATTGATTATGAGCCATACTTTCATGTGTTAATGACAAGAACTGCTTTCCAGGAAAGTTGCACCAATTTGGCACTAAGTTTCAGGATTTTAAAAGCATTACAGGGAAGTATATGTGGCTCAAGCTATTGGGCTCCCACCTACCACATGGGAGGTCCATGGTTTGGTTCCCAGTACCTCCTAAAGAAGGCGACAGGCAGGCACAGAAGCTGACACAAGATGATGCAACAAGAGACACAAAAAGAAAAACACAACAAAGCAGGAGCAGAAATTTCCAGTGCCTCCTAAAGAGGAAAGCAGGACAGCATGCTGGCATGATAAGCAGGCCACAGCAAGCTAATGAGACGAGATGACACAAGAGACACAAGCGGAAAAACATAATGAGAGACACAACAAAGCAAGGAACAAAAATGGCTTAAGGGATTAGGCACCTCCCTCCCATATCAGAGGTCCTGGATGCGTCCCCGTGCCTCCTAAAGAAAGAAACAAAAGAGATGAACAGACCCAGCAAGTGCAAACAATGAGGGGTGCAAAGAGACAAATAAATTTTAAAAATTTTAATTAAAAAAATAAAATAAAAGCATTTCATATTCTTTTAGGAATCCACTCTAAGGAAACACTCAGAAGTCAGGTTCAAAGAATTGTGCACAAGGATGATTAGGAGAGAATAAACAAAAATTTTGAAAAATGTTAATGTTCAAAATAGAATAATGGTTAAATATATTAAACTAAAGTCATTAACAAATTATATTTTCATATTATAAAGCCTCAGTAATGTAGCAGTGTGACACTGGCACATGAACATAGACCAATAAAAATGAATAGAAAATCTTGAAATAAACCAAAATACAAATGGTAATCTTTTACAAGATGAAGGAGTCACCTCAAGTCAATAGGGGAAAGATGCATTATTCAAAAAAAGGTCTTAGGACAACTGGAAAGTTGTCTTTCTAAGAATGAAATTGGATCCACGTCTCCTATCTTAAACCAGGATGAATTCAAATAAAGCAAAGATTTAGGTGTTAAAAAAAAAATGAAGCCAAAGAAGTCGTAGATAAAACCATGGGAGAATTATTTTATAGACTTAGAGTGGGAAAGACCACTTTACCTACAACACAAAACCAAGAAGCCATAAAAGAAAAGACTGATATATCAACTACATAAAAGTAATTTCCTCATGGCAAACAAAAGACAAACAAAGATACTGGCAACTCATCATAGATAAGTTCTTTGCTCACCTAAGCAAAGTTCCTACAAATCAATAAAAAAAAAAAAAGACCCCAACAAACCAATAAAAATGGGCAGAATAAATGTATAGTTCACAGAAAAGGATATATTTAAATGTCTCTTAGAAATGAAAAAAATTTCAACCACAATATAAGAGATATGAAAAATTAAAATTAAACTAAGGCATCATTTTTCACCTTCCAGATTGCCAGATGAAAAAATTGCTGATAAATTCCAGTGCAGGGGGAGACTGGCACTATCACACATTGCTAGAGAATATACAACTAGTGGGTACAACCACTAAGGAAGGCTATTTGACAATATCTTCCAAAATTATTAACACATCCCTTTGACTAAGTAATACTAATTCTATGAATTTTTCTTACAAATATACTCATACACGTATAACAGAGCTTATATTCAAGATTATTCACTGTAGCATCATTTGTAATGTAAAACTTGGAGACTGGTTAAATTATGAACCATTCTGAAAGGCAGCAGAATGTTATGCAGCCACAAAAGGAATGAGGAAATTCTTTCTAAATTAACAGGAAAACATATCCAAGAAAAATCAATACAGGGTAGAGGGAAGTAAGGTACAGAAGAATTCCTAAAATGAATTATCATTATATAAAAAGGAGAAAAAAGCATATAAAGGGTACTAACCTGGAATAATATCCATTCAGATAGAAAGCAATTAACAACTGGCTCCAGTCCTCTAGAACTCCTTGCCAATTCCCTATGCAGGCTTGCCCCGGTAATTTCATTAACCTTACAAAACATGACACTGCAGCTTTTGAAAATTTCTTAGACTTCACTTATGACAGAGGTTTTACATATATATATGCATATGTGTGTATCTATATCTATTTGCCTTTATGTGCATGGAATAAATATGGAAAGACACAAAAATGTTAAACATTTATTGACTGTGGAAGGGACAATGACTGCCTGCCAAATGGCAAGCAGGGGGCTAAGAGAGATTTCAAGGAATATCCTTTTATACTTTTTGAATTTTGAAACAAGGGAATGTATTACCTATTGAAAAAATTAAATTAAAAAAATACATTTTCTCTAAGAGAAAAAAGCAGGATACAAAATATACAGCATGATATCAAATATGTACAAAAAATACATTTGTACACAGAAAAGACTGGAATACAACAAAACAGGGAAGCGGACTTGGCCCAGTGGTTAGGGCGTCCGTCTACCACATGGGAGGTCCGCGGTTCAAACCCCGGGCCTCCTTGGCCCATGTGGAGCTGGCCCACGCGCGGTGCTGATGCGCGCAAGGAATGCCGTACCATGCAGGGGTGTCCCCACGTAGGGGAGCCCCACACGCAAGGAGTGCACCCCATAAGGACAGCCGCCCAGTGCGAAAGAAACTGCAGCCTTCCCAGGAATGGTGCCGCACACATGGAGAACTGATGCAGCAAGATGATGCAACAAAAGAAACACAGATTCCCATGCCGCTGACAACAACAGATGTGGACAAAGAAGAACACGCAGCAAATAGACACAGAGAACAGACAGCTGGGGGGGGAGGGAAATTTAAAAAAAAAAAAATTTAAAAAAAGAATCAAATGGAAATTTAAAAAAAAATACAACAAAACATTAAAAGTAGTTATCTTTGAGAGGAAGAATTACAGGTGATTTTAATTTTCCTTAGATTTTCCTATAATTCAAATTCTCTACATTAAGTATGTATTCATAATCATAAAAAGTATATTAATTTTTTAATAGAAATAAAAAGGTGGAAAGTTATTAGGTGGGATATTGTGTAAGGTTCTAAGCATCACACATAAAATATTCAAAAATCTTTAAAATAACACTTCAAATTGTGGCACACATCTAATGAATAAAGAACTTAGGAAAACAGATGAAAAATGCCTAATCTGTTCACTAATCTATCTCTTACGGGTCATCATGAGATTGTTCTTATCCCTGTACTTTCTGTATGTTTACTCCATTTTTGTTTTCTGTTACCTAGGTAATAGTGCTTCCAGCATTTCCCTTAAAGACTGTGTATCTAACAATCTGGTATTTCTCACTGTCGGTTTTCCTGACCTTCAGCTTTGGGAGGACATCTCCCTAGGGAGGAGCAGTAAAATCTAGAGGCTAAAACAGGAGGCTGATGAAGAATCTGAGGTTAAGGGTTCCAATCCTGAGAAACTGTAGAATATACTTCTAATTTGGGATATAAGCAAAATTTCCTGAACCAATTTTCTTAATGAGGAAATCTAAAGGAGTGTTTTGAAAAGTATTTAGAATGATCAATTTTAAAGTTTCTTTTCAACTTTTACAATACCCTTATGAATTCTGTTTCCTTGCCTAATGTTAAATATCTTCCTCTAAATTTTCATCCACCCCCAACAGTATCACCAAGTATTATCACCTGTTTTAGACTGGGGAAGGGAAGGTATACTTTTACTTTTACAATCCTACTAATAATGACACAATATGAAAAGAACTTGAGAAATGTGAAAGACAACTTACAGAGAAATAAGAATACCATTAGGATCTAAACTGGACTCTTAACAGCAAAGTTGACACAGACAACTAATTAGTGCAACTAACACTTAGTGAGGGAAGGTTACACTCAGGATCTTGACATCTGAAATGAAAACCACAGAGGGTCATTCCCTTCATTTTACCCTTTGGAGTAAATTAAAAGAACCCTGCTCTAAATATAAGAAAGATGGTAACTTCTGTATCATTGTCTAGCAAATGAAGTTTTATGCACTCAAGTATTAGATTTTATTTGTTTACAGTATATACACTAACACCTGCGCTGAGCCTCAGGAAGGTGTCTTTTCTCTTCTATTTGCATATCACATACTTCCTGATGTCTGCTTTCTCCCTGGAAAATAAGCTACATTAAATTTGTAAAGGTTTTTTCTGCCTACTGGTCTTCAGAAGTATTTGATAGCCTGTGGGAAGAAAGGTATTTTTACAAATATCAGAGAACAATTATCCTCTGCCAAGGCAGGGTGAAGCAATTTCAGTGGTGCCCTCAGCACACTTCAGACGACTCCTGGTTAACAAGACCAAACACCTCTCTAATTACTTAAAAGTTATTCCAGCAGGGAAGGACAAGGGAGCAGACAGCTGAATTTTTTCTGGATTAACTCAGTCATTAGTCGACTACTTCTTTTGTGGTTCACCTACTTAAAAGGTGATCAAAACACTGTGTGCCACTGAAGAAAGTGACTGCAAAGAACAATTACATAAACCCTCTGCTTCAACTTACCTCACCCTTCTTTCTAATGAAACAAAGCGTCAGAAACCACTTGCCTTGCAACCATTTCCTAAGTAATCGTTATAAAACCTACTTTCTTTGACATGTGAATCCCTTTTCTTTTCCTTAATAAATCACAGAAATTTCATTCAACACCATAGGACACAACTGCACATCATTTTAAAAAACATATGCACCAAATCTTATTATCTAAAAAAAGATAAAGCTGATCCTTATAAACAAACTATTCTCAAATAGGGGAATTCTAGAACATTGTAATATTTACATAAGGAAATGTGTATAAATCCTTAAATCAATATCTGCAATTACTATATCCAAAAAGCCCTGAAAACCAACTCCTCTAGCAGTAAAATCTAACCTGCACTGGCATAAGGCTATTTATAGTCTTTATACCACTTAGTGTGAATATTCATTTATTTCACTGCAGAACTACTAATGAGATTGATTAGCAGACAATGCTTCAGACCCCATGTGGCAGTTTCTCTCAAAAAGAGAACGATTATGTTTGTAAACTAATCTATTCCTTTGAGTGCGATACCCTTTGACTACATTAAATTCAGTTGAGGGGACTTTGATTAGGTTACTTGATAAGACTGCTTTATGGCTTTTGACTGGACTGAATTACCAACCAAAGAGCCAGTGAAACATGACTCAGCTTGAGTGCCAGCCCCTTGCCGGGTCTGACAAATGGAAACACAGAGAGAAACTCAAGCAGACACAAGAACAGGAAGCCACCATGTTTGATCCTGCCATGTAAGAGAGAGGATCACTTAAGCATAAAGTTCCAAGAGGCTAGGCCCACAGAGCAGTTCAAAAGGAAAGAAGGAGCCTGAAAGGGAAGGCTGAAACCTGGGCAGAGATGGGTGGCCATTTTGCTTCACCACATAGCCAGGATCAACAGGGTCAACAGAAACTGACTTTGTTGAGAAGCATCTCTGATGGTGCCCTGATTTGGACTTTTCACAGCCTTGGAACTATAAGCTTTTACCCCAAACAAATCTCCATTATAAAAGCCAACAGATTTCTGGTACTTTGCATCATCTGTCCTTTGGCAAACCAAAAGACCCTACTAGGGGTGTTATGTGTTATTATATATGTACTGTATTCATTTTCTAAAATAAAAAATTCTGAATTCTGAGATATTTTAGCCCAAATGGTCTTAGAACAGATGGTGGATGTATAAGTCCAGTCTTCAAAAGTTTTCATTTTTTTTGAAACAAAATAGCAATAATGCAACATGATAGAGAGTAGAAAAATACTAAGATGTTATAAAAGTAACTGTCCACCATCTATGAGTATCAATGAAACATACAACTTAAATGAGATATACACATTTTTTGCCAAAGGAAATAAAAAGAGGCCATCTGAAATCAATATAATTTAAAATAAACAGTACATGCCTAGGCATTTATGCACTTTCACTGTTTCAATGAAGTACTGTCTACTCTTAATGTGTATAAAATTTATATGGAAATCATGAATGTGCCAGCAAAGTCAATGCCACATCTTAAGCACTGACTCCAAGCTTAAGAATAGAAGAATTACTAAGCTATTTAAAACTCATTTGTAAAGTTGAGCAATTTCATCCATCTACACATTCATACAAAACAGGAGTCACAGGGTATTTATTATCATTGTTGTAAGAATGAATGATTTGCTAATAATAATAATTCTGTTAAGAACATTCTGTATAAGGCCAGTGAGTTAGTCACCTCCAATCGATATTGGACCAAATGAAACAACTTCCTAGACTTGTTACTGGTTGTAACATTTTAATTAAATATCAACATACCTTCTAAAACCACAATAAAATAAATCTCATCCTTTGTATTAATTCATACACCAGATAAGACTTCTATCCCATCAACACACAGGAGAAATTCTTCCCAAATCCCCACTGTCACACTTCTGGATTTATAAGGAATTTGACATAGTAAAATGAATTCCCTTTTTCTTCTACTTGCTGAAATAGTAGCAGCCTTTAAAATTTTTCCAGCAGGTCCCTATCAGTCATCAATAAACAATGAGGGGAGCAGATGTGTCTCAAGTGATAAGGTCTCTGCCTACCATATGGGAAGACCCGGGTTCAATCCCTGGGGCCTCCTGGTGAAAAAGAAGAGAAAGCGTGCCTGCATGGTGAGCAGTGCCTGTGTGGCATGCGCAGTGAGTCGAGTGCCTGCACGGCAAGCCTAGTGCCCATGTGGGTGCCTGCACAGCAAGCCAAGTGCCCACTCAAGTGCCCATGTGGCGGGCTAAGTGCCTGCACAGTGAGCCAAGTGCCTGTGCGAGTGTCCGCATAGCGAGCTGAGCGCCCACGTGGGTGCCTGCATGGCGAGCTGAGTGCCCACGTGAGTGTCTGCATGATGAGCCAGTCCCATGCGGTGAGCCGAGTGCCCACACGGTGCCAACATGGTGAACCGAGAACCCACGTGAGTGCCAGCATGGTGAGTCAGTGCCTGCGCAGCTAGTGCCCATGTGGTGAGCTGAGTGCCTGCAGAGCAAGCCAAGTGCCCACGTGGTGAGCCAGTGCCTGCGCAAGTGAGTCACACAGCAAGATGATGAGGCAACAAAAGAGAGACAAAGGGGAGAGTCAAGGTGAAGCACAGCAGAGACCAGGAACTGAGGTGATGCAATTGACAGGGAACCTCTCTCCACATCAGCGGTCTCCAGGATCAAATCCCAGGAAATTCTAGAGGAGAAAGACGAGAAGACAAAAAAAGAAAATAGATACAAGAGATCACAGTGAATGGACAGAGATAGCAAAAACAGTGAGATGGAGGAGGAGGAGGAGGAGGAGGGAAAGAAAAATAAATAAATCTTTAAAAAAATAAACAATGAGCTGCATATTAACTTAATGGTATGCAATAATGTTGACATTACTCATTTTATTAATTGAATATTTTAGATCAGTCCTTTTGATACTATGAACATTTCCTAAAGTATATAATTTCTTGTCCATCCCTTTATTTTGATAGCTATACTTCCCTTCTGGTTTTCTGAGAACACATCTGGGCATCTACTTGCAGACCTGCTATGTTAATGGGTTGAGTTCCACTGCAGGCAGTCCTAGAGAATGATATTTTAAATTTCTCCCAAATAGTGTCCTACACGTGCCATCCTTTCATGGTAAAGTAGTTAATTTTAATGTTCTCATTGTTTACCAGAAAGCACAGAGACAGTGAGACTGGCTTTGCCGCTCCCGTTTCCTTTTGCTAGGCTGCTGAGCTTTTTCAGCCAATTGACTTTGCTTTGAGGCTATAAATATCTGAAAAATGTTCTGCATTTGACGCTCTTGGATTTTGCATCCATATTTAGCTGTTTGTGGCATGTCTTTGTTTAAGCTATTCTACCACCCATATGACCAGTCATGTTTAAATCTAGATGGTCAAAGGACGGACAGATGGATCAACATTCAGACCCTGAGCAAGGTATCAATCTGCTAGACACAATGACAACCATGGGGGTGGGAAGACAGGGATACAAAGATAAACAAATCAGATTCCCTGACTGCAATAATTTTATAGTCTTGGCAGGACATAGGCACAACTTATTATAATACTGGAATAAACCAATGAAATATTTTACCACTGAAAAAACATGAAGGACAGGAGAGGATACTTTCTCTTAGCTGTGTTTCTATATGTACATTTGTTTGTGTTCTAAATATAGATTTACCTAATAGAAAGCTCTGAACATATTCCAAAGTTTTCCAAATCATGGCAATACACAAAACTCAGAAGTATTACCAACCAAAGAGTCAGACCTATCAAAAACAAACTCAAAACAGTACCTAGTTGTCAAATTTTGTGAGGCAAACAATAAAAAATATTGCTCCTAGAAGTTTCTGTTAAGACAGTCTTCGTGTGTGTTTAGGGGGAAGGTATTATTGTTTGCCTGTTTCTATGCTTGCATACTGATTTTAAACTAAAATATATTGGGAAGGATATAAGCCATAGCATCAGCCGGCATACTTGATACACCTTCTTATTCTGTACCCTATCTTTTAAAAACCACATGGCTATTTTTAGGTTAAGTCTCAAAATTGAATGACTAGACCTGAGCAAGATCCCCATTCCCACCTTCCTATCTTATGAAAACATTCCAAACAAATATACAACTACCCTCAGCATTCCTGCCTTCAAAACACAGTTCACTGACCTTTTGATAAAAGTACTCCCCAGAATCCCTGAAAATCATGATTTAAATGCATTAAGTTAAGGACATGCTTGGTGACGGACCTCAAGAGTCAGGCTGGAATTTATAGCAAAATTATAGGTAAACTAATGGGACAGGCCATAGAATCGAACAACTTAAAATCTGAAAGGGACCACAGATATCAACTAGAGTCCATGTTTTATGTAGAAACTTAGACCCAGGGAGTTAAAATTATTTGCCCAAAGTTAGACAATTTGTGCAAAACCATTATAAAAACCAGGTTCTCCACTTCCAGCTGTATACTCTAAATTAGGGTCCCAACTTCTGGATCTCTTTAAAACACATTAGACTATACTAACTGAAGTCTCTGGAGCAGAAGAATTTAGATGTTTCAAGATAATCAGGGTTTTGAACATTTAAAACAACCAAAAGAAAGAAAAAAAACTACCAGTATTCTAAAAATTGATTTTCTACATTACATATTATTTTAAATTCAAAAATTTCAAGGGGTCATACAACAGGCAACTTAAACTAGCTAAGGATATAGAAAAGTCAAGAATCATTTGGATAGCTGGGATGGTTTTTGTTGTTGCTTTTCTTTTTTTTTAATTTTGCTTTGGATAGTTTTGATATTTACATCAAACTAAAAACAAGTAGTATCCCGGATGAGCTGCCTTAGAGGAAGGAAAGGAGCAGTACTAAACAGTAAATAAAAATAACTTCTGATTACTTGATAAGGAAGACAAAAAAGTTACAACATAGTGGAAGTCTGCAGCTTGGCACCAAATACACAGTATGTATGTATGTATGTGTATATATACACATATACATAATTTTTTAAAAGTAATGGAGACAAATCTAGCCCTAGGAATAGATTACATAGTTTTATGTGTTACATGCAAAGAATGATAATTAATGCTAGGTCTAGAAAACTCAAGACACAATTTTGGACACAGAATCATCATCTACATATTCTTGATGCAGCATGGCCCTACCTCTAACCTCGTATAAAAACAGTATGCTAAAGAAGTGTGTAAGAAGAGGAAGGAGGACAGAATAGAAAAACGCTATAGCTACAGTATGCTCTAATTCATATTCATATTCAGAGTCTTATCAACCTTTGTTATAAGCAATCAGCTAAGTAGGAATAGCAGGCACTAAAGTTTTTAATCTCATTTGCTGAGAAGGAACTGGGTAACCCTGCATCATGTCCCACTTCTCTGCTTTAATTCATTTAAACAGAATAACATAAATAGAAGAATCAATTATAAACATCCAGCGAAATACAAAGGGGTATCTACATAAATCTTTAAGAAGATTTTTAGAATTGAGAGGACCATTAGAGATTATTCAGTCCTATCCCCTCACTTTACAGGAAGGGTATGAGAGGCCAAAAAAGTGACCTGATCTGCCCCAAATCATATCTATATTTGGTGGCAGAATTGAGACAAGAACCCAGATCTCCCAACACTCACTTCTGTGATATTCTGACTGATGGAAATGGAGTTCTGCAACCAACTGAACTATCCAGAAAGACAACTTCTAAGTCTTGGTCTCTCTTAAAAGGTAAATATATACCCTGTTCAGAAGGATGAGGTAAAAAAACATGATGTACTTTATCACTTCAGGCTTAGATGCACATGACTGCAGGATAACATCTTAACATTGTGTTTGATCCCAAGTGTTTTAAATTGGCCATCTTATACTCAGTCACACTACTAAAGTCTTTTGTGTTTGTGTGAGGTAAGTGATAAACATCTTGACTCTCAGTCCTGAATTGCAGGCTGTAAATCCTTGAGCTATGAGTTTTTCGAAACCAGCCACAAGGCTCATCCTAATAGAATCTCATCATTTAGTTTTAACTAAAGAGGAGGTTACTAGGAATGCAGAAAGGGAAAGTTTTCGTGTGTTCATCACTTTTAACCTGCTCAGTGGCAACCCAGTCACTTTACAATGAGAACCAGAAACAAAAGTGCAATCATGTCCCTTAGAATAAGTGGTTGCTTTTGGAAAGTGAGGTTGAGAAAGAGGTTATACATTAGTCTGCTTCCACCAATAAATATATACTTTGGGTTTGGGTTTTTTTTTTTTTTGGCGGGGTGGGGGTTGGGTTTTTTGTTGTAGTTGTTTTCTCATTTTATTCATTAGCTTATTCTCTGCTAAGCCTTTTACTAATATCTTGGTTTCCAGTGTTTCATCATTTAACAAGAGAAAGAGATGGAACTCCATTCACTTGGTTTCATGGTGTGTCGCATCATGCCTTCTGGAAGAAGGGTTGGCTGTTCCTTGAAGCAAACAACCAAAGAAGTCTGGAAAGTGCACCTCCACCTTAAACTCACTGCAGGTTCCTGAAGAAGTCCAAAGACCATACTGAGTAACATCTCTCTACCAAGGTGCTTGTCTGGAGAAACTTGTGAGAAACTCACCCCAGAACAAAAAAGAACGTAGGAAACTGACCAGAATGGGTGGGGACTGAGAATGGGACGAGGGAATGAATTTCAGCCCGACCAAAGATGAGAAACGCCGGCCTCTAAGACGGTATGTTGTCCTTACCGTAAACCCGAACCCAGCTCTGTTGCTGGCACACGGACTCCAGAAGGATCCGATCCAACATGCCCCCAGGCACGGCCCCACTGACTGGGACAATCGCGTCCAGCTCCTCCGGGGGCAGCGGCGAGTCGGACTCGAGCCCCGGGAACATCTCCGGCCAGGACAGCGCCTCCGCGGCTCCTCCGGAGGAGGGCGAGAGCTCCATGGTGCCCCGAAGGGACGAGGCGGCGGCGGCGCGGCGGGCGCGCGGCTCCGCGCCCTGCCTGCGGGAAGGGGAGGAGGAGAGCGCAGCGGCGGCGGGTAAGGACCCGAGAGGCAACCCGCGCGGCCCCGCTCACCTCCTTCCCCGCCGCCCACTGTCCGCGGCTCGGGCGCTGCAGCCCACCTGCAGCCGGAGGGCGGGACCCAGGCGGGGAGGCGAATCCAGCGTGGCCCCAGCCGGGAGTGGGTCCGAGTTCAGGTGTAAATCCCTCCCGAGAGGGGACGTGGAAGGACCCTGGAGAAGGGAGTATCGCTCTCCCGCCCCCTCGGACTCTCCTTCCTCAGCCCCCGCCGAGCGTCCCTCGCCGTCAGACCGCGATCGGGATGAGGATGGAGCGGGGCCGGGCAGGGCTGGGCTGGGGGCGTCGCCGCCAGGGGCCGCCCCCTCTGACCGGCTCCCGCCGCCGCCGCCTCGGTGGCTCCGAGCGCCCGCTCCCTCAGCCTGGAGAGCGGGTGGCCCCGGGCTCTCACTCGCCAGTCCTTAGCCCCCAGCCCTGAAATGAGCCTGCCCGCCCCCCTAACTCTCAGGCCACCGCTCCTGCCGCCGCTTCGGCTCCGGCTCCGGCTCGGGCTCCGCCGCGGATCCCACAAGCCCGGCAGCCGCGGTGGTGGCGGCGGCGGGCGGCATCCCAGGGTGATAGGCCAGAGCAATCGAGGGCCGAGAGCCCAGCCGCGTGTGCAAACGAGTAACGAAGCGGAGGAACTGCCATTGAAGGCAGGAAAAATCAGACACCGAATTATTCATCCGGCCAGTCCCGCCTACTTTCCAAATACCCTCTCCCCCCACCGCCCTGCAGCGAATAGTCCCAGGATCCCGGGCTGCTGCTTAGAGAGACCGGGCGGGGAGGCGGGGAGACAAATGAGTGCGGGAAATTATAAAAAAGAAGAAGAAAGAGAGAAAAGAAAGGAAGTATTCCTTTCCCCTTTTTCCATTCCTTTTTTTCCCCTCCCCTTTTGGACGGAGATGATTTCTTATTGGACGAAGACATTGAAGAAACTGCTTTATTTAAGGTCACCCTATGGGGAAACGCCTCCTTTCTTCCCAGGGAGAAGAGTGGGTTCTTCCTTGCCAGAGTTGGTAGCGGGACAGGGGTGGTAGGATCTTAGTACAGGGTCGGCGCCGGTTCAGCGCCAAAGTTGGACTTACCATCAATTTAGAAAAGCTTGGTTAAGAAGTGCATTGTGAATGAATGGACAGACAGCTCAGGCATAGGAAATGTTCAAAAGCTAAGTATTAACCAACCGTTTCTTTTTTTGCCTTCGATCTTTGTGCAACGTGTTGGCTTTTTTTCCCTCTAATGTCATTTGCGTTTTATTTGGGGTCTATTTTGACCTTGCCTTTACTGTTATCCCACCCAGGATGGGCCACACCAATTCAGCTTTAAAAATAATAATAATAATAATAATAATAAAATTTTAATTGAAAGTTACAAAGCAGCCCCTTACAAATAGTACGTCGTCAAAGCAGTGTGTCTTGAATATGGCTGCTTAACATGGATCAGACTTTTCTGAAAGTACACAGCTCTTCTATTGTTTCGGATTTTATTTACACCTTTTGGGAGGGGGCTTCCATTTCTCCCTACTTTGCATAAAGAGGCTGGTCTAAGAAGGGAATTTTTGTTAACCGATTTTATGGTGTCCTGGTCTATTGTGTGGGCTTGTCAAACTATGAGAATATATTTTGTAATTTCTTCCAAACTCTTACTTAGAATAATAAGTATTGTGAACCAAAAAGTGACCTTAGAGACAGTCTCATTGAGCCTCTTGTTTTACAGCTAAGGAAACTGAGGGAACAGTGAGGTTACTTGGCCAATCAACCACTACTATTGCTATGTCTACCAAGTCTCAATGGCATTGTTTACTTCAACTTTGTTCCCTCTAGAATCTCTTGTGATTATGCTTGTTATTATGTGGCTTAGCAATTTTTGGTGTGAACATTTCCAATATCTAGAACCCTTTTTTTTTTTTTACTATCTGATTCCAGAGTCAGTCTTCCAAGTCTAAATCAATGTATTCATTAGTACATGAGTGGGTGAAAAAAGGTCTTCAAGCCAGGAGATTACAGGGTTCAGCGCTGAGCAGTCCTAGAACAATTTTATTTATACTAAATTACTCTTGAAGTCATGGTAACATATGTCAGAAAGTAAGTGAATAATGGGCATCAGATATGCAAATTTAAGCATCTCTTTATTAGTCCACATATAAGGAATTTGCCCAATCAGTTACCTCAAAGCAATACTAGGTGTGGTGTGTGAAATATTCGAAGAGTTATTTTCAAACTTTGCTGACTGTAGTCATCATTCTTGAGCTGAAGAAAAAACTTCTGCCAACTCCCAGTAACCCACTTTCCTCATTCAGACCTTCCAAATAATGATCCCTATTTCACTTCCCCCTTCTGACACTAGACTAGCTGCAGGAAGTTACCTAGTTGCCTAAGTCATTAATAATAGTATGTCTGGACTTTATTCATAACTTAAAAAGAAAATACTTTCACAACCTGTACAACAATACTGTAACCAACAGAACCTGTATTTTTCATCATTATTTAACCAATGAAAATAATCGAAACATGGAATTCTATTAAGCAACCTACCTGAAAAACATAGCTAATTAGTAGGAACACTAGTCTGCTAATTCTTGAAATTCAGCAATGTATCCGGGTTCTTTAAGGGGTTTTCTTGTTCCGTGGGGTTGTTCTGACATCTGTGAAATCAAAAGTAAATATTTTATAGTTTCTGCAAATTATCATTTAAGAAAAATATTGACAAAAAACAAAACAAACCAAAAGAATGATAAACCAATTTGCCTTGCTGAGAGTTGGCTAATCCTACTTAGATTTATATCTGTGGTATCTCCCTGATATAATCCTAGATGTTAATGTGAAGATAAATCCTTGGCTGATAAAGTCTTAATTTACATTATAGCTTGCAAACAGGCTTTTGTGTGTGAACTATAATAGAGTTTAAGTCTCATTTCCCTGCCTGCCTCTCCCCTCCTCCTTCCTCCTCCCTCTAGAGCTGCAAACACTAAGCTCTCAGAAGTGGTCTATATATTTATTATCATTAGAACTCATAAGAATTAAACACAAGAGCCAGGTCCAGTGAGAACTAAAATTGGAAATGTGGAGGAGAGAAAATAATTTCCCTAGGTCATGGTCTGAGATGGTCATGGCAACCATCTGAGGCTTCCTAAAGAAAGAAAGAGTACTTCGGTTCTAGTACTCACTGCAGATATTAAGGAGAGATGAGGAATTGGGTGCTGTTACAACCTAAGGAGCAAGTTAGGTATTCATTTTTCTCCTTTATTCACCTGTGAGAAAATACAAACACACAAAAAAGTGGTTCCCTCATTACAAATGCTGTCCTTTCTAGGATATGTACCACACCATCTCACCCATTTTCCAAAAAGTTAATGCAATGTCTAAATTGTGGTTCACCAGTTCCTCTCTTTCAATATTTCTTCTCCCCTTGGACACAGTGATGTGGCGCTCTCCTGATTATATTCTATAACATTGACCATGTCCTGTCCATCACAAGGGAAGAATTTAGGCATTTCCTAAGATTCTGTCATCTGCCTTCCTCCCACGCCTCCCTATTGATCTACCCACTTCAGTGATTTCAACACTCACTTCAATAATGTTGACTGTGGGAAGTGGATTTGGCTCAACTGATAGAGTGTCCACCTACCACATGAGAGGTCCAGGGTTCAAAGCCAGGGCCTCCTGACCCGTGTGGTGAGCTGGCCCATGCGCAGCGCTGATACGCACAAGGAATGCTGTACCACACAGGGGTGACCCCCGCATAGGAGAGCCCCACATGTGAGGAGTGCACCCTGTAAGGAGAGCCGCCCCACATAAAAAAAGTGCAGCCTGCCCAGGAGTGGTGCCACACACACTGAGAGCTAATGCAGCAAGATGAAGCAAGAAAAGAGACACAGATTCCTGGTGCCTCTGACAAGAATGCAAATGGACACAGAAAAACACACAGCGAATAGACACAAAGAGTAGGCAACTGGGGGGGGGGGGCCGGGGGATGGGGAGATAATAAAGAATAAATCTTAAAAAAATAAAAATAAATAATGTTGACTGTGAAATACCTATCTCCAGCCTCATCCACAGTACTGAAATACAGTCAGGAGTTTGTAAATGCTAATCACGTCTACCAAGACATGCTAGCTGGACTTCACATCCAATGCAAGAAAAGTTAACTTCTTCGTGTTGTCCTTTCCCCCGGCCCAACCACCCTTCCCTTCGTGAATTTTCTTTTCTTGTTAGTGAAACTGGTAGGTTCTAATTCAGAGTCACTTAAACATGGAAACTTTGAGCCCTTCCCTCCACCCTAATTTGCATAAATCTGATCCCAGATTTTCATTCTTACTGGCATCTCCCTAGCTTTCACCAGGATTGCATTTGTTTTTTAGCTGCCCTCTTCTCTCTGAGGCCTTTCCACTTCCATTTCATCCTACACTCTGTTGCAGTGAATTATCCTAAAGCATAGCTCAAAAAGACAGCTCCTTGTCATCCAGTAATAAAATGTATGCTCTAGCCAGCTTTAAATGTGATCCCAAGCCACCATTGCTGTCTGTCTGCCTAAGCTCAACCAAACCAAACAGCTCACTGTTCCGAATATATATAGCACTTGCCCTCCCCTAGTCTCTCTTAGTTGTTTCTTCCACCTAAAATGTCCTTTATTCCATATCTGCCTGCTAAAAACCTCCCAACCTTCAAGGGCCCTTGAGCAAGTGCCAAAATCCTCCTCCAGCAAGATTTCCCCTTTCCTCCAAGCTGGCAGTGATCTTGGCCTCCTCTAAGTTCCCATGGCATTGGTTCATCTGTTTTCTGGAACCAATCACAGTTTATATTGTAGTATAATCCTTTGTGTAAATCTTAATATCTGCTACTAGATTATAAACATCTTGAGGGCAGAGGCCATGTGTTATTAATATTTATCCCCATAACATTTTTCACTTATGAGTCTCTCAATGAAACCAGAAGGCAGGAAACAAGAAAAGAGACTAGGAGAAAAGTAAACCTCATTTAATACAAGAATGTTTCTGGTGCAAAAGATACTAGAAAATCAACTTAATGTGCCCAACCATGTATTCCCTATCCTCCCTGCCCCCAACTTAAAAATAAACACATCTAGATCCAGAACGATGACATGATATGCCCAAGGACATACAACCAGTGACATATGAAATATTAGAATTCAGATTGTATGAATCTCAATTCATCCCTGCCATCCTTTTCTGTCCTTCTTTAAATGGACAGTTTTCTTGTTGATAAAGGTTTCCTTGGTAATGTAATTTTATTCTTTTACATATTATTAAGCTTAAAGCATTTGTGCCACACTCCTGGCCCCACATATAATTTTAGCAAAATTATACTTTTTTATAAACCAAAGGACCAAAGACATCAGAGAAACATCTGGTCTGATTCATCAGGGTAGCAGCAACATTTCTATTTATACATGAGCACAGCCCTATCTTTGTAGCTTTCAGCTGTTCTTCATTGCTCAGTATGTTCCCCTTTTCAACCTTGCCTGTCCCTTATCAAGATATTATCCTGCATCCTGACTCTTAAACAAAATGTAAAGCAATAAAAAATATTGTCCCTACTCTCTAAAAGAGATCTGTATTTAAAAAGAACTATTTCCCTACTGTCTAAGCCTCTTTATTGGAGAGAGTAGGACAACAAGCCTCAAGTGGTGGCCATTCATTCCACTGCATTTGGGGTAAAAAGGAGATGGATAAAAACCAAAGCTGTTGGGCAGTGGACTTGGCCCAGTGGATAGGGCGTCCGCCTACCACATGGGAGGTTCATGGTTCAAACCCCAGGCCTCCTTGACCCGTATGGAGCTTGCGCATGAACAGTGCTGATGTGCACAAGGAGTGCCCTGCCACGCAGCAGTGTCCCCCTGCCCCATAAGGAAAGCCGCCCAGTGTGAAAGAATGTGCAGCCTGCCCAAGAATGGGCATACACGGAGAGCTGACACAAGATGACACAACAAAAAGAAATACAGATTCCCAGTGCCACTGATAAGGATAGAAAGCATTCACAGAAGAACACGAAGCAAATGGACACAGAGAGCAGACAACTGGGGCCGGGGGGGTGGTAAGGGGAGAAAAATAAATAAATATTTTTAAAAAATAAATAAATGAAAACCAAAGCTGTGGCATGAGTCAAGTTGGGGAGCAAGTCAGGTAGGAAAGGAAGTGAGTGTTCTAACCAGGGAAACTGAGATGGATATTAAAAACTTGAGCATTAACTCTCCTCAGAGCAACATTTGAGAGTGATTATAAATTAGAAGCCATATGATCTTAGGCTGTCATCAGTACAAATAAAGGCTTAGAGATTTTCTTGGGTTTTGCGAGTATCTTTTTATATCTCGTCCACGTCCCCTAAGAGGCCACTGTTTGTATCAACCAACGCAATATTATCGGGGAAATCAGTGCAACAGGTCAGAAAGACACACAGATCTCCCCCATTCATTTCTTCTCAGCGAAATTCTCCAAAATAATGACCTCAGCTCATTATTCAGCTCCAGGAATTTGAAAGTAATAAAAACACTCAGACGGAATCACAGTGGTCCCTGACATCAGCGCCTAATTAAAACCTTTAAAGTTCCTAAGACTGAGAATAAGTGTTCCCCCATCCTATTCAATTCAAAATAATAAAACAACCAAATTTCAAAGTGTTAGAAAGGGTAACAAATTTTTTATTTTTTTCAGCTATGGCCACTACAAAATTTGTTTTAGAAATAACAAATATCAAACTTGCTTTAACAATGCCCTAAAAACCATATCTTTTGAATAATCCAGCTCTGCCTGCAATTCACAGTACTAATTATCTATTAAGTAACCCAATTTTTGAAGGGAGTAATTGTTATCAAGTTAATTTCTGTGTTCTTATAATAAATATAGAAACATCAAGTTACTTCACCCTAGCCAAAGAAAATGAAAACTTCCTTAGCTCTGTTATTAAGGATTGTAATAGATTGAATTATGCACCCAAAATTAGACATGTTCTTAATCTTAATCCACATGTATGTGGGTATGAGCCCATTGTAAACAGGATCTCTTAAAGATGTTTTATTTAGTTAAGGCGTGGCCCGACTGAATGAGGTTGGATCTTAATCCATATTACTGGGGTCTTTTATAAGTAGAAGAAATTCAAACATAGATAAGAAAGCCATTGGGGGGGGGGGGGGGAGCCAGAAGCCAGAAGTCAACCAGAAACCAGAACCTGGAAGAGAAAGGAGAGGACATTGCCATGTGCATAGCCATGTAACAGGAAAGACAAGGAACCCCAGGACTGCCAGCACCAGAATACCACAATCTTTGGGGAGAAAACCTTGCCTTGCTGACACCTTGATTTTGGACTTCTCTTATCTCAAAACCATAAGCCAATAAATTCCATACATTGTATGGTATTTGTCATAGAAGCCTGAAAAACTAAGGCATGAGACCTCAAAAGATGCTGTAAAAAATAGGGCCAAATGATTCTAGAGGAGAATTTTTAAAATGATTTGACTGTTCTCATATTACTCTATGAGCAATAGTATCATAATTTACCAACATATACAGGCTAAACTGGCCCATTTTATTTTGACTCTTGTAAAATAAAGCTGTTAAGACAATTATAATAGCAAGAGCCCATTTAAGATAAGAAATATCTAAAATACTTCCCTTGTAAACTGTTATCTAAATATAGATGAAGATGGTCATAACAACTCTTTAAACATTTCCCCATTATTAATAACCATTAATTGCAGTATTGAGAAAAAGAAACCTGAGAGGTTTTTTTGGCTGTTGTCCCATCAGCTTATAACAGAACATCTTTAGCAGAATAAAGAGGAGTTCGAAAGTGGGATTTTGGAATTTAAGATTGCTTAGATGTCATGTCTGCATGCTGAAAAGATACATAATGTAGCTGAAGGAGAAAGTCACTAGAGTTAAGGAGGTACAAAAATTAGGAAGCTAAGTTATTGAATGAGGATGATAGTACAGTTAGGATATAGAAAACAATTAGGAATTAAGTCCCAAAGTCTTTGGGGAATGAAGGAAGTGACCAGGAAGTTGGTTAGTGGCAGGAAAGAGGAGTTTAGAGGGAACCCATATGAAAAGATTGAGCTTTGTCATGAGATTGAAGAGTAATGGTCTAGATATAGCTATAGGAAATCAGTCAAATGTAAACCCCTGCATCCCAACCTCCTCTACAGGACATCAGAGCAAAGGGTAAAAGAAATTGAGCAGCCTCAATTAGAGAAATTTGCAGGGCAAATCATGGACTTAAGGAGAGCCCCTAGATTCAAGATAAGAAAGTGGAGTATATACTTCCAAGAAAAAAATATTAAGAACGTAGAGTGTTTTATTTATAATGGAATGATGGTTTGAGTTAGTTCAGTAGGAAAGATGACTAAGAGGAGAGAAAGTGCTGAACTGTTAAAAGAATGAGGGTGAAAAAGAGGATAGGTCACTGGAAACATTTCCCTTTTGATCAGTGGTGCGACATTATAGGGATAAGAGAGACAGGCTTTCAATATACTAACTCTGGTACATGTTTTTTGGTATCAGAATTGGATGAAGGTTTTCTCAAAATGAAGAGATGTGATGAGGACTGCCACAAAGTTTCTGGAGAGAGAACATAAGGATGTTCTTCTTAGCCAAGGTGCCTCTCTGTGCTTGGAGTAGTAGCAAGAACTCTAATTAGTATGAGGGCCCTTTCAAAGTCTATGACTCAACAGAAAGATCATTTTTCCATTTCATTGAAAACTTGAATCCTTCATTGTATTTTAGTCGATCAGTCCATCCTAGATTCTCTTAGTTCCATGCTCTTCCTAGGTTGATCATCTGAAATATTCTTATACCAGTCTCTTCCATTCTCTGCCAGCCTATCTTACCACATCAACTTGAATCATTCTCATAGTCAGCTTTTTCTGCCTCTCCTCTCAAATGCTAAGGACTGGAGAAATCACATCATCTAGAGTTTTGTGCTTCTACATATTCAAGCTTAGTTGGGTATTTAGACTCCATCAATCGCTTAGCTTGTCTTAGATCAATTCCCTCTTCCATTCTCCTCCGTGAATATATCTAATCTTCGTCACATTCCTGAAGTCCTAGTCAATTCCCCACTCTCATTTTCAAATGTCTTTGCCTCCTATTTCAAGGAGAAAAATTGAGGCTAACAGCCTAAAATCTCCTTCAACATCCCCATTCTACTACCCTCTTTTCCACCAACATCAGAGGATGAGTGATTCTTCCTCTTTTTTGAAGGCCAAACTTTCCCACGTCTTTCAGGACTTGAACACTTATTTTCTCTCCTTCTTTCAATTATTTTATCTCTTTCTTCCTTTAACCTGGGCTCCTTCTCTTGATTTATGTGTTCATCTCATCCATCAACTAAAAAACCCTAAACTGATAAGTACACTGATATCTCCAACTTACCTTGAAATGCATCCAAAAATTAAGATGGATTGAAAGATGGATACATGAATATGTGATAAGCCAAATATAACAAAATACTATTTGTAGAACCTAGGTGGTGGGTATATGGTGCACAATTCATTCAACTTTTCTGTATGATAAAAAATAGTCATAAAAGGGGAACAAATGTGTCTCAAGCAGTTGAGCACCTGCCTCTCAATTGGCAGGTCCCAGGTTTGGTACCTGGTGCCTCCTGAAAATACAAAAACAAACAACAAGCAAAACAAATGATAAAACTAACTCAGGGGGAAACAGATGTGTCTCAAGTGATTGGGCTCCTATCCACCATATATGAGGTCCAGAGTTTGATTCCTGGGACCTCCTGGTGAAGGCAAGCTGGCCCACATGGCAAGATGACACAACAACAAAAAAAAGACACAGAGGAGAGACAATAAGAGACACAGCAGGCCAGGGAGCAGAGGTGACGCAATAGATTGACGCCTCTCTCCCACTCTGGAAGGTCCCAAAATTGGTACCTGGTGTCACCTAAAGAGAAGACAAGCAGACATAGAAGAACACACAGAGAATGGACACAGAGAGCAGATGGTAAGCACACAAAAAAACAATGGTGTAGTGGGGAGGGGATGGGAGAAATAAATATTTTTTTAAAATAAAATAAAAACAACTCAGGGAAACCAATGTGGCTCAGTAGTTGAGCACCGGTCCCAGGTTCAATCCCCAGGCCACAGTACCTAAAAAAAAAAGTTATAATAAAAATGTTTCAGAGGAAGGGGGATGGGAGTACTATCAACACAGCATCTCCTTTAGGTCATGGTCCAATTTCTCTTCCTTTCCTTATCTCAACCTCTTGAAAGAGAAGACTTTACCTACTATCTCCACCACCTCCTTACCTCCCAGTCACTATTTTTTCTTCAGATCTTTCCAAAGAGATAAAATGTTATAAATGCATTGAAGTCCCTTTTATAACTCATCCAATTCCCTTTTTCTGCCAGTTACCAAGATGTTACCACTATTCTAAAGTTGGTGTGTATCCTATTCATACATGTGCATCAAAATATTTAAACTGTATATAAATACAAATCTTTGATGTTTTTTTCCTTTTGAATTTTAGTTGTATATCTTTAAAAATTTACATATACATAATATATTCTAGAATTTACCTTTTGCATTTAGTATCACATTTTCAAGATTTATCTATATTGCTACTATTGGTTCTAGTTCATTCATTTTAACTGCTGTATAGTATTGTACAGTCTTCTGTTTACAAATTCCACTATTAATGGTTGTTTCCAGTTTTTCACTATTGTAAACAATGAAGCAGTGGCAATTCTTAGTCACATTACATGTGTTTCTCTAGATATAGGTCCAGAAATTGAATTACTAGGTAGTAGGGTATGCACATATTCAACTCCCCAAAATACTGACAAATTATTCTCCAAAGTGGTTGTACCAACTTACTTTTCCATCAGGAGAGTTAGAGAGTTTCATATCTGTACATCCTTGCCAATATTTAGCATTATCAGACTTTTTATTCTGCCATTCACACTAGAAGTGAAAAACTATTCAATTTTTAAATTTGCACTTTCCTGTTTATTAGAGAGATTAAGCAACTATTTATATCCTATTGACAATTTTACTTCTTTGAATTTTAATTTATTATCCTTTCTGTTAATGGCTTAAGCTTTTCATGTCTTAAAAAAGCATTATTCCAAAATAGTAAATATATCCTCCTCTAGATTTCCTGAGAGTTTTATTATTTTGCCTGTCACATTGAAGTCTTTAACTCATCTGATATTTATGTGTACAGTGGGAAGTGAAGATCTAATTTTCCCCATATGGATAGCTAATTGACTCAGCACCATTTATTGAAGAGTCCAGATTCGTTCTCCCCTACCCCCACACAGTTTTACTTTCACTTCTCTCATATACCAAACTCTCATAGGTTCATATGTGTTGCTCTGTTTCTTGGTGCTTGCTTCAGTTTGCCAAAGGGCTGCCTATGCAAAAGTAACAGAAATCTGTTGGCTTTTACAAAGGGGATTTATTTGGGGTAAAAGTTTATAGTTCCAAGGCTATAAAAAATTCAAACAGGCACCATCAGAGATGCTTTCTCACCAAAGTCAACAATTATTGATCCAGGCATGTTGCCATGTGGTGAAGCAAGATGACCACAGATCTCTGCCCAGGTTTCAGCCTTCTTCTCTGGGCTCAACTTTATCTCTTGAGTTGTTCTGTGGGCCCAGCCTCTCGGATCCTCCTTAAGTGATCCTGTAGTCCTCTCTCTCCTGGCATAGGGCTTGATTTGTTCTGGGCCTCCTATATCAATCTCAGCTGATCAGCTCTCTTCCCAAGTTCAGCTGTAAGTTATCAGACAAATGGATCATCTCTCCCACGTGCCTCAGCTGTTTGAGCCTCTCCTTTCTGTCACGTGGCAGAATCAAAAATGGCAGAGCTCTCTCTTCCTGTGTCTGTCTGAGTCGTTCTCTGTATTTCCAATTATATCAGACCTGGCAAGGGGGCTGAGACTCAACCTCAGTCATGCCTCACTGACATAGTCCAGTAAAAAAGTCCTACAGCAATGTTAACAATAATCTAATCAAAGGACCCTCAACTGAATTTAATGCAATCAAAGAGTATTACACCGAGAGGAATAGATTAGTTTACAAATATAATCGTTCTTTTTTTGGGGATTCATAAAATAATCTCAAACTGCCACAGTGCTCCATCTTTATTCATTGGTCTGTCTATTTACAAACTGATATTGCACTGTGATACCTCCTCCCCATTCTTATTTTCCTTTTTCAAAATTGCCTTGCCTATTCCTGGCCCTGAATTCTTCGATAGGCAGTTTAGAATCATCTGGTCGAATTCCAGAAAGCACCTTTTTAAATTTTGATTGTAATATATTAAATTTATATATAATTGAAGAGAATTACCATCTCATAATATTGAGTTGTCCCTTCATGAACATGGTATATCTCTCCAGTTATTTAGATCCTATTTTATATCCACCAATAAAATTTTATAATTTTTTCATTAAGATCTTAGAAATTTTTATTAGATTTATGGGTGCATAATGACTTTTGTTGCTACTGTAATTTAGGTATTATTATATTTTATAATTGGGTATTGATTTTTGAACATTGATTTTGCATCCATCTTGATGAACTCATTTTAGGTACTAATAGAATGTCAAGTCATGAATATTCTGTGTAGATTATCATATTACTTCCAAATAACAGTTATTTTATTTCTTTCTTTCTAGTCCCTATAGTTTTTTGTGTGTCTCATTAAATTGGCTAGATCCTTCAAGACAATGTGGAATCGACATAACAGACATCTATGTCTGGTTTCTGACTTTAAAGGGAATGTTTCTAATGTTTCACCATTAAATATGATGTGTGCTGTATGTTTTTGTTATTAGAATGTTCTGATCTATTTTTAGTTTTCTATGAAGGATATTTTAAAATCATGAAGTGAGTGTTTTATTAAATGCTTTGTAAAAAAAAATTTAACTCCCCCCACCCTGAGATGGCTCCTCTGTCTGTCTCCTCATTATCTGCTCATCTTCTTTAGGAGTCACTGGGAACCAAACTGGGACCTCCCACGTGGGAGGTGGGTGCCCAACATCTTGAGCCACGTCCGTTCCCTAAATGCTTTTAAAAATGTATTGAGGAAAACGGATGTGATAGGGCCTCTGCCTACCACATGGGAGAACCCAGGTTCAATCCCTGGGGCCTCCTGGTGAAAAGAAGAAGAGAAAGCCCTATGCAGCAAGCCAAGTGCCATATAGCAAGCCGAGTGCCCATGTGAGTGCCCACGTGGTGAGCTGAGTGCCTGCGTGTGAGCCAAGTGTCCATGCAAGTGCCAGTGTGGGGAGCTGAGTGCCTATGCAGTGAGCTGAGTGCCCACATGAGTGCCTGCATGTTGAGCCAAGTGCCCACACGAGTGCCCATAGTGAGCCAGTGCCACACTGTGAGCCAGTGCCCATGCAAGTGAGTCATGCAGCAAGATGATGACCTAACAAAAGAGAGACAAACCAGAGAGTCGATGTGAAACACAGCAGAGACCAGGAACTAAGGTGGTACAGCTGACAGGGAACCTCTCTTCACATCAGAAGTCCCCAGGGTCAAATCCTAGTAAATCCTAGAGGAGAAAAAAATGAGAAGAGAAGACAAAGAAAAGAGTGAGAAATAGATACAGACAATCACACAGCAAATGGTCACAGACAGCAAAAACAGGAGAGCAGGGGAGGGGTGCAGAAGGGGGAAAATAAATAAATAAATAAATCTTTGTAAAAATGTATTGAGGACTCAGGGGAGCTGATGTGGCTCAGTTGTTGAGCATAAGCTCCCCACTTACAAGGTCCTGGGTTCAATCCCCAGTCCCAGTACCTTACAAAAAATTTATTGGGGTAATCATCCCTTAATTAGATAAGAGAGGGAAGTCATTAATAGATTTCTGAAAATTAAATATCATTCCATCTCTGGGAGTAAATTCTCCTTAGTTATATTGTACTTTCAATGAACTGCAAGTATTTTATTTAGTTGTATAGCTATATTTATAAATAAGACTGGTCAATAATTCTCCCCCCCCAACCTGGTATCTCTCAAGATATTTTTCAAAACATATAATTCTTTATCTTAAAAAAATTCTTGTGCCAGATTGAAAAATAATTTTTCTTTCTTCCATTGTATATATAAATATATATATATATTAAGATTTATTTTATTTATCTATTCCCCTCCTCCCATTGTTTGCACTTGCTCTCTGCTCTCTGTGTCATTGTGTGCTTTCTGTGTCTGCTCATCTTCTCTTTAGGAGGCACTGGGACCCAAATCTAGGAACTCCCATGTGGGAGAGAGGCACTTAATTGCTTGAGCCACCTCTGCTCCCTGCTTTGTTGTGCCTCTTATTGTGTTTCCCCTTTGTATCTCCTTGTTGCATCTGCTCTCCACATCAGCCCATTGCATCAGCTCACTGTCTTGCTCATCTTCTTCAGAAGGACCTGAAAACTGAACTCAGGACCTCCCATGTGTTTGGCAACAGTTCAGTCACTTGAGCCACATCCACTTCCTTCTATTATATTTTTAATTACAACATACATATTTATATTTCAGGTAACTATTTGATAGATTTGATATTGTTCATTTCAATCTATGTGATTTATTCCTTTTGAATTTTTTGCTTTTTCATAAATTCTTATGTGAAAAACACCCTTAGTTATTGGTAATGATTGGTAAACCAGGTAGATACTGACAAATGTGTATATCACCATTCCAATGTACAGGTTGAGACAATTAAACCAAGTAGTAGTCTTTAAAGAATTGTTTGAACTGGATCTCAAAATCTTCTTGACATAAAACTATATAGAAACAGTCTTCAGATTTGATGCATGTATATGTAGCCAATACGGATGGGCTATTTCTGAAAATAGCAAATAATGATGATTCCTAAATTTCTGAATCCAAAAGGGATTTTCCCTATTGGAAGGGTTGAATGCATTCTTTTCAGCAAATATTTGTCAAGTGCCTACTCTGGGTCAGACACATGCTAAGCCCTGGGTTCTGAGTAAAGAGAATAGTTGAGAAGACCAGACTGTGGCTAGACTGAACAAAGACTTAAAAGATGATCTTAAAAATGCTCAAGGAGATCAGGAAAACAATGAAAGAGCAATATGAGAATCTTATTAAAGACGTAAAAATTTTAAAAAGGAAGCAAACAGAATTACTATTTCCCAGAAGTGTTTCAGCAGCAGATTAGAGATGCCAGAAAAAAAAAATCCATCAACTTGAAGGCAAGACAATTGAAATGAATAATGCTGTGGAGAAAAAAGAAAAAAAATTAAAAACCAAAATAACTGTGATGATTAGGTTCACGTGTCATATTGACCAGGTGATAGTGTCCAGTTGTTTGGTTAGGCAAGCAGTGGCCTGATGTTTACCGTAAGGATATTTCATGGACTTAAATCATCATTAAGTCAATTACATTTACAGCTGATTATATCTAAAATTAACTGAGGGGGAAGTGGACTTGGCCCAGTGGTTAGGGTGTCCGTCTACCACATGGGAGGTCTGTGGTTCAAACCTCAGGCCTCCTTGACCCGTGAGGACCTGGCCCATGTGCAGTGCTGATGCGCACAAGAAGTGCTGTGCCACGCAGGGGTGTCCCCCGCGTAGGGGAGCCCCATGCGCAAGAAGCGCGCCCCATAAGGAGAGCTGCCCAGCATGAAAGAAAGTGCAGCCTGCCCAGGAATGGTGCCACACACATGGAGAGCTGACACAACAAGATGACACAACAAAAAGAGACACAGATTCTCATGCCACTGACAACAACAGAAGCGGACAAAGATGAACACGCAGCAAAATGGACACAGAGAACAGACAACTGAGGGGGAGGGGAGGGGAGGGGAGAGAAATAAATAAAAAATAAATCTTTAAAAAAAAGAAGTCATCATTTAAAAAATTAATTAATTAAATAAAATCAGCTGAGGAGCTTGCCTTTGGCAATGGACACCTCATCCAATCAGATGAAGGCTATAAAAGGAGAAGTGATGATTTCAGCAGTCAGAATAGAGGATTTCCATCTCTATTACAGTTAGTCATTTTCTCCTTGAGAATTCATGAAGGACCTTCATCTAAGTTCCCAGCTTGCAACCTGGTCTACAGAATTTGGACTTGCCCATCTCCACAGTCACATGAGATAATTTTTATAAGAATATCATAATATTTACAAGTATTTCCTTTTGTTTCTGTTTTCCTAGAGAATCCTGACTAATGCAGCCTTGGGGTACCAGGAATGAATCTTGAGAATCTTAAGACTGAAATTTCTCAATTGATTCTCGGGTTTGGGGAATTGGCTCTCTACTCTGATTAGATTCAAAGGCACTAATGTCTATTCCCAATAATCAAGTTGGCACTGAGTCCATGGCATAAGTTGGCAATAGAGATATGCAAAATATCACAACTGGATAATGCTACTCAAATGCTAATAAGAGACAAAGTTCTGGGTGAGAGTGTTTTTGACATCTTAATGGAGTTTTGTGGTACTAAAAGGTATAATGATGTTGGTTGGTTGTTCCTAAATAGGCAGGATACAGTTATAAAAGAAAGAGATTAGCTGAAGCCTCCAAATTTGCAAGGTAAGCAACACATGAAAGATGTGAAAGTTTGTATGGGTGCCCTCAAAGAAAATCTTATTTCATGTAGCTGCAGATTTTAGATTTCTGAAAACCAGACCCAGAGTCACATAGTAAGTGGCTGAATTACAATTTAAACTGAATTTCCAACCTTCCAGATGCCTGCTGTTAAAGCAAGGGTAATGTTGGGTATATGGGAATTTCCCCATATTCGGTACATGACTTTTCTGTTACCTAAAACTTCTTTAAGGACACGATGAAAAAAGTAAGACACTGGGGCAATAAATGGAGGAAAAGACCACTATACATATAGGACAAGAGTTCTTACAGTGATGGAAGCAAATGTCAAAAACATTTTTAGTATTTTTTCATTAATTTTTATTATCCCAAATTTTAATTTTTAAATTGTATTTCTTATTTTTAAAACTATCATTATTATTTCATTTTCTTATTCATTGTATTTGGCTATTTTATTGACTTCATTAAAAAATTTTTTTTTCATTTATTGAAATTGGTTTCATTTTTGAATAAGTGTTGGATCACAGAAGAATTACAATTGTGGCAGGGGAGGGTCATTGGTGCAGGGTGTCAGTGATGGGGGATACATGGGAGGAAGCTCACCTGGGCATATATATAAGGCATATAAATGTGTCCAAATGTTCATGGGATATCATTATAGTGAGTGGAGAATCACACAATAACCAAAGGAATATCAAATTCTCATCCTGGGGAGCTCTGCCAGATTCTCTAATGGATCAGCAAGAATCCCCTGAGTACAAGGGCAATGACTAGTGAAGGAGGATGGTCCATTAATGGGCCCTTGATATTGATGTCTGTGCATATGAACCTTTACTCTTGAAATTTAAACTTAGCCTACTTTGATAGGGTGCCTAAGAGTTGCCTCCTGGGAACCTCCTTGTTGCTCAAATGTGGCCTCTCTCTAAGCCAAACTCAGCATATAAACACATTACTTTCCCTGTAGTGTGGGACATGACTCTCAGGGATGAGCCTCCCTGGAACAGAGGGATTACTACCAAGCAGCAACTAGCAATGCAACTGGAAAAAGACCTTGACCAAAAGGGGGGAAAGGTAAAGGCAAATGAGTTTATATGGCTAAGAGACTTCAAAGTGAGTCAGGAGGTCATTCCAGAGGTTACGCTTATGCACATCGCAGCAGGATCTCATTGATTGCCAAAGTAGATACTATCTGAAATAGCAGGGCTCCTGAGGGCTCTGGAGATAACCAGACATTATAGTCATAGCAGATAGCTCAAGAGTTTGATGCCTTGCCAGGGGGCCCTCCTTTTGAATTTATGCTCCCCAGTGTGACAGAGTTGGATTCAGTTGTGGTTTCCCTACACATGGTTCTTCTATCCTTCTATTTGAACCTACAATTAGTACTAGAAATGGTATGTGTGCATACAAAAGACTTAAATCTTTGGACTGTCCATGTGCCAGCTAGGCCCTGAATCTCAATAGAGTTGCCAACACCTACCCTCCAGTTCATTCACTTCATTGGTCTCATCCAGGACAACTAACAAAGAGGTGATGATGGACAACTACCACACCAAGGAACCAAGAGAGCCTACAACTGCAAGCAAGAGAATCCCATCCATCGGCCCCATGGGATTGCAGCCCCCTCTCAATTAGAGATGCAGTGGATGTCACCATTCCAGAATCCTCAGGATTGGGGAATGAACTATGGACTAAAGCAAACTATTAGTATTCTACTGTAGATTTATTATGATTCTAGCAATGAAGGTAATTATATCATTGATGTGGCAGCATTGGCCACTGGAGATTCTGAGGGCAGGGAGAGGGAAAAACAGGTGTAATACAGAGGCATTTTCAGGACTAAGGAATTGTCCTAAATGACATTGCAATGACAGATGCAGACCATTATATATCTTGCCATAACCTACAGAATTGGGTGCGAGAGAGTATAAACTACAATGTAACTTTAATCCATGCTCAGGGGCAATGCTCCAGAAAGTGTTCATCAATTGCAATAAATGTACATTACTAATGAAGGTGTTATTAATTTGGGAAAATGTGGGAGGTGTGGGAAGTGAGACCTATGGAATTCCCTTATATTTTTTAGATTTGTATAATCTAGTATCTTTTAAAAAAATAGAAAGAAAGAAGGAGAGAAAGCGAGGAAAGAGAGAAAGAAAGAGAAGAAAGAAAGAAAGAGAGAAAGAAAGGAAGGAGGGAAGGGAGGGAGGGAGGGAGGGAGGAAGGGAGGAAGGAAGGAAGGAAGGAAGGAAGGAAGGAAGGAAGGGCATTTCTTGGAAAGGAATGGGATCCTGAAAATTGGAATAGGGTCATGTGAGTTGATGATGATGAGAGTGGAGACAGTGAAACCCTAAAATCTGCTAGTCTTTGCCAGATAAACCTGTAATATTCTGCCTAGAGGTAACTGCCATCCAACATCCACATGAAGAGATTAACCGTATGTATTGTACCTGATAAACCTGTAACAACTGCCCCTAGGCAAACAGCCTCACTTCTCTGTCTGAAGAGATTAATCCTGATTCACCAGATGAAGCTGCCAAGGAGTGCCCTGAGGTAACTGGCTTGCAAGACACTTCTAATTCTTCTCATGACCCACTCCTACCACCAATCTTTTTTTCAGACCTATAACTAGAGTGAAGTCCCAACAAGCCCTGGAAGGTGAGGTGTGACTCATGAGGAAGTATGCTATAATCCAAAAGAACTACATGAGTTTTCCAATATATATAGATAGAAATCAAGGAATTACGTGTGGGAATGGATATTAAAGTTGGGGATAATTGTAGAAAGAATATAAAGTGGGATAAGGCTGAATTTATTTATATGGACCACTAAGCAGAGATTCTGGACCACTAAGCAGAGATTCAATATTGTAGTTCAAGTGGGTAGAAAGAGCACTAATAGCTTGTTTGTGTGATTAACTGATTTTGGACTAAAAGATGACCTGTATTACCTGAGCTTGAAATGCCAGCACATCCCTGGTATAATGTTGATGAGGGGATTCAGAGGCTTAGAGAGATTGCAATGTTAGAGTGGAGTTATGCAGGAACTGTTTACCCACCTCAAGAATGTCCAGAGGACACATCTTTCACCAACTCCTCCCTGAAGAACTCTGTGGTTGCTTTTCTCTGTATGTCAGATATTACTGTGGGAATGCTATCACTAAACTTGGATCCTTAAACACAAGGGGCATGATCAGATCCTGGGTTGTCAGAAGCCAAGTGGAAGCACTTAATGGCCAAAGGCAAGGGTGGGCATGGCTACCATAATGGACAGCAGACTCAAAGCTGCAATGAAAATAGTCTGACTCACAGAGACCTGTGGCATTAGCTAGTAGATCATGGGGTACCTAGAAGTGTAATAGATGAGTAGTCTACTAAGCTCTTACTTGATCTGTATAAGCAGAAGAGTTCTAGGTCAAGTGAACAAAAGTCTAACTCAAGTTACAAAAATAGAGTCATGTCTTCTTAATCAATTACCAGACTTGACAATTTACAGACCCAGAGCCCCTTGAATGAGGAGAAGGCCTACCCCTTGGGAAAGGACCCTGTTACGCTGTCAAAAAATTTATACTGTTAATTTTCCTCCACATCTTCCCCAAAGAGACCTGTGACCTTTTACCAGAGAAACTGTTTGGGGAAAAGGAAATGACCAGACATTTCAGGGTTGTTTGTGACTGGCTCAGAGGTGACATTAATTCCAGGAGACCCAGAACGTCACTGTGGTCCACCAGTCAGAGTAGAGTCTTATGCAGCTCAAGTCATCAACAGAGTTTTAGCTCGAGTCTGTCTCACAGTGGATCCAGTGGCTCCCTGGAACCATTCTGTGGTTATTTCCCCAGTTCCAGGATGCATAACTGGAATAGATGCACTCAGAAACTGGCAGATCTCCACATTGGTTCCCTGACTTGTGGAGTTAGGGCTATTAAAGTAGGAAATGACAAGTGGAAGCCATTAGAACTGCCCCTACTTTGCAAAATAGTAAATTAAAAGCAGTACCAGATCCCTGAAGGAATTGCAGAGATTAGTGCCACCATCAAGAACCCGAAGGATGAAGAGGTGGTGATTCCCACCACATCCCTTTCAACTCTCCTATTTGGCCTGTGCAGAAAACAAATGGATCCTGCAGGATGACAATGGATTATCATAAACTTAACCAGATGGTGACTCCAATTGCATTTGCTGTTACAGGTATGGTATCATTGCTTGAGCAAATCAGCACATCCCCTGATACCTAGTATGCAGCTAATGATCTGGCAAATGCTTTTTTTTTTTTCAATTGCTATCAGTGTAGTCCACCAGAAACAGTTTGCTTTCTGCTGACAAGGCAGGCAATACACCTTCATCGTCCTACCCCATGGGTGTATCAGCTCACCATGCATATATCATAATCTTGTCTGCAGGGAACTTAATCATCTTTCTCTCCCACAAGACATCACACCGGCCCATTATATTGATGCTATCCTGTTGATTGGACCTAGTGAGCAGGAAGAAGCAACTACGCTAGACTATTGGTAAGGCATTTGCCTGTCAGAGTCTGGGAGATACATACAACAAAAATACAGGGGTCTTTCACCACAGTGAAATTTCTAGTGTCCAGTATTGTGGGGCATGTCAAAATAGCCCTTCTAAGGTAAACGATAAGCTGCTACGTCTGGCCTGTTCTATGACCAAAATAGAGATGCAACACCTAGCTGGCCTCTTTGGATTTTGGAGACAACATATTCCTTGTTTGGGTATGCAACTCTAGCCCATTTATCAAGTGACTATAAAATTACTAGTTTTGAGTGAGGGCCTCAACAAGAGGAGCCTCTGCAACATGTCCGGGAAAGTTGCACTGCCACTTGGGCTATATGATCCAGCAGATCCAATGGCGCTGGAAGTGTCAGTGACAAATAGAGATGCTGTCTGGAGCAACTGGCAGGCTGCTATAGGAGAATCACAGTATAGATCCTTAGGATATTGGAGCAAAGTCCTGCCATTCTCTGCAGATAACTCCTCTCCTTTTGAGAAACAGCTTTTGGTGTGCTACTGGGCCTTGGTAGAGACCAAATGCTTAACCAAGGCCACCAAGTTACTATGATACCTAAGTTGCCTATCATGAGCTGGGTGTGGTCTGACCCACTGTATTGTCAGACAAAGGGGTGCTGATGCAAAGTACCAGAACTCTGTTGGCTTCTAGAAGTTGTGTTTATTTGGGGTAGAAGCTTACAGTCACAAAACCCTAAAGAGTCCAACTCAAGGTACTGTAAGAGGTACTTTCTTACCCAAAGTCTTTTACCACATGTTGACTCAAGATGGCGGGCAATGTCTATGAGGATTCAGCCTTCCCCTTTCCTCTTATGGCTCCAAGGTCCAGCTTCGTCCAGTCTCAGCTGTAGGCTTGCATAAGGCTCATCTCTCTTCCCGGGGCTCATTTCTTTCTGGGCTCAGCTGCTCTGGTCTCTTCACAAGGTCAGCTGTAAGCTATCAGGTTCATCTCTCTTCCTGGGGCTGCAGGATCCTCTGTGTATCTTCTCTATGTCTAATGAGCTGTCTCTATTCCTGTGTGTCTTTTCTTTGTGAGTGTCCACCAAGGGGACAGGGACTCAACAACCTAATGAAGTGGTCAAATCAAAGACCTAATCTTAATTTAATCAAGTGAAAGTGAAACCTCTGAATTTAATCAAAGGGTATCATTCCCCCAGAAACAGACCAGGTTACAAACATAATCAATTATCTTTTTTGGAATTCATCAATAATATCAAACTGCTACACCCATCTAGTCATAAAGTTGGGCGTGCACAGCAGCACTCCATCATAAAATGAAAGTGGCATATACGAGATAGAGCTCAAGCAGGTCCTGAAGGCACAAGTAAGTTACATGAGGAAATGGCCCAAATGCCCATGGTCCCCACTCCTGCTACATTACCTTTTCTAATAGACTTCATGACTAATACAATAGCCTAAGACACCTCTGGGATACCACCAGACATACCAATATCCATATTACAGGAGTCCCAAAAGAAGAAGAAAGAAAGGGGAAGAAGGAATATTCAAAGAAATACTGACAGAATTTCCCAAACTTAACAAAAGATGTGAATCTGTATATCCAAGAAGCCCAGAGAACACCAAACAGGACAAACATGAAGAAAAACACACCCCATCATATATTGGTCACACTATCAAATTCAAAATACATGGAAAGAGTTCTGAAAATTGCAAGAGAAAAATAATGTGTTAATGTACAAGGGAGTCCCAATTAGATTGAGTACAGATTTGTCATCAGAAACCATGGAGGTAAAAAGGCAGTATGTTGAAATACTTATAGTACTGAAAGAAAACAACTGCTAACTAAGAATTTTATATCTGGTGAGCCTTTGTTTCAAAAATAATGGTGAGATTAAGACATTCCCAGATAAGCAAAAGCTGAGTAAGTTCATCACCACTAGACCTGCCAGACAGAAAGGAAATAACACTAGACAGTGGTTCAAAGCAGCATAAAGAAATAAAATCGCCTGGAAAATAGAACCATTTGGGTAATTATAAATGTCAGTAATATTACATATAAATATATTTATATGTAACTCTACTTCCTACAGGAGTTAAAATATGAATGTGTAAAAAGTAATGCTAAATCTATGGTTTGGGACATAAAATGTACAAAGATCTAACTAGTAAAAGTGGAGTGGGACAGAGGGGTGTAGGAAAAGTATATGTGTGTACTATTGAAGTCAAGTTGTTATTTTAAAACATGATTGTTATATATTTAGGATGTAAATTTTAGCTCCATGGTAACCAGAAGGAAAATATATGAAAACATATATCCAGATAGAAATGAGAAGGCACTCAGTATGGTACAACACAAAAAGGCAAATAAATATAAAAGCAGGCATTAACAGAAGAATTGAGGAACAAAAATGTTATAAGAATTACAAAGATACAATAGCATAATGACAGAAGAAATTCTTGCATTTCAGTATTGACTTTAAATGTAAATGGATTAAACTCTCCAATCAAAAGGCAGAGGTTGGCAGAATGGGTAAAAAGGCATAACTCAATTATGTGCTGTCTGCAAGAGGCTTACCTTAAATTCAAAGATACAAGTAGGATGAAGTGAAAGGAGGAAAAATTGTACCATACAAGTAGTAACAAAAAGAGAGCTGGGGTAGAAATATTAAATCAGATAAAATAGACTTTAAGTCAAAAACAGTTATGAAGGACAAACACAGTCATTATATACTGATAAAGGGGTCAACTTAACAAGAAGATGTAACTATTATAAATATGTATGCTCCTAACAGCAGAGCCACAAAATATATGAAGCAAATATTGACAGATTGGAAGGGAGCTATAGAAGGAGACTTTAATACACCACTTTCAATAATGGATAGAACATACGGACAAGGGGTTCTTAACCTTTTTTGTTCCACAGATCCCTTTGCCAGTCAGGTGAAAACCACAGATCCCTACTCAGAATGTAGCAGCAGATAGTTTTACGACACTAAACTAGTGTCGGGTCTAACAATTACCATAACTTCGAAGTATGAATGAGTGTAAGTGATCTTCAAGGTATGCAACAACTGTAATATGATATGAAATGAATAATGCTATAATTTATTGCACATATTTATAAGTGAAAGAAATGCTAGATTTCAGTTAGCGGTCAGAGAAAATAAAGATAATAAGTTGAATTTTTTTTCAATTCAAACTTTTGGACCCCCTGAAATCTTTCCACAGACCTCTTGGATTTAAGAACCCTTGACTGAGACAGAAGACCAATTAGGAAATACAAGACTTGAACAATACACTAAACCAACTACATCTAGTAGACATCTATAGGACACTTCACACAACAACAACAGAATACAATTTCTCAAGTACACATGGATCATGTCCCAGAATAGACCATATTGTAGGTCACAAAACAAGTAAATTTAAAAATATTGAAATCATACAATGTATTTTATTTGACCACAGTGGAATGAAGGTAGAAATCAATAATAGAGGGAGAAATGTAACTTCACAAATACGTGGACATTAAACAATAGATTCTTAACCAACTAATGGGTTAAAGGGGAAATCACAAGGGAAATTAGGACATATCTTGAGGCATATGAAAATGAAAATACAACATACCAAAACTTATGGGATGCAGCAAAGGCACTGCTGATAAGGAAATTTATAGCTCCAAATGCTTACATTTAAAAAGAAGACATAAAAGTAAAATGATAAACTACACAACGGGAGTAAGTATTTGGAAACCACATGTATTAGTCAACAAAAGCGGTGCTGATGCAAAATACCAGAAATTGGTTGGTTTTTATAAGGGGTATTTATCTGGGGTAGGAGCATACAGATACCAGGCCATGAAGTATAAGTTACTTCCCTTACCAGTCTATTTTCACATGTTGGCGCAAGATGGCTGCTGATGTCTGTGAGGGTTCAGGCTTCCTGTTCCTCTGAGCTCAGCTCCTCTGTTTTCTCCACAAGGCTAATGTAGACTATGAGGTTCTCTAGGCTTTGCCTCTCTCCACAAGATCAGCTATTGACTATCAGGCGAATGGCTCTGTCTCTCTCCCTGGGGCTCCAGCTTTAGCATCAAACTCCAACATCAAAACTCCAACATTAAAAGCCCTCCAACTCTGTCCTTTGCCATGCTTTTTATCTGTGAGTCCCCACCCACCAAGGGTGGGGGCTCAATGTCCTACTGGCACAAGAGGTTCACCTGATTACTTAATCAAGTAAACCTCTGAATATAATCTAATATGCCCAGAGAAGATCAGTTTACAAACATAATCCAATATTTCTTCTTTGGAATTCATCAATAATATCAAACTGCTACAGCACATATCCAAAAAAAGGATCAACATCCAGAATATATTAAGAAATCCTTCAACTTAACCACAAAAAGATGTTTGTCCAATCAAAAAATGGGAAAAGACTTGAACAGATATCTCTCCAAAGAAGATGTACAAATGGCCAGAAACACATGAAAAGATGCTCAACATTAGCCATCAGGGAAAGGAAAATCAAAACCAGAATGACACACAATTTCATACCCATTAGAATGGCTACTAGTTTTTAAAAATGGAAGATAACAAGTGTTGGAGAGGTTGCTGGGAAATAGGAATACTCATTCATTGTTGTTGGTAACATAAAATGGTGCAGATGCTGTGGAAGACAGTTTGGCAGTTCCTCAGAAAGTTAAGTATAGAACTACCATAAGACCTGGCAATCCCACTACTAGGTGTATACCCTAAATAATTGAAAACTAGGTATATATCCAAAAGAATTAAATTGAACAGATATTCACACACAGGTGCTAATACTGGCATTATTCACAATTGTCAAGAGATGAAAATAACTCAGGCATTGATCAACTCATGAATGGATAAATAAAATGAGGTATATACATACAATGAAATATTATTCAGTGTAAAAGGAATAAGGTCCTGATACATATGACAACATGGATGAACGTTGCCCAAACCATTTTGAGTGAAATGAGCCAGATACAAAAGGACAAATATTGTATGATCTCACTGACACGAAATAATTAGAATTAGCAAACTCATAGAGTCAGAATCTAGAACATAGTTTAACTGGGATGTGGTAGGGATAGAGAATGGAAAGCTTAAAATGTACAGGGTTCCTATTTGGAATGTTTTGAAAATGGATGGTGTTGATGGTAGCACAACATTGTCAACATAACAGCACTGAAATAAAAACCTGAATGTGGTTAAAAGGGGAAATATTAGATTGAATATATGGTAACTAAAAAATGTCAAAAAATCGATGGAACTATACTACATAAACAGTGAACAAGCAAAACCATAGACTATAGCTAATAATACAGTTACAAAAATGTGCTATCATTAACTGTATTTAATGCGTGATTGTTCTGTAAGCCCACAACTTGTGTAATAAAGAAAAAAATATTAAAAAAAGAAGAAAAATTTTAAACCAGAGAAGACCCAACATCAAAACTGGAAGAACAGGGAAATGGACTTGGCCCAGTAGTTAGGGCGTCCGTCTACCACATGGGAGGTCCGTGGTTCAAACCCCGGGCCTCCTTGACCCGTGTGGAGCTGGCCCATGTGCAGTGCTGATGCGCGCAAGGAGTGCCCTGCCACGCAGGGGTGTCCCCCGCGTAGGGGAGCCCCATGCACAAGGAGCGTGCCCCATAAGGAGAGCGGCCCAGCATGAAAGAAAGTGCAGCCTGCCCAGGAATGGCGCCGCCCACACTTCCCGTGCCACTGACGACAACAGAAGTGGACAAAGAAACAAGACGCAGCAAATAGACACAGAGAACAGACAACTGGGGTGAGGTGGGGCAGGGATTAAATAAATAAATAAATAAATCTTAAAAACAAAACAAAACTGGAAGAACTAGACAAAGAATAGGAAACTAAACCCAAAGTTTGCAAAAGGAAGGAAATAACAAAATTAGAGCAGAGATAAATGAAACAGAAAACAACAAAAACAACAAAACAATAGAGACTCAACAAAACCAAAAGTTGATTCTGTGAATGAGAGTCTGCAACTGCAAACAAGGTAGTTCCATCCATCTGTCTCATGGGATCTAAGTCCCCTGTCAATTAAAGGCAGAATGAGCATCACCATTCCAGTCCTCAGGATTAGGGAATGAACAATGGACTAAAGTAGATTTACTTTTATTCTGCTACAGATTTATTCTTATTTTAGCAATGGAAGAACTTTTATCATTGATGTGGAAGCAGGGGCCACTGGAGGTTCTGAGGGGAGGGAGAGGGAGAAATGGTATAATGTGGGGGCATTTTTGAGACATTAGAATTGTCCTGCATGACATTGCAATGACGGATACAGGCCATTATATATTTTGTCGTAACTTACAAAATTGTGCAGGACAGAGTGTAAACTATAATGTAAACTATAATCTGCAGTTGGTGGCAATGCTCCAATATGTGTTCATCAATTGTAACAAATATATCACACTAATGAATGATGTTGTTAATGTGGGAAATTGTGGGAAGGAGAGGGAGTGGGACATATGGGAATTCCCTATATTTATTATGTAACATTTATGTAATCTAAAGTTTCTTAAAAAAATTTTTTTAAAGTTGATTCTGTGAAAAGATAAATGGAATTGACAAACCTTTAGTTAGACTGATGAAGGAAAAAAGAGGACACAAAAAACTAAAATAGGGAAGTGGACTTGGCCCAGTGGCTAGGGCGTCCGTCTACCACATGGGAGGTCCGCGGTTCAAACCCTGGGCCTCCTTGACCCATTTGGAGCTGGCCCATCAACAGTGCTGATGCGCGCAAGGAGTGCCCTGCCACGCAGGGGTGTCCCCTCGTAGGGGAGCCCCACACGCAAGGAGTGTGCCCCGTAAGGAGAGCCACCCAGCGTGAAAGAAAGTGCAGCCTGCCCAGGAATGGCGCCACACACACAGAGAGCTGGCACAACAAGATGATGCAACAAAAAAAGAAAACACAGATTCCTGTGCTGCTGACAATAACAGAAGTGGACAAAGAAGAACATGCAGCAAATAGACACAGAGAACAGACAACTGGGGGGGGGGAAGGGGAGAGAAATAAAATAAATAAATCTTTTAAAAAAACTGAAATAAAAAAATGAACAGGGCACACACACAGTGAATGAACACAGAGAGCAGACAACTGGGGTGGGGGTGGGGAAGGGGAGAGAAATAGATAAAAAATAAAATCTTAAAAAATAAATAAATAAAACCTGAAAAAAATGCGCGGGGATATTACTAACAACCTCATCAAAATAAAAAGGGCTATAAGAGGATACATGAAAAACTGTGCACTGGTAAATTAGACAGCCTAGAATGAAGTGGACAAATTCTTAGAAACACAGAATCTATCTACACTGACTCACAAAGAAATAGAAGATTTCAACAAACCAATAATTAGCAAAGAGATCAAAGGCAGGGATGGAACAGATATTTGCATACTGAAGTTCATAGCAGAATTATTCACAAATTCCAAAAGATGGAAGCTACCCAGTGTCCATTAACCAATGAATGGATAAACAAAATGCGATAAATACACATAATGGAATATTATTCAGCCTTAAAAAGGAATGAAGTTATGATTCATGTGACAATGTGGATGAAACTTTAAAGTATCATGTTGAGTGAAAAGAGTCAGACACAAATGGGCAAATATTGTATGATCTTACTTATATGAAATAATTAGAATAAGCAAACTCATAGAGACAGAATCTAGAATGTAGACTACCTGGTGATGTGGTGGGGTGGAGAATGGGCAGTTCAGGATTTCTGTTTGCAATGATGGAAATGTTTTGGTAATGGATGGTTTTGATGGTAGCACAACATTGTCAGCATTATTAACAGGACTGAAATATATATCTGAGTGTGGTTAAGGTGGAATGTAAGGTTGTATATATGGTATTAGAATAAAAACTTTTTAAAAAATCCATGAAACTTCACATTACAAACAATGAACTATAGATTAAATTATGGACTATAGTTAATACTACAATTATAAAAATATTCTTTCATCAATTGTAACAAATACATCACCCCAAAGCAAGGTGTTAATTATAGGGTAGTATACTTGAATCTGTATTTTAGGCATTATTCTTCTGTAAACTCACAATTTCTCTAATAAAAAAAAATTTTTAAAGAAAACTTTTGAAATCTCTGCTTTCATGGAGCTTATATTCTAGTGAAGGACACAGTCAACAGGAAGGAAATAGATAATTACACATTCTGGTAAATTCTTTTAAGAAAATCAACAGTGTAAGTTGATAGAGAACAAGTTGGGGGAAAGAGGCCTACTTCAGACCAGGTAGTTGTGGAAGTCCCCTTTGAGCAGTGACCTGGTATCTGAGAACTAAGTGATGAGAAGGAGTCAGTTATTCAAACAAATGGCCATTGTAGTAGTCCTGGTAAGAGATTATGGCAGCTTGGACTAGAGCTTTGGTTGTAGAGAGAGAGAAGGAAGAAGATGTCGTCAAGATATATTTTGGAGTTAAAACTATAATAGTGTTTGCTGAGAAAAAAGAATCAAGGAAAAGTGGTCTTTGTGGCTTGGACAACTATATAATTCATTCCAATACTAAGATGGAGAAGACTGGAAGAACAGGTTTTGGGTAGGGAGATCTAGTATTTCATTTTGGACCTATAAACTTGGCATGTCTCTTGATATTCAAATGGAGATATTGGATATAGGAATCTGGCATTCCAAGGAGAGGTTAAGGACTGAAAATATGTAATTGGAATAATTGGCACAAAGACGCTATTTAAATCCACAAAACTAAAGGAGATCTATGGAAAGAGATAAAGGAACCCAGGAATGAGCACTGAGGCACTCCTACATTTAGAAGACAGGTAGAGAAAAGAGAGACTGAAAAGCACTTGAGCCAGAGAGGCAGGATGACAGCCAAGAGAGTATAGTACCTCAGAAGTCAAGGATGAAGTGGTCAACAATTAAGTTGGGAAGGGGACTTGGCCCAGTGGTTAGGGCGGCCGACTACCACATGGGAGGTCCGTGGTTCAAACCCCGGGCCTCCTTGACCCATGTGGAGCTGGCCCATGCACAGTGTTGATGCGCGTAAGGAGTGCCCTGCCACACAGGGGTGTCCCCCACGTAGGGGAGCCCCACGCGCAAGGAGTGTACCCCATAAGGAGAGCCACCCAGCATGAAAGAAAGTGAAGCCTGCCTAAGAATGGCGCCACCCACATGGAGAGCTGACACAACAAGATGACACAACAAAAAGAAACACAGATTCCCATGCCGCTGACAACAACAGGAACAAATAGATACAGAGAACAGACAACCGGGTGGGGGGTGGGGAAGGGGAGATATATAAATAAATAAATAAATCTTTAAAAAAAAAACATCTAAGTTAGGGACAGAGCCATGCCTACTGGATTCCATAGCCAGTTAAGACTCTGATAAATCTACAAATTTCGTTAGCCTTAAAATACAGCCAAGAAAGTTTTCAAACATCAAACCTTCCGAGAAGGTTTTGCAACCTATTCAAGCATCTACAGAATCAGCAGATCAGAGTATTAATTTTGCTATGGTTCCTCCAGGCTAGTCTGATATATAGTGGTAGACACTAAACAAGTGGCTCTAGACTGTCTCCATGTAGGCATAAATTTGTTGGCTGATTCTTGGTAGATAATTCCAAAAGCCATTTGTGATTAGAACAAAGTGTAAAGGCATGATTATAAAATTAATATGGAAATTTCATAATTTCCATGATAAAAACAGGATTGTCCTCCACATCAATACTACAATTTGCCACGGTAGCTGCTGATGGTAGGGAGAGGGAAGAAGAGATATGATGTGGGGGCATTTTCAGGATTTGGAGTTGTCCTGGGTGTACTGCAGGGACAGATGCTGGACATTGTGTCCTGCCATGACCTACTGGGTAGACTGGGGGAGAGTGTAGACTACAATGTAGACCACTGTCCATGTGGTACAGCAGTGCTCCAAAATGTATTCACCAGGTGCAGTGAATGTGCCACGATGATGGAAGAGGTTGTTGATGTGGGAGGAGTGGGGTAGGGGGTGTGGGGGGTATATGGGGACCTCATATTTTTTGAATATAACATTTAAAAGAAAATAAAGAAGGAAAAAAAATTTACAAAGGCCACTTTGGCCACAATGTAATAAAACTAGAATTTAAAATTGAAAAAAAACTCATTTGAATTTAATATGTACCCTTTTGCTCTAGGTCTTTCTCCAAATGCATCAATAATTGGTGCTTAGTATTAATCTCAGTGCCAGGGAGGATCATCTGTGGGATTCATGTCCCAGGTTGTAGAGTGAATTTGTATGCTGCTTTTGGCTTAGAGAGAGGCCACATTTGAGCAACAGCAAGGTTGTCAAGAGTTAACTCTTAGGCAATATATATTACCAGGCCAGATTTCAATTTCACAAGAACAAGTTTCATAAATACAAACATCAATATCAAGGGTCTGGTGCATTGATCCATCCTCCTTTGCTAGGCACTGCCCATGTACTCCAGAGAGTCTCACAAATGTATGAGAGAATGTAGCAGGATGAGAATTCAAGGCTAGGAATATACATGGGAATCTCTGTATTTTCTATGGCAATTTCTGTAACCTAAAGATTTTCAGAAAATAAAGTGAAAAAAAAAAAAGAAAATAAACCAAACCAAACCAAAACAAAACAAAATACGATTGTCTTTGTTAATTTGTGCCTAGTTTTGTTTTTTGTTTTTTTGGTGGTTTTTTTTTGCAATAGGCATTGATCCCTAGGAATAAGGAATGGTACCTCTTTGTCATCCAGTTCCTTGCAGGTAAGAAGCATTAATGGAAAGAAATACAATACTTCATCCCCATCTTTAAACAGGACTGACATTCTAGAAAACATTCCCCTGATGGTACATCCAGTGCCAATATACAATATGGGCCATTTTGATACATGCTGTTTTTTTCAGAGCCAATTTGCTTAACACACAGCTTTGACACAGTCATTTTGATTCCAGGAACATCTTGATGTGGCTGCCTTGATGTGGTTGTTTTGATATGTGAACATTTTGACTCTGTCTAAAAACAAACCAGTAAACTTTTCACTAAAAAATTATTACCAAGTAATGTGCATGACAGATCTCCTAACCCACTCCCTGAACCTCAAGCTATCCCCCATCTCATCGCCTACTCCCCAAAACACAATAGAAGCCAGACTGCAGAGGAGGAGATTAAAACCCTTGAAAGCAAAAAAACAACATGGGGGAGAGAGGAAACTGGAGCAACAAAAGGAACCGAAGGAAGAGAAAAGTTTAGAGCTTGACTCAGTTCTTGAAACTATCCTGACTAGCCCCTTGAAGAAGTCAGTGAATTCATATAACACTGAAAGGGGCCTAAGAGCTCTTCCACAAGAGAAACCCCTGCCTCACACCATCCTGAGAGGTGTGCATGACCAGGAATTTCTTCATAGGCCAGAGTCAGAGCACCCCAAAGCTCAATGAAGGATAGTTCCTCTGAGAAGAGAGGTTAGAAAGACAGCCACAGTATACTCAAATGGAGTAGCAACCCCAAGATATCAAATGACTGTTGTCCAAACAAATGTGAACATGGAGAAATCAGATGGTTGGGTTGACCCAAGGTTGGCATTTTTTCATGTCAGTATGACTAGATGATAGAGCAAGGAAAAGAAAACATCTTGGGCTCATTGTACCACTCATATCATCAAAATACAAACTAAATTTTCACTAATGTAAATCCTTTTTCTTTGTAAGAATTCTCTCTTTAAGCAACAATAGAACTGAAGTATTCTGGGAAACCTGTTAACTCATTAATATGATTAATGGTATAATTTCTCCAGTACTAAGTGTTCGTATCATTAAAGTTTGTGAAATAAAATATTAAATATTTTCAAAAAGATGAATCTATTTCTGTCACTTTTGTCTCTTTAAGGATTTGAAATGTTACTTAATTTAGTTTGACAATGAACATGAAGGATATTGAATGATATATAATATGAAAATCTATTCAGCGCACATGATTTGCTTCTTGGAAATATGAAACTCCCATTGCCCAAACTCATTTATTTTACCTTTTACTGCAAGCATTTTTAAATTTTACTTCAGTTTAAATCCTTTCCAAATACTCTGATTTCAGTTTAGGACAACAAATATGTCAAACACTACTATGTGCTAATCACTTTGCTAGAACAATGGGGAACACAATATGAATATGAATATATGACTATGAATATGAAATGACTCTTACCTTCAGGGACTATACTGGGGGAGATAAAAGTGAGTATGGAGAGTGGATGTGGATCAAGCCATTGAATGCCTGCCTCCCACATGGGAGGTCCCGGGTTCATTTCTGGTGCCTCCTAAAGAAAACAAACAATGACCAGACAATGAGTAAACAACAAGCAGACAATGAACAAAAACTAATGAGCAGGGAGCGGAAGTGGCTCAAGCAGTTGAGTGCCCGCCCCTTACATGGGAGGCCCCAGGTTCATTCCCAGTGCCTCCTAAAGAAAACACAAGAGACAGGGAGCGAAAAAAATACAATGCAAAACAAAGAGAGATATCAGTCTGCACTCTTCTTATGTATTTAAATATTATCTGATAAATTTCAGGTGCTGTAAAACTGACATAATCAAAATGATCTGGGACCACAATGGCTGGAGAAATCAAATCATCCTCATGGGAAAGAGAAAATGACATTTAACTATTGCGAGCCTCCTCTGTGGTAAGCACTATGCATGGTGTTTAAGGTAGCTTGTCTCTTTTAATCTTCACAACAGCCCTTTAAGTACTAAGGTCCCGTTTTATAAATGAGGAAACATCAATTCATCAGCATTGTATAACTTTTTGTTTTTTTTTAAGATTTATTTATTTATTTAATTCTCCCCCCCCCCCCCTTGTCTGTTCTCTGTGTCTTTTTGCTGCGTTTTGTTTCTTTGTCCGCTCCTGCTCCTGTTGCCGTCAGCTGCAGGGGAAGTGTGGGCGGCGCCATTCCTGGGCAGGCTGCACTTTCTTTCGTGCTGGGCGGCTTCTCCTTACGGGCGCACTCCTTGCGCGTGGCTCCGCTACACGGGAGACACCCCTGTGTGGCTTGGCACTCCTTGCGTGCATCAGCAGTGTGCATGGGCCAGCTCCACATGGGTCAAGGAGGCCCAGGGGTTTGAACCCCGGACCTCCCATGTGGTAGACGGACGCCCTAACCACTGGGCCAAGTCCGTTTCCAGCATTGCATAACTTGCCTATGATGTTAGCTAAGGCTAGTTGCTGGGACAGAATTCAAACCTAACAGAGTCTAAACCTATCATCTCAAGGAACTCAGAAGTGTGGGTTGCAGGTGAAGAGGAGCAGCAGCAGCTCCTGGTTTAGAAAGCACAATAATATTTGAAAGAATGGCCTTTGAGCTATTAAAACTATTTAAACAGAAGCTAAAACAAATGGTGTCTATTTATTAGACACCATAAATTTCTAGCCAATCTAGATACACCAATGAGCAATTCAGTGACCATATCCATCAAAATGACTTCGTGGGAAATGTAAGTTTGTCTAAAGTATGTCAGGTAGTTTATGAGGTTAATAAAAGCATAGTACGGTTTTCCTTTTTAAATTACTGCACCAATTCTTTCACTCATTGAATCTAGAAAAGGCACCTTTGCTCCAGTGGGAAAAATTAATAATAATTACCCAACATATACTAACTCTGGTCTCTGTGCTAAGAGCTTTACTTACATGTAGAGTAGAGGCTGAAATCATGGATTTTGAACCAGTTAGAAAGGGTTCAAATCTTGGTCTCACCACCTCTTTCTATGACTGTCACTGAATTATTTCACCTCTCTGGGCCTCAATCTCCTCATATGAAAGGCACAGACAATAATATCTACTTCACAGCATCTGGTAAAGAAACACCTGGTAAAAGCTAGCTGTTATTATGTTGTCGGAAGATGTTTAACCGCTGCCCTAGATGGGATTGGACTTTCTGAGTATCCTCACTCATGAATAAGCCCTGGCTTCCTTCTTTTGGGCTCATATGTGTATTGGGACATTACGGGATGGGGGACTTGCATATCAGGTTAACAGGATGGAGCAATGTCTCAGAGCATGGGGGCCATTACTCTTGCTGGAAGGCCCCAGTGTGAATGTCTGCTGTAGAAGACTCAGTTGATACCAAAGGGAAGCTAAGCTGGCAGGGCCACAGACACTGGCCAAAGATCCAGGGAAACTGGGTGGTCTGCACTCACTTATGCCTGGCTCCTGCAGCAATGCCCTTCACGGTGTCTGTGGTAGCCAGTCTCCAGAATAACCCCCACTGAATCCCACCTCCTGATAGTCACATTCTTCTCTCCCACATTGAATCAGTGTTGATCTGTGCAACCTAAAGGAAACCACAGAAGGGATGATATGACTCCACCAAAATTAGGTTATAGAAGGTACTATGACTTCTGACCTGGTCTCTTTGATTTCCTGGCCCCCCCCCCCCACCACCGTGTCCCTCTTTTTCTTTCTCTTTTACATCACTTGCTCGGGGGGAAGCCAATTGCCATGTCTTGAGCAGCCTTATGGAGAGGCCCACATGGCAAGGAACTGAGGCCTCCTACCAACAGCCATGTGAGTGAGCCTGGAAGTGGACCCTTCTGCCTCAGTCAGGCCTTCAGATGATGGCAGCAACAGCCCATGGCTCGACTGAAACTTCATGAGAGATCCTAAGCCAGAACCACTCAGGTACTGTTTCCTGGCCTTCCAAAACTGTGTGAGATAATAAATATTTTCTTTGACTGCTAGGTTTTGGGGTAATTTGTTACACAGCAGTAGATAACACAGTGTCTCTTTGCTAAGCTGTCCCTTATTCCTGTGGGCTTGCCTCTCTCAAGTCTGGACCTCTCTCCAGTGATTCCTTACACACACAAACCTTTTTCTTAGCTTCTTATACTTATCTCCAGGAAGGGAGGAGTCTTTTTTACTTTTCAGGGAAAATAAGAGACAATCCTTCTCTTATTATTGACCTCAGATATATTACCTGGCATTACCTCCTTAATAGGTTTATGCCTTTTCTTCATTTTTCCTCACTTACCTCCATCCTTACAACTACTACTCTACAATCCTTCAAGGAAGAGATCAAAATGAATAGTTCCAGGAAGAGAACTGGCAAATAACTTAAAAGATATATAAAATATAGTATCCCACAAAATAAACTATCTCCTTTAATACTCTTTGAGCTAAATATTTTTATGGTCCCCATTTTATAGACAAGAGGCTATTTTGTTTTAGGTCACATAATTTGTAGATAGCCCAACCATGTTTGAACCCCAACTCCAGAGCCTGTGCTTCTAACTATCAGGCAATACCACCTCCTCGTACCAGTTGTTCCAATGTCTTAATATTAAAATCTAATTAGAGAAGAGGATGTGGCTCAAACCTGGTACCTCTTAAAGAAGACAGTGAGCTGGCATGATGGGCAGGCATGGCAAGCTGATGCAATAAGAGACACAAGAAGAAAAACAATGAGACAAACAAAGCAGGAAACAGAAGTGGCTCAAGGAATTAGGTGCCTCCCTCCCACATTGGAGGTCCTACGTTCAGTTCCTGGTGCCTCCTAAAGAAACAAGGAAGTTGAACAGACACAGTAATTTCAAACACTGAGGGGGTGGGGAGAAATAAATAAAATCTTTTTTAAAAAATCAAAAGAAAAGAGATTCATAGAGTCTGTATTTCTACTGAAAACATAGCACTTACAATGAATAGTGAATATTGGAGCAAAGAAATATTTACTTATTCTGTGTCCAGTCAAGGAGCTGGCATGTCTATATATGTTTCAACTTTATTTGTGGACTAGGTTAAAGTACTTTTCCAGGCAAGCTCCTTGGTCTTATACAAAGCAGTGCATTTGGCTAAATGTCCATGTCACAGTAGGGGAAGTTCTCCAACTACTCCAGACCCAGCTGGGACCCTTGTAACATGTTCCCTTCCATTCTCCAAAGCAGCTCTCTTATACATTCTCCAACTCTCCAAAAATCTTCAACCTTCCCTCCCACCCACATGTGTCACTTCCCTTTCACTCTCAGCAAATGACTCAACACCTACTGATAGGGAAAGTACAAGCCACCTGATAATAACCATCTCAACTTCCCACAACAGAACCTAAAATCTGGCTCCCCACTATACACACTCAATCCTCTTTCTCAGTGATTTTCTTCTCCTCTCTTTAGCTAATGCCCCTGCCTGTCCTTCGGATCCCAAACTCTCCCAATTTCTCGGGAATTATGCTCTATTGATTTCTCCCTCACTCTTCATTCTCCCCCTTTCTCTCCCCAACTAAATTCTTTCACTGATAGTTAAAGTGCTCAAATCTCTGCCTTAACAAAAACAAACAAACAAACAAAACAAAACTCCTAGGGCCCCTGCACATTCTCTCTCTTCTCCTTCTCAGCCTATGCCATAAACACTTCCCTCAATCTGCTAGCAAGAACACCAATGATCTCATTATTGCAAAATCCTAGTGACACTGCTCACTCTGTTTATTTCTTCACCTCTCAGTGTTTGACACTATTGTTCACTGTCTCTTTCTAGAGCTCCTCTCTTTGCTTGGCTTGGTTTCCTTTCTACCTTTTCGACTGTGTTTTTTTCTTTTTAAGCTCCTCTTCACAGGCCATGCCTTTGCCTTGGGGTTGTCTACTGGGACTTTTCATTTCTCAGTGTACACACTTTCCCTGGGTGGCCTCACCCACTCCCTTGTCTTTAGCTACTATCCATTTGCCTATGAGCCAAATCTATAATTCTGTATCCCTTCTGAGCTTTATGCCTAAATACATATTAACTTGTACCCTGAACATTTCCACTCAAATGTCCTACAGGCACTTCAAACTCAACAGCTTCAAATTCATCCCCTCCCAACCATTCAACCATTGTCTAAACCAGAAGTTTGTGTGTCATTCTCATGCTCTCTCTCATCTGTGTCCCATTTCCAATCAAACCTGACAATTACACCTCTTAAATATCTCTGGAATCCATTCATTTATTTCCATTTCTATTAACACTACCTAGGACCATGCCCTTATCTCCTATAGCAAGAATTACTGATTACTGTATACATCTCCTGATTGATCTTCTTGTCCACAATGTTGACCTTTTTCATTCTGTTCTCCATCCTGTAGCCATCTTTCTAAAGTGTAAATCCTTCACGGTATGCATGGTCTCTTGTGATCTGGCCATCTCTCACCAAGCTCTTCTTTGTCTGTTCATCCCCCAGGCACTCCTTCTATTCAGCCTTGCTCAACTGACACCGAATTCTCTGCTAGAAAGCTGTTCACTGCAAGAAAGCTCTCAATCTAGCTGCCTACCCTTCTGAGATGCCTTCTCTCGCCACTAATTTATGTGGCTTCATGTTTCAACCTATTGTGTATTTGGTTAAAGTACTTTCCCAGGCATGCTCCTAAACCTCATACAAAGCAGGGAGTTTAGATAAAAGTTTGTGTCATGGTGGTAGGTACCTTGGGCTGGGATACCTCTGACATACTCTCATATTTCTTATACTTCCTTCCATCATAGTATACTTTATTTATCTTCTCTCTTTAGACCCAACAAACTTGAGGCCATGGTAATCAAATACAGTGGTGAAACAAAAGAATTGAAAGCAGGAACTTGAACAGGTATTGGTACATCAATGTTCATAGCAGCATTAGTCACAATAGCCAATAGGTGGAAGCAACCCAAGTGCCCATTAGTAGATGAATGGATAAACAAAATGTGGTCTGGACATACCATGGAATATTATTCAGTCATAAAAACAGAATGAAGTTCTGGTAAATGCTACAACATGGACAAAACTTGAAGACATCATATTGAGTGAAATAAACCAGACACAAAAGGACAAATATTGTATGATTTCACTTTTGAAGAAAGTGCTGTTTTATATGTTTGGTAAAAGCTGCTGGGAACGATATATCAGAAGTGAACTGACTTTTACAGTAAGATTTATTAGGTTAAAAGCTTACTAGTTCTGAGGCTGTGAAAGTGTCCAAATCAAGGCATTAGGTAAAACTTTCTCCCTGAAGTTTGACTACTGGCAATCCTGGATTCCTGTCATGTGGAAAGGCACAATGGCCGTTCTGCTGGTCTCTGCCTTCTCCTCCAGGCTCACATTCTCTCTGAGTTCAGCTGTGGGCAATCAGGCACATGGCAGGGCATAATATTTACATCAGCTCATCTCTTCCCTCTCTTCCAGACCTTTTTGCTAGTTCTGCTTCAGGTTTCTCTGTCTGTGGCTTTTTCTCTTCTGGGTTCATTGATATCAACTTCTGGAGGCTTCTCTCTGTCATCAAGTTTTTTTCCCCTCTTGTATCTGTGGCTTTTATTCCTCCATTTCAAAAGGTCTTGATTAAGACCCACCCTGGGCCACACCCTAATAGAGCAATCTAATCAAATGACCCTTAACTGAACCAATCTAATCAAAGCTTCACGATAGATTCAATTTAGGAATGTAATTTTCTAGGGTCTGCATAAAAGATTCAAATCAACACAAGTGCTGTATCATTTACTACCATATAACTACTCACCAAATATTTATGAAATGAATAAATGAATATCTTTAAACAAGTCACCAAAATTCTTAGCATTAGCTTGAAAATGAATATTAAATATATTGCACTAAGCACTATGCATAAAAAAATTACACCAAAACGGTCATTCATTGGTCACTTGGAACTTTTTAGAAACCAGGTTATGCTATTTCTACCTAGGAGCTCAGGGAATTACATACTCCCTTGAGGAAAGAGGTCTGAATCAAACAGGGCACCTCAAGATTCCTAAAGGCATCATGACTGAGTCTAAGGTATTATCTTCCTTATTTAAACATGACTGTTAAAAGCAAGTAAACATTAAGGTAACTATTTTAACTTGTTTTTCAGTAATTTAAGACTACTTGGCTCTCCATTTGCCCAGTGTCACAGATACCTATAATCTTACTCATCCCTGTTCAAGAAGAGGGCTTGTGTTCTGTGGATGCTTTCCCTTTCCAGACTCATAGAAACCAGGCCCTAGTTCAAGTTTTACAAGCTTGTGTGATTTAAAAGCCAAATTTTAACAACGAAAGGGGTGCCACCGGATGCTTAATTTGGTCAGGGAAGAAGCAAGATAAAATTGTGTAATGGAGGTGGATTTGTATCCAAAGAAACAATGTTGGAGGGAACTGAGGTGACCTAAAAGAAGTTTCAGAGTAGAAAGAGAAAAGGTGGTCCAGACATTTATTGCAGCAAGCTACCAAATTTATATGTATGCAAATAAATAAATATGCACTCAACTCTTATTACTGCTTCCCTTCCTCATTTACCTTCTGCTTCTTCTAGGGATAGACAGACACTGACATGGTATTTTTGTCCTCATAAAGAAGGCTGGCATCAAGGGAAATGACCCTGATAGACTGAACTATAAATATAATATTAATCAGAGCAATTTGCTCTCGAATCATGCCCCCTTTCCCAGTATCCCAAAGCAATCCTAGGAAAGAGGAATAATCACTGGCCATTTAATGAGCATGCAAGTAAAGGTGAAATATTCTAATACAATCAGAAAACTAAATCTTGCCTCTAAAGAAAGTTATTTCCCACAATTGGCAAAATCCAAAGAGATTCCATAGGCAGTGCTTCTATGCCAAATGGGCTCTGTCTTGGTGTCATAAAGCAAGAAGCTAAGGAAAACAATGTCAGGTGGTTAATCCAAATATAACTAATCATCTTGTTAGTGGAACACCCTGGTTCTAGGCTTCTAGGTTCTTGGTTATGTCACATAAAAGAATTTAAGGACTTGCCATAGGGTAGGCAATGGAGTAAAGAGTATTAAGAAACAAGAAAAGAGATAGTACGCAATCAGAGACATGAATTCTGGGTGTGCTACAGGATGAGTCATGGGCCTGGGTTCCCAGGTTAGGTTTTTTTAAGACCTTTATTCCTCCCCCTTCCTAATTTTGGGGAGGGGCCCCAGCTGCTTGCTATTCTGATTGGTTGCCCCACCTGTTAGCTCTTAGGGGGCCAATGGGGGGGTCTGTTGCTTGGAGGTATCTGTGCCTTCCCCTTGACCCCAGAAAGAGTTCCAAATGGGACCATGTGGTCAGGGTCTAGGTAGGGTCTTTCCGGCTTTGTTTTTAGGAGCAGGGGGTTTTCAGGTGAAGTTTCATGACGGTGTTCTTAGCTGTGATTCATCTTCCCTCTTTTTCCTATGCTAACCTGCCTCAGTCTTTGCTCTTGTAATATAGTCTTACAAAGGGCTGTCCTATACAAATTCTTGGGGGGTGGGTGGGGGAGAAGGTGAAGAATGAGTACCAACCTATTGGCATTAATGGGGGAAAAATGTAGCAACTCCAAATCACAGCCTATTCTCAGTAAGGATAGAACATTACATTAATTTTTTCTACATGCTTATTGGATTTGAGCATTATTTTTCAGGTCAAATGCATGCTTGATTTAAAAAAATACTAACATTCAAAATGACCTCCAAATAAATGTCTTCAAATGGACATTCTATCCAGTGAAAAAAATATTTTCCGAATAAAGGCTGAACAGAGAAAGGTGAACCCCTGAGGCCTCTTTGCATAAGAGTCTCTGTGGCCAATTTTGCTGCTGTTTTACAAGTCAAAAGATGGCCTTTCAATTGCCAGCACCAGTCCCTCCGCGTGAAACTGGAGAATTGAGCTGCTCTCTCTGCCTCTAACGACCTGCTGAGTAATAAAGGTTTGTGGAGTTGCTTTGTTTCTTTGTTTCTTTCTTTTTTTAAAAAATCAGAACTAAGCTGACAGTCTTCAGGATGACGGGGAGGGCAAGGGCAAGTTAAAATCCACCTCCAGCTCTGCAGGGAATGAAGAAGCTGAGGCTCATTCCTGTCAGCAGGTGTGAGTCAGACACACAGGGAGCAGCAAGATTGAGTAAGAAGGTGCCATTTTGTCGTCAATTTTCCAACCACCACCGCACAGAAATAAATAGTTTGAGAAAATGATCCAGGATAAAAGAATGATCCGGTTGGGAGTCAGACTGAATAAAAAGTTCCCATTGAAAGCTGCTTCATTATGCAAACTTTCCTTTCACTGAGGCATTCCAACTCTTAGTGGAACCATTTGTGACGGGGAAGTGCTGACAGTCCTGGGAACCAGCAAAGCAGGGCTGTGATTCGCAGCTTTGAAGCCCAGTCCTATCACTGAATTGTCACCAGACTGTACTTAAGTGAAGTCACCTCCTTGAGTCTCAGGCTTTAAATCTGGACAGTGGGATCAGTAACTCTCAGTTGGAATCATCACCACGCACTTTTTAAACAAATCCCCTGGAGATACTCTCCTTGTCTGTCTTTATTTTGCTTTGAAGTTTGCGTTTCCTTCTTTCTTCTGGTCACTGCTAAGAGATGATGATTGGTTTGATGTTTATACAGCCCACATTGAGGTGGACATGAAATAAATCCAAAGATATTCAGGATAGAACTGTCCTTTAACTAGCTAATAGTATCACCAAATTCCTGGTGAAAGCGGTTAGAAGTTAACCTCACAAGCTCATTGTATGTTATTTGCCATTTTCGTATGATTAAGCTTTGGCTGTTTAGTAAGCTACCAACAGTTCATTCTGTATTTATTTTGAAAGTAGAAACAACAGTATACTAGTTCACCCCAGAGAGTGGGAGAATTGTTTATTAAATCGTTTCACTTATTTCATCATAAAATCCAGAATTTTAAACACGAAATCCCACCAAATATTATTTTAGAAAACAATGGTACCAAGCCTAAAGTGTACATAAAATAAATATCTTTGGATCCACCTCCAGACCTACTACACTAGAATCTTTGGGGCTCTTAGGGAAGTGCAACTGACAAAGATGCTCCCTGCAATTCTGATGTGCACACTTAGATAAGAACCACAGATGAAATTACCTGGCTCAAATGCACCCCAGGTGAGCTGGTGCTGCCTTCCCTTTTTCAGCTGATGCATATTCCTTCCTTTCAGTTGCTCAGGCCAAAAACCTTGGAGTCATCCTTGGCAATTTTTATTCTCAAGCCCTACATTGAATCCATCAACACATCTTGTTGGCGCTCCTTTAAAAATACATGCAGGAAAAATATATATTCATATACTTAGAATTTGTCACTTCTGCTGCTATCCTACTATTGTCCATTTCCTATAGGGCAGTGGGGGTGATTCTGTTAAAACTTAAGTCAGATCATTTCATTCTCTCGCTCAGAAACCTGCCTGGGCTCCCCATTTCACTCAGAGTAAAAGGCAATGTCCTTGCAACAACATAGGCAGCTCTGCTGATCTGGAGCCTGTTGCTTCTCTGCCTTCTTCTCCCTGGACTCTCTGCTCTTCCAAAAACAGGGGCCTCCTCTTGTCCCAGGCATATTTTCACCTCAGTAGCCTTTTCTTTCTTCCAGCAAAATTCTTCCTTTTAGATATCCACATGGCTAGCCCTGTTACCTTCTCAGTGAGACTACCCTGACACCCTATTCAAGTTGCAGTCTGCCTTCTTCACCCATGCCCTCCAATTGCCCTTACCCTGATCTACTTGGTCTTTTTTCCCTCCAAGCGCTTGGTACCTCTTAATGTATAATATAATCTATTTATTATGTTTTGCCTATTGTTTGTCTTTCCCAGTTTGTCTTTTTCCCTCCAAGTGCTTGGTACCTCTTAATGTATAACATAATCTATTTATTTATTATGTTTTGTTTACTGTTTGTCTTTCCCAGATAGTATATAAGTTCCACAGGGGGAGGGATCTGAGTCTGTTTTGTTCATTATTATATCCCAAGCACCTGGAACACTACCTGGCACATAGTAGGTACACAAGAAGTCTTTAAAACATTTAATGAATGAGGATTCTTGAACCCAGATAAGTGATACACCTTGCAGAATGCTGCCTCAACAAAGCTGGGTCCTATTTGGGATTGCCATAGTGCTATAATGGTGTGTTACAATCATGCTAATATGGTATTTTAAGACATGTGCAGTGCTATATCCTATGAAGCCCATAAAATATGCTACTCCTGGCATTTCTCCCCCCCCCCCAATCAAGCACTAGGAATTGCTGAACTATTTGTATGCTGACAAAAAATAGCTAATCAAAACAGTTGCTAGAAATTTCACTTCAGCCAAACTCCTGCATGTTATTGTGAAGAAAAGAAGGTGAAACAATGGAGCATTAGTCCAGAGACCTCCAGCCTCTACCAGGTAGGCAGGGACCAAACGGCAAACTGTCAGTGTTCCTCTCTGAAATGAGTTAGTAATAGAAACTCAATTCATGGTAAAGAAGTTTTTAAAAAGGAAGAGGAGGATGTGAAGGAAGGAGAAGAAGAGGAAGAATGGAGAGAGTTCAATCCAAAGGTTTCCCTTTAGGTGTCTACTTTTATCTTATTGAGCTTCATCACGATCTCCCCAAAAAATGGTCAGCCCAGCAGGGCACAGAGATCACAAAAGTCACTGCCATGGTCAGAGGCTCCTGCCTTCACCGCTGGTGGAAACCACCAGTCCCTGAAAACCCACCCGCCCTCCTCCCTCATGGACAATGCTCTTAATTAGCTGCACCACGTTTCCCAGAGAACAAAAGCTCCCCACCCCTCACAGGAAAAGCTTTTACAGGAGATATCTCACTGGGGAAGCGCCAGGCACACAACAGGAGGAGGAGAACATACAGGCTGTTCTGAGCTCTGCAAAGAGACACAAACTCTGGATCCTCTAGGGAATCGCAGGGGTTAGAGGACACATTTTTCTCTCCACGTGACAAGCATGCTCTTCACAGCCCCTGAGGTCCGCCTTTCTCCTCCTCCCTCTCAGTCACTAACCAGGATTAGGAATCTTAGGGTAGCAAAATAAACTTGAATATCTTTAGAACCAGCAGCAGGGAAGGAACTGGGAGTTTATTCTGGGTGACAGACATAGAGCAGGCCCCTATTTTTTCCTGAGACTACATTAATATTTCTGGAATGGGGCTGCTTGAATCATATGTCTCTTTGTATTACTGTGTGGGAAGTCTCAGTGATAAGCCCAACAATCAAAGAGGTGGCAGTGTGCTTAGGGCCCGATGACAGGGGAGGAGGAGGAGACTGCAAAGCGGCTGGAAACAGCCCTGGCAGAGGGCGGGAGTGTGATCCGAAAAGCTAAGTAGGGGCTAAAGCCTTCCTCACCAGAGCCTGTCTGAGGAGCAAATGGATGAAATGGCTTCCCTCAAGTTTTGTTCTCCCCATTGAAATGTTATTTTGAGAAACACAGAGGGAAAATAATCTTGTTTGAGTGCCTCTTCCTGAGTAAGGCCACTGTCAGGAAAGGAAAATCCAAACGCTCAAATATTCTATTTTTGTACCCAGTCTCCAGGCCCCTGCACATGCTCTTCCTTACTCTCAAGGAAAGAAAACCGGGGCGTGAGGCCTCTCTGTTACAGAGACCGGAACTGAGGAATTTGTGTTACTCGAAGGCCTATTCTCCAAAAGGCCTCCCTTTTAGGAAATAAGGATACAAGGAGAGGCTTGAGGGTGGAATTGCGAATAAATAAATAAATAAACAAATAATAAATAAAATAAAAATAAGGGAGGGGATGGGACGCAGCTACGTTTACTTTCTAGGCAAGCAGGCATGGAAATAAACTAATTAAATTGGAAAGGTGAAACAGCTGCATTAGTGTTAGGCTTTGTCTGGTCATTAAGGTTTATTGCCATCACCTGTCTCTTAGCTACCACATAGATAAGGACAGAAATCCTGATTAAAATTTTACATTTTGATGTGTGTGCCAAGTAAAAGAAATAAGGCAGTAATAAAACGGTAGTTACCTAGGTAGGAAAAAACCTCTCATTTTATACTTTGCTTAATTTTTGCACACCGGTTCACAAGTCCGTAGTTTTCCCCTGCTGTTGCCGTTTGGCTGTTGGATGGCGGTGCTAAAGGTGTGCAGCCTGGGAGAGGAGGTTGGCACCACGCTCACTGCAGGGTGGCTCTGCTTCCTCCACTTTGCCAGAGATCACCTTTGGCGAGGGCCACGGGCAATGCCAAGAATGGCCATTCAGCTTGTGACAGTCACATTTTTAGAGTGCTCCTCCCTCTTCTGCTTTCAGGCATGTGAAGCAGATCTTAAAGAGAGACATCCATTTTCAAAGGGTTTCCTGGGAAGCTGGTGCTTGGGCATGGAGAAAGGAAACCGGAAATGCCCACTGGAAGGGAGAGATGGATTCCTTTGGTTTTGCTTGTTTATTAATCTACCAAGGCAGCACTGACTCTGGCACAGTACGATCCTCCTAAAATGAAGATCTGATCACAACACCTCCTCTGCTCATAGCCCTTCAATGGCTCCCCAGGGCCTTTAAGGTAATGTTCAGATATCCCTGTTAGGATTTTCAAGGCCCTTCGTGAGCTGGCCCCTGGGCAGCCTGTACCACCCCCACCCACCCGCCTACCACCAGCACCCCCACATTGTTTAGCGTATCTCCCCCACCCCCAACACACCACCAGCTCTACTGCATTTCTTTCACTTCCTCAAATATGCTCTGCTTCTCTTCCCCAACCTTCAGACACACTTTTCCTCTCTTACTCCATGCTCATCCTTTAAGTTCTTCCACTGATGTTTCTACCCCAGGGAAGTCTTCCTTTACCACCCAGGCTCTGGGGTATGTTTCCTTCTTATGAGCTCTCACAAACCTCCTACTCTACCTATCACAACACACTGTGTGACACTGGCTTGCTTTCTAGCTCCCCTACTGAACTGTAAACACTTGAAGGCAGGGCAGGGTGTTTGTCTTGTTCACTGTTGTATCCCCAGCACTTGGCCAGCGCCTGGCATATTCTGTAGTACTCATGGAGTACTGTGACAAGATGACAAAAGAAGGCCCAACAGCACCTCCCAGATTTGCATTTGCCATATCTATTTTAGTTAAGGGCCTGCTGAGACACAGGGAAGGGCCCTAAAGTAGAAAGACATTTGTTATAGTAGCACAGCCCTGACCTCTTCTTTTCACTTTTCTCAAGGCCCCACCCATCCCACCTTTCTCACCATGTCTTCCCATGGATTTTGGCCAGTAGTTACCCCAGTCAGCTCAGTGACCACCCCTGGAGCTTCCTATTTATGCATAGACTGGCATCTGGCTGTGTCAGAATCAGTCATTTATTCTATCTAAATTATTCTTAAATGATTTCATATTAATGTCTAATCTTTTCCACATCTGTCTTGAGAGTAGGAAAAATGTTTCTTTGATCAATCCTTTCACTACCTAATGCTGTGGTACACAATATATTAAGAGTTTAATGAATAAAAATAGGATGATTTAATGTCTAATTTTTCTTTAGAACAGTGCCACTGTGGAAATGCATGCTAGATGGACTTGGTGATGTGGCAATCAGATGACGACGTTTCTTAAAGGAAACTGTGGTTCCCGGATGGGCTTGAAAGCTACAGACCAGAACTGTGTGGATGCCGCAGCCATGGTCAATGGCAGGAGCTGAAAGGCTGCTGCAGCCTAGGAAAAACGTTGTTCCAGGGTGCCCTCTAGTGATCCAAACAACCACTAGGTCAGAAGCGAGGGCAACGGCTCTTGAACTTGAGTGCCAAGCAGAATCATCTGGAAAGCCTGATAAAAATTTAGACACCAGTGTTTCTTCCCCAGAAGCCTTGATTCAGGTGCATTTTTGATGGAGACAGGAAAAGCCAATCAGTTTTCAGTCGGCTTCTCCAGGGATCTGAGCACAGTCTTCAGATAACACTTTGTGAAACACTGACTAGGTGATGACTGTCAGAAAAACCTCTCCAGATGTGTAGTCTGAACACCCCAACCTCATTCTGCTCATAGGGACGGGTCACTGGCTCCTTGCTGACTACTCAAGTCGTGGTTTGTGGGTGTCTGAGTGAGAAAGGGAACAGAGAGACAGATTGTATTGGGGTTTCAATCATGTCCCCCACAAAAGACATGTTCAAGTCTTAAGCCTCAGTCCTGTGGGTGTGAACCCATTTGTACATAGGATTATGAAGATATTAGTTAAGGTGCAGACTCATTTGTGAAGAGGATCTTTTAAGAACCTATTTAGATGAGGCTAAATTGTATCAGGGTGAGCCTTAATCCAATATGATTGAAATCCTCATAAGAAAAGGAAATTGGACACAGAAGTGAGTAGAAGCCAGAAATCAGAAGCCAGAAGTCAGTGGAAATCAGAGGAACGGATACAACAAGAGAGATGGCCATGTGACAGAGGATTGCTGGGGCAAAAAAGACTCTGGAGGAAAGCAAAACCTGCTAATACCTTGATGCTGGACTTTTAGCCTCCAAAACCATGAGACGATAAATTCCTGTTGTTTAAGCCAACACGCTGAGTGGCATTCATCAAAATAGCCCTGGACAACTAAGACAGATGGCCTAGACCTCTGGTATGAAGTGTAATGGAGGAAAAATAAGAAGCTTCAGTAGCATAGAAATCCTGGGCCCCTGCAGCAAACGTTTCAGGGAGAACTGTGTTGCGGCCCTTGATGTCTCTCTACAGAGCCCCACCGGAACACAGCCCTCTCCCCTTTTTGTGACCTTTCTGGCAATGAGGGAGGGGAAGTGGCTTCAACTGAGTACACACTCCATGACCAATACTGTGCCAGACAAGTAACATATGTCTTTTCTGGAAGTCCCTGGTGTTATAGAATGAGGCATTCTTTACACCATGCAAGCAAAGGGAAGGATTGCCAGACAAAAGGTTCAGGTCTAGCAGCTAGAATTTGCTTTTGTCTTTTTCATTTATGTTAAGCAAACTCACTGGAAAAATATATTTTTAAAAAACCAACAACTCCATCATTTTCTCTATCATAAAAGGGCTAATTCATACTCATAAACCCATTAGACAAAGTCCACAAATGACAAAGAAATGGCTTCTCTCAATCTTCCTCTGTACTTTCCTTCCTCCTTGATAATTGTAACTGAAAGCTGCTGCTTTAATTAGGGGCTGTTAGCACATTAAAACGTTTGTTGAACCTTGCAAGGTGATAAATTATACTGATGTGCAGTCTAGTACTCGAGTCTAATTCTTTTCATGTACTTTCCTGTGTACTAATAGCTCCTAATGAATTGAGTTAAAGGGTAAATAAAAACCCTTTATTATTGTCTATTAAGTGTCTGGACACTATGTTGGGCCCTGGGAATATGAGGGAGGACTAGGTAAGGCTGAGTGCCCATCTAATGGGGTCAGAACCTAGAGGGGACATTATCTCTGATGCAATGTGATAAGTGCCCAACTAGAAATATGAGGCGAGGGCTAGGATAGCACAGGACAATTACCTTTCACTGTGGGAACCGGCTGAGTAGAGAAATGCTAGCACTGAAACATACTAAAATGCTAATAATTAATGAACATTAGTATTTTCATGGGGATTGGCTATGGATGAAAGAGTTATCAAATCCCTCTTCTCATAAATAAAGATGCTTTTTTTCCATAACCGCTCCCCAGATGACTATATCTTTAAAACAAAACATGAGGTGCTAGCCTGATGCCATCTGATATCCGTCCTGCTCATTTGCTTGTCCAGAAAACTTTAAGCATAGACTCTCAGAGCCCTTAATGAGAAAGCTCATTAAAATGCTGTCTGAAATGGGGAAACAAATTACATGCACAACACAGCCCACTCTTTTCCTCTTCATTTCCTCCTTCCCCTCCCAGACTGCAGCATTATAAATGACAAGGCTAAGTGAGTCATCAGGTTGAAAAAAGGCACTGCCGAATGGGTCTGTCTTCGCCTCGCTGCTTTGATGACATTTATTTTGCTTCACTGCAGGACTAAAACGTTGCCCAAACAGCAGGAGGGCCCAGTGCATGTAATGATGGCCTTGGTGAAGCCTTTGATTGTGTGTATTTGGGTGGAACTTGAGCTTGTAATTGGCGAACGCACACACTGTCTCATTTCAGAACCTCTCCCTAGAAAGCTTGCTTATTCCTTGTGAAGGGAGAAGTTTCCTTCCTTCAAGATGGTATCTTTGACCACCTTGTTGAAAGTTTCCTCAAGAGTACTGCTTCAGGATGGTAGAGATCACATTTGGAGCTGGCCCGGCTACAAAGTGTCTTATTAAATCACTCCCCGACCCTACCCTCCCTGAGGAAATCTGAGGCAAATCAGGAGTTTCACGAACTAGGTTAGGCTTCCTGCCTCCTGCCTCAAAAAGGAAGTGATGGTAGTAATTGTCCACTGGGAGGAAGAGACGGAAGGTGTTTTTTGTTTTTCCTTCTTCCTCCTCTTCTCCTCTGCTCCCCCCCCCCCCCCTTTTCTCTTACCCTGGCATGTGCAAATAGAAGGCTACAAATACCAACAAACAAAAACAATCCTTCCCCACCTGGCAGCCAGGGCTATGTTTGTGGGGAAAAGGAAATCCTACCCGCCACCTTGTCCCTTGATTTCTATAATTCACTGGGGTTGAGGTACTTATAACTAACCACTTGTAACATTGCTCTTTTCTTTGCTGAGGTGGAGAAAATACATCCTTTGAAGTCTAAAGACTTAAGAATTTGCAAAGCACCTCTAAATCTCAGTTTCTTCACTTATAAAAATCCATGTAGTAATTCATTCAGTAAACACTTTAGAGCATCTACCAATGTGCCAGGCACTGAAAATGCAAACTAGAGAAGTTACTGTTTCTACCCTGGAGTTTCTCTTAATCTACTGAGGAAGACCAGACACAAACAGTAACCTCACATTATATGTTTTTCACTGAAGGGATGGAAGAGTTGCTCTGAAAGCAAGAGGAAGGGGATTGCATGTCATTTTGAGGTAAGGAAAAAGAGGGAGAAGGTGAGGGAGTAGGAATGAGAGGTTGCAAGACGGTTAGGGAAGATATCACAAATCAGAAGCCTGAGCAAGATTTTGAAGCAAAAATGAGTGTTTACTTAGAGAGAGAGGGAGGGGAGAGGGTGGTAGAAAGAGCCCTGACTGACAACATTAAAGGAGTGGCAGAGAAAAAGAATCCGGAAAGACTGAAAAGGAGTGGACTGAGGGGTAGGAGGAGAACTGGCAGAGAGTGTCTTCACGTGCTCTGAGGTGCCAGTTACGACAGGTTCTGGAGGTATCTGTTGAAATGGGCAAATGGTAGACGCTGGTGACTTTAGCAAGAACATTTTCAGTGCATTTGGGAGTAGGTCTGGTGGGTGAGCAAATTGAAGGAGAGCATATAATGGACTTGGCTGTGAGGAGGAGATGAACAGGATGTTGGCTAGAGAGAAATGAGGGATGAAGGGAGATTTTTGTTGGAGTTTTTGTTTATGATTAAACTTGAACATAGTTATATACCATGGGGAAGAAAGCAATGGAGAGGGAAGAGTTAATTCTGAAGGCGTGAGATTGGAATAAATGGAGTTAATTCCTACCACCTGTAGAGTCTTCCTGAGGATTAAATGGGATCCCCTAGGTAAACTCTTTCTGTAAAGAGATAGTCACCTGTGAAGTACGATTATCCTACTATGAAAATAAAATCTGCATGCATCACAAGGCATTTGAGCTCACTTATCACTAGGCTGCTGAGATAGGCAAATCTCTCTTTCCATAGCCCTTTTGTGAGGCTGCTTTCCTATTTCCTCTTGCTACCACTTTAGACATTAGAGTCCAAGTATGAACTGAGCCCTCCTTGACATTTCTTCCTGTCAAACAGCACAAGTCACCAGTTCCCCTGGATCACAACAGGAAGCTGGGGGTTGATAAGTGAGAAGTGACCAAGGGAGGGACAAGAGCCTCCTCATTGTTTTTACAAAGTAGGACTAACATCTAGACCTCATGGGAACTTAGCTTTGTTAGTGTGTTAGCTTTTCATCAGAGAACTTCTCCATCCCAATTTATGAACTGCATGTTCCACTGGGCAGAGAATTTGGCTGCTTTGTTCACTGCTATATCTCCAGTGCTTAGAACGGTGTCTAGCATATGGAAGGTGTTTAATAAATTTGTTAAGTGAATGAATTCACTCGTTTATTCATCCTTCTATTGATTTAATAGCTTAAATTTATATTCATGGGCCAGTCACCAAGCTTATCCAGCATAAACAGAGATAAATAATACTTGTTATCATTTTAAAAATGCTCATCTGTTGGGATTGGATATTGCTCAAGCAATTGGGCACCCGCCTCCCACATGGGAGGTCCTGGGTTTGGTTCCCCGTGCCTCCTAAAAAAGGGGAGCAGAGCCACAATGAGCAGATCCTGCAACCGGCAAAAGACACAAGCAGCAGCGAGTAGAAGTGGCTCAAGCTCTTGGGTCCTGGGTTCTGTTCCCTGTGCCTTCTAAAGAAGATGAGCAGATGACGAGCAAACAGACTGCGGTGGGGGGGGCGGATTAAAAAAATTATATAAAAAAAAAATGCATGCCTGTGCCAGACACTTTATGTACATTTTTTCATGTAATCTGAAGTACAATCATTTTTTATATGGGGAAACTGAGACTCTGAGAAAGGTTACTTGGTTGCAGACATGTGGCTGGAAAGTGGTGAAAGTGGAGCTCCTGACTCCCTGACTCCAAAACCCATGCTCTTGGTATACCATCTGCCACTTCAGCCTCATCCCTCACCATCCTCTGGCTCAAATTTTACCCTTCAGCCATTATCTACCACTTGCATTTCCTTGAATATTTCATGTTCTCTTGTGCACATTTTCTTAGCCTGGGACACACTCAGTCGCTCCCCTGCCAGGCTAATTTTTCCTTATCCTGAAATGATACCCTCTGGCTGGGAAGATTGCCCTGCCTTTGTGCTCCCAGAGCCTCCTTTGCCTCGTCTGTCATAGAATGCCATAGAATGCATCACCACATCATAAATGCTTATTTATGAGTGCCTCTCCACCCGACTGTGAGAAACTCAAGCACAGGGACAGTGTCTTCATAATAATAGCTACTATCTATTGAATGCTGGCCATGAACCCACTTACCTTGTTTAATTCTCACAACAGCCACATGAGGTAGGTATTATTATGCCTGTTTTACCTGAGAGGAAACTGAGTCTCAGAGAAATTAAATATCTTTCCCAAGGTCACAATGAGTAAGTAGCTAAACTAGGAACCTACCTTAGGTATATCTGATTCCAAGGCCCAAATTCTTTTTGCCTCACTGTGCTATGGTCAGAGGCATCTAAGATGCTCACAGTTTAGCCGGAGGGATAGATGAACAGGAACCACTTGAACAACGAGATTAGTGAGTTTATATAAGTTTGGACAAAACTCTTTGGGGAACATATGGAAGGGAATCATTTGTTCTCTGTAGGGACATGGGGGCTGGAAAAGCTTCCTGAGGTTGCCAGAATGCTTGGGAATTTGTAGACTGGCTCCACAAAGATGATTTGAGGTACAAAATGGTTCCTGCATCAGATGCTCGTGGTTAGTTTGGAGGGCCATGGGAGCCATTGCTCATTGGTCAGCACTCCTTCCACATTGGTGGATCTGGGTACCAGGAATTTAGCCCAAGTGCTGGGTAATCAGGCAATCCAGTCAGCACTTGGTTTCATTAAAGTTATATTTGTGTGTGTGTGCATGTGTATGTGTATATGAAAACTACTTTACAGAAGCACAGTTTTAATATTACATAATATACCTTAAACTTAAATGAAAGTAATACGTTTTTTTTCGAGCTTGTGGCTATATGGGATAAGGATAGTAACTCCTAATTATGTGTTAGCTTCCCTTCCTGCCCGTGTCTTTTAACTGCAGGCATCCCTGGAGGCTGCTTTCTCTATATTCTCTCCTTTAGGGAATTCAACTCTTTTCTGGAATTGAACTCCTGTAAAATTAAGCTGAAAATGATAAGCAAAGCATGGTTTTAAAATGGATGGTACCATGCCTTCTTTGTCTGCTCCGGAGGGCACAGTTGTCAGCTGGATTCCTTTGTGGGCTCTCGCATCAGGATGATTCTGAACTGCTCCATTTCCTAGCCTACATTCCTGATCTGTAAAAGAGTGCTCCTAATAAGATCCTAGTCATAAGGCTATCTTGAGGAATAATGAAATAATTCAGGGTATTTAGTGACTCATTTGTTATAAGTTACCAATTAGTGCTAGTTGTACAAAGAATTATTTTACCCTCATCATTAGCCGGGTGAGGCAATTTGGGTGAAAGTGATTTGAAACCTATGTACAACTATGAAAATGTGAAGTGTTATTATTTTGTAGACTGTTGAAGCAAACAACAAACAGGAAAACAGGAAACAGGAGAGCCAGATCCTGATGCTACTCCTGTCACTAAACAATAGCATAATCTTGGGCAAATCTCTCTGTAAGTCTCCATTTCCTCACTTGCAAAGGAGGCAATTTTAATTAGATTATCCTGAAGATCCATCTATGATTCCATGAGTGTTGGAGGAAATAACTTACATAGCAAATCTTAAACAGTTCCTGGAAGAGATGAGAAGGTCAATTTGTATTACATATATCAAAGACCAAAGCATATCTTTGAGGTTGATAGAAATTAATTCTAACTTCAACAACAATGAGAACAACCTAGGGGAAATTAATGAAAAGGCAGCTACCCATACACATCTCAGGAATCCTGGAGAACCGTCAACTGTAGCAGAAGAAAATAACACCTCTAATGGCAATTCTGAGCTAGCCAGATAAAAGGTCAGATTATGCCCAGCAGCTGTATATTGAGAAAGGGAAGGGGGTGCAAGAATTCCTCAAATACTTTTGATTCGTGGCTTTGAAAAGCTGTGGGGCCTGGCAGCTCTCCCCATGCAGCTTGTCAGATGTCTTGCTTTCCATCTTCCTCACGTTTTCTAAGCAACTGCTATATGGTGGATGTTGTGGTCAACTCTGAGGATACAATGGCTACTGAGACATAGTCTCTATTATCAAGGAGCTGGCAATCTACTGGATAAAGCATTTTAACTGTGGGGACTACTTTTACTTTTTCTGTAGGGTGCTTATATTGTTTATACATTGTTTGTCTATTATTCTGTGAAAACATAGCTGTTTGTGTACTCAGCTTTGGCTTGCTTCTCCACCCTCAACCCTCCAGCAGCTTCTGGATGTTAAATATTATCTCTTCATGTGAGTTGTACCAGAAGGAAGAGTCATCTGTTACTCTTTTACTTCCTAATGAGCCCTCAAGCTGGTTTGCAGGGCAACTATTGATTCTTTCCTTTTCTTCTCAGAGAACTGAGCAGTTCTGATTTAGCTTCCTGGTCTCCCCCAGGACTCAAATTTTATTCTCTTTATATCCTCTTCCCACTCCCTCCCCCAAATAAAACAAAAATAACCAGAAATAACAAAAAATAGAAAGTATGTGGCCGCACTTTGATGGCTAGGCTAATTATTTCTTTTGCTACTATAGCAACTATTATTAAATGCCCTGTCACCTTTGAAGCTGTTTGCTAATGTGAAAGTTATTTTGCATATAAGTGCTTACAATTTCCTACAATTACCTAAAGTACTTTCAGCTCCCATCAAGATTATTCTTAAAGGAAACTTTACTATTTTCTTCAGATTTTGTTATAAATGTAGAATGCACATTTGTTAAATTTCTCCAAATTTATTGATTTTCACTTTCCCTGAGAATGACAAGGATATTATGAAAACCATAATCGAAATATTTTCCATAAAAATACTAAATTAAAAAGAAAAGATTTGATGAAAATACTTTCAATTATCTGGAAAATTAATGCTAGTAATCGAGTACATATTCAACAGTTCATTAGAAACACACATATTAAAGTCTAAAATTGTTAGGCATGGTGCAAAGTACTGCAAACATAAAGGAGGTTAAGAAATGGTTGCTACTTTCTAGAAGCACCATTAAAAATTGCTTGCTTTATATCTTGTATAAATACTTAATATTTTACATGTAACAACTCATTTTATCCTTGGAGCAATCAATCATGGTTTCACATTTCATAAACTTAAGACTTCTTTTTGCTCATTGTTATTTGGCAACTGGAATGCTCATTTTGATGGTGATAATGTATTTCTCCATTATTTCTGGTTTGATTTTTTTATGTACCTAATGACTAACAGTTTACAAAGTGCCTTCATCTCACTGGAAACACTTCAAGTTCCTCACCTTCTAGTCATCTTTCCTCTTCATCCTGAGTTTCCTCTAGGGGTGGCCTAAAATGACTTTTCAAATTCCTTGTGAGATATATTAAAACCACATTGACTTCTACATTCCCAGGGTGGGGACTTGGTTCTCAGATTCCTTTGCCCACCAAATCCTTTAGGCAGTAATCTCAGAAGGTCATTCTTACTTCATTTTTGCTCTCTGTTTTTCCTTTATTCCCATGCTTTCCAGGTCGTGTGCTGTCTTTAGAATATTTTTTTCATACAAAAATAGAAACATGGAGTTTAGCAACTTGGAGATTATTGTGCCCAATGCTTTCACTTTATAGAGGAGGAAACTGAGGCCCAGAGCCATCATGTATCAACACCAAGGCCACACAATTAGGTTGGGAGAGGTCCTACTCAGACCGGATGTCTTTTGAATACATAATGTTGTCTTTAAATTTTATCTGTCAAATGAAACATTATTCCCAGGGTAACATGTGCCTTCATATTGCTAGTATATAGATATTTGTTTGCTGTTGCTAGGTCTACCTGGTTTTCTATTTTACAGATATGTTTTCAATTCTTTCCCGGTGTGCCTGTCCATATAGGAATTATGTGGTCGTTCAGTCAACAAATATTGAGTACCCACTATGTGCCAGACAGAGTACTAGGCAATGGGAACATAACTACAAGGTTTTGACCCAACTTTAATTAAAATGTTCTTTGGATTTATCAAACACGTAGGGTTATTAAACATCCGATTAGTATCTGTATAATATTAGTGTAAACGGTCCTGTGTGAGAAAATTAGTAACAAAAATTTAACTCCAGCAAGGAGTTCGAATACACAGTCCTTAGGATTAGCATTTAGGATTTCACACGGGCAGAAGCCCCGAGAACGATTATTTAAATGCCGAAAAAAGTAATTTTAAAAGGCCCCCAAATTTGCTACAAAAAAAGCCAACAGTTTCATGCGTTTCCTTTGATTCGTTTTCCCTCCAGCGACTCCACCCTTACGGAGGCCTGGGGGAAGAGGGGACGCAGTGGGGTCCTTGCCGCTCGCTCCGGCTCGGCCAGAAGCTGCGCGCGGAGCCGCGCGCCCCGCGCCGCCCTGACCCCCGCCGCTCGGCCCGGCTCGGGCGGCCGCGCCAGAGCCCCCGGCCCGGGCGAGTCCCCCGGCCGCCTCGCGGGACTCCCTTCCGCTTTCCAGGGGCCGGCCCTGTCCCGCTCTTCCTGCCTCGCTGGGACCACCGCCCTCTCTAGCCTCAGAGCGCGGGCCCGAGGCGGCGGCGGGGTGGGCGCTGTGCTTCCCTGTGGCGTGTGGATCTGCTCGTGCGACCCAGACTCCGCCCTGAGCGGCAGAAGGCAGCCCCGGGCCTGGCCCCGAGGGGCGGCCCCAGCAACCCGGCCCTCGTTCCTTGTTCCGGGAGAACCCGGCGGCGCTGCGATTCCACACTGCGGCGCCGCGCCTGCGGCCGAGGTGAAGCGCCGCTGGCTACTGAGGTCGCCCCGAGCCCTAACCGCCCTCGTGAGCCCATCCCGGGACGCCTCGGCGCCCCTTTGCCCTCCCCGCCCCGCTCGCGCGCACGCTAACCGCCGTCTGGCGGTTCCTGAATCGAGTTCCCAAGTGCGCAGGCAGGGGGCGACCGGGTGACTGGAGCCCATCTTCATCCTGGGGTAGAAGGACTTTTTCAGGGATCACAAAAAGGCCAAAAAGGCCAAAGGAGGATTGTTTCCTAAAACACAAGTACAGGACTGTGTCTGCAGACCCCCGAGCTGTTGCCTTTGAAACAGAATTCTCATTTCACCCAACTTTGCAATTGTATTTTGTTGGTCACCTTTTGCTTGGTTACTCTTCAGTGTCAGCATCTAATTATCTGCTCCCACCTCAGACGAGCCCGATAACAGTCTGCGGTTGCTTGTGAACATGTGCTTTGCGCCCTCTTTCCGAGTACTGCAGTGATTGGGCATGGGATTAGTTTAGGGTTGTGGGAAATTCCAGTAAAATGCGGAAGTCACTTTGGTCACTCTGGTGACACGTCCTCATCTGGTGTGGAGAATGAGAACCTCTGAAAAGTTGGAGCAGGCAGCGAGCCTCAGTGTTGGGACCAGCGGTGAGCAGGGAGAAATGGGGTTGTAGCCCTGAAGTATCACTAACATGCACCCTGTGGCTAAGGTGGATCACTTGGGTGAGCACAGGATGGCAGCCAGTCTGGTCCTGGGATTCATGTGCTGAAAGACTTTGGTCCTCTCTCGAACCAAGATGGAGTGGCTTGAGAACTGTGTACCGTACACTCATCATGTACAGATTGTGCTGCGGGCTGAGGGCCGGGTTCCTTTCTTCTATTACTTGTCCCAGTGCTCTGTTGTAAGGGATTAGCTCTTCAGAGCTGGGACTACATTTGTTTTACTCACTGTTAAATCCCCTTAATCTGGAATGGTGCCTGCCACATGGGAGATGCTTAAAAATTGTTGAATTGCGAAGTGGATTTGGCTCAACCGATAGAGCATCTGCCTACCATAAGGGAAGTCCAGCGTTCAAACCCAGGGCCTCCTGGCCCATGCGGTGAGCTGGCCCACACGCAGAGCTGATGCGTGCAAGGAGTGCCATGCCACACAGGGGTGTCCCCCGCGTACGGAAGTCCCACGTGCAAGGAGCGTATCCTGTAAGGAGAGCTGCCCTGTGTGAAAAAAAATGCAGCCTGCCCAGGAATGGCATTGCACACACACAGAGCTGATGCAGCAAGATGACACAACAAAAAAGAGACACAGATTCCCGGTGCTGCTGGCAAGAATACAAGCAGATACATAAGAACACACAGTGAATGGACACAGAGAGCAGACAACTAGGGGGGCGGGAGGGGGAGAAGGAGAGAGAAATAAATAAAAAATAAAATTGTTGAATGTATGAATTTAGGAGATAAAAAATATCTTTCTAGCAATATGGCCACCTCTGTATTAATTGGAAATTTTATCAAGCAAATAAACAACTGCTGTCAAGCCTGCCTCTCAGCCTTCACTTCTTTCTGTGATTCCAGCCCCAGTTGGGATAGATTGGTCTAGTACAGTGTCTCTTTAACTTTAGCACGTGGCTCTAACTTTAGCACATATCAGAATCACCTAGGGCTTGTTAAAACATTGCTGGGTCCTAAGTTTCTTATTTAGTAGGTCAGGGATGGGTCCTGAGAATTTGCATTTCTATCAAGTGCCCAGGAGATATGCTGGTGTCCTGGGGGCCACACTTAGAGAATCATTGGCCTATAAGGCCCAAAGAAACTGTTCACTGCACAGCTACAGGCCTGTCTCAGTTCTGGCACTGTTGGGAAACCCAGAAGCGGAGGATCTAGGACTAGCCTCTGAGATTTCTGATTCCCAAACAGCTGATCATGTTACCCTTCTGTTTGAACATCCTTTAATGGTTTCCCAGATGTTCCTAGTAGGAAGATGAAGATCCTCAATAAGGCCTACAAACCATTGTGTGGTGTGGTCCCTTCCTCTCTCTAGCTGCATTTCCTGCCTTTCCTTCTATCTGGAATGCTTTTCCCTCCTATCTCTGAATAGTTTACTTTTGGCTTTCCTTAGTTCAAGTGTTAACTTTCTCAGGGAAGTTTTTACTGACCTTCCCAAAAGGTCAGGTCCCCCCCGCTATGTGATTTTTAAAAAAAGATTTATTTATTTATATATTTCTGCTCCCCACCTCCATCCCCGTGGTTTGCTCTCAGTGTCCATTCACTGTGTGTTCTTCTGTGCTGCTAGTATTCTCATTAGGCAGCTCCAGGAATTGACCCTGGGAACTTCTGGAGTGGGAGAGAGGGGATTACTCTCAGCTACCTGTTCTGCTTTGCCTTCTTATTGCCTTTCCTCTGTGTCTCTTGCTGCGTCATCTTGCTGTGCCAGCTCTCCATGTCAGCTGGCACTCTTGTGCCAGGCAGCATTCCTGCACAGGGCGGCACTCCTGCGTGGGCCGGTATTCCACGTGGGCCAGCTTGCCCTCACCAGGGGGCCCTGGGCATCAAACCTGGACGTTCTGTATGGTACATGGGAGCCCAATTGGTTGAGCCACATGTTTCCCCATTATGTTTTTTTATAGCACTGTATGTTTCTATCTTTGGCACCTTGAGTTGGAGTTGTAACTTAACACATATATCCTTGTGATTATTTGGCTCATGTCTGCCATACTATACTTGTAGCTCCATGAAGTCAGGGTCCTTGTCTATTTTGGTTATATGCTGGCTCCCAGCAGGTATTCAGAAAACATTTTGGTATGTTTGAATGAACATCCTCTCCATAGATATTTACTGCTTCTGCTTTCTTGCTCTATTTTTTTTGCAGGTCAGTTGATGTCTATTTCTATGGAGTTAACTTTGCTGATATTTGGTTCTGCTGTGGTCAGTATCAGAAAAGGGCCCATCTTCTGTTCACAGCTGGTGTATATAGGGGACCAAGTGACTACTTCAGGAAAAGAGGATACAGGCAGCTTTCAGAATCATGGGCTTCATTTCAGGCACTTTGGCAGTGCTTGCTTGCCATCAGTGTTGTTTGAGTTAGATGTATCAGCTTCACAGATAATTAGAATCACTAGATTGTGAGTCCCATGAAGGCAAGTTCTGGGTCTGTCTTACTCAACATTCTACCCCTCAGGCTTGGCTTTGTGTCTGGCTCATAGTAAATGCTCAATAAATACTTGAAATGAATAAATGAACAAAAGAATTTTCACACATCATTGTGTTCACAAGAATTCTTCTCATCAGAATCCTCACTGGCCCCAGTCATTTCTTTTCCTTCCTTGGTCTTGCTTGTGATTTTATTTCTTCACTGTAGGACCACAAACATCTGTTTGCAGCTAAAACTTAGTCCTTACAAATATGTTCCCAAAGCAATCTAATACCAACAGATCAGAAAGAAAGAAAAGAATTTATGCATTTCTCAGCAGTCAACTGCCTAATTTTCATTAGGCACAATTTGATTATTTTTAAATCCTAAATGTGTGGACAAATGACTGATTTTTGTGGTTGAAATTTATCTAAAGAGACGTAAGAATACATTCTATACAGATACATACTATTAAGGATACAGTGATTGTAAAATAGCTGCTGTGTTTTGGCCTTAGGATATTTGGTTGGGATTCAACAGTTGGAACCACTTCCCTCTGTTTGCATTTGCTGAAGTGCTGGACAGGGTGGAAGATGTCATACTCTATTGAGTTGTTCTCCTGGCTGCTTAAGTGGGAAATATGTAATCATTAAATTTAGAAATTTCAGAGGTAGAAGAGTAAAGGGCAGGCAGCACCAGTTCATCTAATTGGGCCAAGTGCTGTATGAATAAACAGTTTGTGTCCTTGAGGGCCTCATGGTCCAGGAGAGGAGTCATGGAAACAGCTACATACAATATGATGAACTCTAAAATTGGGGCTCTGTGGAAGCCCAGTGCCCCAGTGATGAGGGTCAAAAATGCTTGTGCACCTGTGGTTCTCTCTACTTTTGCACAGTCTTAAAATGTTCATTTGTGTCATGATTACAAGGGTGCTGTTGTGGCTTTTCAGATTGTAATAATGAAATCTTACCTCACTTTCTGTGCTTTGGGGGCAGCACTCTGACCCTTTTGCTCTGGGGATACCCACTCCCTCTTGGCTCGAGAGAGCTGATAGGATGCTGCTGATCAGGGTTATCTTATCTCTATGGTTCTGGGCTTTACAGATGACCAAATCTTTAAATAGTTTGTTATGGGCTTGGAGTTTTATGGGACAGTATTAGAGATTAGCACAGAGTGAAAAAGGTAAATTAGTTGAAATCTAAGAAACTGATGTTTATGTAGTTATGAGAAAGGTGCTGACTTCATTCATAGCCAATGGGCCTTGCTTTTCTGGTCTTTGCCTGCTGATAGCAAAAGAAACGAAGATAGAGGGGAAAAGAAACAGATTCTGAGTTGGGGGAAGAAGCCTGGCTTCATTAATTTTTAAATTATAAATGGAGAATAGTATCTCAGTTTTTAGTCACTGAGAGGTTAGAGAATTCTGAAGTTTCAGCCTTGTGTGAAAAGAGCTTAAAGCTCAGGTTCTAATACATATTAACCAATTCCTTATTTGCTCCCAGGTGTGCCCAGGTTGGCTTGGCAATCTGGTGGAAGTATTGAGAGAATGGCAGTTTATTTTACTAAACATTAACTCTGAAGGAATAATTAAGGCAAACCCTGTGCCTTAGGGGGTCAGAGATATGTAGTTTTTTATTTTATTTTATTTTTTTAACATACTCCTAATGCTGTATTCCCTTCAGGGAGATGGAGTCATTGGTTTGAGTGGCTTTGACTATATACCTGAAGAAGGTATCACGCCAGGAGGTAGCCCTACCTCTCAGTGTTAATGCTTGGATTTAAAAATTTATTTTTTTTCTTTAATTTCCACCTATCCCTCATTTCTCACCCCCCGCCCCATTTTTCTTTTCTTTTTTAAATGGAAATGTCTTTATATAACTTTTAATATCAGAAAAAGAAGACTTATAATTCTCTTTACAGTGAATATATAATATCAATGCTTTGGCCATTTTAAGTTAAAGGCCCTTTATCACAAAATTTATGGTTTCTAAATTTTACTCAAATTGAATTTATAATCCCTATGACTTTTCTTGACATTAGTTTGGCCATGTTTTGTTTTTCAGCCAAGTACTTCTTTCTTTCAAATGCTAAATCCGTTCTCTATAGGTGTGACAACACTTGCTCAGAGCTTTGTTTGTGTGGAGCAGCATAATGAAGAGGGTATTTTGTTCTCTGAGTTCTAGAGGTATTGGCTGGTTGTCCAAACTGGACCATAGTTAGGTAGTTTTGGTAGAAAAACAGGTTTGGGGCATTGAACAGAATGTAATGGGCTTCTCTCCACCCCCCACGAAGCTTGTGACGGAGAGGGCATTGGGAATGGAACCAGTCGGCTCCCCCGAAATGGTTGTGTAGGATGTGACTGGTGCCCCCTAGTGGTGCATAGTGCGTTTTTAGTAGTTTTATTGAGATATGATTCACATATCATGCAATTCATTCATTAGAATACAGTGGTATGTGTTCCATTCTCCTTAAACGGCCTCCTTCCTGATCCAGATGCCATCCTTAGGATTTTTTTTTGTTTTTATTTATTTATTTTAATGTTACATTCAAAAAATATGAGGTCCCCATACACCCCCCACCGCCCTCACCCCACTCCTCCCATAACAACAACCTCCTCCATCATCACGGGACATTCATTGCACTTGGTTAAAAGCATCTCTGAGCACTGCTGCACCACATGGTTAATGGTCCTTATTATAGTTTACACTTCCCCCAGTCCACCCAGTGGGCCATGGGAGCATGCACAAAGTTCAGCAACTGTCCCTGCTCCTTAGGATTTTTGAAGGCTGATGCACCCAAGTCCTGAGCTTTGCCACAGCTTGTGCAGTCTTGACTTCTACTGGGCTTGGTTAGCGAGGTTTCCCTTTGCTGTTCAGTCACTCAGTCAAGTAATAATATTTACTGAGCAGCACTTATAACTAGGTACATGTGCTTCATCCCTAAGTCACTGTTACCGCTTTTTATAGACACTGTGGCAGATTCCAGAAAGGGTCTCCCTCTGGGAAGCTGCTGTTCTGCCATATTTTATGGCACTGCTGTTTTGGCCCTGGTGTACTGGGCCTATACCCAGCCTGGGCAAGGGCTTTGTAGATGACAGAGGGCTGGGGGGTATCCTTATCTGATATTAGGAGTGCCTGCCAGGACCTTGCTTCTCCTTTTCCCTTTTACCTCACGTTCACTTTGGACAAGGAAAGGCCAAAGGTAGGTATTGACCCATATCTGTGACCTGGTGACTTGGGGCGCATCCGCCTGTCAGGGAGGAAATGGTAGACTGTGAACTTTATCAGCACGAATTTTGTCAACATGAATATCTCTGCCAAATCTGACCATCTTGAAGTTTAGCGAGTTGGTTTAATTAAACTCATATTACTCTGGTTTTAATGGGAGGCCTGTGGTATTTGTTTTTTTTGAGTCTTGATTGGGTATGCCCTACTTGGGTATTTCATACTCAAAGGTGCTGAAGTTTTCCACTTTAATTTAAGAGTATATACTTCTTTAAGAGTACATGCTGCCTCTTGATCTTCCCAGAGACCCTCAGAATTGCTGCAGCAGAGAGGTGGGTTTATATGAATTATAGCCATTACATGATCACCACTTTCCATAATTTGGCTTTGTTTAGCATAAGCATGATTTTAGGAGGGAATTTATGAAGCCGAAATTGGAATGGAAGTTTGAAGAAGTGTTGCCACTGACATGACGGAGAGGCTACCTGGCAATGTGAAGGCACCTTTTACCTAGGAAATCATTGCAACAGGAACAACATAGCATTTATCTAGAAGTCATATATAAAAGCTAGCCCTAAATGTTGGAGAACAGGTGTATGTAAAGGGTTGAATGAAACAACCTCTAAGGCAGGGGTTCTTAACCAGGGGTCCATGACTTGAATTAAAATTCAAAAAAATATTATTCTTGTGGGTACGTATTGGTACAGGTGTGATATATTTATTGAATAATACACAGTATGGTATGGATTTAGTAAGGGGTCACTAGTTTTCACCTGGCTGGCAGAGGGGTCTGTGGAGCAAAAAAGGTTAAGAACACTACTCTATTATACGGAAGGTTCAATGCGGATCAGCAGAATATCCATGTCTACATAAAATACCATGACTTTAAAATGCTGTTTGACCTAAAGTAAGGGGGAAATGGAAAGCAGAAATGAGTTTATATGGCTATGAGTTTCTAAAAAAGAGTCTGGAGGCTGGCAGAAGGTTTGCCCTCATGCACAACTGAGCAGAGTCAGAGAGACAGATAAAGCAGATACAACCCCCAGATATTGGTTCCTTTGAGGGCTAAAGAGACCCATGGGAGTTATGGTCATGGCCGATGGGGTTAACTACCAGGGCAGATGGCCCCTCTTTGGAAATGGTGTTTATGTGAGATGAATCTGGACTCAGATGGGATCTCCCTTCATAAGACTTTCATGCTAATGTGCTGGAGGTGCAGTTAATGTTGGGGTTTAAGATATATTTAGGGGATTTGAATCTCTGGACTGACAATGTGATAGCCAGATCCTGAGCCTCAACAGACTCCAGCACCTACAATCTGATTTATTGGACTTACCACACTCAGCTAAGATGGAGGTGAAGAAGGACAACCACCACACCATGGAGCCTAGAGTGATTACAACTGAAAATGGGAGGATTGCATCCAGCATCCAGGTGGAATCTGAGCCTCCTCTTGACATAAAGGTGCAATGGACACAACCAATCCAGTGTCCACATAGAAGAGGTGGCATTGGATTGGGAAAAGTGGACATAATGGACAAAGGGTATGGGGAAAGGCAGGAAGAGATGAGAGGTGGAGGCGTCTTCGGGACATGGAGCTGCCCTGGATGGTGCTTCAGAGGTAATCACCGGACATTGTAAATCCTCACAGGGCCTACATGATGGAATAGAGGAGAGTATGGGCCATGATGTGAACCAATGTATATGAGGTGCAGAGGTGCCCAAAGATGTACTTACCAAATCCAATGGATGTGTCATGATGATGGGAACGAGTGTTGTTGGGGGGGGGAGAGGGGGGGTGAGGGGGTGGGGTTGAATGGGACCTCACATATATATTTTTAATGTAATATTATTACAAAGTCAATAAAAAAAAAAAAATTAAAAAAAAAAAAAAAAGAACACTACTCTAAGATCTTTTCTTGCTTTAAAATATTCTAGCTCTAAAATGTTATAGAAATCGTATTACTAGATGACTTTCAAAGGGTTTTGAAGAAACGCTCATCTTTCCTTGGCACAGAGAAACCATTTAAGTGATGGCAGCAGCTGGAGCCACAGGCCTTGCAGTGATAGATGTGGCAGCCCATGTTCTTCAGGCCAAGGTGTTTCATGCTAGAGCCTCCATCTTAAGAAACCATACCCATCCTATCCTCTAGTTTTCAAGAATGGGCGTAGTTGTTTGATATTATTGATGAATTCCAAAAAGAAATATTGGATTATGTTTGTAATCTGATCTGTGCCTGGGCATGACTGAGTTATGATTAGGGCGTTGAGTCCCCCACCCCTGGGTGGGTGGAGACTCACAGATAAAAGGCATGGTAAAGAATGGAGTTGGGGGTTTCTGATGTTGAAACTTTGATGTTGGAGTTAGATGCTGAAGACTTAAGCTGGAGCCCCAGAAAGTCAGCACACAGAGGAAAGAGCAGCCAGCCTCAGGAAGAAAGGAACCTTGAATCCAGAGAAAAGCAAGCCCTAGGAATGTAGGAACCCAGGAAGCCTGAACCCTCGCAGATGTCGGCAGCCATCTTGGTCCAAATAGACTTTGGTGAGGGAAGTAACTTATTCTTTATGGCCTGGTATCTGTAAGCCCCTACCCCAAATAAATACCCTTCATAAAAACCAACCAATTTCTGGTATTTTGCATCACCATCCCTTTGGCTGACTAATACAATGGGATATGTTCATTCATTCATTAAAAAAGTGAGCACGGCACTAGGGATGTAAAGTAACTAGACTAGGCCCTTGCTTTCTATTTGTGTACAGACTAGTGAGGAAGACCTAGAAGTCAATTACGTGTTCTTTCAGTTACTAGACCTGGCAAGATCTGACATGCTTCCTGGCCTATGCAGATGGTAGTCATCCTACCTGCATTGCCCTAAACTGTCTCCTCCAATGCTTTAGATTTAAACTAAAATGTTACTTTTTTAGGAAAGTCTTTTCTGATCCCTCAGTGCTAGGTCAGTCTCCTTCTCGCCCTCCTTGCTGCCCCTGCTGCCACTCTTTATAAAACTCGTAGTACAATAGTACAACAGTGTGTGGTTACTTCTTTACTTGTGTCATTATTGGATTTATGTCCCCCTCAAGTTAGACTCTAATGCCCATAAAGACAGGGACAGCCTCTATTTGGCTTACTGTTGCAGTCTTTCCCCTACCAGGATCCCTGGAGCAGAGTAGAGTAAGAACTGTTTCTTGAATGAATGAACGAATAAATGAATGAAGGACACAGTTTGCTACAGGGGATCTCATTTAGGTTGTGGGTGTCTGAGAAGGAGGACTTCTTGGAGAAGGTGGACATTTAAGCTGATTTTTGGACTGTTAGCAGTTGAATAGAGGAAGAATAGAGGCAAAAACCTCTTTAAGTCATAAGAAAACATTAAATTCACAGAAATGTGAATAAACATTCATGGAATTGCAAATCATATGTCTGGAGTAAAAGACCTATGGAGGGAATGGTGGGAGGTGACTCTGGAAAGATGATCAGATGTGAGATCATGAAAGGCCTTGTGTGCAGCTGAAGAATTTGAACATTTCTTGGAAGCCGTGGGGACCTAGGGATGATCTTTGCATTTTACAAAGTCATCTTGGTAGTGGTGGGGATGAGGGATAGGGATAAGGTCAGGGGTGGTTGGTCAGGAAGTAGTAGGACCCTCCGAGCCACAGGTGGTGATAACCTGAACCAAGGCCATGGAGATGATGGATTGAGAGGTACTAAGGTAGAAGAAAATATATGACTTGGTGACTAGAGAAAACCCTAATATAGTTGCTGGAGATAGGGCTTTGAAGTTGGCCTGACCTAGGTTCAAATTCCATCTCTGCATCCAGTTTAAGAGCATGTTTCCTTATTTGTAAAATAATGCTTTTCTCATAGGGCAGTTGTGGGGATATTGAGATTACATGTGCAATTACCTGTTAGAGGGCATATAGCATGTAGGTTAAAAATCTCTTAATAAAGGGATTCTGTTATTATTAGGCATTGAGTGAGAAGGAACAATCTAGGTTAACTTGTGGATTTGCCATTTGCTGACATTAGAACACAGGGGGAGAGGGTGAGTTCAGTTTTGGATGTGTTGAGTATGTTCCTGTGGATGTGCATTTGGGATATCCAGAAGGCAACTAGATATACAGATTTGGAGATAATTAGATCAGTCTGGAATTTCTTCAGGTAGTATCTCTCATTTCTCACATTGTTTCTTTTGGGAAGGACATGTGGATTCTGAAAGCAATCTTATTTACCAGGAAATTCCCCATGGACTATGAACACATTTCATGTGAAAAGGAAGGGCTTTTAGCCCTCTCTGTGGGGGATACCACGGTTAGTCTCATTGTCTAGATTATTGACTATTTAACATTTCTAAAAAAACAAAATTGTACCATTTGTTTTAAGTAGTTATAAGAGGTTAAGGAGAGAGAAACATTTATTTTAGTTCAGATATTAAAATTAATCCAAGCTGTATCTTCTTCAGCAGCAATAATGGTTTTAAGCAAAACAAACACACAAAAAATAAAACCATGCCACCTACTTGGAACAGGTCATTTTGACAATACCTTCTGTCCACAGCACTTTAAATTGCTTTCACATACTGCTTCAACAACAGTTATCTTACACCTTGGTCCTCACAATACTCCTGAGAGATGGGTAATGTAAGTGCTTATTACTCCTATTTCACAGGTAAAGAGAAAGATGCACAGGGAGGACAAAAGCATCACCTCAGGTCTTCCCGGGTGCTAGTGTGAATCTTGGGATTGGATTCAAGTACCTGAACCCAGTATGGTTTCTGCCCCCTCTGGCACTGTGCGCTGTTAACCCTCTCAGGGAACCTCAGCTATTTGAGAATTCCACTAGGGAATTATTGAGGGTAGCTTTTAGCTTCAGATAGTTAGGGAAGAGTGTGGACTCTAAGCACTGATGATCTTGGTGTGCTTAGGTGCCAGTTCTGAGCAGAACTTGGGGCCATAGTGCTTGGGCTGGTGGGTACTGCTCAGTGATGAGACATCTGTGGGCAGTGCTTTAATGTCCGCAGCTTCTCTGGAGACTTCCAAACCCCAGAACTCCCCACGATATGGACCACAGCCATCTATGCTGTCTGTGTTAGACCCTAGGCCTAGCTTCCCCCCAGAATAAGGGAGTGAAAAAGTACAGGTTTTGGAGCCAGGCAACATTATGTTTGAACTATTGTTCTACCACCTACTACTTGGATGATCCTGGGTTAATTACCCCTTCTGAGTCTGTGCCTCCATCTATTAAAGGGGAGCAATTGTACCTCCCCCATAATACTTTCACAGGTTTAAATAAAATAAATGTGTAATAAGAGCTTCAAATTTTCTAGCACTCTGTTTTTTAAGTACTTTATGTGAAGTATTCCATTTAATTATTGAAATAAATCTTACTTTACAGATGAGGTTACCAAAGCTTAGAGAAGCTGAAAGGGAGGATGGAAGGTAAAAGTATGGACTCTGGGGGTGGCTTACCTGGGTTTGTACTCCGGGTCTGCTTCCCATTAGCTGTGTGACTTTGGGCAAGTTACTTAGCTTCTGTTGCCTTAGTTTCTTCATCTATAAAATGAGGATAATAATAATGTCTATTTCTTTGGGATATTATGGTTAAATGAGTTATTAATACATTTAAAGCACTTAGAATAACCTGTCTCATAGTTGGTATTATATGTGTCAATTATTATCAAGTAATTTGCCTAAGCAGAGCTAGTAAGTGACAGAGCCAGGATTTGAACTTGGGTCTGTCCAACCTGAAGATCTTTCCATTGTATCATGCTTTACCTTCTGGGGAACCTTTCCATGTCTTCCAGATCTATGTTGGATATTTCTCTTATGTGCTTCGGGAGCAACCTCTCTGTTTGTACCCCAACATACAGTCGTATCTTGCTTTGTTGACTCTAAGCTTGGTATCTAGCTTGTATCCTTATACCTTGATTCCATAGGTGCCCAATAAATGGTGGTTTTAATTTGTATTTGGAGAAGACTTTCTAAGTGTCTCTTGAACTATCTCCTAGTCAGACCCACTGAGGTCCTAGAATCCTAGAAATGTGGACAGCCTGGCCAAAGGGGCATGGAATCAGTGGGATGATGCCGTGTGTTGGGGTTGAGGCCGACAGCAGGGCAGCAATGTCACATTGGCCTCTGGCTGGAGGCTGGGGCAGGTGGAGGAACCTTCTTGGTATGTGTTCTGGAACCTCGTGTTCTTTGTGCAGGTAACAGTTGCAGCTGGAAGTGAGGAGAATTGCAAGCTGGCAATGCAGAGGGGCGCACAGTCCAGTGTGATCTACAGCTAAGGAACCTGACCGAGGCAGCGAGGAAGCTGTTGGGCAGTGGCGGCGTGAGCATGGGAAGAAGTGTCTTCCTGGAGGCTCTGCAGCTGTGTGCAGTGGCCTGTCCCCTGGAACTGGGACTCACCTGAAACCCCTCAGGCCCCAAGTCCTCCTTCTGGGCCTGCTTTTCTCTAGTGTTTGCTGCTGGCTCTCCTGTAGGCCTCTGCGTCAACAAGAACAGCTGAGTGGGTGAGTGAAAAGGAATAGAAGCAGAGGGAAAGTCAGGAAATTCTTAAATATAGCAAAAACAAAATACCCAACTGGAAAATATCCAAAGACTGACTGTAGACTCTTTAGTTGGCAGTGTCAAATGCTTTAGAAATTATGCATGTGTTAAATTCAGCTCTGCTGGCCTCCACCAACTACTTTATATACATGGAGGTGGGGATTTCTAGAGGAGAACATTGTTCAGATGTGAGAATTGCTGGGGCGGCTGTTCCCCTTTGTCCAGTTCTCCGTGCCTGTGGGACAGGCTCTTCTCATCTTACTGGTTTCTGAAGCAGCTAGGAGTGTAGGTGTTTCCTTGATTTGTTTTATTTTTAAAAATCACTGGAGATTTAGTGGGACCGTTGTATTATACCAATTCTCACTCTCTTTTCAACCAGGGACTCTAGAATGCTCTGATAATATTAGTTTCAGTTCTCAGGTCATCCTGGCAAGCATCATTTTGTGATTTATCTCAGTTTAAAGGGGACAAAACAAGCAGAGAGAGCAGCTTACCCCTGGAAGGCATCGAGTAAGTTCTGTAGCCCCTGAACTAAGTAACAGGCAGGCAGTATGCATGTTTGGTTACCACTGCACCATGGTGGGCACTGTGCTTACAGGAGAAGCAAAGGTAGCAGCACAGAAATAACAGACGGCCAGGACAGCGAGCTGGTAAAACCCACCCTTCTCTTGCCTTCCATTAGGTTTCTGGATACAGGGGGTTTTAAAAAATTGTAGGGAAACGGACTTGGCCCAATGGATAGGGCATCCGCCTACCACATGGGAGGTCCACAGTTCAAACCTCAAGCCTCCTGACCCGTGTGGAGCTGGCCCAAGCACAGTGCTGATGCGCGCAAGGAGTGCCGTGCCATGCAGGGGTGTCCCCCGCTTAGGGGAGCCCCATGCGCAAGGAGTACACCCCGTAAGGAGAGCTGCCCAGTGCGAAAGAAAGTGCAACCTTCGCAGGAGTGGGGCTGCACACACAGAGAGCTGACGCAGCAAGATGACACCGCAAGATGACACACCAAAAGAGACACAGATTCTGGGTGCCGCTGACAAGAATAGAAGCGGTTACAGAAGGACACACAGCAAATGGACACAGAGAGTAGACAACTGGTGGGAGGATGGGGGGAATGGGTAGAGAAATAAATTAAAAAAATAAATCTTTAAAAAAAATTGTAGGGAAGCGGATTTGGCCCAGTGGTTAGGGCGTCCGTCTACCACATGGGAGGTCCGTGGTTCAAACCCTGGGCCTCCTTGACCCATATGGAACTGGCCCATGCGCAGTGCTGATGTGCGCAAGGAGTACCGTGCCATGCAGGGGTGTCCCCCACGTAGGGGAGCCCCACACACAAGGAGTGCACCCTGTAAGGAGAGCCGCCCAGTGCGAAAGAAAGTACAGCCTGCTCAGGAATGGTGCCGCCCACACGGAGAGCTGACACAGCAAGTTGATGCAACGAAAAGAAGCACAGATTCCTGTGCTGCTGAGAACAGAAGCGGACAAAGGAGAAGACGCAGCAAATGGACACAGAGAACAGACAACCAGGGTTGGGGCGGGGAAAGGGGAGAGAGATAAATAAATAAATCTTTAAAAAAAATTGTAGATGTGTGTGTATAAAATAACATTTGCCATTATAATCATTTTTATGTGTATAATTCAGTGGTATTAACATCCACAGTGTTGTACAACCAGCACCACCACCTATTACCAAAACTTTTCATCACTCTAAACAGAAACTCTGCAACTATTAAGTGATGATTCCTTATCCCCCTACTCCCAGCCCCTGGTAACCTCGAGTCTACTTTCTGTTACCATGAATTTGCTTATTCTAGTTATTTTATATAAATGTGATCATACAGTAGTTTTCTTTTGTGTCAGGCTTATTCTGCCCAGCATGATGTTTTCAAGGTTCATCCATGTTGTAGCATATCTCAGCACTTCATTTCTTTTCATGGCTGTATAGTATTCCATTGCAAATGGTTATTCTTTTGTTTCTCTGTCTGTCAATAGACACTTGGATTGTTTCCACCTTTTGACTATGAATAATGCTGGTGTGAATCTTGTTGTACAAATATCTGTTTGAGTCCATGTTTTCAGTTCTTTTGGCTATGTACTTAGGAGTGGGCTTGCTGGTTCATATGATACTTCTGCCTTTAACTTCTTGAGGAAACACCAACCTTCTGATGACAATGTTTTGAGAACAACTGCTCATTTCCCTTCTAAAGGAAACAAAATAAAACAAAACAAAAAATAAACACAAATATTTTACATCAAAGATGTTTACTAAATTAATTTTTATAACTCATGGCTTAGTTTGCACTATGTGGTACTTCTCATAATGAGCTCTATAACATTTATGAACTTTTGTATACTATTCAAAATGTTCTAGAGAGGCACATAACTTAAAGGAGTCCTGACATCAGTCTTTGCGTAAAGCAAATGATCCTTCATTAACATGTCTAGTTATCTTCTTTTGCCTGCTTCTTAAATCTCCAAATTGAGTTGTCTTGAAGTATGCATATGGAATGGCATTTGTTTGAACCTAGTCTCTTTCCACAGAATATGTAAGGAAGTTAGATGGACAGTATTAATTGTAAAGTGGATTCCCTTAAAAAACTGCCTAATTCCTCTGGCTCTCTAATGCCTTGCTTTTAGCTTATTTTTATATTTTTCTATAGGAACCCAGAGTGGTAAAGGATGGTTCACTCTTTTTTATTTTTATTTTTTAAATTTATTTCTCTCCCCAGTTGTCTGCTCTTTGTGTCCATTTGCTGTGTGTTCTTCTGTGTCCATTTGTGTCAACGGCACTGGGAATCTGTGTCTCGTTTTTTGTTGCGTCATCTTGCTGCGTCAGCTCTTTGTGTGTGTGGTGCCATTCCTGGGCAGGCTGCACTTTTTTCCTGCTGGGCGGCTCTCCTTCTGGGATGCACTCCTTGTGCGTGAGGCTCCCCTACGTGGAACACCCCTGCATGGCACGGCACTCCTTGCGCGCATCAGCACTGCATGTGGGCCAGCTCACCACATGGGTTGGGGGGCCCTGGGTTTGAACCCTGGATCTCCCATGTGGTAGGCGGAAGCCCTATCCATTGGGCTGAATCCGCTTCCCTGGATGGCTCACTCTTGACAGTTTGTAAGGTCAAGGGGAGTTCACAGCTGTAGGATTATTGTACATAGTTTTTAAAAAATATAAATAATTTCTTTTCCTTCTCTTCTTTGCCCTCAACCTGGCATCGGAGGGCAGGATCATGGTCGTGAAGTTTGGAGCCATTCTTCTGCTGGCCACCCTTCTGCTCTGGAAGACTGTCTCTGCCATGGGGCTATTCCCTGGGTGATACCAAGGCCAGAGCATTCCATCTTCTCCAGGAGCCTATCCTTGACTCTTCAGTACTGCCAGCATGGGTGTACCTAGCCACACACTGGGAGCAGCTTTGAAGTTGGAAGAGGTTAAGATGTCTTAAGAGATGTGGATGTGGATAAGGCCAGGGACAAATCTGTGTTGAAATATTGGGTGGTTTATTTCTGGAAATTATAAATTCTCCTTTTTTGGAATAAAGAGTTGAAAATGCAATACAGGATAATGGGGTTTCACAGGCTGCAGGGTCACAGGATCTCTCCCAGTCTTCTGGGTTGTGTGGCTGCTGACTCAGGTCTTGTTAGCCCCTTGTGAGACTGAGTCTGTGAAGGCCATGAAGGAGCTGAGTTTTGAGAGCTCGGTCTTATCACTGGGTCTCAAAAAGAAGGAACTTACAGCACTTTAGAAAATAATTTACACATGTTGATATGAACCCCACACCATAGAAACCTAAGAAGGAAACACTTAACTTGACCTTTGATTTTTAAATGCAGACACTTTAAAGTACAACCAGATGATCTAAGCTGGGGTTCTGTGAACGATATACTAAATCATGCCTGGCGTCGTAAGACTATAATTCATCCATTAGTCACTGTAGTTAATTTTGTTGGCTCTTCGCTCCTCTTTTTCATTCCCCCACAGCTCCATTTATGTGGCTTAAACTTCCTCCAAAGTGCAATTGTGTGCGTGCGTTTGCGATATAGTTGTAAATGGAAATCTGTTAAGCATTCTCTCTGTGGACTCTTTTTTTCTTTTTGGTTTAATTTGTTTTAACTTTCAAAAACTGTTTTGGTAACTCTAGCCAGCCATAGTTGGAGGAGACGTTATGTTCAAATGCCGATTAGTGGAGCCCAAGCTGTCAAGGCCAGACTTTATTGCTTATCAGCCTTCAATTTTCATGTTTTTTCCTGTGATGAGGCATTTCTTTTCAAACATGATTTACTTTCTTTTCTCTTTGGTATGGCAGTTGAGAAGGTCTCATTCAGTGTTAAAAAGAGATTAACTGCTCATCAGAAAACTGGTTGGATTCTAGTTCCACCTTTGCCCCACTAGCCCTGGTGTTTTGTGGACGTCCCCTTGCTTTTTCTAAACTTAAGGGGTAGGACTGTATAGGTGGCTTCCTGAGTATGCTTCAGGAGCCACAGTAGGGGCGTGGGGCTGCGCAGGTGTAGGCTTGAGTTCCCTGGTCTCTGCACCCCAGCTCTCCTTGGGCCTGAACAGTCGTGCATGCTTTTATTTTCTTATTCATACTCTTAAGAAAGCTTTTTTGTGACTTAAAAATTATTTGTAAACCATCAGTCTCTGGGTCCCCTTTCATCTTGTGCTTTTAAACTGAGCTTTGCTTTACATGAAGCTCACCTCTACCTGCTGACAGATGGTAAGGACAGCTAGGTAGTACAGACATGGAAACAAGGGCTAGTTTAAACTGTCTCTTCTCTCCATTGACGTTCTTATTGGTGTTACTCAGGCATAGAAGAAAGCCAGAGGTGGATTATTGTTTCGATTACCCACATCAAAATTCTCCCTTCTCCTAAACATGACTTAACTATATAATTAATAACTTCCTGTCAGCTTCCATTTGCCCACCTCCTTTTCAATGAGGACTTTGCAGGTAGGGCTTTTAAATAGTTATTCTCACTCTGCTGACGTGGGTGTTATGGGGTGGCTCTCTAAAGCCATGTTTCCCAACATATTTCCAGCATTTTATTCACATGACATTCCATTTATTACTTCTTTTTCTGTTTCTTTGAATGTGCAAACTCTTTAGAGGAATAGTAATAATCCTAATGGCAGCTCCCACACATTAGGTGCTTAATCTGGGTCAAGAACTGTGCAAAGCACTTTGTATGCATTTTTTCTTTTTTTCTTTTAATCTTCATCACAATTTTACAGATAAAGAAATCAAGCCTGGTAGAGGCTAAGAAACCTACTCAGTGATGTAGTAAATGACTGACCTGAGGTTCAGTCCAGATCAGTCTGGCCCTACAATCTGGGCCCCTTGTTTTTACATCAAACTCTTTCCTGAAACAAAGAACTATCTTAGATTAAAACAACCGAGAATCTTGTGTTTTCCTGAGCAGTACCAGAATTTATGTATTTTGCTCTTTCAAAATGAAGAAGATTAAATGCATGTATAATTAATTTCACTTAACTTTAAAGCCTTTGTAATATTTTTCATGTAAATTAGTCAACATATTGGAAAAAATTCTTTATCAGAACTTTTGGGCATGGAAAATAACCACGGTACTTATAAAATATATAGTACCAGAGATACTAGTTTTTCCTAGCCGTGTTTTCTCAAGCAAAGACAAATTTCTGATAAATTTGACTTTGGTAGTTGATATTAATATGACTACAAACTTTAAATTGTAGTATTTTTTTTTTTTAGTAGGTATAGGATGTAAATTTCCTGTATTTCTCCTTCATTCACTTATACTTCCTTTTTCAATGCCTGTATTTTCCATAGACCCTAACCTCTCTGCAGGCAGGGACCATGTGCTTTCAGGTTTCCTTCTGTATCTCTAGCACCCAATACTGCACCAGTCTCCTGTTCAGAGGAGGTAGATGTACAGAGTCTCTTTTCTGCATGGAGATGCCCAACCCATCTCGACCTCCTGTAGTACTTAAACCTCACATATCTGAACTTGTTTATTATATGAAAGTTAGGTGACATCAAAATATGAGCAGATTTAATGGATAAAATTGTTTGTTTGAGGTTTTCTGAGTGTATCTGTGGAATGTTCTTAAAAATTAAATTTCTCTTTTTACAAGTCAATGATAAAAAGACAAGCAACCCAATTAAGAAATTGGCAAAAGACTTATAGACATTTTTTCCAAAGAGGAAACAAAAATGACTAAAAAGCACATGAAAAGATGTTCAACATCACTAGCTATTAGAGAAATGCAAATAAAAACTACAATTATATATCATTTTATATCTTATAGAATGGGTACTATTAAAAAAACCCAGGACTCAGATGGGATCTCCCTTCATAAGACTTTCATGCTAATGTGCTGGAGGTGCAGTTAATGTTGGGGTTTAAGATATATTTAGGGGATTTGAATCTCTGGACTGACAATGTGATAGCCAGATCCTGAGCCTCAACAGACTCCAGCACCTACAATCTGATTTATTGGACTTACCACACTCAGCTAAGATGGAGGTGAAGAAGGACAACCACCACACCATGGAGCCTAGAGTGATTACAACTGAAAATGGGAGGATTGCATCCAGCATCCAGGTGGAATCTGAGCCTCCTCTTGACATAAAGGTGCAATGGACACAACCAATCCAGTGTCCACATAGAAGAGGTGGCATTGGATTGGGAAAAGTGGACATAATGGACAAAGGGTATGGGGAAAGGCAGGAAGAGATGAGAGGTGGAGGCGTCTTCGGGACATGGAGCTGCCCTGGATGGTGCTTCAGAGGTAATCACCGGACATTGTAAATCCTCACAGGGCCTACATGATGGAATAGAGGAGAGTATGGGCCATGATGTGAACCAATGTATATGAGGTGCAGAGTTGCCCAAAGATGTACTTACCAAATCCAATGGATGTGTCATGATGATGGGAACGAGTGTTGTTGGGGGGGGGGGGGAGGGGGGGGGGGGTGGGGTTGAATGGGACCTCACATATATATTTTTAATGTAATATTATTACAAAGTCAATAAAAAATAAAAAAATTAAAAAAAAAAAAAACCCAGGAAACTGGGTTTCCTTTACTGTTGGTGGGACTGTAGAATGATGCAGCTATTGTGGAAGACAGTTTGGTGGTTCCTCAGGAAGCTAACTGTAGAACTTCCATAGGAGTGGCAATCCTGCTACTAGGAATATATTCAGAAGAACTGAAAGCAGGACATGAACTGACATGTGCACAGTGATGTTCATAGTGACGTTATTCACAGTTGCCAAAAGTTGGAAGCAACCTAGTTTCTATCAATTGATGAATGGATGAACAAAATGTGATATATATACATACAATAGAATACTATTCGGCTGTAAGAAGAAATGAAATCAGGATGTATGTGACAACATGGATGAACCTTGAGTGAAAAAAGGACAAATATTGTATGGTCTCTACTGATACAAGTGAAATATGATGAGTAAACTCACGGAGTTAAACAATAGATTATAGGTTACTAGGAGATAGAATGAGAGTTGAGAAGGGGGAGCCAATGCTTAATGTCTGTGGAATTTTTAATACGGTTGGTTGTAAATATGTGGAAATGCATAGAGATGATGGCCACACATTATAGAAATTGTGACTGAAAGGGGTATTCCAGGGTCATAAATGTCCATAGAAAGAAACCTGGAGGATAATCTTGGGACTCTATAACATAATGAACTGGTGGTGGATGAGGATTGTAGTTAATAGTACAAACACAAGAAGGTTCTTCCAAGAACTAGAACAAATGTATGTCACTATTACAAGGTATTAAGAATATTGTGATACATGGGAAAAATAGCATTAATGTAAATTATGGACTATAGTTAACAGTAAAATTGCAATATTCTTGCATTAGCGGCAAAGAACGTACTGCATCAATGCCAAGGACCAACGATGGGGGGTATAAGGAAGTATGGGTTTTTTTTCTTTAGGAGCAAGGAAAACATTCTAAAATCGATTGAAGTAATGATGGCACACTCTGTGATGAAACTGAAAGAGGATGAGTATATGTTTTGGACGGATTGTACAAGGCATGACACTATATAACACAGTGAACCCTGTGGTGGATGGTGGACTGTGGTTAACAATACAAATATGAGAATGTTCTTCCATGAACTATAATAGAAGAGCAGTACTGTTACATGGTGTAAATAATAGGATGGTTTATGAGAAAAACACACCTAAACTATGGACTATAGTTAGGAGTAATTTTTGATTTTCTTTCATCAGTTGTAACAAATGTTCCACAACAATGCAAGGTGTTGGTGGAGGGGTGGTGTATGGGAATCTTGTATGTTATGCATGATTGTTTTGTATACTCACAACTTCTATAAAAATGTAATCATAAAAAATTAAACTAATCTTTCAGTTTGGATAGCATATTAATTTTAGCCCATTGTTGCACACCCAGTCAATGTGCTATATCTTCTTGGTTCCATCAACCCCAGGTCTTGGCCGCTTGTCCCTCTTCTCCAGTGGTGGCTCATGCCGCCCATCCCTGTAGTCCTGGGGCCCCTCTCCTAACACCTTGCATTGTCACATGCATTCCTAGGGGTACAGGCTGACCTTCAGCGAGGCTTCCACTGTGTTATTAGGGCAGCCACAGTGGCTCTGGTGTGGAGGTGTGATCTGAATGGGCCTGTCGGAGTCCCTGACTTCCCAGAACTGTCTCATGGATCTGGGCAGTGCCATCGGGAAGTTTGAAGAATTCACCCCATGAGACAGGATTTGACACATGAAAGACAGGAGAAAAAATTTTCACCCTTCCTCCTCCTGGTGGGCTGTTTCTTCCCCTTCTGAGAGGCCCCATGTGAATGATAACCAGGCTGTGTGTCCCCTGAAGCTCTGACCAATTCAGGATCAGGAAAAAATATTTTTGTCTGTATATTTGTGTGTATGAAGTTCCTTTCCCTCCTTTCTTGATTTACTTCACCTTCCCCCTCATTCTTGTTCCTTGGGATTACAATCCTCAATGAAACCTTAAGGCGTATATTTTGACTAGGCTCTATTTTCTAAGGAACCCAGGCTAAGGACAATTAACTTTGAAAATTTATATATCTATGTATTGCCTGACTTTTAAAAAAAAGTCAGATTTATTGAGGCATAATTTAAATATAGTAAAATTACCTTTTAAAAGATGTATAATTCTCTGAGTTTTGACAAACATACACAGTCATGTAGCCAACCTCCTACAACAAAGACATAGATTATTTCTGTCAACCCCCAAAAAGTTCCCATGTGTCCCTTTTTTGTCACTTTCCATGTCCCATTCCCTATCCCTTGGCAACCACTGATCTTTTTCTGTTCCTATAGTTTTGCCTTGTCTAGAATGTCATATAAATGGAATCATGTGGTATGTAACCTCTTGAGTCTGGCTTCTTTTAATTACAATAATGCTTCTGTGACTCAGCCATGCTGTTGCCTGTGTCTGTAGCTTGTTCCTTGTGTTTCATTGTATGGATGTACTGCTGTTCATTCACTCACCCTTTGATAGATATTTGTTTTTGGTGATTATGAATAAGTCTTCTAAAACCATCTGTATACAGGTTTTTTTGTGGATTAATGTTTTTATTTATTTTAGGATTGGGAGTTTTGGGTCATTGGCTAAGTATATGTTTAAATTTTAAGAAAGAGCCAGACTGTTTTCCAAAGTGGTTGTACCATTTTGTATTCCCATTTACAACTTATGAGAGTTGCAATTGCTCTGCATCTGCCAGCATTTATTATTGTCTGTTGGTTTCTTTTATTTTCAGCCATTCTAATAGGTGTGTAGTAGCATCTGATGGTGAGTTTAGTTTGCATTTCTCTGGTGAGTACTGATCTTGAGTATGTTTTTATATGTTTATTTGCTGTCTGTATCTCTTCTTTGGTGAAATGCAATGACTGACTTTTAAAAGAAGAATCAGATCAACTTGTATCATAGCAATGATATGAATATAATTCAGCTATGGCAATGTATCACTAACTATAAGTTTTTACCTTTCAAAAACAATCCCACTCAGTCTCCAATATATTCATTCACTCAGGAATTTATTTTATTCATCCAACATTCATTGAGTGTCTTCTTTATGCCAGTCAATACAAAGTAAGACCTAGTTCTGTCCTGAAGGAGTTCATTTCTTAGTTGGGAAGATTTCAGGGTGGTGCTCTGATAGAGAGAAGAGACGTTTCTAATGGGAAGCATGAATCAGCATGATATATTTTAAGGAACCATAAATTAATCTGATTATTGCTGCTTGATGAGCTAATTAAAAATTCCAACAACAGAATGTTCACATTTTAAAACAAAAGCATTATCCTTACCCTGCCCCAGACTCCAGGTTGCATGTCTCCAGAGACAAATTTAATTATGGCTTCATCCCAGGAGAGAACTGCAAGGCAGAGAAACAGCATGTGTTGGGAACAAGCTGTGTAGCTATCAGTATGGAGCAGCCTCCCTTTCTGTAACACTGCCTGTAGATTATGGAAGGAGGAACATGCCCCCAGGCATCTGAATTAGCTATCAAAAGACCCCAATCTAAAAAAAATAGACCCTGGTCTAAAGTCATGCATGTTACTGCTTTGTCTCTCACTTAGACCCTTATAACCCTTATTAAACACCCAATCTTTAAATCCACTGGTTGTCTGGTTTCCCAGTCCAGATAGTGACCACAAGGTAGACAGGGCCAGAGTGGATTATTTTTAGAAGCAATTACAATGAAACAGAAATGGCAACTTGATATGGAGGGAAGTGACAGTACACTGAAAAACAAGTTCTTTATAAGAATTTGGGGAAATATGTGATATATTTTTATAAAGAACCTTGTAAAGAATTTGGGAAAATATGTGATATATTTTTATAAAGCTCTATGTCGAAATGGTTAAAAATAAGCCTGCCACCTGGAAGGGCAACTTTTTTTTATGTTAATATTTCTTTGCAGGAGGCAGATACCGAATTTCCCTAGAAGGCCAGGTACAAAAGGCATTACTATTCTGAATAAATACTTACTTCTGAGATGATTTTTTAAATTGTTGGGTTATGACAAACTTCTGGGACTCAATGACTGGGACAGAATGACTGATAGGGACAATGATGCAGTGGTGAGTCACCTGGAGATGTGTCTGCTTCTTTGAGTGATCGCGGTGGGGGTGAGTGTTTCCAACATCTGCCTCCTCTGAGTTGAGTCTAAATTTGCTTAGATCGGAAGGGTCTCTGTGAGGCACAAAGTCTTGAATGACAGATGTTTTTGAAACCAGAGATTTCATGCTGTAGAGAGCTTCCCATGATTGATTTGTTTCTGTGCTTATTTTTAATGATTTATTTTTCTTGTACTTTTTTTCGTGGGGGAGATCTTGAGTGGAGAGGTTGGGTTAATCATAATTCTTAATTCAAAGCACACTGCCATCACTGGACCTTGCAAGGTCCTTCTTTTGCTTTCATGTCTATATATTTGTTTGTATGAATGTTGGTATTTATTTCTTCCTCTTACCCTCATTGCCCACTGTCATTCCCCACTCATTTTCCTCCTCCCAGAGTCAGTCATTGTGATATATTTGATGCATATCCTTGGATTTACATTTCTCTGTAAAACACAACAGACTTATTTTGCAAGCTAATATATTTTTAAGTTACATATGTGGTATCAGGCTATAGACCTCATTCTTTCTTAACTTTTCCCTCAGTGCTGTCTTAAAAATCCATCGGTGTTGCTGTGCACGTACCCAGTTCTGTGCTTTCCACTTCTGCATAGTAGTCTGCAGTGGGCGTCCCTGATGATAGACTTTGAGGTTGACTCTGGTTCCCTGTCACCGTAAGAAGTATTGGTATCATGTAGTACTCATATGTGTAATCAGAGGGATTTGGGGAAATGTTTCTTTGGGGGTATTTTCCCAAAAGTAGGGTTGTTGGGTCATAGGGTATACGCATACTTAATTTGACTGTCAAATGCTGTCCAGAATGACTTGACTAGCTTATGCCTCCACTAGAATGCATTAGAAATCCTGATTATTTGCCATCCTGTCAATATCTGTCATTGTCCAATTTACTAATTTTTTGCTAAACCGAGAGAAGTAAAGCAGCATCTCACTGTTTTACTTTGTATTTCCCTGATTGCTAATGAATTGGATCATCTCTTTATAAATTTGCTGGTCATTTATGTGTCCAATCTTCCAGTCTTTGTCTTACTAATTTGTAATTGTTTCTTGTGTGATCTGTGCCTCTCAGACATTGATGTGCATAACAATAACCTGGGGATCTTTTTCAAATGATGATTCTGATTCCACAGGGCTGGGATGGGCCTCAGGATTGTGTACTGCTTCCTCACTAATTTGTGGTGTCCCCTTTGTTTTATTTCAGTTCTAGGATATACACGAGTCTGCTCTCTGCTCTCTAACCTATTTCATTGGTTTCCATATCTGTTCCAATACCAGCACCACACTGTTTTTATTTTTATAGCTTTGAAGTGTGTTAATATCTGGAAGACTAACTCGTCCATCTTTGTTCTTCTTTTTCATACTTAGCCATTTGTGAATCCTTATCTTTTAAAATAAAATTTGAAGTAAACTTGTTTGTTTTCTCAAAAAGTCTGGCTGAAATTTGGATTGAAATCACACCAGATTTATAGATTAATTTGGGAGGAATTAATATTTTTACAATGTTGTTGTTTCATCTATGTACAGGTATATATCACCATTTATTTAGATCTTTCATGTCTTTTAATAGTGTTTATATTTTTCTTCATACAGTCTTATAGATTATTGTTAATTATATAATTACAAGTTCAGTTTTTATTCCTTTGGGAAGAATATTTATTACTGTAATGTTTCCTAGTTGATTATTTCTGATGCAGGGAAATTTTTGTCAGCTGGTCTTGTATCTCATTATCTTTCTTTCATTCCACAACTTTTAATTTTGAAACAATTTCATACTTAAAGTACAGCTGCAAAAATAATACAAAACCCATACTGAGAACTTCAACATACCTCTTACTCAGATACCTGGATCCAACAACTTAACATTTTGCCATATTTGCCATATCATTCTATCTATCCATCTGTCTTTCTATAAATCCATCCATCACCTAGCTACCTACTCACCTACCTATTTATTTTCTAAATATTTGAAAGTATGTTGTATATATCATTGCCTTGGACATTTAATATTTCCATGTGAATTTCATAAGAATGTTATTCACTTTTTCATTTAAAAATTTTTATTCAAGTATATCATTCATATATGAACATGCATAAACAAAAAGTATATAGTAAAAGTTGTGAAACTGCAAAATAAACATGCATAACATCATACAGGGTTCCCATACATCACCCAACCACCAATATTTTGCATTGTTGTGAAACATTTTTTACAAATTATGAAATAGCATCATCAAAGTATTACTACTAATTATACTCCATATCTTACGTTTTAGTGTATTTTCCCCCCAACCCACCCTATTATAATTTTTTTGTTCGTAACCATACAGTTTATCTAAACTGTACAATCAGTGGCATTTGGTATAATCACAGATTTGTGCATTCATCATTTCAACCAATATTGGAACATTTTTATTACTTCAAAAAAAGAAAAAAACCAAACCACTATCATGCCCATATGTTAGTGCTATCATTATGAATCCTATGATGTGTTTTCACCATTTCTATTCATTTCCAAACATTTACAAGCATCTTTTTACCAATTCTGTACAGATTAATGCTTAACTTTCCATTCTCTAACCAGATTCTAGTCTCTGGTGACTTATATTCTAGCTATTAACTCCATGAGATTGCTCATTATATTTAGTTTATAATAGTGACATTATACGATATTTGTCCTTTTGTGCTGGGTTTCACTCAACATAATGTCCTCAAGGTTCACCCATGTTGTCATATGCCTTATGCCTTCATTTCTTCTTACTGCTAAATAATATTCCATCATGTTTATATACCATGTTTATCCATTTGTCAGTTGATGGACACCTGGGTTGTTTCCATCTTTTGGAATTGTGAATAATGCCACTATGAACATCAGTGTGCAGATGTCTGTTCGTGTACCTGCTCACAAATCTTCTGGGTCTATATCCAGGTCATATGGCAGACTCTATATCTAACTTCCTTGGAAACTACCAAACAGACTTTCACAGTGGCTTTACCATTTTACATTCCTACCAACACTGAATAAGTGTTCCTGTCTCTCCACGTCCTCTCCAACACTTGTAGTTTTCTGTTTTTTTAAGAGTGGTCATTCTAGTAGGTGTGAAATGATATCTCATTATAGCTTTGATTTGCATTTCCCTAATAGCCAGTGATGCTGAACATTTTTTTCATGTGTGTTTTTTTTTTTGTCATTTGTATTTCTTCTTTAGAAAAATATCTATTTGGGTCTTTTGCCCATTTTTTTAATCAGTTCATTTATCTTTTTATTGTAGTGTTGTAGGATTTCTTTGTATATCATGGATATTAGAACTTTGTTTGATGTGTGATTTCCAAATATTTTTTCCCATTGTGTAGGCTGTGTTTTCACCTTCTTCACAAAATCCTTTGAGGTACAGAAGTGTTTAATTTTGAAGAGGTCCCATTTATCTATTTTTCTTTTTGCTGCTTGTGCTTTGGGTGTAAGGTTTAAGAGACCTCGCCTACCACAAGGTCTTGAAGATGTTTCCCTATAGATATTTTATTGTCCTGGATTTCATGTTTAGGTCTTTGATCCATTTTGAGTTGATTCTCATATAGGGGAGTGAGATAGGGATCTTCTTTCATTCTTTTGGTTATGGTTATCCAGTTCTCCCAGCACCATTTGTTGAAAAGACTGATGTGTCCCAGAAAAGTGGACTTGGTAGTCTTATCAAAAATCAGTTGACCATAGAGGTGTGGGTTTTTTTAATCTTTCCCGTTTCATGCACTTTTCTGGTCTGCCAGCAGATGGCGCTCCTTGGCAGACCGTTCAGCTCAGAGCTCAGGTGCTAAGGGGAATGCATTTAGTGTAATCTGAGGCATGAGTTGCAAAAAGCAATGTCATCAGGGCTGGTCAAGCCTCACAAACAAACTTTCTCAGTAGCTGCTCTCTTCTCTTCTTTTTTCTCAGTCCTCAGCAACCAGTCCACGGCAGTAGGGAGGGTATATGAGAAGGCAAATTATCTTTAGCTCCCTGCTGCCTCTCAGTGCAAAACTCCTCCAATGCAGCAGACCACATTTGTAGCCAAAATCTGAATTTGCTGTAGGTTGCATCCCTCCCTCTCCCCTTTTTGGGGAAGAGGACCCCCCCTCAATCTGTAGCTGCCTGCCAGGAACCAGAGGACCAAGGGCTGTTTTCTCCAAGTTGGGGGGATGGGTGCCAGCTGCTGCAGCAGCTTTGCTTATGTGATTTTTTTCAACCAGCCAAGACTTCTTTCCTTTGCTCCTCTCTCTTTTCAGTGGTTTATAGCCATCCCCTGATGTTCTAAGCCCTAGAACAGTTTTCCAAACAGTTTCTGCCTGTCCTTCAGCTACTTTTCTGGGAGAGAACTGGGACCTCTGCCTTTCAAATCCTCCATCTTCCCAGAAGTTGATACTTACTTTTGTAACCATCTTAATTACAGTTACCAAGTTCAAGAACCTTAACATTGACAGAAGGCTTATAGTCTATATTCCAATTGTTACACATGTCCCCAAAATGTCCTTTTGGACATTTTCTCCTCCATTATTAGATTCAGTACAGGATCATGTATTGCATTTAATTGTCATTGTGTATCTCACAGTCTTGCTAACCTTTCTTATCATTTGTCTGTTGCTTTGATTAGTTTTTCTATGTAGCTTATCATCTTGCTTCAAAGAAGGCACTTTTGTCTATTTTCTTCCATTCTTTGATTTTTAATTTGTTTCATGTCCTTGTACTTCTGAAAAATGATTTGAGATAGGTTATAATTTGTTACACAGGAAACAGTACAATTTTAATAAGATAAAAGTATAAAAAACTAAAGTATTTATTCTTCTGACAAAGGCCCCAATCTTTCAAAAGCTTGAACACATAGAACAATTATAATAGAATATAGAGAACAATTATAATAGAATATAGAGAATTCTATATCCGGTCATTTATCTGATGTTATTGAAAGTTATAGATTTTGACAGAGGGAAAAATCTGAGGCTAGATTATTCTTGAATATTCTTGCTTTCACTAGATTTTGAGTTGATTAGTTAGTATTATTCACTTCATTGGAGACACATCTTAATATTTCAGCTATGTTAATAATTGAACCAGCATGTTTGCTTAAAGGTGTATATATGCAAGTCTGACCATGTTTTTTCTTTGTATGTTTATTTTAGGTGAATGATGGGCAAGGTGCTCATCTGTCTTTTTTTTAAGACATTTTGCCCTTGTTTCTTCATAACCAGTTTTTTAAAATTTATTTATTTTTTATCCCCCTTTTGTTGGCTCTCTGTGTCCATTTGCTGTGTATTCTGTGACCGCCTCTATCCTCACCAGCGGCACCAGGAATCTGCGCTTCCCTCTGCTGTGTCATCTTGCTGCGTCAGCTCCCCGTTTGGGCGGTGCCATTCTTGACTAGGCTGCACCCTTCTTCGTGCTGGGTGGCTCTCCTTACAGGGCACACCCCCTGCACATGGGGCTCCTCCACGTGGGGGTCCCGTGGCACGGAACCCCCTGCGCCCATCAGCACCACGCATGGGCCAGCCCCACATGGGTCAAGGAGGCCCGGGGTTTGAACCACAGACCTCCCATGTGGCAGGTGGATGTCCTATCCATTGGGCCAAGTCTGCTTCCCTTTCATTTGTCTTAAATAAATCCTCACCTCTGCAACAAACTCATCAATTTCCCACAAAACTTGATTTCTATCCTGTGTTTTTTTTTTGTTTGTTTTTTATTTTAATTTTTTTATTTTTTATTGACTTTGTAATAATATTACATTAAAAATATATATGTGAGGTCCCATTCTACCCCACCCCCCCACCCCCCCCCTCCCCCCCCCCAACAACACTCGTTCCCATCATCATGACACATCCATTGGATTTGGTAAGTACATCTTTGGGCACCTCTGCACCTCATATACATTAGTTCACATCATGGCCCATACTCTCCTCTATTCCATCAAGTGGGCCCTGTGAGGATTTACAATGTCCGGTGATTACCTCTGAAGCACCATCCAGGGCAGCTCCATGTCCCGAAGACGCCTCCACCTCTCATCTCTTCCTGCCTTTCCCCATACCCTTTGTCCATTATGTCCACTTTTCCCAATCCAATGCCACCTCTTCTATGTGGACATTGGATTGGTTGTGTCCATTGCACCTCTATGTCAAGAGGAGGGTCAGATTCCACCTGGATGCTGGATGCAATCCTCCCATTTTCAGTTGTAATCACTCTAGGCTCCATGGTGTGGTGGTTGTCCTTCTTCAACTCCATCTTAGCTGAGTGTGGTAAGTCCAATAAATCAGATTGTATCTATCCTGTGTTCTTAAAGGTGTCAGCACCTTCCTTACTTATCCAGCTTTAAAATCAGTCACCTTTGAATCTGTTTTCTTACTGATCATCGTTAGTGTGATCATGTAGTTTACTGCCCAAACTTGACCCCTTTAGAGAATGAAGGGTGCCATTAATAATTCCACAGGAAAACGGGTGTCCCAGCAAACCAGGATATATGGTGACCCTATCCATAATGCTTCAATTGTGAGTCCTGTCAGTACTAGGCTATCTCTCACTGCCATATCCTCTTTTCCATTCTGACAAATTATCTTTCATCTGTTATTTCCAGTGACCTCCTAATTGGCTTTCCTACTTTAAACTACTCCCAACCTCTCCACCCACGTTTTACATTATTGCCGTGGTGACGCTCCTGAAGCATGTCTCGTCTTAGAGAACCTACAGTGGTTCACCATTGCCCACATGGTGGAGTTAGGCTCCTTGAACTAGCATTTCATCATGGTTGTGATTTTGCCTCTCTCTCCTTTCCAGTCTTATAGTTACAACTCCACCCCCTAAGCATGCCTGGCACTTTCCTTCCTCCTTCCTTGAGCTCTTCTAGTTCTCTCTACTTTCATCTCTGTGGAAAATAAGCCTTCCCAATCTCAAGACCTGCTTCCGCCATGAAGCCTTTCCTCTAAGGAGGGTGGTAGTCATGCCTCTTCTTTTTTATTTTCAAGTCCCAGAAGCTTCTCCCACAGGGTTTGCCACATTCTGCCTTGTATCATAGGGAGCAGCACATGTAGTGGAATGAACACAGGATACTGAACCCTCCGCTGTGGGTTTGAGTCCCAGCCTCATCCCCTTGGAGATGGTTATGTAAAGTCTCTGAGCATTCATTTTCTCAACTTTATCTACCTCACCAGGTCGTTGTGAGTGATGCATGCACTGATTGGGTAAAGCACCCAGCACGTGGTAAGCCATTGGCAAATGCTCATTACTTTCACGTCTTTCCCTCCTCCTTTCCCAGTGTACTGTATGTTCCTTGAGAGCAGGTACCATGTCTAATACATCTTTGTACCTCCCACTGCCTTGCATAGTGAGTTATCCTTGGTAAATACCTAATGAATTTAATTTGAATTACCTGCATGCCTTAAGTTGTGGAATGGAGTTAAGAACATGTTACCTTCACATTTAAGTGCCTCATTTAGGGTGAAGTAAGCTTGAGTCCCGATCAGGTCCTGGTTTGGGGGGAGAGAACCTGGACCTTTGCTGGTGCTAAGCATCCTACTACAGCTCCAGCTACATGAGGGATGGACCTCAAAAAGGAAGGATGTGTAAAAACAGATACCTGACACAACAGGGGACTAGGTACTTCTTATTCTTAATGAGGTTATGTTCCTACAAATGTGGTAAGAGGGTTAGTTTTCTGATAAGTACCTCAGGCTGTTTAAAAACACTTATTTTCTTAGGGGATCTTCACTACAATTCTTTCTTTCTTTCTTTCTTTTTAGGTACTGGAGCCAGGGATTGAACCTGGGACCTTGTAAGTGGGAAGCTGGTGCTCAACCACTGAGCCACATGGGTCCCCTGAGTTGGTTTTTTCATTTGCTCGCTTGCTGTTTGTCTTTGTTTTCAGGAAGTATGAGGAACCGAACCTGAAACATCCCATGTGGGAAGCAGGTGCTCAACTGCTTGAGCCACGTCTGCTCCCCACCACCAAAATTCTTTTAAAAACTAGATTTATAACTAGAGTGAACATTTAGGGGGAAAATTTGAGACAGAAATCCACAGAAGGAGGGGGAAGAGGAAAGATGGCAATGAATCAGCTGTGGACCCATGAAATGCTTCCGTGAGGACCAGCAGGGCCAGAAGCACATGCTCCTGCCTCTTGCACACCTCGACTGGCAGGTGCCAGGCTCTTGGCGAGGTGCATGCTCTGTCATTCTGTTTAATGATATGACTTGTCTCACCTGCCTTCTCCCAACACCACTTTTTCATTTTAAAAATTTTATTTATATATATAACAAAGTTTCCCATTTTTGCCATTTTAAAATATGCAATCCAGTGGTCTTAACTGCATTTACAATATTGTGCTACCATCATCCCAAATAGAAACTGTGTCCATTAAGCACTTTATCCCCAAACCCCCTTCCCACAGCCCCTAGTAACCTCTAATCTTTCTGTTTCTATGAATTTGCTTATTTGAGGTATTTCATATAAGCAGAATATTGCAATATTTTTCTTTTGTGCCTGGTTTATTTCACTCAGCATGTTTTCAAGATTCATCTGTATTATAGCACGTATCAAGAACTTCATTCCTTTTATGACTGAATTGTAGGTGGATACCACATTTTGTTTACCCATTCACCTGTTGGTGGACAATTGTGTTGTTTCCACCTTTTGGCTATTGTGAAGAATGCTGCTGTGAACCTCAGTGTAAAAGTATATGTTCAGTCTCTGTTTCACTACTTTTATGTATATACCAAGTGGAATTTGCAGTCATATGGTAATTCTATGTTTAACTTTCTGAGGAACTGCCAAACTGTTTTCCAGAGCAGCTGCACCATTTTACATTCCTACCAAAAAGTACAAGCATTCCAGTTTCTACACATCATCTTCAACACTCGTTATTTTTTGTTTTTGTTTAATAATAGCCAAACTGGTGGGTGTGCCACTTCTTAATGTAAGCTATATCTGTATTTAAGTGAAAGTGGGTTTTCAAAGTTACAGGAAACTCATTTTTGAGACTAATTTTAGGATTTCTTGAGTCTTTGGGTTAATTGAAGACTCCAGGAGAGAAATAAGACAAAAAAACCCAGAATTGAGAAAAGTGCACTAGACCAGCCGGGAGCTATCTTTCCCACTGTTCAGAACGTGTTGCAAGTAATGAAGATCAATTATCCCCAGCTCGCTAACGTTAAAATGACTTAGATTGAAAGAGGCAGTCATTCAGGAGAGCAAGTTTCTTCAGATTTAACAAGCATTGGTTAGAACCTCTAATGACCTTCTCTTTGCTTGTCTGTGTTTCTGCTTCATTGGAATGATTTGATTTGGAAGCATTTGACTCACATTTTAGTCATCGTTTGGTTGTTCCACCATCTGAGCCATTAGTTAGTCTGAAAAAAAATCAATGCTTCTCCAAGTGACAGCATTTATTTTATATTCACAGACTTTTCCCAGCTCTCCCTTGTAGGCTGGCTGCTGGAGAAATCACTCCCACACAGCTACCTCTCTTTTTCCAGTAACTATGGATCTGTCCACCTGCACACACTTCTCTCAACAATTGGGGTGAGGTTCTGTGATATTAGCTGTGGAATAATCCTGTCTACATATCACCAGTATCTTTGTCCGTTGCTTCTTCTGTAATCTATGTGGATTTAGGAATCTATCTTTTCTATTCGAGCTATGATAAAGACATTAAATAAAAGCTTTGTTATTTGGTAAGTGACAGAAAACAGAGGTGCCTTTGTGTAATCTTTGTATTTTTTTAAATAAAAAATCTAAGTAAACTAAGAAATCATGTTATTTCTTTCTCTTATTTTTTCTTTCTAAATTTATATAAGTGAATCATAGAGCAATGACTTTTCAAAATCTCTGATTATAAAAATCATGTGAGGGGAAGTCCTACTTAAACAAAAACTCTGGCATGTCCGATTGTTCTTTCTGTTTCTCTTCTTCATCAGCACTTATTATTAGATTGAAGATCTGAACTGGTAATATACTGATTTCTGGAACTTCATCATTATCGAGGAGTCACAAACTAATTTTTTTCCTTTTTACTGTAATTAGAAATGGTCAGTTTCTTAAAATTTAGCTAACTGCCTCATTATATAAAAATATATTTTTAAAACAATTGCAACAATATTATATGCTCATTGAGAAAAAGTCAAATTATCTAGAAGTTTATGAGTAGAAATTGTTATCCTGCCATTTCTGTCTCATTCTCATTCCCTAGAAAAACACTGTTGGTGGCATGGTAGTTCTTTTTAAACACAAACACATATATGCACGCACACAAACGTTTTGCCTTTTAAAAAAATAAGAAATAATATGAGTTTTAAAAATAACTGATCATAGTATGCTTACTGCTCTTTTACTGTACTGTTTTTAATCAATACTATATCATGGACACCATCATTCCATATTATTAAATGTAGAGGCAACTCAGTCTTTTTAACAGCTGCATAGTATTCCATAGTGAAGATGTACATCATATCTAACTATTTCCTTATTAGTGGACTTATTAATTTATTTAACAAATATTTATAGATGTACCTTTATGTGCCAAGCTCAGCACTGGGCATATGTTGGTGAGCAAAAGTAAGTATGCTTGTTGGCATTTTGGAGCTTACAAATCTAGTGGAGGAGACAGACATTGATCAAAACATACGACCATGCCAAACCAGCACCCCGTAAGGTAGAATGGGAGAATATGACTCCAGAAAATCAGGAAAGATTTCCCTGAGGAAAGATCCTTGAACTATCTGAATAGTACTAGGAATTGAAATAGGTAGAGAAGAAAGGGAAGAATGTTCTAGGGTCTTGTGGCTAATGAACGGATGGTGAGTAAAATGGCCTGAAAGAAGGAACTTCAAAAAATGTATATTTTGCAATGCAAATATTGCAAATGAGGATAGAAGTAGGGACCAGATTAAGCAGGGACTTGAAGGTCACTTATGGAGCTTTTTCTTTACCCAATGGGATGCTAATAAGTGCTCTAAGCAGCATGCAGGAAGGGACATCACAATTAGAATAACATTTTGGAAGAATCACTTTATTTATAGTAGGAGAAGAGATTGGAGAGAAGCCTGCTTAGTTGTAGGTGGGCCAGTCAAGATATGAGTCAAATGGAGAGATGGTGGCAACTTAGACTATGGTGGTAAAGACGGGGAAGGAGAGAAATGGACAGAATGGAGAGTTACATAGAAACTCTTCAAAAAGTGAAATGACTTGGTGTGAGACTGGATATAGGTCAGGGGAAGGAGAGGGAAATGTCAAGATAACTCCTAAGTTTTGGGGTAGATGGTTGAGGGGAGGGATATCAGAAAAAAAGTGGGTTTTGGCAGTGGAATAGAGGGCTGAAGGGAGGTATAAGACTAAGTTTTATACATGTTGAGACATCCAAGAGATATCTAGGATCTAGTTTAATTACCTGTCTAGTGCTCAGAAGAGGGGTGTGGGTTAGAGATACAAATTTGAGAGATGCCAGGGAAAAGATGTAGAATGAGAAGGGAAGATGGTCTAGACAACCCTCGAATGTCTTTTCTTTCAATACAACTATTGAGTATTTTGAACTGTGCTGTGGGCTACTGAAAATGGCTTATAAAGGGGTATTTTGGTGATTTAAAATAAGTGACATTTTCAGCCTTGCATAGTTCATGTGAGGGTCAAATAAAACGTATGTGAAGTTCTTTGCTAGTTATGATTTTCATAATAGATTACAAGGTTGTGTAGTACCAATGTTTTCACGTTCATTTCAGAGTGGAAGCAAAAATGTATATTTTTTCCAGCATATGTTGAGTTGACATGGAGCAAAAGAATGGTTGGATTTTTAAAAATGTATCTAAATATTTTTATATTTGATTTTAGCTGAAATCATTGTGCTTTCTTATATAGAATAATAGACGAAGTGATGGGGCCCAATGATCTGGTATACCTCAAAGACATAACAGAGCTGGTGAGGTCTAGAGAAGCACACCTAAACTGATCAAGAGGGTAGAGATAGTTCTTTGTGAGGAATGATGAAAGAATTAGGACTCTTCATTCTGGAAAGGCATAGGCTGAGATGTGCCTGTGATTGAAATTTATAAAATAATGAAAATCCTGCAATAAAAATATGAACTTACTAAAATCCAGAGCACAAAGATTGGGGACAATTTTATTATTTTAAAGAAATTGTTTTATGTCAAAGTAAAAATAGCCTTCATATAGGAATAGTAAGGATATAGAATTTACCACTCTAAGTTTGCTAATACTAAAAACAAATGTATGAGAAAGGTTTATATTATTGAAGGATAGACTCATAGGAGATTATAAAATGAAATGAAAATGATTTGGGTAGATCTCCTTTATCTTGGAGAACAATGACACCTAGGCAGTGGCTGTTCAGCTTTTCTGTCCCTATATGGCATTCTTTTCCAAATCAGGAAATCCTGGATGGATGTGCTGGAGAGGAGAAAGCACAGAATTTGGGGTTACCTGTCTGAGCCTTACCTGTCTGACCATAGGGAGTCACTTCTCTTCTATATACTTGAGATTATCCTTCTGTATTTTTTTAAAAAAAGGTAATACCAACAAATCAGCTTAACTTCACAGGGCTGTTGTTAGACATTCAAATGAAGTGATGTTTCTGAAAGTGCATTGTGATTGGTGAGCATAAGAACTTCACTTTTATTGTAGTATTTCCAGTTCTGTGCCCTCTAGCCAGGTTGACCTTCATTTATCTTTCCTTACTTCGGCCTTCTTAGGGAACAGTGTTTGCCAACTCAAAATTGGAGAGGATTGCAGGGAGGGATGCAATCCCTCATCTTCTAGGGAAGCAGAGAGATTGAAGATACTTCTTTCCTCAACCCTTTTTGTCTCCCTGGTGGGAGGACTACAGGACTTGTTAAAAAACCATAGGGAGGGAAGCGGACTTGGCCCAGTGGTTAGGGTGTCCATCCACCACATGGGAGGTCCGCGGTTCAAACCCTGGGCCTCCTTGATCTATGTGGAGCTGGCCCATGCACAGCGCTGATGTGTGCAAGGAGTGCCCTGCCACCCAGGGGTGTCCCCGCGTAGGGGAGCCCACGCGCAAGGAGTGCACCCCATAAGGAGAGCCTCCCAGCACGAAAGAAAGTGCAGCCTACCTAAGAATGGCACCGCCCACACGGAGAGCTGACACAACAAGATGACGCAACAAAAAGAAACACAGATTCTTGTGCCACTGACAACAACAGAAGCGGACAAAGAAGAAGACGCAGCAAATAGATACAGAGAACAGACAACTGGGGCCGGGGGAAGGGGAGAGAAATAAATAAATAGATAGATAGATAAATAAATAAATAAATAAATAAATAAATAAATCTTAAAAAAAAATTGGGAGAACTTGGGAAGCATCTCTTTTCTCCTTTGGATGTTTTGGGTGGTAAGATCCCACCTAAATGCGGGATGTTTGGTCTCTGGGAGAATTTGGAGGTTCCTGTAGATCTTAGGAGAATTAATAAAGAACAGTACAGGGCCTAGATGAGAAAAGCCATGGGGACCGTCTCTTAGGATTTCTCATAGGTTTAGGCTTTAAGGAAGAGGGAAAAATTGGACCATGAAATTTCCTTTCAAGATGGCTATTGTAGTTCACTACAGCAGGAAAGCTGATGGAGACCTAGGGGAGGAGAGAGTATGTCTTGCCTGGAGGGTCCCCTGAATTCCATGCTGTATCTCTTGGCAGAGGGGGTATGGCAACAGCAGAAAGAACTGATAACAAATAACTTACTATTTCCTCCATAGCAGATATTACCTGCTTTGCCTGGTTTTTAAACTCTCCACCATTCAACCTCCTCTGACCTTATTTCCTGTGCGATATAGTGGAAAGAGTGAGCTGTTGGCCAGGCTGCCTCAGATTTGAATCTCGGTTCAAATCCAATGTGGGTTCAGTTTCCACTCCATAAAACGGTGATAATAGTAACCACTTTAACAGGGAGTTGCAGTGGAGATGAAATGAGCCCTATCTGTGAAGCAGTTAGCATAGTACCTGGTACCTCATAGGCCCTAAATAAATGACAGTGGTGGCCAGAACCTGCTCTAACGAGATGGATTGCTAGGCTGTAAGCACTGGGAGAGCAGGGACCAGTGAGTGCTTTGCTTGTGTTTGCAGGGCATGCCCAGCACCTGAAGGAATGAATCTCTGTGCCCTGAACCTGTCATTCTCTTTCTGGGCAAGTTGTATCCCTTTCGGGGCCTGTCTGAAGTCTCATTTCCTCAGTAAAACGAGCTCCTGTTGATCTTGCTCTTCTCAGAACTCCCACAGTACACAATTCAGCCCTCAGCCATGGCTTCGTACAGTTGTCCTTTTGCATCCTACGGTTTTGTCTTAACCTTCAACCAGGTTCAACAAATGTCTGCTGAGTACTTGCTATGACGCGAGACCTGGGGTAGACACAACCAGGTAATGGATTCCTTAGACACTAGACCCATCTCAGAACTTTTCCTCCTGCACTGGACCCAGAAGAGGGCCTGTCTTGCCTCAGAATTGAGGTAAAGCTTCTGTTCCTACATGCTCTTTTGACACATGACACGGCAGGATGCTTTGCAGGAAGAGGTCTTTGGAGACCTATTTTCTGGCCCTTACAGCTTCCTCATTCCTAGAATCTTTGAGTTGATGGGAAAGTTATGCAGAGGGTTTGTTTTATTGCTTATTTGTCTCAAAAAATAGAGATCAGTGCTCAGAGTATCTTTCTTTCTCATGAAAACAGCATTCACATGCCAATTGGTGCCACTTTCATGTAACATTGGGCGGGTGCTTAAAAGATTCTCCTTCCTTTTCTTTTTGTGCTAAAAATTGCAAAAGCCAGTGACAAAAGCTGGAGCAGGTTTCCTGAATTTCTTCCTCCCTTTCTTCTCTGAAGAAAGGATCAAGGGCACTGTCTTTCTGAAGGCCAGTACAGAGATGTGGCATTGGTGTCTCCTGCCTTATGCCTCTGCTTCTTCTCAGGTCCACTCTCTGATGTCCAATTCCATTCAGTTCTGATGGAGCCAGGAACCACTGTGACCCACCAGGGACTCTCCCTGCAGCTTCCAAGGTAGGGTCAATTGCTTCCATTAAACAGTTCCCTTTTGACTTCAGCTTATAAAATGTCTGATTTATTTTTTCATTTGTATCCTTTCCTTTGCTTTAAAAGATTTTTTTTAAAGTTAAAAATAACTACAAGGAGACCTTGTGATCTTCTTCTTACTGACCCAGATATTTTAAGAGCTGGAGGAGTGACAGAAGCTTCTCATCTGGGGATACAGTCTGGCTCTTGGGAGCCAATTAACTAAATGTAATAATAAAATATTAATCCTGTTTCCTCACACATGAAGTGCTCTCCTTTTTTTCCTAACCTATCCAAACCCTCATCATCCTTCAGTGCACTGTAGATAAAGCCATGGGATTGGGGAAAAAAGATTTGGGCTCAAATCCTGACTTGGAACTTATAAGCATTCTGACCTTGGTCTAATTGCTTTCTGTCATGAACCTTGATTTCTTCATCTGTAAAATAAGGATGCCAATAATCTCAGAGAGTGAGGGCTGAGGATTAAGGCCCAGCCCAGGGCCTGGAATACACAGAATGGTCCCCTAGAAATACTTATCATTTTTGTTTGTTAAGGCTGAAGATGCAAAATATCAGAAATGGTATTATAAAGGGAATTTATTTGGGGTAAAATCTTATAGCTCCAAGACTCTGAAAATGTCCAAATCAAGGCATCATCAGAGATGCAGTCTCATGGACTCCTGCCACGTGGTGAGGCAAGATGGCAGCAGCTTTCTGCCTAGGTCCCTGCCTTCCCCTCCAGGCTCACCTTCTCCTCCGGCTCAGCTGTGGGTGATCAGGCATATGGCTCACCTCTTTCCTGTCTTCAGCTTCGGCCGTTCCACTTGATCAGTGTACTAGGGCCTGATGAGGGTAGGTGCCTCTTTGCTCCTTCTGGCCACTCTTGGCCCATTGTTCCTTCCTACTCCCCACCCTACATCGACTCTGAAGCACAGGCCATCAGAATATCCATAAACCTTCCACTGCTGCGCCACACAATGTTTACCCACCAACCTGCACTCACTCTTCCTCATTCGGTGAGGATTTGCGCCCCTGAGGCTCACATTCACTTTCATCACTGTGGTGTCTTGGAGCTTCGTACCTCAGAGAAACATGTTCTTAAACTGAATCTATTCCTGTGGGTGTGGACCTTTGCAAATAGGACCTTTTGATGAGGTGACTTCAGGTGAGGTGTGGCCCAGAATGGGTCTTAATCCTATTACTGAAGGCCTTATAGGGAAGGTCACACAGAGAGAAGAAAAGCCACAGAGGAAGCAACCAGAAGCTGAAAATCAGCGGACCCCAGTACAGAAAATGTGTGACAGAAAAGCCAAGGGCCACGGATCACTGGTAGCCTGCCCCAGAATGCCACGGTCTTGTGGGAGAAAGCATTGCCTTCATGAAACCTTGATTTTGGACTTCTCCTAGTCTCAAAACCGTGAGCAAATAAATTTCTGTCATTTAATCCAACCCTTTGCTCGAGCAGCCAGGAAACGAAAATAACCACTATTCCTATCTTCACTCTTAGTGACTGCACAGTCCACTTAGATCAGTTGGTCTCAATCCTGGCTGTATTTTCAAATTATTTAAGATGCTTTTAAGAAGCCTAGGCATTGCCTCCGCCCCCAATACACTACCCCCATCCCAAATACTTGAGCAAGAATCTTTTGAGAACCACTAGCATGGGGGATCCAAGTAGTATTTTGACTTCTCAGATTCTAACCTCTTACTTCCAGCTGTCCTTTCTTCCACCTCAGGAACCCACTCTCACAGTCACACTCTGGTGTTTGTCACAACTAGCACTTGTCCCATCTCAAATATTTTGATTTCCTGTATCTCACTCTGACCGCCACTTCCTAACTTCCAGCCTTCTCCCTCTAGAATCCCAACTCCAACCATTCTTTGTCTTACCAGACCACCAATCCATCATCTCTGCACCATTTTCACTGTCCATCATGAGCCTCAGGCCTCACCTTCTAGCTTACCCAACTAGCATCCATGGTCCATGCTCAACTCCCTTGTTGCTTTTTCTCTCCTTTGCATTCATCTGGCAAATCCCTGGACCTGCTAAACTCTATCTATCCACAACTGCACCTAAGCACCAACTCTCAGAATGTATTTGGATAAAAATACATAGCTGGCTTACTGGTTTTACTTTTATGATCACAGAACTGAAGTGGATTCTCATTGCTGCCTCATTTTCTAGTTACTTCACATTCTCATCATCTGAGAGGCTATTTTACACCTTCACTCACCAAACTTCCAAATCTCCCTCGCATATCATTGGCTTTCTCACCCTTCCAATAGACCAACCTTGTTTCTGCCTCAAGACTTTTGTACTTCCAGTTCACTCTACCCAGCACACTTTCCCCAAAGTATTTGGAAGCATATCAGTCATCACATTTTCTACTTTTAATTGAATGGTTTGGTTATGCTCAAACAAGACTAGTAACTTTTTCAATTTACCTAAGATACCTGAGCCAGAGAAAACACAGGCTTATGAATATGGTCTTGTTGCACATTTTCTAAATGTGTCTCTTTTTAAATAAGAGGAATGCACAGAAAATAGACAGCTATCTTATCTTAGAATTGGGGTCACAAGTCCCATGTAAATTAACCACAAATACTGTCAATAATTGCCTGAATGGTAGATGTGTTCTTAGAACATGGGCAATATTCACAGATAACATATCTTATCTTTTAAAATGTTCCTTCCTATCCCTTTTTTCATTAACTTCTTTCTCACTCTTCCTGAATTTAATTTGAATTCTTCTCCCCCTCCTGACCTCTCAGCACTTACTGTTGACATTACACATTTGGTATTTATTTACATTCTGCTATTTATGGCTATCTCTCTTCTCTATAACCTTCATTTCATCCACTTGAGTGATTATTAACAAGAAGAGATTTGCCAAACCTGTTTTATGAAAACTAAAGAAGTCATTCACTATCATTTTCCTGCTTTGTATACAAAGACGACCTTCTAAGTTTTATGGAAAGAATAGTTAAATATGGCTGTATTTGCTATCTTTTCTTATGATAGTTTGCTTCATTATGTATATATACCACATTTTATTTACCTATTCACTGGTTGATGGAAACTTGGGTTGCTTCCATCTTTTGGCAACTGTGAATAATGCCGCCATCAACATTTGTGTGCCAATATCTACTTGATATTTCAATTCTTTTGAGTATATACCTAGTAGTGGGATTGCCAGGTCATGTGGTACTTCTATACTTAACCTTCTGAGGAACTAACAAAATGTCTCCTGCAGTGGCAGCACCATTTTACATTCCCACTGGCAATGAATGAGTATTCCTGTTTCTCCACATCCTCTCCAGCACTTGCAATTTTTTCCCTTTTAAATAGTAGCCATTCTAGTGAGTGTGAAATAGTATCTCATTGTGGTATTTATTTTTAACAAGCTGATTTTACTAGTAAATATTAATAAAGCATAAATCCATCCAAAGTATACAATCACTGGTATTCAGTATAATCACATAGTTATGCATTCATCACTTCATTTTTAGAGCATTTCATTATTCCAATAATAATAATAACAAACAACAAACAAAAGCCTCATCACTTCTAAATCTCTCTATGCTTCCCCTGCAGCACATAGCTGCTCTTCTGTTTCTGTCTTTAGTTTATTTGTATTTACATTTTGTAAAACTTGTCTCATATATGCAATAGAACCCATATTCGTATTCCGCATGATGTTTCACTGTGTTATACAGTCCCATATTACATGTTTTAGGTTTCCTTCTAATAATATACATGACCTTAGACTTTCCCTTTCAACCACTGCCATACCCATATAATAGCTCTGCTAGTTACAAACACTATGATGTGCTTGTACCATTTCTATTCATTTCCAATCTTTTTCATCAACTATGCACAGATCAGCCCTCAGCTTTCCCTTCTCTACCCTCATTTTTATATTCTAATTATTAACTCCATGAGCTACACAATATATTTAGTTCCTAATAGTGCAATCATACAATGTTTTTCCTTTTGTAAATGGCTTTCTTCACTCAACATAATGTCTGCCGGGTTCATCCATGTTGTCATATGCTTCACTGCTTCATTTCTTCTTACAGATGCGTAATATTCCATCGTGTGTATACACCATAATTTGTTTATCCACTCATCAGTTGATGGACAACTGAGTTGTTTCCATCTTTTGGCAATTGTGAATAATGTCCCTATGAACATCGGTGTGCAGATGTCTGTTTGTGTCACTGCTCTCAGTTCTTCTGGGTATATACCTAGTGAGGTATTGCTGTGTCATATGGAAAGTCTATATTCAATTTCCTTAGGGAACTGCCAAACAGTTCTCCACAGTGGCTATACTGTTCTACTTTCCCACCAAGAGTGAATGTGCTCCTATCTCTCCACATCCTCTCCAACATTTACAGTTTTCTGACTTTTAACATCCTTGATATATAAAGAGATCATACAATTCAACAATAAAAAGACAAACTAACCAATTAAAAACTGGACAAAAGACTTGAAAAGACAATTGTCCAAAGATGAAATACAAAAAGTGAAGAAACTCCTGAAAAAATGTTCAACATCATTAGCAATTACGGAAATGCAGCTCAAAACTACAATGAGATGTCATTTCACACCTATTAGATTGTAGTTTTGATCTGCATTTCCCTAATTGCTAGTAATGTATATCGTGGATGTTAAACCTTTATCAGATATGTGATTTCCAAATAAGTTCTACCATTGAATTGGCAGCTTTTTCACCCTTTTGACAAAGTTCCTTGAGGTGCAAAAGTGTTGTATATTGAGGAGGTCCCATTTATCTATTATTTCTTTTGTTTATACTTTGGGTGTAAGGTTTAAGGAACTCCTACCTAACATGAGGTCTTAAAGATGTTTTCCTACATTCCTGAAATCAGGAAATGAGAGTCCTCAAACTTTATTTATCTTTTTGAAGACATTTTTTGGCTTTTCAGGGCCCCTTACCCTTCCAAATAAATTTGATAATTGGCTCTTCCATTTCTGCAAAAAAGGTTGTTGGGATTTTTTTATTGGGATTGCATTGAATCTGTAAATCAATTTGGTTAGAATGAACATCTTAACAATATTTAGTCTTCCAATCTGAGAACACAGGGTGTCCTTCTATTTATTTAAGCCTTCTTTGGTTTCTTTTAGCAATGTTTTATAGTTTTCTGAATACAGGTCCTTTATGTCCTCGGTTAAGTTTATTCCTAAAAATTTGATTCTTTTAGATACTATTATAAATGGAATTTTTTTTCCTGATTTCCTCCTCAGATTGCTCATCAGAAGTGTATAAAAATGCTATTGCTATTGGTGTATTAATCTTGAACCTACCACCCTTACAGACCTTGTCTATTAGTTCCAATAACTTTGTTGTGGATATTTCAGGATTTTCTAGATATAGGATCCTATCAACAGTGATAGTGAAAGTTTAACTTCTTTTCCTATTTGGGTGCCTTTTATTTCTTTATCTAGCCTTATTGCTCTAGCTAGAACTTCTAGCATAATATTCAATAACAGTGGTGATGGTGGGCATCCTTGTCTTGTTCCTGATCTCAGCAGGAAAGCTTTCAGTCTTTCACTGTTGAATACGTTGCTAGCTGTAGGGTTTTATATATGTGTTTTACCATATTGAGAAAACTTCCTTCTATTCCTATGTTTTGGAGTGCTTTTACCAAGAGAGGATGCTGTATTTTGTCAAACACCTTATCTCCATCCAGCAAGTGGATCATGTGATTTTTCTTCTTCAATTTATCAATGTAGTTTATTATACTAGTTGATTTTCTTGTGTTAAACACCCTTACATGCCTAGACTAAAACTGACCTGATCATGGCGTATAATTCTTTCAATGTACTTTTGGATTTGGTTTGTGAGTATTTTATTGAGGATTTTTGCATCTATACTTATTAGCAAAATTGGTCTGTAATTTTCTTTTTTTGTAGTATCTTTATCTAGTTTATTTTATTTTATTTATCTCCCTTCTCACCCACCTCCCCCCGCCACCCCAGTTGTCTGTTCTCTGTGCCTATTTGCTGCATCTTCTTTTGTCTGCTTCTGTTGTTGTCAGCAGCACGGGAATCTGTGTTTTCTTTTTGTTGCATCATCTTGTTGTGTCAGCTCTCCGTGTGGATGGCGCCATTCTTGGGCAGGCTGCACTCTCTTTCGCACTGGGTGGCTCTCCTTACGGGGTGCACTCCTTGCACGTGGGGCTCCCCTATGTGGGGGACACACCTGCGTGGCACTGCACTCCTTGTGCGCATCAGCACTGTGCATGGGCCAGGTTCACACTGGTCAAGGAGAACCGGGGTTTGAACTGTGGACCTCCCATGCGGTAGACGGACACCCTAACCACTGGGCCAAGTCCGCTTCCCTCTTTATGTAGTTTTAGTATTAGGGTGATGTTGGCTTCATAGAAAGAGTTTGGTACTATTCTTTACTGTTCAATTTTTTGGAAGAGGTTGAGCAAGATTGGTATTAGATCATCTTTGAATGATTGGTAGAATTCATCTTTGAAGCCATCTGGTCCTGAGCTTTTCATCTTTGGGAGTTTTTTTTTTTAAAGATTTATTTACTTTTACTTTATTTATTCCCCCTCCCCTTGTTGTATTTGTACTTGCTGTCTGCTCTCAGCTTTTCATGGCCAGCTTGCCTACACCAGGAGGCCCTGGGAATTGAACCCGGGGCCTTCCATATGGTAGACAGGAGCCCAATCGCTTGAGCCACATCTGCTTCCCTTTGGGAGGTTTTTAAAAACTTATTATCTCTTCCCCTTCCCCTCCCCCTCCCCTGCCCTGCTGTTTTTGCTGTCTGTGTCCATTTGCTGTGTGATCTTCTGTTTCTATTTCTCTTTTTGCTTTTTCTTCTCATCTTTTTCCTCTAGGATTCACTGATTCCATCTGGGGGACCTCTGATGTGGAGAGAGGTTCCCTGTCAATTGTGCCACTGCAGTTTCTGGTCTCTGCTGTGCTTCACCTTGACTCTCCCCTTTGTCTCTCTTTTGTTTCATCATCATGCTGCTGAGTGACTCACTTGTGTGGGCACTGGCTCATCACACAGGCATTCAGCTTGCTGTGTGGGCACTTGGCTTGCCACACAGGCACTGGCTCACTGCATGGGCACTGGCTTGCCCTGTGGACACTCACATGGGCACTTGGCTCACCGTGTGGGCACTGGCTTGCTGCATGGGCACTGGCTCACCACACAGGCACTGGCTCACTGTGCAGGCACTGGCTCACTATGCAAGTACTCATGCGGGCACTTGGCTCAATGTGCAGGCACTGGTTTGCTGTGTGGACACTGGCTCACTACACGGGCACTCATGCGGGCACTTGGCTCACTGTGCAGGCACTCAGCTTGCCCTGTAGGTACTTGGTTCACCACGTGGACACTCGGCTCACCACGTGGGCACTTGTTTGGGCACTTGTCTCACTGTGAGGGCATTGGTTTGCTGTGTGGACATTGGCTCACTACATGGCACTCATGTGGGCACTTGACTCACTGTGCAGGCACTGGGCTTGCCCCATGGCACTTGGTTCACTGTGCAGGCACTTGGCTTGCTGCATGGGCACTCGGCTCACCATGTGAGCCAGCAAGCACTGGCTCGCCATGCAAACACGCTTTCTCTTTTTCACAGGAGACCCCAGGGATTGAACCTGGGTCCTCCCATATGGTAGGCAGAGGCCTTATCACTTGAGCCACTTCTCTTTCCCTGGAAGGTTTTTGATGATTTGTTTAAATCTCTTGTGATTGGTTTGTTGAGGTCTTTTATTTCTTCTAGAGTCAGTATAGGCGATTTGTGTGCTTCCATGAATTTTTCCATCTCATCTACAATGTCTAGTTTTTTGGCATACAGTTGATCATAGTATTATGAGCTCTCTTATTTCTGCAGGGTCAGTAGTAATATTCCTGCTCTCATTTCTGATTTTATTTATTTGTGTCTTCTCTCTCCTGCTCTCTCTCTTTTTTGTCAGTTTAGCTAAGGGTTTGTTGATTTTGTTGCTTTTCTCAAATTACCAATTTTTGGTTTTGCTGATTCTCTATTGTCTTTTTGTTCTTGATTTCATTTATTTTTGCTCTGATCTTTACTATTTCTTTCTTTCAGCTTGGTTTGGGATTCATTCGCTGTTCTTTTTCTAGTTCCTGCAGGTGTGCAGTTAGATATTCAATTTCAGCTCTTTCTTCTTTTTTAATGTAAGCATTGAAGGTTACATATTTCCCTCTCAGCTCTGCCTTTGTGGTGTCCCTTAGGTTTTGATATGCTGTGTTCTCATTTTCCTTCCTCTCAATTTGTTTGCTGAATTCTCTTGCAATTTCTTTTTTGACCCACTGATTATTTAAGAGTGTGTTTAATCTCCATATATTTAAGAATTTTCTCCTTTTCTGTCCAATATTGATTTCCAGCTTCAGTCCATTAAGATAAGAGCAGAAAAGTATTTTGTATAATTTCAGCCTTTTAAAATTTATTCAGACATGTCTTGTGACCCAACATATGGTCTATCTTGGAGAAGTATCCATGAGTGCTTAAAAAGAATGTATATCCTGCTGTTTTGGGGTGCAGTGCTCTATAGATGTCTGTTAGGTCTGGTTCATCTATCATATTCAAGTTCTCTGTTTCATTATTTATCCCTGTCCAGGTGCTCTATCCAATACTGAGGGTAGCATATTGAATCTCCAACTATTATTATAGAGACATCTATTTCTCCCCTCAGTTTTGCCAGTGTGTGCCTAATTATCTTTCAGCACTCAGGTTCAGGTTAGGTGCATAAACATGTATATATATAGGCTTTTATAAAGGGTATTTATTTGGAGTAAAAACTTACAGTCACAAGGCCATAAAGCCTGACTTATTTCCCTCACCAAAGTCTGTTGCCATGTGTTGGTGTAAGATGACTGCCAGTCTCTGTGAGGGTTCAGCCTTCCTCTTTCTCTTAAAGCTCTGTGGTCCCGGCTTCTTCCAATCTCAGCTGAAGGTTGGGATAAGTCTAGTCTCTTTCCCAGGGCTTGTTTCTCCCTGGGCTCAGCTGCAGCTGTAGGCTGTCAGGTTCATTCTCTTTCTGGGGCCTCTGCTGTGTCTACAGAGAGACTAGATGGGTCTCTTGTCTGTCTGCTCAGTTTTTGCTCACCTTCTCCAGGAGGCACTGGGAACTGAACCCACCCCTCCATGTGAGATGTGAGATGTGAGTGCCCAATGTCCTGGGCCACATCTGCTCCCCTTAAATATTTATTTTATTTATATATATATATTTATTTATTTTATAAGATTTATTTATTTTATTTCTCTCTCCTCATTGTTTGTGCTTGCTGCCTGCTTGTTTTCTTTTTGGGAGACTCTGGGACTCAAACTGGGACCTCCCATGTGGGAGGGAGGCACCTAATCACTTGCACCACCTCTGTTCCATACTCTCTTCCATATTTTATTTATTTTTTCTCTCCCCCCTCATTGTTTGTGCTTGCTGTCTGCTCTCTGTCTTTTTTTAAAGGAGACACTGGGAATGGAACCTGGGACCTCCCATGTGGGAGGCAGGGATCCAATCGCTTGAACCACCTACACTCCCTAAATATTTGTTATGTTATTTCTTCTTGGTGAATTGTCCATTTTATTAAAATATAATCACCTTCATCATCCCTTATAACAGTTTTGTATCATCTAATTTATATGATATTAGTACAGCTCCTCCAGTTCTTTTTTGGTTACACTTTGTGTGCAATATCTTTTTCTAGCCTTTCACTTTCAACCTGGTTGTGTTCTTATGTCTGAGGTGAGTTTTTGTAGATAGTATATAAATGACTCATATTTTTAAAATCATTTCTTCTGGTCTGTGCCTTTTGATTGGGGAGTTCAAGCCATTAAAATTCAGTGTTATTGCTGTAAAGGCATTGCTAACATTCTATTTTGTCCTTTGACTTCCTGTTGTCATATCTTACTATTATCTATTTTTTAAATCTTTAATTTACCCATCTTAATAATCTTCATTTCTACACTCTTCGTCAAGTCTGTTGCCCTTTTTCAGGTTGCATCACTTCCTTTAGTATCTCCTTCAGTTCTGGTCTTTTTGTAACCTACTCTCAGTTTTTGTTTGTTTGTGAAGATTTGGAACTCACCCTCATTTTTGAAAGACAGTTTTGCCAGATACAGAGTTCAAGGCTGGCAGTTTTTCTCTTTTGGTGCCTTAAGTACATTATATCACTTCCTTCTTGCCTCCATGGTTTCTGGTGAGAGGTCAGCACTTATCTTACTGACGTTCCCTTGTATGTGATACTTTGTTTTTCTCTTACTGTTTTCACAATCCTCTCTTTATCTCTGATATTTGTCATTCTGAATAGTAGATGTCTTGGAGTAAGTCTGTTCAGATTTTTTCTGTTTTGTATGTGTTGTCCTTTTTGGATATTGAAATGTGTCTTTCGGCGGTGGACTTGGCCCAGTAGTTAGGGCGTCTGTCTACCACATGGGAGGTCCGTGGTTCAAACCCCGGGCCTCCTTGACCCGTGTGGAGCTGGCCCATGTGCAGTGCTGATGTGTGCAAGGAGTGCCATGCCACGCAGGGGTGTCCCCCGCGTAAGGGAGCCCCACACGCAAGGAGTGTGCTCTGTAAGGAGAGCCGCCCAGCATGAAAGAAAGTGCAGCCTGCCCAGGAATGGTGCCACACACTTGGAGAACTGACACAACAAGATGATGCAACAACAACAAAAAAGAAACACAGATTCCCGTGCCGCTGACAACAACAACAGAAGCGGACAAAGAAGATGCAGCAAATAGACACAGAGAACAGACAACCGGGGTGGGGGGGGGGGGGGAAGGGGAGAGAAATAAAAAAAAAAAAAAAAAAGAAATGTGTCTTTCATAAGGGTTGGGAATTTTAAGTCATTATATTCTCAAATATTCTTTCTGACCCTTTTCCATTTTCTTCTCTTTCTGGTATACCATTAGCAGTAATGTTTATGTGTTTCACATTGTCATTCAATTCCCTGTGACCCTGTTCCATTTTTTCCATTCTCTTCTCCTGTCTTTTCCAGTTTGAATGTTATGTCCTTGAAATCACTACTTCTGTCTTTGAACAATTCAAATCCATTCTTATGTGCCTTTAAATGTATTTTTAATCTCATCCATTGTGTCTTTCATTCCCATAAGCTCTTTTACTTTTCTTTGAAGGCTTTCAAATTGTTCTTTATGCTCACCCAGTGTCTTCTAATATCCTTTATCTCTTTAGTCATATTTTCCTTCAATTCTTCGAATTGATTTAGGAGATTTGCGTGATTATCATTGATTAGTTGTCTTAAATCCTGTATCTCTTCAGAATATTTGGTTTGTTCCTTTGTTGGGTCATGTCTTCTTGTTTCCTAGTATGGCTTGTACTTTTTTGCTGATGTCTAGGCATCTGAATATGTTGGTGAATTTACTCTGATGCTCAATTTTTCTCTCTTGGCTAGTTTTTGTCCTCCCCCCTCCCCCCCCAGCTCTTTGATTTTTGGTTCAACTTATTCTAAGTCTTTATTTATTTTTAAAGATGTCTTTTATTTATTTCTCCCCATTCCCTTGTTATTTTGCACTTGCTGCATCTGTTTGTCTTCCTTGTTTCTTTGGGAGGCATCAGAAATCAAATCTGGGACCTCTGATATGGGAGGGAGGCATCTAATCACTTGAACCACCTCTGCCCTTTATTCTAAATCTTTAGAATTGCCCAGCTATGTCATCAAAATCTGCCCAGGGGTTCACTAATGGGGCATGGATTTTCTCCTAGCATACTTAAGAGAGATCTAAAAGCAGTTTTTCTCCATGACGTTTCCAAATTGGCCAGCAGATGATGCTGCTAGCAAAACTTTATATGGAGGTGTTTTCTTCAACTTTCATTTTCCAGTGTTTCTGGTCAACATAGAGCCAAGACTCAATATGAGCTCTGCTGGCTTAATTCCCTGAAAAGAATCCATCTAACTTACCCTCCCTATTCCCTTTTAACAGGGTACAGGGAGGAAAAAGTCTGTTCCCCTCTCTGTCAGCTGCAGTGAGCCTGGAGTTTATCGCAGCTTAATGTCTTGAGGGTGGGTGATGGGAGTCATTACCAGCTACCTCAGGGGTTTGGTAATTCATGTTTGTTGTTTTTGGCTCTTCATCTCTCTGTCTCTCACCCTCTTGGGAGTTGTACAGCACTGTCCTGGTCTGTTAACCCCCAAAGCAGGTCCCTTGGGCAGCTTTTTCTCCATTGGTTTTGTAAAAAAATTGAGCTTTGCCTTCCTACTCCAATGCCATCTTCCTGGAACCATGTCATTGTGGTTTTGATTTGCATTTCCCAAATAGCTAATGATGTTGAGTATATATTTATATATATATTTTTTAACCATTTGTATACTGTCTTTGGAGAAATGTCTATTCAAGTCCTTTGCCCATTTTTAAATTGGGTTTTATCTTTTTATTGTTGAATTGTAACCTTTCTTTACATATTCTTAATATTGAACCCTATTGGGTATGTGGTTTCAAAATATTTTCTTCTATTGTATAAATTTCTTTAATGGACAAAAGTTTTTAATTTTGATGGGCCCCATTTTTTCTTTTGTTGCTTGTGCTTTGGGTGTGAAGCCTAAGAAACATTGTCTGGCACAAGATTCTGAAGACACTTCCTTATATTTTCTCCCAGGGGTTTTATAGTTGTGGCCCTAATATTTAGGTCTTTGAGCCATTCTGAGTTGATTTTTGTATATGGTATGAGGTAGAATCCACTTTAATTGTTTTGCAAACAGAGATCTAGTTTTCTCAGCACAATTTGTTAAAGAGACTGTTCTTTCCCCATTGAGTGGACTTGGCAGTCTTGTCTAAAATCTATTAGCCATAAATGTGAGGGCTGATTTCAGAGCCCTCAATTTGATTCCATATATATGTCTGACCTTGGGCCAGTGCCATGCTGTTTTGATTACTATGGCTTTGTAAAAAAGCTTTACAATCAGAAAGTATGAGTCCTCCAACTCCACTCTTCAATATGGCTTTGGCTATTTGGGCCCCTTAAACTTTCATATAAATATGATGGTTTGCTTTTCCATTTCTGCAAAGAAGGTTGTTGGAATTTTGATTGGGGTTGCATTAAATCTGTAAATTTCTTTGGGAAGAATTGACATCTTAACAGTGTTTAGTCTTCCAATCCATTTATTTAAGTCTTCTTTGATTTCTTTTAGCAATGTTTTGTAGTTTTCTGTGTACAGGTCATTTACATTCTTGGTTAGATTTATTCTAGATATTTGATTTTTTTAGTTGCTATTGTAAATGAGTTTTCTCCCTTGATTTTTTTTCTGATTGTTCATTGCTCATGTCAAGAAACACTTTTGATTTCGGGGTGTTGATCTTGTATCCCACCTCTTTGCTCAATTTATTTATTGTCTCTATGAGCTTTATTGTAGATTTTTCAGGATTTTCTGTATATAGGATCATATCATCTGCAAATAGAGACTGTTTTACTTCATTCTTTCCAATTTGGATATCCTTTATTTATTTTTCTTGCCTAAGTGCTCTGGCTAGAACTTCTAGTACAATGTTAAATATAGTGGTGACAGTGGGCCTCCTTTTTTTGTTCTTAATCTCAGAGGGAAAGCTTCCAGTCTATTACCATTAAGTATAATGTTTGTTGTGGGTTTTTCACACATGCCCTTTATTTTATTGAGGATGATTTCTTCTATTCCAGATTTTCAAAATGTTTTTATCAAGAAAGGGTGCTAGAATTTTATCACATGTCTTTTTTGTTTTGATTGAGATGATCATGTATTTTTTTCCTTCATTCTGTTAATGTGCATTGCATTAATTGATTTTATTATGTTGAACCACCCTTGCATACTTGGGATGAATCCCACTTGATTATGGTATATGATTTTTTAATGTGCTGTTAGAATCAGTTTGTAAGTATTTTGTTGAGGATTTTTGCATCATATTCATAAGGGATATTGATCTCTAATTTTCTTTTCTTGTGGTGTATTTTACCCGGTTTTCTTATGAGGGTGCTGTTGGCTTTATAAAATGAATTAGGGAGTGCTTTCTTCTCTTCAGTTATTTTTTTGGGTGAATTTGAGCAGGATTTGTTTTAATTCTTCTTGGGATGTTGATAAATTTCCTCTGTGATGCCATCTGGTCCTGGATTTTCTTTGTTAGGAGTTTTTTTTTAAATTTTTTTAAAGATTTATTTATTTATTTATTTATCTCCCCTTCCCCCCCCACCCCCATCCCAGTTGTCTGTTCTCTGTGTCTATTTGCTGCATCTTCTTTGTCCGCTTCTGTTGTTGTCAGTGGCACAGGAATCTGTGTTTCTTTTTGTTGCATCATCTTGCTGTGTCAGCTCTCCGTGCGGGCGGCACCATTCCTGGGCAGGCTGCATTTTCTTTTCCACTGGGCAGCTCTCCTTACGGGGCACAGTCCTTGTGCGTGGGGCTCCCCTACGCGGGGGACGCCCTGTGTAACACCGCACTCCTTGCGCGCATCAGCACTGCGCATGGGCCAGCTCCACATGGGTCAAGGAGGCCCAGGGTTTGAACCGCGGACCTCCCATGTGGTAGACGGACACCCTAACCACTGGACCAAGTCTGCTTCCCTGTTAGAAGGTTTTTGATGACCAATTCAATCTCTTTGCTAGTTATTGTATTGTTGGGATCTTTTGTTTCTTCTTTTTTTTTTACATTTTAAAAATATGGAGGAATAAAATATGGATTAGAGTGGACTTACTGATATTCTACTATAGAACTATTGTGATGAGTAATGGAAGAAATTGTAGCATTGATGTGGAGAAAGTGGCCATGGTAGTTGCTGAGGGCAGGGAGAGGGAAGAAGAGATATGATGTGGGGGCATTTTTGGGACTTGGAGTTGTCCTAAATGAAGTTGCAGGGACAGATGCTGGACATTATATATCCTTCTATAACCCATTGAATTTACTGGGGGAGAGTGTAAACTTCAGTGTAAACTATTATCCATGTGGTACAGCAGGGCTCCAAAATGTATTCACCAAATGCAATGAATGAAAGAGGTTGTTGATGTGGGAGGAGTGGGGTGAGAGGGGGTAGGGGTATGTTCAGAAAACATAAGAGGTTATATATTTTCTGAATGTATTTTTTTTGTGATCTATGTATCTTCAAAAAATACAATAAAAAATTGATGGGAGTAGGGGGTGGGGGGTGGGGTATATGGGAACCTCTTATGTTTTTTAATGTAATGTTTTATGTGATGTATTAACTTTAAAGAAAGATAATTAAAAAATAAAACAGAATGAAAACATATGTTTTTATTACAGAATTTGTAAACTTATAAAACAATCATGCACATGTGTAGAATTCTCATAGAACAACTCTTCACCATACCTCGGACAACTGTGGAACATTTGTTACAGATTATGAGATAATATCCTCTATTACCACTAACTATAATCCATAGTGTATATTTGACATATTTTTCCATACCCCCATATTTTTAACACATCTTTGGCATTGATCCAAGAATATTACAGTATTGTTGTTAACTATAGTCCATAGATTACATTAATTGTATTTTTCCCATGCTTCTCCACATTCCCACCACCCTGCAATAGTGACATGCCTTTGTTCTAGTTCACAGAATAACATTCTTGCATTTGTACTATTAACCACAATTCTCATCCACCTCTGGGTTCACTGTTATCCAGTCCCTAGATTATTCTCTAGCTTTTTTTCAATTGATATTTACATCCCTAGACTACCCTTTTCAGCCACAATACCATTTATAAACCATCTGCTACTCATTATAATGTGTACCATCAACTCTATCTATTTCCACACTTTTACAGTCAAGTTAATTAAGATTTCTGCAAACATTAAGCATCAGTATTCCTTCACAGCCTTCCTCTTATCACCTAATAACCTGTACTCTAGATTTTAACTCTGTGAGTTTATTCTTCGTATTTAGTTCATATTAGTGAGACCATGCAATATTCGAACTTGTGTGTCTGGTATATTTCACTTAGCATAATGTCTTCAAGATTTATCCAAGTTATCATACGTGCCCAATTTCATTTCTTCTTACTGTAGCATAGTATTCCATTGTATGTATATGTCACATTTTGTTTATCCATTTGTTGGTTGGTGGACACTTAGGTTGTTTCCATCTTTTGGCAATTGTGAACATTGAACATTGGCGTGCTGATATCTCTGCTTACATCACAGTTTGCAGTTCTTCTGGATGCATTCCTAGTTGAAAAATTGCTGGATCATATGACAGTTCTATATTTAGCTTCCTGAGGACCCACCAAACTTTTCCACAGAGGCTGCACCATTTTACAATCCCACCAATAATGAAGGATGGTTCCTATTTCTCCACATTCTGTCCAGCACTAATTGCTTTCTGTTTTTTTTTTTTTTTAAGAATGGCTGTTCTATGTGGTGTGAGATGATATCTCTTTGTCATTTTGATTTGCATTTCCCTAATAGCTAGTGATACTGAACATTTTTTTCATGTGCCTTTTGGCCATTTGTATTTCCTCTTTGGAGAAATGTCTAAGTCTTTTCCCTATTTTTGAATTGGGTTGTTTGCTCTTTTTTTGTTGAATTGCATGATCTCTTCTATAAAATGTGAATCAAACCCTTATTGGATAGGTGATTTCTACATATTTTCTCCCATTTAGTGGGCTGCCATTTCACCTTCTTGATGAACTCCTTTGAATCAGAGAAGTGTTTAGGTTTGAGGAGGTTGCATTTACCCTTGTTTTCTTTTATTGCTTGTGCTTTTGGTGTAAGGTTTAAGAATGCACCACCTATCAACAGGTCTTGAAGATGTTTTCCTACATTTACTTCTAGGAGCTTTATGATTCTAGCTTTTATATTTAGGTCTTTGATCCATTTTGAGTTAATTTTTGTATAAGGTGTGAGACAGGGGTCCTCTTTCTTTCTTTTGGCTATAGATATTCAGTTCTCCCAGCACTGTTTGTTGAATAGACAGTTCTTATTCAGCTAGGTGGGTTTGACAGGCTTGTCAAAAATCATTTGACCATAGATGTGTCTGTTTCTGAACTATCAATTCAGTCCCATTGGTCTATGTGTCTATCTTTCTGCCAGTACCATACTGTTTTTTTTTTTTAAAGATTTATTTTTTATTTCTCTCCCCTTCCTGGCCCTCCCCGCCCCCCCCCCCCAGTTGTCTGCTCTCTGTGTCCATTCACTGTGTGTTTTTCTTTGTCTGCTTGTATTCTTGTCAGTGGCACTGGGAATCTGTGTCTCTTTTTGTTGCCTAATCTTGCTGCATCAGCTCTCCGTGTGTGAGGCACCACTCTCGGTAGGCAGCACTTTTTTTTGTACTGAGTCTTTCCTTATGGGGTGCACTCCTTTCGTGTGGGGCTCCCCTATGAGGGGGACACCCCTGCATGACATGGCACTCTTACATGCATCAGCACTGTGCATCAGCTCATCACATGGGTCAGGAGGCCCTGAGTTTGAACCCTGGACTTCCCATGTGGTAGGTGGATGCTCTAGCTGTTGAGCCAAATCTGCTTCCCACCATGCTGTTTTTTTTTTTTAAATCACTGTAGCTAGGTAATATGATTTAAAGTCCAGAAGTGAAAGTCCTCTAACTTTGCTTTTCCTTATTAAGATGTTTCTGCCTACATTTCCAAATAAATTTGATATTTGTTTTTCATTTGTTTAAAAAATGCAGGTATTGACTCTGTATATTAATTTGGTTAGAACTGGTACCTTAATGATATTTAGTCTTCCAATCCATGAGAATGTTATCTGAATATAATTGTTTTACATCCTTTCTTAAGTTTATTCCTAAATATTTGATTCTTTTGGTCGCTATCATAAATGGAATTTTTTTCCTGACTTCATCCTCAGATTGTGCATTACTACTGTATAGAAACATCACTGAATTTTGCATATTCATCTTGGATCCTTGCACTCTACTGAAATCATTTATTAGCTCTAGCAGCTTTACGATAGATTTTTTGGGACTTCCTAGGTATAGGATTGTATCATTTGTGAATAGAAAATGTTTTACTTCTTCCTTCCTATTTGAATACCCTTTATTTTTTTCTTGCCTGATTGCTCTAACTAGAAACTCTAACACTGTATTGAACAACAGTGGTAAGAATGGTGATTCTTGTCTTGTCTCTGTTCTCAGTGGGAAAGCTTTCAGTCTTCCACCATTGAATATAATGTTAGCTTTGGGTTTTTCATATATGGCCTTTATTATGTTGAGAAAGATTCCTTCAGTTCCTATCTTTTGTAGTATTTTTATCAAGAAAGAATGCTGTATTTTGTCAAATGCCTTTTGTGTATCAATTGATAGAGTAAAAAATAAGGACTGCTTCATGAATTTGCATGTCATCCTTGTGCAAGGGCCATGATAATCTCCTCTGTATCATTCCAACTTTAGTATCTATGCTGTCAAAGTGAACACCTTTTTATTTCTTCTTGAGTCAGTACAGGTAGTTTGTGTTTTTTTTAAAAAATAATTTGTCCTGTTTATCTAGGTTATATAATTTGTTGGCATCCATTTGTTCCAAGTATCCTGTATAGGTTTTGTTTTTTTTTTTAATTTCAGTAATGCTCTGTAGTAATGCCCCCTTTTAATTTCTGGTTTTAATTATTCACATACTTTCCATTTTTTTCTTTATCTGTCTACTAAAGATTTGTTTATTTTATTGATCTTTTCAGAAAACCAACTTTTGGTTTCATGGATCCTATTTTTTTTCTCTGTTTCATTTATCTCCATTCTAATCTTTGTTATTTCCTTCCTTTTGCTTGCTTTGGGCTTAGTTTGCTTTTTTTTTTAGTTCTTCCAGTTCTGTGGTTAGGTCTTTGATTTGAAATCTTTTTTCTTTTTTAACGTAAGCATTTCGAGCAATACATTTTCCTCTCAGTACTGCCTTTCCTGCATCCCATAAGTTTGGGCATGTTGTATTTTCATTTTCATATGTCCCAAGATATTTGCTGATTTCCTCTTTAAACCACTTAAGAGTTTAAGGGTATATAAAATTAATTTCCGCATATTTGTGATATGTCCCTTTCTCCCTCTGTTATTGATTTCTAACTTCATTCCATTGTAGTTGGAGAAGATACACTGTATGATTTCAATATTTTTAAATTCATTGAGACTTATTTTTGTGACTTAAGATATGGTCTATCCTTGAGAATGATCCATGTGCACTTGAGAAGAATATGTATTCTGTTGTTGGGTGAAGTGTTCTATACATGTTCGTTAGGTCTAGTGGTTTTAGAGTATCATTCATGTTTTCTGTTTCCTTATTTATCCTCTTTCTAGATGTTCTATCCATTATTGAAAGGGGTACATATAGTCTCCTACTATTATTGTAGAACTGTGTACTTCTTCCTTCAAATCTGACAGTATTTACTCCATATATTTTGGGACTCTGCTGTTATGTGCATATATATTGATAATTGTTAAATCTTCTTGTTGAATTGACCCCTTTACTGGTATATAATGACCATCTTGGTCCCTCATAACAGTTTTTGACTGAACGTCTATTTTAGTATAGCCTACCATTTGGTTACTGCCTTAATGGTATATATATTCCCCCATCCTTTCACTTTCAGTTTACTTATGTCCTTGAATTTAAGGCAAGTTTATTGTAAACAACATATAGTTGACCATGGTTAGTAGAAATGCTTCAATATTTGTACATCAATTGTAACAAATATATCATCTGCATGTAAAATGTTATTAGTAGGGGAAGGGCACTGGGTATATGGGAATCCCATATATTCTCTATGTGACTTTTCTGTATTCTAAAGCTTCTTTGAAGATAAAATGAAAAAAAAATAATGCACTGGGGGACTATATAGAGGAAAATGTCACTGTACATACAAGATAACAGATCTTATAGTGATGAAAGACATGATGTCTAAAAAATTTTTTATTACTTCAAATTAAAAATTAAAAAATTTTATTGACTATTTTAAAATTATTTCCTTTCCTATTAGTTTTACTTTGTTATCCGGTTGGCTTTATTTTTGGAGAGGTTTTGGATCACAGAAGTATCACAACAGTGGGAAGGGAGGATCACTGGTGTAGGATGCCAGTGATGGAGGTATGCATGGAAAGGGGTTCACCTGGGGCATGCCTCTAAGGTATATGAATATATTCATGGGGCATTGTTTTGGTGGGTGGATATCTACACAATAACTGAAAGAATATTGAATTCCCATCCTGGGGAGTTCTGCTACATTCTCTAATAGGACAGCAAGAATCCCCTGATTATAAGAGCAGTGCCTAGTGAAGGAAGACAGAACATTATGCCAGGCCCTTGGGTTATGCTTTTTTATCCATTCTGCCAGTCTCTGCCTCTTGACTGTAGTATTTAACCCATTTACATTTAAAATAATTAATGATAATGCATGACTTTCTTCTGCCAGTTTGCTATTTAGTCTTTGTAAGACATACCTTTTTGAGCTGAATTCTTCTGTTAATGCTTACTTTCATATTTATTTGATATTTTGTATTTTACCATTTTGAGTCCCTTCTCTTTTCTATCTGGACACATCTATTTTTTAATATATTTTCCTTGTGGTTACCATGGGATTAAAATTTAACTTCCTAAATTTATAATAATCATATTTGATTTCATACCAATTTTAGTTCAATAGCCTACACACACACTGATTCTGGTCCCCTTCATCACCCCACTGTTTTTTTGTACTTGTGACAAATTCTATCTTTATACATTGTGTCCGAAAGCATAGATTTATCATTATTTTTATGTGTTTGTATATTAGTACCTGTAGGAAGTAGAATTACATACTAAAAAATACAATACAATAGTACTGGTATTTATAATTACCCAAGAAGTTATCTTTATGGGAGATCTTTATTTCTTTATGCCTCTTTGAACCACTTTCTGGTGTTCTTTTGGTCTGACAAACTCCCTTTAGCATTGCTTGTAGGGCAGGTCTAGTGGTGATATACTTCCTCAACATTGTTTATCTGGAAATGTCCTTAATCTCCTGCTTATTATTTTTTTAGTAATAATAAACTTTATTTTTAGGGAAGTTTTAGCTTTACAGAAAAATTACACAGAAAGTAGAGGGAATTCCCATAAAACCCCCAATACCAACACGCATAGTAACATCTTACATTAGTGTGGTACTTTTGTTACAATTAATGAACCAATATTGAAGCATCGCTACTAATCAAAGTCTATAGTTTACATTATGGTTTACACTGTGCTGTACAGTTTTATAGGCTCTGACAAATGTGTGATGTATCTGTCACTGCAGTATCATACAGAATAATTTCACTGCCCTAAGTATTCCCTTTTTACTACCTATTCACCCCTCCCCTAACCTGCATACTTAACCCCAGGAAACTACTATCTTTATATCAATGTTACAAGTTCTTCTGTTAACACAAGATACAATAACAGTAAATCTACTTTGGTCTGTGGTTATATTCCCCCCTTAAGTTTCTTAATTCCTCAGTCTTGAGGAATTTAGGATGATGTCTCATCCTGTTTCAGGGTGAGAGGGACTTAAATGTTTTGGGGCAGATGGAAGGAATTATTATGTATGTAGATACTTCCTGTTTTTTGGGGTGAGACTTGCCCATCATCTTTTTTTTTTTTAAAGATTTAATTTATTTATTTATTCCCCTCCCCCCCACCTTGTTGTTTGCACTTGCTGTCTGCTCTCTGTGTCCATTTGTTGGTGCTCTCTGTGTCTGCTTGTCTTCTCTTTAGGAGGCACTGGGAACCAAACCTGGGACCTCCCATGTGCGAGAGAGGTGGTCAATCACTTTAGCCACCTCAGCTCCCTGCTTTGTTGGGTTTCTCATTGTGTTTCCTCTTTGTGTCTCCTTGTTGCGTCATCTTACTGCATCCGCTCACTGTGCCAGCCTGTAGGGTCAGCTCACTGTCTTGCTTGTCTTCTTTAGGACGCACTGGGAACTGAACCTGGGACCTCCCATGTGGTAGGTGGGTGCCCAAATGTTTGAGCCACATCTACTTCTCCATCATTGTTTTGTTGGTTGTCCAGGACAAGCCTGGAGAACTGGAGAGTAGTTGACCACAATAGAGCTGGGTACACTTATGCAGGTCTTAGGCAGATTTCACTAACTGCCACAGTAAACAAAGCCTCAAACAAGAATGCTCCTGAGTTATCTAGGGATGTCTGGACATAAGAGGCAAGGCACACATCCTCATGAAATCAGCATCTCCTTGGCAGGCCCTATTTGGGCATATATGAAAATGTATTGCCCCAAATACAACATAGTTATACTCATTTATACTGTTCCTAATCATGATGATTCTAATCTCTTTATTTGAACCTGTAATTTTCAATATACTTGTTAAATATATCTCTCAGAGACTTAAATCTTTGGATTGTTTGTATGCTGGCTGAGTCTAGCTTATTTTTGAAAGAAAGTATTGTCAGATATAGAGCTCTTGACAGGCAGTTTTCTCTCAGCCTTTTAAGTATTTCAACCCATTGCCTTCTTGCCTCCCTGGTTTCTGATGAGAAATTGGCACTTAATCTAATTAGAACTACCTTTTACATAATACATTGCTTTTTTCTTGCTGATTTCAGAACTCTCTCTTCATTCTTTGCATCCAACAATTTAATCAGTATTTGACGGGGAATATATTTTCTTCAGGTTTATCCTATTTTGTGTTCACTGGGCTTCTTGGATGTCCATGTTCACATCTTTTCTAATGGGAACTTTTCTGTTTTGTCCTTTCTTTTCTTTTTGGTATTACCATAATGCATATATTGATATCCTTGATGGTGTCCCAGATGTTTCGTGGATTATATTCATTTTTTATAATTTTTTTCCTTCTGCTTCTCAGCCTGACTTATTTCAATTATCTTGTATTTTTTGTTCACATAGTCCATCTTTTGCCATCTCCAACTTGCTGCTGAAACCCTTTGGGAATTTTTCATTTCAGTTATTGTGGTCTTCAACTCCAGTACTGTTTGGTTCCCTTTAAAAATTTTAAGCTCATTTTTGAGGTTCTTATTTTGTTCATTCATTGTTTTCCTGGTATCATTTAGTTCTTTCTGTATATTTTCCTTCATCTCCTTGAGTACATTGTAGAATATTTTAAAAAGTCTTTGGGAAAGTGGACTTGGCCCAGTGGTTAGGGCATCCGCCTACCACATGGGAGGTCCGCGGTTCAAACCCTGGGCCTCCTTGACCCGTGTGGAGCTGGCCCATGTGCAGTGCTGATGTGCGCAAGGAGTGCTGTGCCACGCAGGGGTGCCCCGCATAAGGGAGCCCTACGCGCAAAGAGTGCGCCCGGTAAGGAGAGCCGCCCAGCGCGAAAGGAAGTGCAGCCTGCCTAAGAACGACACCGCACACACGGAGAGCTGACACAACAAGATAAAGCAACAAAAAGAAACACAGTTTCCCTTGCCATTGGCAACAACAGAAGCAGACAAAGAAGACATCGCAGCAAATAGACACAGAGAACAGACAACCAGGGTGGGGACGGGGGAGAAATAAATAAATCTTTAAAAAAAAAAGCCTTTGGTATGTCCACATTTTGGTCTTCTTCATTGATGTTTTCTGTGTTTTTATCCTCTTCCTTTGGTTGGGCCATCATTTCCTATTTTTTTTTGCCTCATGATATTTTGTTACATACTGTACATTTTAATATTCTAAAATGTTAACTCTGGAACATATTCCCTGAGGTATCTTTTTCTTGATATTTTAACCAGCTAGAGATACAACAGAGATTTTCTTGAGTGTTAGGAATTAACAAAACCAAGCAAACCTAAGTGGAAAATACCTTTCACATCCTTTGCAAATTGTCTTTGTGTTGGCTGCTCTCTGTGAGATTTCAGCCCTTGTATTAGGAAGGTCAGCCCAAGGTGAATGCGAAGTGCAGGGTCCTCCCTGTCCTTTCTAAGCCTGTATCTTGTCCTCTGTGTTTGCTAGTGGCTTTAGGAATTCTCCTGTTTACTGGGGTTTGAAAGTCCCCTCTCCTTCTCAGGAGACAAACCTTCTCCCTCTCTCAGGTGTTCCACGCAGGACTTAAAGAAGATAAGCCTTTAATCCAAGGAACCCTTCTCAATTATTTCTTTTTTTTTTTTTTTTCCCCTTTTAAAATATTTTATTTTATTTTATTGAAGTGTAAAATACTCATGACATAAAATACAAAGTGTACAATTGAGTGACTTCCAGTAGATTCCCAATGTTATACAACTATCACTACCATCTATTCCAGAACATTTTCGTCATTCCCCAAAGAAACCTCATACCCATTTAGCAGTCATGGCCCATTGTCCCTCTCCCCAGCCCATGGCAACTACTAATCTGCTTTCTATGTCTATGGATTTATCTATTCTGGATAATATATAAACAGAACCATACAATATGTGGCTTTTCTATCCAGTTTCCTTCACATAACTCAATGTTTCCAAGTTTCCATGTTGTAGCATGTATCTTGTCCCAAACTACTTTTGCTTGGGGAGCAAATTCAGGGAGAGAGCCATATCAGTCTGTCTTTCTCAGCCAGAATGAGGTCAGCTACCCACAAAGGGAGTTCCTACTGGCTCCAACCTGCCTTGGGGAGGGGTCGAGGGAGGGCCAGGAAGGGCACCAGGAGCTTCAATCATGGCTCTCCAAAGCTGCACTTCCTTGACTCTGTACCTGCCCAGCAAATGCAGCCCTTCAGCTGTCCTCACACCTCTGAGGAGTGTACCATCTTTAAGTCTCTGCCACCTTTGTCTGCGGTGGGTTGTAACAATGGCCTCCTTCAGAGCTGGGCCTCCTGTGATCTGAAATAGCTATCAAAAGCAGTGATCAGAGAATGGACTGGGTCTTCCCTGACCTCCCCTTGGATCTTGGGGAACTGGAGATTTTTTTAACAAATCGATTTTATTGATACATATTAATAAAGCATAAATCCATCCAAAGTATACAATCCCTGGTATTCAGTATAATCACATAGTTGTACATTCATCATAGCTGTGCATTGAATAATTTTTAGAGCATTTTTATTATTCCAATAATAATAATAATAATAATTAAAAACAAAAAACAAATGGAAAAAACCTTATCACCTCTCAATCTCTTTATGCTTTCCCTGCCATTCATAGCTGCTATTCTGTTTCCTTCTCTCTAGTATATTTATATTTACATTTTGTAAAAGCAGCCTTATATATGCAATATCACCCATATTCGTATTTTACATGAGGTATCACTATACTACACAGTTCCATGTTACATTTTTTAGCTTTCCTTGTAGTAATATACATAATCTTAGGCTTACCCTTTCAATCATTGTCGTACCCATATAATAGCTCTGCTAGTTACAAACACCATGATGTACTTTCACTATTTCTATTCATTTCCAAAGATTTAAAAAACAACCCTTTTATCAATTCTGCACAAATTAACCCTCAGCTTTCCATTTTTACCCTCATTCTAATTTCTGGTGACTTATATTTCAAGTATTACTTTCATGAGTTTACACAATATATTTGGTTCATAGTAATGCATTCATGCAGTGTTTGTCCTTTTGTGTCTGGCTTGCTTCATTCAACATTATGTCCTCCATGTTCATCCATGTTGTCATATACTTCATGAGCTCATTTCTTCTTACCACTTCATGATATTCCATTGTGTATGCACCACAATTTGTTTATCTCTTCATCAGTTGATGGACACCTGGGTTGTTTCCATCTTTTGGCCATCATGAGAATGCTGCTCTGAACAGTGTGCAGATGTCTGTTAGTGTCTCTGTTTTCAGTTCTTCTGGGTATATACCTGGAAATGGTATTACTGGGTCACATGGCAAGTCTATATTTAACTTCTTCAGGAAGTGCCAAACAGTCCTGGAACTGGATTTTTATATCCTTCTTTGGCTTCAGCAAGTTATGCTAGAGGCTGGACTCCACTGCTTCCTGCCGTGAGAGTAGCAGATGGGTGCCTGTAACCAATGGGGACAGAGCAATATATTGGTATTTACTGTAATTTACCAGCCTCTTTCTCCTCCTGTTCCCTGGATTCTGCTCAGTGTTCTACAGGACTCCAGAGTTTCAAAATAGTTGATTTAGACAGTTCCTTCCTATTTAATAGTTGTTCCGGTGGTGGGACTGATTCCTGGAGTTTCCTGCACCTCCATCTTCCCACAGTTCAGAATCTGTTCTTAATATTTGCAGCACAATGTTGTGGCATGATTTCTGAGAGTCAGAAGCCCTGAGTTCTATTGTTTAACCCTGGGCAAGGTAATAACCTCTCTGGATACCCAATTATTTCTATGTAAAGTGGGTTGAATTAGAAATCCTTTTATGGTAATAAAAACTTAGGTCTCCACTTCGGGTTGAAAGTTGAAGGTAAAATAACATTTCTTTTTTTTTTTGAAGTTATTATTAAAATATTTCCATAAATCAGGAATTTTTATCTAAATCAGATATTTCCCCCAAATAATTTAAAATTCAGAGCTTCCCCCACTCCTCCTGGGTAATGAAGAAAATATATGCAATATATACTTTTTGAGTCCTATGTATATCTACTTGATACACAGCCCTAATGGTGATTGGACATCTTGAATTTTCTAAGATTGCCCCAACTTTAAAAATTGTGTTGTTGTCCATGTAACTAATATAATTGAACATCCAAACGCATTCACATACCTCACTGCATTTGTAATTCAGAAAATGTGACTAGTAAGTATGTAGTGACCTGTCCTGTCTTCTAATTCGCAAAATTCATTGGTTATTTGGTCATGATCAATAAGAGCTTACTTCTCAATTTTGAGCTTTGTTAACAAAATGTAGGGATTGGTTTGCCAATTCCAACTTCCCTCTTCCTTCCCTCAATCAGCAAATCCTCTAATGATTTCTCTGTCACCCCTAGAAGCATATCTAAGAAAGTATGGATTGAACAGCACCTTTAGCAACACCTCTGTCAGTTTACATGAGCTGGGGTCCCTTCCTCTGCAGCACAACGGGAAGGGTGTACAGACGTGACCCACCTGTAAGATCTCTCTCAAAGGAGAGGAAGGTCTTGTGAGGTCTGGGGTAGAAGAGTCTTACATTTCTCTTTGTCATAGCTTGTCTGTTTCAGATAAGCATGAGAACACCTTTAGAATTCTTGAGTGTATTTGGAACAGGGAGTAGAAAAAAACAAGTGAATCTCTTTAATACTCAGCAGAGGGGTTCAGAAACAGGAGTTCAGGCAGGTTACCACTTGTCAATGTTTTTTACATAATAAAAGCAGCTCCAGTGTTTCTTCTGATTACCTAAATAAATTTTTCTCCTTGGGAAAAAAACCTTAGTATAAATAAATAAAAAATAGAGAAGAAAATATTACCTAGAATCCCATCACCTTATGATAACTAATTAGCATTTTTGTAAACTTATACTTGCTTCTCTTTAAGCACACACACAATTTTACCAGGAAACGGGATGTAATAAATATTTTTTTATTGTGAAGCTTTTTAAAAAAGTTACTTCCACCCTCACCCATTACCTCTGTGTACCATTTCCCTTAAACAAAGAAGTATCATTAACAGCCAGGTGTATATATTTTTATACTCTTACTCATATAGATAAATAAATATTCATATATAATGCATAATTATATGCACATACATAAACATAAGCATACATGAATTTTTAATTAAAAATGTGATAATATTCTTTTTTCATTCAATGCTTTGTCAATGAAACCCTTCCAAGTCAATTGGGAAAGGTCTTACTTATTATTTGTTGTTAGGTATCCTATTATACCATGTCATAAATGCCCCATAATTTATTCACCCATTTCTCAATTCACGAGCATTTATTTTTCCTGTTTTTCTTTTTTACCACTCCAAACTCATAATTTTTTAATAACTTAAAACTCATAATATTAACTTAGCTCCTAAGTTTTACCTTTCCAGTTTCTATTTCTGATGCTTTTTCTGTCAGTTATTAACATGCCATCATGATTGCTTAAAAAGTCAATGTAATATTTAGGTCCTCTTGGAATTCTCATTTAGATCTACAAAAGGGTATGTGTAGTTTGTTTTTCTAGTCTCAGGTGGTGGCTTCTTTTATTCAGACCTTCTCAATATGGTGATCAGATCAGGTTTCTAGCCTCAGGACCTACACACTAAATCATTCCGTTAGGAAACTGTTGCAGAAGCAGAAGGGTTCTGGGCGGCTGACGTGGCATCACAGTTTACAGTCTCTGCCAGCTGTGAGTAACAGCAGGCTGTCATGATGGGATATAGCAGCAGCAGCAGCAGCAGCAACTCCTGATTTAAGGGCAAAAGATGTAAGTACTTACTTTCACCCTTAATCAGTTAACTAAAATCCAAATCCAAATTCAAGAACCCTAAGAGGGTATGTAATTCCTATTAAGAGACATTTCTCATAGATTAATTTGAGAAGAATTTGGTCTCAACCAAAGTAGAAGGGCATTCAACCAGCACATGGTTTTTCACAAAATGAAGAAACACAGGGTCTTGTATGAAAAAAAGAATAGCCTCAACTGTGACTGACGCCACTTTTGAACACTAACGCCTTGAGTTGCCTGCATACCCTGGCAGGAGCTGTCCCCTGTGGTTGGAATTCATTGCTAATGTGCAAATGACATGTGATTTCAACTTATATAAAATTTTTAGGCAGGTTTGATTGTGGAAAGATGAAGGGAGGCTTAGCAGTTAGTGTTTGGGGCAGAGAAGAGAGCCTGTTAAATATTTTAAGGAGGATTCAAGTTGGTTAAAGCTGACTTAGAGGCAGGGTGGAAACTTCTGCTCTCAAGCTCTATAGATGACAAGAGGCGTGGTGCCTGCCAGCCATGACAAATGAAACCCTGGCATTGCTCCCTTTAGTGAGAGGCTGCTGTTCCCAGGGCTTGTGCAGAGCTTCAGAATATCTGGTATTTTCAAAGTTCACAAACCATATGTTCATGGGTTGATGATTGTTTTTCTTTCTGTTGAGACCTTTTGCTCTGATGTTTAGCTCTGCATGAAAACTCACAAATGACCACCAGCAGTCTACCCTGAGTGTGGCCAAATTATTGAGTAACATACTTGTGGTGGTTACTCTGTGCTAGGGATACATAAGTGAACAAGACAGAAGAGGTCTCTCCCCCTGTGGAGTTTGCAGGAAAAACATGCTATGAGAGGCGGGCTGAACCCTGGGCTGGGAGCCAGGAGACCTGGATTTGGTCCTGGCTTTGATCTCAATAAACTGTATGTCACTCCAGGCCTCGGTTTACGTGCTTTAAAATGAGTGGGATGGAATGGATCATCTTGTCAGTAACATTTGATTCCTTGCCTAGTGTGGGTTTTTTCTTTGAGGAACAGCTTCTCACAGAGCATCAAATTTGCTTCACACCTAATTTAGGAAGAAGTATCTTATATATGAAGGGGCTCTGATATGTTACTAAATGGGCCTCATAAAACTGTGAAAGAAGCTTGAAGGATCCTCCTACATTGGCTCATTTACAGTATAGTATTGGTAGGAGAAAAAATGTCTCAAAGGTGGCACTTCCACACAGACTCATCCTAAATAACTGAGTTTCTTTTTTCATATGGTTATTGGTTGGAACAAGTGCCTTGGTAACTGCTGCTGCCTTTTGAGGGGCAAAGACGCAAAAGCCTAACTCTAAGGAAAGTGAAATTGCTTGAAATAGGTGTGACCCACAGGCTTGAAAGAAATTAAACCGAGTGAAAAATAAACTGGAATGTGGTTTCAAATATACTAGAAAGTACCCTTCACTGGTGACTGTGCTGTGCATCTCAGCATCCTGACCCTCATCCCCATCAGCTCAGTCATTTTTGACTTAGTAAACTGTGGGAGTGTCATCAACATATTTTTATAGGCTGGTAATCTATGTACCATTTAATCTAGGATAAAATTAAAATGCCATCATTCTTGCCTCGCCTGGCACACAAAGTTTTCTGCATGGGCATTCATGCATCCCGCTGGGCTCCTGCTCTTCTCAGAGGCCGAGGTGAAGTTCTTGACCCCTGACTAATCCCTAGGAACTCCATCCCCATCAACCTTCTCAGGGACAACATCCGTCACTGATTTCCTTTACTCCCCCTTATCTTGAGTCTCTCCTCTACCCTGGCTTTCCCCCATAGCTTAAAAACAAGTTCAGGTCTCTCCCATTTTATATCCACCAACCAATCAGCCACTGAACAACCACTCATGATCCCTCCTTACTGTCTACACTTTCTTTGCCATTCAGCCCACCCTATGGACTCCATTGGACACTGGCGGGTGTCTTTGGTCTTTTACTGTATTTATTCCCTTTGCCTCTTCCTCTTGGTTGCAACTCTCTCCTCCCTCAGCTGCCTTGACAGTGACTCTGCCTTCTCAGACTTCACTTCTCTCTTTCATCTTAAACTATTATTTTCTCACTTTCAAATCTGCGTTCTTCTTTGACAATCTCATTCATATCCACGATTTTAATTATGACTTGTGTTCTGATAACACCTAAATCAGAGCACATACAAATGTTAAGGAAAGAAGCAATGTATAAACAAATGAACACCACCCACCATCAATCTGTGTCTTGGCAGACTTCTCTTAGGAGCTCCTGACTCACATTCACTGCCTGACAGGCATCTCCAGTACATTGTTCCGCAGACAACTCAACATACTGTGGCCAACTTGAATTTACTTTTTCTCACAAACCTGCTTCTCCCAGTAAAATGCATTTCAATCTTGATCATGTGCACTGTAATCTAGAATCACCAGTCCAGAGCCCTATAATCCCAATAGTTTCTAAACCAGTTTATTCTGCCCTCTTGTGGTCTCTTGACTCTGACACCCAACCCCTACTCTCCTTTTCCCCTCCACCAATGCTTTAGTTTGGTTTTTATTGACTTTAAAGAGGATTATGGCATCTGACTGCTAAGGTTTACCCTATCTGCAGACTGGCACTCCCCAAACTATTCTTTACCTTGTAATTTTTGTGATTTTCTAAAACACCCACCTGCTTTGAATCTTTCAGAGGTCCCTGATAGTCTTCAGCATACATCCAAGGACTCCACGATTTAGTCCCAACTTGTCTCTCTGGGCTTCTCTCTCCAACTTCCCTGATTGAATTTGGTGGGTCACTGGAACCTTCCACCAGCTCGACCTTGCCTCCACACCTTTGTTCATACTGCTTCCTCTTCTGGAACTTGAGTGGACTGCCCTTTCCTGAGCATGTAATAATCTGTGTAACCCCTGTCCTACACTCAGTCACACTGTATTAAAGTGATTATTTTATTTAATTTTCCTCTCTAGTTGACAATGAATACCTAAGAAACAGAATTGTGTCTTATAATTCTGTATTCCCAATGATTACATCAGCATGTGGCATATAAAGTTAACCAGTAAATGTTTGTTGAATGAGTGAATGGTGGGCATATATTCTACTCTCTTAGCCAACCCATTGTGAAGCATGCTCCTTTCCCAATAGTTCAAGCATACATTCTGGGCACATGCTCCTTGGACATGTACTAACCCTTGAACTAATTACTATGGCCAGGCAGATGGAAGACTCTGATTATCCAGCTATGATTCTTGTACCCAAGGGAGGGGATCAGTCCCACACATGCCACATAGGAAAATTGGGGCTTTATTACCAGAAGCCAGAGGACAGGAAGCTGAACAGGCAGAAATAGCAGGTGTCTACCATAAGTGCATGCAAACAACCTTGGTATTGGGGAAAGCTGGGGCCATGCTCTGCTCTAGGGAGCTGAGGAAGTCAGCTAGGACAGTCTCTTCAATCTAGACTCTCATCACTCTCTTTGCATACTAGATTCAAACCACACTGAATATCAAACCCTCTGAAGCTGCACTGAGTTCATCAGCCCTCCCTTGCCTCTGCACCCTTACTCATATTCTTTCTTCTACTGGCAACACATGCTCTCTTGCTTGCCTTCCACCTTTTTCCAGGCTAATGCAACTTCATCCTTCAGGATTCAGGTGAGATATCTCTTCTGCTGGGAAGCCTTCTCTGAAGGGTTGGCACTCTTGCTGTGCATTTCAGCTGCTTCTTGCTGTCACCCACTCCTATTATTTGTCATCAGAATAGTAAATTCCATGAGGATAAGGCACAAGTTCATCTTACTTGCTTACTGAGGCCTGTACCTACATGATGCCTAGCACATAGAGGCACTCAAGAAATACATGATGAGCGAAGTACTCAGTTTCTTACCCATTTCTTGGCTATTAAATGAATAGAGACTGTCTTGGGTTCCTTCACATGGTTCTGGGGCTTAGTAGCTTCGTTAGAGGAGCTATGTAGAGTCAACTAATATGGGAGGAAATCCTTTGTATTGTAATGAATAAGTGAATTAGTATTTGTCTAAAATTCTATTTGTTGAATAAAAGAAACAATTTTTTCCCCATTCTCTCAGGGATGAGGCATACCTCGGTCATATTCATTCAATGAATGACATCTGGACCAGCATTAGACATGGTGTCATGATGTCATGGCGCATACAAACTATTGAATTCTTAGTGTAAAGGGAAAGATTCTTTGCAAGCTTGTGCAGAAATCTTATCATAGCAGCAGTGGCAGGAAGGGCAGGAAATATTTACCCAGCATGCAGAGAATCTATAACCTTCATTTATGAGGTGCTTTCAGAAAATAATGGTCTCTAGCCATCACCCTTGTGACCACTGCAGATATTTATGCTTAGAAAAGAAACTTCTCCATCATCTTGTCCTGCCCTTCAGTGTCCTCAAGAAACTGAAGTTTGAACTTTGATTTTTGACATTATAAGTGGTTCCTTTGGAAATTGCCGTCATGTGCTAAATTCAGCATTAGAACAGCACACTGTGGAGCTTTGCCATATCTGCAGTCACTTATTCCAGAGTAAGAGAACAAAGGATGTGAGTGCCTCTGAAACACAGGTATGTGTTCACACTGTGCACACACATGGGCTATTTCTGTACACTGAACAGTGGACAGAGGAGTAGAACCTGCAAATTGGAGTGAACCTTGATTGGCTGACAAATGGACAAGGAGAAAATACAGAAATTAATCTTCAAGTTCTTATTTTTATAGTTATGTATGTATAGCATGTCAAATGAATCCATTTACAATGACTGATAACTTTGGAAGTTGTAACCAGTATATAGATGCGGAATGGATTTTTAAATAATTGCATTTTTGTATTAAGTAGACTGCATTATGATTACTAAACAATATGCGTTTTTGCACAAAGCATCGGGCTAGAAGTTCTGTGTTGTGATTCTCCTCCACTTGATGACTAATACTGATGCAATGTGTGAGTTTGGTGAAATCTGCGCCGCAGTTTTACTGCCCTCAAATGGACGTATTATTGCTGATGCTGCTGAGTGATGAGAATAGTAAGTGATGGTGAAGACAAGCTATGAACACAATAGATTATTATGATGAGAGAGAGGGGCAGGATAAAAATTAAAACAAAATAAAAAACAAGCACTTCAGATTATATTGTATACTGATAAAGAACAGCTCTGATAACAGCTAAGTAAAAACATATAACTGAAATAGCTTAGAAAGTAACTCTTCTAACTTGCTATTTTAAATTATTATTTTTTGTTAGAGAAGCTATAGGTTTACAGAAATACTATGTGTAAAGTAAATAAAATACAAAGTTCCCATATGCCACCCTATTATTTGCACTTTGTATTAGGGTGGTACATTTGTTATAATTCATGAAAAAGATGTTTATAAATATGCAGTTAACTATAGTCCATTGTTTACAATAGGGTTCACTGTATTGTACAGTCCTATGTCTTTTAAAAAATTCTAGTAACATTCATATGTTCAAAAATTCCCCCTTTTAACGATATTCATATATATTAGTCAGTGCTGTTAACTACTTGCACAATGTTGTGCTACCATCATCACCATCCATTACCAAAACTTTACAGTCAACCCAAATAGAAATTGCCTTCAGTTTAAGCATTAACTCCCCATTTCCTACCTGCAGCCTGGCCCCTGGTAACACTATGAGTTTGCTTATTCCAATTATTTCATATCAGTGAGATCATACAATATTTGTCTGGCTTATTTCACTCAACATGATGACTTCAGAGTTCATCCATGTTGTCGAATGAATCAGAACTTCATTCCTTTTTAATGCTGAATAATGTTCCATTGTGCGTATATACCACATTTTTTTTTTCACCCATTCATCAGTTGACAGACAGTTGGGTTGCTTCCATCTTTTGGGAATTATGAATAATTCTGCCATGAACATCAGTGTGCAAATAACCGTTTGAGTCCCTGCTCTCCGTTCTTCTTGGTACATACCTAGTAGTGGGATTACTGGGTCATATGGTATTTCTATACCTAACTTCCTCAGGAAACTTTCACAGCAGCTGCATCATTTTGCATTACCACCAGCAATGAATGAGTGTTCCTGTTTCTCCACACTTGTAATTTCCTGTTTTTTTTTAAATAGTAGCCATTCTAGTGGGTGTGAAATGGTATCTCATTGTGGGTTTGATTTGCATCTCCCTAATGGCTAATGATGTTGAGCATCTTTTCATGTACTTTTTAGCCATTTGTATATATTCTTTGGAGAAATGTCTATTTGAGTCTTTTGCCCATTTTCAAATTGGTTTGTTTGTCTTTTTATTGTTGAGTTGTAGGATTTCTTTATAAATTCTGGCTATTAAACGCATATTAGATATGTGGTTTCCAAATATTTTCTCCATTGCGGAGGATGTCTTTTCACTTTCATGATAATGTCCTTTGATGCACAAAAATTTTTAATTTTGATGAGGTCCAAGTTTCTTTTTTTGCTTATGCTTTGGGTATAAAGCTTAAGAGGCCATTTCCTAACACAAGATCCTGAAGATGCTTCCCTATGTTTTCTTCTAGGAGTTTTATAGTCCTGGTTCTTATATTTAGGTCTTTGATCCATTTTGAGTTAAATTTTGTGTATGGTATGAGATAGGGGTCCTCCTTCATTCTTTTGCATATGGATATCCAGTTCTCCCTGTACCATTTGTTGAAGAGACTGTTCTTTCCCAATTGAGTGGATTTGGCAGCCTTGTCAAAAGTCAATTAGCCTTAGATGTGCAGGTCCATTTCTGAATTCTCAATTTGATTCCAGTGGTATATACATCTTTCCTTGTGCTAGTACCATGCTGTTTTGACATGTAATAAGTTTTAAAATCAGGAAATCTGAGTCCTCCAAATTAGTTCTTTCTGCAAGATATTTTTGGCTATTTGATGCTCCTTACCCTTCCAAATAAATTGGATGATTGGCCTCCTCATTTCTGCAAAGAAGGCTGCTGGAACTTATTTGGATTGCATTGAATCGAAATCATTTTGGGTGGAATTGCCATCTTGACCATGTTTAATCTTCCAATCCATGCACATGGAATATCCTTCCATTTATTTAGATCTTCTTTGATTTCTTTTAGCAAAGCTTTATAGTTTTCCATGTACAAGTCCTTTACAGTGCTATGCTCTTTTTAAAAAAAATTAATCCCCTCCACCCCCCTAGATGGTTCCCTCATCTGTCTGCTCATTTTCCTCAGGAGGCCCTAGGACTGAACCTGGGCCCTCCCACGTGGGAGGCTGGTGCCCAATTGCTTGAGCAATATCCACTCCCTGTTATGCTCTTTTAAAGAACAAAATCAACAACAACCATTTGTTGAGTACTTACTGTGTATAGGCACTATGCTAAATGCTTTTCCTAGGTTTGCATTCATTTATTTATCAAATATTAATTGAGAACCTACTACCTGCCATGAACAGTTCATCTTATTTATCCTACAACAACCTTGTGAAGATGTCTATTATACACTCATTTAACAAATAACAACACTTGGGTTGAGAGGTTAAGTAATTTGCTCAAGTCTCACTAATCAATGGAGGCGTTGGGACTCAAATTCAATTCTGTCTGACTCCAAAAAAGCTGAGCCTTTAACCATTGTACTGGGCCATGCTCTTTAGTTTTGAGTCACACCTTTTAAAAAGAATGTAAAGAACCTGGAAAAGAGAAAGGCAAAGATTTATTGAAAACCTCCTGTCTATAGTAGGTGTTTCCCTGGGTGTCATTTTACATGTTGTTTCATTTATATCATAGCCCGATGAGTACTTTTTTATTTTAGTAGAAATGCTTCATGAATTTGTATGTCATCCTGTATTGTTCCAATTTTATTATATGTGCTGCCAAAGTAAGCACCCTATGTTTCATTATAAAGATTTAAACTTCGTTATAAAGATGAGGAAGCTGGGGTTCGTCAAGTCTGGGTGATTTTGCTAAAGGCACGTAGCCTTTAGAAATAGCAGAGCTAAAATGGAATCCTGGTTTCAATTCTTATTTTCTTTCCCTCTGGACCCTTGCATCCCAAAATGATTGAGATAAGAAAATTTTATAAGGAAACAAACAGGATTGGGACTATGTATCCTGGAGGAGAGAAGACTGCCAAGCGTCTTGATGACTGTCTTCTCCTATTCAAACAGTTTAAATAAGAGTCTGAGCCACTTGTTTTCCAGGCATGTGTGTTACACAATGCTGTTATACATCAGGAAGAGCATCTTGACTCTAAAATATTGGGGTGTGTTTCTATAAGGAGCTGAGGACCTGCCTTCCCTTGAGAAGAAACACTGCTCATCCCAAGTAAAGTGAAAGTGTCACTGGACTCCTGGGTAACCTCTCGAGTCTTAGCTAATAGAGAAGTTCTCTCCAGAGCTGGAAGTGCTGTGGGTCTCTGAGAGTGAAAGAGCTGCATGTGAGTGAGAGCCTTGGCCTGAGTCTCAGGCGCTGTCTTGCCTATAGGGATGGATACATTCCAGAGGGTCTTTCCAGCTCAGCGGCTCTGTGCGTTTGACTATCTGCCCTTGTTCAGAATGTGTCTTTCAGACATTTCTACCAGAAAGCAGACAGTGATATCTGGGGGGTGCAGGGTATGTGTGTGTGTAGGGGTGTGAGTGTGTGTCTGTTCCATTGCAAGGATGAAATTTCTTTAAAGTCTTGTGCTCATCTTAAAAATTAATGCAATACTGAAATTCATTTCATAATATTAGTATTTGTTTTAAATTAAAATACTCTTTAAAATTACTTATAAAAAATTAAAATGATTCTTATCCCATATCTTCCTGCATTGTTCCTGGGACTACAAAGACTCCAATGCAAGAAGCACTGGGCTGCACTTTCTTGAAGTTTCTAATTCTGATGTTCTCAACTTAGACCATCCTTTTTCTTCCTGTGCACTTGTGAGATACAGTTTCTCCATTTTTCTGATCTCATGGCTCAGTGGAGGGACTGGATTAAGTGTCAAGGAGGAGTTGGGGATTTCATAGCAGTAATGGAGAGTCACCTAATCCCTTACTGATGACTTGTGCAGAATACTTCTTAGGCCTACTAAGAATACTTGTGCAGAGTATTTCCAGGGAAATGATAATAGTTAGCATTGATTATGTACCATATGTCAAGTAATTTGTAGATTTTAAATCTAATTTTACCCTTACAATAACTCTGAGAGGTAGGTTCTGTTATTATCCTCATTTTACAACTGAAGAAAAGGAGACACAGAGTAACTCACCCAAGTTGACACAGCCAGAGAACAGGAGGATTGAGATTTAAATCCTGGCTGCCTTATTCTAGTACCACCATGTTTTTCTGTTAGTTTAGGGAACTTACATTCTGTTGAATTTTGGGGTTTGGAAAACACTCCAAGCATATTGCAGCCCTTTAATTCATTTAGTCATTTCATTCATTCTAGGTTGGTATACCTCTGTGGGTTGGTGAGTCACCTCTGCCTGATGGACTTGATATGGGGTCAGAAGTCACAGTAGCATCCCTCTGGCACCCCACTCATCCTGATTGAGGGGGCATCAGTAAAATGGGAGGGGTAAAGAGTTAGAGAATTTGGGGCCACTTCTGCCAACCCAAGATTGATAAGGAAGAATGGAGTCATTCTTCTTGAATGGCATTCTGCTTCTCTAGCTCTTGGCCGCAGAGGCAGATGCAGTGAGGTCAGGTTTGTAGACAGTTGAGTAAGTGTTAGTTTAATGGAGGCTTTTGCTGGGGCTCATACACAGGATTTTATGGTCCTGTAGGAAAGCTGCATTGTGCCCAGACATCCACTTCTAAGCTTGTGTAAGGGTAAGAATCCCAAGATAGGCACTAGTAGCCTCTGGGGACTGCACCAGGGATGACACACAGACTAATTGCCTCTGGCCTTCAGATTAATATTTTCTGGCACACTTCCTTCCTGATAACTGGAACTGCTGATCAGCACATGCTGTTCAACATCTCGCCTGCCACCCAGCTCACCTGAAGGAACGGGTCAAAGCCTTGGAACTAATCACTGGCTGTGACCATGAAATTCGTGTGTGTGAGACGTACACCAAGGGGTGGCTTTGTCTGCTGGAGTCAAGTAGCTGCTGTACACTAAAACTTTGCCCCTTGACTCATTCTTAGAGTCTAATATGTGAGATGCTTGTTGACTGAAAAGAGTCATGATAAATGCAGTTGTGGACATTACCTAGTCATTCCCACTTTGGTTAAGAAGTAGTAACAGCTGCATTTCCAGCCCACTCGTCACTCTGAGGACATGTTCCTAGTTGAAACCTGCTCGTGTTTTCCACACAGGTCATTCACAATTTTTCTCAAGTCTCTTACCAAATGCTCACTCTGCTCTTTAACCAGTAGAATTTGGAATTCTATTCTACAGAGATTACCTGCAGCCATGGGACATGAATTCTCCATTTCCAGTCTCTTTACGTATGAACTGTTTTCCATCTTTACCTCCTTTCTTCCTTTATCAGGAAAAGAGTTCCCTTCTTCTTAGCTAAATTTATTCTTATATCTTATACCCTGGCTCCCACAAGACAAGCCTCTTCTGATATTTGTTACTTCAGTAATTGTATTTCTTTTCCATATCTTGGATTCCTCCAAATGAATCAGTATTTACCCTCTTTAGTTAAACCAATTCTTCAAACCAGAGTGCCTCATAGTGGCCCCTGCTCCCACCCACTTGTCTTCAGAGCCAGGCTGCTAGAAGAGTAATTAATACTTGCTGTCTCCTATTCATTACTTTCCATTGGCTATTTAAGTGGTTTCTCTCTCTATTCCTTCATTCCCGTGGTCATACTTCCACTGAAATTGTTCCTTTTGAGATCACCAAACCTCCCGATGGCCAAATACTGTGATTTAGGGAATGCTTTTAACTTGTTGACTTTCTCCCATTTTTGAATCTGTCATCTCCCCTGCTTTGCAGAATATTACTCTCTCTTGGGTTCTCTGTCTACCTTTCTGGAACCTCCATGGTACTTTTCTTTTTTTTTTTTTTTTTTTAGAGATTTTTAATTTATTTCTTTCCCCTTCCCTGCCCCCCCTTGCCCTTCCTCCCACCCCCCACCCCGAATTGTCTGTTCTCTGTGTCCATTTGTTGTATGTTCTTCTGTGTCCACTTGTATTCTTGTCAGCGGGACCTGGAATCTGTGTCTCATTTTGTTGCCTCATCTTGTTGTGTCAGCTCTCCGTGTGTGTGGCGCCATTCCTGGGCAGGCTGCACTTTCTTTCGTGCTGGGTGGCTCTCCTTAGAGGGCGCACTCCTTGTGCGTGGGGCTCTCCTACGCGGGGGACACCCCTCCATGGCACGGCACTCCTTGCGTGCATCAGCACTGCGCGTGGGCCAGCTCATCACACGCATCAGGAGGCCCTGAGTTTGAACCTTGGACCTCCCATGTGGTAAGCAGATGCCTTATCCATTGGGCCAAATCTGCTTCCCCATAGAACTTTTCATAAGCTGTTCTTTATGTGCCCATATCTTAAATGTTGATGTTCCTCATAAGTCCATCCTTGGACTTGTCTTCTTATTCTAAGCTTTTCTTAGGCAAAACTATCCACACCTGTAGCTTCAACTGCCATATCTCTCTCTCTCCTTCTCAGACTTCTCTCTTGAGGTCTAGACCCCCATAGCCATTTACTTATTGACCACACTTACCTCTGCACCCCACAGGTCCCCTGCAGTTCTCATGTCCAGAACTGAATTCATCATCTTCCCCATCAAATGGGTACTTCTTCCAAGATTATTTATTCAAACAACAACAACAAAAAACAAAGGCAGGAGTTCTGGAAAGATGACGTCAGAGTAGGCAGGCAGGGCTCAACTCCTTCACAAAAAAACAGAGAAAGGGCCAAAAGCTTTCCAAGGGACCTGCTTTGGGGGTCAGCAGACCAGGACAGTGCTGCACAACTCCTAGGAGGGTGAGGGACAGATGGATGAAAAATCTGAAGCAAAAAATGTGAGTTACAAATCTCCTGAGGAGGCTGGAAAGGGCTCCCCTCCCCCACTCCCATTAGGGAGTCCCTGGCCCAATTTTGATAACTTAAGCTGGGCAAAAGATTTAAAGACTTAGAATGAGTTGAACCAAATATCAAAGAAGAACTGTGAAAAAAAAAAACAATAAGCAGAAGAGAGAGAAATTGGCCATGAGTAAATTCACCAACATATTCAGATGCCTAAACATCAGCAAAAAATTACAAGCCACACCAGGAAACAGGAAGAGAAGGCCCAGACAAAGGAACAAATCAAATATCCTGAAGAAATACAGGATTTAAAACTATTAATGATAATCACACAACTTTCCTAATCAATTCAACAACTGAAAGAAAATATGACTAAAGCGATAGGGGATATTAAAAAGACACTGGGTAAGCATAAAGAACAACAACTTGAAAGCCTGCAAAGAAACATAACAGAGCTTATGGGAATGAATGAAAGACACAATGGATGAGATTAAAAATACATTACAAGTATTTTCAAAGAGCAGATTTTAATTGCTTGAAGACAGAATTAGTGATTTCAAATATGGAATATCTGAAATGGAAAAGACAGGAGAACAGAAAGAGAAGAGAATGGAAAAAATGGGACAGGTTTTCAGGGAATTGAATGACAATGCCAAAAGCACAGACATATACATTATCAGTGTCCCAGAAGGAGTAAAGAATGAAAAAGGGGCAGAAAGAATATTTGAGGATAACTGAAATAACTGAATTTCCCAACCCTTATAAAAGACATAAATACCAATAACCAAGAAGAACAATGCACCCCAAACAGAATAAATTCAAATAGACCTACCCAGAGAAACTACTATTCAGAATGACAAATATCAGAGATAAAGAGAGGATTCTGAAAACTGCAAGAGAAAAGCAAAACATCACATGTGAGGGACTCTTGATAAGATTAAGTGCTGACCTCTCATCAGAAATCAGGGAGGCAAGAAGAAAGTGGTATGATGTATTTAAGGTACTGAATACTGTATCTGGCAAAACGGTTCAAAGTCTTCACAGAGAAACAAACAAAAACTGATAGAATATATTATCAAAACACCAGAATTACAAGGAAATGCTGCTGCCTGAAAGGAAAAAACAAGGATGAGAGACTTGGAGAGAAGTGTGGAAATGAAGATTATTAACAGGGGTAAATTAAAGGGTAAAAAGACAGACAATAGTAAGATATAACAACAGAAAACGAAGGACAAATGGAATGTTAAGTAATGCCTTTACAGTTATAATGTTGAATGTTAATGGCTTGAACTCCCCAATCAAAAGACATAGACTGATAGAATGGATAAAAAACATGAGCCATCTATATGCTGTCTACAAGAGACTTACCTCTGTCATAAGGACACGACCAGGTTGAAAGTGAAAGGTTGGGTTTCCATACAAAGAGGAACCAAAAAAGAGCTGGAGTAATGATACCAATATCAGACAAAAAAAAATTTTTTTTTTGAGGTACTAGTGCTGGGGATTGAACCTGGGACCTTGTAGGAGGAAAGCCAGTGCTTAACCATTGAGCCACATAGGCTCCCCTGAGCTGATTCCATTGCCTGTTTTGCTTGTTTGTTCGTTCATTTGTTTGTTTTTAAGGAGGCTCTGACAACTGAAGCTGGTCCTTCCATGTGGGAAGCAGACACTCAATCACTTGAGCCACATCCACTCCCACAAAATAGATTTAAATGCAAAATTGTTATAAGGGATGAAGAGCATCATTATATATTAATAAAAAGGGCAATTCAATGGGAAGAAATAACTATACTAAATATTTATGCACCTAACCAGAGTGCCCCAAGATACATGAGGCACACACAGGCAAAACTGAAGGGAGAAATAGATGGCTCTACAATAGTAGTTGAGACTTCAATACACCACTCTCAGTATTGGATAGAACGTCTGGACAGAGGATAAATAAAGAAACAGAGGGCTTTAATAACATGATAAATGAACTAAACCAAACAGACATCTATAGAGCACTGCACCCCTAAACAGCAGGATATACATTCTTCTTAAATGCTCATGGATCCTTCTCCAAGGTAAACCATATGCTGGGTCCCAGACAAGTCTCCTTAAATTTGAAAAGATTGAAATTATACAGAACACTTTGATCATAATAGAATGATCAATGAACATAACAGAATGAAGCTGGAAATCAGTAATGGATGAAAAATGGAAAATTCATAAATATATGAGATTAAACAACACAATCTTAAATAATCAATGGATCAAAGAAGAAATTGCAAGAGAATCCAGCAAATATCTTGAGGAAAATGAGAACCCTACATATCAAACCTGTGGTACACTTCAAAGGCAGTAACACATGGAAATTTATAGCCCTCATTGCTTATAACAAAAAAGAAGAAAAAGCTTAAATTGAAGATCTAACTGCACACATGGAGGAACTAGAAAAAGAATGGCAAACTAATCCCAAACCAAGCTGAAGGAAAGAAATAATAAAGATCAGAGCAGAAATAAATGAAATTAAGAACAGAAAAGCACCAGAGAATCAACAAAACCAAAACTTGGTACTTTGAGAAGATCAACAAAATTGACAAACCCTCAGCTAGAATGACAAAGAAAAAAGAGAGAAGATGCAAATAAATGAAATCAGAAATGAGAGAGGGGACATTGCCACTGACCCTGCAGAAATAAGAGAGATCATAAGAAGATGTTATGAACAACTGTTTGCCAAAAAACTAGACAATGTAGATGAGATGGAAAAATTCATAGAAGCACACGAACCACCTACACATCCTAGAAGAAATAGAAGACCTCAACAAACCAATCATAAGTGAAGAGGTGGAAACAGTCATCAAAAACCTCCCAAAGATGAAGAACCCAGGACCAGATAGCTTCACAGGTGAATTGTACCAATCATTCAAAGATGATCTAATACCAATTCTGCTCAACCTCTTCCAAAAAATTGAACAGTAAAGAATGTTACCAATCTCATTCTATGAAACCAACATCATCCTAATACCAAAACCAGATAAAGATACTACAAAAAAGAAAATTACAGACCAATTTTGCTAATGAATATAGACGCAAAAATTCTCAACAAAATACTTGCAAACAGAATCCAAAGGCACATTAAAAGAATTATATATCACAATCATGTGTGTTTATCCCAGGTCTGCAAGGGTGGTTCAACACAAGAATATCAATTAGTGTTATAAACCACATTGATAAATTGAAGAAGAAAACTCATATGATCCTCTTGATGGATGCAGAAAAGGCGTTTTGACAAAAACACAGCACGCTTTCTTGATAAAACACTCCAAAAGATAGGAATAGAAGGAAGTTTTCTCAATATAGTAAAGTGCATGTATGAAAAACCTACAGCTAGCATTGTACTCAATGGTGAAAGACTGAAAGTTTTCCTGCTAAGATCAGGAAAAAGACAAGGATGCCCACTGTCACCATTATTATTCAATGTTGTGCTAGAAGTTCCAGCTAAAGCAATTAAAGAAGAAATAAAAGGCACCCAAATAGGAAGGGAAGAATTAAAACCTTCACTATTCACTGATGATATGATCGTATATCTAGAAAGCCTGAGAAATCTCCAACAAAGCTATTAGAACTAATAGATGAGTTCAGCAAAGCGGTGAGATACAAGATTAATTCACCATCAATAGTATTTCTATACACTACTGAGGTGCAGTCTGGGGTGGAAATCAGAAAGAAAATCTGTTTATACTAGTGACTAAAATAATCAGATATTTAGGAGTAAACTTAACTATGGACATAAAGGACCTGTATTCAGAAAAGTGCAAAGCATTGCTAAAAGAAATCACAGAAGACTTAAATAAATGGGAGGACGTTCTGTGTTTATGGATTGGAAGAATAAATATAATTAAGAGGTCAATTCTTCCCTAAATGATTTACAGATTCAATGCAATCCCAATAAAAATCATACCAGCCTTTTTTGCAGAAATGGAAAAGCCAATTATCAAATTTATTTGGAAGGGTAAGACACCCTGAATAGCCAAAAATATCCTCAAAAAGAAGAATGAAGTTGGAGGACTCTTACTTCCTGACTTTAAAACTTATTACTTAGCTATATTCATAAAAACAGCCTGGTTCTGCCATAAAGACAGACAGATTGACCAACTGAACTGAATTGAGAACTCAGAAATAAACCCTTACATCTACAGTCAAGGGACTTTTGACAAGATGGTCAAGCCCTCCCAGCTGGGCCAAAACAGTCTATTCAACAAATGGTGTTTGGAGAACTAATGGGATAGCCATATCCACCACTCCTCCCGCCCCCCCCCAAAAGAAAGGCAATCCCTATCTCATACCTTATACAAAAATTAACTCAAAATAGATCAAGGACCTAAATATAAAAGCAACATATAAAAATATAAAAGCAACCATAAAACTCCTACAAGAAATCATGGGAAAATATCTTTAAGATATACCCAAAGTACAAGCAACAAAAGATAAAATAGATAAATGGGAACTTCTCAAAATTAAATACTTTTGCACCTCAAAGGACTTTATCATTATGGTGAAAAGGCAGCCAACTCAATGAGAGAAAATATTTAGTAATCACATATCCAATAAAGGTTTAATAGCTATGATATATAAAGAGATCATACAACTTAACAATAAAAAGATAAATTACCAGATTAAAAAATGGGCAAAAGACTTGAAAAGTCAATTGTCCAAATAAGAAATATAAATGGAGAAGAAACCCATGAAAAAATGTTCAACATTACTAGCAATTAGGGAAATGCAAATTGAGACTACAATGAGATATCATTTCACACCTATTAGACTGGCCACTATTCAAAAGTTGGAAAATTGTAAATGTTGGAGAGAATGTGAAGACATAGGAATGTTTACTCACTATTGGTGGGAATGTAGAATGGTACAGCCACTGTGGAGCTCCTAAGGAAGTTGAATATAGAATGCTGTGTAATCTGGCAATACCACTACTGGGTAAGTACCAAAAAGAACTGAGAGCAGTGACAGGAAACAACATCTGCACATTGATGTTCATAGTGGTGTTATTCATGATTGTCAAAAGTTGGAAATAACTCAAGTGTCCATCAACTGACGAATGGATAAACAAAATGTGGAGTATATACACTATGGAATATTACACAGTGATAAGAAGAAATGAAGTCATGAAGCATATGACAAATGCATGAACGTGGAGGACATTATGTTGAGTGAGGCAAGCCAGACACAAAAGGACAAATAATGTATGATTGTGCTATTAAGAACTAAATATGGGGAAGCGGACTTGGCCCAGTAGATAGGGTGTTCGCCTACCATATGGGAGGTCTGTGGTTCAAACCCCGGGGCCTCCTTGACCCGTGTGGAGCTGGCCCATGCGCAGTGTTGATGCGCGCAAGGAGTGCTGTGCCACGCAGGGGTGTCCCCCGGGTAGGGGACCCCCACGTGCAAGGAGTGCGCCCTGTAAGGAGAGCCGCCCAGAGTGAAAGAAAGTGCAGCCTGCCCAAGAATGGTGCCACCCACACAGAGACCTGACACAACAAGATGACGCAACAAAAAGAGACGAATTCCCGTGCCGCTGACAACAACAGAAGTGGACAAAGAAGATGGTGCAGCAAATAGACACAGAGAACAGACAACTGGGGTGGGGGTGGGGGCAGAGAAATAAATAAATAAATAAATCTTAAAAAAAAAGAACTAAATATGAGTAAATTCATGGAGTTAATACTTGGAATATAGGTCCCTAGAAAATAGAATGAGGGTAGAGAATGGAAAGCTGAGGGTTAATCTGTGCAGAATTGGTAGAAAGGTCGTTTGTAAATGAATAGAAATCTATAGACATGGTGAAAGCATGTCATAATGTTTGTAAATAGCAGAGCTATTATACGGGTGTGACAGTGGTCGAAAGGAAAAGTCTAAGGTCACGCATATTACTAGAATAAAACTAAGAAATGGGGAAACGGATGTGGCTCAACCAACTGGGCTCCTGTCTACCATATAGGAAGTTCAGGATTTGATGCCCAGGGCCTCCTGGTGAGGGCAAGTTGGCCCACGTGGAGTGTCCGCTCATGCAGGAATGCAGCCCTGCACAGGAGAACTGCCCTGTGTGGGAATGCCACCTTGTGTGGGAAAAACCACCCTGCACAGGAGGGCCAGCAATCCCAGAGAACAAGATGATGCAGCAAGATGATGCAACAAGAGACACAGAGGGGAGAAAATAATATGTAGCAGAACAGGGGAGCTGAGGTGGTGCAAGAAAGTAATCACCTCTCTCCCACTCTGGAAGGTCCCAGGATCAGTTCCTGGAGCTGCCTAATGAGAATACAAGCAGACACAGAAGAACACACAGTGAATGGACACAGAGAATAGACAATGGGGGGAAAGGGCGGGGAGTGGGGAGAGAAGTCAATAAAAATAAATCTTTACAAAAAAGATACTGAAACCTCATGTAAAATATGAATATGGGTGATATTGCATATATAAGACTGTTTTTACAAAATGTAAATACAAAGATACTAGAAAGAAGGAAACAAAGTAGCAACTATGTATGGCAAGGGAAACATAGGTTGAGAGGTGATGACATTTTGTTTGTTTATTATTGTTGGAATAATGAAAATGCTCTAAAAGTGATTCAAGTGATGAATGCCCAACTATGTGATTATACTGAATACCATCGATTATACACTTTGGATGGGTTTATGCTTTATTAATATGTATCAATATAATTGGTAAAAAAAAGAAAGTGAAAACAAAACTGAAACAAAGGCAACATGGCAACCTCTCCAAGGCCTGAAAACTTGGGGTTGTCCTTGATTTCTCCCTTTTCTTCATTGTCTACAATCAACACAGTACCAATTCATGATGATTCTATTTTATAGAAAATTTATTGTGTGTGTGTGTGTATATATATATATAAGAATATATATCTGTCTCCTCTCTTCCCCTCTTTGAAGTGGCTCTAGTTTATGTATTCATCTGTCTTTTTGAATTTTTCAAATAGCCTTGAATAGCTAGAGTTGCATCTTCCACTTTTCTTCCATTAGAAAATCAATGATACTTCCATGAGAATAATGATTGCATTGTATTATGATTATGTATTTGCACATCAAATGCTCCACTGGACTGAATATTTCATTAGGGCAGGAACCATATGTTATTTATCTTTGTATTCTCAGTGGATATGGCAATGCTGGGTATATAGTAGGTGTTCAATAAACATTTGTTTAGTGAATGAACCATTTGGCCTCTATCCAGAAGAGCAGACTGAGCACAGTTATTCAATCATGGATGTTTTGGGAAATCACAGCTCCATTTTAACAACTTGGGAGTTTAACTAGTTACTGATGTTTGGACATAGCAATGATTAAAAAATAATAAAAATTGGTTTTGTCTTTTAAAATAGTACGTATTAATTGTAGAAAGGTTAGAAAATACGGACAAGCAAGAATTAGAAAACAAAACCACCCATAATCCTATTACCCAGACAGGATAACTACGATACTATTCACATCTTGATGTAGATCCTCTCAGTCTGTTTTCTACCTTTTTACTTTCAGTTAAGGAATGGGGTCAGGCCTGGGGGGCGTCTCTGCAGCTGAGCTATCCCTTGCAAGAGTAACCAGTTATTTTACATCACTCTGCTCAAGGATTCCTGGCACACCTGACTCGGATCCAGGTGGGTGTTCATAACTCTTCATCAGCCCCGTTCTGGTGGGTAGAGGTTTGCAGCATCATTCTCCTGGCAGTGACGACATTTTTGCTAGAGAGTGTCAATCTGGCATCTTCAAACTCCAGGTTGAATCAAGACCCTATTAGGGATTTTAGTAGGAGAATAGGGACTGGGAAAGGAAGTTAGCAAGCTTCCAGGGTTCCAACCCCAGGGACAGTTGGAAGGCAGTGCAGGAATCAGTCTTGAGGACAGGGCACTAGTTGTGGGAATAATGTGAAGACTGCAGCTATTTGGGCATGAGGGAGCTGGGGGAACTGCAAGGGCACTGCAACCTAGACATGGGATGGCAACTCTAATCTTGCCCACCTCCTGGTAGGGATTGAACTGCTAATATGTTGTTGGTGTGGGTAAATTTGGTTTAGAAACTGAGAGGAATTGAGTTGCCAGGTAGAAAGACTTCAGTAACTGCATATGCAAGGGGCCGGGAAAGGCAGGGGCTGATCAGTCCCAAGCCTTTCGTAGTGGGAGATCTCACTTCAATTTATTTCATTCCATGACCCATATAAGTGTTGGATGCCATATGTCTATAAACAATAATTAAAGCTAATTAAAATTAATTTTGGTTGGTTAGTGTTTGAAGAGTTTCATAATGACTCTTGAGATAATTAGAAATGCTTTGGGATATCACAAAAGATGCATTTAGAATAACTGGGCTAAATATTTAAACCAAAAAGTGTAGTGAAGGGTATTGAATGACATTTCTGTAGTGGAAAGAATGTTGAATTAGAAACTAGGAATTTGGGATTGTTATGCTGGTAAACTGACCCTCTGGGAAAACAAACAAACCTTGCTTTGTAGGATTTGCCAATTTCTGTGGTGTAAATACTCCCTCCATGGTGGAATTCAGATTTCCAACAGTTTAAAAAGTGGCTCACAAAATTACTGAGTATGTAATTATCAGCTCCAACGCACCAGTATAATTCTGACTGAACTTTTAGTTAGGTTTGTGATCTTGGGTAAATCACTCTGTTTCTCTGGATCTTAGTTTTATATCAATAAAGTAAAGTGATTAAATAACCTCTGTGCCAGCTGGACCCTGAGCCTCAGCAGCGTTGCAACATCTACTCTCCAGTTTGTTGGACTTACCCAGGTCAGCTAACAGGGAGGTGAGGATGGTCAGTCACCACACCAAGGAACTGAGAGAGTCTACAACAGCAAACTGGAGAACGGCATCCATCAGCCGTATGGGATCTAGGCCTCCTCTAGATGTAGAGGTGGAGCGGACTCCCTCAAGATGTAGGAATAAGATATGGATTAGAGTGGACTTACTGGTATTCTACTATAAAATTATTGTGACTCTAGCAATGGAAGAAATTATATCATTGATGTGGAGATAGTGGCCACGGGAGTTGCTGAAGGCAAGGAGAGGGAAAAAGAGGTATGCTATGGGGCATTTTTGGGACTTAGAGTTGATGATATTGCAGGCAGAGATGCAGGACATTATAAATCCTGCCATAACCCACTGAATGGAATGGATATGTAAACTATAATCCATGCTGTGTAGCGGTGCTCCAAAATGTACTCATCAAATGGAATGAATGTACCACACTAATGAAAGAAGTTGTTGATGTGGGGGAGGGGGTATGGGGTGTGGGAAGTGGGGTATATGAGAACCTCTTATTTTTTTACGTAACATTTTGTGTGATCTATGTATCTGAAAAAAAAAAACCCAACAACCTCTAAGTACCTTCCAAGTTAATATCTCTGCAATGCAGCTAGTGTTACAGGGGCAGGACTAACGTCATGCTATAAGCCCAGGGAGTTATGCCAAACTTTGATGACTGCAACTGTGGTCTGTCAGAACACAGTTTGACGCCTGAATCTGTGTTATAATCAGTCCTGCTATGATTTCTGCTGTTAGGATTCCTTCTCTAGTACTTCTTCCCAGGGGGATTAAGAAGGCAGTCTGCCATTAATGAATCAATGTTCATGACCCACCATTGAGGTAAGAACTCATAATCCACAGTCAGAAAATTCTATACTTAGTTGCCAGGTCCTAGAAGTCAGTTGAGAGGCTGGAGACAAAATCTTCTAGCTCGGGTACATTTCCCTATCTGAACATGTGGCATGGTAGTGATGGTTTCCCTGAACTAGTAGCAACCTGAGATTTACTTATACTGAGCAGCTCAAAGGCAAGAACTGTGTCTTTCATATTTATGGGAGCCAAATCCTGACACATAATAAGAGCTCAATAAATGTTTGTTGAAAGAAAGAAAAAACTATTTGGGCCTTTTAAAAGCAAATTGTGAATTTAAAAATATTAATTCAAAGTATGCATGAGTGTCTTTGTGTTTACCTTGATAATACTGCAGAAAGTTTTTTTTCAAATGTGAAAAATTACTCTTGTTATAATAGAAAATTCTCTGTGCCCTCAGTTCAGTATTGGACATTTAAATCTGCCTTCCAGCTAGATAACAAAATTTGTTACACAATCAGAATCTAAAGGAAAGAAAGAGGAATAAAAGAAGCCCAAACCTGGCATTTACTAGTGACAGGTGAGTATTGCCTCCCCCTGCCAGACCAGTGGAGTTAACTCACCCCTCATGAAAGGAAAAGGTAATATTTATTTATAGAGCATCATGTGTCACTTCATCAACATTGAATTTTCTTAATGACCCTCATAAGCCAAGTATTGTTATCCCCATTTTAGAGAAAAGGAAACCGAGACTCAGAGAAGTGATATCAGTGGCTCTTTGTCACAGAGCCAGTGAGCGGTAGAGCCACGAGCCAACAGGAGGCGACGTTCTTCTCACCAGACCAGGCTGCCTCAGGGCTTTCGGGATTTCCTCTCCCTATGGCCCCTCTTCCTTGTTTGCTCTGGGGGTTTGGATGCTTTCCTTTGTGAGGGAACCTGGCGCAGCCCACACCAGGCAAACAGAAGCACGAGCCTCTACAGGGTTTCGAGCAAATAGGCCAAGTTAGGTCTGTCCCAGACTGAGGCAGCTTCACTGTACTTTGCCCTAGTGAATCAGCTCCGTGGAGGCCGGGCAGTTGCAAAGGTAACTAACTGGCTGTAGATCTGAGGGCCAGTTAAGTCTTGGTAGATGTGGCACCTGGACTTTGACAGTCTCCAAGAGGAGAGGAGGCATTCTTGGGTCAGGTCTCTGGAGCTGCGCTGAAGGTGGGAAACTGTCAGAGCAGGTGTGTGGGCATGCTGGGTCCTTTGCTTTCTTTCTTTCACCTATGCTTGCTTGCTGTCCGGTTAGAAAGGACAACATTGCCCTTCTTGGGGGCAGGGGCTATCATTTACGTGAATGTGTGAGTGTAACTTGTCACAGTAGAAGTAATTCCTTCATTTTACAAACGTTAAGTGCTTTTCATCTGGTATCCTTATTTATAAGGTCTAACTCACTGGCATTGGTAAAGCATTGTGATGTTAGTGAAGAGTTGTGTATTGTTCTTTCACTGTTGGGGAAGTGCCGTCTAGTGAAAATAGCTGGGGACAGGGTGAATGTAGCTTCCTTTTTGTGGCTCTAACTTTTGTCCAAATGGCATTTAGTTCCGTGGGCCTTCAGGAAAGATCCGAGTACACTTTGACTGTCTGGGACATTTGACGGTTCCTAGGTTTTGCTGGCAAAGGCTTTCACTGCACCTGCCTTCCTCAAGGAAGTGGCCTGACATGGGAAGGACGCTGCCGTGAGTTGTGACTGACTTGAGGTGGAGGACCTGTCTGTGCCTGGCTCTTCCTGTGTGTTCTGAAACTGGAACTGCCGTCTCCAAGTCCTCGGCCTGTAGCTTGGGCCCTGGCTGCGTGGTGGCAGGGCAGAGTGACGCTTTGGTTTTGACATATGCCCTTTTGACCTTTTGTTCTGATCTGAATTTTCATATTATGTTGGGAGTCGCAGGAGTGAGAGCAAGTGAACTGGATTGATCATAAGGGGTGGGGCTTGCTGAGTCGGTGAATGCTCCTGATACAAGACAATCCCTAAGAAGGGGCAAGATCTGATGTGTCCTTTCCCTTTGGAGGCAGCTGGAAGCAGGTGCTCTTCTGTGACACTGATGTGAGCAGAGGCGGAGGGTCATCAGTCACCTGGAACTATTTCTTATTTCGAAGAATCAGCAGGGAAAATTAGTTGATGCTGAGGTTGACTTCCAGGTTTTAAAACCTCTGGCTAGAAAGAAGTATTGAGATGTGGCTCTCTAGTTTCCCATGGAAGCCATCTCAGATTTACATCTCATTGGTTCCTCTGGAAGACAGGTAGGGTACGGTCATATTACAGGGTTTCTTCTAAAAGGTTAATTTAAGGATTCAAAAAAGACCTAATTGGGAAGACATTGCAGCTCCTTTTTGTTTAAGAAATGTCTTCAATCACTCGTACTACCCTAATCTTCATCTCTGAGTACCCCATGGTGCTGAGGATATAATGCTAATGCTAATTACTATTTATTGAACAATGAATATCTCTCAGGCAGTGTGTTAGACACTTTTTCATAATTATCTCTTAACTCCTACAATAATACTATATGGTACCCATTTTATGGGTGAGGAAATTGAGGCTTGAAAATGTTGACTAACTTCTCTGGTCACATAGGTAGTAAATGGCAGAGCTAGGATTTGAACCCTGGTCTAGCTCCCTCCAAGGCCCACTCTATTTCCATGATACCACAGGGAATCCACAGAAAGTGCTGAAGATGTATGCTGGTAGAATAAACCAACAAACATTTATTGAATTGGGATACTTTGATAGAATTTTTTAGGTGCATCTATGCTGTTATCTGTTTCCCATGCCTCCCACAACTATTGTTGCTCAAAAATTTACTTTTTAATTTTATAAGCAACACCAACATACTTGTCTCTGTATCAGTACCCATATTTTGTCATAGATAGAAGATTACGGAGAACCATAACTAACTAGTAAACTTCTGCATAAAGCTTAATCAACCACCACATGTAGATAGGGGCTTAAGATGATGATGAGGATGAGGATGATGATATATATATATATATAATTTTTTTTTTGTCTACAGGAAGATAAAATAACCACACAACTGACTCAAAACCCAAGAGAAACTCAGAGGATCAGGGATGGAACCTTGGGTGCCCCAGCAGCCACCCCAGTCCAGGGGAAGACCCACAGCTCCATCAAAGGATCTGGACCGAGGGCTTCAGAGAGATGGGCATGAACAGCCCTTTCCTCACTCTTGGCACAATGGAGAGAGCTTCCGTCAGTGGCAAGACCCCCAAGGGGCCCCCCAGCCACATTGGGACCCCAGGGCAGACCGCCAGCAGGCTCGTCATCTGTACCGACTTGGGGAGTGGCACCAGCCGGTGTCCGGGGTTGACCTTTTTGAAGGTGGTTATCCCAGGTATACAAGGTATGGCTTTAGGGCTTGGAAAGGATCCAATGCTCCATGCTGATGAACAAATTGTTCTTTTCCTTCTTCCTTTTCCTTTTATTTCTCTACTTTTTTCTTCCTTCTCTACCCTGCTACTCTGCCTTAGCTAAATCCTGTCCTTTTCCAGACTGGTTTTGGGTGACTGAAGATAATTATCTCCCTAGTGGAACATCTTTAAGAAGCCATCACAATGTGATGGGGGAGGATGTGAGTTAGAAAGAAGAGTGACACACAAGAGAGCAGATGGGACACTCTTGCAAAAAGTAATCTATGTAGATCATGGAAAAGCTTTTCCTAGGGAATCCTATAAAAAGTTCCTCATGGACCTTGGACCACTCTGACCCAGGGTTAACATGGCACCTCCAAAAAGAGTCCTATTGCCCAGAACAGTGCCTGGAGTATGAAAGCTATACAAAACAAACAAACAAAAAACAAAAAAACCCTGTATTGAATGAATTCATGGGAAATTTTTTTCATCATTCTGAGAGAAAACAGATATAAATTTGTGGGTTTCAAGTCCAGGAAGAAGAGGTCTCAGTGAGGTAATTCCAGGTTGGAGGATCAGAAATTCCTGTTCCTGAGTTCTAGTGATTGCACTGGAACTTGCTATTTCTTGACACGTTGGAAGCCATCAGTGTTCTACTTTAGATTTTCCAGGTGAAATGATGTTTACCTGCCTACAAGTTTAGGGTTGAAATCATGGCAATTACTGTAAAGTATTTTGCCCCTATAAACTCCCAATGGATTATTAATTAATAAGAATGTTAACAACATGATGTTCCTTTCCCCAATATCTCTTAGGTTTTTGACCTTGCAGAGGGAGATATATTAAAGACTGAGGTAATACAAGTAATCAGATTTAAGGTAGTCTAACTTGATTTTTTCATATGTAATTTGCATTGAAATTATAATGATTTATTGGGTGCTTGCATAGTCATCTCATGAAAGGGTTTTCTAAGATAACTTTAGGACAGGGTGTTCTTAGAGAATATCTCCTTATATTTTTGGATGTGTGTATTTGGGGAGCAAGAGGGAAACATGGAGAAAGAGAATGACACTTGGCTATGGTTTTACTGTAAACCCTTTATTCTATTAGAAGGCCTTTCTCTTGCTCTGATTCTGTATTTTCTGGTTATGTGTTCTAGAATTAACCTTGGTTTTCAAGCTGATTCTAGACTGAAGTCATAATTCTGCCCTCTGAACTTGCTAGTGTCTCAAGCTCCTCCTTGGCTTCTCTCTTTACCACCCTTGCCCTTGAATGACTGGACTTCATTGTGATATTTTAGGCCAGGCTATGAGGATCCCTATCAGAGCTATCATTCCCCAATCCTAAGGGAAGAATATGCATATGGAAGTTATTACTATCATGGACACCCACAGCAGCTACAGGAAGAAAGAGGTATGGAATCATCTCCAAGCAGCCTTTGGGATTTGGGTTCAGGTGGTGACAGACAGTGCTGAGACCAAAGGAGCCAGGCTCAGGGCCTCATCTTTGGCAACTGCTGGGCTGAAGTAGGGGCCACCAGTCCTCCCTCCCTTCTTAGCCAGATGAAGCCACAGCAAAGACCCTACTCCTAGATGCCTTGAGGGGAAGAGATAGGAAGGATTTGCTTCCCTTGTATTGGTGCATTATGGTGCTGAAACCACTCTCATTATGCTGATAGTAGTTTCACCTACATACTCCTCCTTAGAGTTGAGAGTATAGGCTCTCACAAATAACATGAAGTCAGTTCTAAGTGTGTGGCTGGGCTGTAACCACCTGAGGTCTGAGTCTGGCCATCACTTCACCCTGAGGGCAGAAGAAATGCACACATAGGAGTTTTTAAACCTTCACCAATAGTAAAGCTTTGGATGAGTGATAAAGGCAGATTCTGACCTGCTAGCAAAGACAAATCTGTTTCAACGTTGAACACACACACACACACACACACACGTGCATTATACTATCATATAGGGCCACTTCATTTGGAGAGGACTGAGAGGGTATGTTACAGACTTTTATCTTCCACTTTCACTCATGAATTTAATTCAATTTTGCAAAAATAATTTTATACCTACTATGTTCCCATAACTCAGCTTCACAGCTCGCTAGTGTCTCTCTGAACTTTCAGAAATAGGGAATGATCTGTCTTCATTTTGTTTTCTCTGAGGGTGCAGTTCCAAGGCAAGGGAGTCCTTACATCTGGCCTGAAGATTATCGAAATCAAAAGTACCTCAATGAGCATAATCGTGAAACTCAGAACAGCCCGTTTGGAACAAATGATGAGACCCAATTCCAGTAAGTGTGAAAAGTGAGACCAGTTTAACCTGATTCAGCCGAACTCAGGCTATGTTAGGCAAATCTTACGGCATCTGGTGCTTGGCTCCCCATCTCTGGGAGCCAGTCTGCTTTGTTCTAGGGAATAGACGAGGATGGTCTGGGTCATCTGCTAACATGGACCCTGTAAGGAGACAGTTTTATCTCTGAGAGGCAGTTCTATGATTTGGGATAATCTGAGTCCTGTGGGGCCACTTGAGATCTATCCTAAAGGAGGACCTTGATTCTGTGTTGGTGCAGCACATACATGGCCTTGCAAAAGTGCTATGACAAGACTGGCCTTGCCAAAGTTCTCCTGCTAGGCCCTACCTGGGCTGGGTACTTCTCCTTTCCCCCCTCTTGTGTCCCAAGAATGGGGAATCACCCTTGGATAAGGCATGGCAGGGGAGAGACTTTTGCCCAGGTACCTGTCCTGGTGTACTTAACTCTGGTGCCTTAGACCTGAAAGTCATTCCAGAGACGGGCTACAGAGACAACCCTTCTCTGCAGGTCTGAGGTCACTTCAGGTAACTGCACTATGGAAGACAGGCAGACTCTCTTGTTTTCCTGGTATTAATAGATGAGGTGGCGAATGGGAGGAAAATGCATTTCCTTGTGACCCAGGGGCTGACCTGACACTTGCTCACTCTTTAAACATAAAAGCCTGCAGCAGAGAGCAGCTCAGCCTTGTTGGGCTTTGCCTGGGACCTGCTCTTACCTCTCCCTGTCATTTCACTGCAGATCTAAGAGTCAGAACCCTTATAAAGACAGTCCTGTTCCCAACTCTGGACAGGAGAGGCCTGGGGAGCTGTTTCCAGAGAGTCTGCTGCCTGGGGCCCAGAAGAATAAGGTAACCTGAAGTGACACGGGTGCCAGTGGCCTGTGGCCACACATGGCAGCTGGCACTGTCAGCGGCGGCAGGACAGGGCCCTTGGGGGTGGAGGTCTGCAGCAGCCAGGAACTCGGGGTCCCATTCCTCCCTTCCCAGCAGAGCCTCCACTCACACACTCCTTTCCCTGCCTTCTTTTTTTTTAAGATTTATTTTTTATTTATTTCTCACCTCTTCCCACCCTCTTCCACAGTTGTCTGCTCTCTGTGTCCATTCACTGTGTGTTCTTCTGTGTCCACTTGCATTCTTGTCAGCAGCACCCAGAATCTGTGTCTCTTTTTGTTGCGTCATCTTGCTGCGTCAGCTGTCCATGTGTATGTGGCGCCACTCCTGGGCAGGCTGGACTTTTTTCACGCGGGGTGGCTCTCCTTACTAGGCGCACTCCTTGTGTGTGGGGCTCCCCTACATGGGAGACACCTCTGCGTGGCACGGCACTCCTTGTGCTCATCAGCACTCTGCATGGGCCAGCTCACCACACGAGTCAGGAGGCCGTGGGTTTGAACCCAGGACCTCCTATGTGGTAGGCGAATGCTCTGTCCATTGGGCCAAGGCCGCATCCCATCCCTGCCTTCTTGCTTCAATCTTATGGCTCTGTGGCCCTGAGCTGCCCCTTCTGCGTTATTGTCAAAGTGACTGGATGAGGAAATGTCACGCAAGTCACTCTGAGGGTCTGGGAAAGAGCAGAAGAGGCTGCCACCAGGTGTAGGGTTTGAGTCTTTCTCTGAAACCCCAGTGGACTAGCAATTTGGTTTACCCAGGAAGCAGAAAGTTGTCAGATTCTTTAATTCCGGCCTGAAAAAGGGCTTGAAAGCTGTCCTGATTTTTCCATCTCTCTCCTCTAAATTCTTACTGCATGTTCCAGCAGGGCTGTAAAATGGAGTTTGTAGCTTTTTAAAACAATTTTGTTATTTTGGAGTAATTTTATATTTATGGAAAAGTTGCAAAGAAACAAAGTCTTAATTCTTGGCAGTTGTGTATTAATTTTTCTCCCTGTTTAGTGGAGACTAACTTTTAAAGAAAAGAGGAAATGACTTTTGAGGCAGTTTCTTTTGTAAACTGAGCACTTAACAGGACAGAGAACATATTGTTACGATTACTAGTGATAAAAACCCAACACTAGCAAACACATACATTTGTACAGCACTTTACCAAGAGCTTTGCATCCATTGTTTTACTCATATGCTCCCAGACTGTAAGCTCCATGAGGGGACCAGGGACCTTGTTTTTTTGTACATCACTGTATCTCCTGGGTAAATTCTTGGGGCATGGTGAATCCTTAGTAAATAGCTGGGGAATGAATACATGGGTAAGTATTTGAGGTACATAAGGTAGATATGATTGAGCTCAGAGAGGCTGAATTACTTGTCCAAGGTACAACAGCCAGGTATTGACAAAGTTGATATTTGAATTTAGGCCTCCTAACCCCAAAAGCTGCACTCTTTCCACTAGACCATAATGTGTCTTTCAAAAAATACCTGTGAATTGAATGAACCCTTCTTGTCTTTTAAACACATCCATGTCCACTGTGTTTATTTGAAAAATTGATTTTTTTTTGAAGTAACGCTTGTGAAGACCACTCTCTAAAACTGCTTCTGATCCTTCCCATGTTTTTATTGTTTTTAACTTCTAGCCATTGACCAATAAGTCCAACCTTCTCCAGCAGCACGAGTCTGGCCTTAGCTCCAGCAGCTATGAGCTCAGTCAGTACATGCTGGATGAGTCTGAGCAGTATGATACTATGGCTTCAGCAACCTGGAGTCCAGTTCAGTCTGGTGAGTACTAAAGTGATCAAAGTAGGTGGTTAATTCAGGTGGGGACATGGTCGGGTGGCAAGTCTCTTGGAAAGTCACCCTTGGAACAGATCATTGTCTGCCTCCTTGGCTTTTGTGGGTCTCCTAGGCAGAGAGGTCAACTTGGTGGCTCCATCATTTCCCACCTGTCCCCTTGTAATGGAGATGGCCTCATCAATGATTCTTGGAAGGTTTCACTGCCCTCGCCAACATCAGGCTGGGAAAAGAGGCACCAAGAGAGGTTTTTGAGTAACAGGAAAGCTTTGTAAGAAAGTGAAGACCAGAGAGAATTAGAACTAGCAAAGGAGGACACAGAGTATAGTTGCCTTGTGTGGATGTAGGAGACATCTCATGACGGTAGGGGCTGTGAAAGCCAAGGAGTCTATGAGAGCAGAGGTTCCTTGGCCTCCCACCATCATTGGAAGTTTGGGCCTGGTAGATTATTCTTTGGAACAAATCATCACATCCTTGCATTATATTCCAATGTATTATCAGAGCCTTAAAATCTGACTTGGAGCCTGGACTTTCTCTAATTACATAGCCCATGGAGAATCTTATCTTGGTACCAGGTCAGTTTGGACAGAAATAGGTCTGTGGTAGTAGCAGTGATGGTAACAGTGTCAATTTGTGTCTGTTGGTCAGAGGCACCAGCTGCCAAGGCACCCATGAAGTTCTACGTCCCTCATGTACCTGTGAGTTTTGGGCCAGGAGGCCAGCTGGTGTACGTGGGTCCCAGCTCTCCCACTGATGGGAAGACAGCCCTTGTTGAACTGCACAGCATGGAGGTAAGGAAGATTCTATGCCCCTGGGATGCCAGCACACTGATCACCCAACTACTCTTTATTTTTTTTTAAAGATTTATTTTATTTGTGCTCACTGTCTGTTCACCATGTCTGTTCATTGTGTGCTCGCTGTGCTGGCTTGTCATCTTTTTAGGAGGCACTGGGAACCGAACCCAGGACCTCCCATGTGGTAGGCAGGTGCCCAACTGCTTGGGTCACCTGTGCTCCCAGCATATTGTGTCTTTCATTGTGTTTCCTCATTGTGTCATCTCATTGCGTCATCTTATTGCGTCAGCTCGCTGAGTCAGCCCATGTGTCAGCTTTCTGTCATCTTTTTAGGAGGCACTGGAAATTGAATCTGTGACCTATCATGTGGTAGGTGGGGGCCCAACTGCTTGAGTCATGTTTGCTTCCCACCCAACTACTCTTAACATAATTCTACTTCCCTTCACCTGAGCCTGGGGATGTTCTCTTGGGGTACTGAGCCTTACACTCCTGGATTTGGCTTGACTCTTCTCTGGAAGAAGTGATGCTAGAGTTATGCTTTCCTCAGATGCTATTGGCTTATCTTTAGCAACAGAATAGCTCAGTTTTGCCATTTTGCTTTCTCCACAAGGCAATGAACTGGGTTAGACTGAAAGTGGCATTGGGTAGACATAGTCTGTAGTCTTGTAGACCACATCTACTTTTTGTTTCAGGTTATTCTTAATGACTCTGAGGAGCAAGAGGAGATGAGAACTTTCTCAGGACCTCTGACCAGGTGAATTACTGTAAGAGCTGCCGAGTAAGGGCACCTGAATGCTAGCTAGGAAACCTTGCCCACATCAGCATTGTGGGGATTTGCTCTTGGTTTCCTTGGAAGAAAACGTATACCCCTGCAGGAGTAAAATTCTCTGTGCTGCAAGATGGAACCATACGTGGCCTAAGCCGTTTTGAAAATCCATTCCATAATTGAAGGGCAGGAAGAAAAATTAGCATAAAGGTTAAAAAATCTAAAAATCATTTCCATTTTGCAGAGGTTACACGGTAAGCAGCTTTAGCATTCAGTGTGATTAGTAGATATTAGGGGAATAGTAGAGCTGGGGAAGTCATGAACAAATGGATCATTGTGGAAAAAAAAAATTGCAGCCATAGCTTTTCAGGAGATAAAACATTGTCTGTGCTGGAGTCACTGAGACATGTGTAAGTCTGCCCTCTGCAGAACTGAGCTAGAACTGCTTTTAAAGTCCTGGTCATGTTTCCGATAAATGTATTCAGGATGTCCTTTGTTGTGGGTCTCAGGCCTGGGCGTCCTCCTGACTTGGTACCATGGTGGACAGGTCAGTTAGCCTTCTCTGAGTAGTCAGTTCAGGTCTCTGGGCCTCAGTTTCCTCATCTGTAAAATGAAAGGGGTGTACAAGACAATTTCTGAAGTCGCTTCCTGTTCTACAAGGGAACATTACCCCAGTCCTGGGTTGCCAGCCTTCCACCTAAACCCCTGGCCAGCCAGTGGCCCTTATGCTCCAGGTGAAGCCTTGTCCTGTACAGGGGAGGTGTCTGCCATGCTGCTCATTCTTTGCTCCCTGAACTCTCTCCATAGCGAAGATGTACACAAAGTGGATATCATGACGTTTTGCCAGCAGAAAGCAGCTCAGAGCCGCACATCTCAGATACCGAGGAGTAGAGACTCCGCCCTACTCTGGCAACTGCTGGTTCTCCTTTGTCGGCAAAATGGGGTGAAGTATTACCGCTCTGATGGGGTGGGCAGGTGCAGGCCACACCGAAGGAGATGAGGATGGGCTTATGGCATGATTAGGAAGTCATATTAAGGAAGCAATGTCAATGCTAACCTCTCCTCTGCTGTTTACTCCCCTGGCCTGGGATTATGGTAGCAGTCCTGGGTTATCACTTATGAAATTGTGACTATTTCTGGCAAACTTTGACTCTCCTGAGAGGCAGAAAATAACTCTGATAGTGAAGCTGAATTTTGAAATACAGCAATCCAAGAAGGAACTACCTTGGATTTGCCTTTGCCTGAGTTGCTTCCTTATGAAGAAGGTGGATGCTCTGGGGCCTTCCTTCTCCAACATGGGCTGCCAGCTTGAGGACTATTAGGATTTTCCTCCTAGGGTGACTCTCTTTGCCTTGCAGTCCATGGTAGGGTCTGACATAGCTGAGCTGCTGATGCAAGACTGCAAGAAGCTGGAGAAGTATAAGAGGCAGATGCCCGTGGCCAACCTCATCAACCTGACGGATGAGGACTGGCCGGTGAGGAGCTCAGGTACCACGAATCTGCTCACGGGGGAGGTCCCCCCCAGTGTGGAGACGCCCGCACAGATCGTGGAGAAATTCACCAAGCTGCTCTACTATGGAAGAAAAAAGGCAAGTCTGCCTGCCCTTCAAAGTTTCTAAAAATGTAACCATCATCCTTCCCCACCACTCACCCCTCACCTAATTATAGGAGTAATAGAATTCATTTTAGAGCAGTTGGGAAATTCAGAAAGGCACAAAGAAGAAAAATAAAAACACCTATAGTCATACCATTAAAAGATAACCACTTTAACATCACGATATATTTACATCTAGCATTTTGCTATTCATATAGAATAATATATAACACAATAATATATACAATTGTTTTTCTCTCTTTTACTTAACGTTATATGGTAAATTATCCCATTAAATGGCCTCAGAAGCATCTTTCAAAAAGTGGTGGTATAATAATCCATCATATGAATGCATAGTATTTTATTTAACCGAGCCACCATTTTTGAATATTTAGGCTGCTTTCAATTTTGTCACCATTATTAATTATGGCATTCAAATGTCTTATTACATAAATTTTTGCTGATCTTTTATTATTTACTTAGGATAGATTCCTAGAAGTGGAATTACTTAAAAGGTTCTTCATATATACACCAAATTGGTTCCCAGGAAGTTTATTTATAAATGGGACTCCCACCAGCTGTATCTAAGGTATACCTATCAATATTGAATAATTTAATTCAACAGACGAAGAGTGAAATCTTGATTTTCAAATTGAACTCAAACACTTTTAAAAAATCATAAAATAAATTAAAAAATAATTTGAGCATTTTCACATGATTCAAAAGTCAAACGAGAAAAGGAACCTAATGGGGAAAGGACACCCCTCACCTTCCTGTCACCCAGTGCTTCATTTTGTCCTTTTCTGTTGTTCTCATAGGACACTCTCTACCATTTCTGCACCTTCCTTTTTCATTTAACAAAATGTTTTAGAAAACACTCTGTATCAAGGGTTGGAAAACTTTCCCTGTAAAGGGCCAGACAGTAAATGTTTCAGGCTTTGCAGGCCATATGGTTTCAGTTGCCACCACTCAGCTCTGCCGTTGTAGTGAGAATGCAGCCACAGGCAATGCTTAAACAAGTGGCTGTGGCTGTGCCCCCAATAAAACTTTGCTTATGGACATGGAAATTTGAATTTCATATAATTTTTATGTGTCACCAAATAGTCTTCTTTTGATTTTTTCCCCCAATCATTAAAAAATGTCGGCTGTCCTGTGGCAGGCGGGATTTGGCCCTCAGGCCATACGTAATGAACTGCCTCATTATTTCTTGTGGCTGCACAGTATTCTGTGGATAAATTGCAGCTTATTTACCTAACCCCTATAGATGAACGTTTAGATTGTCTCCAAGTTTTGCTATCACAAACAGTGCTGCAATAAAAAACCATTGCCAATTTGCTCAGTGTGAGAGAATATATGTAAAATAAAATTCTACAAGTGGAAATGTTGGCTTAAAGGGCGTACAGTTTGTCATTTTGATAGATATTGATAATTTGCCTTTTTCGAAGTTGTACCAATTTACTTTACCTGAAATGTATGAGAACTTGTTTCCCCACCCCTTCACCAATGCAGTATGCATTCAAACTTTTTGATATATGCCAATCTGAGAGGTGAAACAATCTGATTTAGTGTAGTTATTTGCATCTCTCTGATTATGAGTGAAGTTGAATGTCTTTTCATCAGTGAGTTCCTTTTTTCATCTGTTTTCCACATTTTTCTATAGGGTCTTTGATCTTTTCTCTTGATTTGTAGCATCTCTATATATTTACTTCCTGTTCAAAATTACAAATTGTGTTTGAATGTGATGTGAGTTGCAAATACATTCCCTAGTTTTTGTCTTTTGATTTTGTGTATGCAAAATTGCTTTTATTTTTATATATTCACATTTGTCCATATTTTATTTTATGGCTTCTGAGATTTTTTTCTGGTCTTATTTATAAAGGCTTTACCTATTCCAAATTAAATTTGTAAAAATTAAGTTCAAGTGCTTTTGTGGCTTTTGCATTTATTTATTTTTAAAAAAGATTTATTTATTTATTTTTAAAATTTTCTCCCCTTCCCTGACCCCCCTAAGTTGTCTGCTCTCTGTGTCCATTCGTAGTGTGTTCTTCTGTACCTGCTTGTATTCTTGTCAGCGGCACTGGGAATCTGTGTTTCTTTTTGTTGTGTCATCTTGCTGCATCAGCTCTCCCTGTGTGTAGCACCACTCCTGGGCAGGCTGCACTTTTTTTGCACTGGGCAGCTCTCTTTACAGGGTGCATTCCTTGTGAGTGGGACTCCCTTATGTGGCGGACACCCCTGCATGGCACAGCACACCTTGTGTGCATAAGCACTGCGCGTGAGTCAGCTCACCACATGGGTCAGGAGGCCCTGAGTTTGAACCCTGGACCTCTCCTGTGGTAGGCAGACACTCTTATCTGTTGAGCCAAATCTGCTTCCCAGCTTTTGCATTTAAACGTTTCATCTCTTGGATTTTTTTGGGGGTGCTGGTGTATGATGTTATATTTTCAATGAGTCCTAGACAAGTTGATCTATCTATCTATCTATCTATCTATCTATCTATCTATCTATCTATCTATCTATCTGCATACATATATATACACACACATATATATATGCACCATATGTTAGAAACTTGCAGTTTCACCACTGATTCATTTATTCAATAAACATTTATTAAGCATCTACTAATTCTAAGGCAGTGAGCCTAGAGATAGTAGGACACAAAGATAAATAAGTTACGATCTTTGTACCTAAGAAAGGCACGTGATGACAATAAAATAATAGCAAAAACAAATATTTACTAAATACTTTCTACTTGCCAGGTACTCACTTAGGACTTTACTTGCATCATCTCATGTATTATTTATACAAACCCTATACATTAAGTTATATTATTATCTTACATATTTACAGATGAGGAAAATTTAGTAAGTAACAGATCCAGGGTTTAACCCAGGCAGCCCGATGCCTGAGCCTGAGCTTTTAACCACTTCCCCATAACAACTTTCATAACTTGCCCCAGAGGTAAGTGAGGGCAAGGTGGAGTCTATGGTAGTGATTTGTGAAGGAGCAGGATAACAAAACATATTAAGCTTTTTATTAATATTTAATGGGGGTCTGATTTTGCTAGTGTTTGAGATCCATAGTCCCTGATAGAAATTCTCAATTTCTTCACTTAGTCATACATTATATTATTGAAGGGCTAGATTTTTTGAGTAAACTGTTGATTCCCAACCAAGTACTAGTAACTTCTTTTAACCAAAAGTTATTATTAAATAGTTTAAATGTACAAAGAGTAACTTCTAATGTCTTTTTATTTATTTTTTATTTGTACTTGATGTGAGGCTAAATTCTCTTAACTCCTCTCTCTTCAAGGAAGATTACATGGGAAGATGTTGGGAGGATCAGAGAATTTTTTATTTGGATGTGGAATTTCTTTATTAGCAACTTCCTGTCCAAAATCACAATGTTGGCTCAAACCTCACATATGAATTCAATTCTCAGTAAATAATTCTGAAAAGTGAATGAATGGATGAATATGTATTTTTTCTTTAGTTTGCAGATGTATTCCTTCTTACCCAGTTAATGGCATCATTAACTTGGTGTTTGAAGGCATTTTATAGCTAATAAGCAATTAGTTGTAGTATTAGGAGGGGTAGATTGACTACATTGTATACTAGCTTAAATGCAATAGCAATTTACTTCTATTCATGTAAGATGGTGAACAGACCAGTGGGGCAGCCCATGCATGTAATCATGCAAGATCCAACTCAGGATGTTGGAGGCTTTCCCATATTCAACATATCATTTCCAAGGTTGTCCAAGAGTCATCTCCATTCCAGACAGCCAGATGAGGAAAAGGACATGGAGAATTAATGCGGGGCTTGGTTTTACGGGTGAGATCTGGAATTGCCTGCTTCACTTTGACTCCCATTTCACTGCCTAAAACTCAGCCACACCTAGGTACAAGGGCAGTGGGAAAATGTAGTCCAATTTTTTGCTCAGCAAAGAGAATATGGATTTTGGCGAACCACTAGTAGTCTCTGCCATAGTTGTTATAAAAGGAATTGTTCCTGTAATATGCCCCCATGAATACCATTTTGCTATGTGTTTTATGAGACCCAGTCCTTGGGTTGAATTGGTTCCCTCATTCTTGGAGCATAGGCCAGCATTTTGTAACTTTTGCTAAAAGGTCAGGCTAACTGGCAACTAGGTCGGAGGGGAATCTAATGAAATAGCATAATGGATTTTGATAAGGTGAAGGTTCGATACGGGAACAACCTAAAGATAACAGTGCCAGTTAATACCTGATTCTCCTTACCCTCAACCCTTTTTCACTTTCATATGGGAGGCCCTGCAAGAGTCTTCCTGGAAGTCCAGCTTCTACTGCTTGAGGTGCAGTGGTACCTAAGCAAAGTAATTTTGTTGTTGTTGTTGTTGTTAAAGAAAGATGAGCAAGCCAGTATTGAATATGGTGTTTTTGGTTTTCAGGAAGCCTTGGAATGGGCCATGAAGAACCACTTGTGGGGTCATGCTTTGTTCCTGTCCAGCAAGATGGATGCAAGGACCTATAGCTGGGTCATGAGTGGGTAAGTTGTACCTTGTGCAAAGTATCCCAATGGAGCAGAAAAGCCTCCCCACCAAACATGGGGGTAATGATGGGGAGGAATGCAAATGTACCAAGAATCCCCATACCCCAAGCATCTTTCCAATTTCTCTTTTCTGAGCTGGGCATAGCATTTTTCTTTTTCAGATCCTTACAATCTAGACATGGATACATTATTTCTACCTGCTAAGTTGAAGATAACCTTTTTAGTAACATTTTCCAGCCTTGCATTTTCCGAAAATTAAGTAGGATTCTACATTGTTGTAGTCTTCTCTCTTTTGAAGGGACTGTTCTAGCTAGTTCCATCAGTGAAGGAATGGACAGTCATTTAAATGGACAGAGCTAGGACTAAAGGATTTTTATTTTGAAGTGTTTCAATCATTCAGTAAACTTCTTGTTTATTAGAGCTGTAGTAGTTTTATAGAAATGTCATGCTGAAAGTACAGTGTTCTCATATATTCTCCACTCACACACAGTTTTTCAAGTTATTAATACTTTGCATTAGTATGGTATCTTTGTTACAACTCATGAAACAATATTATTATAATTATTCTATTAACATTAGCCCACTGTTAACATTAGAGTTCATTCTTGGTGTTGTTAGTTCTATGGGTTTGAGTGTGTGGTTTGTGATAGTTTATATATACAACCTAAAATTTCCCTTTGATCCTTTTTTGAATATACAGTTCAGTGGTGTTAATTACATATGCAAAGTTATGCTTCCATCCCCATCATCTATTGCCAAAACATTTCTACAGAAACTTCATACAAATGAAACATTAACTCCCTATTTCCCTACTGGACTTAGCCCCTGGTAACCTGTATTCTAGTTTCTGACTTTATGAATTTGCATATTCTGACTATTTCATGTAAGTGAAATCACACAGTTTTTGTCCTTTTGTGTTTGGCTTGTTTCATTCAACATAATATCTTTAAGACTCATCTATGTTGAACATGTGTCAGAACTTCATTCTTTTTCATGGCTGAATAATATGCCATTGCATGCATATATCACATTTTATATATCCAGGCATTGGTAGATGGACACTGGGTTCCTCCCAATTTCTGGCAGTTGTGAATAATGCCACCATCAACATTGGTAAGAAAACATACGCTTGAGTCCCTGCTTTCAGTTCTTCTGGGTATACACCTGGCAGTGGGATTGTCAGTTCTATGGTAGTTATTTACTTTCTGAGGAACTGATGAACTGTTTCCACAGTAGGACTGAAGTTTTCGATGTAACTGATTAAGTACCATTTAGTCTTACAGTGCAGATATGGGTATATGGAGAAATAGCTAGGAGTGTGGGGGTAGCGGGACAATGGACTGTGATGTAAAAAAGGAGTTTACACGATTGGGAATTAGATCCAGAAGGCTTCATGTAAGGTAGTGGGAGAGGTTGAGACTAAAGGGAGGTACTTGATCAGCAATGATGCCTGTCCCCAAGAGCCAGGTGCTAGAGTGAGCAAGGAAGACACAGAGATTGAGCTGAGGGTATGTAGGCAGGAGTTTGGAATCAGGGGAACGAAAGGGAAAAAGAGAGCTAGGATCCACTAGACGTGGTGGGTGCGAGAGAAGGGTTTCAGGCTCCGGCTAGCATCTGAGACTCAGTCTTGTGGGATGGCAGCCGCAAGATATGGGGGGCGGGCTGAGGACAATCCCACTCTAAGGGGCAAGCGTAGATCAGGCTGTGAGAAGGGTGTTACCTCAATGTTTATCCTCTAGTATTGCTTAAAGCTGTGGAACTGCCTTCCCTGCCTAACATATTTGAATCGGCCATAAATCCTGCTGGGCTGACAGTTGGGTAAAACGTCGGACTTCCACTTGAAGCTCCGTCTGTCGCACGAGCCTGGGAGCCTGTTTTTCACAGTGGCCTCGGTTGAGTCGCGCTATCACGCGAACCCTCTGTCATCCCAGGGACTAGTAACACCACTGTGCCCTCCATATGTTCAGAGACGGGATTGGTGGGAATGCTGAAGTCTGAGTAGGAAAAGAGCTCAGCGCTCCAAGGTTAAGGGTGCTATTAAATAAAAGATGGAGTTCTGAGGAGTGCTTTTCCTTTGGGTTTTGGAAAGAACAGCCGCAGCCCCACATTGCAGCATACTTCTGTGCTACAGAGTTTTGCCCTGGGCCATTGAGTTTTGATGGGGCCCACTGAATTGTGAAAAATATCTCTTACTGAGTATGCTTCAATCTCAGATCAGCTGTAGAGCTTATTATATCCTTGTTAAGCATATCCCACAGTTTGTCATCAGCAGGGTAATTTCTGGTCCCTGTAGCACGCCTCTTTGGTTACTGAAAATGGCTTTTTCGTGCCTGTGAGTAAAAGCACTTGTGAGGAGCCCGGAAAATGACACCGAGAGCTGAGGATTTGGCCAGGAGAAGAGCTGCTGTGGGGGAGGCATCGAAGGTGGCTGGGGAGGAGGGGTCCACACACAAGGCTTTCAGGTTATCTGCTGGGGCTTTCCACGGGTCGTCGAGATGTTGCTGAGTCACCTCCACAATAGAGGAAGACCAACAGAAGTCATTACTCAAGAGTTAGTGTGGTAGTCAAATGACAAATACTGTATGCTTCCAGTCATGGGAAATACCTGGAAATTCATAGAGAGAGTAGATTAGAGGATACCAGGGAGTGGGGGGAAGAGAAAACCGGGAGTTATTGCTTAACCGACCCAGAGTTCCTTTTCTGTGTGATGACAAAGTTTTGGTAATATGGTGTTGACGGTAGCACAACATTAAAAATGTAATTAGTGCCACTGAATCATATATGTAAAAATAGTTAAAATAGCAAGAATTATGTTATATGTATGTTACCCCAATTGAAAAAAAAGAGTTAGGGTGTCTGTGCCAAGGTGCAGAAAATATCCAATATTTAGCACCATTGAGATCTGTTTGGGGGTGTGTGGTGGAATGGAGATCCTGCCAGCCCCCTCAAAGGCACAGAAGAAAGAAAAGGGAAGCTCATGTTCCAAAGAAGCCGCTGAAATCAGTGGTCTTTGCCTTGCGGGACAGGGCTAAAGAGGCTTGCTTGGCTCGGCCCCCACTGACGGTTACCTCTCCCTGCAGCTTCACCAGCACGCTGGCCCTCAACGACCCACTGCAGACTCTCTTCCAGCTCATGTCCGGGAGGATTCCACAAGCGGCCATGGTACCTATTGGGAAGGGGCTGCTTTAACACCCCAGCGTCCTCAGGGCTCATGGATGCGGCTGCTCGGGAACGCTGGGACGGCTTCAAGGGTGAAAACTAAGCCATCATTGTTTATTAATCACCTACCACGGGCCCAGCTCCCTGCTGAGCACTTTGACACATATTACTTTATTTAACCCAGGGAGGTAGGAATTATCATCCCTATTTTGCATACATGGAAAGTGAGGTGCAAAGGTTTAATATAATTCAGGACCTCATGGATAGAGAGTAGTAGAGTCAGTCTCAGCCTAGGTCTACCTGATTCTGAAGACCTTGCCCGTTCTTCAGCACCACCGCCTGCTTTGTTGTGAACAGCAAGAGAAACACAATTGTTCTCTGGGCTTCCCACGGCAAGGCTGCCTTTCTTTTCCTCAGCAGAAGCAATTCCACCACTGTGCTCCTTCAAAGCTGCCTGTATTAGATTTTATATATGTAGTTCCACTCTCTTCTAGAGCTGAATATGGCTGAGGAGAGGTGTGAGGTCAGCTTGATATTTTTCCCATTCTAAGAAATTTGATATTTTTGTCCAGAAGGATTCCTTCCTTATCTTTGAAATTCTGATAACTCTACAAGACTGTATCTAGGTGTTCATGCCTGGGTCAGTTTTTTCTTGGGACACAGCATTCCCTTTTAATATGTTCATGTTCTTGTAGCTCAGGAAAGTTTTCTTTAATTATATCTTTAAATATTTGTTTTGTTCCATTATTTCGGTTTTCTTTCCAGGAACTCCATGCATATATATTATATACACATATACATACATGTATTTGAACCATATATATAGCACTCTTTTCTTTTTTTTTTCTTGGACTTTTCTCCTGTTTCTTTTCTGAGCTCTGCAGGTCATATGTATCTCTTCCTCCACTGTCTCTTTCTTGAACTCTAAAACTCAGCTTGATGCTCTTCTTTCCATGGAAGCAGTTGTTTCATTACTTTATTTAAATTCATAATGAAATGTTTGGTGACAATTTTTTTCATTTGTTCTGTGGAAAATTTTTTCTGGTGCATCTTCTCTCTGCTTTCCAATTATTTTCACATTACTTCCTCCTTTTACCTTATCTTGTTCTTGAACAGTTTCTGTACTATTCCTTTATATTATGTAACGTTCAAGGAACTAAATCTTTTCTGGACCAGGGAGGTTTGTGCTGGGGAGGGACCAGGGGTATAGTCGAGGCTCTCTGTCATTTTCCTCATGCCCTGAGGAGTTTTCTGGGTCTCCACGGCTCACCTTTGCTTCTCCCCAGCCTGTGGAGGAACCGCGGGAACCACTCCCTCTGGTGGCCTCGCCCTGCTTCCTCCTGAGTGCGCCTCAGTTCAGTCTCTATTGCTTTCCACAACCCTTTCTCATGCTTCAAGGCTTAGGTTTTAGTTGATAATGGAATTTACATTTTTGCTTTTTTGTTCTTATTGCTTGTGGGTAATTCCAAGAAAAGAGAAATAACTTTTATGCCCTTTTGTCAAATCAACTGGCTATACTGACACACAGAGCACACCTTACAATCCAGCTGAACGGCCTGCTGAAATTACTTTCATGTCATGAAGGACTAAATGCATGAAATGATTTAATCAACCAACAGTCCATTGGGTTTCACTGCAAAGGTAGAGCTAGCTAAATTTTCCATACTTTCAGGTGAGAAAACTGAGCACCTAGAGGTGATGTGCCAACGCAGTATTTGATCTCAGAGTTTGGGAGTTTCCCAGCCTGCCAGTAAAGAGGCCCGATTTCAGTTACATGCCATGTGTGGTATAGTAGAAAGAGAATGCAACTGGAAACACAGACATAGGTTTAATCACAGGTTTAATCTAGACTCTATTCCTTTCTGCTGTATGAACTTGGCATTTTTATTTTCACAGAGCCTCAGTTTTTTAAAATCTTTGTGGGGATTTTGGTGCCTAACCCAGAGAGTTATTATGAAAAATTAAAGGAGGGGGAGTATGCAAAAATGTAGCCATTATACCCGACCCATTGAAGTCACTTAATACATGTTAGCTCTTTTTCTATCTCCTTATAGATCTGTTTTACAGTGATTTTTCAAGTTACCTAGGGAGAAGAGAGAAGAATGACTTGCAAGATTGTTTTCACTTTAGCAAAGGTTTTTCTTATCTTTTGCTGGTTTCTTTAGCTCCAGTAAGAAGAGGTCTGCCTGACTTACATGTAAAAACGGTGATAATAGTAGTATTTAGCCCATGTAATTGTAGGTAGGAAAAATGCTTAGCTCGGTTCAGAGCATAGTAAATGAGAATGACTATTATTATTGTGATTTATCCTCATCCTCATCCTTATTGACATTGCATTGTTCAGATGGACAAGGAGTAAGTACCAAATGGAGTTGAATAAAATGGCTTTTGGTTCCTGGGATAATTACAAAGATCAAATAGTGGTGAACAGTTTTGACCTTTAAGTCTTAGTCATTACTTTCAATGTTCTGCTCTACTCATTCTATGTAATGAATTGGAAGATAGGCTGGTCTGAAATCACCTCTTTCCTCTGCTGGGTTTCCCACTCTGGGTGTGTAAGTGTGTGCATTTACACCTACATGTAACTTACCAAGTACAAACCTAGTGTGAAGCACTAACGCTTTGTGCTTTATTTATCTCATTTTATTCTAAAGATAACTCTGTTAGATAGAAATTATGATCTCCATTTTAGAGATGAGGGGAAAAAAATCAAAGATATTAAGAAATTTGCTCAAGAGGCAGGTCTCAGGAGTTGAGTCCAGGTCTGGCTCCACAGCCTGTGTTGTTTCTGATATTATGTTTTTTCTTTATTGATATTTCCTACCCTGAAATTCATCTCCATTCAGGAGAAGGGTGGCCCCAGGGCTGGACTTCAGGACAGGCACCCTTTAAGTGGGGCTTCAGCCCATTTCCACGGCTCTGTTTACACTCTGCTGCCCCCTGGTGGACCTCTACTACCTCTGCTTTGCCACCAGAGGGATGGGGCATAGTCCTGGGCTGGGAGGAAGATGAACGGGTATGGAGTCCTGACTGGCCCACTTGGTTTGCAAGTGGGGAAAGGGGATAGGAATTAGACTTCATAAGTTTGTTTTAACTATTAAATAAGATGCTGTGTGAGAAGAGGTGTTGAAAATCAGAAAACATGAGCTATTTGGTAAGATGTTAAGGAGCCCAGTGCACTCCTGACTTCTGAAATTGGCTAATAGTTGTCCTCTTCTCATTAGCCAAGGATTGTTTTGCTCTTCCTTCTCCCACTGTAGCATCCGTTTTTCTTTTTGTCCCTGGTTGTTTGGGGTGGAAGTGCCAAGAAGAGATTTGAAAATTAGTAAATGACCAGTAATGTCTTCCTCCCTCCCTCCCTTCTAATCTACCTAATCTATCCTTCTATCTCTTATCATCTGTGTATCTCTGTCCTTGTCTGTCTATCCTCCTAGGAGTTTTGATTTTCTAAAAAGATGCTCTAAATCAACGAATGGCAGCATTTCAGGTAGTGTAATGGGCACTCCCTAAACTCCTGCAAAACAGGGAAGAGACAACGTTGTTCTTAGCTGGCATCCTGGCTAGCCCTGCACTATCTGGTAAATCTTCATTTTTCTGCTGCTTCTCAGTGTTGTGGGGACAAGCAGTGGGGAGACTGGAGGCCTCATTTGGCTGTGATTCTGTCGAATCAGACTGGGGACGTGGAGCTGTACCAGCGTGCCATCGTCACCATGGGCGACACCCTGGGTAAGCGGCAGCCAGCCTGGCCCCTTCCTCTCCCCTAGGGTGTCTCCAGATGGGCTTTGAACACCCTGTCCTTAGATTTGATGTCAGGCCAGAGTCTATGCCTTTGACCCTGGAGCCTCAGTGTTTGGGGGAAAGACGCTCTGGGAAAGGAGTGTCCTTCTTGCCTGTCTGTTTCTCAGAATCTCTGCTGCAAGCCATTGCAGGCTGGCCCCTGAGACTGGTGTTCTGCTGCAGAAGGCCCCTTTCAGCAGCTGATTTTCTAGCCCTGGGTGAGGTTCCCCTGCAGATGGAGGCAACACATGGGCGCCTTACCTGCTGGTGCCGCTGGTCCCGCAGTGACCCATTTCAGTCAGATTGGAAATCCTACTTACACCTGAATGTTCCAGATCAGTGGTTCTCAAATTGGTTCAAGGGACAGAACATCTGGGGATCATGGCTCTCTTTGTGGAATTTAGTGAAATATTGCTTTTAAATTTAATAGCGCTGCGTGGAGGGTTGTGCCCAGTTGGCAGGCTGTTCGGCACTCTGGTGGGGAACTTAGGTTTGCTGAGCCCTTCTGGGGTGCCAGGCGCTGCGTTCAGTACTCCACGTCCTTGCATTAGTTCCCGTTCAAGGTAATGGAAAATGTATGGGAGAAATTTTCCAAATTAGAAAATATTTGGTAATTAATGTGATTTTTTCTGAGCACTGGGGAATGTCTTCTATTGTTTGATTTTTGCAGAGGAAATATTAGTGCCCCAAGAATGCATTACTGGCTTCTTGCATTAATTTATAAGGACTGCTACTCCAAATGGCTTGCTCTTATGCTTAGGGTAGTCTCCTCTATACCACTTCTCGTCCTCAGGAAGGACTGAGATGCACAGAAAATTCCTCATCATGAAATAGTCCTTCATTCAGACTGAAGAGAACTGAAACATAATATTTGAGGCCAAAAATGCTGGCGGGAGAGGGAGCGGGGCTTGGGGTTGGTAGCTTGTGTGGTAAGAAGACTATTCACTTGCTCGCAGGAGGCTTCTGTCCTCACCCTCTTCCACCCAGTAATGTGTGCCATGACCTAGTCTTGTTCTTCTCCTCCTGCAGCCGGGAGGGGGCTTGTGGAGGCAGCTCACTTCTGCTACCTCACGGCTCACGTGCCCTTCGGCCACTACACAGTGAAGACGGACCACCTGGCCTTGCTGGGTAGCAGCCACAGGTACATGATCTGCTGGAGGAAAGGGGTGGGAAGAGCGTTTTTCAGGGACTGTTTTAGCTCTTTCTGGATTTCACGGCTTCGTTTTTCATTTTCTTGTGTGAACTTCAGCTATTTCTGGTCCCCTCCTCCGGGACTGTTTTCTGGGCTGGTCGGGGAGAGGATGTGTCCAGTAGGAGCTGCGTTACGCCACCAGGGGGCCCCAGCGCTGCTTTGGAAGCTTAGAGCCAGTGCTTTCTGGGTCGTATCGCTTCCTCTGGCCATTAGGTGGTAGCCTGGCTCCACGGCCAGAAATGAGTAGCTAGCAAATTGTGTGTGTGGTGGCTTTGCTCTGCTGGCAGCCCCCCGCCTGGGCAACACTAGAAAGTGGAAGAAGTCTAGGTTCAGCCTCTTTTTGGCATACCAGCATCACCAAAATGACTTGGTCATAAGCTCCTCAAAGTCCCACTGGTCACTTATTTTCCGTTGGTCATAGCCTTAGGCTTTCCAACAAAAGGACTTTAATAAGCCTTTAGAGAAGGAATAAATGGTCAGACAGGCTGGTTTGCTCCTTAGCAGTCCTCCGTATTCTGGATCTTTCTCTCCTGTAATAGTTAAGATTTACTGAGTTCTTACCTTGTGCCAATCTTTATATTTGCACTATTTCCTTTAATCCTTAAAAATTTACCCTATTAAGAAGGTATATTTTTAAACTTCATTTTATAGAGGAGAGAACCTGAGGCACAAAGCGATTAAATAACTTACCTAAGATAATATAGGTAGGGTGGGGTAGACTTGAACTTGGAGTCCAGTCAGTCAGGCTGCAAAAAGCCTTACTTTTAACTCTTGCACCACCTACCTTTGCAGAAACATAACCTGTTCATGACCTTCTGTCAAGGCACTGATCTGTGTTGGCTTATTGAAGGAGCTCATTTGTGCCAATGTGACAGGAAGTATAGTTTGAGTTAATATGTCTTTCTTTCTGTGTTTGTATTTTTAAGAGGAAATTTTTGGAGATAATGTCCTAACCCCCAGGAATAACCCAGGTGACTGTGATTTCAAACACCATGACAAACTGTTGAGGGGAGAGATTTTGAGGGGACTTTTGTTGTACCCGCAGATTATATCAACACAGCCTACTTTTTCATTGGTTGGATGAAAATCCAACCTAAGGACCATCGTTGGATTTCCGGCTCAGCAGCCCTCCCCATTCTCTGCCATGCCTCCTCTAGTCAGTGTTCCTGGAGTGTCAGATCATTCCCCTGGATTTGCTCTTTTGTTTAGGCTAGGGGTGGTTTTTCACAGGGATACATACTTTCCAGGCTTTGGGAACACTAAGGTTAGGTCTCAGAGTATTCAAGAGGAGAATCCAGTGCTCCACTGAGCTGGGAGGGAGAGCAGACTGGGCCATGGGTCCAGCTTGCCTCAAGTTACCCTCCGGCAAATAAGGGGGTACCCTCCCTGTAGTTTCTGCCTCCCAGTGCCTTAGGCGCAGTGTTGTGCCATGTTTCCTTCCCCAGACTCAGGAAGGCAGGGACAGAGGAGGCAAAATCTTCCCCATGGAGCAAAACTCTTTCCTCTCTTGGAGCAGCGTCACCAGGGATCAGCTCGGGATAGAAACTCTACCGTGGAATGATGCAGCTGATGTTTAGCGGTCTACTAGGATTTAAATTTTTTCCGCTAGACCTCACTCTCTTTTATTGCTATTCCTCTGATTTTAGTCAAGAGTTTTTGAAATTTGCAACAACTGAAGCTATCCAGAGGACGGAAATCTTCGAATATTGTCAGATGCTGGGCTCTCCCAAATCCTTCATCTCTTCTTTCCAGGTAACTGAAGCCAGCTGAGGCCACAGCCGTCGCTGGGTCAGATGGCTGGTGAGCCGGGGCAGCTGGAGGTTTGCTTTTTGGCACAGAGTACCCAGGACTTTCCCTCATCAGTTTGAGAATAGGAAGCCTTAGGATTTCTTTCTATGTTCCCTAGAGGTCTGAATTTTAAGATATGAAAGTGAAATCTTGCAGAGGCCTCTCCAGTCTCACTCCTGACGTAGGAACTTGGGCTTGCAGCCTTGGATCCCAGTGCCTTACTCCCACCCTGCACCTCCCTCTGCTCTGCTCTCTCTGAGCAGCTCTTCCCTCTTCTCAGCCTCTGGCCATCCTGCCCACCTAGGGGCCTGCTCGCCCTGTATACTCTTTTTCCTTCTTGGATCCCTTTTGCACTCCTCTTTCTTTGACCCCTGTAAGTTCCTCCATGCTATGTCCTCCGGCCTCATCCTGCTTTCTTTCTTCTCAGGGCTCCAGCTGTGCAGGTGGCATCCACATCACAGTTTCTAACCTCTCTTCTCAGCTTCTCTACGCCATGCCCTGTAATCACCTGAGACAGAACAATTCTCACATTGCGTCCCCCTCCTGTCCAAATCCTATGTGTACTCTGAGATCCAGCATCATACCCTCCTTTGGGAAGCCTCCCCCAACCACTGTAATAGGGGTTCTCAGTGTTCGGTCTGTAAAATGGGGACTATACTAGTGTCTGGGTAATGGACGTGGCATGAGATTGAATTGGTAAATGTTTGCAATGCACTAGAACATATACTCTCGGTGTTGAGAGTATTTTAGTCTACAGTGACGGTGGTGGACTGGGCTTCCAGGGCATGACTTAACCAGGTCCCCATCAAACATTGAACCCCTGCTCCCTTGTGTTCTTTTTCTCTTTCCATGTTCAGGTACCTCATCTTCCTACCTGAATTACCTTCTTTAGGGCAGAGACCTTTTTTAATGAGTTTTTGTCTCTCTGTCTCAGTACCTGGCATCAAGAGTGTATGTAGTAAGTGTTCAGTGCCAACAACAGCAAACACACAACAACACAACACAAAATGCAGAACAAAATCTCTAAAATCAACGAATTACTGTATATAGAGAAATGACTCAAATAGCATCTTCTCTTCTTTAAGGGTTTTACCAAAGTCCTGCCTTCTCCAGCAAAGCCTTTCAGCAACTTTTGGGTTTAAGAATTTGGTTTCTGGAGTCGACGTCTTTCCCTCCTTTATTTGACCCATCTCTCTGCTATTTTGGTACTGTTTTGGCTGATTGTAATACTATGACCTAGTTTTATCGAATGTGTGCTAGATGCCTGGCAGTGTGCTATTGTCTTCATGTGTCGTATTTTTTTTTTCTTCCCCTCCCCCTCCCCGCCCTGCTGCTTTTGCTGACTGTGTCCATTTGCTGTGTGATCTTCTGTATCTATTTCTCTTTTTGTCTTCTCTTCTCATCTTCCTCCACTAAGATTCATCGAGATTCGATCCTGGGGACCTCTGATGTGGAAAATGGTTCCCTATCGGTTGCACCACCTCAGTTCCTGGTCTCTGCTGTGCTTCACCTTGACTTTCTCTTTTATTGCATCATCATCTTGCTGCATGACTCACTTGAGTGAGCACTGGCTCACCACGTGGGTATTTGGCTTGCTGTGCGGGCACTGGCTCACCACACGGACACTCACATGGGCACTTGGCTTGCCATGCAGCACTCAGCTTGCCACATGGGCACTCGCTCGCTGTGCAGGCATTCAGCTCACTGCAGGGGCACGTGGCTCACCGTGTGGGCACTCGGCTCGCCAGGGGGGCACTGACTTGCTGTGCAGGCACACTTTCTCTTCTTCTTTTTTACCAGGAGGCCCCAGGGACTGAACCCAGGTCCTCCATATGGTAGGTGGAAGCCCTATCACTTGAGCCACATTTGCTTTCCTTCATGTGTGTTATTTTTAACCCTGTGGCAAATGAGGAAACTGAGGCTCAGATGGGTTACATGATATTGGCTCACATCTCTTGCATGTCATTTATTCTAAGCACTTCTACACAGGCTATTGCATTTAACCTTCCCAACAACCAATGTGATATATGATATTATATGCTCATATTATAGTGAGAAAACTAAGGCTCAAAGAGCCAAGGTAACTAGGCCAACACTCCATATTAATATGGAGCTGGGGTTTGAGTTTGGATCTTTCTGATTCCAAAACCCTCACGCTCCATCCTGCCCTGCCATGTATGCTCTGGGAAAGTTTACCTGCATTTTTCTGTTCTCTCCATTGGACTTTTAGCCCTTTGCAACAAGGTCTATCTTTGACTTCTTTTCTAGGTCCCCCTGGCAGGTGGTCCCAGCCTTCACATATCAGGCTCTCCAGAGATGTGGGCTATGTGATAAGAGGCAAATACTCTGGGCATTTCCCTGCTGACCAGGTCCTAGGAAGACTGAGTTTCTGTGATTTCCATCCTTTTCTCTATAATGTGGGAACCACAGGCAGGATTTGGTATTGTGCCCGTACACAGATAAAATGCCCCAGGTGGCACAAGGATGATATTTGGAAGCCAGAGTTATCAGGAGCTGGCAGTCAGCTGACTTTCAAGAAGTCGTCTTTACAATTCTCTCTCTCTCTTTCTTTCCCTGCCTGGATGGCCTAGTCACTGGCCCTGTTTCTCTTCACAGGTGTATAAGCTCCTTTATGCTTCCCGTCTGGCAGATTACGGCCTCGTGTCCCAGGCCTTGCATTACTGCGAAGCCATTGGCACGGCCCTCCTTAGCCAGGGAGAGAGCAGTCACCCTGTGCTATTAGTGGAACTCATCAAGGTGAGCTTCTCAAAGGGTTCTCTGCAGGTGTTTTATCTTCTGTGTTCAGAGAAAGCCATTGCAAAGCAGCTTAGACTCCACATTTCATCTTCTTTGAACGTGCTGTAAAATTGGAGCCAATGGCTGTCTTTGACCATGTATGCATGCGCAGATATGATAAGCAGAGACCCGACACTGTGCCCACAAAAGGATGCTATGGTGGGGAGCGGTGGGAAAAGGTACTGGAGACCAGGCGTGTGCTACCTGAGAAATTCACTCCTGCATCTGCTTTGCTGGTACAGTAAAACTACATGCTACTGTGAGCCATTCTAATTATAAAAGTGGGCTTAGGAAACATATTTTAGTGATTAAAACAGGAAACGATCCTTATTAAAATGCTTTTAAATGCATGGAATATTTTCCCACCTGTAAGGTACATTTAAGAAAGAAAACAAAAACAACAGCCTGTCGTTTCTGGGGAGGAAAACAAAAACCAGGCAGATAGTTGTTCCAATTAATTTAAGAAAAATCCATTAGCTGAGAGTAAAAAGGCAACTTACTCTAAATTTCTGTTTTGTTTTAGGCAGGGTCCTAGTGCTAGATTTGTAGCCAATAAAATCTGTGGCACCAAGTACCCGTACACTGCAATTTCTGCAAAGAGAATGATGGTTGCAAGGACCTCAGGACCAAGAATGGACAAACAGGAAAATTTTAACGTATTTGATGGTATAGAACCTTGCAACACAAAGTGGCCCCTGGACCAGCAGCATGGAAGCGTTTTAGAAATGCAGACTCTCAGGCTCCACCCAGATCTACTGAATCAGAATTAGCACTGTTACACAATCCCTGTGTGATTCCTGTGTCCCCTGAGGTTTGAGAAGCACAGGTACAGAGCAGAAAAACTAAGGGCTCCAGGAAGGGTTTCTCTTCATATTTTATTTAGAACCTAACACCAAGACTGATTAATTGTTTACGTATGTTGCAATTTGGGGAGGATATTTGCTGAATTTGCGATTTCATCGTCTTAATTTACAAGTGAGTTAAGGCTCTCTTTCCTCTTTGCCCTTCCTCTCTCCCATTGTTTGCCCATTTTTCTTATTTCACTCTCTTCTTTTCCCTCTCTTACTTTCTGCTCCCGGCCTGTCTGGAAACCTGGCACAGCTGGCAGAAAAGCTGAAGATGTCAGATCCTCTGCTTTTAGAAAGACGCCGCAGAGACGCAGACCTGGAGCCCGATTGGCTAGTGCGACTCCGGAGGCGGCGGCAGGAGCTGGAAGTGGGAGAGGTGGGAGGCCGAGGGCCGGTGGGCTGGCCCCTTCCCTCCCTTCTCTTCAGCAAGTCCCCCACCCCGACAGCCCCTCCACAGAGAGTGACACTCCCATGGTCCCCGCGGCAGTCTGGTGCTGGGAAAGCCTCCCTGCTGAGGCCTCTTTGCCCAGCTGCTCTTTCGGGCCGCCCTTGAGCTGACCCTGCCCACCCCTCTCTGAGGTCCCAGAAAATAATGTGTCATGACCATGAAAGCTTCCACATCTCTGTTAGGAACAATGGATCACAGAGGACCTGTGTCACTTTCATGTAATGTAGGGCAATTGCTTAAAAGAGTTCCGGGCCTTTCCTTTTGTTCTGACAATTGCAAAAGCTGCTGGTAGTAACTGGAGCAGTAATTGGAACCGGGCTGCCTCCATTTCCTTCCTTCTGCTCTGTGCTGAAAAAAGGAAGAGGTGGATTTTTAAAAGCACGCGCAGCCGGAACTCCCGCCATCTCCCGCACTCTCTGAGGCCCAAAGTTTAGTTCCTTTCGCTTGCCCCACCCGTCGGGAGCAGATAGATGACCTTGGTCTCCAGGCAGCTCTGCCAGACCCTGGGCAGAGCTGGGAGATTTGGGATTCCTGCTGCAAGTATCCTTTTGACCGAATTTTTAAACCACCTTGTTTTCTGTTCTCATCTTACCTGGTGTTACTTAAAAGGGTTTTACTTTATTTTAAATAGCAAAAGGTAGCTGGAGATGTTGGCAATCCTTATTCTGCTCACTTGGATATTTCGGGAGCCAGAGGAGCAACAACAGGTACATAGACCGATGAACCTGAGCTCTCTCAGCATCTGATTATCCAATATCGAACAATCTTCAATCCTTTTCCCTTCCCAGAGAGCTCTCCCCATCTGCGTCCTTATATCTGGCCCATCCTTCCAGGCACAGCTTGAACCCACCTCCTCTGCAGAGCTGCTGCAGCCCACACCGGCCCCCACACTTCTAAATTCCCACCTCATTCTAGTTTCTACTTCACAGTTCAGGTTTTTAAATACGGCGTTGCATCGTTGCATCATTTTGTTATTGAATTGTTTCACTTATGTTAGCACCTTCTCCCCAGCTAGATTGTTAAAGTGGATTATGTCTAGGGATTGTGGATTATCTGTATTTTATGTTAGAGTTAGGGATATAGGAAGCTTTGAAGACTTTTGAAAGCTTTCAGTTGCCACACCTGTGAATTCAATATACGTTTCAAAACTGTTCTCCCCAGGTCATTACCTTGCCCTGAGGGTATGCTGAGTGGTGGGCCTGGCAGGGGTTACCCCAGTGAACTCCATACCCTCTCCCCAAGTCACACCCACAGTAGGGTATGGCCTCACCTCTCCCCTTCCAGCTAATTCCCAGCTTTCACTTTCCTCAGGGATGAGCAAGGGAAGGAAGGAAGGGCGTGCCTTGGTTTCTGATGCTCGGCTTTGCGCTGTGCCACAGGATCTGTAAAGGTTAAGGGGTGGAGGAGAGCCTGTCTGGCTGCTTCTGGAGGCGGCTTGCAGCCAGGTCTCCCTCCTCCTGCTAGCCACGCCAGCAGGTGGCCCTGCCGCCCACACCTCGGATGGTCATTTTCCGCCTCCACACCTTAGCTGATTTCATCAGCACAATGTCAGAGCCAGAATTAATGACCACCAAGGTTCCTTCCTCACATGGCCTGACACTTGATGGCAGCACCATCGTCTCTGCAAGCTGATTTGGGTTTTTAATTGGAAACTTGCTAAGTTTCAGATACCCAAGTTCTTTAGACAATCCTGAGGGGGAAAGACGTAATCTGAAAAATGAAAGAGGTGTGGAGTTAGATGGGATTGTGACGTCTGCCCTCCCACCCTGCTGGTTTGAGGCTCAGCGATCATAGAAGGTAGTGAGGGAAATCATTTTGTAAACGACAAATCATGAACAGTGAGAGGTGTTCCATCCACTGCCGTGCTTTACTTGTCATCACGTGAATGGAAAACACATCGAGCGGCCTGTCCTTGTGGCTGCTTTTCAAAGAGGACCTGGGCAGGAGTATTCTTTGCATGTATGCAACCATATTTTGCTTCTCAATTCTTCCTCTTTGTCCTTAGAAAACACTGTCTACCAGGATCTTTGGGGACCTCAAGGCTACTCAGAACCCCTGGGGCACCACTCGTTCCTGTGGCCGTCGCCTGAGCCGACAGTCCTGAGCCAGCCCAGCTCACAGCAGCCCTTTCTCCCTCAGCTGGGCTCTTGTCCAGCGGGAGGAGGTGCAGGGCAGCTGGGGGCACCGGTGCCTCTTTATTCGGTTCCCGATACTCATCTACCAGGGGCTGGCAGTGGCGTGGCAGTGACAGTGGCTCCTGGAGGAGAGGGCTGGCAGGAAACCCTGCAGGCTGACCTGCCCCTTGGTGAGATGTGCCGGCTGGGTGGAAGCCTTGGGCCAGGGAGTCCTGGAGGAGAGAAAGCAGGTGTGGGGTGGGGGCTGGTAAAGACCTGATTGTTGGTGTGGGGGTGCTCATGACTGAGGGCCTACTGTGTGCCAGCCACTGTGCTGGGAGATTGCTCTCTAATGTTCCAGTCTACCTCTCTGCTAGGATGAACATAGCAAACCAAATGGCAGCTACCCTTGGATTACACCATTTCTAGGGAGAGGCTGCGGCGTGGAGAAAATACCACCTGCACCTCATATGTACTGTAGAATAGGCCAGGTCCCTCCTTTGAAGTTGCCCTGCATCCCAGAGCTGACTGTCACCAACCCCAGGCAGAGGTGTGCTCCGTCCTGGTTCCTAGTTTCTTCAGGTCCATTAGCCCCGGGACAGCAGGGGCTGAGTGTTGGTGAGCAATGCTGAGGGACGCCGGGGAAGTGCTGGAAACCAATAGAGGAAATGGACCTTAGACTTTCTAAGATAAGGTTCTGTCCAAAGCAGGAGACTCGGACTGAGGAGAAGAGAGTGGGGAATCCCTGCCTAGTGATCTACTTCCACATTGCTCAGATTTCCAAGATTCTTAAGGAAGAACCTTGGTGTTCAGATGCAGAGGTTCGGTGGCGAGCATCTCCTGGAGCGGCTGGCATTGATGGGAGCTGAGCAAGTTGCCTTCCCACTTGCTGGGATCTCCTTTGGGTTATGGGCTCTGAGCTCCAGCTGTGCTGCAATGAGGAAAGCCACGTTTAGGAGGAAGGGAAAAGGCACAACTTCAAATGACTCTATTTTTGTTTTGTGCCTCAGGGGAGAATGCTGTGTCTCAAGAAACCTTCCCGCATCCCGATGGTCAAAACATCTTTTCCAAGCCACAGGTGGGAGATAAAAGCTTTACAAGAAGCTGATGCCACCCTGTTGCTTCTGGCTTTTACCAATTGCCCCATTTTCTTAGCCACACGCAAGTTCTTCCCTCGGTGTCGCTCTGCATTGCACCAGCTCTCTCTCCCATCCCCGGGGAGTTGGGGACTAGGCAGTTTTCCTTTTACACTCACTCCCACTGCCCTGTGTCCTGGGGAGAGGGAAACATAAAGCTCTTTTTAGTTTGCTTTGTCTCACAGACCTCTGCTCCCTCTGACCTCTTCTTACTGCTGCCCTAAATGCTCACCATACCTCCCTGTCTTGGAAAGGCTCTTGATACTGACCTCTTTAATTTTTACCTTGATTTATTTCAAAGAGGGATCTACAGCAGCTGTAATAGCTCCTGCTTATGTCTTTCTCCTCAGTTAGGCTGCAAGGTCAAGGGGGTCTCCACGGCTAATTAATCATTCTACCCAGTTGTTGAGTGATTCACGCGGTCCGTCAACAAGGAACGGCATTGGTCCCAGACTTTAGATGTTCTTCAGCTTTGTCTGTTGCAGGGTTACAACATATAACTTTCTCAAGTAATAATGGGTCTATAGGCCTTAAAATTTTTAGATTACTGTTTTTCTAAAAGCAGTTTTATTGAGATATAGTCACATACCATGCAATCCATCTAAAGTATAAAATCATGGGTTTTAGTATAATCACAGAGTTGTGCGTTCATCACTATAGTCAATTTTAGAACATTTTCTTTACTCCAAAAAGAAAAACTCCACATGCCTTAGCAGTTACCTCTCAATCCCCCTATCCTACTCCGGTCCTGTTTAGCCATTAATCTAATTCTGTCTCTACAAATTTATTTATATTTATATTTTATATAAATGGACTCCTATAATATGTAGTACTTTGTGTCTGTTTTTTTTCACTTTTAAGTAGTAAGTTCTTTTTATAGAAAACTTGGAAAATGAAGGAAAGCATCATGTAAAAAATCAAACAAATATCAGTGATAATCCCACAGTCAAATATTTTGATTATTTTCTTCCAATATTTTTTTTTCTGTGTGTGTATACATTGGTTAAGGTTTTACAAAAAGCCTTTTTTCCTGCTATTTAATATTATACAAGGAGATTTTCTGTGTCATTAATAAATACGATTTTTAATATTGGTGTGATGAAACGCATTGTACGAAGGTACCATAATTCATTTATTCACTCACTTATTCACATACACTGAGTTCCTACAATGAACCAGGCACTGTTTTAGGGCCCGTGGCTACATCAGTGAGCCAGACGAGGCCTGTCCTCGTGGTGCTTACATCTAGAGCGGACATTGGAAGTAGACAGGGTGAGCATGACGGCTTTACCAGCGATGGTGGGCCGAGGAAGGCCTCTCTGTGGAGCCGCTGAGCGGAGGTGGAAGGAAGTGTGGACACGAGCCAGGCAAGTTCTAGGGGACAAGTGTAGGCAGAGGAAGCAGCAGGAGCAAAAGCCCTGAAATGGGGGCATGCTTATTACAACCACTGTCTAGAAAGTGGGGAAAGTTAGGGAGAGTGCTAAGAGAGATATAGCAAGGGACAAGATTATGGAGGGCCTGTGCTGTGGTAAAACCTCGTGTTTTAGTTGACTATCCCATATTGTTAGACATTTCCTGTGTCCTTTCTCATTCCTTCCCTCCTTCTCTTCCTTACTTCCTCCTACCCTCCCTTCCTCACTCTTCCCCTTCTTCCCTCCTTTCAGTTAGGAGAAATTCCTAGAAGGAGAGCCAGACCACCTAGGTTTGAATCCTAGCTCTAACTTTTCCTAGCTGTGTGACCTTAGACAGATTGCTTAAGCTGTCTGTGCCTTAGTCTTCTCATATGTAAAATGGGATGATAATAAGAGTACCTGCCTCATAGGACTATTGTGAGGATTAAATGAATCACTACATACAAAACACTTAGAGCAGAGCTTGGCACACAGTAAATACTAAATATTAGAATTAAAAAAAAGACTTTTTTATATAATTTGCCAAAATATTTTCTGAAAGATTGTACCATTTATATAACTATACACTTTTTCAGCAGTGCAAAATGTAAATTGTTGAGGGGTGTGGACATATTTTATTCCTTTCTTGTGCATAAATTCACCCTAGATCTCAGAGCAAGCTGGCTAGGAAATGAGCTCTAAGATAAATTAGGCCTGTTAGTTGTTGCATCCCCAGCCTTTTTGGTTTGTGGGTCCCTGTGGTGTGTTTCCTGACCCTCCTAATTTACAGCAAAGTGTTCCATACCCTGGCTTCCAGGCTTTGCCATATTTCTGGAGAGGTAGCACGGGGACAAAACTCCACGGGATAAGGCAGAATATAGGAACTGGGTTTGGGCTTGGGTTTGTCCTGAGACTTTTGGCAAATTATTTTTCACGGCTAAACCTTACTTCCTCATCAGTAAAACACGATTCCAAAGACTATCCCACGGATTTATTGAGTGGGTCAGATAAAGGAGCATATGTCTACGTGCCGTTGTAACCTGGCATGTGCTTCATGCATGTTAGTTCTCCTTTTCTTTCTTTAATTCCAGGTGCCACTGACTTCCAGAGCACGAAGTAGTTCTGAGAGTTCAGTCGAGGAGCATGAGGAGGCGTCCTCTGATGAGGCAGATAAAAAATCTCCACAAAATAGTGAACAGAGGGAAAAGCTAGGAGCCGTGACGGAGAATACAAAGGTGGAGGAACTTGTTTTTCCCTTTCCCTCCCTGCCCACCCCTTCCCAAATGGTGGCGCAGAGATGGGAATCTGGCCTTTAGTTGTGTCCCCGCCCCATCTCACCCCTCTCTCGTGGGGGTGGGATAATCTCAGGTTCGGTGGGGAGAAGCAAACATACAGGCAATGCAAAGTCCCCTTCCCCTTCCAGAGCTCCGGATTTGGCTGGTTGAGCTGGTTCAGGTCGAAGCCCGCCAACAACGCGTCCCCCACCGGAGAAGACGACTCATCGGACAGCCCCGACTCCGAGGTGCCCGCCGGGGGCGCTGGGAGCCGGCCTCTGTTTCCCAGGGCTGCCTTAGCAAAGCACACAAACTAGGTGGCTTTAAACAACAGACATGGATTTTCTGGCAGTTCCCGAGGCCGGAAGTCCAAATCAAGGTGTCGTCAGGGCCCGCTGGCTCTTGAGCCTTGGGGAGGAGCCTTCTCCCTGGCTTCTGGCGTTTGCCGGACAGCCGGGGCTTTCCTGGCTTACAGATGTAGAACTTCAATTCCTGCCTCTGTCCTGACCTGGCCTGCCCCGCAGGTCTGTCTGTCTCCTCTCCCCTCCTTCTATGGGCACCAGTCCTACTGGATTTAGGACCCACCCTGCTCCAGCGTGACCTCACTTTTACTTAGTGCCATCTGCAATGATCCAGTTTTCAAAGAAGGTCATGTTCCCAGGTCCTGGGCCTGAAGGCTGCCAGTTCAGCCACAACAGGGCCTTGCCAAGGACGTTTCCTCAGCTCCTCAGAGGGCCTCGGCCTGGCCTCTGGCTCTACCCCAGTGTGAATGAAAACAGGTTTTGCAATGGAAGATTGTGGGAAATAAACAGGTCCGGCAAGGCAAAGGCAGATTATGAAAGGTCTTAAAAGCTGCAGTGGAGAAATTTAACTTTAGAGAGCCAGCAGTAGGGAGCTAATGTGGATTTCTGAGCAGAGGAGAGGCACGAGGAAGGAGGTGCTTGAGGGAGCGTACCCCAGGACTGGTTGCTGGGGGAGCCACAGTTGTGGGTACTGTAGGGACACATGCAGGCTGGCATGAGTTCTTTTGCCACCAACCCTGCCTTTCTTTCTCCAGGAAGCATTCTAAATTCAACTGTCCCTTTTGCAGGAGACCCTCTGCACATCTTCCCTGCAGACCAGCCCGGGCTCCTCACTGACCCCTCCCCCTGAGTCCCAGCCTCTGCCTGGTGGCAGCCCCTTCTCCAGGCACACAGGTACCACCAACCTCATGTCCCCTGGGCTGCCTGTGGTCTTCTCAGCTCTCCAGGGGGGTGTCCTCTGGGGATGGGGACTTATGCAAACTGAGCAAAGAAAACGCTGTGACTTATTGCTTTTTTAGGTGGGGGCCATGCTCAAGGATCCGTGTCTGGTGCAGGAAAAGCCAAGGGTGTTGGGATCGAAGGCTCGCCAGGGCTGGAGGTGAGCAGCCCTTGGGCTCGCGCCTGGAACCCCACAGATGTCTGCCATGTGTGAGGACTGGAGATTCAGGGAGAGCTGGAGGTGCCACCCCATGAGGAAATGACTGGTGGGAAATACAGGGAAAGCTTCCTCAGGTGAAGTCTGGAGAATTGCCTGTTTTCCTTCCCAGTAGAAGTCAAAATTCACCAGTGTCCTAGGTGTAGTAAATTCCTGATGGATTGCCCATGCTGGTATGGATTTTATCCCAATTGCTATGAAAACCTTTTTGTTTCTCACAGCCTAGTTGGAGCAATCTTGTGATATTGTAGGCCTTTCAAAGACTATGTTACTTTTTATGATGATGTCGATATAGTTTATTGTGGGTTTTTTCTTCTATCTTGCTCCAGGAGCCATGGCACTTGAGCCTCTGCTTTGCCACCCCAGACCCTGGATGGGCTGTGCTCATTTAAACCATATTTATTTGCTTGAGGTTCCCTAAGTCCTATCAAGAAACTCTTCCTGTCTGCTTCTCTTGACCAAAGTTGATGCAGAAAAGCCCTTGACATTCTAGAATCTGGCAAGCGGTGACTGATAAGAATTAAACATTTTTTTTTTGCATCATAGGGTGTTTCCTCTGAGCTCTACTCCAACCCTGGGGTTCTGCTTCCTCCACTCCCCTTGAAAGGGGCTGTTCCTCTCTACAACCCTTCTCAGGTCCCTCAGGTAAGGAAGCTCTGAGGAGGATGGGTTAGGAGCACAGGTTTTGGATTAAGGAGAGCTGGATTTATAATTCCTGGCTATGTGAGCTCTTGAGAAATTACGTAACCTCTCTGAGTTTCAGTTTCTTCATCTGTGCTATGGGGCTTAGTAGTAGCTACCTCACAGAGTAGGCAAATGGGATAAAGTATGCAAGGGACCTGGCATACAGTAAATGATCAATAAACATAGCCATCAACAGTATTGCTCTTGGCCTTTAGGAGGCGTTGAGGTTTTGGGAGACCATTGGTATTGGCCTCAGTGGTGTGGGCTTGTCACTCTTCCCGCCTGGGGTGAGAGTGGCATTGTGAACTTGGAGAGAAGCTAAGCTCCCTTCTCAGTGACCTGGGGTAGACTCCGCTCTTTTTTTTTTTTTTTAAGATTTATTTATTTATTTATTTCCCGCCCTCCCCTGGTTGTCTGTTTTCTGTGTCCACTTGCTGCGTCTTGTTTCTTGTCTGCTTCTGTTGTCGTCAGCGGTACGGGAAGTGTGGGCGGCGCCATTCCTGGGCAGGCTGCACTTTCTTTCGCGCTGGGCGGCTCTCCTTACGGGGTGCACTCCTTGCGTGTGGGGCTCCCCTATGTGGGGGACACCCCTGCGTGGCGGGGCACTCCTTGCGCGCATCAGCACTGTGCATGGGCCAGCTCCACACAGGTCAAGGAGGCCCGGGGTTTGAACCGCGGACCTCCCATGTGGCAGATGGACGCCCCAACCACTGGGCCAAGTCCGTTTCCCCAGACTCCGCTCTTAATAAACCATTCGTCCTCCCTCTTGATAAATTTCTTTTCACCATATTTAAGGATGAAGGTGGATAGTTAGAACAGGACCATTAGAAGTCAGTTGCTTCCAATGTCGAGATGAAGTATTCTAGACAGCTCAGTCCCTCCAGGCATTCTAGGAGCTCTAACCTAGGGTAATATTTTTTCCTTCTTTTCCAGCTCTCCATGACTACTAGCCTGAATCGGCCAAATCGCTTGGCTCAGCGCCGCTATCCAGCCCAGCCGCGATGAGAATAGCTACCCGTCCCAGGCTGGTCTCCTGGGAGTGTGACTGTGTGTTGCTCCTATTTTCTTAATCTCCCAACCTCTCTGCCATTTTCTCTGCCTCAAAACATTTGTGCTAGTCTGGTGCCTCCCTGAGCACTTAGAAGGCAAGGAGACAGGGTCTTCCTAGATACAGCTCAGTCCAGTCTCTTAAGATTAGCATCAGAACAATGGAAATTATTTTGTCAAATAGAAAAGCTGGGTATGCTAGCAGACTGGAAGTGAGCAGAATGGCATGGCAGCAGCACTTAGGGTAGTGGTTTGACATTGTCAGGAAAGTTAGAGCCCTAGGATTGCCACTGGTCAAATCAAGGAGCTACCACTGAGCTCTGTAGCAGGAAATCACTGGGGTGGGGTAGGCTCAGAGCAATAGGCTAGACCAACTTTGGCTCCTGCCCCAGTCTCAGTTATAGACCCATATGTGGTTCTAGTTAGCAAAGTTTTTAACTGAAACTTGATTATTGCTTCCCTTCATAATTCTCTCTTCAGTGACATTTCAGCAATTTCTCTCTCCATCCAAGTTTTGTGCACATTTTCTATGTGGTGTAGATTAATTATATTTCTCTCACTTTCTTAGCTGGTCCTATTTTTTCACTTTCTGGCATCTGGCTATCAAGTTAGATTGCTGTAGGCATCATATTGTCATGGTAACTACTGAAACTAATGATGCAGATGGATGGAACATCAGTATAATAACTGATGGAAAATGTTTCCTAAAAATTCATCCCTTCCATCAGAGGGGAGAAATGAGTGCCTAATATTAATACCTCCTTTCCTACCTCAGGCCTCTGCAAATTGATGTTTGGAGGGTCACGGGAGCAGAAGGAGGAGGGGGACATCTTGGAAATTTCCATTTCTCCTTTCAAACCCAAAATAGGAATGACTCTTGCTGTTTGTCAGATTTGCTGAAAATTGCTCCTCACAAAGAACATTTTTTGTATGTGTAATTGTACATACAGGTTTTGTACTTTAATGTACTATGGTTCTGACGTTGATAGCGATTAAACCCAGATAATTTTATAGCAAATGCTTGTCTCTGGCTGATTTTTGCAGAGACAGAAAGTGCATTTAGTGGTCTCTTCTCTCAAATCTTTCTAATAATGGTTTCATTGTGTGATCAGGTGTGAAGAGCTGGAAAATGCCCTTTATTAATGACAAGTTCAGGAATCAAGCCTCTTCATTTCCAAGACAACTCTGATGTTATTATTTATTTCAACTTTAAAAAATATGGACAAAATTGCCTCTGACACAAATTAGTCTCTTCATTAAATATTTCATATTCTGTTCCCTTGAAAGTTTATTCACTTCTCAGATTAAATTTTGAAATGCATGCAAAGGGTTTTAGCACGTAGAAGGCCTCAGTGAATGCTGTCCCCTTTTTCGCTTTAGAAGCTGCTGCCCCTCCAGGTTGGTATGCTGACACCCAGTGGCAGGACTATGGCAGCAAAATGTGAGTTTCACAGGAGCCAAATGGCCTAGATCCTTTGGCAAGGTTACTGTGATGGTTTGAAGCTGTATGGACCCCAGAAAGTGCCCCGTATGTTCCTAAAGTTAATCTATTCCTGTGGGATCCGTTCTAAGGAGGCTCTTTTGGTGAGTAGGATCCTAACTTAAGATGTGACCTACCTCATTCAGGATGGGTCTTAATCCTCTTACTGGAATCCTTTATAAGAGAACGAAATTCAGACAAAGAAAAAGAAAGCCATGGAAGAAGAGGCTGAAAGCAACAAAACTTGGAAGAGAAACCAGCAGACCCTGCCATATGCTTTGCCATGTGACAGAGGAGTCCAGGTTCACTGGCAGCAGGTCTTCAGAGAGAAAGCAAGCAGAGACTGATAATGCCTTGATTTGGACATTTTTCTTAGCCTTGAAACTGTAAACTTGTAAACTAATAATTTTCTATCGTTACAAGCCAACCCACTTTATGGTATCTTCTTGAGCAAACTAGAACATTTCCTATCCTTCCTATGCTTCAGTTTCCTCATCTATACAATAAGGATAATAATAACACTACCTACCTTATAAGGACATCACAAGAATTAAATGAATCAAACTCTTAGAAAAATTCCTGGTAGATGATAAACATGATATGTTTTTCTTTTTTTTATCCACGCCGCCCCCCCCATGGCTTTTTGCTTGCTGTTTGCTCTCCATGTCCATTCTCTGTGCATTCTTCTGTGTCTGTATTTATTTACTTATTTATTTCTCCCCCCCTGCCATGGCTTGCTTGTTGTCTAGTCTCTGTGTCCATTCGCTGTGTGCTTTTCTGTGTTTTTTTGCTTGTCTCCCTTTTTTGTTGCGTCATCTTGCTGAGTTGGCTCTCCGGGGTGCTTGCGGGCCGGCGGCACTTTGCAGCGCCCAGGCCGGCGCCTCACCACAACATGCAGGTGAGCCTGCCTTCACAAGGAGGCCCTGGGAAGCGAACCCAGGGCCTCCCATATGGTAGACGGGAGCCCAGCTGAATGAGCCATAGCCTCTTCCCCATGATATGTTTTTTAAAAAAATTTACTTAATTATTTAACTGTGGATTTTCATTCTTGATATAGATATATAACGGGAAAAAAATACATGCTTGTGTGTCCTTGTTGCCAAGCCAGTTTCTCTTCCTCCATCCTGCATGGATGCTAGGCCATGGGCCTTAGTGCTCCTGGGAAGAATTACATAGGGAAGTCCTCCCTGAAACAAAGCAGCACATAGAAGAGGGACCTGGGGGGCCAAACAGGAAGACAAAGAAGTCAGATGCCTCTGTGCTCACCCGGCGCCTGTGTGGATTACCCATGGAAAACCAGTGGGCTCTACAGTAGGCAACACAGCATGCCCTGAGCTTATTTACTTCCCAGGCAAAGGAATACACACCCAAGAATAAGTTTTCTGAAGGGGAAAAGTCAGGGGGTTTTAGACAGTAGTAAGGGAGGATTTCATGGTGGTCACGCCAATTCATGAATGAAAGCTTGTCCATTAACCTGTATATGGTTGGGTAGAACAAGTCCCATTGTTCATTGGTCAGGGAAGAGTCTTTGGTCAGGTCCAGTAAGGGTCCCATGGGCTGGGGTCGCTCAGAGTTCTTAACTCTATCAGCTTTGGCTGAATGATGGTGGTGGAGATTGCTCAAGGTTCCTGGGCATTTAACAGTTTCAGGTGGTTAAAACCAGTTGTGGTAAGGCAGAACAAATACAGCTGCCAGAGGAAAAGATCCCATTTCCAGGGTGGAATTGTGGGGAAGTAGAGCAGTTCTGATAGAAGAAGCATAGCTAGGAGTGGGGGACGATGGCGGACTGACAGTGTTGGGCCCCGGGGGAGAGGCTGGGAGCGGCTGCAAGCCTGGAGGAGAAGCTGACGTTGGGCTCGGCAACTTGTCCCACATGGCTCGGGAGCCATAGCGGCTCTCCTGGGCGGCTGTCCTGAGCCATGAGCTGATCTGTGACCTAAGACAGAGCCCCTGGCTCCCTGAAGTCTGGTCCAACGTGGACTCCATCACGGGGCGATTGCCCAGGGTCCCAGAAGGCCAGAAGAGACCAGTCATTCCCTGGTAGATGCCAGGTCAGGGCTGGGCCAGACCAGTTGCCTGCAAGGAACAAGATACACCATAGAGCTCACAGGCCCTCTTTCCCACTGCTATGAGCCTTTTTGGTGAGGAGGAATGAACAGTACTCAGTCTATCTCAAAGAAAAAGGAATTACCAGAGGACACTACTTAAAAGAGAAAGTCTGAAATATTATTAATTGGCAAGTTTGTTTTTTGCCCCTGCTCCTCAGTGGGATGGAGAGCTTGGAACATAGCTCAGTTATAAGAAATAAAGAAGATACATTTTCTTGAAAAACTGAATAGTAGTGTGCAAATTTGTGATCCTGCTATATGCATGTCATTTAAAATTTATATAAAGACATTTAAACTTAATATTCAGTAATTTGAATGGGAACATAACTTTATCACATATCACCACTGCAGCCTTCTATCTAATCTCCTAAAATGGCTATAAAAAAGTCAGTGAGCCATTGTTCCTCAGTCACCTCCCAGTACTGCCCTTTCAGTCCTAACTCAAGCTTCAGGTTGCTCAGGTTCAAAGCCTCTGCTAACTATGTTTTGACCTAGAAATCTTCTTTCCCTTTGGTCTCTTCCTCTGAGCAACCAAGAAAAGGATGCTGCATCCACTTCTGCACCAAAATCAGAATATTTTTCTACCTACATTCTTATGCGTGAAATGAGTTATAGGTGTGTGATTTGGATCTCTCCACTCATAGGAGTTTCTCTGGCATCCCCACCCCTACCCCGAGAATGGAGTGGAATCCTTTCCCCCCTCTTCTGGTTGTGATCTTCAGCTGGGAATTGCAAATAGCATGATCTGTACACAGTAGGATGTTAGGTACTTAGTTGAGGTTGCCCCTAAACATGGCCTCAAATGAAGGGCTCCTCTTTTGAAGTGCTCATACCTGCACACCCTTCATTCAGGTACTTCAGAAATGGCCTTTTAATGAGATTTAAAGTTACCTGAGTGTGCAATAACAGCATATTAAATGTTTTCATTATAATCTCACTCTGTCGAGGTCGAGGAATTGTGCTTTCTGTATTTGCTTTTTGTATATTTATATCTTTAGGTAATAATACTTCTTTGGAACGAAGTCCATAGCAGTGTAACTCAAACTCCACTGGTCTGTGCAAACTGTGTGTTTTTTCCATGTGAGACGCTTTCCTGTCCTGGCCCTTACCCATTGTAGAGAAAGCCAGTTAGCCATTTGTTTGCTTGTTTGTTTGTTTTTAAAGAATCTCAAGGGAAGGCGATTCCTTGGCATCCTTGGATGTTTAGGCCTAGAATTTCACATTCTCAAACATTAGGAGGTTATTCCTGATACTTTATACCTGTTATCACTCATGTGGCTCTCTCAGACTCTTAGCTGGTCCTCTGGTGGAAAACAGCTGTTCACAACCACCTGTCCCTGGAACTCTCACACTCTGGAAGGCCATTACAACATGGGTTTTCTTTGTGTAGACTTGGGTAATAACCAGCTAAATGTGTGGAGTCTATTAGCACCTACCATGGCCAGATTTTCTAAGTTTCAATAACATTAATAATAATAAAATTTGTTGATTGCTTACTTTGTGTCAGGCATTATAATAGACATTCTAATGAAGTATATAGTATTATATTTTAACATATTATCAATGGGGAATCTTTATACTCAAGAGAGACGTTAACTTTCCCAAGGTTACACAGCTAGGAAGGGTCACGCTGGAATTAGAATCCAGGTGATTTCAAAATGTGGGCTTGTAGCCACATTGCCCTTGGGCATATGTACGCACCTTCATTTATTCATCACATAGTAGTCGAATGATGTGTCAGGTATTGGATTGGTTTCCAAACAAAAATGGCTTTGACACTTAAAATACAGTCTACAGGGGGAGTCAGACTTGTAAACATAGATGTTACCATGTGATGTGAGAACTCAACCTAAAGCTATGCAAAGAGAACTTTGTATCTTGATAGCTCTTATAACATAGGGATTTCATATATTTATTTTCATATTAATATATGAATATTCATATATATTTCATGTTTTTGGAAAATATTTAATATGTTCAAGCTGTACCACCTCTTATAGGTTAAGGCCAAAGTTAAGTTCACTGTTAGCTGTTTAGAATAATTAACATTCTGTTTTGGCATATCTGTTGGCCAAAGTTTAAAGAGAGATTGCTATATGGAGGATGCCCATGAGGTCTGAAGGAACAAGAGGAATAGAATACCCTGCTCACAAATCCGTCTTTCTTATCCATGGAGAAATGGCATCTGAAAGGAGGTTAATCTGATTTAGACTTGCCAAACAGCCATAAGAGAATCCCTCCTTGCTTCTTTCTGGCCTTTACAGGACTCTAAGCCAGGAAAAGACCATGAATATTGCAGGCAAAATCATCAGAAGGGAAGAACCAATGTGGGGAGCGTGTGTGACATTTTCTGTGCACACATAGGTGGGTGCATCTCATAAGGATCCTTTCAGAATGGGATGTGTCTCCTTTCTCCAAAGCTCTACTCCCAGCCTCTTTATTTATTTATTTAAAGATTTATTTTTTATTTATTTCTCTCCCCTTTCCCCCTACCTCCCAGTTGTCTGCTCTCTGTGTCCATGTGCTGTGTGTTCTTCTGTGACCACTTCTATCCTTATCAGCAGCACCGGGAATCTGTGTTTCTTTTTGTTGCATCATCTTGTTGTTGTGTCAGCTCTCTGTGTGTGCAGCGCCATTCTTGGGCAGGCTGCACTTTCTTTCACGGTGGGTGGTTCTCCTTACAGGGCACACTCCTTGCGCGTGGGGCTCACCTACATGGGGGACACTCCTGCGTGGCAGGGTACTCCTTGCATGTGTCAGCACTGCTCATGGGCCAGCTCCACATGGGTCAGGGGGGCCTGGGGTTTGAACCGTGGACCTCCCATGTGGTAGGCGGATGCCCTATCCATTTGGCCAAGTCCACTTCCCGACTCCCAGTCTCTTTATTTCCCCTTCTTTAAAATTACTCTTGACTCCTAAGAGAGGATTAGCCAAAGAGCCTCTCCATTAAGCATCTTCCAAGTTACTACTATTATGAAGACTTTCATGGATTCCCACTTACCAGAATAGGATGTAACAGGTCCTGGGTTGGCAAATCCTAACGTGGCAGGAAAATTTTAGCTGTTTTTATGTTCTCCCAGACTGGGTTCTTTCATATCGAAGAACTTGAGTTTTAAAATTTGTTTCTGAATTTTAAGAGTCCATTTTGGAATACAAAACATGATCACTGTTTTTTTTTTTCATTGGTTTTGTGTTCTAAACTCATGCTTTGGGATCACAAGGAGACCTCACTGCCCTGAGTAGGACTAATTTGAGTTTTGGGCTTCAAGATTTCATTCCCACTTCTTTCAGTAGTTGGATGAAAGTCTTGTCATGAATTAAAACCAAACTGCCTATAATTATGGCTACTTTCTGTAATTTTTCTGCTTCTCTTTGCAGGTAACAACAAAAAACCAACATCCAAGTACACAACTGCCATTAGTAGTACCGATAATTCACATCAGTTATTTTGAGTTGGTATCCAGCCACAAAGTTTGCTTTGTGCAACAGATATATTACTAAAAAGTTGCAGATACATTGAAATTTGCTAAATCAAATCAGATTTTAAATGCACTGGAGTAGCTTGCAATTTAAAGGTAATTGAGGTTAAAACTTTAGACTGATTTTCAAAGAAAACAATTTCCAATTTGTTATTTTAGAGGCAGGCTTTGTAGTCTTGGGGAAGATGTAGTAAGAATGAGAAGACTTTGAGTTCTAGGCTCACATCTCCCACTAGCTAAATTGGTAACTTTAAGTAAGATAATTGACTCTTTCAGTGCCCCAGACTTCTCAGCTATGAAAACTTGGGATTCATTCAGTCAACGAAGTTTACTTAGGACCTTCTATGAGATAAATAGATGAGAGCAAAGTACTTGCTCTCAAAAAGCTCACAGGCAAGTTGGGAGACTAATACATGGCCACATACAGCCCAGGGTAGTTACTGGTTTGGGGGCTATGGGCAGATCATGGCAGTACCTGACTGTGCTACCAAGGAAGAAGTTTATTGGGGAAGGTTCTGTAGGAGGTAACTTTATAGATGTTAAAAACACGGCCCAGAAAGGCTAATCAATTTCCCTAAATTTCCTTAATTAAGTTCTACTGATTTGTATGCTGATGATATTTTCCTCTGAAGATGAGAATATCATTTAAAATGTAAAGCTTTTTATTCTGACATTAAGGGTGAGTTCATAGTAATAAAAACACCAATAATAATAGCTGTGATTTTGTACCAGGCATTGTTTTAAGAGTTTATATGTGTTTATTTTTTAAATTTTCTTATTATCCCAATAAAGTAGGTATTTTGAAGAAATTGAGGCCTGGTGTTTAAGTAACTTTCCCAGTTTTATAAAGCCAATGATGGAAGTATATGTGCTAGGTGTTTGCTATATGTTGTCTTCTTTAATCTTTAAAACAACTAGAAAAGGCAGTTTTATTAGTCTGACTTTACAGATGAGGAAATGAAGGCAAAGAGCTTAACTTCTCCCAAATCACATGTCTAATGAGTGGAGGAATTAGGATTTGAACCTATGCAGTTTGGCGTCAGAGCCCACATCCTTACTTCCATGTTCACTAAGTTTATAGTAGGTGTACCTGACCAGAAGCCCAAGCAGGGTCCCTGAACTGTCTCAGCTAGAGTGATTCTCTATGCTCTGTTTCTCATCTATGACTGAGGGATATTATTTATTACTGCAAGTGTTTATGTATATGTCTATTTTTCCTGTTAGACTTGTGATTTCTGAGGGACAGGGACGATGTAATTCATTCATCTTCATGTTTTCAGCATCTAGTGCCTGTACTTAATAAGAGCGCAATATTCAAAATAGAACTGAATGAATGAATTTCCCATCATGTGAACATCATGACTGCCAACAAGAGAATGTCCGGAGATTATTTCTGGCTTAGAGGTAGCCATGCAGGATCTTCTTGCTGTTAGAATTTGATCCATCTCGGCATCTTTAGAAGCCAATACAATTCTTGGTATATGTAAGTGCTAAAAAATATCTATATATGACTGGATGGATTAGTAAGGGAGGCAAGGGGTACAAGCGACAGCGTCATTGTAGCTTCTGAGAAACTGCCCTTGAGAGAAATGATAGAAAGGAAGAGGTAGACCAGCGCTCCCTACAGAGATCCCCAGGCCCTCAGCTCTCTTAGCAGCTGATGGAAGGTGGTGTCCTGTTTGAGGTCAAGGCAAGTGACGTCCTGCATTTACAACTCCTCATTTGACCCTCAGGGGCACCTATTTCTGGCAGAAGCATTTCTTGGTTTTAAAAGGTATTTCACCCCTTTACAATCTGTGTAATTGCTATTGGAATGCTTTGGCCCGGTAGTATCTTAATTAGGTCAGATTTGTTATACCAAGGCTTTAACTTAATGCTGTATTTGCAATTCTAAGGCTCCTTACTCTCTGGCACTGCCAGGAAATATTCTTATTTGCTAGACGTGGGCATACCCTGACCCAGAGCAGGTTTGTGCACTCTTCTTGGGAGTGGGGAAAGGGTGTCTGGGAGCTAGTCAACAGTCACACATGTGAACCAGGAGGATCATCCAAGCCCGTCTAGGAAGAAAATCCTGTCTCTAAGCTGCCCTGCTCCAAGTATTGCTTGGATAATTGCAGGATCCCAGGCTCTTCATAGTTAGTTAAATTATATAGTTTTGCTCTCCGTGAGTTTAAAAAAAAAAACCCTTTTTATTATCTGCCTTTTAACAAGCAGAACACGCCTAGAGTTACACCCATCCTCTTCCCCACCATGCCACCCCAATAATGAGAAGTAAGCCATCTGCCAAGAAAACAAACATAATATAAAAATTACACAAATACATAATCCCCAACCCAGAAGGGAGGGAGCAGCTGCCACCTGGTACCAAACAGAAAACAGTTTAATATTTATCCAGAAGAGAATGTCCCCCAAAGGCTGTAATTCCTTTGTGGGGTGGGAGAGGCAGTGAGGTCAGCCCTGTCTAAATAGGGGAATGGCAGAAATCAGTTCAGCGAGTGCAGTTTTGGTGTCCCTCGTCACAGAGTGCACCCAAGGAGACATCAGTCTGTCACTGGGCAGGGGAGAGGTGGGGGGAGAAAGGAGGTAATTGGATTTGAGCTTCCCCGGGGATCTTTCCTCCAGTTGGAAGTGTAGCTAGAAAAATATGGAAAAGAGCCCTTCCTAAAGCAGGGTAAATTGGGGCTCTTGCCCGGGCCTTGGGCAGCTGTGCCCAGGAGATTTGAAACCCTGCCCTGGATATAACATTTCAGACAAGCCTCTTTTCTAACTCTTCATCTGGTCCTGGATTGGAATGAAATTTTACTTCCCTTGCTTGAGAAATGCACTTTATGCTGCCTTGATCACCTCAGGACTTGCACTGATTTATATATAACTCCTATCTAATTTCTTAATCAAATGCTTTCTGAGTGAGTAGATATTCAGTTATTAGAAACAGCGCAATGCACGAGAGCTAGTCAATCTTCCATTTTATTGATAAATTGGAATGTTAAAACAACTATGGCAGTCGACATAGCAGTTCTTTCTAAGAAAGCAGCAGTTTACAGAGCTGTGTAAATCAGAAGTGTCCTTAAACTGTGGTTGGGGAGACATGATATGGCAAAATGTCTACCAATAAAGTGGAGCATTACAGCAAATTACCCAGTTTATACATGCAGGCAAAGCCTTGTTTCTCATGCCATGTTTGAGAGCCAATAAAGCTTGCAAATGTGATGGGAGCCACCATTTCTGCCTCTGTGCAGCTGTTTATCAGCAGCTTTTTAACACATTTTCACATATTAATGAGGTGGCATAGCAGTTCCAGAATTAGAACAGTGGGATGTATCATTGTCTGCCTTATCTGAAGATATGCCTGCTGTCAGCATTGCTATCAGGATGCGTACATGGAAGAGGAGAATTTTGGTGGGTGCAGCACGTGCACACCACCCCTCCTTTCCTATGCCCCCAACCCCCTCACCTTCTGCCCAAACTTGGCAGCCCGGTCACTGCTGTTTGCAGATCTTCCTGCACTTTACAACGTTGTCTCCTTGTTTCATGAGTTGTGGGTCAGTAGGGCTTGAGAATTCTTTGTTTTCCCATCAACCCAATATTTAGTAAGTATTCCATAAATGCTGAATGAATGGATGAATGAGTGAATGGTCAGGAGATGGATGAAAGTGTTTGTTTCCTCAGAGACTGCCCTTCTCAGGCATAGTCTACCAGTCACTGCCACTTCAGGAACAAAATAGATTTGTGGCCTAGCTTTTTTTGAATTTGCCTACAAATGGTAAAATAGCAAATGGAATCTCATTCCTAAGAGCTGTCACAGACCTTAAGAAGCATTTAACCCAGTGATTTCCAAACACAGGTCTGCAGTTGGTGCCAAACATTGCAAAGCTTTCACCAGTCTGCAGGGAGATGAGGAAAATAAGGACAGTGTAATGGGTTATTTGCAGGGCTTACCAAGTTTCCTGTTTCAATTCTGAGATTAGGCCCTTCTACTTCATTTGGAATGAAAACGCCCTTTCTTTTATAAAATGCTGGAAATAATAAATGATGAATTTTTTATTTACATGCCTTTACTTGATCCCTGAGTCCCCCACCTTTTTTCAGGGGGAATATTTATCAGAGAAAGGAGATGTGGTCTTGGAGGTGTGTCTAAGCAGAGTCTCCCTGCCCCTCCCCCCCATTTCATACCAACTATAACCCCCAAAGTCTGGAATGACTGATTTAACTCATCTCTCTCCTTTTGAAAAGAATTCGCTGAAACCACCTGTTGACCTTAAGTGAGTCACTTGGCTGCGAAAAGAATTAGGTCATTTCAGTAATTGATGAGATGCTTCAAGTTCTTCAAGTACTTTTCTGCCTTGTCTTTTCAGAGCAGGATCCAGCTGGGTCACATCCTTGTAGTAAGGCCATGACTAAGCTATAGGCTTGTTCTTAAGTCCTGTCACAGGGTCAGTCTCAATAACAGGAGAGCACAGAGGCCCAGTTCCTAATGTCTGATGTGTTCTCTTCTGCTGCTGCTCAAGTGGCTGTTTTGTCTTTAGACAGAACTTATATGTGCCCTGACTATGTAATATAAGTGCTTCTCTGAACTCTGATAATTCTAGTTAGCTTGAAGGTGAAAAATAGAGACTCTGCTTAGATACAGTTAGTCATGTCTCTTTTCTCAGAGTTCCCACAGCTCTTGTTATCCCCGTCACACAACATAGCCCTTGTTTAAACATTGACTTCTGTTTTCTGTTTCATATTCGCAAGCCTTATCTCCTGTAAAGAATGGAAACACTCCACATGACTCCTGTTATTAATTGATAAGCTTTTTTTTTTTTGGTAAACTCAATATTTTCTATGGACCATTGGCCACTACTGGTTCCCTCATATATCGGAAAGATTGGAGATTCAGCTGACGTGGTTTCCAGCCCCAGCTCCATGACTGATGGACCACAAGATTATGAGCTAGTGCTGAGTGGCTCCACCTGGATCCCCGCTGCTAAGAGAGAATAACGGTACTGACCTGCCTCATGGAGAGAGTTGTATGCATTAATTGCTTAATGATGCAAATGCTCTTTGAGAATATACACAATGAAGGTTATCATTATGGTTAATACTAGTCTCAGGCTTTATAATTTTTTTCCCTGAAGAGGACAGGCAGGAAGATTATTTAAAGAAAGAGTGACTAGAAGGCTATGGTTTGTTCTTAATTCATGACTGACTTTGATCAGAATGGCATAAGCAGTGGGAATGCGGCCTTGAAGTCCTGGAGGTAATTATTTCTACTTCAGGGCATGAAGTCTTCTCTTTTTCCCCTTCCCATTAGGGTAAAAAAGAAAGAAAAAGCTATGGAAGCAACTGCTCTTTAAAAGTAAGGTGATTTCTGTATGTCATATCTGGAAATAGCGTTTCCTAAGGCTACTTCTATGAATGAGGCCACACTGAGTTGAAGAGGACCTACCCAGGACTGGCCTCAGCCTTGAACCCTTGCCCTGGGTGGAGCCAGCAGCAGGAGGGGCTGCAGTGGTTGTTTTAAAAAACCCATTAGACTCTTAGAATTTTAAGATGAAAAGAATTCCCGGAGATCCAATAATCCTTGTCTACTGCCCTTTCCGCTTGTGACAGGCATCGTTGGTTCTCCAGCTGTTATCAGTTTCCTATGACGGCTGTAACAGGTTACCACAAATGTTGTGACTTTAAAATAACACAAATTTATTCCCTGTGAGAGGTCTGAAATGAGTCTTCCAGCACTCAAATCAAGGTGCCAACAGGACCATTTCCTTCTGGAGGATCCAGGGGAGAATCCATTCTTGGACTCTTCTGTCTTCTGGTGGCTGCTGGCATTCCTTGGCTTGTGGCTGCATTGCTCAAGTCTCTGCATTGGGTGGCCTTCTCCTCCTTGTCAAATGTCCCCCTGTCTCCCTTTGAGGAGCACTCTTTTGATCACATTAGACCCACCTGGATAATCCAGGATAATCTCCCCACCCCAAGATCCTTAACTTAATTATGTTTGTCAAAAGTCCTTTTTGCCATGTAAGGGAATAGTCACAGGTTTCAGGGATCAGGGCCTGGATATATTTTGGGGGCTATATTTAATCTACCACACCTGCCAACAGTCCTCCTGTATTTTCCTCCTATCAGAACCCTGATTTCATTTAGGCATCCCAGGATCTTGGTTCCAGGGGAGAGTGGTCCCTCCAAGGTCCTGGGGGGCGGGGGAGGGGGTCTTGATGAAGCCTAGGCAGGCACAGCTATCCCCTCTCCTTTCCCGGTTAGGAATGGGCAGGTGGTTCAACTCTGGACAGGTGTACAGAAGGAGAAGTCTGCTCTGGGATTTCTGCAAAATTATCTTTCACTCTAAAAATGTTACCTGTGAAAGGGAGGCTCTTTCCGTTTTCTTAAATGGACTCTGATAATGGCAGTTGAGGATGTAATGCTTGCAGCTGCCACAGCCATCTTGTGACCAATAGGGGCCAGATCTGAGGACAAAAATCAACATGCTGAGGCTGTCTGAGTGGAAAGATGGAAAGAACCTAGATCTTTGATGTCATCTTTGAGCTGCTGAATTACTCCTCCTTGGAAACTTCCTCTCTCCAGACTGCTTGTTATTGAGAGAAGGAACTCCATTAAAAAGTTTTAGTCACTTTGAGTTGGGTCCTCTGTGACTTGATGCTATGGACACTTTCTAGATACCTACTAGATTATGCTTCTGATAATATGCATGTGGATCATTATAAAAACATTATATGTGGTTTTTGGTGATCTCCCTGATTCTAGACATTCACTTTCTTGATCCAGTCATGACAACAAAAACACAGGGTGTCATTCTTCTGCCTATTCATTCATATTATTTACTGAATACTTACTGTATGCCAGCTTCTTCTCTAGTAACTGAAATACATCTGTGAGTAAAACAGGGTCTTTGCTCTCATAGAGCTTATATTCTAGTGGAAGGAGATTGATGATAAGTAAATAACGTATAATACATTAGTGATAAGTGTTACAAAGAAAATAAAGCAAAGTAATGGGAAGAGCGTAACTATTAAAGAAGTTGCTCTTTTATGTGGAGAGGTCAGGAAATGACCTCTTTGACAAGGAGGCAATTGAGTTGAGACCTGATTGCAGTGACAGTGTGAGCCATGCAGGTATATGGAGCTAGTGTAGAGGGTCTGAGATGGAAGCAAGCTTGGTATGTGAATAACATCAAAGAGACCAGCATGCTGGGGACAGTGAAGGAGTAAGTGAATGGAAGGAGAAGAGGTCAGAGCAAGGGCAGGGTAGGGCAGGTAGAAATTAGAGGCCAAGGTAAGGACTTTGGCTTTACTCCAAGTAAGATGGGAAGCTACAGAAAGGTTTTGAGCAGAGGAGTGACTGACATGACTGACCTACATTTTACAGGGATCCCTGTCGTTGCTTGGTAACTAGCCTCGACTGAGGGGCAGTTAGGAGGCTTTTGCAATAATCCAGGCAATAGGTCATGGTGGCTTGGACCAAGTGGTAGCCATGGAGGTTGTGGTTGGAAGTGTGGTTGAGCATAGAGTTATTGGGATTTACTGATGGGTTGGTTGTGGGGTATGAGAGAAAGAAAGGAGAAAAATGTGACTCCTATGTTTTTCTCTCAAGCAACAGGAAGATGGGGATGTCCACAGAAAGAGCATATCAGGGGAGAAGATCAATTGGTTTGGACACTTTAAGTTTGGGATGCCTATTAGAATTACAAGTGGAGAAGTTAAGTAGGCAGCTGGATTGGCTGGTTTATTTATTATTTTTTAAATATACTTTTTAATTTTTTCCCAAAAGATACTTAGATTACATGAATTCTACACAAAATATATAGGGGATTCCCATATGCTCCATTCCCCACCCCTCCCAAGTTTTCCCACATCAGCAACATCCTTCACTAGCATGGCATATTTGTTACAACTGATGAACACATTTTAGAGCATTACCACTAAGCATGGACCATAGTTTTACATTGTAGTTTACCCTCTCTCCCACACAATCTTGTAGTTATGGCCAGATATGTAATGACCTGATTCTCTCATTGCAATGTCATTCAGGACAACTCCCAAGTCCCAAAAATATCCCCATACTACACCTGCCTTTCCCTACCCCTCCCACCAGAACCCCCAGGGGCCACTACCCCCACACTAATGATATAAGTTCTTCCATTGCTAGAACCACAACAAGTATAGACTTGTCAAAGCAGAATACCAGCAAGTCCACTCTAGTCCATCATTCACTCCCCAGTATTGAGGATTCTGGAATGGCGATGCTTACTCCACCTCCAACTGAAAGAGGCTTAGATCCTATGGGGCAGATGGATGGCACCATCCTGCTTGCAGTTGTGGTCTCTCTCTGTTCCCTGGGATGGTCATTGTCCATCATCATCTCCTTGTTAGCTGTCCTGGGTGAGCCCAATGAACTGGAGAGTAGGTGCTGCACTCTGCCAAGACTCAGGGCCTGACTGACACATGGACAGCCCCAAAACCTAAGTTTCCTGGGCATAAACCCATCAACTCCAGATTGGCTGGTTTAGAGTTCAAGAATTAGGTAGAGAAAATCTTCATAAAGTAGAAGCTCAAAACTTATAATGTCCACTTACTTGTTAAAGGACAAATGCCAAACCCTTCAGTATGACATTTAAGGCTTTCTGTGAGCTAGCTGTGGCATTTCTCATGGTTTCAGTATCTCTCATTGAGACACACTCAATGCTCCAATCAATAATACTCTTCAAAACTTCATGCTCTCTCCGGCCTCAGGGCTCTGTTCCTATTGCTGCCTGGAACTGGAATGTGCTTCCCTCCCTTGCCATCAAAATCTGCTCATTCTTTAAGGCCTGTGAAGCCTATTCTGATTTCTTTAGTTGAATTCCATAATGCTATCCTCCATGTTCCCAGAGCACATGTTACTTTTTTTTTCTTTTGTGGATATAAGAGAATGTTATATATATATTTTAATGTTTAAAAAAGATTTTTTAAATAGATCACACAAAACGTTACATTACATTAAAGAACATAAGAGGTTTCCATATAACCCACCCCTGCTCCTCCCACATGAACATCCCCTTTCATCAGTAAGGAACATTCATTGTGTTTGGTGAATACATCCTGGAGCACTGCCACATCACATGGACCATAGTTTACATTGTAGTTTACACTCTCCCCTAGTCCATCCAGTGGGTTATGGCAGGATATACAATATCCTGCGTCTGTTCCTGCACATTCAGGACAACTCCAAGTCCCAAAAATGCTCCCTATCACACCTCTTCCTCCTTCTCCCTGCCCTCAGCAACTCCCATGGCCACGTCTCCACAAGAATGATACAATTATTTCCATTGCTAGAGTCACAACATTTCTATAGTGGAATACCAGCAAGTCCACTCCAATCCATATTATATTCCTCCATCCTGTGGACCCTGGGATGGCGATGTCCTCTCCATCTCTAAATTGAGAGGGGCCTTAAGATCCCACGTGACTGATGGATGTGATTCTCCTGCTTGCAGTTGTAGGCACTCTCGGTTCCCTAGTGTGGTGGTTGACCATTCTCACCTCCCTGTCAACTGACCTGAATAAGTCCAATGAGAGCACATGCTACTTTATGCCTTGTGTATAATTCTATATCCCCACCAGGTTGTAAGTTTCTTGAAGGAAGGGGAGGATCATGCTTCATTGGTCTTTGTATTTGTTAGTCCTGTCTCTAAGATGGAGATAAATACGGGTGGGATTCTGAAAACCAGAATCCTTCATTAGCCACAATTCACCACCACTGCTTTTGAGATAGAACTATATGATGTAGATATCACTGGACAAAAGCATACTACTTATTACCACGAGGTATTGATAAAAACCCTCACAAGAACACACAGTGCAGGTGATCTGTCTTCACTATGTCTGAGTTATAGTGCCCTCTTTGCCTCCTGAGCTCAAGGTCCTGGCTGAAAACTGGATTCTTTGGTTCCTTTCTCTGAGGGCCACATCCAAGTATTGACTACTCTGATGTGAAAAGGGCAAAGAAAGATGAATCTAAAAGGAGATGGTCTAGGCAGAGCTGTCCTAAGTCACTCCCCTCAATTCTTGGGAGATGGGTTGGTAGGAAGCCAGAGGTCTAACTTACCATACTAATCATATGTGAAAAAAAATGCAGAAATAAAGTCAAGGACTAAATAAGAAGGGGAGAGAACAGGTCAGGGATGCAAGGGCATTGAATTTCCTGCTCATCACAGAACATTCCACTCAGCTTTATGCCCAGTCATGTCCTAAGACACCTCCTTATTTGGGGTGGACTGCCATGAGGAGAGCCCTGAATCTCACCACAGGATAGAGCCTGCCCTGCATCTAGCCTTGATTTTCACCTAGTAAGTGCTGAATAAGGTTTCATTGGAATTACTGAATTGGATAAACCCTCAGGAACTCACATGGATTCCTGATTGGAAAATTGAGGGGTTACTCTGTCAATAAGAGCAAGTGAGATAAAAATCTAATTTGGCTTCTCCGTGATCCTCATCAAGAGAGGCTGTGTGGTATAGTGGTTAAGAGCTCCTGATTTGTGTGGTCTTGGACAAGTTAACTACCCAAAGCCTCAGTTTCCTCATCCATAAAATGGAGATAATATCATTTTTTTACCTCATAGAATTTTTGGAGTTGACTAAGTACTAATACTTGTGAATACTCGTAACAATGCCCAGCACATAGTAAATGTTGGATAAGTTATAGCTCTTATAAAAGTGGGATGAATAGAGAAGGGAAGTGGGTAGCTATATGAGAAGACATTTCTAATTCTCTGTATCCAAAAATGTTTGAAATTCGTGAAGAAGCAACACGTGGATTTTACCACATTCTCGGCTTCTATGACCAGAATATTTCTTCTTGTCCTGCAGACCATACCCTAGCAGCATAAGTGACCCTTCCCCTGATGTCATTGGAGCTGGTGATGGGGTGGTTATTTAGGCAGCTGACTTTTGGTGTGATTTCAAGTGAAATGTTTGCACTTGCTCAGAAGTCACCTGACTGATATGAACTTCCGTGGCCCTGGGATTCTCAGCTGGACTCTCTGGCTCGTGTTACACCAAGCTGGTGGTCTGGGACCAAGGAGTTGGCAACAATGTTAGTTGGAAGGTTGCCAAAGCTCAGGGATATTCTTGTCAGTTGTGTGTGGTGTGTGGGAGTGTGTGAGTCTGCCTGTGTTAGTGTAGACTCTCTAGATGGGTGAAAAAGTTCTCACCAGCAATCTTTGAAGAAACAATTTCTTCCCAGCATGCCAGAATTTCATTGTTCAGAATTTTTGTATTGGTAATTTGAGGGTCTTTTGTAGAGCAGCCTTCTCCTGTTCTTTTTTCCCTCCTATTTTGCCTAATTAATCAGAACTCTGATTTAGGAATTCTGCATGCCATTCTGATGCTGCCCTTTTCAAACTCCTTTATGTATGTTTTCCAACTGTATATCCCTCCATTTCTTATCAGGAACATCCCTGAAATGTGAAAGATCCTCATCCTAGGAGGCATATGGCAGGGGCTGAGGGATTCTTAGGTAAATAAAGATTTTGTTTTGGTATACAGATTAATTTGACCTCCCCTTCCTCTGTATCCCAGCATCAATAACTTTCATCACTTTCTGAATTTCAAGAGGAGGATTTACTTTTGGAGTCAGAGAAAAAAGCAATGCTTAAAGGCTTTTCTTCTTTGAACCCTGTTTAGTTGGATCAGCTATAATCTTTATTTCTCATGATAGATTTTATACCAGATTATCATTTAACGAATATTTATAAGTAACTATTGGGAGTAAGGTCCGATTCTAGGCATTGAGGGAACTAAAAAATATAATAAACCTCTATTTTTCATCTATTTCTATGTATCATTTATCTATCATATAGATTATAACTAATAAGGGAGACATGACACATGCAAAAGTGAGTGCAAATGGGATCAAGACTCCTCTCAATTAGAGGTGAAGTGGGCATCACCATCCCAGAATCTTCAGAATTGGAAAATAAAATGTGGACTTACTGGTATTCTACTATAGACTTATTGTGATTCTAGCAAAGGGAGAAATTATACCATTTATGTGGAAACAGTGGTCACTGGAGTTGCTGAAGGCAAGGAAAAGGAGGTGTGATATGGGAACATTTTGGGGACTTGGAATTGTCCTGAATGACATTGCAAAGACAGATATAGGCATTATATATCCTGCAATAACCTACTGAATGGAGTGGAAGAGAGTGTAAACTACAATGTAAACTATAATCCATGCTTAGGGGCAATGTTCCAAAATGTGTTCATCAATTGCAATGAATGTACCACACTAATGAAAGAAGTTGTTAATGTGGGGAAGGGTGGGAGGTGTGGGGAGTGGGGTGTATGGGAATCCCTTATACTTCTTTGTGTACCATTTTATGTAATCTATGTATCTTTTAAAAATAAATAAAAATATAGATAAAAAAGTAAGCACAAATGTAACTATCATACAAAGTAATATACTACCATAAAATGATATAACCTGAGTGTTTTGAGAGGGTGAAGGTTTATTTATGACTGAAGGAGAGGTAAGGGTAGGTAAGAGTTTCCTGGAAGAGGTGGCATTTCAGTTGGGCTTTGAGAATAGGTCTTTTTAAAAAAAATATATTAAAAAATTTTTTAAAAAAGGTATATAGATCATACAAAATGTTACATGAAAAAATGTAAGAAGATCTCATATATCCCCACTCGGCAACCCCCCCCCCCACTCTTCCCACATCACCAAATTCTTTCATCAGTGTGGCACATTCATTGCATTTTTGGAGCACTGCTACACAGCATGGATTATAGTTTACATCGCAGTTTACGTTCTCTCCTAGTCCATTTAGTGGCTTATGGCAGGACATATTATGTCCTGCATCTGTCCCTGCAATACCATTAAGGACAACTCCAAGTTCCAAAAATGCTCCACATCACACCTCTTCTTTCCTCTCCCTGCCCTCAGCAATTCCCGTGGCCACTGTCTCCATATCAGTGGTAGTTTCTTCTATTGCTAGAGTCACAATAATTCCATAGTGGAATACCAGCAAATTCACTCTAATCCATAATTCCTTCCTCCATCATGAGGACCCTGGAATGGTGATGCCCACTCTGCCCCAACTCGAGAGGGGGCTTAGATCCCACATGGCTGATGGGATCTTGCAGTCACAGATTCTCTCGGTTCCCTGGTGCGGTGGTTGACCATTTCCATGGCGAACATGAGCCAGTCCAACAAACCGAAGAATAGGTGCTGCAACTCCACTGAGGCTCTGGGCCCAGTCAACACACAGTCAGTCCAGAGATTCAAGCCTCCTGAGCGTACATCAACCCCAGTTCCAACCACAGGTTCAGTATAAGTGACAGAAGAGGCATGTGTAGAAAGGTCACATCTGAGTCCAACTCCATCACTCTCAGGAGCACAAATTCCAATGCAGGGCCTACTGGCAAGGCCTGAACTCCAGAGCCATCTGCCATGACCATAGGACCTGGGTGTCTCCATAGCTCTCAGGATCACCACTGCTTGGGCTTATATCTACTTTGGCTGATTCTGAGATTCTGCTGAGATGTGCATAAGCGCAACCCCTCTGATGACCTCCCGACTCTCTTTGAAGTCTCTTAGCCATATAAACTCATTTGTCTTTACTGTTTCCCCTTTTATTCATTGTCTTTTTCTAGGTGTATCACCAGCTGGTGCTTGGTAGAAATCCCTCAGCACTAGGGAGGCTCATCCCCAGGAGTCAGGTCCTACCCTGGGGGGAAGGTAATGCATTTACATGCTGAGTTGGGTTTAGAGAGTGGTCAGATTTGAACAACATGGAGGCTCTCAGGAGGTAACTCTTAAGCACCCTGCAGCTCTAGGCCTAATTGAAATTTCCAGCTCACAGTCTCCTAAGCATAGTCATCAGTATCAAGGGCTCATCATTGGACCATCCTTCTTCACTGGTCTTTGCCCTTGCACTTGGGGAATTGTTGCTGCTCCATTGCGGAGTGCAACAGAGTCCCCTGGAATGGGAACTCAGCACTCCCTCAGTTGTCATGTGAAACTCTATCCATTATGTCAATACCCAACAAACATCCGAACATATCTATATACCTACATGCATCCCCTGGAGAACTCCCTCCCACCTATGCATCCCCCATCAAGGAAACCCCATCCATCAGTGCTCCTTCCCAGCCATAGTTAAACCCCTCTGTGATCCAAAACTTATTAAAAAATGAAGTCTAATATATTGCTGAATTCAATTAATAGGAAAATGAAATAGTAATGATAGCTTTATAGATTAGGAATAGAATACAGAATAATTCAGAAAAACTACAATGAAGTAAAAAATAAATTGGGGTATTAAAAAAATGAAAAATATCATACAATTTTTTTTGATGTTTGCCTTTCATCACTCTAATAGGTGTTGCCCTGTATGTACAATGGCAATGATATCTCTTCCATTTCTTCCTCAGGTTTACATTCTTTTTTTTTTTTTTAATGTCTTCAAAAAAGTTTTGGGTCACAGTAAAGTCACATATAGAATACAGGGGACTCCCATATACCCAATATCAAACTGTTTTCCCCTTTCCCCAGCAATGATCTTTTTTACATGTGGATGTTACATTTGCTGCAACTGATGTACAGATATTGAAACATAGCTACCAACCATGGTTCCATTATGGTTTACTTTATGGTTTACATTTTAGACTTTACACCTTTATAAATTTTTGGTGAAGTTTAATGTGGCTTGTATCCATCATTGTAGGATCATATAGAACACCTCCATTGCCCCCCCAGTTACCCCTTCTTCCAACTATTCAATTCCTCTCACTGCCTCCCCTCAGGGCTGACAGTGATAACCATGCTAGAAGGACAAGATTGCTAGATATTTGATTATACCACATTCTGTTTATCCATTCATCTGTTGATGGACATTTGGGTTGATTCCAACTTTTGGCAATAGTGAATAATGCCACTATGAACATTGGAGTGCATCTATCAGTTCGTGTCCTTGTTTTCAGTTCTTCTGGGTATATACTCAGCAGTGGAATTGTTGGGTCATATGGCAAATTTATAGCCGGTTTTTTGAGGAACCGCCAAACTGTCCTCCACAATGACTGGATCCTTCTGCATTCCCACCAGCAGTGGATGAGGGTTCCCATTCCTCCACATCCTCTCCAACACTTGTAGTCCTCTGTTTTTTTAATAGCCACCAATCTAATGGGTGTAAGATGGTATCTCATCGTAGTTTTGATTTGCATTTCCCTAATAGCTAGTGATGTTGAGCATCTTTTCATTTGCTTTTTAGCCATTTGTATTTCTTCTTTGGAGAAGTGTCTGTTCAAATCTCTTGCTCATTTTTTAAATGGGTTGTATGTCTTTTTATTTTTGAGTTATAGGGTTTCTTTATATACGCAGGATATTAGGCTCTTATCAGATATATGGTTACCAAATATTTTCTCCCATTGGGTAGGCAGTCTTTTCACTTTCTTGATAAACTCCTTTGAGGTGAAAAGGCTTTAATTTTGAGGAGGTCCATTTATCTATTTTTTTCTTTCGCTACTCGTGCTTTGGATGTGAAGTTCATGAAGCCATTTCCTATTACAAGGTCCTGTAGATGCTTCTCTACATTGTCTTCCAAGGTCTTTATGGTCTTGGCTCATATATTTAAAGTTGATTTTTGTTTAAGGTGTGAGATGGTAATCCTCTCTCATTCTTTTTCATATGGATATCCAGTTCTCCAAGCACCATTTGTTGAAGAGGCCATTCTCTCCCAGTTGGGTGGGCTTTGTGTCCTTGTCAAATATCAGATGACTATATATGTGAGGATCTATATCCAAATTCAGTTCCATTGGTCAGTGTGTCTACCCTTGTGCCAATACCATGCTGTTTTGACCACTATGGCTTTGTAGTGTGTTTTAAAGTCAGGTATTATGATTCCTCTGATTCCATTTTTCTTTTTTGATATGTCTTTGGCTATTCAGGGCCTCTTTCCCTTCCAAATAAATTCCATAGTTAGTTTCTCCAGTTCATTAAAAAATGCTGTGTTGATTTTTATTGGGATTGCATTAAATCTGTAGATCAGTTTTGGTAGGATAGGCATCTTAATGATATTTAGTCTTCCTATTTATGAACAGGGAATATTCTTCCATTTATTTAGGTCTTCTTTGATTTCCTTTAACAGTGTTGTGTAGTTTTCTGTGTATAAGTCTCTTACATCTTAGTTAAATTTATTCCTAGGTATTTGATTTTTTAATATACTATTGTAAATGGTATTTTTTTCTTGATTTCCTTCTCAGTTTCCTCATTATTGGTGTACAGAAATGCTACTGATTTTTGCACATTGCTCTTATAACCTGTGACTTTACTGAACTCATTTATAAGTTCTAGAAGATTTGTTGTAGATTTCTCAGGGCTTTCTATATATAGGATCTTGTTATCTGCAAATAGTGAAATTTTGACTTCTTCCTTTCCAATTTGGATGCCTTTTATATCTGTTTCTTGCCTCAATGCTCAAGCAAGTACTTCTAACATAATGTTAAATTGGGGGGGGGGGGTGTTAGTAGGCATCCTTGTCTTGTTCCTGATCTTAGAGGGAAAAATTTTAGGATTTCACCATTGTAAATGATGTCAGCTGTGGGTTTTTTATATATACCCTTGATCGTGTTCAGAAAGTCTTCTTCTATTCCTATTTTTTTGCAGGGTTTTTATCAGGAAATGGTGCAGTATTTTGTCACATGCTTTTTCTGCATCTATAGATATGATCATGTGTTTTTTTTCTTTTGATCTGTTTATGTGGTATATTACATTGATTAATTTTCTTATGTTGAACCATCCTTGCATTCCAGGGGTGAAACCTACTTGGTCATGGTGTATAATTCATTTAATGTGTTGTTGAATACAATTAGCAAGTATTTTGTTGTGGGTTTTAACATCTAAGTTCATTAGAGTGATTGCAAATTTCTGCAATCTTCAAATTTCCTCTGCAAATTTCCTCTCTTTTGTTGTCTTTGTTTGCCTTTGGTATTAGGGTAATGTGGGCATCATAGAATGATTTAGGCAATGTTCCTTCTATTTCAATTTTTTGGAAGAGTTTAAGCAAGATTGGTATTAGTTCTTTCTGGAATGTTTGGTAGAATTCACCTGTGAAGCCATCTGGCCTGGGGCTTTTCTTAGTTGGGAGGTGTTTAATGACTGATTCTATCTCTTTTCTTCTGATAAGTTTGTTGAGAGCATCAATTTCTTCTTTCATCAATGTAGGCTGCTTATGTGTTTCTAGGAATTTGTCCATTTCATCTAAATTGTCCTTGTTTTTGGCATATAGTTTTTCAAAGTACCCTCTAATGACAGTCTTTATTTCTGTGGGGTCAGTTGTGATATCCCCTTTCTCATTTCTTATTTTGTGTATTTGCATCTTCTCTCTTTTTTTTCTATATTAGTCTAGTTGAGATCAATTTTAATGATCTTCTCAAAGAACCAGCTCTTTGTTTTGTTTATTTTTTCTAGTGCTTTCTTATTTTCTATTTCATTTATTTCTGTTTTGCTCTTTCTTTCTTTCTTTCTTTCTTTCTTTCTTTCTTTCTTTCTTTCTTTCTTTCTTTCTTTCTTTCTTTCTTTCTTTCTTTCTTTCTTTCTTTCTTTCTTTCTTTCTTTCTTTCTTTCTCCTTTGGGGTTAGTTTGTTGTTTTTTTTTTACTAATTCCTCCAAATGTGCAGTTAGGTCTCCGATTTTAGCTCTTTCTTCTTTTTTGATGTATGAATTTATGGTTGTGAATGTCCTTCTCAATACAGTTTTTGCTGCATCTCATAAGTTTTGATATGTTGTGTTGTCATTTTTATTAGTTTCAAGGTAGTTACTGATTTCTTCTGAGATTTCCTCCTTGACCCACTGTTTGTCTAAGAGTGTTGCTTAACCTCCATATCTTGGTGCCTAATCTGGATCTCTGGCCCTTGCAGATTTACGGGTTCATTTCACTGTGGTCAGAGAAAGTATTTAATGTGATTTCAGGCTTTCTGAATTCATTGAGACTTTCTCTGTGGCCTATCATGTGGTCTATCTTGGAGAATGATCCATGTGCCCTTGAGAAAAATGTATACCTTGCTGTATTTGGGTGTAGTGTTCTGTATATGTCTATTAGATCCAGATCCTCTAATATATTATTCAAAGTCTTTGTTTCTTTATTGAGTCTCTGTTGAGCTGTTCTGTCTAATGATGATAATGGTATATTAAAGTTCCCCACTATAAAAGAGGAATTGAATAGATGGAACCAATGTAACTGTGTGGGCAATAGAAATGTTTCACAAGAGTACACAAGGATGGATATAAGGCACGTAAAATTATACCAAAAATATATAGGGGCTGATAGGCTAAAATGTAAATAATAATGTAAAACATAAGGCAGCTAAAATTTTAGAAAATTGTATAGTCTAAAATATAAACCACAATGTAAGCACAAATGTTACCTTGTTTGAAAGCTATTGTCTCAATAGCTGTACATCAGTTTCAGTAAATATAGTATGAATATGTAAAAAGATTATTGCTGTGGAAGGGAAAAGGTTTTATGTTGGATATGTGAGAGTACTATATATTGTATATATGAGTAACTGTGATCTAAAACTCTTGTGAAGATGAGCTTAATAACTAGAAAAAAGAAAAGAAAAAGATAGGATGCAGACACTGAGGAAAAGATGGAGTACTTGCCTTGCCAATTTGCATACAGGGCAACACTTATTGCAGTGATGGAAGGCAAAACATCAAAAACAAAGCTTTTGCATTTAAAAATTTTTTGATGCCCCAATTTATTTTTACCTTAATTTTTCCAAATTAATATGTATTCTATACCTAACCTTTAAACTCATCTCTATATTCCATTTTACTATTAATGGAACTTGGCAATATTTTGGGCTTCACTTTTCAGGAAGTTTTGGATCACAGAGAAGTTCAACAATGGCAGCAGAGGAATACTGGTGTGGGATGTTATTGACAGGGGACACATGGTTGGCAGGAAGTTCTATAGGACATATATCCAGGGTACATAAAAATGTTTGGATATTTTCATAGTGGATACAATTAAAAACAACAACTGAGGGAGTGCTGAGTTCCTAGCCAGGGGAGCTCTACCACAGTCCCTAAAGGAATAGCAACAATCCCCCAAGTGCAACGGCAAAAACCAAAAAAGAATGAAGTTTCAACAATGAGCCCTTGAAACTAATGGCTACGCTTGTGAGCCTGTGCATCTGAAATAAGAACAAGGCCTAGAGCTGCAGGGTGCCTAAGAGTTACCTCCTGAGATCCTCTGTGTTGCTCAAATGTGGCCAGTCTTGAAGCCAAACTCAGCATGTAAATGCGTTGCCTTCCCCCCAGCATGGGACATGACTCCTGGGGATGAGCCTCCCTGGCACCAAGGGATTACTACCAAGTACCAGCTGATGATGTAACTAGAAAATGACCTTGAATAAAAGGGTCATCTCAGACCAGCAGAATATCTCAATCTACATATAATACTAGGAGTTAAAAATGCTTTTTGACCTGAATCAAGGGGGAAATGGAAAGGACAAATGAGTTTATATGGCTATGAGTCTCCAAAAAGAGCTGGGAGGTTATCAGAGGGGTTGCCCTTATGCACACCTGAGCAGAATCCCAGAGACAGATAAAGTAGATACAACCCCAGGTATTGGTTCTTCTGAGGGTTACAGAGACCCACAGGTTCTATGGTCATGGCAGATGGAGTTCAGTGCCATGTCAGTTGGCCCTTCTTTGGAGTTTGTGTTTCTGTGTGATGGAGCTGGACTCAGATGTGATCTTTGTTCACAAGCCTCTCCTGTTACTTTTACCGGAACTGTAGTTGGTGCTGGGGTTTAATATATACCCAGGGGATCTGAATCTCTGGACTGACCATGTGATAGCCAGGCCCTGGGCCTCAACAGACTTGCAACTCCTACACTCTGGTTTTTTGGACTCACCCCACTCAGCTAACATGGAGTTGAAGAAGGTTAACCACCACACCATGGAGCCAAGAGTGCCTACAACTGAAAGCAGGAGGATTGCATCCAGCATCCATGTGGAATCTAAGCCCCCTCTTGATATAGATGTGGAGTGGACACAACCATTCCAAGGTCCACAGGATGGAGGAATAGAGTATGGATTAGAGTGGACTTACTGATATTCTATTCATGAACTAATCAAAGAAAATGTGGCATTGGTATGGAGAAAGTGGCCATGGTGGCTGCTGGGGGTAGGGAATGGGAGAAAGAGATGAGATGTGGAGGTGTTTTTGGGACTTGGAGTTGTCCTGAGTGTTGCTGCAGGGACAGTTACTGGACATTGTATGTCCTCCCATGGCCCACTGGGTGGAATGTGGGGGAGTGTGGGCTATGATGTGGACCATTGACCATGAGGTGCAGTGGTGCTCAGAGATGTATTCACCAAATACAATGAATGTCTCATGATGATGGAGGAGATGGTTGTTATGGGGGAGGCGTGGGGTGAGGGGGGTGGGGGGTATATGGGGACCTCATATTTTTTGAATGTAATATTAAAAAAATAAAGACAAAAAAAAAAAAAGTTCCCCGCTATAATTGTAGAGGCATCTATTCCTCCGCTTAGTTTTTCCAGGGTTTGTCTCACATATTTTAAGGTGCCCTGGTTAGGTGCATAAACATTTGTGATTTTGTTCTTTCTTCTTGAAAGATTACCCCTTTTACTAATATGTAGTGTCCATCTTTGTCTCTCAAAATAGTTTTGCATTTAAAGCCTATTTTGTCTGATATTAGTATAGCTACTCCTGCCCTTTTTGGTTATTGTTTGCTTATAAGATTGTTTTCTAGCCATTCACTTTCAATCTCCTTGAATCCCTGGGTCTAAGGTGGGTTTCTTGTAGACAGCATACAGATGGGTCATATTTCCTTATCCATTCTGCCAATCTGTGTCTCTTGACAGGTGAGTTTAATCCATTAACATTCAGTGTTATTACTCTCAAGGAATTATTTACATTAGCCATATTTTCTTTGGATTTGTGTATGTCATATGTTGTTTTTATTTCTCTTTTTGGTTGTTCTTACATTCTCCTCTAACTCTGTCTCTCCTGTTTTTCCCTTTCCTCCAGCAGAACTCCCTTTAGTATTTCTTGAAGGGCAGGTTTCTTATTGGCGTACTATCTTAGTTTCTGTTTATCTGTGAATATTTTGAACTCTCCATTATTTTTGAATACCAGCTTTGCTGGATAGAATATTCTTGGCTGGAGTTTTTTTTTCTTTTAGTACCTTGACTATGTCATACCACTGCTTTTTGCCTCCATGGTTTCAGATGATAAATCAGCACTTAATCTAATGGATCCTCCCTTATATGTGATGGTTCTCTTTTCTCTTCTGCCTTCAGTATTTTCTCTTTGTCTAGAGCATTGGATAATTTGACAAATATATGTCTTGGGGTAGGCCTGTTGGGATTTATACTGTTTGGGGTGTGCTGCACTTTCTGGACATGTACATCCATCTTCTTCAATAGGTTTGGGAAGTTTTTTAACCATTATTTCCTCCAACACCCCTTCTGTCCCCTTTCCCTTCTCTTCTCCTTCTGGGATGCCTATAATGCATGTGTTTGTGCATTTTGTGTTGTCATTCAAATCCCTAAGTCTCTCCTGGATTTTTTTCTATCTTTTTATCTATCAAATTTACAATTTGTTTGATTTCAGATTACTGTCTTCCACATCACTATTTCTTTCCTCTGCTTCTTCAAATCTGCTATTATTTGCTGAGAGTGTACTTTTGATTTCTTGAATTGTGCCATTCATCACCATCATATCCATTATGTTTTTGTGTATGTTTACAATTTCTTCAGTATGCTCTCCAAGTGTTTTCTTAATATCCTTAATCTTTTCCTTTACTTCATTAAGTTGGTCCATGATATTTGTTTGATTAATTGTTCGATATTCTGCTCCTCTTCCTGGTTTTTAATTTGCTCATTGGACTGGGACATGTCTTCCTGATTATTAGTATGGTTTGTAAGTTTTTGTTGCTGTCTGGTCATCATTTTATCTTGTTCAGTTGATTAGCTTCTCCCTCTAGTCTCTGTTTTTTTTAGGTGTTTTTTTTTTCAGTGTGTGTTAAGTTTTTTCTTTGATACTTTGTTCTTCTTATTCTATTTCCTTGTTGTTGACTAAGTTACCTTGAAGGAAAAAGATTAGGGCCAGGGAAAGCAAAAGAGATAAGAAAAGAAAAGGTATAATAGTAGTATTGGTAGTAAATGTTAGCAGAAGAACCACATAAGACTTTGGAGAATAAATATTATACTCATTTAAGTAGTGTTTAATTATAGGAATAAGAAAGTGGAGTACCTACAATGAAATGGGAACCAGAATATGGAGAAGAATACAGTATGATTTAAAAGGCTAGCATGAACAGGTGCGAGGGAAAGAGAAAAGAAAGGACAATGATATAATGAGTTAATAAAAGATAGAAAACAGAATAGAAATGTTAGAAATAAAAAAATCAGAAAATTGGGGGCTAAACAAAGAGGGGTGGAATGTAAGAGTAACAACAGAAGGTGGAAGGTAGAAAGATAAAGGTAGGAAAAAAGATAGCATTGGTAGCCCAAATCAGTACACAAAGAAAAGAAGAAATTAAGGACAAGGAAGCATAGCAAAGAATAAACAAGCTGGCAGCACCTAATGGAAAAAAGAAAGAAGAAAAAAGAAAAAGGGTGGGGGGATAAAGAGGAAGGAAAGACAAGATAACAAGAAAAAAACAAAAAACACAAACCCTCAAGCAAGGAGTCAACCAAACACTAAAAAATACCAGACTTCCCTCTTAAGCTCTTATTTAGGGAAAATAAGAGACCCAAGGGAAGCTAATACAAGGATAATATCTATATTTTCCCTGTCTCAAAGTATCAGCTAATATCCCAGTGGGTTACTGCTCTAGGAGCTGGGAACGAAACTCCTCCAAGGAGCCAAACCCTCCTTTTGGGTCAACTTCTCCTCAGAAAAAGTCCCCTTCCAGGGGCAGGATCAAATTTGCAATTGAATAAACTGATTAGGAATTTGTCCTTCCCCCTTTCTCCCTTTCTCACTTCCCTCTCTCCCAGGGCAGCATGAAGCCCGTGTGAGAGCTTGCCTCCAAAATTCAGATCCGACCCTGGTGAACCAAATCACCACGGAAAATAATGACTCTCAGTCTCTTTGAGAGAGAGAACCCACACCTTGCCAGGAACCCTAAATAAGCTCTTGGAAACCTACCAAACACTTCCTACTGTCCCCTCCCTTTGGTGTGTTGAACAGGATTAGTTAATTGCTGGCTCTACCTTCTCCCAGATATAACCCACAGAGGTTAGGTAAATCAGGCTACCTCAGCAGATTTGACTCTCCCCTCTTCCTGGTTTCTCCTCAAGCCAGCTAGTATGCTCCTTAAAGCTTAAAAAGGGGGTTCCAGACAATTGAACCCACTCTCATAGGATCCTTCTCCACCCTTCACCAGAACCCTTCCACTCTCAGCGTTCTCCTTCTGCTGTGTAACCAGCAAGGTTTGGGAAAGCTAAGGCTTCTTGCCCTGGGGGAGGGGCAGAAACCATGGTTTTACCTTGAGCAATCACTCTTTTTGTCCCACTCTCTAGCAGCCTTCTGCTTTGTGGGTTCCCAAAACAGCTCACTCAGGCAGGATTCCGTCCCCACTCCGCCGTTCCTTTGTAGGAGCCATGATATGGGTGCACTCACTCCCGTGCCATCTTGCCCCTCCTCCCCTGAAAATAGGTCTTAATGCAGTTTATCTGGCATGGGGACTGTTCAAAGAAACCAAGCCACAGGCAGCAATATCTCCCCCCAAAAACCTCAAACTACTGTAGATGTTTCTTCTTGCACTCTTACAAGCAACACTATTCCTGAGGAATTGAGTGTGTTTTGGCTTTCAGCTGCATGATTGGGTCTCCACCTGGCTCTCCCTAGCCTAGTCTCAATGCCCAGTGGCTATTGCTATTTGCTTCACCCCCTGCTCTGCACAGAGAGGTGTGTTTGGGTTACAACCTTCATTTTGATCAGCCAAGTTTTGCTGACATATGCCAGTGTTAGATTTGACCCAAAACACCCTGGAAGGGACAATGGCCAGGGATCAGGGCACCTGGCTCCCCCCCCCTCACCCCTGGCACTAATCAGGCTGCTCTGACTGTAGTAGTTTCCTACTGCTGTTGCAACAAATTACTGCAAATGTAGTGGTTTGTGCAACACAGATATATTCACTTGCAGTTCTGTAGGCCAGATGTCCAAAATGGATTTCACTGTTCAAAACCAAGGTATGGGTAGGGCCACACTGCCCTGGAGGCTGGGAATCTGTTCCCTTGTCCTTTCTAGCTCCCAGAACTGCATGCCTTGCATTCCTTGACATTTCCTCCACTTTCAAAGCCAGCCCCATGGAATCATCAAATTTCTCTCCTACCTTTGGTTTCTTTCATCATATTGCCCCCATCTCTCTGATTTCCTGGCTACTTCTTACAGGGAACCCTGTGATTATATCAGGCCCATCCTGATAACCCAGGATAATCACCCATCTCAAAAATCCTTAAATTAATCACATCTGCAATGTCCCTTTTGGAATATAAGGCTAGGTTTATAGGTTTCAGGAAATGGGAGGTGGATATCTTATTCAGTCCACCCCCAATGACCTTGTGATTCACTTTCCTCTCCATGTCTCATTTTCCTCTTTGTAAGATGGGAGGGTTGGTTAGAAGCCACCTAAGCCTCTTCCCTTTCCCAATACCCTAGAGTCCTTTGATGTGAAAATGGGTATTGGCCTGAGCATCCTCTTGTGGTTGGGCATGCTGGGCCAGCCTTCCCAGGGTCACCCGTACCTCCAGTAGGAGCACTGGGAACACCAGCATGGAGGAGGGGTCCTGATAGACTTGGAGGCTCTGATCCAGCTTTAGCTGGAGCCCATCCTTCTGGTAGGTGCTTCTCCTCCTCCCCTTCCCTTCTGCTCTGCTTCCTTCCTAGCAGTCTCAGGAAACATTTTCCATAGCTCTTGACTTAATGAGTTTCTCTTTCTCTTCAAAATACAGTTTAGAGAAAGACCCATCCACTTTTTGGGAGGAAAAATAAGTGTGAAATGCTTTGGAGTCCATTTGTAGAGCCCAGCAATAAATGTTTGTTGAACTGCAAGAACTGACTTGCTCTAGACATGAGTTCATGTGAGCAAAAACTGCTGATTGGGTGGTTAAAAAAATCTTTCCCTATGAAGCACAGATGTCTATATACATACACAGACACAGAATACATGCACTGTCTGTATACAGGTGGTATTAAACTTTCATGCTGGAATGATTAGAAAAAAATGTTGATAAAGGCTCTTTAGGGGAACCATAATAAATAAAAGTTGAGAAGAACTGTTCTAGGACGTCATAGCTTTTGCTCAGATGGTTGTAAAGAAACATATTTTCCCACACCTCACAGAGAAGAAATAATTCTGATGCCCCTGAAACATATGAGACTCATTCCTTCCTTGCAAAGGACTCCTTCAAAGAGGGTAGCCCACATTGAAGCGAGCCATTGTTGGCTTTTGGGCTGTACTTTGGGGCTGCCTGGGGGGTCCCATGCTGTCTGGAGAAGTCAGCTTAATATGAGGCAGATGCAGGTTCCAATCCCAGCTCCTCTGCTTACTGTGTGCCCTTGGGGAAGTTACTTAGCTTCTCTGAACCTCAATTTCATCATCTGCAGAACAGAGATAGTAATACCTACTTCATGATGTAAAAATTAAAATGAGATCACGTATGTACCACCTGATGAATAGAAGATGAGAAATCAATGTAAATTCCCTTTGTTCTCATGCCAAGGTTTGCTTTGCCCTTTCTTTCCTTCCCTTCCACTCCCCTCTTCTCCTTCCCTTTTCTCCTTTTCTTTTCTTTTGTAGTTGTGGTTTTGGGGGAGGGGGTGTCTGAGAGAAGACTTTTCAATTAGTCCTCCTGGATTCCAGGCATATCTTAGTATCCGCCAGAATTTGAGTGTTGTTGTGAAATCTAAGCTCCTTATGCTGACACGTGGATCAGTGGATCACGTGAGGGACTTTTCTCAGTACTAGGTGGTGCTAATTGCCATCTGATCTGAAGCCAGAGTTGCTTTCCTTTGTTTAATAATTTACATCTTTTCTGAGAACGCTGAGCTAAAGTATAAATTACTGAAAGGGATGATGTATCAAAATGCCAACAAAGCTGAACTGTCGTAAACTCACCCAAACCCACTTTGTGGGCTGCCACTTGGTACCCAAATGCCAGGTGACATTTGAAGGAGTGTACACATGAGACAGTAGGAGGGTAAAGCTTTTGAGATGTCAGGTGTTGACCAAGCCTAGCTCTGTGGGTTTCACCAGCTCCTGCTGACTGAGAAGTATGACAGGGCTCATCAAAATGAGCATCCTGCAGTACCATGCCCCGTAGTATGCTATTGCACTTTATTTCTCATTCATTCATTCATCTAGCATTTATTGAATACCTACTGTGTGTCAGGGACTCTGCTGGGTATTTTGAGTAATTCCAAAGATGGAAGTTTCTACTCTAAAGTTGCTCACAGTCTGGGGCCAAAAATATACATTACTAGCTCCCCATTTCCTTCTCTTTCTCATCCAGACCCCGTAACTAGCAACATTTTCCTGTATTTTCCTCCTTTGTAGCATTTTGGAAGGTGGGAGATGGGTATGTATATGTGAGGGTGTAAGACAAGAATTATAGGAATAACCATATAATGAGCCACAATAATGTTCCAGGTATGGCACTAGGCAATTTATATATAATATCTCATTTAATGGATATGTCCAAGAGGAAAAGAGGTATATGAGAGAGAGAGAGAAAGAGAAACAGATCTTGAATTTTCAGGAGTGTCCTTTCCTGATGAGATTGAGAAACGCAGTTTTGCTATGCAAAGACACATTAGTTAATAAAGGCCTGTGGCTTTATTGATTGTGCTTTGATCTTCTGAAAGTCTGTACCACAGGCTGGCCCTGGTCACTCAGAAGAAGAAGGAAAGCCTCTCCATTGTAGTAAGGCTGTGACAACCAACCCTGAGGTGCCACCAGTCAGCGCAGTAAAAGTGAGCTGCCTTCGCACTCTCTGTTCCCTCTGACGGGAGAGCTCTTCCCCTGACAGCTGCTCCTCCTGCTTTTACACTCATTCAGATCTGGCTGCAACTATCATCATCTCAGGCAGGTCTTCCCTAACCATTCTCTTTAAAGTGACGCATCCCCCACTCCCTATCCCCCTTGCCGGTTCAGTTTTTCTCCATAGCACATACCATCATTTAACATTACGTATTTTATTTATTGGGCTGATTTTGTCTGTTGCCTCCCTCGGTGAAGGGTCAGCTCCATGAGCGCTGGGCATTCTGTCATTTCTGTCAAATCAGCACTCAGGATGGTTCTGGGCCCAGAGTTTGTTATTAATGAGCTGATTCTATTAGGAATGGAGGTAGAGGGAGGTCTTCCCCACAGTGACAAGACTGGCAAATGTACCATTCAGTCGTTACTTCTGTCATTCACTTGGTATTTATTGTGCAACTGAATTGTACCTGGCACAGTCCTAGGCTTTGGGGTAACAAATATAATGGAGATACAGTTCCCACTTTCAGGAAACTCAGGCTACTGAGGGGAACAGACACACAAATAATACTAATAGTAATAATGATCCTAGCTCACGTTCACTGGAGCTTACTACGTGCCAGGGGCTGTTCTAAGCACCTCCACGGATATTAACTCCTTTAATTCTCACAGCACAATGAGGTAATCAGTACTTGTATTAGTCAAGGTTCTCTAGAGTAACAGAATTGACAGGAGATATAAATATATATATTAGGTAAATATTAGGAGCTTTATGAAAGGAATTGTCTTATACAACTCTGGGGATAGGCAAGTCTGAATTCCATAGAGTGGACCACAAGTTGGGAAGTCTGACGGAGGTTTTTGGTGAATTCCCCAGAAGCTGGCTGACTAAAGTAGAGAAGGAAATTCTTCCTTCCAAATGCTGAAATCATCAGTTGTCCCTTTAAGGCCTTTGACTGACTGGATGAGATGTCTCTCATGGCTGCGGGTAATCTCCTTATTTGATTGTAGATATGATCAGCCATAGATACAAACAACTTACTGATGATTTTTATGTCTTTGAAATGTCCTCACGGTAACAATCAGGCCAGTGCTTGTCTGACCAAATCACTGGACACCATAACCTGGCCAAGCTGACACATGAACTTAACCATCCCATTACTTTTATGCCCATTTTGCAGATGAGGAAACAGAGGCAAAGAGATCATGCACTTTATTGCAATGCGGTATGGGAAGTGTTCTAACTAAGGTGTGAATGATGTAGGTGTGAATGAGCCTACATCTTTACAGGGCACTTTATTCCTTGGCTGGGGGTTTAGGTGGAACAGGAGGTGGGAGAATGGGGAATGGAGGGTTGGGGGTGGTGGGCAGGGGATGGCAGTGTGGGGGCTGCAGCTTTGATAGGCATATTTGCAATAAGCACTTTCCTGTCCCCACCTCCACTAACAGGTTCTTTTAGTTCCTGGGAACTTCTATCCCCCTCACGCCAATCCTTTCTACTCTGGACCAGGTCTCCTTGAGCTAGCAGATGCTTTTGTTCTGACCCACATGACTCTCTGCTATTTTGATCCCAAGTCTGCAGGCCACTCCTGTGTTCCTTGGCAAGGAGGATGGCTCAGACCTGATATCCAAATTCATCACTCCTCACTCTCATAGCTGTGATCTCAGACATCCATTTCGATTCCCACTGACCTCAGTGCGAGGGGAGAGACTGAACAGTCTCCAGCTCCCACAAATACTAGAAATCCTTGTGTTCTGCAGGGCCCATGAAGGCCTGCATTTGCCAAAAGGATTTTCTTTGAGTCTCCAAAAGGAGAAAGTTTAACACCTTCAACCCTCTCACCTTGTCTGTTTTCCACTCAGTCACTTCTGAATCTTAGGTGACCACCCTTTGTGCTTCAAAACTCTAGGAGGTCACTTGTCTTCCTCACCTAATGATGTGTTACAGAAAACAAGCTTCCATTACTTGTAAAAGTGTGACGGGAACATGAATATTAATAACTCCCACGGGCTCCCTGCAAACATCCATCACCATAGCTTAGAAGGCTTGTTCTGTCTTGCTTGGCATGGGGGTAACTGCTCAGCAGAACAATAATAAAGCATTCATGAACCAGCTTAGGCAGACCTCTTCCTGGGGCTTTGAACTCCAGTGCTCCTGCAGGGGCTGAGGTGGGGGAATTTTCCCTCTTCCACCTGAGTTCTGGTAGGATGATGTTTGGCTTCCATTAGGGACAGGAACTGGCAGATGTGCTCGGACCCCAGTGCAGCTGGAGGAGGGATTTCTCTTTATCCAAAGGACTGTTCTCATTGGTGGCAGCTTCTTGGTGAGGAGGTACATTAGATCTAAGCTGAGTCATCTTGGTGGGATGCTGAAATCCGGAGCTGGTGTCCAACCCTTATTAATCCCAGCAAAGAATCACAGAACTCCAGGGCTCAGAGATCATCAATTTGGGTAAATTGAGGCCACAAAAAGGAAAATACTAGTCCCAATTCAGTGGCAGGGCCAGGACGATAGAATTTGAAGATGGTCATTTTCCTTGGGGAACCCTAGGGCTAGGGATACCAGGGTACTGTTGTCATTGCCTTTTATTCAGGATTTCCACTTAAATCTGACATATTCTTCTTTGGAAATTTCCAAGTATATGCCATTTCCTGATCCCTTAAATCTATGCCTGGATCTTGGAATGCCCACTCACAGGGCTGACCCGGGCAGTATTAGAGCCTCATAGGATTCACATCTCAGGCAGTGCTGCTCTAGTATAACCTGCTCCCAGGATCAGCAGGGCCTTCCTGACAGGGCTGCAGAATGGATTGAAAACAAGGAGCATGGAGTAAAACAACATGGCCACTCTGTTTCTCGGGTTCTACTGCTCCAAGAAGCCCATGTGATTTTTGGGAGCTTGGTTTGATGGCTGTTTGTGAACAAGCACTACAACTTGAGTTCCCTAGTGGAAATTCACTGACAATTTGTAATATGTAATGTGTGTCCCTCCATTTTTTAATTTAGGATTTTAAAAGCATCCATATTTCTAGCTGGTAATTTCAGTATGATCAAAGTAGCATCTCTCTTGCTGAACTTTAGGCCATTCATTAAACCTGTGGTGGTTAAATGAAAATGCTCGTTTTCCTGGGCAGCAGCAGGCAAAATCTTTTATTGTAGAATGAACAGTCTTGGGGAATCTCTGCCATTTCTTTCAGCTGTCAGATTCTCTTGTGGTTAAAACTCCAACATCCTGCATCAGAAGTCATGGAAACATTCATGGCTTTCTTCCTAAAAGACTTTCTTTCGGGGGTCTTCCCTCACAGAGTTCTGCTGTCGGATGCTCTGGGTTACAGTGGCCTTTGCCTGGCACTCTTTACTTGAGAGATGTCTTGGCAGCATCTGGGAAGAATGATGGAGATGGAGCTAGAAGGTCTGCGAAGTGAATCCTGGCCCTGGAATTTGCTAGCTGTGTCTTTCTGCCCTTTCTGGGCTTCTGTCTTCCCACTTGTAAAATGGAAATAGAAACAATAACTTCTCTTTCTACCTTATAGAATTGCCCTGAGGATATTATAAAACCTTTATGGGAAGCAGTTTTATAGACTGCACATTGCTAAAGGGTTGTTGCTGTTTGGATATTGTCAAAATTTGTCTAAGGGTATTAAAAGTATTCTTTGAGCCATCCATAGACTGGTTACTGGGTATGAGAAATAAAAGCTTGTAACATAGGAAGGCTCATTCTTCCAGTCAAAAAGGAAGAAAATTGACATGGTGATTGCAGCAGGAAATGGTAACTATTTAACATCAATTCTTCAACCACTCCTTTCTCCTTTCTCCTTACTAAAAGAACCCTGATTTTGTTTACATAGCCACCCTTCCTTCATCATGACCACATGCTTCAAGGGAAGAGGTTTTAACCCAGAATGAGGTCTTGATTGGTCTAAGTCAGTGGTTGCCAAATTTTAATGTGCATCTGAATCACCTGCAGGGCTTAATAAACATAAATTGGTGGGCCCAACTTCCAGAGTTTCTGGACAGTAGGTCAGAGTGGGATCAGAGAAATTTCATTTCTAGTAACTTCCCAGATAATGCTGGTACTGCTGTGCTGAGGACCATGCCTTGAGAAACAATAATTCTTGTTCCCTGCTTCTTGCCAGTTATTGGCTAGGAAAATAAATGTGAGGCAGGTCTGGCCAATGAGATGTGAGAAGCCTGTGGGAGTTTCTGGGAAAGGCTCTTTTCCAAAAGGAGGCAAGAAAAGATGTTTCTTTCTGCCTTCTGGACATAGTTGTCTCTGGATGGGGCACCTGGAACTGTGGCAGACATTTTTGTGACAATGAATGGAGTAACCCTGAGGGAAAAGCAGAAACATTGAGAATGATAGAGCAAAGAAGAAGAAAGAATCTGGGTCCTTGATGATGTCACTGAGTTGCCAAACTAACTTGGGGGCTGCCCACGTCTTATTTGTTGGTCAATTTTAGTTAGAATTTTCTGTTACTTTCCTACAACGGCAACCTAATGGAAAAAGTGATAATCCTAAAATTTCATCTCTCTTATGGAGATACGGGAGTAGTTTATGTAAAAGGAGCCTTGAGCCTTACTATTAGGCAATGGGAGATGCCGAGAGAGTGCACTTAACCATGTACTTAAATCAATGTCCAAATATCAGGAGAAGACCCAGGAAAGGACCAATTTTAGGAAGGGCTGGAGTGGTGAGCAAGTCAGGGTAAGTCCAGATTTCACAATCTGGGAAGCGTGACCAAGTTAGAGTAGGCTGGGGGCATTGGAGTAGGTAGAAAGAACAGCAATCTTTTGAGGATTTAATGGTCTGAGTGGGATATGATGGATGGGCAGGGGTATCCAGGACTAAGAACAGCTGAGTAAATGCAGGCTAAGGAGATCAGAACTGGAAAGCAGAAAATAAAAACAATGGCAAGGGGATTTGTCAGCTTACAAGCCTATTGAAACGTTATGCTCTCAAATGATACATTATTTTCTACTGTTTTGACACCAACAAAGCATTTCTCAAATAAAAGACAACATGGGGTGCTGAAGTGGAATACCATGGCAGTGGATAAAACATTCGGTAAGTCCACAGATGGTAGTTTTGGGAAGAGATTGTGTGCAAGGAAGGCAAAACCATATCTGGAGTATGTGTCTCTTCCAGTTAGAACAAAGCACTGCCCCTTCCATGATGGAAGTGGTCCAATAGAATCAATCTGCCACCAGGTAGCAGGCTGATCAACTTGAGGAATGGTGCCATTTCAGGGGTTGAGTGTGGGTCTCTGTTGTTGACAGATTGGGCACTCAGCAGTGGCTGTAGCCAAGTCAGCCTTGGTGAGGGGAAGTCCATGTTGCTGAGCCCATGCGTAACCTCCATCCCTACCACCATGGCTATTTTGTTCATAAGCTCATTGGGCAACGACAGGAGTGGCTAGGGAAAAAGGTTGAGTGCTAGCCACAGAGTGGTTCATCTTATCCACTTGATTATTAAAATCTTCCTCTGCTGAAGTCACCCTCTGGTGAGCATTCACATGGGACACAAGTATTTTCATGTTTTTTTCCCTCTCAGAAAGGTCTATCCACATATCTCTTCCCCAGACCTCCTTGTCATCAATTTTCCAATCATATTCCTTCTAAGTCCCTGACCATCCAGCCAAATCATTGGCAACAGCCCAAGAATCAGTGTACAAAAACACCTCTGACCCTTTTTCCTTCCAAGCAAAATCAACACCCAGGTGCACTGCTTGAAGTCTGCCCACTGGGAGGATTTCTCCTCACCACTGTCCTTCAGGGACATCCCAGAAAGGGGCTGCAGTGCTGCAGCTGTCCACTTTTGGGTGGTACCTGCATATCATGTAGAACCATCTGTAAACTAGACCAGAGTTTTCTTTTCCTCAGTCAACTGATTGTAAGGAACTTCACAAGAGGCCTTAGCTGTGGCCTGGGAAAGAGACGGTAACATGGCAGGGGTGGTGACAATGGGCATTGGGGCCACTTCCTCAAGCAACTTACTTGTGCCTTCAGGGCCTGCTATAACCCTATCTTATATATATTACTTCCACTTTATTATGGGGTACAGCTGTGCATGTCCAATTTTATAGGTTTGCTGGGTCAGAAAACACCCAGCTCATGATAGGCAACTCAGGTCATGGTAACTTGGTAGCCCTTGGTTAGCCATCTGGTCTCTACTAAGGCCCCAAAGCAGACCAAAAGCTATTTCTCAAAAGGAGAGGAGTTATCTGCAGAGGTTGACAAGGCTTTGCTCCCAAATACTAAGGGTCTGCACTGTGATTCTCCTATAAAGGCCTGCCAAAGGTTCCAGATAGCATCTCTATTTGCCACTGACACTTTTAGCACCATTGGATCTCCTGGATCATATGGCCCAAGTGGCAGTGCAACTTGCACAGCAGCCTGGACCTGTCACAGAACCTCCTCTTATGCCAGTCCCCACTCAAAACTAGCAGCTTTTCAGTCACTCAATAAATGGGCTGGAGTAGCACACTCAAATGAGGAATATGTTGTCTCCCAAATCCAAAGAGACCATCTAAGCATGGTGCCTTTTTTGGCTTTTGGAGGGACCATATGCAACAGCTTATCCTTCACTTTAGAAGGGATATCTTGACATGCCCCACACCACTGGACACCTAGAAATTTCAGTGAGGTAGAAGGACCCTGTATTTTTGTCAGTTTTATTTCCCATCCTCTCTCATGCAAATGCCTTATGAATAAGTCTAAAGTAATTGTCACTTCTTGTTCACTAGGTTCAATCAGCACAATATCATCAATATAATGTACCAGTGATATCTTGTGGGAGGGAGAGATGATCAAGGCCCTTGCAGACAATATTATGACATAGGGCTGGAGAGCTAATATAACCCTGAGGCAGGACATTGAAGGTTACTGATGGCCTTGCGAGTTGAAAACAAACTGTTTTTGGTGGTCTTTACTAATGGCAATTGAGAAAAAAGTACTTGCCAGATCAACAACTGCATACCAGCCACCAGAGGATGTGTTGATTTGCTCAAGCAGTGATACCACATCTGAAAGAGCAGCTGCAACTGGAGTCACACCTGGTTAAGTTTACCATAATCCACTGTCATCCACCAAGATCCGTCAGATTTTTGTCAAGACCAAATAGGTGAGATGAATGGGGATGTGGTGGGAATCACCATCTCTTCATCCTTCAAATCCTTGATGGTAGCACTGATCTCTGCAATCCTCCAAGAATCTGGTATTGCTTTTTTAAAAAATTTCTCTCCCCTTCTCTGCGCTGCCCCCCCCCCCCAACCATTGTCTGCTTTCTGTGCCCATTTGCTGTGTGTTCTTCTGTGCCTGCTTGCATTCTTGTCAGTGGCACTGGGAATCTGTGTCTCTTTTTTGTTGCGTCATCTTGCTGTGTCAGCTCTCTGTGTGTGCAGCGCCCCTTCTGGGCGGGCTACACTTTCTTCATGCTGGGCAGCTCTCCTTACAGGGCGCACTTCTTGTGCCTGGGGCTCCCCTATGCAGGGCACACTCCTGCGTGGCACAGCACTCCTCGTGCTCATCAGCACTGTGTGTTGGTCAGCTCACCACACGTGCCAGGAGTTCCTGGGTTTGAACCCTGGACCTCCCATGTGGTAGGCAGACACTCTATCAGTTGAGCCAATTCCCCTTCCCTCTGGTATTGCTTTTAATTTACTATTTTGCTAGGTAGAGGCAGTTTTAGTGGCTTCCACTTGGCCTTTCCCTTCATAGTAGCCCTCACTCCAGAGTCAGGGATCCATGTGGGGATTCTGCCAGTTACTGAGCATGTCTATTCCAATTATGCATTTTGGAACTGGGAAATAACCACAGAATGGGCCCAGGGATCCACTGGACCCACTGTGAGACAGGTCTGAGCTAAATTCCACCTATCACCTGACCTCCATAAGCCTCTACTCTGACTGGTAGACCACAGTGACATTTTGGATCTCCTGGAATTAATGTCACTTCTGAGCCAGTATCTAATAATCCTTGAATTATCTGATCATTTGCTTTTCCCCAATGCACAGTTACCCTGGTAAAAGGCCATAGGTCTCTTTGGGGAAAGCTGGAAGGAAAATTAGCAGCATAAATTTTTGGCAGTGCAACAGGATCCTTCCCCAAGGGGACCTTGTCTTCTCCTCATTCAGGGGGCTCTGGGTCTGTTAACTGTCCCAAGTCTGGGAATTGATTAAGGGGCCATGACTCTCTGTTTCTGTAATTCAAGTTATGGTTTTATTCACTTGACCTAGAACTCTTCTGCTTGTACAGATCAAGCAGGAATTTAGTATATTGCCCATCTATTTTACTTCCAGGTATCCCATGATCTATTAGCCAAGGCCATATGTTTATGCGATTCAGACTCTTTTGATTGCTGCTTTGTCTTTCATTGTGGTAACCATGCCCACCTTGTCTTTAGCAATTAAGTGCTGTTACCTGGCTTCTCCCAGCCTGGGATCTGACATCCCCACGGTGTTTAAGGATTTTAGTTCAGAGATAGCAGTTTACACAGTAATATCTGACCTACAGAGAAGAGCAACCACACAGTTTTTCGGGGAAGATGGAGTTAGTCTCACAGATTTATTACTTACAGTCCTTGTGAAAGGTGGGTCCTCTGGAAATTCCTGGGGTGGGTGGACAGGTCTTAAATGGTGAATCCATTCTAGCATTCCAATCTCTCTAAGCCTTTGGATCCCCTCATCTACAGTACACCAGGGTAAATTGGGCATCTCAACTTCAGGCATTGTAGGCTATCTTTTCCTTTTTTTTTTTTTTTATCCCTTCCCCGCCTCCCCCCGTGGCTTGCTTGCTGTCTGCTCTCTGGGTCCATTCACATGTGTCCATGCTGCGTGCTCTTCTGCAATTTTTTTTTGGCTTGTCTCCCTTTTGGTTGTGTTACCTTGCTGTGTTGGCTCTCTGCGGTGCTTGCTGGCTGGTGGCACCTTGGAGCCTGGGTTGGCGGCTCTCTACAGCATGTGGGCAAGCCTGCCTTCACAAGGAGGCCCCAGGACATGAACCCAGGGCCTCCCATATAATAGACGGGAGCTCAACTGATTGAGCCACAGCTGCCTTCCTGTAGGCCATCTTTTGATCGGTGTTTCTTGGGGCAGATTTGGTAGTGCAGGCTTCAGGTTAGATGGTACACTCCTCAGGGCAGGGAGGCTGTCTGGACTCCTTGGGGCAGGCCACAGTTTGGGTGATGTAAGCTTGAAACTGGGTGGTATCCTTAGGGCAGACTATTACAGGTTTATCTGGCAAAGTCTCAGCAGAATTTAGGGTTCCAGTGTCCCCACTGATATCATCATCAACCCATATGTCTCCATCCCAATTCTCAGTATTTCACTCCTTTCCAATCAATGCCCTCACTTTAACAGCAGACACCCTGCAAGGCTGAGATATTAATTTTTGTTGTAACTTTGCGACTCATAAAGGGAGACCTGGAGTCTTGTTTTCAGAGATCTCAAGTCTGCTGCTTCATGAAACAAGATTTTCTTTCAGCTCACACATAGAAACATTCACATTATTCATGCTGCACTTAAGCTGCAAATTTGAAGCTTTCAGCTCATTCCTTTCTTTTGTAAGTATCCAGCATATTTAGGAACAGCCAGCCAACATTATTGTACCTTTTAAATCCACCAAATTCTGTTAAGGTGTTAAAAAACACTCTCACCCAGATCCTTACCTCTTATAAGCATGGAGGGACATGTATCCAGTGATGATATTTTATTGATCTCTATTGCCAACTTACACCATGGACTGTCAGTGACTGCTTGATTATTGGAAACAGAGTCATCAGTGCCCTTGAATTTAATCATAGTAGAGAGCCAATTGCAAAAATCCCAGAACCAATTCAGAAATCCCATTTTTAAGATTCTGTTACTCAAGGACCACTCCTGGTACCAAGCTGCATTATTCAGGGCTCTCTAGGGAAACAGAACCAATAGGAAACATCTGTAACTAGTATGAGATTTTATAAATTGTCTCATGACTGTGGGGATGCACAAGTCCAAATTCTGTAGGTCAGGCTACAAACCAGGGGCTCTGAGGAAGGTTTTCGATTAGTTCCCCAGAAGATGCTTGCTGTATGAAGTAGAGCTGGAAATTCTCTCTCCGAATACTGAAATCACTTTCCCTTTTAAAGCCTTCAACAAATTGGATGTCACTCGTTGCTGAACGCAATCTCCTTAGTTGATTATAGATGAAATCAACCATCTAAGCAATCACCTCGCTGATGACTAAAGTCCATAAATGCCCTTGTATTACAGTTAGCCCAGTGCTTGCTAGACCAAACAGCTGGCCACCATTACCTGACCAAGTTGCCACATTAGCCTAACCACAACAGCCTCCTCTAAAACATTCAAAACATTATCATTTTTTCCTTTTACGAAATGAGAAATAAAGGTTTTCAGGTTAAAAAGAAGGTGATCATGTAGTAATCAGAGCTTTAGAACAATCTGAACCAGCCTTGGTACAACCTGCTGTAGTTTGTAATCCTCAATTTGAAGGCTTTGCGGCATCTCATTAGTCTGGAGTCACAGTACAGATAATTCTGTATTGAGTGAGTAATTAGATGTGACAGAGAAGCAGGCGAATGGATTAGTGACACCTCCAGGAGCCCCTCTGAGGGGGCCTTTCCTGTCTCTACCCCCTGGGGAAGATGTGGAGATGTTTAGCAGAGCTCCTAGAAGGGGAATGCTGGTGCAAAGCCAAGGCGCGGTACCGCTATTACCTGCAGGCCAGGGCAACGTGCCAGGCAGTATGGGAAGAAGGACATGGCCCTCAGGGAGGCTGGGTCCCTGTGCTGCTGCTGACCCTTTGTTGTGCTAGTGCTGGAAATCTGTCCTCAGCTTCCCCCAAGCAGGCCGAGCATTCTGTTCTCAGTAGGATGAAGGGCTGCCTGCCTTTACCTTAAGTCAGGGTGGAGACTAGCGCCTCTTACTCCAGAGCCCTCCGAAACCTGAGCTATCTGACAAAGCCAGCCTTTGTCTTAAAAGAGCAAGAGCAAAAAGGGCATTTTTTTTTTTCATTTTTGCAGCGTCAATAAGTCACTTTTCAAGAATCGAAGGCTCAGAAGGTAATTATGTAGTTCACGGTTCTGTTTCCAGATACCTGAAAATCTACCCTATTTTCCAAGGGAAGGAGTTTATAGGATCTTTTTGGAAACAAGTTTTGTTCCTAGTCAGCTCTCAGGCAACAAATATTGAGCACCTACTCTGTGCAAAGATTAGGAGTCAAGACATGAAATAGAAGACACAGCTTCTGCCTTTAAGGGGCTCACAAGATTAATACAAAAAGACTGGATGTGATAAGTGCCAAATGGATGGCAAGGACACTAAGGTCTGTGGGGGATGAGAAAAGGCAAACAATCTGGGGCTGGGGTGGAGAGGAAAGATTTCCTGCAGCACCTGAAGTTTGAGATGGAGTTGAATAGAGGGGGAGGGCCTGGTGTGAGAAAACCCTAATCTTCCACCTGTCCTCTTTTTTCTTTTTCAGTGACTGCAATTTTTCAGCAGCAATGCAAGGCACCCGGGCTACAAAGATGAATCAAGCTTGCTCCCAGTCTCTAAGAACTAACATGGACAAATACAAATTTCCAAACTTGGCCTTTCATAGAGATGTGCTCATGACACTCACTCAGCAAATATTTATTGAGCATCTGCTATGTGCCTGGCCCTAGGCTTGATGCTCAGGACACAGCAGGAAACCACACAGATATAAGACTCGTCTATATAAAGTATGAGGTCCAGAAGGGTGGGAAATAACAAGCAAAGAATGACAGATGTGACGAGAAGTAAGCAAAGGGAACGATAGGGTGCTGTGTGGTACATAGCCAGCATTCCGCCTGGTCTGGGAGAGTGAAGGCTTCCCTTTCCAGGGATGTTTTAAGGTTGGCGCTCAAATGCAGAACTCAGCCGGGTGAAGGGGGGATGAGTTGGTGATGAGGAGAGAACCATGTGTCACCGTCAGAAGGAAGAGACTGCACAAAGGTCTGAAGTACAGAGAATGTGGTGCTTCTGAGGTATTGAAGAAAGAAAAGAGATCATAGAAAAAGGAGATGAAACCCAAGAATTTTGTTGGGCCCTTCTGGGCTGGAGAATGACCATGTGTACCCCTCCCACAACCGTCAAAGCATATCAGAGCTGAAGCAAACATGCCCTCTTCTCCCACCGCTGGGGGTGGGAGTGGAGGCTGCCTCCCTGCACAGCTGCTGAGGGGTCCTGAAGAGCACGTGCATCTTTTGCAGTAGGGCGCCTTGTCCCAGTTCCTGACCAGCTGCCTGCCCACCTACCACACCAGCCTCTCAGTGCAGGACTCACAGGCGCCTTCCTTCGACAAGCGCTGTCCCAGCTGTCCCTGGATAAATGCTGACTGTGAAGGAAAGGCACGAGACTGTGAGTTCCTCACGGGCAGGGTACCTGTCTGTCTCACAGCACCAGCACAGTGCCTGGCACTCGGGGTGCTCAGTGAGTGTGTGTCCCTGCTGTGCCAGGAGGGGTGCCTGGCATCTGAGTTTTTCTTGTGATGGGCTGAGCTCTGAATGCCTGAGAAACTCCGGTTGGCGGCCGTTTATAAGGTGACCTGGTTTGAGAGTGGGCTTGTGCCTCAGTTTCCCTGCTTTATAGCCCAGTTACTGTAGAGACTGGAGCCCAGCCACTAATGATTAACGAATACCTGCTGAGCGTAGAGATAATGTCAGATACTGCTGAGGACAGCACACAAAATAAAAAATAAACACAGCAGAAGATATGGGTCCTGATCATGTGCATCTGAGTGTTTGTAATAATTTAATGTGCTAGATTATCATGAGTATTTTGAAAATGCGAAAATCATCTTGTTTCATTACTTCAAAAAAAGATGATTCTTATTATAAATATGACACTTAAGTAGTTTCATCCTTTTTAAGAAATTGGTCCTCGCTGGCACCAACCATTGCTTTTTTTCTTTTTCCGGTTGACAGCATAGCTGTTTTAACATTCATTACATTTTTTATGTTATGATATCCACATGAGGTAAGAAGTGGCACTGATTTAGGGGACGAAATAAAGTTCACATTTCTTCTTTTGACACTCAAAGCCTTTCACCATCACTCCATCCTCCTTCCTTTTCCTGTACGCTACCCTCTAGGTTTTCTCTGTGTTTCTGCTCACCTCTGCTCTGCTGGGGATGTCCTTCCCCTTTGCCTTCACATGTCTGAGTCCCTTCCATGAAAACCTCTCCTTTCTCCTTTCTATTTGCTTGTCCCTAGCTTCTTCCTCTATGCCTGCTCCCTCATTTTCCATCTCTTCCTTCTCATTTTTCACTTGGTTCACTGCTCAGGTTCATGGTCTCATACATTAGCTATGTGTAAAGCTAGTTTAGATTTTTAAGCACTAGTCTAGAGAACTAACCACAGACTATCTTCCTGATTGTACAATCTGTTTAAACTGTTCAGTTTCGAATTTGGAAAATATGGAAAGTATAAAGAACACAAAGGCCTCCACTCACTGTGGAGTGGTTGAAAGCACAGGCGTCAACACTCAGCTATATTGCTTATTAGCTTTGTAACATTGGGGCAAGTTAGTTACCTCTCTGAGCCTCAGTTTTCTCATCTGTGAAATGGAGATGATAAACCCTATCTCATGGGCTCACTGCGACTATCATATGTGTATTATGTGTGAAATGCTTAGCTTAAGTTTTTGGCAACTAATGAGCTCTCAATACTTGATAGCTATTGCTATTATAACAGCCCTTGTAACATTCTCAGACTACTATTCATAATGTTAATACTATTAAAAAATACTTTGCAAATACCAACCAACAATCTCGCAAGCAAAATTTGGACTCTCCCTGTTATCAAGCTGTGGACTACCTCTTTCCCTCAGAGTGGAGACCTGACTTGCCTTAGAACACAGAAGCGTTCACAGGTGTTACCAGGAATGGCACTAACATACTCGACTCCCTTGTCTGTACCTTAAGATCACGTCAAGCAGCTGAACACAGTCATTTTGGTATGAAACTAGCAGAAGTTGAGTACTGAGGTCTCAGTCCTTTGCTTCTGTAACAGGTGCTGTTTATGGCTCTCAAGTTCTTTCCTGGAAACTCTTCCTGTCTGTGACACGCACCATGTGCTAAGAGCACAGGGCACATATTCTCACAACGTGTTCCTGGGGGTAACACGGCCTTTGGTCCAGTCAATGTCGCTACCCACCTGGGTTGAGCACGGGCTCCTCCTCCTCACACCCACCCTTTTCTGCCCAGTGCCGCCAAAGCTGTCAGGGTAACTGTCTCCTATCACGTTAAGAAGATTCGCCATGACCACTGATGGGTAGTTAGGGAGAGCGTTCCAGTTTAAAGGCTTTCATGGGCCATGAAAGCTGGTGAGCAAATAACCGTGTATCAGCCAGTCACTTAGAGGACACCACATGGAGCCACGTTCCAGAGCCTCTGAACACTTAGATGCCGTATATCATAAAGGAGCATAAAAGTTACGTATGAAGAGGCTGTAAAACTAAACACCTGTTTACCTCAGTGAAGGTTTTATTTACATGCCCTCCAGCAGGTACTTAAATATGCTTCATACAGAGGCTGCTGATTACAGTTTCAAGCCGAGTTCCTGTTAAGTGGAGATGCATATAGTAGATGCCATTGCGGTGTGGTTTCAGGGGCCCTGGGAAAGCCCCTCTGGCTCCAGCCCCCGAAACCATTTTGCTTACTTGAAGCTTAAAATTTCTTGAACAAGAAACTAAAGCTTTGTTTCTATAATTAGAGAAAATTCACCTCAACGAATTCAATATGGGATTCAACATGAAATACTGCTTAATGTGTAGTACTACGTTCTCTACAGAGCACTTGTGCGTGTGTAATCTCCTTTATCCTCAAACCCTCCAGTAAGTTTAGTCATCGCCACCCCCAAAAGTGAGGGGGAACCGGTGACTTGGAGAAGTTAAGTGACTTGTTCGAGGTCACACACAGGTCATGGCAGAACTGGGATTGGAATCTGGTGCTTCTGGTGCTTCTGGTAATGCCTCCTGGGCAGTGATCTCTCCACAGGAGCAGGCTCTCACCTTAAATATCTTAAAAGGGAACTCCATGACTTAAATTTTACTATCCTGAGAGCCAGTTTTGAAAGGTGAGAGATGTGGAGAGTGGGGTCATTAGTCTCCCTGCGCCCTGTTCCTCTGGCCCCCCACCTGGTGGTGCTCAGGGTTGCCCCTGTGGATTGATCCTCCCAGCCCTGGGTTGCTCCTGCCCAAGCTGGCAATTCACACACACACACACCAGTGAGGGTGAATGCACTTCTGCGCTCCCTGAGCTGACTCCACTCAACGCTTGCATTCCTTGCTGGGATTGGATCTCTGCTCTGATCCCAAGCCTCCTTGACTGACGACTTGGAAGCCTGCCACTTCCTTGCTGGTCCTCTTACCTGGGAGGCCAGACCCTGCCCTTGTGCTGCCCCCAGATGGGGTTTTGTTCCTCTGGACCGACCCGTCAACCTTGGGTGCTGGTGGTAGTTTTTCCTCTGACTCCTGCTATTGCAGGGAACTTCCAGTTGTTCATTGTTCCTTCATCCATTGAACACATTGAGCACCTACTATGCACAAGACACAATCCAGGGTTAATTCCCTTTGGATCTCAAGGTAACACTAAGGAAACTTGAGTTTGCCATATGCCTTTAGAAATCTACTTTGCCCTGCTGTTTCTACCTCATGAAATGCCGTCGAGTTGGGTCTTCATTCTCTATACCTCTCACCTGCTGGTCAGTCACAGGAACCAGTAGCTTAGCAGGGGGCACTGAAGTGGCTGGAGAGGAAAGTGGGTCATGGTTGGGGAAGAATTTAGATTTTAGGAGACCTTTAAGACAACGTGTTGATTTCTTAATATTACTAAGGCTAGGCGGGCCCTGGCTCCAATGAGTCAATGGGTGAGCGATTGTGCTGAATAACAGTCAATGAGCCAAAATAGAAGTGGGATAAATTATAGAAAAGGGTAACAAGAAATAACCTTCAGTGTTGTTTAATAACATTACCTTCACAAGCTGCAATCCTTTAGTTTTACAGATACCGGTGGCAATTCTTGAATGAATTTTATCTGAATTTCTACTCTATTTATTTCCCCGCTAGCTTCATTTCGAAATCACCTTTTCTGAATGACAACTCAATCAATTCAATAACGTGCAATTTTACGCAGTAGGAACCTAGTCGCATATCCCTCTCCATACTTGTAATTGTCGGCTGCTTTCTTGAATAGCCTCTCTGTGTTTCAAAGCCAAGTTATTTTCATCTCCAGGCTCCCAAAGTGGAATGACACTGTAAGATGGACACAGTTCTGAAGATTGTCTCCTCTTCCCTCTCTTTTTTCACATGCATCTCTCGTATGTCACAGCCAGAGCTGCCAGGCCACGTTCAATCTCCCATCAGTTCAGTTGTGTTACGGAATCATCGGCTTGATCAGCTTCATTTTAGAAGCTTTCTGAGAAGCTGGGATTTTTTTACTTTGGTTCCCATGCTTTTGGAATGCTGCCAAAGTAAATGAAGGTGAAACGAACACATATATTTTGGTTTTGTTTTCCAGGGCTGGGTAAAGTGATGGACAGGATTGTATTACTGGAGGAATTAGGGAGGAGATGGGCTGCACACATTGGTTGATCCACAGTGTCTGTGGGTAACGAACTGGAAAAAAAACCTGCTGATTGAAAATTTGAATCATTAAACGCTTCGAAATCAACAACGTCTTTTAGAATTTCAATCTTCTATGATGTGTTTGGATTCAGTGCTGCAGTGATCTAAGCCATAGGCCAGATTGTCAATCAAAATGAGCAGGGTTTGCTCGTGGCCTAAGTTTTTCAGAGATTATATTAAATACTTTAAAAGCTGCAGTAACTCTTCCAGGGCACCGGAGAAGTCATCATGGTTCTGTACTCCCTGGACTTTCGTTGATTTAGAATTTGCATTTCTCATTATGTGCAAATGACCCTACAGGCTCAAAACATATTATAATTTGTATTTTCACTGAGGCATGAATTAGACTCGCACTTGCTGGCCTTGAGGCTGCAGTGTAGCGGTGGGTTAAATGGCTAGTGAATGAATCCGACACCCTGCCACAGCCACTCGAAGGAACAATGCCGTTCATGCGGTGTATATGCGCGCTGTGGGAGAAATGATGAGATATAGTGGTTATTTATGAGTTTGGGGACGCATAAAGGTCTTGGAAAGAATTACTCATGAGTGTCAGGCTATATTGTAAGTATATCTTATTGTAATGAAAGCCAGTACAGCAATGCCTTTCTTATCTGAGGATGACGTATCTGGCCATTAAGACATGACTTATTTTGCTATCAATACGCAAAGGAAAAGGGCCACTGAGCAGACAATATAGATGTTCCACATCTATCCACGCTAAAATTCATGCTCTCAGCTCAAAAAGTGACCTCAGGCCCTCACCCAGAAAAAAAGCCCTCCCATTTTTCCCTTGGATTTGGACTTCAGGTACAAAGAATTGAAGTACCCATCCTGCCGTGCTTGTGGCATCTACCTGTTCCTGATCTCTCACAGGTGTTGGTTTGTTTTCATCTTTTCTCCCTTTGTGCCCCACCCCCATGCCTGGTCTCCTCCACCTCTTCTTGTAGGAAGCACACATACTCATGTATTTGGAATATGACTTCTAATGTATGACATTTAAATTTAAATAAGTGGTATTTCAGTATATATCTTTTTTTCTGCTTCTTCCTTTTTCCACTTGGGATATTTTCTCAGGGTTTATCTGCGTTGCTGAATGTGCACCTGGTTAATTCTCTGCTGCATCCTTTTCCAGACCACGCACCCATATTTTGCCTACAACTCCAGTTATCAATGCTGATGTTGGTCCGAAGCCTTGCTGATACCAACAGTGCTGTGAGGATCAGCCTTCCCGAAGCCGCATTATGGGCCTTTGTGAGTGTCCCCAGTGGAATAATAGCCTTCGAGTGGGGACAGGCTAAAGAGTAACAAGTGATAGAGCACTGTCAAGTTGCTCTATGGAATAGCTGTTCCACTTTCCTCTCCTACCAGGAGTGCACTGGGTTTTTTCCTATTTCCCTACACTCTCCTCAATTAATATTTTTCCCCAAACATTCATGTACATGTGTTTCTTTGATTTTATTTAGTACATTTCTGATTATTACTGAGGTAGAACATCTCTCCATCTACTTATTAGTCAACTTGGTTGTCCCTTTCTGGGAATTGTTTAATCATATCCTTTGCCCATTTTACTATTGTGTTTCTTTGTCTTTCTCACTGATGCTTTGGAGATCCATGAATATTTTAGACATTCATTCTTTGACAATTTTAGCTCATGTAACTGTCTTCTGCTATCTTTTGTTGAAAAGAAATATTTTTCTTTTTTCTAAGTGTTTTGGAATAATTTTAGATTTACAAAAAGGTTGCAGAGATACTACAGAGACTTCCCATATAGTCTTTACCAAGCTTAATTTGTCAAAAACAGAAATTAACATGGGTATCACACTATTAACTAAATTATAGACTTATTTGGATTTCTCCAGTTTTCCCATTAATGTCCTTTTCCTGTTCCAGGATCCAATTGAGGATACCACATTGTATTTAGCTGTCATGTCTCCTCAGTCTCTTTTTTTTTCTCAGTCTTTCCTTGTTTTTCACAACTGTACCAGTTTGTGAAAAGTTCTGGTGAATCATTTTGTAGAATGTCCTCAATTTGGATTTGTCTGAAGTTTTTAAAAAATGATTTGACAAAGTATGCATATTTTGAAAGAACACCATAAAAGCTTCACATGATATAAATGTGTACATAATACTGACATGACTTATTACTGATGATGTTAAACTTGATTACTTGGTTAATGTAATGTCTGCCAGCTTTCTCCACTGTAAAGTTACTACTTTTTTTCCCTTTTCATACTCAGTTCTTTGGAAGCAAGTCACTAGATTTAGCCTATACTCAAAGGGAGCAGAATTAAACTTTACTCCTGGAATGAGGAATACCTACTAATATTACTTGTAGTTCTATGAGGAAGAAGAAATCCTTAATTTTGATATAATCAAAGCTGATGAGTTTTCATGTACGGCTTTTGTACACACACACATATCATTTTTAGGCTTTTAAAATTATTATTAAATAATTTTACAGAAAATACAGAGTTCCCATATTACCCCTCTCGCCTATTAAATTTTTAGGCTTTTTTTTTTTTTTTAAGATTTATTTTTATTTATTTCTCTCCCCTAACCCCCCCAACCCCCAGTTGTCTGCTCTCTGTGTCCATTCACTGCACGTTCTTCTGTGACCGCTTCTATCCTTATCAGCGGCACCGGGAATCTGTGTTTCTTTTTGTTGTGTCATCTTGTTGTGTTAGCTCTCTGTGTGTGCGGTGCTATTCTTGGGCAGGCTGTACTTTCTTTCATGCTGGGTGGCTCTCCTTATGGGGCACACTCCTTGAGCGTGGGGCTCCCCTACTTGCCCTGTGTGGCACGGCACTCCTTGTGCCCATCAGCACTGTGCATGGGCCAGCTCCACACGGGTCAAGGAGGCCCGGGGTTTGAACTGCGGACCTCCCATGTGGTAGGTAGACGCCCTATCCATTGCGCCAAATTCGCTTCAGTTTTTTAGGCTTTTAATCCACCTAGATTTTACCTTTGTATGTGATGTTAAGGCATTAAAATTAAAATTTTCTCCATGTTTTAAAAAAAATTTCCATTCCCTAGACTGATCCTTCCCCACTGATTCACTGTGTCACTGCTTCACACATCAGTTTCCATACTTGAGACTCTTTCTGGGCTCTATTTTGTTTTACTGGCCCTATATGTTGGCTTGAAAATAAGTCATAATTTCAGGTAGGGTAGGGGTCGTGGGTGGAATGGTGGCCATAAAAAGATAAGTCTGCGTCTAAATCTCTGGGACCTATGATTTTGACTGTATTTGGAAAGAGTCTTTGCAAATGCAAAGGTAAGGATTTTACCTTGAGGTCATCCTGGATACCAAAGTGAATCCTAAATCCAATGACAAGTGTCCTTATAAGAAACAGAAGGGGTCAAAACACAGAAGAAAAGGTAATGTGAAGACAGAGGCAGAGAGGAGAGTGATGCAGCCACAAGCCAAGGAAAGCCCAAGGATGCTGACAACCACCAGAAGCTGGAAGAAGCAAGGACAGATTCTCCCCTGGAGCCTCCAGAGGGAATGTGGCCCTATCAGCACCTTGACTTCAGACTTCAAGCCTCTAAACAGAGAAAGAATAAAATTGTGTTGTTTTTAGCCAAGCCAGTTTGGGTCATTTGTTACTGTGCCTGAGGAAACTAATACAGGAAGTGGCTGCCCTTGCCCCTTCCTTTTCAAAATTGTCTTTACTGTTCATGGACATTTATTCTTCCTTATTTGTTTTAGAACCAGTTTGATAAGATGTTAAAAAAGTCCTGCTGAAATTTGGCTTGTAATCCCATTAAATTTATAAATTAATTTTGGGGACAATTTACATCAAGTGTTAAATCATCTCACCATGAACATTGGACTTTTCTCCCTAATCAGAATTTATTTTTATACTTTAATGGGTTTTAAGATTTTCTCTATAAGTGTTTTGCATTCTTTGTTATTTGCAAGTAATGACAGTTTTGCTCTTACCTTACAATCTCCTCTCTTATTGCATTGGTCAAGACATTGAGGACTGAAAAAAAAAAACTGGTTGCTTTAATAGTGAATGCCTTTTTCTTTTTCTTCTTTTAAAAGGAATGGATTTAAAATACACTGATTACATGTAAGGTCTCCTGTGGGTTTTTTGGCAGGTCTTCTTTACTAACTTAAGGAATTTCCTTTCGATCACTAGTTTTCAGAGTTTTTTTTTCCCCTTAAGTTTAAAGAAGACTGATGTAAACTTTTTTTTGCATCTATTAAGGTAATCAATATTTTATCCTTTAATTTATCAATAGCTGTTTCTATTATTATTATCATATTATTATTTATTATTATTTTGCTCCAGCATCCAGTCAACGAGCATGCTTTGCATTTGGTTGTTATTGATATTTGTGGATGGGGATTCACAGATAAAAGACATGGCAAAGGACGGAGTTGGAGTTTTTGATGTGGGCTTCTTCAGCTGGAGTCCCAGGAAGTAAGCACAGAGAGGAGCTTGGTTGTGAGGAAAGAGAGAAGCCCTGGAAAGAGAGACAGAGCTGGTTGCCTGATAGTCTAGAGCTGGCCTTGTGGAGAGAGGGAAAGCCTAGAGAGCCTCATCGTATACAGCTGACCTTACAGTGAATACAGAGGAGCCGAACCCAGAGAGAAATGAATCCTGGGAAGAGAGGAACCCAGGAAGCGTGAACCCTGAGACAAGGACAGCCCTCTTGCTCCAAGATGTGGCAAAAGACTTTGCTGAAGGAAGTAACTTACACTTTATGGCCTGGTAGTTCTAAGTTTCTACCCCCAAAAATACCTTTTATAGAAGCCAACCAATTTCTGGTATTTTGCATTAGCACCCCGTTGATGCCAATACAGTTGGTATTTTAAAATTAAAAAAAAAATGTGACCTTCATTGCATTTGGTGAATACATCTCTGAGCACCGCTACACCTCATGGTCAATGGTCCACACCATAGCCCACACTCTCCCACAGTCCACCCAGTGGGCCATGGGAGGACATACAATGTCCGGTAACTGTCCCTGCAGCACCACCCAGGACAACTCCAAGTCCCAAAAAACACCCCCTCATGTCTCATGATGATGGAGGAGGTTGTTGTTATGGGGGGAGGAGTGGGGTGAGGGGGGTGGGAGGTATATGGGGACTTCATATTTTTTGAATGTAACATTAAAAAAAATAAAGACAAAAAATAAAAAATAAAAAATGATCAACTTGGTACGTAAAAAAAAAATGTGACCTTTATAAATATCTATTGCTGGGTAATTATGTTTTCATCTAATCTGGGAGTCTTTCTTTTATTTGGTGAATTCATTCCATTTATATTTTAAGTTACCATTACATTAGTGCTTATGGATCATAATTTTACTGTTATGAGTTTAGGTATTTTAGCTAATTTATTTGGCGATGTTCAAACTCTTTAATCTGAAGATTCATATTTTTAATTCTTGGAGATTCTTGGTCACTATGTTGTTAAATGTCTTCACCCATCTTTTTGTTTCTCTCACCTTTGGAAATTCTAGTAATTTGGATGTTAGCAAGTCTATGTCTAGCTCCCATATCTCTTAACTTTTCTAATATAGTTTTCTTCTTTTTCCCTTCCTTATGCCTTTCGGATATTTATCAAATGGAACTTACAGCTCACTTATTTGTTCTTTAATCAGCAACATGTGGCTGTTATTTATTTAATGTTTGAAAATATCTGCAGCTGGTGCTTCTTTATGACTTATTGTTATTGCTTCATGTTTTAAATACCCTCTTTTATCCTTTTGATAGTATTATATATATATGTATATATATATAATTCTTATTCTCTCTCACCTATTAATCCTGCATATGTGTCCTAGATTGTTCAGTTTGTTACATGTTTTCTGATTTCTTGTTATTTTTCCCTAATGGGGTTATCATTTATCTTATCTGATAATGTGTCTGCAGGAGAGGAAATAAACTTGTACTTCCAACTCCTCTCTGTGTTGTGCATGATCCCTCAGGGGGGAACTTTTTTGGCATTACAATCAATCAGAATCTCTCTAATTTGAGGGGCTTTAAAAAATTACATATATCGTTCTATGGTTTAGTAGTTCACAGAAGACTGGAAGAAACATTAAAATAGAGGTATGAGCACATACCACAGCAGCAAGAAGTGATAGATGACATCTTAGTGATAGTTGGTGAGTAGGGGACCCCAAAATGTATATATACACTGAGATGAGTATAGAAAGTAAAACTCTGGTGCTACCGTGTAAAGTAAATTGTCCAACACATCTCAGTACTCCCCAAGGCCATTATTATATAACAGTTTAGGATAGTATTTTTATTAATCGTACCATCAAGGGAAAGGAAAATACAGTATTCAAATACTATGTTGATATATGTAACACAGATGTTTATATAGTAGAGTTTAGAAAGACCATAAAAACGGTTATATTAAAAAAAGTTTTGATGTCACTGTTAAATAAAATCCATCCTAATAAGAATTAACTAGCAAAAAAAGCTATTTACAACAAATTTCTAGATCACTAGGATAGTTGTACCACAATATTTGTGTTGACTTTGAACTTCTTAAGGATTCCAAAAATATATATATATTTTTTCTCCCTTAGCAGGACACATCAGAGATATAGTCAAACCCGGTGATCTCTAAAAGTTTTGTAAAAATTTCAATTTTAAAATTTGTCAAATTTCATATTCATTGTTTTTATATGTTCGATAAATCTTTTACAAACCCAAATACTCATAGCTTTCCTAGTAATGTTTTGCCCTTTACACTGTGTATGGAAGGAGCCATGTAAAGCTGTTGCCATTAATGTTTTTATCTATTAATATTAAATATTTTTCATTTAAAAAGTTTGGTATTTTAAGGGGTAGATGGATATAAATTATGTGAAAAATGAATTACATGTATTAGCTTAATCTTTGATGATTCTCGAAAAATTTGATCATAGTTAAAAAAAATACCCTTTAAAGATATTTATTGCCTAAATATCAGTGTAACTAATCATTCTAAACACCAGGGCCTTAAAACAATAAACTTTTGGCTGTGGTTTGAGGTGCTGGGGGAGACTGGACCATGTGAATCTCATCTTCTCACGGGCTAACTGGGTTTGCTCTTATGGTGCTTAGCCAGGATTCCATGAAGAGGTAAGACCCATTCCAGGTCTCTTGAGTCCTATGCTTGGAATAGCATATGGTTATGTGTCACACATTTTACTGGCCTAAGTAAGTCACAAACCTAGATTCAAGGAGATGGTGAAATAGACCCCATATCTTGAGGGAAGGAGCTGCAAAGTCACATTGCAAATGTCAAAGACATGGGGCAATGGAGAATTGTGATTGTTTTTGTAATTTATCTACCACACCTCCACTGGGGAAGTAATCAGCTCTATCTGGCATGGTAAATTTCTGGCTTTAAAAAAAGATTGGTGGTAGGTATAAATCAGGGACTCCTTAGTCATGAGTGTAATATCCATGGCTTAGAGATGGGGAATGGCAAAGGAAGCTAATAACAATGGGGGAATCAGAGGGATAGAATACTGCAAAGTACAGTAATGTTTTGTGAAGATTTTTAAAAAGAGTGAACCACTGGTTGGGGATTGAAATTTCCAATATGTACAACCTTGTATACCATGGACTGGCCACCTACTTGATTGCCAATCCATTGGCAAATATTTACTGAGTGATTACCACAGGCCAAGCAGTGTCACAGTGCCTGGATGTGTAAATAAAGAAGAAGGCAGATTGGCTCACAAGACACTTTCAACCTTTTAGGAAGATAGAGTATTCCCCCCCAAAAAGAGCCAATAATACAAAATAAAATATAACCGACACCAAAGGAGTGGTCCGTGGAGATAGTAATAAAGAAATCTCTTTTAAGAGTTTATCTGAATATATATCTTCTTAATAATACAAAAAATAAAAACAAAAACAAAAACAAACAGTGAAGAGGGAGATTCACTTTTCATAATGAGTTAACCAAAATATTTAAATTCCAAAAAGCAGGGATGTCTATATTAAAATTTAGTCACAATGGCACCTTAGTAAATGACTTTGCTAGAGGTTTGAAAGAATTATTGTGACTTGAAAATTGCTTCTCAAAATTTGACTCTGAATTAAATAAAAGAGATAGGAGCAAGTTGCCAAATCTGTATTTGAGTCTTTCCACTTGCAAACCACTAATAACAAAACTAACTCACTCCGTATGTTGACCTGAGAATTAGCTAATAGAACTGTTGCAAAGAAATCCTAAGTGCTAAGGAACTAGGTCAATCATGGAAATTGGCCTTCTTCCAGTTGCATTTGGAAGGCAGAAGGAGTCTGATGACAGTTGAGTGACCATTTAACCTGTTAATCAGGTGGCTGGCGGGAAGCCTGGTGATAAATGGAAGAAGAGAATTTGTAGAATACAAGGATAGGTGCAGCAAAAGAGATCAGATGCAATGGTTCTCAATAGGGTACTGCTGGCATTTTGGGCATGACAAGTCTTTGTTGTGCAGGACCATCTTCTATGTCGAGGATTTTTGCAGTAACTGGCCCTTGGGAAACCTAGTGTGTCAGTGGCACTCCTCCCCAATCCCTGAACTTGTGAAAACAGCAGTATCAAATGCCAACTCGCTTTCAAATTCTGTGCCTTGTTTCCTGGTTGAAAATCATTGAGACAGAGAGCTTGGAGCCCTTGGAAACAATATTATGATGGGAGGGGGCTTAGATGGAGCAGAGTTTGAAGATGCAACAATGGGGAAAGAGAAAGTTCTAATTAGAATAACAGCAATACCTTAGAATTTGAGTGGATTTCAGCAGTTAATCAGTTTTCACAGGGGCTGCCTGATCATTTGTCTTAAAAATTTGCTTTCATCTCATCATGCCTCTGCTCAAAAGCCTTTCATGACTCCCTACTGCTTTTAAATGATGACCATATTCCCAGATCTGATAGTCATATTCCCTCTGCAACTCATTTCCAGCCCCCCCTCCCCCCACCCCGCCGCCCCACCACCCATTTCTTTTTGTGGACTTTCTTGTTCCAGTCAGTAGAGCCTGACAAAAGAATCTTGGATGAACTGGAAGAACTGAGAAAGGAAATTAACGCTGAACTATTTTGTGGTTGAAGATTATAGTGAAGAGTTTCAAATGGAGTCAACCCCAAGGGATAGTCTTTGGTTGCTCTGATATTGGTGCTTGTCCGCAGGGGCATGCCCAGGGTGCAACCCTTTTCCCTAACTTGAATAACCTCTAACTTGAAATTACCTGAAACTACCTTTAACGTGAATTATACCTAATTTGAAATCACCTCTCCAATGCTGTTGTAATCACTGCCCTCCTCTCTGGACCACAGACAGGACTTTGTCCTGTTCCTGCATCTTTGTTTCTGTATCTTTTCCTCCCCCGCTGCCACCTGGTTTCCCTTCTTTTGTGTGGGTTGCTATTTCTGGGGAATTGAACTTCTGTGATAGCTGCTTCAATTGAACACAAGATATAGTACTGCCTGAAAAGCTTGTTCATTTGAAGTTTTAGGGTCTAGAAATTAAGAATTTCATTGTTATCCAGTTGCTATTATTAAGCCTCTATTTAGCATTGCTTAAAATGAAGAATACCAATAATAGTGTGCAAAAAATATTGTATAAATCCAAATACTCTCAGGATTTAGAACAGAAACATTGAAACTTGACTCTATTCACAAGAAAAACCTGGACTCATCCATCTCTGGTGCTTTTTGCCCCTCTCCCTAACTTGTCTCCATATCCTATCTCACTTCCAAAATCGTTCTGAAGTATTTTCCCTTTTTTCAGTTCTACTGATACCTCCTTATTTCATGTCCATACCATCTCTAGCCTGGATTATTACAAATAATGCCTAAATGGTCTCTGCTTTCAGGCTTCCCCTGCCACCTCCCCCACCCAGGAAAACCCTCTCACGTTTACCCAAACCCAACTTTTACCATGTTGTTCTCCTGCTTAGAACTCTTCAATGTCTCCTCTTTACAATGGGGTAAAAAATAAAGGATTTAATAAAGCATGAGGCCCTTTTCACAGTTTGGTACCTGCTCATCTTCCCAGTCTCCTTTCCTATCCCTTTTTACTTTGTACCCTCCAGTGGAACCATAGTTCCAAAATCACATAAAAAAAAATACCTAATTGCCTTTTTAAAATTTACTCCATCCCTTCTACCTAGAATGACTTTTTCCCACTTCTCCTCACCCCTTCCTGGCTCATTAATGATTACCCATTGTTCTAGAGTCATCTCTGGACTCACATCTGCCCCAGCAGCCTTTCCTGATCGACCCCTCTGAGCCAGATGCCTCTGCTCAGGGCTCGGCAAGCTCCCTATACATCTCCCTGCTTCCACACTTACCACGTTACATTGAAACAATCTGTGCAGTTGCCTATTTCCCCCTCTAGACCTGGAGACTAAAGTCTGTCTGTGATTCATCTTCATATCCCTGACCCTCAGCACAGTGCCATGCATACAACTGATCTCAAGAGAAGTTTCTTGAAATGTTGAATCCAAACTTTAAAATAGATTAGGAACCTTTATGAGCAAAAGAGGCCGAAGAAAAAAGCGTGGAGTTGAAAAATAGTTGGTAATTTGAGGTAATGTAGATGACTAAGATATTTTAGGCCAAGAATTACCCAAGATCATTCATTTTATGGTTTCTCAACATCTCATTTCAGTTATCTTCCATTAGACCAAAGCGTTGCATCTGACCTCGGACATCTTACCTACTGACTTGGGAGAACTGAGTGAAGCAGATCCAGAAGACTGCTGAGGACTTAGTTCTATTCGAAGATGGTGAGCAGTGCTTGTTATTGAAGGCTCCAGAGAATTAGTCTTCTCTTGTATTGGGACACCAAGGGGTGTGTATGTATGTGTGTGTGTTTATTTGTGTGCACCACCTTTGTGCATGTGGTGGTGGTGATGATAAGCAGTTTGTTTTGAAGAAGCCACTGGAAAATAGGGAACTTTAATCCTCGAAGATGGAAGATGTCATTTTTTAAAAATAACAGCTAACATTCATTGAGCACTACAACGTGCCAGGCAGTATTCTATGTGCTTTGTGAGGATGAATTCATTTAATCTTCACAACCTAATGTTCATATCTTCATTTTACAGATGAAGAAACTAAGGCACAGGAAGTGAAGCAACATGCTAACAATCACCCACCTAATAAATGCCAGAGGCAGAGGTAGTTGCAGTCCTAGGCAGTCTAACTCAAGCGCTCAAGTCTAACCTGCTCCAGCCATCATGGCATCCTGCCTCTTGTGGACCATTAGGGTCCACAGTCAGGGCTGCTCATTCTCTGGGAGCCCAGGTCTGTAGCTGATCTCCAGAAGTGTAAAGGGGATTGTTGCTCTTTGAGGAGATGCAGGGACTCCCATCTCCTGGGCCTTTGGGTGCAGGGGACGCTGAGCTGCCACCAGAGCGGATGCCTCAAGGTGGAGCACATGCAGAGCTGTGATCTGCAGAGGAAGAGCTGTAATCACTGGCTGGCCAGAGGTTGGTGAGGGCAAAAGCAGAGTTTGGAGCCTGGAGCACTGCCCTAGAGCAGCTGGCATGGAGGATGCACTGTGGAGACCCTGCCAGACAGCAAAAGGCAGGTAGGCTTAACTCTGTAGGTCCAGGGGCTCATGGCGCATGTGTGAGTCATGAGTGACAAATCAAGACATGTTCTAGGTGAGCCACTCTGGAGTCATGTCAAGATGGGTGGGGTGGGGAGAGCGACAGGCAGTACCCTAGGAATAGACAACATGATCTGGGTTGATCTACTATGACGCAGTGGGAACGGAAAGCCAGGGTCAGAGAGGAAAGGCATGAGGGACTAATAGGACTTGCTTGATTGTGGGGAGTGAGAGCAGATGCTGTGAGGAGAAAAATAAGGCATCATAGCAGAATTGGGGAAATCAGAAATGGGAATTCACTTGGCGGGGTGGGGGGCGGGGAGCAGGGGGGAGAATTCAATTTTAAACAGTTTTAGGGTCTTGGATGCTTTGGGTTCTTTGAAAAGGACCCAGTCAGAAATTTTTTTCATTACAGAGACCATCTCTTGACTTTCTGAGATACCATAATTTAGGAAATGTGAACATTTTATCTATCTATTCCGGACTCCTAAGGACAGAAATGAGCATTCTATTCTCAGTGATCCCAGAGCCCCAGAATGAAGCCAGTCTCAGGATAATAAATCAGGTAATTATCTCCATCCTTCCTACGACAATAATGGCGTCGAGGCAGGCGAAAATTCCTCAGAGGCAGCTTTGCAAGTCCCCAGGGAGACTCACTATAAAGGGGCTGACTGTCAGAATCCACCTCTGCAGCGTGACACAAGGACTGTGTAATGACGGCCGAGGGCCACATCGTGCCTCCAGAGTAAAGAATTGTGAGATGAATAAGAGAAAGACACCTACATCCTTCCCTGCTACCCCCCAAGTGTGTGTGGATGGTCTGAGTGAGTAATTAGAAACCCAGTGCAATAAATATTGAAAGAAACTTCTGCAAACATTCTAGAAGACAATGAAATTAGAAATAATAAGCAGATAGGCTTTTATTCAAAGCAAATCATGCCAGATGGATTTAGTACTTCTTTTTTTAAAATTTTTGATAAAAGTACAAAGTTGGGGGATGAAGGGAAAATGGCATGTTTGATGTCATGTGTTTGAAGAGTGTTAAAACATTTGTGTCTTCCAAGAAGTCTGATTTGCAGAATTGGCTCAGAATTGGCTCAGAATGCCTGGAATAGAAGCACAAACCTGACAAAAAGCTGGATATATGCTGCTAATTGGGCAATAGAAAGTGCTGGAACACTGGTCCGGCAGGACAGCCCCAGGAGGGGTCTTCCAAAGGACCAGAGGGCTTTCGAGCCTGAAGGGACCTTAGAGATCTTTGGTTCCAGCCCCTTCATTTAAGGATGAAGAAAGTCAATCAAAAGGACACAATTATTTCACAAAGTCAGGGCTACAACAAGGGTTTTTGACAATTAGTTCTGCAGCATGAGCATTGTTTCCTCTTTACCCAGAGTCTCCATTATCTAGGAAAGGAAATAAATGGGGCCAAGTGCAATTTTAAAGGGTCCTAACTATAAAGATGAAATAATTGGACTCTAAGCAAACAAAACCTGAGCTCTACATCTTGTCCCCTAAAGAGGGTGGGGCCTCAGGCAAGGTGGAGATGGTGGTTGCCAAACAGTTTGGAAGCTTTGCCACAGGGGGGCACCTGAGGTCCCTGTGCAGTTTTCAACCCCCTTTCAATGGTATTAATTCACTCATGCTGTGAGGCAACTCTTAACTTTGCCCACTTTGCAGGTGAGAACACTCAGGGAGACTCAGTGACTTGTCCAACTAAGGTCAAATAGCAAGCACGTAGTAAGCCAGCACTAAGACATAGGTCCTCTGGATCCAGTTCACTGCTTACCTCACCACAAGTTGTGGGCCTCCTTCTTTTACCCCTCTGCTTTCCCTCCTTCAGGCACTTTCCCAACTCGGACATCTGGAGCCCTGACACAGGTCCCTAGATGCCTGGGGTTCCTAAATTTATAACCCTGCTGCCACAGGAATCACCTGTGATCTTCCATTCTCCATTGAAACATTTTGGTCTCTCTTCCTGTTACTGCCAAGCTCCTTGCTTGGTCTTTGTTGCCCTAAGTAGCATAAACTTTTTATAAAGATGTTTCCACTACAGCCTTCACAGATGATAGTTTTGCCTTCAGGAAATCATACCAGCTCCTGAGCCTGCTTCTTCATTAAAAAAACCTCAAACAGCAATGATACCTTGTTGTGACTTACAGTGAAGGTGCACTTATGTGACATCTAATATACGATATAGAGGTTCAATAAGAATTAGGGAGCGGATGTAGCGCAAGCAGTTGAGCACCTGCTTCCAAAATGAGAGGTCCCGGGTTTGGTTCCTGTTGCCTATTGAGAAAACAAAACAAAGCAAAACAAACCGAATCGATGAGCAAACAAATGAAAAAACCAACTCAAAGTGGCTGAGTGGTTGAGCACTGGCTTCTCACACATGAGGTCTTGGGTTCCATCCCTGACCCCTGGTACCTCAAAAAAATTTTTTTTATTAAGAGTACTTTAGATTGAGAACTCTTTTCAAAGCACATCTCAATTATTTTTCCCTTCTTATGAGAGTAATTTATTGGCTCCCAATGCATATCTGAGACCCCTCACTCATCCTATTAACCAGAAGATCCTCTGGTTATCAGGATCTGCTCTTTTGGAAGGGTGGGGGTTGAAGTGGAGAGGTGGATTATTAATAAATGAATTTGTTCCTTTCCCACAATTTTTTTCCTGCCAGGAGACAGGCAAGAGTTGTTGTTTTGTGTTATTTTTTTTTTTTTGCAACAGGCAGCTCTCTTCTGGAAAGAGAAGTCATTGAGTTTTAGGAAAGTAATTGAGGTCCAACTGCTTTCCCTTCTACTGCTGAAAAATAACTCCTTGGTCTTCCTTGGTGTAACTTTTCTGCCCAGGGTGATCCAAGGGGCAAAACTGTTAAATATAACTCTTGAACTTATTTTTTGTCTCTCTCTTGCTCTTTCTTTCTTTCTTTCTTTTTTTCAGTAATAACCCTTACTGGGAAACATCCAGTTTGCTAGCTGGTGACCATACTTTTATTATTTTGTCTTTTATTTACCTTCCACAGAGGATGCAACAGCTTAAAAAGGCTGATCTTTTCCTTTTCTCAGGAAATTCCCAGAACAACATCTGGAAATTACTACACCTGTATTTTTGTTGTAATTTTGCCACCTGGGAATCTTGGGCAAATGTCTTAACCTCTCTGTGCTACAGCTGGTCTTGGGTCTGCTTAATTTAGTGCACTATTACCTTGCTGAGGACAGGAATATAGCTTATTTATCTTTATAGTACTTGGCACAACAGTAACAAATTTAGTAAATATTTGGGAATAATAACTAAATGTTGCTGTTTATGCACTGTCACACATACTCATCTATCATTAACAAATATCACTCAATTGAGTGCCAAATATGTACCATAGATCACTTAATCTAATCAACATAAAACTGCAGCTTGGCTTATCACTATTTTGCAGATAAGAAAACTGAGGTGCGGAGATGAAGTGATCTACCTCTTTGCAAGTTGGTAGCAAAGCCAGGATATGAACTCAGTTTGGTCTGCCTCTTCTTCTACTAACCTGTCTTCAAGGTTTATATTCCTCATTTAATAGTAATACCTTACAATTGTAAAGGGTTTTTGAACTTTTTTCTTCTTCTTTTTTTAGGAGGTACTGGGGATTGAACCTGAGATCTTGTACATGAGAAGCAGGCTCTCAACTGCTGAGCTACACCTACTCCCCAGGGCTTTTGACCTTTTAAATGTAATAACCAAGAGGCTTCTTTCTTCTAAGACTGAGGGTGTAGAGGTTGCAGAGTCAAAAAGGAAGCTGCAATGGGCATTAATTGGCCAGGAACAAAATTTTGTGTTAGAAATGCTTTTCTCTAGGACTGTCCCTTTAGAGCCCTTCTTTCCTCCAGTATTTGACTTGGCTTGTGGGCTGCTTCAGGACTTGCCTCACTCCTTGGTTCAGACCCACCATTTCTTCCATTCAGCTAGAGACTTCAATCAAGTTAGCACAGTTATTGAACTTTATATTGCCAGGCATTGTGTTGACCCTAAGGATTCCCCGGTAAACAAGATAAACCGTTTCCCTTTCTTTGAGGAACTTACAGTCTAGTGGGAGTAAGCAGTTACTATGAGGAGGTGATTACAGAGAGTTGCATAAGCACAAAGAGTCATATAACCCAGTCTTGGGGAACCGGGAAACTAAGGCTACAGGAAGTAGCCTCTGTGTGGAGAACAAAGGATGAGCAAGCAAGTCGGGACCAGGATGGGGTAGAAGTAGGGGCAGAAAGAAGAACCTAACAAAGCCCAAGAGGCTATAAAAAACATTTTAGATTTAATGAGTGAAGTTGGCATTTTTTTCTTTCTGATCCTGACTGCAGTATTTCAAGGGAAAAAAACCCAACTGCCTGTTGTAGTTTGCCTGGCAGCTGTGGCAATCCCTCACGATGGGTTGGCTTAAAAATATGGAAATTCAATGGTTTAGTTTTGAGTGTAGAAGTCCAAAATTGAGGCAATACTTTCTCCCCAAAGTCTTTAACATTCTGGTGTTGACTTACAGCAATCCTCGGGGTTCCTTGACTTGTAACCCTGCCTCGGGTCACATGGTGATGTTCTCTCCCTTCTCACCTGGGTCTCCACTGACTTCTGGGGCTTCCAGCTGCTCCGTGTGGCTTGTTCTGATCCTAGTCTCTGGTTTCTTTCTCTTTATATGATTCCAGTAATCTGGGTTAAACCCAGCCTCCTATAGTTGGGGCACACCTTCAACTAACAAAGCGTCTTCAAGTAGTCCTACTTATAATGGTTCCACATCCGTAGGAATGAGGAATAAGATTAAGAACATGCCTAAATGGGAAAACATATTTCAACCTGCCATAGCTCCTAGGTCCTGGTTTCATTCATCTGTGCTTATTCTCTGACTCTAAGAGCAGACACTCCATCTCCTTCTCCCTGCTGGCCGTCTGGGCTCCAGGCTTCCCAGCTGCTGACTCCAATACGTGAATGGGGTCTATGCCACACCTTCTGTATATAGAAATAAGCTTCAAACAAGCAACAGGACTTCTAGTGTATTAGCAATAGTTATCAGTGTATTTATCTGGCATACATATTTCTTTAAGATTTATTTATTTATTTCCACTTTTCCCCCACCCCCCCAGATGTCTGTTCTCTGTGTCCATTCGCTGTGTGTTCTTCTCTGTCCACTTGTATTCTTGTCAGCGGCACCGGGAATCTGTGTCTCTTTTTGTTGCATCATCTTGCTGCTGCATCAGCTCTGTGTGTGTGTGGTGCCACTCCTGGGTGGGCTGGACTTTCTTTTGTGTGGGGCAGCTCTCCTTGCACACATCAACATTGTGTGTGGGCCAGCTCATCACATGGGTCAGGAGGCCCTGGGTTTGAACCCTGGACCTCCCATATGGCAGGCAGTTGCTCTATCAGTTGAGACAAGTCTGCTTCCCATATCTGGCATACATTATAAGTCAGTGATGACTGGTTATTTAGAAGTGGGCTGTGATGCTCAGTTTATGTGTTTTTTTTTTCCAAATAAAGAATATCTCAAGTGCTTTTAGTCACTTATGTATCACATTTCCACTTAACTTTCCCATGGCCAATAGTAAGCAAATCCTATATATTTTTCCCTTAAATATTTCATTGGAATCCCCAGTTGAAAGTTTTTCTTTTCTCTTTGAACGTCTTTCTTTGATAGGTTTGATTAATATCTTTAGAAAAAGAAGAGATTACTTTGTCTTTCCCTGTAATTAGCATTACTGCAGAGGAAGGCGTAGACGAAGCCCATGGACAAAGGCTCGGGGAGGATGACTTCATTTTCTCATGTCACCTCCATGTCCACGTGGACCCAGCAGTTATATATGTGCAGCGCAGCCTTGCTTGTGCTGAATCTTGAAGTCTGTTCTACTACAATCCTTGCAGCTAAATGTAGAAATCCTCCTATTTCCCCATATGCTAGGAGAAGTCTCTCCAAGTGTCCTGCCTAATATCTCCAAAGCAAAATATTCTTCCTGATGTGAAACATTGTGTGCACAATTTTTCTGGTTCTCCTTTCCCCTTCCTCTCCTCTCTATTTCCCCCAGGTTTTGCAAAGTATCTCTGAAACCAGCTTTTTGCAGTGAAGTGAATCTGCCCAAGGGATACATTTTTTTTACCCTGAATAACAACTCCATAACAAAATGAAACTGAACTGTTTCATTTTGCAGGGCTATATTATTGTTGTTTGGGACTGATGGACTGTCAGTCTTTTCTGACAGAAACAGAAATGCTAATCAGGTCCCTTCAGCCTGATGCCCATGCGGGCTCTAGCTTCCACACTGTGCTTAGGACCATGTGGACAATGGTTTTGCTGAATCTTGTTTTTGCAGACCCTTCTGGAGACGTGGCCTGTAAGAGTTTCTGGCAATGGAGAGAATGTTGTTCTAACAGAGCGTATTGTAGTACATTTCCCTCCAAATTACATTAGCATATAAAACTTACATTTTTTTCTTCTTCTTTACTTGATGTGGTTTCTGAATAGAAGTTCAGTTTATAGAAACAAAAAGAACATCCACAGACTTGAGTTGAGAGTAGTGTATTTTTTCCTTGATTTTAGAGATCTAGAAAGGTAGTGTGACTTTGCACTCTGATTTTCCCCAGCTAAAACAGCCATTAGGCTGTACTCAAGCTTTCTATGGTGCAACCCTCCCTTTCTGAACCCAACCTCAGAAGAAGAAAAGGCAGAGGACCATCTGCCAGGAACAATGTAGTGTCTGCCTTTGTGATGCACGAACTTGGTACTGGGCAATGGATGGCACTATACATACAGTGTCTCTTTTGCCTGGTAATATCCTTACTTTTCAGATGAGGAAACTGAGGTTCAGTAAAGTTAAGAGATTTGTTCAAGTCATATTCATAGAAACAAGCACAAGATTTGGAACTATTTGCTTTGGAAAATAATTTGGTGACTCCTGAAAAGGCTAAACATAGAATTTACCGTATGACTCAGCAGTTCCCCTCCTAGGTATATACCCAAGAGAAATGGCAACATATGTCCATACAAAAAGTTGTAGACGAAAGTCCCTCAATGGATGAATGGACAAATAAAAGGTCGTATATCCATACAAAGGAATATTATTTGACAACAAAAAGGAATGAAGTACTGATACATGTCAATCATGGATGAACCTAGAAAACACAATGTTCAGTAAAAGAAGCCAGTCACAAAGGACCATGTATTGTGTGATTGCATTTGTTTGAAATGTCTAGAACAGACAGAAAGTCAACTAGTGGCTCTCTAGGGCTGTGGAGAGGGGGGTTGGGAGGAATGGGAGTCGCTGCTAATGAATACAGGGTGTTGCTCGGGGTGAGGACAATGTTCTATAATCATTTGTAGTGATGGCCGCACAGCTCATGAATAAATTAAAAGCCACTGAATTGTGTACTTTGGGTGAATTGTTTAGTATATGAATTATATCTCAATGAAGTTGTTATTAAAAAAAGATTAGTGGCTACTGCCTCCTCCCCTTTCAGAGGAAGGTAATGGCTACTCAGGTGGAAGTAACTGAGGTGCTTCCAATGACAGAAACTCAAGTCCCAAACAGCAGCAGCAGCAGTAGCAGCTAGCACTTATCAAGGATTTTTAAAGGCCTGGCGCGGTACTAAGCACTTTGCATGCATTATCTAATTTAATCATCACAGTAACCCCATGAGCTTAGTGTTATTCTTAGCCTCCTTTTCTGGAAGAGGAAACTGAGGCTTAGAAAGGTTTAGTAATGTTCTCAAGGTCACTTAGCTCTTAATCGCTCAAGTTTCCTCCCACTAAATATTTAAAAAAAAAAATCTCGGAAACTACTGTGTTTATTTATGTCGCAGCATTGTACAGCGGTGGTTAAGAGGGTAACATCTGCAGCTTGATGGCCAGGAATCGAATCTGGATTCTGCTTCATGGGAGTTCTGTAAATGTGTGCAAGTTGCATAAACTCTGTATAGTTTCCTCCTCCATGTAAGGAGATAATAAATATATTTAATTCATAGAGTGAAGATTAAATGAGCAATACATGGAAAGCATCAAGAACATTGCTTGGTACTTAGTTCTCAATACATGTAAACTATTATGGACAATCTCTCTGGGAGGTGGGAGTACGGAGATGAATGTCATAGGTTGTGGTTCAGCTCCAGTCTATGGGAAGACAGCTGTAAACACAACCGAGGCAGGGACAATGGTGAAAACAGGCGGGAGACAGAGCGGAAGCACAGAGGCAGGGTGGTGATGACTGGTTAAGATCACCTCCGGCTTGTGGTTCTAGATCTTTGGTCTTTTAGGCTTCTGGTACGAGGGGGTTTAGCAGCAGAAATTTCTTTCCTTTCCCTCAAGATTTTAAGCATACACAAATATCATGAGATCTAGTTAGTTTCATGATTGTGTTTTTTTTTCTGACAGCTTGATAAAAATTGAACACTTGAAAGGGCTAAGCAGAGAAAGTAGAAAAGGTCTTTAATTTTGGTTCCTTGAATATTTAACATTAGTGAGATCCTTAGGCTAATGTAATAGAAAACTTGATCAGACGAAGAAAAGTCATGAAAGAAAGTGTGAAGTGTGTTCAAACCGTGTGTGGGTGTATTCTCGTATTTTAATTATACCCAACCTTAGGAATATTCTGGAGATTAGCTATTGATGGGTATTAATTGTATGATTTATGAATACATGTATCTATGTATGTGTCTCATCCATGAAAGTTGAGGGAGAAGGAAAGAAGGAGAAGAAAAGTGGGTTGGGGGTGGAGAAAGAAAGGATGAAATTGAAACAGAAATCCAGGCTTATAAATATGAAGGGCAGAGAGAGAGAGCAAAATCAAGAGAAACTGAAGCAGGTGGTCATGCCATAGTTCCCAGCACTGTGTCTGGGCCATAATAGGCACTCAACAAATATTTGTTCAGTCTGAATAAACAGATGGTTGTTATTCTAGTTTGCTTATTGAGAATGAGCTCTAGGACCTTCAGATTCTGGATTTAAATTTACTCTCTGAGAATGTAATCAAGAAAACAAGTGACAAGTGAGATCACTTGATTGCCTTGGTCGGGCATGAACTCTGAGCTGTCATCTATCCTTGTGCATGGATAGTGACCCAGAAGACTGGGAGTATGATACTGCTCTGTGAACTAATAGTTCTCCTGCCGGGCTGGACCTTACCCCAGACCAATCCAATCAAACTTTCTGGAGTGGGTCCTGGGGGACATCAGTATTTTCTCTTTCAATATTCCCTGGGAGAGTCTGATGGGATCCAGGGTTGAGAACCACAAGGATTAAAGCATTTGTACATGGGCAAACTGGTGGCATCTGCCAGAAAACTTGGTTTGCACTGGGCCAAAGGTAAAGCATACCTCTCCCCTGAGTGGGTATGCAAGAGTGTCGGTCACCCTCTCAGGTTTCCAGACTCATTTTCTAAGAGACCAAGCTCTGAGCTTGAACTGAAGACATCCTGGTTCTGCATGAGGAAGGCTGGCTGCAGAGGAGGAAGACAAGCTTGAGTAATTGCATTGGTACAGAACTTTCTTTTTTTTTCTTTTTTAAAGATTTATTTATTTATTTATTTGTCTCCCCATCTCCCCTCCTCCCCACCCTGGTTGTCTGTTCTCTGTGTCTATTTGCTGCATCTTCTTTGTCCACTTCTGTTGTTGTCAGCGGCACGGGAATCTGTGTTTCTTTTTTGTTGCATCATCTTGCTGTGCCAGCTCTCTGTGTGTGCATTGCCATTCTCAGGCAGGCTGCGCTTTCTTTCGCGCTGGGCGGCTCTTCTTACGGGGCGTACTCTTTGTGTGTGGGGCTCCCCTATGCGGGGGACACCCCTGTGTGGCAGGGCACTCCTTGTGCGCATCAGCACTGCACATGGGCCAGCTCCACACAGGTCAAGGAGGCCCGGGGTTTGAACTGTGTGGTAGGTGGATGCCCTAACCACTGGGCCAAGTCTGCTTCCTGGCACAGAACTTTCAACTGCTAAATTGCCACAGTTTTGAAAGTTCACCTAGATTAAGATGAGATAGCATGAGCATGTTGTCAGGGAGGGGAGGGACACGGAGGAATCTGGGGCCTCAAGGCTTTATCTCCTTGAAGCCACTTGGCGGGATCAAAGGGGGTGTAAATGCCTGTTGCACAAGCTGCGAAGGCTCCTGAGACCTCGCTCCCCGACAGCTGTGCTGGCTACACCACACCCCAAGAGTCTCCCTCTCTCTCATTCTACAGCAAGACTATTAAGATGATCAAAGAGCCACTGGAGAGCTGTCTGTGTCTCTGGAGAGTTTGTGGAATGTGACTGTGACCCTGGGAGCGTATTTTATCTTACCCTGGACCAAACTACTGAGGGAGGATTCACTTATACTTTCAAAAGGCAGAGGGGCTCAGTCAGCCAAATATCTCTGAGCACAATTCAGGTTAGCAAACAGCACCCAGAAAAATATACCTGAAGTTTCTATAAATAGCCTGTCTCCTTCGAAAACTCGAGCTCTCCCTCAGTGAAGCATGTTGTTGGGCCCTCTGCTGAACTTGGGAAGACCTGTCTCAGAGAAGGCAGGTTTTCATTGTACTTGAATCAGGAGAATTAGATGATCAGTGTACACCCCCTCTAAAATACACGGGAGTTAATGTTCCTCTGTGTCTCCCACCACCTGCCTCCTCGTGCAGAACCTGTCTGTGACTCAGCCCTCCACCCTGTTCCCTCTCTCCTCTCCTTCTTCCCAACAGTTCCATCCCAACCATTATGCACTTGATAAACTCTTGCGCACAGGCACAGCTATTGTTGACCACGTTCTTTATGTCACGAGTAGTCAAGATGTTCTTGAAGGTAGTTTCACAGACTTGAGATGAAAAAAACAAAACAAAACAGTATCCATATAGTTCTGTAGTCAAGTAAAAAAGACCAAGCAAACCCAAAACCCAGGACTGCTGGAGAGTGGAATTTTACTCACCAGAGCCGGCTTGGACTTAAGATATGAAACGTTTGATTTATAGTTTCTATTTCACTCTGATAGAAAACTCTGCTTACCCTTATTGGAAGGTCGAATGTGTTGGGTTCTTTAGCTAAAGTAGCTGTTAAAATTTATTTCACATTCAAGGAAAGGGGCTCTTGTTATTCACCATGTTCTCATTTTAATTAGGATTTCTCTGGCATCGTTTTTAACAAGAATAACTCAGGGCCTGCAAGGAGTGATTTCCCCTAATCAGTTCTTAAACCTGCCCCTCCTCCCACCCCAGCTAACTGCTATAGCTACACAGATGAAATGAAATGGAGAATTGAGCAATTACCTGGTATCTGAACAGTGTAGAGTCAGCAGTCAATTAGAATAGTTCAATTACAAAAATCCTTTTCCCCCCTTCTTCTTTTCCTCTATGGTAGAATTATCACCTTAACTCTTCCCATTCCTTCCACCCTGTGCTGAAGCTTTTTCTCCTGCCTCTACCTTGGCTGCACCCAGTGCTGTCCTCACTGGACGGCCTCGGCTCCTCTGTTGACCTAGTCCTCATCTCCCTCTGGGAGAGGCCTCAGATTCCTCATCCCCCGGTGGAGTGGAGTCGGGATGGAACAGCCCCTCCAGTTAGGCTGACCCCTGATGCCTCACATGGTTTCCCAGGCATCAGTCCTCCCCCACCGAGAGAGCCTGCGCCTGGCTCCTGAGCCCGCGCTCCCATTGGCTTCTCGGGCTGGGGGCCTGGGCTTCTGTTCTTCCCTCCTCCCGAGATTCTCTTTGCAGCGCCCGGTCTCGTTCACCGAGGGAACACTGTGTAGTCTTACCTGCTTCCGCCACCTCCCCTCCCCTGCCCCTACCCTGGTGTGATGAAGGGGCCCTGCTCCCAGGCACAGACCTCCCAGATGTGGGCGCCAGCCTGACGGACCCTCTGAGTATGGCTGTACCTGCCCTGTGACCTGTGACTTCCTCTTGGCCACTCGTGTCAATCCGTTGTCTGGGTCTTGGTTAGAGATGGCCAATCCCATATCTCCCTCCTAGCAGGCTCCACACACTCTCCTCTGCCATGTCCTGCTGGGAATAAAAGCCACCATTCTAGATTTGTATTCATATATTCGTTGAATTAACACACGTTTACTGAATGCCTACTATGGGCCAAGCCCTCTGCTAGCTGTTGGAGAGCTAAACAATATGTGTTCTGCCTCTTAAGGAATGTTTTAAGGCATGCTTTTATGAGTGTTGTAATGCCAGTGAGGGTTGTAAGTTTATATTGTGGACCCGGGTGGGAGAGTAATTCACTTTTCTCCACTTTTCAGGACAGACACCGTCTCAATTTATCAAACGATTACTGTGGTCCAAGAACTGTTCGTATTTATTGAGCACTTACTGTGCTGGGACACTATTCAGTGCTTTGCACATATCCACACAATCCAATGAAGAAACTGAGGAGCAGGCAGGTTAAGTGAATAGCCCAAACTTACATACTAAGAGGCAGAGAAGCAGTCCCGGTGTACTTTCTAGGAGCTGAATTATTTACTACCTTTCACCCCCTCCCTTCCTGCTACACCTGCTCTATTTATCCAGGGTGTCTCCCTTGTACAAGTCCCTGATCATGCACAGCCCAGACTACTATGTGAGAAAGTCCTCTGCAGTTGGGATATGCAGAATCCCTGTTGCAGCAAACTTCTTAATCTCCGTGCAGAACCTCTGTTCCCCTGCGCTCTTAAAATAGACACCTCCATCCATCTCAGTTCCTATTTATTGCCATCATTATATTTTTTTATAGCCCATAATTTTCTCATTCACTTGCTTATTGTCTGTCTTTCCACTAGAATGTAAGCCCCATGCAGGCAGGGGCCCGTGTTGTTTTCTTTGATGCTCTAGCAAATGCTTAGCCGCCTGCATGGCCCACAGAAGCATTCCAGAGAGGTCTTCTGGGTAAACGAATTGTGCTACAGAGAAAGTGGATTTCTTTGTGGGCCTTCTCAGAAATGAGATTTATTTTTAAAAGCTCAGGGCACAAAAATGACTCTAGGTACATTAAGTATACTTGAGCAAACTAGGAGACGTTTCGAGCATCATTGCAGGTCCCCAGCACAGCCTCCTCCTTAGGGCACTGAAGACGTGGCTCTCGGCACCAAAGTCATATTATGGCATTTATTGATAATTATTGTCCTAAGTGGAGCAAGGAACCCTTCTACAGCTCCAGCAGCATAATTACAGGCTTTTGTTTCACTTAAAGTATTGACTTTCTACCCCGTACTCCATCAGGGATTTCTTTTGACACAGAGGCTCACTCCCACGGCCCGTGTGCGTGGCCTACCGAGTTCCTGTGTGAAGTGGGTGTTTCACGGGCACTCCCTGACCCGCTCATGTGGAGAGAGTGGGGCTGGGAGTTGGAGGACTGTGTTCTCCCTCTGGCCACAGTTTATGTTGAGACAAGGTGAGCTCATCTGTGAAAAGGGGTTGATAATTCCTCTCCTGCCTCAGACTATTGCAAGTTTCAGTGCAGATAACGCACAGGAAAGGGCTTTGGACCCGGCTGATGTACATGTCTTTACATGCCTAATAATTACCTGGGGGCAGCATGACAGTGTGGCAAGAGCCTTGGTGGACCTTGGCTCAAATCCCAGTTCTGCTATTTATAGTTGTGAATTTTAAGTTATTGAAAAATCCCTGCCCTTTAGTTTTTTTTGTTTGTCTGTTTGTTGTTGTTGTTGCTTTTTTCTTCGTTGGAGTTGCCAGGGATCGAACCCTGGACCTCATATGTAAGAAGTCGATGCTAAACCACTGAGCCACAGAGGCTCCCCTGAGTTGGCTCTTTCATTTGTTTGCTTGTTGTTTTGTTTTTCGGGGGCACCAGGGACTGAACCCAGGGTCTCCCATGTGGGAAGTGATGTTCAACTTTGGGAGCCACTTCTGCTACCCTCAGTTTTGTCACCAGTGGAATGGGGAGAATGATGCCATCATTGCCTGGTTATGACAATTAAAGGGAAAGGTATTTGAAAAGCTCCTGGCACATAGTAGGTGCAGTGGTAACATGCTCCCTGTTTCTTTTACTTTGTCACAATCTGATAGAGTCATAGTATTAGTTTTCTCTTGCTGCCATATCAGATGACTACACGTTTAGTGGTATAAAACAATCTAGATTTATTATCACACAGGGCTGAGGTCAGATGTCCAGTGAACTCAGCTGGCTTCTCTGCCTGTTCCACGAGGCTGAAATCAAAGTGTAGGTATTGCCAGTGTGTACAGGGTTAGTCGGTTTCCAGGCTCATTCCGGTTGTTGGCAGAATTGAGTTCCATATGATTGTAGGACGGAGAGCCCATTTCCTTGTTGGCAGATGACCTGTGGCTGCTCTCAGCTTCTAGAGGCTACCCATGTTCTTTGGCATGTGGCCCTTCCTCCTGTTTAATCTCCCCTCTGCCTCCCTCTTTTGCTGCATCTTATCCTTCTGTCTTCTTCTACTTTCAGGGGCCTATGTGATCACATTTGGGCCATCTAGGGAATCCAGGACAATCGAGGACCCTATTCTCAGGTCCAAACCTTAATTTCATCTGCAAAGTTCCTTTTGTCATAAATGCAAACACATTCACAGGTTTTAGGAATTAGGGTGTAAGCCCCTGGTGTGGGGGGGTACTTATTTTGCCTACCACAGCCTTATAGTGATATCTTATAGTTTCATCTGCACTAGTTATGAAAGATCTAATATTCAATGTATTTATCTCAATGCTTACCATAGAGCGAGCTTTTGGCCAATATTAGCACATGCCAGTAGGTCTCTTGTTTTCTCCTGGCAAATCTACCAGGCTGAGCACTCCCTCCTTTACTGCCCATTTTCAGTTCTCTTCAGAAAATCTTTTCTGGCCCCAGCCTTTCCCCACCAGGCCAGTTCTCTGAGTTGTGGTATCATAGCACTTAACACATTTAATTGTCTATGTCTATTTCTTTGAACTCTTCACCAGATTGAGCTTTTTGATGCCAGAAAATGATGCTTTTCCCAGTATTATTTAGTACAGTAGCTGGTACATAGCAGATACTCAATAAATGTTTACTCAATAAATGAACAATGAGACCATCTATTACGTACTTGAAAAACAACTGGTCAAATAATTACTGGTTGGAATGCATCCCTTAAACAAAATTATTGAAGCATTCGTTCTGGAAGGGGAAAATGCATGAATATAGATGCTGTGCTTCCTAAGAGGTTCGGCTTTACACAGAGATTTCTTGAAAAATAAATATAGGTTGTGTTTGTCAATTGTCCAGGCCCAGATCTTTTGGAGAAAGGCAGTTCTGAAATAGCTGAAACTATTTCAGCTAACTGGAAATTCACTGAATAATTTTGTTGTTGTTTTTTTCTTCTCAGAATGCATCAGGGAACAAACAAACAGTATTGAGATAAAGCCACATCAGCTTGGCTTACTTCTCCTTTGCTTACTTACTGGGACATATTATATCTAACAGCAAAATTGAATCCAGTGTTATTCCTCTTGGAAATTCAAAAATTCTTCCTTCTGCTCTTTGGTTGTTTTCTTCATGTCAAATGCTCATTTTCTATACATTTTTGAAGAATCATAATATTAACATTACAGCAAGGAGCTACTGGTCAAAATGATCAAATAAGAGCAATGTTGGGGCAGCATACTTACTGTTGCTGGGTGTGTGTGTATTTTCTGTATCCTTAAAGTTTTCTATTTCTGTTTGTCAACCTGCCTACATGGCTCCATTTTGGCCAGGAGGCCAAGCTCCTCTGCCTGGGCCAGGATCCCTTAATGGCTGTTTTGAGCTTGACTAGGCCTTTTGCAATAATTGCTCCCACTTGGGGACCTTGGTCTTTTGATATTTATTTTTAGGTTCAATATAGTCTCCATTATTTTAAAGGAACAGTTTTATTATCTGAAGCAAACAACCACAAATGAAAAATTGGAGCCAAATCACAGGCCTCAGGACCCAGATGAGGAATAAAGAAAAATTGTTTATAGCCATAAACGCTTTCTTTGCAGTTTCCCTTCTGTCTGTAGGGCTGGGGTACATTTTCTACCATCACAGACCAGTGATTAGGCATCAGATTATGTCTTGATGGTATAAATATACTGCCCTCTATTGGAAGTCTGGGAATCCTAATTTTCTTTGGAATCAGTTCTCCATTTTGGAATTGCCATTCAGCCCAGGCTTGAGGCTCTGAATGAACTGTTTCAGTGAAGTCATTTCTCCATGGCCACCTCTGATTGACCTCCCTTGCACAATTACTTTCCTATTCAGCAAATATTTATTGAGCACTCTCTGTGTGCCAGGTACTATGCAAGGTACCTGATAGGTACAGATGCCTAAAACTTGGTTCTGGATTTCAAGAAGCTTATGACCTGGTGAAGCAGACAGACATATACCCAAATAAGTATAATGGAAAGCTGATTCTGTGAAGCTCTGTAATTCCAAGAAATTTTAAGTGCTAGGTGGGTACAACCAAGGAGAGATAGGGCTTAGTTCTGCATCAATTGTTGGCCAGTGCCTGGCATATGCTAGGTATTTCATAGGTGCTGTGTGCATGATTTGGGGAACGCGATGTAATTAGAAGATAGGGGTGTCCAGAAGGACTGTAATGGAAGGGAGGCAGCCAAGCTTTATTGGCTGCTTCCTCTCTAGCCATACTCTGAGCATTACCACAACCATGATGGGTGACTTCAGCTGCAGCACGGTAGGCTGGAAGCAGAATCAGGTGCAACACATTGACAAGTCTCCAACACAACCCCTCTCATTAACAAACATGACAGACTGATGGATGCATACAGTGTACTACATGAGCCTCAATGTGCATTTATGGCTGCCCAGATCACTGAGTTTGGAGAATGGGTATTAGTGATCCATCCACATTAGCCACCTTAGTCTCTTGCCTGCCTTAGAGTTCTTGTTCCTCTTTAGAGATCTGTACCTCTATAGAGCTTCTGAACAAGAGAAGCTTTATTCACCATGGAGGCAAGCACTGTAGCGGGGTCTACAAGGCTTTCTTCGACCTGACCCCTGGCTGTCATCCTCCTCTCCCCATCTTCTTCCTGGTGCTCCAGCTGCTGCTAGTTTCCTCTCCCTCCTCCCTGCCCTTGCACTACCTTGCTTTCTGTTTGGAATGATCTTCACAAGCCTAGTTTTCACGTAAAATTTTTATTTATCCTTTGAGACTTAGTTCAAAGGCTACTTCCTTTGGAAATCATACCTTGGCCTTCTTAGGCAGTGAAGCATTCCTTTGAATCTCCATGACACTTGGTCATATGTCTGTCCTACTACTTACTACAATTCTTTAACTCTTTTTTTTCTCTGTCTCCCCAGAGATGAGCTACTGTGTCCTTTTAGTCATTTTAGTCCTAGAGAACTAACGCGCTGCCTGGAACAATGCTGGCATTGAATGAATCCTTTTTTTTTTAAAAACAAATTAAGTGGATTTGGTGGAAAACTCTACTTTAAGGAAGGGCTAATAAATCACTTTTCATATTTATATATAAATTGCTGCCAAGGTAAGAAGGGACTATTCTCTATACTCTTCTGCATTAATGGACTCAAAGAATTGGCAAAGAAAGAACCCTTCTCAGAGAGTGGGGACAAGCAAAGGCCAAGAGGGCAATGCCAGAGCCCTCTTTAGCAGACAAGGAGAGCAGAAAGGCTGGGATCTTTGTTCATACCTGTTCCTGTGAAATGCTCCATGAAAAGGGAAACTGCCTTAGCATAAGTTTGGGAAATGCTATTAACTCTATTGTATTCTATTCATTCATTCATTCATTTAGCAAATATATTTTAAGATACAGCAGTAAACAACACAGATCAAAGTTCTTGCCTTCCTGGAACTTTCATTCTAGTCTCAGACAGGAAATAAAATAAGAAATTAAAATGTATAGTGTGTTAGAGTGTATAAAATGCTGTGGGGAAAAAAATAAAAAAGGAAAGGATATTGGAAGTGGTGGGGAGGAGAGTGTTATAATGGGAGCTCAAGGAAGGTCTCATCAAAAAGTTACATTTGAGTGAAGACTCAAAAGAAGAGAGGGCATGAAGTGGGCAGGTCTCTGCACACAGAGCAATCCAGGAAGAGGACAGAATGAGAGCCTCATGCTTAGAGGAACAGTGAGGAGGCCACGGTGGCTGAGGAGATGGGAGGTAGAGGGAGGTAGAGGAGATGGCTGATGTAGGTAGAGAGGTCACGGAGGAACAATCGGGAAGGTTTTATAGATCATGGTAAAGACTCTGGCTCCCATGTTAGGTAAATCAGGGAGCTGTGGCAGGCTTTTGAAGAGAAAGGTTTTGTGAATTGTTAAAGTAAAATAAAGCACTCACCCTGGGTGCTGGGTTGACAAGAGACTCAATAACGGAGGGACAGAAGCAGGGTTATCATTAGGAGGCTCTTTAAAGTATTCATTGCCCTCAATGGCATATGAGGGAAATAGAGGAATCAAGGATGACATGAAAATTTTTGGCTTGTGTGATTAGAAGAAGTTGCCACTAACTGAGGCAGGGAAGACTGAGGGAGGAGAAGTTTGGAGATACCCAGTTAAGTTCCTGATGTCTATTAGACATCTCATTGGAGATTGTGACTAGGCACTCTGGTGTTCAGAGAAGTGGTTGGACTAGAGTCATAAATTGAGGAGTTGCCAGCATATAGACAATATTTAAAGCTGATTGTGAATGTAGTCAAGGAAGAGAAGAGAACCATGGACAGAGCTGTGGAATCCATTTCAGATTCACAGCTCTTGAATTCTCAACATTGATCATCCCTGAAGAGAAGAAACTGGTTTAACTTGGCTTTTTCCAGTTTATTTGACCATGGAACCCACTTATCCCCTGTATAACTGTGGAATTGATGTTCCCCTGAGCCTACCTGGAAGAAGGCCACTCTAGGCTTGGGAGAAGCATGGGTGCAGAAGGAAAGGGCCTTTCTTGCTCTGCTAAGGTGGACCTTATCTTTCAGGAGGTGGGAGGTCACTGAAGAATTTTAAGAGAAGAAATAAAAGGTTGATATATTTTACCGGCGGTGTGCAAGGTGGTTTGGAGAGGGGAGTCTGAAGGAAGACGGCAAGAGAAAAGGTGATTACAATAGCTTAGGTGAAAGATGATGAAGACTTGGATGTAGCCATTGGGAATGGAGAGGAAGAACCAGATTAAACAGGTATTTAGGAATTTTTTAACCTACAAGATTTGATGATCAATTAGATAGAGTAGGTGATGAAAATGATTTGATGATAACTCTAAGGGTTCTGGCTTGGGTCGAATTGTCTCTAATTACCTACATCCTCTCTAAGGGAGCTACAAACCATGATTCCATGTAATTAGTTTTTATTTTTAACACTCTTCAAGTTATATTTTTAACAACAAAAAATATGAATTGATTTAACATCCAGACAATGTTGCCTTCCGGTTTTGTTATGTATACTGTCATATTAGTTTTTTTATTAATTCAAAAACATTTTAAATGGTACTTAATAGAGTGAGTTAGATGAACTGTTTGAATGTGCAGGAGGTTTTGATGGTATTTTCTTTAACATTAGTAGTCATTATCAATTGGCTTGTTCTAATCTTTTATATGCAGAATACAGATAAAAAAAGAAAAACAGATTACACCAATGGGAATAGCATTCCTGGTGGGTGGTACAAGGACCTTGGATATATGCCCTGGCCCTGTTTTCCAACATTGGGAAAAGGTAGGGATATTTCCAATATGACTTGTTTTGTTTTCTCTATGTTCAGAAATGCTGACTGAGAAATGCTGGAATTCCTCTGGATACTCATGGACCCTGGAAAGAAAGAATACTGCTTTAGTGCAGCTATGGTATGTTTGGAAACTTTGATCAGTTTTTATAGTCTCTTACCTGTATTAGTGATATCTCCTAAATAGCTTGAGTTCCAAACACTGCCTTGAGAAGAATGAAATTGTTTAGGGTCATATGAACCCCCATGATGTAAGGTTGGCCATGTGGCTGGCTTGACCCACAAAATGTGGAAGTGACATGTATCACATCTGGATGAAAGTTTTTAAGAGCTAGTGTGTGACTGACCACATTTTCTTCCCGTCATGGTGCCCAGTGATGCTCAGATGACAGAGGCTCTATTAGCTTTTGTTTCTGAGTGAGGTAATGTGGAGAGGAGTCCCTAACAGTAATGAGAGTGAGAAGTAAACTTATTTGTTTAAAGCTGCTGAGATTTTGGATATATTTGTCATAAATCCCATCCTGACTGATACATCTTTAATCCTTTATTTACACATTTTAAGACTACTGCTTATATTTTTGTATTATCATGTGTTAATTGTGGGAATTTTGAAACTACAGAAAATCACAAAAAATAAACATCCACTGAAATGTGTTAACATTTTGATTCATTTGATTCCTCTCTTCCCCTCTCCTCCTCCTTCTCTCTGTATGCATAAATGTATGTAAATTGTATGTGTATGTATATATATACTTTTTAAAAATTAGGATTGTATTATATAGGCAATATTGTTGTTTCATTTAATATTGTGTCAATAGCCTTAAAATTTGTAACTTTGTTGTATAATATTAAGTTGTTGGCTATATAGTACTTTATTTAAGTAATACAGTTATCCCTTCCATGGCAGGAGTTAGGGGAGTGGTACCCCTACCACTGGAAAAATCCAGGTAAAACTTTTTGCATAGACCAAACCTTTAAAAAAAGTTTTTTTTCAAAAAAGCCTTTGCTGGCCTGAAAAATCTGTATGGCTGGAAACTTCATCTTCATTTTCCTTTAGGGAATCATATAAGGACTTAATTTTTTCTTGTATGATGCCAGAGTCTACCTGAATGCCTTATTATAACATTTTTGCAGCCAAAAAAATGTTGCGCTTTCTATGCAAGAGAGGTTGGGATGGCATAGTTTTTGCAAATGCTTCGTAGTTGTTGGTGTAACTGCAGCAATGCCTTCACGGATTTTCTTCTCTTTTTTCCTTGATATGACTTATGGTAGACATATTAATGTGTAATGGCAGCCAACTGTAGCATCCAGTTTGCCTGAAGTCAACATATCTAACAGTTTTGCTTTTTCCTTCAAGTTATCACTTTTCTCTGTTTCTTGGGAGCACATTCTGAACCACTCGGAACACTACGCTTAAGACCCATGATTGTAATCGAGTTTATGGTGTTTAAATGATATAAGATATGAGAAACTCGAGATGCAAAGATCCCTGAGATCACCGTGAGATGTCACGTGAGAGATTGCCAGAAACACAGTTGGCATCCCAAACCAGTACGTAGAACAGTGGGTCTTTTACTACAATTTAATTTTAAGAAAAAAAAATTGTGTTCATTTATGTTATTAAACAATAAAATATATACCGTACAGGTAATATGCATAACAGTACATACATTTTATGCAGTTATGAATTACTAAACTTTTTAAGATATCTCTACATTTCTAACCTTTGTGTGTCAAAAGGTGGCTTTTGCATTCTTTTGCAAACTTTAACTTTTTACTTATTTTAACTTTAAGAAAGATGTATGTATTTATGTACTAAAAGATATGTTGATATTATACAATACTATCCAGGTATTTTGTGCATTTCTGAGTTTGTAAACTTTTTCTGTGTCATCTGTTGGCCTTCCCATGTCATCTGTGGCTTCTACAAAACTACCCAAAATTCCCATTTAATTTCTTATGCCGAACGTGATATATCGAGACTGTGATGGGGAAAGTTGTGATGTGGAAGGGATAACTGTTATTATTTAAGCAATAGCTTGTTGGACTTTATTATTGAAAATAACAACCTGATGTAACCATTGTACCCAAATCTTTGCTCAAATTGCTGCTTTCCCCTTAGGGTAAGTGCCTAGAAGGGAAATTACTGGACTAAAGAATATGCTGATTTTTAGGACTCTTGCCACATGTTGCTGAATTGCCCAGGAGAAAGGTTGTACCAATTAACACTCTAGCAGTGAGATGGGCCATCTCACTGCTCCTGTTGAGTATTAGAATTCCTTTTAATCTCTGTTAATTTGATAGGTGAAAATGTTATCTTTTTTATATTTGCATTTCTTTGATTACAAGTGATGTCGAACATTTATTTCATATGTTTTTGAGTCATTTGCATTCTTTCTTCTGGGATTCTGAAAACCCCCCAAACACAAACTGTTAAACAGAAAGCAACACAGGAAGCCAGCAGTCCTGTTCTGTTGCCACGGAGCCTCAGCATGTGTATCTGAAGTGCGAGTGTTGAACAGGCTTCTTTTCTTCCCTTTCATCTTTGTTTTGATTATTTTCTCTCCAGTCATCTCCAGCCACAGCCCATGGCTGCCTCCAGCCTTGGTCTCCTTCCAAGCATTTTATTGCACGAGGCTGCAGTTGTGGCTAAACCTGAAATTTTGGAGAGGAAGGGATAAATGCAATCAAAGTTTTTAGTGGAATAGCATTTCTGCGGCAAGCTCCATGAAGCGCCTCCCATATGAAGGCTCTTCTACCAAGTGATTTTTTCCTACTGCTGAGAGGTTGTGTGCACAGCCTCAGAGAGGGTCAGTTGTTAAGAGCACAGCTTGCTCCTCTGACTTTAGGCCTGAATTTACTGTCCCTAGTGATAAAGCTTAAATTATTCTTCCCAGAAGCGATCTTATTTATTTCATAGACATTGCATTACCCCCAATTGTCTATTTGGTGCTTTTAAGAGGGGAGAAGAAAGAAATCTAAATTTTCCCAAAGTGTTACTTTTTAGCAAGTGTGAGATAAAAGATTGAAATGGAGCCAGAGGGACTTGTCCTTCACCCTCCATCTTCCTCAGTGTTGGAAGCTCACATTGGTATGTCAGGCAGCAGCTGGCAGGCTCTTTTATCATCATTAATTGTCTGCCGAGTTGTCACAAGGAAAGACCAGAATTCAGGTTTAATTACAAGTGTATCATCTCTGAAAACGTTCAAGAGATTCTGATGGTGCAAAACAAGAGTGGGCCAGTTATGTGCCAAGGATACTCTGTGAAGCAGAAACCGTGTGTATCCTTGAGGGGAAAAGGTGAATTAACTGAGTTCTGAGGGAAGTTAGGCTTACAAAACCTGAGCAACTCTCATGAGATATGGTGATGCAGAAACTGGGGAAGGGAGGCTGCCAGAGGCATTACAGCTGGTTAAGGATGATTTGGTTTTTATGGGGCAGGTGGAATGTGTTTTCAGAGAAACAAATAAAGTTTCCTTCAAGGAAGCGTGCTTTTTTATTTTTTATTTTATTTTTATGGACAATAATCCAGAAAGGGAGCAAAGAAATACATTTGGACACCCCCAATTTCCTTTTTGAAACAAAGTCTCTTGGTACGATCTCTGATTTAGTTTTAGAAATACTGGTATAGAGAGAGGCTTGCTTAAGTGACAATCAAGCTGGCTTTGGCTACAAAGGGAACTTTCAAAAAAGTACAGTTTAATGGAAATGGCAAGGGGTAGGAGACATGGGATCTGAGTGCATCAATAGTTCGTTTCATGAAAATAAATCAATAAGTGATAAGAGCCTTTGCCAGTCTTAGGGCAACGGTCCTCTGCCCAGCTTAGACACACAAGATCTCCTGATCTCTTATTCATCCTTGGGGACCTCACTCTCTGTTCTGGTCCTTTTGTTATTGACCAACATCTGAACTTGGTACTTCAGAATAAGGCAATGGTCCTATGTTCCGTTTCCCTTTAATGGGATGTGGATCTTGTGCTTAAGAATTTTAACCACTTGCCTTCATTTTAACTCTCACTTCCTGAAAGAAAATCTTGGGGAATTGTTTTAAAAAAATCATATAGATTGGCCATCTGCCCCTCTGCTTTTCAAAAGGGTAATTTTAATGTCATTTCCATATCTCAGGAAGAACAATTTATTTTTGTTCATAGTCTCTCTTTCAGCATTTTTTTAAAAAATAAAAAATACTAGCTCATATGAATGGAACCTCAGAAAACTAAAAATAATAATTGTATATGTGTCTTTGCATTCGTACGTGTGTGTGTGTGTATTATGTATAACGAAAGTGTTTTCACATATTCTAAGTGTCCGGTAAAGGAAAATTCTTCCCAATCTAAAGTTTGTAGTCTTTTACATTAGGCCCCTCATTCAGATCACAAAACTCTGTTTCTTTTATAGCCAGGAACAAAACTTACAGGGGGGTTATATTAGGAAAAACAAGTAAATCAAATTCAGAGCTCTCAGAATTTAAAATAGAAGTTGACTAAGAACAGATACATTAGAGGATAAAAAATGGAATACAAGAAGATATACATCAGGATACCAACACTCATGTGAGATTATAAGTGTTTTGAAGCCAGAGGCTCTGTATTTATACTTCTATCCAATAATACTAGGCACAGGATAAGTGCCTAGGAAATGTTTATTGAATGTGTAAGTGGCTTTTACAATTGCCATAAGCCCGGATAAGTAACCAAGTTAATTGGGATGTAAGCAGAAGTAAAAGTAGGTTCTGTGTACCACAAAATTATCGAGCTGCTTTTCATTTATTATGTGAGCACCTCTTGGCTCATGGAGCTCATAGAGTTGAGAACTGAGGCACTTGTCCTGGGCCCCAGGGTTGGACCCCTGTGCTTCAGGGATTGATAGGTGGGTGTAATTTAGGCAGATAGCTGATACAAGAGACGGAGCTGGTGTATACGCACACAAAACCATAACGTGGAATCTGATAGTAATTTTGCCTTGTCTTCCATGGGCTTTTTAAGTCCCCTTTAAGAGACTAAGTTTTCCTCTGTCCCCAAATGCAACCTGGGCATGCTCTATGACTCTTCTGTCCATGCCAGAGTACCATGAATAGTTCTCTTGTCACATCAAATCACACAACATTGTTTTAGTAGAGGAATTAATGTCTGGTCCCATGTTCATGTTAAAATGTTAATGTTTTATTTATTTATCTCTCTCCACCCCCTCATTGTTTGCACTTGCTGTGTCTGTTCATCTTCTTTGTTTCTTTAAGTGGCACTGGGAAACGAAACCGAGACCTCTGATGTGGGAGGGAGGTACCTAATCACTTAAACCACCTCTGTTTCTTGCTTTGTTGTATCTCTCGTTCTGTTTTTCCTCTTGTGTCTCTTGTTGTGTCATCTTGTAGCGTCAGCTTGCCACACCTGCCCGCTGCGCCAGCTCATCCTCTTTAGGAGGCGCTGGGAACCTCTGCTCCCTCCTTTGTCGTGTCTCTCATTATGATCTTCTCTTCTTGTGTCTATTGTTGTATCATCTTGTTGTGTCAGCTTGCCACACCTGCTGTCGCACTGCTTGCTGTCTTTTTTAGGAGGCACTGCAAATGAAACCACCGACCTCCCATATGGTAGGCAGGAGCCTGATCTCGAGTCACATCCACTTCCCTCTAATTTTGTTTTAAAATAAAAATTTCTCCCTTTTTCCAGTTCAGCAGATAAGGAGGTGAGTTTTCAGGGAAGAGGAGTGCGGTCAGCCTCTCCTCTCGGTATCCAGCACTTCTAATTCTCCTTCCACATTCTGCTAATTAAGGTTCTAAGAAGGGAGATCGTACTTTCTGGTTTACTTGGGATGGTTCCAGATTCCTGGTGCTTGAACCCAGGTATTAATAGCTCTCCTCTCATTCTCTGACGTCTCTTAGTTTGTAAAGTAAATTACCTGGCCTCCTTAGTAATGCAGAGAGAGGAGATTGGGGGCAGGAAACCTCTCACTAAAGGGCACCTCAGGGTAGTCAGTGTTGGCACTCTCTGGGATCAGCAGGTGTTTAAGCCTGACTCTTGCTCTTATGGATATTTTGGTGGTTTCTTTGGCACGTCACTCCCCCTCCCCCAACACCAGGGTTCTCTCACTCTCATCCCACCCTCCCCGCCCAAGGCAAAAGCATCTCTATTCTGCAGCCCAGGCTCCCAGAAGTCTCCTCAAGCTTCTACTGCTGATGGAGATCTGGTAACTCCCCAGGTGCTTGGGAAGGACCTGAGATGACTTTCCAGCAGCTCCCACTAGCATATGGCTCACACCAGGCTCTTGCAGAACATTCAGACATTCTTGGTCCATAAATTCTGGTGTAATCAATTCTTTCATTCTGTCATCAAACTAGTTAGTAAGCCTATTTCTTGCCTATTAGGTTTTACAAGTGGGAGTCTGACTTATGTACAAGAATCACATATTAACCGCTGTGAGTAGTTCTTTTGAAATCGCTTACCTTAGGTGTAGGGTAAAAGGGCCACACCCATGTCTTGGTGGGGAGAAGTTCAGCAGACATACAACTCTCACCTAAATGTTCTTTCAAAAACAATTATCTTTTCATCTCATATTCTTACATCCTTGATGTGAGTGAAGAGATTAAGGGTTGAATCACTTTTGTTTACCTCCTTTGAAATTTTGGACTGTGGCAAAGTGATATCTAAGTTTCATTTCTTTAGCCTAAAGCCTCATTTTAATATTCTATGCATGCACACACAGAGAAATATACCTATAGGTGTACATTTATCTATAAATATCAGTTCACAGATTTGACAGCAACGAAGAAAAGGCGGATTGGGGTATTGTGCCTTATCTTGCCCTGCTGTGATATCGTTTTCTCTTTAATACTGTCTTGGATGTTTATTGTGACCTCATTTTACTACCAGGGGTGTGTGTGTGTGTGTGTGTGTGGGGAGGGGTGTATATGATTGGAGATTTTAGGGACAAGCTAAGAGGAGAGGAAGAGTTGAGTATGACTCTCCTCCAGGATGGTTTAGTCTGGGCCCTAATATTCCTCTGGTTCAACCATGGGTCCCACATCCGGGTGTTCTTTAAACCAGGAAGTAGGGTGAGCACTACAGCCGGCATCACCCTTTGCTACAAAGACATTTAAAACAAGGTCAGAGGCAATTAGAATATCCAGTAATCCTATTGGTCTTACAGTACTTAAATATTGAATATTTAAAATGCAAGCAGGCTTGAAATCAAAAGGAAATGTCCCTCTAAGTCATTTAGGAGTGTTAGAAACCCTTAGCCTTTGAAAAATTGTTGGAAAAGGTAGAAGAATTCAAAACTCAAAAGAACATGGGTTATATTCATAAATATGTATGGAGCTTAAAGTAATAAAATAAGGGCCAATTCAGAGGTCCATTTAGGTAGGTGACCAGAGCATAATTAAAATAACTGGTTTCATAGCCAATTTGGAATTCTATCTGTGGGAAATACTCTATTTCCAGACAACCCAGAGAAAATGAGCATACAAGATCACATTGAAAAGGAAAAGAAGTCACAAAAAGGACGTGAGGTGGTTAAGAAAGCAGATTATAGAGTTAGAGTGAATTTATGACCTGAGTGGCTTTCTGATACATGTAGAACTTTTCTCTTCCTTAATTTCCTTACCTGTAAATTGGTACCTATCTCACAGAATGACCATGAGAATGCTAGCAGTGTCCTTGGTACATAGAGAGTGTTCAATAAATATTAGCTATTATAATTAAATCCTAGATTTTTTTTCCCCTTAGAAGCACCAATAGTCTGATAGGAAGAGGAGCATTTCATATAAAGAGAGACATGAAAAGATCAAGATTTTCACAGCGAGAGTGTAGTTCAAATTTTATATTGATGTGGATTTGATTATATAGCCACAAAGGTTAAAAACTGATCTGGTTTCAAATACAAAAGAGACAAAAGTGCACCAAAGAAACTGTATTTTGTTCTCTTTTGTATCTGATCATTGTTTCATGTTGATTTATAGATCTGTCCATCATAAACTCAATTCTTTAGTCCTGAAGATGTGACTTGTATTAGTTATAACTAGTTACATGCTGTAACAACAGCCCCTAACTCTCATTGGCTTAGGTTAACAGAGATTTACTTCTCATTCATGTCAGTCTGCTGGAGATCAAGCAGTTTTCCTGAAAATCTCTCCTACAACTATAGACATGGGGACCCAAACTCATTTTACCCTACAGCTCTCCTCTTTCCTAGGGCCTCTTTGGGGTCATGTTTCATGGTCCAGCTTGGAGGTGGCATTCATACTCCATATCCATATTCCATTGGTCAGAACCTGATCACATGGTCCCTGCAAGGGAACTAGGAAATGTAGTTTCCCTGTTTCTTTAAGACAGAAAAAGAGATTGAGGAGCATCTGGTAGTTAGCCTCTGCTTCATAACTTTAGTTGTGATTAAGGATGAGGTTTTGTTTTAGGAAAGGCTTTATAAGATGGGTTGCAAAATATGATTTTGAAATACTTTGGTCAATAGATTGAGGCAAAAGCTTATTCACTTCAAAATGTGAATATGTGAGTTAATCTGCATGGTGGTGAGGGCCTCTCAGAATAGAATGGTTCTTGACCCACTGGGGAGACAGAACTAATTTGTCTTCCTTAGGTGAAGAGGCTGATGAAGTGACAGTAATCTTAGGCTTGCTTGATATTCTCATGACATCAGGACCCTTCCTGATAAACCTGGGTGGACATTGAAACCTCTATCCTTTGGCTGGTTTAAATTAACTTGATGTACCTTGATGTTACCTACTCCTGTGTCTCCTATCTAGAATTTCCCTTAATATGATTCAATTTTCAATCTAAGTCTAGATAATCAAAGTGACTCTTGCCCTTGTCTCACTCATGGATTCAAGCATCAAGCATTTATTAATCATTGTAGCAGTTTGATATAGTTATGAATTCCAGAAATAAATATTGGACTATGTTTGTAATCTGATCTGTACCTGGGCATGACTGAATTATGATTAGGGCATTGAGTCCCCACCCCTTGGTTGGTGGGAACTCACAGATAAAAGGCAAGGCAAAGAACAGAGGTGAGGGTTTTTGATGTTGGAGTTTTGATGTTGGAGTTTGATGCTGAAGCCTTAAGCTGGAGCCCCAGAAAGGGAGGAACCCAGGAAGTCTGAAACCTCACAGATGTCAGTAGCCATTTTGCTCCAACATGTGAAAATAGACTTCAGTGAGGGAAGTAACTTATGCTGTATGGCCTGGTATGTGTAAGCTCCTATCCCAAATAAATACTCTTTATAAAAACCAACCAATTTCTGGTAATCAGCACTCCTTTAGGTGACTAATATAGAATTTGGTACCAGGAGTGGGGTAATGCTTTTGTAATGTGAAATGCTGGAATGGTTTTATAAATGGGTAATGGGTATTTTTTGGAGGAATTGTGAGATGCTTGGAAGAAAAGACCTACAGTGCTTTGAAGAGACTGTTGATAGCAATATGGATGCTAAAGAGATCTTTTTATGATGCCTCAGAAGTAAATAATGAAGCTGTTATTGGAAACTGGAGGAAAGGCAATCCATGTTTTAAAGTTGCAGAGAACTTAGCAAGATTAACTCCTGGTGTTTTATAGAAGGCAGAATTTGAAAATGGCAAGCTTGGGCATTTAGCTGAAGAAATTTCCAAAGTAAACCTGGAGAATGTGGCTTGGCTTCTGCTTGAAGTTTATAGCAAAATGCTAGAAGATGAGAAAGATATGCTGAGGACTGAACTGTTGGGTACAAAGTAAACAGAAACTGATTCTGGAAATTCCAAGCCTCTGGAAATCAAGCTCCCAGATGAAAGTGCCCCATTAGAGGACTTAACTAAACTTGGAACTTGTAAATCAGGATTGAAGATGCAGTTATCTCAGAAAGACTTGTGGAAAGTCTTACTGTCTGATGGCTTGGACCCCTGTTTCCTGCATGCTAAACCAACAGATTTTTTGAGAGAGCTGTGTGAACAAAACCACTGTTAGCCTGGAATAAATGAGACATGGAAAGGAGAGATTGAAGGGGAAACAACATCAAGAGGAAAACCATGGAAGCTGATATCTGGAATTAGGACATCACCTTGGACCAAGAGAGGAACCCCACCTATGTGTACAGAAAGCAGTTGAAGAGGATGTCTGTTTCTGCCTGATGTTCTGGGAGAGTTTGCTGCCACAGGATACAGAGCGGGTAAAGCACATTTCCCAAGGACTAGGGCAGTTAAGGTCAGCACCCCACAAGTCTGAGGGTTGGACCTGTCCCCCAAAGGTTAGAGAAGGCCAGGTGGTCAACTCCTTGCTCTGAGGGGTTGAGCCTGTATGCCAAAGGCTAGGGGGAATTTGTCTTCACATCACTGTAGTAAGGGGGGTTAAGACTCTAATCCAAAGTTTGGGTAGGTGTGGCAATCACCCCAACCCTCTTGGAGGAAGAGGTCTGGAGCTTGGTTAACACCCAAATGCTTGATGAGGGTGGGATCAAGAAATGGCCATTGGCGTAAGAGTATCACTGTGGAAGGGAAAAGGTTTTCTGGTGGATGTGTGGGAGTGCTGTATATTATATATATACATTGCTGTGGTCTAGGACTCCTGTGAAGAAAAGCTGAATAATTAGGGGGGGGGGGGGAAAGAAAAAAAAAGAAAAAAATAGGATGTGGAATTTTTTCAAGTCAACATTCTTTATCTAAGTTCTTTATCTAACTTTATCCAAGTTCTTTATCTATCCTTTAAACTCATCGCTATATGCCATTCCCTAGTAAGGGACCATGACATTATATTGGGCTTCAAATTTCGGGGAGTTCTGGATCACAGAGTGTTTCAACAATGGCAATGGAGGGATACTGGTATGGGATACCAATGACAGATGATATATGACTGACAGGGAGCTGTACAGAACATATGTCCAGGGTGCATGGTAATGTTTGGATATACTCATAGTGGCAACAATTAAAAACCACAGTAGGGGGGGTACTGGGTTCCTGGCCAGTGGTGCTCTGTCATGGTCCCTAGGGGAGCAGCGACAGTCTCCCAGGTACAGTGGTGGGGACCGGGAGGGAGGGAGGGTTCAACAGTGAGCCCCTGATACTAATGACTATGCTTGTGAGCTGATAAACCCAAAATAATAACAAGGCCTAGAGCAACTTTGTGCCTGGGAATTTCCTTCTGTCAGCCTTCATGTTACTCAAATGTGGCCAGTCTCGAAGCCAAACTCAGCATGTAAATGCAATGCCTTCCCCCCAGCGTGGGACATGACACCCGGGGATGAGCCTCCCTGGCAACGAGGGACCACTATCAACTACCAACTGATGATGCAACTGGAAAATGACCTTATACGGAAGGTTCAATGCGGATCAGCAGAATATCCATGTCTACATAAAATACCATGACTTTAAAATGCTGTTTGACCTAAAGTAAGGGGGAAATGGAAAGGAGAAATGAGTTTATATGGCTACGAGTTTCTAAAAGAGTCTGGAGGCTGGCAGAAGGTTTGCCCTCATGCACAACTGAGCAGAGTCAGAGAGACAGATAAAGCAGATACAACCCCCAGATATTGGTTCCTTTGAGGGCTAAAGAGACCCATGGGAGTTATGGTCATGGCCGATGGGGTTAACTACCAGGGCAGATGGCCCCTCTTTGGAAATGGTGTTTATGTGTGATGAATCTGGACTCAGATGGGATCTCCCTTCATAAGACTTTCATGCTAATGTGCTGGAGGTGCAGTTAATGTTGGGGTTTAAGATATATTTAGGGGATTTGAATCTCTGGACTGACAATGTGATAGCCAGATCCTGAGCCTCAACAGACTCCGGCACCTACAATCTGATTTATTGGACTTACCACACTCAGCTAAGATGGAGGTGAAGAAGGACAACCACCACACCATGGAGCCTAGAGTGATTACAACTGAAAATGGGAGGATTGCATCCAGCATCCAGGTGGAATCTGAGCCTCCTCTTGACATAAAGGTGCAATGGACACAACCAATCCAGTGTCCACATAGAAGAGGTGGCATTGGATTGGGAAAAGTGGACATAATGGACAAAGGGTATGGGGAAAGGCAGGAAGAGATGAGAGGTGGAGGCGTCTTCGGGACATGGAGCTGCCCTGGATGGTGCTTCAGAGGTAATCACCGGACATTGTAAATCCTCACAGGGCCTACATGATGGAATAGAGGAGAGTATGGGCCATGATGTGAACCAATGTATATGAGGTGCAGAGGTGCCCAAAGATGTACTTACCAAATCCAATGGATGTGTCATGATGATGGGAACGAGTGTTGTTGGGGGGGGGGAGAGGGGGGGGTGGGGGGGTGGGGTTGAATGGGACCTCACATATATATTTTTAATGTAATATTATTACAAAGTCAATAAAAAATAAAAAAATTAATAAAAAAAAAAAAAAAAAAAGAAAAAAAAAGAAATGGCCATTGGGAAAGACTGTGGAAAGGGTGGGTCCCTATATGGCCCCAAGGAGAACAAACCATTATCTTAAGATGACTCTCATACTGAAATCAAATGGAGGATGCCCGGCAGGTTTACTGAACTGTACAGGACCCATGACTTATGTTTCCCTGCCAATTTCTCCTTACTGTAATGAGAATATTTATCCTATGTCTGTCCATTTGTGTATTGAAAACAGAAAAATTGTTTTGTAAGTTTCAGAGGTGTATAGCAGACATGACTTTGTCCCAAGACAAACTGTATTTCTTTAAATTGATTGTGATATGATTTAGTACTTGCACTGTAACTAATTTAAGGTTATTTTCAAATATTGCAATGTCTTTTTGGAATTCAGAGGGTGGACTGTAGCAGTTTCATATGGTTTATGAATTCCAGAAATAGATTTTGGATTATGTTTGTAAGCTGATCTGTACCTGGGCATGATTGAGTTATGATTAGTGTGTTGCATCCCCACCCTTTGGGGGGAACTCACAGATAAAAGGCAAGGCAAAGAACAGAGGTGAGGTTTTTGATGTTGGAACTTTGATGTTGAAGCCTTAAGCTGGAGCCCCAGGAAGGGAGGAACCCAGGAAGCCTGAACCCTTGCAGACATCAGTAACCATTTTGCTCCAACACGTGAAAATAGACTTCGGTGAGGGAAGTAACTTATGCTTTATGGCCTGGTATATGTAAGCCCCTATCCCAAATAAATATCCTTTATGAAAACTAACCAATTTCTGCATTTTGCATCAGCACCCCTTTAGCTGACTAACACAAGCATCTACTAGGAAAACACAATAAGAATAATTTTTGGTTAAAAAGCAGGTCACTATACAAAGGGATAGGAACTCTCAATTCATTAAAAATTAATTTGGCAGTAGTTATTAGTAAAAGCATAATACATGGTAAGACAAGTGCTCAATACAATATCCTAAAATAATCACCTTACTCTATTTCTGCCAGCTTCCTGTTTTCATTTGAGTAAGTAGTCCCATGAGAGGCAAATATGATAGAGTGTTGATCAATGTAGAGAGAAAGAATTCAAGTCTGCCTTTACAAGGTTTTCCATGGCAATTAGACTGTGTAATAGATTGCCTTGTACTATTTTGGTCAAAAATGGATTGTCTAGGACCCTTCGCATCTCTGATCTTTCATTTCCTCATTTCTGGCAATGATAAGGTGGACCAGATGACCACTATAGTGCATCTCAGCTTTCAGAGTCTACCATTTGTTCTCTCTGCCATCTAGAACACTTAAAGAAGGGTTCTCCCTCCTTTGTCTTCCCTGCCCTGGTGTGTACCCAAGAAAAAGGAAAAGCAACTTAATTTTAACTGAAGCCAGATAAAGTTAGAAAGACAAATCTGCTATTAAAAAAATCTGCATTCCAAAGCTAAATATTGTGCTCATGGCAGTCAGATCAAGCACCAGACTAACGTGTTAACTGTGCTGTATGAGGCTTTTGCTGAAGGTAGTAGTTATGTTTCCAGAGGGCATGATGTGATCCATGGTATTTCCAAATTCTGAAAAGTAAAAAGCCATGACAAAAACAGTACTTATTTGGTATGCATGAGTTTTAAAAATCAACCTCTGGTTTTGCACGGTAGGGAGAGTAGCAGACTGGGGTGGTGTTATCAAAGGGTCACCAAAGATGTTGCCCAGACTTACTAAATTAAAATTTCTGAGGTAGATAGAACCCATGAATCTGAGTTTCTGACAAACTCCCCAGGCTTAGAGTTTATTCAGAGTTTGGCAATCATTAACCTTTTAGTCAAATCACAGAAATTTCCTCCTTTGCAGAAGGGGAATATTAACACTTATTCTGTTAGCCACACAGAGATGTTGTACAGGTTAAAAGGAAACCACGTACCTAAAAGTCCTTTGCTGAATGTAAATTCCTCTGTAAAGATAAGCTTGTGTTGTTCTTCAGGGGTAATTAAAGTGTACAGTGTCTCATGCCCCCCCTACCCCAGGCACGGAGTATCACAGTGTGATGCATTAGTTTCGACCCCCTACTATAGGTGAGTTTATGTCACTTGCAGCAGCTCCAAAGTGCATGTGGAGTTAACTATAAGCAAGTTTCTATTTGTTCACTTACAGATTTTAAAGGAGACAAGCCAAATGTTCTCTTCTGTTGATCAGGGACACAAAGAAAGCTATTAGTTTAGGTCTAGGGAAAGGGAAAAAAATCACTTTTCATATTGTGCAACCAACCCTAAATCAGGTCAATCTCTCCTTCATTTCTGGCTAATATCCAAGTCACAGTGAAAAGCTGATGTTTTTGTTTAGATTGGATTTTTGCTGTGTTTATAAACCAAGACTCCTTGAAATTTTCATTAGGAGGATCATACAGTTCACCTCTTGTCCTGCCCTTTATTCTTTCTCCTGGAATAGTTGGGTGATTTTGAAAAATTTCACTAGTTTAATTGATTAGTAAGGAGAATTGTATTTGAAAGTCACCTTCTGCAAAGCAGAAATGAAATTGACGTCTAGTCAAGATTCTGTGACCTTAGTTTGTGCAGCACAGAGAATGACGAGAACATGACCTTCATGATAGTTTTCAATGTATGGAGACGTGAAGGGTCATTTTAAAACTTACAACCAGCACTTTGCTAGGCACATTAGACTGGTTATGTCATTGATCCTAATAATTTATAAACCTGTGATATAGGTATTACTATCACTGTATTTACAGGTGTGAAAACTGAGGCTAAAAGTGGTTAAGTTGCTAGTAGGTAATGGAGCCAGGATTATTTACTGCTGTATAACAAACCACTCAAAATTTAACAAGTTAAAATGATAACCATCTCTTATTGCTCATAAGTCTACAGCCAGCATCAGGTGACAGATCAGCTTTGTAGTTCTACTGATCTGGGCCAGGTTCATCTAGCTTTGGTTGGGCCTACTGATGTGTCTGTAGTCAGATTACCAGTTGGCTGGGGACTGAATGGTTTAGGATGGCAGTTGGTTGACTATTGGCTAGGGTGATGGGGGAGTGACCAACTGTATTTTCCAAAGATTGTTACCACAATATATCCTATCCCGCATGCACTTTGTAAAATATGTCATCGACTGTCTTCTCATCAATGTCCCTTTCCCTTGAATCTGTGCAAGCTTCTGTGGCTGCCTTAAGCCATAGAATATGGTGGAATTTTGCTGGGCCTAGACCTTAAGAAACTTCTTTCTTCTTGGTTGTTGCTCTTGGAGCCTAGTTACCATGCTGTGAGGAAGTGAAGCAGTCATTTCGAGAGGCAACATGTAAGTGTTCCAGCTGACAGTTCCAGCCGAAGTCCCGATAACTGACAGCCTCAGCCAGCAGACATGTAAGTAAGCATTCAGATGACTCCAGATCCCAGATGTTAAGTCACCCTCAGCCTTTAAGCTGTCCCAGCTGATTCTATGTGAAGCAGGCATGAGCTGTTCCTGCCAAGTCCTGCCCAAATTGTTGACTTTTCAGCAAAATAAATCATAGTTGTTGTTTTAAGTCCCTGGGTTTCAGGTGGTTTGTTGGGCAGCAATAGACAACTGGAATAGGGAGAGGTTGGGCTATGTGTGTCATCATTCAGCAGCTTTGACTTGAGGCTTTGGTTCAGAACTGCTATACCATTGCTTTTACCATATTCTATTGTGCAGAGCAAATAGCTCAGATTCAAGAGGAGGGGAAATAGACTACCTCAATGGGAGGAGCTGGAAAGTCACATTGAAAAGTGCTTGGATAAAGGGCAGAATGATGTCTTCTGGTCATTTTGCAATCCCCTATATTAGGCAACCTCCTAAGGTTTATGGAACAATTCAGGCCAGTAAGAAAGGTGAAGTGACACTTAAAAAAACCAAGAAACTTTAATGATTATGTTTCATATTACAATATATAGAGGGTAATGTCAGACTTCCGACAAGCTCAGTCATTAGAATGTCACTTGTATGAAAAGGTCTTTGAACGTCAAGAAAATAGCTATCAAAAGTCCATATACTTTACTTAGAGCAAAGGCATGCAGTCTCCCACAGACCCCAGCAGAGTAGTAGAGAATAAAGCCTGGAAGCAAAGTAGACAATTTTATTCCTTTTTGCTACAGAATACAGAAGACATGTCTCAAAGCCTGATTTACATTCATTCATTCATTATTTGAGAAACATGTATTCATTGTGCCCAGCTAGTCTAATGACTACTGCCAAGGATCTTGCTGGGACTAAGATCGTGGACACCCACTTCTGAAGATCAGTTATATTGGGGACCACAGGAAACTAGATTCACTCAGAGGCAAATGAAATATTTGGGATGGCACTGGAATAAGTTTAAAAGCTATTGGTAGTTGCCAGCACCTTTGGAGCCCAGTCACCTACTTACTGGGCTTGGGGAAAAAGGGAGTATCCTGTGGACTGGGGTAGACCAAGCCTCTTGACTTCTTCAGAGTTACCCACCAGACTATCTAAATCAGATTCATTTCAGTTCATGCTACTCAGATTAACAAAGAGTTTCCAAGCACCTTCTAGGCTCCAGGCACCATTGTGGGTGCTGAACACACAAAGCTAAACATGGCTTGGCCTTTGCTTCAGAAACCTTACAGCATAGTGTGAGATAAGTCAGTAGACAAATTCTAACCATTCAGTGTACTGGATGCTATGATCATACCAAAGAAAGTATGCTCAGGAAGCACTGGAGAGGAGTGCTGAACGTAATCTGTGGGTTTGGGAAGGTAAGAAGAAGGAGGAAAGCATTATAGGCAGGGGGAACAGTACATACAAAGTCCTGGAAGCAGGAGGAGAGCTAGAGCTAAGGGTTTGTATGTATGTGAGAGAAAGGCAAGAAATAAGCCTATGGAGGAAGGCAGGGGCTAGAGGGAAGAGACACCATCAGATCTGGTGTTAGAAATCACGAATGCGGAGTAAGGATTCAAGAGGGGAAATGAGCAGGGGTCTGTAGGAGGTGGTTGTGGTGATTCAGGCCAACAGTCATTAGAGTCCCAACCCTGACAGTGGCCATAGGGCTGTAGAAGAGAGCATTTTGAGGAAGTACTGTGGGGAGGCCACAGTCGTTATAATTTTCTAACTGCTAAATCAAACACCATACAATGGGTTTGCTAACAATAGAAATTTATTGGCTTATGATTTCAGAATCTAGAGGCTTGCTTCTTCTTGGGGTTGGTATCTTTTGGCAGGCTGGCAATCTTTGGGATTCCTTGGCTTTTCTATCTCATGGCACTGCACGGGGAAGCAACTTCTCCTCTTTCTTACAGGTTCATTGACTTCCAGCTTCTTGCTTCTCCTGTGGCTCTTTCTGTGTCCAATTTCTTTTGCTTTTAAGGGTTTCAGCTATATTGGACTAAGGCTCACCCTCATTCAGTTTGGACTCCTTAACTGATAACATCTCCAAAGGCCCTTTTTACAAATGGGTTCACACCCACAGGACCAATAGTGGGGAGCTGAACATGCTTTTTATGGGGTACATGATTCAGTCCCCAATAGGGGTGAAGACCAGATTTTGCCCAAAGTGTAGGTGGTATGTCTGGGGCTGACAGAGGAAACAAAGGAGGAGGAGCAGGTCCAGTTGGGACGGTGTTGTTTGGTTTATGTCGTGCCATTTTAGAGGGATCCATGAAATGCCCTGCCTTGACATATGAAAAAATGTGTCCTGAAGACTTCAAAATGTTTCCTGTGTTCCAGTTTCTTTCCTCTCCCTCACCTTAACTGCCTCCATTTTCCTCTACAGAAACCAAGCTTCCAAAACAAGAGTAAAAAATGAATTTGAAACATTCTCTATGCCCACATGAAGTATTGTACATATCCCAACTATCTCCTAAATCATGCTCTATCTTCTCTTCAAAGATCTTCATGTGTGTGGTGCTGTGTCTTATATACTCTGAAAGTGACTGATTCTACAAATGTCATTAATTATAAGGGTGCGCTTACTCCAAGTACACTTTAAAGCATATCCTGGAGAACAGAGGTTGGGCTGGTCTGTAACAGGTGTAAACCCCTTTGTAACTGGCCCCAAACCTAAAAGCAATGAAAGAGTTTTCTAGTTGCAATGAAGGAGAGTTACCCCCAATGGCTTTACAAAGTTTTACAATTTGCGAATTACAATTCTATTTTGAATCTCAAAACAATCCTCTGATGTCTGTGGGAAAGATGTTATGTATTCTATTTTACTGTTAAGAAGTCAAGGCACAGAAAGCTTGTGACTTACCCACTGTAATAGGTCTGAAACATGAACCCAGGTCTCTTTCTCTATGTCCAGTGCTCTCCCTGTTTCAGCACCTTGTCCTTTCTCTGTCAAGAAGAGTCAAGAAATGGGTGAGCTTCACAGGGCTTGGAAATAGATCCTCTAAGCAAGCAAGGAGTGATCATTCAGAGGCACATCAAGCATGATATTATCTGGCTTAGACCTTATCAGCCTTCTCCCTACAGGTGTCAACCTTCTGTTCTGCGTAGTTTTAGGGTCCAAGATTGTGTTGGCTGTTGCTTTTGTCTGCTGTACCCTTTACTTAGGTTGTCTGGGTAGGGTGGAATCCCTGCAGTTCTCTTAAGGGCTCAGATATTAAAAAAAAAAAAAAGTAATAGCTTTCTGCTTTTATGCATAGGTATTATTTCTCCTTGCCACGCCACATTTCTTTCCAGTTCAGTAGCTAGTGAAACGCAAGCACTACCACTAACATAAGAGCCAAATTTCATGTCTGAAACTGACAAAGTAGGTATGCAGCTTGGCAGCCCTTCATTTACAGCCTAGGTCGATGGGCTCAAGGATTGGCCTAGGGAAGGACAGGGCAAGAATATCTCTTTCCTTGGTCATTTGTTTGATCGGTCTTGGCAGGTCACCTGCCTGTTAGAGAGTGGGAATTCACACACAGAGGGTTTGGGAAAGGACAGGTTTTAAAAGTATAAACATTTGCTAGCAACCTTAGTGTCCCCAGTGATATACTAGACTCACTGACTAGTCTCCTGAGGCAAGAAGGAAGAGCTAATGAAAAGATAATCATAAAGGACATTAGTGACTGTAAAATAAGGGTGCTCAATATCAAAAAGAAAAAAATATATAGGCTAAAGGGTCTAGAAAAATGCTTCCCAAGAGGTGTTCTTTTAATAACTGATGAGTCATATTAAGATCTTTAGAAAGATGTAGCACTAAATTTCAGCTTGAATGAAGGGCACATTCTCATGAGAATAAGTCACATTCATTTTATTCATTATGGGAAGAGATCCTTTACTCTTTAGGAAATTGCCAATTGATAGCAAATGGGATTGGCTTCCTGGACTTTATTTCCCTGCTCAGTGCCAGCCTCAGAACTCTGGTGTCATCTGTCTTAGTTACTCAGGGCTGCTAAGACAAGTACCACACATAGTTGGCTTATACAACAATTATTGTCTCATGGTTTTGGAGGCTAGGAGTCCAACATCAAGGTAATGGTGGGGCTTGCTTTTTCCAGAGTCTGTAGCGTTCTGGTGCTCCTCTGTCACATGGCGGACTCGATCTCCTTCTCCTTGTGTCTGCTCCTCTTGTCTACCCTGAGTTCTGGCTGGCTAACTGTGTCTAAATTTCCTCTGCCTATAGAGACTCCATTTATATGGATTAAGGCCCACCTTGACTCAAGTAGGCCTCATCTAAATAGGATGTTTGAAGATCCTATTCACAAATAAGTTTATACCTTAATAATAAAATCTTCAGAAGTTCTATTTATGAATGGGTTCACAGCCATGGGACCATGGGTTAGGACCTGAACATGTCTTTATGGGAGACATGATTAGATTCCCAACATCAGTCTCACTTCAGCCATGGGCTTGCTTTGTCACCTCATCTCAGCTTCTCATCAGCCCACACTTGAACACTGGGAAGAGGGGCACTTATCGGAGGCCAGGCATTGAAGCCTTAGCAGCTGCTGTCCAAGAAGAGTCCTAGGGATGAGGCACCATGAAGAAGCCTTGCTGATTTCCTGGTCACTTCCACCTCAAGCTGTTTTAGGTTGACATGGACAGGGGCAGGCCCATAGCCCAGACTCAGGTGTTTTTGCTCTGGCCTTTGAAATTCTAAACCCTATAGGCTCCAAGATAATCTGAATCAGTTGGGAAATTCTTCATTAATTGTGAGGGAGTGTGGCTTTATGAAAAGAGCACAAAACTCTGGCATCAGAAGTCCCCAGAATCAGATCTCACATCTGCCCTTTGCCGGCCAAGTGATATTGAATAAGTCTGTTTAGCTTTCCAGATGTAGTTTCTACATCTGTAGGACAGGAAGGAAATAACTATGCACATAAAAGTCCTACCTTAACGCTTGACTGGAGTAAGAGCTCAAAAATACCTATTGTTGCTGCCTAATCAGTTGGGCTAGACTAAGATGAGGTTCAGGCAAAATACCTACTCCTCTTGCCACATACTCCATAACTGCTTTCTGACTTCCTTTAATTCTGTGTCCTACTCTCCACCCTTGTCCCCACCATACACGTTCACTGCTAGACTCCATTTGACAGTTCCTTGAGGGTGCTGCCGATTGCTGTCACCTTGATAAATATGACCATCCAGCTCTGCAAATGCATCGCTGCACGCCCTGCTGGCTGAGACGCTCCCCAATGTTCTTGCCAAACTCATTCCATCTAACTCCTTCCCCAGGCTCAATCTAAAAGCAATAAAGAGAATGGGAATGGTTGGTATCCAGACAGAAGCCTTTTAGACCAGGCTACAGATAGTTTTAATAATGATGATAAAAAAGTTGATAATAGAAACCATTTATGGAATATCTACTATATGCTATGAGCTTCCCCTAATCATTTAATTTACTCTTTATTGTAATCTTGTTGAACCACAAGACCATACTTGTTCCACTGAACCTTGACAAAATGTAGGGATGCCCAGTCATCCTGCCCCTCTTATTCAGCATTCATTCTAAGGAATTCCCAAGGCCTGAAGTTTCAGGGTCATTTATTCCATTTATTCAGTTGGATTAAGACAATAGACAATTAGTCTCATTACCTGATAATTACAACTGCTTACTTTTCTCCATCAATCAATGCAGCAAAGCATATTGGACCGTTAATGAGCATTATATAAATGATAAAATGTATTTTCTTATGAAAAATTCTCTAAGATTTATCAGTGGTTCTTGGTCCTCTGAGTTTCTCTGTGATCTTCAGCAGCTATGGCAGGCATATGGTGGCAGGAGCTTACAGGAAATGTTTGTGGTGAGAAAGACTTTCTCTTGGGCAAAAATACCAAGATTTCCTGGTCCAGGTATTCTGGAGTGCTGCTTCTTTCTTTGAAGCATAAGTAGGAAGAGAACTTCTGACTTGGATATACTCATATGATACTATCTGTATACTCATATAATACTATCTGTATTAGTCAGCCAATAGGATGCTAATGCAAAGTATCAGAAATCTGTTATCATTTATAAAGGGTATTTATTTGAGGTGGAAGCTTACAGTCACAAAGTCTTAAAGTGTAAGTTACTTCCCTCACCAAAGTCTTTTCCCACATGTTGGAGCAAGGTGGCTGCCAACATCTGCAAAGGTTCAGGCTTCCTCTTCCTTTTAAGGCTCCGTGGTCCCAGCTTCTTCCAATATCAGCTTAGGCTGGGATAAGTCTCATTTCTCTCTGGGCTCAGCTGCTCTGCTTTCTCCAAAAGGCCAGCTGTAGACTGTCAGGCTAGTGGCTCGTCTCTCTTCCCGGGGCCTCTGCTGTATCTGATGGAGCCTTCTCTCCTTCCTCACATATCTGCTTCTCTGTATGTTTATTTCCTGGGGCTCCAATATCAGAACCCTAACTTTCTCTTCTGTCTTGTCATTTTCTCTGTGATTTCCTGCCCCCTGATATTGCCTAATCAAAATCTTAATCATTGTTTAATCAAGTAAAAGTGAACCCTCTGAATCCAATCCAATCTAATATGCCCAGAGGAACAGACCAGTTCACAAACATAATCCAATATCTATTTTTGGAATTCATAAGCAATATCAAACTGCTATACTATCCATGAGAGAGAGAAAAAAAAAATAAAGTGTGTTTATGTGGGTGTGTGTTGGGGGAGGACAATGGAGAATGGCACTGCAGATCCCATGACCAGTGATCCCACTTTTCCTGGGGTGTGGGATAGTTGGTGCTAAAACTGTTAGAGTTCCAAGCAAACTGGATAATTAGTCATCTTATCTGTAGGAGGGGGTTACACTTAGTCCTTATTCTGGGAGGCAATGTATCATTATGCTTAATCGTTTAGGGGCTGGAATTAAACTGCCTGGGTTCAAAGCCCAGGTCCAACACTTAACTGCAAGGCCCTGGGCAAAATAGACTCTATGCCTCAGTTACCTCATCTGTTGAATGGAGATAGTAATTGTACCTACTTCATAGGGTTGTTGTAAAGATTAATGATGCGCCAAATCTAAAGTCCCTGACACATAGAAGGGGCTCAATAAATGATGGCCATTATACTATTATCTCCCCTGGGAGTGCAGCCCAATTCTCACATGCACTCTCTGTATACTCTTCTACCCAGGGCCCTTACTGGCATTGGGGACACAGTGCCACCTATCTGGCTGCATGGCAACTTCGTGTGGGGAATTTGTTATCTGGCTGGAGGGCTGTTCACCAGACTGAGAGCTCTGCAGGGTGTGGGGAGAGCCAGGGCTGTTCTCAGATTAACATCTTTCCCCAAGACACCGTCTGTGTGCTGAACACAGACCATGATAAATGTAGCCTGAGAGCAGGAGCCTGAGGTGTCACTGGGCAGAGGACCTCATGTCTCCATTAGTTCTCCTCTTTGAAGAAGGTGGGGAGGGAGCTCTAATGTGGTGGCTGCAAAACAAGGGGTCAGTTCCACTAAGACCCATGAGACCATTCTTGTTATCTTATAGCCATGCTGCTTGTGTAGGACACTCACTCTCTTTACATGTCCCCCGCCCGTACACACACAAACCTGTATTTTCTGCTGGTTTAGCAATCTTCTGGAAGGCAAGGTTTCAGGCTTGCTTTTCCCAATTGCTTTTCTCATCTCCATTAGATGCTGCAGACGTTTGCAGACCTCCTTTCCCACATTTCTCCTAGTGCTTATTTCTGTCCTGGTCTTGCTCCACATGCCTGACTTCTCTTCCCTTTGCTTTGAAGTGTGGGGGCCCTGCTTTGTAGGATAACAAATAGAACTGTCAAACACATCAGCGCTGCCGCCTGCAAAGATAAATGGGGCGACACATGGAGCAACCTCTGTAGATCCCGGGGCCCCAGCAGGAGCTGACATTGTGACAGATGGGGGGACAAGTGGCGCTGACACAATCGGGTCATGTGAATGTCGAGGGGCTGAGGGCGGCGTCTGCTCTCCTGTGGGTTCCCACTCCCTCTCTACCACTCACACACATTGTTGCTGGAGATCATAAAGAGACAGCAGACAAGTCACTGGCCCTCCCTGGGCCTTGCGAATCTTCCCTGTCAGCAGTCCAGCTCAAGGAAGCAGGCTGCCTGAAGAACATCCTGCTAAATCAGGGGTGACCACTGAGTTACCTTGCAAAGAAAGTTGGGCCTGAGCAAAGGACCAGGCCAACGTTTGTCTTTAACCCTTTAACCTTGTCCTTTTCTGGGCCTGCCATGCTTGATCACATTCCCTCATGAGCCCTTCCGTTTACCCGAGAGCTCCTCAGATCTCTGGTCCTCATCCAGAACCCTCTCCCAGACCTTGCCTATCAGTCCATGTCATGAGTTTTTACACCCTACCTCTTAGGTAAAAATTGTTGCTTCTTGTGTCTCATCCCAGCAGGAATCTGTTATATGTCTGGCTGATGGTCTCCAAACTGCCCCCTTTGCTGTAGAACACACATATCTGCATGTTCCCAAGTAGAGACTGGGCACAGCATTTCAGAGCATGGCCCACACCACTGGAAACTGCACTCCAAAGGGAATGAAATGCTTGATGGCATTTGGAGGTATAAATTCTTAGTGGTGACTGTTTACTTTCAATTACCTTTTTTTTCACACTGCCTAAAGAAAATGTTTCCTTCACTAATATGTGCTGTTCTAAGCTGGGGGCTTCTCTGCTTCTCTGCCTCCAATTCCACTGCTGACTGCTGGGATCCCCAGAAATCAATTCAATTCATTAAACATGTAGTAAGGACCCACTTTCTGTAAAGCAAGGTGATGACTGCTATGGGTGGGGGTAGGCAGAATTGTGTCTGTAAAGATAAATAGCACATGGCCTATCTCATTTGGGGACTCTCAACTTAGTGGGAGAGAGAGGCATGTGTAAGAGTAACTTTAATACAAAGCCAGCCACAGAAAAGTTAAAGGTGCATATTGAGAACCAGAGGAAGAAAATTAATTTTGACTGGAGGGAAGCGAGGATGTCTTCAAGGAAGAGATGAGATTTAAGCAAGGCCCTGAAGAATGAATAAGATTTGGACAGGTCGAAATGGTGGAGGGAAGAGTATCAGTTTGGACAGATGGGAGATGCAAAGTGTAGTGGGAGTCTGTACTTGGTCAGATATGACTGGGCACATGAGGAATGTGTGTGTGTATGTGTGTGTGTGTCAGAGAGAGAGGGAGAGAGAGGGGGAGAGAGAGAGAAAGATGGAGAGAGGGAAAGGGGTGATATTGATACTTGGTTGGAGGAAAAAGTTGGGCACAGATGGCTTAGAAGTTTGAATTTGTTCGTTCTGCATTCAGCTTTGGGTGGAAAGGCAGAATGCTTCTTCATCTTCTATTTCTTCTCATGCTGTAGAATTCTCAGTGGAATTGGAAACCCTTGGAAGTGGGTAAGGAAAGAGATAATTAGCTATACTGTCCTCTTTGATTCATCAAAAAACTGGAGGTAATGGGCAGTAGGAGAAGAAAGGACAGAGTGGATGAGCCAATATAAAGTGCCTTTAAGTCAAGAATGAATGAACTTAAGTCAATTACTTAGCTTCTTTGTGCTGCCTATTTTAAAAAGAGATAGACTAAATGGGTGATAATAATACTTCCCCCAAAGGGCTGTCATGAGGCTTATGAGAGAAAATGTATGTAAAATGTTTAGTACAGAACAGTGCAATACCTGGTGGCTATTATTATGATTGTCATTGGACTCATGATTATTTTAGCAGCCAAGACCTCTCAGACACTGTTAATTGACAGCTACCTGAAAGGAACACATGGTTGTCCTCAGGAATGCTGCTGCTGAGGAATGCTCCAAGTCTAGGTGATGAGGAGACTTAACAAGGTCAATACTACTTTCGGAGAAGATTATATGCTATACTAGGCAGCAAATAGACCATTGAAACTGGATTTGGAAAGCATTTATGGAGTCTATTAGAGATGGTTAAACATACCAACACAGAGAAAAATAAATAGGGGATTATACATATGCAGCTTACTAACCCTTTCTCTTTGTCTCTTTCTCTCCCTTCCTCACTCTTCTTGTCTATTTTCGGGGTTAGGTAAGTAGGGCTAATCCAATAACTTTTCTCAGCAAAGTTGGAGAAATAAAATAATACATGGTATTCTGGATGTGCATGTCTAGCCTTTTTAGATGTGTGAGATTTCAGGAGCCGAATATGAAGAAATGTTTAAATTTACAATGGACAGTGAATTTCTCCCTGATAAATAAGCGCTTGGCTTTTCTAGGGGTAACTTAAACCTTTTGGCTAACTTTGTAAGGTTGCTAGTGAGCAATTTAGTGCACTGGAACAGTAATTTACTGATCTCTAGTGGCTTGACATTATTTTGTGTAATGAATTATTATTTTGTGTAATAATAATGAATAGATTATTTTGTGTGATGAATAAATGAGAAGTTAACACACTGGCATGGATTAGTGTAGTAACATGATTTATTTCCTGTAAAGGTGAATGCTCTAGAGTCTAGACCCTACAAATAATTGCTTTGACTTCATCCCCCCTTATTTTTATAATATGTTTTGGGTCATTTTGTGAGGGAGTCTTCCCAATAGGATGGGAAGAACATATGGTTCTCCAGATCAGCCAAGTCTTGATTCTACTCTCACTAGGTGTGTGACCTTGGGCAAATCACTTAACATGCCAAAGCCTGATTTCTCATCAGTAAAAGGAGGAGATAATGCCTACTTCATATGAGACATGTACTAATTAAATCAATGTCCAAAAGGATTGGTTCTAGTCTACAGTTGAAACCCAAATAAGCATTAGATTCCTTTCAGTCTCCCTCCCTCTCGTATTATTTTAAAATGACTAATGTTTATGGCAAGTATAAATAGCCAACACATTCGTTGTTTACAGTTTTACTCATTTGTTTGGTTAAAAAGAAACTTTGTATTGATAAAGTGCTTTAATGAAAACGATCACCGATGTTGTGCTCTGCATTTTTTGGGTAAAATACAAGGTGTTTGAAACCCAAATACTCTTGTGGATATCTATATTTGCATTTTACTTTGTGGTCACTAAAGACCCAATTCAAGGCAAACCAACCAATAATTATCTAAATAAATAAAATTTAAAGAGGATCTTGATTGGGAAATTGGCTTCCCATTCTCTTCTATTATGGCAATTTGTGCTGCTGATAGCCTTCAGCTAGATAAAGTACAGAAATGAAAAAAAAAAAACAAATAACAAAATAGCTTTTGAAGGTTGGAGATCCATTAATGTTTTGTGCAGTTTGTGATAGAAGCAAGCCTTGCTTTTTGCAAGTTTGCTGGTTTTGGATACCAGCAAAATATCATGCCACAATGGGTCCAAATTAATCCAGCAGGATGAGGCTGTGATATGTGCTCTCAGTTCCCGCTAGAGCATTACAGCATTGGAATTCTTGTTACAATTTGTTCCAGCCTCAAATCTGTATATCACTTATCTGCTGAATTGAACAAATTGAAAGTGATCACATTTAGGGACTATTGGTGGGAGGTCGGTACTTCCTTCTCTTTAATAACATCTTGAGAGCTAACGGGTTCACTGATGTTTTTCAAATCCATCCTACCTTCCTTTGCACAAATGAGCTCAGTTGGAGTTTGGGTTTATTGATGTTTAAATGAGTATATTTGGTTCAATATAGTATCTATCTAAATGAACACTGTTTTGGTGCATTGAAACTTAATGATTTACTCTGTGTCCAGGTGGGAGAGAGAATATTGCAGCATTCAGGCAGGAAGAAGACATATGGAAGACATTTTTCAAAAGCCAAGAATAGTGGCAAATTGAGTTAATGTCTTGAGGACACATTGAGGGTTATTTTGCTCTTGGAATGGGGAAACTTTAGGGATGATCTATTGAGGCTGAGAAAATAAAAGAATAGCAATAGACAAGGAGAAATCAGGAGGAAAACCCAGGTGGCATGACTGACACATGCCAAGTCGGTGTTTTCCTACAACTTCACTGCTCCTTATCAGGGAAAAATGACATGATCTGTTTGGGCTTTGGCATTGAGCTTTTAATTTCCAAGGTAAAATAACGGAAACCAAATTTCACTTCCTGTAAATATTGTGATCAATCATGGCCAAATTCTTTCCTTGACCTCCACATTCCCTCTGGCCACTGTTCCATTCTCCTCAAGTCTTCTCATCCAAACTTTTCAAAAGAGTTGTTACACACATTGTCTTCACTTCCCATTCTCTCTTCAACCTGCTCAACTTGAGCCTCTGACCCTACCAGTCGATTAAACTTGACTTTTCCAAGATTACCAATGACCTCCATGTTCCCAAATCCAATGGTCTCTTTTTTGTTCTCATCATGTTTGAACTCACAACAGCTTTGGGCAATGTTGACCATGTCCTTTTTCTGGAAACACTCTTTCCTTGGTTTCCATAGCAATTCTTTTTTCCTTGTTCTTCTCTGATCTCACTGACCACATCTTCCTGCTCTCCGTGGCTGGCTCTTTCTTCTCCACTCAACGTTGAGATTTTCAGAGCTTGGTCTTGGATCTTCTCCTTGTCTCTCCAAGGTCTTTCCTAGTTGATATATTCAAGTTCCATGTATTTAAGCACTTTAATACTGACATCTCCAATATTTATATCTTCAGTCTTGATCTGTACTCTGAGTTCTAGACTCATGTATTTGATATTACCGCTTGCAGACATTTCAAACTAAATAAGCTCAGAAAGGAACTCTTGGTTCCTGTTTCCTGACTGCTCTGCCACCCCCTCGACATCATATCCATCAGTAAACCCTGTCAATTCCAGGTCTACGGTGTGTTTTGCTTTGTCCATAGTTCTCCCATTAGTCCTGCTCATCTGCACTAGTGCAGCAACCACATCCTAACTGGTCTTTTTCCTTCTTATCTTAACCTATGCTATAAACTATTCCACATAGAGCACACATTTCCCTGCTCAGAATCTCCAAAGGTTTTATGTTGCCCCTAGAATAAAACCCTAGTTCCTTATCATGCTTACCAGGTCTTGCTTGCTTTGGCCTGACTCATCTCTCTAAACTTTTCTCACCACACTTTCCTCCTTACACATCAGGCTTCAGCCTGTCTTCTTTCAGTTCCTTGGAACTATAGTACCTCCTTACAAGTCAAGGACTTTACATATGCTGTCCCCTTGGCCTGGAATGGTATTTAACATCACTAACTTAACAGTCCGTATTATGGGCCAGGCCAGTTCTAATTGCTTCCCCTTGTTTAACAGATTAAATTCTCTCATCACCTGTATGAGATAGGAACTGTCATTCTTCCCTTTAAGAGATGAAGAAGTTGAGCCACAATTTAGTGATCTGAGAGCTCTTTCCCTCTTTTTATATGACTAGCTCTATCTTATTTTTTTAGGTCTTAGTTTAAACATTGCTCTGCAAGGGTTCTTTCCCTGACCTCCCATATCTAAACTGCTAATTTCATCATCAGGCCCTTGTTTTGATTTTTATAGCATTGATTATAGGTTGTGTTTTTGTCTGAATGGGCTGAGATAAGGTCTTTGGCATTCACTGCTATATCCCCGTGACTCAGAACAGTGCCGGACTCTTAAATTTTTGTTGGATGAATGAATGAGGGAATGAATGACTCTCTACCATGGAACTTAGTCAAGGAACTAGGGTGAAGGAAAGGAAGGGGCTGAAAGGGTATGGTGCATGGAGACACTAAATAAAACATAGAAATGGTGTCCTGGTCTACATGACTTGTTCCATTCCCAAAACCACCATAAGGACAAAACAAAACAAATAGCAAGAACAACAAAGAGCGAGAAAGAGCTTATGGAGAAGACTGGTTATTCATATATATTTCTCTGATCATAACTTTAGCCCTAAAGTAACCAATACCAATCAAGCACATACTCAGTGGGAGCAATGACATAGACAAAAGGGTAGAGACTGGAATCAGGGTTTGAAGGATTGTCAGTATACCAGCTTTTCTGATAAAGGGTTGGGTGTGAGTGCAGTGAACGATAGCTGCAGATCGGGTTGGGGCCCTGGATGCCAGCAGAGGGCATGTGGAGGTGAATCGCTGAAGGTAGAAAGCCACCAAATATCTTTGCAAAGGTAGTTTGGGGATTACCAAGAATCATGAAACCCTTAATATATTACAGAAGTTTAATGTGTCCTATAGTATATAATGTGTAATGTAGTATATAATATGAAGGCATAATAGCTTTGTTGTTATGCCCTCAGCTTGCATTGAGCAAAATTATAAGAAATCTATATTTTTTTACACCCTTTACTATCCCCTTTATGAGGACCCACAGGTTCACTGCTTATTTTTCCTCTGAGTTTGTTGTCCCGGGCCATTGAACTAACTTCCAGCCAGCACCAGCAACTGGCTGATTCCACAGAAGGTGAACATAAAGGACCTTTAGCTGCAGTGTGAGAATTCAGGGTGCCATGCACAACAGTAAAGCTATGTTAGATAAAGTTAGTATGTAATTATCTTGCAGCTAATTGTGTTTCTGCTTTGCTAGGCCTAAAGGAAGCTGTGCATCAAGTTTTTAAACAATATAAATAATTGTGTAGGTCTTTTCATCTTGCTTTTCTGTCTACTATCACTCTCTGGCTCCATATTATTGTCAGATGTCAATTCTTTATTTTGATACTGTTATTTTGGTTTTTATAATTTTTTAATCTCCTTTCTGGTACAAGGTGGATATGCTTTGGTTAATGTATACATAATCAAAGAAAGATTACATAGGTTTAGAGAGTTTTTTTGGGTGCCTTGTCTTTGCTAGTGCTAAGGTACACTGTTCATTTGACATGGAGTTGTATGGAAAATTGATTGCAACTTTTTCTTTAAACTGACTTCTTTGGAGGGGAAGTACTGGTAAAACCATCATCTTGCTCTCTAATGTCGCATGACTCTTTTCATTGGTCTGATGCAGAGAGTATTAAAAGTTCTTGGGGGGAAGTGGATGTAGCTCAAGTGATAAGGCCTCCATCTACCATATGGGAGAGCCTGGGTTTGATACCTGGGGCCTCCTCATAAAAAAGTACAAGAGAAAGCATGCCTGTGCAGTGAGCCAGTGCCCGCATGGCGACTCTAGTGCTCACACAGTGAGCTGAGCGCCCGCACGGTGAGCCGAGTGCCTGCACGGTGAGCCGCATGCCTGCATGAATGCCTGAATGGTGAACCCTTGCCCGTGCGGCGAGCCAGTGCCTGCATGGTGAGCTGAGTGCCTGCGCGAGTGCCTGTGTGGTGAGCCAGTGCCCATGCAAGTGAGTCACACAGCAAGATGATGCAACAAAAGAAGGGGAGAGTTAATGTGAAGTGCAGCAGAGACCAGGAACTGAGGTGGCACAATTGACAGGGAACATCTCTCCATATCAGGATGAAATCCTGGTGAATCCTAGAGGAGAAAGACGAGAAGACAAAAAGAGAAATAGAAACAGAAGGTCACACAGTGAAAGGACACAGACAGCAAAAACAGCAGGGCAGGGGAGGAGGAGGGGAAGGAAAAAAGTTGTTGGGGAGTCACCATTCAACCTGAAAAAAAAATTAAATATTTATGGAGTGAGGCTAGGCCCTGGCTAGAATCTCTGTATGAGGAATGGGTACCTGTTCAGAGGTTTAAAACACCTAAGTATCAGCATCTTTCCTTTCCCTTATAGCCTCCCATTTTCCCTCTTTTTTTCCATTCATGGAAATATTAAGTTATTTTCAGAGCAGTGGTTCTCAAAGTATGGTCTAGGAATCCTTGAAGAGATGTCTTAGGGGGGCTATGAGATCAAAACTATTTTCTAAATGATGCTAAGACATTATTTGCTTTTGTTTACTTTCATACTCTTACAGGTATACAGTAGAGTTTTCCAGAGGTTACATGTCATATGATACCACAAGAAATTGTATCAGAAGCAGAGATGAGGATCTAGTTATTTTCTTTAAGCCAGGCATTAACGTTATTTGAAAAAATGTAAAATGATGCCACTCTTTCCACTAAAATTATTTTATAAATATAGTTTAAAAAAGAAAAGTATGATAACATGGCCACAAGACCCTGCTGAGACTTTGGCCTTGATATTGAGGTCCTAGTTTGGACTCTTTTGGGGGCTAAAGGGAGGGCTCAGATATTTCAAATAGGCCTTACCATGGCCCCCACCATTGATGGAGTAACCAATAATAGCTGGGGCCTCTCCCCTTAGCATTAGCAAGGGGAGGAATAATTAATAGTTTAAAAGGTGACCACACAAGCCAAAACTCACTCTCTTTTCCTAGAAGAGCCTGCACCAAATCTCAGTGTGTATTTCAGTCCTTCTCTCCCATTTCTCAGCAAGCTCTGTTCTTTTCTCCCACTTCCCAGTAAATTCTTTGTGCTGACCTAACCAAAAAAAATGCTATATATATTAACATGCAGTGAGTTTTAGTTACGTCTAAATACATTAATAATTATTTTAAACATTTCCAATTTCTTTTCTTTTTTTTTGTCTTTATTTTTTTAAAATAATACATTAAAAAAATATGAGGTCCCCATATACGCCCTCCCCCCTCCCCCCACTCCTTCCCCCATAACCACCACCTCCTACATCATCATGAGACATTCATTGCATTTGGTGAATACATCTCTGAGCACTGCTGCACCTCATGGTTAATGGTCCACACCATAGCCCACACTCTCCCACAGTCCACCCAGTGGGCCATGGGAAGACATACAATGTCCAGTAACTGTCCCTGCAGCACCACCTAGGACAACTCCAACCCCTGAAAATGCCCCCACATCACATCTCTTCCTCCTACTCCCTACCCCCAGCAGCCACCATGGCCACTTTCTCCACACCAATGCCATATTTTCTTTGATTACTACTCACAATAGTTCATGAATAGAATATCAGTAAGTCTACTCTAATCCATACTCTATTCCTCCATCCTGTGGACCTTAGAATGGTTGTGTCCACTCCACATCTATATCAAGAGAGGGCTTAGATTCCACATGGATGCTGGATGCAATTCTCCTGCTTTCAGTTGTAGGCACTCTTGTATAATGTTTTGAGTGTACAAAGAAGTTCTGAGACCAACAAATTTGAGAATTGCCACTTCAAAAGTAGCAGTTTTTCCTTTGTGAAGGGGAGGGTAATTGCAGGGATTAAAGACCTAGGTACAGGGGCAAGCTTCTAGGGAGTATGTGAGTGCTCATTTTGTCATAGTGTGTTATATCATTGTGTGGAGACTCATACAATGAGTGTGAAGGTGTATCTACATCCTGGGGAGACCTGATGATCCCAAAGAGAGGGAATTGTGTCTCGAGAGGATCGCGGGCTCCCAATTAGTTAGGGCAGGCTAGTATGTCAAGCCCTCAGCTTTGTTGCAGTATCTGTAAATCTGGTTCCTCAAGTAGTGAAGATTGAGTGTCATGGTGTGCCCTGAGGGGTGGGGGAGAGAGGTATAGCATGGATGGAAGCAGGGAACCGGGGGGCAATGGAAGTGCTCCACAAGATCATGCGATGATGAACATGTCAACTTACATCTAAAGTGTGTAAAAGTCTATAAACTAAAATGTAAACTATAACGTAAAACATAAGGAAACTAAAACTTTAGAGTTGTACAGTCTAAAATATAAACAATAATGTAAACCAAAATGGAACCATGTTTGATAGCTATGTTTTAAAATTTGTACATCACCTGCAGCAAATATAATATGAACATGTAAAGAGAACATTGATGGGGAAAGGGAAAAAGGGTTTGATGTTGACTATCTGGGAGTCCCCTATATTGCGTATGTGAATTACTGTGGTCTAAAACTCTTTGAAGACAAAATTAAAAATTAGAAAAAAAAAAAAAGAAAAAGAAAGGATGTAGACACTGAGGAAGAAATGAAAGTGTCTTATCACTGTACATACAGGACAATACCTATTACAGTGATGAAAGGTAAAACGTTAGAAACAAAGCTTTATAATATTGTTCATCTTATTAATACACCAATTTATTTTTACTCTATGTTAGTATTTCTAAATTACTATGTATTCTATTTCTAAACTTTAAACTCTTCACTGTATTTCAATTTCCTATTAATTGAATTTGGTAATATATTAGGATTCATTGTTGAAGAAGTTTTGGACCACAGAGAGGTTCAACTATGGCAGGGGAGAAACTTTGGTGTGGGTGTAATTGATGGGGGGCACATGGGTGGGGAAGAGTTCTCCAGGGCAAGTATATAGGGAACATAAATATGTTAGGATATATGTTGGGTATTTTTATAGTAGTCAACTGAGGGAGTGCTGAGTTCCCACCCAGGGGAGTTCTGTCACATTCCCCAACAGAACAACAATAATCTCCCAAGTGCAAAGGCAAAGATTAACAAGGAAGGATGGTTCAATAATGAGCCCTTGATACTGATGACTATGCTTAGGAGCCTGTGTGCCTAAAATATGAAATAGGTCTACAGTTGTAGAATGCTTAAGAGTTATCTCCTGAGAGCCTCCATGTTGCTCAAATGTGGCCAGTCTCGAAGCCAAACTCAGTATGTAAATGCATTACCTTCCCCCCAGTATGGGACATGACTCGTGGGGATGAGCCTCCTTGGTGCCGAGGGGTTACTACCAATCACTAACTGGAGAAGCAATTAGAAAGAGACCTTGAATTAAAGGGTCATCTCAGACCAGCAGAATATCTCAACCCACATGTTAGATCAAGTGTTAAAAACTGCTCTTTGACCTTGAATAAAAGGGGGAAATGGCAAAGACAAATGAGTTGATATGGCTAAGAGTCTTCCAAAAAGAGTCAGGAGGTCATCAGAGGGGTCTCACACACACCTCAGCAGGACCCCGGAAAAAGCTAAAATAGATACAATCCTAGGTACTGGTTCTCCTGAAGACTACGGAGATCCATGCCAGATGGATTTGGAGCTCTGTGCCATGTCAGAGGGCCCTGCATTGGAATTTGTGCTCCTGAGTGTGACGGAGCTGGACTCAGATGTGACTTTTCTACACATGCCTCTTCTGTCACTTTTACTGAACCTGTGGTTGGCGCTAGGGATGGTTTATACTCAGGAGACTTGAATCTCTGGGCTGCCCATGTGCCACCTGGGCCCTGAGCCTCATCAGAGTGGTGACTCCTACTTTCTGGTTCATTGGTCTTACCCAGGTCAGCTAACAGGGAGCTGACCTGTGTCACCTCACACCAGGGAATCAAAAGTGCCTACAACTGTAAGCAGAGGAATTGCATCCATCATCCATGTGGAATCTAAGCCCCCTCTTGATCTAGTGGTGGAGGGGACATCACTATCCCAGGGTCCACGGAATGGAGGAATCAAATATGGACTAGAGTGGACTTACTGATATTCTACTATAAAACTATTGTGATGAGTAATAGAAGAAATTTTAGCATTGAGGTGGGGAAAGTGGCCAAGTAGTGGCTGAGGGCAGGGAGAAGGAAGAAGAGATGTGGTGTGGGACATTTTTGGAATTTTGAGTTGTCCTTAATGATATTGCAGGGTCAGATGCTGAACTTTATATATCCTGCCATAACCCACTGAATGTACTGGGGGAGAGTACAAACTACAGGGTAAGCTATAATCTGTGTAGTGCAGCAGTGCCCCAAAGTGTGTTCACTGAGTGCGATGAGGGTGCTGCAATGATGAGGGAGGTTGTTGGTGTAGTAGGAGTGGTGTGGGGGGGTGGGGGTATACAGGAACCTCTTATATTTTTTATTGTAACTTTTTTTTTTGATGTATATATCTTCAAAAAAATACAATTTACAAAAATGATGTGGTGGGAGTGCTGAGTAGGTTATATGGGAACCTCTTATGTTTTTTGTTTTTTAATGTTTTTTAATGTGACATTCCTTGTGATCTATTAATTAAAAAAAAAAAAGACCTAGACCACAAAGGTGGTTGTGATGAGGACAGGCAAGGGTGAGGGGCTCACAGTGAACTCAGGGCTCGTGGATGGCAGAGGATGTGGCCTGCCCTAGCCATCTTTGCACACTATCTAGCACACTATCTAGCACACAGGAGCAGCTCAATAAAATTTGAATGAACTGATGAATGAATGGTAAAACACAATTCACCCTCATGGAAAGTACATTTGACATTGTATCACAAGGTCCAATTAGGGCCAGTCCTGCCATAAATGACCTGGGTGAGTTTTCATACATTCAACTTCCAATTCATTCTTTTATTCAGTAGTTATTTATTGAGTGCCTATTACATGCCAGGTACTATGCTAGGCCTGACTTTGTATAAGTCACATTCCATCTTCAATCTTCTAATCTCTAAAAAGGAAGCTTGGGTAATTTGTGAAAGCCTCTTCTAGTAATATCTTCCTCTGGATAATACAAGAACTCTCTCTTTGTCTTTATTGGATAAGCTGACATAAAAGGGAGATAACTTTCCTCAGGCAAAAAAGCATTGTCTGCCTTAAGTGCTACTGCAGAAACTTCACTGGCAGATGGTGGACTGCCTTGCATTTTACAGACAGAAATGGTTAAGTTGGTAAATGAAAAAAAGTTAAAGCATAAAATCACCTAGCTCGATTTCATTTCCTAGATTTATTCAATATTAGGCTTCAACTGAATAATTTTAATTTAAGAAAGCTATAAACCCTACTGGTGTCTTTTGTAGCAGGAAAAGGTCTTTTGTAAGAAATCTGATTTTGTAGTTGTGAATGCAAGCCAGGAAACTGTTTTGTTGCTCTAAATGGGCCATAACTTTGGAGAGAATGAATGCCCCTTTTCCCTCCTGTAACTTCTGGTTGGCAAAAATCTTAAACATTAAAGTCCTGTATGCCTACTTCTTGGAGGCCTGTCTGGACCACCACATGGATTAGTCAGTTTTCACTAGGTTATGTTGTATTAACATAGAATACCAAATCTCAGTGGTTTATAACAACAAAAAAGTTTATTGATCATATTACAGGTTGGCTTTGGTTTGGGAATGATGCTCTTCCTGGTCCAAATATTAGGAAATCAGGTTGAATAGGAAACCACTCTCTGGGATAGCTGTTCTTAAGGAAAATAAGAAAACATGGCTGAACCACACAATGGCTCTTAAAGCTTCTGCTCAAATGTGGTATATGTCACTTTGGTTTACATTCAGAGGGTCAAAGCAAGTCACATGTTTCCAAAGGTCAGTGGGGCAGGGAGTATAATTCTCCCACAGGGAGTTTCTGCAATTTGCCTGATAAGGGCAGGGATGTCTATTTCTCTTACAGAAAAGAAGAGTGAACAATGGAGAATAGTAATATAATCAAGCACTCCATTTTTTTCTTTGCTGGAAATTGTATAAATGAATTACTTTCTCTATGCAGTTCATTTTACTTGGTGATATGTAGGAAAGAAAAGAGATTTTTCTTGAGTTCATGAACTTAAAAGATACGTGCCAGAGTACAGTTTCTGGGTCATTTATCAGCAACTGAGATGGGTCTTAGTTTTTTACTACAGACTTGAAAACATATAGGAAAATGAAAGAACACAAGCCCTTTACCATAAAGCAAAATAAACATTTAGTCAATGAGAACAGTTTCCTCATTGTTCCTGGCAACCCAAAAAGGCAGTGAATAAGAGGTTTGGGGGCTAATAAACATTTTCCCCATCATCTCTGTGCCTTCGTTGTGGAACCTCCACCTGTTGTGTCTCTGAGCTCAGAGTTTAAGAGTGGGCAATGCCCTGCCATTGAACTCTAGAAATGAAGATTCAAGAAAAGTGCCCAGAAAGGCAAAATGTGACTCCTTATTCTCCCCTAACCAAACTCTCTAATCTCTCTGCTTCTGCTTTAAATTAGGCCATTAACACTTTGCACCTGGACTATTACAATAGTCTCCTAATTGGTTTCTCTGCCTTCATATTTATACTCTTATAACCTATTCTCCACTTCACTGATCCTTTAAAAGTCTAAACGTAATCATGTTACCACTCAGTAAAAATTGTTCCCTAGTGCCTACCTCTTAGAGCCACAATTTCATTACTTGAAAAAATTGGTTAGTGATATCTACTTTGTAGGGATAGGCATGAGGTTAAAAAGAGAATATATCTAAATGCCTAAAACAGCATCTCATTTAGATGGCAGCTAACAATTATAATTATTATAAAATTCCAGGTCCTTTAGCAAGACCTGCTTGGCCTTCCAGATCTGGCAGCATTTGGACACCCACCCCCACCCCTACCTGCACCCTGTGCTCCAGCTTTCCAAACTCCATTTGGTCCCCTCCACCATCCTGTCCTTCAGCTCCCTGCTGCTGTTGTGCAGCCATCTCTGGAATGCTTTTCCATGTTCAGTCCACCTGGGTCTCCCTGCTTAGCAATTGTTACAGGTGGAATTGTGTCCCTCCCCTATAACTTGAAACTCTAACCCCCAGCACCTTGGAATGCGAGTTTATTTGGAAATGAGGGCTTTGCAGATGGAATTAGTTGAGGTCAAACTGGAATAGGGTGGGGCCCTGATCCAACAGGACTGGTGTTCTTATAGGAAGGAAATTTGGACACACAGACAGATACTGGGAAGAAGGCCAAGTGGAAATGGAAGAGGCAGAGATTGCAGTGATACATCTATAAGCCAAGGATCACTAAGGAATGCCAGCAAACATGAGAAGCTAGAAAAGGCAAAGGATTCTCCCCTACAGGTGTTAGATGGCCTTGCTGACCCTTTGATTTTGGACTTCTGGCTTCCAGAAGGGTGAAACAATGAACTCCTGTTGTTTGAAGCCATTCAATAGGAGGTATCTGGCTTTGGCAGCCCTGTTAAGGTGCATTTCAAGTGTCATGCACACTCTGCTATTGCTCAGAAGCATTAGCCTCTCTACCAGTGGTACCCCTGAATTGCATCACTTCTAATACTTTATTGCCTTATTTTATTTCATGTTTGTTTTTTCTGCTAGACTAGGAGTCCTCTGAAGGGAAAGACTTTGTCTTAATTATCTTTGCATATGGACTACAGTGCCTGCTATATAGTAGGTGTTGAAAAAAGTACTCTTTGAATGAATGAAAGGTAGTGATGGAGAGAAAAAAAAGACATAGTGTGGGAAGCAGTTGAGTAAAAGATAGATTATTATCAAATGAAGCCCACACTAAGATTCTAGGATTTGAGGCTTGGAGTGAGGAAAAGAGGAGGTCTATTTCCTATGCTGTGAGAAGGCAGACAGAACCATGGGTTGTTGCTTTAGTATATATATGTCTGAGGGCAATAAATTCATCATGAAAAAATTCATGTTGCTTTAGTATATATATGTCTTTAGGGCGATAAATTCATCATGAAGGCCCTATGGATGGACTTTTTCTTGACATGGTAAGTCTTTATATAGATGTATTCCTTAGTATCTTTAATCTGGAGATGTCACACTGCTCCTGGGGTTAACCAGCTGCCTTGAGCTGAGTAGGTGTTTGAGGGTAAGATTAAACAAGTAATTCTATTTGCCTGCTGCACACACCATTGTTTGGCTAAAAAAATTAAATTCCTATTCAAGCCTCTCAATGTGTTTAATAAATGCTTCAGGTGCACAGGACCAAAGAGTGAGGCAGGAAGAAGCAAAGCCGTTCCCTGGGAGTGACAGATTTATTAACCTTACTGAGTAATGCAAGCCTTGCACCTGGGATGCTGGTCAGGAAATAGGTGAGCTGCAGCATGGAGAATGTGGCAAACAAGGAATTTAGAGTCCTTCCTGCAGCTCTTTCATCTGTGACACAGTGTAGTTTGGAGGACAACACTCCAGTTTTAGCATCAGGTGGACTGGGGTTCAAATGCTGTTTCTGCTGGTTTGTTGCTTTGTTTCCTTCAGCTTTCTACTTGATACTCTTTGCATCCCAGTTTTATCAATAGCTACCAATTATTGAGAAAGCTCTACATATTATGCAATGTAGTTTATTTGCTTTAATCTTACCTCAAGTCTAGGAGGAAGGCATTATTCTCTCCCTTTCACAGATAAGGAAACTGAGGCTCTGAGAAGTTAAGTTTAATAAAGATGGTACATCTCAGGTGCCAAATATGAAGTCACTATTATTATTATTTTCCTTTCAGACCATAGGTCAGAAGATCCTATTTAGTCCTTTTGAAAGGGAAAGGAAAGAATGGAAATTCTACGTCAGTTAATTTTTCAGATGTGCCAGCACAGGTAAAACTACATCAACCTCCTGTGCCAGGCAGGTGGGTGCCCAGGCTCCACCTCAGTGCTGATTGCCTGAGCTGACCCTCTCCAACCATCACCCTTGGGGGGAAGGAAATGAGTTAGGTCTGTCTTCAGCCACGTTTGTATTGATTCTGTCAGTTTCTTGCTGCTTGCTGACAGGAGACAGATGACTCATAATGCAGCTGGGCACAGCATATTATGTCCCCTTCTTGGGGCTCCTAAATCATGTTGAAATTTTAAATCCCCTAATCAATATTTTATTGCAAGCCCAAGACAATGGATCTGGACCGGTTCTCTCTGGGGGTGTGTGCTGACATGTTGAGACCTGGTAACCCCAGTGGCCAGGGCCTCAGCTGCTACCTGGGTGGGCTGCAGGCTGTGCTCTCCCTGAGGCCAGGACCAGAACAGATCTCAGCGATCCTGTGGATCTGCTGCCCTCTGTGGTGGTTTGAAACTGTATGGACTCTAGAAAATCAAGTTCTTAAAGTTAATCCATTCCTGTGTATGTAAACCTATTATAAGTAGGACCTTTGGATTAGGTTACTTCAGGTAAGGTTAACCCAGGGTGGATCTTAATCCTTTTACTGTAGTCCTTGATAAGAGAATGAAATGCAGGCAATGAGAATGCCATGGAAGCAAGAAACTGAAGTCAGTGAAAACCTGAAGAAAAGGGAGAGACCAGCAGATGCTGCCATGTGCCTTCCCATGTGGCAGAGGAGCCAAGGATCACAGGCAGCTGGTCTTCAGGAAGAAAGTATTGCCTTGATGGTGTCTTGATTTGGACATCTTTTCTCAGCCTCAAAACTGTAAGCTCATCAGCTAATAAGTTCCCATTGTTAATGCTAATGCATTTCATGGTATCGGCTTTGAGCAGCTTAGCAAACTGAAACATACTCCTTTAAAAGGGGAAGAAATCTGAGGAGGAAGGGATGATGTTGTTAGTCCTTGATTTACCAGCTCATAGCAAAACTAAGACTAGAGTTCAGGTCTTTCAGCCTAAAGCTTTTTCCATAAAACCATGGGTAGCAGAGTGACTAGCATGTAGTCAATGCTCAATAGATATTTGTTCAATGTTAAACAAGTGGTAAAACCTAAAATTCCAAAGTCAGGACCAAATAATGCTTATTAAGTATCTACTAAGTGCCAGCCAGTGTTTTAAGTACTTTATATGTAAAATATCAGCCTTTAGTGATCACTCCATGACATAGGTACTATCGTTATCCTTGTTTCACATATGGTCAGACAGCTGGTGAGTGATAAGGACATGTACTGAAAGGCTGACTGAGTACAGCCAGCCTGTGTTCTTACCATGGTGCTACATTGCTCCCCACATAGACTGGGTTGGCTTTTCCCCATTTGTAGTTGGACCCACATCTAACACATACCTGAGTTTTGCAACATGGAAAGGACAGAAAGAAGTAAGAAAAAAAAAAAGGGCCGAGGGTTTTGGTGCTGTAACTAGCCAGTGAATCTGATTGATGGTAAACAATCTGCTATAAAAATCAGAGGCCTTCAGTGGTGGTGGATGAAGAAAGATTCTGAAAATGAGGGGCATACCTGAGGGTTTTTAGAGAAAGCAGTAGACAGCTAGGCCAGAGTCCTGGTTTTCTAAGGCTTGTAGCAGGAAGTAGGTGCTCAATATAGAAATCTTGATAATGGTGGCAATCAGCAGATGGGTTTTAAGTGCTACAGTGGAGACTTTGAGAAAGAAAAATAAATAAATAAAATCACAGCCTCTTATACTGGCTCACAATGTCTTCCCTACTGGATCTGACCTCTCACTGCCTTTTCCTCCTTCTGTGTCTCCTGCTACTTGCCCCTATCACTGTGCCCCAGGGTTCCTGCCTTGCTGCCTGTGCTCACGGCCTGCCTTGGCACCAGCCATTCCTGTGGCCTGAAATGCTTGTCCACATGGTTGTAATAAAGTTACACAGACTATTTGGCTTTAAGCAACAGAAATTTATTCTCTGACAGTTCTGGAGGCTAGCTGTCCAAAATCACGGTGTCAGCAGGGTGATGTACCCTCTGAAATCTGTAGGTTTCTGGTGGTGGCTTACTGGCAATTTATAACTCAATCTCTGCCTCCAGCATCTGTCATCTCTCTTTCTCTGTCTCGGTATCAGCCATGTGCATCTCTGCCCAAATCTCTACTTCTTATAAGGACTCTAGTCATATTGGATTAAGGCCCATACTAATCCAGTTTGACCTCAACTTAACTAATAATGTCTTTAAAGATCCTATTTACAAATGAGTTCACATTCACAGGTTAAGACTTGAACATGTCTTTTTGAAAGACACAATTTGATTCATAACATAGTTCTTATAAAATAGCCCTACCAGAGGGTCAGCAGTCTGGGAGTGACTATCTCCTGACTCAGGGATCTCACTCCCATCTATTAGGGAAGTTTATTTCACTTTTAGCAGCTCTGACAACTGCAAAGTTCTCATCTGGGCATGAAATCTGACTCATTGTAGCTTCTACCCATTGGTCCTAATTCAAATCCCAGGGCCCCCTGAAAACCATGTTCCATCAGCAAAAAGTACCCAAGGCATAACCCCACAGTTCTGGGCTGACTGTGCACTGCAGGATTCAGAGGGAAGAGCTGTTGGGTCTGAGTTGCAGAGATCTTATTATACCCAGTATAGCAGTTTTCACTGTCAGAGTTAGCTTGCTCTTCCAAGGAAACATGCAGCGAATTCTGGGTCAATTTCTCACAACCCTCCTAGGGCAGAGAAGGTTTTGCCAAGAGCAGGGAAGAAAAGCCAGGAATTTGGCTGTTTTTCTTTTAAAGGGCTCTATTTCAAATGCAGGGTTTTAAAAAAAATTTATCATGTGATATTTATTAAGCACACACACCATTAATCAGTTTCTTTGGAGAACACAGAGCATATTTCTATTTGAAAATTGTATATAATGCCTAATATACAATTAGGTATTGGCCTAGAAGCAAGGAAACCATGTCTAGCTAGGTAGACTTATTTTATACATTGCAAAGCCCTTTCAGATACATGACACAACATGGATGAAGCTTGAAGATATCATGTTGAGTGAAACAAGTGAAATACAAAGGGAAAGATATTATACGATTTCACTTATATGAAATAACAAGAGTATGCAAATTCATAGAGATGGAAAGCAGAATATAGCGTACCAGGGGCAGCAGGAGAGGAAATGGGGAGCTAATGCTTAATGGGTATGAAATTTCTGTTTGGTGTGATGGAAAAGTTTTGGTAATGAGTGATGGTAATGGTAGCACAACCTTGTGAATGTAGTTAATGCCACTGAATTTTACTTGAAAGTGGTTAAATGGGAAATGTTATGTTGCATATGTGCTACCACAATAATTTTTAAAAAAGTATTTTCAGGCATAAGATTGGATCTTTTTATCAATCTTATAAGATAACTGGGATAAGTATCACTGTCTCCAGAGAAAAAATGACTTGCTTAGGACTACTCTGCTAGCAAGAATTCAGCATCCTTGTTCCTTTTCAAATGAAATTTACTCACATACCATAACTTCAAGCTTATTTGTAATTCCAGAGTCTGTGCTTCTGAAATTTGAGTGTGCATAAAAATCACCTGGAAAGTTTGTTAAAACACAGATTTCCAGAGAGTCCAATTCCATAGGTGTGGGTGGGGCCCTAGAAGTTGCATGTCTAACAAGCTCCCAGGTAATGCTGATAATCTGGTCCTCAGGCTGTAGCTAACCCCAGCCCTGCCCAGGTGTCTGAGGTTGGCTGTCATACTACCATCTCTCTGAACCTCTCTCAGGTATCAGGTTGTGGAGTGTCTCATTTAATCTCATCTTACCTCATGAGATAACTTATGCTTATGACTCCCATTTTATGGACAAGTGGCTGAAGTTTCAGAGAGGTTAAGTAACTTGCTCAAAGCCCCTCATTTGGTGATGGCCAAATGTGAGTTTAGCAGACTTCAGAGCAGAGGATTTAACCATAATGCCCCCCTGCTTCCTTGAAGTGAGAGAGATTTATGACTGACTTGGTCTCCTGTCCATAATGGAAGAAGGACCTGCTTCCTGCTGTACCAAGATGAAACCTGAGGTTCCTTCACGTTCAGAAAAAATCCTACACTTCTTTCTAGGTGTCAAAGGCAACCTGAGAGCTGCTTGCTCTCTTGCATCACCCTAGTTCCTAAGGTATCAGACCATACCACAGGATCACTTTAACTTTCCACTAAATTTCACATGTCAGGACAAAGTGACCCAGGGCAAAATTGCTAGACAGTCAGGTTTGTTCTGGGAACATCCACCCCTCAGTCTTCTCTTTGTGTTTCTGCCAAGCTTCCTGAGTAGCCTCTTTGAGTTTCATGGTTTTTGGTACTTTAACAGAATGAGAGTTATTAAGCTCTAAAAATGAAAATGAAAGCAATTTCATGAGTAACTCTTCCCATGGGTCTTTGCCTATAAAAAAGAATTAAGAGGAGGCAATGATTATCCAACAGAATTCACTTCTAAATGTTGAATTTCTGACATCAGATTTGGCAGGCAGGAGATAGGTTTTGGGACACAGGGTCTTCCTTGCGTCCTTCCTTTTATTTTCCCAAGCACAACTGTTGTCCTGTAATTATTTGCGGTACTGTCTGTTTAATGACTGTCCTCCCACTGGACTATAACCTCCCTGGGGAGTAGAGACTTCATCTGTTTTGCTTTTACTGTTGCCTGAAACCAAGACATGTAGCACGTTTGAAGCTTAGTCACAACTCAGATGTGCAGAAATGTGACATTGTTTTTCTGTAACTGTCACTAGCCCACATTTTTGCTATTGTCAAAAGATAATCTTGACAATTGGAGGTATCTTAGTCAAGTTATTGCTTCATTTATAGTCTTTTTCATTAATTACTCAGATACTTAAAACTCAGTCATTTTATAATTCAAACTTCAAAAGGGGAAATTTTAGGTTGTGTATATGTTATTAGAATAAACCTTAAACAATTCCATGGAACTGTACAAAACAGTAAGTGTACCCTAAGGTAAACCATGGATTATAGTTAATAGTACAATTATAAAAATGTGCTTTTTTCAATTGTAACAAATATACTATACCAATGAAAGGTGTTAATAATAAGATGGTATATAGGAACCCTGTATTCTATGCTTGATTTCCCCATAAACCTGTAACTTCTCTAATAAAAAAAGTCAAATGTCATATCAGGACCATCATCCCTTCTTCACTGTTCACCCTCCTCTCCTACCTGTCTACCTTCTGAGTGCAGGAAGAAGCTTATGTGACCATGATGACAAGAGGCGAGAAGTTTCCTGTCTGGTTTATCTGCTGGCTTCTGGTCCTGGCTGGCCTCTGGTGTAGAGTGGTTGACCATTCCCCTCTGTTCTCATGCACCGGTTACCTAAGTCTCTGCAGCTGTGTAACATGGGACCTGTCTTCTTGGTTCATCCCTTGCAACCTGCCTACCACCCAACTGACTCAAGGTTTGAAAGAGTCTTCCTAAGCCCAACGATTCTCTGAAATTTCTGGAGTTTGAAACACGTGAGTGTTGGTGTTGTGAGAGGTGATACAGCCCCTTCAATAAGGTTGAAGATCCTCTGAGGACAGAAGGCCTTTCTCTTCATTTGGAATTCTGGAAGGTGACCATTTAAACAGGTGTCCTGGAAGGGACAGGCTGGGTCCTCTCAGGCATTCACCTCTGGGGTTTTCCTTGAGTTCTCCTCCTCCAGTAGTGGCAAATTGTTCCCACTTCATTTCTTCCATCCTCCCTACTCTATAGAGTTCACAAAGACTTTCTCTCAACTGCTTGGTTCTTGCACTGGAAAACCAGGGCTTTCAAGTTTATTGTCTTTTCTGTGAATTTAAAATGTTGGCCTTGAATAGCAAAGCATTTGCTTCTTGGAAAACTGAATTCCTTGTTTGCTCTTCTGCTTTATACCAAAGCCATGGATATCTTGGACTCTGAGGTTAGAGGGCTGCTGGACAACACAGGCCACCAAATTCCTGGGAATAAAAAATACTTTAATGATATTTGAAAATATTATCCTGGGAATGAACATGGTTCAAGCGGTTGAGTGCCTATCCTGGGTTCATTCCCCACTGCCTCCTTAAAAATGAAACAAAACAACAAGCAAAACAAATGAAAAAACCAACTCAGGCTAGCCGATGTGGCTCTGGCTTCCTGCATAAGAGGTCCCTGGTTCAATCCCCAACTCCTAGGACCTCAAAAAAAAACCACAAAAGCCGTGCTGGCCTGTAGACACAGAAATAAACAGTGGTTGCATAGAGTCAGAGTACATTCTAGGCTACAATTAAGGCTCATTTTGAGGTCCTTTGAGCCTTGGAACATTGAGTAAATGAGGACAGAGGAGGGAATCTGAGACACCACACAGCTGGAGCAGAGGGATATGAGGATGATGTGATAATAACATTTCATTTACATGCATTTTCCTATAGACTATTTTATTTAATAACTAATCCTTTATTTTATTAAGCAATTACATTTTGTGACTCACAATGCTAAGACATTATCCAATGTGAGCAGAAAAAGGTTAATAAACTGGAAAAGTTTATAAATTTCTCTTTTTCCCCAGCTTGTCAGAAATAATCTTATTTGGCCCAGGTTTGTGCCCTTTTCCTTCCAAATCCCAAAGAAGGGATTCTTACTAGTTGAGAGAGAGTTTAAGTTCATCTATATTTTATCTATATAATAAAGCACTGAGAAGGAAGGCAAGAGGAGGTGGAGGAAAGAAAGCCTGCCTTTTTATCTTCCTTCTCTCCCTTCCCCACCTTTCCCTTCCTTTCTTCTCCCCCGATCGCCTCTCCTCCCCTCCACTTCTCTCTCCCTTCCTTTCATTCCCTCTTTCTCTCCTGAGGCATTCTTATGAGGGTTTTGAGTTTCTTTCCCACATAGTTAGCTTGCGCTGATAAGACCCCAAGGTTTGGATTCTGGTGGGGGAGAACTGAGAACCTCCACTTAGCTCCACCCGAGCTCTGCTGTGGGCAAGTGGGCAATGGTGGTTCCTAATAACAAAGTGGTTCCTTGTGTCCCCCTGGGTGATTTTTCATTGCAGGCACAGCTCCCTCAGGAATGTCCTGGATAAGGAGCTATTGCCGGGTGGGAATTTAGGCTACCAGATGTGATGTACTGAGGATCAAAGATGATGGAGACAATGGGCCCAACCTCAAGGAAGACCCTGCCCAGTGGAGGAGAGGGACACTCACAGGAAATTACAGGACCATGTGCTGGTGCTGTACTAGGATACGTGTTGGTGCACGTCAAAGGTATCTCATCCTGCCTGACCTGGGAAGGCTGCCTGGAGAAGTGAAATCTGAGGTAAGAAGCCAAGAGTATTGACAGAACCAGGGAGGTGAGGAGGTGGGGTGGTTTACAGAGGAATCTGATGATGATGATATTTTGAGGCAACTTGAATAGAACTGGCAGTGGAGTTTTAAGTAGAAACAGAGGAAAATAGGGTCCAGAATCAGGAAGGAGAATCAGGATTAAGTGGCGATGTGGGCATCCTCTCCATGGGGGTGGGAGCTGGAGTTATAATGCCAGTGAAAGGAGAGAAGAGCGGGGGAACAGGATTAAATGCAAGGCCTGGGAAGGCTCAAGTTTAGGGGCAGACAAAGACAGAGGAGCCAGAGAAGGAGCCAGAGAGCCAGCAGGTATATCCTCACAGCAGGTGTCAAAGCACATTTAGTCCTCTCAGTGCCCAGCTGAAGAGAGTGCAGCTCTCTTGCCCTTTGCATCCTTGTTGTTTCAGATATTAATCACAGCCACCATCCTTTGAGGGATTGCCAGGTGGCAGACACTATGCCGAGGGCTAGCATCCATTACCTTGTGGAATTCTTAAAACAATTCCCTGAGGTGGGCACTAGATTTCCTGTTTTACACAGATGAGAAAACAGGTTCAGAGAGGGTAAGGAATTTTCTTAACATCCCTGTGTCACACAGGCTGGGTCCAAATCAGGACTGGAATCCAGGCTTTTAACCCCTATAGGAAGCAGTGTTATTATTGCCTTAAAGCACTAATCAAAGGGCAAACTCAGCCTCTCCTGGGAGTTTGCAGAAATGAAGAACCTAGGTCCCTGCCCTGATTTACAGAAGCAGAATCTGCATTTTAACCAGAGTCCCTGGTGATTTATCCACACACTAAAGTTTGAGAAGTGCTGCTCTAAGTTACATTTATCTATCTCCTACCTCCTTACGTTTGCCAGGTGTCCACTTTGCCCTTGTTTGCCTCCGCTCCTCTCTTCTATACCTTCTCTCCCAGGCAGATGCCAACAAGGCGTTGTTTGGTTTACCTTGTAAACTTTTAAGGCTTGCACTTAGAAGTCTTGATTAGTTTTGCAGGGCACTTCAGGGTGGCACTTAAAGTTTCTCAAATAACTGGTTTATTAGGGGAGTGTCAGTACGAAGGAGCGAGACAGCTTTTCCTTGGTGACGTTCTGTCCCTGAAGAGCTGGCTCTGGGTTCTGTATCTGTTGCTCTCCAATTGCTCCGTTCAGATCACTGTGATCCTGTCACTCTCCCTGAGCACATGCAGAGCTGATGAAAGTCCCACCTCCCAGGCCTGGCTGTGCAGGATGGAGGGAGGCTTCCCCACCGCTCCAGGGAGGCTGCCACTCCCTTGTGTGAATGCTCCTCTAGTCTAGTGTCAGTATACTAGTTACTTTTTATTTGGCACATTTTGTATGCCAGCTGCCGTGCTGGGTGCTTCACTTATGTTACATCTAATCCCTGTGAAACAGGTCGTATATTTCCATTTTATAAGTGATGAAATAAATTCTTAGAAATGTTGAGTGACTTGCTCAGGGCCACACAGTAACTAAGTGGCTGAGTGAGGATACCATCCCATGTTTGTCGACTCCAAAGTTCATACATTCCTCATATCACCTCCTTTAAGACAAGCTTCTCTTTAAAGTCTTTGGGTTCTAACTTCTCTAGATCAAAGGAGCAGATTCTCCCAAATTTGAATCTTTGAAACCTCTATGCACTTAAAATCTAGTGCACCCCAGAATCAGTGGGACGGCTTGCCAAAACACTCATTCAGTGGCTCTGGGTGGGGACTGAGCATTTGCGTTTCTAGCGTGTTCCCAGGTGATGCTGCTCCTGCTGGTCACCATGACTCAGAGAAGCAGGGAGGTGTGGGAAGCAAAGCCCAGGTTCCTGTCTCCCGGCTCCCTGCCCAGACCTGTGGCTCATTTATTGCTTCCTGGACACTTCTTCACAGGGCTTGCAGAAATTGGTGATCTGCATCTGTATCAGTTCAGTGTCTCCCCATATTTGGGGAGTGTTTTGGCAGGTCTATCGCCCTAAACTCATGAGGCTCACCTGCTAGAAAGCTGAGGATATTAAAAGCATGCAACAACTCAAGTGAAGGCTTAGAGACAGAAAGCATGTTTATTGATGGGCATTTCCCAGGAACCAGGATTTTAGTGCAGAGAATTTAAAAGCCCTGGCTCATCCACCCAACTAGATGGTTCATCTGAAATGTATGAGATTTGCAAAAATGGGATGAACCATTTGCCTTTCCCCAGAATTCTTTCCTTATTGTGTGTAGCCAAGCTTCTAGAAAAAGAGGTCAGTGTTGAATTTCCATCATGGGAGGCCAAGTATGTTTGGGTGGACAACTAGGGGTCCTATCTGCATGAAACCCAAAAGGCATTTTAGCAGAGACAGTATTGATATATGTATGGAACATTGGGCTGTGGAGTTAGATAGAGCTGGGTACGAATCCTGGCTCCATTTAGCAGCTGAGGATCTGTGGGGATGTTCCTAATCTTGCTGGGCCTTTTCCTCCAGAATCGGGGCTGATATAAAAAAATTTTAACCAACAGCTATGGATGGCATGAACACCAACCGGTCAGAATGGATGGAGGCTAAATTGGAAGTAACACCAGTTGTAACAAACCAGAACCAGTGTGGACTGCTGGCTTGGATATGCAAATGTAATGTGGGTCCCATTTGTCGTTTGTCCCTGTTCAGGGGAAATGTTTACTAAATGAGAAGGAGGTTGCAGTGTATGTGTGTGTATATGTGTGTGCACTCAGAGAACAGAAGGAAGTTTTCTAGCTATTTTAGGATTGAGGGAAAGACACCTCTCTTGGAGGCCGTGGATTATGTCCGATTTGTCTTACCCCTCTCCACAATCTGGTAGTAAGTAGATATAAAACAATGTCTAAGAGAAAGAGATATGTTGGTTGGCTCTTACTCTACTATCTTTGGGGAGAGGTGGGATCAGAAACCTATAACTGCCTGAGATATGGAAAAGCACAAGAGATTGTAGAAAGGACACTCAACCCAGCCATTGTTGCAAGGAGCCCGGTCATTCTTTGCACACTGTACAACCACTGGTCACTCTGGTTTACTTTTTTTTGAAAAATAGGACAATGAAATTGCCTTCTCCATTGGTGTGAACTGAGAAGGAAACAAGGTAAGTGTGGGATACACGGTAGGAACTCGATAAATGTAGCTCTATGCTTGACCTTAACTTCCTAGGACAGGTGCATCTTAGGTCAGGAGCTCTATGAGGCCAGGAGGGCTCAGTCTAGTGCCAATGGAGTAAGGGGGTTTTAGCTAACCTTGACTCCTTCGCCAATTCTTATGGGAAACTTGCACCAACTCAAAGACAGATGAGCCAATTATCATGCTAGTGAAGTAATTTAATAAATGTATTGCTATATTGGGTGAGTGCTAATAAGTAGGGGAATTAGAGGGGGTCTTCATAAGAGAGTTTTGAGGTTAGTAGGAGGAGTATTACTTACGTGCAAACAGCTTGGGCAATCACAGAGGCCAGGGTGAAGCTGGTAACTGGGAAAGTGACTGAGTTAGTGTCTGTGAGGATGTGGGTGAGGCAACTGTGGGTCAGACATCCCAATGTCCTGCTCAAGGTCTGCTGTGGTCTCGACAGCTCTTGCAGAGGAGTATGGTAGCTGTATTAGTTAGCCAAAGGGGTGCTGATGCAAAATACCAGAAGCCTGTTGGCTATTATAAAGGGTATTTATTTGGGGTAGGAGCTTACAGATACCAGGCCATAAAGCATAGGTTACTTCCCTCACTGAAGTCTATTTCCATGTGTTGGAGCAAGGAGCTTGCCCATGTCTGCTAAGGTTCAGGCTTCCTGGGTTGCTTTCTTCCCAGGGCTTGCTTCTCTTTCCAATGTGTGTTATCTCCCGGGGCTCCAGCTTAAGACTTCAGCATCAAACTCCAACATCAAAGCTCCAACATTAAAAACCCCCAACTCTGTCCTTTGCCATGCCTTTTATCTGCAAGTCCCCACCCACGAAGAGGCAGGGACTCAACTGCCTGACATGGCCCAATCAAAGCCCTAATTATAATTTAATCATGTCCAGGTACAGACCAGTTTATGAACATAATCCAATATCTATTTTTGGAATCATAAGTATATCAAATTGCTACAGTGGTCATGAAGGAACAAGTAGGAAGAAGAGCTGTTTTGGCTTCAGCTCTAGGAAAAACTAGTGATTCAGGATGCTGCAGCCCCCTGGAGGACCTAGGGTGGGTCAGAGGTCCTGCTATGGCACAGATGGAGATGCAAAGCCAGAGCCTTCTGATATCTCTGTGTTCTTCTAGATGACCACTGCCTGGGAAACAACCCCTGGCTAACATCTATATCCTTGTATGTTTTACCCTCTGTTGCTTCCTTCAGTCATCTCAGATATTATAGTTCCTAACTTGACTCATGCACCATTTTACAAATTAGTCATGTCCTCCTTCTAGAAACTCCATCTCTTTGAACAATGTTACATTGTCCTTTTTTATAATTATAATTTATCCTTTTTAAAACCTTTTTATGGTAGTAATGTATATGCAATTAAAAGTTTCCCTTTTAAGCCTACAACTTTGTAGTATTAATTAATTCACATTATTATGCTGCCATCACTGATATCTATCACCCAAACTTTTTTTCACCTTAAACCAAAACTCTGCACCCATTAAGCAGTAGCTCCTCATTCCCCTTACCTCCCATCCCATGGTAACCTGTAATCTACTTGCTGTCTCTATGAATTTACTTATTCTAAGTACTTCACATTAGTGAAATCAAACAATATTTGTCTTTTTCTGACTGGATTATTTCACTTAATAGGATGTCTTCAAGACTCATCCATGTTGTAGCATGTATCAGAGCTTCATTTGTTTTTATGACTGAATAATATTCCATTGAACATATATATATCTCATTTTGTTTATCCATTCAACTCTTCATGAATATTTAGGCTGCTTCCACCTTTTGGCTATCATGAATAATGTTGCTATGATCATTGATATGTAACATTGCTCTTTTTTTTTTGATTATACCATTACATGCAACACCTCTCCTTTGAAGTCTCTTTCTTCTTGCATCTTTGCTTTTGGTGCCCATTCTGTCAATGCTAGGTGACTGTATCCATTCTCAAGATTTCAAATTCTCCTGTGTACAGGTGAGCCTTAATCTGTATCTCTGGCCATGAACTCTTTATTAAATTTTTGGATGCCCTCTGGGTATTTCCCCTTTGGTTCTTGCCTGGATTACTGCACTGACCTTCTGGCTTGGGTTTATATGGTCCCAGGCTCACTCTCCTATTTACACTCGCCCTTGCTGCAAGTTTCTGTTCCAAATTACCCCTTAAGGCCATATCCCTGGAAAGCTGTGGTGACTCACCAATACTTGCAGGTAAGTGCCTTATATGACCACAGTAAGGCTTGATAGATGATTGCTGATGGAATTAATCCATGTCTTTGTGTCCCTTTAGTATCTGACACTCTTAGTCCATGAGAACTGCCATTCTCCTTTAAGGAAATCATAGTGAAAAGAGCTCTGGTCCAGGCACCAGAAACTGTGAGCTCTAGTTTTACTTAAGATATTTTTTAAATGTGACTTTCTGATCTAACTATACTCGTTCACCTCTTGGGGACTCATTTTCCTTATCTGTAAAATGAGGGACATGACTCCAGCATGTGAAGTCACTGGGCTGAAACTCTCCAACTCCACCCACCTCCATCTCATTTTCTGAGTTCTGGATTTCTCCACCCAGATACTCCTAAGCATCTGTCTTAGTTTACCAGTCTTCTCTGACAAATATTACACAAAGGGTGGCTTAAACAATTTATTGGCTTATGGTTTTTGGTAGAAGTCCAAAACTGAGGCATGAGCAAGGCCATGCTTTGTCCCCAGGTATCCCTGAACATTCTGGCTTTCTGTGATCCTTGGGGTTTCTTGGCTTGTATCCTTGATTTGTGTCACAGGGCAATATCTTCTCCCTTCTCTTCCAGTTCCCACTGGCTTCTGGCTCTTAGCTCCTTCCTATGGCTTTCTCTGACTCTGGCTTCTAATTTCTTTCTCTTCATAAAGGCTCCAGTAATCCACATTGAGATCCAACCTCATTCGGTCAGGCTATACCTCAGCTAGGAATAACGTCATTAAGAGATCCTGTTTACAGTGGGTTTAATCTACCACAGAATGCTTTACCTTTTTTCTCACCTTTTTTCTCACTTCCCCTCTTTTTTTCCTGCCAGGAAAGCCAAGGCCAAACTCTTCACTCAACAAAAGCAGTATTTGTTGACATTTGGAGGAAAAAAGTAAAAGAGAAGAGTCAAAGATCCTTCAAAATCATGATTGTTGAATATTTAAAGACCGTGCTACTATGCTGGAAATATTGACAGGTCTGTGTCGGGTTTTATTCTGATCCCTGGACCCACTATTTGCTCTCTAAGAAGAGAGTAGCTTGCTTCAAGGGGCACTGTACAGAACAAATTTGCTGTTCAGATTTCTTGCCCTCTTCGCCTATGCCACCCCCCTCGCAGCCTCTACTACTCTCAGGGGTAATTCTCAGGCTGTTCCTCAGACAGAGATGCCCCAGGGGCGGGAGCGGATGGGTGGTGGGTGAATGAGTTTGGAGGAGGGCCAAAGTGGAGAGAGGTGGATGAGGGTCTGGGAACTCTTTCTCAATTTCCCCACTTCCACTGAGTTTCTTTATTGGAATTCTGTGTAAGATTTCATTGAAAAAAGGGATTGCAATGCTAAAAAAATGCATGAAAACCTCTGTCTACTGACTTGAAGTCAGAGCTCAGTCTAGATATGGGGTCCTGGCTGGTTGTGCTGACTTCTCTAGCATGTGTCTTGCCAATAAAAAAATAATACAAATTATTAATGCTTTCTATTCTTAACTCACAGCCAAGTTATTATCTAGGAGTAGTGTTCCTGAACTGGCCCCCCCACCGCTCTTCCTTGGCCACAGGCTGGGTTTTGGCTGTGGGTCAAACTGCCTGGCAAAGGCTAGGGCAGAGCTGTTGATAACGTTGGCACAGATGTTAAATGGCCGCAGAGCCCCCCTCTCCCTCTTAGGGCCTAGGCACTTGCTATGAGGCCCTGATCCACAGGGTAGGGCAAGCTCTCCAGTCAGGAGTCACTAAATACCCCTGCCCTCCTATCCCAGACCCAGGAGTATCTTAACTGTTTTCCCAGAGGGCTTTCTGGTCGGCCCATAGAAATGTGACACCCATCCCTGGGTGAATAAGGAACTGGGAAAGGGACTTGATATAGTGACAAACATGAGTTTGTGTCCCAGCTCCACTGCTGGGACTCTGTGCCCCTGCACTAATTACCCAAATTACTCAGAGCCTCAACTTCTCCATCCTTACTATGAGGACCATGATGGTAAACTTACTTAAATGAAATAATGAAAGTAAGGTACCTGATACACTATAGACCCTCAGCTTAAAGAAAGAGGCTTGGTCCACAGAAGAGCCCTCTGGTCCCAAAGAAAGTTTGTGTACAAAAAGAGCAGAGCCAAAATGCAGGAGTTAGGGGAGTTCCACCTTGGTGAAATACGGGAATTTTGAGGATGGGCCAGCCAAGCAGTTCTGTGGAAATAGGCAGAATTTGAATGCAAATTTGAAGACTGAGAAGACATTTATAGTCAGATGGATGGGATTGATGAGGACATCTCATGTACAATGCCGTCAATGTGGCCTCTTCTACATCTGAGCTTCTCTGGCATCCTCCAGTCCCCTAGACCCATTCTGTCTCCCCAGATAGGGCTGCTGAGTTCACATATTTCATGGGAACCTGGCAGGGGCCATGACTTTTTCTTCTCATCAACAAGATTGGAATATTTACCCCAGGCTGGGACTGGCCCTTTCTGGCGTTTGCAGGAAACACAAACAGGCTTTACCCTGCCTTGGAAAGTGAAGCAGTGGGAGGCGTATTTTACATTTCCAATTATGACACAATCTGGTTGGTGTGGAAGTGGGAGCCTGTTGACTTTAACAGCCCAGCTGTTCCTGTCTTCCGGACAGCAGTCTAAATATCTTCTGAGCAGAGGGGTGAACAGTCTGAAGTTGTAATGGGAGTCCTCCAGGATGCCATAGAAGAGCCGTATGTTATGGTAATGTGGCACTGGGGGCTTCTGTGTTCCTGCCCCACAGAATGCAGATGGGAACCACTAGGCCTGAGCCATTTCCTAAATGTCACCATTCTCCGATAGGAGGAAGACCCATATTTCTTAAGCTATCTTAAGGCCTATTGCAATAATGTCATTTATTTGGGCTTCCCCCTGCCTTACCTTACCTTACTTCTCCCGCTTCTCCTTCCTTGTAAGGAAGTTGAAGAAAATAAATATGTGTTTCTTTCTGGTTATTGCAATCTTTGTTCAACCTGTTTTCCCCCAATCTCTTAGTCCTTTCTCTTTGTTCCTCTGATTCTTTGTGCAGGACTTTTTTTTTTTCTCTAGTGGGAAGGGCAAGCCTTTCTCGCTGCTGGGGTCTTTAAGATGTGGTATCTGAGTCAGCTTCTGGCTCTTGGGTTTTTAACTTCTATGCCTCCTTTGCTACTGGCCTTTAAACACCTAAGATGTGGTGTTGGGAATTCAATCGTGTCCCCCACAAAGGACATGCTTAAGTTCTAACTCTCACTCCTGTGGTTGTGAACTCATTTGTAAATAGGACTTTTGAAGATGCTATTATTAGTTAAGTTGTGGACTCAATGGAAGATTCTCTTTAGATAAGGCCAAATTTAATCCACACGACCGGAGTCCTTATAAACAAGGGACATTTGGATGCAGTGAGAAAGGAGAAGCCAGAGAATGAAGCTATGTGACAGTGGCAGAGGTACAAGCCAAGGAACTCCAAGGATTGTGGCAAGCCAGCACCAGAATGCTATGGACCTTGGAAGAAAGCATGACCTGGCGATACTTTGATTTTGGATTTCTTACCTCCCGAACAATGAGACAATAAATTCCTGTTGCTTAAGCTAACTGGTGTGGTGTTTTTCATAGCAGCACTGGCAAACTAAGATAGGTGGCCTCACAAAATTAATTGCAAAGCAATGGAAAATGTAAATATGGAAAATATGACCAATCCCCCTTCTAAAACTTAACTGTTGTATTGGGCTAAAATGTTTTATTCACTTGAGGCACAGTCTTCTCAGATTAACAGCTGGTTTGGTGTAGCTGATTTGGTTCCTGGTAAGAGTCAACAGCATCAGTCAAACCTTCTCATCAATGTTTATGTTTGAGGTTATACTGTGAAGTAGTGAGCCTGATTTCTTCCCACAAATATATTAGGATTTTGTGAAATAGCAGCATTCCTTTCCAAAGATGGCAATTTGTAAGCACTTCATGCATGCCAATTGTGTGTTCTACATTTTTTTTTTTGCAAAAGTTTCTCTATCAAAATTTCATCAGGCTCATAAACAATTTCAAATATGTCAAAGAGTTCAATATTTCAGCATCTAAATCATATTTCCAAAATAGCTTCTTACACCTGGAAGTAGCTTAAAAGGTCTTTTTCACATCATGTGTCCCAAATTTTAGCTTCAGAAAATATCACCACGGTAACGGAGCCCTCCTTCCAAGGATGCTGCCATCATGTAAAAACATTGATCCAGCTTCAGGATCAGCTGACCTGTCACACAAAAGAACCACGTTCATCTCTGTACTGTTGCCCTCATGTTAACCCAGAAGGTTTCTACCACTTACTCGAGAAGACTTTTAACTCATTCTTGCTCAGAGAAGAAACTTTGCCATATTGAGGGTATTCAAAGAATGAGCTACATGCTCCAAAGAGGGCTCCCGGGGAGGATGGTGCTGGCAGTGAAAAATGAGAGTATGTCCCAAGGAGCCCACTTGGAGGGAATACAGAGGAGGCGTCCTCCCTGGCTTCACGTCTCTGTGTGGAGAGCCGTCCACTAGAAAAACACTACTGTTGTCCTCTTCCCCCAGACTCATTCCTTCTAGGGGGTGAAGAATAACTATTGTGCTGGTGAGTTAGGGGGAAGAACTGGACTCTACCTTCAGGTCTGCCAGCCTGCAGATCTTTAGGCCCTGAAATAAGGGGCCTGCACGGTGGGCAAGCGGCATGGGTGGGTTTGATTCACTTGGAGATAACGTATTAGCAAGGCTTTTTGGCCACATCTAAAGCCTCGTTTGTCAATCACATCATTGGCAATATTTTGATTTCTAGATTTCTATCTGTATGACTCCTGTGTATGTCTTTCATTTGACTTTAATCCTCAGGTAAGGAAGAAAGAAGTGTTATTTATTAACCCTCTAAATCTCCAATTCATTTGGATGCATAAACTTCTGTTGTCTTTATTATGAGGCCAGGTTCGTTGCTTTATAGTTACACCAGATATAGTAAATAAAAAGGCAAGGGGTCACAAGGGAGGAAGTCTTCCTTGGCCTGGTCCCTTTGCTTAATTAACTTTTTAAATAAGTTTCATTTTTATAGAAGTATTAGGTTTATAGACAAATTGCATAGAAACTACAGAGTTCCCATGTACCCTTTCCCACCCCCTTGCTCTGCGTACTGTTTACTCTATTACTAACATTTTGCATTAGTGTGGTACATTTGTTACAATTGATGAACTGATATTGCCACATTATTAATAACTAAAGCCCTGAAGTTTACATTTGAGTTCACTCTTTGTGTTGTACAGTTTTTGATAAATGCATGATGTCTTGTATCCATCCTTTGGGTATTATACAGTATCATACCTAATAGTTTTGCAGCCCTAAAAATCCCCAATGCTCCATCTATTCATCTCTTTCCTTCTCCACCTCTGAAAGCTTGGCAGTCACTGATTTTTTTTTCATCTCTATAGTTTTGCCTTGTCTACAACGTCATATAGTTGGTGTCATACAGTATATAGTCTTTTCATTTAGCAATATGTATTTAAGGTTCTTCTACATCTTTTTGTGGCTTGATAGTTCATTTCTCTTTGTCTCTGAATATTCCTTTCCACTGTATGGATGTGTAACAGCTTGTTTATCAGTTCACCTTTTGAAGGACATCTTGGTTCCTTCCAATTTTTAGCAATTATGAATAAAGCTGCTATAAACATTTGTGTGCAGGTTTTTGTGTGGACATAAATTTTCAACGCATTTGTATAAATACCTAGGAGTGTGATGGCTGGATGGTGTGGTATGATAAGCCTATGTTTAACTTTGTAAGAAACTTCTAATTAACTTTTAAAATTTCTCCAGTAAATGTGGGAAAAAATGGAAATGCCCACTCCCTGCTTGTGGAATGGGATTGTGAGCAACAATACCTGCCCTTTGGAAATGAGGGTGATTTTCTCACCATGGGTTATTTTTAGACTTGATGAAAACAAATAACCTTTTGCTGCCATCCTTATTTCCCCCTAGATTAGAAGCTACTCAAAGGCAGGGCCGTGTGGTTCAAAGTGATCACTGCAGGATGTATTGCTATTCCTCTTTGCTTCCTTCCTGGGGCTTAGATGTGGTTATTGGAGAACCTTAAAAGGAGGTATTCTGGAGGCCAGGGAATCTCCACCCTTGCCAGCCAACATCGCACTTGAACCCTGAGAAGAAGCCTCTTTTTTTTTTTGGTGCCTGTAGGCTCTTCCAACCTCAGGAGGAGGAGGAGGCCTTAGCTCACCTGTCCTGGGGGTGAGGGAGAGAAGAACTCTCACTCTGGACAGATGTTGAACTCCCCTTGGTGGGGGAGGTGTGTGTGTATTGGGGGGTCCCATGCACATCAAGCTCTGCTAGGATCTGCAGTTCTGACCCTCAGCCTCACGTATTCTGAAGCTGGGTCTCAGGACCTCAAAAGGCCCATGGTGGAAAAAGTCCTCCCATCTTTCTTCCACAGAGTTCTTGATGCCTCTACCGTATTCGGTCTGGTACCTAGAGGCTCAACAGCTGCTTTGCTAAGGAAATATAGGTAAGTTGGAGATAGAAGTGCAGGGGAAATATTGTATTGTTAAACCACCATCTTTCCAGAATCTTCTTGACTCCAGTCTAACCCAACCAGACATCAGGTTCTTGTCAGTCCCTGAGAAGCAAATGCCGTGATCGTTTCTAATAATTACCTTGGAATTCCCAGGGAACTAGATTGCATGTTTGGCCCCAATGGAAAAAAATTATTCAGTCCCTCTAGAAAGGGCTAATTTGACTTGATATACAATATCATCTGACCCTTTCCTAACTTGGGCCTGGAAATTTGTCCAGGCTTCTCCTTTGACTTGGTGGTCTTGGGACTCTTTTCCTACCTGGACCAATTAAGTTCTCTTTGAGACATCTCCATTTAGCATTGGACTTATGGTTTCCTAGTTGCTAGTCCCTGAAGTTGGGTATGAATATGTTTTTCCCATGTTTTTTTGTCATTGTCCCCGCTAGATTGTGTTTCTAGTAGGACTACCTCACCTTATATGGAGCCCAATCCCAACCCTGACTCTTAATACTCAGACCAGCCCTGCCTTGTCTGGATGGTGGAATGCAGACAGGTGCCCTGGTGTCATATATGAGCAGAACCGGGATCTCTCTTGGGGTTTTGCCTTGAATAAGAAATAGTCCTTTCTCATAAGCAGGCCTGGAATTGAGTGGCCACATGCTGCATCCAAATTTCCAGAGTGGGTTTGGTAATAGTGATTTTGGATACCCCAAGGTATCGCTAACATTTTATAGCCTTTGTGGAGGTCATAAACACTTCTCAAAATAATGTTAATTTTGCTTTTATTCTATTGAAAACAGAATAATAGGCTATGAAACAGGATGGGCAGTAAAAGAAGTGGGATTGTCAAACAAATTGGAGACAATTTCTGTGAGATTCTTTTTTGTCCTACTGTCCTTGTGTATTGGCAAGGGAAAATTATGCCAAAAATGGTTTAACTAGGTAAAAAGGATTTTAATGGTGGAGAAGTCTTGTCTCTTGATGCTTTATATTCTTTCTTCTCAGAAACCAAAACCAGGCCCGTGAGGGCAGGTGTTTAATTTTTGTTTCTAGGACATAGAACGGAATCCGGACTTTTATGCTGAAAAAACATTGTAAGTGATTCCATTTAAAACCCTTGTTTTACATACGAGGTAACTGAGGACCAAGTTAGCGAGGCCATACAGCCCAGGCTGCCCTGTGGCAGGAGTAGAACGTGACCCCAGTCTCCTGGCCACCAAGCGAGTGCACTTTCTGCTTAGCCCTTCTGCCACAGAGGCGAGAGGAGGCAGGAGAAGTGGGAGAAAGGAGATCTTAATGCGACAGCTCTCAATTTACCACTGAAGATGCTGGGTGGAAGCTGAGAGATAGCAAGTGCTGGGGAGTTCTGAAAGCATGGCACAATGTTCTCAATTATCAGGCTCAGGCCAGCATGTGGGAAAAATGAAGAATTCATATCCAGGTGTTTGCTAGATTCCTCTAAATTTTGCAATATGAGGTGTGTAAGTCATGTATTTAAAACAGTATCCAAAAACCTCACAGAAGCAGTTATGAAATATTTTGTTTTACTGGCAATGGGACAAAAAATAATTGGGCATTAAATCAAGGAAATGGGAAAAGGGAGCTGCAAATCAAGGCAAATGGTGGGAAATTAGGTCTTAGTGGAGAGAAATGTGTACATATGAACTGCCCGATGTTTCAGGGAAAGAAATACAGTCTTGTAAATCTCCCTTTTAACCATTTAAACTCCAAGGCTCAGTTGTACCTGTGCAGCAGCCTGTGGCTGGAGAAAATTCGGGGGAGCCTTGTCTCATATTGTCAGAAATGGAGTGTGATGATTTAGACACTGCTCCTGTTTCAAACAGTAGTTTGAGGTCCATGCTGTGACCATATTCCTAGGAATATTATAACGTCCTCGTTTCTCTTGCCTCCGACTGGGCAGAGGATGATTTCAGCCTGATCACAGCGTAGACTGAGCGAGGAGAGGACATGAGGCCCTCTCTGGAGGGCGCTAGGGCCCTGTCGACGTGCCACCTGGCTTCATTAAATCACGCTGAAAGCCTGCCTTATTATCTGTCTACTAGATATGTAATTTCTATAAATTATAAATTAAAAAATAAATAATAAACACCTTTTTAATTGCATATCCTCTTTTTCTCTTGTCAATTAAAGTGAACTTGCAAAGCTGCTTAACACAAAAAAGCCACACAGACATCAGCTCTCGTTAGATGTGGTACAAGCCGTTACACTGATTTTCCCATAGCTGGGAGGATTAATCACAGATAATCATCACAAAAGGATCACACCTATATAAATAATATAAAAATAGCAAAATGCCCAAAGTGGAACCACTGAGAAAGAAGAAAACCACTTAAAAATGGATAGTTCTGAATTACTACTTAAGGGGCAAAGGAAAGGAAAAGGAGGAGGAATAAACTCTTGATTTCGAATGAACCCAGATCCATTTGATTAGAGATTTTGACCAGAAAAGGAGTCAAGTAACAGGCTCTGAGATGTAGAGAGCCTTTTAATCCTTTGTGCACGATCTCCCTCTCTCTCTTTCTTTCTCTCTAGCTGTCTGGTCAGAGATCAGCCTTTAACTCATACTACTCAAATGTAAATTTGGTTAATCTGGGTGGAGAAGAGAATATGCACAGCTTCTGAGACTGGTGCTGGGAAAAATGGCGCAAAGCTTTAGTGGAGAGTTCAGGTTAGACTGAGGGAGGACTTTCCTTAGTGAAGGTCAAAAGATGTGACTGAAGAAAGCATGGGCTCTCTTTTTATAGAAGTCTTCAAAATGAGCATCGGTTCTCTTAAAATGACTTAAGTCGGGTCTAGAGGTGAGGGGATAGACAGGGGCCATCTCTGAAGTCCACTTGTCCTGGGTTCTGTTATGTCTCATGTCACTCCTGGGCATGTGGCAGCACTTAGACCAAGACAATGTGCAAGGTCACTAGAAAATAGCCAGGAAATACTGCCCATGATGAGTATTCAGTGGGCAGGATGTGGCAAGCAAAAATCCATGTGGTCCGGAAGCAGATGTGGCTCAAGTAATTGGGTGCCCATCCACTACATGGGAGGTGCTGGGTTTGGTTCCTGGTGCCTCCTAAAGAAGATGAGCAAAACAGCGAGCTGACACGAGGGGCTGGTGCAGTGAGCTGCCGCAAAAAGATGAGGAAAAACAATGAGACACAACAAGCGGGGAGTGGATGTGGCTCAAGCAATTGGCTGCCTCCCTTCCACGTGGGAGATCCTGGGTTTGGTTCCCAGTGCCTCCAAAAAAGAAGACAAGCAGACACAACAAATAGACACAGAGAGGAGATAGAGAGTACAAACAACGATGGGGGCAGGGGGAAGAAATTAATAACATAAATCTTAAAAAAAATAAAGCGCATAATTCAATGATCAAAAAAAAAAGACCCATGTGGTCATCTGTGGTGTGATTGTCTCAAAGAGAAGAGAGTGCGTGTGAGTGTAATGGTCTGCAGGGAGGGGACAGAGCAGGGGCAGGAGAGAGCCCTGCTCATCACTCATCAGTGGGGCACTTACATGTGACCAAGGGGTTGGCAATTCCCAATGCTGGGAAGCAGACTGAGACCTGACAGGTAGGGTCTCTATCCCATCCTTCCAGCAATTCTCATGAAATTCTGGAAGGGTTTTATTCCCTGGTGTCTTCTGGCTGAGACCCTCTCTCTCTGCATTTACCTGCAAGCCTTGGGCATGGAGCACTTTACTTTCTCCAGCTTGCAGGGTCGTGGTGAATTGTGGCTCATCAGTCAGGCAGAGATTCTGAATTTGCACCACATACCACATTTTTCTTCTGATTCCTTTTGAATGGGCTACAGGAGGGACAAAGGTGTGTGGCACAGGGTTAGGCAGGAAGAGATAGTTGTCTTTCCACTGTGACTTAGAGGGTTTCATGAAGGAAGGGTTGGGGGTTTGAGGTTGTTTTTGAAGCAAGAAATTCACTTGCTCTAGGAAGAGGCCCTGGGATCAAAGAGAGCACTAGATGAGGAGAATGAAGGTGTTGACAACGGTACCCTATCTTAGAACCAGGTGCTAGGTGATGGAACTGACAGGCTAAAGCTTAAAGGCGCTAATTTGAATACTGTTCTATTAGTGTTTGAGGTTATCACTTATATTTTTGCTGTCAGGAGAAAAATGAAATGGAGCTTAGGTGAGAACTCAGGAGGCAAAACATATTGAGGTCTAAAATGCTGATGGGAATGGGGCTTCTACTCAGACAGAATTAACCCAGTATTTGTGTTTCCAGGGCTGGTGCATGAGCACCTTTCATTAACATGTAAAAGTTTACATTTTAAAAGAAAAAGCCTTTCCCCCTGCGTTCTGGTCCCTGCATTCTGTCGGCTTGCAGGTTTGTGAATCAACCTTCCCAAGCCTGCGCGTTCTGCATCTGGATAAACAGCTTCACTTGCAGCCCAGGTTGTGAAGCTCTGCTGGGCTGACTGGGGTTGAGCCCTAGGGCACCTCATCTTGAGCTCCAGGAAACAGGATGGGGCATCTCAAGCTGTTCTGCATGTATGATGCTTTTCATTTTAACCTTCAGGTAGTTCTTCTCTTCCTCCTTTGAATCTCCTGGTTTGGTTTGCTTTGAAATTGTGTGGCTGTCAGTCCTGAAGATGGTAGGACGAGGCGTCTGTGGGCTAATGAACAGATGCAGGAAGATAATTAATGTTCTCCCACCTTCCTCGAAGCACACAGCTTGCAACATCTGTGCTTTCCAACAGCCAAGCTCTAAACACCCTTCCCCGCTCTTCACGAAACCACTGTCAGATGGGCCGGCACTCACATTAGGGGCAAAACTTACAAAATGCTGCAAAAGAGGAGCTGCGGTATCCGAGTCATGGATGTTGACTCCTTCTATGAGAGAGGACCATAATCACCTTTGTTTGCAATATGGCTAGTTTAAGTATCTTAGGGAGGTAAAGGGAGTAGCGTGGGGACAAGAGCAGGGGTGAGGAGACTGCTACCTGACCTTTCTTTCAGGGAAGGTTTCTGACCATGCAGCCTTTTGAATCAGCCCAGAACTGCTTTAACAGTCACCAGAACAGAGGGCAGGGTCATCTCAGACTTCTTCTTAGTGTCCCACCCAGGAGCCATATTCAAAATAATGATTGGAGTGGCATGGGAAGCATTCAAAATGGATGTTGGTCATGAACACCTGATTTAGCCACTCTGGTCTCATATTCCATCTTCCCTCTTCAACTTAAAAGTTATTAACACATTCTAGGTGCTTTTGATAATGTTGCACATGAAGGGTATGATCCAAATTGCTTTAACAGTAATGTTAATTTTTTTTCTGGCTCATGGATTTGCATGTGAAAGACTTTAGCCCCACCAGCCCTTGTAAGATCTCAGCCTCTTCTAAATGCTTCTGTACCTGCTCCCCACCCCCATTCCAGGTATTTCTGGGAGTTCCTAAGGTAGGTCTCACAGATTAACAGGAATGAATGGTCCTCTTGTATTCTTCTGGCCCAGCCTCCTGATAATGTTTTTCAGGCACAAGCACTTGAAGGAGGGGCCTTGTGACCGTCCCTGCTGCTGGTATTCTCCACAGGAAGTTGCTTTCCTGACCAGGGTGCTGTCTTCTGACTCTTCCATCTGTAAATTCTCCTGACCTTGCTATGCTAGTAATGTGGGCAAGTCTCCCTTCTCTACCTACGTCTGGGCGGTACCTGGGCTCCTGTGTCCTGGTGCAGTACTGCTGTACCTTGAGCATCACAGACATTCTTATGAAAACAGTCCCTTCACTTGTGCTTGAGGCCCCTGCTTGTATTAGGCAAAGCCTGATAAAAATCCTACACCTGGAAAGCTCTCTGTTTCCTTACCTCCTTATTTCTTCCTGGGCTGGAGCTCCAATCTATTCTTGCAGGTCATTTTCTTTCCATGCAGATTTACTTCAGAGGCAAATAAATATCTGGCATGTGTAGTGGGGGTGTCACTGTCCCCACACAGGCCCTTTTTGGCCTTAGCCAAGCTCACCCAGCATCAAGTAATTAAACTAATGTGAAGTCTCAAACTGCCTTGCCCAGGGGATGTTAATGGTGTTGCCTAGGAAATAACGTGGCATTATGCAAATGAGGTCCAAGTAAGTTTGAACTCTGAGCAGGAAAATTCTCTTTCTACTAAACAGACTCTAAAATCACCTTGGCCCAGAGGCATACAGAGCCTATCCAGAGAATCTGGTGGCCAGAAAGACCACGGACATTAAACTCAGAATGGGGATTTAGTGCTGTAGAGTTAAAAGCAGAGTCAGCATTCAACAAAGCTTGGAAAGGAACAGCTTCCTGGAAATTACCTGAGAGTTGGTTCTTAAAAGATTGCTCTATGGCCAAGTGGCTAGAAGAAGATTCAAACTACATTGCAGCCCAACTACTACATAAGGGCAGGACCATGAGTTCAGGGGAGAGGGTCCAGTTAAGCCCAGGGCTATTCCCTGCTTAATGCTCATCACTGATTCTTCAGACAAGAAGGACAGGGGAGGGACAGCACAATCTACTGCTTTTCTATTAGAGTGTGTGTTCCGTTCTCAATAAATCCTTTTTTCTCCCAAACCTTCATAAATTCTTCAAAGAACTCTTTAAATACTGGTTAAATATAAGTACCTGCCAGAGAGGATACTATCTTACTAACAGAGTTCAGACTGGTGCCTAGAGTTGGCAAAACCATTACCTACTAATAAGGTTTATTTCCGTCTGAATATAGCAAGTATTCACCTTTTATTTTCTGATACAGAGTCCTTCCTTCTTTTCTTCTTTGATCTATGGATTCAACTTGAGCTTTCTTGGCCTGGCATATGAGCTCTTTGTGATAACTGGCCCTTGGGAAAATGGAAGAAAAGGGAAGACCTGACCCTCAAATTGCTCACAGTCTAAAGGGGGGTTGGGCAAGTAAACAACATAGGGTGTGATAACCGTTACATTACAGGAATGTATTAGATGGGATATGAGCACATAGAAGAGATGGTGAAACCAGATTTGGCAGCAGTGGGTGGCGGTGGAATTAAGGAAAGCTTCAGAGTGGAGGTAACTCCAGAGCAGAGTCTTGAAAACTCAGTAAGTGTTAATTAGGTGAAAGGGATTCTCACAAGAGTGAACAACCTGAACAAAAGGATGGACGCTTGGAGAGCATGGTATGTCTGAAGAACTGTTATTAATTCTGTATAATTAAAAATCTGTGTGAGTATATTAGGGGTGAGTTACGAGACTTGAAGAAGAGCCAGATCATGGGGGGCCTTATATGTTGCATAGTAAAGAATTTAACCTTGCTCAAAAAGAGGTCCAGCTGGTCTGTTGTCTATGGCTATGGGGAGAAAATATCTAAAACCTTGGAGTATCATGATTGATAGGAGTATTTTTGTTTGCCTGGGAACCTTGGGTCATCGGATAGTCTTATATGATTTAAGATGAGGGGCTGGCATGCCAGAAAGACCAATACAGTGATTTAGCACTGGGGTTTTGGGTCATGCTGTATTAGTTGACCTCTAAGGGATTGGACACTGAGGTCAGCCACATGGGCAGTAAATCACGTGTATGTGATGGAGACCCAGCAAAAACTGTATACCAAAGCTTGAGTGAGATTCTCCAGTGGGCAATATGTGTATTGTCACTAATAGATACCAGGAGAATAACATTCTCTTGAGCCCACAGTTAGAGGAAAACTGGAAGCTCCACTTTGGAATCTTCCTAGAATGTGCATACTGTAATTTCTCCTGTGGATGATTTCAATCTGCATCCTTTCCCTGTAATAAACCCTAACTGTGAATATAAAAGCTTTCAGTGTGTTCTATGAGTCCTTCTAATGAATTATTGAAAGTGAAAGTGGTTGGGGGAACACTTCAAACTTGTAATGATATCAGAAATGAGGGTGCTCCTCTGTGGATTATTCCCTCTAACTCTCTCATATTTTAAGGACATCATGTTAAGGAGACCATAGTTTGTCCAAAAAGCAATGAAAAACCACTAACTTTGTAAGAATGAGATTGACGTATTTGGATTTGTGTTTTAGAATGCTCACTGCTCACTTGAACTCCAAGTTTAATAGTAGCTGTATCATTCAGTAATGGTATGCCTTGAAGGCAGAATTGGAAACACAAATGAATAGCTGCTTTCTCTGGTTTCTTCATGATTTTTCTAAAGAGCACAGAAGAGAAGCACTGACTTATTCATTGGAACCAAGAGTGGACTGCCATATACCCTACAGGATTGGCATCTGTGATGGTTTGAAGCTGTATGGACCTCAGAAAAGTATGTTAATAAAGTTAATCCAGGGAAGAGGACTTGGCTCAATGGATAGATTGTCCGTCTACCACATGACCCATGTGGTGAGCTGCCCACACTCAGTACTGATATATGCAAGGAGTGCTGTGCCACGCAGGGGTGTCCTCCACATAGGGGAGCCCCATGTGCAAGCAGTGCACCCTGTAAGGAGACCTGCCCCACATAAAAGAAAGTCCAACCTGCCCAGCAGTGGTGCCACACATGAAAGCTGACGCAGCAAGATCAAGGTGATGCAACAAAAAGAGACACAGATTCCTGGTGCCGCAGACAAGAATACAAGCAGACACAGAAGAACACACAGTGAATGGACACAGAGAGCAGACAACTGGGGGGGGGGGGGGGCGGGGAGGGGGAAGGGGAGAGAAATAAATTAAAAAATAAATCTTAAAAAAAAAATAAAGCTAATCCATTCCTGTGGGTGTGGACCCATTGTAGGTAGGATCTTTTGGTGTGTAAGATCCTTACTTAAGAGGTGACCCACCTCATTCAGTGTGGCTCTTAATCCTCTTATAAGAGAATGAAATTCAGACACACAGAGAGAAAGCAACAGAAGCAAGAAACTGAAAGCAATGAAACCCAGAAGAGAAGGGAGAGACCAGCAAACACCACCACATGCCTTGCCATGTGATAGAGGAGTCCAGGATCCCTGGCAGTTGGTCTTCAGGGAAAAAGCATCACCTTGATAATGACTTGATTTGGACACTTTCATAGCCTCAGAACTATAAACTTGTAAGCAAATAAATTCCCACTGTTAAAAGCCAGCACATTTTATGGTATTTGCCTTTTGGCAGCTGGGAAAACTAGATTAGCATCTAAGAGGCCTTGTTGGGCCAATCCTCAGTTTACACTAATGTTTATATTTAGACCAGCTCCAGTGTGGGGAACTTTTGGTATGCCCATTTTTGATAAAGTGAGTGACTGAAGAATGAAGTCAAAGAGCCTTGACTGTTGTCCTGGAAGAGCTGTCTTGGTCTTGACAGAGGATACAGCATTGGTGTCGGTGTTGTGTGAAGTCACCACTATGAGTGAAGATTAGGTAGCTGCTAGTTGGCTTCAGGCAATCTCACCGGCTCGTTAAGTAATGCTGCTCTCAGCCTTTTGGATTTTGAGAGTTTTTATTATCCTGCACCATTATTTGGAAAGAAATAATACTTTTTCACACTGTGTTATTTCTGAAAATTTGATGTATTCCTCTACTCCTCTACCTGCCTGGGAGATGTTTTTCTAAAGTCAGGCAGAAGAAAACCTACACTGGCTGCTGAGAAGTAGATGCCTGCTATTCACAATGCAATTACCATGACAAGTATTTCTAATTGCCACTTCCCTTCCTCCAAGCCCTCCTTTTCCTCAGACACTGAATTTCTGGTAATCTTGGGTTATTATCACACTGAGCTGCTAACCTGAGTCTTGACACTCCTCCTGGAGACCTGTGTCAGAAATAATTACCATTGAAGAGAGGTGATTCTTTCTTCCTTATTAGCAGTTGCTGGTCTTGGTATCTAACATTGATTAGCAGTTTGGAACAACGCATTCCTTGGGCTCTGACACACGTTTTTGTTTCTTCTTCTGTGCTGTGGAGGACAGCACACATTGTTCTTCTTTCTTTTGCCACCCTTTGCCCTTGTGTCTCTGTGTTTTGAGAAGGTTTCTTTCATGCTCCAGTGATTCACTTACTTGTAACATTATTTTCTCTGCTCTCTTGTTTTTCAAGCTATTTACTGGTTTTGCTACTGAAGTAGAAAGAACTCAGGTCTTGGAATGGAATGCTGTGTGTAGTTGTAGGGGTTCTGAGAATTGAGACAGGGCACCATTTAACACCCAGTAACCTACGTTTTTGCCAACAGCGATAGGAGAGAAGGAGTACTGAGGCTGATTTATGTAGGAAGGAGGGTAGGGATGCTGCTTGCACAATTGCCTGTTTCCAAGGAGCCCACTTCTTTTCTTTTAGGCAACCTCCTTAACATGCTCATTAGCTACAGAGCCTGGGAATACTCTGTGATGGGAGTCAGGGGTAGATGTGGATGGAGTTTATAACCATAGCTCTGGAGGGGGCCTGCTCAGATGTAACTTCTGTCTGTTCTGGATAGTGAGTGCAAAGGCACATACAGCTCATCTGCCCAAAGCTCATCATTAATATCGTCCCTTTCCTGAAAGGGGTCACTTTTATGTTGCTGTTTAAAGTCAACAGAACTTTAGGAAGGCAGTAAGAACATGAGGAAGTTTCTCATCAGAATTCCAAATCTTTCTTATTTATTTATTTGTTAATTAAATTAGCTCAGCAGGAGAGTGTGAATAAATACTTTCTTCTCATGTTTTATTCTTCTTAAGACTCAACTGAAGCCAGAATCTTGCTCCCCAAAGGTGTTCAAGGAAACTTTGTGCTGTAATGTGGTTACTGTGCTATATTAAGGCCCTGGTATACTTCCATCCTTGGATCTACACAGTTTCCTTGACACTGCCTCCCAACTCTGGAAGGGCAAATGTCCCAGAGTCCCCTCAATAATTGGATAGACTATCCTTTGGGAATCTGTGGCCCCTACAAGTCCAGGATCTCAGTTTTACAGCTTTATGTGACATATAGTTTATCTGTTCATTTATTCATTTATTCAATAAACATATATTAAAATACTAAGTCAAACTGGGTGGTAGTCTAGGCATTATTAACACTTATTGATAATCTATCATGTTCCAGGGGCTTGCAGACATACTGTTGGAGTGGCTATCTTGTATAGAAGGTATTGATGTGGTCTTTGATTCAGATCTGATTTGGAGTCCCAGTTGCACCAGTTATACTCATGTCATGTGGTAGACATCACTGCTCCCCCAATTTCTTCAAGCCTCAGTATACTTATTTGTGAAATAGGGATAATATTCATCCTTATCTAGCAGAGTTACTGAAAGAAATCAAGGACGTGATACATATTAAGTACTTGCATTGCCAAGCACATCACTAATTTACATTATCTTTGATAATTTTCTCACTTAATCTTCAAAATGACCTTGAAAAGTAGGTATGAGTATACCTCCTTTCTATGTAGAGAATCCAGAGCCCAATGTTACAGATTTTGGAGGATTTATTGCATAGATTTTAGAACTTTACCACCATATCCAACTTAACTGTTTACCATTGAAGCAGCTGAGGTACAGAGAGAATCAGGACTACAACCCAGGACCTCTGACTCCCAGCCCACAGCTCCTTTGTCACTCAAAGTTTCCTCTCATATGCATTGTGGTCTTCATGGCCATATAGAAGAAAGCTCTTTGGACTGTCTGTAAATGTCTGTCACCTACTAACATTAGAATCAGACTTCCCTTCTTTGAAGACCAATTGCACGGGTCATATTTTCTAGACTATTTCCATTTCCCATCTCACTCTGCCCTTTGGGCCCTTCTGTTCTCATTAATGCCTCTACCAGAAAGAAAATGGAAAGGGAAGGAAAAATTGAGCCATTCAGTTTTGTTCCTTATTAACAGCTCTTTTTTTTATTTTTTATTTTTTAAGATTTGGTGGCTGGGGAAGCTGGCTTTTAGCTGCAGTGTTTTTTATTATTTTTATTATTGCCATGGATTTAAATAAGAGGGCTACCTTTTCTTGCTATTGCCATAGATAAATGAGAGTCAATAATATGAGCCCCTAGTGGGTCCGTGGCTGAGGAGATGCCCTTCCCGCCATTCAGCAGTCCCTGGCCCCCTCTGGCTCTCTGCCTTCTTTCTTGTGGCCCCTTTACTGGTTGTCCACTGGACGCTCCTCATTTCACTGTGGAGATAGGGAAGATCCTCCCCAAGGTCATGGAGCCTTCACTATATTTGTTAGGCCACCACAATGCATATGTGAAAAGATCTGAATTTGCTCAAAGTAGTGGCCCTAGGCTGATTTGAATTGGAAAAACACAAGTTGGAACTCAAAGCTTATCAGACATTTCCTTTCCTTCTTGTTATGTTTTCCAACCTGGTTATCTTCTCCACATTCTCCTTGGAGAGCCCAGCTGTTCCTCTGCCTGAGGTCCTTGGGGCTTCATCAACTGCTTATTACCTGGATTCCATTTAGTCATGACCTGGAAGACTGTTGGCAGATGGTAGCCTCTCAGCCAAGCTACTGTTACCTTGACTGGACCTCCTTTCTGTCGGGTTTGATCTCCAGCGTGCCAGCAGAATGCAGCCCACAACTCATTGTTCTCTTTTGGCTGACTCCACTTCTCCTGTCCTTCAGCCCAGGTTTATCATAAGTCTGTGACCCTTTCTTTTTTCTTTTATTACCTAAAGCCTTTCTCCTGTGGCCTGATATCCAGCAACCAAGTATAAGCTGAATTTTAATGATGGATGTGATATTGAACCAAGAATGGAGGAAAAATAGGAAATGGTTTCATGAATATCACACCAAAAGCACGAGCAGCAAAAGAATAGATAAATGGGACTTCCTCAAAATTAAAGCCTTCTGCACCTCAAAGGAGTTTGTCAAGAAAATAAAAAGGGAACCCACACAATGGGAGAAAATATTTGGCAACCGTATATCTGATAAGAGACTTATAACTTGCATATATAAAGAACTCCTATACCTTGAAAATAAAAAGATAAACAACCCATTTAAAAAATGGGAAAAAGATTTAAAGAGACACTTCTCCAAAGAAAAAATACAAATGGCTAAAAAGCACATGAAAAAATGCTCCAAATCTCTAGCTATCAGGGAAATGCAAATCAAAACTACAATGAGATACCATCTTACTCCCATAAGATTGGCAGCTATGAAAAAAACAGAAGAATACAAATGCTGGAGAGGATGTGAAGAAATGGGAACACTCATCCACTGCTGGTGGGAATGCAGAGGGATCCAACCATTCTGGAGGACAGTTTGGCGGTTTCTCAGAAAACTAACCATAGGTTTGCCAAATGACCCAGCAATACCACTGCTGGGTATATACCCAGCAGAACTGAAAACAAGGACACAAACCGATATATGTACACCAATGTTCATAGCAGCATTGTTCACTATTGCCAAAAGTTGGAATCAACCCAAATGCCCATCAACAGATGAGTGGATCAATAAAATGTGTTATATACATACAATGGAATACTACTTGGCTTTAAGAACAAGTACACTACAAACACATGTGATAACATGGATGAATCTTGAGAACCTTATGTTGAGTGAAGCAACCCAGGCATTGAAGGACAAATACTACATGACCTCAATGATATGAAATAAGCAAGCTGCCTCAGAGAGCTGGAGACTGGAAGATAGGGTTACAGGAAATTGGGGGGTGGAGGAAGGATGTGAGCTGATGTCTGCAGGGGTGGAATCTATGATGAGTTGGCGGTAAGTATGAGCACAAAGAAGAGATAAAATGGGGACAAGGGGTTGCCTTTGGGTGGGGCTTTGTGGGTTTGAGGGGGGCTGGGGATGGGCGGATGGGTAAAATTGCCCAAAAAATTGGGGGGAGGGAGGGGCAACATACGTACATAGGAGAGTGTCAGGTGTTGGTTGAGAGTAAAATGATGAGAAAACCGTATCAAAACATAATTAGGAGGGTTACCTGTTTAGGATGCTCAGAGGGGATGGTCTGACGTGGGACGGACTCCTGGGGAATGTCTGAATGCTCATTTTGCCAGGGTGGGTTGTACCATTGGGTAGAGACCCAAGTAGTGAGAGTGGGGGTGGACCCACATCCTGGGGAGGACTAATGCCACCAAATAGAGGGAACTGTATCTCTCAAGAGAAAGGGTGGCTCCCAGGGCATTAGGGCAGTGGAGCAAGTCAGGCCCTGAACACTGTTGCAAGTATCTCTGGACGTGGCTCCTCGGGAAATGGAGATTGGCTGTCACTGTGGGCCCCAAGGGGAGGGGAAAATGGATGTTGACTGGATGGAACCAAGGTAAATGTGGGGGCAAGAGAAGAGTTTCACGAGAGTACACAAGGATGGATATAAAACATGTAATATTACACCAAAAACATATAGGGGACGTCAGACTAATAATGTAAACCATAATGTAAAACATAGGATAACTAAAAAATTTATAAAACTGTATGTCCTAAAGTATGGACCACAATGTAAGCACAGATGTCATCTTGTTTGAAAGCTATTGTCTTGGAGTCTCTACATCAGTTTCAGTAAATATGATATGAATAAGTTAAAAGATTATCGCTGTGGAAGGGAAAAGGTTTTATGGTGGATGTGTTGGAGTACTGTATATTGTATATATGAATTACTGTGATCTAGGGCTCTTGTGAAGAGAAGCTCAATAATTAGGAAAAAAGAAAAGAAAAAGATAGGATGTAGAATTTTTCCAAATCAATATGTATTCTATATCCAACCTTTAAACTCATCGCTATATTCCATTTTACTAGTAAGGGAACCTGACATTATATTGGGCTTCACTTTTCAGGAAGTTTTGGATCACAGAGTGGTTCAACAATGGCAGCGGAGGAATACTGGTATGGGATGTTATTGACAGGCGATATATGGTTGACAGGGAGTTATACAGGGCATATGTCCAGGGTGCATGGAAATGTTTGGATAGTGGAAAAATAACAAACAACAGCTGGGGGGGTACTGGGTTACTGGCTGGGGGGGGGGGGGGCTCTGTCATGGTCCCTAGGGGAGCAGCAGCAGTCTCCCAGGTGAAAAGGTAAGGACCAGGAAGGAATGAGGGTCCAACAGTGAGCCCCTGATACTAATGACTATGCTTGTGAGCCTATACGCCTGAAATTAGAACAAGGCCTAGAGCAGCACTGTGCCTAGGAGTTCCCTCCTGACAGCCTCCATGTTACTCAAATGTGGCCAGTTTCGAAGCCAAACTCAGGATGTAAATGCAATGCCTTTCCCCCAGCGTGGGACATGACACCTGGGGATTAGCCTCCCTGGCACCGAGGGATCACTACCAAGTACCAGCTGATGATGCAACTAGAAAATGACCTTGAATTAAAGGTTCAATGCAGACCAGCAGAATATCCCTGTCTACATATAATAACAGGAGTTAAAAATGCTGTTTGACCTAAATTAAGGGGGAAATGGAAAGGACAAATGAGTTTATATGGCTATGAGTCTCTAAAAAAGAGTCTGGAGGTTGTCAGAAGGATTGCCCTTATGCACACCTGAGCAGCATCTCAGAGACAGATAAAGTAGATACAACACCAGGTATTGGTCCTTTTGAGGGCTAAAGAGACCCACAGGTTCTATGGTCACGGCAGATGGGGTTCACTGCCATGTCAGTTGGCCCTTCTTTGGAGCTGGTGTTCCTGCGTGATGGAGCTGGACTCAGATGGGATCTCTTTTCATAAGCCTTTCATGCTACTTTACTGGAATTGTAGTTGGTGCTGGGGCTTAAGATATACCTAGGGGATTTGAATCTCTGAACTGACAATATGATAGCCAGGCCCTGACCTCAACAGACTTCAGCTCCTACTCTGATTTATTGGATTTACTCCACTCAGCTAACATGGAGTTGAAGAATTTCAACCACCACACCATGGAGCCTAGAATGCCTACAACTGAAAGCAGGAGGATTGCATCCAATATCCATGTGAAATCTAAACCCCCTCTTGATATAGATGTGGAATGGACACAACCAAGCCAAGGTCCACAAGAAGGAGGAATACAGTAAGGATCAGAGTGGACTTAATGATATTCTATTCATGAACTATTGTGGTTAATAATTGAGAAAATGTGGCATTGATGTGGAAAAAGTGGCCATGGTGGCTGCTGGGTGCGGGGAATGGGAGGAAGAAAAGAGATGTGGAGGCATTCTTGGGATTGGAGTTGTCCTGGGTGGTGCCCCAGGGACAATTGCCGGATGTTGTATGTCCTCCCATGGCCCACTGGATGGAATGTGGGAAAGTGTGGGCTATGGTGCGGAACACGGGACATGAGGTACAGCGATGCCCGGAGATGTACTCACCAGACGCAATGGATGTGACATGATGATGGGAGAGAGTGTTACTGTGGGGGGAGTGGTGGGGTGGGGGTGGTGGGGGCGAATGAGGACCTCATATTTTTTTAATGTAATATCTTTTTAAAAAATGAATAAATTGAGTAGAATTTGGAAAAAAAAACTGTTTAACAAAAATTCAAGTTATTGGTGGTAGGGTGAGGTACAAGAGTCCTCTATAATGTTACATGTGTTTGTTTTGTAAGTTCACAACTACTACTATACACTGATTGTTTATGTATGTTTATGTATACGTGATATACTTCAATAAATTTTTTAAAAATTAAAAAAATAAAAACACACACACACACAAAAGAATGGAGGAAAGCAGACATGGCTCAACTGATGGAGTATCCATCTACCATATGGAAGGTCCAGGGTTTGATCCCCAGGGCCTCCTCGCCTGTGTGGTAAGCTGGCCCATGCGCAGTGCTGCTGCACACAAGGAGTGCCATGTCATGCAGGGGTGCCACCACGTAGGGGAGCCACATGTACAAGGAGTGTGCCATGCAAGGAAAGCTGCCCTGTGTGAAAAAAGCACAGCCTGCCCAGGAGTGGCGCCATACACATGAAGAACTGATGCAGCAAGATGATGAAACAAAAAAGAGATGCAGTTTCCCAGTGCCGCCTGATAATGCAAGTGGACACAGAAAAACTCACAACGAATGGACACAGAGAGCAGACAATGCGAGAGAAGGGGAGAGAAATAAATAAAATAATTCTTTAAAAAAAAAAAAGAATGGAAGAGGCTCTGAATGCCCTCAGTGTTCTCAACCATAAAATCAAAGGGCTCTTCTGAATGATATCATGGTGACTTTTGGCGCTAATTTTCAATGATTTAGGAAGTTCCTTTTTAGGTTCATAGAACCAAACAACTATGTATAGACAGGAAGTCAGGCAGCTGGTACGTAGTTGAATGTTTTCATTAATCATATGATTTCAAATTCTACATCCTTTTTTTTCTTCATAGAACCTTCTGTTTAAAAGTCTTAGAATATTGTGAGAAGAAATAAGATACTGTCAGCTGACACTCTTTGAGCATTTTGGAAGAAAGCTATTATTATATACCGAAGTTATTTTTACTAGTATTTTAAGATTTTCTAATGGAACAGAAAAATAGCTTCTTTAGAAGATTTTTAGAAGCTTAAGGTAGTACTCCCCAAAATTTAGGGACATTTTTTTCACCCTGTATGACTGGAGTTAGAAATAATTGTTTTTGTATTTAAACTTCTTTTTCATCCCATGTTTGAAACATTTTGGTAAAAAACAAATGATTTTTTTTTTCAAAAATAAGAAGACTGAACACAGGAAAGATGATATGCCAGAGGAGAAAGTGTACTAGACCAGTCCAGGGGCCTACGTTCAAGTCCCAGCTATGTGATAACCAGAATGTAAGGAACTTGAGGGCAGGGCTCTGTCCCATTCACTGCAGATTCCCTAGCACACAGAATAACACCTGAGCATGTGATAGTTATTCCATAAATATCTGTTGACTAACTGGGTTACTTTGGGTACCTCATTTGATTTCTCTGTGTCTTATTTCATTAACACAGAAGACTTATGCTATATAGGCTCTGAGTGAGACTCCTACTTCTTGAGGAGTATTTAGTACAAGAAGGGATAACATCCCTGTCTTAACCCATCTCTGAGGCTGTCTGGGAAAGTAAATGCAAGGGGACTGCTACTGGTAACTTTTGCATTTATAGGGATGTATGGAAGCTCCAGGAACTTCCAATCCTGGTGCTCACTAGCTCCTGGGAAAATTCTTCATAGAGTGGGAGAAATTCTGGCAGGGATTTTCCCTCTTCATTCCTGTTTATTTTTGCATCACTATCCCTTGTCCCCAACAAGTAGAATTCTACATTGTTCCCAACAGGTAGAATTCATACCAAGCTTTCATTTCTTTGGAAACCCTTTGCAAACAACTACTTGAGACTGGGGTCCAAGGCTCTGTAGTTACTAGGAATATTTAAGAAGCTTCTGTGAAGACAGCTGGTTTAGTGGGGATATTATAAACTGGCATGCTCAATTTCTCCAGCCTCCCTCCTCCCTATTCCCTTTAAAGAAATTTGAGTCCTTTTCTTTTATTCAGGACTAAATAAGATTCTTAATAATTTGAGAAAGAAAGAATTTAGAAGCAGGGAGATGAGAAAGGTGATTGGTCTTCAAAACTGGAGCTTTTGTAGTTGAGCCTTGGGGGAAAGGAAAAGAAGAGGAACTGTGCTGTCTTGCGGGAAGAAGGAGGATGTGGGTGACAGGTGAGGGGTGAGAGAGCCCACTGTGCTCTGGCATGGAGCTTCTAGGGGAAGGGAGCAAGAATCTGAAGCTCATACCCTGTGTACTGGGGAAAGGAGTTGGAGGAGATCCTCTGTGAGCAGTGAGGGTCCTCCTTGGTGATGTGGGACCAAGTAGGTTTTAAATATGACCCACAGTTTTTCCCATCAGAAGCATTTATGCCACTCTGTGTCTCAAGAACCATAGATGTGCTGGAGAAGAGAAGTTAAGCAGGCCCCTGTCTTCAATTCTGGAGGAGAGCCATGCTATATAAGCTTAACAGATCTATTTTAAACTCTACTGGGTTTCTGAGGACAAAAGTCATGCTTGTTCATTGTAGAAAATACAAAAAGCATCTAGGAGGAAATAAAAAATCCTAGAATGCCCCCTTCTCAACAATGGCTTCATAATATTCTGGTATGTGTAGCTTTTCAGTCCATATACACATTAGTTTTTAACAAACAGGATTACAAAATATATATCATTTTATAACTTGCTTTTGTACTTAACAATAAATTCTGAGCATTTTTATCTATGTTTAAGTATTTGCATTTGCCTTCTACAAAATTTTTAATGTATGCCACTTACCCTTAGCTGGTGCTTCACTGCCGGGGATACCGCTAAGAAGCTTGGGGCAGATATAGATTAATCAGCTTTGCTCTTCTTCACCTGGAAGTTACCTCTGGGCCTCTACCTTCCTCTCCTTTGACCATCTCAGAGAATTGAAGAGCCCTGGCTTATACTTGCTCCACACCCCTACCTCCCATCCCCAGCTTTTCATGTCATTCATAACTTTCCTGATTAACCCCTTAATTCTTCCCACGAGGTAGACTTCCTTTCTTATCCTACCCATCTAGTGTCTCCCCTCCAACTTTTTCCACACTATAGGCAGATTATTCTAATTATGATCATATCACTCCCCTGACTAAAAAAATGTTAGTTTTCCCCACTGCCTACCATGTCAAGCACTGATACCCTAGACTACCATACGGTGCCTTCTGCAATACGGTATCATTTCCCATACATGGGAGGAATCTTTAACCCTTTTCTTTCTATCTTCACACTGAATCTCAATCTCCTGTAGATTCTGTTTGTTGTCTTGCTGATTTGCCATCCTTTTTTCCAAGCCCATTTCTTCTGCCTTAACTCAGTCCCTCCTTACTACTTGGCTTAATTGTTACAAGGGTCTTGTTTTTCCTGCCTCTAAGCTCTTCCCTGCTCTACATTGTCTTCACATTGTACACAGAATGATCTTCTAAAACTAATTATGACCATTTTATACTCCTTTAAAATCTTCAATGGCCTCCTATAGCATCTGGAAAAAGTCCTAATGTCTTAGCATAGCTTAAAGGGTCTTCTTGATGTGTGGCCTGCCTCATTCCCCTTAATGCCTCCTTGATGTTGAGCTCGAGTCTCACTCAATGCTTCCAGTTTCCTGAATGCCCTGGAAATGCTCTCCAGTCTTATAGACCCTGCCCACTCCTCCGTTTTTTTTTTTGTTTCCTTCACCTGCCGGCCCTGATGTTAGCTGAACTACCCATCTTAAGTGCTTACACAGCTCCTTATTCTTCTCTTTATCCTGACACCACTCATATTTTGCACTTTAGTGGCTTTTTACTTGATGGTAAAGTAAGGAGGGCTTGAGCTTCTTGAGGGCAGAGATAGCATTTTGTTTGTCTTAATATCTCCTCCAAATCCAGGACAGGGGGCATGGCAGGTTTATAAAATACTTTTTGGTGTATGAATGAGGGAATAAGTATCTAATATTGTATAGAAACATATCAAGAATTCTGGCACTTAGTGAACACCCCTGCCCCTCACTGGCAATGTAGGTAAAAGAAATTTGATCAACGATTTATTTTATCTAACATCTGACATGCAATTCCTATGATTACTCCAAGTCTCCACCCTTCCATATGTGTTTGGGGCCATTTGAACATGTTCTGGTTCTGAGCTTTTTATATCAGGGTTTTTTCCAGTGTTTGCATATGCATTGTGCAGAGGTACCCTGCTATCAGCTGCAATGGTAGGCTGCCGGAGGAAAGATCCTGTGCCTGGAAGCCTGAAAGGAGTCAAGACTAGTGCAGGCCACGTTGACCTTTGGCTATGATTTGACAGTGATGGTAATGGCAGTGCTGCTGCTGTTGATGATGGAAAAACACAAAAAATTTTATCTGTACTAAGTCTGGGCTGGAGAAGTGAATGATGCTTTTATTCTGAAATGGTCACAAGGTCCATCCCTTGTCCATGATGAGCTGGCTGTAACTCTAGCACAAGTCAGTAAGCACTACTACAATAACCTTTTAAAAGTCCCCTGCTTCCATTCAAAGCTCCTTCCAGGGAAACATTCAGATCCAACCACCCTTCTTTTAGGCCTCCTAGCAGCTTCCTGCTGCATTTAGGCCTGAGGTCCTTCTAATGACCTGTGAGGTTTTGCCATGATCTGGCCCCTGCCTGTCACTCCAGAGTCACCTCACTCTCTTCTCTCCCTCAGGCACTGCATTCTAGCACTCCAGGTGTTTTCCATTTCTTGAATATTCCAACTGCTATCCCCCTTCTGCACCACGCCCTGTGCTGTCCCATCACCTTTGAATCCTCTCCCCTTGTTCTTGCTCTTTGCATGCTGCCTGCTTCTCTCCTCAAACTTCAGCTTGAAGTCCCCTGACCACCTTTTCTAATGGGACCCTCTCCTGTGCTCTATCTCTGTATACTCTTCATTTCCTTCATTGCATTTCTCACGATCTGTAGCTATGAATTAATTCTTTTGGTTTACTTGCTTATTGGTACTCTTCAAATTTAGGCTTTGGCACTAACTGGCCTAATGACCTTGGATAAATTAGGTAAGCAATTTACATCCCAATTTCCTCATCTGAAAATGGAAATGTGAGAGGATTAAATGATATTAATACATCTAAGTAGAGGACAGGGTCTGACATTTAGTAAATGTTTAACTAATGTTAGCTATTATCATTTTTATTAGAAGTTCCTTGCCAGCAAAGTCCATATGTATTCTGTTTACCTGTGCCTACCGCTATTGACACACATTAGCCAATTGCCTCACTTTCTTGAAAGCTATTATGTGCTGGGTACTTTTCCCATCACGTGGATTAATTTATTTAGGTCTTATAGCAGAGAGGCACAGAGGATACTTCCAAATTGCCCAAGTCACGGTGCTTGCTAATGGTCAAAATAGGATCTGAACCCATCCAGTGTGACTTCAGAGCCCCAGTGCTTTACTGCATTGCCAGGATAAGTGCAAATTTTCAATGAATGCATAAATGAGGAGTTCCTTCTGAGCCCTCCTTATTTTTCTCTCTGAAAGTGTTCTCTTGTATGATAGCAGGAGCTTTTGCTAGCTCTATAGAGCCATCTAGAAACCTGGATGCCCCCTGCCTTCCTCCATTTGTCCTTCCTGGAAGGAAATGTGGCTTCTCTGGCCCCCTGAAGGCTGGAAACCATGCCCAGCCCCCAGGGTGGCCCTGATGTGGGGAGGCAGTGGCCTCCTGCTTTTGTGCAGCAGGAGCAGATTTCAGACAAATAAGCTGCGTGCGCTCGTGGCTGCATCTGCTGCCTGCAAACATCCAGCTACAAGGAATTCGCTCTGGGTTGATTTTTCTTTTCTTTTCCTGACAAAAGGCAAGAATTGTGCAGGGAGGAAAACCTTTACTGTGAAAAGAATTGTTAAGTGTGTGGAGCCGGTCCTACTGTTCCACTGATCAATTTAGAGGGCCAGGAGCCTGACGGCAGCAGGGGGAGGGGATCTGCCTGAGAGGACCCAGGCTCCAAAGCCCCAGTGCCCTCAATGGCCCTGCGGTGAGCCCCCAGCCCGAGGTGTGAGAGAGGCTGAGGAGAGCAGGCCTTTGCCTTCTCACTGCATATGGCAGCAGATGTCATCATACACGGGCCCCCATTTCTAATTCGAACTCTGGTTTCTGCTTTTCTTGGGAACAGAATATACTGAAGGCCTGTGGGGCATCCTTCGGGCCTCACCACTGGCACTTGGCCTGTGGAAGCTTTGCCTCTCCTCTACCCTTTACTCTACCATGTAGGTCTTTGCATACTAGGTAAGCAGTGAGAGTCTCTTAATTGAAGGTATAATTCTCAGTGCTGCTCATTCAGCCCTGAGCAAGTCTTCCCTGCAAGAAATGATATTCCAGAGGGAGGAGACGGTGTGAGCAGAGGCATAGGATCAAGAAACTATGGGATGTGATTAGGAAATAGTGAGCTCACACATTTGAGTGGAGGCAGCATACAGTGAGGGAATGAGCATACAGTGAGGGATGTAGGGCACATCTCCTGATGCCTTTCTTGTCCCAGCTCTGTGCTCTAGGAGGCTGACTCCTATGGTTGTTCACATGACCATCAGGGGATGGGAGGAAGGAAAGGTAATTTATTCCCTTCCTTTTCACCCTCCTCAAGGACCGGCAGCTGGATGGAGCTCTGGCAGAGGCTCCAGTCCTCTAGCAACACTCCTGTCAGAGGCTCCTCTTCCTCCAGCTCTAGCTCTCACAGGTAACGCTGTTCCCACCCCTTACTTCCTCAGGCCTGGTGTGGTTATAGCTTCTCACTGGTTGCTGGTTCCTGCAGGATTCACCTTTCTTTGTTGGTTCCCTTAGCCCTACTAGTACCTCCATAAATAACCTCCTCAATGAATACTGTGTAGGTAAACCCTTTCGAGTGTGTGCCATTTATTTCCTGGTAGGGCCCTGACTGATACTGAGAATACTGGGAGATGGTGTTAGAAAGATTGGCTTCAGCTAGATTTTGGAGAACATGGAGGACTATGCTCAAGATTTTTTACTTTTATTTTTTAATCAGACAACTGGAAATCATTAAATGTTTCTGAACAAGAGAAGGGCTTGAGCAGAGATACGTGACAGCAGTTGAACGAAAGTGCAATAGATGCAGGAGATTGTGCAAAGGTGGAGAATGGATGGAAGCGGCAACTTATTGGATATGAGGGAAATGGAGAAGGAGCCTGTGAAGTGGTGTCCAGGTCCCCGGGGCCAGGTGACCTGAGCCAACAGTTGTGCCACAAGCAGAAATGGGGAAGGGAGGGGTAGTCGCTGTTACATTTGGTTTGAGGTAAGTAGAAAATGCTTCAATCCTTCCTCTATAAATTGTGGTCCTGGTTGTCTGCCTCAGAGGGGCTGTGGTAGTACGAAATAGTTCATCAATCAGCACCAAACCTGCATAGCTAAGAAAATGTCACACAGAAATGCTGCCTTTCTCTGGAGCAGGGACCCTTAGAAATCATCCCGGACAGTTTTGCTCCTTTAGAGAACTGATCCACAGTAGCCATCTGGGGGTTAGTGCATAGCAGTGAGTTCACATATATTTTTTGTCTGATGTGTTTTTTATTTAGAAATGAGTTGAGGCCACAAAATATACCAGATGAGGACATCTGAGGGAAGGTGGACTACTTAGCTTAGAGAAGAGAAAGCTGAGGGGAAAAGGAGATTCATTCTGTGCAGTGCCAGAAGGCAGCTCTGGGAGCAATGGGTGGAAGTGTCCAGCAGGCAGGCTTCAGTTTAAAATACAGAAGAATTTTCTAACAATTAACACTGACCATTGGTGAGATGGGACCCGTTACCGCATGCTGAGCTCCTGGCTCTGAATAAGCTGAGGTGAAATGCTTGCTCATTATTGATGCCATGGATATAAATCAGGCAGAAGAAAGTCACATAATATTCCATTTTCCTCACCTCCAACTCAATGGTTCTATGATTCTGCTTCCACCTAAGCACAGATGCAGAGGTGGGTTGATGGCTGCAGGCCAAAGCCAGCAGCTGGCCAGACTTTTGGTCTTTTGTCACAGGTGTGTTCCAGAGGAAATGCCAGGGCAAAGAGCAAATTGAAAACTCTTTGTGGGTTCAAACTTGAATAACCCTTTTTTTGTCCCTATTCCTCAGCTATGGTTATCTTCATCTCCTTTAAAAAGAATCCAATTTCCTATCAATTCTGATTGCAGCATGAGTTTAGCCAACCACGTGGGAAATATGTAGAAGAGAGAACAAATTGTGCTTTGATTCCCTAGTGGTTCTACCAGCTGGGGAGTTTTAAAGATTTCTTTTTTAAAGCTCAATTGAAGATGGTATAAAGGAAATTGGTGCGATGGAATCATGTCTGGAACTTAGAAAGGTGACAGGTGAGAATTTCTTGCTAAATGGGGCAAAAAAGAATCTCTTTGAAGCAAAGGATGTTAAAATCATGCATGCTTACCTAGAAACTTGGTATCTTGAAGGAATTCAGAGATTTTATATATTATACATAATATTTATAAATTGACTTCAAGTATACAACTGTTTTATCTTCACAATACTCTTTTGATGTAGAAGTGCCGACATATTTCCATTTAAGAGATGAGAAAACTGAGACCCAGAGAGGCTGTACTGCCTGTTCAAGGTCACGTAGATGATAAGAGGAAGAGCCAGATCTTGAAATGGGAGACTAGTTTTTAAACTCACACTTACTGAGAACTTATGCCAGGCATTGGGCTGGCTTGGCTCATTTCATCCCTGCAACAATCCCCATTTTCCAGATGTGGAAATTGAGGATGCTTTTTCTAGTCTACCAAAGAATAGACTGTAATTTCCTCTCAAGATTGCAGCAGGCTCACCTTATGAGCTCTATCACCAGGGTGAAAAGTTGTCATTAGCATGCAGTTCAGGTGAGAATGTGCTTGTCTGTGTGTGTGCAGAGTCTGTGTGTGCCAGGAGGCTTCCCCGAAACCCACACTGTGTGAGAACTGCCTGCTGGGTAACTCTACCTGTTTATACTGCCAGAAACGGAAATGCTCCATTTCTGAAACAAAACTCATTATCTTCACCTCACCCTGCTTCTCTCGCTACATTCTTATGTTGGCCAGCGCCCTGATGCAGCCTCAATGTTTGGCCACCTTTTGTACACACTTGGTATTGGTGTTGAGGATCTCTAGATTCTACTTCATCAGCTGCTCATATCCATTCTTGTTCTTCCATTCCCACTACTGTGCCTTGGGTTAGAGCCACATTTCCTGGACTTCGGCAGTAGATGTAGAATGGACCCTCTCTCCCTCCCTTCCATTCTATAGATTGCTCCAAGTTAGATTTTCCTGAAACATAAATCTTGTCCAATCATTTTCTTTCTCCAAAACATTCATTGGCTTCCTACCAAAGTCATTCATTCCACAAATGTCATGTGGGCCAAGTGCCAAACAGTGCTCTAGGTGCTGGGCATACAAGAAAGAACAAAGCAGTTACAAAGCCCTGTCCTTGTGCAAGTTCCTCCGTCTAGCAATGAAGTCCATCTATTGTTTGGCTGAACTCATCTTTCTGACATTTTTTTTTGTCTCTCCAGAGCAACTGCAGGTTACACCCACAAACACTGTAATCCAGCCATACTGACCATTCCTGGTGTTCTTTCTAGACTTTGTGCCTAGTTTGGCTGTTACCTCAGCCTGGAATTCCCTCTCACCTGCCCAGATTTCCTGTGATTTAGCTCAATTCTTTCTCTTCCCTGAATTCTTCCTAGACCATGCTCCCTCTCATCTCCTCTAGTAAGAGTTCCTTTCTTCCTCACCTATATGTGTGAGCAAGGTTTTTGTGCATTAATGGTAATTATCACAGTCTGTGTTATTTTCGTATGTCTCTGTCTCCTCCCAAGACTGATATCCTTGAGCACAGAAACTTCATCTTATCTCTGTACATATTCTTAGCACTTTGCAGTCCCTGGCACATAGTAGGCACCTAATAAATATTAGTGTTAGATGTTCAAATTTTTATAGGTTCTCCCCCCACCCTACACCATCTACCTCTCCCCCTTTCAAAGCTACTTAATGAGCTTAGACAAATAAATCTTGCACTCTGGTGTACAATCTCCAGAAGGAACTTTTAAGCCTCTAGATGGCAATGTTACTGTGCTCAAAGTAAGGGAGTTGAGAGTAAAGTTGGGAAATTAAATCAACCCCTTAGGGTACCTGCCTTCTTCTCCCTCTTCCTCCTTCTCATCTCTCCCTCGACTCCTCTCTCCCTTTCTATTCTTCCATTAAATCTCTTCACAGATTTTTAAAAGCACCAGGATGCAATTGTAAGGACTGAGGAAATTATACAAGGCCCCCTGTCTTCTTCCTCACACACTCTGAGGAATATTTCTATTAAATTCCCTTTAAATTTTGGAGGTGTTGGTGTATTACGGTCTTCAGAGGTGGGGAGGTGGGAGCCAGCTGTTTTAAGAAGGAGCCATGGAAATAATTCAAAATGATCTTACAACCTGTTTGCTTTATCTAAATCTCCTATTTACTGCTCCGGGTTTGTCCCAAGTGTCAGGGGGCTGAACAGTACACGGGGTCTCTACTGGTCACACCTGGAATGGACTTCTTGACTGGGTTTAGGGATGACATGAGGCCATATCTACAATGACATTTCAGTTTACTTCAGGACTCTGGAGGACTGGCAGAGTTTCCTGGAAACCCCATTCAGAGAGGGTATGGGGAGCAGAGGACAGAGATAGTGGTGGGGGACACTGGGGGGAGGCAGGCAGCAGAGCTCAGTAAAGGCAGAGTAAGGCTTTGCTTTTTGGTAGCAAACCTAAATCTCTACCTCTTCTATTTTTCTATAATGCCCATGGCTCAAATAATTCAGCATTTCAAAGAGGGAATGGTGGAGGCCGGAATTGGTAATTTAAGCATGAAAAATGTCATTTTGCCTCAGAGCAAACTTCCGTTCTATGCCCCAGCTCCTTTTGTGTGGTTTGGATTTAGGCATATCTGGAAGATCATTTTCCCAATACTAATAGGAAGGCCCACTGTGCTCGTTTGTTATGAGATGTAATAGGACTTCCTCTCACTGTGAGGAAAGCACACCTAGTTCCACTGATTTCTATTTTTCTGTCACCAAGAAAACTCCCTCCCACCCTCCCTCCCTCTCTCTCTCTCTCTCTCTCTCTCACACACACACACACAACACGCGCACATATAGGCACATACACACACAACAAAGAACCCCTGGATTTCTACTTATAGTAAAATTTCTCCTTTGAGACAATTAAAATCCATTCATTTTCCTCTAAATCCCATTCTTTATTCTTTTTCTGCCTTAGGTTAATGGTCATTTGGTTTAGAAAAGAAACCTTTTTACTTGCATGCAGTTAATTAATCCTACTCCTCCCTCTTGCCAAATTCCTCAATATCTTTTGCTTTCTAAATATGAGCTGTATTTTTCCTTCCTTTCTCCTTTAAGTAGCATGCATTTATTATCAAAGACTTTTGGGGACCATGCATTTATTGTTCAATGCTTGATTTTACTTGTGTCACTATTTATCATTTTAAAAACCCCCTCAGGTGGAACTTATAAAAAGGTTTAGACCTTTACAAGATTTTTTTCTGACCCTTTAAAAGAGTATGTCTTTTCCCTTTAAGAAATCTTTTTGTATTCTGACCCAAATTCTTCTTAAATCAGTGCCAGTGACTTCTGCCACCCTTTGAGTGTTTGGAAGTCCATGTGTAAAGTAACATATTCTTCTGAAACTGGCTAGAGCCTTGTAGCACTAGTGAGTAAAATTCTCCTCTCTTCAGAGTACATATAGGGGAGAATGAATAGAAGCGTCTCTCAGATGGATCTGGAAGGTGGTCAAAGTCTTAGCAGTTCCCCAAACTCCTTGAACAAAATACATTTTTCTTTTATTTTCTTGCCTTCTCAGATGATTTCTCAGATGGGGCCTAAGTGACCTTGTTTCTGGGATATGGCTGGCATCCCCTGTAACTCCTTGCTGATTTTCTTTTCCTATTATAGGGTTCCTTGCATTTTGACTAGGGCTTCAGAGCCTCAGAGACTCAGGTCCACTCTTGGAATATTAAGAAAACTCCCTGCTTACCAGTGTTGGCTGTGGCCCTCTTCTGTAAAAGATGTTTCTAGTGATTTTCTAAAAATTTGGCTACAGTGGAAAAAAAGAGCTGTTCAGGAGGAGAAATGATGGTCCCAAAAGGTAACTGACCATCTGAGGTGTGGCTATGGAAGTGGAATCAGTATGACTTCATGGTTGAGAGTGTGGTTTCCAGGTCAGACTTGGGTTCTGGTTCCCAGTCCACCGCTAGGTAGCACTCAGAAAGTCACTTAACCTCTCCAGGCCTCCCTTCTCTATCTATAAAATAGGGGTAATAAATAATATCTCAAAGGATTGTTCTAAAGATCAATGTTCTTGACAATGTCCGAGACATACCAAGTTCTCAGCTAATGTTACCTATGATTAAGATTATGAATCTTAGAGTCCTGAGGCTTGGAAGGCACCTTAAAGGTCATCTACCCACCCCTTCTTATGGCTGAGCACATGACACTTGGGCAGCTGTCCTCAATCACAGTTAGTTGATGAGAGCAGCTTGCATTAGAAAGCAGGTCCCCTGACTCCTGATCTCACATGCTTTCTTGATAGTTGCAAGCCCTAGACCTTCCAGACTGTTCTAATGATGGCAGTGGGTGACGACACACTAGTGGCTACATAGTCACCCTTATTCAGTAAATATTTATTGAGCAGATGCCATAGCTAGCAATGCACAGACCCTATACTCAGTGATCCTATTGTGTCTTAGGGGAAATAAAATATGCACCATAACTAAAATTCAGAACAATAGAAGTGCTCATTAAACAAAAACTAATAAATGTGCCATGGGGAACATTGAAAAGAGAGGTCATATAAAGCTGAATGAAGATGTGGCACTCAGCAAGCACTTATTAGACCCTGTTATGTGCTAGGCACAATGGGGAATACAAACTTTAAGAGTAGGAACTGGTCTTACTATTATTATTTTTTGACTACTTAGCACCTAACATGGTGCTTGGCAAGTGATAGATGGACAAGAAATATTTGTAGGGTGAATGAATAATCCCAGGTGACTAGCTTGTATCATTAGTCTAGGGATCATGATGAGAAACTGGCTGGCAATGCCACTGTCTCTGTATCTTCTTCCTTCTGCTGCTTGTTGCTTTCCCTGTTCTGTGCCTCCAGGGGCCCATAGCTGGACAGTAGCCCTCACAAGTTAGCCCTATGAAGGGGGCCATGATATGCTCTGTCTTATGGGGAATTCTGCTCGTGGGAGTCTAGATACCATAGAGGACCATTCTTTCCTTTCCAACAAAGCACACGTGTCCTGCATCCCTTGCCCACAGCACACTGCTCTATGCTAATCTGATGGATGACTCCATTTTGCAGTATTATTCCCCTGCCTGACTGCTCAGTTATAACTAGAGGTGTGATCTGATTTCTGGTAGATTCTGCTACTTTGGCTGGAGGATGGAGAGGAACTGTGTGGTAGATTTATTCCTCAAATAATCCTCCCTAGAAACTTGTGTTGGCTGTCTTTTTGGAACAAATGGATATTGTCAGTGTTATTGATTTGATCTTTCCCCTCTCCCACTGGACAGTCTCTGTGCCCTCACTGCCCCACTCTCTCAGGTGCAGCGAGACAATTTAGAGCCATTTCTAGGAAACTCATGTTCTTTCCTTTGGCATTTTGGAGAAAGAAAAACATTTTTGACATGAACACAAAATAATCTGTTGTAATGCCCCAGACCCAGGTCACATGGTGCATACCTGAGTACAGGGAAAACAATTTGGTGGACATGGTTCTAATGGAGGCTCTTCTTTCTGATGGAAGTTTCTTCTCTGCTGAGAATCCAGTTGATTAGTTGGGCTTTTCAATGATTTGAGGTTGTACAGAAAGGGGAACGTTCTGATTTTTCCTCATTTTGCAATGTGAGAAGAATGTGGGATCAGAGAATATTCTTTTTAGTTTAGCTCTTAGGTTTCTATGTTCAGTGGCCTTGGATATTCCTCATGGTGAGAAATGCTCAGAAGCGTCAGGCCTAGATACCATAATCAATTTTAAAAGAATGACTTTATATTGTTTTATTACAAAATTATATGCATTTGTTAGAGAAAAAATAGGAAATACAGAAAAAACAATATTAATCTTAACACCCTACATGTATTTTATCTTTCCATACTTAGCATGGTCACATTTTAGAGTCAGAGGACAGAAATGACATCATTCCCTCTCACCACTGGTTAAAAAAGATTGGATGTACTTTATGCAAACTGAAAGGTAATTATGAAAATAACTTGTGTTTTGCAGTATTTTTTTTGTTTATAAAACACATTTTGGTATATCATCTTTTTAATCTTAAAACAACCCTCTTGTTTAGGTTATTATTATCTTCATTTTATAATCCAAGAAACTGAGTCCAGAGAAGTATAATGACTTCCAATTAAATAGCAGGTAAGTAGCAGAGCTGGGCTTTGAACTGGGGTCCTTTGATTTAAGGAATAAAGTGCATTCGACTAGATTCCAGCCACCTGATCATTTTATAGGAGCCCCATGTATTAATCAGCTATTGCTACAATATGCTGTTTAACAAATTACCTCAAAACTTTCAACAACAAGCATTTATACTGTCACTTAAGGGTCTGCAGATTGACTGCAGTTAGTTGATCTAAACTGGGCATGCCTAGGCAGCTCTGTTCAGGATTCAGACTAGCTGGACTTGTTTTAAAGGTGTGGCTTGGATTCAGGTCTGTTCCACATGTCTTTGTTTATTCTGAGGCCCAGTGAGAATGGGATACTCTTCTCATGTCAGATCACTGGAATTGAAGATCAAGGATGAACCAGGAGCAAATTTAAAGCATCTATTCCTGCCAAGCCTGGTAACATTCCATTGACCAAAGCAAGTGACATGGCCAAGTCCATGAGATGGGGAAAGATACTGTTTTCTAAGCTCAACTTTTTATGGCAATACCTTATCCACCTAGTAACAACCAGCTTACACTATGGATACTCTGCCTTGGAACTTACTTGCCCAATGCTGAAAGTTCATTCAGCACATTTTCTATCTTCTAAGTTATCACAGATGAGTCTAATCAAATGCATCATCACTAAATAACACAGAATGGCAAGTTTCCAACCTCTTGTAATAGTTTCCTTGCCACATGCTGTGTAATCTCCAAGCCACAGTCACATATTTTAGATTTTCATTATGACAGTACCCCATTTCTGATACCAGTTTCTGCACCAGGCAGCTATTGCTACAAAAATGCTGCATTAATAAACTACCCTAAAACTCAGTGACATACAACAAGAATTTATGCTCACATCCATAGATCTGCTGGTTGACTGTAATTCAACTGATCTTGGCTGGGTTCAGCACATAGTCCTGTTTCAGGATTAGATGGGGCTCTGTCCTATGGCTCAGGCCTACTTCCTATGTGTTTGATTTTGGCTCAAACTGAAAAGGGACAGCAGCTTTGATGGGATAAATTCTTACTATAGTGTGCCATTGGAGCACTAGCCCAGTTGAACCACACAATACATTTAAGGTTCTACTTGCATCACTAACATTCCATTAACAAAGCAAGTTATATGACCTAACATCAGTGGGATAGGGTTTGCTATGTCTATGGTGGGAAGGGAAAGGGGGTGATTTTCTTGTTGAACAATAATCCATTGATCACATTAGGATTCACTTTCAAGATGCTAATGTTAAGAAAAGAAGGAAAAGAAAGTAATATTTATTAAGTGTCCCAGTATAATCAAGGCATCAAGGTTTTCAATTTATTCCACATAACAACTCTAAGACCAAGTCTTGGCCCATGGGATGCAAGTGATGTGTGCTACTTCTGGACTGTACCCTTAAAAGAAATTGTTATGCTCTTTCATTGCACCTTTCTACCTTCTGCTGGCTGGAAAGTGATGCTGGGAGTTGAGGTAACACTTTGATCCCCAAAATGGAAGCCACAGGTTAATGATGGCAGGGTTACCTTCCCAATTCTAGAATGTTATGTGAGAGAGAAACTTTTTACCTTCTTTTAGTCACTTATTTTTTAAATCTTTTTTACAATATCCTAGACTGTTCATAATACTGCTTCTAGGTTGTTACTTGATAAGGGAAAGCTATCTTGTTTAAACCATGGAATTTTGGAGTCTCACTGTTAAAGGAACTTCTTTTGTTTCTTAACTAATAGAAATAGTAATATGGATGTTAATGGTTATTAAAGGAATTAAATGAGATAATGTGAAAAAAAAATCAGAACCCAGTGTACTTTCTCAATAAATGGCATTTTCTTTTTCTTGTTATTGACCAAGTACTTGTCACATTCAGTACAGATTAGCTAGCTCTACTATCTAACTGTCAACATTAGCCCCTTGGGGAATTCTTCTTTCTTCTGCCTTGCTCTCCTTCAATACAGTGGTTGCATCTGTTGTCTTGTCCTTCAACTGTGGCCCAGTTCAACTTCAGCCACAAAGCTGTGAAAGTACTGAAGTTATAAAGCTATAAAATATTGAAGACATGGAGGCTTTTGACTGGGAGGATTCAGGACTTGAGATTTGTGGGGTGTGGTTAAGGTGTTTCATTGGTTTACAAAATAAAATAGCCTGAGTGTTATATATTGTGTCCCCTTGGTACCACGCATTCTGGACTTTTAGAAAATAGCTCAATCCCTTGCAGACCTCTCTTGAATGTATGCCATTTGTATTAAAGAGAACAGTGTAGAGTGTAGGTGACTCAAGGAAAATTCATGACCATTTCTGGAAAAACAACCTTAATTTAATAACCTATGAACAGAAGATTGATAATATTCTCTATTCAGAGAAAAGTTAGTATATTTTCAATATATATTCAGAGTTCCTAGACAGGTGTCATGAAACTGGCAAAAGAGTAACTCTAAGAAAATCTGTCTCTCATTCCTGCAATAAACATTTTTTGAGTATTCTCATAAGTTAGACACTTTGTTGGACACACAAAAGTGAATGAGATGTATTTTCCACCTTCAAAGACCTTGAAGAAGATAATATATATAATTTTAAGAGAATGGACCCCAGAGTCAGTCTACTTGGATTTAAGCACTGGCTGTGATGCTTAGCAACGTTGTGACCTTGGAAAATATACTTGACTACTTTGTGCCTCAGTTGCCTCTTCTGTCACATGGAGATAATAAGAGTACTTCATAAGGTTGTTGTAAGCATTAAAGTAGTTAATACAGATAAAACACTTAGACCATTGCTTGGCACTTGGTAAGAAGTATTAGCTACCAGACTGTGAGGACAGGGCAATTTGTCTGCTTTGTTCACTGCTGTATTTTTAGCAGCTAGTCTAGGTCCTGGAATTAGTAGGCATTCCATACATATTTGTTGAATAAATGGATGATTGATTACAGTGGCATTTGAGCTTTTTACTCCTTCTAGACCTTCAGTTCTCCAGAAAAAGGGTAATATTTACTAGGTGCATACTATGCTCCAGACTTCATGCTAAATGATTTCACTTGTTATTATCATTTAATCCTCCACAAACTTTATGGGTTAAGTGCTATTATCATCACATTTTACAGATGTTGAAACTGAGGATCAGCGAGGTTAAGTAATGGGCCTGAGGTCACACAGATGGTAACTGACAGTTTTAGGGTTTGAACACAGTGCTTTCTTGCTCAGTGCTTGTGCTTTTAAGCCAATGTCCTTTTCTGCCTCCCCAAGGTGCTGTAGATGGCCAAGCAGATGGCTCCATCAGTGCACTCACATGCAGCAGCCCCGGGCTCCCTTGCACAGGTGGCACCTGCAGCACACAAGGGAAGCTGGGCACTCCTGGAAAGAACACATACAGAGACCTGCCTTCGGTGTGTCTGCTGCTGTGTGTTCTTCGCATGACTTGTTAGCTGAGAAGTGAAGAGTGGGCTTTGTCTGAGTGCTGAATGGCTCATTGCCTCGCAGCTCCAGTCTTCCTTCGTGTTCACGGAACAGAAGATGCAGTCGAACTTTGAGCTAATGGGTCTGTCCCCTTCATTATTTACTCAGGGCTTTACTTTATCAAAGGAGCTCCTAAGTATTTGACAGAGAAGGAGGCATCTCATTAGTGCCTGGGGGGTCATGGGAGGAGCACTTGGCTGTGGTTTCCCTCTTCCTAGAGAGAAAAACAAATGTCTCAGAAAGAGTGGTAGCAACTTAAATTCTCAGGACTCCATCAAGCAAACCAAAAAAATCCCTCTCTTGGTTCCCTTCCTTACCCTTTGTTAAATGTAAAATAAAATCCATTCTAGGGAAGCGGACATGGCTCAACTGATAGAGTGGCTGCATACCATATGGGGGGTCCAGGATTCAAACCCAGGGGCCCCTGGCCGTTGTGGTGAGCTGGCCCCCATGCAGTGTTGCTCTTTGCAAGGAATGCCATGCAACACAGGGTGGTCCCCCATGTAGGGGAGCCCCACGGGTAAGGAGTGCGCCCTGCATTGAGCCGCCCCGTGGGGGAAAAGCACAGCCTGCCCAGGGGTGGCGCGGCACACATGGAGAGCCGACGCAGCAAGATGATGCAACAAAAAAAAGACACAGATTCCCGGTGCATAGAGAGTGCAAGCAGACAGAAAAGAAAACATGACAAATGGACACAGAGAGCAGATAAATGGGGGATGGGGAAGGGGAGAGAAATAAATAAATCTTAAAAAAAAGATCCATTTTAGCCTTCTGCTGTAAGGCAGGTGCTGTTGAGTTTGCTTTGACATGAAATATAATCTAAAAGGGTAAGAGAGAGCAATAGTTCTTAGAAGTACTTTGAAATATATTCTTGACCTAGAGCTGCACCCAGCCCCAGGCATGCTGACAGGGTAGCAGAGTAGGCAGGGTAGGCAGGGTAGGCAGGGTAGGGGAGTCTCTGCAGGTGACCTGGTGCCTTCGGTCATTGCCTAGTTGTGTATATACATCACAAGGTGTCACATAGTGTTAGGCGACTCTATAGCTAATTTTTAAAAATGTTTAGGCATCATGGGGAATTGAACCTGATACCTTGTACATGTATAGCTAATTAAGTCTAGGCCTTTTATGTCCAGAAATCAATGACTGGAAAACCCATCACGTGGTTATTTAGTAATATCTCTCATGTTGGATGGGAAAAAAATAATCACAATAATAATGCTTATAACAATATGCAATTTTTACCGACAGCTTTTGTATGCCAATGTTGAGCTAAGTGCTTTACATGCAATATCAAATTTAGTTATCAGAACAATATTATGAGGTTTTCATGTAGCAGAAATTAAGCACCTGCTATAGGCTCTTCATTGTTCTAGGCATTTTTGATATATCAGTGAATAAAGAGTAGGGGAGGAAAAACAATAGACAAAATAATAAATTCTGTAGTGTGCTACAAGGTGATAAGTGCTATGGAAAAAGAATTAAAAAGAAAGTGGGGTTAGGGGTATTTTGAAAAAGCAGAGGGACAGTTTGCAATTTTAAGTGGAGTTGTCCTTTAAGAGGTGATCAAAGACTTGTAAGAGGTGAAGGAGTGAGCAGGGTGAACTGCAGGGTGGTGGCACAATGAGAGCAGAGGTAGGAGCATGCCCTATATTTTCCTGGAACAAGAAGAGACAGTGTGGAGTGAACAGGAGAACAGAGGTCAGATCGGTAATGGAGGAGGTGCATCATATGAACAGATAATGGGAAGCCATTGGAGGGTTTTGAGCAAAAGAAATGATATGATCTGACTTATTCTGGTCACTCTGGTAGAATGGTAATTTACTGTTCCTATTTTACAGCTGAGGACCCTGGGATTTAGACGGGTTCGGTAACCTGCACAAGGTGACAGAGCTAGTAAGTGGCAAGCAGGGCAGGTCCCCAGGTCTGCCTGACTTATACCCCATGCCCTTAACTACCACACTGCATGACTTATATAATATGCTCCAACCACCCTTTCCTTCCATCCTCTTGAGGCAAAGAGACGATTTTCATCTGCTCCTCATATGCCTTTTTCTCATTGCACCTGCTAACCAACCCCTCTCTCTGCCCAGCCATCCTGGGATGGGGTAATTTTTGTTTGATCTTGTAAGAAGCTTTAATTTCTTGCTGTCAGTGTGTACCTCTGCTGGTTGTTTATGTGCAGATCCATCGTACCATAACAGAGAGTTCTTTGAGATTCCATCTCCCTCTTTCGATACCCTACTCAGGGAGTGGTGCATATGTGGAGACTGTGTTTCAGTTCCGTGCCCACTTTGGGACTAGAAGAGTGATTCCAGGCATTGGGCACTCCTGACACCCTCTTCAGTGGCCCGGGGAGTTGATGGCAGAGGGATCATAGCCACGCAGTGGGAAATCAGGACTCTATTTCATTCCTTCTCCTGGAACTAGCACTTTTGTCTCAGTAGGGGCCCCTTTAATGAATCAATTAAGGAGGGTATTATTATTGGAAGCTGTTTTCAGCCCAATTAAGACCTTGCGACATGTCAGTTGCAATAATAAAAGTGAGTTAAGTCTCAATTTTTCTTTATTAGGGTGTTTATTAGAAGATTGAAATGTTCATTAGGTGGAATAAAGCGATATATTCATCTTCTGCTCATCAGAAGCGAAAGGGAACCTCTCTTGTACTCAGGGTTAATGTGGTGGCCTTTCTTTAATACACAGAGCTGAGTTCTAACTCTGCTTCGACTGCAGGTGAAAATGAATCTGTGAGGGTCAAAACTCAGGTTAAGGAGTTTTCTTTTGCCACATGCCTGCTTGAATAAGAGTAAGAGCGTGGATCAATGGTTGAAGTATTGAACCAAATGCGAAGGTTGGGGTGGGTGGGAGCTCATGTAAGACCCTGTTATTACCCCAGGGACTAAAGTCACAGATTTGTAATTTTTAGAATTTTTGACCATACAATTTTTCAAACATATAGAAAGATATAGTAGTAAATTATATATCTTCCCTATTTCTTTCAACCAGCTTCATCAAATCTTAGCATTTTTTCCTAATTTTCTTCCTTTTTTATGGATAATGAAACATTATGGATTTAGTTTAAGCCTATTACATAGCCCTCCTCAATGCCATTACTTTTTCTTCCCAGGAATTAACTACCCTCCTCAATTTGGTATTTATCACCCTCTGCAGGTTTTCATACTATTATTACATAGGTGTGTAGTCATAAACAATACAAAGTATTGCTTTGCTTTCTTTCAAATTTAGAATGAATTATAGCATATAGTGTATATCTTTCCGCAGCTTGCTTTTTATTTACCCTATATTTTCGCTTTTGAGATTTAGTCACATTGATGTACACAGCTCTAGTTCGATTTTCCTTGTTGTCTGGTATTCCATTACATGCGTATTTACTTTGGTTAATTCATCCATTCTCTTGCTGAAGAACCTTTAACGTGTTTCCACTTTTCCTGATTACAAATCATACTTCAGTGAACATGCCTGCACATGTCTCCTTGTGCAAACATGGTTAGGGATTCTCAAACTTAAAATTAAAAAAGGGAAGAAATTTATTTTGTAATTCAATAGAAGCTTGCACATGTATATAAAAGTTTCATGAAACAATATTCCTTACATGCATGAAGCACTCTGATCTATTCTATTCTATTCTATTCTATTCTATTCTATTCTATTCTATTCTATTCTATTCTATTCTATTCTATTCTATTCTATTCTATTCTATTCTATTCTATTCTATTCTATTCTATTCTTTCATTTAAAAAAACATTGTTGTAACTTACTAAATTGATTCCATGACCCAGGAATGGGTCACAATTGCAGTGTGAAAAACACTCTTCTGTGGTAAACTACCAAGAAGTGAGAATAGAATGTTCAGTCATCTTGGATTTAATAGATATTGCCAGATTGCTCTCCTAAGTGATGTGCCTTTTATTTTTAATCTTTTTGGGTGTTTTGCTTTAGGTCTTTTTTAAGCAATTAGAGTTGACTATAAAGCAATACCCACACTGATATTCTTGATGTTTTCTTGAAAAAATAATCTTTATACACCCCTAATGATATATTTGAACTTATTTAGTGTTTTTAGCATCCATTTCCTTGCTTGTCTTAATTTTTTCCCCTTCTTGTCTTCTATGGATTGACATAATTTTCTTTTATTGGTAGCTCCTTCTCCCCTAAAGAAACACACAGTTAACTATGCACTTTTATAAATACTCTCAAGTTAAGTAGTGTTATTCTATATATAATATGGACCCCAGCCTTCTCTATTCATTGAGTAAAACATTCATATCCCATCTTGTTATTTTTGTCTAAAGTTTAACTTTTTAAAGCATAAAAATGTTATCAGTTTTTATGGTCAATAGTTCATTATATTTATTGACTTAAATAATTATTTAAATAATTTTCTGTTCTCAATTATTATTTCTTATATTCCTCAGGATTCACTTCTCTTCTTTCTGAAGTATATCCTTTGGTGCATCTTACAGTGAGGATATATGTTATATATTCCTTGCCCTTTTGTTAGTGAAAATTACCTTTATTTTGCCCCTACTCTTGAATAGTTTTTACCTGGGTATATAATTAGACATCAACATTTATTTTTCTCCAGCCAGTGCTTCAAAGCACTGTCATGTGGCCTCTATGTTTCTAGTGAAAAGTCTGCTATCATTCTAAATGTCATTCTTTTATAGGCATTATGGCTTTTCTTTTTGGTAGCTCTTAAGCTTTTCTCTCTCTTTTATCCCTGATGTTATGCAGTTTCACTAGGAATGTCCAGGTATTGATATATCTTTATCTTACTCAATGTTAAAATGTCTTGATTTGATGACTCTTGCATTATTTCATTTTGGAAAATTCTTAACTCTTCAACTATTTTTTCTTTCTTTAGTCTCTTCTAGAACAGGGTTAGAGTCTCTTCTTTTTTTTTTTTAAGATTTATTTTTTATTTATTTCTTCCCCCCCTTCCCCCAATTGTCTGCTCTCTGTGTCCATTCACTGTATGTTTTTCTGTGTCTGCTTGTATTCTTGTCAGCAGCACCAGGAATCTTGTCTCTTTTTGCTACGTCATCTTGCTGCATCAGCTCTCCATGTGTGCTGTGCCACTCCTGGGCAGGCGGCACTTTTTTCGCACAGGGTGGCTCTCCTTATGGGGCACACTCCTTGCACATGGGGCTCCCCTATGTGGGGGACACCCCTGCATGCAGGGCATTCCTTGAGAACAACATTAGCACTGCGTGAAGGCCAGTTCACCACATGGGTCAGGAGGCCCTGGGTTTGAACCCTGGACCTCCCATGTGGTAGGCAGATGCTCTATTCATTGAGCCAAATTCACTTCCCAGAAGTTTCTCATTATAGTCTATGTTTTAACAGTTTTTATTTATATTTTCACTTTTTATGTAATAAATTCTGAGTGAATTTCTTTGTACAATTGTTCAAAATATAGATAACCTCTCTGAATGTTATTCTACAGCTTATTCCATTGTTTGAGATTTAAACTCAATAATATATCTTTCGTTTATAAAATTTTTATTGGAGTCCTTTACTGTCCATTGGATTTCTGCAGTTTAATTATTTCATAGTTACTTTATCTTTTATAATATAAGTTATGGCTTTATTAATCTCTTTGAACTTTCTAAACATAGCTCTTTAAAGTCTTTTTTAGACTGTTTCACCAAATTAATTTAATATAGAATGAATTCACCTTCCAATGGGTAATTTATTGACTTTTCCTTAGCATTAGATTCCTTGATGTGCTTTGAAATTTTAGTTCACTGCCTGAATATTAGTGGTTTCATATATTTCTCTCTTTTTCCCACCCCTTTACTCATCTTCCCTGTCCAATGGTTTTGTGATTTATTCTACCTGTTCCCTGGTACCTTAGGTTAAAGCCATTTTGGGACTCATGTTCTAAAGGGACATTGATGATAGCGTATAATCACCAAGCCAAGAGCAGCTGAATTCAGTTCCTGATGGAGAGGATGGATCTGAATCTTCTAGCCATAATTGGCCTACAGCTTCCTAAAAGCTCTGGCAATGGGTGGGAGGTTGAGGGCAGAGAAGCTGACCTAGAGCAGTAAACGCTCCTCTATTTTTTTATTTATTTTTTGGCTAAATGACCAGATTTCTGTCTGCATTCTTTGTATCCAGACCCAGAATCTGGCAGGCTATAGCTTTAGCCCCATTCACCATTTCTAGTTCTATTTCTGATCCACAGAAACCTTTATCTTGTTATTGAGCCTGACTGTGCCTTTCTAAATTTTCTATTTTTGTGTTTTAGCTCTCGTTGCTATATGTTTAGAGCACAGAGTGTGCTATAGACTATAAATCCCTGAGCAGTCTTTTCTCGCAGTGACAGGTTTTTCTTTAATGGTCTCACCGTTCCCTCTTCTCCCAAGTCAGTGTTTAAGAAGAGTTTACAACATCTCCTACTCATTTCATCAGATCTAAGAACCAAATCTGTTCTCTTAATGCTTTAATCTTGTGCTAGTTCTCTTTGTGGAGCTCTGGAAAGGGCTATATGCCACTTGTGAATGGTCCGGCTTGAGAGCTTGAGGGTTCTGTTGACTCAATCATCTAGGCTGGTTTAGGCATGTGAGCTCTGGAGTTAGATCTATGTCTGGATCTCTGTAATAACTACTCTCTGTTTCTGAGATCTTGAGAAAACTGCATGAATTCTATGCCTTAGTTTTCTCATGTATAAAGTAAAGATACTGACAGAACTGAACTCAAGAGTTTATTGTAAATTTCAAATGAGATAATGCCTATGAATTACTTAGTTCACTTTCTTGACATGATAAGCACTCTATAAATGATGACCATAATAATTATTCTTACATTTACAGATAATCCTGGGTATAATCAACTGAGTTGGGAAGATTGCTGGATAATTCTTCTGAACGAAAAAAGGGCAGAAAGGGGTTATTGTGAGAACACGAGTAGGAAAGAATCTAAAAAGTAATAAACGGTATCCCCTGCACATTTGTCTCCTAAATCTGTTACGGTCTTTCAATAACTCTCCTAAATAGTGCAGCTCTTTCATATTCCAAAAGCAGCAGTCAATATGAAAAGATGACATTCATATTCTATTGGACCACAACCTGAAGCTTAACTTCAAAGGCAGCTGGGGTAAAGTGGAAAGAGCACTGTTCTTGGTAAAGGAAGATCTGTGTTTGATACTAACTACATCTCCTTGGGTTAGTCATGCCACTTCTTTAAACCTTGGTTTCTTCATCTGTAAAAATGTAAATAGTAATCCTGTTTGTTAGGGTTATATTGAAGATGAAATGAAATAATGTGTACATAAATGCACAATACATAACAAGTGCTCGGTGATTTTTTTAAAAAAGAGAAAATCAAAGTGATTTGATGACAAATGCCAAAAACACTGGCTCCCTGGATCCCAAATCCCAACCCACATTTGTGTAACTCTGCCTACAGGCTCCCTCTTCATCACTTTTCTCTACCATTAAGATTTCTGCAGGCAGGAAGCAATAAGGAGAGAGACCTAGTGATTGGTCAAGAAGTCCTGTGGCAAAGGTGGTGGAGACCCTTTCATATCTGTGTGATAAATACTGCTCCTAAGGAAAAGTGGCTTTTGAGCTGCATCATGTTTCTATGTTTTCAGAATTTGGAATGACCCAGGAACATGAGCCTTGGGGCATGTGGCTTATCCTATCTTCTCTTGCCCTTTGACTTTTTTCTCTCCATTGTCAAAGTCTACATAGAGGGCGTCTCAATAATGTTCCTTATTGGATTCCTTTTCATCCTTTCCCTTATTCTCTTCTAGCTCAGTCTTCCCCCCAGTTTTCTCTTTCAGGCCTCCTCTTTTATTCACGTTGCTCTGGAAAGTGACACCAAGGGTGGGGAGAAGGGATAAAATGGTTCTAGGTTAACGATTCTTTCAGGGTCTCTGAGTGGGTAGAATGCAATATTCTTATTCAGATCTTAATTTTTCCCTTTCATTTTACTCCTGATTCAAGTACGTACTCACTGCCTTACACTTGTCTAATGTTTTAAAATCAATAATTTTCTACCGGGGGTTCTGTGTCCTACCTCAACTATCCCTATCCCTAAAGGACCTAAATAATTCTTTTTCCAGAATTTTCAACATACATTCTAATTATAAAAAGGATATGGTATATATAGCATTTTTAGGAAGGATACTTAAGAAGGAGGCACCATAGGCATCACAGAGTATCAATACAGTTTAAAGTTTGAGAACCACTTTTTAGTAGAGGATTAGTTGAAAAACACTATTGTAGAAACTAAGGCAGTCATACCTACTTGTTCATTCAGAAGTGAAACTGCCAAATCAAGCAGTTCTCCAAATCAAAATATTCTGGGGAACTTGTTTAATTTCAAGTTCCTGGTCCCCACTTTAGATTTACTGAATCAGAATTTTTGGGAATGTGGCCTGCTACTATGGGTTTTTAACGTCGTGGCATTGAGCAGGGCACAGGTGATTCTGATACAGCCTGTAGTTGGGAACTACTGGACTAAAGACTGCTAATTCTGCCATAGTATTGCATTGAGTTGGGGAACTCAAGAATATTAAATTTTGGTTAATATTTTTCAATAGTTTTTACCCTCTTTCATTTTTGTGAAGGGAGGGATAAGTTGGCTCATGTACATGTTGACATCTTCCTGAAAGATAAAGATCATAATTCTCTGATTTATTAAAAACTATTTCCAAATCAAATAAACAAAACCAATCCATCTGGAGCTAGGCAAATAATGGACAGAGCTGAACTCTTACCCCACCAGAATGGAGAGAAGCCCATGGTTTGTTGGGGATGGGAGAATGGATGATGACTATTTAGAGCGGTTGTTCTCAACCTGGCTATATATTAGAATCACTCTCCAGGACAATTACATCAGATTCTTTGGGTTTGGGGCCCAGGCATTGGAATTTTTAGAAGAATACCCCCGAGGTGAATGTAGTATGTAGCTGGGTAGAGAACCACTGCAGTAGAGAAAGAGACATAATCTTGGGGAAAAGGACAGAAAGTCAGGTTGTTAGACTAATACCAGTGAATGTCTCTGGCTAAGAATAGCACTCCTTTCTCACTTAAACAATCAAGCTAGGTGCCTTTATTCTTTGGAATCTCAGAGAAAACTGGGCAGGGGAGTGAGAAGGAGGGGAATGAAAGAGGACATGATTTGCACTTTAATTTAAAGAAAGCTAGAAATGCTGGGTTAGCTCTTTCTAATGTCCTAAAATGTGTCCCTGTCCTCATTTTCCCCCAAATAACCAAGTTAATGACTCTTAAGTTTAACCCTCATACCAAAGTATTCAAAATAGGACAACAATATTTATGGTAACAATAATGTGGACCTCTTTCTATGAGTTCACCTGTGAAGCAGGCATAACACAGGAAGCCTTATCTTTACCTTTTAGGAAAGAAAGAAAGAAGTTAAGCCAAGCGTGGGAGGCAGGATTAACAATAGGCTCCCTGAATCCTAACTAGAGCCTTGAACTTATATAGCATTCATGGCTTGGACTAGTGAGTCCAACTTTTTAGAGTATGCGTCTTCAATTTAACACCAAATTTTTTGTGCTTTCACATTATAGTCATCTTGTAATTACAAAAATCTAATGTAAATATAACAATATGCATTTGAAATACACTACATGCCTGTGGAAAACAGTTTTGTTTTCATTTTTTTTAAGATTATTCATGGTCTTCTTGCAAAAAAACTCCAGGTAACTTTGGCTCACAATTTGAGAGTCACTTGATTTGCATTCCCTTAAACTGCAGTGATTATTTAATCTTGTTTCGTAATTAGACTGCAAGCTCTTTGAGGACAAGGCTGTCTGTGGTGGTAGAAGTGAACAATATTGTTTAAAATATATCTCTTTTCACAAACCTCTCCTGTTACTTTACCAGAATTGTAGTTGGTGCTGGGGTTTAAGATATATCTAGGGGATCTGAATCTCTGGACTGACAATATGATAGCCAGGCCCTGAGCCTCAACAGACTTCAGCTCCTACACTCTGGTTTATTGGACTTACCCCACTCAGCTAGCATGGAGTTGAAGAATGTCAACCACCACACCATGGAGCCTAGAGTGCCTATAACTGAAAGCAGGAGGATTGCATCCAGTATCCATGTGGAATCTAAGCCCCCTCTTGATATAGATGTGGAATGGACACAACCAATCCAAGGTCCACAGGAAGGAGGAATAGAGTAAGGATTAGAGTGGACTTACTGATATTCTATTCAAGAACTATTGTGGTTAGTAATTGAGAAAATGTGGCATTGGTGTGGAAAAAGTGGCCATGGTGGCTGCTGGGTGCGGGGAATGGGAGGAAGAGATGAGATGTGGAGGCATTTTCGGGACTTGGTGTTGTCCTGGGTGGTGCTGCAGGGACAATTACTGGACATTGTAGATCCTCCCATGGCCCACTGGATGGAATGTGGGAGAGTATGGGCTATGATGTGGACCATTGACCATGAGGTGCAGCGATGCCCAGAGATGTACTCACCAAATGCAATGGATGTGTCATGATGATGGGGGAGAGTGTTGCTGTGGGGGGAGTGGTGGGGTGGGGGCGGTGGGGGTGAATGGGGACCTCATATTTTTTGAATATAATATTTTTTAAAAATGAATTAAAAAAAATAAAATAAATAAAATAAAATATTCACTGTTCCTCCCTATAGGAGAATCATACCTCCCCACCCTGTTGAAATCAGGGATAGGCATATGACTTACTTTGGCCAATGAAATGTGGGCAGCAATTTTCAGAACTCATCATGAGGGTTGCCACATACTTTTTTCCTCTGTCATAAGATCAGCAATATACCAGCTTGAGAAATGTCCTTCAGCCTCAGTTTGGGATTGAAGATGATGTGGAGTAGATAGACCTGAAGCCAACTGAAAATGTCATGCAGTGGGAGAAATAAATATTTGCTGTTATAAGCCAAAGAGATTTCAGTTTTCCATTATGACAAAACAACATATTTATTCTGACTGATATATCCATTTGTTGTAATTTTATGGTAGGTATTCTGCTCAGTGAAAACTTGGAGCTCTCATACAGTTTCCTGTGGTTTGGATAGTTCTCTAAGTCCAGGGGACCCATTTATGATTTAGGTGGCTCCATCTTCCTCCCTCCATCCTTTCTCTCTTCCTTCTCTTCCTCCCTCCCTACCTCCTTCCCTTCCTTCCTTTACCCTTAAACTTCACCATTAGGAGTTATACCGAGGTGAGGAGTGTTCCTAAGCCTAAAGAGTCACAAACCCAGAAGATGCTCCTCAGATAGCCACATTATCTCTACTGAGAGAAACTATATTTACATCTAATCTTGGTGTCAATGCCTCAGTTTTTGTCTATGAATTCACCTGTAAATGCTTTCTTTCAGAAGAATTGAAGTCAATAATCAGTCACAGACTTTAGCAAGGGTGTACATGCTGCAATCTCTGTTTCTGTTTCTGAAGTAGTTCTCCATTGATTCCAGCTCCACTCACCCACTTGAGCTGTTAACCTGTTTCTTCATGAGGAAGCAGAAAGGAATGTCTGTCTCCTTTTCTTGGTCCAGTAGAAGTCTCAACTTCCAGGCCTGGATAACCCTCAATGAAGGTGGCAGCACAAAGAGGCAGCTTGTTGAAGGGATGTCTATAGTACCACCATCTCCATTAATTTCATCTAAGCTACAGCAAATAAATATTACTTCTCTCTTTAGCTCATGAACTCCTATTCTATGAAGTCTATAACATGCAGTTCTATCTATATTAACATAGTCTCTTATTGTATTATGTCTTCCTAACAAAATGGCTGCTTACTGAGTGCAGACAGTGTGTCCTCATGGCTTTTGTATCTGATCAAAAACCCAGTGCAGTGTTGAACCCATGTTAGTTAAGCAATGAATGCTGACTGGTGGAATGGACTTCCCACCAGTGGTCTTTTGCCTTCTTCATCTCTTTCCTCCATTGTCTGCTTCAAAACTGTAACAACAGACTTGAAATGCTTACTTCTAGCAATGCTATTCCAATCTGAAATGAAGAGGAGAGCTTTGACCTGAAGAACATAAAGACCTAATGAAGGAGGAGCAGACTTGGCCCAATGGATAGGGCGTCCACCTACCACATGGGAGGTCTGCGGTTCAAACCGCAGAGCTGGCTCACATGCAGTGCTGATGTGTGCAAGGAGTGCCATGCCACGCAGGGGTGCCCCACACATAGGGGAGGCCCACACGCAAGAAGTGCACTCCATAAGGAGAGCCACTCAGCACAAAATAAAGTTCAGCCTGCCCAAGAATGGCACTGCACACACGGAGAGCTGACGCAGTGAGATGACGCAACAAAAAGAAACCCAGATTCCCGTGCTGTTGACAACAGAAGCAGACAAAGAAGAACATGCAGCAAATAGACACAGAGAGCAGACAACTGGGGGGTGAGGGAAGGGGACAGAAATAAAGAAAAATAAATCTTTTTTTTTTTTTTAAAGACCTAACGAAGGGAAGCAGATGTGGCTCGACCAGTTGGGCAACCACCTACCACATGGGAGGTCCTGGGTTTGGTCTTGGTGCCTCCTAAAGAAGATGAGATGATGCTGCACCCACTGCAACAAACTTGATGCTGTAGCCCCTGCAACAAGCTTGACATTGTACCTGCAGCAACAAGCTTGATGCCAAACCTGCCCAAACGAGCTAGATGCCACACCTGTCCAAGCAAGCTAGATGCCACAAGCCAGCAGATGCTGCAGCCCGTGGGGAGCAGATGTGGCTCAGCCTGTTGGGCACTTGACTCCCATGTGAGAGGTCTTGGGTTTAGTTCCCAATGCCTCCTGGAGAAGACAAGGAGATATGGCAAGCAAAACAATGAGAAACAGAAAATGGAACCATGGGAGAGGAAGGCAGGGAATGGGAGGTGAGGGGAGGGAAAGAGAGGGGTTAAATTAAAAAAAGAAAAAAAAAAGAAGACTTAATGAAGGGAAAACCCTGACCAAGGAAACGTTGCTAGCTGACTAGCTGGCTGGTCATCTTAGCACGTGGCATTTTGACTACATAAGAGGTCCCAATGGGGAAATGGGGTTTGCAGAAATGATATATTCTCCCTTTTCAAAGGTACTGTGGGAAAAAAGAGTGAGGTAGTACATGTTGGGTGTAAGCTGTTCCTTTAATGACCATGAAAGACCAATCAGATATGCCCAGAAGCCACCAAAGCTGGAACCAGAGAATCCCCTTCAAACTGGAGTTCCCTAAGTGTGTCTCAGAAAGAAAAGCTGCACTAGCAGGTTTGGAGAGCGAGCAAAGATGCTAATGAGGTGTGAACTGGCTGCTTTCAGCAGAGTCTTCCAGGGAACATGCCACCATCTCATTTTCTTTCCTACCCATTTATTTACATATATTCCTCATTAATGGAAATGTCAACTCCCCTTAGATGAGGAGGAATCGGTATTAAACAACCACAGCATTAGGCACACAGGACTACTGGGGAAAGACTGAGGCTCCTCTCTCTACTCCTGCATTCCAGTCATCTGGCCTAAGACAGGGAAAGAAAATCCATATACTGGTTCTATCTAGGAGAGCTGGGAGCTGGTTTTAGTGAGCCACTGAGCTCCATGGTATTTAGGAGTTTCCTTTTCCTTAAGTATCACTGAGATTTTCTGTCTTTGGCTCTGCTGGAACCAGGCAGTCTGGGTTTGAATCCTACCCAATTATGTAACTTTTTAATTTTTTTCTTTTCTTTTCTTTTTCTTGGCTATGTACCTTTGTACAAGTTAATTAACCTGGCTCTGTCTCAGTCCCCTCCTCTGTTAAAGAAGATAATCATAGTAACTACTTAGAGGGGAGTTGTGAGTCGTCAATGAGATAATGCCTGAGAAGCATTTGGCACAGTGTCTGTTATAAAGTGAGTGCCCACTGGGTGTTCACCACTCTTAAAAATGTTTAAGAACCTGAATGTACACATAGCAAACTTGCTCCTCTCTGTCTCAGTGGCATCGCCTATGAGGCCTGAAGTGCTCTGCATGGCTATAACCCAGGACTCAGATGTTAAAGTGGGATTTAAGCAGAGCCCTACAGTCATTAATGGGCAGGACATGGTGGAATGATAAGAGCTAGAACAGTAATCAATATCCCATAGCAGGAGGAATGCTCCTGGTTCAGTTTTAGAAGAAGGCTTTAAGTGAGTTTCTAGATTACTAGGCTGAGTCCTATGGAGGCAGGGCCAGGAGGGAGAGTGACTGGAACTTTGCTCTGATGTCTCCCCTTCTGGATTTGGCAACTGACTCTGTAATCAACCAGCAATGGGACCTTGGACAAAGGTTGTAACCTTTCTGAGCCTCAGTTTCTTGGCAACCAAAATGAAGATGCTACTAACAGTGTTCACCTCATACAGTTGTTGAGAGGACTGCATGAAATAACACATGAAGTGATGAATACAATGACTGGCATATAGTCATGTTCTGGAAACTGTTGACTGGTATGATTAGAGTTGTTTCTTTTTTTAAAGATTAATTTTATGTATTTATTTCTCCCTACCACCTCATTGTTTGCACCTGCTGTGTCTGTTCATCTTCCTTGTTTCTTTAGGAGGCACTGGGAACCAAACCTGGGAACTCTGAATGGGAGGGAGCCAACAAATTGTTTGAATCTCCTCCATTCCCTGATTTTTTGTGTCTCTCATTGTATTTTTCTTCTTGTGTCTCTTGCTGCGTCAGCTTACCATGCCTGCCCATTGCGTCAGCTCGCTGTCTTTCTTGTCATTGTTAGGAGGCACTGGGAACCTCTGCTCCTGCTTTGTTGTGCCTCTTATTACATTTTTCCTCTTGTGTCTCTTGTTGCATCAGCTTGCTGTGCTTGCCCATTGTGTCAGTTTGCTGTCTTCTTTAGGAGGCACTGGGAACTGAACCAGGGACCTCCAAGTGGTAGGTGGTAGCTCAGTTGCTTCAACCACACCTGCTTCCTAGATTTGTTTTTGTTTTTATCTAATATTTTTAATAGATATTTGAAAAATGATCAAATGGAGAATGTGAGACTTGGGACCAGCCACTAACCTTTTTGGGCCTTGGTAGCTCCAATGGTGGGTTTTACTAAATGGCCTGCAAAGCCATTGCCAGACCAAAGTACAGGCATCTTGTGCCATGTTCAGTGACACTATGGAGCCTGGTACCCCTGTGCCTGAGAGTGGCATGCCTTTGTACCTGAGGAAGAAATTTCCTTCTCCCTTTTGCGGGAAGATGACATAAATGTTGACTGAGAACAAAATAACTGAAGTTCTGGGCATCAGAAGGAGAAAATTTAAACTGCAATGTTTAAATTTACCAGCATGTTTCTGGGTAAGAAGGATCCACTAGTTATTTTGGACATGCAGTGGACTCAATTTCTAAATGGAAGGGAAACTCAGATAAGCAAGGCATGAGTCTGTATTAAGAATGACCCTGGGGTACAACCGGGGAGGTGTTGTAATCCCATCGGGTAAATCTGTGCTCTCCCCTCATCTTAACTACCTCATTCACTTTGCAGCTCAACTGCTTTTGGATAGGACACAGCAGATAGAAAAGGTCCCTGGAAGGGCAGAGCAGATGGATATGGGGGAACGGTGACTTCAGTACCAAGAAAGATTAACTATTTCTTTCTGAAAGGAGCAGAGGAAAGGGGTGAGCACTCTCTGAGGTGGTGAGAGTAATGAATGGGGAGCAGCAAGCCAATTGCAGGCTCCTTCTTGCCCTTTCCCCTAAATGGAGAGGGAGGCAGCACTTGACAAAATTAAAAGAGAACAAATTCAGAACTGATGAAAGGAAATGCTTTTCACACAATGTATAATTAACCTATGAAGGAACCTAACCTGCTCGCTATTAAATGAGGGAAGTGGCTAGCTGGGCTTTCAGACAGTTGGAAAAATAACAGCTGTTTCGGCAGAAACACCAGTTAAGGCAGCAGTTCCTGAGGTAATTCATCCTCTGCTGCGGACTTAAAATGATCACTACGGTGAGAAAAGGCACATCCCTCGGGATACAGAATTGTAGAGGTGAGATTGGACATTTAGATGTAGAGGCTATCAGCACTGGAAGAGGGCTTAGCAATGATCCAGGAAGCTAGAAGTTTTGACCGGGGTCACACAGCCCCTTAGTGGAAGGACTGAGAGTCCCAGCTTCCTGACTCCTCAGCCTCTGCCCTCTCCAGGACAGGAGGTGGCCCCCAGCAGGGCTTCAGAGGACTACTTACTTCAGCCTTACTCTTCACCCCCTTCTGGGCTCACTGTACACAGAGTCGGCAATTGCCTTCTACTGAAGGCTGTGGTTGGAATCCAGGCCTCAAAAACATCAGGACAAGGTTGGTGTATGGGGCAGCTCCATGGCTATTAGTTGGGATGAGGATTCTCACCATGTCCATGTGATCTCAAGTTTCCTGCAAAGAGCCAGCCACTAGTATAGGAGAGATTTGAAGAAAGCTTGTGTGTATTTGTGTGTGTGTGTGTGAGTATTTCTGGGTTCAAGCACCATCTTTACCACTTATTAGGCATATGACCTTGGACACCTTCCTTAATCTTTCTGAACTTAAGAGAGACAATACTGAAGAGCACTTAACATGCTGTGCTCTTTCTTTTGAATGGTTAACATAGTAACCATTCAAAAACAGGTAACTAAAATTATTATTAGAATTAGAATGAGCATGAGCTGACCCAGCTGGGGAAAATCTTAATCTTTTAGATCTCTTATTTATTTGTTTGTTTATTTATTTATCCATCCATCCATCCATCCATCCATTCTTTCATTCTTTCATTTGTTTAACAAATATTCTTTTTTGAACACTAGTATGCATTGTGTTAGTTCCTGGAGATAAACTGGTGAAATGTGGTTCTTGACCTCCTGGCATTACCAATTAAGTGGAGGAGACATTCATACAAAACGAAACAAAAACTTCAGTGCAGTCATGAGATGGGCTACATCAGAGATGAGTACTGTAAAGTGTGGCGGAATCACCACAAGATTTTATTCATTAAACAAATATTTCTTAAGCACTAACTATATGTTAAGCATTGAGATAGTTTCTTACCAAGTTACTTGTCAAGTTAATCCCACCTTCCACGAAAAGTGACATCTTGGAAAAACATTCTGTATCTATTTGGAATCCCAGAAAACATTCCAAGAATCTGAGCTTGCATTGACAATTTAATCAAACATTGCTCCAAGTGAGTTCCATTCATTACCAGAGGGCATCCAAATCATTAGAAAGAGGTTCAAGCGAAATTTTATTGTCCTGGTGAAAGGTGCTGGTTAAGAAACCCCAGAAAAATGGTCAAGAAAGACCCTGGAAGATAGCCAAGGCTCTTCTAAGATTTTTGTAGGCCTTAAGCTCTCTTACGGTTGAGGCCTTATCTAGATCAGACCAAACGTATCAAGCTTATGATAGCATATGAAATGCTTCCATCCTCCCCAGTAAATGTATCTAGATTTTTGGCTGTAAAATTTGAAATTATTTTCTAATTTTGGCTTTGAAATTATTTATGGTGAGTAATTTTTGGCAATTATATCCATACTTTGACATGTTTGTGGGATGAGAAGATATTAAATTGTTTTCTAATATAATGCCTTTTTTAGGTATACTAAATAAACAATTAAAGAAGTTGACATAATTTTTTTTTTAGGAGGTACAGGCTGGGGATTGAACCTAGGACCATGTATGTGGGAAGCGAGTGCTCAACCACTGAGCTACACTGGTCCTGACATAATGTTTTGAAGACATTCAATTAAAAACTTAATTTCAATTTTACAATTTCATTTCATATTTGGAGCTAGTTCCTTTTGTTTTGATTTTCAGGTCTAAGACATATCTCTAGGCCTTTGGAAAACTTAGGGTGGAGGTCTTGTTCCTGTGTTGCTTAGAGGATGGAAGAACCCTGAGTCATCAGCAGGCATCTCCCCTCAGACTAGCACATACCCCCGAGGCTGACCTGCTGAGGTGGATTCCTTGAGACTGTTGTCAGGGAGCTCCACATCAAAGTAGATTTAGGTTCCTTTTCTGGTTGTCAGTTGCTTAACTCTTGAGGTCATTGTTGGTGGGACCTTTCCCCAGCTCTCAAATGGAGATTACTTCTCCCTTCTCTTGGCCTATCTTCCTTCCTAATTTTCACTCTGCTCCTCTTTATCCTCTCTCTTTTCCCTTTTCATGTGCCTCTGACTTGGTCTAGTACCTGCAGCCAGGACAAACCAATGGCTCGCCAGATCTGGTCCACTCTGCCAGTGCCATTGAAGATATTTCTGATCTTGGTGAAAGCATCATGAAGAGAGAGTGGGTCACAAACTCAGCACTTGCAGAAATAAAGACAGTTAAGCAGACACTTTGATTAAAACGGGAAATATAAAGGACTGGCCATGTGTTCCTACAAAACTAAGGCCCTTATGGCCTCTCAGAGTAGAAATGAGCTCCTGAACTTTTGTCACTGGTAAAATCATACTGAGCAGAGAGACGGCTAGAGTTTTCTTGTTAGATTGCCTTAGAAACATGCTCTGCTTCCTGCTATTGCCTCTGTACAGAAAGTCCTTCCCCATCTGCCTGGTGGCTGCATCTTTCCTGTTTCACTGCAAGTCACCTTTGGGTGTGTCCTCCTTTAACCTCCTGGGCTGATAGGAATGCTCTGTTTCCTGTGCTCCCACTTAATAGTGACCACACATCCATTAAAGCAATCCCCACCTTCTGTTGTAATGTTTTGTTTGCAAATCTGACTCTCTATGTAAGCTCTCTGTGGACAAAAGTCTTGCCTGTCTCTATCTCCATATTGTCAGCTGTGAGCACAGTGCTTGGCACTTAGTAAAGTCTAAATGAATGAAATAATTGGTTGGAAACTGTGGACCCTTCTTCATACACTGATTTGGGTCCTTTTCAACCTTGCCTGGCCAAGTCAGAAAAGACCACATGCTCAGTCCAGCCCTACAATTTCCTCACTTGTTATGTGCCAACCATTTTGCACATTGTTCATAGGAGATACTTATGAACATCTATCCAACCTGCAGCATCCCTTTTCCCTAAAGCCCTCAAACTATGAATCATCAGCTCCGGGATCTAACACCACCACAGATATTTTAAAAACCAGGGTAAAGAAGTGAGGGAGCAAATAGGAATAAATACCTCCAGCCATAAAAGTGAAATAAATCAATATTACTTCTCTGAGACCAGAGATGCTTAATAGGCAAAGATCACTGCCAGATTGTAAAAAACGTGTTTAGCAGGCAGTGAGGGCAAATTTAAGCCGCAGAAATAAATAGCCTAACTGCCTTTTCTCATCACAGAACAAAATCTTTTTCTTTGGAATTACATGATTTGAAGTCATGATGTAAGTCCATGTCCACAGGGTTTGATTCTGGAAGTGCTTGTCTTGTTTTCTGGGCCTAAACAGTGTGATCTGTTCAGGGTCATGGGCGAGTTTCAGCTAGGATTGTGGGATTCAGACTCTTCTGTCAGCCTGGGAGGACCCAGAAGTCTCTTACTAGACCCTTGAAAGCATCATCTCAGGTAGGATAATCTGATTAGAATAGAACAGAGCTCCTGATGACTTCTTTCCAGGCACTTGCTCCTTCAGTTCTGTGCTTGGACATTCCCTGAACTGCCCTGTGTGTTCTCACGTACATGTACACATACTACTGTGTGCATCTCTCTGTTGGCCTGGAATGCTCCCTCCCCCATCTTGGACATGTGACTTGGTCTTCAAGGAACTACCTCAAAGTCACTTAATGTATCTCAATGCTCTACTGATTGTGAACTCTCACCTTCCCGGAGGGACTGATTTCTCCTTAATCTTTATTCCTACATGACTTTGTGTCCCTTAACTATGGCTCTTGTCACATTCTTTTATAGTTCATTTCTACAATGCTTAATAACAATTAGTCCATCAGAAAATCCTGTCAGCCTGACCTTCAACATATATCCCAAATTCAGTCACTTTTCACCATCTCCATTTCAACCTCCCCAGTCTAAGCCACCATCAAATTCTCACTGCGATTGCTGTAGTAGCCTTCTACCTGGTCTCCTCCTTTCCGTGCTTGCCTCCCTAAAAGGTGTCTTCCACTCAGTGACTAGAGTGAGCCTTATAAAACATGAATTAGATTTTGTCATTTCTCTGCTTGGAAACTTCAGACTTTCCATGTTATGCTGTTCTTACCATGAACCAACTGAGCCCTTTGTGAACTGCCCTGGCTGTCTCTCCTCTCCTCTGTCCCTGAGCTGCAGCCATCTGGACTCCTTATTGTTCTTCCAGTATGAAGGCCGTGTTTCTGACTCAAGGATTTGCTCTTCTTTTTGCCTGAAATACTCTCCTCACAGATCTTGCTTGTCTGGCCTCCTTGCACCCTAGATGTCTATAGGCCTCAGACCTATTCCCTGGCTGATTTCCTTTCTCATATCGTCCTGAGTCCTGTCACCCTCTCTTTCCTTTCCATACTTTATTCTTCTTCATGTTTCTTGCCATTACCCAATTGTTTTGCAAATTTATTCATTTCTCTCTTCCCCGTCTAGAATGCAAATTCCATGGGAGCGAGGACTTCATTTGTTTTGGTCACTGTTATATCACCAGCAGTGAAACCTATGCTTGGAAAATTACAGGCACTCAATGAGTATTTGTTGAGTGAATGAATGAATGAATAAATTAATAATATATTTAAAGCGAGCATATATTCAATACTTACTCTCCCTTTTACATTTACAAAAACTCTGGGGTAGACTCTGATCTTATCCTAGAAAATAAGCTTCATGAAGGCTAGGGTTTTTATGGTCTTTCTCAGTTTTGCATTCCCAGCAGTTAGAACAAATAAAATGTACTCAAAAATGGTTAACTGAATGAATGTATGAATAAGGTAACCACTATCACTTCTCCCATTGTATAGACCGAGAGACTGAGGCATAGAGAGGTGAAGTAACTTGCCAACGTCACACAGTTAGTAATCCGATTTCTAACCCTTAATGATGTCTGTTCCCTGAATCAATTATGATCTCTTTAAGGATAATGACTATGACTGGTCCATTTTTATTTTCCCAGTTGGTGGCAAAATGTTGGCACTAAATAAATGTTTATGAATAGAATGTAACTGAGCTCTTTCATCATCCAAGCTCTGCAGCATTGACTGCCCCCAAGGGCTCAGAGATCAGAACTTCCTGAGTAATCCTACATTTTAACCTCTCAGTCCAGGGCACAGGGGTAAAGAGCTCAGATTTTGTCTTGAAAAAAATTAGATGCTTTATTTCTAGCTGTGTGATCTTGGCCTCAATTTTCCATCTGTAAAATGGGGATGATAGTAGTGTTTATGCTCAAGGATTATTTTTCAGGTTAACTAATATAACATAGATGAATCACTTAGCTCCACACCTAGCACACTTTAATTGCTCAACAAGTGCAAGAGCTGTTACTTGTTGACTTCTTTCCTCTGAACTCCTGAAGCACATCTCTTGATATTCTCACTAGCACTCTCAAATATCACAGCATGTTATTGCTCATGGTAAGCCTCTGGGGCATGGGGTAGAGACCATGTCTTACACTTTAGTATTCCTGCAGGGAACTGAGAGCTGAGCTTTGTGCATCATGGGTGCTCGGTGTTTGAGTGAATTCATCTATTCCTGTAGTTCCCACGAGAAAGGTCTGTATCACCAGATCTCCATGATGGCTCCATGATGGGCTGAGGGATTTCAGCCAATAGATTTGGGAATTTTTGTCCACACTGATATTCTAGGCAATCTTGGATTGGGTTATAATGGTTTAGGTTAACTGAAAACAGAATAAAAATGTATCCCTTAGCACCTGAACCTATGGTCCCATTCCTTCAAGTACCTTCTCTCACTCATTTCTACTTTTCCCATGAAAGGAATTATGGGAATGTATATATCAAACAAAATACTGGAAAATTCTGCTTTAACCTCCATTCCCAAATACTTGAAGTACAAATCAGAACACTTAGGATTGCAAAACAACAATAAACTCTAGATCATAACAGAAGCAGAGGAAGATGGGTAAGGGGGTAAGGAGTAATGGGGAAGATCAGATGGTCAGGGAAGGAGACATCTGAACAGATATCTGACTGACATGAGAAACCAAATCATGCAAATCTAGGGGAAGAGCAACGCAGTCAAGGAATAGCAAAGGTAACAGACCTGAGGCATCAAGAGTTAAGTGTGTTTGAGGAATAGCAAAGAGGTCAGTATGAAAGAAGTATAGTGAACAAAGGAGAGGGTGAATGGAGATTAGGAAGGTGAGGAATCAGGGGCCCAAATCATCCAGGGGGCAGATAATACAGAGATTCATAGGCAATGGTAAGGACAGTGGATTGAATTGTGACAGAATACACTGGAGGCTTCTCAGTAGAGGAAGGATATAATCTGATTTATATGATTTACTTTTCTAAAGATCTTTTGGGCTGTTTTGTGAGAAATGGATTTTAGGGGTACAAGAATAAGAAATAGTCCAACTGAGAGATTGATGGTGGCTTGGTAGAGGTGGAGGTGAAGAAAAGTTATTCATTTTGAAGTATATTTTGAAGATAGATCCCATAGGGTTTGCGGATAGTTTTCAAGTGGCATAAATGATAAAGAGAGAAGTCAAAGGTCCCTCCAAGTTTTTTGCTAGAGCATTGATTGAACGATTCAACTCAATGAAATGGAGAGGGTTTGGAAAAGAAAGTTTTAGGGTAGACAAGTGTGGGGATCAGTCAATTTTGAATATGTTAATTACAGACATTCCAGTGGAGATATTGAATAGAAAGTTAGATAGAGAAGTCTGACATTTGAGGGAGAGGGCAGAACTAATCATACACATTTTGGAATCATCAGCAAAAAACAGTATTTAAAGCCATAGGAGTGGACAAGGTTATCTAGGGACAAGACCTCAGTCCTGGGACACCCCAAAATTTAAAGGGTGGAAATAAGGGGAAGCAGCAAAGGGGATTGAGAAGTGGCAGTGATGGAAGTAAACAAGGAGAATGTGGTACTCTTGAGTCCAGAGGGAGTGATCACTTATATTATATGACTCCAGGAGCTCAAGTAAGGTGAGCACTGAGAATCGACTGGGATACATACAAGAATATTTACTGTAACACTGTTGGTTTTTAGCAAAATGTTGGAAGCATCCCAAATGCCCAGGAAAATGAATAAATAAGTTGTGCTGTGTTTATATAATGATATTCTATCTGGTTGAAAAAATGAACGCGTTACAGCAACATGGATGAATCCCACAAATAGGATATTGAATAAAAAATTTGAAGAAGACTATGTATAGTTGAATAGCATTTATAAAGTTTTAAAGCACGCAAAACAAACCTATATTGCCTAGAGACACCTAAGCAGTAAAAGTACTGCTGGAAATAAACAATACTAAAATCAGAATGCTAGTTACCTTAAGAGTGGGCAAGACAGAAGTGATTTGGGAGCACTAAACAGGAGATATCCAAAAAGTACTGGTCATTTGCTTTTTAAGCACATTTTTAAGCTACACAGGTGATGACTAAATTATTATTCATACTTTTCATATAGTTTAAATATTGCCTGAGAAATTCTAAATAAGAGAAAGACAATCATTTTAACTATTGAATTTGGCAATTTAGAAGTCATTTGTGGGAAGCGGCTATGGCTCAATCAGTTGGGCTCCTGTCTACCATGTGGGAGGCCCTGGGTTCACGTCCTGGGAACTCTTTGTGAAGGCAGCCTTGCCTGCCTGCTGCGGAGAGCCGCTGGCCTGGGAGCTGCGGAGTGCTGCAGGCCTGCAAGTGCTGCGGAGAGCCAACTCAGCAAGGTGACGCAACAAAAAAGGGAGACGAGCGAAAACGCATAAGAGTGCGCAGTGAATGGACATAGAGAGCAGACAGCAAGCAAGGCGCAAGGGGGGGGAATAAAAAAAAAAAAGAAGTCATTTGTGACTTTAACAAATACAGTGCCGGTGAAGTATTTATGGGTTAAACAGACTGAAGTGGGTTTGAGAGAGAAAGGGAGGGAGAAAGTGAAAATGATGAATATAGGCAACCTTTTAGAGAAGTTCTGCTATAAAAGGAGCAGAGAAACGGAGTGGTAGCTGGAGGGGGATAGGAGGTCAAGGGAAGGTTTGATTGACAGAATGATTCCAAATGCAAAGTTTTCCAAGGCCAAGTAATGTATGAAATAGAATATAGTTTATGTTTAATTATTTATCCTTAGTAGATAATCTAAACTCCCTAGTTTCCCTTTGGTGTTTTGACATTTGACTATAGGTGTTCATTAGTATCTTCACTAGAGGAAGAATAACTTAAATCAGTCCCTTTGGATACTGGTGAACATAATTTAATAAAAGCCTCAGTTGAGGAGACATTGGAAACAACTCATTTAAATGAGATTTGGGATTACTTGTGGATTGATAATGATAGAGTGTTGAATAAAACTTCACATAGAATGTAAGAGTTATTTCAGGTCTCTTAGAGCACATGGGTTCTGGAATTAGGAGGTTGTTCAAAACAGTGCACAAAGCTTCAAGAAACTTTACATGACTTTTAGGAAATCTTAAACAAGATGGACTTGGGAAGGTTTTAATCTAATAATTTGCTGTTCTGCATAGAAAAGCTATTATTCCAGGGAATGGGCATTGGGTTATTTTTTCCCAGTAGTTGACGTGGATTTATAAAGATCCTTTCACCCTATCTTTTGGTGTCCACTTAAACCAATAATACCCATTAACAAGATAATAATTATAACAATAAATATATAGTTAAACTCAATATAATTTGCAGATAAACTATTGTGTACTACATATGGTTTTAGGCATTATGGCCAATTCATCAAATTCTTGCAATCTCTATACAAAGTAGATTTTATTATCCCACTTTACAGTTAACAAAACTGTAGAAAGGAGTTCAAAGCATAAGTTCCAAACATGGGATGGGAACACGGGATATCTAATTCCAAAGCCTGAGCTCTCTTCAATTTTATGTCCAACCTCTAAGAATGGCTGTAATTAGACCATTGACACAGAGTCAATTTAAACCTCCTCCATGGCACTGGAATTTCTGATATAAGAGGCCAAACTGCTCCTTGCTTTGTGGTGTGTTGTGTTATCACTGCACACTAGATAAAATGGAGAGGAGCAACCATTACGGGAAAATAGCAGTACATCATTTAAAAATTTTTAAGATTTGCAGTGAATTGGGAGTAAGACTGTGACTGCATGTTTTGAGGGCTTTTACTTTGTAGAACATCCTGTATTTCTAAAACATCCACAGTGACTGTTGTTGCACTATATTATTTAAATGAGCTAGTGTCCTAGTTTCAGAAGGAAGAGACTTTTTTTTCATCAAATTTACTGCACATCTGTTTAAAGAATGTGGCAATAGTATGCATAAATCTCCAATCAAAATATTATAAAACAAGCCAATTTTATGATATTAAAAATGTATGGCCAGGCACAATGGGTTGAAAATATGAAATTGCCACGTGGTATATCTTTTTTGCTATGCTTATATTGGACTGTTTAGCCCCAAATTAAATTTTGTGCTAAAATATACCAGACAAAAACTGAATTAAACTTGGCTCTGAACAATTAAACTGATGTTATAAAAGTATGTCTGTATAATATGCCAACATTGCAAATATATTTTTATAGCAATTGAATTTTTGTAGTATCTTAAATAGATTTTAAAACATTCAAATTATATATGCCATTACATATAATGAAGTTTTATGGATATTGGATAATATCCTAATATAGAAGAATTTTAAAACTCCTTTAGTAGAAAATCTTCAAATGTTTTATAAGCAGCAAGGAATCCTGCCTTGGAAGATTCCTAGTGTTAACACAAACTATATTTCTTTGGGCAAGACCAGCACATCAATGAAGACCCAGCCAGACTTATACATAAGCAGGCTCATGCCTTTAGGCTTACATACAGGGATCTCATCCTCCTCCTTCACGGAATAGCACCGCCAGCATCACCACCACACCAACACCAAGGTTGATGACTGTCTTCTAGTTACAAATAAGCTATCAGGCATCTTCCAAATATCATTTCATTCTTAAAAGACCCCTATGAGATTAATCTTATTATCCCCATTTTATAGATTGAGATACAGATTTGGAAAGGTTAAATAACTTGCTCCAGGTCATAGTGCCAACAATATCTCTGCCCTTGAGAAGCCTGCACCTATGTAAACTTGACAATTTACAGTATTATTTCAGATGTAACACTTGGATAGTTCTCACAACAGTCATGCTACAGATGAAACAGATGAAGCATGCCACTCAGAAAAGCCAAGTTGCTTTCTCAAGGTCAAAACTGGTGGAGTCTTGGCTTTGGATTACTAATTAGTATTTTCCACAAAACCACAGAGAAAGTTTCTTCATGAAACAAAATCCCTTTATTGTTTGGTCCTGTGATGGAATTCCAGAGAGAATATGGATGACAGAGATGGGGAGTGGGGTCAGCCAACCTCCATGGCCTTACCTCTGGTTTTTAGGAAGAGAGAGACTATAAGCAGAAACTCAAAATGTGGATTTTATACAAATCTTCTGTGAGATGTTGGGAATACCCAGCAGCTCTCTATTAGGATTACAGATTTGGATTGCACTCCAATACCATATGTGGGAGAAGCAAAGTCTCCCTTCTTCAGTATCTTGCCTTCAGCTCAGAATGGCACTGAAAAAGGGCTAGCATGGGAAACGGCTCTACCACTGGGACGGGACATCAGCGCGTGGTGCATTGTGGGCAACATTCCTGTTTGTCCTGAGCAGAGTCGGAGATAAAGCAGTGGGTATTGCATGGTGACTGAGGGCATTTTGTGATATCTCTGGGTTATTCTAGAAATAGCTGCACACATTTTGTGGAGGTATGGCACTGAGTTGTAGAAATGGCTGTTAGAACTATAACCCGAGGCCAAATATTATGTCCTAAGAGGCACAAAAAGTGCCATACTAGTTTAGAGGGGACACACATTTATACCTTTTGGGATGAGTGTGGAAGGTGGGGGGAGAAAAGTATTGGATATTGGAGATAGGCATGGGGAATGAGATCAGGGTGACTGAAAATGGACAGGAGTGGAGTGAGATAAGGTCTGAAAGGTGGGCTGGGGGAGGCTCTGGAATGTAAGTCTTGGGTGGGTAAAGGTAAAATTAATGGAAACAGGACAGCTCTTGTACATTTGTTAGCAGGGTGGTAGGGTGATCAGAGCTCAGCTTTAGGGAGATGAATTAGGAATTAATGTGCTAGATGTTTTAGAGTGGGAAAAATCATGTAACATGAAGAGATGAATCAGGAGTCTTTTGCAATGTGGGGTACCACGTTTAGCACAAGACAGAGTTCTGAAAATGGAAATGATAATTGAATTGGTTCTATAAAGACTCAATATAGGATATCAGCAAAAGAGTGATTCAAATAATGGATCATGGAGTATAAGATGTATATAGAGTGGGAAGATGGGTCTGGTAAGGAGAGATTAGAGAGGTCAATGGACTGGAAGTCCCAGTGAGGGGGAGGAACTGGTGTGATGGAAGTAGTTGAGTGAGGAACCTGGAAAAATGGAATGTGTGTGATTAGAATGATGTCTCTGAGATGACAGCTGAGGATCACTGGGTATGCTACAATAAATGATGAAGGATTTGTTTATATAAGAGGGTAGGTTAATGGTCTGGGAGCTGCCACTAGGAGGATTCTGGATCTGGCTTCCAATTCTGAATGACGGGAAGTGTTGGGTGAATGAGAAACTTCTAATCAAGATAAGCTCCAGGGGATGCAGGGGTTCTAGGGGACAAGCACGGTAACATCAGGAAGTTAAGTATATACATGAATTTGTTAAAGAAGAAATAGAGATTCCAAAGAGCATGGGGCAAGGGTTTAGGAGAAATATGAGTGCTGGAAGTTGGGTCAGAGGATAAGAATCCCTAATCTATCTGGGAATAAGGAAAAAGTAGAGGATAAACTATGAGCAGTGTCTTCATTTAGGAAGATAGAGTCATGTGGCTGTAAGTTTGCTGAGGTAAGAAGTCCTGACAGTCTCCTGGAGGTGGAGTGCCCCTCAGCCCCTCAAGATTCATCTGGAGCTTGAAAATGAGGCCTGAATATTATCCAGACCTTCTCTTTGAAATTCTTTCCTTCCTATACACCTTCCTCTCTCCTCTACACACCCCAGTGGCTTCATCTCCTTTGCTTTGATGTCTCCTCCCCCAGAAGGACTCTCCTGACCACACTGGATTGGATTAACTATCTACCCTCTCATAGAACTCCCTTCTTACCTCTCCTATTAAACTCACTGCATAATGGAATCTCCTTCTTATAGGACCTCCACCAAAAGCACTCAACTCTGAGAAACTTTTAAGCAAGACTCATGTCTTATTCACTATTGCATTCTCAGCATCTGTAATGAGATCTGGCATCTAGAAAGCACTCAGTAAGTATTCAGAGAATGACTGAGATCATGAGAATTAAATTAGTGCTGGGGGAACTGAAACGAAGGAATATAAGAATTGGTAACTCTTTAAACGTGTGTGCATGTGTGTGTACATTTGTGAGGTTAGGGGAGAAAAGAAAGAATCAAAGCTTATCCTGCAACAGGTGACAAGTAAGATTGTGGTACCCTCATAGAAACAGGGAACAAAATTGGAGACACACATTGGTAGAAAAAAAAGAAGAGTTCAGGATTGAGATTCAGGTAAGACACACAGAAGTGAAAGAGGAAACTGAAAATGGTGGCCTAGGGGGAATGCCATAAGTTCAAAGTTATGAAAACCAAGGGAGGAAAGAAAACAAAAGAAAGTGCCCTGTAATTTTGTGCTGGAAGAGCAATTACTGAATTGTATAGGCATTTAGTAGAAGAACATTGTTTTCTTTTTTCAGCCTTTCTCAAAAAATATATACATGAATATCACAGATTTCAGGCTTTATACACACACACACACACACACACACACACATCTATATATAACACAATGTGATGTTGTGTCAATCTGGCTTAGTTACAGCATCCTGTAGTTTGGCCAAGCAAGCATTGACCTGACTGTTGCTGTGAGGCTATTTTGTAGATTTAAATCATTAGTCAGTTGATTGCATTTATGGCTGATTACATCCACAATCAACAAAGGGGATTGCCTTCAGCAGTGAGAAAAGTCTCATCCCATCAGTTGAAGGCCTTAAAGGGAGAACAGATGACTTCAGCAGGCAGAAAGAAAAATTTCTAATTTTACTTCTCCATCTTCTCCTGGGGAATTCATTGGAAGCACTCATCAGAGTTGCCAATGTGCAACCTGCCCTACAGTAGTTGGATTTGCTAATCCCCAAGGTTCCTGTAATAAATCTCATAATATTTGCATCTCTGTGTGTGTGTGTATATATATATCTATATATATATATGTCAGTTCTGTTTCTTTGAGAACCCTGACTAATACACACAGTCATCTTGGTGGCCTATTCTTAACCTCCCAACAATCTTTATGAAGTAGCTTGGGTAGGTCATTCCCATTTTTGCAGAAGAGACACAGGGTGAATACAATCTCATTTGGGGCTGAACAGATATCAGAGTGGTTCTCCCAATTTCCAGCTGTTGCTCTTTCCATTTGATTACTCTGCTTCCTCTCAGAGAGTGAGGGACAAATAAGAGATAAGGCTTCTGAAGTGTGTAGTAGACCTAGCTTCCTTATAGTCTTTAACAGCACACTGGAATTGGCCGTGACACCTGTGCACTTTGGTTCTCAGGTCTTCTTTATGGCCCTTGTCCTGGAGAGAGTCGTTCTGGAAATCTGCCACTCATCTGGCATGTAGCCATTTGTAACTGCAAGGTTATAATTTATCCAACAGCTTCACAACTCCATCCTTGAGTTCCCTTAAACCCTTGGGTGGGTGCCATCCATGCTTGTGATTTTTAAGTTTGTCAATTAGGTCTAAAATGTCTGGTATTTTTTACTGCATTTCTTCTTCATGTAATCTGTGTGTTCCAAAAGGCAATTTAGGGCTAAGAATTTGTTTACATGTTTCTTAGTAAATATTTAATTTCAAGGGAAGGTATACTTGGGGTTTATGCAAAACCAAGGCTAAATAAACTTATATTGGCTGAGGACTCATGTGAACTTTTATCTGCTGAGGTTTATGCCCAGATGGGAAGTGGGGTGAAATATTCCTCTTCCCTGATCAAGGGTTGTGGTTGAGTTGGGGATTTCAGTAGAAGTTAACAGTCGTCCCTCACACATGGATGATATTTACTCCCTTTGACCTATCAGCCCAGGGAAATATGACTGTTATCCCCATCCTTCTACTGAAACTATTATGAAAAAGTCCACTAATGATATCCTGAATACCAATTATAAAGGGCTGGCATCTCTTTAGTTCTACTGGAATTTTCTGTGACATCTGACACATTTGTCAGGCTAAAATCCTTGGATTCATCCTTGATTCTTCTTTCCCTCTTCTGACATGTTGTTGATGATCATGTGGTTTTTCTCTTTTAGCTTGTTAACATGATTCCATAGATTGATTTTTGAATGTTAAACCAATGCTTCTTTCCTGGGATAAGTCCCACCTGGTCATGATGCTTTATCCTTTTTATACATTGTTGGTTTGTTAACATTTTGTTTAGAAATTTTGATTCTATGTTCATCAGGGATATTGGTCTGTAGTTTTCTTTTCTAGTAATGTCTTTGTCTGGATTTTGGTATCATGATGATCCTGGCCTTGTAGACTCAGTTAAGAAGTATGTTCTCCTCTGAGATTTTTCTGGAGAAATTTGGTTTGGAATTGATATTTCTTCCTTAAATTTTGTTAGAATTCACCAGCAAAGCTATCTGGGCCTGGAATTTTCTTTGTGGGAAGATTGTTAAATAAAAGTTCAATTTCTTTAAGAGAAATGGGTCTATTCAGGTTGTTTGTTTATTTATTAGGAGATACCAAGGATTGAACCCAGGACCTCAAACATATGAAGCATGTGCTCCACCACTGAGCTATACCCACTCCACTCCATATTTATTTTTGTGTGAGCTTGATTGTTTGTGTCTTTCAAGAGATTTGTTCATTTCACCTAAGTTGTTGAATTTGAATCATAAAGTCATTTATGTCATTTATACTACTCCCTTATTAACCCTTTAATATCTGTATAATCTATAGTGATCTCACCTCTCATTCCCAAGGTGGCAATTCATGCTGCTCTTTCTTTTTTCTGATCTGTGTTGGTAGAGATTTTATTGATCTTTTCAAATAATCAGCTTTCAGTTTCATTGCCTCTCTCTATCATTTTTCTGTTTTTTTTCATTGAGCACATTTTGACCTTTTTATTTCCTCTGTTTACTTTGGGCTTAATTTGCTTTCCCCCCTTGTTTATTAAGTTTGAAAATGAAGTCACTTATGTGAAACCTTTCTTTTTATCTAGTATAGGTGTTTAGTGCTATAAATATCCCCCTATGTGCTGCTTTAGCAGCTTCCACAAATTGTGATTTGTTGTGTTTTAATTTCATTCAGTTCAAAATGTTTTCTAATTTCCTTTTGAGTCCTTCTTTGACCCATGAGTTATTTAGAAGTGTGTTATTTAGTACCCAAATATTTGGGGATATTTTCCAGATATCTTTCTGCTATTGATTTTATCTATAATTCCATTGTGGTAGGAGAACATATTCTGTATGTTGAGGTTTACTTTATAGCTCAGAATGCTTTTTGAAATTCAGGAGGATTCAACTTTTGGAGATCACATTTATGATGATATAATAGCAATGCCCTTGTTAGCAATTTACTGCTTTGGGGAGGCAACACCCAAATGGGCTGCCACTCATAAAACTTCACTCCTTTATTTCCTCTCTTTGTCTTCCCAAACTCTTATTTCCCTCAATCAGTGGAGGACTAGAGTTATCATGAAAATTACTTCCTTTATTTGATAGAATGGGAAGGAGGAATGTGGAATTAGGCTGAATAGAGTCAAAAGAGAAGGAAGAAGAGTGATTAAAGTAATAATCTAAGGAAGGCTGAGCTGTGACAATAAAGGGACATCTTATTCTGTGGCTCATAAACTGACTCAGAAGGCAATTCCCAAAAGGTTTTGAGCAATGACAGCTTTACTGGATGAAGAGTGTAGCCTTACTCTAAATGACAATACTGATTTAGATGTGAGTTTCTGAATGCTTTAGAAAAACATAAATCATTAGTTTTAGTTAAATATGTAATTATTTTATCGAACATGCCAAACAGTGCAGTATATGCATGAAACAATTTTTCTCTCTTGTCATTGCCTTCAACCATATTTTGTCACATCTAACTTTCCTATATAATGACATCATAGGCATTTTACTGCAGTTTTTTTTTTTTCATTACTTCCAGATTTTAAAAGTCTAGCTCAGTCTTCTTTAATTTTCGCTCTAGTCTCATATCTGGAATTGACCATGGCTGGAGAGATCTACAGTGAGGGGTAGGCAGTGTCTTTTCTCTTTCCTCCCTCCTTAGCATACCTTTTTATCTCCCATCATGTTGGGAGGAAGAACAAGAATTAGCAAAGGGAAAAGTATCTCAAATTCAACAGTTGCTTATGATCCTGCTCAGTTGTATTAGGTATGTGTGTGTGGTGGCAATGAAATAGAAGGCTCCCAAGAATCATTTATAGACATTGGGGGAATGTGCAAAAAGGGAAGATGTGTATCATGTATCCCAAGTGGGCATTTGCTTATGTGGTGGTCTTGATGATCTAGAGTTGGGTAGAATTAGCCTGGATAGCTTTGCAGACTTTTCTTTTTGACCCACAGGAAATTCTCACATTTTTAAAAAAGATTTATTTATTTATTTCTCTCCCCTTCCCGGCCCCCTCACCCCAGTTGTCTGTTCTCTGTGTGTATTTGCTGCGTGTTCTTTGTCCGCTTCTGTTGTTCTCTGCGGCATGGGAATCTGTGTTTCTTTTTGTTGCATCATCTTGTGTTAACTCTCCGTGTGTGCAGCGCCATTCTTGGGCAGGCTGAACTTTCCTTCGTGCTGGGTTGTTCTCCCCTATGGGGCGCACCCATTGCGCATGGGGCTCCCCTATGCTGGGGGCATGCCTGCGTGGCAGGGCACTCCTTGCGCTCATCAGCACTGTGCATGGACCAGCTCCACATGGGTCAAAGAGGCCCGGGGTTTGAACCGCAGACCTCCCATGTGGTAGACAGACATCCTAACCACTGGGCCAAGTCCACTTCCCAAATTCTCACATTTTTGAGATGACACACAGTGATGTTTAGTCATTGAGCTTTCTTTTTGCCATATTGTCTCTGTCCCATTCGTTTTTCACTTGCTTGAACAGGCATCAAATCTATTACCTAAGCAGATTTGATAGGGATGGAAAGGCTGTTCTCCCTTTTCTCACATATTTCCAGTGTCTAAAAGTAATTATCTTTGAGTCCCCCCCCCCCCAAATTTGGGTTGGAGGATGATAAGAACCTAGTTGAAAGGAAAAAGAAATTGTACTCCCCCCTTTTAATATAACAATCAGAATGTGCGAGGTACATTTTGTGCTAACAAAAATTTCCTAAGTCTCAGGGGCTTAGAGCAACAAAGAAAAAATTCTTGTTTAAGTTACTTGACCATTGTCAGTGGTCAGGGAGGCTTTGTTCATCATTGCTGACATAGAAGCTACCATTTGAATGATGACAGTCACTGTACAGAGGGAATTGAGAAGTAACAACGTGGACCAGAAGTAACACACTGTCCACAATTAGCTGCATGGTCCCACCTTAAGAAAAGAGGTCAGATGTGCAACTGTACTACATGCCCCAGACATACTAGGTTAGCAGCACTAATGGCTACCATACTTAGTCTCCACCCATGCCTCCCAGTGGTTCTTGCCCTTTCTCTCTTTTCCTCACACTTCTCTAGTTTTCTGCTTACACAGACCATTGGGAAGACAGCTTGAGGCAATGGATGAAGGAGGCAGCATCACACACATTCTTACATATACATTCAGGCCATACACATTCATATACAAATTAACAACACCTTTGGAGCAATGCTATGTTCTAGTTTAGCTGCGGGGTTGGGCAAACTTAGATTTGTAGACCAATGATCTAACTTAACCCTGGGCATATTTGAATATAGCCTCCATTACAAATTACAGTTTTCAAAAAAGTTTTATAAAAAAATAACATGACAAAGGAGAAAGGAATGAGAGTCAATGTTGTAATGATTTGGTTTATACAGTTTAAGACTCAGGGATGTTTCAAATGGGGTAAGTGTCAAAATGAAACCAAGGAACGAGGCAAACCTCTGAGACTTAATGAAATGACAATTTAAGAGAGTTGAAATAATGGTAGTTGAGAAAGCGGACTTATTTTTAAAATACCTGAATGGCAAATAATATGATTGCAATGTCTACACTTGTGATGGAGAAATTTCTATTGAGAAAAGTGGATGAAAACAAAACTTAGCAAGCAACCAGCGAAAAACCCTTAAACCTTTAAAAATTCTGTCACCCAAATGAGAGAGCCTTTCTAATATGTGGTAGTTAAAATAAAGCCATCACGCCATTTTCCCTGTCTGGTATCTCCTTCTCTTTTGACCTCTTTGTTTCTTAGGCTCTGCCTTGCACAAGGTGGGCACCCTCCAGGGATCTCCCCTGAACCCTGCAGCCCACACTTACTTCTCTTACCACACCACTACACTCAGAATCATTGTCACCCACCAGTTTCCTCCATGAGCCTGGTTTGTTGAGCTGGATGGTGATATGAGGGCAGGAACCCTGGCTGTGTCTGAAACTCCATGGTGCAAGGATCTTGCAGATACAAGGAAAAATGGGGATGTTTGCAGGCTAAAAGAATTTATGAAGGGCCAGTGATCTGCTAACTTAGGCAGATTTTAGTTATAAGTAAGACATTTCCGTAACTTATGTGTTTGGTCAGGGTGAGGGAGTGATATGTTGATTTTGGCCTCTGGATCTTGAGCTTTTGGGTGGTAGAATTCACTTTAGGGAAGATATGTATCAGGAAGGAGAAACCCAACAAGCTGTAATCCCTTACAATTCCTACACTACAGTGTTTCAGCAAATATTTTGCAAAAGGATTTTCTGGATGAATTTCAGACTGGAAGAGGTTCACTTCAGCTGCACGGATTCTTCTTTTTGAAAGAGAAAATGAACATTGTTTCAGCTGACATTCAAACCTCTATTCTCTTTTACTAGCCTGTCACATTGCTTCATATGTTTTGGTGAGACTCACTTCCCTGAAGAAGACAAAGATATTTAAGGACTATAGGACTGTAGTGTGGACTCCTGGTATTTGTCAGGTTCTGCTTATATAAAAATTCTAATAATAGAACCCAAAATCCTGACCAGCTTCTGCCTCTCTTATGGATTTGGTAGTTCCCAAGGAAAGAAAAATTTAAAATATTAGTAAAGTTTAAATAAGAATGGCCCTGCCTTGAGATCTTGTCAACTAAATCTTCTCTTGGTTGGAGTCTGAGCCACCATAAACCCACAGGTTGCTTGAGACAATTTTTGTTCGTTATTCCATTCCATTGCTCACAAACATAAATTTAAATTTTTCAGGAAACATGATCAGATTTTGGGATCTGTAAACACAAAAGTCCTTTCATGTACTTACTGATAATCTTTGGTGTCTAAATCAGGGATCTGCAAACTCCAGGCTGTGGGCCAAGTCTGGTCCACCACCTGTTAGGTAAATAAAATTTTATTGGAACACAGACCTGCTTGTTCATTTACATATTTTCTATAATTGCTTTTGTGCTATCCTTGAGTAGTTGAGACAGAGACTTTATTGTTCATAAGGCCTAAACTATTTATTATCTGGCCCTTTATAGAAAAAGTTTGCCAACTGCTGGTCTAAATGATTGACATACTAATGAGGAAAGAATAATTCCATAGAAACATCTTAGAACCCCTTCCTTCCTCCCTCCCTCCCACTCTTCTTTCCCTCCTTCCCTTCCTTCTCTTTTTCTCTCTTTCTTGCTCTTTTTCTCTCCATTTCTTTCTTGCTTCCTTTCTTTTTTTTTAAAGATTCATTTATTTATTTCTCTCCCCACCCCACCCCTCCACCAGTTGTCTGTTCTCTGTGTCCATTTGCTGTGTGTTCTCTTTTTGCCCGCTTCTGTTGTTGTAAGCGGCATGGGAATCTGTGTCTCTTTTTGTTGCGTCATCTTGCTGCATCAGTTCTCCATGTGTGCGGCGCCATTCTTGGGCAGGCTGCACTTTCTTTTGCACTGGCCCACTCTCCTTATGGGGCGCAGTCCTTGCACGTGGGGTTCCCCTATGCGGGGGACAACGCTGCGTGGCACAGCACTCCTTGCGCACATCAGCACTGCGTGTGGGCCAGCTCCACACGGGTCAAGGAGGCCCGGGGTTTGAACTACAGGCCTACCATGTGGTACACAGATGCCCTATCCATTGGGCCAAGTCCACTTCCCCAGCTTTCCTGCTTTCTTTCTTTCTTGGAGGAGAACATTGAAGTAGTCATACTCCTTAGTCACATACATTATTATCCCAAGTCTACAAAGGCCCCTTTATTTTATTTGCTTATTTATTTATTTTATCCCTATCTCCAACCTTCATTTCCCTCTTCCCCATAGGCAACCATCCCCTTTTAAAATTTATACTTTTTTGTTTATATGTGATCTTATGAAATAGGTATTTTTGTTTTGTGGGCTTGTAGTTTTAGTTTATGAAAGACATTGCATTATATACCTCATTATGTTTTGGACTTCTTTTTTCACTAAGTAACGTGTTTTAAAGTCTCTTTATGTTGCTATGTGTATATCTATCCATTGCATCAATACTTCATGTTGTGTGTTCACCACATGTTCCCCACCTCACTTCCCCTGCCCGCTAGCCATTAGTAACCTCCTTACACTATAGCCCTCTTTAGCAGCAGCTTATGCTGCTGCCTCCCCTCACCCCTCCTCCTAGCCTTTGTTCCCGCCCACGTTGCCAACATGTAATCTGCCTCCCTCCTTAGCCACTGCTTACCTCATAGCCATCCGCCCTTACCCACCTATCCACCGCCACCCTGTAGCTAGCCCACCCCTGCACTTACCCCTCCCTCACCCGACACTATATAACCAAGTGCACTTCCTCAATAAAGTAGACCTGCGCACAGTCCTCGTCTCCGTGGCGTTCTTCTATCGCGCTGCGCGTCCCCACCACACCTTGAGCAGCCTGCTGCCGGCTCAAAGGGCCCCCGGCCCCCCGGCAGCTCTCCCTGAGCCAGCTGAGCTCCGCAACCAGCGGGAGCAGTGTAACAGTTGGTGCCCAACACGTGGGGCCCATCGCCGTCCCCCCACGCCGCCGCTCAAGGTAGGGACTCTCCGGCATCTCTCACCCCCCCTGTCGCTCAAAGATGGGAGCCTCCCTCTCGTCCCGACAGGTTCCCCAGGTCCGCGCACTCGCCGCCTTCCTAGAGACCAATAATGTTCGAGTTTCGGTTCGGCAGCTACAGCGGTACTGGGACTTACTTCTTCCTTTCAATCCGTGGCTCGCCACTTGTACTCTATGGAGCCCTAAGACTTATGAGACTCTTATTGCCCGTGTTACCTCTGCCATGGAACATGAGCATAAGCAATTTCCCCCCGGACTCATCCCGGCCTTAGTCGCTATCTGCGCCTGCCTGCAAGGCGTCCCGTCTCCCGCCGAGTCGCTTGTCTGCGCTCCCTCCAAGGAGCCCCCCCCACTGGCCCTGACCCGCCCGATGACTGCGAAACCCGCTCTCTCTCCCCTCAGCTCGAGGCCGCCCTCGAGCTAGACCCCCCCGCCGCCTCTGACTCAGACGCTGAGCAAGATGGTGAACTTCCGCCTTCTTCCTCCTCCAAACAAAGGAAGTCTCCTGCCGCGCCTGATAAACATGGCGCACTTCCTCCTTCGCCTATGTCCTCTTCCCGCCTCTACCCGCCTCTTCCTGTTCAGTCAACATCTGGTCCCGCCCCGGAAAATGCATGGCCGCCATCTTCCGCTAAGCCGGAAGCTCCTTCGGCGCCATCTTTTCCACCACCGGATAGGGCTGTGCCGCCATCTTTATCTGCGCCCGGAAATGACGCAACTGCTCCGCCATCTTGGCTGGCTCCAGCCGGAAAAAGGGACCAATCCACCGCCCCACCCCTTCCTGCTTCTTCTCGGAACTCGCCTTACAACTGCCCTCCTTTTCCGGCTGTGCCGCCATCTTACGCTAGGCAGTCGCCATCTTACCTCTATCCGGGAGCATTCTCCCCGTGGGCTACCCCTCAGCCCCCCTTTACCGGTGACGATGATGATCCTGGCGACCACCCTAACATGCCTCAGCCAGACGCCGACGGTGCTTTTCTCTGCCCTCCTACTGCCCCGCTTGCCGATATGTTCCCTCTAAACCCTGTCCGGAGCCCAGCTAACCCACAGATTTGGATCCCCTTCTCACCCAAAGATATGCAGGCCCTTAGAACAGCCATTAGGGAAGACGGGTTGGCCAGCCCTCACGCGCAAGACATTCTTGAGCGCATGGCCGTCCCCCGATGTGTCCCCTATGATTGGATCACCCTCGCTCGGGGCACACTAACGCCGGGCCAATTTGTCGATTGGCGCGCTCATTTTGGCTCGTTCTGCGAGACACAGATCGCGGAAAACGCGCGTGCCGGCATCACCTTCCCGGCCAACGCCTTCCTCGGCCACGGTCTTTTCACCCAGCCTCAGGCCTACATAGGCCTTCCGCCCGGCTTCTTTGTCCAGCTTCGGGAATGCGCACTCAGAGCTTTCCGCTCCTGCGCTGCCTCCGCTCCGGAGCCCTTAACCAAGCTTTTCCAGAAACCTGAGGAGACTTTCAACGACTTTGTTGCCCGGGTGCAAGCAGCCGCCGAGCGTAAGGTCGTCAGAGCTCAGGCCCAAACATCTTTCATCAAAGACCTCCTACAAGAGGGCGCTAACCCTGCATGTAAAGCTATCATCCGCCCGCTGCGCGATAAGCCCCTCCACGACTGGGTCCTTGCCTGCTCTGGCGTTTCCAGTCAAGCCTCTGCCATGGCCGCTGCTGTTGTCCCCGTACTTCAAGCCTCCAACCAATGTTTCCGCTGCGGGGAACTCGGCCACTATGCTAGAGAGTACACCAACCGTCCAGTCAGCCACCCTGTACCCGAACCTCCAGGCCCGCCAGCCACAATGCGTGCCCCTCGTCTGCCATCTACCCCCTGCCCACGCTGTGGCAAAGGGTACCATTGGGCCCGCGACTGCCGTGCCACCAACCCCAATCGCCAACCTTTAAACAGACATGGGGGCAAGCCTCAGCCCCGCAACCAAGAGGCCCTACCCAATGCCAGTGTGCCAACTCGTCACCAGCCACGCCCGTAAACATCCAATGGTCCGTCCCCATCACACCCGCGGAAAAGCCTCTCCTCACTGTCTGCGTAAATGGAAAATGGATTACCGGACTTCTTGACACCGGTGCTGAAATCTCCTGCATACCGCTAGACCAGGCTGAAGGCATTCCACTCGTCGACGGGCCCCTCGTCATCGGAGCCACCGGCCAGTCCACGTCCAAGCAAGCAGCCAGAAACATCTCTTGGCAAGACACTGAAGGACAGCAAGGCTTCTTCCGTCCACTCATCCTTAAAGAAGTTTCCCAAATCCTGTGGGGCCGCGACATTCTCCACCAAACAGGGGCTATCCTTTCCACGTCTCAGCTGTCGCTGTCCCCCCAATAGTTTTGGCCATTGCTCGCGTTCAACCCCCCGCACCCGTTCCTCTGCAATGGGACACAGAGGAACCCATTTGGGTGGAGCAATGGCCTTTGACTGTCTCAAAGCTCACTGTTCTTCAAGGCCTCGTAGATGAGCAGCTCCGTGCTGGTCACATTGAGCACTCCATCAGCCCATACAACACTCCTATCTTCTTCATCATCAAGAAGTCCGGCAAGCCACGGCTCCTTCATGACCTACGTGAGCTCAATAAACACATCAAGCCAATGGGCTCCCCGCAGCTAGGTATGCCACACCCTTCAGCTATCCCGTGACATTGGCACATAGCCGTCCTTGACATCAAAGACTGTTTCTTCTCCATTCCCCTTCACCCTGATGACCGCCCAAAGTTTGCGTTCACGGTGCCCCAGCCCAACCACCAGAGGCCCGCCCAGCGATTTCAATGGAAAGTCCTCCCCCAGGGCATGAAGAACAGCCCGGCCATTTGCCGACTGTTTGTACATACAGCTGTACAGCCTCTCTGCTCCCAAGCCATCATTGTTCATTATATGGACCATCTCCTTGTAGCTCACCCAGAAGAATCGAACTTGCGTTCTATCGTCAACCAATTACTCACAAACCTCCAACACATTGGCCTTACCGTTAACCAAGAGAAGGTAGCTACACACCCTCCATTCCAGTTTCTAGGCTTCGAAATCTCAGAAACTGTAACCCCTCAAGCGCCAGTAATCAATGTTCCAATGACTTTAACACTCCATGAGCTCCAGCAGCTCTGCGGCCAAATTTACTGGCTCCGCCCAGCTCTGCCAGTTACCACTGACCAGCTACAGCCTTTATATAGACTTCTATGCACCACTGGCCCTCCCTCGCAGGCATCGTCAAAAAGAATTCATCTCACCCAGGAAGCAAGCGACGCAATCGGATATATCAACGATGCCCTTCGGAATTGCGAGTTACAGCGATTCAACCCCGACAGGCCATTGCTGGGCCTAGTCCTTCCCATGCGAGGTACCCCCACCGGCCTCCTCTGGCAGGATGGACCGCTTCTCTGGGCCCATCTAGCCAAGAGCAAGCTTCGAAAAATCAGTCCACAGTCGCTTCTCTTCATCCAGCTTGCCACTGCTCTTGTCGAGCGCGCCACCCACCACTTTGGCCGCCAGCCTGACTCTATTGTCTGGCCCCTCACAGCCCAACAAGTTAGCCTCCTTCTCAGAGAATCCCCCGACATGCAGGCACTTCTCCTTATGTTTTCAGGAACTTTCGACAACCATTTCCCGCAACACCGGCTCCTCCAAGGCCTACGCCTGCTCCCTATAGCAGCGCCTAACCACTTCCCATTCCCATCCTCAAAGCCTCTTCCCAACGCTACCGTTGCTTTTACAGATGCCTCCAAATGCAAATTTGCAGCGATCATTTACTGCCCCAACCGCTCTCAGCCCTGCTGTCATGCTCATCCCCATCAGTCCTCCGTGCAGGTCCGCGAGCTCCGAGCTATTACCCTAGCCCTCCGCCTCCTTGCCGACCGCCCGGTAAATATCTTCACTGACAGCCTTTATTGCCTGCAAGTTTGCCAGGTTCTCGCCTTCTCAGCGTTCCTAGCACCCATCAATTCCAACCCAGACTCCATCAACACGGCTCTCCTTACCCTTCAAAGCCTGCTTGAAGAGCGTCGACACCCCTGGTTTATCGCCCACATTAGGAGCCACTCTGGCCTCCCCGACCCTCTAGCCCACGGCAATCACCTAGCCGACCAAGCAGTCCAAGCAATCTCCCTTCACGCAGTGGCCCCGGCCACGATAGCTGGGGACCTTATCAACCAAGCCAAAACATTACATGCGCGCTTCCACTTTGGAGCGCCCGCCTTACATCGACTTCTTCCAGATCTGTCTATTGAAACCTGCAAGCATCTGGTGCGTGCGTGTCGCTCGTGTGCCCCCTTGTTGCCCCTGGGCCCCTTCAGCCCCAAGGGGTTAATCCCCGTGGACTGCGCCCTAACTCCAGATGGCAACTCGACGTTACCCATGTCCCACAATTTGGCCGATGGAAATACCTCCACGTTGCAATAGATACCTTTTCACACCTTTGTTATGCCACTGCCCTCCCTAGAGAGTCGGCCAAATACTCCATCCAAGCGCTCAGGGAAGCCATCCTCTTCATGGGTGTTCCATGGGACCTAAAAACTGATAACGGCCCCGCCTATCGGAGCACCGCCTTTGCCAGCTTCCTCAAGCTTTACAATATCACCCATCACTTCGGGATTTCATACAACCCACAAGGACAAGGGCTCGTTGAACGCGCCCATCAGTCCCTCAAAAGCCTCATCCAGAAAATCAGAAACACGCAACCTCGCCTCACCCCCCGCGAGACTGTCACACAGATGCTCATCCAGCACAACTTAATGACCTTTGACTCTGAGGGACTATCGCCTATCCACAAGCACTGGGGGCCTTCCTTTCGGCCCACCCCCGCGCCCCTCGTTCTTTGGGGCGACCCGCTCACAAATAAGTGGAACGGACCTGTACCGCTCCTAACCCAAGGACGTGGATTCGCCTGTGTCTTCCCGGAATCAGAGCCACAACCTATTTGGGTCTCGGGCCGACTTATCAAACCCTTCACTCCTCGCAGTCCGGCTAATCTCCCAACCGGAGACCCCAACCCCACCAACAACGCCCCTATGCCTTAGATAAGAGTCAAACTCCTTTCCTCTCTCCTTCTCCTCCCCCCCCATTCTCCTCTTCTTATCTTTGCAGATGCCGCCCACCACCTCGCCTTCAGACTCGCCTAACCGCCCATCAGCGCCCAGCCCAGAGCCTACTCCTCGGCTCACCCCCCCCCCCCCCCCCCCCCCCGTGAACGCCGCCGCTGCCGCCTCCTTGCCCATCGCATGCACCAGTTAACCATCAATAGCCCTGAGGATCTCCTCCAGCCGCAAATACTTCGCCTCTTCCGGCTTGCCCGTGCCCAGGCATCCTCTACCACTCCCCCTGCCCAGAATACTCCCATCCTCCTTCACATCCTCATCATCATGCTTTCTCTCGCCTCCTCCACTACCGCCAACCCGAATCACCAACCTTTCAACTGGACTCTTTCTCAGTTTGACAAACTCATCTCCTTCAATGTGACTGTAGGCGCCCCCTCCTTTACCCTCCCCTTTTGTCAGCTCGCCGGCTTCCAGCCCAAGCGTCAAATAGCCAATCTGCGCTCCTTTGTCAATTGCGAAAAACTTGGCCCCACTCGCGAGGAAACTATAGTCTCATCCGCCACTGGTTTCTATATTTGCCCTGCTTCCACCCTTGGCTGCCAAGATCCGACAAATTTCTTCTGCCCTGCATGGGGCTGTGAAACAATAGCCTACGGCTGGTCCAGAGCCCCAAACAAAGATCCCCATCTCTTTCTCTCAAGCACCACCCCCCTACAAACCAGCCTGTCTGCCGGCATCACGTTTTCAATCAAAAATCCCAATGATGACCAATGGTTGACGGGCCGCACGTGGGGAGCTCGCCTATATGCACATGGTTACCACCACGGCAGCCTCTTCACTATACAAAAGCGCCATACAACCACCTCAACACGTTCCTCTGCCATCGGTCCAAATCGAGTTCTCGACTCCTCTAAGGCTCAACTTCCCTCTCCCTCTCCATCTAGCACCTCCCCTGCCAGCACCTCCCTCAGCTCCCATGCCCCTAAGCCTCGCTTGCCCCCCTGTGCGATACTCCAACCCCCTCATTAAACTGATTAACGCCGCATATACCTCTCTAAACGCTTCTCACCCCAACCTAACTCGAAACTGTTGGCTCTGTCTCTCCCCCTCTCTCCCTCTCTATGAACCTATCGCTACCAATCTCTCCTTCACCGAATCCGCCAATCAGAACCCTACCGAATGCAATTGGAATGTCTCCTCTATCCCTTTAACCTTTCAATCCGTTTCCTCCACCGGACCCTGTATACATCCTCGTCAAGGTCCCCATCCCCTACTAAGCGCCTGCTCCAACTATTCCTCTCCCAACGCGCTCACCAAATTTTTAATCCCACATAACACCTCCCAATGGCTTTGCACCTCCACCGGACTAACCCCCTGCCTCAGCGTCGCCACGCTCAACGCCACTAATGAAACTTGCCTACTCATCTTCCTAGTCCCTCGAGTCCTCTTTCATAGTGACGACGAATTCTTCTCCTCTCTTCAACGGCACGAGTTCCCCACCCATGTCCAAAAAAGAGAGCCTATCACTGCCATCCTTACAGTGGGTACCATCCTAGGCCTTGCAGGGGCAGGCACTGGCATCGCTGCCCTCACCACACAGTCCTCTGCTCTTTCCTCGCTCAGACAAGCCGTTGATGAAGACATCACCTACCTCCGAGATGCAGTCAAATACCTCAAAGACTCCCTCAACTCCCTCTCTGAAGTAGTCCTCCAAAACCGTCGTGGCCTTGACCTTCTCCTTATTAAAGAAGGGGGCCTATGCGCCGCCCTTGGAGAAGAATGCTGCATTTATGCCAATTCCACCAGCCTGGCCGAAGACAATCTAAAAAAGGTCCAAGAGGGACTTGACAGGCGCCGCCGAGAGCGAGAAAATGCAAACTATTTTCCTAATCTCTTCCACACTCTCCTCCCGTACCTTCTCCCCTTTTTAGGCCCGCTTATTGTTCTCATTTTAGCCCTTACAGTGGGACCTTGGGCTGTCCGAAGGATAGTCCGTCTCGCCAAAGATCAAGCAAACGCAGTCTTCAGCTCCTTCGTGCAAGTTCACTACCAACGCCTCGCCACCAACGAAAACCCTCTGCGTCGTGCAGGCTGCACCCGCGTAGCCCATACCACCCCCCTATAAACCCCCTCCTCTTTCCCCCCGTGCTCTTCTTCTTTGTCTTTCAGAAACCACCCAGAGCGCCTCCAGACTCGCCCAGCCATCCGCCTGCGCCCGTTCGGGCCTTCTCCGCCCACCACCATCGTTACCTCACCTGTCTACACCGGCCCATACCCCAGTCGCCGCCCTCCTTGCCTCCCTGCCCCCTCCCCAACTGTCCCCATATTCCCATCGCCCTGCCAGCCACCCAGTCAGGAGTCCGTTCGCTGGGGATGGCAAAGACGGACACGCACTAGGGCCCAGTGCCGTCTGCCTGACCCACAGGCATGGGTGTACCGCCCTCTGTGTAGAGGGGATCTTGGGCCGTACCACCAGCTCCCCCTCAATGGTCATGCCTGCCCAACTTCGAGGGCTCCTTTGACCTCGGTGCACGGCCAAAATCACCTCCTCCTCTCCCCATTCCCTTCCCCACAAAAACAAAAAAGGGAACAATTGTTCCCCACCTCACTTCCCCTGCCCGCTAGCCATTAGTAACCTCCTTACACTATAGCCCTCTTTAGCAGCAGCTTATGCTGCTGCCTCCCCTCACCCCTCCTCCTAGCCTTTGTTCCCGCCCACGTTGCCAACATGTAATCTGCCTCCCTCCTTAGCCACTGCTTACCTCATAGCCATCCGCCCTTACCCACCTATCCACCGCCACCCTGTAGCTAGCCCACCCCTGCACTTACCCCTCCCTCACCCGACACTATATAACCAAGTGCACTTCCTCAATAAAGTAGACCTGCGCACAGTCCTCGTCTCCGTGGCGTTCTTCTATCGCGCTGCGTGTCCCCACCACACCTTGAGCAGCCTGCTGCCGGCTCAAAGGGCCCCCGGCCCCCCGGCAGCTCTCCCTGAGCCAGCTGAGCTCCGCAACCAGCGGGAGCAGTGTAACAACCACACTTCATTTTTCATTCTCCCAGTGATGGATGATCAGGTTCAGGACACAATATGTGGCCTGCTACATTGTTACCTGCACAACTCCAGAAGCTACCATTCCCATAAACTACAAACAACCCTGACAACGAGCATCATGAACACATCCCCTTATGGGTATGAGAAAATTTCTTTTAGTTATATAATCTAGGAAGACACTTTTGCTTGGTCATAGTTTGTGTAAGTAACGCAAGATGCTTCTCTGAAAACTACATTGGTTTATATTTTCATCAGCAACGACTGTGGATTCTAATGTGCGTACATTGTTTGCTCCACTGCTTGGCATTAACCAGTTTTCTAATTTTGCCAGTCTAATTAGTGTAGAGTGAAATCTCAATGTTGTTTAATTTGCCTTTTTTTCCTGACTGCTGATGTATTTAAGCATCTCTTGATATGCTTGTCAGGTTTAGGATTTCCTCTTTTATGAAATGTCTCTTAGTTGCCTATTTTTCTAATGGAGTTGCTCACTTTGTGATGTTGATTGGCAGTTCTTCATTTCTATTACAGATATTAATCCCTTGCAATTTTAAACATTGAAAATCATTGATAATATATATATTATATATTTGTCCATGGTGTCCTTAATTGTACAGAAATCTTTAATTTTGCTATAATACAAATTCATTGAGTTGTTTTCTTAGAATTTACACTTAGAATTTTTATTTATGATGTTCTTCCTCACTCTTAAGTTACAAAGATATTCTGCTACATTTCGTCTATGTAGTGTTAAGTAAGGATTCAATTTTATTTTTCTCTAAATAGTGAGTCAAATTCTGTCAATAACAATGACTAAATAATTCTCCATTTCCTCATTGATTTATGGTACTACTTTAATGAATATTAGATTCCCATAATATCATGGGTCTCTGAGCTTTCTATGCAGTTACTTTGGCCTGCTTACCTGTTTTGTACTAATAACACTGGATTGAATTTTTAGAAACTATCATTGCATTTTGTATGTTGTGCCTGTTTATCTTTATTTAATATGATAACTTATCTCTTGGTACAGATGTTTTTCCATACATATCTTAGTGTAAATTTGTCATATTTCTTGAAAATTTGATTTAAAATTTTAATTCAGTTGCTTTAATTTACATATTAATTTAGGAATAATCAACATTTTTAGAATATTAAGTCTTTCCATCCAAAAGCGTGCATTCTCTTCATTTAATATTTGTATCTATATTATTTTCTTCTATGTCCTTTAAAAGGATTTTATGTTTTCCTTATGAAGTCTTGAGTACTTTGGGTCAAGTTAACTTCTGAATTATTTGAATTGTTTGGTGATATTGTGATTGGCATTTTCTTCTTTCTTAAATGATATTTTCTAGCTGTTTTTTGTTGTCACGGAGAAATTATTTTGATTTTTATAGGTTGGTTTTGGATCTGGCTATTGTTAATTCTGCTAGGTGGATTATCACATCTACCTAGAAGACAATTTAATCACTTACCTTCCAATCATTATACCTCATCTTCTTATTTATTTACTTGTAGCTTGGACTTACTATACTATATACTATGATAAAATATATACATCATTATGGGTGTCAAACCTTATCAAATGCCCTTTATGCATTGATGATTTTTTCTATAAATATTATGTGTATTTTATCTATATAAAATTAATATTAATATATAATTATTACATACATTTTCTTCATCCTAAATGTGGTGTATTACATGATTCGATTTTTGATGCATTCCTGGATAACCTCCACTTAAGATAACCACAATTTTATGTATCTATGTATATATACATATAGCTACTAATTTGTGTAGGATCTTCCCATCTAAGTGATTAGAAGAAATGGCTGTAGAAAATTCTTCTCTTTTATTGTGTTTATCTGGTTTCAGAATCAAGATTACTTGAGCTGGGTAGCTTTCCCTTTTTTCCTATTTTTTAGAAACATTATTTAAAATTGGAATTAATCACTCCTTGGGGATTGGATAGAACTCTCCCATTAAACTATCTGGCTAGTTTTAGTGAAAGGAAGTCACTGAATTTCTTTTCTAACTCTTACTTATTGGTCTTTTTAGGTTCTCTGTTTCTTTTTATTTCAATTTTGGCATTTAAAATTAGTTTTAGGCATTTATTCATTTTATCAGTGTTTTCAAATGTATTCACATATGGCTGTTTCTGTTCTTAATTCCCTGCCTCCCTTCCTCTTTATTTCTTCCTGAAGAAAGTGTGCAAATTTTCCCTTTTTTTTTTCTTGATCAATCTTTATATTTTATTGTCCTTAGGGAAAAATACCAAACCAGCTTTTGAATATGTTCATATTCTGCTGTGCTGCTGTTATATGAGTGTTCTCTATTTTGTGGATTTCTGCCCCTACGTTTTAGTATTTCCTTAAATTTTATTTCTTTGGGTTTGCGCTAAGCCTCTTTTTCCAACTTATTCAGTTGCCTGCTTTGCTAATTTACTTCTAGCTTTTCTAGTTATCTGATAATTTACTTAAAAATATGAATTTTTCTCTAAGCACAGTTTTACTAATATCCCACAGATTTTGACAGGTGGTATTTTAATTATCTGCCAGTTCTGAATATTTCTAAATTTCCTTTATTATTTCCTTTTTAACCCAATAATTAGTTAATAAAATGTGATTCCATTTCAAAATATGTGATTTAAATATCGTTTTGTAGATAATTTCTAATTCTATTTTATAACTGTGGAAGAACATAATCTGTTTGATATTATTCTTTAGTAATTAATTGAGACTGCTTTCACAGCCTAATAAGGGGTCTATTTTTATGATGGGGATGTGTTAAAAAAACTGTATCTTCTATTTATTCGGGGCATAATTCTCATGTATATATATATATATATAATTCTCATATATATATATATATACACACACACACACACACATATATATATACACACACTTACAATGCCTTGTTCCTCTTTAATGAACAGGTGATGCCTTCTTTGTTCTTTTTCACATTTTCTTGTCCAGATATTAAGATCACTACTAAGCTTTCTTTTGGTTCACGTTTTTCCTGATAGGTTTTTTCCATCTTTTCATTTCTAATCCTTCTGTGTATTTTTAAATGAGTATCTTATAGACAATACATTGTTGAATTTAAAAATAAATCAGATAATTTCTGCCTTCTAATTAATGAGTTTAATTTATATTCTAATGACGAATATGTTAGAACTTAGTTTTATCATCCTATTTATTTTTTCTCTTTACTGTATTTTCCTCCTATTTTTTTCTCCACTTTTGCTTTTCCTTGGATGATTGATATTCTTCTACTTCTAATTTTGTTGCAGTGGTGGTTGTCCCTTAAGACCCACACTAGTGTTTATATGCTTTTATTGAATCTTTTTCACTATGAAATAAATAATTTTAATAGCCCTACAGTTGTTAAGGAAGTTTAATTTGTAAATTAAAATTCCCAAAACATAATTCACCAGGCCCAGATGATTTCACTAGGTAATTCTACAAAATCATTTAAAGAAGAATTAATACCAATTCTACAAAAATCTCCTCCAGAAAGTAGAAAAGTAAGGGATATTTTCCTATTCAATTTCTGAGACTAGCATTGCCATGATACTCAAACCAGAAAAAGAAAGTGCATAAAAGAAAATTAGAGACCATTATTACTCAAGACTGTGGATGCAAAATTTCCTGGCAAATATTAAAAGTAGAATTTAGCTGCCTATCAAAGGAATCATATACCATTACCAAGTTGGAAGGTAAAATGGTATGGCCTTTCTGGAAAGTTTGGCACTTTCCTTAAAAAATGCAAATAAAAAATGACCATTTTGCAGACCTGAGCATTTATCCCAGTGATGGGAAAACTTTTGTCCTCCTCCAATATGAATATTTAATATTCATATTTAAATATTTAAATATTTAACTTATGGGTACTGAAGATATGACTGTTTATAGCAGTTTATCTGTAACAGCTCAAGACTTGAATTACCACACATGTGGGTGAATGGTTAAACAAGCTGTGGGATGTTCGTACCATGGAATACAATCTTACAATAAAGAGGAATGAACCACTGATAACACAGAACCACCTTTGTGGATCTCCAGAAAAGTGTGCTGAGTGAAGAAACCAATCCCAAAGTTACATACTGTTTGATTTTTAATGTTTCTCTCTCTTTCTTTATCCATCCATCTAATCTATCAATATAATCTCTCTTCCTCTCTCTCTCCGTCTATATATATATCGCTTTATCTCTTCCTCCTAACAAGACAAATACCTTGATATGCTCCAACTTCCCTAGGTGACTTTCCCTCCCTATCTCTGATTATATTGATTTTTCCTGAAATTTTAACTTTTTAGTATTATGCATAATTTTTCCTCTCTCTTGTCTTAGCTCTCTTTTTACAAGAAAATGAATAAAAAAATTATACAGCTTCTGGAAAGAAAACAAATAAATGAGGTACTAAAGTTAAGAGATAAGGTACAATGTTTCTGAGATGAGATTGAATTTACTGCAACAGCATGATGACGTTGAAAGTTTAGGTGGATGACAAGATAAAGGGTTCCCTCAAAGACCAGATGAGAGCATGAAAAGTAAAATAGATTAGGAGTTACTATAGTGGATGAAGATGACCCATGTTTTTTTAAAAAAAGGATAAAAATCTGTCATGCCATGATATTCTTTAAGGCAGACATATGATCTAAGGAAATAAAAAATTAAGAATCTAAATTAGGGCGAAGTGAAGATAACATTTTTAAAAGGCTAAACAAAATTATGCCAAGGTACTTGATCAACCTTAATTTCCATATCACTTGCAGCACCTCCTAGATTCATTTCTCTTATTATTTGAATACTTGCTCCAAATAAATCTTCATTGTCAGTCTTTGGCAAACTAAGGCAATGTATGTCTAAGAATATTTTTTTATGTCCTCACATTTAAATGACAATTTGAATGTATTTTATTATAGATTCAAATAATTAATTCAAAGAATTGAATTTTTCTTCAATAATCTAAAAATATTGCTTCATTGTCTTTTACTTTGAATGTTGCTTTTGAAAAGTCTGTCAATTTGATTCTTTTTCTTTGTAAATTATTTCTTTTTTCTCTCCGGAAGCTTTAAAATTTATTTTTTGTCTCTGATAGGCTTGCAATTCCGTATGTGGCATTTAGGTGTGGTTTTTTGCTTTTCAATTCTGTTTGGTACTCTGTGGGTTCTTTCAATATAAATTAGATTAATTCTTAACTCTGGGAAATTTTCTCCCAGATTTCTTCATATCTTTCTTTACTCATTTTTTTTCACCTTTGGAGATTTCTATTATCTGATAGTAACACTTCACTTTTTTCCTACTTACTCTCAGCCCTTGTTTTGTATTTTCTATCTCTTTACCCTTTCCTGCAGTATTCTCAGGAATACTGAGATTGATATTTCAGTTCACTAATTTAATCTTCAGCTGCATCCATCCTATTTCCCTATCTTTTGAAATTTCAGTTATTACATTTTCATTCCTAATACTTCATGTCTTTAAAAAATTTTTTCTTCTTGTCCTTGTTTTATATTGAGAATGCCTTTATACCCAAAAGTGTATTTCTCATACTCAATGTAAATTCTTGGTCTTTTTTGTTCTAATAATGTTGCTTCACATGTTTTATGCAATATAGTTAGTTATTTTTCTTTGGAGATAGTTTTATTCTTTGGGTATTTTGATATTTTGACTATGAACTCAGATTTTCTTGGGAATAGAAACTACCCTGTCTGGTAATTTATATTAATGAGGGGCAAAGTCCAGACATTAGTCTGTTAGCACTATGAGCTCAAGGAGAAGGGGAAGGGAATTCTTAGGGTTTTTTTTTTTTTTTTGGGGGGGGGCACTATTTAGCCCTGTACACCAGGGCAGAAAATTGTACAGATGTATATCTGAAGAACAGCCTAAAGAATAATACCTCTCTGCTGTTTTTAAAGTATTATAGGTAAACAATACTTGGTACACTTAAAGCACAAATGTGAAGACATGGGGAGACAGTATCTTAGTTTGCCAGGGCTGTTATGGCAAATACCACTCAATGGGTGGGATTAAGATTATTTTATGGCTTTGGGGGTTAGAATCCATCATCAAGGTATTCGCAGAGCTTGCTTTCTTCTGTAGTCTGTGGTGTTCTGGCCATCCTCGGTTGCATGGCAATCTCTCTCTCCTTGTGTCTGCTCCTCTGATTTCCAATGCCTTCTGCCTTCTGCTGGCTTCTGGCTTCTACTGATTTCTGGGTCCAATTTCCTCTACTTATAAGGACTTCAGCCACTTTGTATTAAGGTCCACTCTGATTATATTTGACTTCATTTAAATAGGATCTTTGAAAATCTTATGCGCATAAGACTTCTGACACTTAAACTAATAAACACCTTCAAAGGTCCTATTGACAACTGGGTTCACACCCATAGGATGGGGGTTAGGACTTAAATATGTCTTTTGTGGGGGACCTGATTCAATCTGCAACACAGGGAAAGCCATGGAGTTTTAATTCCTGTTGCCCTTGGCACTTGGGCCTTTCTTTACTCACTTAACAATGGTAAGATAAGATGTCCTCTTTTTTTTTTTTTAGATTTATTTTTTATTTATCTCCCTTCCCCACCTCGCTCCCCCTACCTGTTATCTGCTCTCTGTGTCCATTTGCTGCATTTTCTTCTGTGTCTGCCTGAATTCTTGTCAGTGGTACCGGGAATCTGTGTCCCTTTTTGTTGCATCATCTTGCTGTGTCAACTCTCTGTGTTTGTAGCACCACTCCTGGGCTACATTTTTTTCGCACTGGGTGGCTCTCCTTGAGGGGCGCATTCCTTGTGCGTGGGGCTCCCCTAAGTGGGGGATACCACTGTATGGCATGGCACTCCGTGCGCACATCAGCACTGCGCATGGGCCAGCTCACCACACTGGCTAGGAGGCCCTGGGTTTGAACCCTGGACCTCCTATGTGGTAGGCAAATGCTCTATCACTTGAGCCAAATCTGCTTCCCAAGATGGCCTCTTTTAAAATTCCTCACAACAACAATTTTATTATAGTTGAGATTTAAAGTCAGGCTACTGACCTACATGTTTTTTATTTTAATACATTCTTTTTCTATGGGAATTAATTAACATAGGTTTCTTCTCTTTATAGCCAAAGAATCCTAATTGACACAGGCATCCTGGTACTGCATACTGAGTCTTATAGCACAAACTGTTCTGGGGTTTTGTTACAAGAGGTTAGAATCTTCAGTAGTGCTCATTATATTGATACTAGTTCCTCAGAGCTTTGACAGTAACAAGGTGCTAATTTAGTAATAACCATGACCATCCTGGTGCAGGTGTTTTATAAATATTAACCATTTAATCCTGTATGACAACCCTAAAAGTCAGATGCATTATCCCAATGATTTAGATCGGGAAACTGAGGACCAGAGAAGTTAACTAACACCCACAGTCAAATAACTAGTATTTGACAGAACTAGAATTTGGATCTGTCTATGCTTACTCTGGCATTTATCTTCTTTCCACTATATCACAACTGCTTTGACATGGCTTCAAAAGCCTTAAATGAGGGGAAAACCTAGCACATCCCAAATTTCAACTCACTGAAATGGTGTCACTTATATAATTTGCCAAGGGCATGTATAGGGATAAAGGGTCAGCATCCATCTAACTCATTTGACTTGTGATGCAAAATCATCTCTCTCCAGAAAAAGATTAAAAGCTGGTGGGTTATTGCATTTCTTTGTTTCTTACTTAAAATTTTTAATTTTCTCCCTAGCTCCTTATTTGTTTCCCTTGTTTTAATGCTGAGGTGGTGGCCTAGGGTAGGAGCGGGGAGAGGAAACTAGCCAAAGAAAGTAGATACAGCTTTGCTTTTTTTTGGCAGTGAAAGAAGTTAATAGCTTAGGGAGAGCAGGTTCCTTTGCTAACCTTTGGCTGCCAGCACTGCCCTATGGGAGGGTGTTGGGGAGGGGTGATATTGGGGGCCAGCCATTGATTTGGGGTAGGGAATGCAGAGCAAATGATGACAAGGAGCTATTACCAATAGCTTCAAAGGTAAATGTAAGCGAGGGAGACCATAATGGGAAAAAGTAGACTACACAACTTGGAACCCAGTCCAGTTTCTCGAGGCATTGCAAGCTGACCCAGGGAGGCTGGTGCTTTCTGACCCTGCCTCTTGCTTCTGGAGTGAATGGCTCTCTTATGAGGCCCAGAATTTCCCAAGAACTGGGAACTGCCATGCATATTCCTGAAAGTCACAATGACAGAAGGGAATGCGGCCAAATAACCTGCTTCATTCATTCATCTTCTCGTGTAACACACAGCTGCTGAGCCAGGTTCCCGTGGGCCAACTTGTCCCAGCCAGCTCCTCATCACCCCTGACTTCCTTCAGGGAACTGACTGTTTCAACTGGACTGACCTTGGGGTGGGGTGGAGAGTTTCAGAGAAGTAGATCTACTCATCAGAAGACCTGTCTGGTGTTTTCTTCTGTGTTACATATACAAATTTAGCTCATTTCTTTTCCATAATAACTCTTTATTTCATATTCTTATTTTACAGATTAGATAACTGAGATCCAGGAAGTTAAATAAATTTCCTAACACCTCACAGCTAGTAAGTGGTAAAAAATGGGATTCAAAGTCAGGTTTGACTCCTGGCTGTCCTTCCAGTGACATTGATTCCTCTCAGTTGTTCTATTCACCCCGACTGAGAGGACAACCCCTCCCTAGCTCTTCAGAACTGTGAACAATAATGAGAAAGATGAAGAAGGGTGGTGATCATTCTGGGAAGAATGAATAAACCTTCCACTGGAAGCTCTTGGATTTTGTTTGAATTTCATCTTGTGTGATTTACAGAAATTAATGAGCTACTAGATCTGGCCCTGGTATGCTTTGATAAAAGGACTTATTTTTAGTGCCTTAGCATTTAAAAGGATCTGTTATAATTTCATGCTTAAATAACACTAAATAAGGGTCTGTGTTTGTCTAGCATAATTGGAAGAAGCAAAGGAAAGGGAAACAGTTACTTCCAAACAAATGACATGAATGCATCTTGGGAGAAATTTGGAGATAGAGAAACTCCAAAATAAAACAAACACCAGTGGTTTAATTATGCTCCTTGAGGAGCATTTCCCACAAGGCCAGAGATGACCTTTAAGAACACAGAGACCCTTACAGCTAGGTTGGAGATGTTTGGGGTGGCAGTGGGGGCTAGAAATCAGGGAAAAGAGTACTTCAGTTAAGGAATGCTCCTATCCACCAAGCAGCTCACTTGAGTTGTGTGTGTGTGTGTGTGTGTGTGTGTCTCGAGGAGAAGGGGGCGGGATGTTGGGGGGAAGGGGCACAGGAGTCAGTTTCCCCCTCTTCTCTGACTCTCAGGAATGATTTGTTGCCTTGGCCCTTTGCTCCTTGGGCTACTTTAACATCACCATCCTTATAGCCTCAGAAAACAACACAGTGCCCAAGGCAATGGGAAAGAGCTGGCTTAAATAAGAGATGAGAGAGGGTCTGAGGCAAAGACGTAGGAAAGGGGCTGCTCTCCCAGACCCCTGGATCTCCTGGGGGACCTGAATCTTTTTCCTTTAGTTCTCTCTCAAGAGCTTTAGGAACCTCTTGACCACACACCTTCCTTTCAGCAGCACCTCTCTGCCCCTTCCCCTCCCATGGCCACGCCCCTCCACACTCAAGTAGCACCCAGTCCCAAAACTGCCTGCCCCTTCCTCCCAGGGTAAAATTTTGCTCTCTTTGTGCATTAGCATTTCTGCTGACTGTAAGGATCAGTTTAATTTCATGGGTGTCATTTCCTTCAAGAAATCCCTCTCTGAGCAGCAGCAGCCCGTCGAATCCACGATAAAACATATTTTCCTACGGTAATGATTTTATGGGCCCATAAGTCATGAATTTATTATGATCTCAGCCCCTGCTGCTGATTGCTGTAAAATGCAAAGTAATTAACAGTGAGCAGTAGCAGTTATTCCCACCTGGTAACGTGTTCCTTCGTTCGCTGATGGGTTTGATTAAAGTAATGACTAAAGAGTAAAGCCCGGCTGTAAAATATTAGCATGATTAATGCTGTATCCTAAATAAGAAACAAAACTAACGTGTATGATCTGAGAAATTAAAAAAAAACAAACCACACACACACAATCCTTCCTCTTCCCCCCACTCCCTGACTGCTCCCTTAAGCAGTTGTTCTAGCTCATTTAAGGTATGGCTTCCTTCCCATTAAATAATGTATGGATTCCAAGGCCAGCGGCTGGCTAGCAGAGCATATCACATAGTTTCCATAACATCCGAAGTGCTGGTGTTATTTATTTATTTATTTATTTTTCCCTTCTTTTTGGGTGTGAGTTTCTGGTTTGCAGAACTGGATGTGGATGTCAGCGTATTTTGAGCTAGAGCTTAGATGGTGGCTAAAAAGTTCCCTTCCTCTCTGGATGGGTCATGGATCTTCACTAATATCACTTGGGCATGGGAGAAAGGGGCTTTGGTGACTTTGTCCCCACACCTGCTTTGACCATCTGGATCCAGGAGAAAGCTGTGCAATTACAAAAACTGTCACTCGGACCATCCCCAGCCAGAAAAATACAATTGAAGTTTCTGACCTTCAACTTTACCTTTTTCAACATTTGGAAAAATTGTCTGTAATGTAGCAATAGCCTGAGGCTAAATAAGAACTTATACAAATATCTGCTGTGGTGCCCAAATGCTTGGCTGTCATTTATCCTGTTGCTATGATGAAGTTGGGCCTTCTGGAATTCCCACCTTCCTTGGAAGGCTGGTTTTGAAACTCACTTGACTCTAGTTTCCTGCCCTCATGATTCAAAGATCACCCAGTTTTACAGATAGCAGAGACTATAAATAGACATGATCCTGACAGTTCTCAGAAATAGCTATGGGTTGGTATAAGTGGGCAGGGAGTTTTGGATTGGCCTTTGGGCACGGTAATGCAGAGCTGAAGGAAGTCTGCCTTTGCCCTTCTCTAGTGGTCCCAAGGCTAAATTCACATGTGCCTCTGTAGGTTGGGAGAGAGAGACAGAAAGAAGAAAATAAGGATACACAAGATTCTGTGTGCAGGAGAAGAATTACCAAGTATTTGCCTCTGGAATGATAGAGGAAGGCCTTTCTCAGGAGAGGATTGCTAGATCAGGGGCAAGAAGAGTGGGGCTGTGGGAAAAAGAGTGCATTTCTTAATTCATTATTGAACACCTGTTATATGCCAGGCATTGGACATTTAGTACCTGTCATCAAGAAACTCCCAGTTTAGAAATGTAACTAAATGGGGAGATGATAAAGAAAACATGACTGGCACAGAGCAGGAATGGGAGGAGAAATGGGGACATTGGGAGGGGACTCTAGGCCATCATGAACTTGTGGAGGGCTGGGGATGAGGGTGGAACACCTCTGAGGGGGCTGGTGAGAGAATCCATACTGCCTGCCTGGGAGTCAGATGTGGTTGTACTACATCCCTTGTGAACTTGGCAGGGGAAGGACCACTTCTTATGGGGGCAAATGGGCATCATTATTCTGGCTCAGAACCATGGAGAGCGTGGTGAACAGTGCCATCAATTTACACCTCTTCTTGTTACAAGAGAGCTCAAAACATAAGATTACCTTGGAGGAGAAGTGAGGGGCAGGCACATATGGGCCCATTTTAAAGATTTGGGGACCTAATTATAGAGAAAGATATGATTGGATCACCCCTGGTCCATCAGGATGGAATGAGAAGCTTTAGGTCTCCATCTTCCCACAGAAGCTTTGAACAACTAGCAGGGACTGGCAGAAACATTTTTCTCAAAGCTCCAGAAAAAAGTAAAAGGACTGCAATAAAAGGGCAAGTGCTAAATCCAGAAAAAGGCTACTTAAGAACAGTAGGAACTTGTGGCATTCTGGTTGGACCCTCCACTACCCCTCATTGGCTTGGGGCAGAGCTGGCCCACACTCCTAGTGTGGGTGTCTGGTCCTGGTTCCAGAGGGAGCAAAGTAACTCTTGTCCACGTACTGGGAGTGTGTATGTCTGGCCCAGTCTGTCTGGTAGTGGCCTGAGGGACTACATGCAGAACCTGCATGTAGCAGGCAGCTCACAGAGCTCTCCCACGGAATTCTGGGGCAAGGGATTGCTGGCTGTAGGACATACAGTGCAGTGCCTAGGACCATGAGGAAAGAGGGTACATTTGGAAGCATATAAATGGGGGAATTCCTAGGACCAAACATGCATGTGCCCAGGACAAGGCACTTGCACAGAAAGGACCAGGAAGCCCCTAGGAAGCTACTATCCAAACTCATTTTATGGATAAGCTCTGAAAGAGAACATAGGTCAATCTGCAAAGACTAGCAAGGGTATTTTCTCCTCCTCCTTCTTCTTTTTCTTCTTTTGTGCATCTGGCATTCAAGGAAAGCTCTGTCCTAATTCTAGCTGGATACAAGTTTAAAGAACATATGCCTCAGAGTCTAAATTAATTCCAGAGATAACACATTAAAATATCAAAGTTTTTAGATTTCAACGAAAGGTTAACAAGACATACAAAGATATAGTATGGTCCAGGCAAAGAAGAAATTAAAGTATTAGAAACAATCAATAAGGAGGATCAGACTTGGGATATTCCAAACAAAGACTTTAGAAAAATGGTCCTAAATATGCTTAAAGAGCTAAAGGAAAACAAAGACAAAAAAACTAAAGGGAATCAGGAAAATTGTAGATGAACACAAAGAGAATATCAATATATATAGAAAAATTATGAAATGGAACCAAATAGAGCCAAAGACCACAGTAACAGAAATTAAAAATTACCTAGAGGGGTTCAACAGCAGATTGGACCTTGTAGAAGAAAGAAATCAGTGAATTTGAATACACGACCATTGAAATCATCTAGTCTGAGGAGCAGAAAGAAGAAAGAATGAAAAGAAGTAAACAGTGCCTGAGAAACTTTGGGATACCATCAAGCATATCAATATAAACATTTGAGAGTCCCAGAAGGAGAAGAGAGAGAGAAAGAGAAAAAAAGAAATAAAATGACTGAAAGCCTCACGAATTTAATGAAAAATATGAATATACTTATCCAAAATACTCAGTGACCTCCAAGTAGGATAAGCCCAAATAGACCAACATTGTGGCATGTTATAATCAAATTGTTGAATGCCAAAGGGAGAGAATTCTGAAAGCTGTAAGAGAGAGGTAACGTGCCACATACAAGGGGACCTCAATAAATATTGACAATTTCTCATTGACAAACATGGAGGCAAGAAGGTAGTGGGAAGACATATTTAAGGTGCTGAAAGTAAAAAATTGTCAACCAAGAATTCTACATTAGGCAAAATTATCTTTCAAAAATTAGGGAAGGTTGCAGACGTTCCCAGACAAACAAAAACTGAGGGTATTTGTCACCACTAGACTGGCTTTATAAGAAATGCTAAATGGAGTTCTGTAGGTTGAAAGGAAAGGACAATAGCTAAAAGGTTGAAGCCAGATGAGGAAATAAAGATATCTGGTAAGGATAATGATATGGGTAAATATAAATACCAGTGCTATTTTAATTTTGTTAGTAACCCCACTTTTTACGTCCTACAGGATATAAAATGCAAATGCATAATGTAATGATAAATCAATGGTATTGGACTTATAATGTGTAAGTATATAATTTGGGACAAGAGCTATATAAAGGTGGGGTGACAGAGATATGGGAACATGCTTATGTATGTTATTGAAGTTGAGTTGGCTTCAAAGCAAATGAGATTGTTATATATTTAGGATTTTAAATTAAAGTCCCATGGTAATCACAAATAAAATAAAAGAGAATATGAAAACTCAAAGAGACAGAGAGGAGTACAGGTTATCAAGAGTGGGAGGCAGGACACTGGGAAGTTAATGCCAAATGAGTGCAGAGTGTCTGGGGTGAAGGGAAAGTGTCAGTAATGGATGATGTTGAGGGTGATGCAACATCGTGTATGTCATGAACCCCAGTGAATGGTATGTTTTGGAGGGATTGAGATGGAATGATTTATGTTTTAGAGATGTTTCCACAATTAAAAAAAAAAAAGAAAAAGAAACTCAAGAGATAATGGCAACTGAAAGCAATACATGATGGTATCTAAGAATGCAGGAGAATAGGCTCAAAGGACATTATAGGGACTTAAGAAAAAAGGGAATGTAAAACATAAACTTTATAACCATATTAAATTTCTTGAATTGATAACTCTACCTAAGGTGATTACATAAGTGAATAAACTTGTTTATAGGAAATGTACATGGAATTATTATGTATTCAAGGAGTATGATGTGTGTAATGTGCTCTCAAATGTTCAATTGATCGATCAATAGAATGATACGGCAAAATGTTAAAATTAGTGGATCTAGGTATTTGAGGGTGTGGGGGTATGTGGGAGTTCTCTGCACAGGGTTTGCATTATTTTTGCAACTCTCCTGTAAGTTTGAAATTATTTCAAAATTAAAAAGTTAAGAACAAAAGAGAAAGAAAGAAATGATTGGTTCAAAGCTGCTCTCAGTAGGGGCAATGCAAAGTCAGACCCTGTATCTTCTCCATGAACCAGTCAGTATCCATTTGCTTAATGGTTTTGCTTTGCATGTCAAGTTTCTGGAGGCCACCCTTCTAAACTGCCTTGCATACCTGGCTGGGAGTGGGTTACCCACAAATAATGGCAATTTTCATGACTCTGCTATAAATCCCAGGAATGTCACATCTGCTGCCCTGTGAAAGTGCCCAGCAGAAAGGCATGTCAGGTTTTCCCCTGCAGCAGAGAGACGGCAGACATTTGCTTCCTAGCTGGAAGTTGTTCAGGCATTTTCCCAATGATGGGAGAAGCAGAGATGAGGTGAGGTTGAGGGTCAGATGAGAGGAAATAGGTCCATAAAACGGCATTTTATTCTCTTCTCCCCCTTCCTTCTTTTCTTAATAACTTGGAAATATAACCCTTGCTGCATGATGTTTCAGGAAAAAAATACATATATAATAAATACATGCCTTCTACCTTTCCTCCTTTGGCCCTTGCTCCTCACGGGGGTAGATGAAGGAAAAGTTATTGGGATCGAGGTGCCAGCGTCAGAAAGATAAACGCGAAGCCCTCCCTCTCTCCACCGCTGAGCAGGTCAAAAAATGATTGTGCTGGGCATGAAGGATTTATGTCTGTCGTGAGTCAGTCAGAGTGTCAGGGTAAATCAAGGCTGACGTTTTTAGCATCTGGGAAAAAAAAAAGCAATTGCATTTTATGTCTACATTTTGCTCGGCTAATCAAGGTGCGGAAGAGAGAGTCTGCCTGGGGAAACTTTTCCACTTTTTATGATTTAGGTAGGGTTTGGTTTTCCCCGCAGAAACATAGAGCAAGTCTATAAAGGCTTCAGTTTAGAGTAAAGAAGAAAGCTAAAGCTGTCTCCATAGAATATGAGCTGAGAAGGGAGTCTGGTGAGGGCTGGGTCTTAGGAACAGCTGTGGATCAAGGGAATGGATGGTTATCTTGGCAGATGAGTTCTTCTCTCCAGTAGGACCTATGCTGTAAGTAACAGAACTCTCAGGGAAAAACCTGAGTCTTGCTTGGTCTCTGAGTACAAACCAGTTTGATGTTTTTGACTGAATTGGTCAGCTACTAATTGATTACTAAGTGGTTTTTTTTTTTTAATTTATTTTTAAATAAGTTTTAGATTACAGAAAAGTTACATAAAAAATAAAGGGGATTGCCCTATACTCCACACTTCTCTCTCTCACATTTTCCCCTACTAACAGTCTCTTTCATTAGTGTAGTACATTTGTTAAATTTGATAAACATATATTGAAACATTGCTACTAACCATGATCTATAGTCTACATTATGGTTTACTTTGCATCCTACAATTTTATAGGTTTTGACAAAATGTAAAAAGTACATTTGACAAATGTATCTGTCATTGCAATATCATGCAGAACAATTCCCATGACCCCAAAATGCCCATGTTCCCTTCCCTTCCCTTCCCTTCCCCTCAGTACCTCTGGTGACCACCATCTTTATATCAATTTTACAAGTTCTTCCATTACTAGAATAATAATAATAAGTCTACTTTGATCCATGGTGGCATTCCCCCTTTATGTTTGTTCATTCCTCAATCTTGAGGATTTGGGGATGGTGATGCCCACTCTTCTTCTGACTGAGAGGGGGCTTAGATTTCATGGGACTGATGGATGGGATTGTCTTGCTTGCACTTATAGACTCTTTCTGCTTTTTGGGAAGGGTGTTGTTCATCATCATCATTTTGTTAGTTGTCCTGGATGAGTCTGCTGAACTGGAGAGTAGGTGTACGGCTTCAGCTCTGCTGAGGTTCAGGGCTCAGTCGGTTTATGAACAGACCGAACTAAACAGTTCTTTAACTGAAGCAACCAGCCAAATAACTAAGTAGATCAGTTAAAACTGTTGAACCAGCTAATGTATATTGACATAGTTTAAGATCTAGCCACAGTTAATGTGTGCAGGGGGAAAAGAAAAACGACCAAATTTACTAGTAATAATTCTTGTTAGTTTTTCATTTCCAAGGCTAATTATCAGTTTATCTAAGTGCTTTGCCTTAGTAAATGAGAATGTATTTGGATTTCAAAAGTCTTATATTTCGCACAGGGGACTAGATTCAGCAAACATACTTTCATATATTAAAAGATAATAATAATGATAGCTAATTTGGGGGAGGGGGAGGTAGGAGGGTTCCTATATAAAGTAATTAAGTGCTTCATACACATTATCTTATTAAATCTCCAATGCCCAGGAGCTAGTTTTTATCCCTATTTTCCAGATGGGAAAACTGAGGTTTAGAGGGTTTACTAATATACACATAGTCATATCCAGGTCTTATTAGCTGTTATGAATTAGAGATGTTATTTGAACCCAGGCAGTTCTGATTCCACAGTATTCATTCCTAACTTCTGTGCTTGCTGCTTGAGAGTTGATCAATGCAGAGATGTTCAGTGTTTTTAAAACTGAACAAGAGACTAAAAAAACCCAGAATTCATAAACTACTAGATATTCCGTTTGATGGTGCTTAAAAAAAAAGAAAAGAAAAGAAAAAAAAAAAGGCTGGGAACCAGCCACAAGTCCTGAAAATGTGTACTTCTATAAAATAATAGCTAAAATATATTGCTTACTTACCACATGCCAAACACTGTGTACTCACTCAAACCTCACAAAACCCTAAAGGGTGGGTCTATTTTTATCTATTTTCCAGATGCAGAAATATAGTCTCCAAGAAACTTAGAAATTGTTCCCTTATCATTTACCTCGTAAGTAACAGCCAGAATATAAAGCTAGGCAAACTGGCACTAGAGTCCATGCACTGAAGCACTCTGCTGTGTAGTGCTGGAAACCCATCTGCCAGGACCCAGCCCAGTTTTTGGTGAGCATTGGTAGGGATTAGTCCTTTGCTTTCCTTCTTGCCTGTGTATGTTCTCAAATCTTTGCAATGTCTGATTTAATAGGCTTCTAATTTTTCTTTTTTTAAAAAATTTTAAACACTCCTCTATTGATAAATATTTAGTTTCAAAAGAATGGAGAAGAAGGAAATATTATTGGAGATTTCAATCAGTGTTTTTCTATCTAGGACCTCTAGAAGTCCTTTAAAGGGCTACTGAGGGCCTTAAAGTTATTTTCCTATAACAAAAAAGCTGGGCTAAAATTGATTTCCTGATAATAAGGCATCAGAGGATAACACAATCACCAAGTTCATGGAATTATATTCGCTTAGTGAGGCAATGTGGATTATTGCATGCTGATTAGTCTTTGATGAATAAAGATAAGGTAGTGGAATATTCTTTAATAAAGATTGTCAATTAGACAAAACATATTAAAAATAAGAAACCTTATAGGGGAAAGAATGAAGAAGGTCCTTGGTGACAGAAAGCCTGGGAACCTCTGGTGTAAAGGATTTTCTTTTTGTTCCCTGTAGCTTGGTTATTTATTGGAAATGTTAACAAAATATCTTTCAAAGCCCAGTGAGATAATTTAGGTAAAGTGTTATGCAAATGCTCGTTTTGTTATTAATATCAACAGTAATAGTTATGTTAATGATCATGCTGTGTGGAGCATGTGATTTCAGGTAACAATTGTATCAAGAACCTTAATTTTAAACTTTTCATTTCCTGAGGTTAAATGTGTCCTTTCCTTCACTAAACGTTCATTAGCATAGCTGTGCTCTGAAAGGCTGTGTGTATTGTGTGTGTGCAGTACCCACGTGTCACATGTGTGTTTGTGATTTGCACACACACCGTGGTTTTGTGAGTGTTGCATTGGTCTCACACCCTCTGCATTGTACAGCTGCACGTTACAAAATTCTTTGTTCAGAAAACTTGTTTGAAAGGGTGATGAAGTATTTGGATTGTGGTGTGGGTTTTCACACTTACGTTTTTGCCATTTATTAGACAAACCTCACCACCAAATCCATTCTTGTCTCCATGCAGGCTGCAGAGGCCTGTGAGAAGCTAGACTTGGAAATCTGGCTGACATTGTGCTGGGCCTGTGCCTACCCAGACAAGGTGATTTGAATGTCACAAAGAGATTGTGAAATCAGGTGTCCCCTGGTCCTTGCCACATATATTTAATACCAACATGGATGTGCCTTCATTTTTCTTCTCTAACTGGTTGTTTTGATTTACTTGGGAGTCTGAGTAACACTATCAATTGGGCAGAGATTAGCACATAATCAAATAACATCTGCTTTTAAAAAAAAATCAGAGCCCTCTTTATTAAAGTAGCATAAAGTGTAAATTGATCCATTGTGACCTAACTCTGTGCTCCTGGTTAAAAAAGATATCAAGTAGAATAAGATCAGTACCTGCTCTAATCTTTAATTGTTATCAATCACTTCTTAGACTGCCTCTGTTCTTCCTTTATCTTGTTTCACAAAAAACCCTTTTAATATCCTCTCATGCTCTCTGAGGTTTAAAAGTCTGTCTGTAGCTTCTCTACCCCCTTATCCTTCCCTCCAACTGCTGCTTCACTGTGCCCCAATTCTCTGCTTCACTTACCAGAAGCCATCCATCATCCAGGCCCCCATCCTGAGCAGCCCCCTTTCACTCCCAGGGTCTGCTTCTTCCTCTGGAGCTCTCCTCTGCTTCTCTCTATCGCAGGAGACTGTAGTCCTGGTGCGGCTTGGATGCTGCTGGTCTCTTCCCAGCATCTACAGCAGCAGGAGCTCCCTTCCTGCCACCTGTGTGCATGCAGGAACAGGTGGGATCTAACTACGACGGCCCCCTTTCCAATCATTGTTGCATCATTTCTTCCTTGCTCCAAAGCTCATCATTTACTGTTTGCTTTTACCTAGATTGGACCTCTTCTACATCTGTTTTCACAACCTTCCAAAGACTATACCTGACACTTAAAATATTCCTCCCCCCTCCTATTTTTACTACTTAGATTGAACAGGGTAGTTAAAATGGCACAATGATTTTTCTCAAAGAGGAAGCCCAGCCGAGGTGTTCCCAGGGACAAAGGCAGTTGTTCGTTGGGTTGGACATTGAATTAGGTGGGCTAAGAGTTGAATTTGACGTCACTTTTTTTTTCAAGGCAGTTTCTGCAGATTTGGGGAGCTGGGACATACATGTGATAAAACGTTGTTGCAAAGGATATGCCAAGAAAGTATTCCAGGCTTGTTTCACTGCTTGGCATAAGTGGGATGTTTTAGGCATTAGATTTTTTTTTTAAAGACTTTATTTATTTATTTATTTCTCTCCCCTTCCCCCCACACCCCACCCCGGTTGTCTGTTCTCTGTGTCTATTTGCTGCATCTTCTTTGTCGGCTTGTTGTCAGCAGCGTGGGAATCTGTGCTTCTTTTTGTTGCATCATCTTGTTGTGTCAGCTCTCCGTGTGTGTGGCGCCATTCTTAGGCAGTCTGCACTTTCTTTTGGATAGGCGGCTCTCCTTACGGGGCGCATTCCTTGTGTGTGGGGCTCCCCTACGCGGGAGACACCCCTGCATGGCAGGGCACTCCTTGCGTGCATCAGCACTGCACATGGGCCAGCTGCACACGGGTTTGAACTGCGGACCTCCCATGTGGTAGACAGATGCCCTAACCACTGGGATGAGTCTGCTGCCATTAGGCATTAGATTTTGATAGGAGATCAATCCTGGTTCCCTGATTTATTAGCTGTGTGTCCTCTGATTCTCATTTACCTAATCCATTAAATGGGAATGATGTACCTATCTCACAGAATGTTATGAAGAATAAATGAGGTAATGTGTTTAAAGCATCCAGGAAGGCACAAAGTAGGTCCATGGATATCAAGTGATATAGTAGATCTGAAGGGAAAGCAAGAGAGAGGAAGAGAGAGACCTATATCCTCGGATTATGTAAAACTTAAAATTGTTAGCTCAGTCATGCCTCAAATGAATTCTGCACTTTGATGAAAATAGATGAGCATAAAATGACCAGAAATGAAGTTTCTTATGAAAGCAAGCCTTTACTCTAAGCCCAGCCCTGCACTTCCTGTGGGTAGTGGATGCCTAGGGAATTTTGCCCATCAGGTGGCAGAGTAGCAAGAAGGATGGAGCTGTCTACATTAGCTTTTAGCCTTTAGACAGTGCCTCTGTTGGAGAAAAGACATGGCACAATCTTTAGAGGCTTGGAAACAATAACAGAGTTCCCCTGAAAGAGCTGAGAGTCAGAAAGAGACTAGAAGAATCCCAGAAGGGCAACTTAATGGAAAATCAAGTACAACGATCTAAAGTTTGAAACATGGGGAAAAAGAAGGATGCAAACTTTGGGACACTAGAAGAAAGATTTAAAAAATATATCTGAACCTATTGGGACTTTGGTTAAAATTAATAAAATAATAGGATTACAGGGAAAGGCTTACATTTTAGCTTATAAAACTAATTACAGAGGTATATGTGTGTGCATGTGTGTGTGTGTGCATATGTGTGCATGTGGGACCATGGGAGGCAAGAGCTGTAGTTTCTTCTCTTATTATCAACGACAAGTACCTCTAAATGTGCCCTGGATTTCATGCTTTCTAACCTCTGTGAGGTCTTTAAATTTCTCCTCTTTCCAGTATCCTAAATCTCTCCCTTTCTTACTGCATCATTCATAACATTTTGCAAGCATTTGTATTTTCTATGTTTAAATTAAAAAAAAGCAAAACTGTCTTTTGACCACTTATCCTCCTCCAGGCAATGCATCAATTCTTGGGTAGCTTTCAAAATCAAACTTCTCCTAAAATTTGTCAAATTGTGTTGTTTTATTTCTTCCTCATTCACTCCTTTGCCTTGAAGGTGTCTCAAGGTCACGGACACCTTCACAACTTCTTCATTGCACCATCCAAGTGTAACTTTTCAGTCTTCATCTTTACCAGTTTCCCAGCTGAACTCTCCAGGGCTGATTATTGTGTTCTTCTCAGCGTGGTCCTCTCTTGGCTTTTGTGACTCCACATACATCCGACTGTCATCTCTTCTGGCTCCTCCCTTCAGTTTCCTTTTTGGCTCCTCCATCTGTCCTGGCTTTCTCAGTGTAGCCATGGTTCTGTGTTTTTTCTGGGCCCTCTTGTCTCCCTACTCTTATTTCCTGGGTCATCTTCTCTCTCCTTTAAATGCCATTTATATGCTGATGACTACAGCCCAAAAATCTCCTCTGAGATTCAGATTCATATATCCAACTGACTGCTTGACAAATCTGCTTGCATATCTCATAGGCATCTCAAAAGAAACATGTAAAATATGAAATTTTTATTTTTCCTCATATCTGTCCCTTTCCTAGCATGTCCTATCCCCATAAATGATGCCACCATCAATACAGTTGTTCATTCACAAAGCCCTCACTTAATCAATAAGTCCTGCAATAACTATCACATTCATTCATTGGTTTGTTCAATTAGCAGTTACTGATATTTACGTACCAGTGCTAGGTGTGATGCTGTACTAGGTACCAAAGACACACTGCTAAAAAACACACATGCCTCCTGCCCTTGTGCAACATATGATCTAACTCCTGAGTATATTTTGAATCTGTCTGCTTTTTCAAACTCTTCTGGCTAGCCTAGTTCTTACCACCATTATTTCTCATTTTGGGTAATTACCTATTAAGTGATCCATATCTCATCTTGCAAGTTTCAAATATGGCCTGACAATCCTTTCAGACATAAATTGAATTATGCCATTTTCTGCCTTTTATCCTTTTATGGCCTCCCCTCAAATATTTCCATGGCAGCAAAGTCTTGTTTACCTTTGCAACCTCATCTTAAACCACAGCCTCCCTTTATTCATGTTCCCACTACCCTGGCATCCTTTCAGAGTTTTGCATGTGCCGAGTTCTTTCCTGACTCTGAGTCTTTGTATATGCATGTGCACAGAACACCCTCAATCCAATATAAACTCTATCCTCTTAGAAAGGCTTTCCCTGAACACCAAGACTGGCCTGTCATTCTCAATCTCCACACCTTGATTATTTCCTTTATAACACACTTGGCTAGACTATGTCACCTCCACTAGATTTTAATTTCATGAATAGAGATGCCATATTAATTTTGTGTACAATTCATGCCCCAGTGCTTAACACAGTGCCTGGTACATAATAGGCATGTAACCAATATTTGCTGGGCAAATGAAATAATGAATTGTTAAATGAATGGCTCAGAATCCTGAGGGATCTCTGCATACCAGCTTGTGCCAAAGTAGAAATGTCCCTTCCAATTTTCTTATGCCATTTCCATTCATCCTAAGACATTTTACTATAGTTTCCTATTCTGGATTTATAATTTAGCATTTTTTTAGTTCCAGCAGTTCATTCTTTAATGAGCAGAATCAGATATTTTCCATAATACTCTTCCTTCCTGAGCAGGTCCCCGGGGGCTCACTGCCCCATCAAGTGCTCTATAATGTGTTCCTGATCTCTCCTTACAAGTCAGCCCATTTGGGCACTCTTCCCAGACTATCATACATCTTTGCACATTCATCAAAATAGCTGGTGTGTATTTGCCCTCTCACAAGTGAGCAAGAGCTGTCACATGGACAAAGTCTTCTGAGATATCACCTGAACTGAAGCTGCCCTGTCCATCATTTATGGTTTAGGCCATAGACCTTGAAATACCCTGAGCTGCAGAAGCTAGTCCACTGGTTTGGTCCAATGACTGGAAATTTCAAGGAGGCCTGGTTGGGCCTAATATAAGGAATAACTTTTTAACAGTCAGCTGATGAAAACTAAAATAGGCTGCTTGAGTAGGTAGTGAATACCCTGCCCTTAATGGTGGTGGGGTGCCGCTGCCAGATATGCTAGTGAGGGGATTATTGCATTTGATGAGAGGATGGCCTCTTTAGAACTTTTCAGACTTTTATCTATGGACCAGATGAGAATCATCTGGGGATGAATGCAGGTATTTGTATTCAGTTGTCAACTGACTAACTTGCACATCCAAATGTGGTGGTCCTTGCATGCTTGTTAAAAACTGTTTCCTGGATGCCACCTTAGCCTTAGACATAGATTCTCTGGGGGATGCAGCTTAAATCTTTATGATTGATAAATCCCCAGGGCTTTTTTTTTTTTTTTTTTGGAGGTACCAGGGCTGGGAATTGAACCAGGGACCTTGTAGGGGGGAAGCTATATCTCCTTCCTTGAGGTTTTTTTTGTTTGTCTGTTTGCTTGTTGTTTGTTTTTTGTTTTTTAGACTGAAAAACTTCTCCTGTGGGAAGCAGGCACTCAGCTGCTTAAGCCACATCTACTACCCCCAGAGGTTTTTTTTTGTCCATATTTATTTATTTTATTTCCCCTCCCCCCTTGCGGCTTGCTTGCTGTCTGCTCTCTGTGTCCATTCGCTGTGCACTTTTCTGTGTTTTTGCTTGTCTCCCTTTTTTTGTTGCATCACCTTGCTGAATTGGGTTGGCATCACCTTGCCTGCGGGCCGGGCGGTGCGCCACAGTGCTTGCAGGCCAGGCGACTCTCCCCAGCGTGTGGGCCAGCCTGCCTTCACAAGGAGGCCCTGGGACGCGAACCCAGGGCCTCCCATATGGCAGACAGGAGCCCAACTGATTGAGCCACGGGCCATAGCCACTCCCCCCAGCCCAGAGGTTTTTGATTCACTCTGAAATTTGAAAATCACTGGCCTAGAAAGGCTTTTAAGATTATGTTATACCTTCTGACTTTGGGTTGGTGGTCCCATAATTAACTATTCAGCATCCATTAAAAAATGCTAATTAAAAGCTCCTAAGTGTCAGTCACAGTTCTTGGTTTTGGACATATAGCAAAGAACAAAACAAAGTTCCTGAGCTTATGGAACTTTAATTTTAGGTTCCACAGAGGACTGAACATTATCTTTTCAATCCTTTAATATTAATTGAAACTTGTTTTAAGACCTGATATATTGTCTATCTTGATGAACATATGCATATTTCAAAAGAATGTGTATTCTGAAGTTGTAGAGGGAGGTCTTTTATAAATATTAATTAGGTTAAGGTAGTTGAAAGTTCAGATTATCTATGACTTTACTGATTTTTAAAAAGAGTTTTACCAATTGTTGTGAAATGGATGTTAAAATAGTCTACTGTGATTGTGGAATTGTCTATTCTCCCTATAATTCTGTAACTTTTAGCTTAATGGTGTTTTGAAGCTCTGCTGTTAGGCACACATCACATTTTTGAGTGTTAACATTTTCTTAATAAATTGACCCATTGATCTTTTTGAGATGTGTATTATTTTTAATATACTCTTATCTTGAAGTTTATTTTATGTATTATAAAATAGTCACTCTGGCCTCCTTATTTTTTTACTGTTTGTCCCATATATCTATTTATATCCATTTACCACCTGTTTGTTTATATTTAAAGTGAATTTCTTATAAGCAATAAGTAGTTGGGGCTTGCTTTTCATCCATTTCTGACAATCTTTACCTTTTAATTGGAGATTTAGTCCATTAACTTTTAACGTAGCCACTGATATGGCTGGAGTTAGGTCTATAATTATATGAATTGTTTTTCTTTGTATGAGAATTTATGCTTCTGCTTTCCTGCCTTTTAGATAAAATATATTACTAGAATTCCATTTTATTTTATCAATTAAATTGCCATTTTAAAAAAATGTTTACTGATTGTTTTCGTTGTTATATTATACAGCCTTAAGTTTACATCATCTATTAAGAGTAAATATTGTACCACTTAATGTAAAGTGTAGAAATTTTACAACTGTATAGAGTCACTTACCTTTTCCACTCCTAACCAGGCCTTTATGCTAGAGTTGTCATCTGTATTAAAGCAACCTAAACATTGCAAGACAGTGTTATAATTTCTGCTTTAAACAGTTAAATATATTTTATAGAAATTAAAAGGAAAAAATATTTTATATTTACCCAGATATTTGCTATTGCTTGTGTTCTTCATTCCTTCCTAGAGATCTGAGTGTCTTATTCTTATCTGGTATCATTTTCTTTCAGCCTGAGCGCTTCCCTCAGTATTTATTATATTGTAAATATGCTGGTGATGAATTCTTGTTGCATTTTTAAAAATCTGAAACTGTTTTCATTCTTCTGCTAGATATAGAATTCTGGATAAACAGGTATATATGTATATATTTGTTTATCACCTTAAAGATGTTTCATTATCTTTTTTTTTTTAATTAAAAATATTTTTGGGGGAGGTACTGGTGATTGAACCCTGCACCTAAAATATGGGAAACAGGCACTCAACTGAGTTATATCCACTTGCCTGTTCCAATATCTTTTTGCTTGCAAAGTTTCCAGCAAGAATTATATGGTAATTCTTATTTTTTGTTCCCCTATATGTAATCTGTTGTTTTTCTCTGTTTGCTTTCAAGATTTCCTTTTTCTCTTTATTTTCAATTGTTTGATTATGATATGCCTTGACATGGTTTTCATCATAATTACCCTACTTGGGGTACCCTGAGATTCTTGAATCTATAAATTAGATGTTTTATCAAATTTGGGAAAATTTTGGTTATTAATTTTTTCAAAAATTTTTTTCTGCTCCAATCTCTCTCTTTTATTCTGGAACCCCAATTACATGCATGTTAAATGTTTTCATATTGTCCCATACTCTCTGAGGGTCTGTCAATTTTTAAAATCACTTTTTCCCCAATCTTCAGACTAGATAGTTTATATCGAATTATCTTCAAGTTTCTTGACTCTTTCCTTTGTTATTTGTATTCTGCTATTAAGCCCACCCAGTGAATTTTTTTATTTTGGATATTCATTCTACTGTCCTAGAATTTCCAATGTTTAAAAATAGTTCCCCTGCTTATATTTCCTAAATATTTTTTCATTGTGAGTCTATTTTCTTTTGTATTATGGAGCATGATTATAATAGCTGCCTTAAACTTTTTCTCTACTATTTCGAATGTTTGGGTCTTCTTAGTGTTGGTCTCTGTTGATTATCTTTTCTCTTCAAATTTTCCTGGCTATTTGAATGCCAAATAATTTTGGACTTACCCTCAACATTGTGGATGTTATATTGTGGAGACTTCAGCTTCTGTTATATGCCTCTGGAGAATGTTGACTTTTTTCTCTTTTCAAACAATTAACTTGGTTGAATTTAAACTGCAAAGCTGTATCTTGGCCAACAGCTCAAGTATTGGTGTATTAATAGTTCTTTTATCCTTACTGAATTGCTTAATCTGTCTGGCACTGCATAATTCATGGTTGAACCAGAGATTTGGGTAGCATTTGTGTTCAGAATTTGGGGCTTCCTCTGTCTTTGCTTTTTTTTCCTTTTTTAAAAAAATGTCATTTCTTTTTAAAAATTATTATTGAGCTCCCTCTCTTTTTCTCAGGTATCACCCCCTTTTTCAAGTGGATGTAATTTTTCCAGACTCTATTCTTTGGCCAGGGAGATTTTAAAAATTTGTTTGTTTGTTTGTTTGTTTATGCCTTTAAACCATCTTGTGTAATGCTGACTCAGTATAAAAGCCATAAAAATTGGAAACTTACTTCATGCAATTTCTTCCTTCAAAGTATTGACATCCCTCCAGAACCTTCCTGCCCTCCCCTCTATTTTGTAACTCTTTAGAGCAGGGGTTCTTAACCTTTTTGTTTCGTGGACCTCTTTGCCAGTCAGATGTGAACCACAGAGCCCTTACTAAGTCCACACTATGCAGTGTATTATTTAATAAATATATCACACTCACACCAACACATCCCCGCAAGAATAATGTTTTGGTTTTTTAAAATTTCAATTCAAGCCCACAGACTCCTAGTTAAGAACCCCTGCTCTAGAGTTTTCAGGTTTTCTTTTCTTTTCTTTTTGTGTTTTGTCAGAATTTGTGGTTGCTATCTAAGAGAGGGTTGGTATGATCGGAGCTTACTGGGCTGTACTGAAAGTAAAACTCTGGGCATTTACTTTAGTTTTGGACAGACATAGTCCCAGCATCTCAGGAAGCATGTGCCTCTTAGAATAGATGGAAGTGAGGAACGAAGTCTGGAGTCAAGGTTTTGGTGGGACCACCTCAGAGGAACAGAATGTATTGCTTGATAACATGTTGCTGAAACTTTCATCTCAGTCATTTTGTAAAAATTAATGACAAGGGATGTGTCTTTGATTTATATGTATAGTGACAAGTGGGATTAGAAGAAAATGCTTAGGCTTGGAAGTCAGAGTAATACAGATCAACTTTGTGCTGTAACTCATGTGGTCTGTGACCATGAGGCAAGTTACCTAAACTTAGCTAAAACTCCTCATTGTAAAAATTAATATAGTGATACCTTTCCTGTGTGCTGGTTGTGAACATTCAGTAAGATAAAAATCTTAAATGCCTCTGCTCTTCATTTTGCTCAATAAATATTCCTTTTTTTCTTTTCATTTTGGGAAATGGCCTACCTTGCTTTGCAGAGACTGTGTGACCTTGACGAGACTTGAAGTGAAACCCAGCTGACTATTGCTTGAAATAGATAGTAGTATTTCACTGAGTTCCAGAGTTAATTTAATTTTTTTTTTTTTTAACCAAAAGAGCTGCTGTAGTGTAGTGGATGAGCATGGCCTTCAGAGTCAGAGCATTCTGGGTTTGAATCCCACCTTTGCCAATTACATGCTATATAACTTGAGTCAATTATCTCTCTGAGCCTCAGTTTCCTATCTATGAAATAGGATAATAAAAACTACCACATAGAGTTTATGAAGATTACAAGAGATCACATACATAAAGTCCTGGCATATAGTAGGACCTGGTATATAGTAGGCATTCAATTGATGTTAGTTGTTACCATTTTTCATTATTATTTGTATAAACAATAAAATGTGAGCTAACATAAAATCACTGATTTTTAAAATTAATAAAGAAAGATTCATTGGGAAGAAGCTGGAGCCAAAGGCAGTTGTGGGTAGAGGTAGGAACAAGCTTGTTTTCATAAGTGGGAAGAAAAGGGGACACATTTTGAAAATGAAGCTAAATTATCCATGGGAGAGAAATCAATGTGGGAAAACCTTATGGAGTTTTAATAGTGGAGTATAAATCAGGCACTCTCTGGGCCTTTATTGCAAGGGTTAAACATGGGATTAAATATTGTCCATTCATAATTGGGTCATAGATGACCTTGTGGAGCATTTCACTGACACTCATTTTTCTGTATTTACATTTCCAGCTCCATGTGAAAAAGCATTGATTCTACCGTCTGGATGTGCTTGTGTGGAACAAGAGTTCCTTAGCAAAATCACTGTCCAATTATTCAGCATTTGTAGGCTCAGAGGATAGAGGGTGGTCTTGGTATCCTAGACAATCTGTTTGCAGGCCTCAGCCAGGACTGCATACTTGAAAGGGAGGGTGGTACATTTTCAGGTTGTCAAGGAAGCAAATATCTGCTAATTTGCATGGCACACAGGTAGCAAGAGAAACAGGAGAGGGGTCAAAGAAGAGTCACACTTACAGGATGAGATGGCACTAAACATGGGAGGAAAGATAAGAAGGACAAGGATGCTCTGGATCCTCAGCATGAGGTGCAAGGGGGCAGACAAAGGTGGCAAGGGGGCAGAATGCAGCCTCCGGGAGCTGTGCTCATCTTCATGGGCCAGGGGAGCAGCTATACTTCTGTGTGATTTATTGATCTATTTAATTTATTTAAAAATACGTCTGGGGCCTCTGGATCTACTCCAAACCCTTATTTGACATTTAATATAAAATAAAAAATTCCCTTATAAAGGATGTCAAGTCAGATGGTTGGGTTTTGAAACAGAAATTGGGGACCCAACTGTGAACTTCCCGTGAGTACTTGAGAAAAATCCCCTTCTCATGTTGTTCTCCAGCTTCTCTGTTTTATAAAACTCTCCTTGATAAGCTCACTTCATAAGTGAGAATGGGCACAGGGGAGCTGGGAAGCCAGTCTGACCTCTACGCTCCCTCACTTCTCACCTTAACCAAGTTGATAATGGACTTGCACCTCCCTGGTTGTTTCCTGTCTTACCAATTACCACCACCACCCCTCTGGTGAAAACACCTTGCTTAACTTCTTCTTTTCTTTCCTGCACTTCTGCCTTCAATTAATCATTTACTCCTATTGATTATGCCTCACGAACAACTCTAAAATTTGTCTGCTTTTTGAAACTCCCCTGCCACTAATTTGATTCAAACAACCATTATTTCTTGACTAGACTAGACTAGCTGCCTAACTGTTCTCCTTATCTCCAACTTTGTCCCCTTTTTGGGTTCATTTCTCCCATGACAACCAGTGTGCTCTCTCTAAAATTTGATTCTGATCCTGTTGGGTCCCTGCTTAAAACATTTCAAAGGCACACTACTGCTACTAGGTTAAAACCCAAACTACTCAGTTAGATGGTATATTAGTCAGACAAAGGGATGCTGATGCAAAATACCAGAAATTGGTTAGTTTTTATAAGTGTGTTTATTTGGAGTAGGAGCTTACAGATACCAGGCCATAAAGCATAACTTACTTCCCTTACCAAAGTCTATTTTCACGTGTTGGAGCAAGATGACTGCCTACGTCTGCGAGTTCAGGCTTCCTGGGTTCCTCTCTTCCAAGGTCTTGCTTCTCTCTTGTTCTAGAACTTGCTTCTTCCTGGGCTCAGGGTCCTCTCTTCCTGGGGATTTCTTCTGTTTCCTCTGTGAGTTTACTTCCTGGGGCTCCAGCTTGAGGCTTCAGCATCTAACTCCAATATCAAAACCCTTAACTGTTTCCTTTGCCATGCTTTTGCCCCACCAAGGGGTGGGGACTCAACGTCCTAATGATGTGGCCCAATCAAAGCCCTAATCATAACTTAATCATGCCAAGGTACAGACCAGATTACAAACATAAGCCAATATCTATGTTTGGAATTCATAACCATATCAAACTGCTACAGATGGTAACCCTTGGATTTGACCCCTGAAGATCTCTCATCAGACCCTCCCTTCCACTCCAGGCTTACATGGATTCCAGTCTCTATAAACTGCTCACAGGGATCTTTCTTGTTTCCTGATGGTCCCCTATCCCTGGAACACTTTCCTCCTCCCTGTATCTTCCACTCTACCTTCCTTACCCTGTGTTTTTCCTGTATCCTGCAGTTTTTAACCTAGGTGTCCCTTCCACAGAGAAGTCTTCCCTGTCTTTCAAAACGTGAATGCAGTGCCCCCCCGCCCCCATGTGTGTTTCCACCCTGGAACTTCTCCTCTTATAAGATCTTTAATCACTATTGCAAGTAAACCCTGTGAGGGCTGGTGCCATGTCTGCCTTATTCATTTTACATGTCTACCACCTAGTACTTCTGTGCATTGCATAGGATAGAGGTCCTGACAAATATTTGTTAAATAATTGAATATACAGTTATTCAAATATAAACTGTCCTATTTGAGGAAAGGAAATCTTTTATTAATTTAAAGAAATACTAAATATTTTTGTTTCATTCCATGGAGTCGTTGGAATTTTCCTATATCCTGTGCTCTTTTCAAGGGTTGGAAGGAAACTACATAGGCCCCTTGCATCTGAAAACATTTTCTGGATGGCCTACATCATAAGTTTGGCTGTGTTAATGTCTTAGCTGCCAGGGCTGCTATGACAAATACCACAAAAAGGGTTGGCTTAAACAAATATGCATTGTCTCTTGGTCTGGAAGACTAGAAGTCCAAAATCAAGATGTTGGCAAAGCCATACTTTCTCCCGGGGTCAGTAGCATTCTGGTGATGGCAGTCTTCCTTCACGTGGCAATCTCTTTCTCCTTGTGTCTATTCTCCTGATTTCTACTGACTTCTGGCTTTTGGATTTTTATGACTGAACCCAAATTTCTTCTCTTGATAAGGTCTCCAGTCATATGAATTAAAGCCCATTCCAATTCATTTTGGTCATACCTAAATACAAAGGTCCTGTTCACACAAGTCCACACCTTCACTGATAATAATATCTTCAAAGGTCCTATTTACAAAGGTGTTTATGACCAGAGGAACAAAGGTTAAGACTTGAACATGTCTTTATGGAGGACATAATTCAATCCCCAATAGTTGGTAAGGATACAACCCTGAAGACAGACAATGACTCTTGAGAAAATATGAAGCCTAATAATTCCTTGTTTGCTTGTGATGGGACCAAGAGGAAGATGGTCTGGGAGAAATAGTCCCTCAGTGGACAGATAACACTTCTATGTCTCTGGGCAACTGATCTCAGAAAGGGTCTGACTGGTCCTAATTGCCCTGATAATGCATAGGGCGGTATGTTGAGCCTCTGAACAAGTTGGAGGCTTGGTTCCCTCTCTTCTTGGATGGTGAGGCTGGGAACTCGAGCTCCTGACAGATTGCCAGCATGGGCCTCATCTACAGTGTTTGAATGCTGCCCTGCTGCTAGGAGAACAAGAAACAGTGACATGTCAGCATGGAGGACAGGCCCACTGGGAAGATAGGAGTAGGGACAGAAAATGTTTTATTCTGTCACCTGATGTAAAATCAAGGTGACATGGTGAAATCAGAGCAACTACATGAAAAGAATTGTTTCTAGCTCTGTTGTATACTTTGAGCTAGTCTAACTGTGGGAAGAATCTTATGGATTTTTAAAGCACCTTTCTTCCCTAGGGCATGGGGCACTTTACTATTAGCAGACTTTCAATTGAATAGTTTCTCCCAGGACTTCAGTTTTAGTTTCATTTATTCATTTTGTAACATCAGGGTCTTTTTATTTATTGCATGGAAAAAAATGGGTTGAGAAATAGTCATAGCCCTTGGTATCAAGAAAGGGCTTGATAGTAGTGTGTATGTTTATCTCTTTAATGCAAACATTAAATGTTAGATGAAATAAGAAGATATATAATGAACAGAAATGAGCTAAAGAAATAAGAAATAAAAAACCATTGCCCAAATCATTAGAGTATGGGTGTGATATTAATGGAGAAGGGCATATTTATACAGTGGAAGTGGGAGACAATTGGGAGAGGAGGTTTCTTTTTTTCCTTCAAAGGTAACTTTTGTTTTAAAGAAATTCTTCCCCTATCCTAGGATTTATCACTAAGTAGGTAAATATGAAACATGAAAAATGGACTCAGATTAAGACTATCCAAGTGACTGAAATTTTGTTTGTGAAACTGAAACTAAACCAATGCTGATGAACTTGCTTCTACTTAGACTTCTTAGATCCCTGCACTAGAGGAAACCAAGAGAGAAAAGAAAAGCAATAAGCAGTCATGATGTTTTAAGGAAGCTGTGTGCTGAAGAAAATATAACCAATGTAATAATAGATCTAAATATATGTTTAGGTGCATAGCCAAGGAATATTATTGAGAATGACCTGAAGATGCAGTAGTGGAATGCAAATGGGTGGTCTTTGACATAGTCTTTAGTAAATGCTTTGAGGGGTGCAGATCCAAATGAGAGTTTTGTTACAGTTCAAGTTAAGGTGGGGGACTTCTGCTTCTGGCCAGGATGGTGTAACAGAGGCTGTATGTACAATCCCTCATGCAGCAACTAAAATATTGGACAACTTGTATGAAACAATGATTTGCAGGACCTTGACATGAAACAAAGGACAGTAATCTCTGAAAGTGCTAAAAAAATTTTGTGAGCCCTACAATTGCCCCAACATACACCCAAGAAAGATCTTCTAGTCTTTGGTATAGGAAATGGGGTCCTGGTGGTCTCTAATTTGAGGGGACAGAACTGGAAGTCTGGAGAGTCAAAGGTTGCTAGAGTTTGCTGAGGAAAGAGCTGCATAGAGACCTCTGGGGACCTGCAGAAGGTCTCCCTTGCGGCTTCAGCTGAGTGTTGGTCAGTGCATGCTTGTGAGGAACTTTCTAAGGCTAGGGAAAGGAAAGATCCACTTGAAAGAATTAGAAGAAACAATCTCCAAAGTTCACAAAGGGTTAGGCCTGTTTCTGTTCCTTCCAGTCAAAGCACAAAACTTCATCATTCAAAGGGGATCAGGCAGAGTATTCAGAAGAGTTTTGTTGTAGTAGTGGGTTGAATTAGCCCTAAACTAAATGCTGCTCTGGCCCTGCCTCACAAAGCTTAAAATCATGACTGGAAAGGATCAGAATATTTCCAAGTAACTTAATAGTGAGGCAGAATGAAATTCAAGAATATTAATAGAAATACAAAATATCCAGCACCCAATAAGACAAAATTCACAATATCTGGTATGTGATCAAAATGTACCAGGCATGCAAAGAAGTTAGAAAATATGGGTCAAAATGAGAAGAAAAATCAATCCATCAAAACTGACTGAGAAATGGCACAGATGGTAAAATTATCAGATATTCCATATGTTTAAGAAACTAGAGAAGATTGAGCATATAATGGAAAGACATGGGAGATATAAAAAAAGAACTTTCTGAGATACAAAATAAACTGAATAGGATTAATGACAGATTCAGTAATGCAGAAGAAAGAGTGATTGAACATGAGAACAGCAGTAAAATCTCCAAAATGAAAGACACAGAGAAAAAGACTGAAGAAAAAATGAACAGAGCATTGCTAAACTGTGGTACAATTCAAGTGACCCAAGATATATGCAATTGGAGTTCCCAAAGGACTGAAGGGCAGGGTACAAAAAATTATTAGAAAGCATAATGGCCAGGCATGTTCTAAATTTGTGGAAAATATTAAATTCACAATTCCAATGTTCAACAAATGCCCCAAGAAACACAAAGAAAATTATACCCAAACATATCTTAATCAAATTTATTAAAACCAATGATAAAAATCCTTAAAAAAGTACATTATGTACATAGGAATAAATTGATTTCTCTTCAGAAACAACACAAGTGAGATGACAAGTAGAACCAATACCTAAAGTACTGAAGGAAAATACCTATCAACTTAGAATTCTATACCCAGTGAAAATATGTTTCAAAAACTAAGGTTGAGTAAAGACTTTTCCAGAATGCATAAGCTGAAAAAATTATTGCTAACAGACTTGCACTGCAATAAAGGAAGTCCTTCAGGGAGAAGGAAAATGGCATCAGGTGGAAATATGGGTCTACACAAAGTAATGAAGAATATTGGAAATTGTGACTGTGGGTAAATACAGAAGACTTTTAAAAAATTATTTTAATCTCTTTAAAAGAAAATGACTATATAAAATATAGATAACAAAAATATACATTGGAGTTTGTAATAATGCGTAGGATTAATTTTAGTGTCTATTCAGATGTTCAAAATTCTGCCGAGTTGTAGATTTTAATATTTCTTCCCTCTGAACCATATGTATTAGATTGATTAATTCCCCAAATGTGCTTTTATGAAGCTCTGAAGCAAAATGAATGATAATGTCACAAAGGCCAGGATGGAATAATTAAATATATCTGTTAGGTTATTATACTTTACATGAAATGGTATAATATCACTTGAAGATAGACTGTGATAAGTTAAAGATGTATATCATGAACCTTGAAACCACTAAAATAACACCACCAAGAATTCTAGCTACAAATACCACAAGGTAGATAAAATGGAATCATAAGTAGTATTTGACTAATTCCAAAGTAAGGGTGAGGGATATGAGCATTATATTAATTGTGGTAATTGTTTCATAAGTGTTTCATAAGTGATAGTTTCATATACATATGGCAAAACTTACCAAATTGTATACTTTAAATATTTGCATTTTATTGAATGTCAATTTTACCTTAAGATAAAGAGTATCTAACTGTGCAAAATATTAAAATAAAATCTGTATTAAGAGAAATATAATATTCCATATTCAGATTAGTGTACCAGAAATGCAACCCCATGATTTTGTGGGGTTAATAATTTAAAAGTGTAATAGCATGATATTTACAAAAGCTAGAAGTTTCTTAGGAAACCCTCTTTCCTCATTTCACTTATTTGGAAATGCAGGTACAGACAGCTGAAGTGAGGTTCCCCAACTTATTATTAAAGATCCAGAATGAAAATGAGTGTTAATAATAATAGAAAAGAAGCCAATCCTTAATTTAGTTATCTTTTTATGAAATTTCCCAGGCATAGATTTCCATGGGTTATAGGCAAAACCATATCACATTATATCCCAAGACAGGGAGAGGACAGTGCTTGACTAAGATGTTGGGAAATCAAGCTGAGAAAAGAACAGTGCTAGAGGGACTGGGCATAACAACAGCCAAAATACATAGTTAAATCAGAGGCAGCTGCCCTTTTACAATGATTGTGGTCTTCTTGAATTCTTTTAGTAAGCAGTGGCTTCAAAGGCCTAGGGTATTAAAGTTCAAAAAAAGCATATTTGGGGAATTAATCAATCCAATAAATACGGTGCGGAGGGAAGAAGTATTAAAACCTATAACTAGATGGAGTTCTGAACATCTGAATAGACACTGTAATTAAAGCATAGTGGATTACAATTGCTCTGAAAGAGAATATTGGGGATTGCTAACTCTTTGCAAAGTGGATTTACAAAGGGTGACTTAAAACCTATGGGCAACAAAAAATCTCACTTGGAAAGGAAAGGGACAGGAGGGAATCAAATGAGAACTCAAGTTTGGGCATCTAAAGAGCAGAGTGAATTAATGTGAGCAAATGAGAATAAGAATGGCTTTTCTGAATAGATCAAGAAAAAAATGGAGGCAAGGGAAAAGGGATGTCTGCTGATGGATGAAGATGATTACAAGATTAAAGATGACTTTGAAGGTTGCTGAGGTACAGCTATTTTCCCCCTTGTCCTCTCTGCCAACTTTGCTTTAATGAAAGAAATGAAGAAAATAAACACAGACAATTAAAAGGCAATAAAGATCACTCCGAGGGAGTGTTTGATAAAAAGCAGGGAAGGAAACATGACTTTAACATTAAGAAGCAGTTAATCCTTAACTAGAAGGCAGTTCAGGATTGGGCTCACCTTACAGGGGTTTTACTGTTTGTACAGAATTTGGGGAAGTAAACTAGGTAAAATATCAGCTTTTGGAAAAAGCTAGAGACACCTTTACAATAAATGCTTGCCAAAACTTGTGTCAATATGTAACAGAATAGTAGAATTGATTTGGACCTGGAAAAAAAAATCTATAAAAACATGAAGAATAAGCATTACTTATTGTTAAATAGCCTGAGTGCTTACAATTAAATTATTCAGGTCACTCTTTAACTCTTTTGAGCATTACAAAGAAATGGACTACATAATACGAGCAGGAGAAATGAAATGATCATAACCTCCTTATGTAGGAGAGCTGTGGAAATAAGTTCTGGTTGTCATGTTTCCAGGCTTGGAGTCTTAAGGAAGTCATACAACAAACTCAGTTTCTGTCTCTAGACATTAGGCAAAATATCCACCTATGTCACTTGATATCAGGGATCCAAGAACTCCACTTGCCCAAAGACACTTTCTTCCTCCATTTGCTATGAAGCTTGAAATTCTCAAGGTACAGCTTGCCATTGGATGGACATTCTCTTTAGGTAAATGTAGTTATAGGCCCTGGGAGTGGTAAAATATACTGGCCTTAAATACTGCTTTATAAAAAGATTGATTTTGATTGATTTTTTTAAAAGAAAAATTAGGAGATATAAAAGCTTGAAGAAATAACGAGTTAACATTTACTGAGTGCCTGAAACAATGCTAAGTGATTTATGTAAGATTTTCTCATTAATCCTCTAGACAATCCTTTGCAAAAGGTACTATTATAATTCCATTTGGTTGATGAGAAAATGAAGGAACAAAGAAGTTAGGAAAGTTGCCCAGGATTAAATAGCTGAAGAGTAGAGCTGATTTTTAGAAGGATATAGCTGGCAGGGTGGCACGGGGAGAAGATGGGACAAGTAAGGAAAGGGAGGGCTAAAAAAAAAACAAACACCCACCTCTCACAAGAAGCATTCTCTGCTTTCCCCACTGGGGAAGGGAACTTTACTTTTTGTTCTCACTTTATGGTTGGATCATGTATGCCTAAAATTCTGTGATTCTACAATTCATTTAGAGAGCAGAGTCTTGGCGAATCAAATAGAAGATGAATATATTTCGATAGTTGTAGGGAGATTGAGAAAGTGAATTAAGAGGCTGGGGAGGGGTGCCTGCAATGGAAAGCCTAGGGAAGTCCAGAGCAGCTCAAGGGCTCTTCTTGGGGGCCATACTCCCTTCAGTCATGTTGGCCCTGAACGCTCAACTGCTTTCTAAATGAAACCCCTTCCCCCAAATATGGGAAAGATTCTGTTATCATCATAAAAATTTGCCCAAAGCACACTAATTTATTATCTCTAAGGCTCTATGTTTTATTTGTAAACCTTTTATCTTGTTGGGGCCTGAGGGGAAGCACACTATAGGATCTCTGTTTAGGAACTGAGAATACGATTGTGTGAGCAAGGCTGGGGACTGAGATTGAGAAAGGGCACTGATGGTGAGCCAAGAATGAAGAAGGGACTGGAGGGGAGACATCTGGATAACCTGGAGGCTTGTTTCCGCCCTGCTTTGATAGCTTAGTAAGAAACAGGCTCAGCTATTTGAATTAATACAATGGAAGGACAGATTGATAGCAACAACTCATCTCTTCAATCCAAAAGTGGTCATTGGCATGCTGTCAATCAGATGTTCCTTAGAACATATGGGGCAAGTTTTTCTACTGGAGCCCATTCCAAAGTGCACCCTGCTGTGCCCAACCCAGAAACCTCTCTCTAGGATGGCAAAGAACGGGTACCTATGCACTGCACTGCTCTGTCAATGAGCTCCTCAAAATAAATCTTATTTTATTTTATATTTGCACCATGTGGCCCAGGTGGTGTTTGTACTTATATTCCCTTTGCAGGAGAGGTATGGACAATGATGAGCCAGGTGAGCAGGATTTGGAGGGTCCCCAAAGGACTCATAGAACAGAGTGTGTGTGTGTGAGAATGCTTGGGCAGCATTTGAAGATGCTGTAGTTACCAGATATCAGAGCAGGGATCGTTCTGGAACTCTGAGAGGCAGCCTGGATGATTCCCAGAAGAAAGATCACTGAATAACCATGAGTCAGGCACAAGCCAATTCTCAGAAAACAGAAGTCCAGAAACCCCGGTTAAAGTCCTTGGGTTACAGGAGTTTGAGAAGCGGTATGCAGGTAGGGATACATGCTCAGCACTGGGAATAAGAAGAACCTGGAGCAGCAAACAATCCCCTGGTGTCTGATATGTGAGAACAGATCACCCTAGGCAGAGCTGATGTTGTCCAGGGCAAGTTCAGATAAGGGCAGGCAGGGACCTCTGGTCCAGGCTTAGTATTTTTATAGGGCATGGGGGAGCACAGGTCATCATGAAGCACCAGAACTAGTCTGATCCACGTTTAGAATTTTCCAGGAATGCCAGAAGAGAGGTCAGCCCTGTTGGTGGGCTTGGCAGAATCTCCCTAGTTTAGAGAGGACTAAGGGGTTCATTGCAGAGAGTCGCACGTACAGAGAGTAGGATGTGGCATATTCTGAGGTCAGCTAATGAGAGCTTGAAATCTCAGCAAATCGCCAAGAAAGTAAAGAAAGTTTAAGCCAGGTCAATCATAAAATATCTAGAGGAGTGCTAAGGGGGCTGTGGCTTTGCCAATGTTCCCCTGCGGAATGAGATCTTTTCTTCTGGGCAGCTCCTGAAAACCCAGTTGTCCCTGCCTCAGGGATTAACCGGGAGGCATTCAAGGATTTTGACTGGTCAGGGAAACTCTTGAGGCATTCCCCTCATCATCTTGTTGTACTGGAATCTGCATCCTGAGGAGGGCATGGTCTTTGAGTGGGGTTCTATTGGGGACATTTATTCCTGGGACTATTTGGACCTCATACTGGAAGAGACTCATCCTCTCAGCTTGAGTTCCCTCCCCTAATACCTAGTCCCTTTCTATTTCTAAGATAGAAGCAGTGATGCATAATGCAAGCCCAGAGGAAAATAATAACATTGGTTTATTGATTCCTTTACTCATTCATTTAATGAGTGTTTATTAAAAACTTACTAGGTAAAGTGTTCTGTTATAGGGTACAATGGTGAACTCCTTAGACACAATTCTTACCTCTACGCCACTCTCTAGTGGTGTGGACAGATCGAAGAAACAAACAGCAGATGTTACAGAGTGATCAGTGGGATACAACGGGTAGACATGGGTGCTATGAGACCATAGGCAAGAGTTATCTAAGTGTTCTGGGAGCTCCTTTTGGTGGCTACGTTCCCCTCACCCCTTCTGGCACTGAATTCTCTACTGCTTTCCAAATGAAACACCTCTCTCCCCGCACAAAATATAGGAAAGACACTGCTATGTCATACACAAGGACCTGAAACACTAATGTATTATCTCTAAGGCTCTACGCATTTGTAAACCTTTGTGGAATGAGAGATTATTTCCTGTTCAAAGGAATTTCAGCCATCAGCAAATGGATTTAGGAGATAGCTTTCTCTGTTTTTAAAAATATTGTAAACAGGTGAGTATGCTGCATTAAAAGTGAGCATGTTAAGTATGATATAAAGGATTAAAGATGGCAAAAATATTAAGACAAATGTCAAACTGGAAAAGTATTGGGTGCACTTGTAATAGATAAAAGAATTCTCTCCTCAATGCCTAAGAACCACTTAAAAATCATTAAGCCAAAGATAAACAACCCTGAGGAAATAGGGGCAAAGGATGTGAAAAGACAATGCAGTCCTGTTAATTTATAGTCTTTCTACTTGCACAACTCTTGTATATGAAGAAAGTTCCGATCTGAAAATTTACAAGGAAGTTAATCTGACACATTATAGTGATAGACATATTATTATTGTGTTGCATGATAATTAGATTTAATTTGCATAAAGGCTGTAATTAGTATTACTTTTAGCTAGCCCAAGTTTTAGTTCTTTTTTCACTTTTAAAGTTTCTTGGTAACTATAATTATTGTTGGAGATGTCAGTTTCCCCTCAACATCCTCATGTTCATATACACATGAACATGCGCCCACTTGCACATGCAAGAAAGTGGTTAATGTCTTTGATCTGAACCCCCACAGCAGGTTCCCAAGCCTCTCCCATCATCTCCCTCCTACTTCTCTTTCATGACTGAAGCTCCCTCTCTGATTACCTCGTTCCCCATGCCTGGAGCTGATATTTCCTTGAGCAACAGATTTCCAGCTCCTCCTGTCTTGCCATTTTCCCAGGTATTCTGTTGCTAAAAGCCTCAAGGTAGAGAACACTGTGCTTTGAGGGAGTGAACACTCCATCTGGGGAAAAGTGACAGCAGGGTGGGGAGCATTTGGTGAAAGGGCAGAAGAGTAGCTCAGGGGAAGGGAGAGAAATGGTCTAGTGATGGAAAGAATCCTGGGAGACTAGGGAAGGATAGAAGGTTCAGGCACACCTGGCTCCAGGCCAGAACCTATGGTGCAAGAAAGCATCAATTCCAGCATGTTTTCCCTGCAACCACCACAGAAAAGAACTTCTCTGCGAGAAGCTCAGATATGTTCACCCAAGGACAGTGAAGGAGCAAGAGAAGAACCGCAGTTCTTTCTCACTCATTTCTTCTCCAGGCTCCGTCCCTCACATTTCTGAAACAGCATCACCTCTGGGTCGACCAAGACTCCATGCAGTTTTAGGAGCTCTAGGAGGTTCCCTCCTACCTCTAGCCTGCAAATTGCTTAGTTGATGCTTGAAATTCCATTCATAGGAGATGTGATGTTTAAGCTAGTGTATCAACTTGGCCAGGTAATTGTGCTCAGTTGTTCTGTCAAGCAAGCCCTGGGCTAATTGTAATACAAGGAAAATTATGGACTTTAGCCATCCGTGAGTTTACCAGATAAATGGCTGATTATATCTACATCAACCCGGGAGATTGTCATCAGCAATGAGTGATGTTTTTTCTAACCAGTTGAATGCCTTAAAAGGTGAACTGATTTCAGCATTCAGAGAGAATTTCCCAGCTCATCTTTGGATAGTCAATGTCCCCTGGAAAATCATCAAGGACCTCCATTGGATTTTTACTGGTGCCCCTGGTTTGCATTCTCCCTGCAGAACCTAGATTTGTGCATCCCCATGGTCATGTGAGAGAATCTTATAAACCTCATACAATTTACAGGTATTTCCTGTTGATTCTGTTTCCCAAAAGAACCCTGACTAATACAGCTAATAAAACTAATTCCACAATTAAAGATAAAAGGCTTAAAATTGCCTGGGGAACACACACACACACATATACACACACACACACACATATATATGAATATCCATATACATACATGGTGAGTATAATCTGTCACCTGGAGATGGTAGGTGACAGACTATACTCACCAGCAATAAGCAGTTCTCTCCCTGGCCCCATGCCCCCACACCCTCATCCCCAGGCTTCCCAATCGCTTGTACTTCTTCCAAGGCAACTGGAAATTCTTAAGGTCAGGAGGTTACAAGTTTGTGAGGAACTGGTTCTTTGGCTGTTTTGGTCTTAGCACAGTTATAAATTTCTGCCTTTGCTAGAGAAGACAGCTAGGAGTGAATGTAGATGTCTTGGGATATGGAACCAGCTGCTAGATGCAATGATCAAGATCAGTTTTCCTATGACTAATATTGTCCTCTCTTTATCTCCCTGTCCCCTTTATTTGATGGCCCACTCTTGATGCTTTATAGTCCTGTAATTACACAGGGACTGACACACTCTTTGTGTCTGGATGTGTGTTAGAATGTGCCTGCTTGCTCTATTATTTTAGTCTAAACAATAATTTGCACCAACAGTATTAAATAGAAATGACCACACCCAAGAAACAGGAACTGGAGTGTTGAACAGTTTAATGAGAGGCCTGTTAAGAAGCTGGTGGACCGTTTGCAAATATCACTTCACACTGAGGTTATTTAGAAATTTGAAACCTACATGAGTCCCTGGAGGGAAAAGGGGATATTACATGCGCAGATATTTTATTATTGTTTTCTCGCCAAACAGTAAGTAATAAACAGATGAAACCACAAGGTTATAGAATTGTATTACCTTTTGGCTTTGGCCGAGTAAACTTCAATTTTATAAGTAGAGATAACAGACAATTTCTATCACTCTCAGGCAGGGGAAGGGCTACTGAAAAATCATCATATAAGGGGATTTGTTCTGGGGTTTAGTAGCTCCTGGGGAAAAAAAGGAAAAGGGGTCCAAGAGATTTAGGGTAGAGCACCATGGATTAAGGGTAAGCTCCCTCCCAGAAGCAGGCCAGTCAGATTTACAGTGATTCCTGAACATTATTAACTGAACTTTCTGAATCCCAGTGGTAGATCAAGGCTTATTTCTCCTCCCCAGCTCTCCACGCCCAACCACTTACTTTACGTTAAAGTTCAAGGCCCAAGGTATTTTTTTTTTCTTTTATAGGTGAAGTTTATTAAATATATTGTTCTTTTCTTGTCTTTTTATTTTTTAATTTTTTTAAAGATTCGTAGATCACAAAAAATGTTACATTTAAAAATATAAGAGATTCCCATATACCCCCCACCCTTCCCCCTCCTCCCACATCAACAACTTCTTTCATCAGTGTGGCACATTCATTGCACTTGGTGAATACATTTTGGAGCACTGCTGCACTGCATGGATTATAGTTACATTGTAGTTATGTAAACTATAATCCATGCATCCCAAGATATTAATACATGATTTCTTCCTAGAATTCATGTCCTGCAGGAACTGGGGTCAGCTGTTCCTGACTATAGTGGACAGGGCACTAATGATTACTGCATGTGTGTTAGTCAGGTTAGACTAAACTGTGCAACCCCAATATCCCAGTGGCTTAAAACAACAAATGCTTGTTTCATGCTCCTGCTAAATCCTCTGTGGGTCACAGGAAACTGTCCTCTGTGCAGTGACTCATCCATCCAGGCTGCTTCAGATTTGTGATCCTACCATTTTAACACATGGCCCTCAAATTCCCTGCCAACGGGAAAGAAGGAAGTTGGAGAATGTCACTGAGATTTTTGCTGACTCAACCTGGAAATCTGTTATCCCACTTCATGTAGCATCCGCCAGAACTAATCATATGATTCTGCTAACTTCAAGGTGGGTAAATAATTATAGTCTCTGTATGCCCAGGAAGCAAAAAATAATGGCATATGAGCCAGTGCTAGTGCTGTCTACCTTAGTGTCCTTCTTAGGTGCCAATAACTTTGAAAGCCAATGAGGTGGGCTGTCTTACAGTTATCTCTATTTTTCAGATAAGAACATTGGGATTCAGGGAAGTTAAGTAGCTTGTCAATGAGCCACTGGGACAATATTGAAAACAGATCTCTGTGATTGCCATACATTTGGTGTTGGTTGTTTTTCAACTCAGGTTCAGAAGGTTAGGTTAGGTTAATCATTCATGTTATCACCACCAATCCAAATCAAGTCTGTATTTGGGTTTTATTTACTTATTTATCTCCATTCCTTAGGCCCAGCCACCCTCTCCCACCCCCATAGGCAGCTACTCAAATATGTGCCATATATATATAGACACACACACACACACACAGAGATGATCTCTGGAAAGGCCTTATATGCATAGTGAAGAGAAGAAGAAAACAATTATTAGTTACATGTAATCACTTTATACAGTTTAGGCAGAAATCCCTCATTTTCCTTGCAGTAGTCTGGTGTATGTGCGTGTGTGTGTGCACGCATGCATGTATATTTCCCTTTTTAATAATGTACCCTATTGCTTCAACCCTATGTTTTGCCTCTGCTAGCCATAGTTTAACCTTAGATAGAGCAGTTAATGAATATCTCAGAGCCTCAGTTTTACCATCTATGAAATGAAGCCAAGGAGAGAGTCCTTGGACCTCTAAGGTATATCTGGATAAAAGGAAAGCAGGAAAGATACCAATGGTTCCCTTGCAGGCTAGAGCTTTACAGATATAAACTCATATCATCCTTATTTTCCTTTTGACAGGTTTATAGTCTGTGGGACTCACTTGATACATGTCACTTACCTTCCTCTTGATCTCTTCCTATAGAGCTTTATCTGTCATTGCATCTCAGGATCAAACGAGTATATATTTTCAGACTCATGAGGGATTTTGCTGGCAATGCATTGTCTCCAGGACACCACAGCTGCTCGGCTGTCTTCTCCAGCAGTGGGAGGCATTTTAGGAGAGGCTGAAGTCTGGTCGACTTGGGGTAACCAGTCTACCTTATTTAATTAGCACCCACTGTGCACTAAGTACACCTGATGTGTACCACTGTATTAAGTAATGTGAATACTTTCCTTAACAGAGAGGACCTTATCTGATTTATCTGTCTTTCCCAGCCACTCACTCCCCTGTCCAACTTTCTAAAAGAACCCATTCCATTACTCATTTTTCTTCTTACATCTTTTTGTTACTTGACATCTCATATATTTGTTTATTTACTGCCCATCTCCCTCCTGCTCCCACTCCCATCTGTTCCAACATACAGAGCTAAAATATAAGCTTCTTGTGAGAAGGGACTCTCTTTTATTCACTGATCATTTCTCAGTGCTTAGAACAGAGCCAGAAACATAGCAGGGCACATTTTGAATGAGTGGCTAGTAGGTATGCTTGAATACTGCCTCTTCAGTGTGTTTGTCCTGTGAGTCTTTGTCTCTGAGTTAAGTATGCAGTGGAAAAAAGATCTATTAAAAAGTAACACCAACATCTTGCTTTTAAGTAATAATGTAGTTAGGGAGACAAAGCTAAGGTGCATGAGATGAAACTCCAGGGCATGCCACGGCTCTCCCAAGTGATTCTAATTGTATTAATTGTACTGTGCTTTCTAAAATCCCTTGTGCAGTGTTTGTAGGCAGGCTATTTTTCTTTATTTTCTTTCTTAAATTGATACTCTTTGCTCTAGCAGTTAACAGCTCTAGTATTTCACCTCCAAGTTGTCTGCCACCAGTCGTGTCGTAAAGTGATCCCTGTGTTTAGTTTATCAATATTCATTTGGTACATTTGTTTTCTAGGCTGGTTCTTTCTCAACCTTCCCCAACTATTCTTTAACCCTGTAAGTCATTTTAATCTGAGATACTCTGCAGGTTAAAGTTATACCACATATGCCATATAAATTAATATTGTGATGCTAAGACCATTCCAATTGTCAAAGATCTGCAATGATTTACTTTTTATGGGTAAAGTTTTATTCATCTCTTAACAGTGAAACATAAAACTGTTATAATTGTAATGAAACCTATAAAAGCACAGAGGTTAGTCTTGGGTAAAATGTTCCCATGGGGAATGATAATTCTTTTGGGGAGCAAAATGGGTTCTCCTAGCATACTTTGGGTGATCCTGGACCATTGTCCTGAAACAGTATGTTTATAGCATTGGTTCCCAGTTTCAAGTCAACATGAAAATTTGAAACTTGGAGGGTTTGAAGAGGGACTGAAAGGACCTTCAAAGAAAGATGAGCTTATTTCCAACCTTTTTGCCAAATACAGAGCAGGTCAGGTGCATCAGTCAGGTCACAGTAGAAACAGGTGGCCCAATCAAATTGGGGTAATATGAGGAGATTTTTATTAAAGGAGCTATTTTCAAAGGTGTGGATGAGGAGAAACCATAAGTGATCGGTAATGCCCTGGGGCACCAGTACTACCTCTAAGTCTGAAGAAGCAGGGAGACCAAGTGACTTCTGGAGCCCTGCAATAGAGAATGCTTCTGGAGAATGCCACATGACTACAGCTAAGATCTCCAGAGACACAGCCACCTACAGCAGCCCTTCAGGAAGGGAACTAAGGGGACTCCTCCCTCCCTTTTGTCTCCTCTCAGGAATTCTAATTGACCAAACTCAGCTGGAAGCCAGAGGACAAGGGGGCCCATGGACATAATCTGCAAAGATGAAACTTGTTGGTCACAGAGCAATATGGAGCATAGTGAAGAGTAGATCTGGAAGGGTTCAACTGGGAATGGAAAGGCCAACTCTATGAGGAGGAGACAACTGGAGGGCAGGTCAATGTCAGGATCTCAACCATCATAACTGTGAAGGGGACATCTCTTACAGCTGTTATAAAACTCTCACAATGTGCAGGTCCACTGAAAGATTTTCAAAGACAAAAACCAGTTACATAATCATTGATTCTTGCTTGATTTTCTGAGAGAGTCAGGGCAGGGCAGAAGGAAAGGTGGAAGAGAAATGAGTCCTGAGAAGGATGGACTCCAAACTTAAGGGTATGTCTCTTTGGATATTAAATAGCCATTAGAGTCACAAATTGTATGATTGATTACATTGTATACCTTTTTCACTTCCCCTTTAGACTTTAAGATCGCAAAACTTTATATTCTAATTTAGGGTTAAGGTGGGAGATGTTTGAGACCATGGTAAGTGTATTAGTCAGCCAAAGGGATGCTGATGCAAAATACCAGAAAGTGGTTGGTTTTTATAAAGGGTATTTATTTGGGTTAGGAGCTTACAGATACTAGGCCATAAAGCATAAGTTACTTCCTGACCGAAGTCCATTTTCACTTGTTAGAGCAAGATGGCTGCCAATGACTGTGAGGGTTCAGGCTTCCTGGATTCCTCCCTTCCAGGGTCTTGCTTCTCTCTGAGTTCAAGGTTATTTTCTTCCTGGGGCTGGCTTCTCTTTCCTCTGTGAGCTTACTTCCTGGGGCTCCAGCTTAAGTCTTCAGCATCATATTCCAACATCAAAACTCCAACATCAGAAACCTGCTTTGGCTGACTAATATAGAATTTGGTACCAGAAGTGGGGTTTCATTCACTTGACCCAGAACTCTCCTGTTTATACAGATCCTGAAGAAATTTAGTAGACTGCCCTTCTATTTCACTGCTAGGTACCCCATGATGTATTAGCCAATGCCATAACTCTACACAACTCAGACTATTTTGAGTGCTTTTTTGAATCTGCCTTTCATTGCGGTAGCCACACCCACCTTGACTTTAGCAATTAACTGCTGATCTTGACTTTTACCAGACCGACATCTGATCATTTCCATAATGTTTAAGGATTCTAATTCCATCACAGCCCTCCCTACAGTAATATCTGGACTACAGAGAAGAGCAATCACAGAGCTCTTCAGGGAAGAAAGAGCTAGTCTTACAAATTTATTCCTCACAGTCCTGGTTAAAGGTGTGTCCTCTGGACATTCCTGGGGTAGGAGGGCAGCTCTCAAATGTTAAATCCATTCTAGTATTCCAATCTCCCTAAGCCTTTGAATTCCCTGTTCTACAGTGTACGGGGACAAATTGGGCATCTCACCCTCAGACATGCTAGGCTGTCTTTTGGCCCATGATTCAATCAGCCACCCAAACAAACTGTTAGAGCCCTTTCTAATCCCTCAAACTACAGCATTGAATCCAGAATTTCTGCTTAGTGGGTCCATACCAATAAATTCAGCCTGATCCAACTTTATATTCCTTCCCCATTAGTATCCATTCCCATGCATATTCCCCTGATTTCTGTCCATATAAGTTGGAAAACTCATGTAGTTTTTTCTGAGTATACCTTACTTCCTTATGGGTCACACTTTGTATTTCACCTTTGGAGGCTTGTGATTTTAGTCTGGTAATAGGTCTCAAAGACAAGAGAGGTGGTGGGGGTGGGTAAGGAAAAGGAATAGATATGCCTTGCAAGCTACTGACCTCAGAGCATTCCCTTGCATTTTCTTCTGGTGAGACAGGATTAATCTCTTCAGGAAGGGGTTGGAAGGCAGTTTCCTCAGGGCAGACTGGAGGCTCTGCAGTGCATGCTGGAGTTTGGCTGGTACATGCCTCAGGGCTGGGAGGAGGCCCAGACTCCCTGGGACAGGCAGAGGCTGGGCAGGGTAGGCTTCAGTTTGGCTGGTGCCTACCTCAGGGCTGGAAGTTGTTTCAGACTCCCTGGGATAGGCTGGAGGCTGGATGATACAAGGTTGACAAGGTGTGGTCTGGACAGGGCAGGCCATGGCAGGCTTATCTGGTAAAGTCTCAGCAGAATTCAGGGTTCCAATGTCTCCATCAATATCATCATCATCTCATTTGTTTCCATCCCAATTCTCTGGGTTCCACTCTTTTCCAATCAATGCCTTCACTTTAACTGCAGAAACCCTGTGGGGTTGAGATTTTAGTTTCCTTTATAACTCCACTACTTGTACAATGAGAATCTGAGTTTGGTTCTCAGATATTGTGAACCTGTGGCTACAGGAGAAAAGATTTTCTTTCAGAGCACACATAGAAACTTCCACATCATCCATTTGGTGTTTAAGTTTCAAATCTCTTTCTTTTGTGACAGTATCCAGAGTATTTAGGAGGAGCCAACCAACATTATTATACTGTTTGATGCCACAAAATTCTGTTAAGGTGTTGAAAACACTTTCACCCAGATCCTTGCTTCTTAAAAGCATGGAAGTAGGGGAATCCAGTGAACTATTTTGTGTATCTCAATTGCCAACTTGTGCCATGGACTGTTAGCAGCCTCTTCATTTTTGAAAAGGGAGTTGCCAGTACCCTTGAGTCCAATTAGGGTAGAGAGACAATTGCAAAACTCCCAGAACCACCTCAGACACCCCATGTTTAAGACTCTGTTCCTCAAGGACCACTTCCGGTACCAAGCTGTATTAGTCAAGGTTCTCTAGAGAAACAGAATCAACAAGAGATATCTGTCAATAGTATGCAATTCTATGAGTCTCTCATGCAGTCATGGGGATGCACAAGTTCAGGTTCCTCAGGCAGGCTGCAACAACCAGGGGCTGCAGGGAAAACCCAGTGAAGGTTCTTGATGAGTTCTGGGAGAGGCTGGCTGTCCAAAGATGAACTGGGAAATTCTCTCTCAATGCTGAAATCACTTCCCCTTTTAAGGGATTCAACTGATTGGGTTAAGCATCACTTATTGCTGATGGCAATCTCCCTGACTGATGTAATTATAACCAGCTACCTATGATTAACCACTATAGTAAAGTCAATGGTGACTAAAGTCCATAAATGCCCTTGTATTACAGTTAGCCCAGTGCTGGCTTGAGCAAACACCTGGGCACTATTACATGGCCGAGTTGACACAATAGCCTAGCCATCCCAGTAAGTGTTTATAGAGTTGTTCCTGGCATGAATCAACATTTGTTTCTATCAGCCTTCACCGACCTCTCAAAAAGGCTATGGTCATCTTCCCAGGCTCTCAGAAAGGTTTCAGAGGAGTGAGAATAGGCAAGAGTGAGTAGGATTCATGCTTCTCAGAAGAAGGTAGTCCAGAACCCAATCAAGTGTGCAAAACATGAACCGATGAAAGAGTTTTCAATTTTTTTTCAGTGTGTAGTTGTTTTTTCCTTATGTACTTAACTATTCTCCTCCATCTCTTCACTTTTCATCTGTCTCTCAAGAATGCTGTATGACATATATATCTATGAATTTCCAATTAATTAATTAATTAATTTTTAGAGCTTTGTTGCTGAATGTTGTATTAATCACACTCCCTCAGACCTCTCAGTTCATCATACATTCTCATCAATGGTTCATGTACGGAAGGATGGTTACTCATTCATTCATTCTCTTTTACTTCATTTCTCTTTCCATCTCTATAGGCAATGATTCTGATGTCTAATGTGCATCCATTTGTTTGGATGTATTATCTTACAATGTAAATTATTACTTTGTATACATGTGTTTCCAATTTATAGAAATTGATTATGCTATATACATATTGACACTGTGTTTTCATATCCTTCCTTGTTACTATATGTACCTAATGATTTTTTCTTCTAACTTATTCCACAAAGTGCTTGCATCACATTTTGCCTGTTCTTCTTCCCAGAGATTGGCATTGGGTGATCTCCAACTGACTACCACCTCAAATCTTGCTTCAGTGAATATCCTTGCACAGGGTGCGGGGGTTCTGATAATCTCCCACCCCACTAACATTTGGTGTTAACTAGCTTTCTAATTCTTGCCACTTTGGTGAAAATGAGATCTTGTTGACAATCATCTGATTACCACTGATTTTGAGCACTTCTTCACATATTTGGTAGGCATTTAGGTTTCTATTTCTTTGAACTGTATCCTTACTGTGAACTATCCTTGGGTTAGTTCTGTGAACAATATCTTTTCTGTGACCTGTACTTTGCCCATGTGTCTGTTTTGCTCCTTTTTTATTGTCTTTGAGTTGTAGGAGTACCTTGAATATTCCAGATATAATTCTTTATTGGTTTGAGACACTGTAAATATATTCTCCTAATTTTAAAAATCTACTTGTGCTGTCCTTTTTTTGAATAGAAAAGTATGTAATTTTGATGTAATCCATTCTATTTTTTTTGTCTTACTATTTGTGCTTTGTGAGTTTTATTTAAGAACTCTTCTTCATGCCTAGTCACAAATCTATTCTCTGACAGATTTTTCTGGTTAACTTTATAATTTTACTTATTAGATACACATCTTTAATCCATGCAAATTCCAGCTTTGTGTGAGTTATTAAATAGAGATCCAGTTTTATTTTTCTCCATTTAATGAGCTAATCCCCCCAATCCTATTCACTAACAACTCATTCATTCCTCTTTGATTTGTGGTGCCATCATTGTCATATGTAAAGTTCTCCTAATACTTAAGTTTCTGAGCTTTCTATGCTGCTCCATTGTTCATATGTTTTTCCTGTTCCAATATCCCCTTGATTTTACCATTACAGCTTTGAAATACATCTAAATGTCTGATAGAACAACCTCCCTGCTCCTGCCCTTTACTTTCTTTTTCAAGGTTAGGTTAAATATTCGTGGATCTTTACATTTCCATATACGGTTTCAAATGAGTCTATTAAATCCCCAAATTTCCAACTAGTATTTTGAATGAGGTTGCATTTAGTTTGAGGAGAGGGTCTGACATTTTATAATTTAAAATTCTATTGAATGTGAGAGGGGGAGGGAATATATGGGTATCCTCTAAATATAAATAGATAGGGGAAATTATGGGAATTCCCCTAATTATATGGGAATCCCTTATATTTTCTATGTGATTTTTCTGCTACCTAAAGCTTCTTTGAAAATAAAGTGAAAAAAAAAAAAAGACTCTGGAGGAACATACAGAAGAAATTGTCACTGTACATAAAAGCGAACAGATTTTATGGGAATGAAAGACACAAAGCAAAATTTTTTTTTAAATTTATATATATATTTTTTATTTTATATTTTGTATTATTATTATTTTTATTTATTTGGCTTTGTTTTGGGGGAGGTTTTGGATTGCAGAAGAGTTACAACTGTGGCAGGGAAGGATCACGGGCGTGGGGTGTTAGTGGTGGGGGAATATGTAGGGAGGGGTGCACTTGGGGCATGCCTCTATAGAGTATGAATGTGTTCTAGTGGTCATGGGGTGATGTCTCAGTGGGTGGAGACCCACACAATAATTGTAAGAATATTGAATTCCCGTCCTGGGGAGTCCTGCTACACTCTGTAAGAGAGTGACAAGAATCCAGCAAAGGGCAGTGCATAGTGAAGGGGGACAGACAAATATGCCAAGCCCTTGATATTGATGCTTGTACTTATGAACCTTGTTCTTGTGAAATTGAAACTTAGTCTAGTATTATATATTGCATAAGAGTTACCTCCTGAAAGCCTCCTTGTTGCTCTAATGTGGCCTCTCTCTAAGACAAACTCAGCATATAAACTCACTACCTTCCTCCTGGTGTCAGACATGACTCCCAGGAATGAGCCTCCCTGGTACCAGGGATTATTAACATGTGCCAACTAGCAATGCATTTGGAAAAAGACCTTAACCGAAAGGGAGAAATATTAAATACGAATGAGTTTCTATGACTAAGAAATTTCAAAGTGAGTTAGGAGGTCATTCTAGAGGTTACATTTATGCACATCTTAGGAGGATCACACTGACCACTGCAGAAAACAATGCCTTAGGCAGGGATGCTCCTGAGGGCTCTAGAGACATCTAGACACTATAGGCAGGGCAGACAACCCAGGAATTTGACACACTGTCAGTGGACCTTACCTTGGAATATATAATAATCTATCCCCCCAATGTATCAGAGTTGGACTCCTTTATAATTTTCCTATAAATGATTCTTATGCCCCTTTCATTTGAAACCATTATTAGTACTATACCCATTAAATATGTGTCCCAGAGATTTAAATCTTCTGGCTTTTCATCTGGCTTTTCATGCTGGTTGAACCCTGGATCTCAGCAAAGTTGCACCCAACACCTACCCTCCAATTCACCGGACTGCTTCTTTAAAAATAACCATAACAAAAGGATGATGTTGGGCAATGCCCATCCCAAAAACCAGAGAGTATCTACAACTGCAAGCAAGACAGTTTTACCCATCTACCACATGGGATCTAAGCAAACTCTCATTTGGAAGCAAGGTGGGCATCACCATCCCCAAATCAAGATTGAGGAATGAACAACCATAAGAGGGGGATGCAACTATAGACTAAAATAGACTTATTATCTTTCTAATAATGGAAGAACTTGTAATAATGATACAAATGTAGTGGTCACCAGAAGTTCTGAGGGGAGAGAGAGGGAAGAATAGGTGTAAAATGGGGCATTTTGGGACATTGAAATTGTTCTGAATGACATTTCAGTGATGGACACAACCCATTATACATTTTGTCAAAACCTATAAAATTGTGCAGTGCAAAATGTAAACCTTAATGTAAACTATGGTTAGTAGCAATACTTCAATATATTTTCTTCACTTGTAACAAATGTACTACACTAATGAAAAGTGTTTTGTTAATTAGGAAAGTGTGGGAGGGGGAAGGGTGAGTTATATTGGAAACCTCTATATTTTCAATGTAACATTTATGTAATCCAAAGCTTCTTTAAAATAATAATTTAAAACAAGAAAAAAAATCCTATTGATTCCTGTAAATTGATCTTGTGTTCTTTAAACTTGCTGAATTCTCTCTCTTTTTTTGTTTCTCTGCAAATAATGACTGTTTGATCTCATCCCTGCCAACCCTATATTTCTTTTTATCCTTCCTTATAGCCTTGGCTAGGACTTCCAGTATTACGTTAAATAGTAGTAGTGCTAATGACCATTTCCTTTTCTTACTCCCAATATTATAGGAAAAGCACCTAAAATCTCCATTTCATAAAATGTTGCCATAGGTTTTTGTAATATTACCTTTAACAAGTTAAGGAAGTGGCATATATTATGAATTTGAGAAGAATTTTTAAAATATTGTCATAAACTAGATGTGCCTTATAAATATTATTTCTGCATTGAAATATTCATATTTTCCCCTTAAATTTCTATTACCACTTTGAATTATATTTATATAGTTCTCTGATTTGTAAAACCACTCTTTCAATACTGACATCAACTCCACCTAATCATTTGTCTTTTTTTTCTCCTGAAAAATTAAAAATAAATAAAAATTGCAGAAGGTGTACCAACCACGTAACTCCAATAATTATCAACTCATGGCCCATCTTGTTTCATCTACTACCTCTCCTTCATAACCCTCAAACTGGATTATTTAAAGCAAATTGAGACATTTTATCATTTCATCAAAAAACTCTTCAATCTCTTGAAGATTAGATATTTAAAGCCATACAATCACCATATCATTATGATGAATTTTTGCTTAATCCATAGTTGGAGACATGTAGCTAAAATTTTTTTTACTTTAAAAGATTCTATTATGAATTTATCTAATTAAATAGCATAAAATTGCAATGTTGGACTAGCAAAAAATTATATTTTATTTTATTTTATTTATTTATTTTTAAAAGATTTACTTATTTATTTATTTATTTCTCTCCCCTTCTGCCCCCACCCCAGTTGTCTGTTCTCTGTGTCTATTTGCTGCATCTTCTTTGTCCACTTCTGTTGTTGTCAGCGGCCCAGAAATCTGTGTTTCTTTTTGTTTCGTCATCTTGTTGTGTCAGCTCTCCCTGTGTGAGGCACCATTCCTGGGCAGGCTGCAATTTCTTTCGCCCTGGGCGGCTCTCCTTACCGGGCGTACTCCTTGCGCGTGGGGCTCCCCTATGTGGGGGACACCCCTGCATGGGGGACACCCCAGCGTGGCACACCACTCCTTGCACGCATCAGCACTGCACATGGGCCAGCTCCACACAGGTCAAAGAGGCCGGGGGTTTGAACTGCGGACCTCCTACATGGTAGACGGACGCCCTAACCACTGGGCCAAGTCTGCCACCTATATTTTAATATTTCACTTTAGAAGCTTATTGTGTTTAGAGTGAATGCTTTTTGATTGGAGCAATAAGGGTTTTTTTTTTTTTGCTAATTTTCCTTTATTTTTTAATTTTTAAAGAAACTTTAGATTACATAAGTGTTACATCAAAAATAGAAAAATATAGGGGGATTCCCATACACCCTGCCCCCTCTCCATCCCACACTTTTCCACATTAAAAACTTTCATTAGTGTGGTACATTCATTATTAAATTGGTGAAAACATATGGAAGCATTGCTACTAATCATGGGCTATAGTTTACACTTTGTCTCAAACAATTTTATTTAAAAAATTTTCACCTACATTTAACACAATTGGGTCTATAAATTCCATTTCTTATATTATTTTTATTTGGTTTTAAAGATTCTTCCCTCCCCACCAAAAAAAAAAAAAAAAAAAGCCTGATAGTTTTTTTATTTTTTCACTTGTCTCAATAAACCTATGTAATTTAGTTATAAGCTTTTTCTAGAAATTTTGGCAACATTCACCTGTAAAACAGTCTGAATTTCATGTCCTCTATTTCTTCTTGTGCTAATTTTGACACCTCACGTTTTCTATTTCTTCTAGATCTTAAAGTTGTTAATATATAGTTGTTCGCAATCTTCTTTTCTGAACCTCTGTTGTATCAGTAGTTATTTTCCATATTTTTCCCTATGTTTTTTTTATTTGTATATATCCTTTTACAGTTTGATCAGTTTTACTAGAGATCTCTTTCTCTTATCAATTTTTTCAAAGAAACAGCTTTTGAACAATGAACAATAAGTTTTGCCAGGTATTTAACCACTTCTACTTTGCCTTTCCCTTGCAGCATCTCTACTTTTTTCTCTCATTTGAGTATGTTCTACAAAAGTATTTTTAGTTTGGATTTTTGTATGTAAAAATTTCTGAGGCCTAGTATAGTTTAAAGTATTTTTACTATGCCTTCATATTTGAATGATAATAGAATTCTATGCTTAAAATTGTTTTTTCCCTCAATGCTCTAAAACCATACTTCATTACCTTTTAAAAATTTTCTAATTTCCGTAATAATTTTCCCTTCAGTGTTCTTGAGAACTCTAGCACTAGCCTAACTCTTTTTTTTTTTATTTTTTATTTTTTATTTATTTTTTATTGACTTTGTAATAATATTACATTAAAAATATATATGTGAGGTCCCATTCAGCCCCACCCCCCACCCCCCCTCTCCCCCCCCTAACAACACTCGTTCCCATCATCATGACACATCCATTGGATTTTGTAAGTACATCTTTGGGTACCTCTGCACCTCATAGTCAATGGTCCACACCATGGCCCATACTCTCCTCCATTCCATCCAGTGGGCCCTGTGAGGATTTACAATGTCCGGTGATTACCTCTGAAGCACCATCCAGGGCAGCTCCATGTCCCAAAGACGCCTCCACCTCTCATCTCTTCCTGCCTTTCCCCATACCCATCATCCACCATGTCCACTTTTCCCAATCCAATGCCACCTCTTCTATGTGGACATTGGATTGGTTGTGTCCATTGCACCTCTATTCAAGAGGAGGCTCAGATTCCACATGGATGCTGGATGCAATCCTCCCATTTTCAGTTGTAATCACTCTAGGCTCCATGGTGTGGTGGTTGTCCTTCTTCAACTCCATCTTAGCTGAGTGTGGTAAGTCCAATAAATCAGATTGTAGGTGCTGGAGTCTGTTGAGGCTCAGGACCTGGCTATCACATTGTCAGTCCAGAGATTCAAATCCCCTAAATATATCTTAAACCCCAACATTAACTGCACCTCCAGCACATTAGCATGAAAGTCTTATGAAGAGAGATCCCATCTGAGTCCAGATTCATCACACATAAACACCATTTCCAAAGAGGGGCCATCTGCCCTGGTAGTTAACCCCATCGGCCATGACCATAACTCCCATGGGTCTCTTTAGCCCTCAAAGGAACCAATATCTGGGGGTTGTATCTGCTTTATCTATTTCTCTGACTCTGCTCAGTTGTGCATGAGGGCAATCCTTCTGCCAGCCTCCAGACTCTTTTTTAGAAACTCGTAGCCATATAAACTCATTTCTCCTTTCCATTTCCCCCTTACTTTAGGTCAAACAGCATTTTAAAGTCATGTTATTTTATGTAGACAGGAATATTCTGCTGATCCGCATTGAACCTTCCGTACAAGGTCATTTTCCAGTTGCATCATCAGTTGGTAGTTGATAGTGGTCCCTCGTTGCCAGGGAGGCTCATCCCCGGGTGTCATGTCCCACGCTGGGGGGAAGGCATTGCATTTACATGCTGAGTTTGGCTTCGAGACTGGCCACATTTGAGTAACATGAAGGCTGACAGGAGGAAATTCCCAGGCACAATGTTGCTCTAGGCCTTGTTCTTATTTTAGGTTTATCAGCTCACAAGCATAGTCATTAGCATCAGGGGCTCACTGTTGAACCCTCACTCCCTCCCGGTCTCCGCCACTGTACCTGGGAGACTGTCGCTGCTCCCCTAGGGACCACGACAGAGCACCACTGTCTAGCCTAACTCTTGTTACTTCACCAGAGTCCTTGTTTGCCCCTTCCATTCTGAAAGCTTAAGTACGTTTTCTTTGCTTTAATATTTTTACATTTTATTACAACATGACTTGGTGTAGATTTTTCCTATTTGATACTCTAAAAGCCTTTTTAATCTGAAGGATTCCATCATTCATTAATTCTGGAAAGTTTATCTTCATTATTTTGTAAATATTTTCTCCTTTCCATTTCCCAACCACTATCATTTTAGGGTCTTATTATCTGGATGTCAGTATTTCTACTTCTCTCCTCTTAGTTTTAAAGTTTTTTTCTTATTATATTTTCTGTCTATTTATTCTCTCTTGCTGCTTTTAGGGTGAGTTTCTCATTCTAATCCTCCAATTCACTAATTCTTTCTTTAGCTCCATATTGTGCTCTTTACTTCAACTACTATATGTTTTTTACATCTAACATTTTACTTGGTTCTTCTTAAGGCTTCTTATTTTTGTTTTACTGTACTAATATCTTCTCATGTGTCCATACACATATTTATCATTTGATTGCTAAATTTGTCTTGTTTATTCAAATGGTTCTACTTCAGATAATGTGGGATGCTCTGTTTTTGCTTTTCTTTACCAGAGTCTAATTATTTATGGTTGTAAACTTATACTCTTTTGTGGATATCAGCTACTTTGCCTGGTAATGTTTATTGGGGAATTGCCAAATACCAGATTCTAGTCTCTATCTATTTTGATGTGTTTAAAAGGTGGGAGTAGTTCAGCCCTAGGGCATAGAGCCACAAGCATCATAAAATATTTTGTATCATTCCCTCTTACTGTTTCTTCCCTGGTCAGGAATTTCTCCTTTAAATTAAATCATCTGGGAGAAACAACAGTGGGATGAGTCTGTCCCCAATGATTGTAGTTCCCCCAGTGATAGGAGTTTGGAGAAAGAGTGGCAGTGAGGATGAGGAAGGACCAGGGTCAGCATGCAGGACTTGCTTGTGGCAGAGGGAGAGAGGAATCTAACATCTGTCTTCAGTCATAAGCTGTGTACTCTGGTGTGAGGCTCCACCTATCTGGACGCAGAGATGGTTTTGCTAAAGCACACAGCATTACATATGTCCTAGCAGTGGGCTTCCAAGAGTGCTCGGTCAGCTGTATCTGCTTTCAGGATCTATTCACCCCAGCATGCATCCTCACTGCCTTGATTTTCCTTTGCCAACACCAGTGATCTGGACTGTTAAAGGGATGAGGCTGTCAGTACTTTTCTCCAAACAGTGAGAAAGAAAGCCAAGAGCAGCAATGAAAAACTTCTCTCTGGTATACCCTCTCATTGCTATCTCTTGTAGCCTTTCCTTGCTACAAGAATATTCCTCATGCCCATCTACCAGTTCAAGACATCTTTCAGAATTCCAAGAGATTCAGATTTTCTTATTAACTCCTCAAATCCCCATTTCCCTGTGCTTCTTCAAATTCTCTGGGTTTGTTTTAAGGATGGGGTTAGCAACAATGCTAAATCATCATGATGGGATCAGAGAGCCTAATTATATACCTTTAAAACATTACTTCATGGGATTTTTACTTTGAAAAGAATTTGTTTTAATAATTTCTTGAAGACTTTTAAGGAACTGAAAGGGAATAGGGATGCCCCCTAATGAGAGTTGGTTGGGTATTATAGTGCTAGAGGTAAAGCAGGGGAAAGAAGAAAGAACACTGACTGCCCGAATGATAAGACCCAGAGACCATGACTCCACCCTTTTCCAATCAATTAATCCCTCCAACATCACATTTCCTTGTCTGTAAATTGGGAATAATAAAGCATACCCTGTTTCCCTCACATGGTTGTTGTGCTGCTCAAATGGAATATTATCTCTGTACCTTCCTATGAACAGGAAGAAAGAAAGCAGAAATATTTAACATGAACCAAAGAGCATTTTAAATGATATTAACTCTCATGAGACAGGATGTTCTTTGGCTGGGAAGGCAGTAATCCCTCCCTTTGGCGACCTCAGTGAATTTCAGACAGATCTTCAAAGCAGATCAGGTCTCCTCAGCACAGAGTGGTGAAAATATTCCAAGTTCTTTGACCTCCCTAAGCTGGGGAAGGTCAGCATCAAGGACAGAAGCTTTTAATTGCATTGAAGATGGTCTGGATAAGTTCCAAGTGGGTAATTACTTTATGCTCACTTACAATTTCCCCTTCAGCTTCGAAGGGATAGAGCATTCTCACTTCCTAGATAAATGTGGCTGCTCAGTGTTGCAGCATATGCAGCAGTGTAGGCATATGTTGAACAGCTGCCCTAGTTACCCACCTCAGCAGACACCACATTTTAGAAATGAAGTCAGGGCTCAAATTGGCCAAGATGGCAGCACATTTCTTTGATTAGTGTGCAGGACAAATACGGACTCTGAATGGAAGGGAGAGTAGTTAACATGATTTTTCCTCCTTTCCATCAGAGGCAGGAGTAAACTGAGTAAGTTCCCTGAGAGCTAGCTTTGAGATGTACTCTGATATGAATCTTATTAAGAAAAATATATTTATTTTATCACATCAATAACCACAGCAATTACCCTTCAATTATGAATAACACATGCTTCTGAAAAGTGGGGCATAAAACATAATCTCATTTAATGAATTGTGTCTTCTGAATGTCTTACATTGGAAATTGAGGTTGCTTGGGTAGAAAAATAACCCCTCAATTTTTAAGACAGGGTTAAGTCAGGGCCTGAGCATTAAGATTTCACATGACTCCAGATGAGAAATTTATTTTGGGCAGTCTCAGATATGCTTGCGGTGGATTGAATTGTGTGCCCCCCAAAAGATATGTTCAAGTCCCAACCCACAGTACCTGTGAATGTTACTGTATTTGGAAATATGTTTTTTGCAGATGTAATCATGTTAAGATGAGGCAATATTAGATTAGGGTGGGTCCTAATTCAGTGACTTGTGTCCTTATGAAAAGAGGGAAATTTGGACACAGACACACCTGGAGAATGTCATGTGACGACAGACACAGAGATTGCAGCTATGCATCTATAAACCCAGGAATGCTAAGAATTGTTGGCAAAGCCAGAAGCTGGGAGAGAGGTATAGAATGAATTCACCCTCAGAGCATCCAGAAGGAGCCAACTTAGTTGAAAACTTGATTTGGACTTCTGTTTTCCAGCACTGATAGAAGAAATTTCCATTATTTCAATCTACCCAATTTGTCCTAATTTGTTATAGCAGCCTAGAAATAATACAGTGCTGAGCCACTTACCCCTTCCCCAATTCCTATTCTGTCCTTTGCCTAGTTAGCACCATGATTTTGGTTTAGGCACTTAAATGTTTTAAACTCCAGGTTCTTTCATCAATATAATAGGGATAATATTAGTGTCTCCTCATAGGGTCCCTGTAAGAAATAAAAGAGAGAACATTCTTGACACATAGAAAGAGCTCAACAAATGTTAGTAATTTTTGCTGTTGTTATTATTACTCATTTTCCAGGGTTCAGTTTAAATTTTTTCTTCCAAGGACTTCTTCTGCACCTTAACTGAGACTAGGTTAGGTGACTGGATTTATATTATCATGGAACACTACCTATAAAAAGTACTGAGCATATACAGGTTTTCTGCACTACTTTAATTGTTTTCCATGTATAAATGATTACTATCCTATTTGACATATAAGAGATTTTAGGCCAAGAGAATTCATACAACTAATGAAAGGTAGAATTTGAGTGCAGATCATTTTATTCCATGGTTCCCATTCTTAATTGTAATGTTTATTGTGCATGAACATCAATTGTCTTTTCTCTGCTAGACACTAAGTATCTGTGTGGCCATCAGTCTCTCATCCTTTCCCAAACCACTACCAAATTGTGTGAGGGCTCCCTTTTGCCAACATCCACTGAAATCCATCAACTCTCTTGCCTTTTGACTCCCCAAAAGTAAAGTACCTCTGTATGTCCTTGAGTTCTAGTTTAATGTCTGTTTGAAATCAGTTACATCAATATTGTCTTTGTTAACAAACGAAACTTGTTCTTACTCTTCTAGTCTTCTGCTGTACTGTGAGTATCAGTCAGGTGTTTTGATCGCAAATAATAGAAACTATCTCTGACCATTTTAAGCAGAAAAGGCATACATTGGAAGGCTACCAAGGCCTCTGAGAATTATCAGGATCAGGCTTAGAAAATGACAAAGAACCAAGGGTCCTGTTAGCACATTGCAGCCTCCACTGATTCCTACCTCCTCATGTGTTCAAGATTCAAGGTCCTGGGATCTGACTGGCTGAGCTTAGGGACTAATGCCTACTTCCTAGGAAGGTAAAGTATGGGAGGAACCAAGATGTGGCTCCCTTTACTTCTGTATTGGTAGATGTTAGTGGGAGGCATGGACTGCAACCACCCATGTCTAAGACCACATGCTGACAGGTGGAAGAGTATTTCCTTCCCAGGAAAGAGGATGGCTTGATAGCATAAAAGTTACAATTGTCCACGGCACATATCAATTCTTATTTCTGGATCACCCCCACAAAACAGTGTAAATTTCCAATCCCAATTTTTCAATATGAGATATTCTCTCAGAATACAGTCCCAGTCCTCTAAGATTTAGTGATCTAACTTTTAAAAGCTTCCTTGTGCTGGATTCCTTGTATCCTTTTGATTCCTGTACCACACTCCCCTGTTAGGGCTTGCCTGATTCCTCCACTTGGGCATGAGCCTTAGTAACTGGAGGCAAAGAATTCCTCCTGACAGCCACAGTTATCCCAGCATACCTCCCCTGGCTTGCTCACCCTAAGACATCTTTCCAAGTCTGATCCTGTGTTCTAGTAAATACATCTCCCTCCTTTTCTATTCTGATTTCACTTTCACTCTGTCAGAGACTTCCCTTATCTTTTTTAGGAATACCTTGATATGAACCCATTCTAGCCAGTATTCTTTTTAAAAATTAATTAATTAATTATCTTTTTAAATTTTTTATTAAAGTTAATAGATCACAAGGAATATTACATTAAAAAACATGAAAAAACAAAAAACATAAGTTTCCCATATAACCCATTCCCCACCCTCACCTCATCATTTTTGTAAATTGTATTTTTTTGAAGATACATACATCACAATAAAATGTTACATTAAAAAAATATAAGAGGTTCCCGTATACCCACCACCTCCCCACCCTGCTCCTCCCACCCCAACCACTTCCCCCATTATTGTGGCATACTCATCACACTCAGTGAACACATTTTGTGGCACTGCTATATTACATAGATAATAGTTTACCCTGTAGTTCACACTCTCCCCCAGTACATTCAGTGGGTAATGGCAGGATATATAAAGTCCAGCATCTGACCCTGCAATATCATTTGAACAACTCAAAATCCCAAAAATGCCCCCACATCACATCTCTTCTTCCCTCTCCCTGCCCTCAGCAAATACTGTGGCTACTTTCTCCACCTCGATGCTAAAATTTCTTCTATTACTCATGACAATAGTTTTATAGTAGAATATCAGTAAGTCCACTCTAGTCCATATTTTATTCCTTCATTCTGTGGACCCTGGGATAGCGATGTCCCCTCTACCTCCAGATCAAGTGGGGGCTTAGAGTCCACATGGGTGATGGATGCAATTCCTCTGCTTGTAGTTGTAGGCACTCTTGATTCCCTGGTGTGGTGGTTGACCATCTTCACCTCCTTGTTAGCTGACCTGGGTAAGAACAATGAACCAGAGAGTAGGAGTTGCCATTCTGCTGATAGCCAGTATTCTTCATTTCTGAATGTTGTTGGGTGATTCTTTCCATTCCTCCTGACTTTGTGGTTCTAGGCACAGTCCAGGGGTCTTGTGTGGCTTCACTCTGGCCAACCAGCTCTCCTGGGATCCATTAACCATGACCATGCCCTGAGCCCAGACATTGTCACTACTGGTTTGTTCCTTTTGAGTTTCCAGAACTCATGCTGATAATGGCAAGAGCAATCAATGTTACATAAACTCTATGGCTCGTTAGAAGAGAGTTCTAGGATTTGTCATATTCTTAAGTCATAGTCATTGCCTGTCTCCCAATTCTGATACATGGCCTATTTTACCTTTTCCTGAAGAATGACTCTTGCCCTAAGCCTTGATTCTGGTGTAAGGTGTCTTTTGCTTGTTTGTGTTACTTGTTTATTTTATTTTTTAAAAGATATTTAGATTATATAAATGTTACATAAAAAATATAGGGGATTACCATATGCCCTGCTCCCTATCCCTCCCATGTTTTCTCACATTAACATCTTGCTTCCTTGGTTCCGAACCCTGCTTAGTGCCTTAGTCCTTTCCAGGACTGGAAGTTTGTCTTGTACTAGGGCTGGCATTGAATTTGACCTCGATCCCTGCTTGCTGTGACACATTTCAATGGCACCACTGCTTGTCAATTCTAAAGGCCAATCACATGTTTAAAATGCTTTAGATCCTAAATGATATTGCATGAACAGATGCTGGACGTTATATATCCTGCCATAACCCACTGAAAATATTGGGGAAGAGTGTAAACTACAATGTGAACTGTAATCTATGCAGTGCAGCAGTGCTCCAAAATGTATTCACCAAATGCAATGAATGTGCCACACTGATGAAAGAAGTTGTTGATGTGGAAGGAGTGGGGGTGTATGGGTATATGGGAACCTCTTATATTTTTTAAGGTAACGTTTTTTGTGATCTATGTATCTTCAAAAAATAAAAAATAAGATGCTTTAGATTTGAAGAGCTACTTCACAAAAAGGCTACCCAAATGTCCAACAGGTGTGTCAAAGGTAGTTCAATGCTGCAAAGTATTGGTGGGGTGATATATGGGAGCCCTGTATTATGTTCATGTTTGAATTATATACTTCAATAATTTTTTTAAATAAAAAAAACTTTAAAAATTGAAAAAAATTCCCATAAATCTACCTACAGTTACAGCCATTTTCTAAAGTGTTTAAAATTTTTTTCTTTTTAAAAAATATTTTAGTGACGTACATCATTCATAATGAACATATATAAACAATAATTGTATAGATAAAGTTGTTAATTTACAAAACAAACATGCATAACATCATACAGGGCTCTCATACATCACCCTGCTACAAACACCTTGCATTGTTGTGAAGTATTTGTTACAAATAATAAAAGAGCATCATGACAATTATACTGCTAACTGTAGTCCATATTTTACATTAGGTATATTTTACCCCAACCCACCCAATTATACTTTTAAATATATTTTTATTACAGAAATGGTGAACTTACAAAACAATCATGCACTTGTGTAGAATTCCCATACAAGCCTTCACCAACACACCACATTGTTGTGGAACATTTGTTGCAGATTATGAGATAATAGCATCAGACTATTACTACCAACTATGGTTTATAGTGTATATATGGCATAAAAGAAGCTTTAGATTACATAAATGTTATATGAAAAACATAGGGGGATTCCCATATGCTTCTCCTCTCCCCCTCCCACACTTTCCCCCCACTTTCATTAGTGTGACTACAATTGATGAACACATATTGAAACATTACTACAACCATGGTCTATAGTTTACATTGTGATTTACACCTTGCGCTGCACAATTTGATAGGTTTTGGGGAAAATTGTATAATGGGCTGTATCCGTCATTGCAATCTCATGCAGAACAATTCCAAAAAAAATTTAACTAAACAACTTTGGATTTTGTGAAATGGCAGAGTTTGCTGAACTGCACTGGCTTAGAATTCTGATACTTATCTCCAACTCTGCGTTTTCTCTCAGCTCTTGTTCCAGCCCTTACTACCCAGTCTTGTCCCTGCCTCTTTGATCCAGTGCTGCACATTTCTCTCATGTATCCTGGAATCTGACTCAGCACATCTCTTGACTTCATTTTCCTTCATTCCCCTACCACTCTACCATAGCATAGACTTGCTTTCCTTTGCTTTCCTTCTAAGAGTGATCTCCATCAGTCTGTTGGAAGAAACCATCCCTATCACATTGGAAGAAACGATCCCTATCACATTTTTAAGTTGGGTGACCCTCAAATGTCTGCCCTGTTTTGCTGAAGACAACAAGGTTAACTAACCTAGACCATGTTCCAAGAGGGCACACTTCTGCATATTAGTGCTTCTAAATTTTCTGTACTCTTAAATTTCCCACCTAAGCAGTCCTCCTCCTCTTTCAGCAAATGGTTTTGCTTTGTGCTTTTCTGAGAATATGGAAGCCACCTGGCAGGTTTTTCTTCTCTACCTGCTCCCTCAGAGTCAGCCTTCATCCTCTTCTTCTTCCCTCCTATGTCAGAGGAGAGGGACTCTCTTTTGCCCAGACTCACTCTTGCCCCCAACAGGTAAGTGTTTCAGAATGATGTTCTATGAGGTGATCTGCTTTTCCTGGGCATTTTCAAGCTGTCTCCCTCCCTGTGGGCTCCTTCCCATCTGCCTTTAAACCAGCTTGATCTCTTGTCTCCAAAAGAATGGTCCGCTATTCTCTTCTTGCCAAACTTCTTGAATATGCGGGCTGTACCCACGGACTTGGCTTTCTCACCACTATTCCACTCCAAATGCCCAGCAATCTGGCTTCTATTGTTACCAAATTCTGAAGTTCCTCTCTCAAAGTTCACTGTTAACCTCCTAATTGCCAAACACAAAGGTTCATCCTCAGATTTATGGTCATTGTCTTATCAGGAACACAGGTACTGTTAAAACAGTTGATTCTTTCTGCACTGATGAAAATTATTTCTTATCTATATGGCTGAATATTTTACTGAATATTTGAAGTGCTATTTATCTTCTCCCATGTGTTTTTATATTCTGACCTGCTGTATGTAAGCTCCTTGAAGCTGGAAGTTATGTATTACAGATAGATACACATTGCTGTTCCCAAAGCATCTATTAAGGCATTTTCTAAGTGAAGAAATAGCAGTATTTAGAGCAATTCATTCATTAATTTATGAACAAGTGTTTCTTATGTGCCTTAATGTATGGGTTTTGTTATATGCTGTGATACAGCAACTCACAAGATATGCAAGGATCCTGCTTTCAGACAACTTATAGGTCAGTGGGGAATACAGACATGTAAAGTCACATTTATAATACAGAGTCATAAATGCTATGATGGTGAAGCCCTCAACTGGAAGGGTAGATGTCAGGGAGGATTGCCTTGAAGAAATGATATATAAGGTAAGAGTTAGCAAGGCAAAAGGAAGGAAGAGAAGAAAATGCTCCTGAAAAAGAGAGAGAGCATGCTCAAAGGCTAGAGAGCTGACACTATTGAGGAATTGATGGAAGGAAGGAGATGAAGCTGACAGGTAGGCAAGTTGTGCCCATATCAGAAAAGGCACTTCATTTCTCCCCAGACCTCATTTTCAAGTACTTTACTACTGTTTACTATTTAATCCGTATACCCTTTTGAGTGGTAGGTGGCAGCTGTTTTTACAGATGGAGAAACCAAGGTTCATAAAGCAGAAACTCACTAAGTCAATAGAAAATCTGAAAATGTCATCATTTGCTGATACAGTTTCCTTTTCCATTTACTACTTTAGCAACTAGAACAAACTGAGAAAGCTATGAAATTATAATTTAAAAACCCATCAGAGAGCTAGAGATGCAAAGAAATCTAAATGAGTTATTTTATAGGAAAAAGGTGACACATGGCTGTGCTCGCCACTGAAAGAACAGTGGGAGAAAGAGAAATCCACCTTAGATAGACAGGAGTAAAGAGAAGCCAAGCTAACCTTCATTTTATTGGCCATGTGAGTACTAGCATGATGGCAACCTCAGTCACAGCATATCTACACCCACTTGTCTTCAGGAGAAGAGAGGGTATTGTGGGACAGGGGAAGAGAGCTGAGAGGAATTTCCTTGAGAATCCTAGGATATTACCTAAATGAAAGGCAGGGACTTTATCCAAGTACAATGCAGTGGCCTGATGAAGGCTGGGGGAGGGTAGGTGAGCTGAACAATACTCTCACCCAGATGTATGGGCTGTTTCTAAGTGGAAGGCAATGTCCCAATGAAGGCTGGCATCGGAGCTCTAGAATTTACAGACATGGCTGTAAGGCACCATGGGCCTCCAGCAAATGAACTAAAGATGCTTCCTGAAGGCTGGGGTAAGAGCAGCAAAGCTGGAGAGAAATCTGTCCTAGACATATCAGGTCTTTATTGAATTCATTGCTACAGTTCTTCAAAGACTTGCTCCTGAAGGTAAGAGAGATATCCTGAGGCCCAGAAAGTTAGAAGTGGGACTAGAGACTAAAGAGAGCCTACCAATGACCCAAAAAAGCTGGTGGCTGTGCTGTAAATCAGAGATCTCTCATGGTTCAGAAAAATAGAAGCTGGGATACAAAGCTTTAAAAGATCTCCAGATTCTTACTGGTGCTCAGATTTCCAGCTCTGTTAAAGAAATGTCTTTTTTTTTTTTTTTAATGTTTTTTTTTTTATTGACTTTGTAATAATATTACATTAAAAAAATATATATATGTGAGGTCCCATTCAACCCCACCCCCCACCCCCCTTCTCCCCCCCCCCAACAACACTCGTTCCCATCATCATGACACATCCATTGGATTTGGTAAGTACATCTTTGGGCACCTCTGCACCTCATAGACAATGGTCCACATCATGGCCCATACTCTCCTCCATTCCATCCAGTGGGCCTTGTGAGGATTTACAATGTCCGGTGATTACCTCTGAGGCACCATCCAGGGCAGCTCCATGTCCCAAAGACGCCTCCACCTCTCATCTCTTGGTGCTGTCCCAAAAACATTTGAATCTTATGGTGAACTGATCTAATAAAAAAAGCCCAGGCCATCTCAATACAGATTTGATAGAAACAGCCCTTTATGCTAATGACCTGATGGAAAAAAGGATGTTCTTTTCTGGAAGCAAGTATCAATTACATTTCTTACTGCATCATTTTTTTTTTTTTTTACATACAATGTCTGGCTTAGTAAAAGAAAGGATGGTACATGTGAAGAATCAAGAATATATGACACTTAATCAAGAGAAAAAAGTCAATAGAAACAGGCCCTTAGAGGGACAAAATGTTGCTGTCAGACAAACCACTTTAAAATGACTGCAATAAAGATATTAAAGGATCTAGTACAAAAAGTGAACAACATACATAAAACACATGAGGAATCTCAAGGGGAAATGGAATCTATAAAGAAGAACCAAGTAGACATTCTAGAAATAACAAGCATATAATATAATAAATGAAGAATTAACTCAATCAGTGTTTCACTTATCTATTGCTGTACAATAAGGCTCCACAAAATAGTGGCTTTATTTTATTTATTTAGTTTATTTTTCTCTCTTCCATTCTCTGGGCTGGGCTCAGCTGGGAAGTTCTTCTTTTCTGATTGGTGTCTTCTGGGACTCATCGCCCTAATGATGTGGCAGAATCAAAGCCAAAATCATAACTCAGTCATGCCCAGGTACAGACCAGATCACGAACATAATTCAATATCTATTTTTGGAATTCATAACTTTATTAAACTGTTACAATGAGGATAGGAGGAAAAGTTCAACACTATGGAAAAGCAATCATCCAGTCTCATCCTTCTCCTACAATAGTTATAAACATTTCATTTAAAATGTAGGGCATTTTAAAAAACAAATGGCCCAATTTTACTAAGTGGCCTGGGAAAAAAGGTAAGGAGAGGGAAAGGAGGGAGGACTGTTAAAAAATAAAAATGCCTCAAAAGACCTAACAATGTGTGAAACTTTCTTCAAGATCCTGAATGGAACAAGCAAGTAAAAATGAACATTTTTGAGATAATCAGAGAAAGTTGAATGAATTTTCATTAACTGGTGGTATTAAAAAATACTTGATGTGTTTTGTTAGGTGTAAGAATGGCATAGTGGTTCTACAAAGAGATAAATAGATAATGTCCTTATCAGAGGTTCATACTGAAGGATTTTTTGGTAGAATAACATGTTTTGGTTTTGCTTTAAAATAACTCAAGTAAAAACAACAATAAAAACAGTTTGGGGAGATAGAAGAAATAAGATTGATGAAATGTTTATAACTATTGTAGGAGAATGATGAGTTTATTGAGATTCATCAGTTTATTCTATTTAATTTTGAAAAGAGATATATTTATTTCTCTCTGTCCCCTTGTTGTTCGTGTTCACTGTCTGCTCTCTGTGTCTGTTGTGTGCTCTCTGTGTCTGCTTGCCTTCTTTTTAGGAGGCACTGGGAACTGAACCCAGGACCTCTCATGTGGGAGGGAGGCACCCAATTCCTTGAGCTACCTCTGCTCCCTGCTCGCTGTGTCTCTCATTGTGTTTCTTCATTGTGTCTCCTTGTTGCATTATCTTATTGCATCAGTTTGCCATGCCTGGTTGTCCTATCAGCTTGTTGTCTTGCTTGTCCTCACTAGGAGGCACCAGAAACTGAACCCGGGACCTCCCATTGGTAGGCAGGCACCCAACTGCTTGAGCCAGATCTGCTTTCCATATTCTATTTAATTTTTGTGTGTTTTAACATGGTAAAATGTTAAAAAAATTGCATTTGCTTCTCTTGAATAAGAAAAGCCCCGAATAAAGAGTAGGAACACAACTAATGTGCCCAGATTTAAAGATGTACTAAAGGCAATTTGGAGGGGCATCAGCACATGCCGCAACAGGAAGGAGCTGTGACATGTAGAGTCTCTACTTGAGAACACAGAAATATTTTGAGTGGCAGCTTTGAGGAGCTGAGATTGAGTGGAATTAAAAGACATGGCCTGCATACAAACAGTTGACGCACATCAGCGAGGGACTTTATGTTCCCTTTGTGCCTCTGGCCTGCCAGGCCCCTCTCTGTGCCAACAGCTCTATCTCTCACAAGCTGGAGGGTGATTCTTCATTCAGTGAGTTAATTTTAAATGAAATGAAAACTCAAGTCATAATGTTTGGTTCACTACACAGGCAACAGGCGCTGTCTGCCTCATTAATGATTAACACGGCAGCTGGTAATGTCTTGCAGCTGGTTGACCAGTTTAATGATGCCAAAATCTGGCTACATCTTCCTGCTCTGACCAATGCAGCGATCAGCTTTCCTCACAGTGGCCCAAGCTTGGTGGTTGGGGATAAAGACATGTATCCTCAAGGAGGAGAAAGAATCTTTCTTGTACTGGGGTCAACTCATGTGCAGAGGCTCCACTTACTTAGCTGGGTCAAACACCAACAGTGCAAGACCCAGAAGGCATGTATTGGATGTTGGAAGACACAGGAGTTTCGATAACCAAAGAAGCAGGGCTAAGTCTCAGAGAATGTGAAGGGGTCAATGTTACTAGAGACTGGCCCTGGAAAAAGACCTAGGAAGATCCAGGTAGCCAAAAAAAATATCAGGAAACTGCTACAGTCCAAAATTGAAGATTAAGGTACTGGTTAGAACAGGCAAAATTTAAAAATCTAGGTCCAAGTGAGCTAGGTTAAGGAACCAGCCTCTTCCACACTGTGATATGAATATTAAAACTTACTCTACTTATATTTCTGCGAAGTCCCAGATCTGAGAAGACCTGAACCCCGAAGGCTGAGTGGGGAAATGCCTACATTTGACTGACTGTGGCAAATCATGGCATTGAGAGGCATAGGATAGAATGGGGAGGGGGCAGGAGGGCTTTGAAATAACAGGTCTGAGTAGATATCTTACCCATTCTTTTCATTATGTGTGTGACTTTGGATTTTTTTTAACCTTTTGAAATTCAGTTTCCTCATGTATAAAATAGAGTATTAGAAGGATGAAACAATAAATAGTCGCTGATAATATTATTACTATTTGGGAAGTCTCAATTATTTGCCTTATTTTTCTTTTACAAATTGCAATGTGTTTTTGTGCACCTTATCTCTTATATAATAGGGAAAAAAGCGCTGTGATAAAGGTATTGTTATACTGATGTTACAGATGAGGAAACTGAGGTTCAAGATCTATGCTGGAAACAGCAGAATTAGAACTAAACCACAGGTCTCCCAACTCTGGCACCTGGGACTTTCCCTCTACATATGTCTTCTGAACATCTCACACAGCCACTGTTGCCTACTCTGCTGATTTCTTAGTCTCTCTGAGTGTCAGTTTACTTTTTGCTCTAGCATCCCTTATGATCTTTTGCAGAACAAAATCTACATACTCTCCAACAGCATAGCTTGGCTTGCTAATAGAAGGTACCACGTAAGAGAGAACAGACTCCACTTGGGGCCAACTCTGTCTTGGCTGCTTGACTGCCTTGATACCTTTGATCAAGATGACATAGTTGATATTGTAGACCATGAAGACTGGTCTTAAGTATTTGTACACCTGATTTTGCTTTTACCTGATGTGAATGTCACTGTGCCCGTTCTATGACCCCGTACTCATCTGTTAGCACTAGAGGTTGAAAGGCAACCAGAAGAGAGTAGTTTTTGGAATCACACTGTCTCCTGTCCCACCCAAGCTGCTTGCTCACACAAGCACACAGACACGTGCACATGCACATATGCTGCCGCACTGTCCCCACCCTCGTGTTGGAATGACGCCTCCACAGTCCCAGAACAGACACTGTTTCCCTTGGAAGAACTGTTTCATTTCTACCCTTCTAAAGCCTTGTCAGGGTAGGGAAAACGGAAACTGTGACTTTTCAGTGCCATCTGGTGAGTTAGAGTGAGCATCAGCATTGTGGTGCATGTCTGTTGTGCTGAAACAGGCCGCCCTAGGATGGAATAGCTGATGTTCCCATGGGACCCTCAAGAAAAGAGGCATTTCTGAGGCCTGCTTCACTGAAGGGAATGCCAGGATTAGCCACCCTTCCCCCTGACCATTGCTGTCGCTTTTCGGATGCCCTTATCCTGTGTGAGACGTCTGCATGCATGCTCACAGTCCCAGAGCACCTGCCCGAAGTCCTGGCAAAGCATTGGCTCAGTTAATGAGGAGCTTAATAATCCTGTACATGCCCATGTGGAGCCATCACATCTACTTCCTCCTTATGCAACTCCAGGCAATCATCCTTCCTTTTCTCAAGAGCACCAAGAGAACCCAGCTAATTGCAAGTCCCTGTGATAAAACATTATCAGAGTAACAACCAAGGATGAAGAGAGTCTTCCTGTCTGCTTCCAACCCTTTCTACACAGTAGAGTCCAATAGGAAATGAACAAGTCCCCAGCTTAGGAGAGGGCAGTAACATACACCAGCAAGGTGAGGAGGATGGCAGTGTGTGGTCACTTCCCACAGCATAAGTGCCATGGAAGGAGAGTGACGAGGTTGTTCAGACCAGGCCACTTTCTCTGTCACCGGCCCTTGACACGTTTGAGTGACTCTGTAAACTCTTTTACTCACATGTGCTTCTGTGTTTTTCCTCTAAGCCTAGAGCCTCTGTTTATGATGCACTGGCCCTCAGCCTGTTGGCAGTGGTTGAGTCACAGGGTCTCCATCCATCACTGTAGATAGTGTGGTGGCTTTGTAATGTGTGCACTTTGGGAGGGTGAACTATCTTTCCCAGAATTCCCTTTCCTATGTGTTTTCAGTTAAGGAGAGCCATCCGGGAGATCCTCGTGTGAGATTTAGAGGGTCAAAGTGAAGCATCAATTATTTTTCAGTCACACACATTGTCCCTGATCTGCTGTCTTACCTCATTAGCAAAAAGCAGCATTTCAGCCTGCAATTGCTCTACCTTCTGAATCCTCCAGCTTCTCTGACTCCCAGGACAGGTATGTGTTTGACTCCATGACAAAGAGCCCTGGCTTCTGCAGGCCAGCCTCACCACCAAGGCAGAGGCAGCTAGGACTGACATGTGTTTCAGCCTGTCCTGATGAGCTTGTGAGTTCCCACTTGTTCTTCTTTCCTCCACCTTCCTGCCTCTCTGCCTGTGGACTTTGTTCTCCAGCATCAGATGCAAAGTCTTAGTTATGAGCATGCTTAACTAGCTCCCATAATTAATCAGGTCAAATCCCTATAACAAATCTATTTTCCATTATATATATACACACACATACATATATATGTCTATATGTATACATCCTAGTGGTCTGGTTCTTTGAAATAGAATTTGGTACTGAGAATGGGTCCATAGGAACAGAATCTTAAGCATGAGTTTCTGAATTAGTTCTGTTTTTTTTTCTGGGAGTGGTTCAGTGATTAAATTTAAAAATACTAATTACCTTGTTTCTAGTTGTTAAGGGGGCATGGGCAGTCCATGGCATGCAATGACAAAAGAGTTATTTCAATGATCACTTTTAGATACTAGTCATTAATTGCTAATAGAAAGCAGGGCTCTGAGTGACCAAGTATTTTTCTTAGAATATTTTAGTGAAATTAAGGAGTATGATACAGTTGGTTGGACCGTCAGCCCTTAGGGAGAAGTAAGGAAGAATTCTTCACTAAAGTCTTTGGAGTCAGACTTCTAGCATCCAGAACTGTCAGAAAATAAAAATTTTGTTTTGTTTAAAGCTACCCAGTTTGTGGTAAGTTATTAAGGAAGCCCAAGGAAGCTAATATACCAGAGGTATGTGTTTATACTGACTCATTATTCATAGACTATGGTCAATGGTTTGATTAAATGGTAGGGCTTTGGAAAAAAAACATGATTGGAAACTTTTTCATAAGGTGGTATGGGGAAGAGGTATATATGGATAGATCTTTCTGATTGGACACAGAGTATAAAGATATTTGTGTTCTATAAAATTGCTCTGCTTGCCAAAGGATAACCTTAGAAGAGGAGGATAGGAAGATGTGTTTTGTGGATGTTAGTCAGCCACCTTTTCCAGCTTCTCCTTTCATACAATGGGCTCATGAATAAAGTGGCCATCACAGCAGGGATAAAAGGTATGCACTCACTCGGAACAAAGGCTTCTACTCACAAAGCAGCTATGGTTACAGCCACTGCTAGGTGCCCAAAGACAGAGATCAACACTGAGTCATCAGTATGACACCATTCCCATTAGCCAGCTACCTAGTGGTGGGTTGATTGAACTGAACCACTGCAATCCAGGAAGGGGCAGTGCTTTGTTTTTACTAAAATAGATAGTTACTCTGGATTGGCACACTGCTTCTGCCAAAATTACCATCTGTGGTCTTACCTCCATTGTGGTATTCCACACAATATTGCCTCTGATCAAGAAACTCATTTCATAGCATATAGTGTGGGGTGATGGGCTCATGCTCATGGACTTCCCTGTCTTACCATGTTCCCCCATCCTCTTGACACAGTTAGTAGAATACTCAGTTATGGTGTCATCTAAGTAGCAGCACCTTGCAGAGTTGAAGCAATATCCTCCAGGGTATGGATTATGCTTTAACTCAGTCTTCTATATATCATGCTGTATCTGCCAGGAATCATGGATCCAGGAATCCAAGGGTGGAAATGGGGGTGGCTCCTTTCATTAATAACCCTACAAATATACTAGAACATGTTTGCTCCCCATCCCAAGTACTTTAAACTTTGCTGGTCGAGAGAGATCTTACTTCTAACAGAGGAATGCTTCTATCTGGGGACTCAGCAGTAATTCCATTGAATTGTAAAATTGCCACTGGACCACTTTGAGATTCTCATGTGACTGGATTAACAGTCAAGGAAAGGGGTTTCTTTACTAATTAAGGGGACTGATCTTAACTATCAAGAGGAAATAAAGTTGATACTACACAATGGAGGTAAGGAATAACATATCTGGAGTGCAGGAGATATTTTAGGGCATCTCTTAAGTGGAAAGCTATAACAGCTCAATTCAGGATTGAGCCATTAGGATTGCCAATGGCTCAGACCCTTCAGTAACAAAGATTTGGGTCACCCCACCAGGCAAGGAATCCTGTCTAGCTCAGGTGCTTGCTGAGGGCAAAGAGCATATGGAATGGGTAATAGAAGAAGCTAGCTAAAAACACCAGCCATGACCGCATGATCAATTACAAAAAACGGGGGTTCCATAGTTAAACTTTTTTCCTTAATTTGATTTGAATATTTACCAAAGATTTTTATTTTCATGTTTTCTCTCATCTTCTTATCATCTAACACAAGACATGTTGATGATGGTGAACTTTATATCTCCACACTTACAAGATCCCAATGAGGGGGAGAAGAATAAATATCACTCAAGAACAAAAATGAAAGACTTTGAATCTTCTTCTGGGAAAAGGATTAGTATTATTTTGGTTGTGCATGAGATAATTGTTTCATGTTAAGTAGGAGAATGCTTTTGTTATTGTATTCATTAAGATTAATTATATTTGAAGCGAGATGTGTAAGGGTGCCAACTTTATGAAAAGTGACTGTCTTTGTAATGTGTCCACTTGACTAGGCTGAACTCTTTTCCCCACAATTCCCTTTCCTATATGTTTTCCTTTAAGGTTAGCCACGAGAGAGTCTTGTGTGAGGTTTGGAGGTGGAAGTGAGCAAAAGCTGTCCTGGAGCTCACACACACTGCTGCTGATCCACCGACTCACCTCATTGGTGAAGCGGTGGTCGGGCCTGCAACTGCTTCCCCTTCTCCTAGATCCCTGTTTAGCTTCTCTGCTTCCTGGGGCAGTTGAGTGTTTAGCTCTGACAAAGGGCCCGCCCCTGAAGTGCACCTGTCCTGATGAAGGGCCCTGCCACCTCAGTGGACCCATCTTGACAATACCAGGGGTGGCACGAACGACATGGATTTCATGCTCTCCGTGTGGGTTCCAGCTTGGGCTTGTGGGTGCTTGCTGGTCTTGTTCTCCCCTACACTGTGCCTCTATCTTCCTTTCCCAGGGACCTGGACTGTGATTTTCAAGCTCCAACGTAGCAGCTCGGAAGAGACTGGTTAACCAGCTCTCACTCACAATGGCATAAAGTCAAATCTCTATAACAAAGCCACCTGTCTGACATGTAGCTCTATTTTTCTATCATCTCTCTCTCTCTCTTACTATCTATCTCTCTCTTTCTCTCTTTATCTTTATCCATCTATCATCTATTTATCATCAATCATCTATCTACTGAGACTATACTTCTCCCACGGAACTTGACTCATAGTGTTTGAGATAGTGAAGTGAATCCAATGCATTCCCTTAGGGTTGAATGCCCCAATACTGTTGCCTGGGGCCTGAAGGATAGTGCACTCACGAATGGACACACTAAGTTGTGTTTTCCTATTTTCAGTTTTGGGAAATGATCCTAGTCCTTACATATTCCATACACATAGGAAGTCATGTTTGCTGCATGGGTAAAAGTATTAGCATTTCAGAGGCCTCTTCTATCTACCCATCAAGTGTGCCCCCTACTGTACATTTATTTTTTCTTCTCATTCCTGCTTCCCTTTCTCCACTTGAATCATTGAAATTTGAAACTGGTTGAACCTGGATTATCTTAAACTTAAAGGACCAATTTCTCTGTAGGCTCTAGGTGGTGGAAGACTTTGAGATAAGGGCCCAGCTGGGAAGTCATTGCAGTTCCCAGTGTGCCCCTTATAGCAGCCTGTGCTATTTGCTCTAAGAGGTAACATAATTTGCTTTCTTTTACTATAGTGTAGGAGCTTCACAGACCTGTCTCTCAGTTCAAGATCAGAGAAGGCTGCAAACAAGAACACAGCTTGGTCCAACTGTTTCTCTGTGGCCCCTGCTGACTGCTGGGAGCTACCTTGGCATTTAAGGCTGGCACTCCCTTCCCAGGTGGCAAGAACTGGGCTCCTCCTACTGCCGTCAGAAAAGATCGATCCGTAAAACACTGGTACCTCTGACTAGTTTGCCCTAAGTCCTTTGTCATAGGATGTACCATTTGTTTTACAGTTTGAGTTTCAATGGGTAGGTAGCTGCCTCCTAGTAATTTCTCAGCACAAAACAGTGACAGGTTGAGTGAAATTCCATGGTTACTATTTTTTCCAACTCTTAGTTATTGTTTTGCACCACCTCATTACTACCTCTAGTTAGACAAAGTGGCAGAGACAGAAGGGGTGAAATACCACCAAGGGGACTATTCCTTCAGTGTTCATAGCAGGTGTCTCCATTAGGCGGTTCCTAAGAGCCACATCCAGGTGTATCAAATTAGTTAAGAGGGCCATGAGCTCATTTGCATGTGATCTGCATATCATTTCTGAGTACCTAGATAAACAATGCTGGCTCTATTCAGGCATCATTTAGTTTAAATGTTGTTGCTTCTTCTTTGGTTTTCCCTCTTTTTCCTTTTCTCTTTTTTTCCCTCTTTATTCTCCCATGATATTTGGCTTCACACTAGAATCCACACCATTTCATAAATGGAAGAACCTTGAAACGGGGAGAGAAATAGAGGAGAGAGTTGAAGATTTCTGTTGCTGTCCCCTGGGGTCTGTTAAAGTAGAAGACTTAGGGTGGGAAGGGAAACTGGGAGTATAGGCTATCTTGCCAGAAGCCTATTCTTGAAAGATTGCCCCATTTATGAGATTTAATAATGACGAAAGTGATGATGATGATGATGACAATAATAACCACAATAACCATTTCAGCCTGACTTGCAGTGAAGTTCCTGTTTGACCCTCAGGCCAAAAATTCATCCATTTGATCTCTACATAAATGTAAATGCTGGTTATTACTCATCCACAACCTATCTGGAAGCTGAAACTGCAGGCAGTCCATACTGAGTCATGCTGAGTAAAACAACACTCCACGTTCAAAAGTGTCTTCTAGTATCCTTTAGGGAAAATCCATTCAACCTCACCCAACTCCCCCTACTCACCTCTCCTCATTCTTCCCACCCTTTTCTTCTTCCTGTCATCAGATTCAGGGTCTGTTCCGAGGGTTATTTTCTTTGCCAACAGCCTGCGGGCTTAAAAACACAAGCTCACTCTTTCTTTTGGCTGAGTTAAAAGAACATCTCCATCTGATTTCCTGAGGGATTTGGTACAGTGTTCTTTAACTTTTTCCTCTTTTTATCTCTGTCTCTGGCTCTGTCTTTTCTCTGTCTGTTTCAGTTTCCCATCCCATCTTCCCTCCACCTTCTGCATTCTGCACAGAATAACACAAAGCTCAGTCCAAGCAGAGACAGTGGGGATGGCAGCAGCAGAGGGAGAGAGGTAAGGACGATGCTGCAAAGAGCAGAGCAGGGGAGGGAGTGTACGTCATGCTGAGGAAGTGGGTGCACAAAATCCTGTGGCTACGCACTCAATAAAGTTTGCTCGGCTGCATCTAGATTCCATGCCAGAGGATCGAGTGAGTTTTGTTAAGAGTCTTAAAGAAGTACTGAGTGGCAGCAATTACTGGGACTGCAGGAGATTTGTTGGAGTAAAGTGAGACTAAGCCGCCTGGCCCTGTTGGAGGGCAGAGAAGGCAAATTATTCAGATCTCTATTAAGACACTGGAGGGGCATTCAAACCCTGATGGTAGGGTAAAGTGGGATTCATTGACCAGTCCTTCAGAGCCAGATTAAAGCAGGCTTTATATTCCCTAGGGAACCTACAGAACCATCTTTTTGTGTTTTTTGTTTGACTTGTGTTTATTTGTTCTTTCTTCAAGCAACTCAAAGTGATTTCTATACCCCGCATGGTATTCATTTAGAACTGTGTTTTTTTTCCACATGTCAAGCTGAGAATGGCTATGGTTGATGCCAGGCCTTCTGTATCGGTATCAACAAAACTATATATACTCTCCATACATTCACTTCTAATCTAGGTCAGTCCTTATATCTTCTTAAAGAAGTAGAAATGATCAGCAACTTTGTTTTATTAATGGCCTAAACCACCAATGGACATAAGGAGCATTTGTAGAGCCCTTCACCAATATAGTCCATTCCAAGACCCTGGGAATGACCCTAGCGGTATAATCATATGATTTTACATTTGGACAATAAGAATTTTTGATGCATTTGGTTGAGATCTCTGTCTCTTTTATCTCCAAGTTCCTCTCTTTCTCACTTATACTTTGTGATGGTTTGCAGCTGGATGGGCCCAGAATATCATGTCCTTAAAACTAATCCATTCCTGTGGGAATAAACCTATTTTAGGTAGGGCCTTTTGATTAGGTTACTTCAGTTAAGGACTTTGGACTAGGTTGCTTCAGTAAGGCCTGGGATCAGGGTTGGTCTTAATCTTCTTACTGGATACCTTTATAAGAGAATGAAATTCAGACTAATAGAGAAAAATCCACAGAAGCCAGAAGCTGGAAGCAATGAAACCTGGAAGATAAGAAAGAGACTAGCAGATGCCACCATATGCCTTGCCATGTGACAGAGGAGTCCAAGATCACTAGCAGCTGGTCTTTGGGGGAGAGAGCACTGCCTGATGATGCCTTGATTTAGACATTTTCATAGCCTCAGAACTGTAAGCTTATAAGCCAAGAAATCCCCAAATAAAAGCCAACCCATTTCTGGTATATTGCTTTTGGCAGCTTTTTAGCATACTAAAACACCCTTGTACAGGTAGGCAATGGAGTGTCCATGCGAAATTTGAAATATAGCTAAGGGGAAGTTGAGTTGAGATACATTGAATTTGGGGATAGTAATTATGTTAATACATGTCACAATCACGTCCATGAATTGTTAAATTATTATTGTTAGCTGCTCCAGTGTAGGAATGGCCTCCAGTAATGCTGCAACCTGCTGTGCCAACTCCCTGAATTTCCTAACATACTGTAAGACTGGAAGTTATTTAATGACATGAAGATGTCCTATGATGCCTGGTACTGGACATACTTAGATAGTAGAAAAGAAACAAGGTTTGAGATATATAGAGTTAGAAGCCAATCTGTGGAAGATTCTTTAAAATCTACAGCTCACATATGAAATAAACGTGATAGAAATTTCTCCAAATTTGTTAACAATCCCAAAAACTTGCATGACATTACCAATAACAAGTTGGATGTTGAAAGAAACTTCTCTCGATTATCAATTATAAAAAACAAATGCTGATTTGTCTTTTAGTGGAAAGACTAAATTATCTTTCTTTTTTCTCGATTGAACCTATTATAAAATCATTGTTATATGAAGAGGTGATTATGCATTCATTCAATAATGTATGAAAGAAGAAACAATATGGAGATATAGTAGGCAGTTAATTAACAAAAACTTTATTTTTCTTTATTTTTTGATGTTTGTGGTAATTCATAGCTTTTTAAATTGAGAATTTGTTGTCCTTTATTTTTTCATTCTAAACAATATTCACCTTTGTACCTAATTTTGAATTTGTAATTTTGTATTCTTTTTTTGTGAGGGAACTTCCCAAATAGTGCAAATGTCGGGCTTGGCAAATCCTGCATCTGCCCCTGGGTGTTGAGCTTGTCTTTGGGAATTCAGGCTTCTGGTGGGTCTCCTGCTTTCCAGTGCAGAACATTGTCTGCCCAAATGTAAATCTGGTACTCAAGCCACAGGCAGATCAAATGTATGGACTCTCTCAACTATTTGTCCAAACTTATCATGAACAGAACTAAAGTGCCTTCTGGTATCTTGCCCTTACTCCATCTTTTTTCCATTCAGGCTTAAAGCTTTGTGAGATTTAATGGAAAGGTCTCTGAGATAATCTGTCTGACACTAACTAGTGCTGTGAATTTGACCAAAGTAATATATCTTTTTGGACCCCAGTTTCCTCATCTCTCAACTGGCATAATTATGAGAAACCTAATTTCTCATAGGTTTATCATGGGTGTCACTGAATTAAATGAAAGGTTAAAGTTCTCTGAAAAGAACAGAGTGCTTTGCAAACAGAAGGATGGTGGTTTGCTTGTTGTTGTTGTTTAGGAGGTACTGGGGGATCGAATCCCAGACCTCGTACATGGGAAGCAGGCAATCAACCACTTGAGCTACATCTGCTCTCCAGAAGGGATTGTGTTTTATTTTAAAAGTCAGATCGACCTCTTCCAAACTTGAGATTTTAGGTACTTAGTGTGGGACTCCAAGTGAGTCAATATTTTGACATCACAGCCACTTTGTGCTCTCTAAGTTTGGTGCAAAAGTGGTGGTGCCTTGACTGTGGCATGTGTGATGGCCAAGAAACCATATCCCTTCAGTGTCAGAGGTTACTAGAGGATTTTGTGTACAAGCAGGGGCTTAATTCAATTCCCGATCTCAGGAGCTGCTCCATGGAGGTGAGTTCCTCTTCTGTGCACTCAATTCTCTGACACTTCTAATTGATTTGAAAGCATCTTCTCTCTCCTAGGAAATGTCTCCTAGCCTTTTCAAGTGCAGTTGCAAGCAATCAGGATCAATACATCATTTAGGTTAAGCATATTAGGTAGTGATTGACAGCTGAAATGTGTATATGCTTTGGCTCCTAGTATCAGTTATGAAACCCGTTCATATCTATGAGTAGAGATCAATGACCCAGGAAGACAACCTCTTGAGAAGAGGTGTTCCCAGGAGATAGAAACAGTGGAATTTATCACAGATAGCCTATAGGTTCAAGTTGGTCAGAAGGCTTGGGATTCAAAGTTAAATCTAATTAAACAGTTATTTACTGAGCCCCTATTTTGTACCAGGCATTGTGTTGTACATTTGTTACATAAGGAAGATCAAGCATGCTCTTTAAGGAGTTTATAGTTTAGCAGGGGTTGAGACCTAGATACAAAATAATTACTCATATCAAATGGGCTAGGGGCTGAAATAGCAGGGAAAAAAAGCCTTCAAGATCCAAGGAGGGAGAAATACTGTTCTGTCTACCAGCCTTCATATTTTTTTGCTTGAATAGTTGACTCCTGAGGAAAAAAAGACTTAGGCTGAGGAATTGCAAAGTTAACCCATACCTTATCCAGGAATTACACTGTGTCCTCCTTTTAATAATCAAGTACTTATTTCTTATAGTGTGTTAGTGAATGTATTAGGCTTTACTTAGACTAAAGAATACTCACAACCTGACTTTACAGAAAGCATAGTGTATAATATTCTGATCTTTCATATGTGAAGAAAATACTATTGGGTCTCAGAGGTAGGATAGTGCTTTATAGGAGAGTATTTGTCATTATGGGCATGTTCTTACTTGGTTCTTCTGTGGCCATGTATGTTTGCTTATAGGACAATGAGACAATTCAATGGACATGGACCATGATGAACCAATCCAACATGAACTGAACATGCAACCTTGGCTTCATTCATTGTAGCTCAGCCATCTGCTATATCCCTGTCTTCTTGAGGGTCCTGCCATTCCTGTATCTTTTGTCCTTAAAAGTTATGGGTCAGTGGGATATATAAACACAGATAAGAAGGTACCAGATTGGAATGAAAGTCATGGATTTGGAGTTAGAAGACTTGGTTTCTATTCCCACCTCAGTCCCATTAACTGTTTCTGTTTCTTGTCTTCCCAGCAGTCTGCCTATACACCATCAATCAAGTGTGGGTATTTAACATGTGTGTGCATTTGTGTGTGTGTTTGTGCATTCCCTCCCCTCCCCTATCTTTCTGTTGCCTGAAGGTTGAAGGTTTAGCTCTCTCTGCACGGGCTCGAGGGCAAAAGACAGTACTGGCAATTAGACTGAGACAGGCTGAGGACAGGTAGCTATTCTTTACTTGTTCCCAGTGCTCTGCTTCTGTTCTCCTCCCTATCTAGCACTGCCCCCTCAGTTCATGAGAGTCTCCCCTTGGCTGACTATTTGCCTGGCTCATTCTGGAAGCTCCAGTAGCTCTCTTAGTAACTAATTTTGTGGTTTCTGCCCCTGGTGTTTGAGAACTCTTGCTAGACTTCTGGTTTCTCTGTTGCCTGGATTTCTTGTGAGATTATGGCTTAAGGTGACCCTTCCCATGTGGAGCATGGAACAAGAGGTAGCCTGAGATGGGATGTCCTGAAATTCACTGAGATTAAGGGTCACTTGAATAGATATCAATTAATAGAGCTAATGAGTGTAAAACCTTAGCATGGTCCTTTAAAGTAGTGTACCCTTAATAAACTAAAATGTTAGTATTATTAATAGTAATCATGCTGTTATTTTATTATTACCATTATCACTCTCATTATTTATCTACTGTTATCTTGTCTTCACTCTGCTGGGGAAAGGAACCTTAAACAGTGCTCCTTGAATTTTAATGGGCATGCAACTCTCCTGAGTATCTTGTTAAAATAAACATTTGTTTTCTTTTACTTTTCTTTTCTAATTATCTTTTTTTAAAGTTAATAGATCACACAAAGCATTACATTAAAAAGCATAAGAGTTTCCCATAGACCCCATAAAATAAAGACTTTGATACAGAAGGTATAAGCTTCTAAATTTTTAACAAGCACTCAGATTATGCTGATGTACTGGTCCATGGATTGAGCTTAAGTAGAAGAGGCATGGGGGACCTAGAAAAGTGGGAGACTAGGAGTAGAGTCTTGAAAGAGAATAGGATTGGGAATGTATGGTTTCCAAGTAGCTCTGAAGTGAGGAATAGAGTATGGGGACAGTGCCTTTGGAGTCTTGGTAAGTTCTCCAAGTTTGTAGTTATCATAAATATTGTTAAAACCTGCTTTCCTTTGGCGAGTAGCAGAAAGCTAATGAAATGACAAGGGCCCAAAGCTTCGCTTACATCACATCATAAGAGGAGATGGAAGACACTACAGTCTACTTTCAGTCAGTTTTGGAGAAAAGGAAACTTTTTCTTGCTCTGGGTAGGCCATGGCAGGTTTAGTGAGGACCTGAATCTTTTGGTTTATGGAAATGAATAAAGGTGATGTGGCAGGCTAGGACAGAACAGTGTTCCTCCACAGGTCATATTTTGTGTGACCGGTTCCTTTGGGTTTCTGCTTCCCCAATCTTCATGGATCGTGAGCTTATCAGAGAAGATAGACTTCAAGGGGAAATACTGTTTCCTTTAAGTACCTTCATAAAAATAGTACCATTAGTGTATATTGGGAGCTTGTTTAGGGTCAGACATTATTTCACTTAATCTGAGCAACAATTCTAAGTACATTCCTCTCTATTTGAAGGCCCTTCTCAACACACCTTATGTACTGTTTACTCATTTTGTTCATTGTCTCCCCCAAGCAGAAGGCAGTCTTCATAAAACTTTGTCCATTGCTTCCCAGTCCTTAGAATAGCAGTTGCCACACTGTAGTTGCTCAAAATGTATTATCAAATGAATGAATGACTGAATGAGAATATCAAGAATTATAAAGGTTGGGTAATTTGCCCTAGGATACCCAGATGGTGAAGGCTATAGTTGAACATGAGTTATGCACATTTGGCTCCTAACCTCTTTACCAATTGGCTATATGATGCTCTCTATCATCTTAGTTGCTTCCCAAGCCCATTGTCAAAGGTTTATGTAGCAAATTCAACCATTCAGTTACGTCCTTGGCTGCCACTTGACACATGCCCTTGAGGACAACGAGGTACAGTGGGCATGAAGCCAGAAATTAGATCAGAATTAACAGAAATAAAGTGTGCTATGCCCTGTGATGGTTGTTATCACGATGGAAAGGAAGAGAGCAGTGCTATTCTGTGACTGCAAACTGAAAGTTTCCATTTTGGTTATTTTAAATAATTTATTCTGAGGTGTAAGCCACAATTCATGAAAAATCAAGATCAGAGGATTATCTACTTTTACCATGTAATCAAGACAGGCTATTATCTAATTGGTTCATTATGCATCCAAGGCGGCCCCAAATGAAATGCTCAATTTTAATGGGTTTATCTAATGAAAAATAAAATCCATGTCCCCATTATGCCCCTTAAAATAAAAGTCCTTCAAATTATCCTTGTGAGAAATTTTTTGTCTACCTGACTGCTTGAGTTGAGAGAAAGGACTTTCAAATTCAATTTATATAACCTATCTAAAGCAGAGTTTCCCAAGACTTAAATATTGATGAAGGGGTTAATTTTCAGGACCTTGCTCCAATGTAGTATAAATATGGAAACAAGAGCAAGGAAAGCAACTTGTCTCAAATATAGGATGATCAGTAGCTCATGCCTTACCTTCAGCTCATGAGTTTATTTTGTAACAAAGAGTTGAGGGAATTTTTTGCTTGAACATACATCATAGCAATCTCCAAACCCAAATGAGGGACTCAGCTCCATCAGGAATAACGAATGTCCATGCTGTTTCAGATCATAATTTATTTCTGTTCCCAGAGTTCATCACACAATCTGCCACCACTGCTCATTTTCTGAAAATAATTTCTCTAGATGTCCATGGGCTTCCAGCTCTCATCACCCAGAAGAGTAAAGAATAGTCACATCCTTCACATAATTTATCCCAATGTCCACAAATCTCTCCAGGTTCCCACAAACAAAGCAGAATGCAAAAATGCAGGAAGCATTGTTCATCAGTGCATGGGCATGTCTCCAAATACATAAAAGAAAATGTGTATAAAGAAGAAAATTGTGGATCTAGAACTTTTAGCCAATGGCATTGATTTTACTCTTTCCTGACCCTATGCTAAATGGGTGTCTGGCTATAGAAAGATTCCTCTTATTTCCAACATGAAATCTCCATTGCAGATTGTCTAAAGTAGGTTGCTAGAAAATCACACTTTGATGTCCTGTCTCAGTTGTCTTTGGAAACACCACAAGAGGAAACAAGCAGAGCTATAAACATTTGCAGGCCAGAAATAGAAAGTTAGACTTTAGACCTTGCAAGAAGGGCTTGCTCAACAACCATCTCCATATGGTTTGCTTCAGAGTCACTGGAAGTTACAGTTGGTACTGAAGTGATAGAAAAAGATAAAAGGCCAGGAAATCAGAGGCATTATCACCTGAATCAAGATGATTGCAATTTTCTTGCAATTACTTGCAGTTAAGTACTCTTCTAGGAAGAGTGAAAGAGGAGAAATCACAGTCTAAAATTCACCATAAGTATCATCAAACTCAATAAAGTTAGTAGCATGGAAGAAGTCAGTAGAATGTTATTCTTATGTTTTGGGGGAGATAAATCAAATGCAGACAGGGCAGGGAAATAATAATTGTAATCATTATTTGGGAATTTTCAGTTATTTCCTGCCTGTCCAATTCATCCTCCCATTTCAAGCCAGTTCTACATAATAGCTAAAGAACAACAACTGACTTTTTGGACTGCCTCCCCTACTCTTCCACCACCACTACATCTTTCTACTGCTCTCTCTCCACACTAGCCAGAGAATTTAATCAACCCTTCTCTTCACTAACTCTGTGTCTTGTGCTTACCATCATGCCAAAAAATTTGCAATTATTTAGGTACCAATATCTCTCCCATTTTGACTATAAAACATGGTCATCTTTGCAATTCTTTGCCGTGCACAATGCTGACCATATACTAGGGCTTCATGTAAGTTTATTGAATGAATAGATTTGGAATCAAGAGCAACATCCCATTTGCACATATCCTGTGGAGTTATATATATGTTGGTAGTCTCTGAGCTATCTTTTATCAATTGAAATCTATAGTTTAATCATTATATTTATTAGGCTCTTTGGTATGATCTTGATTATAAGCTTGTTCAGCTTAGGGAAAGTTTTAAAAATTGTTTTCTTTCCTCTTTCAGATATTTCTAGTGTGGTTCTAGCAATATGTAAATTTGAATCGAATTAAACAATTAAGAACAATTCTCCATCTGGAAGTAAACTATTTTTTGCTCAGAATATTCTCTTGTGTCCTGAAATAGGCCATTTGTTAAATAATGCCCTTTGATGACAAATCCTAACTTATCCTTAGAAAAATATTACATTTCCTTTCTGAAAGGTGTTTCTAAAAAATTCTAAAAGTTCTGAAATCCTGTAAGATTGGCCATTTCTTTATTTATAGGTATCAGTAAGAGAGGAACTATGGAATATTTATATAATGAATGCACATGAGCAATTGAAATGAAGCTGTTAGATAAGGCACCCAATTATCTACCAGCTCGTCTTAGTTTCTTTCTTTTTCTATGAAGCCCTTGTCCTTAGTTATTCAGAGGTGGTTAGGCCCCTGCCTCAGGAAGACTTCACATCTTCTTCAATGAAGGTCAGTGCTGAAACAGATTTTTCCATCTGTTCTGCCTCTTATATGTCCTAAGTCTTCTTTCTCTTTTCTTTTACTTCAGGTGCCCTAGAAGAAATGAAACAAAACCCTCCATCTTCCTTCTCCGTGACAGCAGGAACCTGCTCTCTGCTACTTCACATATCTCTGCAATTAAGGAGTTATATATGCACTTTTAAGTGGCAGCTGTTGTGTTTTTTTATGATGGGTAGGGCATTAATTTCTTTTCTGGTTGTGTTGGACCATCCAGTTCCCCACATGCCTGGTCTCAGAGAGAGTCTATAATTCTACTAGACTGCTACACTTCCAGTTTACCTTTGCCTTTACCTTTCTCCCTTTACTTCCCTCTCTTGCCTTCACCTTCACTTTGTAGTTGGTCTTGCCTACTTGGTGGTGTCCTAGGGCTCAGCTTATGGGTTGCCAGTGGTCACTGGATGATTTAAGATCCCTAGCCTCTTATTCCCTTTTCCCAGTTCTCATTTCCAATCTATAGACTATTATCCTGTTTTTCTCCTTGAACAGGATAAAGTGGATGGTGTCTTAAGGATGAGAACTGAGATATATTCATACTTGTGTGAATGTGGAAGATGCCCAGACCTGACAGCCTTGGCCTCTTTTTAGCTAAAAAATTTATAGTTTTACATTTAAGTACATGCTCAATTTGAGTTAATTTTTATTATAAGTCATAAGGTTTAGATCAAGGTTTATTATTATCATTGTTATTTTGTTTTTGCTATTGGATGACCAGTTACTACAGCATTATTTGTTGAAAAGGCTCTCTTTCCTCCATTGAATTGCTTTTGTACCTTTGTTAAAAATCAGCTGGGCATATTTTTTGTGGGTTTATTTCTGGATCTTACTATTCCATTAATCTTTGTGCTTATCCCTCCTTCAATACGACACAGTCTTAGTTACTGTGGTTATATGCTAAGTCTTAAAATCAGGTAAAATGATTCTTCCCACTTTATTCTTACTCAAAATGGTTTTATCTATTCGATTTTCTTTACCTTTCCATGTAAATTTTAGAACAATCTTGTATATATCTGCAAAATATCTTCTATGCCTTTGATAGAAGTTGCACTAATCCTGAAAATCAATTTGGGATAAACTAGCATCTTCACTAGGTTGAGTCTTTTAATTCATGAACATAGTATGCCTCTCCATTTGTTTGGATGTCTTTTGGTTTCTTTCATCAGCATGTTCTTTTCAGTTTTTAGCATACAAGTACAGTACAGGTTTTCTTAGATTTACAACCAAGTATTTCATTTTTTGAGTGGTTATAAATGATTTGCTTTAATTTGGTGATTATATGTTTATTTTTGGTGCATATATAAATAAGATTGATTTTTGTATGCTTATCTGTATCATCCAACCTTACTGAACTCAGTTATTTGTTCTAGTAATTTTTAAATTTTTTTGTTTTATATATTCCTTGGAATTTTCTATGTAGACAGTCATGTCATCTTCAACTAGGGGTGGTTTTATTTTTTCTTTTCTGATGTATATGTGCTTTACCCCTTTTTCTTCCCTTTTACACTGGCTAGAACTTTTAGAACTATGTTGCTTTAGAGTGGTGAAAGTGAATATCCTTACTTTGTTCCTGATTTTAGGGTGGAAAGAGTTTAGTCTTTCACCAATAAGTATAATGTTAGCTGTAGGTTTTTTATGATTCTTTTTACCAAGTTAAGGAAATTTTCCTCTATTCCTATTTTTCTGAGAGTTTTTATCATAAATTTCTTAAGATGATTTTTTTCTGCATTGATTAATATCAATTGAAATTGATAAAATCATGTGATTTTTCATTATTGACTTATTAATATGGTGTATTGGCTTATTACATTAATTGATATTTGAATATTGAACCAGCCTTGCCTCCCTGGAATAAACTTCACTTGGTCATAATATATGATTATATTATATATTGCAGAATTCTATGTGAAAATATTTTGTTAAGGATATTTGCAAGAAGGATATTAGGCTATACTTTTCTTTTTTTGTGCTGTCTTTATCTGGTTTTAGTAACAAGGTGATGTTAGTTTCATAAAATGAATTGGGAAGTATTCCATTCTTATCTATTTTCTGGAAAAGATTGCATAGGATTTATGTTAATTCTTCTCTAAACATTTGGGAGAATTCTCCAGTAAACAATCTGGACTTAGAGATTTCTTTTAGGGAGTTTAAAATTATGAATTCAATTTCCTTAATAGTGATAGGGCTATTCAACCAATCTATTTTATGTTGGGCGAATTGTGATAGTTTTTCTAGGTATGTTTCTAAGAATTGGTAGCATTTCATCTAAGTTGTGAAGTTTATGTGTGAGAGGTTGTAGTATTCTCATATTAACCTTTAGATGTCTGTAGTGATTTCTTCTGTTTAATTCTCTTTTTTAAAAAGCATTATTTAATTTTAAAAGAAGCTTTAGATTACATAAATGTTACATCAAAGACATAGAGCAATTCCCATATACTGCACCTCCCCCTTCCACACTTTTCCCCATTAACATCTTTCATTAGTGTGGTATATTTGTTACAATTGATGAACACATTTTGAAGCATTGCTACTAACCACAGTCAATAGTTTACATTATAGTTTCCACTTTGTTTTGATATTGACAGTTCATGTCTCCTCTTTTTTGTCAGTGTTGCTAGAGGTTTACCAGTTTTATTGATCTTTAAAAAAACGCAGCTCCTTGTTTCATTGATTTTCTCCATTGCTTTTATGTTTTCAATTTCACTAATTTCTGTTCGTATCTTTATTTCTTTGTTTTTTGCTTACTTTGGGTTTATTTTATTCTTTTTCTAGGTTCTTGAGTAGAGAGCTTAGATGATTGATTCTAGACTTTTCCTCTCTACTAATGTATTCATTTAATGCCATAGATTTCCCTCACAGCTGTTCTTCCACTATGTCCCACAAATTTTGAGGTTATTTTCTTTCAGTTCAATGCTTTTTTTTTTTTTTTTTTGCTTTCCTTTAAGGCTTCATCTCTGACCCATGGGTTATTTAAAACTGTTGTTCAGTTTCCAATGGAGATTTTCCTATTATCTTTATATTACTGATTTCTGGCTTGATCCCATTGTGGCATTTACCAGTTTAAGTGCTGTACAGAAATATACTCTGTATGCTCTAAATTCTATAAAATTTGTTGAGATTTTTTTTGTGGCCCAGGATATGGTCTATCTTGGCATATGTTCCACGAACTCTTGAAAAGAATGTGTGTTCTTCTGTTGTTGGGAGGAGTGTTATAAATACTGATTACAACCTGTTGGTTGTTGGTGATGTTTGAGTCCTATATCTTTGCCAATTTTCTGACTAGTAGCTCTATTAATTATTGATAGAGGTGTATTAAAATGTCCAAGTATAATTATGGATTTGTCTATTTATCCTTTCAGTTCAATTATTTTTTACTTTGCATATTTTTTTAGTTCTGTTGCTTTGTACATAGACATTTAGGATTGCTTGTCTTCTTGGTGGATTGACCCCTTTATCGTTACATAATGTCACTCTCTGTCTCTGGTAATTTTCTTTTCTCTGAAGTCTACTTTAACTGATATTATATTGCCACTCATGCTTTCTTTTGATTAATGTTTGCATGATATATATTTTTTTCCATTCTTTTACTTTCAACCTACTTATATTATGGTATTTGAAGTTAGTTTCTAGTAGACAGCCTATAGCTGGGCCATGCTTTCAATCTAATCTGTCAGTATCTGTGTTTTAATTAGTGTGTTTAGACCATTTACATTTAATGTAATTATTGATATGTTAGTGCTTAAATCTGCTATTCAATTTGTGTTTTTTGTTTCTTCTTTCTGTTTTTCATTTTCCCTTTTCTTTCTCTTGACTCGCTGTGGGTTAGTTGAGCAGTTTTTTTAGAATTTCACTTGGATTTACCTGTGGTGAATTTGAGTTGTATCTCTTTGTACAGATTTTTTAGTGGACACTCTAGGCATTATATTATATAATATATCACAGCTACTTGTGTTGTCATTTACCAGTTTGAGTATTTTATAGAAATCTGACCTGCCTTTAGAACTCTTTGCTCTCCCCTATTTATAATAGGATTGTCTTAAATTGTCTTAAATATTTAAGACACATCAGGCTGGGTCCACATCAGGCTGTTATATTTATGTTTTCAGAAGTTTGACTATAATATGTTTTATGTATATTTCTTTAAGGTTTATCTTTTTTTAAAAATATACAGTTATATGTTTTGCCAATTAGGAAAATTTTTATCCATTATTTCTCTGAATACTTTTTCATCTTTGCCCTTTTCTCTCTCTTTTGAACTCTGATCACATGAATAATAGACATTTTGTTATAGTCCTTCAGGTCTCTGAAACTGTTCTTTTTTTCAGTCTATTTTCTCTGTTCAGATTATGCATTTTCTAGTTTTCTATCTTCCAATTAATTGATTCTCTCCTCTGCCACATTTATTCTTCTGTTGTGCCTATTCATTGAATTTTAAAATTTCAGTTATTTTATTTTTCAGTACCAAATTTCTGTTTAGTTTTTCTTTATATCTTCTATTTACTTACTAGGATTTTCTATTTCTTTGTTTAAATTTTCTATGCTTTCTATTTTTTGCTTAAGCTTTCTATTTTTTCAAGCATGTTGTAATTTCTCATTGGAGGATTTTATGGTAGCCTTTTAAAAATGTCAGGTAATCCTAACATCTCTGTCATATCAGTTTTGGCATATATTGGTTATGTTTTTTTCATTCAGGTTTAGATCTTCCCATTTTCTTTATATGATGCATAATTTTCAGCTTAGATCTAGATCTTTGGATATTATGTTATGAGACTCTGGCTCTTATTTGAATTGTCTGTTTTAACTGGTTTCCCATGACACCTTTCTGGCAGGAAAAGGAGAGACACTACTTCACTACTACACTACAGTGGAGGTAGAAGTTCAGTTTCCACACTCAGCCTCCATGGACATCCAAGGAAGAGGGTCCTTGTTAATGCTGGAAAAGGGTGGGAGTTCTGATTCTCCAATGAAAGCTCTCAGGCAGTGAGCAGTAGAAGTGCCTCATTATTGTTCCTCCCATGATCTTCACTGTCATCACATTGGAGGTGGCCTTGTTGGTGCTGAATGGTTGTGGACTTTCTGACTCTCCACTAGGACTCCTTTGAAACCACCATAGTGGGGAAGGGAGTGATGTCTTATTACTACCAGTTAGAAGTGAAAATCCAGGCTTCCCCCATAATCTCCGCTGATGCTGTGGCAGGAAAAGGGGTTGTGTAGGGGAGAGGAGCTCTTTACCATCCAATAAGGATGAAAGCTCCAGCTCCTTATTCAGCCTTCTCTGATATAATCCCAGTGAGGAGGAGGGAGGTTTGCGTGCTCCATTATAGCCTTGTGAGGGTAGACGTCAATGCTTCCCATTTAACCTGTAAAGGCATGGGTGAAGGTGGGATCATATCTTTACCCCTTGTGTTTGGCTGACACAGAGCCAGATTTCTGTTCTTAGGCTAACACTTTCCTGATACTTTCGCTAAAGAGAGAAGGGTTCTGTTTTTTGTTTTTTTCTGAACTCATTGGATTTTCCAGATTGTCTTTTCATCTTAAAGTCTGGGATATATGAGGCAGAAAGAAAACCCAGAAAACTGATCAGTATGTCATTCCTTGGTTCTGAGGTCCCTAGCTGGTTGGCCTTCTTTCTTCACTTTTCAGAGTCTTCCTGTGTTTGTTTTGTATATAGTATCAGTGTTTTGGGTAGTACGTAGTGGGAGAAATAGGGTAAAAATACATTTGTTCCCTCTTCTTTTAACAAAGAAGTATATTATATATACTTTTAACAAAACTAAACCTTCTACCATTCCCCCCAGCATGGGACATGACTCGCAGGGATGAGCCTCCCTGGTACTGAGGGATTACTACCAAGCACTGGCTAATGATGCAAATGGAAAAAGACCTTGAATAAAAGGAAGAAAAGATAAAGACAAATAATTTATATGGCTAAGAGACTTCAAAGTGAGTTGGGAGGTCATCAGAGAGTTAACACTTATGTACATTCAGCAGGATCTAATAGATAGTCAAAATAGATGCTACCCCAAACAGTGGGGCTCCTGAGGGCTCTGGAGACACCCATGTCCTACAGTCATGGTAGATAGCTCTGGAGTTTGGTGCCTTGCCAGTGGGCCCTACTTGGAGTTTGTGCCCCAGTGTGTGACAGAGTTGGATTCAGATGTGATTTCTCTATACATGCCTCTTCTATCCCTTTTACTTGAACCTATAGTTGGTACTGGAATTGGTAGGTGTATGTCCAAGAGATTAGAATCTCTGGACTGTCCATATGCCAGCTGAGTCCTGAGCCTCAACAGAGTTGCACCATCTACTCTCCATTTCATTGGATTCACCCAGGACAACAAACAAGGAGGTGAAGATAGACAACAAACACACCAAGGAACCAAGAGAGTCTACAGTTACAATCAAAAGAGTCCCATCCATCAACCATATGGGATCAAAGCCCCTTCTCAATTAGAGGTGAAGTGGGCGTCACCATCCCAGAATCCTCAGGATTGGGGAATAAAATATGGACTAGAGTAGACTTACTGGTATTCTACTATGGACCAACAATGGAAGAAAGTAGATCATTGATGTGGAGACAGTAGCCACTGAAACTGCTGAAATCAGGAAGAGGAAGAAAGAGGTGTAATATGGGGATTTTCAGGACTTGGAATTGACCTGAATGATGTTAAAATGGCATATACAGGCCATTATATATCCTGCAATAACCTGCAGAATTGAGTGGGAGAGAATGTAAAGTACAATATAAACTGTAATCCATGCTTATTGGCAATGCTCCAAAATGTGTTCATCAATTGCAATGAATGTACTTCACTAATGAAAGAAGTTGTTAATGTGAGAGAAAGTGGGAGGTGGGGGAGCGGGGCATATGGGAATCCCTTATTTTTTTAATGTAACGTTGCACGTAATCTAAGTATCTTTTAAAAAAAATTAAAACAAACAAACACCAAAAAATACTAAGCTTTCAATATACTTTAAATTATGATCCTCATTTACTCCTTTTCCAGGTTAATACCTTCTTATTAAATAGCTGGATAACTGTTTATAAACTATAGGCTGTGACTCATTAGTGAGTCATAAAATCAATTTGATAGGTCATGACCAGTATTAAAAATGTAATAGAATATAATAGAACGGAAAATTAAGTAAATTGTGTATAGTAAGGATAAAAATTCTTTCTTTACATTTATGCTTCATTATGTGTATACGTTTCTGCATTTGTGAGTGTGTGTACTGTGTTGCAAAGCAAAATACATTTCTTAATGGAGGGGTGCAGGCAACAAAGTTTGAAGGCCACTGATATAGATGGCAAAGAATGGTGGGAGGGAGCCAAGAGTTATTCAAGCCAATTTAACTGAGGTCTCTTGTTGCCTGACCCCACCCCCACAAATACTCTTTGTGTTGAGGGTTATGTGTCAGGTAAGTACACATTAGACTGAAGTCTCCTGTTTGCCATTTCAAATTGCTTTCTGCCCCAGAAGAGCTTGCCTGTAGGTTGAAAGGGGAAGGGCTCAATATTACTTTGTGATTTTGCCTCTTGACCCCGAACCTGGGTATATTTGCTACCTGCCTTCTGGGCCCCTGAGCTTGGCAGCAAGTTGATCCTTATATAGAATGTTTGGAGGAGACTTCAGACATTGGCCCCCCCAAGAAAACCCTGTAACTTAAAATCAGCCTGAGTTCTATTGGCACTGGATCAAAAAGTGGCTGTAGGGATAAGGAAACCATAACCCTGGTGGAGGAATTTGGGGGGAAGGTAACAATGAAAAATTTCAAAGCAAAATAGGGAGTTGAACTGTAAGACCCGTTTTACTGAGAGATAAGCATGGGAAGTAGGGCATAGGATTAGCTGTATCAATCAGGTAAGTCCCAATGGCCAGAAACTTTGGCTAATTGCCTGTAATTCTCCATATTACTTTGTCTTAGGAGACCCTTTGTAAATCATAAACTCATGTGATCTCATGCCAGATGAATTGTGTATTACTCTGGAGATTCTAACAATGTACCTTAGTCACCTATTTTGACCCAGGCTCTGAGCTAGACAATTTTACATAGGCACTATCTTGTCTCCTTGGAACAATCCTGTGAACAAACATTACTAGCTCCATTTCAATAATGAAGATGAGGAGGCTTAGCAAAGTTAAGTGATTTACTCAAAGTTATGCACTTTGCAAGTGGTAGTCAGGATTTAGATGCAGGTAAACTGAATCTAAGTCACGTATACCTCCTATTCTAGTACAATTGCCTTTGTGAAATGAGGCCATCAGTGAATGAAACCAATTTCTGAGACTTGAGAGGCTCAAGTATTTTTTTTTTTTTAAGTCTTCAGGACCCCACTATTGATATGTAGTCCGGTGAAAAGTTTCATAATATAGGGCTCTTTCTGCCATTTGACTATTTAAAGAAAATGTATTTTCTTTCTTAAAACAAATTTTATTGGTTAAAAAGAGATCACCATGAAATCTTCTAAAGCATAAAACAAAATGTGAAATATGACAGGAGGGGTAAACTGTTTCATCTAACACTAAATTGTGCATTTTCAAAAACAGCTGTAAATTAAATAAAGGAGCACATATTTGAAATTGTTTAAGGCTTTAACAAACATTTGGGACAGTGATGCTATTATGGAAACTTACTGCCAGTGATAAAAGAGCTGGTAGAGATAAATTTTGATTAATAAATCCTGCCATTTTATTGGCAAAATATAAAGTACTTTCATTAAGAGGATCATGATGTAGGACACATCCAGCAACCTTCTCTTCAACATCTGGGGTAGGTAACTTAGTTTAAACCTAAGCCTTAGCCTCCTACTACCATTTTTGTTCTCCTCTTTCAGCGTTAAGCAACCAAAGGAAATCCAAACAGACACCTCAACAATCCCTACTCCAGCATCAAAAATAGCAAAGTGGTTACTGAGCAGATTAATAGGGACAGTGCTAAGGTGGAAAGTGCAGACTGAGCAATACAGGTAAAAAACCTCAATAATTGACTCTATGCTGGCTATAAAGGATTCTTTGGGGACAGTGTTTTATAAGACAACACAATTGCCTGAATCAGCCAGACTGGTAGTCTTAGCTGAGTTGGAGTTTTCTGGAAACATTTGAACATCTAAATCAGGTGCATTATTCACTATGCAGAGGTTTAATTAAAAAAGAAAAAAATAATATACTGTAACCTTATGTAGAAAAAAATGCTTTTCCTTTTTTAACCATCATTCTAATGACACCTGGATCATTACAGCTAAGAAGAATTTAGAATTTAATTACCTACTGGATGTTTACATATGTTATCACAGAGGCTTGGAGAGCAAATAAAGATAGACCAAGGCACATTTTATTTAACCTACAGTCAGCGTGTCTTTCCAGTTCCTCAGATGCAAATACAATATCATTATAGGGGTAACTCAATTTACTCAGACATATTTCTGAAAACCAGATGTGCTGTGTGAAAACCAAATTGTTGTGGATCAAATTATGTTTTATATCCTAGGGGAACTTGTTATTTAGGCATCTGTGATGTTTGCTGTGACTTAAAGGGCTGGCATTTATAGGCCAACTGGTTACATCTGTTAAATTGGTATGTCTGTGTTTCAGTGAGGGTCACATTAGGCAGTGCTATGGAGGGAAATGAGTGTCAGTGACTTATTATAACAAAGATTTGTTTCTTACTGCCATCAGAGTCTGATGCAGGTCTGATGTAGCTCTTGTGCTTCTGTCTTCCAGGGATCCAGGGACTGCAGGACCCAAATGGTTTTCTCCTTGCAACTTTGCCATTTCAGTGTTATATGATACCAAATAGATACATGGAGGATACGAAAGGTAGTTAAGGGGAGTGCCCAGGAAATTGAAAATGCGTTGGTGAAACACAGTCGGCTACCCTGATATTTATTACTGTGTGATTGTTTTTGTTGGTTTGGGAAGCACAGGCAGTTTATGAAATTTTCTGTAATAACTAATTGAATTACAGAGTTTTTGGTACATTATACATTCAATAATACTTTTGCAGACAAATATTACTCTTTATTAAATTTTTGATAAAGGCAGTCTCTTAAAAAGGATTTACTAGTCATCAGATTCAGGACCTAGATGAGAAAAATACATGGAGGAAGATTTCAGGTTCTTAGGAGTAGTCTTGGAACAGCAAAATGCTCTTCATGCAATGCTGGTACTGCAGTACGAGCTTTCTAGTTCCCTTTGCCTTGTCTTCATGGTAACCTTCTGGTCATAGTCTCAGACTACTCCTCTGTCACTGGTTCTCCTGCTTACTTGGTCTTGGCCTGGATGTTCCTGACCTGGTCTCAGACCTCAGTTGGCAACCCTGATCCCTGCCTTCATTTTATATTCTTAGTTTGTTAATTTGTTTATGTGGCCTTCCCAGTAGCTGACCTTCATTCATATCCTGTTGCTATCCTGTTGCTATCTCTGCTCCCTTGCAGCTTACAGTATATTCCCTAAAACCTGTTCAAGGACATCATTCCAGCAACTGTCCCTTCTTTTCTCCATCATCAGTTTTTATCTCTCTACTAGATATTCTTGAAAGCATGCCACAGTCCATTATTTCTCCAATGCCAGAAATAAAGGAAGGAAGGAAAGAAGAAAGGAAGGCAACCCCTCTTGACTCAACTTCTTGGAGTAGTTACCTCTCACATTAGTTATTCTCTCCTTTCAATTACTGCAAAATGCCTTAGGATTGTGTTTCTTACTTTACTTTCCCTCCTTCCATTCTCATTCTAATATAATAATATAACCCCATCAGGCCTTCATCTCCACTACTCTGCTGAACCTGTGCTTGTCACCCTTGCTTTCTGTATGATCTGATGGTGATTCTTATTCTTCATCTCACTTAAGGTCTTAACAGTGCTTGATAGAGCTGATTTTTCCCACTCCATGAAACCCTTCTTATTCTTGGTTTCCAAGACATTGCCTCATTTTCCTCCTATGATTCTGAGTGATCCTTCACAATTTTTTTTTTCTTTTTATTTGCTGGTTTCTCTTCATTTTCCAAATTTCTGCATATTGGAGTATCCCACACTTGATCCTTGAACCTTCGTTTTTCTACCTATAGTTGCTTCATAGATGATCTAGTCCAGATTTATACCTTTAAATACCATCCCTGTGATGATGATACCCAAATTTGCATCTTCAACCCAGATGTCTTCCTGTTCCATCCTATTTAAAAGCTCCACTTGGGAGTACAATAGGGATTGCAAATTTATCATCTCCAAAGATAAGCTCTGGATCTTTCTGCAAACCAGTCTCTCATCCTTTTCTTAGTTTCATTTAATACAACTTCATTCTCTAAGGGGCTTGGATAAAATAAAACCTTTTTTAAGATTTTATTTATTTCTCTCCCCTTCCCCCCTGTTGTCTGCTCTATGTGTCCATTTGCTATGTGTTCTTTCTGTGTCCTCTTGCATTCTTGTCATGCAGGACCAGGAAACTGCGTCGCTTTTTTGTTGTGTCATTTTGCCGTGTCAGCAATCCATGTGTGCGGCTCCACTCCTGGGTGGGCTGTGCTTTTTTCATGTGGGACAGCGCTCCTTGTGGGGTGCACTCCTTGCACATGGGGCTCCCCTATGTACCCCTGCGTGGCATGGCACTCCTTGCGTGTGGCAGCACTGCACATGGGTCAGCTCACCACACAGGTCAGGAGGCCCTGGGTATAGAGCACTGAACCCTCCATATAGCGGGCAGACGCTCTATCAGTTGAGCCACAACTCCTTCCCAAAATAAAATCTTGATACTCATCTTTAAGTCTTTTCTTGCTCTCACAACCCTCATCTGGCTCTTCAGAAAATCCTGACAAGTTCATCCAAAGTTTGGCCACTTACCACCCCATCTTCACTCATCTGCATTCTTGCAGTAGTTTCTTACGTGGTGCCTTGCTTCTGTTATTGCTACCATCCCCAAAGTCTATCTCAGCATAACAGCCAAAGGGATCCTAATGAAATTGTAAATCAGCTTATTACTTTCGTTGACATCCTCTCTCATCAGACTAAAACTCAAAGTCCTCATGTCCACCTACAAGGTTTTATATGATCTAGTTCCTAGTTACTCCTCTTCTCACCTTTCCTCTCTCTGCTTTGGCTACACTGCCTCACTGCTGTCTTTGAATACACCAGACAATATTCTTCTTCTAGGCCTTTGAACTTGCTGTTTCCTCTGCCTGGCATGTGAGTCACCCAGCTATTTACACGACTCACTCACTTCCTTCATTGTCATTACTCTAATGCTTCTTCTCCGATTGCCTTGTCTGAAATTGCAACCCTTTCCCCTGACAGTTTCTACCCCTCTACCATGGTTTCCTTGTCTCCTTATTATTTTCACTCTCTAACATATCATATATTTTACCTATTTTATCTTGTTTATCTTATCTCCCAATCAAATAGAATCTCTGTGAGGGCAAAGCATTTGACCAACTTGCTTACTGTTGCATTCCTTGTGGATAAAACAATGCCTGGGATATATTAAGTGTTCAATAAACATTTGTTGAATGAAGTACTGAATCAATGGTAGGATTATGTTCTTAAACTTAATTTGAAATTTTGCTATTTAGAACACTGTTCACATTTCAACATAGAATTTATGATATATAGTTTTGTATATCATAAGTCTTATAATAGCCCTAAGATTCTGTATAACCTGAATTGTATTCATTTGTTCAAAATATATCTAAGTTCTGAAATATACCAGGAACTGAGGGGGTTAGTTGAGGTATCACACAATATCTACTACCTAGCTGTTGCCAATAGAATGGACTTCAGAACAATTGATCACAATACAATGTGCTGAGAGTTAGAAAAGAGGAATTATCCAATCTCAGGTAAAACTCAATGGAAGGACCAATGATTGGAGTTACTTTCACAGAAGAGGTGATATTTGGATTGGATCCATAGGAATGAATAAAAGTTTGCCACAGAGAGAAGGGAAGCAAATACTAATAAGCAGAAGGAATAGCATATCAGATGGCGCAAGTAAAAAAGAACACGAAAAGTTCATGGAAAGAAGAACAAGTCTCCTGTGACTGGTGAGAGAGTCAAGTGTGAAAAATGTGTGCGCCTTGGTTAGGGAGTTGAAATTTGACCTGTAGTGCTAAGAAAAGGGTTTGAATTGAAGGGAGTTCTAGAGATTGGTAAAGAAGCAAAGGCTTATTTCTACTCTTAGAAATTTTCTTAGCACTTTGTGGCTAAGAGCAGGAACCAATTGTGGTTCTCAAATTTTCTTTGGTTTCCAGGCAATTCCAAAACTGACTGAACTGTTTCCAGTTTAAGTCATTATTAGTCTTTAAAATCTGTCATACTTTTAATTCACTGTGAAAAATAATATGCTCATTTCTATCTTATGTTCAGAATATCAAACCTCTGGGAAACTAATTTGTCATTTATTAAGTTTTCCCTTAAGATTAACTTTACAATATCCACATAACACTGGCTAAATTCTGCTATGTTATTTTCTGGCCATGGCTTTGTGTCTCAGCTACTCAGTAAAGTCAAATTCTTTAGAAAGAGACTGGTGACCTGGATGATGACACAGAGACTTGCTTATCAAATATGCAGGTGCTAGTGTTCTGGGATATATAGCTATAGCAACAGATGAGGGAATCAAGATTCAGAATTATCTTGACCCTGAACCTGAGATACTGGGCTCATATTAAGGAGGAAAATATTAAATATAGAAAAATATGTGATGTCCTGAATTTAAGTTAAAAAGTTTCAGTATGTGGGTTGAGATGAGGGAGGCCTGAGCTGGCAGTTTACAATGGGGCTTAGGTGGTACCAGGCAATGTTCTACGTGCATGTTAAGTCATTTAATCTTCACAACATCCTTGTAAAATAAGGACAAAATTCTCTGCATTCTACGGATGAGGAAAACAGGCACAGAAACTTCCAGACATCATTGATGCACAAAGTGGAAGAATTGGGATTTGAACTGAAATTGGTGGCTATTATGCTATATTTCACAGCAAGAATTCGCATGAAAGTTATTTAGTGAGAATTGTCGAATTTAAGAGGTTGAAAGAACTCGAGAGTTCCTGATGTCCAGTGACTTATAAACCGTGCTCCATGGATTTTTAGAGCTTTCTGAGCAAAGCATCAGAGAGCAGCATCACTGAGCAGGCAGGGAGCCTGTGGGCCAGCACACAAACAGCACACTTTCATTTGTTTTCCTTTCCTTGCTGGGGATCCACATCTGGCTTCCTTTGAAGAAAGAGTTCACACAACTTAAAAATACAAGTGAAAACTCTGTAGCCTAAGCCCTTGTTTTGAAGATGAGTATGACACGGCCAAAGAAATGATTTCTTGGCTCTCTGCCTCCCACGAATGTGATATGAGCTAAAGTGTGGCTTCCCTCAACGGAACCTATTCTTTGGCTGCATTGAGAAAGGCCTCTTGGGAAGCAGACTTGGCCCAATGGATAGGGTGTCCGCCTACCACATGGGAGGTCCGTGGTTCAAACCCTGGGCCTCCTTGACCCTTGTGGAGCTGGCCCATGAGCAGTGCTGATGCGCAAAAGGAGTGCCCTGCCATGCAGGGGTGTCTTCCACATAGGGGAGCCCCATGCACAAGGAGTGCACCCATTAAGGAGAGCCACCTAGTGCAAAAGAAAGTGCAGCCTGACCAGGAATGATGCCGTACACAAGGAGAGCTGACACAACAAGATGACACAACAAAAAGAAACACAGATTCCTGGTGCCACTGATAAGGATAGAAGCAGTCACAGAAGAACACACAGTGAATGGACACAGAGAGCAGACATCTGGGGGGGGGAGGGGAGAAAAATAAATAAATATATATATAAATAAATAAGAAAGGCCTCTTGTTCTGCTCATTGGGGGTGAGTGCTCCTTCTTGCACTGCATTTGGGGTTCAGTGGGCCACATTTTAACAGAACAACAATGTGGGTCAAACGAAGGCATTCAGGATGCTGTGTGGTCTGGAAACTGGCAATATAGAGAATGAACTGATTAAGGATGGATAGCCCAAAGGCAGAAGATTAGGGGAACCCTTGATAGTTGTCTTAAAATATGAAGGGTCTTCCATTCGTGAAAGAACAAGATTTGGGGTCAAAAAAGATTTAGTCACAAGATACATGTAAAAGTGTGCTCTAATGATAGAATTCCAAAAATAGAAAAGGTGTTTTGTAAAGCAGAGAGGTCTGTATATTCAAGTCAGGTTGTGAGCATTGTGGAGATTAAATAGAAATGGTTCCTGCATTGCTTGGAAGGTTTGACTAGCTGCCTTCTAAGATCCCTTTAAATGCTAAGAATATATGGTTCTAAGAGGTCCTCAGTCCAAAGGGTAAGCCATTAAATCTTTACACTCCATTTGCTGTTACAAATACCATTTTAGATTATATTCTTTATCCAAGGTCATTTACCATAACCCTTTAGATAAATCAATAGATGAGATGATTTTAGCTATTCCTAGCTGATCTAACAATATATCAATTCTAAACATAGAATACACATTAGATTTGGTTCACAGATCAAAGAGTTTTACAGCTATGAGCTATGAGGTCCTTAGAGATTGTCTGGTCAAATCTTTTCATTGTATAGATGACAAAAAATTGAGGCCAAAAACTATGGCTTTCCCTGCCTAAAAGCTCCTTTCAGGAGTGGAAAGAATGTCTTTCCCCTATAAGTTCAGCCCTGTTCATTCCTGAGCCAAAGGGCTAGGGCGGGACTCTTAGCATTATGGGTGTTTTGCAAACATGATGAAACTTAATTCTGTGACAGTGGAATTATTATCCTAATTTTATCATTCCAATCTTTATATCTTTGGTTTCTTTAATAGTATTTTACTGACTAGGGTCTCATGCCAGTGCTAATAGGAGTTCATTTATTAGACAACCGTATCCTTTTACTGATTTAAAGGAAATAATTCTAACATTTCTGCATTGAGGTGATGTTCCTTCCAGGTTTCTGATAAGATGCCATTTGCTGGGTTTGGGTTCTCTAATATTTCCCCTTTGCTAAGATTTTTATTGTGAATGTATTTTTTGTTGTTGTGTTTTTTGTTTTTGTTTCTAAGGCAAGGATGTTAACAGTTTATTAAGAAACAATAAAAGAGATAACTACACAACTGAGACATGATTATGGATTGCGGCCTGCTACAGGATGAGTCTTGCACGTAGGTCCCTAGGTTAAGTCTTTTTAAAACCTTTCCTCCTCTTCTCTCCATGTGGGGAAGGGGTCGCAGTTGTTTGCTCTTCTGATTGTTGTCTTATGACTCCTGCCTATTAGTTTTCAGGGGCCCAATGAGAAGGCCTTTTGTTTGGAAATATCTGCGGCTTACCCTTGACCCTGGAAAGAGTGCCAAATGAGACCTCTTGGCCACAGTCTAGGTGGGATTTAAATGTTTTTTCTGCATTTATTGAGGTGATCATATGATTTTTCTTCTTTAATCTGTAATCTGCTGGTAACATTAAAATGATTTATAATGCTAAAACCATCTTTGGTTTCCTACAATAAACACAACTTGGTCAATTTTAATTATCTTTTTCATACATTTATGGGTTCAATGAATTTATACTTTCTTTACCATTTTTTACAAACATATTCATCAATGACATTGAGTTCCAGTTTTCCCTTCTTACAATGCCTATTTCTTTTTTTCAGAATTAAGTTTATAAAATGAATTGAAAACCTACTGTAGGCTGGAAATTGCTCTAGGGATTAGGTATACAGCAAAGAATAAAACAGGTAAAACCCCTGCTCTCATGTATATTACAGTTATTTTATTATTCCTTCAATATTTGGTGGAATTTACTTATTAAACTATTTGGAGCTGGTACTTTCTTACTGCTACAAACAACACTGCAATGAATATTATTTTGTGCATACATCTTTTTGCACATATGCAGGTGTATTTGTGGGATAAATTCTTCAAAGTGAAATTATTGGACCAAAGGATATGGGTATTGATGACATTTTTAGGGCATATATTTTATTTTATTCATTTTGGCTAGACTATAAGTACGCACAATATAAAATTCAAAAGAAACATGGTAGTTAATCATGAAAAATAAGTTTCTCTTCCCAGAGACAATAAGCTTTATTTTTCCAGAGATATTCTATGTATTTACAAACATACATGTTTATATAACATACATGTTTATATAATTTCTCTTGTATTTTAGATTGTGTTTAAGTCTATAGGCATCAAAATTTTTGCTAATTTATTGGTTAAAAGAGAACCACCAAGATAGAGAACCAAAAGATGGCAGTGGAGGAAGGACCTCCTAGAGTCAGCTTCTACTACAGGGCAGTTAGTAAACACCCAGAGCTATCCGCAGCTAGCTGAAGCACCTGTTTGGGGGGTCCAGGAGACCAGAAGAGCATGCTGCAACAGCCTTAAAGGAATGGAAGGAGGAGACTGCCCATCTGTAAAGAAGATTCATAAGTAGAGAGCTCCATGTCACAGAGGCTGGTGCCCATAATCTACTGGAGGCACAAGCCACCTTGGGAGTTGTTCCATAGCTGGAATTGGAAGCTCCACTTTCCAAAAATGGGGGAGGAAGAGATGGCTGGGCACCAACTTCAGCTACTGATGAGTAAATTCAGTGGGCTAAAAGATAATCCTAAGATCAGCCTAAGTTTGAACCTATCCAAGTCAGAAAGAGGCCGGTAGGCACCATATTAACTCCACATTTGGCAGAAGGGGAAGCGAGGTGAAATGAAAATCACAGTGCTGGTAGGGACCGACTTCTTTCCATCCAGATCAGATTGCAGCTCTAGCCTAAGCCCCATCTGCACCTCTGGGAAGGAGGAAGCTGGGGGGACGTGCACAAGTCTCTCCAGGAAATTAATAGCAAAGTTGTGGAGGCTGGTGATTATCCTACTTTGGCAACACAAGCCACCCCAGGAGCTATTCTGTGGCTAGAATTGAAAGCTCCAGCTCCCAAAAAAAGGGGCCACCAATTTCAGCTACTGATTAGTAGACTCAGCTGGCTAAAGTATATCCCTAGGAACAGCTAGGGTGTGAATCTGCCCAAGACAGAAAGAGGCCAGAGACTGCCATTTTAACTTCACCCCCAGCTTGAGGGGAAGTTGGACTGACCAAAAAAAACAGGGACAATAGGAACTGATTTCTTTCACCCAAATGGCCTGCAACCCTAGGCTAGGTTTCAGCCCCACCTCTGGCTAAGAGGAGGCTGGCAGGGCCTGCATCAGTCTACCCAGGTAACTGTAGGTACCTTTGGCTGGCAAAGACTGAATAATTGGAAGTCTACTGGGGCAACTGTGGTCATCTTGGACCTGCACTGCATAGATTGCTGCTAACACCTGCAGCTCCATCCCACCCCAGGCAGGGGAGAAAGGGACATGAATCTTCATTACTGTCTCTGGGCAACTACAGTGTAGGTCTGCACAATATGGATTATTCCACACAGCTGTGACTCTGTCCCTACTCCTGGCAAAGGAGAAAGTTGGGAGAAGCTTCATCGGTCCCTGGTGAATGAAGGCAGCTTGAGCCTCCACAGCTTACAGCAACAACTACATCCTTAGCTTCAATTGCACAATCAGCAAGGGAGAAAAGTCAGGAAGCCCTGAACTAAAGAGAAAAACTGCACCCAGAATAAGACCCAGAAGGAGAAGAGAAGGGAAAAGGGGCAAAAGGAATATTTGAAGAAATAATGGTAGAAAATTTCCCAACCCTATTGAAGGACAAATATATCCATGCCAAGAAACACAACGTACTCCCATCCAAAAAAATCCAAATAAACCAACTCTGATACACATACTAATCAGAATGTGAAAGGCCAAAGACAAAGAGAAAATTCTCAGAACAGCAAGAGAAAAGCAAAGCATAATATATATGGGATACCCAATAAGATTAAGTGCTAATTTCTCATCAGAAACCATGGAGGCAAGAAGACAGTGGTATGATATATTTAAGATACTACATGAGAAAAACTTCCAGCCAAGAATCTTATATGCAGCAATACTGTCATTCAAAAATGAGGGTGAGATTATAATATTCACAGATAAACAGAAACTGAGAGAATTTCTAACCAAGAGACCAGATTTTCAGGAAATACTAAAGGTATGCTAAAGCTTTAAAAGAAAAGACAGGAGAGTGAGGCCTGAAAGAGAGTCTAGGAATGAAGATTATATCAATAAAAGTAAAAGTGTCAAAAGTGGCAAAAATAAAATATGACAGACAAAACTCAAGTAGCCAGGAATAAACCTAACCAATGATGTAAAGCACTTATATTCAGAAAACTGCAACCCAATGTTAAAAGAAGTAAAAAAAGTCCTAAATAACTGGAAGAACATTCCATGCTCATGGATTGGAAGACTAATATCATTAAGATGTACTCAAATGGATATACAGATTCAAGGCAATCCTGATAAAAATTGCACCAGCATTTAAAAGAATTGAAATCACAACTATCTAATTTATTTGGAAGTGTAAAGGGTCCTGAATAGCTAGAAACATCTTAAAAAGGAAAAGTAAACCCTCAACTCCCAACTTTAACTCATATTACCTAGTGGTAAAAACAACATGGTACTGGCATAAAGATAGACACATAGTCCAAAGGAACCAAACTGATGGTTCAGAAATAGATCCTCACATGTATGATGAAGTGATTTTTGACTAACCTGTCAAAGCCACACACAGCTTGGGCAGAACAGTCCCTTTAACAAATGGTGCTGAAAGAATTGGATATCCATAGCCAAAGAAGGAAAGAGGATCCTTTTCACACCTTATCCAAAAATTAATTCAAATGGATCAAAAGCCTAAAAACAAAAGCAAAAACCATACAGCTTTGAGAAGAAATTGTAGGAAAATATCTTCAAGACCTGGTGGTAGGTGGTGTATTCTTAAAGGAGTTAAGAGGAGGATTGACATAGACTATTGATGTTTAATGAATGTAAAAGTTTTAATTAGCTTTACTGTAAAAGTGTGGAAATGTTTAGAGTGGATGATAACAAATAGTGAGTAACAACTAGTTTATAAATGGGGATGTGGCTGAAAATGATAGTCCTGGTATGTAAATGCCAATTGACAGAATGCTAGAGAATAATCTAGGAAATGAATAGCACAGTAAACCACAAGGTGGATGAGAACTATTGTTGATGGTACAGATGCAAGAGTGTCCTCTATGAGCTAGAACAAATGTACATCACTACTGCAGGGTGGTGGAAATGTGGAGAAGCATGGGAAAAATACAACTGGAGTGACCTATGGACTGTGGTTAGCAGTAATAATAAAATATTCTTCCATCTACACCAAAGATGTACTGTGTCGATAATGGAGCAGTATGGAAAATGTGTGCCAAATCTACACAATAGATGTGGTAATAATGAGATGATATCATATCTGTAACAAATGTTTCACCACAGTGTGGTGTGTTGATAAAGGGGTGTTGTTTGGGAATTCTGCACCTGTGCATGATTGTTTTATAAGTTTACTACTTCTGTCATAAAAATATACTTAAAAAATAATAATAGGGTGGGTTGCAGGAAAAATATACCAAATGTAAGATAAGGATTATAATTAGTAGTAAGATTTTGACAATATTCTTTCATAACTTGTAACAAACATCTCACGACAATGCAAAGTGTTGTTGGAGGGTTGATGTATGGGATTCCTGTATGATGTTATGCCGTAGTCCAGCTCAGGGGTTGCTGCCGGGAGGCCGGGGCCTGTTGGGCCGGCAGCAGGCGGCTCAAGGTTTGGCGGGGACGCACGGTGAGAAAGAAGGCACCGTGGAGACGAGGTCTATGCGCAGGTCTGCTTTATTAAGGAAGTACACTTGGTTTTATAGTGCTGGGTAGGGGAGGGGTTGGAGCTAGGGTGGGCTAGCTACGGGGTGATAGTGGATAGGTGGGTAAGGGCGGGTGGCTATGAGGTAAGCAGTGACTAAGGAAGGAGGTAGATTCTATGTTGGCAATGTGGGCGGGACTGGCGGGAAGAACAGCAACGGCTGGAGGGGGAAGATAACAGTGGCTGGGAGGAGGGGTGGAGGGAGGCAGCAGCATAAGCTGCTGCTGAGAAGGGCTATAATACAAGGAGGTTACTAAGAACTGGCAGGCCAGGGAATTAAGGTGGGGAACAATGTTATGTGTGTTTTCTTTGTAAGTTCACAACTTTTACTATACACTTATTGTTTATGTATGTTCATATATGAATGACATAAAGATAATAATAATAATAGGGTGGGTTGGGGGAAAGTACTTCATTAGTAGTAATATTTTGACAATGCTGTTTAATCGCTAGTTAAAAATATTTAACAACATTGTGAGGTATTGGTGGTAGTGAATTATGACAGTCCTGTATGATGTTGTATTTATTTGTTTTCTAAGATTACAACTATTACTATACATTTATTGTTTATGTATGTTTGTGTATATGATATTCTTCAATAAATTAAAAAAAAGAGAGAGAACCACCAGGCTTCTTTGTAGATCTCATCAGTACAAACGATACCCATTGACTTTTTAAAAATTTTATTTATTTATTTATTTATTTATTTATTTATTTATTTATTTTATTTCTCTCCCCTACCCCCCACCCCAGTTGTCTGTTCTCTGTGTCTATTTGCTGCATCTTCTTTGTCCGCTTCTGTTGTTGTCAGTTGCACAGGAATCTGTGTTTCTTTTTGTTGCATCATCTTGCTGTGTCTGCTCTCTGTGCATGTGGTGCCATTCCTGGGCAATCTGCACATTCTTTTGCATTGAACGGCTCTCCTTACAGGGCACACTCCTTGCGCGTGGGGCTCCCTTATGTGGGGGACACCCCTGCATGACAGCGCACTTCTTGCATGCATCAGCACTGCATATGGGCCAGCTCCACACGGGTCAAGGAGGTCCAGGGTTTGAACCGCAGACCTCCAATGTGGGAGACGAACACCTTAACCACTGGGCTAAGTCTGTTGCCAGGGACAGGTTGCTATTTTTGTGGGATCCTGAATTTTCATCGTCCACTCATTTCCAGATATGCCATCTTACTTCTGATAGAGAGCAGTCCTGGAACCCCTACTAAACTTCATCATTGGGAATGCTTTTGTCTTTCTTTTGTGTTGCACTTTCCTTTCTTTTGTGTCATATATTTCTCTTTTTTGCCTTGCTTTCTAGTTTTGCTGGGACCCATTCTTTAGTAGCTTTCTGAGAAAGGTTGTGTTGCAGAAAAATAATCTAGATTATCCGTGTTTGAAAATATCTGTACTTTCTGACTTAAGTGTTGTATATTTGGTATAGAATTCTAATTTATAAAATATTTTCCTTCAGAATTTTGAAGGCATTGCTTGGTTGTTAATTTTCCATGGTGGTGTAGAAATAGATATCTGAAGCCAGTGTGAGCCCTGATCTTTCAATATCACCTGATTTTATCCTCTGGAAGTTTTAGGAACTCCTTTTGTCCCCAGAGGCCTGAAATTTGACAGAAATATACCTTATAGTGGATCTGTTTTCATTTATTATGCTGGACCCCTTCATCTGGAAAATCATGTCTTTCATTCCTGATAAATCTTGAATATTTCAGTGAAAAAATCACTCCCTATTTTATCTGTTCTCTCCTTTTGGATGTCAGCCACCTTACAATGGTCATCTATTTTGACTATCTTCTTCTACGATGATAAATTTGATTGCCTTTATGGTAGAATTCTTTCATTTTATTTAAAAACCAATAATCCCCCTTATTGATTTTTAAATTTACATCTCATACATTTAATATTTTTGTGTATGTGTTATTTTTATTCTAGTGTCTTGTTATTGCTTCATTAAAGAATTATCTTTCCTTACTTCCTTGAACCTTTTTGAAGGAATGTTTTTCCTTCCTGAATAATCACTACTTTTTCCAATTTTTTTCTTTTTTCTATTTGTTCAGTTTGGTCAATTCATGTTAAGGGATTGCCTCATATATCTAATAATCTTTGACTGTTTGTTAATAATTAAGAATGAGGGCCTAAAATTACCAGGAAGCTCTTGCATTTGGGTGAGATTGTCAACTTGGAGTATCCGTATGGGCCAAATGGGATGAGTTATTTGTTGGGGAGCCCCTTGTTAATAACTTCTGTTTTCTGTTTCACTAACTTCTCTTTTCTTTATAATTAATTTCATATATTTTTTTGGGGGGCTTCATTCTCTATAAAGTTTTTTTTTTTTAACTTCTTAGGAATTGTTTGCTAACCTTGTAGATTTTAGTCTTTTCACTTTTTCTATAGTGGAAATATTCTATCTTCCTAAAGAAGTGAAACTTTTTGCTATTAGTGCAATGATTCTCTCCCATCCAAGTACTAATCAGGCCTGACCCTGCTTAGTTTCAGAGATCAGATGAGATCGGGTGCGTTCAGGGTGGTATGGCTGTAGACTGCAATGGTTCTCTTTATCTCCAGTAATGCTTTTTGTTTTTATACCTATTTTGCCTAATCTGAACAAGGCATGCCATTTTTCTTTTGGTTAATGCTTTCTTCCTACACAGTTTTTCCTTTTTTTTTTTTTAAGTTTCAAACTTTCCATGTCTTCATGTTTTGGGTTTATTTCCTGTAAATATCACATGACTTTAAAAATCTTTTGATGATCAATGCATCTGACATCAATCTATTTTTATTTATTACAATTACTGATATATTTGGCTTTATTTATACTCTTATGCTTTCTATTGGTTCTCCTTTTGCTGTATTCTTTTCCCCTTCCTTTCTTGTCTTTATTTAAATTAAGTATTTTTCCCCTCTCTACTGGTTTGGAAGACATTCATTTTGTCTCTATTCTGTTAGTGGCCACCCTTGAAATTAAAAAAAAAATGTACTTTGAAAAATCAAGTTAATAAATATTTTCACCTTCCTCACAAATAATGAGATCTTAAAATGGCTTAATTCCAATCAGCCCATCTCACCTTTCAGACGTCCATCATTTTAGCTCTCTTTTTAAAATTAATTTCATTAATTAAATACTTTTTATTGTTTTAAAGAGTCAGTTTTTATTTAAATTATGCACATGTTTATTTTTTATTTCATTCATATTCCTTCCTGTGGGTCGGATCTTCATTTTGCTGTTTTCTATCTTCTTGAAACATATCCTTTAAATTTCCTTTAGTAAGGATTTGGTAGTGGTAAACTATTTCAAATTCTTATACCCAAAATACCTTTAATTTATCTTTGTTCTTGAAAGATAGCTCATATTGGTGTACAATTTTATGTCGATTCAGTAAAATCTTAACATAAAGCAATAAATGTGATCTCAAAATATTCATTTTCATGAAATGTAGGGCTACATTATTTTACAGGTAATAAAATGACTTGATTGAGCCCGTATCAGTAGCTGACTAGGAGTTCCCATGTGATCCAAATCAGTTTAGTTCAGAGCATTAGTATGGCATAACATGGTGACTGTTGTCTATTCCAGCTTAGTTTTTTTTAATTAGAGAAGTTGTAGGTTTACAGAAAAATCATGCAAAAAATACAAATTCCCATATAACACTTCATTATTAACCCCTTGTATTTGTATGATATATTAGTTAAAATTGATGAAAGAATACTATTATAATTCTGCTTTTAGCTATGGTTCATGGTTTACATCAGGGTGTGCTAAAAATTTTATTCCAGTAACATATATACAACCTAAAATTTCCCCTTTTAACTACATTCAAATATATATATATACACACACACAATTTAGTGCTGTTAATTATGTTCACAATGTTGTGCTCACATCACCACCATCCATTACCAAACATTTTCCATCAATCCAAATAAGAACACTGTACAATTTATGCATTATTTCCTATTTTAGTTTTCTGATTGCCAAAGAAAACACCATGCAATGAGTTGGTTTAAACAATGGGCATTTATTGGTTTGGGGCTAGGAGAATTCCAAAATTGAGGCATCAGTAAGGCAATGCTTTCTTCCTAAAGACTGAGATTCAGGGGTTGCCTGTGGGTGATCCTTGGTCCTTGGCTTTTCTGTCACATGGTGACATCTTCTTCATCTTCCAGAGCCAGCTGATTTTTTACTTTTTGCATCCTGCAGTTTTCTCTCTGTCTGAATTTCATTCTGCTTATAAAGGACTCTAGTAACAGGATAAAGACCCATCCTGATTGAGTTGGGTCACACCTTAACTGAAGTAACCTTATCAAAAGGTTCTACTTAAAATGGGCTCACAACTATAAGAATGGGTTAAGTTTAAGAACATGATTTTTGGGGGGCCTTAGCACCAAATTACCAAAATTCCCATTCCCTACATCCAAGCCAGGCCTTGGTAATGTATATTCTAGTTTCTGACTCTATGAATTTGCTTCTTCCAATTATTTCATATCAGTAAGAGCATACAATATTGATCTTTTTGTTTCTGGCTTTATCACTCAAAATGATGCCTTCAAAGTTCATCCATATTGTTACATGTATTAGACCTTCATTCCTTTTTTAAGGCTGAATAATATATTGTATGTATATGCCACATTTTTTTTCCAGCTCATTAGTTGATGGACACTTGGGTTGCTTCCTAATTTTGGCAATTGTGAATAATATTGCTATGAACATCAATGTGGAAATATCTGTTCAAGCCCCTTCTTTCAATTCTTTTGGTATATATCTAGAATTAGGATTGCTGGGTCATATGGTAATTCTATACTTAAATTTCTGAGGAACTACTGAACAGTTTTCCACAGCAGCTGCACCATTTTACATTCTCCATATCCTTTCCAACACTTGTAATTTGCTATTTTTTAAAACAATAGCTATTCTAATGGGTATAAAATGTTATCTTATAGTGGCTTTGGTTTGTTTCTCCAATGATTAATGATGTTGAGCATCTTTTCTTGTGCTTTTTTGGTCTTTTGTATATCTTTTTTGGGAAAAAATGCTTCCTCAAGTCTTTTACTCACTTTTTGATTGGGTTAATTTTCTTTTTGTTGTTGAGCTGTAGGATTTTTTTTTTTTTTTGCATGTGCTGGATATTAAACACCTATTGGATATATGGTGTCCACATAGTTTTTCCTGATTTGTACATTGTCTTTTTACTTTTATAATAAAGCCCTTTGATGCAAAAAAATTTTAAATTTTGTTAATGTTCCATTTACCTATTTTTGCTTTTGTTTTGCATGCTTTGCTTATAAGGTCTAAGAAATCATTGCCTAGCACAAAGTCCTGAAGATGATCCGCTATGTTTTATTTTTCCCCCTAGAAGTTTGTATAGTTTATTTTGAGTTTACTTATTTATTTATTTATAAAAAGATTTATTTATTTATTTCTCTCCCCTTCCCCCCCGCCCTGGCTGTCTGTTCTCTGTGTCTATTTGGGGCATCATCTTCTTTGTCTGCTTCTGTAGTTGTCAGTGGCACAAATCTGTGTTTCTTTTTGTTGCGTCATCTTGTTGTGTCAGCTCTCTGTGTGGGTGGCGCTGTTCCTGGACAGGCTGCACTTTCTTTTGCACTGGGCAGCTCTCCTTATGGGGTACACTCCTTGCACGTGGGGCTCCCCTACACAGGGGACACCCCTGCATGGCACGGCACTCCTCGCGCACATCAGCACTGCACACTGGCCAGCTCCACACCGGTCAAGGAGGCCCGGGGTTTGAACCACGGACCTCCCATGTGGTAGACAGATGTCCTAACCACTGGGCCAAGTCTGCTTCCCTGAGTTTATTTTTGTACATGGTATGAGGTAGAGGTCTGCCTTCATTATTTTGCAAATGGGCATCCAGTTTTCCCAGCACCATTTCTTAAATAGACAATTGATTCTCAATTGAGTGGATGTAGAACCCTTATAACAAATCAGTTGGCCATACAGAACAATTCCAATGTCCTCTGTTCCATCTATTCTATTCTTTCCTCTCCCTCCCCTTGGAACCTATGGAAAGCTCTAAGTTTCAATTTTTGGAGATTAAGGTTCATAGTTACATGCAATAATATTGAGGACTTGACATATTGGTCTGTTTTCTTTTTTAGGAACTGCTTATGTTCTTGAGAGATTCTTGCCCCTCTAACTGAGGACATAGCAGGACTCCTCAGGATGGGAGTTTAATATTTTCTTGTTTATTGTGTGGGCCTTACCCACTGAGATAACATACTATGACAAGATGAACACTTTCATATTCTACAGAAGCATGACCCAGGTGCACTCTTTTCTGCATATCCCTCTATCCCTCAACATCCTGCACCAGTAACCTCCTGCCATATTTGCCAGAAGAACATTTCCACCATTGTAGTTTTAACCACAGACATACAAATCCCCAGTGTTTACCTCCTCCTTCCTCCAGCCCTATCCCCAGTTACATGGATAGTCCAACCTAACTCCCCCTCCTACTCCCCCTCAATTTCAGCACCATTTGATTCCATTGTTCTATACGTCTGTCCTTGTGGCAGCACCATGCTGTTTTGAATACTGTGGCTTTGCACTAAGTTTTTTTAAAAGATTTATTTATTTTTACTTATTTATTCCCCCCGCCCCCCATGGCTTGTTTTTTGCTGTCTGTTCTCTGTGTCCATTTTGCTGCATGTTTTTCTGTGTCTTCTTTTCATCCTTTGTTGCATCATCTTGCTGCGTCAGCTCTCCTTGGAGGATGGCTGTCAGCTCTCCGCAGCACATGGACCATCAACTCTCCACAGCACACTCTCCACAGTGCACAGGCCGTCACGAACAGTGCACAGGGACACAAACCCAGGGCCTCCCATATGGTAAACAGGAGCCCAACTGAAATGAACCACAGCTGTTTTGTGTATTAAGTTTTAACATCAGGAAGTGTGAATCATCCAACTTTGTTCTTTTTTATCAAGATGGCTTTGGCTATTTGAGGTCCTTTACTATTCCATATAAATTTGTGGATTGATTTTTCCACTGGAAAAAAATGACTTTTGGAATTTGATTTGGGATGGTATTGAATCTGTACATCACTTGAGTAGAATTTACATCTTAACTGTATTTAGTCTTCCAATCCATGAATTTGGAATGTCTTTCCATTCATTTGGTTTTCTTTCATTTCTTTTAGATTTCTGCATTTTTAGTTTTCTACATACAAATCATTTTACATCCTTAGATTTATTCCTTGATATTTGATTCTTTAAGTTGCTGTTGTGAATGAAATATTTTTTCTTGATTTCTTCTTCCAATTTTTTGTTACTAATGTATAGAAACAGCACTGGGTTTTATGTGGTAATCTGTACCCTGTCACAGCTGAATTCATTTATTAGTTTCAGTAGTTTTGTTATGGATTTTTCATGTTTTTCTGTGTATAGAATAATGTTATCTGAAAACAAGGAAAGTTTCACTTCTTCTTTCTAATTTGAATGCATTTTATTTATGTCTCCTATCCAGTTCCTCTAGTTAGAACTACAGTGAAATGTTGAATACAAATGGTGACAGGGGGCATCCTTGCTTTTTTACTGATCTTAGGGGGAAAGATTTCAGCCTTTCACCATTGAGTATGATGTAGTGGTGGGGTTTTCATATATGTCCTTTATCATGAGTATATATACCCTTTATCATGTTGATGAAGTTTCCTTCTATCCTAGTTTTTTATAAGTGTTTTTAACAAAAATAAATGCTGGGTTTTGTCATATGCCTTCCTGCAACTGAGGTGATCATGCATTTTTTTCCCCTTTGTTCTGTTAATGTAATGCATTACATTAAATGATTTTTTTTATGTTGAATCATCCTGACATATATGGAATATTTATCTAGGAATGTCTTAATTTCTTCATTTCTGAAAGAAAGTCTTGCTGGATGTAAAATTCTTGGTTGGCAGTTTTTTCCATTCAACACTTTAAATATTTCTTCCCACTGTCTTCTTACCTATATTGCTTCTGATTAGAAATCAGCATTTAATCTTAGGGAATCCCCTTTATATAACTTGTTGCTTTTTTATTCCAGCTTTCAGAACTCTCTCCTTGTCCTTGGCATGCGACAGTTTGACTACTTTGTGTCTGAGCCTGGTTTTGTTTGAGTTTATGCTGTTTCTGCTTCACTGGGATTCTTGAATGTGTGCATTCATTTCTTTCATTTTATTTGGGAAGTTTTCTGCCTTTATTTCTTTTTAATATTCCTTCTGCTCCTTTTTCTCTTTCTTCTCCTTCTGGTACTCCCACAGGTTTGATGGTGTCCCTCAGGTCTCTTAGACTCTGTTGTCTTAAAAAATTTTTTCTGCTTCTTAGCTTAAATCATTTCAGTTGCCTTATCTTAGAGATCACTGATTACTCTTCTGCCAGCTCCAATGTGCTAATGGAACCATGCAGGGAAAATTTCTTTTCAGTTCCTTATGGTCTATAAGTCCAGTAATTTTATTTGTCTCCAACTTAAATTTTGTATCTCTTTGTTGAGATTCTTATACTGTATATTCATTGTTTTACTCTTATCATTTAGTTCTTTTGATGTAAATGAGTCACCGGGATCTCTTGGAGAAAGACCTCAACAAAGTATAGAAGGGTTCTTGACACAGTTGCAAGAAAGAATTAAAAGACTAGTCATATAGTAGCATGAATTTTAGTGTAAAGTGAAAGTACACACTCGAGGAGTACAGGCATGCTCATATGAGTTGCAGAAGCCATGCCTACTTGGACTAGAAGTGCTGTTTTATTAAGGCTGGACTCTTCTCTTTCTTCCCCCTCCATGTATGTGAGGACTTATAAGTCCCAACATTGGTCTGCCTTATGCAAAAGAGGGAGTGAAAATTACAACTTTTTACTTGCTCCATATTCCTGTTGGAATGGGAACTGTCCCAGAGAGGCAATGGTGAAGGGTGTTGTGGTCAGGTGATGGATGGCCCTTTTGTCATCTGGTATATTCCAGCTCTAGGCCTTGGGCACTAGGCCTTGAGTAGGTGATTTTCCACTGTATTTAGGTATTATCTGATGGTAATTTTCCATCATCCCCCTCCATTGCCAAGTTTATCTCCCTTTTCCTACTTCTTTTCCCTGCTTCACTTTCTCTGTACTTTGCTTTATCTTCCTAAGCATATTGAGGATCATTAAAAAACTTTTTCCCAATATGTCCAAGGTCTGGTCCTCTTCACTTTTGGTTTCTGGATTTATCTTGTTCCTTTGGGTGAGCCATCATTTCTGTTTCTTTGTTTTTCTGGTAAACTTTTGTTGCTCACTGAACATATTCATATTTTAAAGTCTTAACTTTGGATTTAGTACCTGAGCTGTCTGTTCTTTAGGTTTGTATTCAACTAGTGATATGACAAGATTTTCTTGAGTTCCAGGAGCTAACCAAAAGAAACTAAACCAAACACAAAGTCCCTTCCACAGTCTTTGCAAACTTGCTGTGCTTTGGCTGGTGGTCAACTTCAGATCTTAGCTTTCTTTTCGAGATGAGCCCCAGAAAAATACAAAAGGCAGGCTCCTCTCTGTCTTATCTGAGCCTCTATAGACTTGTAGAGCCAACTTCTTTTCCTTGGTTTGTACTTCCTAGTGGCCTTAGGAATTTCCCAGTTTACAGTTTATAGGAGTTTGATTGCCACCTCTACTTCTTTTCAAATAGACTATCACCTCCTCTTAGGTACTCTATCGTGTGACTTTAAAGAAGGTAGTCTTTTGTCCCAGGCCAGTTAGACTTAATTGCTTCTTACACTGCTTTAGCTCTGACACAGGTACCTCAGTAGGCATAGAGTGGTCACTCCACTCTCTCTAGAACAGGGCCAGCAACTCACAATGGGAGTGCTGGCTGGCTCCACCCTGAATTGAGGAAAGTTCAGTAGGGGAGCCAGGAGCTTCTCCTATGGTTCTGAAGCTGTATTTTCCTGATTTGGAATTACAGCCCTCAACTGTTTTCTATGGTTTTGAGGAAGGGTACTCTCTTTAAAATTCTTCTGCTGCTTTTGCCTGAAGAGGAGTTACCAGGCTTTCCCCAGAGTGAATCTCCAGCAATCTGAATTAGCAGATGATCATCTATGAGACCACATACCCCTGGTCTCATAGTTTAGAGGACTAGGTTTTATATCTCACCCTGGCATCAGCACACTGCACCAGAAGCCCAAGCTCTAGTCCCTACTGCTGTTTTCCACAATGCTGAGGAGTGGTAGGGGCTATTTTAGCTGCTTCAGAGAGGGTGAAATTTGCAGGTATTTACAACATATTTACCAGCCTTTTCTTCCATTTCTTCCTTGGATGCTGCACAATGTTTCACTAGACTCTAGAATTTTAAAATAGTTGACTCAAACCATTCTTGCCAGCTCAACAGTTGTTTTGGTGGAAGGACTCATTCCTGGAGCTTCCTTATCTGACATTTTCCCACAATCCTGTCTCTTTAGTTAATTATTGATGAAGTCATTTCTGAGTCCCCTCGCTGGCTGGAGCTTCAGAATAGTAACAGTGATTCTAAGAATCTTCTAGTTAGTTGGGGAGTTTGGGTGAGGAGAAAACTGGGGAAATAGGGATTTACCCTTTTTCTATTCCCACCTCTTTAAGCCCTGATTTACTCAAGATAAGGACTTGAGTCAGAGACCTGAGTCTATTTTCAGTTGTACTATGTATGTATTCATTTCATAAAGAAATGTACTTATTATTTTGTCAACACTTAGGCTAACCTGCAGTATTTTATTGTCTTCTCCTTTCATTGCTGCTTTTGATAAGTTAGCTGTCAATTTAATTGCTACAGCTATTTAAGTACTCTCTCTTATCTCTTGTTCTTTGAGGTCTTCAATGTATCTTTAGTGTTCTGCAATTTTTTACTGCAGTGCCTCAATGCCTAAAAGGTGTGGATTCCTTTGGATTTGTGGGGTTTCTCAAAACGAGGATTCATAACCTTCATCAGTTCTGTGGAATTCTCATCTATTAGCTTCAGAATATTTTCTCTCACTCTCTAACGTCAGAAATCTGAAATTCTCATTAAATCTGTGTTGAACCTTCTGACTTATTTGTTTCTCTTTCATATTTTCTATTTTTCTATTTCTTTATCTCTGAGCAGCATTCCACATTTTTTTTTCATTCTTTAATTCTCTCTTGAATTTGTTTATTTTGTTTAATCCTTCCATTGATGTTTTTTAAAATTGAGTATGTATCATTAACATGCAATAAAGTGTAAAGGTCTTAAGTGTTTAGTTCGATGAGTTTTAAAAATCATTATTCACCACACAAAATAAAATAGAGAATATAACCATCACCCTAGAAAGTTTCCTGGCCTTTTTCTAGTCAGTGCTGTTGGGCTTTTTAGTTATTTTATTGTTAACTTTTAAATAAGTTTTATTTGGTTATTTTTCCAAATCTGCCTTGTCATTCTTGACAATTTATTGCTCCTTCCTTATTTTATAAATTCCTTTCCCTAATTCTTTAAACATAATAAACATAATCCTGTATCTGATAATTCCATTATCTGCCATCTTTGTGGGTCTCTTTTGTTGTGGTGGTGGAGTTGGTATTGTCACTGTTGTTTCCAGTCAACTTTCACATATAGTGACCTTTTACCTCTGAGTTTCATACCCTTTATTGTGAGTTCACATTTGTTAGAACACACCCTGTGGGAGTTTCATGAGGTCTTAATTGAAGGATCACTGTTTCCTAGAACAATTTGTGTTTACTTTTATTGTTTTATATTCTTTTCTTTGTACTCTTACATTTCTCCTTTGAATGTATATAGATATTTTTTATTATTTAGTAAAGAAAGTATCAGTTGTGCATAAGTTTTTGAGGCTAAGGAGAAGAATTATTTATTGAAATTAACATATGCTCTCTTTGGGAAAGACCTCTTTGAACATATGTCATATTCTTCACATTTTTGTTCATGTTCCTTTTCTCAGTCTTTCCTTTATACTGGGAATCATAGCTCTTCTCAAATTTTCAGCCTTTAGGATATGGGTTCAGCTTTGTGTAAGTCTTTGCAAATTATAGGATATCTTCATTTTGATCTGGTGACCTCATCATCTTCTTCACTCTTTTTCACCCTCACTGGTCTCTTTTTGCTAGGAGTTAAAGCCAGACAATAAAAATGGGGTGTCAGCAGTATTTAGTCTTAATTTCTTCTTCCCTTAGTACCATAATGTTCATCTGCTTCTTCAAAACCTTTTTGAGAAAGGGGTTGCAGACCAGCTTCTTTTAGTTAATTGCTCTTAAGGATTTTATTCAAGAAGTGGGGAGTTATGTCAGCTTCTAGAATCCTCCTTCATCTTAGTCCAGATTTCTAAGTATGTGGAATTTGCTTCATTGTTTATGGTTGTTTGCTTATTTCACAGACAACAAAGCTTTTTCTAAAAAAAATACTTTTTATTCTTGTTTTTGTGAATTTAGAAGGAAGCTTTTGATGTAAAAATGCCCTTACTCTGCCAGTAAGTATAAGAATATCCCTTATAATGTTTAATGGTTTAAAAATTACGTAGAGTCTAAATAAAATAACTAATTTTGGAATAACTACTGGAGAGTCCAAAGGAGCCAAAATTTTTGAATATTTCTTCTTTTGATGTCTGTTTTACATCTTCCATAGAGTCATCTATCTCCTCTTCACTGATTATACAAATTATGACATTTTGACTACTATATGGATAGTCATATCAGACTGCTTTGTTTTGTTGCATATCTCTGTGGCAGAGATGCTACTTTTAAACCAAAATTTATGCTTTGCCTTCCATACTCTTGAGTTGTCACTGAAAAGCAGCTCTGCATTCAGGAATTATATTTCCTAGTTTCCCCACACTAGGGGGCATGAGACTGCTTCTCACCAATGGAATGTAAACAAAAGTACTTACGTCACTCAAAGGCCAAAGTTATTACAAAGGGGGTGAAACTTTTCTGCCTTCTGTTTGCCCATCTCCCAGAAGGACACAAACAACTTCAAGGTTCTAGGGAGATAAACCACAAAATGGAAGGAACTTTCTAATCACTAAATAGAGAAAAACATCTTATCCTCCAGGAACACCTACATTAGAATGCTATTTTTATTTTATTTTATTTTAATTAATTAATTAATTTTTAATGTTACATTAAAAAAATGTGAGGTCCCCATATACCCCCCACCCCCCTCACCCCACTCCTCCCATAACCACAACCTCCTCCCTCATCATGAGACATTCATTGCACTTAGTGAATATATCTCTGAGCACTGCTGCACCACATGGTCAATGGTCCACATTACAATTTACACTCTCCCCCAGTCCACCCAGTGGGCCAATGGAGGACATACAATGTCCAGTAACTGTCCCTGTAGAACCACCCAGGACACCTCCAAGGCCTGAAAATGCCCCCACATCACATCTCTTCCTCCCATTCCCACCCTCAGCAGCTACCATGGCCACTTTCTCCATCTCAGTGCTACATTTATTTCCATTACTAATCACATTAGTTCCAGAATAAAGTATCAGCAAATCCACTCTAATCCGTACTCTATTCCTCCATTCTGTGGACCTTGGGATGGTTATGTCCACTCCACCTCTATATCGAGAGGGTGCTTCGATTCCATTTGGATGATGGATGCAATTCTCCTGTTTGCAGTTGTAGGCACTCTTGGCTCCCTGGTGTGGTGGTTGACCTTCTTCACCTCCCTGTTAGCTGGCTGGGGTAAGTCCAATAAACTAGAGAGTAGGAGTTGCAAGTCTGTTGAGGCTCAGGGCCTGGCTATCACATGGAGAGTCCAGAGATTCAGGTCCCCTGAGTAAACACTAAACCCCAGCACCAACCACAGGTCTGGTAAAAGTGACAGGAGAGGCTTGTGAACAAAGATCACACCTGAGTCCAACTCTATCACACTCAGGACCACAAACTCCAAAGTAGGGCTAACTGACATGGCACTGAACTCCACCTGCCATTTAATGAGAAATAAACTGTTATTCTGTAAGATTGCTGAAATTTTGAATTGGTTTCTTACAGATGGTAGCAGTACCCTACTTTATGCAATCTGGCTATTCATTTTGAAAAGACCTATTCCATTTTTTTATTTGATGATCAGAAACATTCTGAGATCACACTAGCTGTTCTAGCCTGTAATCTTCTAAGCATACCAAGGCCTTCCATCACCTTTAATGTCCATCCAATTTCTAGTCCTTGAATGAGGTTTCCTTCTGACACATAGTTTCTATACATTGACATGTACTTTTTAAGGCTTTATTTTATTTTATTTCTATAGCCTGGGAAATGTTTCTCCAATGTAGTATTTAAGGAGGTACATTTCCATGTAGTTCACTACCTTTCAATGTAAGGGCAGGAATGCCATCATCTCATCTTTTTCTTGCAACATTTTATAAAATGCTTTTTTAAAATTCCAGAATTTCTAGATGTTTTATGTCTGCTATATTTTCCTGTACCAAAAAGTTCTTTTTATTTAATTTTTTTCCTGAGACTTGACACATGGTCTAGTGATAAGGTTTTGAACTCTATAATATTGTCTTCCAAGGATTTTGATTAAACATGATGTTTCACTTTCTTCCCACTTCTACAGTGAGAAGACTGTAGATCTTTGAGAGATATATTTCTATCCATCTAGCAAAGGCTTATCCTTACAATTTCAAGAGAGGATAATCTGACTATTGGTTTGTCATGTACTTTATCACTAATTGGATATAAATAAAGGGTTTTATTGAGTTCATCAGATCCTAGGTTTGCAAGTTAATGCAAACAGGGGGGAAGAAAAACTGAAAACCTCACTGGCTGTTTTATGATTTGGAGGTCCCTTGGGCCCTTTTGCTCTGATATTCAGAACTTTATAACCACTGCTCACATCAGGCTAAGTGTCCTGGAAGATAGAAGGGATAATGGATAGGGTGACAGCAGCCAGAATTTTCTTATGTTCCTTTATACAGTGTCTGAGTAGGCATGTGTTACTGTTCCTAGCTCTGGGACTTAGCAGGTGCAAATGGAGCAAGAGTGGGGAATTTGTTCTGGGAATGACAGAGGGCACTTGGTGGAATATGAGTTAAAGGCTAGTGGTTCTGTTGGGCCCCGGCAGTTTGTCTTGGGACCTCCCTGGAACAGCTGAAATGACCTGCAGGCTCCTAGGATTGGTGAGGAAGAGGTCCGTGCTTCCTCCTCCCTCTCTCTGGTTTATGAGCAGACCACCCAAGTGTTTGATTAAAAAACCTCTCATCTTGAAGCATTTCCTATGGATTTGACATGGCACCGGGGTAAATTAAAGCTGCAGAAAGAGGCAGGCTGTTTAGCTCTTTCTTACAGCTGGACTGGGAGTCCACAGTTGGGCTGGTCTGAACTCAATCTTAAAGAGTCTTCCAAATGGAAAGAAATCAGAGATTTTTGTGGCCTCAGATTTGTTTACTTTTGGCATTATCCAAGGTTTCCTGGCCCTCTGGTTGTTAGAGAGGCAAGAGGCTCTGAATGGCCCTGACCAAAAGTCAGGCTTAGCACTAGGAGGAATTATATGCATGCAAGATCAGCAACGTGCTGATTGTTTTCCTTGAAGCACACAGGGGTGAGGGCTGGGCCAGCTGTCTGAGACATCCCCTGAAACCCCAGGTGCAGCTGGATTTCCCCCTCCCTTGTGCCAACCCAGCCTATCATTATTAGATCACACTGCTCTGGGCCATGTGACAAGCGTACTATGGGGCAAATAATACAGTAAAGAATAATGCAAAAAGAACTGCATTTGCCTTTCTTTCATTCTCTTTTCAGAAAGCCTGCATGTGTTATGCTAAAATCTTCCTATTGATTTGGGTATAAATAGCCCCCTTTTTCTAATCCAGATGCAGCCATATGCCCTTCTGTATAGGGTTGACGAGTCTCCGTTGTGTCTTGGGAGTAATAAAAAGATTCCACTGGAAAGAATACAGGCAAATCAGCCCAGCTGAAATTACATAAAAGGAGAGGGAAAATAGGAGAAAGTATGCAGTAAACCTCAGCATCTAGTTGAGTGTGATTTTTAACAAAAGCCTCTTCCATTTAGCTCAGTGACTTAAGATCTTCAGATAGTAACTAAATGCATCTTATTCAAACTTTTTGAACCATTTCAGTAGGCATGGTAATTCTTCTGGAAAGGCATAAGCCTGTAAAATCAGATGCTTGGGGGTGTTTTTCAGGTCCTTGGTGACTGGTATTTAGAACCTCAGCAGTGTGGGCCCTGCTAATGAGTGACTGGGCAGCGTTAGGGTAGTTTCATTTCTCAGATACAGAAGAAAGATCTGTTGAATACTATTTATTTTTATGACCTAACTCCACTGTTCTTGGACTCCAAAAATCTGTCAGTTTGTTTTCTGTTTATCTTAGCCCTTCCTTTGCTTCTCCAATTCTACCCATAGCTCTTTCTCTCCTACCCTTAGATATTAAACTTGTGGAGAAACATTTTCCAAACATGTTCTCATCAGATCTATGAGATGGTGCACAATAAAATGCTTCATGGTCAATTTAGATCAAGAAACAATGCATACTGCTCACCTTTCTTGGTAATTAGCAATGCACTTTTTAATAGATACTGAAAGAAAGTCATTTATACTTGCTTAAACTAATATATGTTTACTTATTTATTTAGTGTCAAAGAATCTATTAGCCTCCTAAAAATCACTAGTTTTCAGAATTTACTTTGAGTATTGCTACTGTAATACATCTATGCTCACCAAACAGCAAAATCTGTCTAGATTGCTAGATATCCAAGTTGCTAAGAAATGGTCATGGATCTTCAAACCCTCTGAAAAAGGCTTATTTTTAAGGCAAAGCGTGGGCACTGTCTAATCTCGTAAATAGAGATTAAGGGACTCAAATGTTCAGTAAAGCATAGACTGGCTAGAATAAACTGGATTGGCTGCTGTCCATTATAGAGAGGTGCAGAAACAGGGATACATGAAGTGCTGTTAGAAATGGATCTCTTAAAGAGCCCTTAAAAAGAAACTGCTCAGAGAATGAATTCTTCATGCTGCATGGGATGCCCAGATACAAATCCTATGTAGAGTAACTGCACAAGACACAACATGGAAAAGCACACACTGGATGAACAGATATGGAGTTTGATTTCATTGCTCTCACACAATTGGATGTGTGAGTCTGGGCAAGGCATTTCATCTTCTCATGCCTTATTTGTCAAGTAAGATGGTTCGTGGGATGCAAATTTATTTCTGATTCTAGAATTCATAGTCCACAATGACTCTCCAAGTTGGTCCTTATGTGAGCACAGGAAAAATAAACTTGATGCATATTTGCCCCAAACCCTTGGGTTTTTCTGGTCCCCTGATTTTTTTTTTTTCAACTTTGGGAGTAGATATGCTTCTGGACCATATGTGTTGCACTAATTGGCAAGAGTATTCCATACTGACTTAGTAACAGACTACACGTTTGGGAAAGGAGAGTCCCAGAGACAGGGTTGTTACAAGTTTCTTGGGAATTTTAGTCACCTCTATTGAGAAGAAGGCTCTCCTTCCAGAGGCAGTTTTCATTCATATGCCTATTATATACAGACTGTTCTAGGCAGTTGGGATAATTTGGGTGTGTATGTGGAGCTAATATTTTAGCTGAGAGAGACAATAATAAACAATAAACCTAAGAAATAAGTGAAGCATATAGAAAAAATAAATAGTATGTTAAAAGATGGTAAACACTAATGGACAAAGAAACAGGTCAGGGGAAATTATAATTATAAATCTGGCGGTCAGGGTAAGCACCATTGAGAAAGTGATTTTTGAGCAAAGACCTGATGGAGGTGCAGGAGTGAGACTCATGACTGTCCAGAGGAAGAAGAATGCAAGCAGAGGAAGCAGCTGGTGCAGGGGCCCCAAGGCAAGAGCGTGGCTGTGGGTTCCAGGAAAAGCAAAGAAGCCTGTGCTGCTGCAGTGGAGAAAGAGGGTGTGTGGAAAAGGAGAATCTGGGTTGCTTTATCTGACTAAATAGGATCATTGAACCTATTTAGAGCAACTTCCCTGACCAAAAACATCATTGCCCAGCTTCAGACTTCTTTTCCTTTTAGGAAGCTTCCCATGGGACTCCCTATTTGGCCTGAGATACTCGGTTAACACCTGCAAATCAGAACACCCTCTTCTCCAGCTCTAAAACATCCAGCCTTTGCATCTGTAACAGCCTCCCCTGTAATTTATGCATTCTGTGGTAAGTATAAATGCTGACTCTATCATTATCTGAGTTTATTACCATTGCCATTTGCATATGTTTAATTTGAGGGGGGCAGGAAACATCTGGACAAATTCCAACTTGGAAGCAGCCTGTCTTTCCTCACCCTTACCTTCCCTCCCACCCCCCCCCCCCACCCCCCCAGTCCTCTGCCTTCCTCAGGAACTAGCCCGAGACCAGCTATACATAAAGCTATTTCATAGGTAAATGTTCTAGGTAGATCTGTTGTCCTTTTCTGTGTCTGTGTCCTTCTTTGTCCCTACAGGGCATTTCTCCACAGCAGTCCTGACCACCAACTGCCAAGTATGACTGGTGATGCTGACTCCCTCCCCCAGCCCCACGAACCATCCATACTGGCTCTCAACCAGGAAGTAATACATTTGCTTCCATTAGCATAAGCCTGGTGATGTTGGGGGATGAGGTTCTGCTTTTTGACAAAAGACAAAAGAATTTCTTTTTCATCTTGGCATTTCATGCGCCTTTAAGTTAGAATGGAGATATCATGGAGATGGTGGGGAAGCTCATTATCCTGAACCCCTAAAAATCACTACCAGTCCTAGTGTTTACTGGATTTTATCTAGGTTCTACACTATGCTGCAGAAATGAATTTCAAAAGCATGCTGGGCAAGTTAGGCCAGTAATTTATTCAAGTAGGAAGGGAAGAGAAATGGGAGAAAATAACAGAAAACAATAAAGCAGGGGTCCTAGGTAGAGGGGAAGGGGTTGAAAAGGGATAAAGAGAGCTGATTTATGAGCTACAATTCCCCATTATGGATTATAAATCCCCAGGATTACTTGAGTGGCCACATGGCAGAGGAAAAATGGCGAGAGCAGTGCACAGAGGGCAGGGAACAGGTCCAGAGGCAGAAAAGCAGGTGAGAACCCGTGCTTAGGCCCGTGCCTGGCTTTTAAACTGCTAATTATTCCACCCCTTTGCTAATGGCAGGGGAGGGGGTTCCAGGTGTTTGCTGTTTTGATTGATTACCCCACCCGTCAATCCTTAGTGAGGATCCAATGATAAAGTTCCTAGGGAACATCCTGGGCTTTTCCTTGCTCGCAGGAAGAAGCCTTTGTTCTGGATAGCAGAATCTTGGGGGTTACTGATGTCCACGTGGACTCTTTGCCAGGTTCAAGATCCATCTATTAATTCCCTATCTTACTACCCTGCTTCACTAGGCAGCTACGTACTTAAAGAGTCAGCCACAGTCCTATCTATGCCAAATTATCCCCAACTCAGCTCTACCTGCTTTCCTTAAATCATCTGTCTGCACATAGGTCACTGACTTCTTTTTGGCTAGGAAACTTTCTGTAGATAGGAAGATATATAGTAAAATGTTTGCATGAGCTTCCAACCTGCTCTTGGGAGACGGGAGGCAGCCAAGCCCCAAAAGTGGGGAGGAAGGAATTGTGGCCCAGTAGTAGGCAACTTGGATTATTTCACAAGGCTGTGTTTTCCATATTTTTTTTTTTTGAAATTGTATGCACAGGTGCCCCCATTTGATTCAATTTTAAGCTCATCATGATTTATGGCCCCACCTGATCACAGCCAGATCCCATTGCTCTTTGCGCTTGTCTGCTGATCCAAAGTCAGAGTGTGGTGAGCCAGAGCCTGACGTGTCCAGGATTCAGAGTGAGCAACCATGTCTCTCTCTCCCTTCTCCCCAAATTTTCACCTTTGCAGATTCTTAATGCAATTGACAATGAGTATAATCTACATTTCTTTGCAAAAAAGCCTAACAAACCTACAGAGAATTTCAACTGTGTGGAGGGATTAAAATTATTAGAAAAGGGATTAAAACTCTTGGAAAAACTAAAATGAGTAAGAGAGCATTTTATGACCCTTTGTGACCTTGTGTCCCCATGTTCATTGCCATCACAAACACCATTGCCACCATCACCATAAGTTAGTACAGTCATTGGTTATTGAATATTTATTATTTTGCCCATTGCTCTTTAAAGTATTTAATGGCAATAAACTCTTTAATTTATCTAACCTCCTTAAGAATAAAACACTGTCATTATCTCCACATTCCTGATGGAAAAAATGGAGGTTTTGGGAGGTTCATGATTTGCCCAATATCCGAGCCAACTCAATAGGTGAAAAACCTGCATAATCTAATTAAGGGAAATAGTTAAAATGTGTTTGTACAAATAAACATAGATTCTTAGGTAGTGGTTCACCTTATGCAAGATCCTAAAGGACTTCTTCAAAAGCAAGTGTTCTTGGTACCTAATGATAGCAATTAGTCCATGGTAGCTGCCCAGGAACACATCTGCTCTAACAAGTCATCTGGCATCACCATTAGCCTGACCTCTCCTTTCTTTTTGCTGGGTCCTTTTCTCTGTCTTCCTCATCCTGATAAGGACATTTAGCTGGGCTCCTGGGTAGATGGCTATGAACAAATGATGCAAAGACTTCTTTCTCAGTGAATCTAAATACCACCTCCTCTGAGAAGCCTCCCTGTGACCAAGGCAGAGTGCTTCTTCCTCTGTGCCTGCAATGAACATTATTTCTAGGCCAATTAATAAAATTATTAACAGTAGCTAACACATAGCTTCTACAAGGCCTAGACTTTGTTCTAAGTCTTGAATATTTACTGACCCATTTAAAGCTCCCAATAACCCTACAAAGTAGGTTTTAATACTATTGCTATGCCCATTATACAACAAGGCACAGAGAGGGCAGTCACTTGTTCAAGGTCATATGTCATACACCAGGCAGTGGCAAAGCATCTCAGTTAACATCTCCACTGTGGCACCTGCCACTCCTCTTTACAACAGTCTGTGTGTATCTGTCCTCGCTCCCACCATCCTGACTTTGAACTCCTTGAGGGAACGACCTTATCGTTATCACCTTGTATCTAATGCCTAGCAGAGGGCCTGACCCACTGCAGACCTTCAAACCAGGCTTCTTAAATCAAAGGATGTCCAGACATTGTTAGACCTGTGATGCAGGTGGACAAAGAAAGTACAGGAAGGAAGCAATTATTCAGTATTTGAAAATAAGAAGAAACTGTTTTCTGGCACAGAGAACTGAGACTCATTTAGAATTGTTTCTCATCCTCTTCCCTCTCTCTTTCCCTCTAGCTCTTTTCATTTAATAAGAGAAGCAGACAAATTCTTCTCTCAGGATTGGATACGAGGGACTGAAAGGGTGGTTGGATTGGGGGGGCGCAGGTTAGGGAGTTGGAGGAAACATAAAACAATAAAGATGATTTAATTTATATCTGATCGCAGCAACCAGCTGGCGATGCCATCAATTATTACACCCCAGAAGTTATTAAAGAGCACCTCTGTCATAGGCACCTTATTAGCTAGGGATTTATGGAGCACAGTGCCACAGGAGGAAATATTGATAGTTCACTCACAACATTACCCATGGATATCTGGGTTGTCCAGCTCTCAGTCCCCGCTCTTCATATAGCCTCATTCTTTGGCCCTATAGCCTCAGATTCAACTCCCAGAATGTTTTGCTCCTAGAGTATGTGTGATAGTAAATAATCTCACTCGTTTGTGCTTTGATTCATTGGATATTTTACATGTGTGGCTATAATATTCCTCCTTTTCAGGCAAAACATATTCTGGGCTCTTTCAAATACATAAAGAGTATTCTGTGTCATAGCTCACCTCTTTTGATAGGGCCTATGGTTTCAATCTATTATTTAAGAGGAAAACAAAAAACAAACTAAAGGCTAGGCTTTATTTTAGCTATGTCTCATGTTATGGCATGAGTTCCAAAACCTGAAGACTTTGTTTCCCATGGTCTGTGCTCCATCTTCCCTTCTTGATATCTCCCAATGCAAATGGGTCTCAGCCCTCACCTAAGAAGACCCCTGGTGGCTTACCCAGGTCTCCTGACATAATGCAAAGGAGTGAGTTACCCTCAGATGCTTTACCATTAAAGGCACATTTATTTTTAACACAGTTAGATGCTTTACTCATCCCTAGAAGCAATTCTTTCCTAATTATAACTAATTATTATGTGTGATGCCAAGGAGAAGAAAAACAAATTGCATTTTTAAAATTGAAAACTCAGTAGGAAAGAATAATGACATGGTGCAAGTCATGTCAGCTCAAGTCAGTTGAAGAATTTTTCCCTTTGAAGGAAACACTTTTTTAAGAATTAAAAGGCTTTCTACATTTTGATCCACTGAGGTACCAAAGTGACAACACAGGCAGGAAGAGATGATGTGAGAAAAGAGGCAATTTAGTTATTTACCTAGAAAGGCAGAGTTAGGTGTTATTAATGAGTGGCTAGATCACACCTGATATTTTACAAAAGGACTTACAACCATACCTGGGCATGTACATACACTCACATATACACACATATTTCTATGTACTGCATGTGGAGCATAATGGGAGAAGAGGACAGAATCAGATGTCCTCCTCAGGGGAAGAATGTACTGTAATATCTGTAGTTGGAAGGATGGAACAAGAAAAGCGGATGATGTAAAAATTAAGTCCATGAATGATGATGAGCTGGAGTAGGTTTAGATGCACACTCATAAATCACATCAATCTACATGCACATGCGTGTGCCTGTATAGCTTTCTACAGCTCCTCAGTGGGTCTAGATTGCTATTGTTACTCTGACCTTAAGGTTGAGGGAGTCAAGCTGTCTATGGGGATAATGTCCAAAGCAGCATTAGAAGCTTAAGCTCTAGATTTTTATGCTTCCACTTGACCATGGGCTCACAGTGTCTCAAGCACCAACTAGGTGAGGTGGGTGGTGGATTTGGCTCTTTAGTAATGACTCTGGAGAGCTCTGGATGTGTTTCTCTCACAACACACATGAAAAAGCACATTGTTACAAGTGGAAGGAACCATAGAGGCTTTGGACTGAACCCCTGATATTCATAAAAAGTGGAGCCCAAGTCAAGAGGGGCAGGTCTCCTTAAGGGCCCATCACTTCTCAGTCCCTGAAAGCAGATCTTCCTCCCACAGCTCTTCCATCACTGCTCATTGCATGATTTTTTGACTTGCTCAGTGCCCAGCTGGCAGTACTGACAATGGGGATAAAGTTGATGATGGGTCCACAGTGCCCTGTGATTGAAATGAACATTCCTATGTGCTTCCTGATCTGAGTGATCAGTTAGTTGTGCTTCACTCCTCTAATAGACCAGGGATGGGACCCTCTTGGATTGGGCTCAGCTGCTCCTTTTCGAATGGGGGTGGCCCATGCAGCTCAGCCTTGTTCCTTGCATTCACTGGAAATATCAGTGTGTCCAATACCTATCAACCCCTCTCACTTCATTTCCCTGCCCGGCCCCTGTAAGGTTTTGGGTTTCTGCTCTCTGAGCAACAACTTCACTATGATAGGGTAAGAACCTGATGGCTTTTGACCATTAAAACAAACATGATTCAGGCCTCCAAGCCCCAGTCAGCTCGACTCTGACTATTAGACGATGAAATCGGATGGGTTGTTTTGTGGTATCTGGACAGGTGGTAAGGAGAGGAATTTAGGCTAACCAGGAGATGTTGTAGGTCACAACTGAGGCGCACGGTCGGAGGGGTGGGAGTTGGGGAAAGAGAGAGGGCAAATTTAATCAAAGTGAGTGATTATGAAATTTGATCAGCTTCTCATTTTTGTTTGCAGCAAGAATATTCAATTCACTTAATGTGATTCCACAGATTCTGCTGCTCTCACCCAGACTCAGGGGAAAACAAATTCTGGTGTACTAGAGTATTTGGACAGCAGCAGACTCAAGCAGAGAGAATGTGTAGTTGACAGTGACAAGGCCAGGGTCCCACACTTGGCTCTGCCATTTTCTAGCTCTGTGACCCTGGGCAGGTTGCCTCACCTCTAGGGATCCCAGGCCTATCTGCTAAACATGAAGATTGGATTAAATAATGTTAAAGGTCTATTTAGCTCCAAAATTCTATATTTGTCTTTCAATGTATTTTCTAATACTATGGTGATAATAAGGCATGTAGCTACAATTTTGGAATTACGTACTGTAACTTTACTGATAAGCATTTGAGCTTTGAAATCTGAATTTCAGCCATTACCCCTCCCATTTTACTTTGGGTCAGTTAATCTCTCTATTCTTCAGTTTATAAAACTGAACAATAGTAATATTTATTTTGTCTAATTGTTTCATAGATTAAATGGACTAATGTACTCAAAGCACTTATGCAGCATTTGGGACAGAGGAAGACGATAAATATTTAGCTGCTGTCTTGTTTCCTATAATGCTTTAGAATGCTTTATCTACAGATCTTTTAAAATATGGGGGAGATCTCTTTGGTAAAACTTGCTTGGGTGACATGGCTCGAGAAGTTTAATGGTGGGTAAGCTAAGTAATGGAGTGAGACTGAAATAACTTCATGGAAATAAAGCATTTAATGTGGGAATAAATGAAGTTGCCACCCAGAACTAACAGCCAGTGTCCTGCCTGGGCTATAATTAATGAATACGATGGCCAAGATTTATAAGGATATTTTAAGAAGCAACTGCACTGCATGGAGTCCTGGGTTTTATGTCTGGGACTGAGTTAGATCAATGGGAAATCCATTAGGCCCAAGATTTACTGGGGTAGGGTGGGGTGGGGGTGGGGGCCTTTCCCAGCATTGGGGTTCTGTGCATGACATTCACCAGGTATGGTTTCTCTGGGGTGGAGGCCAAGGGCGTGTGGTAAAAGTTGTTGAACACTTAGAGCTGAAGTGTGGAGAGGGGGTATGATGGCCCAGATTTTATTTTTCTGTGCTAGAAAATGCAGTAAATAGTCACCCAAACTTTTCCAGAGATACTTGTCCTTTAGTGTTATAGATGGGGAGGAATGGCAAGCAGGCCAAGGGAGTTTTCCTCAGCCCTCCTTACTGAGGAAGACTTTGGACAGAACAGCATAAGTACTGTCAGTGTCCCACTGTCACCCTGTGGATGTATTTCTGGGTGCCTGAGATGCCATAGCAGCAAACTGCACACTTCTACAGATGTCTTTGGCTATCAATGGTATCCTTAGCACTGGTCAAAAGCATGTTCTTGGTGTACCCTGGTGCCCCACAGTGGGCCAGCATTTGTTTTGTGACTTCCTTTGTTTTCATCAAGATCAGAAATGAGTGATTTATAATGTCTTTCTAAAACCTCTGTTTTGAGGTCTGGATTTTGGAATAAAAAGGACTTATCAATTCCCCCTTTGCTCTATGCTCAAAGACACCTGAAAAATTAGAGCATCGCTTACAGAGTCTGCCATACTTTGCTTCTGAGTACTATAGGCTAGGGAAATGTGTAATCTTGGCTTACCTCTGGGAAAGATGATTTTCCACCTTCCCTCAGTTCATGCTTAACACTTTTACACTACACCAGCTTTGCTCATGTTGTTCCTTCTTCCTGGATGTCCTTCTCCCAGAAGTTCAGCTTAGCTCCTTCGAGAGTCTCAGCTCTTGGTAGAGCAGTGACTTCAGCTATATATAAAACTAGTGCACTTTGTTCTCACCATTCATGGTTTTAATACCTGGATCCTCTATTTTACTTGCCTGTACTTTTTGTAGCTGCTTGGCCCTTTCTTTTCCATCGCTCACTCACTCTTTAATCCTGCCTCTTATGCATACCATCTTTGTGCAATACTTGACAAGTACTTTCAAGTTTCAGTTGCAGATCTTCAGCTTTGTTGTCTGGATATGGTTGCTATATTTCTTCCTCAGTAACAATTTACTCTTATGGATAGAGTACTTCATGGTGATACCTATCCCTCTAATAGTCCCAAGGATATACTCTTTGCACATGTATGGAGTTTTATATTTTATTAATAAATAACAAGTAATCACCATTTATTGTCTATTGACTTTGTAGCACGTACTATGCTGAATACTTCACATACATTATTTTTTATCAAAAATCATGCACTTACTATGCCCATTTTACAGATGAGGAAACTAAATCTCATACAATTAGTAAGTATCTGCATATCTACCAGACTCCAAATCCCATCCTTTTCATCATCACTCTACATTTCATATTCAAAAGCTAGTTTGACCCTGTGACAATGCTATAATGTAGTTCTTATTGTCCCTATTTTACAAATGAGAAAATACAGATGTCCAGGAAGTTAGGTCACTTGTCTAAGGTAATCCAATTAGAAAATCTGAATTAGGACTTGAATTCAGGCCTTCTGATTCTGAATTTAGTTGCTAACCATCATGGTTAGTCTCAGATGTTGAGGGTTCCTGTGTTTTTCCTCATTTTCTATGCCCTGTTACCTCTGATGTCATCTCAGTTTCAGTTCCATTTCTTCTGCCTTTCCTCTTGATGAAATTCCACTGGTAAGGCTACAGAGACTTTGTCTTTCCCAGAAAGAGTCATGAAAAGAGTGTGGCCTTATCCTAGAGTGAAAGCATCTAAATGGGTTCCACCTCAACTAGTTTTCTCTGTTGGAGATCAAGAAAACAGCACAGTGAAGCTCTCTTGCCAATAAATGCATTGAACCTCTTCAGTAGGAACTGATAGTCTTTGTAAAACCAACTTGCTCTTTCTTCTGGGAGGTAAGGAAATTAATTATATAATGGATCATTCATTCCCTTTGATGGAAATGTATTTATAACTTATCTGTTAAATACCCAATGGATACTTAAGTAAGTTTTAGGTACTAAGGTATAAAGAAATAACAAGAAAACAATAAATAATTGCTGAGGATTCCCCAAAAAACAAGGCACAGATTTGTCAGTGTAGAGTCATAACCACCATTGTGGGGGAGTGTTTGAGGAAGATAGACATGTGCTAAATGCTATTACATAATGTGCATAGCGTTCTTAGGAAGGTGTTCAAAGGGGAAGTCTGTCTGTTAATTCATCCTTCTCTAGGCACTTTCTCCAAGTGTTCTGTGAGTGAATTAATAAAACCATCAAAATAGAGAAGACAATGCATTAAGACATCCTTGGAAGGTATGCAGAAAGGGAATCAGAAAAAAAATCCTTGCAGATGATATTTACACTGTGTCTTTAAAAAATGGGTAGAGATTTATTTTGGAGAGCAGGGCAGGGAGAATATTCTTAGACAGAACATGCGGTTCTAGAAGAATATGACCCACAGGAGATGGGAGATGTGACCGAAAAAGCCGATGGTGTCAGAGTGTGAAGGGCCTTGGTTTCAGACTAAAGGATTAGATTTTGCTTTTCTGTGATGAGAACCATTGAGTGTGTCAAAGTGAAGGACTGATAGAATCTGCCCTTCATTTAAAGGAGGGGAGAGACTGGAGATGCATCTTCATGAGGGCATATGGGCTGAGTCTACTTCACTGCAGTCTTCCAGATGTTAGCATAGGATATCACGCGATGACACCTAGATAGATGTAACATGATTGATGATGTTATTAACCGGGATGGAAATTTGGAAGGAAGAGGAGTTGTGAAAATGGGACCAAGGGTAAAGGGAGGTGGAGATTGCTCATTTCAAAAGTATCTTGTTGAATTTGAGATGTGTTTGGGACATGCAGATGGATATATTTGGGAGAAATGTTATAATATGGATTTTCAAAAAGAAGTGGGATCTAGGAATTTATATTTAGAAGTCATCAGCATACAAAAATTGTGCCTTGTGGTATGAATGAAGTACCTTTTGGAGAATATTATAAGGACTTAGAAGACTACATTTCCTGGAATTAAACATTTTATTGATAAAGCAATTTATGTCCCCTTGTCTAGAAGCATCTTTTCTGATATCACTGAAAAGATTCCATTTTAACTCTGATTCAGTGGGATGAAAAAGATCTCTAGATTGTTCTCACGTACTTTAAATTGAGTCTCTGATCATTCCTTCATCTTCACTAATGCCATTCGGTCAATCCAATTCAACACATTAACCAAGTCCCTAGAATATAAAACTCAGTTAATAAGTATCTCAGGTTTACATAAGGAGTGAACCCTGTCCCAAAGGAACTTCTGGCATCTTAAAGAACAGTAAGCAAGAGAAGGAATGGCTATAAAGCAAGGTGGAATGAAGTGAGTACCATTTACATTAACAAATAAAATGTTATGGGTGTTCAAAAGATGGAGGAAAAGATGGGTGTGTTATGTCGGCAAAAGTCAGGAAATGCTCCACAGAGAAGGTGTTCTTCAAACAGTGTTCTTCAAACAGATTTATGACCAGCAAAGATACTGATAGTGTTGAAAGAAACAATGAAAGTAATGTGACAGAGGGGGATTAAGTTTGGCTTTGTAGAGGAACACCGGGAGGTAAACCTGAGAAGATGGATTAAAGTCTTAAAAGCCAGGGTGGAGAGATTGTATTTGATTTCATAGTTCAGAGAGCTCAGGCTCTCTGTCAACAATATTTCATAGGTCAATAGTAGGCCTTCTCCAATTTCAGAATGGATGGGTTTTAGAAGAACTATGATCCTTTTTCAAGGAGAAAGTTAATTGATTGGTATTACGGAGTCATCATACGTGGTCAACCAAAAACTGAAAATCTACTTCTGAAGACAGTTACTGTTTGTTTAAAACTAAGCCACAGCCCAAATCCCCATTCCTTTAGATCCAGATCTGTATTTCGTTAGCACATTATTCCCTTGAGGGGACTGCTCTTGTTTTTCTCAGGAGTCATTTGTTATCTTAAATATTGGCATCTGCAAGATAAGAGTTTTCTAAATCACATTTACGGAAGGCTTGTAAACACTCCTCATGTTTAGAACAAATTTCTTCATTGACCTTGTGCCACTGATGTGCTCCAAGCTACTTTAGGGCATTAAATTTTCGGAAGCTTTACCATGGAAATATACTCCTAGGCCATAACTCTTTCCTCTGCCTGGGGGTGGGCCCCAGACATTTATGTGGCAGCTCACATAACCAGTCCAACAGGATTTTCAGTAAAACATGAGCAGCCATAGGGATACAATATTTCTTTTTCTAATTGCTCATAATTTCATCCTATTTCTTCTAACAGCAATCGAAGATGACATTACACTCCCTTTTAAGTCAGTTGATGAGGCATAATTCTCTCCTGGAACAACCAATGACTGTATTTACTAACACATTAAAAAACATTGATGTGTATTCAGGCCATAGTCATTTTTACACCAGTATTTTATGTGTGCATCAGATGGTGGAATGTTGAAAAGGAGTTTCATTCTTATAAAAAGTATCTCCACCCTTGCAGATAGAATGTAACTGAAGACATGTGAATAACCAGATGGACTGGCTTTTTCTACTTATATCATGCCCCTCTCTGAGTCCCCCATCCCTCTGGCCTTATGTCAATTTTCTGCCTCCTCTGCTTTGCTCTGTACCTTGGGGGCTGTCCACTATAGGCTGCATCACTTGAGTTCCTTTGTCCACTAACTCCTGATTTGGTTTGGCCCTTGGGAGGCACTAGCAGGAGAGCGGAAGATGGGATGAGAGAGAGAAATCAGGGCAATTTGTTTTTGTTCTCTCTCTTCTTTAATGTTGTGCTTCTGGAAGTAGCTGCCCCCTGCCACAGCTATAGCCCTGATTGGTTTCTAAAAATATTAATTCCTCTCTTTTCCTCTTCTGCCCTGGAAGTGCAACAGCTTTCCTCTGATACCAGTCCATGGATTTCTCAGCACCCTAGCCCATCCCTCAGTAGGTAACCCCTTCATGTAGCTCTCTTCATTTGAGCCATTTGGGGTGAATTGCATTTCCCTTTGGGATTCTGGATGGAAGCACCAAATAAATTTGGTTTCCAAATAAATTATTTGGCAAATGAGTTATCTGTTCCCCTTACCCATGACTTGCCATGACCTGTCTTTGATGGTCATCAAGGGGTCCATGATGGAAATATCATCAAAAGCCATTAATTAAAAAAAGTTGAAGCCTCAGCCTCATTTCTGAAAAAGATGGGGCCAGAATATTCTACTATAAATGAAGATGCAATATATTGCAGGTTTTATATGCATAGCTTATGGAAGCATATAAGATGATGAAGTTTCAATGTGAATAATGTGTTCAGTGGTGAGAAAAAGGTCAGGCAAAGAGGCAGAGTTGATCAATTCCATCTGATTCAGTTGATTTACATTTATAAGTGAGAATAGAGAAGGCAGAGTAGATGGAATTTTGTAGAACACTACAAGCTTTTCCTATGCATACTGGGTCCCAATAAAAGTTTGCTGTTGTTGATGTTTGTGATTAGAGTAAGATGGAGTGTTGTCAAATTATACCTGATACCAAGTGTTGTTAAATAAGTAATGCACTGATTGTTCAGAGGGAGGATTCTGGAGATCAAGTTCCATTCTCAGTTCTACCATTGTGAAAACTTGATGAAGTTGTTATGCCTCAGTTTTACCATAGGCAAATGGGATCTTTATAACTATTATAGTTATTTCACAGGGTTGCTATGACTACAAAATTAATTATAGAATTGAAAGCACCAGGTTATGTCTGAAGAGGCTCACTAGAACCAAGCTCAGATATGAAACCATCAAACCATTTGCCTGTATGATGTTCTGCACACATAGTATGCTCAATAAATATGTGGACTGGATTTTATTTTATCTAGGTTGGTTTGGGTATAATTGACATTTTAGGTACTGCAAATTGCATAGACTAAAACTCTTAGGTGACTTATCCTATGACATCTTAATTCCAACTGGATCACAGTTAAACTAATGATCGAGTTATCATATTCAAAATAAGGTCAAAGAGTGATGAACAATTCTCATTGGTCTTCCATAATGATTAAACAATACAGAATTGTGTGGGAGCCTCTATTGTGTTCAAAGACTCTGCAGAGTAAGTAATGAGGCAATATGCAGAAAACTCCGATTTTGGTAGAAATAATAGCAGGCTTTTAATGAAGAAAAATGGATATAATTGGTATCATCTCTTCCTACCAAAAATGGGAAGAAGGGTTTTTAATTGTGACAGAGATGACATAAATTCATTGGAATAACATGGATTCTGGCTTCAAAAAAATCTTTAACTCTAACTGCATAACCTTGGGGAAGATTTTTTTTTTTAAACTCTCTTCTCCCATTTGTAAAATCGACATAAAATGCCAAGGTTGTTATAAACATTATGTATATAGTGCCTAGAATAGAGAAAGTGCTTAAAAGCAATCAGTATTAATGGAAACAACAATATGACTTCAATTTGCCACCTTTTACCCAGAGTATATTCGTCAGGACAGGCTAGGCTATAGTAATGTAACAAGTAAACCCTGAAATATCTGTGACTTAATGTGAAAAAGGCTTATTTATTGCCCATGCCGCAGTCTAATGTGGCTCTCCTTTAAGAGGTGACTCAGGGATCTGGGATTCTTCCATCATGTAGTTGTACCTCCTGGTACTCATGGTTTCAAAGGGAAGAGAAGTGAGAGGTGGATGATTCTGGCATGGTGTTTTTAAGGGTCAAGCCTAGAAGTGCCTTATATCTCTTCAATCTGCTTTCACTGGCCAAAACTTAGCCACATGATCTTTGACCTAATTGAAAGGGAGACTAAGAAACTGGATTGACAGAATGTTTCTTTTTTAAAATGTTTCATAGTTTCCTAATTGATTTTTTAATATTACAGTATGTCATAACCTTGGATGTTAACCACTCAACCCTTGGAAATGAACAAGTATGTTCTAGTCTGCCATGGAAGGCAATGCTTAAAAGAGGCTGAAATTTGAGCCACATTCTGTCCCTTACCTAGACAAGCAGCAGAATAAAAAAGAGTGAAGGTTATCTGCCTGGAGAATGGGGGATATGTGGAGAACTGTTGTTTGGCTTCAGGGACCTGCCAGGAAGAGCAGTAATGTCAAGCTGCTTTGAGCTTTAGAGGAAGAAGCAAGGGGCACAGAATATCCTCAGAGATTAAGAAGAAAAAAAATGCCTGAATGATTTGGGGCTATCACTGTGGTTAAAGGCAGGGAAGCTGTCAGTAAACCCTGTTGGGAGTGAGGCTGTAAAGACAAGGCACCATCAGAGTCATGACGAGGAATAAAATCTCAGGAAATAGTTATTATAAAACCCAGGAAGAGCCTTCAAATTGGGGGAAAAAATGGAATGGCTTTGTACCCTTTTAAAAAGTATGTTGATGAGACTATCTTTCACAGCTTTTTTTTTTTTTTTTGACTACCAGTAATAGTTAAGATATTAGTAGCAGTCAGGACTTAGACTTTATATTTGAAATTATATTAATGATTCATTTATATATATATATATAGGGGTATAAAGTGCTTGTAAAATTTAAGCCCCAAATTCATAAACCTTGCTCACTCCTACCTATGTCTTTGTTCATACCAAGTATCTTTCTTATATTCTGTCTATTCAAATTCTTCCTTTCCCAGACAACTAACTCAAGCACCACTTCTACCATGAAGCCTTTCCTGGTGACTTCAGACTACAAGTTCTTTCATGAGTGAACTCTAAAAACACTTATTATACACATGGAATCATTGGATATGCAATTGCACGCTGCCTTGTAAGATTTCTTTGTGGGTTTCATGTTGCTATTTAATTCTAGAATTATCATTGAACTCTATCATGGTCACATATAGTCTCGACAACCTGAGGTTCAGTGAAGGGCACATAGTAGTTGCCCCATAAATATGTATTATGTGCAATGGCCCAGAGAAGTTAACGGTAGAGGTCAAATTGTAGCAAAAGTTGAAAATATGCCAAAAACTCTATTACCTTTGTAAGAATTCATATGTAGGGATGTAGTATTGGAGGTGTCTCTATTGGTACTCTTGCGTCATTAAGAGGAGAGACGCCACACACAGATGCACTGTTCTTTTTTGTTTTGGTAATTAAAGTTGCAAGGAATTAAGCTGCAGCTTTATCAAGCACATCTTTAGAAACACCCAGTTGTCAATCTCCTATTGGGAGATTAAACCATGCTCATATGTTTTGTAACTTTGAAAGGAAGTGCACTCTACAGACAAGCACAATTTTTTCTGTACTGATGGTTATTGTTGTTGGAATAACTGTAAATATAAATCTGTACCCTCACAAGGAAAGGGTTCTCTGGGGATATGGAAATTGGAGAAACAGAGAGATTGTAGAGTAGGCAAACATTCATCAACCTACCAGCCCAAAGTTTCTGGTGCCTACTGGGTTTTATTTTGCATCTGGTTCTGTATTAGAGCCTAGTGCAATCTTGATGACTCACTCTTTAGAGTAGCAGGTACCTTTAGACTCTGATAAATACCAGGAGGACCAACCTGATGACTTGCCAGCATCTTCAAATCCATGTGCTTTCACTTTGAATGAATAAAAATATATTGAACATCTGCTGTGTGCCAGGTATTGGGGAAGGATATCTGATTCGGACCCTAGTGAAAAGGTGCATCAGAAAACATTAGTAAAATCACAGTGTATAGACTCAGAGCTAAGCCTTAGAATCTCAAGGTTCTTGCTGTTTATTTTGAGCTAACATTTATCAAGCAGTTACCATATATCAGATACTACACTAAATTTTTGCTTGTATTATTTCATTTAATCTATACAACAAGCTTATTTTTCTAATTCCTTCCTTTCCTTCCTCCCTCCCTTCCTTCCTTCCTTCCTTCCTTCCTTCCATCCACAAATATGTATTGAACACCCACTATATGCCTGGCAATGTTCTAGTTCCTAGGGGTGACACAAGTAATTTTACAGAAAAAATTCCTCCCCACATAGACCTTACAGGCTGATAGTTGAGGCAAACAATAAGGAAAATAAATAAGTGAAGTAATCAGTGTGTTAGATGATGGTAAGTGTAAAGGAAAAATGTAAGGCAGAGGACAGGATGGCTGGGGAAGGCCTCATAGAGATGATAAACTTTGAGTAAAGACTTGGCAGTGGTGAAGAAGTAAGCCATCTGAGTATTTGGGGGAAAGAACATAACAGAGAGAAGAAGTAAAAAACACAAAGCCTGAGTAATAGCAAAGACCCATGTAACTATTGTGGAAAGAGAGCAGAGTAATGGGAAGCAAGATCATGAAGGTCTTATAGGCCCCTGTAAGAAATTTGACTTTATGGTCAGCAGATTGGGAAGCCCCAGCAAATTGGGAAGCCCTTGGAAAGTTTTGGGCAGAGAGAGACATGAGTGGACTCACTCTGTTAACATCTTGACTGAAGGCATACTGGGCAGAGAGATAGAAAATTAATGCAAAAATCTGCATAAGAGATGATGGTGGCTTAGATAAGGGGTCACACAGTGGACTTGGTAAAAAGAAGCTAGTTTGGGATATATTTAAATATAGCCAACAGGATTTCCTGAAAGACTGAATATAGGTTATAAGGAAAAGATGATAATAAGGCTTTAGTTCTGGTCAATTGAAAAGAATGGAGAAACTGGTACCTGAGATAAGGAAGGAAGAGATTTAGTGGGAAAGATTAGAGCCTCCATTCTAGTTATGCTTGGTTTTCGAGGTTTGTGAAATAACCAAGTGTAATGTGGAGTGGGTGATGTACTAATATGAAGTCGACAGAAGAATTTCAAGTTAGAGATATACATTTTAGCACTGTCAGCATGTTGATGATGTTTAAAGTCATGATCTTGGATGACATAACCTAGGGAGATGAAGCAAATGAGACTTATATCAGTTAAATAACTTACTCAAGACCTTCTAGCAAGTTAACAGCAGGGATGGACCCAAGTCCATCTAGCCACCAAGCCTATGCTCTTCACCATTATGATATTCTCCCTCCCTTGCTGATGATACTGATACAGTCAACCTAGCCTCTTCTGGAGCAATCAGGGATGCTCTTGAAATGAATAGCTTTCCTGTTCTTGACCAGCTGGAGAGTGGGGACAGTTGGGGGAAAGAAATGATCCATTGGAAGCTGGAGGAATTCAACAATGAGAAGCCAGAAACATTCCTGCTCCTTTCCTAACTCTCTGAAACACATTGACAATGATATCTTGAATTTGTTAAGTACTTGCAGTGGATTGCCTTAATGACCCTAACTCTTCGCCCTTCCCTACATCCATACCCTTTGCCACAGAACATTCCAGTTTCACTTACTACCAAGGTGACCATATCCTTCACTCCTTTACTTCAGGTTCAGCCATGTGATTTGTTTTGGCATATGGAATGCTGGTGGGTATGATGGAAACAAAAACTCTTGTGTGATTGCTCTTGCTCTCTTGTGACTATTTCATTTGCCTGAGCTAGTCTTCTGATTCCAGGAAGATGATGAGAAACATGTTTGCTAACGCTAATCTGTTTCACTGAATCCTGTCTAGAACAGTCAACCTCTAACTGACCTCCAGGCATGTGATGAAGCCAGCGAAAAAAAGGAAAGATGACCAGACATGTCTAGGGGAGCCCAGATTGGATCACCCAACCCATAAACAGTGAGAATAAATAATTATTTTAAGTCATTCAGTTTTTGGGTGGTTTTTTATGAAACTTTTTTTTTGGCAATAGCTAACTGACACAGTACCTCACAAAACACTTCCATGAATTTTGCTCATGTGAACCTCATAGAAATCCTATAACATAGAAATTGTCATCCCCTTTATACTACCGAGAGAAAGTGAAACTCAGAGAGGTCTCTTGATATGCCCAAGAAAATGTAGTTTCTAAGAGGTAGAGCTAGAATGCAAAACCAGACCAGTTTCCAGTGAAATCTTCTGTTTTCTCTAGTCCATCATTTTGCCTTTTTTTCTATCAATTAAAGAGGCCAGAGTCAGCCATTTGGGAATAAAATTTACCCTCAGGGGATCCTAGAAGCAGCATCTTTCATCTTAACCTAGAGCTCCTGATAACTAATTCTTGATGTATTTTGTCTTGGTAAACACACACACTCACATGTACACACAAGTTCTAAGTAGTCAGATAAGAAGGCAGACAAACTCCAGGAAATGACAGATTACCGCTCATATTCCATGCTTAATAAGTATTTTTTATTAGTTGATAAATGACCCTCAGGTTTGGGAAATAATATCCTAAGTTCAAAGTCAGTTTCTCACCAAGAAGACTTAGAAAAAGAGGAACTATTTTTGGGGCTATTCAGCTTCTAGATGAGTATTTTACAAACTCTAGTTTGAGCTCCATTTGTGGAGTATGAGATCAATTTAATGGGTTGCAACCAGCATTTAAAAATAAATGAAATTGGGATAGGGGCCAAATGGTAGCTGAGTAAGTCATTCCAAGAGTCAGATCATCCGTTAGGGCACTTAGTAATTACCCTGAGTTACCTAAGCATCTGTTGGCAGGGCCCAGGAGACCAGAAGAGCATCCTGCAACAATCTTGAAAGAATGGAAGGAAGAGACTGCTCAGCTGCAGTGAAGATTTGTGAGTAGAGCACTCCATGCTGCAGAGGTTGGTGCCCAGCCTCCATTGATGGTGCAAGCCACCTTGCGAGCTAGTCAGTGCCTGGAGTTTGAAGTTCTATTTCATCAAAATGGGGGAGAAAGAGATGGGTAGCCACTGACTTTAGCTACTGACTAGTAAATCTGACTGGTTAAAGTATAATCCTAAGAAAGGCTAAAATTGTAAACAGCCCAATTTGGAAAGAGGCCAGTAGCTGCCTCTTTTAACTCCACCCCCAGCATGAAGGGAAGTGGGGCTGAGTGAAAATCATAGTGAAGGTAGGGACCAGTTTCTTTCCACTCTTTTCAGATTACAGCCTCCTAACTTAGACCCCAGCCCTGCCTCTGACAGGGAAGGAGCAGGGGGGACCTGCACCAGCCTATATGGGTAACTGCAGGGCACAGACTGGATAGTAGAATAACTGGGGCTCCATCCCCACACCCCAACATGACAGGAAAGGAGCTGTGTTTCCTCGGCCTCTATGGGCAGCTACAGGTACTTTTGGCCTACATGAACTGATTTGTTGAATGCCTTTGATTCCCTTCCCACCCCTCCACACCCATAGGATAGGAAGGGACTGGTGTTTCTTCAGCCTGTCTGGGCAAATGCAGGTGATTTCAGCCCACACAAACTGGATAATCTGACACCTTCAGCTCCATCTTTCCTCCCATAGTATAAGAGGGGAGTTGTGTTTCATCAGCCTCTCAGGGCAACTGCAGGCACTTTTGACCTGCATGAACTTGACTTTTGGGCATCTGTGGTTCCACCCCTACCCTGACAGGACAAGAGGGGAACAGTGTTTCCCCAGCCTCTCTGGGTAACTGCAGGTGCTTTGACCCACACAGACTGAATAGTAGGACACCTGTATCACTATCCCCACCTCCAAGTAAGATAGAAGGGCAGTTTTTTTTCCTCAGCCTTTCTGGGCAATGGCATTTACTTTCACTCTGCACAGACTGAACTGTTAGGTACCTGTGGATCCACTCCAACCCCTAATAGGATAAGAGGTGGGCTGGTGTTTCCTCAGCTTTTCTGGGCAATGGCAGACACTTTTGGCCTACATGGACTGAACTGTTGGGTACCAGAGTTCCATCCCCAGCCCCTAAAGAGCAGAAGTGACAATATTCCCTCAGGCTCTTAGGGCAACTGCAGGTGCATTTGGCTCACACTGATTAGATTTTTGGGCACTCCAGAGGGTCTGTCCTCACCCCTGGCAGGATAAGAAGGGGATCAGTGCTATGTCAGTCTACCTGGACAACTGTAGTCATTTTGGACTCTCATGACATAGATTGTTGCCCATACAAGCAACTTCATGCTTGCCCCAGACTGGGGAGGATGGGGTGTGAAACTTCATCAGTCTCTCTGGTAAACTACAGATGGTCTTTGCCTGCATGAGTAAGATTATTATACATGGCTAGAGCTCACCCCTATCCCTGGTGGGGTAGGAAAGTGGGAGAAGCTTCATTGGCCCCTGGGGCAATGTGGGCAGCTTCAACCTCCACAACTTACAGTACCAACTACCTCCTTGGCTCCTACTACACAATCAGTAAAGGAGACAAGGCAAGAAATCACTAAATAAAAGACAGAAACCACACCCAGAATACATACATCTAGTAAGCCATATGCCAAGACACCAACAAAAAATTACAATCCATACCAAGAAAAAGGAAGATATGGCACAAAGGAACAAGATAAGCCTCCAGATGACATAAAGGAGTTGAGACAACTAATTATAGATGTTCAAACAAATCTCCTTAATAAATTCAAAAAGTTGGCTAAAGAGATTAAGGATATTAGGAAGACACTGGGTGAGCACAAAGAATTTGAAAGCATACATAAAAAATAGCAGGTCTTATAGGAATAAAAGGCACAATAAATGAAATTAAAAATACACTGGAGGCATATAACAGCAGATTTGAAGAGGTAGAAAAAAGATTGGTGAGCATGAAAGATATGGCCCCTGAAAGTGAACATACAAGAGAAGAGATGATGAAAAGCATGGAAAAAATTGCACAGGGCCTCAGGCAACTAAATGATGGCAAGAGATGTGGAAGTATACATAACATGGGTGCCCAAGAAGGAGAAAAGAAGAGAAAGGGGCTGAAGGAATATTTGAAGAAATAATTGTAGAAAAATTTCCAACTCCATTGAAGGACATAGATATCTGAGTCCAAGAAGCACAACATATTCCCATCTGAGTAAATCTGAATAGACCAACTCTGAGACACATACTAATTAGAATGTCAAATACCAAAGACAAAGAGAGAATTCTGAGATTATTAAGACAAAAGCAACACATAACATACAAGGGATACCCAATAAGATTAAGTGCCAATTTCTCATCAGAAACCATAGAGGCAAGAAGACAATGGTATGATATATTTAAGATACTACAAGAGAAAAACTGCCAACCAAGAATCTTATATCTGACAAGATTGTCTTTCAAAAATGAGGGTGAGTTTAGAATATGTAAAGATAAACAGACACTGAGAGAGTTTGTAACCAAGAGACTGGCTTTGCAGAAAATACTAAAGGGAGTGCCATCACCTGAAAAGAAAAGACAGGAAAGAGAGGCTCGGAAGAGAGTCTAGAAATGAAGATTATATCAATTGAAATAACTAAAAGTGTAAAAAGAGAAGTGGAAATAAAAGATGATAGATAAAACCCAAAGATAAAAATGGATGAAATAAGAACTTCCGTTACAGTAATAACATTGCATTTTAATGGAGTGTACGCCCCAATTAAAAGATACAGACTTGTGGGATGGATGAGAAAATACGAGCCATCTGTATGCTGTCTACAAAAGACTCAGCTTAGACCCCAGGATACCAATAGATTGAAAGTGAAAGGCTGGAAAAAGAGATTCAATGCATGTAGTAACCAAAAACAAACAACAACAACAACAACAAAAACCCTCAAAACCTGCAGTATCTATATTTCTATTGGGTGCAATAGACTTTAAAATCTAAATCATTATCAGAGACAAGGAAGAACATTATATATTAATAAAAAGAGGCAATTCACCACCAAGAAATAACAGTCATAAGTATATATGTACCTAACCAGGATGCCCTAAATTGCATGAGTCAAACACTGGCAAAAGTGAAGGGAGAAATAGATATCTTTACAATAGTATTTGGAGACATTAGTACACCACTCTCAGCATTGGATAGAGGATCTGAGCAGAGGATCAATAAAGTAACAGAGAAATTGAATAATATGATAAATGGACTAAACCTAATAGACATATATTAAACATTGCACCTCAAAAGAGCAGGAGATACATTCTTCTCAAGTGCTCAAAGATCTTTCTCCAGGGTAGACTATATGTTGTGTCACAAAGCAGATCTCAATAATTTCAAGAAGATTGAAATTATACAGTGCACTTTCTCTGTTTATAATGGAGTAAAGTTGGACATCAACAAAAGGTGGAAAAAGGGAAATTCACAAATATATGGAGATTAAACAGCACACTCTTAAATAACAGTAGGTGAAAGAAAAAATTGTGAGAGAAATCAATAAATATCTTGAGATGAATAAAAATGAGGACACAATATATAAGAACCTATGGGATGCAGTGAAGGCAGTTCTGCAAGGGAAATTGGTATCCCTCAATATTTACATTAAAAAAGAATAAAGAGCTGAAATCAATGACCTAACTACACAGCTGGAGGAACTAGAAAAGAACCAAAAACTAGTCCCAAAACAAGCAGAAGGAATGGAATAACAAAGATCACTGTAGAAATAGATGAAATTGAGAACAACCAAAAAAGCAGTAGAAAGAATTAACAAAACCAAAAGTAGTTTCAAGATTAACAGAGTCAACAAACCCTTAGCTAGACTGACAAAAAATGAGAGAAAATGTAAATTAAATAGAATAAAAAACAAAAGTGGGGACATTACTATTCTTCCCACAGAAATAAAAGATATAAGAGGGTACTATGAACAACAAACTAGGCAATGTATACAAAATGGAAAATTCTTAGGAATGTACAAAAACCTACATGGACCCTAAAAGAAATAGAAGAGATCAGTGAGTTGATCACATATAAAATGATTGAAACAGTCATCAAAAACTTTCCAAAATGAAAAGCCCAGGACCAGATGGTTTCACAGGTGAGTTCTAACAATCATTCAAAGATGACCTAATACCGATCTTGCTCAAGCTCTTCCAAAAAATTGAATAAGAAGGAATGCTACCAAACTCATTCTATGAATCCAGTATCAACCTAATACCAAAGTCAGAGAAAGATATTATGAAAAAAGAAAATTACAGACCCATTCCCCTAATGAATATGGATGCAAAATCTTCAACCACATACTTGCTAATCAAATCCAACAACACTTTAAAAAAATTATTAATCATGATTAAGTGGGTTTCATATCAGTCATACAAGGGTGATTCAGCACAAAAAAAATCAGTTGGTGTAATACCTCACATTAATAAATCAAATAAGAAAAATCACACGATCTTATTGATGTAGGCAGAAAAGGCATTTGACAAAATAAAGCATCCTTCCTTGATAAAAATACTCCAAAAGACAGGAATTGAAGGAAACTTTCTCAACATGATAAAGGCCATATATGAAAAACCCATAGCTAACTTTGTACTCAATGGTGAAAGATTGAAAGCTTTCATATTGAGGTTGGAACAAGACAAGGATGCTCACTGTCACCACTGTTGTTCAATATATTACTAGAGGTTCTAGCTAGAGCAATCAGACAAGAAAAAGAAATAAAAAACATCCAAATCAGAAAGGAAGAATAAAACTTTTGCTATTCACAGATTGTATGAGCTTATATATAGAAAATTCTGCAAAATCTATAACAAGCTTGATAAAACTAATAATGATTTCAGCAGAGCTGCAGAATACAAGATTAATACACAAAAATCTGTAGTGTCTTTATACACTAGTAATGTGCAATCTGAGGAGGAAGTCAGGAAAAAAATTCCATTTACAACAGTGACTAAAATAATTAAATATTTAGGAATAAATTTAACCAAGGATATAAAGCAATTGTATTCAGAAAACTACACTGCATTGCTAAAAGGAATAAAAAGGGCATGAATAACTGGAAGAACATTCATATTCATAGATTGGAAGATTAGATATCATTAAGAGGTCAATTCTACCCAAATTGATATATAGATTCAATGCAATCCCAATAAAAATTCTGCCAACATTTTTTAAACAAATGAAAAACACAATTATCAAATTGATTTGGAAGGTTAAGGGGCTCTGAATAGCCAAAAACATCTCAAAAAGGAAAAGCAAAGTTGAAGGACTTTTACTTCCAGACTTTAAAAAATATTATCTAGCTACAGTGGTAAAAAAACAGTGTGGTACTGGCATATAGACAAATGGAACCAAATTCATGGTTCAGAAACCATCTATGGTCAAGAGATTTTTTTTTTTTTTAATTTTTTTATTTTTTATTGACTTTGTAATAATATTACATTAAAAATATATATATGAGGTCTCATTCAACCCCACCCCCCCACCCCCCCTCTCCCCCCCCCCAACAACACTCGTTCCCATCATCATGACACATCCATTGGATTTGGTAAGTACATCTTTGGGCACCTCTGCACCTCATATACATTGGTTCACATCATGGCCCATACTCTCCTCTATTCCATCAGGTGGGCCCTGTGAGGATTTACAATGTCCGGTGATTACCTCTGAAGCACCATCCAGGGCAGCTCCATGTCCCGAAGATGCCTCCACCTCTCATCTCTTCCTGCCTTTCCCCATACCCTTTGTCCATTATGTCCACTTTTCCCAATCCAATGCCACCTCTTCTATGTGGACATTGGATTGGTTGTGTCCATTGCACCTCTATGTCAAGAGGAGGCTCAGATTCCACCTGGATGCTGGATGCAATCCTCCCATTTTCAGTTGTAATCACTCTAGGCTCCATGGTGTGGTGGTTGTCCTTCTTCAACTCCATCTTAGCTGAGTGTGGTAAGTCCAATAAATCAGATTGTAGGTGCTGGAGTCTGTTGAGGCTCAGGATCTGGCTATCACATTGTCAGTCCAGAGATTCAAATCCCCTAAATATATCTTAAACCCCAACATTAACTGCACCTCCAGCACATTAGCATGAAAGTCTTATGAAGGGAGATCCCATCTGAGTCCAGATTCATCACACATAAACACCATTTCCAAAGAGGGGCCATCTGCCCTGGTAGTTAACCCCATCGGCCATGACCATAACTCCCATGGGTCTCTTTAGCCCTCAAAGGAACCAATATCTGGGGGTTGTATCTGCTTTATCTGTCTCTCTGACTCTGCTCAGTTGTGCATGAGGGCAAACCTTCTGCCAGCCTCCAGACTCTTTTTTAGAAACTCGTAGCCATATAAACTCATTTCTCCTTTCCATTTCCCCCTTACTTTAGGTCAAACAGCATTTTAAAGTCATGTTATTTTATGTAGACATGGATATTCTGCTGATCCGCATTGAACCTTCCGTATAAGGTCCTTTTCCAGTTGCATCATCAGTTGGTAGTTGATAGTGGTCCCTCGTTGCCAGGGAGGCTCATCCCCGGGTGTCATGTCCCACGCTGGGGGGAAGGCATTGCATTTACATGCTGAGTTTGGCTTCGAGACTGGCCACATTTGAGTAACATGAAGGCTGACAGAAGGAAATTCCCAGGCACAAAGTTGCTCTAGGCCTTGTTCTTATTTTGGGTTTATCAGCTCACAAGCATAGTCATTAGCATCTGGGGCTCACTGTTGAACCCTCACTCCCTCCCGGTCCCCACCACTGTCCCTGGGAGACTGTCGCTGCTCCCCTAGGGACCACGACAGAGCACCACTGGCCAGGAACCCAGTACCCCCCCTACTGTGGTTTTTAATTGTTGCCACTATGAGTATATCCAAACATTACCATGCACCCTGGACATATGTTCTGTACAGCTCCCTGTCAGTCATATATCACCTGTCATTGGTATCCCATACCAGTATCCCTCCATTGCCATTGTTGAAACACTCTGTGATCCAGAACTCCCCGAAATTTGAAGCCCAATATAATGTCATGGTCCCTTACTAGGGAATGGCATATAGCGATGAGTTTAAAGGATAGATAAAGAACTTGGATAAAGTTAGATAAAGAACTTAGATAAAGAATGTTGACTTGAAAAAATTCCACATCCTATTTTTTTCTTTCCCTCCCCCCCCCCTAATTATTCAGCTTTTCTTCACAGGAGTCCTAGACCACAGCAATGTATATATATAATATACAGCACTCCCACACATCCACCAGAAAACCTTTTCCCTTCCACAGTAATACTCTTACGCCCTATTCATATCATATTTACTTAAAGTGATGTACAGAGTCTGAGACATTAGCTTTCTAACAAGGTGACATCTGTGCTTACATTATGGTGCATACTTTAGGATACACAGTTCTTTACATTTTTAGTTATCCTATGTTTTACATTATGGTTTACATTATCAGTCTGTCATCTCCTATATGTTATGGTGTAATATTACATGTTTTATATCCATCTTTGTGTACTCTCAAGAAACTCCTCTCTTACCCCCCATTTACTTTGGTTCCACACATTTAACGTCCATTTTCCCTTCCACCTTGGTGCCCTCAGTGATAGCCAACCTCCGTTTCCTGAGGAGCCACTTCCAGAGATAGATGGAATAGTGTTCAGGGCCTAACTTGCTCAACTGCCCCAATGCCCTGGGAGCCACCCTTTCTCTCGAGGGATACAGTTCCCTCTATTGGATGGCATTAGTCCTCCCCAGGATGTGGGTCCACCCCCACTCTCACTACTTGGGTTTCTACCCCATGGTGTCACCCACTCTGGCAGAATGAGCATTTAGACATTCCCCAGGAGCCCGTCCTGCATCAGACCCTCCCCTCCGAGCATTCTAAACAGGTAACCCTCTTTATTATATTTTGATATGATTTTCTCGGCATTTTACTCTCCACCAACACCTGACCCTCTCCTGGTTCGTATGCTACCCCTCCCTCCCCCCACTTTTGGGCAACGTTACCCATCCGTCCCTCCCCAGCCACCCTCAAACCCGCAAAGCCCCAAGCAAAGGCAACCCCTTGCCCCCCTTTTATCTCTTCTTTGTGTTCATACTTACCACCATCTCGTCTTAAATTCCACCCCTGCAGACATCGGCTCATATCCTTCCTCCACCCTCCGATTTCCTGCAAGCCTATCGTTCAGTCTCTTGCTATCTAGGGCAGCTTGTTTATTTCATATCATTGAGGTCATGTAGTATTTGTCCTTCAATGTCTGGGTTGCTTCACTCAACATAAGGTTCTCAAGATTCATCCATGTTATCACATGTGTTTGTAGTGTGTTTGTTCTTACAGCCGAGTAGTATTCCATTGTGTGTATATACCACATTTTATTGATCCACTCGTCTGTTGATGGGCATTTGGGTTGATTCCAACTTTTGGCAATAGTGAACAATGCTGCTATGAACATTGGTGTACATATATTGGTTTGTGTTCTTGTTTTCAGTTCTGCTGGGTATATTCCCAGCAGTGGAATTGCTGGGTCATATGGCAAATCTATGGCTAGTTTTTTGAGAAACCGCCATACTGTTCTCCAGAATGGTTGGATCCTTCTGCATTCCCACCAGCAGTGGATGAGTGTTCCCCTTCCTTCACATCCTCTCCAGCACTTGTATTCTTCTGTTTTTTTCATAGCTGCCAATCTTATGGGTGTAAGATGGTATCTCATTGTGGTTTTGATTTGCATTTCCCTGATAGCTAGAGATTTGGAACATTTTTTCATGTGCTTTCTTGCCATTTGTATTTCTTCTTCGGAGAAGTGTCTGTTTAAGTCTTTTTCCCATTTTTTAAATGGGTTGTTTATCTTTTTATTTTCAAGATATAGGAGTTCTTTATATATGCAAGTTATAAGTTTCTTATCAGATATATGATTGCCAAATATTTTCTCCCACTGTGTGGGCTCCCTTTTTACTTTCTTGACAAACTCCTTTGAGGTGCAGAAGGCTTTAATTTTGAGGAAGTCCTATTTATCTATTAGTTCTTTTGCTGCTCGTGCTTTTGGTGAGATATTCATAAATCCATTACCTATTACAAGGTCCTGTAGATGTTTCCCTACACTGCTTTCTAAGGTTTTTATGGTCTTGGCTCTTATATTTAGGTCTTTGATCCATCTTGAGTTGATCTTTGTATAAGGTGTGAGATGGTAATCCTCTTTCATTCTTCTACATATGGCTATCCAGTTCTCCAGACACCATTTGTTGAATAGGCCACTCTCTCCCAGTTGAGAGGGTTTGGTGGCTTTATCGAATATTATGTGGTTGTATATGTGAGGTTCTATATCAGAGCTTTCAATTCGATTCCATTGGTCTATATGTCTCTCCTTATGCCAATACCATGCTGCTTTCACCACCGTAGCTTTATAGTATGTTTTGAAGTCAGGTAGTGTGATTCCTCCAATTTCGTTTTTCTTTTTCAGTATGTCTTTGGCTATTCGGGGTCTCTTTCCTTTCCAAATAAATTTCATAGTTAGTTTTTCTAGTTCCTTAAAGAAGGCTGCATTGATTTTTATTGGGATTGCATTGAATGTGTAGATCAATTTTGGTAGGATATACATCTTAATAATGTTCAGTCTTCCTATCCATGAACAAGGAATAGTCTTCCATTTATTTAGGTCTTCTTTGATTTCCTTGAACAATCTTGTATAGTTCTCAGTGTATAAGTTCTTTACCTCTTTAGTTAAATTTATTCCTAAGTATTTGATTTTTTTATTTACTATTGTGAATGGTATTTGTTTCTTGATTTCCTCCTAATCTTGCTCATTATTGGTGTACAGAAATGCTACTGATTTTTGCGCATTGATCTTATAACCTGCGACTTTACTAAACTCATTTATGAGTTCTAGAATCTTCGTTGTAGATCTCTCAGGGTTTTCTATGTATAGGATCATGTCATCTGCAAATAATGAAATTTTGACTTCTTCCTTTCCAATTTGAATGCCTTTTATTTCTGGTTCTTGCCTCAGTGCTCGAGCAAGTACTTCTAAGACAATGTTAAATAGGAGCGGAGACAGTGGGCATCCTTGTCTTGTTCCTGAGTTTAGAGGGAAGGAGTCTAGGATTTCTCCATTGTAAACAATATTGGCTTTAGGTTTTTCATATATACTCTTTATCATGTTCAAAAAATTTCCTTGTATTCCAATCATTTGGAGTGTTTTTATCAAGAAAGGGTGCTGTATTTTGTCAAATGCTTTTTCTGCATCAATAGATATAATCATGTGATTTTTTTCCTTCAATCTGTTTATATGGTGTATTACGTTGATTGATTTTCTTATGTTGAACCATCCTTGCATACCTGGGATGAATCCCACTTGGTCGTGGTGTATAATTCATTTAATGTGTTGTTGAATACGATTAGCAAGTATTTTGTTAAGTATTTTTGCGTCTAGGTTCATTAGAGAAATTGGTCTGTAATTTTCCTTTCTTGTGATGTCTTTGTTTGGCTTTGGTACTAGGGTAATGTTGGCATCATAGAAGGAGTTGGGTAATGTTCTTTCTGTTTCGATGGTTTGGAATAGTTTCAGCAGGATTGGTGTCAGTTCTTTCCGGAATGTTTTGTAGAATTCACCTGTGAAGCCATCTGGCCCTGGGCTCTTCTTAGTTGGGAGATTTTTAATAACTGATTCTATCTCTCTGCTTGTGATTGGTTTGTTAAGATCATCAATTTCTTCTTTTGTCAATATGGGCTGTTTATGTGTTTCTAGGAATTTGTCCATTTCCTCTAGATTGTCATTTTTGTTGGAATATAGTTTTTCAAAGTATCCTCTTATGATAGTCTTTATTTCTGTGGGGTCAGTGGTGATATCGCCTTTCTCATTTCTTATTTTGTGTATTTGCATCTTCTCTCTTTTTTTCTTTGTTAGTGTTGCTAAAGGTTTGTCAATTTTGTTAATCTTCTCAAAAAACCAGCTCTTGGTCTTGTTTATCTGTTCAAGTGCTTTCTTATTTTCTATTTTGTTTAGTTCTGCTCTTATCTTTGTTATTTCCTTCCTTCTTCTTCCTGTTGGGTTACTTTGTTGTTGTTTTTCTAATTCCTTCAAATGTGCATTTAGTTCTTCAATTTTTGCTCTTTCTTCTTTTTTGATATATGAATTTATGGCTATAAACTTCCCTCTCAGTACTGCTTTTGCTGCATCCCATAAATTTTGGTATGTTGTGTTATCATTATCATTTGTTTCAAGGTAGTCATTGATTTCTTTTGAGATTTCCTCTTTGACCCACTGTTTTTCTAAGAGTGTGTTGTTTAATTTCCAAATCGTGGTGTGAAATCTGGGCTTCTTTCCCTTGCAAATCTCCAGCTTGACTCCACTGTGGTCAGAGATAATGTTTTGTATGATTTCAATCTTTCTGAATTTGTTCAGCCTTTCTTTGTGGCCTAGCATATGATCTATCTTGGAGAATGATCCATGTGCGCTTGAGAAAAATGTATATCCTGCTGTGTTTGGGTGTAGCGATCTATATATGTCTATTAGATCGAGCTCCTCTAATATACTATTCAGATGTTTTGTTTCTTTGGTGATTCTCTTTTGAGATGTTCTGTCCAGAGTTGATAGTGGTGTATTAAAATCCCCCACTATAATTGTAGATGTATCTATTCTTTCACTTAGTTTTTCCAGCGTTTGCCTGACGTATTTAGAGGCACCCTTGTTAGGGGCATAGATATTTATGATTGTTCGATCTTCTTGACAGATTTTCCCTTTCACTAAAATGTAGTATCCTTCTTTGTCTCTCACAATTGTTTCACATTTAAAGTCTATTTTGTCTGATATTAATATAGCTACTCCTGCCTTTTTTTGGTTATTGTTAGCTTGTATGATTGTTTTCCAGCCTTTCACTTTCAATCTCCATGCGTCTCTGGGTCTAAGATGTGTCTCTTGTAGACAGCATATGGATGGGTCATATTTCCTTATCCAATGTCCCAGTCTGAATCTTTTGATAGGTGCGTTTAATCCATTGACATTCAGTGTTATTACTATCAAGGAATTATTTGTGTTAGCCATACTTTGATTGGATTTGTGTTTGTCATATTTTGTTTGTATATATTTTTTTTTGTCTTTTTTTTTGTTGTTGTTGTTGGTCTTATACTCTCCTCCAACTTTGCCTTTCCTGTTTTTTCCTTTCTTCCTGCAGCACTCCCTTTAGAATTTCTTGAAGGGGAGGTTTCTTGTTGGTATACTCTTTCAGTTTCTGTTTGTCTGTAAATATTTTGAACTCTCCATCATATTTGAATGCTAGTTTAGCTGGATAAAGTATTCTTGGTTGGAAATTTCTTTCCCTTAGTACCTTGACTATATCATACCACTGTTTTCTTGCCTCCATGGTTTCCGAAGAGAAATCAGCACTTAATCTAATTGAGCTTCCCTTGTATGTGATGGTTTTCTTTTCTCTTGCTGCTTTTAGGATTTTCTCTTTGTCTTGAGCATTGGATAATTTGACAAGTATATGTCTTGGGGTGGGCCTGTTGGGGTTTATGACTTGTGGAGTGCGCTGTGCTTCTTGGATATGTACATCTGTCTCTTTCAGTAGATTTGGGAAGTTTTCAGCCATTATTTCCTGCAACACTCTTTCTGACCCCTTTCCCTTCTCTTCACCTTCTGGAATGCCTATAATACGTATGTTTGAGCGTTTTGCATTGTCATTCAGGTCCCTAAATCCTAATTGGATTTTTTCTATCTTCTTATTGACCCCTTCTACTATCTGTTTGATTTCTGATGTACTGTCTTCCACATCACTAATTCTCTGCTCTGTCTCTTCTAGTCTGCTGATATTTGCTGCAAGTGTATTTCTGATTTCTTGAACTGTGGTGTTCATTCCCATCATATCTGTTATGTTTTTGCGTATGTCTGCAATTTCCCCTCCAAGTGATGTCTTCATGTTGTTAACCTCTTTCATTACTGCATCAAATTTGTCGGTGATAAATGTTCTGAGATCTTTCATTGCTTGTGCCAAGTTTTGCTCCCCTTCGTGATTATTGGTTTGTTGATTGGATTCAGCCATGTTTTCCTGATTATTGGTTTGGTTCGTAGATTTTTGTTGCTTTCTGGTCATCTCTTTATTTTGACGAATTTAATCAGTTCCTTAGCTTCTTTGTCTGCTCTTGGAGGTTAATTAGTTGTTATTTTTGCACAGGTGTTATATCTTCTCTTTGTCACTTTTTTCTTCTTATTCTAGTTACTTGTTGTTGGTTAAGTTCACTTTAGAGGAAAGTATTAGTGTTGGGGAAAGGCAATTGTGTAAGCAAGGGAAAAGTGTAAAGTTGTATTGGTGATGTATGTTAATAAAGCAAGAATATGAGATCTGGAAGGATGGAGGTTAGATTCATGTAGATTGTATAGAGTTATAGCTGTAGGTAGAGTACCTTTTATGAAGTAGATGACTGAGTTTGGGAGGAATATGGTATGAACTACACAGCTATTGTTTTCATGAGAGAGGGAAAAAGAAAAGGAAGGTAATAGTTTCAAGAGTGGATAATAGACAGAAAACAGAACAAAGGTATTAGAAATTAAGAGTTAGACACTTTGTGGATCAAAGAACGGGAGGTGGGGGGTGGAATATAGGAGAGACAGTAGATGATAGTGGATATCAAGATGCAGGGGAAGGGGGATAGTGTAGGTAGCCTAAATCAGTTCACACAGAAATGAGGCAGTGGAGGATGGGAAAACCCAGCAAATGTGAGGTGTTCCCTGTAGCACCTATTGTATACTTGAATTAAAGTAAAAATAAGTGGAAGATGAGGGACAAGAGGGAAAGAGAAAACCGAAAAAAAAAAAAACTAATTATAATAAAGAAAAAAGAAAGGCAAGAAGAAAGGAAGAAAGAAAAAGAGGATGGGCAAACGGTGGGGAACGGATAGGGAGAAGAGAGATACAGGTACACATGTGTCACAATTGCAACACTATCTAAAACAACAACTTCCCCCCGCTTTGCCCTAAAAACCCCGTCTGTCTGCCCAAATGGGTCTGCAAGCACCTCCCTTCCCACAAACCCCCAATAGGCCGCCCAGAGCCCACGAACTCCCCAGTACTGCAGATGCTCAAAAAAAAAAAAAAATTAAGTAAAATAAATTAAAAAAAAACAAAAAAAACAAAAAACAAAAACAAAAACAAAAACAAAAAAAAAAAAACAGAAACCCCTCCGCAGGCCCGGCTCCGCCCGCCGCGGAGGCTTGGACCGGCTCTGCCCGGCTCCTCACGCCGCCTTGGCCGGGCCTGGCTCCGCCCAGCTCCGCTCGCTACAGCGGCCCAGCCGGCTCCGGCGTCCACCTCCCGCCACCGCGGCCTGGACCGGCCCTGCCCGGCTCAGTACCCGCTGCGGCCTGACCCGGCCCCGCCCGGCTCCGCTACCGCGGCCCGCAGCCGGGGCCTGAACCGGCCCCGCCCGGCTCCAAACGCTGCCGCGGCCCGCAGCCGGGGCCTGAACCGGCCCCGCCCGGCTCCAAACGCTGCCGCGGCCCGGCTCGGCCTGGCTCGGCCCCGCCCGGCCCCGCTCGCCGCCGGCGCAGCCTGGCCCGGCTCCGGCGTCCGCCGCTGCGGCCCGGCCTGGCTCAGCCCCACCGAGCGGGGCTAGATGCCTCGTCTCCGCCTACCCAAGGAGGGAATCCTCTACAGGTAGCTGGGATCTCCGTGTATATTTCACAGACGAATCCTCTCTGTTACCTTCCCTCCAAATCGATGTCCAGACACCTCCAGACCAGCAAAAATCCTGAAACAATCCGGTCCCAAAGAGTCTCCAACGCCGCCCAGCCGATTCCCTGCAGAAGACCCTAACAGGGATGTTCACTCAGCCGCCATCTTGCCCCCTCTTCTGGTCAAGAGATTTTTGACAAACCTGTCAAACCTACCCAGCTGGGGCAGAACAATCTATTTAACAAATGGTATTGGGAGAGCTGGATATCCATATTCAAAAGAAAGAAGACCCCTATCTCACACCCTATACAAAAATTAACTAAAAATGGATCAAAGAGCTTAATAAAAAAGCTAGAACCATAAAATTCCTAGAAGAAAATGAAGGAAAACATCTTCAAGTCCTGGTGGTAGGTGGTGCATTCTTAAACCTTACACCAAAAGCACGTGCAATGAAAAAAAAAAACATGTATAAATGAGACCTTCTCAAACTTAAACACTTCTGTGATTCAAAGAACATCAAGAAGGTGAAAAGGCAGTCCACTCAATGGGAGAAAATATTTGGAAACCACATAGCCAATAAGCGTTTGGTTTCCATTCTATATAAAGAGATCATACAACTCAATAACAAAAGAGCAAACAATCCAATTAAAAACAGGCAAATGAATTAAATAGACATTTCTCCAAGGTGGAAATACAAATGGCTAAAAAGCACATGAAAAAAATGTTCAATATCACCAGCTGTTATGGAAACGGAAATCAAAACGACACTGAGATATCATCTCACACCACATAGATTGGCCATGCTTAAAAAAATAGAAAACACAAAATGCCAGAGAGGATGTGGAGAAATAGGAACATTTCCTTTGCTATTGGTTGGGTTGTAAAATGGCTCAGCCTCTGTGGAAGACAGTTTGGTAGTTCCTCAGGAAGCTAAATATAGAACTGCCATATGATCCAGAAATTCCTCTACTAGGAATATATCCAGAAGAACTGAAAACTGTAACGTGAACAGACATTTGCACACAGATGTTCATAGCAGTGTTATTCAAAATTGCCAAAGGATGGAAACAACCCAGAGTCCATCAACCAATAAATGGATAAACCAAATGTGGTATATACATACGATGGAATACTAGGCTGCAGTAAGAAGATATGAAATTGGGACACATATGATAACACGGAAAACCTTGAGGACATTATGCTAAGTGAAATAAGCCAGACCCAAAAGAACAAATATTGCATGGTCTTACTAAAATGAACTAAATACAAACAATAAATGCATGGAGTTAAAACCTAGAATATAAGTTATTGGGAGATAAGTGGAGGGCTGCGATAGAGTACTGATGCTTAATGTATGTAGAAGTTTTAATTAACTTGATTGTAAAAATGTAGAAATGGATAGAGTTGATGACAACACATTATAGTAAGTAGTAGCTGGTTTACAAACGGGATTGTGACTGAAAAGGGTAGTCTAGGGATGTCAGTTGAAAGAAAGCTAGAGACTAATTTAGGAACTGAATAACACAGTGAACCCAGACGTGGATGAGAACAGGGGTTAGTACAAATGCATGAATGTCCTTCATTGAACTAGAACAGATGTACATCACTATTGCAGGGTGGTGGGAATGTGAAAAATCATGGGTACAATACAATTAATGTAACCTATGGACTATAGTTAACAGCAATACTGTAATATTCTTGCATCAATGCCAAAGATGTACTGTGTTAATAATACGAGTATGGATAAAACATGCCAAATGTATGCTATGGACCATAGTGCAATAGTCTGATGATATTATCTCATATGTGCATTATTGTTTTGTAAGTTCACAATTTCTGTAATAAAAATATGTTAAAAAGTAAATGGAATAAAATGGAATATAATGCCTTCCATGAAAATGCCTTCATGATGTAATGATGGTATTATTTGATGAAACTTTTTGTTTTGGTTTTGTATAATCTATGGATGTGTATGCATATGTCTTAAGTACAATGTAAAGTACATTTCAAAAAAGTTTGAGAAGTCCTTATTTAAGACACCCTGGAGACAAAAGGTAAGATCTAATTTAGAGGGAGTGTCTTCACTTCTTGAACCCTCTCCCCAAATGCTAATCACACTGAGCCCAGGGTCTTCCACAAAGTAGCCAGTCGCATGGGCCACACTCACTCCTGAATCTCCGAAACTGGAGTGGAAACAGGGCAGTTTACAGTCTCAGATTATATACACACGTGTTCCAGCACATACATACACCTTCACTTGGAACAATTTTTTGTTTTTTTTTGTTCTGGGAGGCTGCTCTAAATCCCCATATATTCTCGAATCTCAGTGTTCATCCATGGATGAAATGCAAGAAAGAGGGCTGTCAGTTTCTTGCCTGAAGCTGCCTATAAAGCTTCATCGAAAAGGTCTTCTCCTCCCTGCCTGCCACATACTACTGTTTGCTGGAGTCATGGGTGAGTCCTTATTAGACATGCACTTCTAAGCAAGGAGCACTGACTTTCCCTTAATTGAGGCATAATAATTAGAGCATTAGCACATTAGGAGGGTGAGACAGCATGTTTAGCTTTTGTGATTAATTATCTGAGGATTGTAATAAGTTGTTAAGACATTAATTACGCTGGCATGTTTACTGCTCTAGATTGCACAGTAACATGTCTAAAGCTGGAGCTAGGATGGGAGGCACACGTAGGCTAGGTCACACAAGAGTCTGCAGCTTTCCTTCTTGGTCATGTGAAGGCTCAGGGATGTGGAAAATTTTGCATGGTTGTTTTGGTTACTTTTTTTTTTTTTTTTTCTTTTTCTCTTGTTCAGATGAAATGAGGCCACTGAACTTTCCAATTCAATGCTTTTTTTTTTTTTTTACTCTAGAAGTCACTAAAAAATATAAAAACTTGTAAAACACTGTAAAACAACACAGTGTTGTAGATATTCCCCTCGGGCTACCCTGCCTTGTGGTTGGAGACTGACATAGAGGAAGCCAAGAGAACAGTGGAACTAAGCTTGGGATTCTGAACCCTCTGGCAAGAGCCAGGAGGAAGGACCTGGGAACCTTTAGAAAGAAGCCTGAGGAAGAGGCACTGTCCATTGTGCTTCCAAAGTCATGGGGTGTGGTTACCCTTATTGCAAATGGGTATAATGTAGGTGTACACTGAATGATGAGGACAATTGCTTGGGTAATTTAAAAGGCCAAAAAAATTTTATTATTGAGGGAGAAAAGCAACTTTGGGAACCAGTACCCGGAAGGGTCATTTAATAATTGTTTTGGACTTTTTATATAAACTTCCTTGGGAAGAAGTGGTCTGTCATAGCTGCAAAGGAAGTCAGAGAGAGAGAAACCTGTGAGGTGCATGGAATTCACATTTAAATTTTTTTTTTATTTTTAAAGAAGCTTTAGATTACTAAAATATTATATCAAAAATATAAGGGATTCCCAAAAAACTTAACCCCCCCATACATACATTTCCCCCATTATCAGCATCTTTCATTAGTGTGGTACATTTGTTACAGTTGATGAATACATATTGAAGCATTGCTACTAACCATGGTCTATAGTTTACATTATAGTTTATACTTTGAACTGCACAATTTTATAGGTTTTGACAAAATGTATAATGGCCTGAATCCATCACTGCAATATCATGCAGGACAATTCCATATCCTCAAAATGTGCCATATTACACCTATTCTTCCCTCTGCCTTCCCTCAGAACCTCTGGTGGTCACTGCCTTTATATCAATGAAACAAGTTCTTCCATTGCTAGAATAATTATAAATCTACTACATTTTGGCCTAATGCTGAATAGTCAATGTTAGAATCAACATTTGGCTGAAACCAAATATTATCTTTAGAGAATGAACTTCTGGGTTATAAGACTACATACCACATTTTATTTTTAAAATTTCATTACTCCAAAATATTATTATTGAAATTTCTAGTAGTCACATTTTTAGTATTTGACATTATGGTACAGGTGCAATAAACTCTCAGCTCTGCCAGCCACTGGTTGGCCCCTGAGCTCACCATGTAGCCCAACTACTATCCTGAAGTCACACTCCTACCCTAGAAAAATTAAATAAATAGCCAATACATTTCTTCAAGATTATTTTGTTAAATGTTATAAATGTCAGCATTCAAAAAATATGCAAAGATTAGAAATATATTATCTGTGATGGTTAGGCTAATGTGTCACCTTGGCCAGGTAATGGTGTCCAGTTCTTTGGTTAAGCAAGTATGGGGCTAGTTGTAATACAAGGGTATTTCATGGACTTTAATCATCCATGAGTTGATTGCACATATGGTTGATTACATCTATAATCAAGTGAGGAGTTTCCTGTCAGCAGAATGACATCTCATCCAATCAGTTGAAAAAGGAGAAGTGATTTCAGCATTCAGAGAGAGAATTTCCATCTCTGCTTCAGACAACCAGCGTCTTCTGGGAAACTCATCAAGGACCTTCATCAGAGTACTTGGCTTGCAGCCTGCCCTAAGGAAGTTGGACTTGTGCATCCCCATGGTCACATGAGACAATTTTATAAAATTTCATACTATTTACAGGTATCTCCTGTTGGTTCTGTTTTCCTAGAGAACCATGACTAATACTTTATCTAATCCTTATTACTCTGCCCTGAATTGGTATTTATATTGTAATAAACATCAGTGGGGGCAAAAGGATGCCATGTTCTTCCTAAAGTTGCTTAGATAATACACTCATATTAACTTCCATTAATTTTCCCATTTTCCCATTTATTTAGTAACTTGGATGTTCTTAATTGGTTTTGTTCATAAAAATGAACAACTTTCACCATAATCATTAATTTTTGTAGCATTTTATTCTCAATATAATTTATTATTTAAATATAATTTAAATCTATTAATATATTTTAACTGTAACTGACTAAAGGGATTTTTTTAAATTTTATTTTTTTAAAGATTTATTTATTTATCTATCTCCCCTTCCTCCCCTCCCCCCCGGTTTTCTGTTCTCTGTGTCTATTTGCTGCGTGTTCTTCTTTGTCCACTTCTGTTGTTGTCAGCGGCACAGGAATCTGTGTTTCTTTTTGTTGCATCATCTTGTGGTGTCAGTTCTTCATGTGTGCAGTGCCATTTTTGGGCAGGCTACACTTTCTTTTGCGCTGGGCCGCTCTCCTTACGGGATGCACTCTTTGTGCATGGGGCTCCCCTATGCCGGGTACATCCCTGCGTGGCACAGCACTCCTTGCACGCATCAGCACTGCACACTGACCAGCTCCACACTGGTCAAGGAGGTCCGGGGTTTGAACCGTGGACCTCCCATGTGATAGCCAGATGCCCTAACCACTGGGCCAAGTCTGCTTCCCTAAAGAGATTTTGAGACATAAAAAAAAAGAAAATTTTTACTTCTAGGTCCAGGTGCAATGTTATCCTATATTTGAATGTAAATATTCACATGTGAGCAATAAATTCAAATGACATGCCTTGTGTAAGTTCATGAAAGTTCAGAGATCCCAGAAATGATGTTGAAGTGGACCTTCATTTCTTTAGCGTGGCAATGGCCACAGCTAAAACAGAGTAGCATATTTTAGCCAAGCACCAGAGCCCCAGGCTGATTTTGGTGCATCCTAATCTCACATGCGAAAATACGACTGCCACTTCTGCATAAGGGTACACTATCATCATCAAGTATTTGGGCCAGTGTGTTCTGGGTGAAGTTGAGAAGGCATAATTCAAACTGAGGGGACTCAGATCCAAGATCAGAGAGGGAGCTAGGGTAGACACCAGACCCAAGGTGCTTACTGCCTCCAACAACTTGCCATATTGACAAGAGGAAAGCCTCTTCACCCAGCCTACCCTGGCCAAGGAGGCTGCCTGGGGAAGGAAGCAGAGCAGGGTGATTGGTTATCCCTAGCTGGAACTGCAGGGACTTGCCAAGCCTTCAGAACTGTGGCCTGGAGAGGTGGAGAAAAATGAGGTAGAGGTCCAGTTACAGACTCCCTTTTCTTTTACTTATTACCTCCTTACTCCAGAAAGTTTCTTCATCAGTTCCCCATGAGAATATTCTGTTTCAAACTCAGAGTAAGTCTTTCTGGGACTGGTTGGCTTGAGGAGTCTTAGGGTCTGTCCTGCCAGGCGACTTAAGAGAGTCTTTCTCAAGGTTGCGTATACCACTGACCTCCAGGGAGAGATCTGGTGGGCTGAAGAGCCTCTGGACTATGCACTTTCCCTCAATTCATAGCTCCCTCACTTTCCTGTGCTTCCTGCCTTCTTCTGCCCAGAGCATTAAATGTGGTGGTTTGAATATATCCGATCCGACCAGCATGAGAGCTCAGATGGTAGATGGCATCATTATTAAATGCGTTTCAGGTCTTCCACACATATCTGAGTAGAGCAAACACTAAAAATGAATGCCTCTAATAATAAAACCCAGCATAATGATGCTGCTATTACTAATTGTAATTTATTACAAACTGGTGGTATGTTAAGTGCTCTGAAGAACATAAAGGTGAAAAGCAGTCTTCTTTGAAGAGCTGAGTGAGATGAAGGATTTCCTGCCTCCTGATGTTACCTACACATTGATATTTAATTACAGAGCTATCCTCAGGAACCCTTTCTGATGATAGGCCCAGACTTTCCTTTTCACAATGGGGGAGGAAGAGGGAATTTTTTGAACCGTTTAAAGGGGCAAGGAAAATTATTCCTTTCTGGGGTCAATGAGGGCTGGTATCAAATGATATTTGATATATTATTAGTTACGTTTTCACATATGCTATCAGTTAACAACTAGATAGTAAGTTCCTTGAGATTTAAACCATTCTTTATCTCCCTGTGACTTTTACAGTGTCTTAATTAGCACTACTGTAAGAGCTCTTAAATTGAATGAATTGTGTGTGTATGCCTGTGCTGTATCTTTTGCTCCACTCAGTTGAAAACTCTTTGAGGGTGAAGACAATATCTTATTGCAATGATGAATACAGGCAATTTTATATTTTGTCGTAACCTACAAAATTGTGCAGTATGGAGTGTAAACTATAATGTAAATTATAGTCCATAGTTAGTAGGAATGCTTCAATATGTGTTCATCAATTGTAACAAATGTACCACACCAATGAAGGATGTTATTCATGTGGGAAATAGGGAGGGGGGGGAGTAAGGCATATGGGAATCCCCTATATTTTTTATATAACATTTATGTAATCTAAAGCTTCTTTAAAAATAAAGAAAATATAACCTATTTAAAAAATAAAGGCATAGACTTTGTAAAGACAACAACATCTTATTCATCTTTGTCTTCACTGTTCTTAATGGTGCTGTATTCCTAAATAATGTCAGATTTAGTTGTACATGATATTCAACAAATATTATTTAATCAATTAAATATTAAGCTATTTTGATTTTTCTCATAGCTCTGATATTCCTACACTTTAATTAGGCATTAATGTGTGTGTTCTCCTTCACTCACTTTTGCATTCAGTCATTCACACATCATATTTTGGTTTTTGCTTTATACTAAGCACTAGTCTAAGTGCTAAGGATATAGAGGCAAACCAAACAGAAGTCTGTGCCATCTTGGAGTTTATTTTCTAAGGGACAGACAATAATCTAGTAAGCATATGGATGTGCAGGATTACTTGAGACTATAGCTAAGTGCTGGTAAGTAACTTATGAATAGGGTGGGGAGACAACTTCAAAGAGAGTAGTTAGGGAAAATCTCTCTCCAACATCAGAAAGCCTTGGCATTATGTTCTGTGAGGGGCTTCTGAGGCCATCGTCATTTCAGTTGTTAAGTTTTTTCTAATTTATTTATTCATTCATTTAATATTCACTTGACATTTGTTGAACCCTTGAGTGTCAGTCTCTAAACCTGCTGTGAGGCTTCAGAAATAAATCTGACACAATCCTTGCCCTTGAGGAACTTGCAATTTAGTGATGGAGCATGACAGGGAGATATATAATTACAGTAGCTCCCAGTGAGCATCGCAGTGGTGAAGGGACAAAATTATGACTCTCTACTCTTTGTATCTTCTCACTCCTGGTCCAGGGCTACTTTGTGGTTAGCCTTCAGTGACCATTCGTGGAACGGTGTTAAATGGAAGAGGTGGAATGGAAATTTCAGATAGGAAATGAGAAGCAGATTACCAGGCTGAGGCAGAAGTTGCTGCAAATTTGAGCAGTTTACTACTTTTATTGTATTTTAAAAAATATTTTTCCTTTATTTTTAAAGAAGCTTTAGATTACATTAATATTACATAAAAAATATAGGGATTCCCATATATCCCACCATCTCCCCCTCCCACACTTTCCCACATTAACAACATCTCTCATTAATGTGGCACATTTGTTATAATAGAAGAACACAGATTGAAGCATTTTACTAGCCAAGGACTATCATTTACATTATAGTCCACACTTTGCCACACACAATTTCATAGGTTTTGACAAAATATATAATGGCCTGTATATCATTGCAGTGTTATGCAGGATAATTCCTATGCCCCTGTTCCACCTATTCTTGCCTCTCCATCCCCTCAGAACCTCTGGTGGCCATTGCCTTTATATTAGTGATATAAGTTCTTCCATTGCTAGAATAATCATAAGTCTACTTTAGTCCATAGTTGCTATCCACTCTTATGCACATTCACTCCTCAATCTTGAGGATTTGGACATGGCAAAACTCACCATGTCTCTGATTGAGAGAGTGCTTAGATCCCATGGGGCAGATGGATGGAGCTGTATTGTTTGCAGTTGCAGATACTCTCTGCTTCCTGGGTTGGGAATTGTCCATCATCATTCTTTTGTAAGTTGTCTTCGGTGAGTCCAATGAACTGATGAGTAGGTATTACAACTCTGCTGAGATTCAGGGCTCAACCAGTGTATGAACAGATTGAAGATTTAAGTCTTTAGGACACATATTTAACAAGTATAGTGTTAATTATAGGTTCAAATAAAAGGGGCAGAAGAGCCATGCATAGGGAAATTATAAATGTGTCTAACTCTGTTACATTTGGATGTATATATTCCAAAGTAAGGTCAATTGACAAGGTTCTGAGTTTCTGAGATTGTCTGCCCTTCATATAGTGCCTAGATCTCTCTAGAGCCCTCAGGAGCCCCACTGTTTGAAGCACTGTTTATTGTAGCAGTCAGATTCTGCTGAGACATACATAAGCATAACCTTTGGAATTACCTCCTAACTCACTTTGAAGTATCTTAGTGATAAAAACTGATTTGTATTTAATATTTCCCCCTTTGCATTAAGGTCTTTTTCCAGATTCATGGCTAGTCATTGCTTGATAATAATCCCTCAGTGCCAGGGAGGTTCATCCCTGGGAGTCTTGTCCCATGCTAGAGGGAAGGTAGTGTGTTTACATGCTGAGTTTGGCTTAGAAAGAAGTCAAATTTGAGCAACAAGGAGGCTTTCAGAGGGCAACTCTTAGACAATATATAATATTAGGCTAAGTTTCTATTTCACTAGAAAAAGTTCATAGGTACAACCACCAATATCAAGCATAAAGGTCTGTCCTCCTTTGCTAGACAATGGCCATGTACTCAGGAGGGTTTTGCTGCTCTATTAGAGAATGTTACAGGACTTCCCAGGATGGGAATTCAATATTCTTTCCGTTATTGCGTGGGACTCCACCCACTGAAACAATGTCCCATGACCACCTTAACATACTCATATGCCATAGAGGCATGGCCAAGTTACCCCTTCTCCATACATCTCTCTATCACTGACAACTTGCTCCAGTGATACTCTTCTGCTGAAGTTTTGACCCTTCTATGATCCAAAACCTCCCCAAAAACAAAGCCAAAAATTAGATAAAAATAATAAGAAAATAATAATAATTAAAAATAAAAAATACAACAAATTTAAAATAATAAAATACAATTTTTCATTGTCTTTCATCACTGTAAGATCTGTTATCTTTCATGTGCAGTGAGAGTTTCTTTCATATGTTCCCCCAGTGTCTTATATTTTTTTGCTTAGTCTTCAAAGAAGCTTTAGATTACAGGAACATCACATAGAAAATATAGGGGATTCCCATATGCTCAAATACCTCCCATTCTCCCACTCTTCCCTATTAATATTTTACGTCTATGGTACCTTTGTTATAACTGATGTATAAATATCGAAGCATTACTACTAACCATGGTCAATGGTTTGCATTATGGTTTACACTTTGCCTGTACCCTTCTATAGGTTTTGACAAAATTTAAAATGGTCTGTATCCATCATTGCAAGATCATACAGAACATTTCCAATGTCCTGAAAATGTCCTATATTCCATCTATTCAGTTCTTTCTCCCTTCCCCTTGGAACCTATGATAACCACTAAGTTTCAATTTTGGAGAATAAGGTTCAAAGTTACATGCAATAATGTTGAAGACTTGACATATTGGCCTGTTTTCTTTTATTAGGCACTGCCTATGTTCTTGAGATAATCTTACCCCTCTAATTGAGAACATAGCAGGGCTCCCCAGGATGAAGGTTTAATATTTTCTTGTTTATTGTGGGGGTCTCCACCCACTGAGATAACACACTATGACTCAAAGAACTAGAGTCTGGAAGATAGGCTCTCAAGAGAGAGTAAGGGAAGGGAGGGTGATGAGCTGATGCTCAGTATGGGCAAAATCTATGATAAGGTGAAAGGGGGTGGTTGGGCAGTGGATGGGGGTGATAGTGGTGCAGTAATATGAGAGAGAATAGGGTCCGGGCTTAGGATGCACTATTCATGGAACTGGACGAAGGCTGGAAGAAGAAAGAGGTGAACTCAGGTGATTTGCAGGTCTGTAGTTAAAACTACAAAGGTGGAAATGTTTTGGCAAATATGGCAGGGGAGGATTACTGGTGCAGGGATGGTTTGTGGGAGAGGACACACCTGGGGCATGCTTTTATGGAATACGGAAGTGTTCATCTTGTCATAGTGTGTTAGCTTACTGCTTTTAATAGGGCTCTGGTCAGGGGCTGTACAGTAGCCTTGTTTTTCATTTGAATTTACTCCCCACACAATTAATTGTTGAAGTCTTCAGAAAGCACCAAGGAAGTATCACTTGCCCAGAAGACATCTGATTTAGGTGGATTTGTGTCTATGACATATTTCTGAGAGGAGGAACCAGGTTTTATATCCCCCTTACTTCTCACAAAGACTATCAGAGTGCTTAATTCCTGTATGTGTGTGTGTATTTGTGAATATTGGATTGATTAAGATCTAGGACCAAAGAAACAAGATGATTTTTGGTTTCCGAAGAAAGGCTGTGCTCTCTGTCCCCTAAAAAAAGATGTGACACAAGAATGTCAAAAGACAGTTTAAAAGGATTATTTGTTCCTTTTGGTATTGCTTGCCTGAGAGATCATGTTCCATGGGGACTGACAAGTGACTGGTTTAATATTGTTGTCCCTGTGCCATGGAATGAATTGAGTTCTCCCTCTCCCCACCCCCAGTAGTGGGGTGATTGTGTGTAGAATACCAAGCACAGGAGGTGGGCATTAATTAGGGCTAACGGCCTATAATTGGAGCTGCCTTTATTCCTCTTTCCATTCTCCAATTCTGGGACTGTCAGAAGGCTCGTTTTCACTGAAGCGTCATAATTAACGCTGAGCCTAATGTGAAAGGCAGATGAGGTTGAAGCCCAAAATAGCTCAGAGCTACCCGAGGGTGTAAGTGTGTACAGCTATGGGGAGCAGACTTGGGAAAAGAAGAGGCTAGCACTTAGGTTGACCTCCAAATGCTTTCCTTTCAAAGAGGGAATTGGGGGATTCAACACTATATTTTCCCTCTCATGTTCCTAGAAGGACTTAAAAATATTGGAATTTTCACGGATGGATCAGGATCCCAGAATCCTCAGCTCCTAAAGGTGTGGAAACATAGCAAGTCACAAATGCTCTGCTTTCCATTTTCCTTGTTTGTAGGGGAAGATTTCCTCTCTCAGGAGGCTGACATCTTTTTTGGGTAGAAGTGCAGGGGTATGAGACGGTAGGTAAATGAAATAATATCTGTAAAGTTCTCAAAGTGCTTTGGAAGGAAATCCAAGATATTTCTCTTATTACTGCTGGCCTCCCAATTCCCCTGAACTCTGAAAACCCATTTAAGTGATTACTTCATGAGGAGGCTAGTAGAAAAGCAAGATTAATACATTTGTTCACTTGGCAGGTTTCACTCAGCAAAGGACCGCAGGTGCACTTACAATCACCATCATATTCTTGCTCTTTCCCCCTTGCTTCTGCTTAGAACATAATGAACTAACACTTGTAATTTATCTCCTGAGAACATCAGAGTTCATGAAGCTTCCAGCAGGTGGCTTGCAGCACCCCTTGCACATATGCACAGATATTTATGTAATTCTGTTAAACTGGAGAACTGGAAGAAAGGTATGATATGGGAGCATACACCTGCCACACCCTGACTCTAGGTTCCTAATTAAAATAGAATAACAGCAAAAAAGGAGAAATCTGGAATTGTTGAATGTTCTAGGTTCTCTAAGTCAGGCTTCCTTATGGACACAGGTGGAGTATTAAGACAAAAAGTCATTGACTTAATTTCTATTCTAAGCCTTTTATTGGAGGGGGATCTGTAAATATATGCAATTTTCTGCTTCTCAAAAGGAATGTCACATTATGCTAGGGTTGAAATGGGAAAAAGACACAAATTGTTAACTTGATTGGGGGATGGATGATTGATATGCTGGAGATATTGTCTTATTAAACTTGCTACAATTGGTAACCCCTTTGACTTGGGAACCACAAACCATGCAGCCTACTATGGTGAAAGGTGCAGCACAATGGGAAATGCCACCTAGCCAATTCACAGCCAGATGCAGATTCATGACAGAAAACATCTCCTTCATTGTGGGTATAGAATTTTTATGCCCTCATGGTTTTGTTGTTTTTTTTTTGACAATACTCTCTCTTGAGTAGTAATACACTGAGTCATTAAGTTGTTAATCAGATTTCTCTTGGATCATTTAGATTTGTTTTCTAATGCTTGGCCATCTTGACAAAATTGAGGATAAATGATTTTCCCATCTCAGAATAACCTGAAATTTTGTTAGAATGGGTCTTATTATTAGAATTATTATAGAGGCATTGTATTCTGGTTTTCAAGCTTTCACTGAAAGTATGTGAAATATCTAAAATATTTGCAAATGTTAAGTAGTATGAGCCAAAGCTAGTCAATGTAAACATCTTAGAGCTACATGGAGAAGAATCACTGGGTAGCTATAAATCTGACCATGGGTGCCTTTGAGATTGACTAGCTAGATGCTGCCAAAATTGAGGAGTGATTTAACTAATACACACCGATGTGGCCCTACTGAACCTGTTCTAGTGGGTAGGTACGTGGCTGTATTGGTTGCTTCCTTGGTTGCATATCGCACCTGCATGAAGCTCAGTGTTCTGTTTTTGATGGTGGCTTAACTGAAAAGTCTGGAGATAAAGCCCTGGATCTTTGCATTTGCTCCATAATATCTTTAGTGTGCTGACATTCTTCACTATTTTTTGCCAACTTTTCTAAAGTGTTAGAAATTAGAGAAGCATGAGAAAACAAACTGCTTTCAGGAAACCTCAAATTTCATACAACTGGAGACCAGGAAAGACAAGTGGGAAGAGATTAGCCAATATGGCTATAGACAGCCAATTGTGAAGGGTTTTGAATACCATGCTGAGGTTTTATGGGAAAAAACACTGAGAACATGGCTTTAAAATGTCTCAGCACCACTGTTTACTACTCATGTGATGATGGGAAAGCCACATCATTTCTCTCTTCTCAGTTCCTTAATCTGTTAGATGGGGAGAAGATCTTTCTGAAAAGACCCAGGTTCTTTCCACATTCCTTTTTGCCATATTCAGAGTTCCAGGTTAGCTCCTCTCATAATCTCAAGAGGACTGCTGCAGCTCTTAACTTCACATAATCACCCACCATAGTCCAAATGCAACCTCAGGGACTGCTGTATTTTACAGATTCTAAGATACCATCAATTTTAAGGTACACCATTATTTTATATACCACCAAGAAAGAAAAAGCATTGCCAATTAGACTGACACGCTATTGATTGTAAAATGCATCCTGAGTTATCTAATGGATGAAATACAACTTACCATATACATTATTCTATTATCTCTAAAATGGTTTCTAAAAACTTTTACCATACAGTACCCCCTCTGCCAGTGAACTTCCTGCATAACAGCCTGTAAACCAACCCTTAGAAGTACCAATGTATCTGGCCTACATTGTGTACATCCTCCTATTCACTTACTTCCTGGTCCCTTGGTTATTTGTACCACTCTAGCAACTGCTGCAATCCCCTGGACTAGTTCCATGCAAGCCCACACTATTTCAGTAATTCCGGCTCCCTGCTACTTCTGTTACATCTTGGTGAAGCACCAAGTCAAGATGGCCTGGAATCAGGAGCCACTGGAAGGGGCTACATGGTACAACCCTGAAGTACAGGGGAGTTAATGCCTTAATGCGGGGAGGGAATCAGTGGATAAATTCTTTCTCTATTTTTCCCTCAGTTGGCCTGTTTGGAAGCACAGGATTTTTATATAGTTTGTCTGGAGAGATGCCCAATGGCCAAGTAACTTTGTCTGTCCTTGTGAAATGGTGGCAAACTAGGCCAAATAGGGTCTGTTATTTACTTCCTACGCTTCCAAGATTAATGCGTGTTTCCTCAGCCCTGCTTTCAAGGAAAGCAGGCTTACGTAATTATCATTACTTCAAACCAATCAGAATTTATTCCTGTTACTTGGGAGAGGAGTACACCTTGGAAGAAAACCAGGATTCTGCCAACATGGAAAGGAAATGGCAGGCTGTTGAGTGGACAATCAGTAGTATTTGATTAGTACCTGTTCTGCTTCACTGAGTTGTAACAAGAATTAAATGGCAAAATGAATGCTCCCAGTCAACCATAAACTAACATAAAAATATATAGTTGTCATTAGAATTATGCTTATTCAAAAGTTTCAGAAACTTACTATTAATTCACTCATTTAGAAAAAATTATTTAATGAGCAACTACTGTTTACCAGTCATGGTGCTGGCATAGGGAATACAATAGCTCTTGTCCTACAGTAGTTTCTTTTCTAGAGGGTATCCGAACAAGTAAACTACATGTGATTACAACTTTCTGGAGGGAAAAAAGAGTGTGTATTGGGAGAACAAGGATAGCAAATCTGGATAGCTCCAGATTTGGAAAGTCAGAGTCAGCTTCCTGGATGTGGTGATATGTAAGATAAGACCTGGAGCATGAACCAGAGATAGTTGTTTGGCAAGTGGAGAGGCATGCTAGGAAGAAAGAAAAGCATACCCAAAGCTGTAGAGGTGAGAGAGGACATTGGGTTGTTCATTATGGCTAGGATGGTAAGCAGAGGCCAGTTTATGAAGCACGTCACAGGAAGTTTGGATTTAGTTAGGAAGGCAACAACAAGCCACTGAAATGTTTAAGGAGGGTAGCCTTAGGAAAAATCTCTTCAATAACGGTAGAATGGATAAACTTTTTGTGGGGAAGGGAGCCAACATGGGAAGCAAGTAAGGAGATTGAGAGACCACTATGTATCATGGTATTTCCTTTTATTTGCCTCATTCAATTTTGGAGTCTTCCATCATATGAATATTCTTTACAATTTAGGATTTCATGAATATTACAGACCCCACTCATGCCCCTGATGCTGACATTTGAAAAGATATGTTAGCCATTTTCAAGTAAAGAAGGGATATTAGTGGTCTTTATAGCACACAATCATCTGTTTAATGGCTCTCATTTTCCTTGCCTGTGCCCGTGGTTCTTTCTGATTAGATCATGAGGTACTAATGAGTGCAAGGGCAATGGCATGACTCCCAGCAGAGACAAAACACCCCCACAGAGAGAAGAACCACAGACTAAATCTCTATACCTGGTCGATCACCTTGCAGCCATGAACACCTGGTTACAAAGTATATGTGGAGCATATCCACTGGCTCACTCACTTTTCATTTATTTATTTATATATTTTTTCATTCCTTCATTCATTGGTTTATTCATTCATCCATTCACTGGGGTGGTGGAGGTACAACTGGGCTTGGTATTTCAGGTAAAGGAGTCTGGAGGTATATGGCACCAAGGTGTGTGTAGGGAGCAGCATGTTTATTGTGAATGCAAAGACGTGAATTGCTACAGGGAGAACCAAGAGATGAAACTTGGGAGGTGGGCAAGAGGCAGAGCATGCATTTCTATGCTAAAAAGTTTAAATAGATTTTGAAGCTATTTAAAAGGCTTTGAAGGTTTTAAACAGGACTGTGACATAAACAGATTTGCATTTTTGGAATGTGGATGAATTTAGGAATGTGGTTGAAAGGTGTGCAAAGTTGAAAGCAGAGAGACAATTACAAGGGTGCTTATTGCAAATCAATGCCCAGAGTTGTTTATTCTGTTGATGGTACATCAGTGGCATCATTATTTTTTTCCCATACACGATGTTACATAAAGATGGAGAAGGAGAGAAAATCTTACTGTTTGGGTAAAGTAAATACGAATACAGATAATGTTTGAGAGAAGATGCTGAGTATAATTTGGAAAATGGGTTCAAGAAGACTTGCTAATAAAGGAAATTTCTGAATTCTGTAATGATAATGACAATTTCACCTCTTTTGATCTTATATTTTTCTAGCATATGCTTTTTTTCCCTTTAGTTGCCAAGATCAAGAATACCAATTGTTCTGAAATAATGCTGTATAGTGAGTTTGAGAAAGGCCCTCAATTGTGTATGTCAGAGATAGATGGCTCATCACAGTAGATGGTGATTGTAATATTATAAGGTCATGGGCATACATTAATTATGTCATAGTCTTAGAAGTTGTCTTCAGACCTTGAATTGCAGAACATAAGAGTAAATGGGAATATCATTAGACTTTAAAAATTTTCCCAAGGAGTTTCCATTTTGGATTCATAAGATTGGCTTAATATATCTATACCATTTACTACCATATGGACAGGTAAAATTTTAATGACCTATATTTCCCCTCATCTTGTTCAGGAAAAAACAAAAACAAAAACATTCAGTCCATTCATCCCTCTCTATCTGAATGGAGGAAGGCCATTTACTTTGCTTGTCACCTTCCTTCACCAGAAGTCAGTAACCCCAAGTATTTTTAGCTTCTTCTGAAAGTCGATTAGTAATGTTGCTTTTCTTGGGAACTTTTTGCTTTAGCTGGCTGCACTGGCATTGGCATATTTTTGTTTTTCTATTTGGACCTATGAGAGTGCTGCTGGCACTTGAAACGGGGATTGTTTCTCTTTCATTCACCTTTTTGCTCATCAACTCTTTCTAGATTTTCTTACGCCACTTAAGCTACTTTCACTTAACTCTTGTTCTCATATCTATACTTTCTTAATATCAGAGTCGTACTTAGAATGTATGTCATTACAAATAGCTACCCACACACTTCACAGGTTCAAGATCGGACACCTGTGCTTTCTTCATTGATTGGGTGACCACCTCTTCCTCAGGTATAGGGCGTGAGAGCTGTGGGATTAATGCTGTACAGTGGCACACAGAATTTGTAGACACTCACTGATGAATGCCATATTCAAAAGAGCTACAATTCTGCCTGACAGAGTGTGACTGCCTAATTTTAAATCTAGACAGATTACGGGGTGAAAACAACTTCTGGTAGAAATGTCTTAATAGTTTATTTATTAAATACTTAAAAACTTTCTGAATTAAAAAGGATGGTGTCAATTCCATATACTTTATGAATTGAAGGTCAGGGCTTGTTGTTTGTGGTGTGAGGTTAAAGAAAATAAAATTAATAGAATGACTCTCATTCTTCTAATTGCTACATTCCTAAGTTTTCTGCCATTGGAGATGACTTCTTTAGAAACACATAGTAGGCAACATAGAGTTAAATAGCAAAGCCCTGGGTATAAATAGGAAAAAAAAAGAATGATAGGTTTCATCATCCTAAGTTATCATTTTAACTTCATTCTTTAGTTGGGGATATTTACTGTGTGAGGCAGAATATAGCCACAGACGATTAGGCATTTAAGTTATGAGAGAAGATCTCCCAGACAGTTCAGAAAAGATTTCTTTCTCATCTAGAATCATGAAATACTTCACACTAAGCAGAGCAAAACAAAACTACTCTTATGGAGCAGAAGTAGGCATTTAATGAGTTATACCGGCAGCATCACAAATTGCAAATATTTGTACAATAGTAATTAAGAGGTAGAAGTAGGAATAGCATGATGGAAGTAGGAAGACACTGCTGTTCTACATAACCTGACGGTGTAGCTGCCTTGGAGGGTGGGCTCTCCTCAATTCAGTCAGCAACTGTCTCGAACTCGGTATAAGGTTTGGAGTTTCTTGTTTCCTCTCTTCCACCCTTAGACTTTAGCAGCCCTGCCCATCTGTAGCTCAGAAAGTGATTTCTTCTCTCCTGCCCTGACCCCAATCTTCTAAATACTCAGTAAAGGCCCATAGAAAAGAGTTTGTTTCTGGGGCTCTCGGGGATTCCTAATTGCAATGACAGCCCACATGAGCTTTGAAAATATAAGTTCAGCTATTTTCTTATTACCCTTTTTTTATGGCAGTTTTCTCCTGCTGCTGTACCAATAAACATGCAAGGAACTTTGGATGTATTCTTTCTTATGAGAGAATTTTACCTTTTTAAATTTTAGTTTATTAATTTTCTTTGTGACTTCAGTTTTGATTTTTTACTTTATATGGTAGAAGCAACCCATCCAGTGAATTTTTCATTTCATATATTATATCATCAAATTATAGACTTTCAATTTTGTTTTTATTTTAGTTTTCATTTCTATGCTGAGATTTCCCCTTTGGCACACTCTTTAGTTCATGTTTTTCTTAATATTATAGAGCATAGTGTTAATAGGTATTTAAAGTCTTTGCACACTAATTTTAGTATCTCTCTGTTGACTACTTTATCACTACGCTGGTGTCACATGCCCTGTTCACTATGTCTAATTTTTTATTTTGATATAATTAAATTTGATATGCATTATCATGGTATAAATTTTACCTTTAATCTGTGACTTTATTTTTAAAGTGGAGTTCTTATAGATAATGTATGTTTGAATCTTGCTTTTATATCGAGTCTGACAATTGGGGTATTTAGATAATTTACATTCAATGGAATGATTGGGCTTGAATCTACCATCTTGTTCGTCCTATCTGTAAAGATTTATTTATTTATTTATTTAATTCCGCGCTCCCCCCCACCCCCCGTTGTCTGTTCTCTGTGTCTATTTGCTGCGTCTTGTTTCTTTGTCCGCTTCTGTTGTCGTCAGCGGCACGGGAAGTGTGGGCGGTTTCATTCCTGGGCAGGCTGCACTTTCTTTAGCGCTGGGCGGCTCTTCTTACGGGTGCACTCCTTGCGCGTGGGGCTCCCCTACGCGGAGGACACCCCTGTGTGGCACGGCATTCCTTGTGCGCATCAGCACTGTGCATGGGCCAGCTCCACACGGGTCAAGGAGGTCCGGGGTTTGAACCGCGGACCTCCCATGTGGTAGACGGATGCCCTAACCACTGGGCCAAGTCCGTTTCCCTATAACCCTTTTCTTCTTCAGTAGTTTCTTTAAGATTTAGAGTCTTTAAATTATCATATGCTCCTTCAAGTAATATTACTCCACTCCACGTGTAGTATTAGCTTCTATTTCCCTTATTCCAGGCTTTGTGCTATTATTATCTCATATTTTATTTTTGCATGTATTTTAAATTCCACAGTGCACTACAATTTTTTTTTTTTGCTTTAAATAGTCTGCTCTCCTTTAAATAGATTTTAAAATTAAGAAAAAAATTTTTTATACCTACACAAATATTTACCATTTCCAAGGATCATCATTGCTTTGTATAGATCCTACGGTCCATTGGTATCTTTTTCTTTCTGCTTGAAGGACTATCGTTTACATTTTTTACAGTGTATGTCTGCATGTGATTAATTCATTCAGCTTTTTTATGTCTGAAAAAGTCTTTGTTTGCCTTTACTTTGGCAGATACTTTCATTGGGCATAAAATCTCTGTTGACCTATTTGCCTTTCAGTATTTTAAAGATGTTGCTCCACTATCTTTTTTTCCAGAATTGTCATTCTTTTCCTTGTTCCTCCATATGTAATGTGTCTTTCCCCTGGATATTTTTAAGAATTTCTATTTTTTAATCACTAATTTTAAATAATTTCAGTATAATGTGCTTTGGTATAATTGTTCTTATGTTTTTTCATGCATGGAATTCATTGAGCTTCTTGGATCTGTTAGTTTTTTTATTTCATCAAATATGGAAAGTTTGGGCTATTTCATCAAATATTTTTTCTGTATCCTCTCTCTTACTCTCCTTAAGGGATTCCAATTATATGTAAATTTAGTACTTGACCTTGTCCTACAGTTCATTGATGCTTCTCTTGATGCTGTCTTTTTCTCTGTGTTTTCTTTTGAATAGTCTCTATTGCTGAGTCTTCAAGTTTACTAATCTTCCTTCTTCAGAATCTAATCTGCTTTTGATCCCATCCAGTGTACTTTTCATTTCATATATTTTAATTTTATCTCTAGAAGTTTAATTTGGGTCATTTATATGCCTTCCTTGTCTCTATTTAACATTTTCAATCTTTCCTCAACCTACTCACACATATAGAATATAATTATAAGAACTATTTCAGTGTCTTTGCCTACTAATTCTATCATTCATGTCATTTCTGTATTTGTTTCCATTGATTGATTTTTACCTCTTTATGGATTTTTAAATATTTTTTTATTTTTTTAATTAAAGTTAATAGATCACAAGGAATGTTACATTAAAAAACATTAAAAAAATAAGAGGTTCCCATATAATCCACTCCCCTCACCTCACCACATCATTTTTGTAAATTGTATTTTTTTGAAGATATATGCATCACACAAAAAATGTTACATTAAAAATATAAGAGGTTCCTGTATACCTCCTAAACCCCCCACCCCGTTCCTCCCACGCCAACAACCTCCCTCAACATTGTGGCACAGTCATTGTACTTGGTGAACACATTCTGGGGCACTGCTACACTACATAGATAATAGTTTACTCTGTAGTTCACACTCTCCCCCAGTACATTCAGTGGGTTATGGCAGGATATATAAAGTCCAGCATCTGACCCTGAAATATCATTAAGGGCAACTCAAAATCCCAAAAATGCCCATACATCACATCTCTTCAACCCTCTCCTTGCCCTCAGCAACTACTGTGGCCACTTTCTCCACCTTGATCCTAAAATTTCTTCTTTTACTCGTCACAATAGTTTTATAGTAGAATATCAGTAAGTCCACTCTTGTCCATATTTTATTTCTCCATTCTGTGGACTCTGGGATGGTGATGTCCCCTCCACCTCTAGATCAAGAGGGGGCTTAGATTCCACATGGATGATGAAGGCAATTCCACTGCTTGCAGTTGTTGGCACTCTTGATTCCCTGGTGTGGTGTTTGACCATCGTCGCATCCCTGTTAGCAGACCTGGGTAAGTCTAATGAACTGGAGAGTAGGAGTCCCAACTCTCCCAAGGCTCAGGGCCCAACTGGCACATGGGCAGTGCAGAGATTCAAGTCTCCTGAGTATGGACCATCGCTAGTGCCAACCACAGGTTCAGTAAAAGTGAAAGAAGAGTCATGTGTAGAAAAGTCACATCTGAGTCCAGCTCCATCACACTCAGGAGCACACATTCCAAAGCAGGGCCCTCTGACATGGCACAGAGCTCCAAATCCATCTGCCATGGCTATATACCCTGTGGATCTCCATTGCCTTCAGGAGAATGAGTACCTAGGGTTGTATCTACTTTGGCTTTTTCTGGGGTCCTGCTGAAGTGTGCATAAGCACAACCCCTCTGATGGTCTCCCAACTCTTTTTGGAAGACTCTTAGCTATGTCAACTCATTTCTTTTTGCCATTTCCCCCTTTTATTCAAGGTTAAAGAGCAGTTTTTAACACTTGATCCAACATGTAGGCTGAGATATTCTGGTCTGAGTTGATCCTTTTATTAGAGATGTCTTTCTAAGTGCTTCTCCAGTTAGTGATTGGTAGTAATCCCTTGGCACCAGGGAGGCTCATCCCCAGGAGTCATGTCCCATGTTGGAGGGAAGGTAATGCATTTACATACTGAGTTTGGCTTAGAGAGTGGCCACATTTGAGCAACATGGAGGGTCTCAGGAAGTAACTCTTAGGCACCCTACAGCTCTAGGCCTAGTTCATATTTCAGGCACACAGGCTCATAAGCATAGTCATCAGTAGCTAGAGCTCATTTTTGGAACATCCTTCCTTGTTGATCTTTGCCATTGCACTTGAGGGATTATTGTTGTTCCATTGGGGAAGTGACAGAGCTCCCCTGGGTGGGAACTCAGCACTCCCTCAATTGACATTTGTAACTGAAACTACTATAAACATATATCCTAACATATTTAAGTCCCCTATATATATGCCCTGGAGAACTCTCCCCCACCCATGTGCTCCCCATCAATAACACCCCACACCAGAGTTCTTCAACAATGAATCCTAATATATTGCCAAATTCAATTAATAGGAAATTGAAATACACTGATGGGTTTAAAGTTTAGAAATAGAATACATATTTATTTAGAAATACTAAAATGAAGTAAAAATAAATTGGTGTATTAATAAAATGAAAAATATTATAAAGCGTTGTTTCTAACATTTTGCCTTTTATCACTGTAAAAGGTGTTGCCCTGTATGTACAGGGCAAGGCACTTTTAATTCTTCCTCAGTGTCTACATCCTTTCTTTTCTTTTTTTTTTCTCTAATATTTAATTTTGTCTTCAAAAAAGTTTTAGATCACAGAAATTCACATACACAATATAAGGAACTCCCAGATATCCAATATCAAACCCTTTTCCCCTTTCCCCAGCAATGATCTCTTTACATGTTCATGTTATGATTGCTGCAGCTATTGCACAAATTTTGAAACATCTATCAAACATGGTTCCATTTTGGTTTACATCATTGTTTATTCTTTAGACTGTACAAATTTCTAAATTTTTAGTTTCCTCATGTTTTACATTATAGTTTACATTTTAGTTTATAGACTTTTATACACTTTAGATGTAAGTTGACATGCCCATCATTGCATGATATTGTGGAGCACTTCCATTGCCCCCCAGTTGCCACTCTTTAAGCCAGACTCAGTATGTAAATGCATTACAATTAGCAAGTATTTTGTTGAGGATTTTTGCATCTAGGTTCATTAGAGAGATTGGTCTGTAATTTTCCTTTCTTGTGGTGTCTTTGTTTGGCTTTTGTATTAGGGTAATGTTGGCATCATAAAATGAATTAGGCAATGTTCCTTTTATTTCAATTTTTTTGGAAGAGTTTAAGCAAAACTGGTGCTATTTCTTTCTGGAATGTTTGGTAGAATTCACCTGTGAAGCCATCTGGCCCAGGGCTCTTCTTAGTTGGGAGGTTTTTAAAGACTGATTCTATCTCTTTACTTGTGATTGGTTTGTTGAGATCATCGAATTCTTATTTTTTCAATGTAGGCTGCTTATATGTTTCTAGGAATTTGTCCATTTCCTCTAAATTGCCTTTCTTGTTGGAATACAGTTTTTCAAGGTATCCTCTTATGATAGTCTTTATTTCAGTGGGGTCAGTGGTGATATCACCCTTCTCATTTCTTATTTTGTGTATTTGCATCTTCTCTCTTTTTTTCATTGTTAGTCTAGCTAAGGGTTTGTCAATTTTATTGATCTTCTCAAAGAACAAGCTCTTGGTTTTGTTTATTTTTTGAGTGCTTTCCTATTTTCTATTTCATTTAGTTCTGCTCTGATCTCTGTTCTTTCTTTCTTTCTTTCTTCTTTCTTTGGGATTAGTTTGTTACTTTGTTGCTTTTTTTTTTTTTTTACTAATTCCTCCAAGTGTTCAGTTAGCTCTTCAATTTTAGCTCTTCTTTTTATGATGTATGAATTTATGGCTATGGCTATGAATTTCCCTTTTGTACAGCTTTTGCTGCATCCCATAAATTTTTATATGTTGTATTACCATTTTCATTAGTTTCAAGGTAGTTATTGATTTCTTTTGAGATTTACTCCTTGACCCACTGTTTTTCTAAGAGTGTGTTGTTTAACTTCCATATCTTGGTGTGAAATCTGGGCCTCTGGCCCTTGCAGATTTCCAGCTTGACTCCACTGTGGTCAGAGAAACTTTTTGTATGATTTTAATCACTCTGAATTCATTGAGACTTTCTTTGTGGCCTAGCATGTGGTCTATCTTGGAGAATGATCCATGTGCACTTGAGAAAACTCATGTCTTGCTGTATTTGAGTGTAATATTCTGTATATGTCTATTAGGTCCAGATCCTCTAGTAAATTGTTCTAAATCTTTGTTTCTTCATTGATTCCCTTTTGAGATGTTCTGTCCAATGGTGATAGTGGTGTATTAAAGTCCCCCACTATAATTGTAGAGGCATCTATTCCTTTACTTATTTTCTCCAGCGTTTGCCTCATGTATTCAGAGGCGCCCTTGTTAGGGGCATAAATGTATATGATTATTCTTTCTTCTTGAAAGATTATTCCTTTCACTAATATGTAGTGTCCATCTTTGTCTCTCACAACAGTTTTTCATTTAAAGTCCATTTGTCTGATATTAATATAGCTACACCTGCCCAGTTTTGGTTATTGTTTGCCTGTAAGATTGTTTTCCATTCACTTTCTTTCTTTTTTTTTTAAGATTTATTTTTATTTATTTCTCTCCCCAGTTGTCTGTTCTCCTGTGTCCATTTACTACATGTTCTTTTTGTCTGCTTCTATTGTTGTCAGTGGCATGGGAATCTGTGTTTCTTTTTTGTTGCGTCATCTTGCTCTGTCAGCTCTGTGTGTGCAGCACCATTCTTGGGCAGGCTGCGCTTCCTTTTGCGCTGGGCTGCTCTCCTTATGAGGTGCATTCCTTGAGTGTGGGGCTCCCCTATGCAGGGGACATCCCTGCATGGCACGGCACTCCTTGCGCGCATCAGCACTGTGCATGGGCCAGCTCCACAAGGGTCAAGGAGGCCCAAGGCTTGAACTGCAGACCTCCCATGTGGTAGACGGATGCCCTAACCACTGGGCCAAGTCTGCTGCCCACCATTCACTTTCAGTCTCCTTCAATCCCTGGGTCTAAGATGAGTTTCTTGTAGACAACATAAAGATGGGTCATATTTCCTTATCCAATCTTCCAATCTGTGTCTTTTAAGAGATGAGTTTAATCCATTGACTTTTAGTGTTATTACTTTCAAGGAATTACTTATATTAGCCATGTTTTCTTTGGATTTGTGTTTGTCTTATGTTGTTTTATTTTTTCCCCCTTTTTTATATAGTTTTAGTTGTTCTTACACTCTCTTCCAACTCAGTCTCTCCTGTTTTTTTTTCTTTCCTCCTTCAAAACTCCCTTTAGTATTTCTTGAAGGGCAGGTTTCTTGTTGGCATACTCTCTTAGTTTCTGTTTATCTGTGAATATTTTGAACTCTCCATCATTTTAAAATGCTAGCTTTTCTGGATAGAGTATTCTTGTTTGGAAATTCTTTTAGTACCTTAACTATGTCATACTACTGCCTTCCTGCCTCCATGGTTTCAGATGAGAGATCAGCACTTAATCTTATGGTGCCTCCCTTGTATGTGATGGTTCTCTTTTCTCTTGCTGCTTTTAGTATTTTCTCTTTGTCTTGTGCATTGGGTAATTTGACAAGTATATGTCATGGGGTAGGCCTGTTGGGATTTATGCTGTTTGGGGCGCATTGTGCTTCCTGGACATGTAGATGCATCTCCTTCAATAGGTTTGGGAAGTTTTCAGCCATTATTTCTTCCAACACCCCTTCTGTCCCCTTTCCCTTCTCTTCTCCTTCTGGGATGCCTATAATGCATATGTTTGTGTGCTTTGCCTTGTCATTCAGGTCCCTAAGTCCCAGCTGGATTTTTTCTATCTTTTTAATGATCTGTTCTACTATATGTTTGATTTCAGATGTACTGTCTTCCACGTCACTAATTCTTTCCTCTGCCTCTTCAAATTTGCTGTTATTTGCTGAGAGTGTATTTTTGTTTTCTTGGATTGTGATATTGAACCCCATCATCTCCATAATCTTTTTGTGCATGATCACAATTTCTTCTGTATGCTTTCCAAGTGTTTTCTTAATATGCTTAATCTCTTTTTTCTCTTCATTGAATTGGTCCATGATATGTTTTGTAAGCTCTAACTACTTGTTCAATGTTCCACTTTTCTTCCTGGTTTTCAGTTTGTTCATTGGATTGCACCATGTTTTCCTGGTCATTGGTATGGTTTGTAGATTTTCTTGCTGTCTGGTCATCATTTTATCTTGTTTGATTTATTCTGTTGATGATCTTCTTCATCTAGTCTTAGGGTTTAATTAGTTGTTGGTTTTGTGTGCATGTTAAGTCTTCTCTTTGTCACTTTTTTCTTCTTATTCTATTTCCTTGTCATTGGCTAAGTTCCCTTGAAGGAAAATATTAGGTCCAGAGAAAGCAAAAGGGGTAAAAAAAAAAAAAGAAAAATATAATAGTAGTACTGATAGTGACTATTAGCAGAAGAACCATGTGAGAATGGACATAGAACTCATGTAAGCTGTGTATTGTTATAACTGTAAAAAAGTGGAGTACCTATAATGAGATAGTAAACTGAATATGGGAAGGAATATACTATGAATTAAAAGGTCAGTGTTATCAGGAAAGAGGGAAAAAGAAAAGAGAGTACAATAATATAAAGAGTGAATAAATGATAGAAAATATATTACAGGTATTAGAGATAAAAAGTCAGAAATAGGAGGATTAAACAGAGAAAGGTGGAATGTAAGAGAAACAATAAATGATGGAGGAGAGAATGATGTAAAGGAAAAGGAATAGCATTGGTAGTCAAAATCAGTATACACAGAAAGCAGAAAATTGAGGATGAGGAAGCACAGCAAATAAGAAATGTTGCCTGCAGCTCTAATATTAAAAAAAAGAAAAAAGAAAAAAAGGAGGAAAAAAAGCAGAGCAAGAAAAAAAAGTAAAGCAAGAAAAAGAGAAGGGAGAAAAAAGAAATAGAAAAAAAGGGTGGTGGGGGGATAAAGAGGAAGAAAAAACAAGAAAACAAACCAACAACAAAAAAAACAGACAAGGCCTCAGGCAGAGAATCCTCTTTGCAATTGAATAAACTGCTTAGGAGTCTGACCTTCCCCTTTTCTCCCTTCCTCACTTCCTTCTCTCCCAAGGCAGCAGGAAGGCTATGTGAGGGCTCCTGTAGGAAATTCAAATGGGTCCCTGGTGAACCAACTCACCTGAGAAAATAATGACTCAATTTCTTGAGAGAGCACCCACCTCTTGCTAGGAACCCTAAATATGCTATTGGAAGCCTGTAAAGCACCTCCTACTGTCCCTCTCTCTTGGGTGTGCCTCAGGGAGGCTAGTTAATTTTCTGACTCCACCTTCTCCCAGACCAAGTTTCCTATCCTAGGGTGTTTAGGTAAATTGAGCTCTCTCAACAGATTCACCTCTCCTCTCTTCCTAGACTCTCCTCAAGTCAGCTAATATGCTCCTCCAAACTCTATAAAAGGGGGTGACCAGAAGATTGAACCTGCATTCCTTGGCCCCTCTGCATCTCCCACCTAAACTCTCCCATTCCTGGAGTTAGTCCATGATGGGAGAGGTAGGGCAATGCCAGATTTCTGGGATTGCTGGACTCGGGTTACAGAGGCCGGGGAGAATGTGGACTCCAGGTATGCAGGTCTGTGAAACATGGGCCATGAGGGTTCAGGGGACACAGGCTTGGGGTTCACATGTTTGGGGGAACACAGGGCTTGGAGACTCTGCCCCACCACCGGCAGTTCTCAGTTGAACACCATGGCTCTCAGCACTAGGGGGAAGGGATTTACCTTCCCATAGCTTCTGCATTCAGTATTAGAAACCTGCAGTTCTACCTTGAGCAAACAGTCTTGCCAATTCTGCAGCAGTCTTGCCAGATCAATGTCCAGATTCTCCTGCCCTATAGGTTCCCGAAACAGCCTGCTCCGGCAGGACCCCGTCAACCACACAACCAGTCCTTTTTAAGAGAGATGACGATGGTGTACTTACTCAGACACCATCTTACCCCACCCCCCGGATTTTATATTTAAACTTCTTTGCATTTCTTGTAATTTCTTATTGAATACTAAGCATTTTGAATTTTACCTGTTTGGTATACTAGACATTTCCATATTCCCAAAAATATTCTTTATTTGTATTCAAGTAACTTAAGTTACTTGAAAACCATTTGATCATTTTGAGGCCAGCTTTTAGCTTCATAGGGTAGAACCGAAAAAGTTTTAATCTAGGGATGTCTTTTCCCTGCTACTGTAGCATTACCTACATTAATTCCTCTATCTGATGGTAATGTGAAGTTTCTGGGTGTGAGCTCTGAGAAATTTTCCCTCTGTTCCTTTTGGGTGTTTCCAACTCCAGGTTTCCTTACTTGCATACTCTGATCAGTACTCAGCTGAGGACCTGAAGAGGGCTGTCTTTTTCTTTTTAAATTTATTTTAAAAAGATACTTAGATTACATAAAATGTTACATAAAAAAATAAGGGATTTCCATATGCCCCACACCTCCCACCCTTCCCCACTTTAAAAACTTCTTTCATTAGTCTGGTACATTCATTGCAATTGATGAACACATTTGGAACATTGCCACCAATCCTAGATAATGGTTTACATTGTAGTTTACACTCTCTCCCATTCAATTCTGTGGGTTATGGCTGTATATATAATAACCTGTATCTGTCATTGCAGTGTCACTCAGGACAATTCCAAGTCCTGAAATTGCCCCTATTACATCTCTTTGTCCCCGAGGAAAGCCTTCTGCAGATCTCTGGAGTCCTCTTCAGTGAAACTCTCTCATCTTCAGTACATTGCCGTTTGAACTCAGTTAACATCTGCGTTGTAGAATCCCATCTCTTTCTTATTACCTAGGGAAATGATTGAGCTCTGCCTTGGTTCCCTCCCCCTTAACCTGCATCTTGGAAACTATATCCAGGTATTAAGGTGGAACAATAGGAGGAGGTTCCATTTTTGTTTACTTTTTCTCAATGATCATTGTTCTGTACTATCTGAAATATTGTATATTGAAAATTGTTGTTTCATATATTTTGTGCTTGTTTTTGGTTGTTTCAGGTGGGAGGTTGAATCCAGTCCCTGTTACTCTATGTTGGTTGAAGTGAAAATCTATTTTGATATAATTTTAAATGTACAGAAAAGATTCAAAATTATTATGTTACATTTATCCTTTCTACATCATGGGAGTTAGGGATGCTGTGTCCCATGATATGGAAAATCCACATAAAATTTTTGGCCCTCTCTTCATACCAGAGAGGATTAAATTCTTTCTGTTTCTTTTATGGGACATTTACATTACCTTACTGTAAAATTTGGGTTAAGTATTTTGTCATAGGTTATATGTAGGTCAATGTTAAGTAAAAATAAATTTTAAAAATACAAGATAAATATAAATTTTTAAAAAGTGAAACAAATTTGAGAATATTACTGAACATACTTCATGTATAACAAAAGATATATTTAAAAAAACAGTGCATAGAACCACAGTTCTTTTACTACAAATTTAAGAAAAAATTGTGTAGCTGCTCATTTATATAATTAAACAGTAAAATACATACTGTAAGCTAATGTTGTAAATATCAGTACATACATTTATGTATTTATGAGTTACTAAACTTTTAAAGATACTTCTATATTTCTAGTCTTTGCATGTCATCTGCTGGCTTTCATAGTCTTTTCTCAAACTTTAACATAAAAATTGTATATATTTATGGTATTAAAAGATAAAATGTTGATATTATACTATACTATACATATATTTTATGCATTTTTGAGTTTTTAAGCTTTTTCCTTATAGTCTACAGGCCTTTGTGTTTTGTCTGCAACTTCCACAAAACTGCCCCCAAATTCCCATTTAATTTCTTATACTGCCACATGATATATTGAAACCACAATAGGGAAAGTTGTGATATGGAAGGGATAACTGTAATCTCATATACACAAATGGCTTATGTTTTGTCCATTTGTTTTTCTCTCTCACTCTCTCTCATTCCCTCCCTTCTCTTCATCTCTTCTTTCTTCCTTATTTCTATCTTGATTTTGATCTCAATCTCTATCTTTACCTTTGTATAATAGTTTTCCCTGAAAAAAATATTTGGATGTAAGATCAAGCCATAATAACTCTGTATTAGTCAGCCAAAGGGGTGCTGATGCAAAATACCAGAAATTGGTTGTTTTTTATAAAAGGCATTTATTTGGGGTAGGAGCTTACAGATACCAGGCCATAAAGCATAAGATACTTCCCTCACCAAAGTCTATTTGGAGCAAGATGGCTGCCGATGTCTGTGAGGGTTCAGACTTGCTGGGTTTCTATGTTCCTGGGGCTTGCTTTTCTCTGGGTTCAAGGTTCCTTTCTTCCTGGAACTGGCTTCTCTGTTTCCTGCACAAGGTCAGCTGTAGACTATCAGGTGAATGGCTCTGTTTCTTTCCCTGGACCTCCAGCTTAAGTCTTTAGCATCAAACTCCAAGATCAAAACTCCAACATCAAAACCCCTCAACTCTGTTCTTTGTCATGCCTTTTATGTGTGTGTCCCCACCCACCAAGGGGTGGGGACTCAATGCCCTTATCGTAACTCAGTCATGCCCAGGTACAGATCAGACTGCAAGCATAATCCAATATTTCTTTTTGGAATTCATCAATAATATTAAACTGCTACAAACCCCTTTATCCTAAATATGTCAGTGTGCATAACCTAATAACTAGGGCATTTTCTTACATTACCAGATTAGAGTTATACAAACCAGAAAAATTGATATTAATAAAATATTGTCATCTTATCCTTTTTCTCAATTGTTCTAGTAATGTCCTATATAGAAGTTGATTGTTCTTATCCAGGACCAAATCCACTAAAAAATTAGGTATTTTTTTTTAGTGTCTAATTTGGAACAGTTTTTCAGAATTTCTTTGTACTTCTTCACTTTGATGTTTTTGAAGACTTAAAGCCTTAAAGACTTTGTAGAATGTTCCTCAATTTGGATTTGTCATGTGTTTTGGTGTGATTATATTCATGGCATGCATTTTTGGTGAAAACACTACTGAAAGATGGTGTGTTCTTCTTGGTGAATTTTATTAGAAGGCAAATCATGTCAGTTTATCCCAAAATTGGTTATTTTAATTTTGACGACATGTATAAAATGGTATCTTCCATGCTTCTCCCCAAAAAATTCTCTTTATAATTACTAAGTAATTTTGGTGAAATATTTTTAAGAATATAAAAATATATAGTTCTTCTTCAAACTTTTGCCAACTACCTTTAGCAATCAAAGATGATTTTACAGCTCCATCAGTCTTTTTGTCTTCAAAAATTGTCATTCTACTATAAGGAAAAACTTTCCTTGCCCCCTCACCTTTTTAATATTTATATTATTACAGACATGAAATTTTTATTTATTTAATGTGTTTTAATCCATTATCATCAATATTATTTTTTGCTCAAGTTTTCCAAGATTTGACTAATGAGAATTCCTCTAGCTGCTCCTGAGATCTTTTGATGAATCTTCATGTTTCTTTGAGTACTTTCTTAGTTTCCACAGGATGTATCTTATTCTTTCCCTTTTCCATATTTGTTATTCCTTTCTCCAACAGTGAGAAACTTGGCTTCCATTATCCTCAATATATTCATTTGCTGAACCTAGAATTGGTGTGCTGGCAAATATTTAACAAATAGATCATCAAAATAAAAGTTAACAAAATTTTAAAAAACATGATTTATAGCTTTTGACTATTTTCTTTGTGTGAATGCTTCCACCAAATTCAAGCTACTAATATGACTACATAACTAATGCAGGTTGGGAAGAAAACTCAGAGTCAAGATTACGTGAGCTGTTTCCATACACCACGGTGTGGAATGCACAAGAAGTAATATTATAATGGCAAAGCGATCCTTCTGTGAAAGCAAAGTTATTAAGAAGAGTCTAATATTGCTTACAATTTCTTGAGGTATAATTCACACATAGTGAAATAATAAAATCTCATATATACAATGTCAATGAATTTTGACATTCAACAACAGACCCTGTCACAATATTTCATCACTCCAGAAAGTTCCTGGTGCCCCATCCAAGTCAGATAGCCACTCAGAAGAAAGTGCAGGTCTGATTTTTTCATCACAGACAGGTTTTGAATATTCTGTCTTATCTACAATGAAATAATATAATGTACTTTTTTTAATCTATTTTTTTTCACTCAGCAAAATGTATGTGAGATTCATCCTGTTTGTTTCCTTCTATTGATGAATAGTATTCAATTGTATGAATACACAACACTTTATCTAGTCTCTCAGTAATGGGTATTTGGATTATTGCCACTTTTAATTTGGATGAAAAAGTTTCTATAAATGTTTGTATACAAGCCATTTTGTAAATAAATGTTTTTATTTCTCTTGGGTAAATACCTAAGAATGAAATTTTTGTGTCATAGGGTAGATGTATGCTTAACTTTATAATAAATAAACATATTTTTAAAATGTTTTTAATATTTACACTCCCATCAGTAATGTATAAAAATTTGGGTCTGAATTTCAATCTTCTCAGGCTTTTTCATTTTAGTTCATCTAGCAGCTTAGTAGTGGCACTTTATAGACTTATTTTTCATTTTACTAATGACTACTGCTTTTGTGGACCTTTTCCTGTGTTTATTAACTTTTCATCATTTCATTTAAGTTTTTAATTTATTGCCATTTTATATTTTAATATATTTCCTTTTAATATGTGTAGGATCTATAGTGATATCAGCTCTTCCATTACTTCTGTTGATAATAATTTTTTTCAGCTTTTATTTCTGTAAAAGTCTTCTTTTGGGTTCATATTTGAAGATATTTTCTGAATATAGACATCTATGTTGACAGCACTTTTTTCACTGCTGTAAAAGCTTACTCCACTGTCATGAAACTTGCATAGATGCAACCAAAACAAAACAAAAATAAAAACAAAGAAAAACTGCTGCTGTCATCCTCATCTTTTTCTTCTGTCTATAATGTCTTTTATTCTCAAGATATTTTTAAGATTTTTATTTTCATTACTGGTTTTGAGAGATTTGATTAGTTGTGCCTTGTTGTAAATCTCTTCTTCTTTTTATGCTTCGAATTCTTTGAGCTTGTTGCATCTGCAGGGTTATAGTTTTCATCAAATTTGCAAAAAACATCAGCCATTATTTTTAAAAAAATTTCTGTCTTTTTCATTTTTACTTGGTGGACTCTAATTCCACATATCTTGGGGTGCCTGAAATTTTCCCAAAGCTCACTGATGATCCATTTGTTTTGTTTCTATGTTTCTTTTTTTCCTCCTAGTTTCTATTGCTGTATCTTCATGTTTACAGGTATTTTCTTCTACATTTCCAATGTGCTGTTATCCACATCAAGTTTATATTTCATTTCATATATTATGCATTTAATAGCTATGATTTTATTTGGCTCTTTTAAAGTATCTTCTATGTCTAGAGTTAGCATTTTCAATATTTCTTTTCTTGGACATCTGGCATACAGCTATACTAACTGTTTTTAAAAAACTTGTATAATTCTATGATCTGTGTCTTTTTGGGAAATAGTTTGGATTGATTGTTATTTTTCCTTTTCATAAGTCTTTCCCTCCTGCTTCTTTGCAGTCTTCTAATGTTTGATTAGTTGCCAACATTGTAAATCTTACCATGTGGGTGCCAGATATTCTTCATTACTATAAATTTTTTTTAGCTATTTGGAAGCAGTTTGATCATTTTGGGGCTTGATATTAAACTTTGTTAGGTGGGCATAGGGAAATGATTAGTCTTGGGCTACTTTTGCTCTCCTATTTGGGCAAAAAGAATTCTGAATATTCTTCCTGATGCCCATAGATTATGAGGTTTATCCACTTTGACAAGAGAAACTATTTACAGACCTTGGAGTGTTCTGGTGAATGTTGCCTCTTGTGCTTTTGTTTGGTCCTTTCCATGGCCTTGAATATTTTCTTTACATCCATGTGAGGATTAGTACTTAGCTGAAAATATGAGGGGAGTCATCTTCAGATCTTTAGATGTCTGTCTTTTTCTCTGCCTTGTGAGCTCTAGTTGACATTTCCTCCCCAGTCTCCTAGTTCTGTCTCCTAAACTACGGGAGACAAAAAATTTTTGCTTGAATCCTTTTCTGTCCCAAAGTCTGGAAACCTCTCTAGACAAGAGAGGTTCTATTAAGAAATCATACCAGTTACCTCATTTGCTTTAAGTCTCTCAAGGATCACTGTCTTCATTGATTCATATCCAATGTCTTCAAAACAATTGTTTCAGGTATTTTCCCAGTTTTTGAGTTATTTAAAGTAGGAGGATAAATATGGTCTTGGCCAAACTCAGAGCTCCAATGTATCTTTTTAAAAATTAAAAAAGAGAAAAAAAGGCAGAATAAGGAAATCCAAAATCCATTTCTCTGCAAAAGCAATGTAAAGACTGTCAAAAACTATTAGTATCAACTCATTTTTTGGAAACATGAAAATTAACCAACAAATTGCGGCAACCAGGGAAACACTTGATCAAGAAATTCCACCTGAATCTTATTAGGAAGAGAGAGCTTTGAGGTGCTTTAATTTATTATGATCCCATTCCCACTCTTCAGCTGAACAGTAGCCGTGCAAATAACAGTCTGTCTGTCTGCCTGAGGTAATGGATAATATCTTGTGGGAAATAATAGATGAATAAAAAACCTTAGAAGAAAGGCTGGGGAATGAGATGCTTTGAGGAATAAGGGATTTGAAAAGCTCCAACATATTCTTGGGAATCTAGAAGCCATGTACTTGCTCAAGTTTGTATGCACAAGCTAGAAAAACACAAGAAAGCCCTAGTCCCTCAACAGTGGGTAACCTTCAGACTCTGAAAAGCAGGAAGTGAAATGAAGCTAATGGCTTAGTTGTAAACTACCTGTCTGAGTGTGGAAGGCATACCCAAACAGATGCAAAGAATCTAACTGCAAATACTAGGGATTTGTGGTTCCAAGTACTTAATTAAACCTCTGTGCACCACTAGCTTACCACCAAAACAACAGGATAGAGACTTACAGAGGCCACACACTGCAAACTATACAGACTTTTCAAAATTAGTTTAAAGAAATCATTAAACAAGCAATCAAAACTACCTAAAACAAGCAGCAATGGCAAACCCAGAGAATCTCATTGCAAGATTGGTATATTATAATATTAAAAATGGTCAGTTTTCAATGAAAAATTTGCAAGACATTCAAAGAAGTAAGAAGTTATGGCCTGCACCCAGGATAAAAAGGATAGTATCTGTTATTTAGGAAGCCTAGATGTTACTGACTGAAAAAACATTTAAAATCAACTATTTTAAATATGTTTAAATAACCAAAGGAAACTATTTCAGAGAACTAAAGGAAAAATCAGAATAATGTCTCTTCAAATAGAGAATATCAATAAAGATATAGAAATTATAAAAATAATCTAAAACTCTGGAATTGAAAAGTTCAATAAATGAAATGAAAACTTTCCTGGAGGGCTCAATAGCAAATTTGAGCAGATGGAAGAATGAATCCATGAACCTGGTGATAGGTCAATTAAGATTATCTAGTCTGAGGAACAGAAAGAAAAAAGAGTGAAGAAAAATGAAAAGCACCTAAGAGATTTGTGGGACACCATCAAGCATGCCAACATATGAATAATGAGAGTCCCATAAGTAAAGTAGAGAAAGGGGAAGAAAGAATATTTGAAGAAAAAAGACCCAAAACCACCCGAATTTGATGAAAAACTAAGCTACACATTCAAGAAGCTCAATGAATTCAGTAGGATAAACTAAAAGAGATTACAGGAAGGCACATTGTAATAAAACTGTCAAAGCCAAAGGCACAGAGAGACTCCTGACACAGCAAGAGAGAATACAGTCAACACAAAAAAAATTATCCTCAATAGGATTAACAATTAATTTGTCATCAGAAACCATTGAGGTCAGAAGATGGTGGGATGATGTATTCATAGAAGTGGTGAAAGTGGGCATCCTTGTCTTATTCCTCAGAGGGAAAGCGTTTAGGATTTCACCATGGAATATGATATTAGCTATGGGTTTTTCATGTTGAGGAAGTTTCCTTCTATTCCTATCTTTTGTAATTTTTTTTATCAGGAAAGGCTGCTGTATTTTATTGAATGCTTTTGCTGCATCTATAGAGACGATCATGTGGGTTTTTTCCAGTCTCTATATGTGGTGTGATTGTTTTTCTTGTTGAACCATCCTTGCCTACCCGGGAAGAAACCAACTTGGTCATGGTGTATAATTCATTTGGTGTGTTATTGAATATGATTAGCAAGTATTTTGTTGAGAATTTTAGCATCTAGTTTCATTAGAGAGATTAGTCTATAGTTTTCCTTTCTTGTGGCATCCTTATTTGATTTTGGTATTAGAGTGATATTGACATCATAGAATAAGTTAGGTAATGTTCCCTGTACTACAATTTTTTGGAAGAGTTTAAGAAGGATTGGTGTTAGTTCTTTCCAGAATGTTTGGTAGAATTCACCTGTAAAGCCATCTGGTCCTGGGTTCCTCTTAATTGGGAGGTTTTGACAACTAATTCTATCTCTTTACTTGTGACTGGTTTGCTGAGTTCATCAAATGCTTCTTTTGACAATGTAGGCTGCTTGTGTATTTCTAGGAATTTGCCCATTTCCTCTAAATTGTCCATCTTGCTGGCATATAATTTTCAAAGTATCTTCTTATGATACTCTTTAATTTCTATGGGGTCAGTGGAGATATCCCCTTCCTCATTTCTTATTTTATATATTTGCATTTTCTCTCTTTTATTCCTTGTTAGTCTAGCTAAGGGTTTGTTAATTTTATTAATCCTCTCAAAGAGCCAGCTTTTGGTTTTATTTTTTCTAGTGCTTTCTTATTTTCAACTTCATTTAGTTCTGCTCTAATTTTTGTTATTTCCTTCTTTCTATTTCTTTGGGGTTAGTTTGTTGTTCTTTTTCTCATTCCTCCAGGTGTGTGGTTAGGTCATTGATTTTAGTTCTTTCTTTTTTGATATAGGCATTTTATGGCTATGAATTTCCCTCTCAGTACAGCTTTTGCTGTATCCCATCAGTTTTAATATGTTGTGTTGTCATTTTCATTTGTTTCAAAGTAGTTTCTGATTTCTTCTGAAATTTACTCCTTGACCCACTGTTTGTCTAGTGGTGTGTTGTTTAACTTCCATATCTTCGTGCCTAATCTGTTTCTTTGGCCTTTACAGATTTCCAACTTCATTCCATTGTGGTCAGATAAATTACTCTGTATAATTTCAATCTTTCTGAATATTGAGTGTTGTTCTGTGGTCTAGCATATGGTCTATCTTGGACGATGATCCATGTGCAACTCAGGAATAATATATATCCCTCTGTATTTGTGTGTAGTGTTCTGTATATATCTATTAAATCCCGATACTCTAATGTATTATTCAAAGACTTTGTTTCTTCATTGATTCTTTGTCAAGATGTTTTGTCTAATGGTAATAATGGTGTATTAAAGTCCCCCACTATAATTGTAGAGGTATCTATTTCTCCACTTAATTTTTCCAGTGTTTGCCTCATGTACTTTGAGGTGTCCTGGTTAGGTGCATACATGTTTATGATTGTTCTTTTTTCTTGAGAGATTACCCTTTTATTAATATGTAGTGTTCTTCTTTGTCTCTCAAAATAGTTTTACATTTAAAGTCTATTTTGTCTGATATTAGCATAGCTACTCCCACTCTTTTTTTTTTTTTTTTTGGTTATTGTTTGCTTGTAAGATTGTTTTCCAGTCATTCCCTTTCAACGTCCTTGAATCCCTGGGTCTAAGGTGGGTTTCTTGTAGGCAGCAGATAGATGGGTCAAATTTCCTTATCCATTCTGCCAATCTCTGTCTCTTGACTGGTGAGTTTAATCCATTAACATTCACTGTTATTACTCTGAAGGAATTACTTACATTAGCCATATTTTTGGGTTTATGTATGTCATATATTATTTTTATTTCTCTTTTTGTCTTTTCGGTTGTTCTTATACTCCTGTCCAACTCACTCTCTCCTGTTTTTTTTTTCCTTTTGACCAGCAAAACTACCTTTAGTATTTCTTGAAGGGCAGCTCACTTATTGGCATACTCTCTTAGTTTCTGTTTATCTGTAAGTATTTTGAACTATCATTTTTAAATGCCCTCTGCTGGGTAGAGGATTCTTGGCTGGAATTTTTTCTCTAGGTACCTTAACTATGTCATACCACTGCCTTCTTGCCTCTATAGTTTCAGATGTGATATCAGCCCTTAATCTTATTGAGCTTCCCTTGTATGTGATGGTTCTCTTTTCTCTTGCTGCCTTCGATATTTTTCTTTGTCTTGAGCATTGGATAGTTTAGCAAGTATATGTCTTGGAGTAGGCCTGTGGGGATTTATACTGTTTGGGGTATGCTGCACTTCCTGGATATGTACATCCATCTCCTTCAATATATTTGGGAGGTTTTCAGCCATTTTTCCCTCCAACAATTCTTCTGTTCCCTTTCCCTTCTCTTCTCCCTCTGGAATGCCTATAGAGCGTATGTTTGTGTGTTTCATGTTGTCATTCAAATCCCTAAGTCCCTGTTGACTTTTTTCTATCTTTTTATCTATCTGTTCTACTGTCTGTTTGATTTCAGGTGTACTGTCTTCCACATGCCTAATTCTTTCCTCTGCCTGTTCAAATCTGTTGTTGTGTGCATCCAGTACATTTTTGATTCCTTGGATTGTGCCATTCATCACCATTATATCCATTATCTTTTTATGTATATTTGCAATTTCTTCAGTATGTTCTCTCAGTGCTTTCCTAATATACTTAATCTCTTCCTTCACTTCATTAAGTTGGCCCATGATACTTGTTTGGACAGCTTTGATTAGTTGTCTGATATTCTGCATCTCTTCTTGGTTTTTACTTTGTTTATTGTACTGGGCCCTGTCTTCCTGTTTCTTGGTATGGTTTGCAATTTTTTGTTGCTCTCTGGTCATCTTTTTGTCTTGATGGGTTTATTCAGTTGATTAGCTTCTGTTTGTACTCTAAAGTTTTATTTAGTTTCTATTTTTGTGTGTGTGTTAAGTTTTGTCTTTGGCACTTTGTTCTTCTTATTCTATTTCCTTGCTGTTTTCTATGTTCCCTTGAAGGAAAAAGATTAGGGCAAGGAAAAGCAAAAACAGTAAGAAATGAAAAAGGATAATAGTAATAATAATAGTAAAAGTTACAAGAGGAACTGTATAAGACCTAGGAAAATGAATATTTAACTTGTAAGCATTGTAGAGTAATAGGAGTAAAAAGTGGAGTTCCTACAATGAAATGGAAATTCAAATATAGAAAATATATAGAATGAATTAAAAGGCCAGAATGATGAAGAGAGAGGGAAAAATAAGAGACCCAAGAGAAGCTAATGTAAGAATAATGTGTATGTTTTCCCTGACCTAAAGTATCAGTTGGATGTTTGATATCCCAGTGGACCACTACTCTAAGAGGAGCTGGGAATTGAACTAGGGACCTCATATATTCAAGATGGAAACCCCTCCACGGAGTTAAATTCCTTGTTAGGTCAGTTAGGTCTTCAGAAAGATAACTAGTCACTTTCCCTCAGGCAGGTTTGACTCTTTGCGGTTGGATAAATTATTGCTGTTCAGGAGTCTGTTCTTGTCCCCCTTCTATTCTTATTCCTTTCTCTCCCAGGACAGCTGGATGCAATAGTCTGTGTGAACATTCCCTTTTGAAATTCAAATGGGACCCTGGTATCTTAACTCACCACAGAAAAAATGACCCTCAGCCCTCTTCCAGACCACCCCCTTCTCCCAGCAGACAGGAAATGGGCTCTTAGAGGCTTATTAAGTACTTCTTCCTGCCCACTTTCCTTAGAGGAGTTGGAATTTTTATAGTTTTCAGTATGGGATTAGTCAATTGCCTGACTCCACCCTTTCCCAGGCCACATTTCTCTATCCCAGAGCAGTTAGGTAAATCAAGCTGCCTCCGCAGATTTGTCTCTCCCTCCCTGCTTCCTGGTGTCAACTTGAGCCAGCTGGTATGCTCCTCAAAGCTCAGAAAGGGGGTCCAGGCAACCAAAACCATAGAAAAGAAACCCCTCTCCACCCTTCACCAGGACCCTCCCACTCTGAAGGAATGCTTTCTCTAGCTAGGTGACTGGCAGGAGTCAGGGTTCACTGCAGGTTTTGCCTTGAGGGTGGGGCTTAGCCATCCCACAGTTCCAGTCTCAAGGGCAAGAAACTCATGGTTTTACCTTGAGCAATTTATCTGTTTGTTGAGTTCTCGCCAGATCAATGCCCTGAACTTCTGGTGTGCCTCTGACTCAACTGTGTTTTGCAGGAGAGATGGTGAGTATGCACTTAAACTGATGCCATCTTACCCCTAGAAAATCTTATTCTTAAAGCTAATCCATTCCTGTGTATGTAAATAAATTGCAGGTGGGCCTTTATGCTTAAATTACTTTAATTAAGGCCTTTAATGATTGCTTGACTCGGAATATGTCTTAATCATCTTAGTGGAGTCCTTTACAAAGGAAAAAAAAGCCTTGGATACACAATAAGAAGGCTGCAGAAACAGAAAAAAGGCCCCCAGAAGTTGAAATAAATGAACTCAGGAGAGAACAAAGCCACAAATAAAGCAGTCAGAAGCTGAAAACAATGAGGCCCAGAGGAAAGGGAGAGACAAGCTATGTCTGATCACGCCTAGCTGCAAAATCAATGAGAAACCATCTTGGATGATGCCTTGATTTGGACATTTTTCAAGTCCTCAGAACTGTAAGCTTTTAACCTAATAAATTCCCATTGAAAAGCCAACCCATTTCTGATATGTTCCTCCCAGAAGCTTTTAGCAAACAGAAACAACTCTATTTGGTTATTTATTCCTAAGTATCTTATTCTTTTAGATGCTACTATAAATGTAATTATTTCTTAATTTACTCTTTGTATTGTTCATTGCAAATGCATAAAAACACAACTGTGTATCTTGATCTTGTACCCTGTTACTTTGCTGAATAAATTTTTTTTGCTTTAGTAACTTTCTTGTGAATTCCTTTGTATTTTCTATATATAGGATCATGCCACTTGTAAGTAGTTTTAATTCTTGTTTTATCATTCGAATGTCTTTTTTTTCTTTTTCTTGCCTAATTTCTCTGGCTAGAACTTCTTGTATAATGCTGATTAACAGTAGTGGAAGCAGGCATTCAGCACTCCTAATTTTTCTGAGAAAGCATTCAGGCATTCACCATTGAATATGATGTTAGCCTTGGGATTATTTGCAAATAGTCTCATATATTAATAAAATTCTCTTCTATTTCTAATTGGTTGAGTGTTTCATCATGAAAGTGTGTTGCATTGTATCAAATGTTTTCATTTTTTGTATCTATTGAGATGATCATGTAGTTTTCTTCATTTTTATATGAATGTGATATATTACATTGAATTTCATATTTTGAATAATGCTGGCATACCTGGGATTAAATCCCACTTGATCATGGTGTGTGATCCTTTTAATATACTGATGTATGTGTTATGATAGTTCAAAAATTTTTTATTCTAGTAACATATATAACATCTAAAATTTCCCCTTTAATCCACCTTCACTTATTTAATTCAGTGCTATTAGTTACATTCACACTGTTGTGCTACAATCACCACTATCCCTTACCAAAGATTTACAAATATCCAAATGGAAATTCTGTACAATTTAAGCATTAACTTCCATTCCCTATCCCCAAACCAGCCCCTGGTAACCTATATTCTAATATTCTAGATTCTGACTCTATGGGATTACTTATTGTATTTCATATCAGAAAGACCATATAATATTTGTATTTGTGTGTTTGTCTTTTATTACACAAGATGATGTCTTCAAGGCTTACCCATCTTGTTGCATGTACGAGAACTTCATACATTTTTATGGCTGAATAAAACTCCATTGTATGTATATACCACATTTTGTTTATTCAATCATCAGTTGATGGACACTTGGGCTGCTTCCTACTTTTGGCAATTGTGAATAATGACACTATGAATGTTGGTGTGCAAATATCTGTTTGAGTCTCTGTTTTCAATTCTTTTGGATATATACTTGTTGGGGGGGGGATGCCATGTGATATGGTAATTCTACACTTAGCTTTCTGAGAAACTCCAAATTGTGTACCACAGTGACTATACCATTTTACATTTCCACTAGCAATGAATGAGTGTTTCTGTTTCTCCAAATCCTCTCCAACATTGTAATTTTCCTTTTAAAAAAATAGTAGCCATTTCAGTGAGGGTGAAATGGTATCTCATTGTGGTTTTGATTTGAATTTTTATAATAGCTCATGATGTTGAGCTTCATTTTATGTACATTTTAGACATTTGTATGTTCTCTTTGGAAATATGTTATTTAAGTCTTTTGCCCATTTTTAAATTGGGTTGTTTGTCTTCTTTATGTGGCATTGTAAGATACCATTTTATTCTTGACATTAAACCATTACAGATAGGTGATTTCCTAATATTTTCTCCCTTTCTTTAGGTTATCATTTTACTTTCATTATAAAGAACTTTGAAGTTCAAAAGTTTTTTTTTTCAGATGATGTTCCATTATTTACTTTTTCTTTTGTTACTTGTGCTTTGGGTGTAAAGTCCAATAAATCACCACCTGTCACAAGATTTTGAAAATGCTTCCCTACATTTTTTTCTAATAATTTTATAGTTCCGGTTCTTATATTTAGGTCTTTGAGCCATTTTGAGTTTGTTTTTTATATGTTCTGAGACAAGGGTCTTCCTTCACTCTTTTGCTTATGGATATCCCATTCTCCCAGCACCATTTGTTGAAGAGACACTTCTTTCCTAGTTGAGTGGACTTGGTAGCCTTTTCAACAATCAGTTGGCTACAAATGTGAAGGTCTATCTCTGAAATCTTATTTCAATTCCACTAGTCACTCTATCTATGGCCAGTACCATGCTGTTTTGACCACTGAAGCTTTCTAATAATTTGTAAATTCAGTAAGTGTGGGTCCTCTAACTTTGTTCCTGTTTCTCATGATTGTTTTGGCTATTTGAGGTCCCCCATCTTTCCAAATAAATTTGATGATTGGCTTTTCCATTTCTGTGAAGTAGGCTGTTGGAATTTGAATTGGGATTCCACTGAATCTGTAAATCATTTTGGGTAGAAGTGACATATTAACAATATTTAATTTTCCAATCCATGAGCATGCAATGTCTTTCCATTTATTTAGATCTTTGATTTCTTTTACTGAAGTTTTGTAGTTTTCCATGTCTAAGACCTTTGCAACCTTGGTTAAATTTATTCCTAGATATTTGGTTCTTCTAGTTCCTATTGAAAATGAAATTTCTTTCTTGAGTTTCCTTCTCATCTGCTCCTTACTAGTGTATGGAACCACTACTGATTTTTGCATGTTGATCTTGTTCCCTACCACTTTCCTGATTTCATTTATTAGCACAGTAGCTTTCTTGCCAATATTTGGAACTTTATATATGTAGGGAATTGTCATCGACAAAGAGTGAAAGTTTCACTTCTTCCTCTCCAGTTTGGATTCATTTTATTTTATTTTCTTGCCTAATTGCTCTGGTTTTCAGTACAATGTTGAATAACAATGGTAACAGTGAGCATCCTTGTCATGTTCCAGATTTTAGAGGGAAAGCTTTCAGTCTTTAACCATTGAGTATGATATTAGCAGTGAATTTTTCATCTATGCCCTATATTATTTTGAGGAAGTTTCCTTCTATTCCTAATTTTCTAAGTGTTTTTATCAAGAAAAGATGCTGGGTTTCCCTTTTTTCCAACAATTCAGATAATCATGTGTTTTCCCTTTGCTTTGTTAATGTGGTGTGACAGTTTAAGCCATTTATGAATCCCAAAAAAAGAGAAAGATTATGCTTGAAAACTAATCTTTTCCTCTGGGTGCAATATCCTTTGATTGTATTAAATTCAGTGAGGGGCTTCTGATTAAGTTTTCTTGATATAATCAATTTAGAGCTTCTGCTCGGGCTATATCAGCAAGACATAACTCAGGTTGAGTTCCTGACCCTTGGGCAGATATAAATGTACACTCACTCAAGAAAGCACACAGGAAGAGAGGGAAAGCTCTGTCATTTTTTATCATGGGACCCCAGAGAGAAATGAGCCATTTACCTGAGAGTTTGCAGCTATCCTTGGGAAGAGAGCCAATACTGACATAGAAGGCCTGGAAACAAATAAGGCTAGGAGAGAGAGGAAATCCTGAGAGACAAGCCCTATGCCAGTCTACAGCTGAGAAAAAGGATGCCCAGAGTGGGTAAACCTGAACCCTTGCAGATATCAGCAACTATCTTGCTTCAATATATGGCAAATGACTTTGGTGAGAAAGCAACTATGAATGGGACTCTTTTGGGCCTTGTAACTGTAAGCTTCTGTCTCCAAATAAATACCATTTATAAAAGTCAACAGATTACTGGTACTCTGCGCCAGCACCCCTTTGGCTGACTAATACATGTGGTATGTCACATAAATTAACTTTTTAAAAATGTTGAACTACCACTGCACACCCTGGCTAATGCCCAATTGATTGTGTTGTGTTATTATTTTAATGCACTGTAGGATTCAATTTATTAGTATTTTGTTGAGAATTTTGACATATATACTCAAAAAAGAAAATGGTCTATAATTTTCCTTTCTTGTAATATCTTTATCTGGCTTTTGTATTAGGGTGATGGTGGCCCTAGAATGACTTAGGTAGTGTTCCCTCCTTTTCACTTTTTTTTTTTGAAAGAGTTTGAGTAGGACTGGTACTATTTTTTCATGGAATGTTTGGCAAAATTGACCTGTGAAGACATCTGGTCGTTGGCTTTTCTTTATGGGGAGATTTTTAAAAATAACTTTATTATGGAAAATTTCAAACATACGTGAAAGTTAGGAGACTAGTAAAATGAATTTCCACTCTTCAAAAATGATGATTTTTGTCTTCCTTATTGCACCTCTTTGTCCTCCATTTTGTTGTTATTGTTATTGTTGTTGCTTTGTTTTGTTTTGTTCACTGTTCGTGCTCATTGCTCAATTTTGCTCGTCTGCTCACTTTTTAAAAAAATTTATTGAAGCATATCACACATACATGAACATACATAAACAATAAGTGTATAGTAATAGTTGTGAACTTACTAAACAAACATATATAACATCATACAGGGCTCTCAAACCTCACCCTACACCAATACCTTGAACTGTTGTTAAACATTTTTAACTAATGATTAAAGAGAATCCTCAAAATATTAATATTAACCAAAGTACTTTTCCCCAACCAATGCTATTATTATTTTCAATATCATTTATATATGAAAATACATAAACAATATGTGTATAGTAAAAATTGTGAGCTTGCAAAGCAAACATGCATAACACCATACAGGAGCCCCATACATCAACCCTCGACCAACACTTTGCATTATTGTGAGACATTGGTTACAAATTATGAAAGAATATTGTCAAAAATCTTAATACTAATTATAGTCCTTATCTTACATTTGGTGTATTTTCCCCCAACCCACCCTATTATCATTTTTAAAATACATTTTTATGACAGAAGTTGTAAACTTACAAAACAATCCTCCACATGTGAAGAATTCCCAAACAACAACCCTCTATCAACACACCACTCTGTGGTGGACTATTTTTTATGGGTATAATACCATCAGATTATTATCAGGTCCATATTGTACATTTGGCACCCATTTTTCCTACTTCCCCAATATCAACACAGTACATCTTTGGCATAGACACAAGAATATTACATTATTACTGCTAACAACAGTCCATAGGTCACTCCAGTTGTGTTATTCCCATGCTTCTCTACATTCTACCACCCTGTAATAGTGATATACATTTGCTCTAGCCAACAATGGACACTCTTGCATCTCTACCATCAACAATTCTCATCCATCTCTGGGTTTCCTGTGCTATTCAGTCCCTAGATAATTCTCTAGCATTCTGTCAATTGGCATTTACGTTCTAAGACTATCATTTTCAGCCATATCCCTATTTATTAACCAGCTGTTACTCACTATAATGTGTTACCATCAACTATGTACATTTCCCTACTTTTACAGTAAAACAAATTAAAACTTCTATATACATTAAACGTCAGTAGTCCATCTTAGTCCTCCTCTTATCTCTTTTAAGAATCCACCACCTACCACCAAGTCTTGAAGATATTTTCCAACATTTTCTTCTAGAAGTTTTATGGTTCTTGCTTTTATATTTAGGTTCTTTTTATACATTTTGAGTTAATTTTTATATAAGGTGTGAGATAAAGATCCTCTTTCCTTCTTTTGGCTATGGATATCCAGTTCCTCAGCACCATTTGTTGAATGGACTGTTCTGCCTGAGCTGAGTAGATTTGACAGGCTAATCAAAAATCATTTGACCATACATGTGAAGATCTGTTTCTGGACCATCAATTTGGTTCCATTGGTCTATGTGTCTGTCTTCATGCCAGGACCATGCTGGTTTTTTCCACTGTAGGTAGGTAATATGATTTAAAGTCTAGAAATGAGAGTCCTCCAACTTTGCTCTTCCTTTTTAAGATGTTTCTGGCTACTCAGGACCCCTTACCCATCCAAATACATTTGGTAATTATATTTTCCATTTATTTAAAAATGTTGGAAACTGAGTCACAGTGGTCTCCCAAGGAGAGACGTGCTGTTTCCATGGCTATGCTTGCAACCTAAAGAATGTGATAATTAAGAGTTCTGGCAAACAGGATGAAGCTGTTAAAGGCTGAAAGAAAAGATGAGCACAGACCTTTTGTAGTAAATAGAACACTTAGACTTTGTACCTTGAGATAAGATTTTTTGAATTCCTTAGACTATGAGTAATGCTGATAGTTAACTGCATGTTGCTGCTTGTTCTCAGGTAGACTGGGGTATATATAGAGCCCCTTTTAAACAATAAAGTTGTCTGATGAGTCTCTACTCACAGACCCCTGATCACAGCTCTCTTTTTTCCTTCCTTCCTTCCTTCCTTCCTTCCTTCCTTCCTTCCTTCCTTCCTTCCTTCCTTCCTTCCTTCCTTCCTTCCTTCCTTCCTTCCTTCCTTCCTTCCTTCCTTCCTTCCTTCCTTCCTTCCTTCCTTCCTTCCTTCCTTCCTTCCTTCCTTCCTTCCTTCCTTCCTTCCTTCCTTCCTTCCTTCCTTCCTTCCTTCCTTCCTTCCTTCCTTCCTTCCTTCCTTCCTTCCTTCCTTCCTTCCTTCCTTCCTTCCTTCCTCTCTTTCACTCTCCTTTTTCTCTTTCTTTCATTCCTGATACCCTTTGGGCCCAAACCTCCAACAAAAAAATACTGGTGGAATTTTTATTGGGATTGCATTGAATCTGTATATCAATTTGGGTAGAATTGACATTTTAATGATATTTAGTCTTCCAATCTGTGAGCATGGAATGTTCTTCCACTTATTTAGGCTTTTAAATTTAACATTGGGTTTAATTTTCTGAATACAAGTGGTTTACATTGTTGGTTAAGTTTATTCCTGAATATTTGGTTTTTATCTGCTATATTTTATTTTCTCATCTAATTCAGGGTGGGTTTTAATTCTCTTACTGGAGCCCTTTATAAGAGAATGAAATTCAGAGAAAGAGAAAGTCATAGAAGCAAGAAACTGAAAGCAATGGAATCCAGAAGAGAAGTAAGAGATCAGCAGATGCCACAAAGTATCTTGCCATGTGACAGAGGAGCACTGATTGCTGGCCTTCAGGGAGAAAGCATTGCCTGATGATGCCTTGATTTATATATTTTTTCATCCTCAAAACCGTAAACTGGTAAACTACTAAATTCCCACTGTTAAATGCCAACCCATTTTATGGCATATGCCTTGAGCAGCTTTATCAAACTAGAACAGCTGTGTTCTCATTTTCATTTATCTAAATATATTTACTGATGTTTCTTGTAATTTTGTCTTTGATCTAATGATTGTTTAAGAGTGTATAATTTAACTCCCATATATTGTGGGTTTTACAGTTCTCTACCTGATATTGATTTCTAACTTCATTCCATTGTGGTCAGAGAGATGCTTTAAATAATTTTAATCTTTTTAAGTTTATTGAGACTTTGTTTTATGACCCAACCAGTGGTCTATCCTAGAGATAAATCCATATGCACTTGAGAAGAAGACATATCTTGCTATTTGGGGTTGCATGTTCTCTATACATCAGTTTTGACCTATTTCATTTATTATATTATTCAAGTATTCTGTTTACTTATGGTCTTCTGTCTAGATGTTCTATCTATTGACTTGAGTGGCATATTGAAATCTCCAACTATTATTGTAGAGATGTCTATTTCTCTTTTCAGTTTTGCCTCATGTATTTTGGAACACCATGGTTAGGTGTATAAATATTTATGATACTCTTTTTGGTGACTTGACCTTTTTATTAAGATACAGTATTCTTTGTCTCTTGTAACACATTTGCATTAAAGTCTATTTTGTCCAATTTTAGTGTAGCTACCTCAGTCTTTTTTTATTACTATTTGTATGGGTTATCTTTTTTCAGTCTCTAACTTTTAACCTTTTTGTGTCTTTGAATCTAAGTTGAGTCTTTTATAAACAATATATAGTTGAATCATGCTTTTTAATCTATTCTGACCATCTGTGTCTTTTGACTGGGGAGGTTAATACATTAACAATCAGTGTTATTACTGTAAAAGTGGTAATTACTTCAGTCTTTTGTCTTTTTTTAAAAAAAGATTTATTTATTTATTTCTCTCCCCTTCCTCCCTCCCCCACCCTGGTTGTCTGTTCTCTGTGTCTATTTGCTGCATCTTCTTTGTCTGCTTCTGTTGTTATCAGCAGCATGGGAATCTGCGTCATCTTGTGTCAGCTCTCCATGTGTGCGGCACCATTCCTGGACAGGCTGCACTTTCTTTCGCGCTGGGTGGCTCTCCTTACGGGGTGCACTCCTTGCACGTGGGGTCCTTTGTTTTTCATATGTAATATCATTTTTCTCTCTTTTCTTTTATTACTGTAACTGACATCGTTTTCTCATTTCTGTTTCTGTATGCTTTAAAAATACTTTGTTTGTGTTTACCCTGGGGTTTGTATTATTCAACCTACATCTATAACCTACTAATTTGAAAAGATACCAATGTAGGTTCAATAACATACCTTTTCTCTGCTCCCATATCCCTCCATTTACCCCTCTTCATGTTGTTTTTGTCTGACATAACCTGTTTATATTTTGCATGTCCATTATCAGGAAATATGACTTTTTCTTGTTCCATTGTATAATAATTCTTATAGGAATTAAAACGTAGAGTTATATTTTAAGGGTACAGTTCTATTGAGTTTTGCATTTACCCTTTTAGTTTCCTTTACTGTAGACCCTCACTTCTTCATATTACTCCAAGATACTTTGTCCTGTCTTTTTCTTTCAACCTGAAGCTCTCCCTTTACTACTTCTTGTAGGGTGGGTCTTTTGCTGACAAATTCTCTGTTTCCATTTATCTGTGAATACTTAAATCTCTCCCTTAATTTTGAAAGACAGTTTTGGCAGATAAAGAATTTTTGGCTGGCAGTGCTTTAAACATATCATACCACTGCCTTCTTGCCTCCATGGTTTCTGATGAGAAATCAGCACTTAGTCTTATTGAGGATTCTCTGTATGTGATAGTTCACTTTTCTTTTGCTTTTTTCAGAATTTTCCATCTTTAGCATTTGACATTTTGATTTCTATGTGTCTTGGAATAGGTCTATTCATGTTTATTCCAAATGATGTATGTTGCACTTCTTGGACATGTATATTTATATCTTTCATAAAAGTTGGGAAATTTTCAGCCATTAGTTCTTCAACTATTCTTTCTGCCCCTTTCCCATTTCTTCTCTTTCTGGGTCACCCATGATGTGTATGCTTGTATGCTTCATGCTCTCACTCACATCCCTGAGACACTGCACAATTGTTTTTATTCTTTTCTCAATTTGTTCTTCTGACTGTATGATTTCAATTGTCCTGTCTTCTAGGTCACTGATTCTTTTGTCTGCCTGCTCAAATGTGCTTTTGTATATCTCAAGTTTATATTTCTAATCTCCATTACAGTGGCTTTCATCCCCATAATTTCTGTTATGCTTAATTTAAGCCTTTTGTTTCTTCTTTATGCTCACACTTTGTCTTCTTAGTTATTCTTAGGTCTATATCCACCATTAATTTATTTCTATCCAAACTTTCCTTGATCTCCTTGAATTGAATTATAGGCCTTTTTTAAACTTCTTTGATGAGTTGTTCCAAAGTCTGTGCCTCCTCTTTTTATCTTAATTTTTTTTTTTTTTTTTTTACTAAGCCATATCTTCCTGTTTCTTGGTATGGTCAGTAATTTTTTGCTGGTGTCTGGGCATCTGATTGTTTTGATGTGTTAGCTCTGTAGGTCAAGTTTGCCCTCTTGCCTAGGGTTTTATTTTTGTTTGTTTTTGCAAAAAGCTCTTCTTTGATGTTGACCCAATTTATTCTGGCCCATGTTTGTTCACCTTTTCTTAGCTCTTCTACATTTGATTCTTGCCCTAGATATGTGGTATAATTTTTACAATTGTCCTTTTTTTGAATGCAATTGTTTCACCTCCAGGAAAAAGCTTCCTTTCCTTTCATCCTTTTCCAGGAAACTTGATTTTTTTTGTCTTGATTTGTTTTTGTGCAGAATTTTCTCCCCACTCCTACAACTTGTTTAAATTCTCCCCCTCACATAGTGTCCCCTTTCTTTACACTTTTCAGTTCTAGGACCCATTCTGCCTCAAGAAGTTCACTTTCCACCCCACCCCCTTTTTTTTTCTGTGATGCTTTTCTGCCTCTGATTTCTTATCGGTTAGGGCATCCTCCACCAGGGAGCAAGATGAAATCAATCTAGAAAGATCCATCTTGCATTTGGGTGGCCCAGAAAACAGATACTGGGCTTAGTGTGTCCACCTCTTCCCAACAGCTCTGACATTGTCTTTTTATTTTCCCCTGGTGGCACTTTTGTATGCAGCACTCCTCAGCCATTTATATTCTACCTTAGGTCTCTATGGTCTTGGGTCCCTGTGCCTTGATATGCATGGGGGTTCTAACTTGCTGCTGTGTGTGGATCTATGGTTTGATTCCACAGCAGGAGGAACCTAGGCTGTGCTGCCTCTGTGCAAGTCCCAAGCTTCTAGTACTGAATGAGGGTGAGAGGACATGACTTTCAGGTCCAGAACACAAATTTCCTTCTTTGTGTTCTGGACCTGAATAATTTCTTTATCTTTGATTCAGCATATATGGAGCCCTTTTTCAGTCTCTATCTTCTTTCAGAGTTCCAAGCAAGTGGGATTTGTCCTTTTATTAGTTGTTTCTGAGAGAAAACTTTTTCAGAGGATTCTTATATCACAATATTGATGACATCCTGCCTTGATAGTATTTGTTGAGGATCTTTGCATCTATATTCACAAGGGAAACTGTTCTTTAGTTTTCATTTCTTGTGCAGTCATTATCTGACTTTTGTATCACGGTAATTCTGGTCTTATAGAATGAGTTAAGAAATGTTCCCTCCTCTTCAATTTTTTGGAAGAGTTTGACATAGAATGGTGTTAATTCTCCTTTAAATATTTGGTAAAATTCAGTAATGGATCTATGTAGTACTATGAACTTTTATTTGTTGGGAGTTTTTTATGTATGACTCAATCTCTTTACTTGTTTCAGGTCTTTTGAGATTTTCTGTTTCTTCTTGAGTCAGTTTAAGTAATTTGTGTGTTTCTAGGAATTTATCCATTTCATCTAGAGTATATAATTTTTAGCATATAATTGTTAATATTCTATTACGTTCCTTTTTATTTCTGTAAGTCAGTAGTCACATCTACATATTCATTTCTTTAGTTACTTTTATTAAATTTGAGAACATTTCAGACATTCTTTGTAAGTATATATCTGCACATTTTATATTTCCTTTCTTCTTGAGACTCCATAAGAATATTAGGTGGACATATTTTCCCTCACATTACTTTGTCTCTGTTCATTTATATCCATCTTTTTTCTTCCTTTTCTATTAGAAAATTTGTATAGCTGTATGTTCAAATTTACTGACTTTTTCTTTGTACTCTAAAATGCTGTTATGATAATCCATTAATTTTTCAAAATTTCAGGTTTGTACACATTATTTCTGACACGTTCACTTTAATCTTTTTTTGTGATTTTCATTTCCCTGCTGAGATTCCTCTTAATAATCACTGATTATGACCAACTATTCTTTTAAGTCTGGAGAATATTTCATATAGCTTATGCAAAGTCTTTATCTGCTGATTCTGCAATCTGGTCATGTTGGATCAGTTTCTATTTAAGTCATCCTCTTTTGACTCTGAGTTACATTTTTCTGCTTCTTAATATATCTAGTAATCTTTAATTTATTTATTTTAAACATATCCATTTTATTGATACATGATGAAACATACAATTTATCCAAAATATGTAATCAGTGGTACTTGGTATAATCAGATAGTTGTGCATTCATCACTTCAATCATTATTAAAGTATTTTCATTATTTCAATAATTATAATAATAAATACAAAACAGACAAAAACAAAATTCCTCACCTCTCAATGGCTCTGTTTCACCTGCTGTACATAGCTGCTATTTCTGGCTATTCTTGCATAATTATTTATATGTTTATTAAGCAGTTTTATTGAGATATATTCACATACCATACGATCTATCCGAAGGGTATAATCAGTGGCTTTCAGTATAATCACAATGCTAATACTGCATATGATATGTTTTCGTGACTTTGAATTAGTCTGTTTATCTGTTGTGTTGATTTTTGTTCTAGCTAGGAGATAATTGGGCTGAATTTAAACTCCAAACTGTATCTTCCCTCTAAGGTTTCAACAATTGAAATTTTTACTCAGGACTTTCAACTTCTTTTTTCACCAGAGCCCTGAAAATTTCCCCATGCATGTGGATTTCAGTAGTTAGTCAAGGGTTGGACAGGATTTATATTCAGATATGGGAGGTTACCACTTCTGTGGTTCCATTATTCCCTGCAGTTTCCCCCCTCCTCCTCCAGCTGCTTTACCAACCCAAACTTCTTCCTCTGACTTATGTGAGTCAGATTGCAACTTTCTTCAACTCTACACTCTACAGACTAAGAAATGACCTGCAAAGAAAAGCTACTTATATAAAATCTTATCCAGTGGACTTTACTCTTCCAAAGGTCAATTGCCCTAATGTTTCTTCCTATTTTTGGTAACTCTTGAGTGCCTCCAAATGCTTGCTTTTTATGCTTTTTTATTTTTTCTTTGTTTTATAATTATCTGTGGGAGGATTATTCCAATGTGTGGTTGTTTGAGGCTTTTGTGGGCCCTAGAAAATTATATGCTTAAATTAATTCATTAATTTGGGTATGAACCTTTTGTGGATGGGACCTTTTGATTAGATTCAGTGAAGGACCATTTGATTATATTACTTCAGTAAGGTATAGCCCAAGGTAGATCCTAATTTTCTTACTGGAGTCCTTTCTAAATGGGATGAATTCTCTGAGACATACACAGAGAAAAGACCCAGGAACTCAGAGAGAAACCTCCAGAAACTGAGAAGAAAGTTCCAGGAGATAGAAGCTGAAATCAATGCCACCTGGGAGAGAGAAAGCCACAGAAGCAGAGAGAAAGCTGGATGAAGCCAGAAGCTGAAAGCAACATGACCCAGAGGAAAAGGGAAAGAGAGCAGAATCCACCATTGTGCCCTGTCATGTGACAGAGAAGTCTAGGATTGCCGGCAGGTGTGTTCAGGGAGAGAACTTAATCTGATGAAGTCTTGATATGGGCATTTTTCAGAGCCTTAGAGCTATAAGTTTTTAAATTAAAAAATTCCCATTGTAAAAGCCAACCCATTTCTGGTATAATGCCTTGGCATCCATTAGCAAACTAAAGTATAAAGTATTCTCACATTATTGGAAGTTGGTGTTTCTAATAATTTTTTATTGTAAGTAGACATTGTAGATAATATGTGACAGGAAATCCGGTTTATGTTGTATTCCTTTAAACAGTCTTAGTTTTTTTTCCCCAGCAAATGGTTAAAAATGACATCTTGGAAATTTCAGGCTTGTGTTTTTTAGTTTTTGTATAGAACTATTTCTAATTTGCCCTTAATCTGGGGCATGGCCTTAATCTATGGCAGGGGTCAGCAAACTATGGTTTATGGGCCAAATCTGGCCTGCAGAAGTTTTTTGTATTTCCCACTATGTAAAAGATTTTTCTTTACATATTTAAGGACTTGTAAAAGAAGAAGAAAGAGAAAAACAAGAGCAAGATTAAGAATAATAAGTATAACAAGAAGAGACAAAGACTCTATATGACCTAGAAAGTCTAAAATATTTATTATTTGGCTCTTTACAGGAAATATTTATCAACTCTATTCTGGGGCTTGGTCTTTCCTTCTAAAATGTGGAATTACAAATGCATGCAGAGGTGCTCAAGAGGTTTCTTCACTCTGGCTGGGCTGTAACTCCAGCATCTCCCAGCATTTCCTGATCTCAGCTTTTTGCCCTGCAGAAGTTATCTGATAGGCCACATTAAGTTCATCCTGTGCACTCCCATTGCAACCCTTAGATAAAGACTAAAAGGGTTCTTCCTGAAGACTTTGGGGTCCTTGTACCTATGCAGTTTGTTCCCTTTTAATAAAGTGGTCCATATATCTAGAAGCCTTATCTTCCATAAAATCTGCTCTCTTCATCCTCAGAGGTAAGACTACTGTTCTGCTTTGGCTCTACCTCCCTGCACCATATGGTTCCCAGAGAGCTGTTATCAGCATGGACTTAATTAATGTCTTTCCCTTCTCTCACAACTCAAATTTCTACTCTGAACAACAGTTCAGGGTCTATAAATAGTTGCATCATATATTTGCCCAGTTGTATAGTTGTTTAGAATGGGATAAGTCCAATTCCAGTTACTCCAACATAGCCCAAAGTGAAGGCCCAATTCTTAACTTGGAATATTCAAGCAGATACGAGAAATGAAGTCTTGGACTTGCAAGAGACAAAGAGCTGGGACTGCCCCCTTCCCCCTGCAACACACACACATATGGAGTAGGAAGTCTTAAAATACTACAACTTCAGTGAAAATTTAAGTATAAAACAGTCTCCTTAGAAGCGCAAGGAGATTACAAGGATATCTGTGCTTTTCAGCTTGTCTTCTGGGTGGAAAAAAATTTCCCTTCATATATCAAAACCCTAAGCCTGTGAATCACAAGGATAGGGTTTTGAGTTTATATTGGTTCTTGCTTTGAGAGATGCCAAATTAAGAATTTAACATAAAATACAGTCCCAGCTGGTGATATTCTGGAGATAACTGGCAGAACAAAATATAAATCCATTCTTGAGGGATAATGCCTCAACTTTGACTATACAATATTTCCAAAGATAATTTTTATTGAAGATGAAATCAAAATCTAAATTATATAATACGTAAGGAAACAATCCACCCTACTCCAGCATCAACAGATACAACAAACATCAGGGAATTAAGTTATTAAGAGTTTCAGAATATTGAACAATTAGAGCATTATGTCTAAAATGATTAAATAAATGAATGAAAAGAGAAATTAAAAATGTAGAAAAGCAACACACTATGGAAAATAGGCAAAACACTTTTGGTTGAGTAAATAAGCAGATCATGACCAACTGAAGAGAGAAGTAGTGAAATGCAAAAAATTGCAAGAAAGTAGCAAAGGGAAAATTTTTAAAACATGGAAAGCATAAGAGTGGTAAAGAGATGTTGAGATGAGACTATTCTGTTAAATATTATAGTAAGTAAATTAAAATATAGGTATATCTCTGCTCCTATGTGCCCCAGAAGTAAACATTGTTCTAATTTTTTCCAACATAGGTCAGTTTTGCCTGTTTCAGAACTTCATTTAAATGGAGTCATATAATACATATTCTTTCATGTATGTATTTTTTTACTCAGAAGGATGTTTTTTATCATTTTCCATGTTGTTGAGTGTATCAGTAGTTCATTCCTCTGTATTTTGGACTAGTATTCCATTGTTATGAATATCTCAGTTTATCCATTCTATTTATGGACTCATAGGGTAGATCAAGTTTTTTACTGCTATGAATATGTTGCTATGAAACTTCTACATATATTTTGAGGATATATGTCTTTATTCTTTTGGGTAAATTATTATAAGTGAAAATTTTGGGTTTGAAGATAGATATATGTTTACTTTCATAATAAACTGTCCAATATGTACCCAAAGAAGTTGAATTATTTTATATATCCAATACAATATATGAGAGCTCCAGGTTGTTCTATATCCCTGCCAACATTTGGGTGTTTTCAGTCTTTTAAATTTTTAGCAATTCTAATGGTATTCTGGTGGTATCTCATTGTGATTTTAATCTCTCTTCTCTGAGGGCTAGGTATCGAGCACTTTTTCAGGTATTTCTTGGCCTTTTGTTTCTCTTCTTTTGTGAAGTGTCTCTCACATCTGTTCCTCGTGTCTTATCAGGCTGTTTTAGTTTTTACTAATAAGTTGTGTGAATTTTTGTATAAACAAGAAACCAATCATTTTTCCAATGTACATTTTGCTAATATTTTTCTTTGACTAATTTAGTTTTGAGAAATGTGTCATGGTTAGGTGTTAACATTAGAGGAAATGGGTGAAGAGTATATATAAACTCAGTTTTATATTATATTCTGTTCATCTACAATTATTCCGAAATAAAAAGTTAAACAAAACAAAACAAAACATCTTACATTATCTTCTACAAAGATTATGCTTTTGGTCCCTATTTTAGAGAAGGTGCTTGACCTAGAAAGTGGAACTATATTTGTTTCATCCAAAATTGTTATTTATACTCTCCCATGGGCTCGAGACATATATTCCAAGGACAAGACTGATGCCCAAGGCTTGAGAAAGGATCACAAATATAATTTGGTCTACAAGGGTTGAACTTGTGACCCTGGCCAAAGGTTCTCAGTTCTTACTGTGCATCAAGATTACCTAGGGTACTTAGAAAAGACAGAGACCAGGATCATATCCCTAGAGGTTGAGATTCAATGGTTCTGGCATGGAATTACGGCATCACTATCATTATTATTATTTTAATTTTTATTAGAGAAATTATAGGTTTACGAATCATGCAGAAATGCAGAGTTCCCATATTATACCCCCACCAGCACACACATAGTTTTCCCCATTAACATTTTACAATTGTGTGATAAATTTTTTATAATTGATGAAAAAACATTATTATTATTATTATTAAAATTATAGTATTTATCCATAGTTTACATTAAGGTTCACATTATTTGTTGTACAGTCCTATATACTTGTTTTTGTCAAATAACATATACAATCTAACTTTTCCCCTTTTAAGTACATGCAAATATATGATTCAGTGGTACTAACTATGTTCCTCTATTGTGCTACTATCACTATCATCCATTACCAAAACTTTTCTATCAACCACAGACACTCTTTGCCAATTACCATTCACTACCCCCATTCTGGATCCTAATAACCTGCAGTCTGGTTTTGAACTCTATGGATTTGCTGGTTCTAATTATTCCTTACCAGTGAGATCATACAATGTTTTTCCTTTTGTGTCTGCCTTTTATCATACAACTTGACATCTTCAAGGTTCATCCATTTTGATGCATGTGTCAAAACTCCATTAATTTTATAGCTGAATAATATTCCATTGTATGCATATACCTCATTTTGTTTATCCATTCATTGGTTGATGGACACTACCATTGCTTCCTTATTTTGGCAATTGTGAATAATATCATTATGAACATTGATGTGCATGTATCTTCTTCAGTCCCTGCTTTCAATTTTTGGTATATATACACAGAAGTGGAAATGCTTGGTGTGATAGTTTGAAGTTCTTTTGGAATCCCAGAAAAAGATTATATTTTTGAACTAATCCATTTCAGTGGGTGTGAGACCCTTTGATTGCATTATATCCAGTTAAGCAACCTTAATCAGATCACTTGATTAGATCAGTTTTTGCTTAGGCTTGATTAAATCAGTTTTGATTAGACTGTGTCAGTGAGGCATGACTCAGGTTGGGCCTCCACCCTCTTATTGGAACCTTACATAAACAGAAGCACAGAGAGATAGTGAGATACACAGAAAAGGGAGCTCTGCGTTTTGACCAGGCCATATGAAAGAGAGGACTCCAGGTTCATCTATAGCTGTAGAAGGACAGAGAAGTCCCAAATGGCTCAAGGAGATAAGCCAAGGGAGAGATGCCTGCTTGCTCACAGCTGAGATCCAGGAGAAAGTAGAGAGAGACCAGCGACCTGCTATCTTGCCTCACCATGTGGCAGGACTCCAGGAACTGCTAGCAGTCAACCCTTGGTGAGTAAGCATCTCTAATAATGCCTTGATTTGGATATTTTACAGACTCTGAACTTTAATCTTTTACCCCTAATAAATTCCTTTATAAAAGCCAACCCATTTCTGGTATTTTTGAAGAGGCAGCCTCTGGTAAACTAAGACATTGGCTCATATGACAAGTTTATAATTAATTTTCTGAGGAACTGCCAGTCTTCCACAGAGACTGTGCCATTTTACATTCCCACCAATAATGAACTAGTGTTCCTTTTTCTCTACATTCTCTCCATCACTTCTTATTTTCTATTTTTTAAATAGTAGCCATTCTTGTGGCTGTGAAATGGTATCTCATTTTCTTTTGATTTGCATATGTCTAAAGGCTAAAGCTGATGAGCATGTTTTCATGGCCTTATTGCCATTTGACTATCTTTTTTAGAGAAATATCTATTTAAGTCTTTTGTCCTTTTTAAAATTTGGTGGTTTTTCTTTTTGTGTAGAGTTGTAGGATTTCTTTATATGTAATCTGCATATTATGCCCGTATTGGATATGTGGTTTCCAAATACTTTGTCCCATTGGGTAGGTTGCCTTTTTACTTTTGTAATAAAATCCTTTGATACACAAAAGTTTAAATTTTGATGAGATTGCATTTATCTATTTTTTATTTTGTTGCTCATGCTTTTTGATGTAAAGACTAAGAAACTATTTTTTTTTTTTAAAGATTTATTTATTTATTTAATCCCCCCCCCCTCCCCCCCCGGTTGTTTGTTCTCGGTGTCTATTTTGCTGCGTCTTGTTTCTTTGTCCGCTTCTGTTGTCGTCAGCGGCACGGGAAGTGTGGGCGGCACCATTCCTGGGCAGGCTGCTCTTTCTTTTCACGCTGGGCGGCTTTCCTCACGGGCGCACTCCTTGCGCGTGGGGCTCCCTCACGCGGGGGACACCCTTGCGTGGCACGGCACTCCTTGCGCGCATCAGCACTGCGCATGGCCAGCTCCACACGGAAGACTAAGAAACTATTGAAGAACACAAAGTCATTAAGATGCTTCCCCATGCTTCTTTCTAGGATTTTCATAGTTTTGATTCTTATATTTAATTTTTGTATATGGTGTGATATAGGGCCCCACCTTCGTTCTTTTGCTTATGGATATCCAGTTTTCCTTGCAAGATTTGTTGATGAGGCTATTTGTTCCCACAGAGTGGAATTGGCCCCTTTGTCAAATATCAGTTGGCCAATGATGTGTGGATTTATTTATGATCTCTCAATTCAATTCCATTGTTCTATATGTATGTCCTTGTGCCAAAACCAAGCAGATTTGATTACTGTATTTTTGTAATAAATTTTAAATCAGAAAGTGTGAGTCTTCAAAGTTGGTTCTCCTGAATAGCCAAGATGATTTTGGCTATTCAGGGCCCTTTACCCTTCCATACTAATTTGATAAGTAGTTTTTCTATTTCTATAAAGAATGTTATTGGAATTTTTATTGGGATCATATTAAAGCTGTAAATTTCTTTGAGTAGAATTGACATCTTAACAATGATTAGTCTTCCAATCCTTTGAGCATGGAATGTCCTTCCATCTATTGAGGTCTTCTAGGATTTCCTTTAGCAATGTTTTATAGTTTCCCATGTGTCTTTATTTCCTCTTCATTGTTCATAGGAATAATGCTGATTTTTAAATTTTGATCCTGTATCTTGCTACTTTGCTAAATTAATTTATTAGTTCTTATGGCTTTGTTTTTTCTGGATTTTCTGTATATATGAGTATTCATCTGTAAATAGGATAAGTTTCACTACTTCCTTTCCAATCTGGATATCTTTTATTTCATTTTCTTGCCTAATTACTCTGGATAGAAATTCCAGTACAATGTTGAATAATAGTGTTTGCAAGTGGACATCTTGTCTTGTTTCGATCTTAGGGGGAAAACTTTTAGTCTTTCACATTGAGTATGAAGTTAGTTGTGTTTTTCATATGCAACCTTTATCACACTGAGGAAATTTCCTCCTATTTCTAGTTTTTTTTTAATATGTGTTTTTATTGAGAAGCATTGCTGGATTTTGTCAGATGCCTTTTCTGCATCAATTGAGGTGATAACATTGTTTTTTTCCTTTGTTCTACTAATATGGTGCATTTCATTCATTGTTTTTCTTTTGTTGAACCACTCTTGCATACCTGAAATAAATGTCCAACCTTTCCTTTATGATTTTAGTTATTTGCGTCCTCTTTCTTTTTTATTTTGTCATTCTAGCACAAGGTTTTTGTAAATTTTATTGATCTTTTCAAGGAACCAAGTTTTGGTTTTGTTGATTCTCCCTATTGTTTTATTTTTTTGAAGATTTATTTATTTATTTTCTGCCCTCTCCCTCCACTGTCTGCTCTCTGTGTCCATTCACTGTGCATTCTTCTGTGTCTGCTTGTATTCTCATTAGGCAGCTCTGGAAACCAATCCAGGAACCTTCTGGAGTGGGAGAGAGGCAATCCTTCTCTTGCACCACCTCAGCTTCCTGGTCTGCTACATCTTTTATTATCTCTCCTCTGTGTCTCTTTTTGTTGCATCATCTTGCTGTGCCAGCTCTCTGTGTGGGGCAGCACTCCTGTGCAGGGCAGTACTCCACATGGGCCAGCTCACCACATGGGCCAGCATGCCTTCACCAGGAGGTCCTGGGTATCAAACCCTGAACCTCCTATATGGTAGACAGGAGTCCAATTGCTTGAGCTACATCCACTTCCCCCCTATTGTTTTTTATTCTCTATTTCATTTATCTCCATTCTAATCTTTGTTATTTTCTCCTTGCTCTCACTCTAGGTTTAGTTTGCTTTTCTTTTTCTAGATCTTCTACTTGTCAATGGGTTAGGTCTCTAATTTGAGAGTTTTTCTTTTTTAATGTAAGTATTTAGAGCTATACACTTCCCTATCAGTGCTGCTTTTGCTGCATCCTATTAGTTTTGGTATGTTGTGTTTTCTTTATCATTCATCTCAAGATATTTCATAATTTCCCTTGTGATTTTCTCTTTGACCATTTGTTGTTTAGAAGTATGTAGTTCAATTTCTGCATGTGTGTGAATTTTACAGTTGTTCCTCATTATTGATTTCTAGCTTCATTCTATTTTGGTCAGAGAAGATACGCTGTACAATTTCAATATTTTAAAATTTACTTAGACTTGTTTTGTAACCTAACAGATGGTCTATGCTGGACAATTACCCATGCACCTTTGAGATGTGTATTCTGCTGATATTTGTTGAAAAAAATATTTTATATATATATAATTTCAACCAATAGCATATATATATATACACACACACATATATGACAAAGCTTATGGTGTCATTCAAATCTTCTATTTCCTTAGTGATCTGTCTAAATGTTCTATCCATTACTGAAAATGATGTATTGAAGTCTCCTAGTAGTAATGTAGAACCCTCTGCTTTTTCCTTTAAATCTGTCAATATTTGCTTCATGTATTTTGGGGTGCCCTTAGATGCATATATACTCATAATTGTCATATATTCTCATTGAATTAACCACTCTATCAGTATATAAGTATCTTCTTTGTCCCCTGTAAGAGCTTTTTACTTCAAGTCCATTTTATCCAATATTAGTATAGTTACCCTAGTTCTCTTTTGGCTACAATTTGCATAGGGTATATTTTCTGTCATTTCTCTTTCAGCCTATTTGTGTCTTTGAAACTCTTGTAAGCAGAATATAGTTGGGCCAAGCTTTTGTATCCATTCCACCAATTTATCTACCTTTTGACTGGAGAGTTTAATCTATTTATGTTTAAAGTAATTACTGATTATGTAGGACTTTCTTCTGACCTTTTGCTATTTCATCTTTGGAAATCTTATACGTTAATGCTTTCATATTTATTTACTTTTCTGTAGTGTAACATTTTGAGTCCCTTCTCATATTCTGTTTTATATAGATTTAGATATTTTCTTTGTGGCTGCCCTGGTGTCTAAATATAATATCTGAAATCTACAGCAATCACATTTTATTTGATACCATATTAACTTCAATACCATACACAAACACTTCCTATGTCCCTCAATCTCCCCCACCTTTTTATTGTACCTATTGCAAATTATGTCTTTACATGTTTTAATTTCAAAACCACAGATTTATCTTTACTTTTTATGTATTTGAATTTTACAACCTCTAGGAACTAAAAAGTGGAGTTGCATACTGTAGCACTTTGATATAATTGATGAATTCCAAAAAGAAATAATTGGATTATGTTTGTAATCTGATCTGTACCTGGGCTTGATTGAGTTATCATTAGGGCATGGAGTCCCCACCCAGTCCCCATGCCTTGGTGGGTGAAGACTCACAGATAAAAGGCATGGCAAAGGACAGAGTTGGAGCTTTTGATGCGGGCATTTCTGATGTTAGAGTTTGATGCTGAAGACCCAGGAAGTCAGCACCCAGAGGAAAGAGAAACCAGCACCAGGAAGGAAGGAACCTTTTTTTTTTTTTTTCCAAATTTTACTCAATTTCTTCATTGTTTAGAAAATATTACATTCAAAAAATATGAGGTCCCCATTCACCCCCACCGCCCCCACCCCACCACTTCCCCCACAGTAACACTCTCCTCCATCATCATGACACATCCATTGCATCTGGTGAGTACATCTCTGGGCATCGCTGCACCCCATGACCTGTGGTCCACACCATAGCCCACACTCTCCCACGTTCCATCCAGTGGGCCATGGGAAGACATACAATGTCTGGCAATTGTCCCTGCAGCATCACCCAGGACAACTCCAAGTCCCGAAAATGCCTCCACATCTCATCTCTTCCTCCCATTCCCCGCACCCAGCAGCCACCATGGCCACATAACCACAATAGTTCATGAATAGGATATCATTAAGTCCACTCTAATACTTACTGTATTCCTCCTTCCTGTGGACCTTGGCTTGGTTGTGTCCATTCCACATCTATGTCAAGAGGGGGCTTAGATTCCACATGGATAGGAAGGAACCTTGAACCCAGAGAAAAGCAAGCCCCAGGAACATAGGAACCAGGGAAGCCTGAACCCTAACAGACGTCATCAGCCATCTTGCTCCAAATAGACTTTGGTGAGGGAAGTAACTTATGTTTTATGGCCTGGTATCTGTAAGCTCCTACCCCAAATAAACACCCTTTATAAAAACCAACCAGTTTCTGGTATTTTGCATCAGCACTCCTTTGGCTGACTAATACACATACCAAAAAGTACAAGTTAATAATACTGACATTTATAATTGCCCATATGGCTGTCTTTACTAGAGACCTTTATCTCTCTTTTTTAATTTTTAATTTTTATTTTTAAAAAAGCTTTAGATTATATAAATGTTACATTAAAAATATAGGGGATTCCCATATGCTCCACCTCCTCACAACACTTTCCCACATTAACAACATCCTTCATTAGTGTGGTACATTGTGACCAATGATGAACACATATTGAAGCATTCTTACTAACTGTGGACTATAGTTTACATTATAGTTTACACTCTGTCCTGCACAATTTTGTAGGTTATGACAATATATATAATTGCCTGTATCCATCATTGCAGTGTCATGCAGCACAACTCCAGTGTCCCCCAAATGCCCCATATTACACCTTTTCTTCCCTCTCCCTCCCCTCAGAACCTCTGGTGGCCACTGCCTTTATAGCAATGATAAGAGTTCCTCCATTGCTAGAATAATAATACATCTATAATAGAATAGTCAGTCTACTTTAGTCTATTGTTCATTCCCCAGTCTTGAGAATTTTGGGATGGTGATGCCCATTCTCTCTCTAATTGAGAAGGGGCTAAGGTCCCATGGAGCAGATGAATGGAACTATCTTGCTTTCAGGTGCAGGCACTCTGTTCCTTGGAATGGGTGTCGTCCATCATCATTTCCTTGTTAGGTGTCCTGGGTGAGTCCAATGAACTGGAAAGTAGGTATTGCAACTCTGCTGAGATTCAGGGCTCAACTGTCACATGAATGGACCAAAGATTTAAGTCTCTGGAGTATATATTTAACAAGCTTAGTGCTAATTATAGATTCAAATAAAAGGGACCGAAGAGCCATGTGTAGGGAAACTAAATGAATCTAATTCTCTTACACTAGGGAGCATAAATTCCAGACTAAGGCCCACTGACAAAGTACCAAATTCTTGAGCTTCTCTGCCCAGTTTATAGTGTCTAGATGTTTAGAGCCCTCAGGAGCCCTGCTGTTTGAGGCAAGATCTTTATCTCTTTGGCTGCTCTGATCCACTGTCTAGTTTTCTTTCCTTTCAGAAAGAAAAGCCTCCTTTAGCATTGCTCATCAGACAAGTCTAATGGGGATGAACTCCCTCAGCTTTTGTTTGTCTGGGAATGTGTTAATCTCTCCCTCATTTTTGCAAGACAGTTTAGGGAGATATAAAATTCTTGTTTGGCAATAGTTTTCCTTAATAGTACTTTAAATATTTTGTCCCACTATCTTTTTGCCTTCATGGTTTCTGATGACAAATCAAAATTTAATTTTATCAGCTTTCAGAAATCTCTCCTTATCCTTGGTATTTGGTAGTTTGTCTACTATGTGTGTCTGGGAGCTTTTCTCATGGAGTTCATCTTGTCTGGGGTTTGTTGGACTTTTTAAATATGCATATTCACATCTTTCCTTAAATTTGGGAATTTTCTGTCATTGTTTCTTTGAATATTCTTAATGCCCATTTTTCTCTTTCTTCTTCTTCTGGAACTTACATAATGCATATATATTACTATGCTCGATGGTGTCCCACAGGTCTCTTAGGCTCTGTTCATTTTACTCATTCTTTTTCCTTTCTGCTCCTCTGCCTGAATAATTTATATTGTCTTGTCTTTACATTCACTGGTTTTTTCTTCTGCCAGCTCCAATCTGCTGTTGAAACCCTCTAGGCAATTTTTCATTTCGGTTATTGTAGTCACCAACTTAAATATTTCTGTTTGGGTCCTTTGTAAAATTTCTTTATCTTTTATTGAGATTCTCATATTGTTCATTCATTGTTTTTCTGATAGCTGTTAGTTATTTCTTTATGTTTTCCTTTGTTGTCTTGTACATATTGTAGATCTTTTCTTTAAAGTCTTTTTCTGGTATCTCTAAAGTCTAGTTTTCTTCACTACTGTTTCCTGAATTTTTATCTTATTCCTTTGAATGGACCATTATTTCCTATTTCTTTGTTTGTCGTGCAACCTTTTTTTTTTTTTGGCACACTGCATATTTTAATATTTTAATGTCTTAAGTACAGAGTTTAGTTCCTGAGCCTCTGTTCCTTATTTTATATCTAGCTGCTGATATGACAGAGATTTCCTTGAGCACTAGAGGCTAACAAAAATGAAACAAGCCAACATACAAAAAAATACATCTTTCATAGTTTTTGCAAATTGACTCTGTGTTGGCTGGTGCTCTCCTTCAGAGTTTAGCACCCCTATCAAGCAGATCAGTACAAAGTGAAAGTGCAATACAAGGACACTTCCATCTGGGGCTACGTCTTGTCTTGGGCTTGCACTAGCTGGTGGCCTTAGGAATACTCTCATTCAGAGGAATTCAAATGTCCCCTCTACTCTACATGAAATAGACATGCCCCACCCCCCTCCTGTGTGCTCTATTCTATGTCTTAAAGTCACTTATCCTTTACCCTAGGTCACTTTGACTTAATTGTTTCTTATTCTGTTTTAGCTGTCTGCAAGCTGCTGCTGTTTCCAGGGCAAATTCTGGGAGGATGAGCCAGAGACAACATCCTGATTCAATATTTCAGGTTGTCATCTGATAGATGGCACCAATATACAGGTACTCCAAAATATGCATAGAGGTTACTTTCTTCCTTCTGGAACAGGGTCAAGGACACACAATGTGCACACAGGCTACTACACACCAAGCTTGGGTATGGGTAGGGGAAGGGCCATCAAGGGTGCCACAGCTTCTCCTACCATTTTCTAAAAATTTATTGAAATGTATCACTCATACATAAACATACATGAACAATAAATGTATAATAGTTGTGGACTTATGAAACAAACATATATAGCATCAAACAAACATATATAACATCTCACCCTACCACCAATAACTTGCATTGTTTTTAAACTTTTTTAACTAATGATTAAAGAGCATTGTCAAAATAGTACTACTAAACGAAGTATTTTCCCTTAACCAATCCGATTATTATTATCTTTATATATTTATATATGAACATACATAAACAATTAAGTGTATAGTAAAAGTTGTGAACTTACGAAGCAAACATGCACAACATCATACAGGGGGCCCATACAGCAGTCCTCCACTAACACCTTGCATTGTCATGAGACGTTTGTTACAAACTACGAAAGAACACTGTCAAAATCTTACCACTAATCATGGTTCTTATCTTACATTTAGTGTGTTTTTCTCCCAACCTACCCTATTATTATTTTTTAAATATATTTTTTATGACAGAAGTTGTAAACTTATAAAACAATCATGTACCTGTGCAGAATTCCCAAACAACACCCCTCCATCAACACACCACAAAGTGATGTGTCATTTGCTACAGATAAAATAATATCATCTGATTATTGCCATGTCCATAGTGTACATTTGGCTCACATTTTCCATACTGTCTCAATATCAACACAGTACATCTTTTGCATAGGTTCAAGAATATTATATTATTACTACTAACCACAGTCCACAGGTTATTCCAGCTGTATTTTTCCCATGCTTCTCCACATTCCCAACACCCTGCAGTAGTGATATACATTTGTTCTAGCTAACAAAGGACACTCTTGCATCTGTACCATCAACCACAATTCTCACCCACCTCTTCATGTACTGTGCTATTCAGTTTCTAGATTATTCTCAAGCATCTGTCAATTGGCATTTACATAACTAGATTACCCTTTTCAGTCACATCCCTATTTATAAACTAGCTGTTACTCACTGTGTGTTACCATCCACTCTATACATTTCCACTATTTTACAGTAAAGCTAATTAAAACTTCTACATACATTAAATATCAGTAGTCCACTCAGTTCTTCTATTATCTCCTTTAAGAATCCACCACCTACCACCAGGTCTTGAAGATATTATTCAATCATTTCTTCTAGAAGTTTTATGATTCTTGCTTTTATTTTTAGGTTTATGATCCATTTTGAGTTAATTTTTGGATAAGGTGTGAGATAGGGGTCCATTTCCTTCTTTCAGCTATGGATGTTCAATTCTTTCAGCACCATTTGTTAAATGGATTGTTCTGCCTGAGCTGTGTGAGTTTGACAAACTAGTCAAAAATCACTTGACTTTACCTGTGAGGGTCTGTTTCTGAACCATAAATTTGGTTCCATTGGTTTATTGTGTCTGTCTTTAGGCCAGCACCATGCTATTTTTACCACTATAGGTAGGTATTATGATTTAAAATCTGGAGATGAGGGTTCATTTTCCTTTTTATAATGTTTCGACTATTCAGGACTCCTTACCCTTCAAAATAAATTTAATGATCATGTTTTCAATTTTTTCTTTAATGCTGGTGGAATTTTTATCAGTGTTGCATTGAATCTGTATATCAATTTGAGTAGAATTTACATCTTAATGATATTTAGTCTTCCAATCCATGGACATGGAATGTTCTTACAGTTATTTAAGGCTTTTTGGATTTGTTTTAACACTGAGTTGCAGTTTTCTGAAAACAAGTGCTTTACATCTTGGTTAAGTTTATTCCTGACTACTTAAGTTTTATCTGTTGTATCTTATTTTCACTACTCTTTTGACACTTTTAGTTATTTTTATTGATATAATCTTCATTTCTAGACTCTCTTCCAGGTCTCTCTCTCCTGTCTTTCCTTTTCAGGTTCTAGCACACCCTTTAGTATTTCCTGAAAATCTGGTTTCTTGCTTAGAAATTCCCTCAGTTTCTGTTTATTTGTAAATATTCTAATTTTACTCTCATTTTTCTTTTTTTTTTTACTTTTTTTTTTATTGACTTTGTAATAATATTACATTAAAAATATATATGTGAGGTCCCATTCAACCCCACCCCCCCACCCCGCCTCTCCCCCCCCCAGCAACACTCATTCCCATCATCATGACACATCCATTGGATTTGGTAAGTACATCTTTGGGCACCTCTGCACCTCATAGACAATGGTTCACATCATGGCCCATACTCTCCTCCATTCCATCCAGTGGGCCCTGTGAGGATTTACAATGTCCAGTGCTTACCTCTGAAGCACCATCCAGGGCAGCTCCATGTCCCAAAGACGCCTCCACCTCTCATCTCTTCCTGCCTTTCCCCATACCCATCGTCCACCATGTCCACTTTTCCCAATCCAATGCCACCTCTTCTATGTGGACATTGGATTGGTTGTGTCCATTGCACCTCTATGTCAAGAGGAGGCTCAGATTCCACATGGATGCTGGATGCAATCCTCCCATTTTCAGTTGTAATCACTCTAGGCTCCATGGTGTGGTGGTTGTCCTTCTTCAACTCCATCTTAGCTGAGTGTGGTAAGTCCAATAGATCAGATTGTAGGTGCTGGAGTCTGTTGAGGCTCAGGACCTGGCTATCACATTGTCAGTCCAGAGATTCAAATCCCCTAAATATATCTTAAACCCCAACATTAACTGCACCTCCAGCACATTAGCATGAAAGTCTTATGAAGGGAGATCCCATCTGAGTCCAGATTCATCACACATAAACACCAGTTCCAAAGAGGGGCCATCTGCCCTGGTAGTTAACCCCATCGGCCATGACCATAACTCCCATGGGTCTCTTTAGCCCTCAAAGGAACCAATATCTGGGGGTTGTATCTGCTTTATCTGTCTCTCTGACTCTGCTCAGTTGTGCATGAGGGCAATCCTTCTGCCAGCCTCCAGACTCTTTTTTAGAAACTCGTAGCCATATAAACTCATTTCTCCTTTCCATTTACTCTCATTTTTCAAAGAGAGTCTTCCTGGACATAAGATTCTTGGCTGGAAGTTTTTCTCTTGTAGTATCTTAAATATATCAGATGACTGTCTTCTTGCTTCCATGGTTTCTGGTGAGAAATCAGCACTTACTCTTATTGGATATCCCTTATATGTTATGCATTGCTTTTCTCTTGCTGCTCTCAGAATTCTCTCTTTGTGTTTGGCCTTTGACATTCTAATGAGTATGTGCCTTGGAGTTGGTCTATTCAGATTTTTTCTGATGGGAGTACGTAGAGCTTCTTGGATGTGAATATCTATGTCCTTCAATAGGGATGGGAAATTTTCTACCATTATTTCTTCAAATATTCCTTCTGCCCCTTTTCCCTTCTCTTCTCCTTCTGGGACACCCATGACATGTATGTTTGCATGCCTTTTGCTGTCATTTAGTTCCCTGAGACCTTGTTCAATTTTTTCCATTCTTTTCTTCATCTCTTCTTTTGTATGTTCACTTTCAGTGGCCATTTTTTTTCAAGCTCACCAATCCTTTCTTCTGCCTCCTTAAATCTGCTTTTATATGATTCCAATATTTTTGTAATTTCATTTATTGCACCTTCATTCCTATAAGATCTGCTGTTTTTCTATGTATGTTTTCAAATTCTTCTTTGTGCTCATCCAATGTCTTCTTAATATCCTTAATCTCTTTAGTCATCTCATTGAATTTATTAAAGAAATTTGTTTGAACATTTTTAATTAGTCATCTCAACTCCTTTATGTAATCTGGAAGCTTATCTTGTTCCTTGAACTGGGCCATAGCTTCCTGTTTCTTGGTGTGGATTATAATTTTTTGTTGGTGTCTTTGCATCTGGCTTACTAGAGTATTTTTTCTGGGTGCAGTTTTTCTCTTTAGTTTAGTGCGGTCACCCCTCGGGCTGAAGCGTGGTTTGCTGGCCTGGCGGGGGAGCGGCCGCGGTAGGCCAAGCCGCTGCCCCCATAATAGGGTGGCTGGTCGAACTCACCACCACCCCTGAAGGCTCGGCATGGGCGCAGAGTGCCCTCGGGTCTCCCCTTCTCGGCAGCCATGCTTCCGCGGCCGCCCCTCCTCCCGGATGGTGCCACCCGATGCCTGTGGGGCAGCACCCTTCTTCTTCTTTCTCCCTGCGCAGGCGCAGGGCGGAAAATTCCAGTCTGCCCTTTTCCCCTCCCCCGACAGCAGCAACAGCCAGGTGTGGGCGGAAAAATCCAGCCCGCCCTTTTCCCCTCCCCCGACAGCAGCAATAGCCAGGCGTGGGCGGAAAAATCCAGCCCGGCCTTTTCCCCTCCCCCGACAGCAGCAACAGCCAGGCGTGGGCGGGAAACTCCAGTCTGCCCTCCACCCCAGCAACAGCAGCCACCAATCCCTAAACCCTGCCCCTTCCCCCAGCAACAGCGACAGCCAATCCCTAACCACCACCCCTCCCCCGTCCAGTACCGCCCACTGACCTTTCGCCGGCAACCAATCAGAACAGGGCATGGCTTCGACCAATCAGCCTTCCCCAGCCCCTATAAAACTGTTGCCTCTCCCTCAGTAAAGTGGACTTGCGTGTTTACCTTGTCTCCGCGGTAGTTCTTCTGCCGTGCGCCCTCCAGTCCTGAGAGCCCCCGACAAGGGCCTGGCCTCCCTTGTCCCCAGTTCGTCGCCTGCTTGTCCGGGCGACCCCTTCGTCGCCGGCTTCGCCAGGCGACCCCGTCAGCCGAACCGCGCAACCCCTTGTGAGACCGATCCCTCGTCTGCTGCCGGACCGACCCCTCGTCCCAAGTGGGACCAACCCCTCGTCCCAAGCGGGACCGACCCCTCGTCCAGAGCTGGACCGACCCCTCGTCCGCAGCCAGACCCCACCTCTACCGACCGAGCAAGCCGCCGCAGCTGGCGCCCAACGTGGGGCAGAGCACCCCTACCGCCACCGACTGAGCAAGCCGCCGCAGCTGGCGCCCAACGTGGGGCAGAGCACCCCTACCGCCACCGACTGAGCAAGCCGCCGCAGCTGGCGCCCAACGTGGGGCAGAGCACCCCTACCGCCACCGACTGAGCAAGCCGCCGCAGCGCTGCGGCGGCTTGCTCGGTCGGTAGAGGTGGGGTCTGGCTGCGGATGAGGGGTCGGTCCAGCTCTGGACGAGGGGTCGGTCCCGCTTGGGACGAGGGGTCGGTCCCACTTGGGACGAGGGGTCGGTCCGGCAGCAGACGAGGGATCGGTCTCACAAGGGGTTGCGCGGTTCGGCTGACGGGGTCGCCTGGCGAAGCCGGCGACGAAGGGGTCGCCCGGACAAGCAGGCGACGAACTGGGGACAAGGGAGGCCAGGCCCTTGTCGGGGGCTCTCAGGACTGGAGGGCGCACGGCAGAAGAACTACCGCGGAGACAAGGTAAACACGCAAGTCCACTTTACTGAGGGAGAGGCAACAGTTTTATAGGGGCTGGGGAAGGCTGATTGGTCGAAGCCATGCCCTGTTCTGATTGGTTGCCGGCGAAAGGTCAGTGGGCGGTACTGGACGGGGGAGGGGTGGTGGTTAGGGATTGGCTGTCGCTGTTGCTGGGGGAAGGGGCAGGGTTTAGGGATTGGTGGCTGCTGTTGCTGGGGTGGAGGGCAGACTGGAGTTTCCCGCCCACGCCTGGCTGTTGCTGCTGTCGGGGGAGGGGAAAAGGCCGGGCTGGATTTTTCCGCCCACGCCTGGCTATTGCTGCTGTCGGGGGAGGGGAAAAGGGCGGGCTGGATTTTTCCGCCCACACCTGGCTGTTGCTGCTGTCGGGGGAGGGGAAAAGGGCAGACTGGAATTTTCCGCCCTGCGCCTGCGCAGGGAGAAAGAAGAAGAAGGGTGCTGCCCCACAGGCATCGGGTGGCGCCATCCGGGAGGAGGGGCGGCCGCGGAAGCATGGCTGCCGAGAAGGGGAGACCCGAGGGCACTCTGCGCCCATGCCGAGCCTTCAGGGGTGGCGGTGAGTTCGACCAGCCACCCTATTATGGGGGCAGCGGCTTGGCCTACCGCGGCCGCTCCCCCGCCAGGCCAGCAAACCACGCTTCAGCCCGAGGGGTGACCGCAGTTTAGGGCTTCCTATCATTTCTCCCTTGCTGGTTATGCAGTAGGAGCCAAGCATGTAGTTGGTGCTATAAGCTGTGGAGGCTCAAGCTGCCTTCATTCACCAGGGACCAATGAAGCTTCTTCCAAATTCCTTTTTGCCAGAGGTAGGGACAGAGTCACAGCTATGTGGAATAATCCATGTGCAGACCTAGACTGTAGTTTCCCAGAGAGACTGATGAAGCTTCACTTCCCTTTCTCCCCTGCCTGGGGCAGGGAAGGAACTGCAAGTGTGGGCAGCAATCTATACAGTGTGGGCCCAAGATAACTGCAGTTGCCCTGGTAGACTTCTGATTTTCAGTCTATGCCAGCCAAAGTTCTCTGCAGTTAACTGTATAGGCTGATGCATGGCTCCTCAGCCTCCTCCCTGCCAGAGGCGGGACTGCAGCCTAGGGGGGCTGCAGGCTGATCTGCATGAAAGAAACTGGTTCCTGCCACACCTAGAGTTTCAGTCAGCTCAGCTTCCCCTCAGGCTGGGGGCAGAGTCAGAATGGTGGCTATCAGCCTCTTTCTGACTTGAGCTGGTTCTCACTCCAGCTGTTCCCAGGGTTTTCTCTTAGCCAGCCAAGTCTCCCATTCAGTAGCCAAAATCGGCAGCCAACCATCTCCTCCTCCCCTGTTTCTGGAAAATGGAGCTTCCCATCACAGAACAGCCCCTTAGGGCATCTGGCACCATCAGAGTAGGATGATCACTGGCTTCCATAGCTTGGCTGCTAATTTTCTAGATAGGCTGACACAGGTCCCCACAGCTTTCTCCCTGCTGGAGGTGGCACTGGGGTCTAGGCTAGACCTGCAATATGATCTGGATGGGAAGAAGCTGGTCCCCACCAGCACTGGGATTCTCAGTCTATGCTGCTTCCCATTGTGCCAGGTGTGGAGTTAAGATGGTGGCTCCCGGCTTCTTTCTGACTTGGACAGGCTCAAACTTTCGCTGTTCTCAGGATCATACTGTAGCCTGCTGAATTTCTTCATCATAGCTGAAATTGGTGCCTAACCATCTCTTCCTCCCCCATTTTGGGGAAGTGGAGCTTTCAATTCCAGCCACGGAACAGTTCCCAAGGCGACTGGTGCCTCCAGTGGAGGATGGGCACCGGCCTCCGTGGCATGGAGCACTCTACTTATGAGTCTTCTCTGCAGATGGCAGTCTCCTCCTTCCACTCCCCCAGGGACATTGCAGAATGCTCTTCTGGTCTCCTGGAGCCCCCAAACAGGTGCTTCAGCTAATTCCAAAGAGCTCTGGGTGTTTGCTAACTGCCCTGTAGCAGGAGCTAACTGTAGGAGCTCCTTACTCCACTGCCATTTTGCTGGTTCTCTCCTACTGTTTTTAAAGTTGCATTTTCTTGATTTGTCACTCACCTAACTACAGCAACCCTTTATTTGTTTTCTGGAGTTTTGAGGGAGACAGCTCAGCCAAGTTTTGGCTAGTTGTTCAAAACTCTGTGGGAGAACAGCATAGTGTCTTATACTGCCATTTTGGTCCTAGTTCTCCAAGATTTACTTTTTCCATATAAGCATCCATTTGATCATCATCTGTTTTTGTTTTTTAAATTTTTAAATTTATTCCACCCCCTGTTACTCCTGTTGTCTGATCTGTGTCCATTTGCTGTGTGTTCCTCCGTGTCTGCTTGTATTCTCATTAAGTGGCTCCAGGAACTGATTCTGGGACCTTCCAGAGTGGGAGAGATGCAATTACTCTCTTGCACCACTGCATCTCCCTGTTCTGCTACATCTTATTTTCTCTCCTCTGTGTCTGTTGTTGCATCTCTTGCTTGCTGCACCAGCTCTCAGCGTTGGCAGCTTTCCTGCATGGAACGGGTTTCCCGTACTGGACAACATTTCCATGCAGGGCAGCATTCCTGTTCAGGGCCAGTAATCCACATGGGCCAACTTGCCCTCACCAAGAGGCCCTCCTATATGAACCTCCTATATGGTAGATGGGAGCCCAGTTGGCTGAGTGACATCTATTTCCCAATCATCATTTGTTAAGAAGACGTTGCTTAGCACATTGGATTGTTTTAGCAGCAATGATAATGGTCACATAAATGTGGGTATTTTTCTGATCTGTCATGATCCAATGCATACATTTTTTTAATCTTTATGGCAGTACCAGAGTTTCTTGACTATACCAGCCTTATAATAAGTGAGAAATCATTTTGTGCAAATTGTGTAACTTTATTCTTTTATAAGATTGCTTTGGATATTTATGTTCTTTGTAGTTCCATTTAAATTTTAGTTTTATCAGGTTCTTCAATTAAGTCTACTGGAATTATGATGGGAGTTATATTGAAAGTATAGATTAGTTTATGGAGAATTGACATCTTAATAATATTTAGTCTTACAATCCATAAACCTATTGTACCTTTCCCTTTATTTAGATCTCTAAATTCTCTCAGTACTATTTTGTAGTTTTATTTTCTATACAAGTGTTTTTAAAATATATATTCTTATTTTTTATCTTGGTGATATTTTAAGTAGAATTATTGTTTGTTAGTTACATTTTCTTATTTTTGATGCTATGTAATAATACAATTGATTTTGCAAATTATCTTTGCATTGTGCAATTTTGCTAAATACTTTCATTTTATTAGATGTTTTGCAAATTCTATATGACTTTCTGTAATAACGATCATGACATCTGAAAATAGACAGTTTTACTTCTGTTTTGATATTTATGCCTTTTATTTCTATTCTTCAGTAACCGCACTGACCTGGACTTCCAATAAGATGTTTAATTAGGAGTAGTGATAGGGAACCATCCTTAACTTTTTTTTACTCTTATGGAAAATGTATTGCCTTTTACCACCTAAGTATGATACCTTATGTCTTTCATAGTTGTCTTTTTATCATATCAGCAATACCAATATTTATATTCCTAGTTTGTTGAGAGTTATTTTAAATCATGAATTGGAATTGAATTTTTTTTGCTGCATCTACTGAAATGATCAAACGGTTTTTCTTGGCCACTTTGTTAATATGTTAAATGAAATTGATTTTTATCTAACGAATATCTGAAAATTTTATATACCCTATATACATGCCCTGGAAAACTCCCTCCCAACCATGTGTCCCCCATCAATAACACCCCACACCAGTGTTCCTCCCCTGCCATAGTTGAACCCCTCTGTGGTCCAACACTTCAAAAATGAAGTCTATTATATTGCCAAATTCAATTAATAGGAAAATGAAGTAGTAATGATAGATTTAAAGATAAGAAATAGAATACATACTAATTTAGAAAAACGAAAATAAAGTAGTTACAGTTACAAATGACAACTGAGGGAGTGCTGAATTCCTAGCCAAGAGAGCTCTGTCACATTTCCCAATAGAACAGCAACAATCCCCCAAGTGCAAGGGCAAAGACCAGTGAAGAAGGATGGTCCAATGATGGATACTTGATACTGATGATTATGCTTATGAGTCTGTGTGCCTGAAATTTCAAATAGGCATACCGCTGCAGGATGCCTAAGAATTACCTTCTGAGAACCTCCATGTTGCTCAAAGGTGGCCACTCTCTAAGTCAAACTCAGCATTTAAATGCATTTCCTTCCCCCCAGCATGGGATGAGCCTCCCTGGCTCTGAGGGATTACTACAAACTGGTGATTCAACTAGAAAAGGACCTTGAATAAAAGGGGGAAATGGTAAAGACAAATGAGTTTATATGGCTAAGAATCTTCAAAGAAGAGTCAGGAGGTCATCAGAGGGGTTGCACTTAAAGCACATCTCAGGAGGATCCCAGAGACAGCCAAGGTAGATATAACCCCAGGTACTGGTGCTCCTGAGGGCTACAGGGACACACAGGTTCTACAGTCATGGCAGATGGTTCTGGAGTTCAGTGCCTTGTCAGTGGACCCTACTTTGTAATTTGTGTTCATGACTGTGATGGAGTGAGACTCAGATGTGACCTTTCTACCCATGCCTCTTCTGTCACTTTTACTGAACCTGTGCTTAGCGCTGGGGTAGGTATATACTTAGGAGACTTGAATCTCTGGACTGGCCATATGCCAGCTGGGCCCTGAGCCTCAGCAGACTTGCAACTCCTACTCTCCAGTTCATTGGACTTCCCAGGTCAGCTAAAAAGGAAGTGAAGATGGTCAACCACCATACCAGGGAACCGAGAGTGCCTACAACTCCAAGCAGGAGAATCACATCCATCAACCATGTGCAATCTAAGCCCCTCTTGATATAGAGGTGGAGTGGACATCACCATCCCAGGGTCCACAGCATGGAGGAATAAAATATGGGTTATGGTGGACTTACTGATATTCTACTATAGAGCTATTGTGACTAGTAATGGAAGAAACTGTAGCATGATGTGGAGAAAGTGGCCACAGCAGTTGCTGAGGGCAGGCAGAGGGAAGAAGAGATGTGATGTAGGGACATTTTCAGGATTTGGAGTTGTCCTAAATGATATTGCAGGGACAGATGCTGGACATTATATATCCTGCCATAGCCTACTGAAGTACTGGGGAAGAGGGTATACTACAATGTAAATTATAATCTATGCAGTGCAGCAGTGCTCCAAAATGTATTCACCAAATGCAATCAGTGTGCCACAATGATGAAAGAAGTTGTGGAGGAGGGGTGGGTGGGGTTGGGGGTATATGGGAACCTCTTATATATGTATATATTTATAAAGATTTATTTTATTTATTTCTCTCCCCTTCTGGCCCCCCCCCATTGTCTGTTCTTTGTGTCCATTCACTGTGTGTTCCTCTGTGTCTGCTTGCATCCTTGTCATGTGGCACCAGGAAACTGTGTGTCACTTTTTTGTTGTTGTTGCATCATCTTGCTGAGTCAGCTCTCCATGTGCACAGCATCACTCCTTGGCGGGCTGTGCTTTTTTGCACAAGGCGGCTCTCCTTGCAGGGTGCACTCCTTGTACATGGGACACCCCTATGCGGGGGCGCCCCTGCATGGCATGGCACACCTTGCATACAGGCAACACTGCACGTGGGCCAGCTCATCACATGGGTCAGGAGGCCCTTTGTATTGAACCCTGGACCCTCCATATGGTAGGCGGATGCTCTATCAGTTGAGCCACAACGTCTTCCTCTTATATTTTTAATGTAACATTTCTTGTGATTGATGTATCTTCAAAAAAACAATAAAAATTTTAAAAAAGAAATAAAAGAAAAATATAAAAATAAATTAAAAATAAATTTAAAAAATGAAATTGATATTTAAGTGTTATGCTTAAGTTACACTTCTAAAATATATACCACAATATCATAATGCAGTATCCTATTTATATATTTCTATATTCAATTTAGCTAATATTTTTGTTAAGTATTTGCAAATTTTGTTCATGGAAGATATTGGTCTGTAATTCTCTTTTTGTAATTTTTTTCAGGTTCTGGTTTTAGTGTTAGTCTGGTCTCAAAAAATGAGTTGGTAAGTGGTCTCTATTTACTTAAAGAGTATGTGTAAGTTTGATTTTACTCCTTCCTTATAGATCTAATTCACCAATAAAATCATCTGAGCCTAGAGTTTTCTTTGTGGGAAAGATTTTGATAATGAATTAAATTTCTTTAGCAGACATATGGATCTCCCATATCTGTTTCATCTTGTGTCAATTTGGTAAAGTGCATTTTCCAAGGAATTTCTCCATTTCTTTTAAGCTGTTTATAATATTCCAGTACTATCCTTTCTTATGTGTGAACAGTCTGTAGTGAGAACTCCTTTTTATTCCTATTTGTCATTTGTATTCTTTCTCTTTTCCCCTTTCATGAGTCTATCCAGAGTTTTATCTGTTTTGGTGTACTTTTTTAAGGCTAACCTTTGGCTATATCATTTTTTCCTAATGTTTACTTTGTATTTTCTGTTCTCACCTTTATTATTTCCTTCCATCTTAACTTAATGATCAAGTTTCCTTACTTTTGCTCTAGTAAGGATATATGTAAATATACCTGAATTAAAAAAACAATTAACTGAGAAAAAAATTTCTGGCACATAACATTAATATGTGTTATAATTATTATGGAGATTTTCCTGGCAATTCCTGTGAGGATAAGGTTTCTCTAAGTTTCTAGGAAGAATGATTGAAACTAAGCATTACTTTTTCTGTAGTTTTACAGGAAAAATTTGAATCAACTGAAGATCCATAGTTTAATATTTTGGGGGTATTCATGAGTAAAGACGTAATCATTTATTAGGCTTTATTCCCTTCAAAATGGAAGAAAAACAGGGACTGTTCCTAATGGAGTAAGGCTACCTCTCCTAAGCTGTAGTTTCAGTTGCTCACTGACTGGCATTCTTTAGAACTCTGCTGAGCTCAGCATCCCAGGCCCATTCATATACCTTGAATGAGATCAGCTTGTGGTTGAAAAGAGATGGAGATTTGTAGAACCCAGTACCTATGGCAGCCTTGAAAAAGAGAAAAACTATCACAGAACATGGGAATGTAAGGAAGTGGGAGGCAGAATGGAATAATTTCTTATTGAAACTCAACTCTGTGATACATCCATACTAGGCACTTCATATACTTTTTCTCTGATAATTCTAGTATCACATGAGATAGATTATTATATCAATTTTGGAGGTATCTCCAAGATTATAATCATTTGGAAGTTGAGATTTAACTTTAGGACTGTGCAATCCAAAAACCCATTTCTTAACATTGCACAAAACTTATACATAGCCCTCCCGAATGAAGAGGAGAGCCACACATTGCTTCAAGCAGTGTTGCAGTGTCAAAACTGTGGAGTCGGCTGTGGAGTACTGATTAATAGGACTCCTTAATGCTCATCCACAATCCCAGGCTTTAAAATCTGCCACGATGCAAAATGGGAAAAAAAGCTTTGCCCAGCCTTGAATAAAAATATTTGGGGGGAGCACGGGGACAATTCTTGTAAAATATTCGTAGACTTTCCAATTTGTGTTTTGGTAGAAGGTAATGAAGGGCTAGGGAGTTTCAAAAGTCCCCAGGATAGTATAAGTTGACCTTGCTTTCTGCACTGAATGTATTGGTTTGACTATAAAGTTAATATTTGTATATCAAATCTCTTTTGACATAATTTTGAAGCGTTGCTCCCATTAGAAAAACATACACTGAAATTCAAGGTCTTGAAAATAAGACCTAGCAAAAACAACTCTTAAGCATCCTAACATTCACTTCAAAGAAGCATTTTGTCTCTGTCAATATGCAGGCTACAATACATTTAATTCTCTGAGGAATCCCCTGTGAGCAGTGTGTTAAATGGGTAATCAATCCACCTGAACTTGCCGGGTTCAATTAAAGCACCCCTACAAGGACACAAACACTGCCTCCCACTGTGGAGAAGGCAAAGGGGAGTAGCAAGGCCAGGCTCTCAGACCTGCTAGGGCATGCCTTTTCACCCCACTCTCCCCTGGGGCAGGAAGGTCAGGACAATGGCAGAGGAGAGCATGTTTGCCACTCATCACATGCTGAGCTTTCTATTGTTGTTGATTTGAATCACAGGCTGTCGTCTTAATGCATGCTGCCTCCTCAGTGATTTTGTCTCTCCATTTGCTTCTCTCTCCTCCCACACTCTCCCATTCCCTCCTCTCTTTCCCTCCTATCCCTTCTCTTCTCTCCTCCCTTTAAGTCTCTTTTCTATGCTACCATTGGTCGTTTTGATAAGTTCTCAATAAATGACATTAGATATTTATTGACCGTATCACAATCTTACTCTAAAACCCATTAACAAAGATCTCAGAGGCTTAAAACGCTAATAAGAAGGTGATTTTTCAGTATCTTTTTCAGAAATATTGAATGAGCGGTAACTATCATTCATTCATTTATTCAACAAATATTTATTTAACACCAGAAACTGCTCTAAGTTCTGGAATTCAGCAGTGAAAATAAAAAGAAAGGAAAAATATATATACATTCACAGAACTTTCATTCAAGGCAGGGGATGGGAGAGACAATATTTATAACTTGAAAAATCTAATGGAAGAGGAGGTGAGGGATTAAGTTGCTTTTATCCCTGGGGAAAAGCATTTCAGGCAGAACAGACAGCAAGTTCAGATGCTCTGAGATAGGAAGATTCTTGAAGTATTTGGTGTAAGGCAAGGATGTTTATGCCGTTGTGGTGGAGTGAGTGGACCTCAATCTCCTACTAAAGTTAATATTGATCGTTCATGTGCAGTTTCTAAGGTGTTCAATAATAGTTTGCTGATACTAAAGACTCACTAATTTACTCCAAAGAGATTTCTAGATGAGCTCTTACAAGATCATAAAATACGCAGGTTGCTAGAACCAAAAAGATCATTAGCAGTTTGTTGGAATATCATAGAAGGTTCAGGCAGGTGGCAATATCAGACTAATCACCAGCATATATAAAACTTAAATTTTATCATTTATATTCCTTTAGTTCTTACTTGCTAGTCCACATTTTTGTTTAAATTTTTGTTGTAGTAACATATATATAAAATTTCCCATGTCGTTCACTTCCAAGTGTGCAGTTTAGTGGTATTAATTATGTTCACACTATTGTGGTACCATCACCAACATCCATTATCCCAATTTTTCATTATTTCAAACTGAAACTCTGTACCTCTGGCTTCTGGTAACCCATAAGCTACAAATTCCCTGTCTGTATGAATTTGAATTTGATCAAATGTTTGTACATCTGCTCATTCTGTGGGTGAAATAGCAGGCAAACCACTAGGCTTATCAGCATCAAGAACACATTTTCTCTATTTTGGACCTTCTTTCTTCTTTCCAGTCTCCAACCTGATTGAGAAGGCCATGACCATCTGACCTGAGCTTGCACATCTTCACCTCCACCAAGGCCTGTCTCCACAGCCTTTCTTCCTTCTCATAGGCTCACTCTCTGAGCCACTCCCCAGGCTACTATGGTTTGCTTATAAACTTCTCCTCTCCATAGCAGCTGCAAATTTACCCGTTTGATTAAATCCTTTTCTTCTGTCTTCAAATGATAGCAGGGCTTTTTCTGTCTTCACTACTGGTACCAAGTAATTGCTCCATAAATATTTGTAAATAGATTCAATGGTAGGTTCCTTTCCTATTAAATAGAAATAATCCCCTTTAATCTGCTTCCAGGTAGTGAGAGAGGATATGTGGAGGAGAAGTATCCCTGTCTTTCTTTACCTGTCTCCTAATTTCTACTTTCTCCTTTTCCTGAAGATCAAGTCCTTCTGGTGTCCTAAACCTCATAGTTTCGCATGTGTGGAGAGTATTCATCTCCTCTCTTTCTCAATCAGAAACTCCATTGCCCCAATGGAGGGCATTTCCCTGAGAAGAAAGGAGGAGAAGAATCAAGTGAAGTAATTTACTTTAATTTCTAAGAATTTCAGAGCCCTTTTGGGAGTGTCTGAATTTTCAAAAAAGAAGACTCATTAATTCACATGATATTTTGATCTCAGGAATTCCATGAAAAATTGCCAGTGAATTTTAAAAGAAGTCAGATAGTTTGGGGAAATTGTTGCCTGGGAGTTGTTTCCCTGTATGATGGATATTCTCTTAGAATTGTTTTCTGAGAGTCTGTCTCTGGTCCCTTCAAAACCTTTTAAGTGCTCATTTCTGGGTCTCATCACAGCTATTTTCAAACATCCATTTGGAGAGGCCTCTCTTGCAGCTGAGGTGTTGCTGAGTGACATTTCCTATCAGGTCTGCAGGTGCATTTGACCGACTTTGCTGATTGTCCCAAATCAGTGCAAGAGACTGTGGGGTGGAAGGCAATCCTGGCCAATGGGTTAGCTCTAATTTGCTCGGCATGCTTTTTAGGTAAAAACTCTAATTTTCAAGGGCCACTCAAGGGGCAAAGGATATGGGTACAAAAGCATAGTTTGGAAAATCAGCAATCCTATTATTTGATAGGGAATTATTTCCAATGGTTTTGGAATTGGGGAAGACATATCTGTCCTGAAGGGCCTGACATTTCTGATATAACTGCTATGACTCTCTAAAGAGTAGAAACACTCAGAAAATAAGGCCAGGTATACAGGAAATGGAGACAATTCCAAATCACTTTAACTTTTCTGTTTTTTTGCAGATTGATTTCTTTCATTAGGAAAAGTTACTTCCATCTACATACCATTCTAGCCTCAGGAAGTAAGATCCTGATTTAGTGGTCTTAATTTAGGGGTATCCTGAATTTCCAGCAATTTATTGTTTAATATTTGAATGCCCATACGTGACACTTGGATTAATCGACTTGATTTGTGTATAGGTCTTTTGTGAGTTATGCCTCAAGTTGAGCCTGAAACATATTTTCAATTACTGGTGTCACCATCATAGACATCAAGGCTAGAGGTAACATATCTGAACACTATTTTCAGCATACTCTTCAGTTTACCATTTATAATAGCTTCCTATGTTGTCTTTTCTCTGCTTTAACCTCCTTAGACTCACAGATAGGACCTTGGAGCAAAGATATCCTGACCACTTTTCTGAACTCATCTCTCTTTGCTGTCTGGCCGTGCCCTCAAAAGAGGCAATACTGCTCCACCTGCACTGTCAGAAAGGGGATTTGGAAGTGTGGAGAAATTTTAGTGATCATTAGTATTGGAGGAGATATCAATATTTGGTGGGTAGGGCTTAGGGATGCTAAAGTCCTGCCTATAAATGAAGAATTGCTCCCCGGCTCCCAATGCTAAAAGTGTTCCCATTAATAAAAACTGTTAGTCTGACTGTCTCCTGCCAACAGCTTTTTAATGATCACTCTGCCTTTGTTCACATTCTCTGTGCCCATCTCCATTTGTATTAGTGTCTTACCCTCTCCTCCTAACAAATCTAAATTAACTTCTGCCAGGAACATTTCTCAGATTCATCTGTTCTTTCCACCTGAGATATCTACTCTTATATACTGTTTACTTCTGTAAGTCCATCCTTCAAGGCCCAGCTATATTTACACATGATCCCTGAAGCTTTTTCCAAACTCCCCAAGCAACCTAACAGTACCATGTATTTTCTGCATCACTCTCAGGAGAATCTCTTTTGTTCTTTCTTAAATGTTTTATGTGTCCATTATTTCTCCCTAAGATGTGAGAGGAATGTCTTAAGTCTTACATTTCTCCATCTTTGTTTCATCTCCTTCTAGTTCTCTAATCATCTCCTCCAGTCAAATAGGTTTACTTTCCTTCCCCCAAACATACTGTGGCAGAGACTGTTATTTATTTATTTTCAGTCATAGCCCACTTCCTTGTCCTCCTGGTCACCCTGTACAGTTTCTATTATAGTTAGGTGTGGTGTCGGGACTGTGTTCTAGCCAATGTAATATGGGCAAAAATGAGATACATCACTTCTAGCCATGGCCCATGACAATTTTCCATGTACAATCAATCTCTGTCTTTCCCCCACACCAGCTAAAGGGAAAGTACTCCAAAGATATAAAGGAGGATAGTGCTACAAGATGAAAGGAGCTGGATACTTGAATGATTGTGCAGAAAGCTACCACTAGGGACATCTGTACTCAACTCTATATGAACAGCAAATACACTTTATTTTTATTTTATTTTTTATTTTTTTGTTATAGCAGCTATCATTACCTATGCTAACTTTCCCATCTATCTGCACTTAATTGCATTATTCCCATTGCCTGGAATGAGTTTCCTATTTACATGTGTAATTTTTTTTTATATGTGTAAATTTTGTGTTTCCTCTGATACCCACATCAATTCCAACCTACTCCATGGATCTTTCTGCAATACCACTCAATCAGCAAATGGTTTTATAGTACACATATTTTTATTTATCTTTACTGTGTATAGTTAATATTCTCCTGCAAATTTTATATCTTTTAAGATAATGAATTTGTTTTATGCTTTAAAATATTAGGAATGTTGTACATATCCAGTACCTATAGTAAGTAATTGTCAAATGAATGAAATAACTTATTTTACTCAGGTCCTTTTTTTATATTTCACCTTTCTTATTGACTTAGAAATATTATACTCTTTTATAATATTATAGTATTTTGTTTCATCCATGTATGATTCTGATGTCATTTCTCATCTATGTCTACATTTAAGTTAGATATGCTGATAGAAGAAATTGATACCTTTTTTCTTTTTTCATATAGTTTTAATTTTTTAAGAGATACTTAGATTATGTCAATGTTACATAAAAAATATAGGGGATTCCCATATGCCCCGCTCCCAACCCCTTCCACATTTTCCCACATTAATAACATCCTTCATTAACGTGGCACATTTATTACAATTGTTGATCACCATGTCTACTCTAGTCCTTGTTATGTGTATGTTTAATCAGTGTTAGTTGAATAAATGAATATTTTTTCCTCTGATTTCAGAAAAGAACATACTTTAACCATCCCACACTTCCCCTTTTTTAGAGGAATCCAAACATTGTATCCAATTTCTTTATTTTCTTTATCATGGAAGTCATCACATAAGGCCAGTTCACTGTTGTGAATGGGGTCAATCATTACTGTATCGATTTTTTGTCTAACAGAAGAAAAGATACTTCTGTCTGTTATTTTAGTGTGATCATTGCATCTATTGGTTTCATCTCTGAGTTAATGTGTCTTCATTCATACAGTATTTTTCAAATTGTTGTGGTAATTCAATGAGGCTTTGCTTGGATTCATTTGAGGGAAAGCCCACTGAGGCAAAGGCTTTGTCAAGAAATCAAAGTTAATGACTCTGCTCTTCTTTCTCCACACTGAAATGCAGGACCCATTGAGTAGTCAGTAGTGTCCATATAAAGGAGTGTGCACAGGGAAAAATGTCAGGAGATCTGACCTCTTATTCCAATTGTTTGATTTTGAGCATTCCACCTCTTTCTATACCACTTTATCCATAGGAAAATGAGTCAATAATATTTCTTCCTCCTTTTTGTTGTCTTATTAGGGTCAAAATGGAAATTCTAATAACCACATAGGCAATTTCTAACTAATGAACAGATAATAGGAAAAATTCCCTTAAAATAGTGATGCTAGAAACATTTGATTTTAAATACAACAGCTAAAGTCTTACTAGTCTCAGTTACTCAGACATATCAGAGGTGACTTTAATAGCAAGTCTGTATCCTTTCCTTAGATCCCTGAATTTCTCTGCACCCTGAAGGACACCAATGTTAGGACTGGAATGGAGAAGGCCAGTGAATGAGAAACTCCTAAGAAGCATGATGAGTGCATGCCTTCGATGAGGAAGTGAGCAAGGAGCTGAGCCAGGGCTCCAGTAGGTTGGGGAGAGCTGTGGAGGAAGAAGATATTTATGGCACAGGACAGGTGTGGGGATGGAGGTAAGAAGCACCCAGTGACTGAGAGCAAGACAAAATAAATATTTAAATAAGCTAATTAGAATTTTAACTTAAAGACTGCCACTACTTTTATATAACTGTCTCATTCACTAATCATTTAATACGATTACTCAATTTACACGACTGATCATTATGGGCAAGGATCAGTCGCAAAACTTGTTTTTTATCTACATTGTATCTAACAAGATGCTAGGCACATTGGAAATATTTTGTATACACCTGGTAGTGGACTGTTATCAGTGTTTAGTTTCTGTTTGGCCTATTCTCTTTTGTTTCAGGCTCTGAGATTTATTTTCATAGGTGAATTTAGGAGTCCATTTCCTTCCTCATTCTACAATTATTTGTTAAATGCCCAACACTGTTGTAAGAACTAGAAATATAGACAAAGTTCATATCCTCATGGAGCTTACCTTTTTGGGGAAGGAAAAACACTAGACAAACATACATACATACACAGAAACACAATATGAAACTTCAGCAGAGTTCTGGATGAAGTGAGATGGTGAGCCATGCAAATTTCTAGAGGAAGAGCCTCTTGGGCTAAAGAATTGTCTAGTTCCTGAGACAGGTATGTGCCTGATGTATTGGAGGAGTAGCAAGGAGATCAGCATGAGAGAGAGGGTGTGTGTAAATAAGCAATGACGCCAAAGATTTAGGCAGGGGTCAGGTTGCTTAGGACCTTTTAAGCAATGGTAAGGACTAGGATGTGTTTTAGGCAAGAGGGGAAAACGTTGAATGGTTTTGAGCAAGGGAGAGACCGGATCTAATTTACATCTCTGCAGGATTGTTCTGGATGTCATGTGGAATATATAAATTTAAGGAGGCAAAGGGCAAAGAATCGCTCGCAGTCCAGAGAGAAAGGTGGTGGCTTGGAATAGGCACGAGTGGTAGAGGTAACTTCTCCCCATATTACCCTCTTCATTGTCAAAGTGAAGAAATGATACCTTATTTTACAAACCAGTGTGTCTAACCTGAAGTATCATATTGAAATTAGACCACTTCTTTTTTTCTTTCGAAATGGTGATTTTGTTTTCTAGGGCCTTAGCCCCTAATCAGAGCTGGATCTGAAAGCCAGGATGAAAAGGCAAGTCAAAGGACAAAAAGTTGGAGGAGAAGCAGAAGGCGGAGAGAGACGTTAACAGACAATGGCTTCAGATGTCACAGGAACTCCTGACACACCCTAGTCAGACTCTAGAACACAACCCGAAATCATCTTTCTCAGTCCATTGGCTTTCATGCCCACCACTCTGTTAGCAGCCTGCTCTACTATATTATGATAAAAATAATCATATTGATAATTATTAATGTCCTGTCCTGTTATTAGACTGTGAGCTCCTCAAGGGCAGTGGCGATGCATAGTAATATAATATGATCATAATACTTTTTATTATTAAGAGTTAACATCAACTGAGTAATTAATATAAGCCAGATACTGAGCAAAGCAAATGAAAAACATTACTTCCCAAACCACTGTGGATGTTAAAGATGAGAAAATTGAAGTGTAGAGGTATAATATCACTGAGATAGGAAATGACAGATCTGTACATTGGACCTGATTCTACTTTGGCTTGACTCTAGCATCCCGGCTGTTAACTCCTGCTGTACTGCTCAATACCAGGAGAATGCTGGCAGACAATAGGCGCTCAATGTTTATTAACTACCAAGAACTACTGCGCCAGACCTCCTCAAAATGCAGTAAGTCCAGAAAATGAAGACCCCAAAGACTGCTGGGTCACTGCTCAGCATAATTGGCACATTATGGATGAAAATGATCCCCATAAACAGCACCTCTCTAACTAGGTGACTCTTGAGCAATTAATAGTGATATTGCAGAGTGGACAAGCCCCAAATAATATGAGTTTCCTTGCTTTCTAAAGTCAGCCATAATAGTTTTATCATGGGAAAGACATAAACAACTGCTTGAACTGAAAAACAGACCACAACCAGCCCCTGGCTGCAACCTAAAGAAAGCCCTTGGCTCTGTAATGAGAAAGAGCAGAGTTTTCAGATCATGTGTTGTCCTCAAGGAACACACTGAACTAAGTTAAACAGATATGAAATCAGACTGAAATTACTAACCCTGAAGGACTCTGTGTCTTAAGATTAAAGACAATGTCATGTTGTGGAAATATGTGCTAGATCAGGAAAGAAAACAGTTGAGCATTATCATGTGTTAAATATTTTACATATACTCCCCATTTAATACAACAATCCTGCAAATGGAGTAATATTGTTCCTTTTACTGATAAGGCACAAAGAGACTTATAAGTTTCCCTGTACATAGAGCTAATTATGTGACCGTGAGTAAACCACTTTGCTTTAATGGCCAGCTAACTTTTCACTTGCTTTGTTTGTTCAAATCCAAATTTCCCTACTAGGCTATATCTGCTGATATATTTGCATCCTTGGCTTTCATCCTTTTCACAAGTGTAGTTAAGTGTCTCACCATTCCTCTGATCAATTTTTTAGCCCCTCTAGGGTAAGGATTTTATCTGTCTGGCTCATGCCTTTGAGACCAAAGAACTAGTAAGGTGCCAGCTTTGCAGGCGGTGCTCACGTTTGCTGCATCAGGGTTCTCATCTTTAAAAAGAGAAGGCTAGAGGGTATGTTCCATAAAGTTCCTGCCAGTTTATAGCAGTTTGATATGGTTCATGAACTCCAAAATATAGACACTGGGTTATGTTTGTATACTGGTCTGTACCTGAGTGTGATTAAGTTATGATTAGGGCTTTGATTGGGCCACACCACTCAGGTGTTGAGTCCCTGCCCCTTGGTGGGTAGGGAGTTACAGATGAAAGACATGGCAAAGGACGGGGTTGGAGTGTTGTTTTTTTTTTTTATATCCATCTGCCAGAGGGCATTAGTTTTTTTTTTTAATTATTTATTTATTTTTTAAAATTACATTAAAAAAATATGAGGTCCCATTCAACCCCACCGCCCCCACCTCCCACTCCCCCCACAGCAACACTCTCTCCCATAATCATGACACATCCAATGCACCTGGCAAGCACATCTCTGAGCATCACTGCACCCCAAGGTCAACGGTCCACATCATAGCCCACACTCTCCCACGTTCCATCCAGTGGGCCCTGGGGGGATCCACAATGTCCCGTAATTGTCCGTGAAGCACCACCCAGGACAACTCCACATCCCGAAAACACCTCCACATCTCATCTCTTCCTCCCACTCCCCAAACCCAGCAGCCACCATGGCTACCCTTCCCACACCCATTCCACATTTTCTCTGTGGACATTGGATTGGTTGTGTCCATTGCACATCCATGTCAAGTGGGGGCTTAGATTCCATATGGACACTGGATGCACTCCTCCTGCCCTCAGTTGTAGACACTCTAGGCTCCATGGTGTGGTGGTTGACCTTCTTCAACTCCATGTTAGCTTAGTGGGGTAAGTCCAATAAATCAAAGTGTAGGAGCTGAAGTCTATTGAGGCTCTGAGCCTGGGTGTCATATTATCAGTCCAGAGATTCAAATCCCCCAAACATACCCTAAACCCCAGCACCAACTACAATTCCAATAAAGTAGCATGCAAGTCTTGTGAAAAGAGATCCCCTCTGAGTCCAATTCCATCATGCAGAAACACCAGCTCCAAAGAAGGGCCATCTGCCATGGCAGTGAACCCCATCTGCCATGACCACAGAACCTGTGGGTCTCTTTATCCCTCAAAAGAACCAATACCTGGGGTTGTATCTACTTTATCTGTCTCTTAGACTCTGCTCAGTTGTGCATAAGGGCATTTCTTCTGACAACCTCCAGACTCTTTTTTAGAGGGAGTTGGAGTTTTTGATGCTGGAGTTTTCAGCTGAAGCACAGGAAGTGAACACATGGAAGAAGAACACAGAGGAATAGAGATGGCTCCTTAGACACAGCAGAAGCCCCGGGGAGAGAGACAGAGCCAGTTGCCTGATAGTCTACAGCTGGCCTTGTGGAGAAAACAGAGGAGCCGAACCTGGAGAGGAATGAACCCAGGAAGCCTGAACCCTTGCAGACGTGGGCAGCCATCTTGTTCCAACACGTGAAAATAGACTTTGGTGAGGGAAGTAACTTTCACTTTATGGCCTGTTGACTGTAAGCTTCTACCCCAAATAAACACCCTTTATAAAAAACCAAGCAATTTCTGGTATTTTGCATCAGAACCCCTGTGGCTGACTAATACATAGTTCTTATAGTCTGTATCCAGTGATAATGTTCTGGTCAAACAACGGCAGAGACCTGAGGAAGGCTTTGTTCCTGAGGCAGCTGATGCTGCAGGAAGGGCATGACTGAAGATACTGTGGGTTGTCAGAAATTCCATCCAGGCCTTTCTACTTGAAAGCACTCACAGGTAGGGCGCCTCATCATTTAATTTCATCCTTGTGGGAGTATAGAGACTTGGCCTGCATTCCTTTCCTCTTTAGCACTGCTGTGGCTCCCTCCATCCTTAGAACTACTTCTCTACCCAGATCTGGATATGAGGTGGGACACAGTCTTCCCATAGAGACAAGCATAAAGCTTTTTCATCGTAAAGTATTTTGCTGCTAATTAGTACAAGTGTAACTGTTGGATTACTTGGGGGAAATGAAAATAACAAATATAGGAAGTAATAAAGTTTAAAGTAATCTTTGTTACTTGTCAACAGCTTGATTCTTGGTTTTTAGTTGCTGCCCCATTGCTCTGGAGTCAGGCTGCTGGGTTCTAATCCTAGTTTCTTCAGCCTCAACTCCTCTTCTTTAAAATGGGGATAATGGTATATCTATTAGGATGAAATATATAAAATTGCCATTCTGGTATGCCAAAAGAATAAAATATTGACAATTTCATGAAGTTGGACTTAATTCATCATAGGATTGGTGTCTAGATGAAATGAATAATGCAGGCAAAGCACTTTTCCTAATGCCTGACACAATAGTACTCAATATATGCAAGCTATGATGAGTTGATAATTTTTCTGAGATGCTAACTGAGATCTTATTGGACTTTTGTTCTCTGTTCAATTTTTCAACTACTTAATACTCAGCTTTTTCTGACCATTTTAGAAAGGTGAAGAGCAAGCAGTGAGCCCCTAAAGCTCACTCTTCCAAAGTTTTGCCATTAATATGATATCAGAGGAGAATAACAGGGACCCTTGTGTCCCAAGAAGATGTTTTAAACCTCCACAGCCCTTTGTACTGAGAAACACCAATTCCCTGAAATTCTCCAAACACTGAAAGGTCACCTTAGAGTCATTTTGTCACACTGACTGCTTAATATTGCTGTGACCTTGGGCTCTTGGGCAAAGTACCCCCTTTTTTGAGTGTCAGATTCCTCATTTTCATTTTCAAAGAAATATGTGTTGAGTGTCTGCCAGGTTATAGGGAATTATATTCTTTTACAAACAAAAATTTAATCTTCATAATAATATTGTCATTGATTTTTCGTTCATTTATCCTTCAAACACTACCTATTCAAAAAATGCCAAAGATTTTGTTAGTGGATAAAATGGTGACCATAGCAGATACAATCCTTGTCTTCCTTATAAAAATAAATGTGAAATTGCAATTGTAAGAAGTATAAATGATATGGTGTTCTGGCAGTAAGGAAGAGAGCTTTCATCTTGACTGAGAATGCAGGGCAGAACTGCCAATTCATCCATACCCTACCTTTGTGAGAGTTAGATAAAGGGGTATTAGGAGATAGATTCTGTGCCAAGATATAGGGATTGGTTAAAGGAGCATGGCTGGATTCCACCCTTCAATTTCCCCTCAGCCAGGTGCCCTTGGGTGGGATGCAATCTGCACAAATGTACCTCATAGCTTTGGGACAGGGCAGACTTCCTCAAGGAAATGATGTTGGCACTCTGTTATTTGAGAGGAGGAGGGACTAACTAATGAAAAAGTGAAGATGCATATTTGGTGAGTTTGGGAGTTGAAATAGTGCTCCAAAAATGAGAATGGTGGATGCAAAGGCACTGTGGCAGAGAAAAACATGGCTCTCTTGAAAACCCAAAAAGTCAAATAAAATTAGAGGTCAGAGAGTAATGGAAAACAAAGTGCCAAGTAAAGCTGGAGAAAATAAGCAGAGATCAAAATTTGTGGACCATGGAAGGGATTTGGGTCTTCATAATGAGATCAATGAAGAGTCAAGTGGTTTAAGTCCTTGACAGTGACAGGATTAAATTTTTGCCTGTTAAGCTCAGTATGGATATTAGGAGGAAAAGCGATTGGAGAGAGGTGGCAATAGTGAATACAGGGAGATCCATAAGGAGGATATTGAAGGCAAGAAAAGATGGTAGCTTAGAGTTATGCAGTATCTAGGGATATGGAGAAAGAGTGCATATACAATAAGTATTAAGAGTCAAACTATCGAAATTGTTGATGAATTTTCTACGGGGATGAGAAGAGGAAGAAGTCAAGGATGACGCCAGAGTTTCTGGCGTATGGAACTGCACAGATGCATTCCTTAATCATTCCTTAAGATAGAGAACACTGGAATGACCAGAGGAGAGACTGAGAGGGGGCTGCATTTGTGTCATCCAAGTGGAATTATCAGCTGGTCAGTGGTACAAATACAGCCAATAGTAAAGATGGAATTTGAACCTGAATCTTTGATATTTTAGAGCTTGCATAATCCCACTGTCATTTTTTTCAGTTTTTGAACAATTATTTTTGAAAACCTCAAATAATATTGCCATTATTTCATTTATCTTGAATAAGTATATTAAGTTTCTTCAATAAAACTACTTTTGTTTTCATTTTTAAAAAGGCAGTCTAAAAGGTTCATACTGCTGAGGGTGAGAGGAATAAGGGAAAGCAGTTTCAATGAAAAAGGATAAAAACAGAATTTCTTCCATCCCTTGGGAGCCTGAGGTTCACCAACTTGCCATAATTAGGTGTTCACTTAGCACTCAGTAATTAAAAGACTTTACACTAACTTCTTTGATAGAGAAAAAAAAAATGGTGTGAGGTTCAGCAGACACCTCCAGGCTCTTTCACAAAACCTGTCCTCTTGGCTGGGTTCTGCAGCTCCTGCTGAGTTATTGCCTGAACTATTATACCTCCATGGAACATATAGTCACTCCTCACTCCTTGTCTTAAGTCTAAGAGCTAAGAAGCAGGTCTAGCAAGTAGTGACAATGAGGTGCTTAACTTTTGCCTGGTTGCTTCTCCTTTCATTGAAGCAGTTTCCCTTGACAGGCAGATGGCATGGGAGTTAATTCCAAGAGTTCTTGGGAATACGATAAGACTTGGGAAAATTTGGGAAGAGCTTACTATATCTCCTCTGCCCTGAAGTTAGTGGGGACATATTGGTTGTGTCTAAATTCCTTCAGGCTCCCACACATACACACACATTCACCCACATGCCTTTATATTTAAAGATCAGGAAAGGGTGCTGACTTGGATTTAGCGCTAAAAGGAAAATGAAAAAGAGGTGTTTAATGACAAGGCTCCATAGGATCATTGTCCAGAAAGACTAAAAATCCCACTTTTAATTTCTTTAGGTCATGCAAGGGATTTAATAACCTAAATGTCAAGCATTTGCTTTAGGGTAGATGGCTAAAGAACCAATGTAGAAGGAATTCAAGTTATAAGGCAAAAATATGTTGATTGCTAAACTATATCATAGTGGCCGTATATGAAAGAAGGAATGTCCTGAGGAAAGGGAGGTGTCAAGAAGTAAGATATAATCCATTGGATTGGAGGATAAGGATAATGAGAATAATGAAATGAGCAAAATAGGCCTTTTGAAGGTGAAGTGAAAAAGTGGAATTTAAAATTTGACAGGAATAGGGCTGGTTTATTCCTGGGAGTAGGATGCTAAAGTAGGGGGAAGGTAAAGGTTCTTGGAGTTAAAGGGGTCAAGGAAATCTTTATTGAATTGTTTGTCCACAAATGAAGGCCATGCAGGGACATGGGGTGAAGAGAAAGATTGCTGAGATGTTACATGGGAATGGGAGTATTATTGCAAATAACTGAATTATATAGTATTTGGAGTTTTATGGTACCCCATAAATGGTACTCTTTGACAGTCTACATTTGAACTCGATTAAGAAAGAAATTGTTGATATACATGAAAGGTAAGAGACCTTATGGTGATGAAAGACAATGCAAAAATTTTTTATTTTTTTCTGTTTTTATTGTTTATTTTGTTTTATTACTGTTATTTTTTGTTGGCTTTGTTTTTTGGGAAGTTTTGTGTTGCAGATAAGTTGAAGTTATGGTAGGGGAGGATCATTGGTCCAGGGTGTCAGTGGTGAGGGGATGTCAATGTGGTGCACCTGGAGCATGCCTCTATAGAGTGAATGTGCTCATGCAGTCATGGATTGTTGTCTCAGGGGGTGGAGACCCACAGAGTAACCGACAGAATATTGAATTTCCATTCTGGTATGTCTTGGTATATTCTCTCATGGAGTGGAGAGAATCTCTAGAGTATATGGGCAGTGCCTAGCAAAGGAGGGCGGACTAGTGCACCATGCCTTGATATTGATGCTTCTACTTTTGAGCCTTACTCTTGGGAAATTGAAACCTGGCCTGGTAATATATATTGCCTAAGAGTTACCTCCTGAGAGCCTCCTTACTGCTCAAATATGGCCTATTTCTAAACCAAACTCAGCATATAAATTCACTGTCTTCCCCTTGATGTGGGACATGACTTCCAAGAATGAAGGCCCCAAGGGATAAATACCAAGTGCAAACTAACAATGCAATTGGAGAAAAACATAGACCAAAGGGGGAGATATTAAATGCAAATGAGTTTTTATGGTTAAGAGATTTCAAAGTGAGTTGGGGGGTCAATTCCAGAGGTTATGCTTATGTATATCTCAGGAGGATCTCACTGTCTGCCACAGTAAACAGTGCCTCAAATAGGGTGCTCCTGGGGACTATAGAGACATCTAGACACTATAGCAGGGCAGGTAGCCCCAGGAAATTGGCACCCTGTAAGTGGCCCTTACATTGGAATATATGATAACTCATCTCCCCCAAAGTATCAGAGTTAGACTTATTTATAATTTTCCTACACATGATTCTTCTATCCCATTTATTTGAACCTATAATTAATACTATACCCATTGAATATATGTCCAGAGACTTAAGTCTTCTGGCTTTTCATATGCTGGGAAGCCCTGAATCTCAGCAGAGTTGCAACCAACACCAACTTGCCAGGTCATCAGACTCACCCAGGTCAACTAACAAAAGGATTATGATGGACAAAGCCCAACCCAAGAAGCAGTGAGTATCTTCAACTGCACACAAGAAAGGTCCATTCACCTGTCCCATGGGATCTGAACCCCACCCCCCTCCCAATCAGAAGCAGAGTGGACTTCAACTTACAAAAATCCTCAAGATAGAGGAATGAACAAACATAACAGGGGATATTACAATGATGGATATCAGCCATTATACATTTTGGCAAAATCTGTAAAATTATGTGATACAAAGTATAAAACATAATGTAAACTATAGACCAAGGTTAGTAGCAATGATTTGATATATGTTCATCATTTGCAAAAAATGTACCACACTAATGAAGACTATTGTTAATAAATGGGGGATAGTATGGAAGAGGGGAGAAAATGGAGTACATGGAAATCCTTATATTTTTTATGTAACGTGTATAATCCAAAGTTCCTTTAAAAATAAAGAAAAAGTTATGATTAAAATAAGAAAGAGGCAAGAATTAAAACAGATAAACATAGAAATGTGATATTTATTTTGGATAAAATTAATATTGTAAAATGTGATTTAAATCTGTCTAATATTGAAGACCAAGCTTAGCCACTCAAATTTAGGAAGGTCTGGACATGTGTAAGCTTCTCCTGGGGAGCTAGGGATGCTAAATATCAGAGAACAGGGAAGAACACATGCTCCCTGAAAGGTGGTCAGCTACCAAAAGGAGGTCGACACAGGGAAACAGACCTATGCATCCCTAAACCAGACCAAATCATCTAAGGCATCCCACCTCAGCAAAGAGGAAGAAAGAGGATAGGAATACAAAACTAGTGATGCTCCCTCCACATAAAAATAACTATCAGGATTGGAAACAAAGATTTTTTTCTCCCTCTAAAGTCTGGGTCTGGAAATAATTCTTGGTTTTCCAAGTAGAAAGACTTTTTCTTTAAGTTAAGGTACAATTACATACAGTAATGATATGCAGAATAGGATTCCTGGAAATGTAGCTGCAGAATTCTCCTATGTAGAAAGGGTTTACAATGATGTTGAGCTGCAATAATCAATCCATTACATGCCTCCAAATCTATAGCATCAAGAAAATGAAAATAATGATGGTTGATTTATATGTCAAAAGAGAGTTTTGTGGTAAGATAGAAAAACACTGAAGTGGTAGAGTGAAGCTGGGAGAATGCAGTTTCCCTCTCATGGTCTTATGGTACATATGGTATGAGAGAATGAATATCTTCTGTTTTGAGTGAACTGATAGAGACAGCCTTTTTTCCATTTAGCAAGTCATGGAAAGGCTGAGAAAGTAATGGTTTTCATTTACCACTACTGTACTCTGGGTGTGACAGGGCTCCTCCTTACTTTGCCTCCACGTGGAAGAAATCATCTTCAATACCCCATTGGTCTCATGGTTGACATTACACTTTGAGAGTCCTCTGCAAGTGTAGCTCTCACCACCTGTGGTTCTTGGGGAGACACCACTGACAATCTCTATGCTTCCTTACCAGCCCCATGCCTGCCAGAGCCCCTGTGGTGATTAAGGTTCTTTCCCATCCTGAACATAATCTATACTACTTTCTCTATACTGAACACATTGGAACCCCAATGGAAGTTTAGTCTGCAATGTTCCTGAAGAATGGGAAGCATCCTAAGATAGTGTAGAGTGAAAACACCACGAGTGGATACTTACCTTACTAACCCATTCTCTTATATCACACAAGGGGCTAGAGGTCTTGGCCTTAAGGTTTAGGCCTTTGGAGGGAATTTCAAAGAATACTCCTTCTTCCTTAACCCCTCTTTATCTCCTGGATCCCCTCTTGTCTTCTTTATGCATCATTCTTCCAAGCATCCCCTCCCGAAAGTGGGGTTGGCAATCTGCTCTTTGAGGAAACTCATGAGAAAGTAATTTGGAGCCTCCCTCCCTAGTTGTGTTTTGGAAACTTTAGTATTCCAGGTTTCAGGTGGATAAAAAGTAGTTTCTTCTCTCTGCAGTGGGATTTCCTGGTTCTAAAGAGGAAAGGGCTGACTCTTTGAATGGGGTAATCGCAGAGGTGGAGCTGTGATTCCATATCTCCACTGCTGAGGATTAGGGTCAGTTACTTCCTCAGTTACCAAGAGCAAACATATCTTGGTACACTGAGGCTTACTTTTCTTTTGGAGGCAAGCAATTTAATCCCTGAAAGAAGAAAACATATTCCTTATCCTGGCATTACTCTGATCCTGGGTCTTGACAAATTAAAACCCTGATAGCATTGTGCTAGGGAGGAATGTAGCAGTTTCATATGGTTATGAATTCCAAAAATAGATACTGGATAATGTTTGTAATCTGGTCTGTACCTGCACATGATTAAGTTATGGTTAGGGCTTTGATTGGGCCATGTTATTGGCATTGAGGCCCCATCCCTTGGTGGGTGGGGACTCAGATAAAAGTCATGGTAAAGGAAAGAGTTGGGGGTTTTTGATGTTGGGATTTTGATGTTGGAGTTTGATGCTGAAGCCTTAAGCTGGAGCTCTAGGAAGTAAGCACACAGAGGAAAGAGAAGCAAACTCCAGGAAGGGAGGAACTCAGGAAGACTGAACTCTCACAGATGTCGGCAGCCATCTTGTTCCAATATGTGAAAATAGACTTTGGTGAGGGAAGTAACTTATGCTTTAAGGCCTGGTTTCTGTAAGCTCCTACCCCAAATAAATACCCTTTATAAAAACCAACCAATTTCTGGTATTTTGCATCAGCTCCCCTTTGGCTGACTAATACAGAATTTGGTACCAGAAGTGGGGTGGTGCTTTTGCAATTACCAGACTGCTGGAATAGTTTTATAAATGGGTAATGGGTATTTTTTGGAGGAATTGTGAGATGCTTGATGGAAAAGGCCTAAATTGCTTTGAAGAGAATGTTAATAGCAACTAGACTTTTTATGATGTCTCAGAAATAAATGATGAAATTATTTTTGGAAACTGGAGGAAAGGAGATCCATATTTTAAAGTTTCAGATACCTTAACAAGGTTAACTCCTGGTGTTTTACGGAAGACAGAATTTGAAAATGGCAAGCCTGGGCAATTAGCCAAAGAAATTTCCAAGTGAACCTGAAGAATGAGGCTTGGCTTTGGCTTGCAGCTTATAGCAAAATGCTAGATATGCTGAGGACTGAACTGTCAGGTACAAAGAAAACAGAAACTGATTCTGGAAATTCCAAGCTTTTGGAAATCAAGCTCCCAAATGAAAGTGCCCCACTGGAGCACTTAACTAAACTTGGAACTGGTAAATCAGAATTGAAGATGCAGTCATGTTGGAAAGACTTGCTGAAAGTCTTACTGTGTGATGGCTTGGACCCCTACTTCTTGCATGCTAAACCAACAAGGTTTTTGAGAAAACTGTATGGAAAAAAAACACTGCCAGCTTGGTCTAAGGGACATGGAAAGGAGAGACTGAAGAAGAAACAGTTTTAAGGAAAAAACCATAGAAGGTGATATCTGAAATCAGGACATCTCCTTGGGCCAAGAGAGGAACCCCACCCACATGTACAGAAAGAGTGATTTTGCCCCAGCAGTTGAACAGGGCGGATGTTCCTGTCTGATGTTCTGGAAGAGATTTGCTGCCCCAGGGTACAGAGAAAGTGGAACACATTCCCCAAAGATTAGGGGTTAAGGTTGGCACCCCACAAGTCTGAGAGGGGTGAACCTATCCCCCAAAGGTTAGGGAAGACCAGGTGGTCAACTTATTGCTCTGAGAGGGTTGAGCCTGTATGCCAAAGGCTGGGGGAATGTTGTTTTCACATCACTGTATGAGGGGGGTGAAGATTCTAACCCAAAGATTGGGTAACATGTGGCCATCACCCCAATACTATTGGAGGGAGGGGTCTGGAGCTTGATCAAGACACAGATGCTTAATGAGGGTGAACCAAGAAAATGGCCGTTAGGCAAGCTCCTTATTGTAATGAAAATGTTTTTTCTTTGTCTGTCCATTTATGTATTGTAAACATATCAATTATTTAATAAATTTCAGAGGTATATAGCCAACAGGACTTTGCCCCAAGACAAACTGTATTTCTTTTAATTGATTGTGATATGATTTAGTACTTGCATTGTTACTGATTTAAGGTTTTTTCAAATATTGTAATGGTCTTTTTAGAATTCAGAGGGTGGAATATAGCAGTTTGATATGGTTATGAGTTCCAAAAATAGATATTGAATTATGTTTGTAATCTGTTCTATACCTGGGTGTGATTAAGTTATAATTAGGACTTTGACTGGGCCAAGTCATTAGGATGTTGAGTTCCCAACCCTTGGTGGGTGGGGACTCACAGATAAAAGGCATGGCAAAGGAAAGAGTTGGGGTTTTGATGTTGGGATTTTCATGTTGGAGTTTGATGCTGAAGCCTTAAGCTGGAGCTCCAGGAAGTAAGTACACAGAGGAAAGAGAAACAAGCCCCAGGAAGGGAGGAGCCCAGGAAGCCTGAACCCTCACAGACGCCAGCAGCCATCTTGCTCCAATATGTGAAAATAGACTTTGGTGAGGGAAGTAGCTTATGCTTTAAGGCCTGGTATCTGTAAACTCCTACCCCAACTAAATATCCTTTATAAAAACCAACCAATTTCTGGCTCCCCTTTGGCTGACAAATACAGAGACTTTGACTCTTTTTTGAGCTTGTTTTTATTTAAAAGAGTCATCACATTGGCAGAAAAAAGGCATTTGAGTCATATGTAATAAAATGCCATTCCCAAATACTCTTTTATCCCCAAATTTATCCTCTGATAGAAGAAAGTTTTTTCCACCACACTAAGATTCATTCTTTTGGAATACCATCTTTCCTCTATTTGTGTGATTGTCATCAAATATCTCAACCTGTATCCAACTTGTGTGTCTTCCTACACCAGGCCCTACCACATGGCTCAGTGGCACCATTACCAGCCCTTGGGCATGAAAAAATACCTAAGTCCTGAGAAAAACCATGTTACATAATATTGGGATGGAAGAATGAAATAGTAGCTCACTTTTGCTCCTAAAGGAGTATAATTCTTAAGCTAGATTTACCCAGGGAACATATAGAGAACAGCACAGTGGGTTAAGTTACATTTCTTATAAGCACAGACCACAATGTGGAGTATAAGCTATGGGCTGACAGGAGACAGCAACCCTTGTAGAGGTGACCCACTGGCTGCAGGATCACTCATTGTGGAAATGTATCTCAGGCTGAGAGAAATGAGGTGGAGCAGTCATTGATCCCTTCTCCTGTGGGCCAGCAGTTTTGTTTTTGACCTGTTAACTGCTGCTGCTATTATAGAGTTGGGAGTCAAGACCCATGGGTAATTCCTCCTCTGTAAACTCCATTCTTTGGCAAAAATACCAGGTTTCTGACTCTTTTCATTTTTACTAACCTGCTCCCTACACACCTTCAGCCATTTCAACTTCTTGTTCCTTTTTGTTCTTGAATTGTTCTCTCTAGGGCTTATAATCAGCAAGATCATATGGAAAGAAAGACTGAGGGAAAAGAGAAAGCTAAAGTACAATACCTTTGCTTATAAGCTCCTGAGTACAGTTCCAGAGTATTTAGAATATTTTGAACAATGGATAATGCTAAATGATAACAGTGAAACTGTACAGTAGCTATAAGTGACTGTCCATAGAAGGAGTAGACACTATCTGCTTTCTATTCAGCTTTTAATTCTCTATCAGTCCTGGCTCTCTCAGTTGCACCAAAGCTGCGGTCACCTCCAGGTGATGTCCAAGCCGACCCCTATCCTTTTCTTGCACATCTTATGAAAAATGGTTTTGTCAATGCAGCTGTCAGGAGGCTGTAGAGTCGGGAGTATGGATCAAAGAATATACAAATGTGCAGCTGGACCACAGCCCTGTCCAGAAGGAGGCCGGAATGCAAATCACAGTGAGCTTGTACTTTCCAAGAAACTGGTTGCCACTGAGAGGCTGTCATGCAAAGAGGACTCAAGGAAAATGAGAGAACATAAAGAGGATCTCAGAGGAAATAGGTCCTGTGGTATGTGGAAGAGCTGGCTGGAAGAAACAGGGCAGAGGACATATTTGTTCTGAAACCTGCTAATTTTTTCGGGTGCTCGCAGATTATGAAACAAAGCAAAGCACGACATGGGGTTTATTAAACTTTAGTCATTTGACATCCCTTTGGGTTGATGGGAATGTCTTTAGTTAGGAATTCTTCCCTCCCTTTCTCCTGCCCTCTCCTTCCTTCCTTCCTTCTTTCCTGTCTTCCTGCCTTCCTTCCTCTCAGCACCTCAGCACCTTTCATGTGCTGAGGTACAAAGTGCTGGAGTCCCAATTTTTGTTTTTTAATAAGATGAAACCTCTACGTTAAAGTTTTTTGCAGTTTCATTGTTTTGGAGTGTGGGAGCCTGTGGTGGGGGTTGGGAAACAGATTTTATAACCACAAAAAGTAAAAAATAAAAATGCAATATGAAGAGTTGTAATAAAAATAGGTATCAGGAGTTGTGAGATCACAAGAGGCTGAACAGGTTTACCTACCTGGGACGGTTTTGCAGAGGAGGTGACATTTGAATTGAATCTTCCAGCATGAGTAGAAGTTCCTTGAAAGGATCAGAATGGGAGAGGGTAACAGTGGATACAAGGCTGGAGGCATGAATGTGTGTGCAATGATTCTCTTTTGTGGCCAAGATTTTAATCAGCCCTAAACCCTTCCTCTTCTTAGACTCAGTGAAAATTCTACTTGAGAATTTGCCTCTCACACAGCTGGTTTCACCCCTAGGCACATCTGGCTCATATACCTGTGGCTCCCCTTGAAAAAAAAGTCAGCTGCTTTTCTTCTCTTTCCCTCTCCCTCTCCCACTTCCTCTCCCTCTCTCCCACCACCTCTCTCACATATATACACACAGGGAGACTCCTACACATTTAAAAGTCTTATATATATAAAATTAAACAATTGATGAAACCATGGGTACCCTTCCCTAGAATTCAAGTCTCATTGTCTTCTGGTAATTGGATTAAAGCCCAGAGTTTATTTTTCTATTGCCAAGAGCATATTCTTATTTTATAGCAAGAATGTTCTATGTACTTGTGTATCTCACACCATTTAGAAGGGAGCAGTAGTCCTGGCAATATGTGACGAAAGGATCTGGGTAAAGGCATAGCCTCACAATGCCCCTGGCACACATTACTGCATGAGTGGAGTTGGCAGTTTTTTGCAAGTTTGGATGTTAAATGTTCTTTATCACCTGCTTTACTCTCGTCTAAAATTGGAACATTCTTGGCCCCTACTGGATGAAGGCTGAGTCACAGCAGGATCTTGTCAATTTTGTCCTGAAGCCCTTGGCCCCTCCTTGAGTTGAGTCAGCTTCACTCCCACCCTGTTTCCTAAATCATTTCTCACTCATTGTGTCCCCTGCTTCCTACTGCCATGTTATGTCTTAAAACAAAGTTATTGAGCCCCCACCAGCACATGATGATAAGAAGTGTGGTATAGGGATAAGAGCACAGGCTTTAGTTGTGTTCTTATTTGTCTAAATTCCCTAATTGTTCAAATTGAGATCATTATAATAATATAATTCAGAAAAGTACTTAGAACTTGACATTTAAGTGAGTTTAACAAATGTTAGCCACTGTTAATTTTTAAATAAGCTTTTATTTTAAAACAGTTTTAGATTTACCAAAAAACTGTGAAAAAAAGCCAAGTACCAAGGATAACTGACTGTCAGGCCCACAATGCCACAGACTTCAGGGAGAAAGCCTCTAAAATGTGAGCCAATAAATTCCTGTTATTTAAGTCAACCATTGTGTGATATTTGTTTTAGAAACTGAGAAGCTAAGGCACAAGGCAAAGGAAATTAAAGTAAAAGATGGAATAAATATTGTTAATCACCTGACCTTAAAATAAGGAGATTTTCCTGGATCATATGAGTGGGCCCAAGTCTTAAATGTGGAAGAGTGAGGACAAAAGTGCCAGAGTGATGTGATGTAAGAAAGACTTGTCTGACCACTGCTGGCTTTGAAGAAGAATAGGGCCCACAGGCCAAAGAATGTGGCTCTAGAGATAGAAAAGGAGGAAAGCGATTTCTTCCTAGAGTCTCCAGAAAGGAATGCAGTCCTGCTGACATGTTGATTTTAAAGCTACTGAGATCTATTCAAACTTCTGAACTCCGTATCTGTAAGATTATAAATATTTGTTTTAAGCTACTAAGTTTGTAGTAATCTTTTACAGCAGAAAGACAAAACTACTTCAGATATTAATACCTAAGAATGGGTGCTTCTGTAACAAAAACTTAAAAATGTAGAAGTATCTTTGGAATTGGGCAATACAAAGGAGCTGGGAGAATTTTGAGCATGATGAAAAAAGCCTATGTTGTTTTGAACAGACTGTTAGTAGAAATACAGATATCAACAACTGCCAATTATGACTCCAAAGGATGTGAGGATTACGGCAGAGAAAACATATATAATCATAGAGAATACCTAAATCATCATCAACAGTCTGTTGTTAGAAGTATGGACATTAAAGTCAGGCCAGTAAGGTTTCAGATGGAAATGAAGGATATGTTACTGGTACCTGGATAAAAGGGGGTTTGTTTTGTTATACAGTGGCAGAACACTTAGCTGAATTGTGTCTTAAAGTTATGTGGAAGGGAAAACTTGTAATCAATGAATTTGGGCATTTATCTGAGGAGAATTCCAGCACAGTATTGTCTGTGTGGACTGTCTTCCTCTTTCTGTTTATAATAAAATATAAAAGAAAGGAGATAGATTGAAGATAGAATTGTTAAGCAAGAGGGAACCAGGACTTGATGTGTTGGGAAATTCTTTATCTACTAAGATTGCAAAAGATACTAAAATTAGAAGATCACTGCCATCAAAGTATGCTCTGGAGAGAAGTACAAGGTGTGATGGACAACCTTTTGCTAGTATCTCTGAATGATTAAATAGTCAGAGTATCCATTTACAGATACTGGACTCTAAAAAAATAAGTATGTGACTCATGGATTCCCTCAGCCTTCTCGTCATAATCCAGGAATAGAGATGGGGCTATCCTGGAAAAATCTGTGAAGGAACTTCTTTTCTAATGTAGTAAATCTCTGTGGCAATCATAGGACACCTACAAGTTTCTTGAGAATTTTATTCCAGTAGAAGCAACACCAGGTTGGACCAAGAGCAGCGAGAATACAAAATGAATGATGTCTGTTGAACTCCCATAATACTAAAGACAAGAAACAGGCTGATAAAACTACTCAGTTGCAAACATATGCTACCTTTCATGAAAAAGCAAATATGACTTAGGGACAAGTCTCAAACCCAAAGGGTGGAGCTGAGAGTCTAGAGGCAAGAGCTGAGAATCATAGAAAATTACTCCAAGGACTTGAAATAAAATGGAATTTCCTTCATCGGGTTTTGAAATTACATTGGAATGGTGAATCTCATTCCCCTCTCATTGTTTTCCTTTTTGAAAGTAAATTATACAACTGTTATCCTTTGCCCATGCCACCAATGTATTTGGGAAACATATTGCATGTTTCTTGGGTTCTTGAGAAGGGGAGTAATTGTGCCTCATGATGAATTATATTCAGATTATCATACATAACTGATTTAGATTAATTAGAACTTGCTTTTGGCTTTATTGCCCCCTGCCCACATTTTTAAAATTTCTTGGATGTTATGTTCTGGATTTCTTTAAATTATTTTCTCTTTGTAGTTCAGTTTGGGAAGTTTCTATTGACATATTTTCAAGCTCACTGATTCTTTCTTCTGCTGCATAGGTTCTACTGGTGGGTGGGGCCATTAAAAACACTCTTAATTCTATTACAGAGATTTTTATTTCTAGCATTTTAAAATTCTTTCTTAGAGTTTCCATCTCTCTGCTTGCCCATTTAATCATTCATACTGTCCATTTATTTTCATTAGTGTCCTTAACATATTGGTAATACTAATTTTAAATTCCCTGTCTGGTAATTCCAATATTTATGTCATATCTGAGTCTGGATATCTTCTGACCATGTAGTTTTTTTTTTCTTTAGGTAATTGGAACTGAGATAAATGGGGCACTAGTGTGAGAATTTATGCTAATCTTGCTATGAGTTCATCTGTGTTTACTGTTGCTCTAGCTCTGTATGCTAGTGACTTCAAATTCTTCAAGAAAATCTCTATCCTATTACCAGCTGATTACAAAACCAGGATACAGACATCCTAGGCAGTAAATCCCTCATTACTTTAATTAAAATTAATATTTTAATTTAAATATATTAAAATGTACAGTATGCAAAAAAAAAAAAGAATATAATATAAAGAAACAAGAAATGATGGCCCATCCAAAGGAAGAGGATAAAATACAGAAAGCACCAATGGAGTAGACATGAATATGGACATACTGAACAAAGCCTTTATAAAAATGATCTTCATCTCCTGCTTAAGAAGATGAAGGAAAGTACAGAGAAATATCTACAGGATATCAGGAAAAATGAATAAATAACATGAGAGTCTAAGCAAAGAGATAATTTTATAAAGGAGCTAAACAGAACTAATGGATTTGGAGACCCCCAATAACTGAAATGAAAAAAAAAATATTTGAGATGGTTCAAGAGCATAATGGAGCTGACAGAAGAAAGAATCAGTGAACTTGAAGACAGGCATTTGAAATGAGTCATGCTGAGGAGCAGAAAGAAAAAAGAAATATTAAATGTGAAAATGTGTTAAGACAGCTTTGGGATAGCATCAAGCACACCAACATTGCATTATGGGAGTCCTAGAAGGAGAAGAAAGACAGAAAGGGGAAGAAAGAATAGTCAAAGAAATAATGACTATTTTTAGAACTTAGCGAAAGATATGAATATGCACATCCAAGAAGCTCAGTGACAACCAAACAGGATAAACATGAAGAAAAATGCAATCTATCATAGATCAAATGCAAAAGTCTAGGAGAAATTTCTGAAAGCTGCAGGAGAAAAAGCAACATGTTACGTAAAAGGGAATCCCAATGAGTTTGAGTGCTGATTTCTCATCAGGAAGTATGATGGCAAGAAGGCAGTGGGTTGAAATACTTTGTGTTGATGGAAAACAACTGCCAGCCAAGAGTTTTCTATCTGGTGAGACTCTCTTTCAAAAATAGGGAGAAATTAAGACATTCTCAGATAAACAAAAGCTGAGAGAATACTTTACCTTTAGACCTGCCCTACAAGCAATGCTAAATGGAGTTTTTCACACTGAAATAAAAGGACACTAGACAGTAATTCAAAGTGGCAAAAAGAAATAAATGCCTTCAGTAAGGTCAATCATTTGGATAATTATAAATGTCAGTATTATTGTATTGTATTGTTAGATATCTAGCTCCACTTACTTCCTACACATACTAAAATGCAAATGTATAAAAAACAATGATAAATCTAAGTTTGGGGGCATACAATATAAAAGATATAAGCAATAACAAGTATAAAAATGGTGGGGGACAGAGGGGTATAGGAAAAGTATATGCGTGTGCTATTGAGGTTAACTTGGTATCAAACCAAGTATAATTGTTACATATTTAGGATGTTAATCCTAATTTGGTAATCACAAGGAGAATGGATGGAAAATATATCCATATTGAACTGAAAAGACACTCAATATGGTAAAACACAAGGAAACAAATAAATATAAAAGAAAGCAAATACATAAATAAATATAAAGCAAATATAAATATAAAATATACAGAATTGAGTAACAAAAAAGGTAGACAATTTACAAAGGCTAAATAACAAAATGGCAGAAGAAAGTTATCAATAGTGTCTATGAAGGTAAATGGATTAAATTCTGTAGTCAAAAGGTAGTTATTGGTGGAATGATAAAAAAAAGTATGACATATCTATATATTGTCTGCAAGAGGCTCACCTTAAAGTCAAAGATAGAAGAGATTGATGGTGAAAGGATGGAACAAATATATACCATGCAAGTAGTAACCAAAAGAGTGATAGTGTGGCTATACTAATATCAGATAAAATAGACTTTAAATCAAAAACAGTTATGCAGGACAAAGATCATTATTACATATTAATAAAGGGCAAAATTCAATAGGAAGATGAAACAATTATAAATATATATGCACCTAAGAGCAGAGCCCCAAAATATATGAAGCAAAATACTGACAGATTTGAAGGGAAAAATTATTAGTTCTATGTTAATAGTAGGATACTTTAACATAGAACTCCAAATAATGGCTAGAACATCTATAAGGAAGTATAGTGATATACTTGAGTAATACACTAAACCAATGAGAACTAACAGAAATATGTAGAACACATCACCCAATGAAACAGAATACACATTATTCTCAAGAGCATTTGGATCATCCTCCAGGATAGACCATAAATTGGGTCATAAACCAAGTATCACTAAATTTAAAAATACTGAATACAAGCAATGTATGTTCTCTGACCACAATGGAATGAAGCTAGAAATCAATATTTAATAAGAGAAGGGGAAATTCACAGATGTGTGAAAATGAAAGAACATACTCTTAAACAACCAATGGGTTAAAGAGGAAATCACAATAAAAATTAGGAACCCTCTTGAGGCAAATGAAAATGAAAATACAACATACCTAAACACATAGAATGCAGCAAAGGGAGTGCTGAGAGGGAAATCTACAGTTCTAAATTTACAGTTCTAAATTTACAGTTAAAAAAGAAGAAAGACTTAAAATCAGAGACCTAATGTCAAAGCTGGAAGAACTATAAAAAGAAGAGCAAACTAAATCCAAGGTGAGTGGAAGGAAGAGAATAAAGATTAGAGCAGAGATAAATAGAGAACATAAAAACAACAGAGAATCAACAAAATCAAAAGTTGGTTCTTTGAAAAAACCAACAAATTGACAAACATTTAGGTAGTGTGTAAAGTGAAAATGAGAGAGGATACAAATAAAATCAGAAATGAAAAGGTGACCATTGATACCAACATTGCTAATATAAAAAGGACTAAGTAAATACTATGAACAACTGTGTACTACTAAATTAGATAACCTAGATGAAATGTACAAATTTTTAGAAACATACAAACTGCCTACATTGACTCAAGAAGAAATAGAAGATCTCAGCAAACTAATTACTATTAAAGAGATTGCTTCAGTACTCAAAAACCTCCCCAAAAAGAAAAGTCCAGGATCAGATGGCCTCACAAGGAAATTCTTCCAAACATTCCAAGATAATTCCAATTCTTCTCAAATGCTGCCAAAAAAAAAATTGAAAATGAGGGAATATTGCCTAACTCATTTTTTGAGGCCAACATCACCCTCACACCAAAGCCATATAAAGATGCCGCAAGAAAAGAAAACTTCAGACCGACATCTCTTATGAATATAGATGCAAAAATCTTCAACAAATGACTAGTGTAGTGGTTTGACATGGTTTATGAATTCCAAAAATAGATACTGGATTATGTTTGTACACTGGTCTGTACCTGGAGATGGTTAAATTATAATTAGGGCTTTGATTGAGCCATGTCATTAAGACATTGAGTCCCTGCAGATAAAACTACATGGTAGAGCAGAGGAGTTAGTTGGAGTTTTGATGTTGGAATCTTGATGCTGGAGTTTTTGAGCTGAAGCCTGGGAAATAAGCACAAAGAGGAGCAGAGCAGCTGAACCAGGAGAGAATGGAGCCCCAGGGAGAGACACAGAGTCAGTCACCTAATAATCCACAGCTGGCCTTGTGGAGAGAGGAAAGCAGCTGAGCCTGCAGAGAAACAAAGCCCCAAGAAGAGAGGAACCCAAGAAGCCTGAACTCTTGGCAGATATTGGCAGCCATCTTGCCCCAACATGTGGCAATAGATTTTGATGTGGGAAGTAAATTATGCTTTATGGTCTGGTAACAATAAGCTTCTACCCCAAATAAATACCCTTTATAAAAGCCAGCAGATTTCTGGTATTTTTGTATCAGCACCCCTTGGCTGACTAATACAACTAGCAAACTGAATCCAATAGTATATTTAAAATATTGTATACCATTATAAAGTAGGATTTATCCCTGGTATGCAAGGTTGGTTCAACCGTTGAGTGTTTTCATCATGAAAGTAAGTTGCATTTTGTCAAATGCTTTTGTTTTTTGCATCTATGTTGATACAATCACATGGTTTTCTTTTTTTATATATTAATGTGATGTATCACATTGAATTTCATGTATTGAATCACCCTTGCATACATGAGATAATTCCTGCTTGATCTTGGTGTACAATCCTTTTAATATGCTGTGGTCTTTGTTTCTTTCAATTTATTCTTATTTTCTGTATCATTAATGTCTGTTCTTTATTGTCTCTTATTCTACTTTCTACATAGGTGTTCTGAAGTGTTTTTCTTCTTTTTGTTCTCTTCTTTTAAAAATAATTTTATCATTATTATAATTATTACCATCATTATTTTAGACAAACAGTGTTTATTTTGATTTACCTAAATATTTTCCAGTTTCCTTTCTCTCCACTGCTTCCTGTATCTCAAACCTTCCTTCTGAGGTCATTTTCTTTTTTCCGAATATAAAATCCTTTGCATGGAAGCTGGAAGCTAGATGTTGAGAAGTGTACTTTCAGTCTAATTTTCATTTCTTTGTAGGGTAGGTGATCTGATTTTCCTCCCTGGCTTCTTTTGTTTGCTGTTTTCCTATTTTACCACAATATAGCTACATTGTAGTTTCTTTGTATCTATCTCTATATATGTTGTCATTCCTTTATCTATGGATTCTGAATTTTCACAACTTCTGGGAAACTGTCAGCCATTAGCCTCCTTATCTTTTATTATCTTTCTTGATATCCTGATATCAAGACTTAGGCCTTTTCATTCTATCCTCCTTTCCTTTTATTCTCTCCTTTATAGGTTTTCTCATTGTTGACTTCTTACTGCTTTCTGGGCAGATCTCTCTTCAATTTTAATTAGCCAACCCATGTGTATAATTTCAATAATTATATTATTCACTTCTGAAAAGTTATATTTATTTTCTTTTACAAATTTTCCTGGTGATTTCTGATTGGATTATAATCTTTGCTTATTTTTATTCCATCTTAAAAAAAAGTCATGTGTAGTTATTTTATATTCTCATTCTGATAATTCTAGTATGTGAAATTCTTGAGATTCTACATTATTTATTTTATTTTTTCCCTCATGATTTTTTATTCCTAGTAACTAGCATGTTTTCTTGATTGCCTGGTGACATTTTAAAAATTGTGAACCCATATATGATTTATTTAATCTGTTTTAATCCTGAGGACCTAAATTTGCTTTCCTTTTTTTTCCAGAGAAGATTTTCATTTGCTTCTTTAGATGCCAGGGGACATAACTGACTGGGACTACTTTAGCACCCTTAGAGAGTCGTGTCCTAATGTTGGTACCTCAGTTTGAGCTCTCCATTTTGCAACATGCCCCAGCTGTGGTGTCATAGTTCTAGGGCTATTGTCATATACACCATGATACTTTTGAATTTAATGTTGACATCTGTTCACCATTTGAGTTACTTTAAAAATATATATACTATATATATAGATATATATATATTTAAAGATACTTAGACTACATAAATGTATAAATATATATATATAAATATATGTATATATATTTAAAGATACTTAGACTGCATAAATGTTACATAAAAAATATAGAGGATTGTCATATGCCCCACTCAATACACCTCCCACATTTTCCCACGTTAACAACATCCTTAATTAGTGTAGTACCTTCATTACAATTGGTGAACACATTTTGGATAATTGCCATTAAACATGGATTATCGTTTACTTGTAGTTTACGATCTCTCCAGGACAATTTTGTAGGTTATGGCAAGACATATAATGGCCTGTATCTGTCATTGCAATGTAATTCAGGACAATTCCAAAGTCCTGAAAATGTCCCCATATTAAACCTGTTTTTCCCTCTCCCTGCCCTCAGAACCTCCAGTGGCCACTGCCTCCACATCAATGATATAAGTACTTCCATTACTAGAATCACAATAAGTCTATAGCAGAATACCAGTATGTCTACTTTAGTCCATAGTTCATTCCCCAATCCTGAGGATTCTGGGATGGTAATGCCCACTCCACCTCTAATTGAGAGGGAACTCCATTACCATAGGGCAGAAGGATGGGACTTTCTTGCTTACAGTTGTAGACTCTCTCAATTCCTTAGGATGGTTGTTCATCATCATCTCCTTGTTAGTTGTCCTGCATGAGTTAAATCAACTGGAGAGTAGATGTTGCAACTCTGTTGAGATTTGGAACCTAGCTGGTACCTGGACAGCCCAAAGATTTAAGTCTCTTGGACATATGCCTATCAACTCTAGTACTAATTACAGGTTCAAATAGAAGGGTCGGAAGAGCCATGTTTAGAGAAACCACAACTGAGTCCAACTCTGTCACACTGGGGAGCATAAATTCCAAAGTAGGGCACTGGCAAGGCACCTAACTCCTGAGCTATCTGCCCAGACTATATTGTCTGTATATCTCCAGTGCCCTCAGGAGCCTTGCTATTTGAGGTAGTAATTACTTTTGCAGTCAATGAGATCCTGCTGAGACATGCATAAGCGTAACCTCTGGAATGACTCCCTGAATCACTTTGAAGTCTCTTAGCCATATAAACTCATTTATCTTTACATTTTCCCTCTTTTGTTCAAAGTCTTTCTCTAGTTGCATTGCTAGTTGGTGCTTGGTAGTAATCCCTTGGTGCCAGGGAGTCTCATCCCCAGGAGTTATGTTCCATGTTGGAGGGAAGGTAATGCATTTATATTCTGAGTTTGGCTTAGAGAGAGGCCACATTTGAGCAACAAGGAGGCTCTCAGGAGATACCTCTAGGCACTCTATAATACTAGGCTAAGTTTCAATTTTAAAAGTAAAGGTTCATAAGTACAGTCATCAATATCAATGGACCATCCTCCTTCACTCATCATTGTCCCTGTACTTGGGGGATTCTTGCTGTTCCATTAGAGAATGTGGCAGAGCTCCCCAGGATGGGGATTTGACATTGTTTCAGTTATTGTGTGAATCTCCACTCACTATGACAATGCCCCATGACCATTTGAACACATTTATTTGCCTTATATATATGCTCCAGGTGAACCTCCTCCCACTTATTCCCCACCACTGATACCCCACACCAATAATCCTCCTTTGTCATCCAAAGGAGACAGAAGTTTTGGATCACACCCCTTCTGTCATCCAAAACTTCTTCAAAAATGAAGCCAACAAAATAACTAAATAAATTTAGTAAGGAAATGTAATAATAATTTTTAAAATAAATGAAATACCAAATTAAAAAAAAATTTAATTTAGAATAATAAAAATAATGAAAAATATTTTAAAAATTGTTTTGACCTTATGTCTTTCATCACTGTAAGATCTGTTGTATGTCCACTTATTCTCCCAGTGTCTTACTTTTTTTCATTTGGTCCTCAAAGAAATTTTAGGTTATAGAAAAGCCACATACAGAATATAGGGGATTCCTATATGCCCAACATCCTCCCCCTTTCCCCCTTTTCCCTATTAATAACATTTTATATATAGATGGTACATTTTTTACAATTGATGTACAAATATTGAAACATAGCTACTAACCATAGTCAATGCTTTACATTATGGTTTACATTTTGGATCATACATGTTTATAAATTTTGATGAAATTTAACATGGCCTGTACTCCATCATTGCAAGATCATGTAGAACATTTCCATAACCCTCAAAGTGCCCCATGTTCCATCTCTTCTATTCCTCCCTCCTCCTTCCCTTAGGGCCCATGGCACTACCAGGCTTCACTCCTCCAAGTACAAGATTCATAGTTTACTTGCAAAAACATTGAGGGCTTGACATACTGGTCTATCATTCCCTATTAGCACTTCCTCTGTTTTCAAAGACTCCTGCCCCTCTATTTGAGAACATAGCAAGACTCCCCACTATGGGAGTCCAATACCTTCCTGCTCACAAGAGGAACATTCGCACTCTCCACAGAAACCTTTTAAAATAATGGTTGCTGCAGTTTATATAGGATATAGTTCTATCATAGTGGGAAGGCTCTTCAGAATGTCTAGGCCACGAATCCATTAATACAATTATTACATTTTATTCACTTTACTTAGAGCAGAGCCCTTAGACTTTTATTCTGGAATTATTTCCCTTTATTTTATGCTTAATTCTGTGATTTCCTAACCAGCAACTGATTTAATACATTGATAAGTAAAGGATAAGAAACAGTGTCACAGACAGAAAAGAGAAATATCAGCTAAACCTAATCAGTAAGATATAACAAAACCCAGGAAAAACAAATAAAATCATCAGAATAAGAACTCAGAAATGAAAGGGAACTGGGACTATTGGGTGAAAGGGTAAATAACCCACAGGAATAAATGCAGAGATAGGATGGAATGGCTTGGGGCATCCATGGTATGTAAGTTTGATATTGTTTATGAATTCCAAAAATAGATATTGGATTATGTTTTTAAACTGGTCTGTCTGAGGTTTCACTTTTACTTGATTATGATTAGGGCTTTGATTGGGCCACGTCAGTAGGGTGTTGAGTCCCCACCCCTTGGTGGGTGGGAACTCACATATAAAAGACATGGCAAAGACCAGAGTTGGGAGTTTTTGAGCTGGAGCCTGGGAAGTAAGTCCCAGCAGGGCTTCTGGAAGCAGAGCAGCTGAGCCTGGACAGAACTGAGCCCCAGGGTGAGAGACAGAACCAGTCACCTGATAGTCTATAGCTGGCCTTGTGGAGTAAACAGGGCAGCTGAGACTGGAGAGAAACAAGCCCTGGGAAGAGAGGAACCCAAGAAGCCTGAACTCTTGGTAGATGTTGGCAGCCATCTAGCTCCACATGTGGCAACAGACTTTGGTGAGGGAAGTAACTGATGCTTTTATGGCCTGGTAACTGTAAGCTTCTACCCCAAATAAATGCTCTTTATAAAATCCAGCAGATTTCAGGTATTTTGCATCAGCACCCCTTTGGCTGACTAATACACATGGGTTGGGACCCCTACCCTCTTACAAAGTGCCTTCTCTTCCTGCACGACCCTGAAATTTCCTGAAATACAAAAGGAAAAAAAATTGTAATTGTCAGAAACAAGAAAGAATATCAAATTATTGATATGAATTGTGAAACATAGGTTATGGTTCTTTCTTTCTGAAATTGTTGGAAAAAATCACAAGATTTTTATAAAAGGTTAAAGTAAAATCACAGAAAATCATAGATGCAATCTCAGGGGGAGGATGACCAGCCACTTCTACTCTAGCTCCCTCCACAGCATGCAAAGGAATGCCTTGAAGTCACCATGTGATTCCAACACAGTGTGTTGGGATGTTTATGAGCATTTTGTACCTCTGAAGAAAGGTAAAATTGTGCTTTGTTTAGTTTGTAACACCAATAAGGAGATGTATAATGCCTTTTAGAAAAATCTCCACCCAAGATAGCTAAAGCAGTAAAATCATATTTTTTCCTGGAGAATTCAGAAAAAAAAATCTTTTTCTTCTGGATGATACACTTCTTTAGTGATCCTAAATAGTAGTTTACTATGTCTACTTTGCAATGATCTATCAGTTTTTGCAGGATAACAAACCACTCTGAAATGCAGTGGTGTGAAACAACTGTTTTTTAGTTCACAATTTGGGCTAGGATCAACTGAGAAGTTCAGTTGGCAGCAAATGCTTCACTCACATTGTCTGACAGTTGGCTGGCTGTTGGCCGAAGGTGTAGGCCATGTGTCTCTTGTCATCCAGCAGGTTAGCTGGCCTCGTTCATATGGTGGCAATTGCAGTGTTCTCAAGAGCAGTAAAAGAGAAAGTTGCAAAGCCTCTCAGAGTCCAGGCTCTGAACTCCCATTACATCACTTTTGTTCAAACAAGTCAAAGGGGTTTGATGCAAGGGGTAGGGAAATAGACCTCTCTTTATTGAAGGAGTTACAAAGTATTGTGGCCAATTTTGTCAACTAGGCTCTAGTATATCAAAGCAGAAGAGCCTCTCACCTAACTGCAGGCTCTACAATCTCTCAAATTCTTCTGCATCACGAATATTTTGTACAGCCTCTGCCACTGTGCTTCCATCCTTATGAACATAGTCATGGTTGACCTTTGAGGTATACTTTAGTGGTAGATCTAGGTGAGTTAAGCGGGGAGTTCAGACACCGGGACCTAACCATGAAACCAAGCAGGACTTCTGGCTCTTCACAATTTCCTCTTGATCTGGAAGTAGTCTTTGATTTGAGACCACTTATTCTGTCATGAACCAGATCATGACTGTTTCTGGTTCTAGGAGGGAAGCCAAGAGGGTGTGCTCTGTGTGTAAGTTCATTTCTCTGAACAGGTGCAGCTGCCATATGGAACTGGGTGGGGTGGTGGGGAGATGGGGGGAGTGTGAGAATATAACCTCAACATTTCCAGGCCTGCTCACATTCTGCTTCTTCAGATTGCTTTTCCTTCTTCCCTCCTCTGGGTAACACCACATGGTGGGAATTTGCAACTTGTCACTTTTTTTGGGTGGGGGGGGTGTAATAGCAAAATCTTGATTCCTTGAATAGAACAGTTTAATGCTAATTTTCAGTCAAAGAGGGACTATGTATGTACGTGTGTGTATATATATAAGTATGAGAGAGAGAGAAATAACAATTCATTCTTTAGAGTGTAGAGAGGTGATCGGAGCTAGAGAAACTGATTATATACACCCAAATCCTGAAGTGAAAATCATACAAATGGACTATTGTTTAAAATGGGGAAGATTTTACAGAGTTTTACAAATCAGTGATTGACTTGGTGGTGGGGGTGTATGAACATGCACGTGTATTTATGCATATCTTTGTGGGGGGTTATAGTACTGAGGCTGGATTCAAACTAAATCATTCTGCATCTGTGGTATAGGAGATATTTCCTCTAAACTCTTCCAAGTCCTCTTCCCACCCCATAAGCTTTGTCAGAATGTTATCTTCCCTTTGTTTTTTACTGGCTTCACATTTCTTTCTTCCCTTCAGCTAAAATACAGAGATCCTTATGGAATTTCCTCAGGCAAGTCCACCCCCACAACGTAATGCTCAGTTTTTCTAGTCACTGTTAACAAATGCTGCCCTCGATTTCAATTTATTTCTCCCCTCTTCCTACCACCTTGAATCTCCCTTCCTCTTTTCTATTCTACCTATTTTGTGATTATTTTCTTTGTTCTGTAACACACTTCTAAATAAACAATAACAAAGAGGAGGTAGAAATAGCAAGATACTAAGCAATATTTTTGACAGGTTTTTTTTTTCCTTATCAGAAAATAAAGTATCTAGCTATAGGCAATTCTCTTGTAGGTAATGTACAAAGCAAGTTACACAGATCTGATCCCCTGGTACTAGAGATTTAATTCTTCTAAGATACATACTCTGGGTGTCTCTCCCCAATTCAGAGAAAGTTTACAGACAGTCATTATGTATTAGACTGAAACATACGTAAGTACTGATGCTCAACCATTACTGGCCTACAAAAATGGTAGTTTCATATGGTTCAAACCATATTTTTTATGTTGGCCCATGGGCAAATATTTTTAATCAATAATTTGGTGAGGTATTCTTCTGAGGAGTCTAGATTAAGCCAGAAAAAAAAATGTAACCTTTCTCCCATCTTGTCCCAACTATTGCAATAGCTTTACGGTTGGTGGTTTCTTGGCCTCTTTCTGAACCTCCGGTTACCTCTCATCAAGGACTGCCCTGATTAAAAGCATCAGCGGCTCCTCAGGATAAAGACTAAAGTCCTTTGCCTGGCACATGGGTGTTTTCCCATATGAAGTCTCTCTGTCACTCTTTCCCAAGTAGCTGTGGCTTTGGCCACAGTTCCCTGAACCATCCAATGCTGTGATTTTGTCTGTGATTTCTTCTGCCTAGAACGCCTGCTCCCCACATATCAACTGAAGAAATGCACATACCCCAAGATACCTCAATCCTTCCCTGACCCACTCTGAGTAAATTAATTGCTCCTTTTCCTGGGTTCCCATTACATGGTACACTTAGTAACTGTAAAATCATTTTCCCCTTATAGTAAACATATTTTTAGATATATACTTTTTGGTATTTTTGAGTTCTCCAAAGACTTGACCTCTGTTTCAATTTTCTTTGCATCCCACTCATTGCCTGGCCATTGGTGAATGCAGGTTGAAGAAATGGATTCCCTGCCCGAAAAATTCATCAACATTTTCTTTTCTTAGAAAGGAATAAGAAAATTCAGAGGCAAGCAAGGTGCTAATATTAAAGAAGTGCTTGCAAACATTCCATTTAAATTTGGAAAGAGGAAAAATATTAAAGGCAGTCTTTGTTTTTCCTAAACCCTTTACCTGTTGCAGCTGTGATTAGTTATTTTAGAAAAGATTTATCTATCTTTAATCCAACTATATCACATTTCTCACTTATTTTAAGATGCAGAGGACAACTTTCAGATTTAATGTTAAATCTTCTTCACAATACTGTCTATTTAAACATCATTTTATAACCAATGAAATTTTGTTTTCTCCATTAATTGCTTTTAACTTAATCCTCACAGTACCCAAACAGAGTGCAGCTGGTATAGAATATCCCAGTTATTTTTAGGTGATGAAACTCCTGCTTAGTTCTTAGAGTTCTGAGATTTTCAGATTCAAAGTCATGGGAAAGGTTGGCCCCAAATGCCAGACCCTGAATCCTAGGGCTCTTTTGCTTTTTTTGACTTCTCAGTCTTAGCAAGTGCTTTGAGAAAATCAAGTCTGTGTCAAAGGTGGAAGAGCAGGGGGAGCCTAATCCAATAAGATCGTGGCTGCTGAGCTTCCTACACCCCACAAAGAGCAGTTTAGAAACCCTGGCACCTAGGATGGAGAAGAGCGTCCTGCCCAGTGGGAGGCTACAGAGTTCCTGATTCCTCTGCTTTCGATGAGAAGGCTGGAGGATGAACTGGATGGGCATGCAGCCTGAGCAGTTGCCTCTGGCGGAGTTGCAAACAGCAGCAGCCAAAGCAGTAGGCCTGGCTGGGGGGGGCCATTGCCAGCAGCTCTTCACTAATGATGTCCTCTTCTCCCCACTCAGCAGTAGCTGTGAGGCAGAAAGCCACAGAACAAGTGTCCCCAAAAGGGATCTGTGATTGCTTATTTTGTGCGGTGTTTTTTCCAGTCTGCCCAATAGCTCTTTTTAAAGGAGTATAGAAGCCACTACATTCTGACTCTGGCTGTTACCATTTGAGGTGTGGGGTATACCCCCCTGCCCTGTCCCTCCCAGTATTATTATCTATGTCTCACCTATTTTAATTCAGCTGGTTTGTCTTTTGGGGAAGGAGAGGAGAGTGGGTGTTGGAAGTTATACTGAAAGTAGGGCTTCTAAAGCTTGAATTAGTCAGAAGGATTGGGGGTATTGAGCTGGCCAAAGGGATGGGATATCAAATGAGCTTACCCCCAAACATCAGGGTCCTACTGTAACTTAGTTTACATAAACACAAAACTAAACAAAGCAAACAAACAAAAAACATGTAGGAGATACAAATTATCAGGCCATAAATTCATATGTGCCAAAATATAGATTAATCTATTTCTTAATAACTGAATTATATGTTATAATATAATTGATGAGAAAATTTAATATTGGGTAATTCAGTATGAACTCAGTCAACTCAGGGTTCTCTCCCTCCCAGTGCTCTCTTTGGGATTTCTTCTAAGTTTCCAGGGGCTTATGCAGTATCAAGACCTTATGTTTGGGGTGCTGGCTGGTCTTTAATCTTTGCCGTATTTCCCCCTGGCATTACAGGAGATGTTTGCATTTTCACCTGATCCTGAGTAAGAATTCTACTGCGGTCATTCAGCTTCTTCCTATCCAAATCCACCAGTCCCCTCTGGGCTACTTCCACCTTTCTTGGGTGCCAGAAATATTTTCATATTCTTTCCCTAAGGCACTTCAAGGTTGGGGGGAAACTCAGGGAAGCTATTATCAGGATCTCTCTTTCCAGACACATCACACCAATTTCTACTCTGATGCCACTCACCATGCAGAGGCGGGTGTCTCTGGGACCTTGTCACTTTCAGGGACCTTATCTGGCCAGGAAGGCACAAATTCTCCTTGCTCTCATATCCCCAAATCTTTCTGGAATTTCTAACCATCCCCTTCCCTAAAATCTGACATAAGGTGCAGGACAGGGCTTTTCTTTAGGGAATTTTTGGCATTCAAGTTCTTTTCTTCATCTTCTTGATTATCTTCCCCACCCTAGCTGAAGGGCTCTGTATCTGGTTGGGAGTATATAGTCTGACTCTTCCTCATCTGTGCTCCACAAGTCTGTGTTTATATGGAATGAACTTAAGGCTCTGAGTCTTTCAAAACTTTGGCTTTTGAGTATCAAAATATTTTGGAACATAAGTATAATTTTTTCAAACAATTGTCTTTGCAATCATTTCAAATCTTTTTTGAGACTCAAATGCTGTACTGTCCTTCAGGATTTCTGTTATAGCAATCCTCTCTGAGGTAAATGGATGTTTCTACTAAATGAGAGAGGAAAGGACATTAAGGTCATGGAAGTGGTGGGAAGAAACATAGTTAAAACCTCAAATTGTTATCTTTCCACACTGTATTAAGTTCTTTCTATGTGTTTATGATAGATACCATGAAAATCACCATACTATATATTCTGCTTCTGATGGTGATCTAGCAAGAACTACACACTGATACAGCAATCTTGGGGGAATAAGATAATGAAGGATCAAATCCCAAACAAGAAGATTGAGTCCCTGTTGCAAACTATGGGATGTAGGTTCTGTTTGTCTGATGAATTTCACATTGCATAGGACTCCTTGACTTGCTTTTTATAAAAGGGGCTAGATGAAGTCAAGAGTTGGTTCAAGAACCATTACCATCTTACCCACCATTGGAGGTTCATCAGGACCATGATCTTGGCCCTAATGTTAGGGACGGGTACTTGGGTCACTACTTCTAGTTTGACTTCATCTTAATGAATATATTTTCAAGGAACTTTATATTAAAAGAGTTTAATTAAAATAGAAGCAAGACTGTGACAGAGTAAGGAGCTCCTAGAGTCAGCTCCTGCTACAGGGCGGGTAGTAAACACCCAGAGCCCTCTGGGGCTAGCTGAAGCACCTGTCTGGGGGCTTCAGGAACCCAGAAGAGCATCCTGCAATATCCTTGAAGAAATGGAAGAAGGAGGCTACCCATCTGCAGAGAAGACTCGTAAATAGAGCTCTCTACGCCCTGGAGGCTGGTGCCCATCCTCCACTGGAGGCACAAGCTGCCTTGGGAGCTGTTCCGCAGCTGGAACTGAAAGGTCCTCTTTCTAAAAATGGGGGGAGGAAGAGATGGTTGGGCACCATCTTCAGCTACTGATGAGTAAAATTCAGTGGGCTAAAGTATAATCCTGAGAACAGCTAAAGTTTGAGCCTGTCCAAGTCAGAAAGAGGCCTAGAGCCACCATCTTAACTCTGTGCCTGGCATGAGGGGAAACAGGGCAGACTGAAAATCCCAGTGCTGGTTGGGATCGGCTTCTTTCCACCTAGATCAGATAGCAGGTCTAACCTAAGATGCAGTGCCACCTCTGGCAGGGAGGAAGCTGCAAGGACCTGCACCAGCCTCTCCAGGAAATTGCTGGCCAAGCCATGGAGGCCGGTGATTGTCCTACTCTGATGGTGCAAACCACCCCAGGAGCTATTCTGTGACCAGAATTGGAAGCTCCATTTCCCAAAAACAGGGGAGGAGGAGATAGTTGGCTGCCGATTTCAGATACTGATTGGTAGACTCGGATGGCTAAGGAACACCCTAGGAACAACTGAGGTGTGAATTCGTCCAAGTAGGAAAACCATTTTGACTCCCCCTCCAGCCTGAGGGGAAGCTGGGCTGACCAAATATCAGAGTGAGGGTAGGAACTGGTTTCTTTCACCTGGATCAGCCTGCAGCCTTAGCCTAGGTTTCAGTCCCACCTCTGTCAGAGAAGAGGCTGGCTAGCTCAGCACCAGTCTATCCAGGTAAAGAAGGGTAACTTTGACTGACATAAACTGAATAATTAAAACTACTGGGGCAACTGCAGTCATCTTGAACCTGCATTGCACAGATTGCTGCCCAAACCTGCAGCTCCATCCATGCCCCAGGCAAGGGAGAAAGGGGCTTGAAGCTTCATCAGTCTCTCTGGGCAACTATAGTCTAGGCCTGTACGATTTGGGTAATTCCACACAACTGTGTCTCTATCCCTGCCTGTGGGAAAAGAGAAAGTTGGGACAAGCTTCTTCCATCCCTGGGGCAATGAGGGCAGCTTGAGCCTCCACAGTTTATAGCACCAATTACATCCGTGGCTCCTACTGCACAACCAGCAAGGGAGAAAGGGCAGGAAGTCCTAAACTAAAGAGAAAAACTGCACCCAGAATATATACTCTAGTAATCCAGATGCCAAGAGACCAGCCGAAAATTACAATCCACACCAAGAAACAGGAAGCTATGGCCCAGTTAAAGGAACAAGATAAGCCTCCAGATGACATAAAAGAGTTGAGACAACTAATCATAGATGTTCAAACAAATCTCCTTAATAAATTCAATGAGATGGCTAAAGAGATTGAGGATATTAACAAGACTGGATGAGCCCAAAGAAGAGTTTGAAAGCATACATAGGAAAAATAGCAGTTCTTATGGGAATGAAAGGTGCAATAAATAAAATTTAAAAAACATTGGAATCATATAAAAGCAGATTTGAAGAGGCAGAAGAAAGGATTGGTGAGCTTGAAAAAATGGCCTCTGAAAGTGAACATACAAAAGAACAGATGAAGAAAAGAATGGAAAAAATTGAACAAGGTCTCAGGGAATTAAATGACAGCCAGAGATGTGCAAACATACGTGTCATGGGTGTCGCAGAAGGAGAAGAGCAGTGGAAAATGGGCAGAAGGAATATTTAAAGAAATAATGTTAGAAAATTTCCCAATCCTATTGAAGGACATAGATACCCATGTCCAAGAAGTACAATGTACTCTCTTCCAAAAAAATCTGAATAGACCAACTCCAAGACACATACTCATCAGAATGCCAAATGCCAAAGACAAAATTCTGAGAACAGCAAGAGAAAAGTAATGCATAACATATAAGGGATTCACAATAAGATTAAATGCTGATTCTCACCAGAAACCATGGAGGCAAGAAGGCAGTGGTCTGATATATTTAAGATACTAAGAGAGAAAAACTTCCAGCCAAGAATTTTATATCCAGCAAGACTCTTTTTCAAAAATGAGGGCAAAATTAGAATATTCAGAGATAAACAGAAACTGAGAGAATTTCTAAGCAAGAGACCAGATTTCCAGGAAATAATAAAGGGTGTACTAGATCTGAAAAGAAAAGCCAGGAGAGAGAGGCCAGGAAGAGAGTCTAGAAATGAAGATTCTATCAATAAAAGTAACTAAAAGTGTCAAAAGTGTGGTGAAAATAAAATATGACAGATAAAACTCAAGTAGTCAGGAATAAACTTAACCAAAGATGTAAAGCACTTACAGTCAGAAAACTGCAAACCAATATTAAAAGAAATTTTAAAAATTCCTAAATAATTGGAAGCACATTCCATGCTCATGGATTGGAAAACTAATATCAGTAAGATGTCAATTCTACTCAAATTGATACACAGATTCAATGCAACTGTGATAAAAATTTCACCAGCATTTAAAAAAAATTGAAAACACAATTAGCAAATTTAGTTGGAAGAGTAAGGGGTCCTGAATAGGCAGAAACATCATAAAAGGAAAAGCAAACTCTCATCTCCAGGTTTGAAATCACACTACCAAGCTATAGTGGTAAAAACAGCATGGTACCGGCATAAAGACAGATATATAGACCAATGGAACCAAACTGATGGCCCAGAAACAGGCCCTCACATGTATGGTCAAGTGATTTTTGCCTAGCCTGTTAAACCCACACAGCTCAGGCAGAAGAGTCCATTCAGTAAAATGGTGCTTGAAGAACAGGATATCCATAGCTGAAAGAAGGAAAGAGGACCTCTATCTCACACCTTATCCAAAAATTAACTCAAAATGGATCAAAAAACTAAAAATAAAAGAAAGAACTATAAAACTTCTGGGGAAAATATCTTTAAGACTGGTGGTAGTGGTGGATTCTTAATGGAGATAAGAGAAGGATTGAAATGGACTATTGATGTTTAATGTATGTAGAAGTTTTAATTAACTTTACTGTAAAAGTGTGGAAATGTATAGAATGGATGGTAAAAATAGTAATAGCTAGTTTATAAATAGGGATGTGGCTGAAAATGGTAGTCTAGGGATATGAATGCCGATTGACAGAATGCTAGAGAATAATCTAGGAACTGAATAGCACAGTAAACAAAGAAGTGGATGAGAATTGTGGTTGATGGTACCGATGCAAGAGTGTCCTTTGTGAGCTAGAGTAAATGTTTATCACTACTGCAGGGTGTTGGGAACGCATGGGAAAAATACAACTGGAATGAACTATGGACTGTGGTTAGCACTAAATACACAATATTCTTGCATCTATACCAAAGATGTACTGTGTTGATAATGCAGCAGTATGGAAAATGTGAGCCAATGTATACTATGGACATGGTAACAATCAGATGATATTATCTCTCTTTTTTTTTAAAGATTTATTTTATTTATTTCTCTCCCCTTCCCCCTCCCTGCCACCCCAGATGTCTGTTCTTTGTGTCCATTTGCTGCGTGTTCTTTTTTGTCCGCTTCTGTTGTTGTCAGCGGCACTGGGAATCTGTGTTTCTTTTTGTTGCATCATCTTGCTGTGTCAGCTCTCCATGTGTGCGGCACCATTCCTGGTCAGGCTGCACTTTTTATCGCGCTGGGCGGCTCTCTTTACGGTGCGCATTCCTTGAACATGGGGCTCCCCTACGTGGGGGACACCCCTGTGTGGCAGGGCACTCCTTGTGTGCATCAGCACTGCACATGGGCCATCTCCATATGGGTCATGGAGGCCCAGGGTTTGAACCACGCATCTCCCATGTGGTAGGCAGACACCTTATCTGCTGGGCCAAGTCCGCTTCCAGATATTATCTTATCTGTAACAAATGTTCCACCACTGTGTAGTGTTTTGATAGAGGGGTGTTGCTTGGGAATTCTGCAGATGTGCAAGATTGTTTTATAAGTTTACAACTTCTGCCATAAAAAATATTTTAAAAAATAATAATAAGGTGTGTTGGGGAAAAACACACCAAATGTAAGATAAGGACTATAATTAGTAGTAAGATTTTGACAATATTCTTTCATAATTTGTAGGAAACATCTCACAACAATGCAAGGTGTTGGTGGAGGGTTGAGGTATGGGATTCCTCTATGAAGTTGTGCATTTTTGCTTAGTAAGTTCACAACTTTTACTATACACTTAATTGTTTATGTATGTTCATATATAAGTGATATAAAGATAATAATAATAAGGAGGTTTGGGGGAAAATACTTTGTTTAGTAGTAATATTTTGACAATGGTGTTTAATCATTAGTTAAAAAGGTTTAACAACAATATAAGGTGTTGGTGGTAGGGTGAGGTATGAGAGTCCTGTATGATGTTATATATGTTTGTTTTGTAAGTTCACAACTATTACTATACACTTATTGTTTATGTATGTTTGTGTGTGGGTGGTATATTTCAATAAATTAATTTTTTAAAAAAGAATTTAATTCCATTAAGGAGAATTAGGAAAAGCCATATCCCACATGCATTTATTTTGCTTCATAGTAATTAGAACAATTTACTGGGGAAGAGTATGCAGAGTGAAAAGAGAATAGGACCAACTATGTGATATTGGTGCCAATAATATTTAAAAGGAGAGGATATTGAGAAGGACCCATAAGAACCTCTCTGGAAAATCCAGAAAAGAAGGCCAGGAGTTTCTGCCACAAAGGTCATAGGACACACCTCAAGAAGAAGGAAGTGGCCAAAAGTGTCAAATGCCTTGGGCAAGTCAAGTAAGGGGACTGCAGAGTGAGCAGATGCAATTATTGACCTGAATAAGGGCAGCTACATTAGAATAGTCATGGTAGAAATAAAATTTTTGAGGAGTGAATGGTGGTAAAGGGGATGATGAGTGTAAATCGAAATCAATATTTCCCACCACATGTTCTTTAGTACAATTGCCCCAAGCAATATAACTTGAGAATAAAATCTTGTAGTTATATACAAAAATAGGAAGTAGAAAACTCAAATGTTTTTCTCTTGTTTTAAATGTCTTTGCTTGTGACAAATGTCCAAATGTTGGCTTTCTCACGAGTTGCTTTTGTGAGCTCTTCAGAGATCAGTGTCCCTTTGCTGGTGTCCTCTTTATATATCCCTGACATGGAGTGATGCCTCCTTTGGTTGATCACTTTAAATTCTGTCTCAGCCTTGGTGACGAATCTATATTCTGATGATCCATTCCACACAGATTTTCTCTTTTGGGGTCACCTCCCTATCCCAGGTGGATAGTGACTGCTTAAGTGAGGTCTCAAGTTCAACTCCCTTCCATAAACACATGAAAATCTTCTTTTGTCTTCTGGCAGTGGTTCCAATTGAAAGACTCTTTTCTTGCTGTATGGCAAGGGGAAGATCCAGCCAGCCTCTTGCCTTTAGACTTTTCTAGGGAAAATCTAGACAGGGTCAGGGCTATAGTCAAATGATTTGAGTACTAAGCCACATCACCAAGTTTAGTAGAAGACTGAGTGAATGTTAAGGAAACCTGAGTCAGTCTCTTGGAGATATATGTATATGTGTGTGTGTGTGTGTGTGTGTGTGTGTGTGTATGCTCCTAATGATCACTTTGTGTTCTGGGTCTGTGACAGATCTATGGTGCTACTGAGATGAAGCATGTCAATGCAAGATGTGCAAGTCTTCAACTATGGGCAATTGGGGAAAAATGCCACTCACTTAGACTGACTCAATTTCCATGAACTCAATTTAATTATTACTAAGATATTTGCGGTTCTAACATCTATCCCCTTGAGAATGATTTCCTTTTTGCTTTCAGTTGACCAAATAATTTATCCTAGTCATATACAAAAGGTCCTGGCCTAAGCTGTCATGTTTTCCTAGTCAGAAGAGTCTTAGCCTGAAATTTCGTGATGGATTCTTATGTTGATGGCTGTCCATAATAATTTTTAGTACTGTCTCCATCTTTGGACTTTGACTCACCCATAGTATTAATTATGACATTCATTTGTTTGTTACTGTTGTAAACTAAAAGCCCCACTTCTCTAAACAACCATTATGTGCAGTTTCTGCCCCCAATTGCAATGAAAGCATACAAGTCTTATGAAAAGTGTGGTATTAGAGTTTATAACCATTTTTAATACAATGCTCACCAAAATATGCCTTTTATTACCATAAAACATTGAAAAGTATTTTGTGTTTTATCTTTAAAGGCTCACACTATTTTAGCTTTTTTTTTTTTTAAGTCTAACATGTTCTTACCCTCACCTTTACACCAAATTTATACATGTGGGTTCATGCACTTGAACTTTTAGCGTCTATTATGGATTTGCAGACGGTTTTCTGGGTTCAGGAGTTTAAAAGTTGTGGGAGAATATTGTGCACTGTACCTGAGCATGTGGGGTATTACATCTTGCCAGTTCCTTTGTACTTCAACCCTCTTCTTTTCTCCTTAGCTATTGAACCACTTCTCACACTGAACTTCAGTGATTTGCTGACATAGGTACCTACCCCCTGCTTTGTCCCAGCTATGGATTTCATGCGGACAGTGAGTGCATCTTATTAACTTTTGCATTCCCCAAGTCAAGTACAATGCCTGATACACAGAAAGTACTCATTGCACTCTTGTCAAAAGAATAAATTTCACTTCAGTGGCCCAGTGTAAGGGCCTGTATAGGTAGTAATCCCATAGCTAAGGTCCTCCTGGGAGTCTCATTCATCTATTATTGCAAAGAAGATGTGTGTGTATGTATGTGTGTGTGTTTAAGAAAGAGGTAAGGAAATAATCTGAGGGTAAAGAGAATAAAATTCCTTGGCCTTCTTTATAAATCAAACTGATAGGAACATGAACTTTCTCCCTACTCTGAACTCCCTTTGCACTTGATGCCTGTACCACTCATTTTATTACTTAACTGTCATGCTGCCTTAAATTAAAGTTGCCCAGGATCAAAGAGGGGTCTAATCTGCATAGTTACCTCAGGAATTCTATGATGCCGAAGCAGGTTACATTGGGTTCTGTTTTCATGAAGTCTCCTAAGTCACTCAGGAGAAACTGAGATGAGAACCTTGGAGAAGCTCAGGAGAGAAGCTAAGGACAAAGCACACCTTCCAAAACCTTGGCAAGGTGTCCTGCGATGTCAAAAACTTTGTCCTGATTTGGGACAATTCAGAGTACTGTACTGGGCCTTAGAAGGTAGGGTGAGGCGGAGATGAGCAAGGTTTCTGGGGCATTAATTTGGAATTTCACTGGCTCTTCTCTGCCCAGTCCTTCTCAGGGATCGATGGAGTTGTAAACATCAACAGAAACTGATGGAGCAGGTCCCTGAGGGGAGAGAGACAGAGGCATGGGGTGGTGTGAGCAGGAAGCCAGGGAGTTGGTAAAGGGAGGCTGTGGGCTGGAGACCACTACTCTTCTTTTGCTACTTTATTTAAGTTGCTCTGACACACAGATGGAGGGTGGGCATGGTAAAGCCTTTTTTTAGTTCAAAGGCCACTGGTGGTGGATGCTAGTACATTTTGAGTTGAGGGAATTCTTGGTGGAGTCGACTCAGTCTGAAATGGACTGCAAAATTAAGGTGATAATTCTTATTTAGACAATTCCCTTAGTAAGTATATAAACCATAAAATACTAAGTGAAAAAATGTATTTTAGTGAAGTCATCATAGCCCAAATTCCAAGCCTGGGCTTCTATCTGTTGTTTTGTTGTTGTGATTATTATCATCATTATCTCCCTCAGGCTTTCTCTGAACGAGTGACTCCACCACCTGAATTTTTAAAACCCTCAATACAACTGATATATATTAAACAGTTATATCTTTTAACCAACACATATAATTAAACATACAAAACAGTCCCTCACACCAGTTTGCCAAGACAGAGGCTGTGATACAAATTATCACCAAGCATATCCTCTATTTCTCTCTAGAAGCTTTTTCTGCTTGTGTTGCCTGGTGCTGCTTTTTCTCTTTCCCATTGCTTCCCACTGCCATGGTAGGGAGCAGGGCATGTATAATTTTCAGATGATCTGCTGCTTTTGATTATCTGCACCATTGCTTTCCAACATTAGCATGTATAATCAAGCATTGATGTTATATCTGTCCATTGTGCATCCTCAATTAAGTTCAGACAGGGCAAACACACACTCTGATTATGCTGGGTGCCTAGACTGGTGTTGGGCAAACTGTGGGTGCCTTCTCAATACTAATTGGGTGCCAGGCTGAATGCCAAATGGCAGCTTTTATTTGGCTACTCTCAAGTCTATTTAACCAGAATTCATATCCATTGAGATTTTGATCCCATTCTTTACTCCAGATTCTTCTGATCATGATGTAGAAAATGTGCTGGAACAGATCCTGACTACTATCCACATGAGTATTAGAATCCTCTAACAGTGGACTGTGGCAGAGCTGAGCTAGGATTTTGTAGCCCAGCCATGGGGCTATTCAAGTGTACTGGTCAATTTCTCCTCTCACCCATGACTATGATGCCTAAAGCACCCTCACCTGAGTGTCATTCCTTATATTTCTCTTCCCCTCTGGAATGCTATGTTTTTAAATGTAGATGTCCTTAGATGGGTAACATATTAAGTAGATATTAGCCTTTGGTATAAATAAGCTTAAGGATCAAACTAAACTGGGATCTTCAAGATGAGAACTTTGGGTTAAAGAGGAAATGTTTTTAAAGTATTTATGTCCAAATGACTCATTCCACATGAGGTAGAGGTCGAGAGAAATGAAGGTCACCCAGAGTGGATATTTGCATGCTTTAACTAAACGATAGTTGGTGGTGGAGGGGAGGAGGGTTGTAGGATCAACTTTAGAAATAAAAACAGGGAATAGAAATCAAATACAGTTTTCAGTTACCATCTTAAAGGGAAACTATTAATATAACTTGAGATCAATGCAATAGAAACATTAAAGGACATTTTAGACTTATACCTTCACTATATTTATTGTCACTGTTTGTTTTTTGGTTATTTTTCTATAGTCATTAACAGTAAAACCTTAAAATCAAAAGGGCTTCTAGGATTATCTTGGGGGAACAGCCAAGCAGACTAACTCCCATACCACTGCCAGATCTTTGGGAGAGAAACCAAATAGGTGATCAATATAAAGCAAGTGCTGACAGGGGAGCAGAGGAAGCAAGCACAGACCTAAAAAAAGATGCTGGGCTTAACAATAGCAGATCCCATTTGGCGGCAGACAGAAAAAGTGCAGCATTAACCAGAAAATAGGGCAGAGCCAGACTGGGGAGGAGACCCATAAGAGACTGAAGTGACTAGCTGGAGAAACGCAGGCTGGGAAAAAGAGCAGAAAGGAGACTTAGCCAGGAACTAGGGGCAGCTCCCATAGAGCTCATTGGAGTTACCTGCCATGAGGTCCAGGGGTCTCCAGAGTAAAAAGAAAATTCTTGGTTTCAATTCCAGGCATGTTCTTTGCTTCTTAAAATGACTTTAGATCACATTTCAGCAAGTGTCTTCCTGCAGAGAAAGGTCTTTGTGTTAAAAATAAAGTTCACTGGAGATACTCTTGATATTTCTGGTGGCATTTCTACCTATTCATCCCTGGGAGGGTCTTAGCGCCATTGTCTATCATTGTTCCACCACACTCCCTTGTGCAATTCAAGTTGTTGGGTTTATCTATCAAGCTATGTAGAGAATAATTGTTTCAGAGGTCGCCCCTGATGGCCTGCATCCCCAGGTGGTTGTAACCACATTCCCAGTGCTGATTTGAACTTGAGAATAGATCTGGAGTGTTTTTGATGTGGGGTAAAAGGAGGCTGGGGGACGGGGAAAATGTATCTTTCAAAACCCTTTCCTTTCCCATGTATTCAAATCCCTGCTGTGCTGCAAACACATTGGTTGGTTCTTAAGCAGTGTGGTTAGAAGCCTGATGTCTCAAGTTATCTCTGTTTTTTTTTTTTTAATTTGCTTTTTTAAAAAATGTGTTTATTTATTTTCCCCCTTTCCCCTCCTCCCACCCTGCTGTTTTGCTGTCTGTGCTGTCTTTTCTTCTCATTTTCTTTCCTCTAGGACTCACCAGGATTTGATCCTGGAGACCTTTGATGTGGAAAGAGGTTCCCTGTCAATTGCACCACCCCAGTTCCTGGTTTCTGCTGAGCTTCACCTTGATTCTCCCCTTGTCTCTCTTTTGATGCGTCATCATCTTGCTGTGTGACTCACTTGCACGGGGCACTGGCTCACCACATAGGCATTTGCACGGGCCCTGGCTTGCCACATGGGTACACTTTTTCTTCTTTTTTTCATCAGGAGGCCCCAGGGATTGAACTCAGGTCCTCCCATATGGTAGGTGGAAGCTCTATCACTTGAGCCACATACGCTTCCCAGAATTCAAGACGAGGTTCTTTTAAAAACAAAACTTCCCCTGATCAATGTAAACATGTGTTTTGGTTGCCTCATAATATTATATCCGTCTTTATGGGTAGCATTTAGTACATGAAACAAGAATACAAAATGCTTCAAGTTAATCACTTGAAGATTTGTCTTTTGGTTGGCATGCATGCCCCATGACAACTTTTGACAAATTTATCCCCTTTTAACCTTGGTTGGGGGATGTTTTGGACTTCTAGCTTGAAACAAAATGGTACCCAATAACGATTTTTTAGTAAGTATACATTCCAGAACTTGCAATGGACTTTGGATTTTTATGAAATGTGATATATTAGCAGATATTATAGAGGTAAATATGAGTCCAGTGAATGTGATTCATAGAATGACATTATTTAATGATGATAATTCTGTAGTACTCTACCTTATGCCTTCCTAGTGGCATCTAGTGAAATGGCAGCCCTTACTTGGATTGAGGATAGGTTTGGACACAGTCTAGACCAAGGAGGCCAGTGCTAAGTTGCTCCAGCCCTTGGGATTGGAACTGAAATCTTATAAGATCTGCCTAAACCGGTAGCAAACTAACTAAGTGGAGAGGCAGAGTGACAAAATAAATCCTGCCTGGAACAAAGCAGGATATGTGTGGGAGGTAGGGGGAAAGGCTCCCTCCTCCCTATATGGTGCTGTGGAAAGACAGTCAAGCCAATTTAGCAGATATTGGAGCCACAGCAAATTTAATGAAGATGCTCTCAGAAGTAATTGTTGCTGTCGCTTTTGAACCCTCGGGAAAAATAACCTGAAGTACCAAGAGAAATGAATTTTCCCTGAAGTCACTGAGTGAAGAAATCCTCAAAAAGATGGTTTTGTTCCTTACTGGGAAAAACAAGAGAGAGAGAGAGAGAGAGAGAGAGAGAGGAAAGGAGGGAGGGGTGGAGGGAGGGAAGAAGGGAGGGAGGGAGGGAGAGAGAACTGATTTGCTTTCTTTGGCTTGGTATATTGAATAATGAGCCCCACAGACAGGAAGGGAGAGTTCCCAGGAGAGTAACTCTGTTCAGGGGACGGACACAAGAAAGAACTCAGATGGGCCAATATCTGGAGTGATCTCACTCTAATTTTCTACATCAGTGAGAATACAGTACAGGACCATCAATCACAGTCAAAACTACCTCAGAACACTGCCTTTCGCTGCTGCTCTTCTCACCTCCTCTCAGCTCGCCTCCTCCCTCTTTGAAAAACAGGTGTATAACGTGCGACTGGAAATTTGACCTGCTCCTTTGATGTTATGTAATTTATTTTTTGTGGTGGTGGTGGTCTTGTTGTATTACATCTGGATATTCTACTGCTTTCTCTCGTTGAATTTTAACAAATAGAATTCTTGCAAATCACTTAGCAAATGGGTATTGAGCAAGGGCTACCTTGCTATTTTAAAAAATCTGCTTGTGAATTCTCACTGAGGTCCAAATGGCTGCTGGCTTGAAATGTCACCTCTTCTTGGAAATATCTAAATTTTCAGAGGATTTGAGACCTTACTTCATGGATGGGAAGTTAATATCACAGTCTGAGAGGGGAGCGATTTCTGGTGGTGATTTTTGTTGAGGTGTTTGGGGGCCCTGGAGGCTCACCCCAGGACTGGTTGCAGTCTGTTGCTCTTGGGGGCAGATGGTCCTGGATGGATGCAGCAAAGGGTCTTCCTAGACTTCCTCTTTTTGTCTTGGTGTCTCAATAGCGAGGGTCCTTTTGGAATATGAAAGCCTTGGAGTACTATTGGACAAACATTCCTCTTCACACTCTTCCTTTATGTTTCTCTAGGCATTTGGATTCTAGAATGCCTAGGATTCTGCTTTCAGTTTTGACAGAGATGGGAGGGGGCCAAACAGATTCTCTGTCCTGTTCCTTCAGGCAGGGGACCCCTGCCCACCCCCGAGCGGAGGATATGGGAATAACGAAGTTGCACTGTGGCATAGAAAGCAAATTACTTACCCAGGACTGGCTGTTTAGGGCTTTTCTTTTTAAATCATGGCTTCATTAGTACATACCTGTCTGTCTCCCTGAGATTTATCTCAGTTGCTGGCAGGTTAATCGGGCTGTAGCTAAATCATCTATTGTGTAGGGGGCTCTGGCCCTCTCTCAGATGCACAGCTACGCATGAGCGAGCACTTTTTGGCGACACTGGTTACTTTCTACCCAGGTTGCTGTATCCCAGAGTCCCGCAGCTGCTGGTTACCATGAACGCCTTCCTTTGGTTTCATTCTTAGAATGTCACAGTGACCAGCTTGCAGGTGGCATCCTGTTATAGATGCTGGCACAGATTTTCAACCATTACGATGCCTGTGCTGACTCCTTCCATTATTTGTTACCCATAATGGTCACTTTGCTCTTCATCTCCCTCCTACTTTCCTCTCCGCATGCACCGGGCTCTTTCCGAATCATTCAGGTTCCGGAATGAGAGAAAGGAAGGCCTCCTTTAAGGCTAATCCTGGGATTTCTAGGCTTCTTTGAACTCAAATTCTGCCATGAGCAGGCTGGGCCCTGGGGACCTTGCTGGCTCCTTCCTCACTGTGTCCCCAAGTTCATGCCCTCTGCCCACTCTTCTCCACTGCATGACAAACAGAAATGATTTACTATTCCATCTCCTTTGTTGAATTTGCTGAATGTGAAAATCAAACTGATTCCACTCATGTCAGTCCTTGGTGGTAGCATGCCGGGACTCCCCCACCTCTGAATGGTCCCTTCATCCTTTCCTTTCTTGATGCAATTCACCCTGTAAAAGATTCTTTCATGTTGAAATAAATGGGTTTTGCAGGTGTTGAAAATAGCATTTGTTGTTTGTCAGTGGGAATAAGAGTGTGGTATGAATTTGAAAGGGGCTTGCTTAGATTTTAGGGGTCTTGACGCTCTGTGAGGAATGACTATGATTCTCTGGGAGAAATAGCTCCAAAAGATGACTTCTTTCAAGGTCCAGCAAAGACCCCATGACATCTGCAGAAAGGTTGATCTACTGTTGAAAGGCAATGAAACCTCAATGAGAGGGGGAGGAGAAGATGGACAAGCAAAACAAAAGGTGAATTTCTTTATTCAACAGTTTTGCCTAGAGTTCCCTTGTCATAGTGCTCATTCTAGCACCCAAAGGTGATGATTGCAGCCAGCATTGACTGGGCACTTAATGTGTACCAGGGAACATTCTAGGTATTATGTGTGTTTTGTCTCATTGACTCCTCATGACCCTGCTACCATGGGAAGTATCGCCTTTTAAAGTGGAGATATCTGCATTTAAGTATTATTTCTACTTAAAGAAATTAAGTCTCTTGTCTAAAATTCCACTCTAGTGAGTGCTGAAACCAAATTTTGACCCAAGACCATATATTCCCTGTACATATGGAAGCAGTGTGTCTCAGTGCCTTTCATAAGTCTAGTATACAATAGTTGCTCGATAAATATTGCTCAAAGAAAAGAATTGCTTGAGAAAAATTTAAACCAGTTGAATCTCATTCAGAGGAGGGAGTGCCGGATACAGGATGCTGTCGTCTGTGACTTGTCTCCCTAGAACTAGGCCCTCAACTGGGTGGAGTGCTAGAATGGAGATTATACTGAGCACCGTGGAAAAGATCGTGATCCCCCCTCCATGTTCCAAAGAGTCAAAATATCAAGGTTAGGGCATGGCTGCTCCCCTCAGCCACTCCACGGGGCAATGCTCTACTATTGTCCCCAGCCACACCATGCCCATCATCCCATACACATCCACTCTTGTCTCCATTGCTCAGAATGTGCTTCCCTCGTTTATCTGAGGAAGGACTCTTAATCATTGTTTAATACTCACCACTTCTCTATCATGTTCTCTGATCTCAGCTTTACCTTCTTGATTCAAAAGTAATTGTCCTTGCACATTTCAGTTTCTATGATTATTTATATCCAGCTTTACCAAGGTACAATACAACTATTTGTCTGCCATCTGTTTTCCCTACTCTGCTGGGAGTTTTTTGCAGGCAGGGTCCTGTTTATTGACTTACATATCCATGATACCAAGCAGAGCACCTGATGCATACTGGATGCTCATCAATGCATATTGCACCAAATTCGAGTTCCTGCTTGCTCGATATTTGCTCTAATGTTCCAAAAGCTCAGTAGGCTGGCAGGGGTGCATAAGAACAATTGTAGGGAATGGGCAACCTGTTCCTCCTGTGTTAACTGGCCACCAGCCACTTGCTCTATGGGTAGGTCAACTTGGTTTAACAGTACAGAATTGAGGAAGAATGTGTCATGAACTTGACCAAATGATTCTCTTAACCAGTGTCACCCCATTGAACTGTCCCTTCAGTTTTAATTGTTCCATCAGTCAAACAGCTTACTCCATTTTTCAGAGGCCTATTAGTTGATCTGAAAACATTGACAACACTTCTGCCTCCAATCTGACTTTAAGTCTGTTACAGATAACAGGTTTTCTCTGGATTAGGTGACACATCTTGGTTGCACTGAAGAAACATCAGTTCTGTCTATGTCTTGGCTAGTATCAGCCAGAATTGGGAGCATGCCAGCTTTCATCTCATTGCTAACATAGCTAATTAATCTGCTAAATCTAGTGCATGATTCACTGTTGTTTTAGAAACAAAATGCATAATATGCACAATTTTTCTTCCACTACAGTTTTTTTTTTTTAATTTTCTATTTAAGGTTATTAGTCAGATTCTTTTGGGTTGGGCTTTAAACCATCCCTAAAGAAGTTAGGATTTGAGAAACACCCAAAGGGGCTTGATTTCTTTGAAAAGATTTGCTGCTACCGTGCTTATCCCTTGATAATTGAGTTTTACTTCCCCCTAGTACTTAAATACATCAACTCATTTAATCTAAAGTGTTTTCTTTCCTTGTAATGTCTCCATCCTGATAAACTACTATCTGTAAAATAAAAGGCTAGAGCAACTCCTATGGGGAAACTTCCTTTTATGGTGGCCTGTAATAGTCAAGCTTCTTGGGCTATGCATATGCATGCCTTCCCTTTCTCATGCCTGAAATAAATTTGCTACCTGGGTTTTCACTGCATGCGTTGCACAGAGTGCCCCAAATTGCTACTCCTTGGGAGACTAAGCCAAGGACGTTGTGTTCCATTTTTATGATGAAATGTAGATTTCTCTTTGAACCTAATCAACCTTCATTTCAAAAGGTTGACAAGGCAGATACTTAAAGAATCCAGTTGGTTAAATTTATGGTACTGAAACGAGTCCATTCCAAGAATACTCTCTGATTCTAAAGCTATAGAATTTTTATTTGATTGTGACTTAAATTGCATTTTCATTCACTTCAAGTCCTTGCTTCTCAATTTTGTGTCCCTCAAAGAGAGACAAACTTGTTGATAGTCACATTGGTCTCTGTGGCATTCTGTCCCCGTTTGAAAAGATCCACAGTCCTTCAGTTATGTTTCTACCAGATATTTTTATACCAGTTGATAGATCTGAGATTTTTACATGAGTGTGCCTGGAATCTTTCTAGTCAGGAAGGAGAACTAATATTCTTTGAGTTGTTATATTAACCATGTGCCTGTGACTGTGCTAGATTTTAACATGTGTTAAAATTTTTCTAGCAGTTCTGTGGGATGAATTAATTATTGTCCCCATTTCACAAGATAAAGGGGCAAGACTCAGAATCGCTGCTAATCTCTATGCCAAAAACACAATTAGTAAGTAGGAGAGTCAGCATTCAAACTCAGGCTTGTCTTTCTCCAAAATGGTTGCTTTTACTTCATGCCACCAAACTCTTCCCTAAAACAAAAATCTTTTCAGTGTGAACAGGCCAATAGCGCTTAGAAGACCAAGGGAGAAAAAGCTCTTGCCTGCTTATTCCAGATGTGACCTCAGAATCCTCAACACAGCAGCTAAGTAGTGACCAATTAACTTCGTTGCTAACACTAATATTAATTAGTGTTGGAATGCAAGTTGAAAATTATTTGCAATCCCTGTCTCTAACATTGTCTCCAAACCCCGCAAGTGTGGACTCTATTGCTAGACCACAAGGATCATAACTCTACCCAGGGAAGTGGCTCTAATGAAGGTGTAATATTAACGCAGAGCCTAAAGATGTAAAACCCCATTGAAGTAGGAGATATTAATGACACAAAAATTGTCCTGTTTGACATTCAACCAATTGTGGTTCCTTCTGGCAAGAGTTCTTTAACCTTGGAACTGTCCCAGAGGGTATAGCAATCAAATTTCTCTCCCAGTCTAATTCACTCTTTCAGGTTACTTCACATATGCTATAACATCATCTCCCCGAATGATTCAGGCAGGTTTCCCTGCTTCTCACATAGTTTCTCTGCTTTCCTAAACATCATTGTATTTTTGGTCACACATCTGGAATCCATTTTTTCCTTTCTAGGTGACTTCAGCATCCTGTTGCTCATCTTTCTTTTTAGCAACTTCAACATCATAATTACACATCTTGTACATGAGGTCTCTAATAGCATAGTAAGATTTGTCCAGGAGTCAGGATGTCCTGACTGTGGGCTCTATTAATACTTACCGCTTTGGTCCCAAGGTTAAACAACATGACTTGTAGATAACATAGTTAGGGAAATATATACATGCCTTTTATCTTCACACCCACAGTTTCAAAATCCTTGACATGTGATATCTGTATAATAGGAAGGCTTACACTGTCTACAACTCAGACTGCTTCTGTGCAGGGTTAATATTGCCAACAGCAAGATCTTGGTCTTTCTGAAGTTTAGGAAGGATTTGGTTATGTGAACATGAGGATACAGCTCTGGCCAAGCAGAATTGCTTTGCCTAATAGAGGGGGAAAGAAGTTGAAGTTTCTGTGCCAAGGAAAGATCCAGGGTTAAGCAACAAGCAAAAGGGTGATTGTGCAATTAGATGTAAAGGGAATTCCTAGTATTGTGTGGCTGGAAAGGAAATTGGACTGTAACTGTATTTAGTGGGAATATTTAAGAGGTTTTCTCTGAGATATCATCTGTAAAACTCCTCCTCCAGCTCTTGTGGAAGCCAGTCCTTATTATGGGATGATTGGGTTCCTTTGGTGGAATTTGAAGAGGTGCTGAGTTCTATATCCAAGGTAAATAAGACAAAAACAGAGGGAAGGTTTTTATGCAGAACTGTAGGGGTGCAATGCCTAAATCAACTTAAGAGAGACAGTTTAGAATTCTATGTGGGATTATTTGGATCAGAATATCTAGAATATAAAGTATAGCCCTTCCCCACACAGGAGTCCTTATCTGAAGCAAAGAACAAAGAAAATGAGTTGAGGAACTATTTTACTAGTACTTAACTAGTATCGTTCTAGATGCACAGAAGAAGAGCAAAATTATTACATACTGTGAATACTTTAGAGCAGGGGTTGGCAAACTACCACCAGGGGCCAAATCCAGCCTGCCACCCTATTTGCAAATAATATTTTATTGCAACATGGCCACTTCCATTCGTTTATATGTTGCCTATGGCTGCTTTCATGTTGCAACAGTAGAGTTGAGTAGTTGGGGCAGAGAATATATGGCTCAAAACACCTAAAATATATCCTATCTAGCTCTTTAATAAAAAGTTTGCGGACTCCAGCTTTAGGGCATTCGTTTTCATTAGATTTTAATTCCTTAGGGAACCCCAGTTGAGAAAGATGATCTTGTAGCATCTTAGATTAAGTCACCAATTTAGAATTGAGCCAGGAATATGTCCTCATCAAGAGACTAAACTCTCAGCTCCACACTGCCAGGGAGTAGAGACTACCTGCATAGACCATGATAGCCTTTGCCAAAGACCATAGTTGAGACTCAGTAACATTTGAAAGATGGAGACTGAAAAAGAGGAAAACGTCATGGTTGCAACTTTGCTAGGATGCCAGTCAGTGTATGACTTAGGCAGTGATGTCCATGCATTCAGCAGAGCTGTGGGAAAAGTGCAAAAATACGTGTGGTATCTCTCTTCTAAGTTTAGATATATGAGGTGGCAGCATTTTCATGCATCAGTTTTATTTGGGACCTCTTTTTTTACTCATCCTGCCTATTAAAAATCTCTTATTTTGCTTTTTCTCACCGGAGGCCTTGTCCCTGCCTCCTGAGAAGAGAGTTGAGGGTGGGTAGATATTTATCAGCCCTGTGCCCCAATGTCCCTATCACTGCCTTTTCTTGTGTCATTACTTACTCCTAAGATATCTGTCTTTTAAAGAAGGTTTTTTACCATGGCTCTAACATCCCTTTTAGCTAGCATATTACCCTTGGAAGACTACTAAACAGAAGTTTCTGTTGATATTTCTGGTCTGTGCCCCTAAGCATATCTGCTGTGTTATTTTTATTTATCCTCTGCTTTTGGTTGTTACAGGCCTTAAGTAACATTTCTTTCTGCCACAATTTGTTCTGCATTTGTGGGATATGCCTTTAGTGTTTTTCATTTCCTTCACTAGTCCCTATTCCTTTAAGAAAGTCTTAGCTGAGGTTTTAACAGTTAAACCTCTTTCTTTGATTAGTTCCTTTCCTTCTCTACCACATGTGAAACTCTAGCAGTATTTGCTGGTTAAATGCTCTCTTTCCTTTTTTCTTTTGGATTCTAGACAGAGATAATACTAAAATATTTAACCATCAGTATAGCAAAGCCCCACCAATCAAAAGTGAAGCTGACTACAAATAAGGTTTATGGGCTGTTGGTATGGATTGGTTCATTCTAGCAGTCCAGTCCAAGACATTGGTGTTCTCAACATTTAGGTCTGATATTTTTATTTTCTTCAGGGGGCTCCTGTAGTGAGACATTCAAAGTCAATGAATTCTGGTTAATAAGCTCATTTATTTTTCACACAAATTCTCTTTGACTTCACAACCCTGAATTGGTTAATACCTCCCAGGAAATATAATAACAGCAGATCAACATCTAAGCCTGGCCAGGACTCAGTCTTTTATTGCCTTCCCCAGATCCCTGTTGGTATGTTTTATTTGTTCCCCATATCCCCTTGAAGGCAAAAGTTCCTAAATTTCTCATGCAAATTTCTATAGCAATAATTACATCGCACAGTGGTATGCTGGATCCGGCTTGCACGGGCTCTCGAGAGCTGAGCGAGCTCATCCCTTTCCAATTCCATGTTCAGTGACGTCACTTTGAAAGCTTGAAATCAGTCACGGAGGGAGTATTCATATCACTGAAATTGGAAAATGGTGAGAATAAGTTTATTTTATTTCCCACGAACAGATTGTAAAACATTTATCATCGTACCATGGCATCTCCACCTTCAACAACTGAGTCACCTTAAAACTCACCCAAATCTTGTATTTTATGCTGTGTTTATTTATTAAAGCTATCCATTTTTTTTCTGAACCTTTTTATATAGGTATCCCAACTTTCAAGAAATAGTTCCCCAGTTGCTCTTATAAGTATAGACTGTCTTTAACTTTAAAACGAGGACTTTCCTGGATCCTGGCTCCTTTTGGGAAAATACGTCAGGTAGGTAGCTAAGCTCTTACTTCTCTTATTCTGTGTGATTTCTTTGGACTAGGAATCTAGAACAAATAAAACATCACTCTCCTTTTCTATTCACCTCTTTTTTAGCCATTTGATCCAGGGACATCTCTTTTTCCCTTTCATATATGTCTATTCTCCTCTAATATTTTATTTTAACATTCAGGCATTCCTCTAAGATCTTCTAAGGAAAGGTTTTCTTTCTCTCACACTCCTGATATGATGCTAAGGACAAAGCATATTCTTAAAGCAAATTTTTTTTTCTTGGCAAACCTGATTCCTTGGGACTATCCCAGACACAGTCTCTTTTAGCCTTTGAATTTGCCATGATAATTACTGGCCTGTTTTTTTTTTTTTTTTTCTCTATTCCTTAACCCACAAAGATATCATAGCCTTTATAAAATAAGGATTCTCATTCTTTTTAAAATATCCATTAACAAAATCCACCCTCCTTTTGTGGATGAAGACAAAGTCTTTAAAACCTTGGAAACTCATCATACTGCATAATCTGTGAGGTCAACCCCTGTCTACTTCTCATCCTTAGTTCTGAATGCAATTCAAAGCAATATAAAAATATAGACTGTCTCTTTCCCTCTTTTCTGCTAGTCTTTTTTTTTTTAAGTTTAAGATCAAACATCACCTCTATGAAGATTTCTCTGACTCCCCTAACAGAAGAATTGGTCTTTCCTCTATCCTTGTTTCATTGTTTGTTTTTATACTTGTAAATATTATTTACAAGTTACAATTGTTTCTTTTACTCTTCTGCAAAACTAGGACATAATCTTCTTGGACCAGGATACTTCTTATTCTTCTTTATATCTCCAGGATCTATGGCAATGCCTAGTGTATCACTGAAACTTCCTATCATTTGATGGATATTAGAATGCTCCATTAGTTCTAGGGCTTATAAAGTTTACATAAAAATTAAGAGATGCCACAGGAAACTGAAGTCATGGAGCAGTTTTCCTTGAGAAAGCTCTTCCTGCTTTAGTCTGACCCAGTGATAGAGCAGGTGAAAGTGTGATGATGATGTTATAAGGGAAATGAATCCTTTAATTTTCTTGGCCCACTCTAAGGGTCCCCAAATCTACTTTGAGCTTTACAACCCAGAGTATGATGGTAGAAAGATGCAGAGTAGCATCTTATTTGAGGGGGGAGGGCCAAGGACTTAGACTAATTGGCTGGTACACCCATAGGAATGCCTAATGAAATTGACCCAGACTTGAAGTCCAAGAACCTGGGTTTCTACTCTTGACTCTGCCAATCAACATCTGTATGAGCTTAAACAAATCATTAAATCTTGGTGAATCCCTGCTTCTTTATTCATAAAATAAACTTAACAATACCCATATCCAAGAGTTGATCTGAGGATCTTATCAGTCCTTGTAAGCATTTGTTCTCTAAGAATCAGTGTTTTTATGTTGGTAATTGTTAAAGAGTCAGCATGGTGGAGTAGGACCCTTCTGAACAGTAGAGAAACCCAGGATGTTTATGAACCAATGGCCATTTCTGACATTTCAGGACACTCACCTTTTTCTTCACCAAAAAATTTAAGTCTGGAAATGCCATGCTTCACAACTCATTCTGAAGTGAGTTTTTTCCTTTTTGAAAGTTTGAACTGAGACAATTCTACCAGCTTCTCTGCCTCTAAGTCAGACCACACAGGCTTATTTTTTCCTTCAAGTCTCCCCTCTCAAAGAAAATACTTCAATCTCTTTCTTGTGATTGTGTAACTCAGAAATGTCTAAAGCTATAAGCTTCAAACTTGGCAGGGTTGTTGAACTCACTAAGAAAGAAAAATCAAGGAAAATTTGAAGGAGAAATATTTCATTTTTTTCTTTTTAAGTTAGTGAAATTTAAAAAATAATGTGAAGCTGTTATTTACTTGTTTTTTTTCTCCTTGCTGATAACATCATTTTACTGCCTAGGGAGACTGCAATATTGCCATCCTATTGATATATAGGATAGAGACATATTCCTATTCTAATCAGGGATGTTGCATAAAGCTTGTTCTAGTCTTGCAACCAAAAAACACTTTTCTTTTTCACAGAGTAAGTCTTGTAATTTGTGCCTAAGTCTAATATTAAAGCCTTATTATTTATATTGTAGAAAGTAAAAGAGGCTATTTTCTCCAAGTTACCATTGCAGAGATGCCAATAAGATCTGGTTCCCCTGATCTTCCTGACTCCATATCCTTCCTTACTTTTAGCACAAATAAAATTCTAACTTAAGAGCTTCACCTAAGAGCTTTACTCTTATGAAAAGACAAATGGCAGCTATTGGCCATGAACATCTCCAAGTGAATAAAGAATCTGAAAAAAAGTTTTTGAAGAGAGCTGGAGGAGGTTGGGTATAGTGGCAGAATAAGTGAGATTAGTAAAAAGGGGCTCAGAAGGTCAACCAATGGGATGAGACAATTGCTATTTAATTGACTTATATTATATATGAAGGAAGGGACATACTTAACTGGAATTCTCCTACATGGGATAGGGATTCCAGAAGGCACACTGCAAAGATATGGAATAGAAAGGAGCAGTAAGATTCTGGATCAAGAAAGGGGAAGGACAGAGCAATGTGGGAATGTTAGATGAAGAGCAGAGAGATGCCCAGAAGACTAATATCTTGGTCTGTATCCAAGAAAGATAGATATGTAAGCCTACCAGGCATGGCTGGCTGAGATTTTCTACAAAATGATTCCTAGCATCTTCTGACTGATTTACAGTTAGCAGCCAGATCTCTACGTGCGGAATGCAGGAGAGATAGAGGCCCAGGTAGTTGGCTAATGCCCAGGTTCCTCTTTTCCTAGGTCTCCTCATCAGGACTGATTCACAATTTATACTTTGTAGAAATAAAAAAGGAAAAAATACAGTGTTGTTGTACAAGATATAATTTATACATTCTCAAATTCTAGAATTTCACATATGGGGAACTCTTGGTTGAGGGGTGTTAAGTATTTGGGCTGTAAGAAACTTGAAAGAGGGAGGCAGGGCAAGATGGCATCTGAGTGAGTGCACCTTATAATCTCTCCTGCAAAGAAGTGGCTGAGTAGAGTTAGAGTCCTGCCGGAGCAGGCTGTTTTGGGGCTTGCAGGGCAGGAGGTGTCTGGACACCAATTCGGTGAGACAGTGACAGAAGAGGTTCTTGTAAGAGGTAGAATTTTGGGTTTCTGACCTGGAGGTCAGAGTTGTGGGCAGGACCCTTCTCCCTAGGGCTGGCAGCCATGGTGATTCCTGAAAACTGTTGGCTGTGAGGCAGTGTTCCCAAACCTCATGTTTCCCAGATGTGTGGTTCCAGGTCCGTGTCCCCTAAACCGCCTTAGCCCACACTCCACAGACTTACATACCTTGAGTCTGCAATATCCTGGACTTCCCATTCCCAAACCCAGCATGCCCTGAAGTCCATCTAAGGTCCATGATTACCATAGCCCTCTGTTTTATTTATTTATTTTTTTATTTTTTTGAGCGTGGAGGAGCATACCAGCTGGCTTGGGGAAAGCCTGGGAAGAAAGGAGAGGCGAATCTGCTGAGAAAGCCCAATTTACCTAAACATCCTGGGATAGGAAACTTCATTTGGGAGAAGGTGGAGTCAGAAAATCAATTAGCCCTCCCCTAGCACACCTAAGGGGAAGGACTGGACATGCTTTCCAAGCTTCCAATTAGCATATCTGGTGAGATGTAGGTGCTCTCTCACTGGAAATAAAGAGCCATTGTCTTCTGTGTTGAGTTGGTTCACCAAGGATGCACTTGAAGTTCCTACTGATTCTCTCATGCAGCTTTCCTGATGCCCTGAGAGAAAGAGAAGTGAGGAAGGGAGAAAGGGGGAATGTCAGATCTGCAAGCATTTTATTTAACTGCAAAGAGGATTCCTAGCTTGAAACTTTGGTTTTTCTTTGTTGTTGTTGTTATTGCTGCATTGTCTTCTGGTTTTTTCTTCCTCTTTTTCTTTTCTTTTTTTCTCTTTTTCTTGCTTGCTTCCTCCTCTTTTTGTGCCCCCCCTTTTTTCTCTTTTTCTTCCTTTCTCTCCTTTTTTATTTTATTTATTTTTTAATATTAGATGCTGCAGGAAGCGCTTCACATTTGCTGTGTTTCCTCATCTTCCATTCCCTCTTTTCTGTGTGTATGATTTTGGCCACCAACATTATCCCCTTTCCTCTACATCTTTCTATCCTCCATCATCTATTGTTTCTCTTACATTCTACCTCCCTTTGTTTGGCACCCAAATTGTCTGACTTTTTATTTCTAATACCTTTGTTCTGTTTTCTGTCTTTTATTCACTCTTTATATTATTGTCTTTCTTTTCCTTTTCCCTCTCTCCTGAAAACACTGACATTTTAATTCATGCTATATTCTTCTCCATATTCAGTTGACTGTCTCATTATAGGTACTCTACTTACTATTATTACTCTACACAGCTTACATGAGTCTAATATCCATTTTCTTAGATCTCACATGGTTCCTCTGTTAACATTTATTAACAATACTACTATTATACATTTTCTTTTCTTACTAATTTTTCTATCCCTGGCCCAAATATTTTTCTTCAAAGTGAACTTAGCCAGCAACAAGAACATAGAATAAGAAGAACAAAGTGACAAAGAGAAGACATAACACATATGCAAAAACAACTAATTAAATCCTAAGACTAGACAAAGAAGCTAAGGAACTGATTAAACCTGTCAAGATAAAATGATGACAAGACAGCAACAAAAAAGTACAAACCAAACCAATAATCAGGAAAACATGCCCCAATCCAATCAACAAACTAAAAACCAGGAAGAGGAGCAGAGCATCGAACAAGAATTAAAGCTCTCAAAACATATATTAACGACCAATTTGATGAAGTGAAGAAAGAGATTAAGAACATGAAGAAAACACCTAGAGAGAATACTAAAGAAATTACAATCATACACAAAAAGATAATGGATATGATGGTGATGAACAACACAATTCAAGAAATCAAAAATACACTCTCAGCAAATAACAGCAGATTAGAAGAGGCAGAGGAGAGAATTAGTGATGTGGAAGACAGTACATCTGAAAACGGATAGTAGAACTGATTGATAAAAAGATAGAGAAAAGCCAGCCGGGACTTAGGGACCTGAATGACAATGCAAAATGCACAAACATATTCATTATAGGCATCCCAGAAGGAGAAGAGAAGGGAAAGGGAACAGAAGGGGTGTTGGAGGAAATAATGGCTGAAAACTTCCCAAATCTACTGAGGTAGATGGAGGTACATGTCCAGGAAGCACAATGCACCCCAAACAGCATAAATCCCAACAGGCTTACCCCAAGACATATACTTGTCAAATTATCTAATGCTCAAGACAAAGAGAAAATTCTAAAAGCAGCAAGAGAAAAAAGAATCATCACATACAAAGGAGGCTCCATAAAATTAAGTGCTGATTTCTCATCTGAAACAATGGAGGCAAGAAGGCAGTGGTGTGACATAGTTAAGGTACTAAAAGAAAAAAATTTCCAACCAAGAATACTCCATCTAGCTAAGCTAGCATTCAGAAATGATGGAGAGTTCAAAATATTCACAGATAAACAGAAACTAAGAGAGTATGCCAACAAGAACCCTGTCCCTCAAAAAATACTAAAGGGAGTTCTGCAGGAAGAAAGAAAAAAAAAAAAAAACATGAGGCAGAGTTGGAGAAGAGTGTAAGAGCAACTTAAAATACAAAAACAGAAGGAAAAAACAAACAAAATATAATGAACACAAGTCTAAAGAAAATAGGGCTAATATAAATAATTCCTTGAAAGTAATAACACTGAATTTCAATGGATTAAACTCACCTGTCAAAAGATTCAGACTGGAAGATTGAATAAGAAAATATGACCCATCTATATGCTGTTTACAAGAAACACATCTTAGACCCAGGGATTCAAGGAGGTTGAAAGTGAATGGCTGGAAAACAATGTTACAAGCAAACAATAACCAAAAAAGGGGAGGAGTAGCTATATTAATATCAGACAAAATAGACTTTAAATGCAAAACACTTAAGAGAGACAAAGATGGACACTACGTATTAGTGACAGTGATAATTTTTCAAGAAGAACAAACAATCATAAACATTTATGCTCCTAACAAGGGTGCCTCCAAATACATGAGGCAAACACTGGAAAAACTAAGTGAAAGAATAGATGCCTCTACAATTATAGTGGGGGACTTTAATACACCACTATCAACTTTGGACAGAACATCTCAAAAGAAAATCAATAAAGAAACAAAAACTTTGCACAGTATATTAGAGGAGCTGGACTTAATAGACAAATATAGAACATTACACCCAAATATAGCAGGATATACATTTTTCTCAAGTGCACATGGATCATTCTCCAAGACAGACCATATGCTAGGCCACAAAGAAAGTCTCAATGAAGTCAGAAAGATCAAAATCTTACAAAATAATTTCTCTGATGACAGTGAAGTGAAGCTGGAAATCCGCAAAGGCCAGAGTCCCAAATTTCCAAGATATGGAAATTAAACAGCACACTTTTAGAAAAACAGTGAGTCAAGGAGGAAATCTCAAAAGAAATTAATAAAGACCTTGAAACTAATGAAAATGATAACACAATATACCAAAACTTATGGGATGCAGCAAAAGCAGTAAGGAGAGGGAAATTTAGAGCCATAAATTCATACATCAACAAAAAAGAAAGAGCTAAAATTGAGGAACTAACTGCACACTTGGAGGAATTAGTAAAAAAACAACAAGGTAGTCCCAAAAGAAGAAGAAAGAAAGAAAGAACAAAGATAAGAGCAGAACTAAATGAAATAGAAAATAAGAAAGCACTTGAAAAGATAAACAAAACAAAGAGCTGGTTCTTTGAGAAGATCAATAAAATTGACAAACCCTTAGCTAGACTAACAAAGAAAAGAAGAGAGAAGATGCAAACACACAAAATAAGAAATGAGAAATGAGACATCACTACTGACTCCACAGAAATAAAGACTATGATAAGAGGATACCTTGAAAAGTTACATTCCAACAAGAAGGACAATTTAGAAGAAATGGACAAATTCCTAGAAACACATAAGCAGACTATATTGATGAAAGAAGAAATTGATGATCTCAACAAACTAATTACAAGTAAAGAGATAGAATCAGTAATTAAAAACCTCCCAACTAAGAAGAGCCTAGACAGCTTCACAGGTGAATTCTACAAAACATTCTGGAAAGAACTAATGCCAGTCTTGCTGAAACTCTTCCAAATAATCAAAATGGAAGGAACATTGTCTAACTCCTTCTATGATGCCAACATTACCCTAGTCCCAAAGCCAAACAAAGACACCACAAGAAAGGAAATTACAGACCAATTTCTCTAATGAACCTAGACTCAAAAATCCTTAATAAAATATGTGCTAATCATATTCAACCACATATTAAATGAATTATTCACCATGACCAAATGGTATGCAAGGATAGTTCAACATAAGAAAATCAATCAATGTAATACACCATATAAACAGATTGAAGGCAAAAAAATGACATGATTATATCTATAGATGCAGAAAAAGCATTTGACAAAATACAGCACCCTTTCTTGATAAAAACACTGCAAAAGATTGGAATAAAGGAAATTTTCTGATCATGATGAAGAGTATATATGAAAAATCCACAGCCAACATCATTTACAATGGTGAAATCCTAAAATCTTTCCCTCTAGGATCAGGAAAAAAACAAGAATGCCTGCTATCACCTCTTCTATTTAACATCGTCTTAGAAGTACTTGCTTGAGTACTGAGGCAAGAACCAGATATAAAAGGCATCCAAATTGGAAAGGAAGAAGTCAAAATTTCATTATTTGCAGATGACATGATCCTATACATAGAAAACCCTGAGAAGTTTACAACAAAGCTTCTAGAACTCATAAATGAGTTCAGTAAAGTTGCAGGTTATAAGATCAATGCACAAAAATCAGTAGCATTTCTGTACACCAATAATGCACAATCTCAGGAGGAAATCAAGAAACAAATACTATTTACAAAAGTAAATAAAAAAATCATATACCTAGAAATAAATTTAACTAAAGATGTAAAAAAAAAATTATACACAGAGAACTACACAACACTGTTCAAGGAAATCAAAGAAGACCTAAATAAATGGAAGAATATTCCCTGTTCATGGATAGGAAGATTAAGTATTATTAAGGTGACTATCCTACCAAAACTGATCTACACATTGAACCCAATCCCAATAAAAATTAACACAGCATTCTTAGTGAACTAGAAAAACTAGCTATGAAATTTACTTGGAAAGGAAAGAGGCCCCAAATATCCAAAGGTATATTGAAAAAGAAAAATGAAATTGGAGGAATCACACTACTTGACTTCAAAACATACTATGAAGCTACAGTAGTGAAAACAGCATGGTATTGGCACAAGGATACACACACTGGCTGATAGAACTGAATTAAGAGTTCTGATATAGATCCTCATATATACAGTCATATAATATTCCATAAGGCTACCAAACCCTCTCAACTGGGAGAGAATGGCCTCTTCAACAAGTGGTGCTTGGAAAACTAGATATCCATATATAAAAGAATGAAAGAGGATTACAACTCACACGTTATACAAAAATGAACTCAAAATGGATCAAAGACCTGAATATAAGAGCCAAGACCATAAAGACTTTGGAAAGCAATGTAGGGAACCATCTACAGGACCTTGTAATAGGAAATGGCTTCATGAATTTCACACACAAAGCATGAGCAGCAAAAGAACAAATAGATAAATGGGACTTGCTCAAAATTAAAGCCTTCTGCACCTCAAAGGAGTTCATCAAGAAAGTGAAAAGAGAGCCTACACAATGGGAGAAAATATTTGGTAACCATATATCTGATAGGAGACTTATATCCTGCATATATAAAGAACTCCTATATCTTGAAAATAAAAAGACAAACAACCCATTTTAAAAATGGGAAAAAGATTTAAACAGACACTTCTCCAAAGAAAAACTACAAGTGGCTAAAAAGCACATGAAAAAATGCTCCAAATCTCTAGCTATTAAGGAAATGCAAATCAAAACTGCAATGAAATACTGTCTTACTCCCTGTCTTACTGGCAGCTATAAAAAAAACAGAAGATTGCAAGTGTTGGAAAGGATGTGGAGGAATGGGAACACTCATCCAGTGCTGGTGGGAATGCAGAAGGATCTAGCCATTCTTCAGGACAGTTTGGCAGTTTCTCAAAAAGCTAGCTATAGATTTGCCATATGACCTAGCAATTCTACTGCTGGGTAAATACCCAGTAGAGCTGAACACAAGGACACAAACTGATATATGCACACCAATGTTCATAGCAGCATTGTTCACTATTTGCCAAAAATTGAAATCAACCCAAATGTCCATCAACAGATGAATGGATATACATACAATGTATGTATATACATACAGTGGAGTACTACTCAGCTTTAAGAATGAATACACTACAATCATATATGATAACTTGGATGAATCTTGAGAACCTTATGTTGACTGAAGCAACCTAGGCATTGAAGGAGAAATACTATATGACCTCATTGATATGAAATAAGTAAACAAAGCTTCCTCAGAGAGCTAGAGAGCAGATGATAGGCTTAAAGGAAGTTGGGGGGTAGAGGATGGTTGCAAGCTGGCACCTACCTGGGTGAAATTTATGATAAACTGGAGGTAAGTATTTGTACAGGGAAGAGATAAAATGGGGGCATAGGGATACCTTCGGGTAGGGATTTGTGGGCTTGAGGGGAGTAGAGATGGGAGGATGGGTCAGATAGCCCAAGAACTTGGGGGGAGGGTGGGGGACATATGAATATAGGAGATTGTCAGGTATGTGGTTGTGAGTATAATGTTGAGAAAACTTTCAAAAATATAATAAGGAAGGTTACCTGTTTAAGATGCTTAAAGGGGAGAATCTGACACAGGACAGGCTTCTAGGGAGTGTGTGAGTGCTAATTTTGTCATAGTGGGTTATGTCATTGGATGGAGACCCATACAATGAGAGTGAAGGTATACCCACATCCTGGGGAGGATGAAGTTCTCAAATAGAGGGAATTGTATTTCTTGAGAGAAATGGTGGCTCCCAAAATGTTAGGGCAGTCGAGCATGTCAAGCCCTCAACATTGTTGTAAGTATCTCTGAACATGGCCCTTCAAGCAATGAAGATTGATTTCACTGAGGGGAGAGAGAAAGAGGTGTTGAATAGATGGAATCAGTGTAACTGTGGGGCAATGGAAGTGTTCCACAAGATTATGCAAGGATGGATATAGAACATATTAAATTATACCAAAAATGCAGGGGGGCCTATAAGCTAAAATGTAAATCTAATGTAAAACATAAGCTAACTAAAATTTTAGAAAATTGTATAGTCAAAAATATAAACCACAATGTAAACCCAAGTGTAATCTTGTTGGAAAGCTATTGTCTCAATATCTGTACATCAGATGCAGTAAATATAGTATGAACATGTAAAATGATTATTGCTGGGGAAAGGACAAAGTGTCTGGTGTTGGATATGTGGGAGTACTGTATATTGTATATATGAATTACTGTGATCTAAACCTTTTGTGAAGACTAAGCTTAATAATTTGAAAAAAAAAAAAAAAAAAAAAGAAAGGATGTAGACACTGAGGAAGAGATGGAAGAATTTGCCCTGCCAATGTGCATACAGGGCAACACTTATTGCAGTGATGGAAGGCAAAACATCAAAAACAAAGCTTTTTAATTTTTAAATTTTTTGATACCCCAATTTATTTTTACTTTAATTTTTCTAAATTAATATGTATTCTCTATCTAACCTTTAAACCCATCACTATATTCCATTTTACTATTAATGGAACCTGGCAATATTTTGGGCTTCATTTTTGAAAAAGTTTTGGACCGCAGAGAGGTACAAGAATAGCAGGGGAGGAATTCTGGTGTGGGGTGTTATTGATACGGGGCACATAGTTGGGAGGGATTTCTCCAGGGCATATTTACAGGGTAGATAAAAATGTTTGGATATTTTCATAGTGGTTACAGTTGAAAATGACAACTGAGGGAGTGCTGAGTTCCTAGACAGGGGAGCTCTATCACATTCCCTAATGGAACAGCAACAATCCCCCAAGTGCAATGGCTAAGACCAATAAAGAAGGATGGTCCAACAATTAGCCCTTGATACTAATGACTATGCTTGTGAACCTGTGCACCTGAAATAAGAACTAGACCTACAGCTAAATTGTGCCTAAGAGTTACCTCCTGAGAGCCTCCATGTTACTCAAATGTGGCCAGTCTCGAAGCCAAACTCAGCATGTAAATGCATTGCCTTCCCCCACAGCATGGGACATGACTCCCAGGGATGAACCTCCCTGGTGCAGAGGGATTACTACCGAGTACCAGCTGATGATGTAACTAGAAAAAGACCTCAAATAAAAGGGTCAACTCGGACCAGCAGAATATCTCAGCCTATGTGAAATATGAGGAGTTAAAACTGCTTTTTTGACCTTGAATAAAAGGGGGAAGTGGGGAGGACAAATGGGTTCATATGGCTATGAGTCTCCAAAAAAGAGTCAGGAGGTCATCAGAGGGGTCACCCTTACGCACACCTCAGCAGAGTCCCAGAGATAGCTAAAGTAGATACAAGCCCAGGTACTGGTTCTTCTGAGGGCTACAGAGACCCACAGGTTCTATGGTCATGGTAGATGGGGTTCACTGCCATGTCAGTTGGCCCTACTTTGGAGTTAGTGTTCCTGAGTGTGATGGAGTTGGACTCTGATGTGATCTGTGTTCACAAGCCTCTCCTGTTACTGTTACTGGACCTGTGGTTGGTGCTGGGGTTTAATGTATACTCAGGGGACCTGAATCTCTGGACTGTGCATGTGATAACCAGGCCCTGAGCCTCAACAGACTTGCAACTCCTACTCTCTAGTTTATTGGACTTACCCTAGTCAGCTAACATGGAGGTGAAGAAGGTCAACCACCACACCAGGAAGCCAAGAGTGCCTACAACTGCAAGCAGGAGAATTGCATCCAGCATCCAAGTGGAATCTAAGCACCCTCTCAATATAGAGGTGGAGTGGACATAACCATCCCAGGGTCCACAGAATGGAGGAATAGAGTACGGATTAGAGTGGACTTGCTGATAGTCTATTCTGAAACTATTGTGATTAGTAATGGAAGTAAATATAGCATTGATGTGGAGAAAGTAGCCATGGTAGTTGCTGAGGGTAGGGAGTGGGAAGAAGAGATGTGATGTGGGGGCATTTTCAGGACTTGGAGTTGTCCTGGGTGGTCCTGCAGGGACAGTTGCTGGACATTGTCTGTCCTCCCATGGTCCACTGGGTGGACTGGGGGAGTGTGTAAACTATAACGTGGACCATTGACCATGTGGTGCAGCGGTGCTCAGAGATGTATACACCAAGTGCAATGAACGTCCCATGATGATGGAGGAGGTTGTTGTTATGGGAGGAGTGGGATGAGGGGGGTGGGAGGTATATGGGGACCGGAAATTTTTGAATGTAAGATTAAAAATAAATAAAGACCAAAAAATAGAATTAAAAAAAAATGTGGCAATAAAGGTTGGTTATAAAGAAGAAGAAGAAAAAAAGAAAGAATCTTGATAGAGTGTGCACATGGCAATAGAGCAGACAGAATTCTCATGGAATCTGGGAGCATGTATTTCCCATAATACCAGGCCGTGCTGAACAGTAGAGTCATCTTTGCTCCCTTCAGGAGCAAGAATCCATAGATCCACATTCTGACACCATTAAGAGGACCTGCTATTCTCTCTGAGTCTTATTTCTTCTCCAACTATTTGGAGATGCAAAGTGACTAAGCATGGATTCTGGAGTTAAACGTGTTTCAAATTCCAGCTGTATCCATTATTAATTGTGGAAATTACTTAATCTTTACTTGCCTCAATTTCCTTATCTGTAATAGAGGGATAATAATGGTACCTACCTCACTGGTTATTTTAGTAAATAATGGGTTCATATATCTAAAGCCCTTATTACCAATGTAGTCTATCAATTTCTCCCTACACTAACTCTGGGGAGAAATACTGGATATCTTGGGTAAGTATACTACCTCTATTTATTAGAGATTTTCTTAATAGACTATCAGATGGTTGGTTGATGGCCTATGGATTGCCCAGTGTTGGATGATGTATTAGTCAACCAAAGACGTGCTGATGTAAAAATACCAGAAATTGGTTGGTTTTTATAAAGGGTATTTATTTGGGGTAGGAGCTTACAGATACCAGGCCATAAAGCATAAGTTACTTCCCTCACCAAAGTCTATTTGGAGCAAGATGACTGCCAACGTCTGTGAGGGTTCAGGTTTCCTGGGTTCCTACGTTCCTGTGACTTGCTTTACTCAGGCTTCAAGGTTCCTTCCTTCCTGGGTCTGGCTTCTCTTTCCTCTGCATGCTGACTTCCCAGGGCTCCAGTTTAAGTCTTCAGCATCAAACTCCAAAATCAAAACTCCAACATTAAAAACCCTCAACTTTGTTCTTCACTATGCCTTTTATCTGTGAGTCCCCACCCACCAAGGTGTGGGGACTCCATGCCCTAATCATGACTCAGTCATGCCTAGGTACAGATCAGATTACAAGCATAATCCAATATTTCTTTTTGGAATTCATCTATTATATCAAACTGCTACAGATGAGATGACCGTATTGTTCAGTCAGTGGTCAATGCTTGTTTATGAAATAACCTAGGACCACTTCCCTCAGGGTAGGCTGTGGGCAAACCATTTTAGGGATGGTGGATGTGCAAACTCCATGACTGGCAAACCCAGATTATGGAGGGATTAGTGTAAAGTGAATGCTGTACCTAATTAACTAAATCCATGAATCATGCAGCTATTCAAATATCTGACCCTTTTTCTTTCTCATCTAATTCAAGTAATTACTTTACTTATACATTTCTTCATTAGAATCATATATTTTTATTGAAGATTTTCTTAGGTGTTTGTGATGTTGGTGAGATATTCTTAAATTTCCTTTCTGTATTGATATTCAATTACAATGTCTCTATAATAAATTCCTGTTTTGAGGTCAGAGGCCTTGTCTTTCTTGTTTCCTGCTGTATGCACAGAATTAGAAGAGTGCCTGACATGCAATAGTCAATAAATATTAGTTAAATGAATGAAAATAAAGGAAGCTTAGAAGAGGGAAATGGTAAGACATAGAGTGATAACTGGGTATACATTTTTTGGCTCTTTCTACAATGTTGAAAGTCTAATGGTGTCCTATTTTAAAACAGAACCTTTCCTATTACTCATTTTTCAGTGGGGTGCTTTTCTTCCTGGACCAGAACAAACTTTCTGAAGATGAGTGCAATGAGGTAAGCCAATACTTGAATTGGTAGGAATAGGGGATAGAGGTGTTTACACACAGAAGTTGAACTGGTAAATTGCTAATAACTAGAAAAACTATTACCAAAGTCACTCTGCAGTTGCCACGGATACTATTTTCAGTGCTCTGTGGTGTCATTCCACAGTGGAAAGAGTTAGATGGAGCTGGGCTCAGATCTCAGCTCTCCTCTTTATTAGCTTTATATCCTTGAGCAAGTTATTTAAACTCTCTAGAGCCTCAGTTTCCTCATTTGTAAAACACATAGCTTGCAGAGCTGGCTTAAGGGTGATAATAATAATTAGCATATAATAAATATTTTCTGTGAGTTAGTCACAGTGCTGTCTATTTAATCCTTCTCAATTATTCTGCGAAGTGGGTATTATTAACTTTATTTAACCAAAAGAAAAACTGAAGTGCAGAGAGGCTACTTAATTTGTCAAGGATCATACAACCAATAACAGGTGGAGCTAAGATTTGAACCCAAGTTTGGATTGAATCTTATACCTCGGCTAGAGGTAATTTATGTAAAGTGTCTGGGACATAATGTGCATATAATATGTGAAAATATTAAGGTTAATTACCAATGTGTATTCCATTCCCCCCCCAGGACTTTCTTGTTCCCATTATTTCTTCCCTTTAAACTTTAAAAACTTGACTTTTTACCTCCTCCCACTCTCATATACAAACTCATGGACTTGTAAATAAAATGAGACAATAGACAACACAATTGGGTACTTTTTACTCAATATCAGGAAAAGATACTTTAAAGGTATCTTGGCATCTAATAGTCTCCTATTTTAAAACAGAATAATACTTGGTTTCAAGATCATTCAAGTATTAATATGTATATCATTGTGGTGTCCTCAGATCCACAACATCTGGATAAAAAGCTATTAGGTAGCCTTCTCTATCCAAGTAAACACAGAGAAGTAGGGATGTTAGAACCTTTCTCCCTCTCACCATCAGCATCGTTTTTTTTTCAAGAGCTACAGCCATGAGAGATTCTATATAAAACCAAATTTGATTCTGTTCTCTGGATCAAAGAAATGGTTACATCCTGGAGGGATAAAACTATTATACAAGAAGAAAGGGAAGGAGACGGTAAATGCTGAGTTGGGGAATAATTACTGCCAAAGGTGAAGGAGATTGACTGGAAGTATGATACCTGTGTAATTGAGGCAAACCAAATATAAAAATCTGTGCTTGTTTCTATCATGCACATTCAGAGGTCCTTGGTGACTGGTGTGTACGGCAGGTGGGGTGCTTAAATGTCTGCTTCTCTTGGATCTTTGCTTTTATAATCTGCTTTTACAAGGCCTATTTAAGGACTCCACTTTAATGCTGGCAGGGGAGTGGAGCACAATAAAGCTACATTCAAAAATAATTCCAGTTATCTTAAATTTCTTATGGAATTCCTTAAGCATCAAATCTGCAGACTAACGTAACGTGCAATTCCCACTTGACCTTAAAAAGGATTTCTGTTAATGGTTAAGTTTCCCAATGTAAATTCAGATAGTGGATTGAGTGGAAATGGAAACCAAAAAACCTGACCCAGATCTATAACCATAATCTCCTGGCTCTGTGGGTTCTAGTCTTTGTTAGAAGCTGCACTTTTTTTTGCTGATTTTTCTAGGAACTTAGTTCAGATAATCCTGCTGGGCTCTAGGGAGAAATAAATCATTGCCAATCAAGTGTATTGGCCTAATGAACAAGGAGTAAGGAGGGGTTATAGTTGAGGACATTCTATCTAAGCCCTTGACCTCCTTACCTACCAACCCTTTCTACATTGCCTATTTCATTCCCTTAATGAGCTCCAAAGCTCAGTCTAGACATGACATGATTTGTCCAAGGGAGCATTTAAGAGAGTGCTCTACCTGTAGAGTTCTTATTGGTCTTCTTAACCTTTCCTTCAGCTTCTGTCCTCCCCCTTCTCTGCCTCATCTGCTTCTTCCTCTTCTCCTTCATCCTCTATTCAATGTCCTCCTTCCCTACCCTTTACTTTGCTTCCATTCTACTTCTTCCTCTTAGTTTTTCATTTTATTTTGTTTTTCTTCCTCCTGTTTCAAACCTAACCGTTCTCCTAAAGATTTGTCCTGAATATTCCTCTCTTCCTTCTCCCATATAATAATTTCCATTTCTTTAAAATAATAATGCTTGCTTATCACCTTTTCAAAAGAACCTGCATCTTTAAGTATCATAAAATCCCCACTATACAGAAGTAGAGGTGAAGAGCTCTGCTCTTTAGTATATAGATGGGATGACAGGAGGGGGAAATAGAGCACAAAAGCCTTGCCCCAGGGCACCAGACAAATTAGCCTGGGCTGAGCATTGCCTACTTATTTCTGGATGGCACTGTTGGTTCCACTCAACAGGAATCCATTTTGTCAACTGTCTGACCATTTAAACTGAAGCTTTGAGTTTATTTATCTGTTGGTTTATGCTCCCACTCCCAATAAGACTGTAATTATCTGCTTTTTGAAGGCAAACATAACTACTGTTAAAAGGCTTCCATAGATGCATATCCACTCACCATGCTTGAAAGCTTAAAGAGAGCAGTGGCAGAGAGGCAACACTGGTGAGAGCATAATCACTGCAGCCTTGTAAACCAGCAATGAGGAAGACTCTGCTTCTGAGAGGAGCAGGACATCAGTGGTGAGCACCAGAAAATATATATAATGACAGTCAGGAAGGAAAAGCAGCATGTGTCATACACCTCATAAAAAGTTCCATGAAATGTACTGTAGCCAGAATCAGTAAGGGGCAGGAACAAAGCCAGTATGAACGGTAAAGGACCAAAATGAATGCTTGAAGCAGAAAGGGGAGATTTGTAGGTAAGAGCACTAGGCTTAGGAGACTGTGATGTATGTGGAAACGCATTTCTCAGATCCCCCTTCAAAGAAGTACTTGTTGTTCCAACTGCAGGGAGTCCAATCAGCAGATAGCTTTCAGCTCACAGTCCATTCAGGGATTGCATCAGGTGCAGGGAACCACCTTGTCTAAGGCCACACCCTTCCTGAGATGATTTACCTCAGGTACTCTGGCCCAATGTAGGACATGTTTGTTGAGGCTGTCACTAGGATTTACATTGCAGTTCATCTTTTCCCTCTGCCCAATCTTGTTTGTTTTCTTAACTCCCATACTTACTTCCAAAATGAGTATCTCCCACACTTAACTCCATATCAGATTCTGCTTCTAAATAAATTAAACTTGCAAAAGTTGATGCCAGGAGTTGCCTGAGAAAATAAGTAACAAGATGGAATTTTGGCGCTAGATAACTTTACTACTTGTGATGGTTGGAGTTGTATGCCCCAATTTGGACATGTTCTTGACCTTGGTCTTGGTCTGCATTCCGGTGGGTGTGGACCCATTGAAAATAAGATTTCTTCGAGATGTTTCTGCAGTTAACATGTGGCTCAACTGAGACAGATTGGGCTTTAATCTGAATTACTGGATTTCTTTATAAACAAAGTGAAAATCAGACAGAGAGAGAAGTCATAGGCAGCAGCCAGAAGCTGGAAGTCGATGAAACCTGGAAGATGCCAGGAAAAGACACCACCATGTGTATTACCTTGTGACAGAAAAGCCAAGGAGCAAGGATCCCCAACACTCAATCCAGACTGCCACAGTCTTCAGGAAGAAAGCATGGCCTAGCCAATGCCTTGATTTTGGACTTCTCTTGGCCTCAAAACAATGAGCCAGTAAAGTCTTGTTGTTTAAGTCAATCCATCGTATAATATTTGTTTTAGCAGCTGGGAAACTAAAACAGTACTCATCTGATAAATGAAGACCCCATTGCTAGAGTAACATAGGTAGTCCCTGGTACAATATGGCAGTTTAGTTATTAAAACTTTCACCAGGATTGGCTTTGTATATCAGTGGAAAGGAATGTATGAGCTTGTGCTATGTATCAAGTATTTGAGAAATACAGAGACATAGAAACTAGGGGAGCAATGGAATTGAATGACTATTGCTAAGCTCATTAATGCACTAGAAAAGGGGTTGGAAAACAGTGACCCATCAGCCAAATTCTTTCCTCTGCCTGTTTCTGTAAATAAAGTTTTACTGGAATACAGCCATGCTCATTCATTTCTATTTTGTCTATACTGCTTTTGCACTATAAAGGCAAAGTCGAATAGCTGTAATAAAGATTTCGTGGCCTCAAAGTGAAAAATATTTATTTTCTGGCCTTATTCAAGAAAAAGTTGTTAACCCCTCCACAAGAGGAACAATAAGGGAAGAGATGATAATTATTAGTAAGCGATTGAAAAGCCAAGTGTGAAACCTAGAGGACCTTTCTTGCAGACTACAAAAAGACTCCCATCTCATGTAGTGAGGGCAGAGAAAGCTAAGGAGTTGAACCAAGACTTAATCAGTAAAGTAGCAGCTCCCAACCAAAGTAGGTCAGTTCTGCTAAGTTCAGGGCTCTGGCTGGGAAACAAGGAGACCCTGACACAAAGGATAGGGACATCTGGGTTGATGATTCCAACAATCTTGAATTTCCAGATTCCTCTGACCCTATTAAGAACTAGAACAACCTCTTTCTTGCTTGAAGACCTCTTCCCTGAAAAAGAAAAGATGTATTCCCCCAAGGATCTGTCCTACTTCCCTCCTGGCCCCTAGATCTATAACTAGCAGCTAGGGCTATGGTGGGCTTGGAAAAGAAGGAAAGTAACTGCAAGACTTAGCCAGAATGTACTGAAAGGAGGTGGGCAATATGCATGTGACTGGATTCTGAGGGAGTTTGATCAAAGGGAACAAAATATACAGTTGTACAAGGGAGACTTTATTGAATTAAGAATACTCTTCTGAGACACAGGATTTAACACCATGGCAAGGACCCCAGGAAAGAGGGTAACTTTGTTACTAGAATGACTTCTGGAAGCATGAAAAGTAGGATTCCATGATGAATGAGGCTGAAATGCCAGAATTTCCTTGGAAAATGGTAGAGGATGTTATTAAAAGAATCAGGAAAGTGGCATGCTAAAATAGATATACCATATAAAGCCAAATACCACACCAGATGATTATGTACCACAGGAAGACACAGAGGATATACAACCACCATCATAAGAAGTTCAGTGAGGGTACTCATTTGTAGACCAATGATAATGGTAGGAGAGACCATGATGGAACAAAGCTCACTGATAGCATTGGAATGATTGGATCCCCCATACAATAGAGGACAGGTGGCTGTGCTTTACAGTTAGAAGCTGGTGAATGCAATTTTCATAAAGAACAGCAAAGCTGGAGTGGCATCCAAGAGGATGTGATCTGTGAATTGTTAAGGATTGTTAACAGCCCCACGGATAAAATAGGTAGGCATCCAAAAATGGTACTATTCAACTTGTACTATCTGAAGAAATCAAAGATAGATAATCAGGAGGCTGAGGGCAGTTACCTAAAAAAAAGTCATTATTACTTTTCCAGTTTCTGGAACTAAGCAAGTCTTAATATACTACACCCGTTGACTGAAAGAGGAGACAGACCCCTGGGAGAAAGGACTCTGCAACACCCTAGCAGGGCACACAGTAAAGATTTCTCCAGTTCTCCCCCCAAAGGAATACACAGAAGTTTACTCAGGGACACTGGAAAAAGGAGATTACCTAAATATTTCAAGGACTTTTGGACACAGGGTTGAAGTTGACCTTGAAACCTGGAGACATGAAATGTCTTTGTGGTTCCTCTGTTAAGGCAGGAACTTATGGGGCCCAGATAATAAAACGACCCACAACAAAGATGTTTTAGTTTGCTAAAAGCTGCCAGGAGCAATATGTCACAAATGAGTTGGATTTTATAATGAGAATTCATTAGGTTAAAAGCTTGCAATTCTGAGGCTGTGAAAATGTCCAAATCAAGGCATCATCAGAAATGTTACCTTACTAAAGGTTGGCTGCTGGCAAGCCTGGACTCCTCTCTCATAGAAGCACCTGCTTCTTTTCCAGTCTCATTGCTTCAGCTTCTGGCTTCTCCATCTGTGGCTTCCTTTTTTTCAGATTCTTCTCCGAGCCCCTGGGTTCCCGCTCTCCATCTCTGCAGCTATTTCTCTGTGTATCTGTTACTTTCAGTCTTCTATTTATAAAAGATTCCAGCAAGAGGACCAAGACCCATCCTGGGTCACACCTCACTGAACTAATCCAATCAACCACCCTCAGCTGAAGCCAATCCAATCAAAGGGTCATACCCCAAAGGAATGGACCAGTTCCAAGAACATGATCTTTTTGGGGATACACAAAACTGTCACAAAATATCTAACTCATAATGGGTTCATTGGGTTTGTGAATCTCCCTTCAGTAATTTACCCCATCCCTAAAACTATAATTAATACTTATGATTCAACCTTTGCATTGCATCTTTGGTCTATAGGGTAAGGGCTATCACATAGAGGAGAAGATCAGGTGCAAGAGTCTGAAACTTCCCTGCCTCTATGCAAGACAGTAAACAAACAAACAAACAAAAAATATTGCATTCCAGGGGAAGGGAGAAGGACAGAAGTTACTGCTACTGTTGAAGACCCATAGAAATCAGGAGTGGTGATACCCATCATATCCTTATATAAGTTAGCAGTCTGGCCCTTATAGAAAGACCAGGCTGGTCCTACCACAAATACAACCACATTATAATCCCTCTTGCAATTACCATGGCAAATGAGGTATCTCTTATTAAAGCAGGTACAAAGAATGTGGCTGTTGATTTGATGAATGTGTTGTTTCCTATCCATGTTGAGGAGAATCAGAAAATGTTTGCATTCACATGTAGTGGACAACAGTGTATATTTACATTCTCCACTCCCTGCTACCACCCACCAGGGCTGTGTAAATTCTTCCATCCTTTATCATAATATAGTCCCCAAAACATTACATTGATACACTGCATCAAATGAATTATGCTAATTGGGCCAGTGAGCAAGAAGTGGCTAGCATGTTAGAGGACTTGGTAAGACACATGCTTTCCATAGTGTGGAAGATCAACTCTATGAAGATTCAAGATACTGCAATATCTGTGAAATTCATGAGGGTCTAGATCATTCTGAGACATTCCCTCCAAAAAAATGCAAATTATTGCATCTTGCTCTTCCCATCACAAAGAAGGTAGTAAAGTCTGTGGGCCTCTTCAGGCTCTAGAATCTATATTTTGCACCTGGGAATACTGCTTCAGTCCATATATTAGGTGACACAAGAGGCTGCCAGCTTAGAATGGGGCCCAGAACAGAGAAGGGCTCTTCAGCAGATCCAGACTGTGGGCCAAGCAGGCTGCCACTTGGTCAATACAATACAGCAGATATTATGGTATAAAAGATATCAATGATGGGGAAAGATGCCATGTGTAACTTATGGAAAGCCCCAATAGGAGAATCACAAGGATCCTTGGAGTACTGGAGAAGGGTCATGTTGTCTGCAGTCAAGAATATTACTGCTTTCAAAAAACACCACTGGCATGCTGCTAAGCCCAGGTAGAAACAGAATAGAAACAGGGATCATGGAGTACCAAGTGAAAATGTATCTAGAATTTGCCATGAAATCTAGGCTGTCAGGCCTATCAAATAAAAGGATTAGGTGGGCCCCGTAGCTCACTGTGAAATAGAAGGTGTTCCTCTAGGGTCAAGTGCAAGAAGGACACGAGGGCATAAGCCAGCTGCTTGAGCAGGTAGCCCAAATCCCACATCATCTACCACTGTTGCACTAACACCCATTTCATCCCTTAGTACATACCAATGGATTATGGTATCACCTTACAACCAGTTTATGGAAAGGGAAAATAACTGATCTTGGTTTAAGGATGGGTCAACTTTTTATGTGGGTATAGACTGAAAATGGATAACAGCTACACTGTGTCCTCACACAGGGCTGGGCTTGAAAGACAGTGGCAAGAAAAAATCTTCTCAGTAGTCAGAGCTTCAGGCTGTGAATAGTCATATGCTTTGGGTTGAAGGAAAAGTGATCAAGGGTTAGATTTATATTTATTCATAGGCAGTGGAGAATGGCCTGGATGTTTGATCAGTCCTGAAAGAAAAAAAAAATTAATGACTGAGACCAATGTAGTATGGGGTCTAGGCACATGGGTAAATATCTGTGGAAGTGGATATAAAGTGTGAAGATCTTTGTGTACACATTAATACCCACACAAGAGTAACCATCATGGAGGAGGAGACTTTAAATAACCAAATAGAAAAAATAACTTGGCCAGTTCATGCCAAACAGCTTCTGCCATTGACTTTAACACTGATTCAAAGGACACAGGAACAAAATGAGGGCTATGCAAGTGTCCAGCAGCATAAGTTCCCACTTATCAAGGCTGATCAAACTACTACTACTACTACTACTACTACTACTACTACTACTACTACTACTACTACTATGGAATATCCAAGATATCCAAAAAAGCAACCAGTGTTCTGTTCCCAATATGGCACAATTCCTTGAGGAGACTAACTGGACACACAGGTGAGAGCTGATTGCATTGAGCCCCATTCTGAAAGGGACAGTCATTCTTGCTGATAAGCATTGATGCATATTCCTGAAATAGGTTTTCCTTTCCTGCCTGCAGGACCTCAATAAACACCATTGTCTGAAGGTTTATAGAGTGCTTGATCTACTGGTATGGGATTCCCCTAGAACATCATATAAGACCAAGGCAGTAATTTTACAATAATTAAAGACCTTAATATGACAATCTGTTCCTAATAGAATATTTGAGTCTGGGAACCAAGAGGTGGAAGCAGGAGCAGCCCTGCTTGGCATCCCATCAAGGACGCACTTAAGGAATTTGGGCTTCTGAAGGTTAGAAGATAGAAATATAGAGTATTGAAATAGAATTGAGTTTTCAGAAATAAACCTTTTTATCTGTGGTCAATTGATTTAAAAAAAATTGATTAGAGAAGTTGTAGCTTTACAGAAAAATCATATAAAAATACAGCATTCCTATATAATCCCCTATTGAAACAATTTGCATTATTAAGGCATCTTTGTTACAATTTATGAGAATATTAAACTTGTGATTAACTGTAGTCTATAGTTTACAATATGTGTATTTTCCCCATATACCACCTTATTAATAACACCTTGTATTAGTGTGCTACTTTTGTTATAATTCATGAAAAAACTTTATTATACTTGTACTATGAATTATAGTCCATCGTTTATACTAGGATTCACTGTGTTGTACAGTCCTATGTTTTATCTTTTAATCTTTATTCTAGTAACATATATACAACCTAAAATTTCTCCTTTTAGCCACATTCACATATATAATTCACTGCTATTAATTACAGTCACAATATTATGCTACAATCACCACCATCCATTTTTAAAACTAATCAACCTAAATAGACTACCATCAACCCAGCCTCTAGAAATGTATGTTCTAGATTCCAACTGTATGAGTTCAGTTATTTAAATTATTTCACATCAATGATATCATACAATAGTTGTTCATTTTTATCTGGCTTATTTCACTCAGCATAATGTCTTCAAGATTCATACATGCTGTGGCATGTATGAGGACTTTCATAGCTTTTTATGGTTGAAAAAGGCTCCATTGTATGTGTATACCACATTTTGTTTATCCATTTATCAGTCGATGAACCCCTGGGTTGCTTCCTACTTTTGGCAATTGTGAATAATGTCGCTATGGACATAGGTGTGCAAAGATCTGTTCGAGTCCCTACTTTTTTTTTTTTTTTTTTTTTTTTTTTTTTTTTTAATTTTTTTATTTTTTATTGACTTTGTAATAATATTACATTAAAAATATATATGTGAGGTCCCATTCAACCCCACCCCCCCACCCCCCCTCTCCCCCCCCCCCAACAACACTCGTTCCCATCATCATGACACATCCATTGGATTTGGTAAGTACATCTTTGGGCACCTCTGCACCTCATATACATTGGTTCACATCATGTCCCATACTCTCCTCTATTCCATCATGTAGGCCCTGTGAGGATTTACAATGTCCGGTGATTACCTCTGAAGCACCATCCAGGGCAGCTCCATGTCCCGAAGATGCCTCCACCTCTCATCTCTTCCTGCCTTTCCCCATACCCTTTGTCCATTATGTCCACTTTTCCCAATCCAATGCCACCTCTTCTATGTGGACACTGGATTGGTTGTGTCCATTGCACCTTTATGTCAAGAGGAGGCTCAGATTCCACCTGGATGCTGGATGCAATCCTCCCATTTTCAGTTGTAATCACTCTAGGCTCCATGGTGTGGTGGTTGTCCTTCTTCACCTCCATCTTAGCTGAGTGTGGTAAGTCCAATAAATCAGATTGTAGGTGCTGGAGTCTGTTGAGGCTCAGGATCTGGCTATCACATTGTCAGTCCAGAGATTCAAATCCCCTAAATATATCTTAAACCCCAACATTAACTGCACCTCCAGCACATTAGCATGAAAGTCTTATGAAGGGAGATCCCATCTGAGTCCAGATTCATCACACATAAACACCATTTCCAAAGAGGGGCCATCTGCCCTGGTAGTTAACCCCATCAGCCATGACCATAACTCCCATGGGTCTCTTTAGCCCTCAAAGGAACCAATATCTGGGGGTTGTATCTGCTTTATCTGTCTCTCTGACTCTGCTCAGTTGTGCATGAGGGCAAACCTTCTGCCAGCCTCCAGACTCTTTTTTAGAAACTCGTAGCCATATAAACTCATTTCTCCTTTCCATTTCCCCCTTACTTTAGGTCAAACAGCATTTTAAAGTCATGGTATTTTATGTAGACATGGATATTCTGCTGATCCGCATTGAACCTTCCGTATAAGGTCATTTTCCAGTTGCATCATCAGTTGGTAGTTGATAGTGGTCCCTCGTTGCCAGGGAGGCTCATCCCCGGGTGTCATGTCCCACGCTGGGGGGAAGGCATTGCATTTACATGCTGAGTTTGGCTTCGAGTCGAGTCCCTACTTTTAACATTTTGTGTATATACATAGAAGTGGGATTGTCAGGTCATATGGTAATTCTATACTTAGCTTTCTAAAGAACTGCCATACTGTCTTTCACCATTTTGCATTCCCACCAACAGTGAATAACTGTTCCTGTTTCTTCACATCCCCTCCAACACTTGTAATTTTCTGTTGCTGATTTTTTTAGTAGTATCCATTTTAGTGGGTGTGAAATGATATCGCATTATGGATTTATTTGCATTTCCCTAGTAGCTAATGATTGTTGAGTTATAGAACTTCCTTATATATTCTGGACATTAAACCCTTTTTGGACATGTGGTTTCCACATTTTTTTTCCCAATGAGTGTATTGTCTTTTCACTTCATAATAAAGTCTTTTGACCTATAAACGTTTTTAATTTTGATGAGGTGCCATTTATTTTTTTCTTTTGTTCCTTGTGTTTTGGGTATAAAGTCTAAGAAATCATTGCCTAAAATAAGATCCTGAAGATGTTTCTTTACATTTCCTTCTAAGAATTTTATAGTCCCAGTTCTTATATTTAGGTCTTTGATCCATTTTAAGTTTATTTTTGTACACAGTGTAGTTAGGGGGGCTCCTTCATTCTTTTGCGTATAGGTATCCAGGTCTCCCAGCCCCATTGGTTGAAGGGGCTATTGTTTCCCAACTGAGTGGACTTGGCAGCCTTGTCAAAATCAGTTAACTATAGCTATAGGAGTCTATTTCTGAACTTCCACTTCAGTTTCATTAGACAAAATATCTATTCTTGTACCAGAACCATGCTCTTTTGACAACTTTAGCTTTGTAATAAGCTTTGTAATAAGCTCAAAGTCAGGAAGTATAAGTCCTCTAACTTCGATCTTCTTTTTCAAGATATGTTTGGCCACTCAGGGCCCATTACCCTTTTGAATAAATTTTGATAATTGTCTTTTCCATTTCTGCATAGTAGGCCATTGGAATTTTGCTTGGAATTACAATGACTCTGTAAATCATTTTGGGTAGAATTGACATCTTAATGACATTTAATCTTCCAATCCATGGACACAGAATGTCCTTCCATTTATTTAGGTCTTCTTTGATTTCTTGTAGAAATGTTTTCTGTGTAAAAGTTCTTTTTATACTTGGTTAAATTTATTCCTTGATATTTGATTCTTATTATTTTTTTCTTGATTGGTCATTACTAGTACACAGAAACACAACTGATTTTTGTTGGTTGATATTGTATCTCACCACTTTGCTGAATTTATTTATTAACTCTAGTAGTTTTGTTGTAGATTTTTCAGGACTTTAAATATATATGAACATGTCATCCTCAAACAGAGAACGTTTAACTTGTTCCTTTTCAATTTGGATGCTTTTATTTCTTATTCTTCCCTAACTGCTCTGGCTAGAGCTTCCAGTACAATGTTGAATAATAGTGACAGCAGTGAGAATCCTTGTTTGTTCCGGGTCTTAGAATTATGTACCCTTTATCATGTTGAGGAAATTTCCTTCTATTACTATTTTTCTAAGTGTTTTTATCAAGAAAAGATGCTGGTCTTGATCAAATTCCTTTTCTATGACAATTGAGATGATCATGTGTTTTTTTCCCTTCTTTTATACATTAATTGGTTTTCTTATGCTGAACCTCCCTTACATACCTAGTATAAAATGTACTTGATCATGGTATATAATTCTTTTAATGTGCTGTAGGATTCTATTTACAAGTTCATTGTTGAGAATTTTTCATCTGTATTCATAAGAGAAATTGGTCTGTAGTTTTCTTTTCTTGTAGTATCTTTATCTGGCTTTGGAATTAGGGTAAAGTTGGTCTCATAAAATGAGTTAGGTAGTGTTCCTTCCTCTTCACTTCTTTGGAAGAGTTTGAGCAGGACTGATATTAATTTTTCTTAGAATGATTTATAGAATTCACCTATGAAGCCATCTGGTCCTGGGCTTTTCTTTATGGGGAGATATTTTATGACTATTAAATATCTTTACATGTAATTGGTCTGTTGATATCTTCTATTTTTTCTAGAGTGAGTGTTTCTAGGAATTTTTCCATTTCATCCAAGTTGTCTAATTTGTTAGCATATAGTTCTACATAATATCCTTTTATGATCCTTTATATATCTGTGGGATCAGTGGTAATGTCCCTCTTCTCATTTATGATTTTATTGATTTGCATCTTTTTTTTTTCTTTGTCAGTCTAGCTAAGGGGTTTTCAATTTTATTGATGATCTCAAAGAACCAATTTTTTGTTTCATTAAGTCCCTCTATTCTATTTTTTAATTCTCAATTTCATTTATTTCTTCTCTAATATTTGTTATTTCTTTCCTTTTGTTTGCTTTGGGTTTAGTTAGCTGTTATTCTCCCAGTTCCTCCAGGTGTTCCTTTAGGTCTTTGCTTTTAGCTCTTTCTTCTTTTTTAATCCAACTGTTGAGGATTATAAATTTCCCTTTCAGCACTATCTTTTATGCATCCCTTACTTTTTTCTTTTTTTTTGGAGGTAGTGGTGATTGAACCCGGGACACACAAAGCAGGCGTTCAAACACTGAGCTTCATTTGCTCTGCTGCTCCATAATTTTGATACGTTGTGTACTTGTTTTCATTCATTTGAATATTTACTGATTTCCCTTGCCATTTCTTCTTTGACCCACTGATTGTTTAAGAATGTGTTATTTAACTTCCATATATTTGTGGATTTTCCAGTTCACTACTTATTATTGATTTCCAACTTCATTCCATTACCGTCAAAGAGGATGTTTGTATGTCATACTATTTCAATATATTGAGACTTTTTTTGTGACTCAACTCGTGGACTATCCCGGAGAATTATCCATGTGCACTTGAAAAGAATGTATATCATACTATGTTGGGGTACAGTTTTCTTTATATATCTTTTAGGTCTAGTTCATTTATCATATCATTCAAATTTTCTGTTTCTTTATTGATCTTCTGCCTAAATGTTCTATCTATTGATTTGAGTGGTGTATTGAAGTCTCCAACTATTATTTGTAGATGTGTCTATTTATCCCTTCAGTTTTGCCAGTGTTTACCGCATGACTTCTGTGACACTATGATTAGGTGCATAAATACTTATGATTATTATTTCTTCTTGGTGGATTGCCCCTTTCATTAATATATAGTGTCCTTCTTTGACTCTTATAAAAGCTCTTGACTTAAAGTCTATTTTGTCCAGTATTAGCATAGCTACCCCAGCTCTTTTTTGGTTACTATTTGCATGGAATGTCTTTTTCCACCTGTTCACTTTCAAACTATTTTTGTCTTTGGGTCTAAGTTGAGTGTAAGTTGGATCATGTTTTTTGATCCAACTGTGTCTTTTGGTTGAGGAGTTTAATCCATGAACATTGAGTTATTACTGTAAAGGCAGTAGATACTTCAGTCATTTTGTCCTTTTTTTAATGTCATATCTTTTTTAAAGATACATATCTTATATATCTTAAAGATATATAAGAGTTGAGAAAATTTTGCATATTTCCTCAAATATTCTTTCTCTTTTCTTCTCCTTCCAGGATACCCATTACAGCATAATGAATATGTTTATGCATTTTTTGCTGATGCTGAAATCATTGAGACACTGCTCAATCTTATCTGTTCTTTTCTCTATCTTCTGACTGTATGATTTAAACTGTCCCATCTTCTAGTTCACTGATTCTTTTTTTCTGCCTGTTCAAATCTGCTTTTGTGTGCCTCCAGTGTATTTTTAATCTATATTATTGTGACTTTCATCCCTATAATTTCTTTTATGTTTCTTTTTATACTTTCAAATTCTTTGTGTTCACATATTTTCCTCTTAATATCCTCTAGTTTTATATCCATATTTTCCTTCATCTCCTTGAATTGATTTAGGAGATTTGTTTGAATTTCTTTGGATAGTTTTCCAAATTTTGTGTCTCCTCTGAAGTTTTACTTTGTTCCCTTGACTGAGCCATACCTTTCCGTTTCTTTGTATGGCTAATTATTTTTTGCTGATATCTAGGTATCTGATTATCTTGATGAGTTAACTCTGAAGGTCAGTTTCTTCATCTTTTCTAGGGTTTTACAGTTGATTATCTTTGCAGTAAGGCTCTTTGATGCTTGTTCCAACTTATTCTGGACCTTTAGAGTAGCCGGTATTTAACTGTTCAGATTTTCCCATATCTTCTTCATCTGACTCTTTCCCAGGATATGTGGTAAAAGTTTTAAGATTGCATTTATTGTGCAATTGTTTCACCTGCAGGAGAAAGCTTCATTTCTTCTGTTCTTTCTCTAGGAATCTTAATCTACTCTGTTTTGTGCAGAATTTTATCTCCAGATCCTATGATTTGTTGAAATTCTTCCCCTCAGTCCGTGTCCCCTTTTCCTTATATTTTTCAGCTCTAGGACCTGTCTTGTCTTTGAGAAGTTCAATTCCTCACACCTTTTTTTAATCTGAGTATTTTCTGCCTCCAGTTTCTTCCTTATTAGGGTACTATGCTTTGGGGAGCCAAAAGGGATCATTATAGAAGTTTGGGCCAATCCAGACAAGTATGTTTTGAGTTTTTGTTGGTCCAGTCAACAGAAACTGCATTAAGTGTATGTACCTCTTGCCAATAGTTCTTGTTAATTCTTTTCCCCCCCTGGGGGCTCTTTTGTATGTAGCACAACTCAATGGCATGTGTTCTACCCTAGGTCTCTGGGGACTTCTGTCCCTGTGTCTGGATATGCACTAACATCACTATTAGTGGCTCTGTAGCAGAGGTTCTTTTTATTTTTCATATTTTAAGTTTTTTAAAAGATACTTAGGTTACATAAATGTCGCATTAAAAATATAGGGGATTTACATGTGTCCCATTCCCTACCCCTCCTACATATTCCCACATTAACAACATACTTCATTAGTGTGGTACATTTGTTACAATTGATGAACATACATTAAAGCATTGTTCCTAAGTGTGGATTATAGTTTACATTATAACTTAAACTCTCTACCACCCATTTTTGTAAGTTATGACAAGATATATAATGGCCTGTATCTGTCACTGCAACATCATTCAGGATAATTCCAATGTCCCAAAAATGCAACCATATTACACCGATTTTTAAAAAAAGATATTTAGGTTACATAAAAAATATAGGGGAGAGGGAGCAAGATGGCGGCTGAGTGAACTTCCCGGTTACTAGCTCCTGGGGGGAATCGGCTGGGCGGCGTTGGAGACTCTTTGGGACCGGGCTGTTTCTGAATTTTTCCTGGTCCGGAGGTGTCTGGACATGGATTTGGAGGGAAGGTAACAGAGAGGATCCATCTGTGAAATATACACGGAGATCCCAGCTGCGTGTGGAGGATTCCCTCCTTGGGTAGGTGGAGCTGAGGCACCTAGCACCACGCCGAGCCCCAGCAGGCAGCGGCCAGGGTAGTCTAGCCATGCCTCGGCGAGCGGGGGAGCGGAGCCACGTCGCGGCGGGCGGCGGGCGGCGGGCGGGGGAGAGGAGCCGTGCCGCGGCGGCCCCGGGTGGGGGAGCCGAGTCCAGCTGAGCCGCGGCGGGCGGCGGGCGGCGGGCGGCGGGCGGCGGGCGGGGGAGCCGAGCCCAGCCGAGCCCAGCCGAGCCACTGCAGGCGGCAGCCGGGAGAGTCCAGCCGAGCCCGGTGGCGAGGTTTCTGTTCTTTTTTTTTTTTTTTTTTTAATCCTCTCTTTCTTGTCCCCAATATTCTTCTTATTCTATTTTATCTTAACAATACAATAGGTCCTACAGGAAACACCACACATTTGCTGGGTTTCCTCATCCTCCACTGCCTCATTTCTCTGTGAATAGATTTAGCCTATCTACACTATCCCCTTTCCCCTACAACTTGATATACTCCACCATCTGCTATCTCTCCTATATTCCACCTCCCTTTCTTTGATCCACAAAGTGTCTAACTCTTAATTTCTAATACCTTTTGCGGCAGCTTGCTCGGTCGGTAGAGGTGGGGTCTGGCTGCGGACGAGGGGTCGGTCCAGCTCAGGACGAGGGGTCGGTCCCACTTGGGACGAGGGGTCGGTCCCACTTGAGACGAGGGGTCGGTCCGGCAGCAGACGAGGGGTCAGTCTCACAGGGGTTGCGCAGTTCGGCTGACGGGGTCACCCGGCGAAGCCGGCGATGAAGGGGTCGCCCGGAGAAGCAGGCGATGAACTGGGGACAAGGGAGGCCAGGCCCTTGTCGGGGGCTCTCAGGACTGGAGGGCGCACGGCAGAAGAACTACCGCGGAGACAAGGTAAACACGCAAGTCCGCCTTATTGAGGGAGAGGCAACAGTTTTATAGGGGCTGGGGAAGGCTGATTGGTCAAAGCCACGCCCTGTTCTGATTGGTTGCCGGCGAAAGGTCAGTGGGCGGTACTGGATGGGGGAGGGGTGGTGGTTAGGGATTGGCTGTCGCTGTTGCTGGGGGAAGGGGCAGGGTTTAGGGATTGGTGGCTGCTGTTGCTGGGGTAGAGGGCAGACTTGAGTTTCCCGCCCACGCCTGGCTGTTGCTGCTGTCGGGGGGAGAGAAAAGGGCAGACTGGATTTTTCCACCCACGCCTGGCTGTTGCTGCTGTCGGGGGAAGGGAAAAGGGCAGACTGGAATTTTCCGCCCTGCGCCTGCGCAGGGAGAAGGAAGAAGAAGGGTACCGCCCCACAGGCATCGTGTGGCGCCATCCGGGAGGAGGGGCAGCCACGGAAGCATGGCTGCCGAGAAGGGGAGACCCGAGGGCACTCTGCGCCCATGCCGAGCTTCCTTCAGGGGTGGCGGTGGGCCCGACCAACCACCCTATTATGGGGGCAGCGGAATTAGGCCTACCGCGGCCGCTCCCCTCGCCAGGCCAGCAAACCACACTTCAGCCCGAGGGGTGACCGCATTTCCCCCTTCTTTTCAAATAAGGGCCAGGATGGCAGCAGTAGCAAGTAGCCAAGGCCCAAGAGGCAGCAAGCAATGAGGGAAGCGGGGCTGAAGAGGGAGGTGAGTATGCCGGGGATATAAATGTACAATTTGGGGGGCGGTATCTTGCCGTTGCAAGCAAGGGTGGCCAATGTCCAATTTTCGTTGATCTCGGTGGCTACAAGGTCCATCTGCTTGTTAAAAGTCCAGGGTGACAGCGCGTTACAGGTAGTTGATCTCTTCTTGGCGGCGAAGAGCGGCAGAGGCAGACTGTGTGATGGTCTGGAGGATCGCAGCTGTGAGGACAAGTCGCGTCAGGGCACCAGCGGCGGTGGTGGCGGCAGCGTCGGGAGTGGTGGAGACGTAGGCGAGGACAATAAGAAGGCCAAAGTCTTCACAGGCGCGAGAGAGGCCGATGTTAATGGGGCGGGCTGACATGGGGCGGCCCAATCTGCAACGCAGTGGGGGTTCAGGCAAAAAAAAAGGAGGGGGGCGGGGGACGAGAAAGGACGCTTTGGATGGCTGAGAAGAGGAGTGAGGTTGAGACAGGAGGAAGCTCCGCAGAAGTATGGGGAGGCAAGAGTAGAAACGTTATTGGATGCTAGAAAGCAGGCCGCGGGCCGGGGAAAGCGGGTTGCAGGCCGTTTAACGGGGCTGGAGCTGCTTGAGAGCGATGGCGGCATGGGGGGCCGCGGTTACAGAAGACTTGGGGCACCTGCGGGAAGAGTGAGTAGGAAGAGGTCGGGTAGGAGGAGGCTGAGAAGATGAAGTGGAGGGGGTGTCCTCGGCAGTGGTGAGTCGCTGATAGCTGAGAAGGAGAGAGACTATGTTAATTGGCTCACTAGCATGGTGAGGGTTGCGGCGTCTGCACTGACGGTAGAGTGCAAGCAGCGAATGGACTTCAGGGTTGGATGGTTGTCTCTCGGGGTCGAGGGTGAGCTGGCTCAGTTGGTGCTGGATCACTCGCATTTGGCGCCATTCCCTGCGGGACATCAGCTGCAGAGGTGGCGGGGAGGTAGGCGGAGGTGCCCGGCGGGGGAGGAATACGGGTCCAAAAATAGGCTAGAGGGGGCCGCGCGTGCGGCAGCTTGCCATGGATCAGATGGAGGGGGCTGCCAGGGGGAGGCGGAGCCGGGGGGGGCTGCTGGCGCGGAGGGTGCGAGAGGAGCCATTGCCCATGCAGTGTTACAAAATGGCTGCGGGCCGTCCCCAGCAGTACTACAAAATGGCGGTGGGCCACAAAATGGCCGTGGGCTACAAGATGGCCATGGACCGCTTTGAGAAAATGGCAGGGCGGAAGCTTCTGGTGCCCAAACAGTGCCACAAGATGGCTGCGGGTTGCCCTGCGCGGAGGGGTAAGATGGCGGGGAGGGAGCTTCCGGCCCACCCAGGCAGGAAGTCGTTGGGGAGAGGGAGGGGTAAAGGGACCTCCCCTTTTTGAGCAAGGAAGAAGGCGGAAGTTCGCCATCTTGAGAGTGCCTCCCCTTTTCAGATGGCGAAGAAGGCGGAGGTTCGCCATCTTCATCGACGCTCGGCACTGCAAGATTACACTGTTTAGGGGGACAATCTTTGAGCGCATTATTAAGGCGCTCGACAAGCGACTCAGAGTCGGAGTCGGAGCCAGCATCAGGATCCCGATCAGGATCCCGGTTAAAGTCGCCGTCCTGACAATCACGGCGGCGGTGGTGGCGCGGCTGGGGGGAGTTGATGGTAGGGGCGCCTTGAAGGCAGGAGCGGATGGTAAAAAGCGCTGGTAATAAGCCAGGAGGGAATCTTTTACCTTCCTGCTCCACAGCAGAAGTGACCCTATCTATAAGGCGAGTTTAGGTATCCGGGTCCCAGAGCTGACACGTGGTAAGCCATGGATTAAAGGGGAGAAGAAGGTCCCAATATACTTGGAGCGGTTTCAAAGAGATCTTACACCGGTGAGTGTCTAGGAGACTGGCGAGGGCCTGAACTTGCGGGGCTTGCTTAGCAGAAAGGATGTTACCCATTGCTAATGGCCTTTTGGAGCCAATAAGAAAAGGGGCCCTTACCTTGAGAGCGCAGCGATGGGAGCCGAGGTGCGCGGTGAGACAAGGGGTCGGAGCCGACGGGACTCCGACGGTGGTCGCGGGCCAAAGGAAGGCCCCGACGAGGGGAAGGCGGAACGATGAGCAGTGGAGCAAGGCAAAGGGGAGCAAGCGTGGAGGGGAGGAGGCAGAGGTGAAGGCAGGGGTGGGGGTGCTCAGGCACGCGCTCCTGAGAGTTTTATTGGCGCCTCTTAATCATAGCTGGTTGGTATAAGCCCCCGACATGGAAGGAGAAAGCCATCCAGCGATTCTCCCAGACCGCCGTGGATCGTATGAGGTTGCCAAGGTTCAGGAGCAGCAGTGCAGAGCGAAAAGATAGGGGTGAGAAGAGAGGAGGGTGTAGGGCTGTGGGAGGGTTACTTCAGACGTGCAAGCGCGCGCTCCCGAGAAATCCAAGGCTCCTCTTAATCATAGCGGGTAGGTATAAGCCCCCGACATGGAAGGAGAAAGCCATCCAGCGATTCTCCCAGACCGCCGTGGATCATATGAGGTAGCCAAGGCTCAGGTAGCAGCAATGTTGCACGAGAGAAGTCCCACGGTGAGAAGAGAGGAGGGGGGGGGGGCGTCAGGTTATGGAGTGAGGCTGTGGTGGGGTTGCACTGCCCCACGTTGGGCGCCAACTGCGGCGGCTTGCTCGTTCGGTAGAGGTGGGGTCTGGCTGCGGACGAGGGGTCAGTCCAGCTCAGGACGAGGGGTCGGTCCCACTTGGGACGAGGGGTCGGTCCCACTTGGGACGAGGGGTCGGTCCGGCAGCAGACGAGGGGTCGGTCTCATAGGGGTTGCACAGTTCGGCTGATGGGGTCGCCCGGCGAAGCCGGTGACGAAGGGGTCACCCGGAGAAGCAGGCGATGAACTGGGGACAAGGGAGGCCAGGCCCTTGTCGGGGGCTCTCAGGACTGGAGGGCGCATGGCAGAAGAACTACCACGGAGACAAGGTAAACACGCAAGTCCGCCTTATTGAGGGAGAGGCAACAGTTTTATAGGGGCTGGGGAAGGCTGATTGGTCAAAGCCACGCCCTGTTCTGATTGGTTGCCGGCGAAAGGTCAGTGGGCGGTACTGGATGGGGGGAGGGGTGGTGGTTAGGGATTGGCTGTCGCTGTTGCTGGGGGAAGGGGCAGGGTTTAGGGATTGGTGGCTGCTGTTGCTGGGGTAGAGGGCAGACTTGAGTTTCCCGCCCACGCCTGGCTGTTGCTGCTGTCGGGGGGAGGGAAAAGGGCAGACTGGATTTTTCCACCCACGCCTGGCTGTTGCTGCTGTCGGGGGAGGGGAAAAGGGCAGACTGGAATTTTCCGCCCACGCCTGGCTGTTGCTGCTGTCGGGGGAGGGGAAAAGGGCAGACTGGAATTTTCCGCCCTGCGCCTGCGCAGGGAGAAAGAAGAAGAAGGGTGCCGCCCCACAGGCATCGTGTGGTGCCATCTGGGAGGAGGGGCGGCTGCGGAAGCATGGCTGCTGAGAAGGGGAGACCCATGGGCACTCTGCGCCCATGCCGAGCTCCCTTCGGGGGTGGCGGTGAGTCCGACCAGCCACCCTATTATGGGGGCAGCGGCTTGGCCTGCTGCGGCTGCTCCCCCGCCAGGCCAGCAAACCACACTTCAGCCCGAGGGGTGACCGCAACCTTTGTTTAGTTTTCCATCTGGTATTCGTCCCTGAAACTATTACCTTTCTTTTCTCTTTCCCTCTCTCATGAAAACAATAGCTTCTTAGTACGTACCATATTCCTCCCATATTCAGTTGTCTACCTCATTATAGGTTCTTTCCTACTACTATAACTCTACACAATTTACATGATCTAACCTCCATCCTCCCAGAACACATATTATTGCTTTGTTAACATATATCACCAATACTACTTCACACTTTTTCCTTCCTTACACAATTGCCTTTCCCCAGCACTAATACTTTCCTTTAAAGTGAGCTTAACCAGCAATAAGAAATTGGAATAAGAAGAACAAAGTGACGAAGAGAAGATATAACACTTACGCAAAAACAACAGCTAATTAATCTCCAAGACTAGACAAAGAAGCAAAGGAACTGATTAAACCCGTCAAGAAAAAATGTTGACTAGACAGCAAGAAAAATCTACAAACCAAACAAGTAATCAGGAAAACATGGCTGAATCCAATCAACAAACTAAAAATCAGGAAGGGGAGCAGGACTTCGCACAAGCAATGAAAGATCTCAGAACATTTATCACTGACAAATTTGATGAACTAATGAAAGAGGTTAACAACATGAAGACAACACTTGGAGGGGAAATTGCAGACATGTGCAAAAAAATAACAGATATGATGGAAATGAACACCACAATTCAAGAAATCAAAAATACACTTGCAGCAAATATCAGCAGACTAGAAGAGGCAGAGCAGAGAATTAGTGATGTGGAAGACAGTGCATTGGAAATCAAACAGATAGTAGAAATGGTCAATAAAAAGGTAGAAAAAATCCAGATAGGACTTAGGGACCTGAATGATAATGCAAAACGCTCAAACATACGTATTATAGGCATTCCAGAAGGAGAAGAGAAGGGAAAGGGGTCAGAAGGAGTGTTGCAGGAAATAATGAATGAAAACTTCCCAAATCTACTGAAAGAGAAGGATGTACATATCCAAGAAGCACAGTGCACTCCACTGGTCATAAACCCCAACAGGCCCACCCCAAGACATATACTTGTCAAATTATCCAATGCTCAAGACAAAGAAAAAATTCTAAAAACAGCAAGAGAAAAGAAAACTATCACATACAGGGGAAACTCCATAAGATTAAGTGCTGATTTCTCATCTGAAACAATGGAGGCAAGAAGGCAGTGGTATGATATAGTCAAGGTACTAAAGGAAAAAAAATTTCCAACCAAGAATACTCTATCCAGCTAAACTAACATTCAAAAATGATGGAGAGTTCAAAATATTCACAGATAAACAGAAACTGAAAGAGTATATCAACAAGAAACCTCCCCTTCAAGAAATTCTCAAGGGAGTTCTGCAGGAAGAAAGGAAAAAACAGGACAGTCAGAGATGGAGGAGAGTGTAAAAGCAACAAGAAAGACAAAAATAGAAGGGGAAAATAAAATAATACAAACAAAATATAACAAACACAAATCAAACCAAAATATGGCTACCATAAATAATTCTCTGAACGTAATAACACTGAATGTCAACGGATTAAACTCACCTATCAAAAGATTCAGACTGGGACACTGGATAAGGAAATATGACCCATCTATATGCTGCCTACAAGAGACACATCTTAGACCCAGAGACTCATGGAGGTTGAAAGTGAATGGCTGGAAAACAATCATACAAGCAAACAACAACCAAAAAAAGGCAGGAGTAGCTATATTAATATCAGACAAAATAGACTTTAAATGCGAAACAATTGTGGGAGACAAATAAGGATACTATATTTTAGTGAAAGGGACAATCTGTCAAGAAGATCGAAAAATCATAAATATTTATGCTCCTAACAAGGGCGCCTCTAAATATGTGAGACAAACGCTGGATAAACTAAGTGAAAAAATAGATGCATCTACAATTATAGTGGGGGATTTTAATACTCCACTATCAACTCTAGACTGAACATCTCAAAAGAGAATCACTAAAGAAACAAAACATTTGAACAGTATATTAGAAGAGCTGGATCTAATAGACATATATAGATCATTACACCCAAACACAGCAGGATATACATTTTTCTCAAGTTCACATGGAACATTCTCCAAGATAGACCATATGCTAGGCCACAAAGAAAGGCTGAATGAATTCAGAAAGATTGAAATCATACAAAACAATATCTCTGACCACAGTGGAGTGAAGCTGGAAATTTGCAAGGGACAGAGACCCAGACTTCACACGACAATTTGGAAATTAAACAGCACACTCTTAGAAAAATAGTGGGTCAAAGAGGAAATCTCAAAAGAAATCAATGACTACCTTGAAACAAATGATAATGATAACACAACATACCAAAATTTATGGGATGCAGCAAAAGCGGTACTGAGAGGGAAATTTATAGCCATAAATTCACATATCAAAAAAGAAGAAAGAGCAAAAAGTGGAGAACTAACTGCACTTCTGATGGAATTAGAAAAACAACAACAAAGTAACACAACAGGAAGAAGAAGGAAGGAAATAACAAAGATAAGAGCAGAACTAAATGAAATAGAAAATAAGAAAGCACTTGAAAAAATAAACAAGACCAAGAGCTGGTTTTTTGAGAAGATCAACAAAATTGACAAACCTTTAGCAAGACTAACAAAGAAAAAAAGAGAAAAGATGCAAATACACAAAATAAGAAATGAGAAAGGCGATATCACCACTGACCCCACAGAAATAAAGACTATCATAAGAGGATACTTTGAAAAACTATATTCCAACAAAAATGACAATTTAGAGGAAATGGACAAATTCCTAGAAACACATAAGCAGCCCATACTGACGAAAGAAGAAATTGATGATCTTAACAAACCAATCACAAGCAAAGAGATACAATCTGTCATTAAAAATCTCCCAACTAAGAAGAGCCCAGGGCCAGATGGCTTCACAGGTGAATTCTACAAAACATTCCGTAAAGAACTAACACCAATCCTATTGAAACTATTCCAAAAAATCGAAACAGAAGGAACATTGCCGAACTCCTTTTATGATGCCAACATTATCCTAGTACCAAAGCCAAACAAAGACACCACAAGAAAGGAAAATTACAGACCAATTTCTCTAATGAACCTAGACGCAAAAATACTTAACAAAATACTTGCTAATCGTATTCAACAACACATTAAACAAATTATACACCATGACCAAGTGGGATTTATTCCAGGTATGCAAGGATGGTTCAACATAAGAAAATCAATCAATGTGATACACCATATAAACAGATTGAAGGGAAAAAATCACATAATTATATCTATAGATGCAGAAAAGGCATTTGACAAAATACAGCACCCCTTCTTGATAAAAACACTCCAAAAGATCAAAATACAAGGAAACTTTTTGAACATGATAAAGAGTATATATGAAAAACATACAGCCAACATTATTTACAATGGCGAAATCCTGAAATCCTTCCCTCTAAACTCAGGAACAAGACAAGGATGCCCATTGTCTCCGCTCCTATTTAACATTGTCTTGGATGTACTTGCTCGAGCACTGAGGCAAGAACCAGATATAAAAGGCATTCAAATTGGAAGGGAAGAAGTCAAAATTTCATTATTTGCAGATGACATGATCCTATACATAGAAAACCCTGAGAGATCTACAACAAAGCTGCTAGAACTCATAAATGAGTTCAGCAAAGTCACAGGTTATAAGATCAATGCGCAAAAATCAGTAGCATTTCTGTACACCAATAATGAGCAAGATCAGGAGGAAATCAAGAAACAAATACCATTCACAATAGTAATTAAAAAAATCAAATACTTAGGAATAAATTTAACTAAAGAGGTTAAAAAACTTATACACCGAGAACTATACAAGACTGTTCAAGGAAGTTAAAGAAGACCTAAATAAATGGAGGAATATTCCTTGTTCATGGATAGGAAGACTGAATATTATTAAGGTGTCTATCCTACCAAAACTGATCTACACATTCAATGCAATCCCAATAAAAATCAACACAGCCTTCTTTAAGGAACTAGAAAAACTAACTATGAAATTTATTTGGAAAGGAAAGAGGCCCCGAATAGCCAAAGACATATTGAAAAAGAAAAACGAAATAGGAGGAATCACACTTCCTGACTTCAAAACATACTACAAAGCTACAGTAGTGAAAACAATATGGTATTGGCATAAGGAGAGACACACAGACCAATGGAATCAAATTGAAAGTTCAGATATAGAACCTCAAGTATATAGCCATATAATATTCGATAAAGCCACCAAACCCTCTCAACTGGGAGAGAATGGCCTATTCAACAAATGGTGCCTGGAGAACTGGATAGCCATATGTAGAAGAATGAAAGAGGATTACCATCTCACACCTTATACAAAGATCAACTCAAGATGGATCAAAGACCTAAATATAAGAGCCAAGACCATAAAGATCTTGGAAAGCAGTGTAGGGAAACATCTACAGGACCTTGTAATAGGAAATGGCTTCATGAATATCACACCAAAAGCACGAGCAGCAAAAGAACAAATAGATAAATGGGACTACCTCAAAATTAAAGCCTTCTGCACCTCAAAGGAGTTTGTCAAGAAAGTAAAAAGGGAACCCACACAATGGGAGAAAATATTTGGCAACCATATATCTGATAAGAGACTTATAACTTGCATATATAAAGAACTCATATATCTTGAAAACAAAAAGACAAACAACGCATTTAAAAAATGGGAAAAAGATTTAAACAGACCTTTCTCCAAAGAAGAAATACAAATGGCTAAAAAGCACATGAAAAAATGCTCCAAATCTCTAGCTATCAGGGAAATGCAAATCAAAACTACAATGAGATACCATCTTACTCCCATAAGATTGGCAGCTATGAAAAAAACAGAAGAATACAAATGCTGGAGAGGATGTGAAGAAAGGAACACTCATCCACTGCTGGTGGGAATGCAGAAGGATCCAACCATTCTGGAGGACAGTTTGGCAGTTTCTCAAAAAACTAACCATAGGTTTGCCATATGACCCAGCAATACCACTACTGGGTATATACCCATCAGAACTGAAAATAAGGACACAAACCGATATATGTACACCAATGTTCATAGCAGCATTGTTCACTATCGCCAAAAGTTGGAATCAATCCAAATGTCCATCAACATACGAGTGGATCAATAAAATGTGGTATATTCACACAATGGAATACTACTCAGCTGTAAGAACAAATACACTACAATCACACGTGATAACTTGGATGAACCTTGAGAATCTTATGTTGAGTGAAGCAACCCAGGCATTGAAGGACAAATACTACATGACCTCAATGATATGAAATAAGCAAACTGCCTCAGAGAGCTAGAGTGTGGAAAAGAGGTTTACAGGAAATCGGGGGGTGGAGGAAGGATATGAGTTAACGTCTGCAGGGGGGGAATCTGTGATGAGCTGGCGGTAAGTATGAGCACAAAGAAGGGACAAAATGGGGGCAAGGGGTTGCCTTCGGATGGGGCTTTGTGGGTTGGAGGGGGGCTGAGGATGGGCAGAGGGGTAATATTATCCAAAAAATGGGGGGAGGGAGGGGCAACATACGAACATGGGAGAGTGTCAGGTGTTTGTTGAGAACAAAATGTTGAGAAACTCGTATCAAAGTACAAGTAGGAGGGTTACCTGTTTAGGATGCTCAGGGGGTATGGTCTGATGCGGGAAGGACTCCAGGGGAATAGCTGAAGGCTCATTATGCCAAGGTGGGTAGTACCATTGGGAAGAGACCCAAGAAGTGAGAGTTGGGGTGGACCCACATCCTGGAGTAGACTAATGCCGTCAAATAGAGAACTGTATCTCTCGTGAGAGAGGATGGCTCCCAGGGCAACAGGGCAGTTGAGAAAGTCAGGCCCTGAATACTGCTGCAAGTATCTCTGGACATGGCTTCTTGGGAAATGGAGATTGGCTGGTGTTGTGGGTCCCAAGGGGAGGGGAAAATGGATGTGGAATGGATGGAACCAAGGTAAATATGGGGGCAAGAGAGGAGTTTTGTGAGAGTACACGAGGATGAGTATAAGGTTTTATGGAGGAGCTGGGGAAGTACTTTATATTGTATATATGAATTTCAGTGATCTAAGACTCTTGTGAAGCTGACAATTTGTTGGGATTGACTTTACAGGAAGTTTTGGATCACAGAGTGGTTCAACAATGGCAGCAGAGGAATACTGATATAGGATGTTATTGACAAGATATATATGGTTAACAGGGTGTTATACAGGGCATATGCCCAGGGTATATAGTAATGTCTAGATATACTCATAGTGGAAACAATTAAAAACAACAGCTGGGGGGGTACCGGGCCCCTGGCCGGGGGGTCACTGTCGTGGACCCTGGAGGAGCAGCGGGAGTCACCCAGGTGCAACAGCAGGAACCAGGAAGGGAGGAGGGCCCAACAGTGGGCTCCTGATACTAATGGCTATGCTTTTGAGCCTGTACACCTGCAATAAGAACAAGGCCTAGAGTAGCACTGTGCCTGGGAGTTTCCTCCTGACAGCCTTCATGTTACTCAAATGTGGCCACTCTCACAGCCAAATTCATCATGTCGATGCAGTACATTCCCCCCAGCGAGGGACATGACACCCGGGGATGAGCCTCCCTGGCACAGAGGGACCACTACCACATACCAGCTGAAGATACAACTAGAAAATGACCTTGAATTAAAGGTTCAATACGGATCAGCAGAATATCCCTGTCTACATATAATAACATGACTTCAAAATGCTGATTGACCTAATGTAAGGGGGAAATGGGAAGGAGAAATGAGATTATAAGGCTGTGAGTCTCTAAAAAAGAGTCTGAAGGAATCCCCTTGTGCACAACTGAGCAGAGTCTGAGAGACAGACAAAGTAGATACAACCCCAGGTATTGGTTCTTTTGAGGGATAAAGAGACCCACGGGTTCTATGGTCATGGCAGATGGGGTTCACTGTCATGGCAGATGGCCCTTCTTTGGAGCCTGTGTTTCTGCGTGATGGAATTGGACTCAGAGGGGATCTCTTTTCACAAGACTTCCATGCTACTTTATAGGAATTGTAATAGGTGCTGGGGTTTAGGATACATTTAGGGGATTGGAATCTCTGGACTGATAATATGACACCCAGGCCCAGAGCCTCAACAGACTTCAGCTCCTACACTTTGATTTACTGGACTTACCCCACTCAGCTAACATGGAGTTGAAGAAGGTCAACCACCACACCATGGAGCCTAGAGTGTCTACAACTGAAAGCAGGAGGAGTGCATCCAGTATCCATGTGGAATCTAAGCCCCCACTTGACATAGATGTGCAATGGACACAACCAATCCAATGTCCACAGAGAAAATGTGGAATGGGTGTGGGAAGGGTAGCCATGGTGGCTGCTGGGTTTGGGGAATGGGAGGAAGAGATGAGAGGTGGAGCCGGTTACGGGACGTCGAGTTGTCCTGGATGGTGTTTCACGGACAACTATGGGACATTGTAGATCCCCCCAGGGCCCACTGGATGGAACGTGGGAGAGTGTGGGCTATGATGTGGATCATTGACTATGGGGTGCAGTGATGCTCAGAGATGTTCTTACCAGGTGCAATGGATGTGTCACGATGATGGGAGCAAGTGTTGCTGTGGGGGGAGTGGGGGGTGGGGGCAGTGGGGTTAAATGGGACCTCATATTTTTTGAATGTAATTTTTAAAAATAAATAAATAATTAAAAAAAAAAAAAAAGACAAAACAGCAGGCAAACTTGGTCAGAGCTTCTAGGAGAAAGTGTAAAAGCCGAAGAACAAATGCGGCGGCTGGCTTCAGTAAGGGAGCTGACCGGAGAGCTATGTTCACCGGGAAAGAAAAGCTAACTGAAGGAAAAGGAAAATTCTAAGTGAGAGCAGAACTGTAGCTTTGGAATTAGTGGGGCTGCATGTGGTTATACTCTGAGATCATTTTCCACAACAGTAAAGTGGTTTTGGTTGTTTCTTGCCTGTTACTAAATAGTGTCTGGAACAGGTATCATGTGACCTACCAAGGAATCTGGAAAGATGTTAAGGACAGGATCTTACATTGTCGTTTTTGGGAGGTGATATCAGAAATTTACCAGAAGCAGATCACCAAGAAATGTTCATGTTGGGGAGTTATCTTGGGCCTCTATTAACTTTACTGTCCCCTAAGCAGGAAGCCCAGTTTCTGGTCCTGACTCCGCCATTGACTTGTCATGTGACCTTGGCCAAGCTCCTGAAAGTTTATTTAGGCTCTTGGTTTCTGGTCTGTGAAATAAGTGGTTTCTGAATTATGCCCTCAAAGCCCTGGGGGACTGAGTAGGTGCCTCTGGGTGATCTGGAGGTGAGGAGTAGGAGGAGGCTGTACTGTGGGCTCCTTCTCTGCACATACTTAACCTACTTTTTCACTCATTTTATGTGTTATGACTCTAGATGTGATTTCCTATTATAAAAGTCCCTCTGCTTTATAAAGGTTCGAAAACTATTAATAAACAGATAGTCATTAACTTCAAAAAAAAATGTAGGGGATCCCTGTATGCCCCATTCCCCACATCTCCCACATTTTTCCACATTAACAACATCTTTCATTAGTGTGGTATATTCATTGCAATTGATGAACACATTTTGGAGCATTGCCACTAAGCATGGATTATAGTTTACATTGTAGTTTACACTCTCTCCCAATTCTGTAGGTTATGGCAAGATTTATAATGGCCTGTGTCTGTCATTGCAATGTAATTCAGGTCAATTCCAAGTCCTGAAAATGCTCCCATGTTACACTTGTTTTCCCTCTCCCTGACCTCAGAACCTCTAGTGGCCACTGCCTTCATATCAATGATACAAGTTCTTTCATTGCTAGAATCACAATAAGTCTATAGCAGAATACCAGTAAGTTTACTTTAGTCCACAGTTCATTCCCCAATCATGAGGATTCTGGGATGGTGATGTCTACTCTGTTTCTAATTGAGAGGGGCCTGCAGTCCTTTTGGGCTGATGGATGGGAATCTCTTGCTTGCAGTTGTAGACTCTCTCTGTTCCTTGGTATGGTAGTTGTCCATTATCACCTCCTTGTTAGTCGTCCTGGGTGAGACCAATGAAGTGGAGAGTAGGTGTCGCAATTCTGTTGAGATTTGGGGCCCAGCCAGCAAATGGACAGCCCAAAGATATAAGTCTCTTGACATACACCTAACAACTCTAGTAGTAATTATAGGTTCAAATAGAAGAACAGAAAAGCCATGTGTAGAGAAAACACAGCTGAGTCCCACTCTGTCACCCTGGGGAGCATATATTCCAAAGTAGTGCCCACTGGCAAGCCATAGAACTCTTGAGCTCTCTGCCCTGATTATACTGTCTGGATGTCTCTAGAGCCCTCAGGTGTCCACTATTAAAGGTAGCATCTACTTTGGCAGCCAATGAGATCCTGCTGAGATGTACATAAGTGTAACCTTTGGAATGACCTCCCAATTCACTTTGAAGTCTCTTAGCCGTATAAACTTATTTGTCTTTACCTTTTCCCCTTTTTTTGCCCTGGTCTTTTTCCAGTTGCATTGTTGCAACCTTTTTTTTTTTTCCCCCACAGACCCTTTTTTCAGTCAGGTGAAATATATAGACCCCTTACTAAGTCCACAATATACTATGTATTATTTAATAAATATATCACAACTGCACCAACAAGTCCCTACAGTAATAATGCTGTTTTGAATTTCAGTTCAAGCTCATGGACCCCTTGTCAAGAACCCCTGCTCTATCTGCATCTGTGGGAGGAGTGATCCAGGCTGTGCTGCTCCTACACAACTCTCAAACTGTATAGGACCAAGTGAGGTAGAAGGATTCAGGCTCGTGAGTCCAGGATGAAAATTCCCTATGTGATCTTAGAGATTATTTTTCTTTCCTTTGATTTACCATTTATGGAGTCTTTCTCCAGTCTTTATCATCCTCCAGAGTTCTAAGCAAGTGGTTTTGTCCTTTTATTAGCTGATTCTGAGGGGAGACTTTTCCAAGGGAAAGTCACCATTTTGATGATATCTCCTGGTCAACTGATTTTTGACACAGGTGCCAAGGCCATTCAATGGGAAAAGAAAGGTATTTGCAACAAATGGTGTTAGGACAATAGATATTCACAAGAAAAAGAATGAAAATGGAATCTGTATTGGTTAAGATCATGTGTCAACTTGACTGAGTTATGGTGTCCAGTTGTTTGTTCAAGCAAGGACTAGCCTGATTTTTACTACGAAAGTATTTTGTGGATTTAAATCCTTAGTAAATTAATTGCATCTATAGCTGATTACATCTACAAAGTACATTATCTTCAGTCAATGAGAGATGTCTCATCAAATCAGTTGAAGGCCTTAAAGAAAGAACTGAGGTTTCAGTAGTCAGAAAGAAGAATTTCTCTCTCTTTTTCAGTCAGCCAGCTTCTCCTGGGGAGTTCATAGAAACTTTTATCAGACTTCCCAACTTGTGGTTTCCCTGTAGCATTTGGACTTGCCAATTGCCATGGTTACTTGCATTAATTACTATTTTAAAAAATACTTCTCTCTCTCTCTCTCTCTGTACACACACACAGAGTTCTGTTTCTCAGGAGAATCCTGACACATACAGATCTCTACTTCATACCATATACAAAAAGTATATAAAAATGGAGCAGACATATAAATATTAGAGTTAAACAATTATACTTTTTTTGGTAAAAATTTATTTTATTTATTTCTCTCCCCTTCCTCCCTGCCCCCCTCTCCCCACTGTTGTCTGCTCTCCATGTCCATTCACTGTGGGTTCCTCTGTGTATGCTTGTATTCTTGTCATGTGGCACTGGGAAACTGTGTCACTTTTTTTGTTGTGTCATCTCTCCCTGTGTGTGGCACCACTGCTGGGCAGGCTGTGCTTTTATCACACAGGGCAGCTCTCTTTGTGGGGTGCACTCCTTGTGCATGGGGCACCCCTATGCAGAGGACACCTCTGCATGGCACAGCACTTCTTGTACATGGCAGCACTATGCATGGGCCAGCTTACCACATAGGTCAGGAGGCCCTGGGTATTGAACCGTGGACCCTCTATATGGTAGGTGGACACTCTATCAGTTGAGCCATAACTGCTTCCCAAACAATTATACTCTTAAATGCAAACTTAGAAGTGAAACTTTGTGACCTTGGATTAGGCAATGTTTTCTTTGACATGCCAGTGAAAGGACAGGCAACAAAAGAAAATACAGGTGAGTTTGATCTCCTGAAGATCAAAAAGTTTTGTGCTTCAAAGGACACCATTAAGAAGGTGAAAATACAACCTGTACAATGGGAGAAAATAATTGCAAATCATAAGAGATATTTGCATTCAGCATATATAAAGAGCTCCTACAACTCAACAATAAAGAGATAAATAATTCAATTTTTAAAAGGGCAAAGGATTTAGAGAAAAATTTCTCCAAAAAAGATATGTAAATATCCAATAAGTACATGAAATGATGTTCAACATCATTAGTCACTAAGGACATGGAAATCAAAACCATAATGGAATACCATTTCACATATACTAGGAAGGTAATAATCAAAAAGATGAAAATTAACAAATGTTGATGGGGATGTGGAGAAATTGGATCCCTCATGCAATGCTATTGGACATGTAAAATGGTGCAACTGCTTTGAAAAAGTTTGGCAGTTGCTTAAAAAGTGTTCTTATATGAACCAGAATTTCCATTTCTACTTATAAACCCAGGAAACATGAAAACATAATTCCATAAAAAAACTTGTATAAAAATTTTATAGTAGCATTATTCATAAAAGCTGAAAAGTGGAAGAAAGATAACTGTCTGATTTGATGAATGGATAAATAAAATCTGGCATATAATGGAATATTATTGAATAATAAAGAAGAATGAAATACAGGCTACCACATGGATGAATCTTGAAAAGATTATAAGTGAAAATAGCCAAATACAAAAGGTTGCATACTGTATGGTTTCATTTATATGAAATTTCCAGCATAAGCAAATTCATAGAGACACAAAGTAGATTAGTGGTTTCCAGAGACTGGGGGTGGGGGGCGGGGAGGGGAGGAAGAGAGTGGGATCTGATTATTAATGGGCATGAGATTTCTTTTGGAGGTGATGAAAATGCTCTGAGATTAGATAGTGGTGATGGTTACACAATTTTGTGAATATACTAAAAACAATTGAATTGTACACATTTAAAAGGTAAGTTTATTGTATGTGAATTATACCTTAAAAATATATCCAAAACTAAAAAAGGTGAGGCATTTGGGGTGCAAAATTTAAGGAGACACTCATTCTCAGTGTTGTGAAATGCCTTCTTAAATTTGTTTCCTCTGCACCTTGCTGTCTCACCTTATTCCCAGACTGCCCCTAACCTTCACCTTCTAAGTTTCCCACAGGAAGGGAGTCCCACTGGAATCCTGGAGATGCTGTTCCACAAAGGCATATGCAAAAGGGGAGTCAAGTGGCAAAAGAAGTGGATTGTAATGGGCTTAGATATGTGCCCTCTAGATTTCTTTTAAGGAAAGACTTGTGCCCTAGCAATAGACTGCTATGAGCAGATAGTTTTCAGCTGTCAATCACTTCAGATTGCCTCTGCTGCAGAAAGCCACCTCTCACAGCATCATGCTCTTCCTGGGGCATTCCACTTCTGATGATTGGTAGAAGAAATGATATAAAAGCTTATTCATTTCAGCCCAATGTGGGATAAATATGATGGGCCCTTTAAGCTTCATAGTTCCCCTGCAGGGGAAGCTGAAGTTGTTCAGGATGCCATAACACCTCAATTTCACCTTCTGCCCAGTCCTGCTTGCTTCTCCTCTTTTTCACTGGTCTTATCCCAAGGGCACTTCCTAAAAGATATTCTACACTCTGAACTGCATTTCAAAGTTTGCTTTTCTGAGAGGCCAGTCTGTAGCAGGGTCTATGAAAGTGAATAAGCAAACAAACAAATAAACACACAGAATCTATTAGAAGTCACCACTACCATTTTTTCAGTGATGCAGCACTCACCAAGTTACCAGATTCAAGACTTTGAGAATTATCCCACCTCAGTTTTCAATAATCATTCTTAGAAGTGATCTCAATTTCTTTTCAGAATGAAATGGGGGAGGGAGGCAATAGATAAGTAGATACTTACAGATATTGAGTGCAGTCAGAGATGCTGCAAGAGTGGTGGAGGATGTTGGTAAGGATATGATGCAGGGTGATTGAGAAAGGTTACATCATGTTTTCTGCCTTCTAAAAGTTCATAGTCTTTTGATTGACATGGGTGGAAAGTGATTCTCTAAGGATTACAGTACATAGTGCCTGGAACTTGCTTCTCCTTTTAATTTCTTCTGTCATCCCATCCTCCTCCCTACTCAATAAGTTCCTGGTTCCTGCTGCAAATAAGCTTGCCTAAAGCTGCAGGGTGGCCTCCAAGCATACCTCTAGGGCAAGTCACTGTGTCATGATCTTAATGCAGGCTCTGGGAGAAATCCGTCTGTGATGAGAAGCTGCAGGCTTTTGATGAGCAGACCATGGACTCTAGGGCATCAGTCAAGATCTTTATCAACATATTAATGTGGTTTTGCAAAGAGTTTATAATACCTCTCATTCCATGAACATTGCACCTAGACTAACTCTCACTAGATATTGAATCAAAGAATCTAGAATCCATTCCCATCTTACCTTTAACAAGTCTGGTCAGTCATAGGTATAGGAGGAGAGATATTAGCTTAAATAATTTTATTTCATCAGTTCTAGGGAGGTCCATTGCCTACATTCTGCCTCCACCATTGGTAATACATCCCTTTAGGTTTAAGGTTTTGCTTACCCATCCAAGCATAATATTTTGAAAAATAAATGGAAAAGCACTGAAAAAATCCAAATTGAAATTCAAATTCTATTGCTTATTACTTATGTGATCCCAGCAAAGTTACAAAGCTCTCAAGTGTAAAATGAGATGAGAATGCCAATGTGGCCCATCTCAGAGGAATTGCTGGATGGATAAAGGTAATGAAGGTGAGAGTTTTATAAACTGTAAAGTACTATATAATTTTAAGATGCTACTATTTTCAGCTATTTCCATTCCCACTTGGTTGTAAATAAATTATCTGACAATTTTCTCTCTCGCAGAGCACTGAAAGAAAGGGATTTTTAAAAGGAAAGAAGTAAGGAATGATTTGGAGGAAGTTACATAATTTACCTGTCAAAGGTAGGTCTAGGTGTATATGTAAATGGAAGGCAGAATGTACTGGAAAAACCCAAGAGATAAGAAGTGGTAGGAAGTAAATGGGGTTGGTGGTGAAGAAATAATCATCGTGTAGTTCTCTAAAAGTGAATCCTGTACCACAGTGTCCAAAAAGAGCCAAATGAGGATAACTTCATTTATTCATCCATCCATTCATTCGTTCTAAAAGCACTTAGCCAATTTTCACTTTATGTCTCCCAGATACTGGGAGGATCAAATAAGACTCAGATTCATAGAGTGGCAATGGAGACAGACTAATAGATCACCCATTTCAGTGTAATGTAGCAAAGCTGTGATGGAGGTAAAAAGGCTGCTAAGGGAGCACAGAGGGAGATCATCTACATTGGATTAACAAGCTCAAGAAGGGTTTCTTGGAAGAATGATTCTTGAGCTGAATTTAGAAGGATGAGTAAGTCTTGGATGATGCGTGGGTAGAGAGACATTTTCCTGGAAGAGGGAACAATATGTGCAAATACCTGGAAGCATAAAAGTCTGTCATATTTTAAGGATCTACAAGTACCTTCAAATGAATATTGACCAAGTGGGGTGGTGTGGGGGAGGTAGAAGAGGGGTGTATGTGGAGATTGGGAGAACAGAGAAATAGGGGAGGCATAGACAAAACATCTGAATATGATCCTGAGAGCTACATTGAGCTGGAAAGCAGGGTGTCAGTGACAGGGTCAGAATTGCATTTTAGAAAGAAGGCAGAAATGACAGGAAGAGATTAGGCCTGGAGGCAGGAAGGTTGATGAGAATATGTGCAACACCAGTGAGGGCATGACCACGGGGATGGAGAGGAAGGAGTGGAGCTAATAGAATCTGGAGGAGTCCAAAGTTTAAGTCTCCTGACTGAATAGGAGAGTATGGGTGTGACCAGTGAGAATGCCTCTTAGAAGCCGAAATGTATTGATAAATTGGGTTTGGTAGACTGCCACTTCTGCTTAAGCCTTCCTTTATCACAGTGGGAGTGTGGGTATTTTCCAATGGCCTAGGTATGTTTGGGTTCTGGAAAGAGGACCCAACATCATATCTAGCTCTGTTTAGTTAGATAGAGGACCAATTCTATCATCAGTCATGCTCAGTGCATTGCATTCTTTACTCTCTGCAAGAAATTAAGATCATTTAAAACAGACTTGTACAGAATAGGGTCTTCCAATTTCTTACATTCTTGGCAAGACCCCCAGATTCCCTGACTTGCTTCCCCCACAGGGCAGTGTGTGGTAACTGAGCGCAGCCTTCTTGAGAGGGTCATCCTCTCCAGTCTATGCTCTCCCTCCCAGCATTTGTGCCACCCTTTTTTGGAAGAGACAGATGACTATTTTGGCCTTGGGATTTCCTCTTCAGAGTGTGTCTTTCACTTCTCCAGTCTGTGATGAATGCACTCTAAAGAGCTTAAAAGCTGTTTGACTGTGACTGAGGCACCTATTTTACGTTGAGAATTGCTGAAATTCAGGAGCATTTTTTTTTAACAGAAAGAACAGTGTTAGAAAGAGGTGCCTTGCTCTCTTTTACATTGATATAATTCTATGCCACTTACTGATGAGAAATGTCATATGCACTTCGAAGAATCCATAAGTTACATATAACTTGTGTTTGATTACAAAAATGGCCACAACACACCCTTGCCCCCAGCCAGTATTCACACCTTTGTTATGCAACTTTGTAGTTCCTTTCATCAAGAGGTGAAGCACTTCTCTTTTTTTCTCATGGCATTGAAAGAACAGGAAATTTTGGAGAAGTTACATGAATTACTTGGTGCAGTACTCAGGAGGGCAGGTCTGGCTGTATGTCTAAATGGTAGGCATAATAAACTGAATGAATGAGAGATAAGGAGTGGTGGGAAATTGCTGGGGGAAAGAATTTGAATTTTTTTCAAAATTCTCTAAGATTGGACTCTGTACCACACACTGTCCAATAGAACCAAGTGCAGATAACTTTGTTTATTCATCCATTCATTCATTCTAAAACCAATTAGTCAGCTTCACTTTGTATCTCCCAGATGTGTGGCGAGTTTAATAAAACAGTCTTATAAAATGGTGGTGGAGACAAGTTCATAGAGCACCCATTTAGCAATCCTAGCTAAGATCAGCTAAGCCCACCCCAGCCCAATCCAAGAAGAACTACCCAGCAGAATTATGAGTTAAATAAATGGTTATGGTTTTAAGCCTCTGAGTTTTGGAGTAGTTGGTTATGCAGCAAAAGGTAACTGATCTGCATAAACAAATTGTGATATGCCTATACAATGGAATATTATTTGAACATAAAAGGATTCAAGTACTGGTGCATGCTATAACATGGATAGTGAACCTTGAAAATCTTACGGTAAGTGACAGAAGCCAGCATAAAAGTTCACATACTGTATGAGTCCACTTACATAAACTTTCTAGAATGGTAAATACATAAAGACAGAAAGCAGATTAGTTTTAGAGATGCTAGAGGTTGTAGAGAAAAGATATAGGGAATGACTGCTAAATAGTTATGGGGTTTCCTTTGGGTGTGATGAAAATGATTTGGAACCATATAGTGGTGATACTTGCACAACATTGTGAATGAACTAAATGCTATTGATTTGTGTCTTTAAAATGCTTAAATTTATTTTATATGAATTTCACCCCAATTTAAAAAATAAAAAGCTAACATACATGGCCTAAATATAAATGATAATTATTTTGGCCTTCATTTCCTTAGAAACTTCCTTAGCCCTTCGTAAGTTTGGTGAGACCAGATTTAAGGTGAGAATGTTCCATGCAGTAGAGTTAATGAAGATTTCATGAAGGCAGAGGAAAATGTTTGAACTATCACTGTTTGCAATATAGAACACAACCAAAATTATTTAATTTTGTAAAGGTATGCAAGGAAGGCTAGACCTCAGTAACCTTTAGAATTTAGAATCTTAACAATGTAATAAAAGATATTGCTTAAATTTTTTTTACTGCCCTAGGTAATTGGGTGATTTTTAAATTTCCTTTTTATTACAAAATTTAGCTCATAAAAATCCTACACTAAACTTATTATTGAAAAAATTACCTTTGAGTTTCTTCCAGGCAATCTGAAAATTCAATGTCCTTTATCAAAATCAACCATGTGTTGCCTTGGGATAATTTGAAACTTCTAAAGGTTCTTCTTAAGAGTAATAATATCAAGTATAAGTATAAAATCTCAACTAACTGCTATTGTACACTGACCATGAACCAGACACTCTGTTGAAGGCTTGACATTCATTATCTTGTCCAGTTATTTTATCAGCTCTGTGGGCTAGAAACTACTCCCATTAGTGATTGTACTTATGAGATAACTGAGGCTTAGAGGTATCAATAATGCCCAAGGTGGCATAGTTGGATGTTGGACTTTGGATCCTATGCTTTTAGTCGTCACTTTAAATTGCTGAATTTGGCTGAATCCATGCTCTGCCATTATTCTTCATTATTGCTTTTGGGCAAACCATTCAACTTCTGTTCACCTCAGTTTCTTCATCTGCAACATGGAGGTAACATTATGCAGATGCAGAAATTTAGAGCTAAAAATGTCCTTCTATATTTGTGTAGTAAAAGTTATGGAAGATAAGAATATAAAACTGTACCTTATACACAATAGTTTTTTTTTTGTCTGTGTAAAGATGGTCAAGGCCAGCTGTTAGAGCCCAAATCCCAGCCCAGCAAGTCTCCACATTCCTCTGTTCCTTCCCCCTATTTCCACACTAAATTGGAGGTGTGTTCTATAAAGATTGGTGGTTCTGAGCCACTAACCCCCAACTAATTTGACCCTAGCAGAGGCAAAGCCCTTGTCTAGAAGTTCAGAGACACCGAATAAACTTGTCCCATGAGAGATGCTGGAACTTCAGGGAAAACGGGTGGTCAGTGAGTGATGCTGGGGGAAAAATGCCTGCGAAGATAAATGTTATTTACTGAATGGGAGGGTTCAGGCAACTTATACACCAAGAGGTGACCATGTACTATGTGCTTCTTAAAGAATACAGACCTGCTTCAGACACAAAGTGGATTGAATAGGCGTTTTAGAAGAAATGGAAAGCTTTTTAGACAGGGACTAGGATTTGTTCCTCATGGGGAACTAGTAGTGATAGAAAGATAATAATAATAGGGGGGTTTGGGGGAAAATACTTTGGTTAGTAGTAATATTTTGACAATGCTGTTTAATCATTAGTTAAAAAGGTTTAACAACAATGTAAGCTGTTGGTGGTAGGGTGAGTTATAAGAGTCCTGTATGATGTTATATATGTTTGTTTTGTAAGTTCACAACTATTACTATACACTTATTATTTATGTATGTTTATGTGTGGGTGGTATATATAAAAAATATATAGGAGATTGCCATATGCTCCACTCCCTACACTTCCCACTTTTCCTGTATCAACAACTTCTTTCATTAGTGCGGTACATTCATCGCAATGAGGATTCATTTTATCTTATATTATCTATTGATTTTTGTTTTTCCTTCTGCCATATTTGCTAAACATAGTTTTAAAGTTAGAGGAATACTGGTTGTGTGCATCTTTTGTGGTGTGTGCTTGAGTCTGTGTGCATATGCCTGTGTGTGCCTGTCTCAATGTATCTGTGTACATGCACATTTGTACATCTGTGGTGGGACTACTAGTTCCCCATGAGGAACAAATCCTAGTCCCTGTCTAAAAAGCTTTCCATGTGTCTGTCTTAATGCCAGTATCTTGCTGTTTTTACCACTATAGCTTGAGAATATGATTTAAAGTCTGGAGATGAGGGTTCACTTTTCCTTTATCATGATGTTTCTGCCTATTCAGGACCACTTACACTTCCAAATAAATTTGATAATCATGTTTTCAATTAAAAAAATGCTGGCGGAATTTTTATCAGGGTTGCATTGAATCTGTATATCAATTTGAGTAGAATTGACATCTTAATGATATTTAGTCTTCCAATCCATGAGCATTGAGCATGGAATGTTCTTCTAGTCATTTAGGAATTTGTAAATTTCTTTTAACACTGGGTTGCAGTTTTCTGAATACAAGTGCTTTACATCATTGGTTAAGTTTATTCCTGACTACTTGAGTTTTATCTGTCATATTTTATTTTCACCACTCTGTTGACACTTCTGGTTGCTTTTATTGATAGAATCTTCATTTTCAGACTCTCTTCTAGGTTTCTCTCTCCAATCTTTTCTTTTCAGGCGCTAGCACACTCTTTAGTATTTCCTGAAAATCTGGTCTCTTGCTTTGAAATTCTCTCAGTTTCTATTTATCTGAATATTCTAATCTTGTCCTCATTTTTGAAAGAGAGTCTTGCTGGATATAAGAGTCTTGGCTGCAAGATTTTCTCATGTAGTATCTTAAATATATCAGACCACTGTCTTCTTACCTCCATGGTTTCTGGTGAGAAATCAGTACTTAGTCTTATTGGGTATGTCTTGTATGTTATGCACTACTTTTCTCTTGCTGTTCTCATAATTGTCTTTGTCTTTGGCATTTGACATTCTGATGAGTATGTGTCTCAGAATTGGTCTATTCAGACTTTTCTTGGATGGGAGTATGTTGTCCTTTTTGGACATGTATATCTATGTCCTTCAGTAGGGTTGGGAAATTTTCTACCATTGTTTCTTCAAATATTCCTTTTGCCCCTTTTCCCTTCTCTTATTCTTCTGGGACACCTATGGCATGTATGTTTGCATGTCTCTTGCTCTCGTTTAGTTCCCTGAGACCTAGTTCAAATTTTTCCATTCTTTTCTTCATCTGTTCTTTCATATGTTCACTTTCATAGGTCTTTCTTCAAGCTCATCAATCCTTTCTTCTGCCTCCTCAAATCTGCTATTACATGATTCCAGTGTTTTTAAATTTCATTTATTGTGCCTTTCTTTCCCATAAGATCTGCTATTTTTCTATGCATGCTTTCAAATTCTTCTTTGTGCTCGCACAGTGTCTTCTTAATATCCTTAATCTCTTTAGCCATCTCATTTAATTTATTAAGGAGATTTGTTTGAACATCTATGATTAGTTGTCTCAACTCCTTTCTGTCATCTGGAGGCTTATTATGTTCCTTTAACTGGACCATAAATTCCTGTTTCTTGGTATGGATTGTAATTTTTGTTGTTGTCTTGGCATCTGACTTACTAGAGTATTTATGCTGGGTGCAGTTTTTCTCTTTAGTTTACAGTTTCCTGCCTTTCTCCCTTGCTCATTGTGCAATCGGATTCAAGAATGTAATTCAAGAATGTGGTATAATCTGTGGAGGCTCAAGCTGTCTTCATTGTCCCAGGGACTAATGGAGCTTCTCCCAACTTTCTCCTTTGCCAGAGGTAGGGACAGAATCACTGCTGTGTGGAATACTCCAAGTCATGCAGGCCTAGACTGTAGTTCTCCTGAGAGACTGATGAAGCTTCATGCCCTTTTCTCCCCTGCCTGGTGCAGGGATGGAGCTGCAGATGTGGGCAGCAATCTATGTAGTGTGGGTCCAAGATGATTGCAGTTGCCTGGGTGGACTTCCAATTATTCAGCTTGTGCCAGCCAAAGGTACCCACGGTTACCTGGATAGGCTGGTACAGGGCCTGTCAGCCTCCTCTCCACCAGAGGCAGGGCTGAGGCCTAGGCGAGGGAAACAAGCCAATCTTGGTGAAAGAAACTGGTTCCTACCATCATTGTGGTTTTTGGTCAGCCTGGCTTTCCCTCAGGCTGGTGGCATGGCCAAAATGGCAACCACCAGCCTCTTTCTGATTTGGACAGATTCACACCCCAGGTGTTCCCAGGGTTATAGCTTAGCCAGTCGAGTCTACCAATCAGTAGCCAAAAGCAGCAGCCAACCATCTCCTCCTCCCCTGTTTTTGGAAAATGGAGCTTCCAATTCTAGCCACAGAACAGCTCCTGGATGGCTTGCGTTACCAGAGTAGTACAATCACTGGCCTCCATGGCTTGGCCGGCAATTTCCCAGAGAGGCTGGCACATATCCCCACAGCTTCCTTCTTGCTGGAGGTGGCACTGGGGCCCAGGCTAGAGCTGCAATCTGATCTGGATAGAAAGAAGCCGATCCCCACCAGCACTGGGATTTTCAGTCCACCCTGCTTCTGCTCATGCCAGCCTCGAGCTACTGGCCTCTTTCTGACTTGGACAGGCTCAAACTTTAGCTGTTCTCAGGATTATACTTTAGCCCACTGAATTAATCATCAGTAGCTGAAGTTGGGGCCCAAACATCTCTTTCTTTCCTGTTTTTGGGAATTGGAGCTTTCAGTTCCAGCCGTGGAACAGCTTCTGAGGTGGCTTGTGCTTCCAGTGGAGGATGGGCTCCGGCCTTCGTGATGTAGAGTGCTGTACTTAAGAGTCTTCTTTGCACATGGGCAGTCTCCTCGGCAGATGTGCAGTCTCCTCCTTCCATTCCCTCAAGGATATTGCAGGATGCTCTTTTGGCCTCCTGAAGCCCCCAAACAGGTGCTTCGGCTAGCTCCAGATAGCTCTGGCTGATTACTAACTGCCCTGCAGCAGGAGCTGATTCTAGGGGCACCTTACTCTACCACCATCTTGCTGGTTGTCCAACCTCCTATATTTTTTAATGTAATAATTTGTGTGATCTATGTGTCTGTTAAAAATAATTAGAAGTTTTATTAAAAAAAAACGAATTCTCAATTCCTTAACAAAGAAGAAGAGAAAAAGTATAAAACTTTGAAATCTGAATCAAGGCCAGTGATGAGGGCTGGCCCTCTTCTCTCATAAATCCTATGTAACAAAACAGAGATTACCAGCTATAAAACATCTTTCTCACATGATATCACTACCAGAAATATGGCATACAAAGAGCACAATGATGAGTGCTAACTCAGGTCCGTGGGGAAAGACAAATGTTCATAAAGGAGCTTTTGTCTTCAAAGTGAGGCTTTAGAAATTGTCTCAAAGGAAGTTACCAAACTGCTATGAAGAAATAATTACACACAGAACATACACACAGAAATAAAATACACATATATATAGACAGATATCTGAATAATTATTTTCCTTCATTATTTCTCCATCAGCAGGAATCTAGACTGCTGAGTGACAGTACTAAGGGGGCCAAAAGGGACATGATCTTTGAGTTCACAGAGGCATAAACGATTCTTGTTTCCTTATGTGGGTTCTAAAGGATGTCACTGATGTGCTTTTTATCAAACCATTTCTGGGTACTGCTGGAATGCAGTTCAGGCTCATTGGATAGTTTGAACCCGGGTCACTAAAGCCAGCTTTCAGCTAATTATTGTCTTTGTAATTGAGAGAACCTTCATCATACCCCATACTGATGAACAAGATGGGTGCCCTCTCTACTCTAAGATAAAATGAAACACAATCTTCTAAGTTTCTAAGTGTACTGTCTCCTAGTGTTTTAAGCCCCCCACCATTTGGACAGCTCCTAATATTCCAATCACACTTCTGGCCCTGTGGAGAATTTCATAACTTTGAACAACTCCTGGTTCTCTTTAATCTAGGAATACTGACTATGTGGAGTTCAGTTAAACTCCTTCTGTCTCATCTCTGGAAGGTTGTTTGCTGAGGCCCCACAGAGAGCTGCAGAATTATGTGGCTCATGCAAAAAAAAACAGCTTTTTGGAAGACCTTTATTCTTTATCCTTTATCCTCTCCCTCCCACTCCAAATTCTGCCTGCCTACCAACTTTCCTACATATCTACATAATCTGTTATATTCTCTTGAATACTTAAGTAAGAACAGACACTTGACCACTGCATGACTCAGGGTGAACTCCTGTGTTCCCTAAGGGACACTTAAGATCAATTGTGGTCATCAAACTTGGATATCCAGGGGTGCTGGCAATAGGTCCAACTTCTTACCCACCTGCTGCCATTATACACACACAATCCACACAGGGTACAGGGCACTTACACAATCTAGGACTCAAGAAGAGTCCCAGAGAGCTGGAGTTAAACACATTCACTCATCCATCCAACAGAAATCCATACCAGGCACTGTGCTGGGTACCACAAAGCCTTGAAGTTAAACATGGTAAGTGTCTGTCCTCAATGAGCTTTAAGCTCTTAAGATGACTTGGGATTGCATTACACCTGAACTTTCCATGATAATGTTTTTAAAGATGTGTTAAAAGATAAAAAGAAAAGAAAAAAAAATGAAGGCTACCAATTTAAAGAAAGAAAGATAAAATTAAAAGATTGGGAAAAAAGGGGGCTATTAGGGAAAGTCAGAGGAAGCACTATTATTTAGCACAAAAAGAAAAAGCAGAAGTGATGACTTAATAAGAGCATTTCAGTGTATAGAGGATGGAATCCATTATGGATCTATCATCCATGAATTTATCTAAAGCCCTTTTTGATCCAAATTATCCTTTTTCAGTAGGTGCCAGCTCTTGGAGTAATGTGTTCCTTATGTGGACTGCCTGCTGTGTGAAATAACACATCCCTTTGCTTGTTCTGAAACTTCTTCCTTTAAATTTATAGGAACTCCCACTAATCCTGATTTTCTAGGACTTGGTGAGTAGGTCCCAATGTTGTCCTTCTGAAAAGTCCTTATTTTTCCTTATAGAAAAGATGCTCAAACATTGTTATACATTTAGCTACATATTTTACACATTTTACTGAAGCTTCCCTAGCTTCCTTGTATTTTTCAAGTGTGTGCTAAACAAAACTAATCAATCAATCAATATATTGTATTTCAATTATTCAAGCCATATTTCCCCCACATTTTAATATCTCTGCAATCAAGATGTATCTTACAATTGACGTTGAGAAAACAATGCGTCAAAATTTCATTAGTAGCACTTTTTCTTCCTTAGTGGTATATGAGATAGAGGTGTGTCTTGCTCTTTACCTCAATTTCATGAAATACAGTATTAATATAAGATTGATTGTCTTTGTTTCACAAAGTAGTGGGTACTAGGGCACAAAGCTAATGTCTATGAATTGCTTCTTAGATGCTTCAGGATTTAATTTGTGTCTTTTCTTCAGTGTTTCTTCAAGTTTATTTTTCTCACCAGTGTCTTCATTGTCTCAGAATCCACTCCAGCTTCTCTGTTATTTAGGACTCTTGGAATAATACTCAATACCTGCTGGTACTTAATGGATACCATCTAATCATCTAATAAGACTAGTGAGGAAGTACCTGCAACCTAGCTCCAATTTTCAACCAGTTTCCTAAGGGAAATCTCTCAGAATTTTTTTCCCCATGGGTTCTATCTAGAAGTTTAGAGAAAGAATCACTACCCTTCACCCTCCCAACAGGAGGATAAAAGCCAAGGCAATATCGTATGGTACCTTGAGCTTCTTGGAAAAAGAAATTGCAGAAAACAGCATGATACTATCATTATTATCATGTTGACCATGTCCCTTGAAATCTAAGCCATTCTGGGAAAGGATTTTCAACTAAAGTACAGCTCCATAATCGGAGCTTAATTGGAGGCAGAGTCTGTTCAGCAAGCTTCTCCACATGATTCTACTTTCTGCAAGTGGATTGTATTTCACTTTGCATAATGAGGCAATCTTTCTATTTACTGATTATTTCCTTATGTAACTTGATCACTGAAAGGAAGTTACTACCAAGACCTCAAACTCCTGACTAATAAACACATTCCCAGCTCCTGGTGTGCAGAGCACTTAAGTTGCCTCTCTTGCTTGCACACTGAAGTTTGTGCTCACTCTATATCAGGGTTCACATTCTCCCAGAAGGCAGTTTACATTCCTGGTATTTTCTTTAAAAAGCCATAAGGAAAAGAACCGGGCACTGTCTTCATGACTGGCATCTTGAAGGTATGAAATAAGATGTGAAATGCCAGGGTTACCTAAAAATAGCACAACTAACACTCAAATAATACTTGAAATTTTCATATTTTTTTGCTCCTCATAATCACCATGATGGAAAAAAGTAAAACAGGTTTCATTCCACTTCATATATGAGAAAGGCGTGCTTTCTAGTAGTCGACTTACCCAAAATTCACACAGCTAATAATTGGCAGAGGCAGGAATTGACTCCAGGAGTTTTGATGCACAGCCCCGGCTGTCATACTGCCTTCCTTTGAAAGCTGACTGTTCCCCAGGCCCCATTCCACCTTCATGACAGCCAGGACCAGCATCCACCAGCAGAGCCCTTGACCGTGGCCCTCACAATTCAGATACAGGAGCCAGTTTGTTCCAGTTTCCTTAAATAAATGCCTCAATTGTCCAATGTGTTTTGACAGCATTGGCCTGGTAGACTTCCATCATTTTGTTGGGGAACTTGACTTTCCAGAAATACTGCCTTTCCCAATAATTCTCTTAAGGTCTCCTTCTTTATTTTCTGCATAGAACTTACCCTGTTATGTACTTGTTCTGTTCATTTATATGTCTTACTGTTTACTGTCCTGTCTCCCCATTGAATGTAAGGTAATTGTGGGTATGTAGCATTATGTATCCATCATCTAACAGGGTGCTTGACCTGTAGTAGGCACCCAAAAATATTTGTTGAACAAATGAATGAATAAAAGTTACTTGAAATGATCAAACTGCCAATCAACACCAAAGTTGACAGCATGGGCTTTGAAAAGTAAATCATTTTACTGTGGATTTTATTCCCTTGAACAAACCTATTTGAATTGTGCTGCCAGGAATACCATATCATCTGTATTTAATTACAAATTTACTATAGCATAAACCTTGGTTATCTCATTGTAACTGGAGACAAATTAAAAGGAATGACAAATAGCACTCTGGGGACCACTGTAGCAATGTGGTCTAGACTTCAGATCAGTGGGAGTACTTGAAGCCAGGCCTTCTTCCTGGGTTCAAGTACTTTTGTAATTCTTAATATTAACTCAGTGAACCCTTCTGCTTTCTCAAACTTATGTAAGCAACCTTGATAACATGGTAAGAAAAAAAATTCAATATAGCATGTAACCTGTACATTCAGCAAAGCTGCCTGTGTTCTCTGCCCATAAACTATCTCTTGTACAGCTCAGCAAAGTTTTAGGAAAACTCTCTAGACTCTCTCAATAGCATCAAGGCCCTTTGTACAGATATTGTGTTATATTGGTCAAAGTGCTTGTTAAATTGACCTGGTGCTTATGTTTTAGTTGGAGTTGATGACAGTGGTATAAGTGGTATAAGTTCTTGATCTATTCCTTAGGGTAGAAGCTGCATGCATCTGTTTTAGATGGGTTGGATGGACATCAGTAATAAATAATAAACTATAACTATAGGTCACCTGTTGAATAATGGCAGCCACTGACAACTATATGCTTGCTTCCCAGACATCTGAACAAATATCTCCTGTACTTATATTTCCAAACCAGCCTCTTTTCCAAATATTTTGTTTTGCATGTTTTCAAAGTCTCACTTTTCTCTCAATATAAAGAGTAAAAACCTATATTTAACCCCATATGCTCCCAGGAATATGATCCCTAATATTGAGATTCTTTGCAGAGTGTGGATATGGATTTTACTAAAACAATGAAATGGATAGAACCTTCAAGTTAAGTGAACTAATGTTTATTAATTTATGGATCAACCAGAATGAAGCAATGTGCTTGTCCTTAGGATCATAGTATGCTTGAAGACATAGAAGTCAGTGAGTATTCATCTAATCTAATTATTCAGTATCCTCTCATTAAGAATGAAGAAATGGAGTGTGAGAGAAGTGAAGTGGCTTATCCAAGGTCATGTCGTTACCTAAACCTAAGAATGACATCTCTTTAGTGCTGAATTCAGTAAGCTTTTGTATGCTAGAAACGAGGAGGAAATGGTTGGGCTTGTAATCTTGTTAGTCTTTAACTTTTCTTATTTACTGAAAGTAATGTTTCTAAAGTTTATGTCTCAATAGCCAACCTCAGTTTTTGTGAAGATGCTGCTCACTTGACTACAACCCAGAAGCTGCCTGGAATTAAGACAGGGTCTGGGAACCCTACAGGGTCTTTGTTGCCACTCTTGTATGTGGTTATCCCACTGCATGGTCATGGGTTGATAAGGGCTTGGGTGTAGGGTTGGCAAGTGAGGGGAAGTAGGAGGCAAAAGGAAAGTGAAGATAGAGCAAGACCTCTCTCTACCAGGGAGAATTAACCCTTAGTGGAAGGGAATGTCTATTCGTTGTTCCCAGGTCTGGAATTCCTCTGTTAAAGAATCCTTTTATTATAGTTCTTGCTTCCCTGACCCAGAGATAAGAATAACTTCAATGGAAAGGCTTGCTTGTTATGTTCTTGACAATGTTCTTCCACTTTACATTAATTGCAGGTCCACTTCAAGTCATTTGCTGGTCAGTGCTCAATTTTAAAAAGCAGCTTCTGTCTGTTGGAATAACCCTGCATGATTTGTTAAACCTTTCAGGTCTTTTTGGAGAATTTAATGCAAAAATACAGCCCATCACATTAAAAAATAATAATAAAGTTATATTACAAACAGAAAAAAGATTATTTACTGTACTCACATGATAGGTCACCCGAAAACATAAATTTCAGCCTCCTATTTAAAGATTATTTTCCTTTTTAGTTTTGCAAGCGGAGCTGGAGTAGAGATTGTGTAGAGGTGGGTGGAGCAGGACATGGAAGGAGATTCTTCTGCACTTTGGTTGGATCATCTTCACCTGACTCTGGTCCTCTCATATTTCCCCAGAGGATTATGCCTCCTGTATTTTATGCTTCTGGAACTTTAGCTATTCTTTCTGAGTCACATCCTGATCCATTGTAGAGTGGCTATGTCATTGACTCTCTGAAGTTTCTTTAAATATGGACATCTGGTGACTTTTGACAGATTATCATCAGAACAGTGATAAATCTTAGTGCAAGCAACAAGTGTGTAAGTCTACCTTAAAATAAGAAAAAATCTATTCCAACACCTAAAATGTGGGAACATCCCAAACTATGATTTCCCTGGTAAGATGAAAATCATGGCCAGATCTCCCAATAGTCTGTGTATATGAAAAAGCCAGCATTTACGCAATTCAAACCAAACTGAAACTTACCAGGGTTACTTCACTGATTTTTGAATGTCTAGGATGTGATGAATTGCTTGAGGGGTGTCCTCATTCCTCTGGAGGTGGGGACCAATTAGCATTTGGTAGCCATGTGGCAATCCTAGTAGACTACCAAAACAAGTGAACTATGGAAAGAAGTGTAGGAAAGTAGTTTAGAGGTTGGACTATGAAAAGAGTCTTCCTAAATATGAAATGTGGTTTCACTTCCTAATAGATATATGACTTGGTCAAGTTGTTCGTACCTAAAATTTCTAAACCATGGTACATAAAAGAGGGATAATATTATCACTAATCTCACAGGGAAGTATGTTGAAATAAATTGTTCATACATGTAAAGCATTAAAACAATGCCTGGTACATAATAAGTAATCAAAACTGTTATATCTACTATATAGGCCATTAGATCAAACTATTTATCCGGTAGCAGTGTTGAAGGGAGAGCAAATCATGAAGATTCACTACTGTCTAGGCCTTGATGAAAATTACTCCTGAAGTAAAATAGAAACATCACAAGCTTAGAAATTACTTTCAGCTCTTTTACCATGAGCTGGTTAACTTACCTCTCTAAGGTCCAGTTTCTTATCTATAAAATAGTTTAATAATATCTGCCACACAAGGGTGTTATGAAGACCAAATTATATCATATATAGGAAACATTGTGCTTCATACAGAGTAATGGCAAATATATGTCATTTCCCTCCTCCAGTCAAGTAGAGTCAGCTGGGAAAGAATTCAGTGTTTTTCAGAAGGACAATGGAATTTCATTTAATTATTATTCCATTGAATATTTGTTGAAAAACCACAATGTGCCAGGGCCTGTGCTAGGCACTGAGATACAAAGAAGAATGAGACTGTGCTCCCTTGGAGCTTGCATTGAACCAAAATGCCAGCTTTGGTGGATAGGAAACATTGTTTCCACCTTGAAAGAAACACTGGTGCTCATCATTTTATGCAAGATCCAAGAAATTTCTGTTTGAGGAACAAGTTGTCTTTGGATTCTTCTTTCTCCTTGAGTTGGACTGTCAAGCTCATTGCACCATAGCACCTGGGCTAGCAATTCACTTTCCATGGAAAAAATAGAAATCTAAGGAAACTGCATGTCACTGATTAGGCTAAATTCAAGTCCCATCTGGTTTCATGGCTCGAGATCTTCAGTCACAGTTCCAGAATTTTTCAGATCTCAAAACCAAATATTGGTTCTCACTGAGAGCTTACTGGCTGATTTAGCAGAAACTTGAAAAGGTGGCTACATGCCAGTATGCTTTGTAGAGCTCAGAATCACAAAGTTCCTCTCCTGGGAGTTTGAAGTTTAACTTCATCAAAGCTACCTCAAAACAAATGAGGAATTTATAAGAAGAAAAACTGAACTGTGGGAGGGAGACATGTGGTTGTGTGGAAGATATATAAACTTGGAATTAGATGGGCCAGTAATCAGGAGAGGGAAGTAGTTAGAAGTATCGGTTCTGGAGTCAGAAATATCTTGATTCCATTGTCTTATTTAGCTGTGGAACTTTAAGCATGTCACTGTGCCTCAGTTTCTTCATGTGTAAGACAGGGATAATACCATTAGCAAATTCATAAGGTTACTGGAAAGATGTTTTCATTTCCTGGGCCACTTAAGCAAATACCATGAAATAGTTGGGCTTAAACAATGGGAACTTATTAGCTTATAGTTTTGAGGCATTTATATAAAATCCAAATCAAGGCATCATCAAGGTGATGCTTTAACCCTGAAGATGGTGTCATTCTGGAGCTGGCTAGCTAGTGCTCCTGGGCTCCTCTGTCACATGGTAAGGCACATAAGCATCTCCTGGTTGCTCCCTTCTCTTCTGCATTTTGTTGATTTCAGCTTCTTACTTCCTGTGGCTATCTCTCCCTCATGTCTGAATTCATTTTACTTCTAAAGGACTCCAGTAAAACAATTAAGATAGATCTTAATTGAGGTGAGTCACACTTTCTCGACTGAAGTAACTTTATCAATTGGTCCTTACAGTGGGTTCACACCTATAGGAAAAGGTTATATTTAAGAGTCTGTTTTTCTGGGCTGCATGCAGGTTTAAACTATAACCAACGTTATGAATCTAATTAAGGTCTACCTGAAAATGTTCTGGGGGAGAGGAAAGAGGTGCTATTCCAGGATCATGATGGGCATGATCAGTGGGATGGTGACACAGGTAGGGGAATGGAAAGAGAAAATACAGCACCTCTTTACTGAGTATTTAATGTGTGTTGTGATCTTTGTAGTGTGCTAGGGAAAGAGGAGAAAAAAGGGATGGGGTATTTATTGTGTCTGAGAGCCCAGATATATTACATGCAGTATTTAATTAAATCTTCACAATATCCTTAAGAAATGATAACTCACATGGTCCATAGGTTGTGAGTGAGCAAATACTCTGAAAGTTAAATAACCAAATAAATGGCTGAGCTGAAGTTCAAACACAGGTCTACATTCTTCCTAAAGCCTACACTCCACCCACTCTTCAAATGATGAATAAGACCAAGTATTTCCTTTGAGGAGCTTACTGTCTAGTACAGTAGAAAAACACTATGGTTGTGTTATGGCATGGATTTCAAAATAATAGACTTTGATTTTAAAATGGAACATAATTTCCTTATTTGAACTTACACTAATTCTCAAGGCCTAAATTCCATCAATGGGAGAAAACTTATTTTTTCCTATTTAAGGTAAATGTAGTCACTTCTACCATTTCTCATTGAGATTTTTTGAATAAATATTTAGTCAGATTAGGAATTTTTTCTCCTCTCCCATGATACAATGGTGGTCTAAATTCCAGGCACTTGAATAATCCCCTGGTTTTTGTCTATGGCCATTATCTGATCTTGCCTGCCTTGCTCTTCTGCTGATGCTCATAGTACCATCATGGTTTATGTCACCATAATGACGACAAGTCTCCTTAATGATACACACATGAATGCCCTTTCTCTTTGGGCTTTCCAGCACATTGGAGTCTTCAGGAGATTCATCATGTAAGAGAGTAGAAAATTAGGAGTATAAACTATTAGCTCCTGAGTTGTGACTCTGGGATTTACTTGTAAAACAGAGAGCTTTCCACATACCTATATTGAAGAGTCATTTTGCCCATCCTATTACACTTACTGAGTACAACTAAAGTTATCTCTTACTTCTTTATTGGTATCCCTATAGAGAGAAAGAGTCTTTAGGTCAAGAACTTTAAATGTCTAATGCATTATTTAATGCCTTTTAGTAAGTGCTCAATAAATGTTTGTTTTTAAAATGTATGGAAGATGGAGGATTAGAGAGGCAGAGGGCTCACTCCTCTCCCAGAAAAATAGCTGGAGGATAGGCAGACACTGTATGGAAAAAGGTTATAGGGCTTAGGACACCAGAGGAAGGCTAGACACCACCAAGAAGAGAGAGGGGTGAAGGAAAAGACTCTCAGCTGTCTGGAAAGAACCTGTGAGTAAATGTGCAACAGCAGCATCTGGTGCCTATTCCCCACCTTTGGAGCAAAAAGTACTGGATCCTCCAGTCCCTGGCAAGCAGCTATGGACTGAGGGGTTTGCAAAGGTCCTCTTCCCCAAGAAAGGGGAGTGAGGGGGAGTGAAAATTCAGATTTTCACAGGGAACTTGGTCTGCTGTGTTGGAGAGGTCACACACTTCCAGGCTGAGTGGGGCTGCAACATTGTTTGCCCTGAGAGCCAGCAGAGAGCTAAAGATAATTTGCCTTCTCAAATGCCCTCACTTCTGCCCAGGGCTGATTCCTAAGGACAGGCTGGCCAAGGGAGGAGAACAGCTTCTGAGAAAGTTTGCTTGCAAGCCTTGGCCCACCCTGAGGACATTTTTTCTGTAGTGTCCACCCAGGCAAGGTTACAGTGAATGATTCCCCCCTTTTGCCTGGGATCTGAGCTAAGCAGTCTGCAAAGAGTGCCATCGGTTGGCAGAGCAGGAAAGTGCACACAACAAAGGAAAAAATAGTAAGAAATAAATAAGAGGCAATCTAGTGCCTTCTCCAAGTCCCTTAAAAATTGACCTGCACCCCATTACTGGGTTCTTAGCTTTGGTTTGAGCAGTTTAACAGGGACAATCCTATATATCTAGAACAAAGTTGAACCAAGAGTCAAAGAACAGTGGTGGCACACAGCTACTTAATAGTAAATCCATATGGAAGAGAGAGAAATTGAATATCAGAGTAAACTCAACTTCATGATCAGATACCTAGATATCAACAAGAAATTACAAGCCATAGTAAGAAAAAGGAAGATATGACTCAGGCAAAGGAAAAAATCAAACTCCAAATGAATCAGAGGACTTGCAACAACTAATCAATGGTGTTCAGACAAATATCCTTAAGTCAAATCATAGAGTTGAAGGGCAACATGGCTAAAGAACTAAAAGACAAGAAGACACTGGGTGAGCACAAAGCAAAAATTGAAACCTTGGATAGAAAAATAACAAAGCTTATGGGAAAGAAAGACACAATAAGTGAGATTTAAAAATACAATAAAGGCATACACCAGCAGATTTGAAATCATGGAAGAAAGAATCATTGATGTAGAGGATAGAACAGCAGAAATCGAAAACAGAGAACTAAGTGAGAAAAGAATGGAAAAAATGAGCAGGAACTCAGCATGAAGTACACTGTTGTACATGATATGTGTTCCAGAAGGAGAACAGAAGAGAAAAGTTGCAGAAAGAGTATTTGAGGAAATAATGGCAAAAAAATTCCCAAATCTCATGACAGACATGAATATACATGTCCATATATACCCCATTTGGATTAGAATAAATCCAAATTTGGATTAGAATAAATCCAAATAGACCTACCCAAGGCACATAACACGCAGAAAGCCAAATGCCAACAATAAAGAAAAAATTCTGAAAGCATCAAGGGAGAAGTGGTCCATCACATACAAGGGACATCAGGAAGACTTAATATGGATTTCTCTTCAGAAACCATGGAGGCAAGAAGGTAATGGTATGATATCATTAAGATACTGGAAAAAAATCTTCCAGCCAAGAATTCTTTATCCAGTGAAATTGTCCTTTTGCATATGTCAGTGACTTTAAAATATTCACAGATAAACAAAAACGAATAGAGTACACAAACAAGAATCCAGCTCTACAGGAAATACTAAATGGAGTTCTGCAGCCAGAAAAGAAGACAAGAAAGAGAAGCTTGGAGGAGCGTGTAGAAGTTAAGACTGTTATAAAGAGTAAACAAAAGGGTAAAAAGACAGACAAAAGTAAGCTATAACTTATGAAAGCCAAATGATAAAATGGTTGAAGTAAGTAATGCCTTTACAATAATAACTTTGAATGTTAATGGATTAAACTCCCCAATCAAAAGACATAGGCTGACAGAATGAATAAGAAAACATGAGCCATCCATTTGCTTCTGCAGAAAACTAACCTTGGACACAAGGGTGCAAACAGACTGAAAGTGAAAGATTGGAAAAAGGTATTTCATGCAAATATAACCAAAGGAGGGCGGGGTAGCAATACTGGTGTTGGATAAAACAGATTGTAAGTGCAAAAAATTGATAATGAGAAGGCCATTATATACTAATAAAAGGACAATCCACAAGGAAGGAGTACCAGTTATAAATATCTATGCACCTTACCAGGGTACTCCAAGTACATGAAGCAAACCCTGAAAAAACTGAAAGGAGAAACAGACATATCAAAATAATAGTTAGAGACTTCAACATGCTCCTTGTATTCAATAGATAGAACAACTAGACAGAAGATCAATAAGGAAAGAAAGAATTTGAACAGTATGATAAATGAGTTAGATCTAACAGACATATACAGAATATTGCACACCAAAGCAGCAGGTTGTACATTCTTCTCAAGCGATCGTGGCTCTTTCTCCAGGTAAGATCACATGTTGGGCCACAAAACAACTCTTAATAAATTTAAGAAATTGAACTGATATAAAGCATATATTTCTTATCATAATGGGATGAAGCTGGAAATAAATAACGAGTGGGACAGGGGAAATTTTGCAAATACATGGAGGCTAAACAATACACTCCTAAAATATTAGTGGGCTGAAGAAGAAACTGAAAGATAAATTAGTAGATATCTTGAGACAAATGAAAATGAGAATACAACTTAATGAAACTTATAGGATATAGCAATGGTAGTGCTGAGAGGGAAATGTATAGCCCTAAATGCCTATATTAAAAAAAAAATCAAGAGCTAACATCAAAGACCTAACTGAACACCTGGAGAAACTAGAAAAAGAACAACAAAGCAATCTGAAAGCAAACAGAAAGAAAGAAATAAAGATTAGAGCAGAAATGAATGAAATCAAGAACAAAAAAAAAAAAAAATTAGAGAAATCAACAAAACCAAAAGCTGGTTCTTTGAAAGGATCAACAAAATTGACAAAATTCTTAGTTATTATAGCAAAGAAAAAAAAGAAGATGCAAATCAATAAAATTGTAATTTAAAAGAGGGACATTACTACTGACCTCACAGAAATAAAAAGGATCATCAAAGGATATTATGAGAAACTGTATGCCAACAAATTAGACAACCTAGATGAAATGGACAAATTCTTAGGAATACACATTCTACATTGACTCTATAAGAAATACAGAACTCAACAAACCATTCTCAAGAAAAGAGATTGAATCAGTCATCAAAAATATTCCAACAAAGAAAAGTCAAGGACCAGATGGCTTCACAGGTGAATTCTACCAAACATCTCAAGAGAAATTAATACTAATCCTGTTTAAACATTTCCAAAAAAAAAATTGAAAAGGAGGGAAAATTACACAATACATTTTATGAAGTCAATACCACCATAATACCAAAGTCAGATAAAGATACCACCAGAAAAGAAAATTACAGACCTATCTCTCTAATAAACACAGATGTGAAAATTCTCTACAAATACTTGCAAATAGAATCCAACAGTGTATTAGGACTGTGGTTAGTAGTAATAATATAATATTCTTGCATCTATGCAAAAGATGTACTGTGTTGATACTGAGAGAGTATGGAAAAAGTGAGCCAAATGTACACTATGGACATGGCAATAATCAGATGATATTATTTTATCTGTAGCACATGACATACCACATTGTGGTGTGTTGAGGGAGGGCTATTGTTTGGGAATTCTGCACAGGTGTATGATTGTTTTATAAGTTTACAACTTCTGTCATTAAAAACTATATTTAAAAAATAATAAGAGGGTAGGTTGGGGGAAAAACACACCAAATGTAAGATAAGAACTATCATTAGTAGTAAGATTTTGACAGTGTTCTTTCATAGTTTGTAAAAAACGTCTCAGGACAATGCAAAGTGTTGGTGGAGGGTTGATGTATGGGACCCCTGTATGATGTTATGCATGTTTGCTTTGGGAGTTCACAACTTTTACTATACACTTAATTGTTTATGTATGTTCATATATAAATGATATAAAGATAATAATTGGATTGGTTAGGGGAAAAATACTTTGTTTAGCAGTAATTTTTTGACACTGTTCTTTAATTATTAGTTTAAAAGGTTTAAAAACAATGCAAGTGATTGGTGGTAGGGTGAGATGTTATATATGTTTGTTTGAGGTTATATGTTTGTTTTGTACCTCACAACTATTATACATTTACTGTTTATGTATGTTTATGTATGAGTGATATATTTCAGTAAAAAAAAAAGTAAAAAAAAAAAAAAAAGAATTATATGGGAAACAGAGGTGGCTCAAACAATTGGGCTCCTGTCTACCATATAGGACATCCAGGCTTTGATGCCCAGGCCCTACTGGTGAGGGAAGCTGGCCCACATGGCAAGCTGGCCTGTGTGGAGTTCCGGCACATGTGGGAATGTGACCCTGCACAGGAGAGCCGCCCTGCATGGGAATGCCGCCTCATATGGGAGAGCTGCCCCATGCAGGAGTGCTGGCCAACACAGAGAGCTGGCACAGCAAGATAACACAACAAGAGACATAGAGGAGAGAAAATAAGATGTAGCAGAACAGGGGAGCTGAGGTGGTGCAAGAGATTAATCGCCTCTCTCTCACTCCAGAAGGTCCAAGGATTGGTTCCCGGAGCCGCCTAATGAGAATACAAGCAGACATAGAAGAACACACAGCAAATGGACACAGAGAGCAGACAATGGTGGGGGGTGGGGAGTGGGGATGGGGGGTGGAGAAATAAATAAAAATAAATAAATCTTTTTGAAAAAAGATTAAAAAAAAAAAAGAATTATACACTACAATCAAGTGACTTTCATTCCTGGTGTGCAAGGGTGGGTCAACATCAGAAAATCAATCAACACATTACATAACATTAACAAAACAAAGGATAAAAATACGTGATCATCTTGACCGGTGCAGAAAAGGCATTTGAAAGAATCCAATATCCTTTCTTGATAAAAACCATTTGAAAGCTAGGTATAGAAGAAATTTTCCTCAACATAATAAAGGGAATATATGAAAATCTCATAGCCACCATCATTCTCAATGAGGTTGAAATCATTCCTTTTAAGACAGGAAGAAGACAAGAATGTCCACTGTCACCACTGTTATTCAACATTGTGCCAGAGGTTCTAGTTAGAGCATTTAGGCAAAATAAAGAAATTAAAAGGATCCAAATTGGAAAAGAGTTAGGATCATATCATCTCACTATTCACAGATGATATGATCCTATATTATGAAAATTCCAAAATATCTGCAATAAAGTTATTAGAGCTAGTAAATGAGTTCAGCATAGTGGCAGTCTTCAAGATCAACACACAAAAATCAGCAGTGTCTCTATAAATTAGTAATAAGCAAGCTGAGGAGGAAATCCAGAAAAAAATCCCATTTACAATAGCAACAAAAGACTCAAATATCTAGGAGTTAATTTAAATAGGAATTCAAAGGATCTGTGTTCATAAAACTATAAAACACTGCTAAAAGAAATCAAAGAAGACCTAAACAAATGAAATGACATTCTGTTTTCATGATTGGAAGATGCCAATGCTACCCAAACTGATTTACAGATTCAACTCAATCCCAATCAAAATTCCAACAGCCTACTTTACAGAAATAGAAAAGTCAATGACCACATTTATATATTTGGAAGGAAAAGGGGTTCTGAATAGCCAAAAACATCCTGTTAATAAGAGTGAAGTTGGAAGACTCATGCTTCCTGACTTTGACGTGTCTTATAATAAAATTGCAGTGGTCAAACAGCATGGTATTGGCATAAAGATAGACACATTGATCAATGGTATTGAATTGAGAGTTCAGAAATAGACCTGCACTTCTATGGTCAACTTTAATTGATTTTTGATAACCTACCAAGTTCATTTTTCTGGAACAGAAGAGTCTCTTCAACAAATGATGCTGGGAGAACTGGACATCTATAACCAAGAGAATGAAAAAGGACCCTATCTCACTCCCTATAAAAGAATAAACTCAAAATGGATCAAAGACTTGAACATAAAAGCTAGGACCATAAAACTCCCAGAAGATAATATAGGGAAACATCTTCAAGACCTTGTAGTAGTAGGTGGTAGTCTCTTTAACCTTATACTCAAATCACGAACAAGAGAAAAAAGTAGATAAATGGGACCTCCACAAAACTAAACACTTCTGCATATCAAAGGACTTTGTGAAGAGTTTAAAAAGGCAGCCTACTCAATAGGAGAAAATTTTTGGAAACCACACAGCTGACAAATGTCTAATATCCATGTTATATAGAGACATCCTACAATTCAACAATAAAAAGACAAAAGAATTGATTAAAAAATGGGCAAAAGTTCTGAATAAACAATTTTCTGAGGAAGAAATACAAATGGAAAAAAAATGAAAAGATATTCAACGTCACAAGATAGTAAGAAAATGCAAATCAAAGCTACAATGAGATATCAATTTCATACCTGTTAGAATGGTCACTGTTAAAAAAGAAAACTACAGGTGTGGAAAGATAGGAATGTTTCTTCACTGTTGGTGGGAATGTAGAATGGTACAGCCACTGTGGAGAACTGTTTGGCAGTTTCTAAGGAAGTTGAATATAGACTTGTCATGTGACACAGCAATACCACTTTTAGGTATATGCCCAGAGATCTGAGAGCAGGTAAATGAAGAGACATCTACACACCAATGTTCATAGCAACATTATTCACAATTGCCAAAAGATGGAAACAACCCAGGTGTCCATCAACTGATGAATGGATAAACTGTGGTATACACATACGATGGGATATTATGCAGCAGTAAGAAGAAATGAAGTCTTGAAGCATATGACAACATGGATGAACCTGAAGGACATTATGTTGAGTGAACCAAGCCAGGCCCAAGACAAATATTGTATGTTCTTGCTATTATGCGCTATAGATAATGAGTAAACTCATGGAGTTAATAGATAGAATATAAGTCACCAGTGAATAGAATGTGATTTGAAAATTGAAAACTGAAGTTTAATCTGTGCAGAATTGATAAAAAGTTGTTTATAAATGTTTGGAAATGAATAGAAATGGTGAAAGCACATCATAGAATTTGTAATTAGTAGCACTAACATGGGTATGATAGTGGTTTCTTTTTTGTTGTTTATTTCTTTTTTGGAATAATGAAAATGCTCTATATTGATTGAAGTGATGAATGCACAACTTGATGATTACACCAAATGTCACTGATTATATACTTTAGATAAATTATATGGTTTATGAAAAAATAGGTGGGTTGGAGGAAAAATATACAAAGTGTAAGATATGGTCTATAGTTAGTAGTAATATTTTGATGATGCTCTTTCATAATTTGTTACAAATGTTTCACAACAATGCAAGATATTTGTGGTGGGGTGAAATATGGGAGCCCTGTATGATGTTATACATTTTTGTTTTGTAAGTTCACAATTTTTACTACACTCTTTTTTTTTTTTTTTTAATTTTTTTATTTTTTATTGACTTTGTAATAATATTACATTAAAAATATATATGTGAGGTCCCATTCAACCCCACCCCCCCACCCCCCCTCTCCCCCCCCCCCCAACAACACTCGTTCCCATCATCATGACACATCCATTGGATTTGGTAAGTACATCTTTGGGCAACTCTGCACCTCATATACATTGGTTCACATCATGGCCCATACTCTACTCTATTCCATCATGTAGGCCCTGTGAGGATTTACAATGTCCGGTGATTACCTCTGAAGCGCCATCCAGGGCAGCTCCATGTCCCGAAGATGCCTCCACCTCTCATCTCTTCCTGCCTTTCCCCATACCCTTTGTCCATTATGTCCACTTTTCCCAATCCAATGCCACCTCTTCTATGTGGACACTGGATTGGTTGTGTCCATTGCACCTTTATGTCAAGAGGAGGCTCAGATTCCACCTGGATGCTGGATGCAATCCTCCCATTTTCAGTTGTAATCACTCTAGGCTCCATGGTGTGGTGGTTGTCCTTCTTCACCTCCATCTTAGCTGAGTGTGGTAAGTCCAATAAATCAGATTGTAGGTGCTGGAGTCTGTTGAGGCTCAGGATCTGGCTATCACATTGTCAGTCCAGAGATTCAAATCCCCTAAATATATCTTAAACCCCAACATTAACTGCACCTCCAGCACATTAGCATGAAAGTCTTATGAAGGGAGATCCCATCTGAGTCCAGATTCATCACACATAAACACCATTTCCAAAGAGGGGCCATCTGCCCTGGTAGTTAACCCCATCAGCCATGACCATAACTCCCATGGGTCTCTTTAGCCCTCAAAGGAACCAATATCTGGGGGTTGTATCTGCTTTATCTGTCTCTCTGACTCTGCTCAGTTGTGCATGAGGGCAAACCTTCTGCCAGCCTCCAGACTCTTTTTTAGAAACTCGTAGCCATATAAACTCATTTCTCCTTTCCATTTCCCCCTTACTTTAGGTCAAACAGCATTTTAAAGTCATGGTATTTTATGTAGACATGGATATTCTGCTGATCCGCATTGAACCTTCCGTATAAGGTCATTTTCCAGTTGCATCATCAGTTGGTAGTTGATAGTGGTCCCTCGTTGCCAGGGAGGCTCATCCCCGGGTGTCATGTCCCACGCTGGGGGGAAGGCATTGCATTTACATGCTGAGTTTGGCTTCGAGACTGGCCACATTTGAGTAACATGAAGGCTGACAGAAGGAAATTCCCAGGCACAAAGTTGCTCTAGGCCTTGTTATTATTTTGGGTTTATCAGCTCATTACTACACTCTTATTGTTTATGCATGTTCAAGTATGAATGATATACTTCAATAGAAACTTTTTTAAGTGAAAAAAACAAAAAGATGTATAGATGAATACTAGAAAAATTCTTAAGATCCAAAGACAGGACTTGCTGGAAGAACTTAGCAAGAGCCAGAGTTCTTCCTTGATGATTTTATACACACTTAACCCATCTCAAATGAGAGAACATAGAGGCTGAATTAAGGCAGGATGGCAGAAAATCATATGGGAGATTTGTTGAGGGAAGAAAGAGACAAGGGGACTAATACAGAGCACTGCCTTTGTGTGAGACTCCATGCTAACTGACTGAATGCTTATACACGCACAAGGAAATCTTTGCCTTTGTTGTTTGAGTTATGATTTTTTTAAAAATCAAAGCAGAAAACTATTCTCTCTTAATTCAGATAAAATGGTGTTGGAATTATTTTTAAATGCCTTTTACTAAAACTCAAGGGAAAACATCATGATAAACTATCTCACATATATAATGATATAAATTTTGCAGAATGTGCATGTTAAATCCAGATCTGGACAAGGTCTAGCTACAAGCTGGCTTTGATGTCAATACTTCCAAACTACTGTATGTTGACTCAAACTCATGAAATCCTGGAGCTGACAGAATTAATTCTGGCTGGCTTTTGCTATGGTGCATGATGCCTCTAGTGGAAAGGATGTCAGATTTAGCATGCCGGTCACGTTGAACAGACCGGGTGGAACAGCCAGGAGAAAGGGGAAGGGAATAACTTTTCTTGGGCCCTTATTAAGTATTAGGTTTCTTATATAATTCATTCTTACTACAGCCCTATAAGATAGGTATCATTACGCCCATTTGACAGATGAAGCAACAAAAATTCAGAGAGTTTAGAAAACTTTCTCTGGACAGTGTGTGGAGTGTTTGGGCACAGTAGAGGGCATAGTAAATGCCCAGAGCCTGAACTGGAAGATTAGGCTTGATGTTCAGAAGGCCCAGTTTCACAGAAATCACATCCAAGGATGTGACTGAAGCAGATTTAAATAGCCAGATTCAGAATTTGGGTACAGATGAAGCCTGATGAAAGGATTTAAGCTAAGCACAAGGAAAAAGACAGAATCCAGATTTCATTAGCTTGGAAAAGCATGACTCAATCCTTTGAACACACAATAGAAACATCTATTGGACTGTATTTTGGTCCTGAGGCAGGCACTAACACCCTTCTGCCTGGGTTTGAAGATGCTTTCTGAAATGAGCAGATAAGGCAGGCACATGCCTGAGTCAAGTATCTGCAGATGCCCCTGCGAAACCAAGTCCTCCAATGTGGCTTTATACCTTCTTGGGTAACACAAAAATGAATTTGATAGAAGTGTAGTAACTTTAGAATTGGAAGTTGAAATTTGGGTAAAGGGCTGTCTCAAGATAGAAATTAGACAACGGAATTGTGGAGGCCAGAGACAGGTCAGAACCCAGGAATCTGCCTGGCACTAAGGTGATGGGAAGGGGTTAGGCCTTGACTTGGACTTAGAAGTTTCAGGGGAGTTCAGCGAAGGCGGAATGTGGGATATAATTTATCTGTCAGATAACTCATAAAAGAGAACATTTATATCCTGGATTTGGGGGGTATCTTTGTAAAGGTATGTTCTATAAAACACCTGTTGTTTCTCAGGGGGCTGGTGGCTAAATGAAATGCCCTACCAACTTAAGTATGAACTTGTCATAATTTCGTAGAGAGTGTTATGACATGGATCATTCACTATAGAGATGAGGAGACCAAAAAGATTCGGTTATGGGTCCAGAGGCAGAAAGGAGTAATCTCTCTATTCTTGTTTAATGACACTGGGGAACCTTTAATTTGAGAGTACCCAAGTTTTTATAAGAGCCTGAATTCCCTGATTTTGCCTGAGGCTACTCCTGAGTTCTCCTATTTGAGAAATGATATGATGCTACATTTTCCTACCCAACAAAGAGATAAAATTCAGGAAAGCCACTCTCCTAGGTCACTTTTTTTTTCTTTATTTTCTTTTAAATGTTACATTAAAAAAATATGAGGTCCCCATATACACCCCACCCCACACACCCCACCCCTCCCACATCAACAACCTCTTCCATCATTGCAGCACATCCACTGCACCTGGAGAATACCTTCTGGAGCACTGCTGCACCACATGGACAGTGGTCCACATTGTAGTCCACATTCTCTCCCAGTTCACCCAGTGGGCTACGACAGGACACACAACATCCAGCATCCATCCCTGCAGCACCACCTAGGACAACTCCAAATCCTGAAAATGCCCCCACACCATATCTCTTCTTCCCTCTCCCGACCATCAGCAGCCACCGTGGCTATCCTCTCCACATCACTACTACAATTTCTTCCCTTACTAATCACAATAGTTCCCCAGCAGAACACCAGTAATTCCACTCTACTTCATACTCTATTCCTCCACCTTGTGGACCTGGGATGGCTATGTCCAGTCCCCCTCTACATCAAGAGGAGGTTTAGATTCCACATGGATGATGGATGCAATTCTCCTGCTTGCAGCTGTAGGCACTCTCGACTCCCTGGTGTGGTGGTTGACCATCTTCACCTCCCTGTCAGCTGTCCAGATTAAGTTCAAGAAACATGATGGTAGGAGCCGCAAGTCTCCTGAGGCCCAGGGCCTGGCCGTCACATGGATAGTTCAGAGATTCAGGACTCCCAAGTATACACCAACCCAAATGCCAACCACAGGTCCGGTAAAAGTAACAGAAGAGGCATGTGTAGAAAGGTTACATCTGAGCCCAACTCCATCACACCCAGGAACACAAACTCCAAAGTCGGGCCACCCGACATGGCCCTGAACTCCAGAGCCATCTGCCTAGGTCACTTTTTAAAGCCACAACACGTGGCCTGCCACAGTCTGACTTGGTCCCTGTTGTACTTAGTGAAGTTAACATGAGCCTTTCTTTAATGGCAGCAAAGCCACCACCTGAAAAGGACTGCATTTTGGTCTGCAAGTTGGATTTCCAATTTTCTATGAAACATCCCACTCATCCCACAATCCAGTTTCTTCCTGCCCCTGGGCCTGGTGTTGATATTGGTTTGTCTGGAGAGGTGGTGTACTCCTCAGGTGGTATTTGGCACCACAATACTGTCTTATTGAATAACAGCCAGAGCCACAAGTTCCTGCTCTGGTTTTTTTTTTTTTTTTGTACAAATCTACCACCAACATCAGGTTTTATTAACAGGGGAGACAGCTTTTTAATGATATATGGCTCTTAACTTCCTTTTATATTTGGTAATATCCTGAACTCTTTATCCAAATGAAGCATAAAGCACTTACAACTGTGTTTTGCCATTGCACTGACCGAGGAATATATTCATTTGCAGTAACATGGGATTCAATGGAGTGGAAAATAAGCTCTGAAAATTGCTCTTGCCACGAAATTGTATCAATAAATAGGAAAAGCTCATTTAGTTTTCACTGACCAATCTTCCCCCTGTGACAGAAATTAATATGACCAAGTAGTGTATATTGAAGGTAAGAAGCAGGAGGCGGCAGAGACTGAGCTGGCCATGTGTCAAGATCTGCCTGGTGTAGCTAACCTTTTTCATCGTTTACAGAGCTACCTGAGGTTGCTTGCCTTTGTGGGGCGTGGGGAGGTGGGGGAGGCAGGGACAGGAAAGAGGCAGAAGCCTCTAGGGGTTGAAGCAGGTAGGGAAGTGCTGGAATCACCCACTTGCATGTCATTTACCATGTATTTACTATTGAACCTCTGAGTTTACACAGATGGAAACTTTTTCCCAAAGGTGTCCAAGGCAGTCCAAGTTAAGGAAATGAAAAGTAGGCCCATGTTGCTCTTCTTCAAATCAGTGTGGCTTCTACCTGTTAGTTTCAATACACCATATTCTCATAATAAAATTCTGACAGACACATTCTAAACTAATCACATGGTTGATCTGTGGCTTATCCATGTGGAAATGAATAAAACATCAAGTTCAGGTGTAAAGTAGTCAATTATGATGTTAAAAAATTGTGGAAAATACAAGGATTTATGATTAATGATATAGAAGTAAAGTTAAACTGAGAGTCAGAACTAACAGTTTCTGCATGATTTCCGGCAAACCACACATAATCTCTCTGAACTTAGTTGCCACCTTTGTAAAATGGGATTAGTAATGGCTGAGCTGCCTGCTTCTCAGGGTCATTGCAATCAAATAAGATTATACATGTGAAGGTAATTTTTATGAGCTGTAAACATTTAAGATTCTATTATTACTAGTTGCCATCAACACTGGTGTTGAAAAACAGTAACGAAGGGAAATCATAAAGGTAAAAAATATCTTTAAGAACAATTCCTTCAAGCTACTAGACCCAGAATTATGTGGAGAAAAACCCTGAAATATGAGGAACTGTATTCTAGTGCTGCCCCCGCCTCTAAAAGACAGTAAGCACTTGGGTGACTAACTTAACTTCTTTACTTTTCACATCTGTGTAATAAGATGGTTGAACTGAATTACCTAGAAAATTCTTTTCCTGTCCCAAATTTTGTACATCTTTGATCAAAGAGACATCATAAGGCACTGGGATAGAGTGTAAACTACAATGTAAACTATAATCTATGCACTGTAACAGTGCTCCAAAATGTGTTCATCAAATGCAATGAATGTACCACAATAATGAAAGAAGTTGTTGATGTGGGAAAAGTGGGGGGTGTGGGGAGTGGGGATATAGGGAAATCTCCGAAATTTTTTAATGTAACATTTTGTGTGATCTGTGTATCTTTTAAAAATAAATAAAAAATATATTAAGAAGAAAAAAAAAGAGGTATCATAAGCAAACCCAGATGGTAAGCTAGAAATGAAAAAGCATAAGTTGTCATTTTTATAGCAAAAAACATCACAGTTGTCTTGTAATTTGACGTTAAAGGACAAGGTCATGGAGAGATTTTTGAAACTGTTTTTATAGAACTGTATTATCTAGGGTAAACTTGTCTTGAATCAAAATCACAGCACTTATGTTGTTATCTGAAACCATTAGATTTATCTTTTGAATTATTTTGAATCATCTGTTCAATGTCAATGAAGCTTGCTAGAGGTAGTAGACACCTCTTCTTCCAATGTAAAAGAGATTCTTAAGTCTTGCCAAGGTTGTAAAGACAATGTTCACATGTGCCCATTGCCAACCTGGTAGAGACTAACTATACTACCACCTCTCCATGTTAACAGAGGTGCCTTGAGTACCCCTTGGTCTGGTCATGCAGAATAACCCACAGGAGAACATCCAAGGTCTCTTGCTCCTCTATTAGCAATGAATATACAACACTAATGAAAGCCCAATCCCAGGCCTCAAAATTCTTATCAGGAAAGCCCTGACAAGTGATAACTCCATGTGACACTCATCATGGCAGAATAAGGTTGTATTCTGCATTGTTATACTCTTGCCAACCTGCCCCTTCCACCCTGCAGGATTTCTGCTACAGTCAATAGTCAGAGTCTAGCAGATGATCACATAGACTTGTAGCAGATGGAACATGGAAGGGCACATCAACTCATAATCGGTGTCCCATTAGCAACATAACTGAAGAGTCTGTGCTGTGTTCCTTAACTCCAGTTGCCAGTTATACCCTGGGAGGAAGTGCAATTCCTCCGTCAAACTTTATCAATGCAGAGTTAATGATGCTCAATGCAATATGGTGGTCAGTTCCAAGACTCTACCCTTGGCTGCTTTGATCAAAGCATCTAAGGTATCTCTAGAGGATAGTCATTAATCTCTTGAATGAATGAATGAATAAAATACATGAAAATATTCTTTTTGTCAAAACCCAAATAATACTTACAAACTAAAGCCAATTTGACATCACTTATCATCCTAATTCCCTGTCCAGAGATGATTACTGTCAATCAGTTTTTACAAACATATAACTGTATGTAACAGGATGATGAATGGGAGTACAGCTAATAGTCACTGGGCATCTCCTGGCAAAATTCTCTAAGAGGCAGCAGAACTGGCCCCACTACCATTACCCCACAACTCACTCCCCAAAATATGTAAGAAAAGAAATGGAGTTGGGATTTGTTGGTTTAGGGAGAAAGTATTGCACATTTTTCCATCCATCTCCATGTCTGTTACTTTAGTTGAATACCCAAGGCAAATGGGAAGGTTCCAAGAGAACCACTTTATAGTTTGGTAGTGTCTGCAAGAAGGGAAGACTGGAGTCTCATTCCCTAACTAGATGTCTGCTTGGGAAGCGGACTTGTTGATATTCTACTAGTACCTATTTGAGCAGGGTTAAAAGAATTGGAAAGGGCAAGACAAAGCAGCTATATATTGTTTGCATTTGTAAAAATATAGTTTTTTCTTTTCAAGTGGACATGGAAACAGGTACTTTGAATTCTTTCATTGTTATCTTGGCCAAGTCAGTTGACTTCCAGGAGAAAGACTGCAATTTGACCCTCCAAAGATGGAATAGAGTAGTGGATAAGAAGAAGTCAAGTTAGAGTCCTTCATCCATTTCAGGAAGAACCCACCCATGTCCCTTAACAGAAAGATGCCTACCAACTCAATGACATAAAAAACCAGCCAGTCTCAGCCAAGAGAGAAACCCCAAAGGCACAGAAGCTCTCATTATTCCTCTCACTCTACCATACCGAAGGAGAGAGGGACATGGAAAAGAGGGAGACAAGGAAAAGAAGCAAAAATGCAGATCAGGCTCCCTCCTTACTCCAAGACCCTCCAGCAAGTGTCAGCAACGATCAGGTTGAACTGGGGAGAAGGAAAGGTGCAGAATTAATCATTTAAACTAGGATAAATCATCAGGCATGAACTGGAGTGTTTAGTATGTAAAAGTGATCAGAAAGCTAAGGATCTGCTCTGTATGTAATAGCTACTGGAAAGGAAGATTCAGCAGAGTTAAAGATAGTGATCAGAGAAAAAAAAGTAAAGTGCTTACATATTTGTACCTCCAATAAATCAGACTTTTCAATAATCCAGTTATATGTAGAAAGATATACTGTTGTTTTGTGTTTTTTAACATTAGTAATGCCATAATACATATATCATTCTGTAACTTGATTTTCTTACTCAGCAATAAGTCTCAGAGATCTTTATATGTCAAAATACTTGGATTTTGTTCTTATTTATACCTGCTTCATAGACTTTTATATTACAGAATTCCCAGTTTATTTAGTCATTCTGTGTCTGTTGTGAAATAGCCTGGTGGTTGGGCCACAGTCAGACTGTGAGAAAGGTTGAGGGTAGGATATATCTTTAAAGTTGGGTCTTGCCTTATGAACTGATTAAGAACTTATCTGGGATTTTTGAACCCCTGGTGACCTCTCTAAGGTTGGGTTCTAAGTATGTGAGCATGGGGGAAAGTGGCAAAACAGGTTGCCTAAGGTAAAATCCTCCTCTACTCTTCATCCTTCCAATTATTGCTCCTAAAAAAATGCCCATATTGGTTTCCTTGGGCTGCCATAACAATGTACCAAAAAAATGGTTGACTTAAAACAACAGAAATTTATTGTCTCACAGTCCTAGAGGCTAGAAGCCCCAAATCAAAGTGCCAGTATATCCATGATCCCTCTGAAGGCTCTAGGAAAGAATTGCTCCTTGCTTCTTCCTAGCTTCTGGTGGTTGCCGGCAATTCCTGGCATTCCTTGGCTTGTAGCTATATCATTCCAATCTGCCTCCATTGTCACATGGCCTTCTTCCCTGTCTCTTTGCCTCCAGATCTCTCTTTCCTTTATAAGCTCCCAGTCATTAGATTTAGGGCCCACTCTAAGCCAGTATGACCTCATCTTAACTTGCTTACATCTTCAAAGTCCCTATTTCCAAATAAGGTCACGTTCTTAGGTACCAGAAGTTAGGACTTCAACATATGTTTTGGAGGACAGGGGAAACAGATTCAACCCACAACACCGAGGTACACACACAGCCGGTGATGTCAAGTTAACACATTCTTTTCTCACCTAAAAATTAGAGTGAAGTACTTTCTTCTCCTTCCAAACTTTCGCTTTATAGTAATTAACCAATAATGCCTGGAAAGCATTTAAAAATCTTGAAGTGGAAGTGCTACACAAACTTAAGGATTTACTAAAACAAATTCTCTTACCATTTAGATGTAATAGTTCATATATCTTTGTCAGATGCAAACATTTTCACCTCTAACTTATTTTTAAAGTAATACATGCTCATAACAGCAGGATATTTTTCTGGTGATCCTTTGCCTCATTGCTAGCAATTAAACAGATATAAATGTATCCAAATAACTAAATGCAATGTTAAACCTACAATGCTGAGTACAGAATATATTAATGATTTCATATTTGTAAGACTCTAGTCACCATAATGAAAGATCCATAAACATATCTTAAAGTTTAGTGAGTTCCCCTGCCTCATCCTAACAATTTAATTCTCTTATTGACCTTTTTATGGTCCCCCTCATGAAACTTTAAAATAACAAGGTGTCAGGCTTCCACCCAATAGGACACTAACACCCTCAGAAATATCTCTTCTCTGTTTTCTCCTAAGGATAGAATGATTTAGCCTTGTCCATTCTCCCTTTATGAATTTGGGCATTATTCATTGATTTCCCCCATTGTCTTTTGTCTTTAGTTTTGTCCACCTAACAAGAGTTTAGGGTTAACTTTTTAACAAGTACATCATTGTTATTATAATGCATCTACCCCAGTTGGCTAATAGCATACAAGTGTGCTCCTAGTCAATTTTAGGAAAAATGGCCACTCCTGATTTTTTCATCTTTTTTGTGCTCTCATTTGCAGGTGCCAGGCAAGTGCCATAAGGAGGGTCACTGGGTATTGATGTCAGGTTAAGAAAAACCTCCATTTTCCTGAAAGCCTGGCCCCATATGAACCATCTTCCGGTGATTCTTAGATTTTTTTTTCCCTCAATGTAAAAAATGGACATAAATCATTTGGTATGTCTGACAGCTTTTTATTAAGATTCATAGAACTATAGGGTCAGAAGGGGACCTAAGAGCCCGAAGAATTTATTCCCCTGTGTTCAGGCAGGTCAACAATTAGCTAAAACAGACTGGCTCTCTCTCTTTTTACAGATTTTCAGAATAAGAGGTTTGATTTCTCACCTGGATGAATCATCCTAATATCTAATAATCCTCATTCTCAGGGTGTTTTTCTATTTTTCTGTTACCTATTCTGTTAACCTCTCTAAGAAGTGGAGTTGGGAACTGTTGGTTTCTCATCTGTATATATCATAGCACCTGGCATTGTTTTGGCATTAGGAAGTGAGGTGATTTGCTACACTTACAGACATGTTTTTGAGACAAATGTTTGTGTTTTCATAATTTTATTTGTTTTCTTCAATATTTTCTCCAAGTCCCCAGCATCAGATATAGAAAGGCTACTCCCACCATTTCCCTGTGGGCAGAGAGGGCTGGATGCTGAGAGGATGCTCAAGATTTCCCAACCATAGGCAGATGTGGAAGAGACAGATGGCCTCCTTTGTACCTGATAGATTCCCACCGACCAAACATCTGTGAGGAGAATGGAAGGTATTTACTCTGACATCCCATTTGTATCAGTAAAAAATCAGATGTAAACTTTGAACAGCTTCCAGAGGTGGAACAGAAGACTCTGCTAGTCTGTTCCCTCATTCTGTCCTCTAGCCATTTTCCTCACTACTTGATGTTAAGCAGAGCTTGCTCAATTTTGTAGAGTTTGTGATGATACCAGCCACCTAAATCTAAGTAGCGGAAGGACCCAGGTCAGGCCAATAGAATATCCTGGCAGTGTGCATGCCACAGTTCAGGGTGTGATTTTTCCTCCGACATTTCTGAGCCTTACCTCAGTCAGTTAATCTAGGGTGAAGCAATCCCAGGAGGATTTATATATACTGAGTGATTAGCATAAAGGATTGATCAATAACTTAGATTCCCACTCTTTTTTTTTTGCAATGAAAAATATCCATTATTAGCATTTGGGATGCTTGTTTTCTCTAGTTTAGATTCCTTCCCAATATCAAGGTAACAGGGTATAGAACTAGTAATTTGATAGTTGTTCAGAGAGCTTAGAATAAAAAAGAGTGCAAAAGTTTTACAAGAAATGTCACATATTCTACCAAATATTTAATCAATTGTGTTCTTATTAAGCCATTATTATATGCCATGCAAGTAAGACATCGTACCTATCTTCAAGAGCTAAGACTGCTCAGGGAAGAACCTTACAATATATGTTATGCTAAAAAATGCTACAGTATGACCATCCAGATTGAGTGTCTTCCTTGAGTACTGAAACATGAGAACTAACAGGCAAGAGGTGAAATGAGTGAGTGGTACCTTCAGAGATCTTCAAGTTATCCAGTAAGGATGAATGGGCAGGATGAGGGGCAGATCCTAAAACTTTGGGGAGTTAGTCGGAAGGCAATAATGAATCACTTCAGTATAAGAACGTCTTCATATTTATAATTTTAAAAGTGTTTTGAGCAGGTGGGGTTTAAAGGATGAATTAAGGGAGGCAAAGTTGGAGGCAGGGATACCATTTACAAGACTGTTGAAATAATTCATAAGATAGATTGTGGTGGCCTGAACTAAGCTTATAGTATTGGAGATAGAGACATCTGTGTTGAGCCATATCAGGAAGGAAGAATTAATAAAGTTTGATTGATTGGCTGCAGCAGTTAGGAAGAAGGAACCAAGGGTAACTCCCAGGTTATTGTCATTGAGGAGATGGCAATGAGTTAAGTTTTAGATTTATGAATTGTGAGATGTCTAAGGAATATCCAAGTGGCAATGTCCATCAGGCCTGAAGCTTGATATGAGAGTCATTGAGATATATATATATATAATATGTAAGGGAATATAATAATATATATATATATAAAATAAGAGAATATAATATATTCATATATATAATATATAAAATATGTAAGGGAAGCCATAATAGTGTGTAAAATTGCTCAGGAAATGAACAGAGAACCTACACTGTCTTTGCTTTATCCTAGAGGGCAAGCACTGAATATGGTTGTTGACATTTATAGTATCATTTTCTCTTGCACAGTGGTGCACAAACATATTTACATTCTTATTCTGATTCTTCAACTCTACAAACTCCCATTTCTATTTTCTCTATTATTGCAATGTCATCAATATTTCATACTCCATTCTACTTTTCAAGATGATGTGGACAAATGTCTTCTTTCTGATCACATAAATAGATGTCTTAATTTGGTTGTTAGCTATGTTCATACACCAAAGTAAAATAAAATTAAAGAAAAGCCTTTCTGGGAAGCATATGTGGCTCATGCAGTTGGGCTCCTGTCTACCATATATGAGGTTCAGGGTTCAATACCCATGGCCTCCTGGTGAAGGCACTCTGGCCCACATGACAAGCTGGCCCATGCAGAGTGCTGGTCCATGTGGAGTGCTGGCCCATGCAGAATGCCGCCCTGTGCAGGAGTGCTAGCCAACGCAGGAAAGCTGACATTGCAAGATGACTCAACAAAAAGAGACACAGAGGAGAGACAATAAGAGATGCAGCAGAACAGGGAACTGAGGTGGCTCAAGAAAATAACCGCCTCTGTCCCATTCCAGACGGCCCCAGATCAGTTCCCAGAGCCACCTAATGAGAATACAAGCAAACACAGAAGAACACACAGCAAATGGACGCAGAAAGCAGACAATGGAGGGAGGGAGGAGAAATAAATAAATAAATCTTTAAAATAATAAGAAAAGCCTTTCCACTGTATGTTGATGCCTCTTAGGTGACTTTACTGGGTAACATTTATTTGCCTTGTTACTAGATGTGGAGGTGAATTTGTTTCATTTTAATTCTGTCCTTTGACTACTGAAACTAGATTCTGAAGCCTTTGTCACTGTGTTGGTTTCCACAGAATATTTTATATATCTACTCATCCCAGATCTCTAAAAAATTGTTACTGTTTATGGAAATGGGGAGGGGGATGAAGGAGTGCCATTCCAAACTTGATTTTCTAAGACCTGATAAAAGAGTAAATATCTTAAGATTTTTGAAAAATACAATTCAGAGAAGCAAATAAACACATCTTAGTGTTTTGAGTGATTTGAATGTTTTAAATGAGGAAGCACTTCAGCAGCATCCGTGCATGTCTCCTCACCACATCTCTGATTCCCTTTGAGGCACTGGGATGTAAGATGGCTCTAAGCACCAATAGCTCAGAAATTTCTTCTTCTCTTCTGAAATAAATTAACACTAGCCAGTCTCCCACTATGCAGATACTATCTCATATCAAAGAAAGTTCCCAAGAGAAGCATTTGCATTCTGGTGTCTAGCTTTTCTACTCTTCTAAAATGGGACTCAGTAGAGAGGTTAGACATGCTTTTCAAATTTATTAAAAGGGACAGAGGTGATTCCACACCCATTTGTATGCTTTTTTATTTGTGCTTGATTTGAGATCCTTCAGACATATAGCCCTTATAGAAAAGATGAGAGGGATTGTGGAAAGATGGTAACAGACAAACGGGCAGAGCTCAATGCTTTCACAAAAGCAACAGAGAAAGAACCAAAATCTGTCCAAGGGGCCTGGACCAGCAGAACAGGACAGTGCTACACAACTCCCAGGAGTGTGAGGGACAGAATGATGAAGAAGTCAAAACAATAAAGTTACCTAGCTCTCACAGTGACCACAAAGGGCTCCCTCTGCCAAACCCAAGATATTAAGCTGGGATAAAACCCCAGTCTCACTGCAGCCAACTGAGAGGGGAACAGACATCTTCCTCCCTGTCCCTTGTTTCAAGGGAGAAGGGAGGGGGAATTGGTGTGCTTTTCTTCAGTGTATTTGGCCAAAAGAGCCTGCTTTGAATCTCTGATCTGGAGACTCAACACAGGAACACAGGAAAGCCAAGACTGTAACACCTCCATGGACAGGTTGTGCTGACGGGCACCATCTGCTAGGCAGTCTGGAAATTGCATGGACAAAACTGTTCTCATCGCTTACTATATCCCACCCCGGGAGAAAATCTGCTCCCCACTAGTGTTTCCCTGGCCCAATTTTGATAAATTAAGCTGAGCGATTTTAAAGACTTAGAATATTTTGAACCAAATATCAAAGAAGAGCTGTGGGGAAAAAAAAAATAGGTCAGAGAAATTGACCATTAGAGTAAATTCACCAACATATTCAAAAGCCTAGACATCAGCAAAAAATTACAAGCCATACTAAGTGTGGCAATTTAGTATTATTGATGGATTCCAAAAGGAAATATTGATTATGTTTGTATACTGGTCTGTTTCTCTGGGCATGATGCCCTTTGTACTAATTCAGAGGTTTTACTTTTACTTGATTAAATTAAGATTAGGGCTTTGATTCAGCCTTGTCAGTAGGATTTTAAGTCCCTACCCCCAATCCCCAGTAGGTAGACATTCACACAGAAAATGACATAGCAGAGGAGAGAGTTTAGCTTTGATGCTGGAACCCCAGGGAGAGAGCTGAGTCATTCACCTGATAGTTTATAGCTGGCCTTGTGCAGATAGCAGAACAGCTGAGCTTGGAATAAAATAAGCCTTGGGAAGAGAGATGAGACTTATGCCAGCCTACAGATGAGATTGAAGAAGCTGGGACCATGGAGCCTTAAGAGGAGGAGTAAGGCAGAACTCTCACAGAGACCAGCAGTCATCTTGCTCCAACATGTGGCAACAGACTTTGGTGAGGGAAGTAAATTACTTTTTATGGACTTTTGACTATAAGCTTCTAACCCATATAAAATGCCCTTTATAAAAGCCAACAGATTTCTAGTACTTTGCATCAGCACTCCGTTGGCTGACTAACACTCTAGGAAACAGGAAGAGATGGCCCAGCCAAAAGAACTAACCAAATATCCTGAAAAAATACAAAACAACCCTTAAATCCTGAAGGATTTAAGACAATCAGAGATAATCATACAAATCTCCTAAATCACTTCAAATAATTTAAAGAAAATATGACCAAAGAGATAAAGGATGTTAAGAAGACACTGGGTGAACACAAAAAACAATTTGAAAAACTGCAAAGGAAAATAACAGACTTTATGGGAATGAAAGACATGATGGATGAGGTTAAAAATACATTAGAGGCATGTAAGAGCAGATTTGAATTGCTAGAAGACATAATTAGTGATTTCGAAGACAGAACATCTGAACTAGAAAAGACAGAAGAGCAGGAAGAGAAGAGAATGGAAACAATAGAACATAGTCTCAGGGAACTGAATAACAGCATGAAATGCACAAATATTTGCAATATTGGTGTCCCAGAAGGAGAAGAGAATGGAAAAGGGGAAGAAAGAACATTTGAGGAAACAATGACTGAAAACTTCCCAACACTTATGAAAGGCATAAATATCAATATCCAAGAAAGACAATGCACCCCAAACAGAATAAATCTGAATAGTACCTACCAAGAGATACCTCCTATTAAGAATGATAAATATGAGAGATAAAGAGAGGATTCTGAAAGCAGCAAGAGAATAGCAAAGCATCACATACAAGGGAAACATGTTAAGGTTAAGTGCTGACCTGTCATCAGAAACCATGGAAGTGAGAAGAAAGTTGTATGATGTATTTAAGGTACTGAAAGAGGAAAAGTGCCAGCCAAGAATTCTGTATCCATCAAAACTGTCCTTCAAAAATGAGGGTGATTCAAAGTTTTCACGGACAAACAAAAACTGATAGAATATGTACCAAAAGACCAGAATTACAAGAGATACTGAAGGGTGTGCTGCGGTCTGAAAGGAAAAAACAAGGGTGAGAGATTTGGAGAAGAGTTTAGAAATGAAGGTTATTAAGAACAGTAAACTAAAGGATAAGAAGACAGACAATAGAATGATATAACAACAAAAAGCTGAAGGACAAAATGGATGAAGTAAGTAATGCCTTTATAGTAATAACGCTGAATGTTAATGGATTGAACTCCCCAATCAAAAGACATAGACTGATAGAATGGATTAAAAAATAGGAGCCATTGATATGTTGTCTATATGAGACCCACCTCAGGCATAACAACACAACCAGGTTAAAAGTGGAAGGCTGAAAAAGGTATTCCATGCAAATAGTAACCAAAAAAGAGGTGGAGTAGCGATATTAATATTGGACAAAATAGATTTCAAAAACAAAATTGTAATAAGAGATGAAGAAGGTCATTATATATTAATAAAAGGGGAAATTCACCAAGAAGAACTGACTATACTAAATATTTATGCCCCTAACCTGAATGTCCCAAGATACATGGGGCACACACTGACAAAACTGAAGAGAGAAATAAATATCTCTACACTAAGAGTTGGAGACTTCAATACACCACTCTTAGTATTGGATAGAACATCTGGACAGAAGATAAATAAAGAAACAGGGAACTTGAACAATATCATTTTTATTGTCTTTTTTAAAAAATATGTAGATCACACAAAATGTTACATTAAAAAATATAAGAGGTTCCCATATACCCCACTCCCCACCCCCCGCACTCCTCCCACATCAACAACTTCTTTTATCAGTGTGACACATCCATTGCATTTTGTGAATACATTTTGGAGCACTGCATGGATTATAGTTTACATTGTAGTTTACACTCTCCTCCAGTTCATTCAGTGGGTTATGGCAGGATATATAATGTCCAGCATCTGTCCCTGCAATCATTCAGGACAACTCCAAATCCCAAAAATGCCCCCATATCACACCTCTTCTTTTCTCTCCCTGCCTTTAGCAACTCTCGTGGCCACTGTCTTCACTGTCTCCACATCAATGATACAATTACAATGGTATTGTAATGTTATGATAGTTCTATAGTAGAATACCAGTAATTCTGCTCTAATCCATATTTTATTCCTCCATCCTGTGGACCCTGGGATAGTGATGCCCACACCACCTTTAAATGGAGAGGGGGCTTAAATCCCACATGGCTGATGGATGTGATTCTCCTGCTTGCAGTTGTAGACTCTCAGTTCCCTGGTTTGGTGGTTAACCATCCTCACCTCCCTGTTAGCTGACGTGGGTAAGTCCAATGGACTGGAGAATAGGTGTTGCAACTCTGCTGAGGCTCAGGGCCCAGCTGGCACATGGGCAGATACTGATGACTATATTTATGAACCTGTGTGCTTGAAATTTCAACTAAGCCTAGAGCTTCAGGGTGCCTAAGAGTTACCTCCTGAGAGTCTCCATGTTGCTCAAATATGACCACTCTCTAAACCAAACTCAACATGTAAATGTATTACCTTCCCCCCAATGTGGGACTTGAATCCTGGGGATGAGCCTCCTTGCTGAGGGATTACTACCAATCACCAGCTGGTGATTCAACAAAAAAAAAAAAGACCTTGAATAAAAAGGGGGAAATGGTAAAGACACATGAGTTTATATGGCTAAGAGACATCAAAATGAGTTGGGAGGTAATCAAAGGGGTCGTACTTATGCACATCTCAGCAAGATCCGAGAGACAGCTAAAGTAGATACAACCCCAGATAGTGGTGCTCCTGAGGGCTATGGAGACACACATGTTCTATGGTCATAGCAGATGGCTCTGGAGTTCAGTGCCTTGCCAGTGGGCCCTACTTTGGAATTTGTGCTCCTGAGTGTGATGGAGTTGGATGCAGATGTGACCTCTGTACACATGCCTCATCTGTCACTTTTACTGAGCCTATGGTTGGTGCTGGAGCTGGTGTATGCTCAGGAGAGTAATATGATAAATTAACCAGACCTAACAGACATCTATAGAGCATTGTACTTCAAATCATCAGGATATAACTTTTCAAGTACTCATGAATCCTTCTCCAAGACAGGCCATATGTTGGGTCACAAGACAAGTCTCAATAAATTTAAAAAGTTTGAAATTAAGCAAAACACTTTCTCTGATCATAAAAGAACAAGTTTGGTCATGTTTTTCCCTTTTCAATTTTTTGGAAGAGCTTGGGCAAGATTGATAATAATTGTCCTTGAATGATTGGTAGAATTCACCTGTGAAGACATCTGGTCCTGGGCTTTTCATTTGTGGGAGGTTTTTGATAACTCCTTCAGTTTCTTAATTTGTGATTGGTTTTGTTAAGGTCTTTTATTTCTTCTAGGCTCAGTATGGTGGTTTATGTGTTTCTAGGAATTTGCCCATCTCCTCTACATTGTCTAGTTTTTTGGCATACAGTTGTTCATCGCATTCTCTTATGATCTCTTTTATTTCTGTGGGTCCATGGTAATGTCCCCCCTCTCATTTTTTATTTTCTTTATTTACATCTTCTCTCATTTTTTTCTTTCTCAGTCTAGCTAAGGGTTTGTTGATTTTGTTGATCTCATAGAACCAACTTTTGGTTATGTTGATTCTCTCTATTGTTTTTATTCTTGGCATCATTTATTTCTGGTCTGATATTTACTTTTTCTTTCCTTTGGCTTGGTTTGGAATAAGTTTGCTCTTCTTTTTCTAATACCTACAGGTATGCAGTTGGAGCCTCAATTTTAGCTCTTTCTTATTTCTTAATGTAAGCATTGAGGGCTATAAATTTCCCTCTTAGTACTGCCTTTGCAGTGTCCATAGGTTTTAATATGTTGTGTTCTCATTTTCATTTGTCTCAAGATATTTGCTGAATTCTCTTGCAGTTTCTTCTTTGGCCCATTGATTATTTAAGTGTATGTTGTTTAATCTCCATATATTTATGAATTTACCTTTTTTATGTCCATTATTGATTTCTAGTTTTATTTCATTATGCCCACTATCACCACTGTTTTTCAATATTTTGCTAGAATTTCTAGCTAAAGCAATTGGGCTAGATAAGGAAAAAAGGCACATGAATAGGAAAGGAAGAAGTAAAACTTTCACTATTTGCTGATGATATGATCCTATATCTAGAATCTCCTGAAAAATCCACAACAAAGCTGCTTGAACTAATAGACAAGTTCAATAAAGTGGTGGGAGACAAGATTAATACACAAAAATCAATCATGTTTCTATACACTGCTGATGTGCAATCTGAGGAGGAAATCAGAAAAAAAATTCCATTTACAATAGCAACTAAAACAATCAAATATTTAGGAATAAACTTACCAAGGACATGAAGGGCCTATATTCAGAAATCTACAAAACATTGCTAAAAGAAACTGAAGAAGACCTAAATAAATGGAAGGACATTTTGTGTTCGTGGATTAGAAGGCTAAATATCATTAAGATATCAAGTCTACCCAAACTGATTTACAGATTCAACACAATCCCACTAAAAATTCCAACAGCTTTTTTTTGCAGAAATGGAAAAACCAATTATCAATTTTATTTGGAAGTTTAAGGGGCCCTGAACAGCCAAAGAGATCTTAAGAAAAAAGAACGAAGTTGAAGCACTCTTACTTCTGGACTTTAAAAAATATTACCTAGCTACTTGGTAAAAACGGCATAAAGACAGACACTTTGACCAATGGAAATGAATCAAGAACTCAGAAAGAGACCCTCACATCTACAAGCAAGTGTTTTTTGACAAGGTGGTCAAGTCCTCCCAGCTGGGCCATAACAGTCTATCCAACAAATGGTGCTGGGAGAACTGGATATCCATATCAAAAAGAAAGAAAGAAGACTCCTATCTGACACCTCATACAAAAATTAACTCAAAACGGATCAAGGACCTAAATATAAAAGCAACAACCACACAACTAGAAGAAAATGTAGGAAAACATCCTCAGGATCTTGTGGTAAGAGGTAGTTTCTTGAACCTTATACCCAAAGAACGAGCAACAAAAGATAAAAAATAGATAAATGGGACTGCCTCAAAATTAAATGCTTTTGCACCTCAAAGGACTTTGTAAAAAGGATGAAAAGGCAGCCAACTCAATGGGAGAAAATACTTGACAATCACATATCTGATGAGGGTTTAATACCTATGACATACAAAGAGATCATACAACTCAGCAATAAAAAGACAAACTACCTGATTAAAAAATGGGCAAAAAACTTGAAAAGACAATTGTCCAAAGAAGAAATACAAATTGCGAATAAACACATGAAAAAATGTTCAACATTACTAGCAATTAGGGAAATGAAAATAAAAACTACAATTAGATATCATTTCACATCTATGAGACTGGCTGCTATTAAAATGTCAGAAAACTGTAAATGTTGGAAAGGATGTGGAGAGACAGGAACACTTATTCACTGTTGGTGGGAATGTAGAATGGTACAGCCACTGTGGAGGTTTGGCAATTCCTAAGGAAGTTAAATATAGACTTCTGTGTGACTCAGCAATATACCTAGAAAAACTAAGAGCAGAGACACGAACAGACATCTTTTCGTAGTGGCATTTTCATGATAACAGGAGTTGGAAACAGCCCAGGTGTCCATCGACTGATGAATGGAAAAATAAGTTTTGGTGTATACATACAATAGAATATTATGCAGTGGTAAGAAGAAATGAAGTCGTGAAGCATATGACAACATGGATGAACCTGGAGGACATTATGTTGAGTGAAGCAAGCCAAGCACAAAAGGACAAATTTGTATGATTGCACTACCATTAACTAAATATACTGTGTAAACTCATGGAGTTAATAATTAGAATATTTGTCACCAGAAAATAGAAGGAGGGTAGAGAATGGAACTGATGGTTAATCTTTGCAGAAGTGTTAAAAAGGTTGTTTACAAATCTTTGGAAATGAATAGAAACAGTTAAAGCATATCATGTGTTTGTAACTAGCAGTGCTATTGTATGGGTATGACAGTGGTTGAAAAGGAAAGTCTAAGGTCATGTATATTGCTAGAAGGGAAGTTAAAAACTGTAGCATGGGACTGTTTAAGATAGTAAAACCTCATGTAAAACACAAATATTGGTGGTATTGCATATATAAGACTGTTTTTACAAAATATAAATACAAATAAACTAGAGAGAAGGAAAAAGAACAGCACCTATGTACAGCAGGAGAGGCATAAAGAGAAGGAGAGGTGATGAGTTTTGCTTGTTTTTTTGTTTATCAGTATTATTGTGATTGAGGTGATAAATACACAAACATGTGATTTCACTGAACACCATTGATTGTACCCTTGGATGGATTTATGATTTATTAATATGTATCAATAAAATTTAAAAAAAAAGAAAAGATGAAACTTGTGCCAGATTATCTAAATGATTGTAACTATTCTCTATCTTCTTTTAATGGTGAAGACTGGGAACGGGTCTGCTTAAAAGTTTGTGAAAGAAGGGATGTTGGAACAGGATGGAGTGGTAAATGTGAGCTGGACTTTTGTGACTCATCCCTGTTTGACTTTAGGGATGTGGTTTCTATACTAATACAAAACAATCAGAGCATCATGTTGGACAATTCAGTACACTGTGTCCAGCATATTTTTTATTTATATGGGAAACGTGTCAGAAATAAACAAAAATCAAGTCCTACACTAATTACTTGGTTGAGCTCAGGAGATAACTGAGAGGAAGCAGGTGAGGGGAGAGCAACCAGCATAGTTTCTAGCTAGAGACATGGTGATCAAGATGAGTTCAGGGAATGGACAAGTCTTTTACTATGTCATAAGGAAGGAAATATGAACTCATTGTGAGGTTCAGAGGGGTGCTGGAAACCGAAATTAAAGAAACCTAAAATAAGTCAAAATTTTGGTAGGATGTGTCTACCTGCACCCCAGCAGTTACCTGCATAGATTAAGAATCAACTGGCTCCCTACAACCAAAGTGGAGCATGGTAAATCCAGAAACAGCAACCTGGCATTAAGGGTGGCATCAGCACCAATGTAGGTGACAGGCAGACTTCCAGGCAATGGCATTACCAGGGGAATTGTTGGTACATATCTGCATGCATTTCTAAATCAGTTGGAGCAGTAGTGAATAGCTTCAGGGGCCTGAACGCTAAGAGAAGTCTCAATGAATAGCTGTCTTTCCTGACATTATTCCTAGACTCATAAAGCCTGGAAAATTACCTCATATTTTAGGTTATATCCACTGCCATGGGAGGACATGTTTCAGGCTCAGGCTTACTCTGTTTCAATTTCTGTTTCTCTCCCTTACCTGTGGATTTGTTTGGATACTATAAGACTTCTCTCAGTGATACAACATTTTTCTGGTACCAGGTCACCACAGAGCATGGTGGAAACAGAATGGACCTGCCTAAGAAAAGACCATGACCAGATAAACTGGAGGTAGGGGTCTGGAACGCTCTTGGCCAGATGGCCCCAGGAAGGTCAGTCCAGGTGGAAAGAGCAGCTACCTAGATCAAAGCTGAAGGATATAAAATAATTTTGGGGCCGGAGTCAGAAATGGCAGGAATCTACCATGACTTCTTTGTCTTTGAACTACACCCAATTATGCCTGACCACAGCCCTCTAGGGAAACTAGTACTCTGCCTTAGGTTAGGTTTCCCAGAGGCAGAGACTGAGGCAGGGATTCACATCACATGTCTTATAGAGAGAGTGCTTTAAGGAGATCGGAAATGAGTGTAGTAGGATAGAGAAGGGAAAAGAGCTGAACAAGTATTTATTTCAGTTTGATCCCACAAGAACTCTGGGATATAAATTACACGATGAACTTGTCCCACCTTGAAACAAAGGGGTTGGCTTTTTAAAAAAAAAACAATTATATATATACACACACACACACACACGCACATATTTATTTATTTTTCTCCTCTTCCTCCCCTCCCCCCATTGTCTGCTCTTTGTGCCCATTTGCTGTGTCTTCTTCTGTGTCCACTTGCATTCTTGTCATGAGGAGCTGGGAAACTGTCATTTTTTTCTTGCAGCCATCTTGCTGCATTAGCACTCCGTGTGTGTGTGGCACCACTCCTGAGGGCTGCATTTTTTTTTTTGCGTGGGGCAGCTCTCCTTGCAGGGCACACTTCTTGCACGTGGGGTTCCCCTATGTGGGGGACACCCCTGGGTGACAAGGCACTCCTTGCGTGCAGCAGAACTGTGCATGGGCCAGCTCACCACACAGGTCAGGAGGCCCTGGGTATAGAACCCTGGACCCTCCATATGGTAGTGGATGCTCTATTAGTTGAGCCACAACTACTTCCCAAGGTTGGCTTTTTGTATACCCTCCTTCAATCCGTTATTGACTGTGAGCTTGCCCCAGGGTATGGTGGTCAGGGATGGCTTAACATCTTATGTGAAGGGGTTCCTGTTTGACCAAGGGCAATTCTCCCAGGAGGAGTGCCAGCTAACACTCATGGCTATTGGGAGATGGGTACTCTAACTCAGGAAAGAGAATCTGAGAGAAAGATATGCAATCTACACTCTATCCTACCTTTTACAGATGGAATAACTGAAACTCAAAGATAAAACTTCCTCAGCTATCCAACCAATCAGTGGCAGAGCATGGACTAAAATAGAGATAGTAAACATAGATGCCAAGATGGAGGTCGATTGGTATTTGCCTTATACTGTTCGGTCTGTGCCTGACCCTGTGAACACAGGTAATGTTAGTACCCAAATCGGAAATTAAAGCCCTACATGACTCCTGGCTTAGGCCAAAGCCAGCACATAGGGATCAAAATTATTTTACATCATTAAGACACAAGTCTTGGGTCTCATGCACTTCTGCATGCCTTGTGAGAAGAAGCACTAACTCTTCTGACTATCTTTTCAATAATTATACCTTGGATGGTAGAGATAGTGTTTCTTTCTGCAACAAAAGGCAGATACATATACTGCCTATTTATTATATAACACCAGGGTTCCCTAAGCTCAGTGCCTCTCCCCTAATGCAATACCCTGAGTGTGCAGGTGTCACCTGGCCCTCTTCAGATTGCTCTGTGGGAATTAGGGCACAGGCTACTTCTATTGCTGTGAGTAACAAAATGTCCATTGTTTCTGATGTAGGAATCTCATGTCAGCGCCCATGAAACTGTGACAAGCTAATTCATTAGTATACAAGTAGGGTGAAATCTCAAACCTTTTGCAGATATTGACACTTGTGTTTCCTCTTCTGACTTCAGAAAAGGAGATTTAACTTTGTGAGTGGTGATTTGATTTTCCAAGAAAGCTTCAGAAGTTTTTTCCCCCAATAATAAGTTTTTATTTCTGTGCCAGGCAATGGTAGGTTTGAGGTGTGCTTTTAAAATAATTACTTGCTCTCACAGGGCTGAAGAGCTTTTTCATTAGATTAATTAATTAGAGTAATATCATTTGGTAGATTGCATTGATGGCCCCAATTCTTCACCTCTGTGGTTGATGGGATGTTAGTAGGTGTGACTCAAGCAAAGTCTTGAAAATGCTTGCATGATTGGGCCTGAGCTTGTACCTCTGTTATCACCACGAGAAGAGCAAGCCTGGATTATTCCACTGGTTAAAGGATGAGAGGCACATGGAACAGACCCATTCCCAGTCTTACCCAGGCTAGGTAAGGTGGCCACAGAAATGTTGAGTGAGCCCAGCTCAAACTAGTTAAACAACTCTAAGTCCAGAGTAGATCAGTCAACCATCAAACTTGTGAGTTACAGGTTTTGATTCCATGAAGACAGTTCTTTCAAGAAGTTCAAATACAAAGAGGATATGAGAAATGAAGAGGTAGATAGAAGTATATGTGAGTTTAATTTATATATTTTAAAATACAGAAGAGATAGGGGCTAAATGAATACTGAAATCTTTGAGAAGGCAAAAATATGATGCCAGCTAGAACACAGGTAATTTTGGAGACATCAGAAGTCTTGGCAACATATTTCTCAGATCAGCAATTTGGGGATTCACAAATGTTTCTGTGTGTTGCTTTGCAACTTCGTGGATCTGTATTTAACTATCTACCATCTATCTAACTCATCTATATCTCTAGCTCATCTCTATCTATATATCATTCATTTATTTCTAAATCTGGACCTGAAATCAACTTACAAAATGTTAATAATGGTTATATTTTCAGGGTGGGATGGGTGATTTTTGTTCATTATGCTTTTCTGTACCTTCCAAATTTTATGTAGCAAACATGCATTAATTTCTAATCTAAGGGGCAAAAGTTTATCTATGATCTATCTATTGATCTGTCATCTCTCATCTAACTATTCTATTTATTTCTTTCAGGAAATGGATGTTCCTGGAAGGGCAGGTAGATACCAAGGAACTGATACTTTAACTAAGTCAGCATAATTTAAAATACTCAGTCTTTTTGGGAATGATTTTGCCTCGGGATGAATGGGTGTTTGAACAAACTCTGGTATGGAAATTTCCATGTCTCCCTGTGTCTGCTCCTCGTTCTGCCGAGTACCCCTTCCTCACCACATCACAGTTGTCTCAGTCTGGCTCTCACTGCTTCACATGTTTTGTCTCTCACTCCCTCAGGCTATTTTCAGTTCACCCCCTCCCACTGCCTGATCTATTTTCATTTAAGGAACATGATTTCTGAAAGGTCTACTTCATTTTTTTCTGATCCCCCTGTGGACTGGCCTGAATGCATGTTGTCAGGGAATTATTTTCACCAACTGTAGTGAGAGACTTAAATTTCTAATAGACCTTTCTCTCTCTGGAAACAGAAAATAATTTTACATAAACTGGCTGCATCATCTCAACCTCCTGTCTCTCTGCTGTGTTCTGCTGGGACCCCTAATTCTCTCTTTGACTCTTTGACCTTCTCCATTGAACTGGGGAACCAAATGAACTTGGGTTAGAAGCTCTGCCTATGATCAGTTGTGTGTCTTGGAACAAGTTCTTCTCCTTCCTAAGCCTCAGCTTCCTTGTATGTAAGAGGAAGGCAGTAAGACCCACCTCTTGGCATTCAAATCTGGAAAACAGCTGCCTCAGCCAGAATAGGGGTCCACTAAATAGACATCTCTATCCTTGTCTTCCCACTCAGTCTTCCTATTTTCTCTGTTCTAGTTTATTTTCTTACCTAGCAAACTCACATGTTACTGTGGCAACATAAAGGATGCCCTGTCTTCATCTGCACAGTAGTATCTGGGCTAAGTCATGTGTGGAGACAGGAATCTAGGATCTTAGCTTTAGATGAATGGCAGTTCAGAGTTTCTCTCTTAAGGGAATTTTTTTCTCTTTAATACAAACAGAAAAACATGTAACAACCTGCCTATCCCCTACACCTTCCCTTGTGATCTTAGTTATTTATTCTGACCCAAAGAGTATAGTAGGTTCTTTTCATGCTTAATCTTGATTAAGCCATCAGCAAGTCTGTGGAATATTACCATCCCATATGCAGGGAAGAAAAGTGAAGTTCAGAGATTGTTCAAGGTCAATTACTTATAAGTGTTGGAGACTTACCTACATGAAACCTATAGGAAATCTGGGCTCTAGGTAAGCTTTGAGCTGGATGCACAATTTTACTAAAGTTTCCTGTCCCTGTAGCAATTAGGGGACACAATAGGAAACTGAGTTTGAAGGGATTAACCATTTCAAAACTCTGGTATCTCTTTAGCTATTAACCTTGTCCTCCTCAAAAAAAAAAAAAAAAAAAAAAAAACTCTTCCATCTCTCTGCTGTGTATTTGTTACATTCCTCTTAATATCTTGTAATTCAGTGGTTAGGATTACAAAGGTATGCATTTATTCACTTGTTCATACCTTCTACATCCATCAAGCTATTGTGTGCTGGGAATTATGCAAGACACTAAACTTTCACAGATAGCAAGGATGGCATAGTCTTCTGGGGAGAGAGAAATGTAAATGTACTATGACAGAGTCCCGTAGGAGGGCAACATCAAGGAATTCGAACTCTTGCTAGGCAACTGCAAGTGGATGCATTCAGTTAGAAGGCATTCAGGGGTAAGTACCAAGGCAAACTGATTTAGCAATGGGGAAATTTATGTGACGTAACACAATATCCAAATCATGGTGGGAAAAGGTTACAGTATGGCTAGGGCTCCAATTCCATTTCTCTGCCTTTCTCTCTGCCTCGCCCCCTTTTTGTGGATTTGACCTCAGCTTCCCTAATGAATGTACAATGACAGCCAGCAGCAAGTGAGGCAATGGACTTCCTTGTTCATATCCAACAGAAGAGAGAGAAAAACCTCTGTTCATTTTGTGGAAGAAAACTGCTTTCCTTTAGTCAGTTTAGGTTATGTACCCACTCCTGGGACAGTGGCATTTGCCTGGGAAATTGTAAGGGAAATGGATTACCATGATAGGCTTATGATAAAAGTCTCTTCCCTAAAATAAGCTTCATTTGATTCCCATGTGTGGTATGAGGAAAAGGTACAAGAAGGAGAAGAGAACACGTGCTCAGTAGGTAACCAACAATGTCTGCAAAGGTAATCTTCAGAGGGGAGGTGCCATTTGAGGTGGGTATTGAAGGACGAGTAAGAGCTCTCTACACAGAAAAGGGTCAAAGTGCATTTCTGGCAAATGAAACATCTTTTGCCATTGCCCAAGGACCTGGCAGACTTGATACCTGTGATGTCTGGGACAGGGAAACAAGGTGGGAAGAGGTGAAGAGGGCTCAAATGAGGTGAGCGCAGTCTAGGAAGGACTTGCATCTCTTATATTTCTTTTCAGTCAGCAGGCAGTAGAAAACAATTGATGGCTTCATTTTACAGCAGGAAAAGCAGGGTCAAATTTCTTTCAGGATGATTAACTCCATGAATTGGAGTATAGAGAATGTAGCACAAAGCCTGCTGCAAAGTCTCAGGTGAAAGATACTCATTTTCTGGCTACATCTAGCTGGACTGGATGGAGAGCTAGGGATATGGGATGGCCTTTGTGATGTAGCACTGCCTCTGAAAGTCTCATTCAGGGTCAGTGAAAGACAGGAATGAATTGGCTGTGAGGCCTCAGTGAGCTAGAAGCAGTGTCAGGGAGAGTGAGGTTAGAAGTGCATATATCTTGGAGTTGCCCTGGATGGTGCTTCAGGGGCAATCACCGGACATTGTAAATCCTCCCAGGGCTCACTGGATGGAATAGGGGAGAGTGTGGGCCATGATGTGGACCAATGACCATGAGGTGCAGAGATACCCAGAGATGTACTTACCAAATGCAATGGATGTGTCATGATGATGGGAGTGAGTGTTGCTGGGAGGGGAGGGGTGCGGTGGGGGTGGTGGGGTTGAATGGGACCTCATATTTTTTTAATGTACTATTTTTACAAAATCAATTAAAAAAAAATTAAAAAAAAAAAGAAGTGCATATATCTAGCCGCCAGCCTGAGAGTCAGGGAGCCCAGAGGGCAGGGATCTGACCACATTCAGCTTCCTTATGTCCTGGGCTCATCTGGGTCTGCAGCATTCTTCCTTTGCTGCAAGGCTTCGGGGTTAATAATCTGAGATTGATGATTCCAAGGAAGAGAAGGAGAGAGACTCAGCACTCACTGGGTGGAGCATGCAAGGATGGGGCAGTTCCTCTCTCTGGTTCGTGGTTGTCTGTTTCTTCCCTTTGCTTTCTCTCAGACATTGGCAGATTTCTAATCTTGTTACCAGAGGTTGTTTCTGCAGATGTTGAGAATGACAGGAGATCGGAATGGGGCTGGAATTCAAAATCAGGCAATTAGAAAATTTCTCAGGCAAAACTCATAACAAAGGAGAGGCCTTTCATCCTCTCTGGGACCACAGTCTGGAGATGCAAGGACTGGAGTGTGGCTTCCTTGGTGCTCAGGCCAGATCCCCTTCCCTTTTATTTTAGAATTTGATTTGTTCTGGAATTTGTGTTTTTTCCATCCCAATGAATCGTAAGTGATTACTTCCACTCTATTTATAATGAAATTTAGGGTGGTGTCATGGAATTTAATGAATGGGACGCAAATAATGAGTGAGAGAAGAGTCCTACCCATGGCATAGCATCAGAAAGGGTGTTCTCCTTACACCATAAAATTCTCGTCGCTAATGAATCATTCCTGCCAGCATACACATATGCTATAATATCTCACGTAATAAAAACTACAACAACAACAACTATAGCTAAAATTTCTTAGCCTCCTTGTATTAAGCCCTGCTCCATTTCTCTTTTTCCCTGTGTAAGAAAGTGACTGCAAAAAAAGTTGTCCAAATTCTGTTTCTACTTCTATTCTCTCCTGGGCTCACTCTAATAAGGTTTCCATTCCCACCACTGTATGGAAAATATACTTATGAAGACATGACTGATTTCAGTCTTGCTAAACCAACTATCAGTCTCAATTCTCATTACTCAGTCTCTTGTAACGCTTGACATATTTGGTTTCTCCTTGGAACTCTCTTCTTACTTAGCTTTCAGGTCAACACACTTTCCTGATTGTCTTCCTACCTTGATGGCACTTGTTAATCTCCTTGACTATATCGTCCTACTTTAACTGAACCCTAAATGTTGGGGTGTTCCAGGCTGCAATCTTTGGACTTCTTTCCTTTCTATATCAATACTCACTCTCTGGATAATTCATCTAGTTCCATAGCTTTAAATAAAACACAAATGCTGAGGACTCAAAAATGTGTTCCTCCAATGCTAAACATCATACTTGTATGTCCAGTCACTTCCAAGATGACTCTATCTGGAGGTCTAACAGACATCAAGTGATATACTTGTCTGTCATATACTTTACAAATCTTCAACACAGCATGTGCTCTTAAAGTGTGTGTTAGTTACTTTGAGCTATAGACAGGTGTTTGAATTAGGAATTTCCATTAAATCTGGCTTCATCACAGAGGCTAGAATCCAGAGGCAGCTACTGCAAACACTTGAGCTCTTTAATTCTGATCAATACCAGACATTTTGCTAATTAGCGTGCTGAAAGTCAAAACTGGGATTTCATTTGTGAAATTACTAGCTTGTTAATCAGCATAATGGATGTTAGAATTGGGCTTCATAGGTCAAATTAGAGATAATCAAGACATGAGATTGGTTAAAATATTTAGTGATGTTCTCCACCCATACAAAAACAGGCCTTAAGAATTTAGCAACAACTTTAGGATATACCTTTAGAGATAGTACCTGAGGCTTGATTTCTAAACGGTCCTGTTTCAAGTTACTGGGGCAAAGATTTCTGGATGTCTGCTCCTGTCTTATAATAAGATCTTCTGCTGAGTGAACTCTTCATGCAATGCAGTGGTTAGGGCAACCAGAAGGACAGTGAATGGGGACTACATCAAATTTACAGAAGATGCATAAATTGTTCTATGCCTATTTGTTAATGAAATTATGTCTGCATATGTGGTAAAATGTGGTCTGAGACTTGCTTTCATTATAACCTGGTAATGAGGTTGTGGAGGCAGTAATTGATTGGCCCGCACAACATTTCCTTAGCTGCAGGTGTCTACTGAAATGAACCTGAGTTGTGCATCATCATAATGGTTTATGTTAGTCTTAACACTGTCCCATTATAATGTAGCCAAAATAAAACTCTTTTTTCACCATCTCTTCCAATGTGTCCTTCCCCAGGCTTTCCCTTCATTGTAAGCAAAACTATTATTCACCTAGTTACTCAGACCTAAACATAGCATCTTACCCTAATCTTGCCTTACACCCCAAGCTTACCTACCAACAGATACTCACAGTTCTGCCCACCAACTTGGGCACTTTTTTTTATGTGTACAGTCTCTTACCTCAACTACTACAATAGCCTCCCAACTGGTCTTCCTATTTAGAATTTAGAATTGACTGTTACCTCTAGTCAATTCTCTACATCACTACTAGAAAGAGACTTTATAAAATTAAATGGGATAATGTTGCTCCTCTGGTTTAAGCCCTACAAAGTTTCCTATCATATCCAGAATAAAATGTCAAGATCTTAACATGACCTCTAAGACTTGCTGTGATCAGGCTCCTGACAACCTTCCAACCTTATCTTCTCTCTCTCTCTTATCACTCAACATTTCCAGTCATTTCCTTCTTCTCTATTCTTTCAACTTCCCAAACACTTTCCTGTGTCAGTGCCTCTATACTTACTGCTCCCTTATCCTAAATGTTATTGTCCCAAAACTCAGCTCAATGTTACCTCTTCCAAGAAGTCTCCACATTCCAACAACCCAGTCTAAAATGCCCTCCACCCCTGTCATCCTCTATTCTCTTGCCTGCATTATTTTTCTTTTTTAATGTATACCTTGTGAAAGGCCACCATATTATAGTTTTATTTCGTTAAATATTTTGTGGTCCATTCTCCACATGAGAGTGAAAACTCATGAGGGCAAAGACTTTATATCTTGATAACTCCTGTGCCCCCAGTGAGTAGAATAATGCCTGGCACATAGAAAATAATTATTCCTTAAATACTAGTGAGTGAATAAAGTTTTCAATGTTCCATATTATTTCTCTGTTTTCTCCATGTTGGAGGGACAATTGGGGAGTGAGATGTCTCTGTGAGATGTACTCAATATTCACCAATTCATTAATGTAACTATCTTTCCTACATACCATTTATCAGTCAATCGGACACTGTAGTTTGGAACTGAGGATGCAACTGTGGACAAGTTAGACAAGTTTTGTACCCTCAAGGAATTTGCTGTCAATATGGGAGTCATAAACATTAAACAGCAAACAAATAATTACAAATTGTGATGAGTGTTATAAAAGAAAATAGGGTACCAAATTTGAGAATGGCTGGTAACATAAATTTATAGTTGGTTAGAGCAGCATCTCTGAAGAGATGACCTTATTCTAAGGCCTGCCTGAAGGATGAGAATGAGCACAGCATGTGGCAGAAAGGATGGCAACTGCAAAGGCCCCAGGGTAGGGGATCAGCTGATTCATAGAACTGAAAGACCTACCTAACTATAGGGCAGTGAGTGCAGGGTGGGAGCCATGTTTAACATTGAAGAAAAAAGAGATTGGGCAGCCAAGGCTTACTTAAGGTGGGCATTACATTTTATTTCAATTGGGAAACAACTGAAATGTTTTAGGCTGCAGTGAAATTATATTTTAAAATCACTCTGGAAGGTGGCATTGGATTGGGAGGAGTGGACATGGTGGCTGATGGGTGTGGGGAAAGGCAGGAAGAGATGAGAGGTGGAGGCGTCTTTGGTACATGGAGCTGCCCTGGATGGTGCTTCAGGGGCAATCACCGGACATTGTGAATCCTCACAGGGCCTACTGGATGGAATGGAGGAGAGTGTGGGCCATGATGTGGACCATTGACTGTGGGGTGCAGAGGTGCCCAAAGATGTACTTACCAAATCCAATGGATGTGTCATGATGATGGGAATGAGTGTTGCTGGGGGGGGGAGAGGCGGGGTGGGGGGTGGGGTTGAATGGGACCTCACATATATATTTTTAATGTAATATTATTACAAAGTCAATAAAAAAAATAAAAAATAAAAAAAAAATAAAATCACTCTGGAAGCTGGGGGAAAATGGATTCTTTTTGAGGTCAGAGTGATGGCAGGAAGGTCAGTTAGCAGGCTATTACAAGCATTGAAATGGAGATGTTGAAGGCTTGAGAAAAGGTAAGGAAAAAGGAAAAGGGAGGGAATAAGCAGGGAAACATATAGCCAGATTAAAGATACATTTTGATGGTAGAATCAATAGGATTTGGGGAAGGATGAAATATGGTACCCAGGATTAGGTACGTGACACATTCTCTAAATATGTGTTTATATTGTGACTATGGGGAAAGAGGAGAAATAAAAATGTTTCCCCAATTTCCAGTTTTGGCAACAGGAAGAAAGAACATGTTGTTTTTTGAGAGGGGACGACTAAGAGAGAAACGGCTTTGAGAAGAAAAGTTGTTTCTGATTTGAACATATTAATTGTGAGATGGCTGCAGGGCATCTTGTTAAGTAAGCAGTTGAATATGCAAGGTCAGAGTAAAGAGAGGCCTGGACTGGAGGTACCAATTTAAGTCCATTAAAATATATATGGCATAGGAAAACCAGCAAGATGGTGGCGGAGTAAGGTGCTCCTAGAGTCAGCTCCTGCTACAAAGCAGTTAGTAAACATCCACAGCTTTCTGGAGCTAGCCGAAGCACCAGTTTTGGAGTTCCAGGAGGCCAGAAGAGCATACTGCAACATCCTTAAAGGAATGGAAGGAGAAAACTGCCCACCCACAGAGAAGACTTGTAAGTAGAGCACTCCATGCCACAGAGGCCAGTGCCCATCCTCCACTGGACCAACAAGCCCCTTGGGAGCTGTTCTGTGGCTGGAATTGAAAGCTCCACTTCCCAAAATGGAGGAGGAAGAGGTGGTTGGGCACCAATTTCAGCTACTGATGGGTAAATTCAGCAGGTTAAAGTATAATCCTGAGAACAGCTGAAGTTTGAGCCTGTCCAAGTCAGAAAGAGGCTGGGAGCCACCATCTTAACTCCATACCTGGCAGGAGGGGAAGTGGGGCAGACTAAGAATCCCAGTGATGGTGGAGACTGGCTTCTTTCCATCCAGATCAGATTGCAGCTCCAGCCTAGGCCCAAGTGCCACCTCCAGCAGGGAGGAAGCTGCAGGGACCTGTGCCAGCCTCTCCGGGAAATTACCAGCCAAGCTGTGAAGGCCAATGATTATCCTACTCTAGAGGCATGAGCTGCCCCAGGAGGTTTTCTGTGGCTGGAATTGGAAGCTCTGTGGCTGGAATTGGTTTCTCAAAACCATGGGAGGAAGAGATGGTTGGCGCCAATTTCAGCTACGGATTGGTAGACTCAGCTGGCTAAGATATAACCTGGGAATAGCTGGGGTGTGAGATAGCCCAAGACAGAAGGAGGCCAGTGGCCACCATTTTGACTCTGCCCCCAGCCTGAGGGGAAGCCAGGCTGACCAAAAATCACAGTGACTGTAGGAACCAGTTTCTTTCACCCAGATCGGTCTTCAGCCCTAGCCTAGGCTTCAGCCCCACTTCTGGCAGGGAAGAGATTGGTGGGCCCTGCACCAGCCTAACCAGGTAACTGCAGTTAACTTTGGTTGGCACAGATTGAAAATTAGAAGTATACCAGGGCAAATGTGGTCATCTTGGACCCACACTGCATAGATTGCTGCCCACACCGGTAGCTCCATCCTTTCCCCAGGCAGGGAAGAAAGAGGCATGAAGCTTCATCAGTCTCTCTGGGAAACCACAGTCTAGGCCTGCACGACTTGGATTATTCCACACAGCTGTGACTCTATCCCTATCCCTGGCAAAGGAGAAAGTTGGAAGAAGCTTCATTGTTCCCAGGCACAATGAGGGCAGCTTGTGCCTCCAAAGCTTACAGCACCAACTACATGCTTGGCTCCTACTGCACAGTGAGTAAGGGAGAAAGGGCAAGAAGCTCTAAGCTAAACAGAAAAACTGCACCCAGAAAAAATTCTCTAGTAAGCCAGGTATGAAGATACCAACAAAAAATTACAATCTACAACAGGAAACTGTGGCCCAGTTAAAGGAACAAGATAAGCCTCCATGTGACATAAAGGAATTGAGACAACTAATCATAGATGTTCAAACAAATCTCCTTAATAAATTCAATGAGGTGGCTAAGGATATTAAGAAGATACTGGATGAGCACAAAGAACAATTTGAAAGCACACATAGGAAAAGTAGCAGATCTTATGGGAATGAAATTAAAACAACATTGGAATCATATAATAGCAGATGTGAGAAGGCAGAAGAAAGGATTGGTGGACTTGAAGAAATGGCCTATGAAAGCGAACATACAAAAGAAGAGATGAAGAAAGGAATGGAAAAAAATTGAACTAGGTCTCAGGGAACTAAATGACAGCAAAAGGCATGCAAACATACATGTCATGGGTGTCCCAGAAGAAGAAGAGAAGGGAAAAGGGGCAGAAAGAATATTTGAAGAAATAATGGGAGAAAATTTCCCAACCCTATTGAAAGACATAGATATCCACATCCAAGTAGCTCTATGTACTCCCATCAGAAAAAATCTGAATAGACCAACTCCAAGACACATAATCATCAGAATGTCAAATACCAAAGAGAAAGAGAGAATTCTGAGAACAGGAAGAGAAAAGCAGTGCATAACATATAAGGGATATCCAATAAGATTAAGTGCTGATTTCTCACTAGAAACCATGGAGGCAAGAAGACAGTGGTCTGATATATTTAAAATACTACAAAAGAAAAACTTCCAGCCAAGAATCTTATATCCAGCAAGACTGTCTTTCAAAAATAAGGGTGAAATTAGAATATTCACAGTAAACAGAAACTGAGAGAAATTCTAAGCAAGAGATCAGATTTTCAGGAAACACGAAAGGACGTGAAAAGAAAAGACAGGAGAGGGAGGCCTGAAAGAGAGTCTAGAAATGAAGATTGTATCAAGAAAAGTAACTAAAATTGTCAAAAGTGCTGAAAATAAAATACGACAGATAAAACTCAAATAGGAATAAACTTAACCAACAACATAAAGCACTTGTATTCAGAAAACTGCAACCCAATGTTAAAAGAAATAAAAAAGGCCTAAATAACTGGAAGAACATTCCATGTTCATGAGTTGGAAAACTAAATATCATTAAGGTGTAAATTCTACTCAAATTGATATATAGATTCAATGCAATCCAGATAAAAATTCCACCAGAATTAAAGAAAAAATTGAAAATATGATCATCAAATTTATTTGGAAGGGTAAAGGGCTCTAAATAACCAGAAACATCATAAAAAGGAAAAGCAAACCCTCATCTCCAGACTTTAAATCTTATTACCTAGCTATAGTGGTAAAACCAGCATGGTACTGGCCTAAAGACAGACACAATAGACCAATGGGACCAACTTAATGGTTCAGAAACAGACCCTCACATGTATGGCCAAGTGATTTTTGGCTAGCCTGTCAAACTCTCACAGATTGGGCAGAACAGACCATTCAACAAATGGTGCTGAAAGAATTGGATATCTTTCAACCGAAAGTAGAAAAGAGGACTCCTATCTCACACCTTATCCAAAAATTAACTCAAAATGGATCAAAAATCTAAAAATAAATGCAAGAACCATAAAACTTCTAGAAGAAATTTTGGGAAAATATCTTCAAGACCTGGTGGTAGGTGGTGAATTCTTAGAGGAGATAAGAGGAGGACTGAGTGGACTACTGATATTTAACATATGTAGAAGTTTTTATTAGCTTTACTGTAAAAGTGTGTCAATGGATAGATTGGATGGTAACACACAGTGACTAACAGCTAGTTTATAAATGGGCATATGGAAGCCAAACCCAGCATGTAAATGCAATGCCTTCCCCCCAGCGTGGGACATGACACCCGGGGATGAGCCTCCCTGGCACCGAGGGACCACTATCAACTACCAACTGATGATGCAACTGGAAAATGACCTTATACGGAAGGTTCAACGCGGATCAGCGGAATATCCCTGTCTACATAAAATAACATGACTTTAAAATGCTGTTTGACCTAATGTAAGGGGGAAATGGAAAGGAGAAATGAGTTTATATGGCTACGAGTCTCTAAAAAAGAGTCTGGAGGCTGTCAGAAGGATTGCCCTTATGCACAACTGAGCAGAGTCTGAGAGACAGATAAAGCAGATACAACCCCCAGATATCGGTTCCTTCGAGGGCTAAAGAGACCCATGGGAGTTATGGTCATGGCCGATGGGGTTAACTACCAGGTCAGATGGCCCCTCTTTGGAACTGGTGTTTATGTGTGATGAATCTGGACTCAGATGGGATCTCTCTTCGTAAGACTTTCATGCTAATGTGCTGGAGGTGCAGTTAGTGTTGGGGTTTAAGATATATTTAGGGGATTTGAATCTCTGGACTGACAATGTGATAGCCAGGTCCTGAGCCTCAACAGACTCCAGCACCTACAATCTGACTTATTGGGCTCACCACACTCAGCTAAGATGGAGTTGAAGAAGGACAACCACCACACCATGGAGCCTAGAGTGATTACAACTGAAAGTGGGAGGATTGCATCCAGCATCCATGTGGAATCTGAGCCTCCTCTTGACATAGAGGTGCAATGGACACAACCAATCCCATGTCCACATAGAAAAGGTGGCATTGGATTGAGAAAAGTGGACATGATGGCTGATGGGTATGGGGAAAGGCAGGAAGAGATGAGAGGTGGAGGCGTCTTTGGGACATGGAGCTGCCCTGGATGGTGCTTCAGGGGCAATCACTGGACATTGTAAATCCTCACAGGGCCCACTGGATGGAATGGGGGAGAGTATGGGCCATGATGTGGACCATTGACCATGAGGTGCAGAGGTGCCCAAAGATGTACTTGCCAAATGCAATGGATGTGTCATGATGATGGGAAGGAGTGTTGCTGGTGGGGGGAGAGGTGGGGTGGGGGTGGTAGGGTTGAATGGGACCTCATATATATATATTTTTAATGTAATATTATTACAAAGTCAATAAAAAAAAAAACCAAAAAAAAAATAATAAATGGGCATATGACTAAAAATGGTATTCTAGGTATGTAAATGAAAATTGACAGAATGCTAGAGAATAATCTAGGAACTGAATAGCACAGTAAACCAAGAGATGGATGAGACTTGTGGTTGATGGTACAGGCAAGAATGGCCTTGGTGAGTTAGAGCAAACGTATATCACTACTGCAGGGTGTTGGGAATGTGGAGAAGCATGGGAAAAATACAGCTGGAGTAACCTATGGAATGTGGTTAGTAGTAATAATATAATAGTCTTGCATCTATGTGAAAGATGTACCATGGTGATAATGAGGCAGTTTCGAAAATGTGAGCCAAATGTACACTATGAACATCGTAACATTCAGATGATATTATCTTATCTGTAGCAGTTGTTCCACCACAATATGGTGTGTTGATGGAAGTGTATTGTTTGGGAATTCTGCATATGTACATGATTGTTTTATAAGATTACAACTTCTGTCATAAAAAATATATTTAAAAAATAATAATAGGGTGGGTTGGGGGAAAAACACACCAAATGTATGATGAGGACTATGATTAGTAATAAGATTTTGACAATATTCTTTCATAATTTCTAACAAATGTCTCACGGCAATGCAAGTTGTTGGTAGGGGGTTGATGTATGGGACCCCTATATGGTGTCATGCATGTTTGCTTTGTAAGTTCACAACTTTTCGTATACTCTTAATTGTTTATATAGATTTATATATAAATGATATAAAGATGTAATAGGATTGGTTGGGGGGAAATACTTTGGTTAGTAGTAATATTTTGATAATGCTCTTTAATCATTATTTAAAAAGGATTAACAACAATGCAAGTTATTGGTGGTAGCGTGAATTATGAGAGTCCTTTATGATGTTATATGTTTATTTTGTAAGTTCACAACTATTATTATACACTTATTGTTTATGTATGTTTATGTATGAGTGATACACTCCAATAAATAATTTAAAAATATATATATATATGGTATTTACAGCTATGGGAATGGAAAACATCATCCAGGAAAGGCTAGAGCAGAGAATATGTCCCAGCACAAGGTCCAGGATAAGTTCCTGGGAAAGTCTAAAATTTTGATTGGTTAAAAGAGGAGAGATTTTAGAAAGAAACTTAAGAAGGGTGTGATAAGAGGAAATTTAGGGTAGTGTGATATCTGGGGGGCAAAAAAAGGAAAATATTTCTAGTAAGAAGTTTGTCACTTGTAAGTTGAATACTAGAGAAACACTCAGAAAGATGAGGAGAGAACAGTGTGGATTGCATTTGGAAACAGTGTGGTTGTTAACTCTGACAAGAGCACTTTCAGGTGAGTAATGGAGACCAAAATCAGATGGTGTTGATTGAAGGGTAAATAGGAGATACAAAAGTGGTGACAGCTTCTGTAGAAAAGTCTTTGAGGATGTTTGTGAAGAGGATCTGAAAATTGTTGCAATAACTGAAGAAGTACATGGGTCAAGTTTTTTTCCCTAAATGGGAGATTATAAAACTTGTTTGATACTGATGGGTTTGTTTTAGTAGAAAAGAAGAGATTGTGCAGAAAAGGGAGGAGAGATTGTCTTTAAAAGGCAACAGAAAAAGGGATCCCAACTAGAAGCAGAGATTGATTGGCTTTGGGTAGGAAGAGTATTTTTATTTTATGGAACTCAGGATGTAAACAGTACTTACTTTTCCTATTTCATTGCCGAGGCCCCAAAGCTGAGAATAATAGATGGCAAGTTTCCCACATTCTGAAGTGCTGCATCATTTATGTAGGACCTGAAAAGAGGTGGAACACAATGTTTTCTGCTCCATTAGGCTATCAGCCAACTGCAGGCAACATAAGAGAAGACTAAGTTCAAGAGCAAGGCTGGTAGTAAGGAATCTTGGGAGATAATCAATGTGCTCTTCCTCCTGACATGAAAGAGCAGAGGAGTACTTTTCCTCCTACTCCAAGTTAAAGAGAAAAGGACTTCAAATTACCACGTAGGAAACTTGATAGTGTCCCTTGAAGGTTGGGGAGTTCAGGGATTATCATATTCCTAACTACACCTGAAAAGAATCTATAGGCAAAAGTTGTATGGAGTAGTCTGTGGCAGCAAAATAAAGAAGGCTTCATTGGAAATGGCCTGCTCTTCCAAAAGTCAGTTAGCAGGACAGAAGTGGTTTTTCCTTGTGGGTTCTATGTAGACTCTCAAATGCAGCTAGTCTTGGGATTTCTTAATAGAGGCATTTCAATAAGAGAGTCTGCGGAGATAGGACAACTCCAAAAGAAAAAAGTCTGTGTTGATGGGCTGGAATCCAGAGGATAACAGGACAATCATATCTTCTTCTCATGTAGCAAAGGCATTTCTCACATAGGGAACTACAGGTGGGAAGCTTCTAACAGGGATAGAACCCATGAAAGTGACCCATTAGAGAAAGAGCCACATTGGAGCACCTGACACAAAGAGGCTCCAATGCCATAACAAAAACACACCAGCAAAGTAAGATTTTGGCACTTTCCCTAATCTCTCTTCTTCTGAACCCAGAGGCAGAGAGTGGCAATAAACAGGATTTAGGGAATGGAAAATAAGTAGAGAAGAAGAGTAAGAGTATACAAAGAGTGAATAAATATTGCATCTTCCTTTCCCATTACAGACTTCTGGACCTGAATCAGTCTGCCACTGGTTGGGGAAAGAGCAGCAGGGGAACTTAAATTAGATGAGGAATTGAAACTTTGATATCAAACTGGATTGGATGTTTTATTAATACTTTAAAAGTGATACTTTTCATTAATTCTGAGAGGGGTGGGGAAACCAATGAGATATCCCCAAGACTTGTCCAGTCATGGGGAAGAACAATTTCACAGAGAAAGTTTAAAGGAGCAGTGGTGGGAAAGACAAAAGTTACTTTCCATTTGTGCTTTTCTGATTCCAGCTTGTTCAATAAACTGGTTAGTTTATGTTTGTTTCTATTTTAAAGTTTTGTGATGTTTACACTGTTTCCATCCAAATAAAACATGTGAATAACAATTTATAAGCACCACCATATTTCCCTTTCTATCATGTTTTACAGCAGTGTTGTATATTGAAAAGCATCCAAGAGTCTAACAGGTGGCAAAAATGGGTGAAGTGAATCTGGAGCAATACAGTAAAGAGTAGGGATTGGAGAATGGATGGTTTCCCTAAATGCATTCAAATTCTAGATATTTTAGAAACCCTCTGGTGTAAACAAGACAAGTATGCAGTTTTTGGAAACCCTCTGGTGTCAAACAAGACAAGTATCATAAACAACTACCAGTTTATGACTTCTGTTTTACTCAGGCACAATTCTTCCCCTACCCTAAATTAGAAGCTTACATTGTGATGAGGGTGACTAAGCTAATGTCAAATACTAGGTAAGTGTAGAAACACTTTGAAATTTCCCAAATCTAAATTTTATAATTTTTTGCCAACATTTTTGGTACAAACAGGAAAGCATCAACCTGTCATTTTAACATGAATAGGAGGAGCAATAAGGGGTGACTTAGAAAGTGTGCTTTTTCTTTCCAAGGCCAAATCCTGATAATGAACACCAACACAAACCATTTGCTTTTACAAAGAGACCAGTTTTAAAAAGGCTTCATTTAATTTCATTAAATATTTATTGAGTGCCTACTATGTGCAAGAAAATATTGGGAGGTCAGTTTTGACTAGAAGGCAGTGAACACTCTGGTGTATAGCCTTGTGATTTGGAACTATGCCAGAGTAACAATATGCTAGCCTCAAGCAAAATAAGAGCTCCCTCAACCCAAAACAAAACATATGAGAGAAATATGAAAACAGAACTTCAGAATGAGAATAGTCATATGCTAGAGAAAGGGAAATTTAATTGCATTACATTAAATGTTCTATTTCTAAATTATGCCCTAAAAAGAAATGTGAAATTTATTTTTTTACTTTGAATTTGGAATGCCACAGAATCTTGGGATGCCAGAAGAGTTGTCAAAGTCCATTCATCCTCCACACTCCCTCCTAGGGTAGGTCTCCCCTGATAATCGGGCTCTTCAGGGTGGCTCAACACACCTAGACACAGGGACAGGTGATTGCCACAAGCAGTCAAAGGACACTTGTGAATTTGGGCCAGATAAGATGCAAATGGGTGCTGAAATCTATCTGTGGTGATGGGCAAAGGTCAGGGCTTTCATTAAATAATGTATATAGATTTAACTCTGAAAATTAGTCTATAATCATGAAATAACCATGGATTATATCACAGATTTAAGGACAGGGAGGGAAGGCTAAGCTTAAACAAGGGAATCTTGGAAGACAGTCTGTGCAGGCAGAGGCAAGGTCATCCAGAGAATCAGGATGGTGCTGGTTGTGGGGTCCAATAGCAAAAATTGGAACCCAAGTGGAGGAGAGGATCATGAAAAACAAAAAAGCAAGAAATGCATCGCTGAAGGCCTGAGAACAAGACAGGGACCCAGCACAATGTAGACCCAAGAAACTAGTGTCTATAACAAGAGTGCCAAGAGGCCAAGCCTTCAGCAACTGGTAAAGAATCAGCTCTGGCCTGCATGACGTTTGCCTGTTAGTACGGTTAAGTTTTTTTTATCACCCAAGAAAGAAGAAATGTGGTGTGGTAGCTTGAAATTATGTGTTGCAATATAGATATGTTCTAATCGTAGTCGACATTATAGTGGGTGTGGATCTGTTGTAAATAGGACATCTTGGAGTTGCTATTTTTAGTAACTGTGTGGCACTGAATGACAGTGGATCTTAATCTATAGTAGGGAGACATCATAAAGAGAAGAAACCAGAAACCAGACGTTGGATAAGTCCACACAGAAAGAAGCTGGAAGTCAGCAGAAACTGGAAGAACCAATGAAAGAAGGGGACATCACCATGTAACGGAAGGCAGAGATACAAGCCAAGGAATCCCAAGGATTCCTAGTAGCCCACAGCAGAATGTATGGTCTCCAAGAGAAAGCTCATCTTGCCTATATCTTTGTTTTGGACTTCTATTTGCTCAAAACTGTGAGCAAATAAATTCTTGCTGTTAAGCCAAAACTCATTGTATGGTATTTGTCATATGGCTTAATAAATTATGACAGCTAGTAAGATATTGACAGAGGACTCTGAGATTCCATCCATTATAGGACAAGTCTAGTTTTACCAGAATTTTCTTAAATGGAATCACTTCCTCTTCTTTAAATACTTTCTTCTTTTGATTTTCATTATGCCACATTTTCCTAATTGTTATCCTTTTTCATTAGCCATCAGTTTCACTGGCTCTGTATTCTGTAAACTGATTTCTAAATAGAGAAAGCCCCCAAGGCTCAGTTTTGAGGTGACTTTTCTATATCCTTCTACCCTGAGTACCATGTCTCATGTCCCATGTATGTGTTGATTAATTTATGTATTGTTATTCCAGTCATGAATACTTCCTTGGACCCCAGACTTATGTATCTAACTTCCTACATGATAGATGCACTTAGCAGTCAAATTGGGAACCTAACATAACATATGCAAAACAGAACTGTTAATCCTCTCTATTGTCCACAACCTGCCCCTTCCAGTCTTTCTCCATCTTAACAAATGACAGCACCATCCAATCAGACAGTTAAGCCAAAAACCTAGGATTCAACTTAATTCTCTCTTGCTCTCATTGACCTAAAGATCCAGTCCATCAGCAAGTCCTGTCATTTCTATTTATAAAATATTTCTGGAATCTACCTGTTGTAGGTAGAATTATGTACCCCAACAAACATATGTCCTGGATATTGAACCACACACCTCATGTGTGGGAAACTGGTGCTCAACCACTGAGCCACATTGGTTCCCTTGAGTTGATTTTTCCATTTGTTTGCTAGTTGTTTGTATTTTTGTTTTTAGGAGGTTTCGGAGACTAAACCCGGGACCTCCCATGTAGGAAGTGGGCTCTCAATCGCTTGAGCCACATCCACTCCCCATAGCTGGTTTTTGTAACTACCTTCTTCCACTACCCTTTCCATATTCCTTTTGCCTTCAGCAAGCACCTGAGCTGGTTGTGGTACTTTGTACAGTGGTACAACCCAAGCCTTACTGCTGAAGGGTCTGAACCATTAACAGTCTTGCCTGAATTGAGTTATTGTAGTTTTCCATTGACTTTAATCATAGGACTTACTAGTTCTAAGATACCCGAAGAAACCTCCTGTTTTCCAGAGATACTCTTCTTTACCTACAGTGAGAAGTAGCAGCCGAAATTCCCTAGAAAGTGATGATCAATCACTCCAGCCAGTATGGTAGCTTGTTTGTTCGCTTGTTGACTCAGATGCATGAGAACCCCAGAGTGCTGGGTGGAAGTCTTAACTTCCACCTCAATGCAATCATTCTTTTGTCTCCTGGTGGAAGCATTCACCCAGGAATACCAATTGGAATGTGGTGGGAATCAGGATACCTACATCTTTCAAGTCCTTGAGGTTGACAGTAATCTCTGAAATCCCTCCATCAATTGCTTTGGTTTACTATTTTCCTAGGCAGAGGCAGCTCTAATGGTTTCCACTTGGTGTTTCTTAACATAGCAGCCCAGGCCACAGGTCAAGAAACCAAAGTGGGGATTCTGCCTGTAGCTGAGTAGGTCTATTTCAGTTATTCATTCTAGAACTAGGGAAATAACCACATAATGGATTCAGTGACCCAGTAGACCCACTGTAAGTTGGACCTTAGATAAAACTACTTTGATGACCTCACCTCTCTAAGTCCCTACCCTGGCTTGTGGACAATGACATTTTTGGGTCCCCAGAAATTAGTTCAGAACCTGTAATTCCCAAAGAGCCTTATTTTTTTTTCCCCAAGGAACAGTCAGCCTAGTAAAAAGCCACAGGTCCCTCTGGGGAAAGCTGGAAAAAAGATTAACAGTACAAATTTTGCTTCTGTAGCAGTGTCCTTCTTCAAGGGAGCAAAGGCTTTCCTTTATTCAAGGGTTTCTGTGTCTGTAAACTGGCTCAAGTCTGGGAATTGATTGAGGGGAGGTTTTGGTGATCCAAGATAGACTTCTATTCCCTTAACCTAGAACTCTTCTGCTTCTACAGATCAAGCTCTTCAAGGATGTTCGAGCTCCCTTCACAAATTTATTTCTTACAGTCATGGTGAGAGTTGAGTCTTCTGGATCTTTCTGGAACAGGTGAGCTGATCTTACATGAAAAATCTACTCTAACCTACCACTCTTCTTAATTTTTTGGCTATCTTCCTCTGCTGTAAAATAAGGATTCGGGCATTTCAACTTCATTTAGTATAAACAATCGTTTGGTCCATATTTCAGTCAACCAACCAAAGTGTTAAAGTCTTTTTTAATCCCTAGAGTTACAATATTGAGTCTAGAAATTCTACTTAGCATGCTCATATCAATAAATTTGGCCTAATCCAACTGCATGTTCCTTCCACTATTATCCCCTCCACTTAGTATCCATTCCCATATATATTTCCCAGATTTCTATCTGTAAAAATTGGAAAAATCATGCACTTCTCCTAGTATATTGCACTTCTTAAGGGCCACAATTTGGACCTCACTTTTTGGGGCATGGTGGGACTTGAGTCTAGCTATAAGTCAGAAAAAAAGCAGGGTCATGGGGTGGGTTCTGAGGAGAATTGTCAGTGTCTTGCAAGACAACTACTTCAAAGGAGGCCATTACAATTTCTTCAGGCAAAGTATGGTTAACCTCACTAAATAGGGGTGGAAGGGGTGCTAGTACTTGCAAAGAAGGCTCAGCAAAAAGTAAGGTTCAATATTCTCAGCCTCAGTAAGATCGGTCCATATGTTCCCATCGAGTGTTCAGGATCCCCTTCATTCCCAATCAATGCCTTCACTTTAGCAAATACCCTGCAAGGATAGGAATTCAATTTGCATTGCAAGTTCATCCACTCACAGGATGAGACCCTGACTTTGATTTTCATATAATATATAAGGGTTTCTTTCAGGACAAAGTGGATTTTAGGTCATTTATAAAGAGCTTGGGCTGAGAATTTGCACTCATCCTTTTCTTTCTCCACTTTCTCCAGCACAGCTTGGAGTAAAAATCTCATTGTACTCATTAGTTTGACTAACATGTTCTAAAGTATCAAATATGTGGTCACATGGAAATTTGTCTTCTAGAAGTATTTGATTAAGAGCATCCAATGGTGATATTTTGTGTATCTTTATTGTCACATCAATCCTTGCACTATCAGTGTCCTTTTTACCACTGGTAATAGAGTCATAAGGGTCTTTAAATCTAATCAAATTAGAGAGCCAATTCTGGAAAACCTAGAACCAATTCATAAAAAATCATCCTTAAGATTTTTTTCTCCTAAAATCATTCTCAGTGCCAAATCTGTATCAGTCAGGGTTCTGCAGAGAAACAGAATCATTAGGGAATTATAAATAAAAATATATGAAGAGGTTAATTTCAAGAAATTGGCTTAAACAATTGTAGGTCTGTAGAATTGAAATTAATAGGGCAGGCCAGCAGGTTGGTAACTCTCAGGCAGGAGCTAATGCTGCAGTCCTGAGGCAGATTTCTTCTTCCTCAAGAAAGTTTTGCTCTTAAGGTCTTTCGGTTGATTGGATGAAGCTCACCTATACTACTGAAGCTAATCTCCTATGTTTAAGTTAACTTATTATAGATTTTTAACTTCCACAGCAATACCTAGATTAGTATTTTACTGAAAATTGGATACTATATCCTAGACAAGTTGATCATTAAATTAACCACAAGTTTATCCAACTTCATTCATTACCACTTTCCCCACTCACCTTTGTTTGGCTACACTAATGTGCTTTCCTGTCTCAATAGTCCAAACTCAATCCTGACTTTGGCCTTTACACTTGTTTTTCACCATGCTGAGAAAGCTCTTCCTAAGGTTGACCTCTCCTTTTCATTAAGGTCACAAAAATGTTACCTCCTTGGAAGGTCTTCCCCAGCACGTTCTCCTCCTTGATCATACTCTATGTCTTTATACTGTATTCTTTCCCTCTCAGTGCTTATCAGTATCTAAAGTCATATATCTTGTTGATTATCTCTCTCCCCAACACTAGACTATGAACTACTGGAGAATAAGGATCTTGTCTAACTTGTACCCTATTATATTTTTCCACAGAGATGCTAACATCATCTGATTACTAATTATTTATTGAGTAAATGTGACCTCTACCTCCATTTGAAGGAAGGCTTTATTATGTATACAAATAAGTATGTATGTAATTGTTACTCATATGAAAGGATTTCACTATCCAGGTCACCCTCACCTGCATAAACTCTGAGAAAAGATTCTCCAAAGTTAATTCTTATGGTGTCTACAAATAAACTGAGTGACACAAAAAATGCTTAGTGAAAATTGTTTACAAGCAGGAATTGACAGTCACCTCTTGTCTTGGCTTGAATGTATTCTCTAATACAAAATTTGAAGCATAGAGAATGTTAACATAATTTTTACTCGTCTTTCCTATAACAAATCACTATCCTGCATGCCCCTCAAACAATCAGCCTTAAATATGTATTATTTACTTTTTTACTTACTACTTCCCAGGCTCTGAACTAAGAGATGTGAATTAGAAGACAGGGTCTTTGCTTATATTTCCAGCTATGGCCTTTCCTTTGAACTTCAGATTGTACATTCAATTTCCTATTCAATATCTACCCCCAGTTGCCATTTCCCCATAGACACCTCCACTTGCATTCCAAATTGACTTTTCACTCCCTGTCCCTAACCCTTTCTTTTATTTCCAGTGTCCATAAATGATACCACCATCCATCTAGTCATTGAAGCCCCAAACATGAGGGTCATTTTAGACTCTTCTTCTCCCTTAGTATTTGCATACAATCAATTTCTAACACTGCCAATTTTACCCTTTCCTTCACCCCTATTATCGTAGCATTAGCTTAGATCTTTACTATTTCTTAGTGGAAGTCTCCTGAACTGGACTCCTAATTTCTTCTCTACCTGCCTAGCTCCAGTTAAACAGATTCTCTAGATTGCAATTAACGGTGACTTTCAGTGCAGCTCCATTGTCATAGGGCCCAACCCACCTAACGTGGTATCTGAAGCCTCCTTTGACCTGATGCGGCTATCTCTCCAGCAGCATCTACCAATTCCTGCCTTGCACGTAATTCTACAGAATCAAAACCGAGAATTTCCCCCAAGCCTCCACATTCTTATATCCTCCATGCTTTTTCTTTCCTTTTCCCTCTGCAAGGATGAACCTTCATACTTGGCTAACCCCCACTCACCTTCAAGGCCCAGAAGAGGAACTGCTTCTCTAGGGAGCCTTTCTGGCACCCTCTGACAGAGCTTTGTATCCTTCCATTCTGCTAATGATATCCTGTGTATTCCTCTATCTTAGTACCCAACGTTCTTTATTAAAATTGTCTGTTTCTGTACCCTTCCCAAGCTTCAAACTCCTTAAAAGCAGGAAGTACCTCAAATTCATTTTCATACCTATCCCTTAGCTTCCAGCAACTGTGTGGCAGATAGTAAATATTCCATAAATGTTTGCAGATATGGAAGTACCTTCAAGAGGCTGTAACAAAAATCTAGATATGTAACTCTTAGGCCTATAATTACATCAGAATACCCCTTATTACAAACAAAGGTGTTTATAGTTCCTCCTCATTCATAATTCTTGGTATTTCAAAACTTATTTTCAAAAACACTTCTAATAAGATTCCCAATGCCATAGCAGCAAGATTCGAGGAATTTAAGATAGTTGGTACTGCGATTATATGCTTTAACCTTTTTTTTTCCCCTGAGGCTAAACCCATATTAAACATAAGGGATGAAAAAGATGTGTATCCAAGGCCAAGGCAATGAAACTTGCTGTGATTTTACAGCAGTGGATAGTTATTAAACAACAGAGACTCAGCTGTGTTATTGTTATTTATGTACATATCTTAGTCCCAGCTACAGTGTTTTCACCTTGAAAACAAGGTCTAGGACTTATTTTTCCTTGGAACTCATAGAGTCTCTATTGCATTGTCCCATATAGAGTATAACCTCCACAAACGTATATTAAATTGTATTGAGGATGCTAAGTCAAAAGAAGCTACTTTGAGATACTTCTGTGACTGTTGTGGAAAAATATGTAGTGACCATTTCTTTCTTTTCACAGAGCATTTCCTTGCCAAATGTTTCTTTGAAAGACAGGTGAAGATAATTGCAAGTCAGCTGGAAGTGCTGGCAAGAAATGACTTCCAAAAAGTCCTGGAAGACAAGTGGTATTGTGCAGCTCACCTCACATGCAATGACTAACTGTTTCAAATGAAATAATCGATTTGAAATTGAGATGAAGAAAGGTATTAAGCACTCATAGTCACAGCAAAGGGATTTGTCACAATTCCCTGGGATAAATGAGGACGCCTCTTTTACCTTCTCAGTCTCCTCTTGGCCTGTCAGACTCCAGCTAGTTGGACCCTCAAATCCTCAGCTCTTAAGGGCTGTCATTCTCCAAGGATATTCCCTAACCAATGCATAGCCTCTTTGTTATCTTTGAAATTCAACAATATCGACCTCCCCAACACTCATTCATTCATTTTGGTCAAAAATTATCTGTCAAATGCAAGATAAAATGTGTGAATTTGAAGAACATATATCCACTACTCTTCATTGATTGTAGCCTCATAAAACATATAACGAGGATACTAATCTAGGAGACATGGCACAATTAAATTGGGGAGAAAAATGACTCAAGCTCCATTTTTTCAGTTTGCAGGTTCTTCAAAAGACCCTTTGGTAGGAATTTCTTTTAGTAATGTCTCTGGCTGAAAATTAAATTTTGTAGAGATTGTGAGTGTTAATTTATTCTCACCTTCATGTAAGGGCTATTTCCACATTTACAGGAGAGAAAGAGTGATTTTTCTGGATAATATAGAAAGAATTCTAAGACTCTGGAGGGCTTGAGAATCATGCCTTTTTTGCCATCTGGGAGTAGAATAATTGAAAAAGGAATGGATATGGTCCCAGGAGCCCTGAGTTTTCATTCTTCTTTCCTTACTTAAAAGGTGACATTACAAAAATTATTTAACTTTTCCTAACCTCAGTTTCATTATCTGCAAAATAGGATTACAAAATATACCTAACAGGTAGCTATGAGGATTAAATGAAATGACAGATGCTTATTTGCTATTTAATCCTGGTTTGATCTAGTTAGCAATAAAATCGATTAAGGTAGATTGTTCAGGTATCCACAGCATTTTTTTTTTTTTGCCAATTGCTGATGATTTAAAGGGAAAAAATGGAGTAAGACATTTCTGCAAAATTCTTAGTCCATAATGAACCATTTAATTCTCCATTTTCATGGAGTTTGCCAGGGATATGATAAAATCAGAAACTAGTTGGCTGAAAGAAAAGGAATTTATTGGTTTACAGTTTGGAGGTTAGAAATCCAAAATCAAGGAATTAACAGGCCATGCTTTCCCCTAGAATGTGTAATGTCTGATGGCTTTTACTGACTGACTGAGTCTGAATTTCCTCTGTTTATAATGACTCCAGTCATATTGAGTTAAAGTCCACCCCCATTCAATTTGTGCTTACCTCAGTAACATCTTCAAAGATCCTTTTTACAAATGAGCGTGCATTCACCAGACCTGCACCTGTAGTTAAGACTTGAACATGTCTTAGGGGAACATTATACAATCTTCAACATGAGCCAAGGCCACTGCAGCTTCTGTAGCTTCTCAAAACAAACCACCATAGAAGCACCTAACATCTATTAAGCACCTATTATGTGCCAGGTATGACGCTATGCAGTTTACATACATCCTCTCTTCTAATCTTCAGTGAAACCCCAAGAAACTTGAGCTCTTCAGCACAGCACCACAGGCTCCAAGTAAAGACAGCAGATATGGCCCAGCAGACGACAAGGCTGACTGCTCTTAAGAAGGAAGACCTGTTATCCCAAGTCTGAACCATGCAGAATGCTAATTAGGAAGAAATTTATACCCCAGCTACCTCTTTTCATTTTTCACTTTACTTTCTCTCTAGGTCTTTTGTAACAACAAACTGGGCCACTCAGCCATCATCTCTTATTGCCTCCTACATAGTTTCTGGGGTAACTATCTAAACCCAGGTCACTCATGGTGCTATGAAGTCTGCTGGAACTCCTGGGCTATTGATCTCCCCACCCTCTGGATGTCCATAACACTTGGAAGACAGCACTGTGGTTGCTTTCATGATTGCTATCACAAAAGGTAGAGAGATCCCTGAAAGTAAGGACTGCTTATTATTGTATCTCCTGGGCTTTGTGTGTAACGGGGAACTCCTTTCCCTTCATTTCTATTAGGTCAGTGATTCTCAACCCTGGCTGCACATTTAGAATTACCTGGGGAATTTTAAAGACTATCCATGCTTGCACCCTACTCCTATGTAGTGGAATCACACTCTCTGGGCATGGAGCCTGAGTCTAGGTGTTGCTAAAGCTCCCAGGTGACCCTTACAAGCAGCAGGGGGCTGAGATCTACACTATTTCGGCATATGTCCTGGCCTCTCTCTGTGCCCTCACTTATCTAAGTGGAGGACGAAGAGTCAGACTTATAGCCAGACCCTTCCCCTCTTCCTCTCTGAGTCCCACTGGCGTGAAGAGAGCCTGCTTGCTCTGTTTCTGGCCAGAGTTTGAGATAAGCAGTCAGTGCTTTGCCCTTCAGGGCAAGGCCTGAAGTCCTCCAGTTCTGCCTGGGAACCCATTACTATCCCAGCCTGAGCCTCTTTTCACAGTATTTGTTTTTTAATAATCAGTTTGAAACTTAAATCTCCATCTTCCTGACTTCATACCCCATGAGTTGATTCCAAACTTAGGAAGGGAGATTTATTACCTACCTCAAACTCAAGGCTATTCTCTTTTTCTTTCTTGGTGTCTAGGCCATAATAAGAGCTCAGTAAATATTTGTTGAATGAAACAATTCCCTATGCACTTCTAGTAATATCTATCCCCTGAATTTTGGTCTCACGCCCTGTCTCTTACTTCCTCCACAGGCTGCAGATGGTATAAATGCTGCAGTCCTTGTGAAGACAGAAAAAGCAGTCAGACAGATGTGTTGTTCATAGCTCCCCAGTCAGGCATAACTAAACATTTACATTTATTACCAATTAGAGGGGAAACAGACTGTAGTTTTATGCACTGGATGTGGCTGAATATATTTCTTTTTTGGGATTGCACTAAAAATTTCAAAATGTGTTATTGGATCTCACTCTCTTTCTAGTATCTACCTCACTGAAAATGCCATTTAGATTAAGGTCTACAAATGACAAACTCCAGAACTCCACAAAGGTGGGAAAACAATGTCACAGAAGAGTAACTGACCAAATGTGATTGAGTTGAATGCACTCCACTAGGGGTTTGTAACACATGCAAAATTGATGGACTTTCTGTAGATTTTGTTAAACGTTATGCATGTAGAGCTGGCATTGGAACAGAGTGTGTGACAACATGTGTGACTACATACAACTTTGTTTGGATTATAGTCCTCTTTCCATTTAGTGTAAACTTGAATGAGTAAAAATTACTGCTAGAAGTAACTTTGGAGTCATTGGTTCCACAAAACATCAGACCCAGAGCTGAGGAATTCCCTGTTTTTAGCCAACTTCCACCTAATCTGCTATATTTCTGACATATAAAAGAGTGACCCAATCTCATTGAAAATAAAGAGAACAGTTCTGTCTCTTCATCTACAAAATTTGATGACTGCTTGCAAGAACTTTCGCTGAGAAAGAAATGAAATTTAATTAAAGATGTTAAGTATTGACGAGGATTTCATCCCATGACTATTTACAATGGAGACAATTTAAACACAACTTAAATACCAAACGGCAGGGTAAAGATGAATTAATACATTATGGAATAGCCAAATGACGGCATCACAAACCATTAAAAAATTATATTTTTTGGAAAGATATTTAATGACGTGGAAACATTCATGCCATGTACATATTGTTAAAAACCAGACTAACAACATAATCTTAATTTCGTTAGTTTAGAAAAGTATGTGTCAGTGTGTGCCTATATGTGTGTGCATACATTTATATACATTAAAAACCACCCCACCAAAAAATGAAAAGAAATCCAGAACTCTGATGATTGAGTTATAACATTTCATTTTTATACCATTTCCATAACAATATAAAATGAGCACATGCTACCTTTACAATTTGAGGGAAAAACAATGTTGTTGAAAAAGAACCACATGTATGAGGGCATCACTAACTTCCTCTGGTTTTACAGTTCTGGCAGTCTAAATTTTTGTTGAATGCATGCTGGATATGAGGGCAAGAGCATGTAAACCTCTGGGCTAGAGATCTAGAAAATGATGATTTCAGGCAGGCAGGCAATATTGGAGCACAGAGGCATTTACTATACAAACAGTTGTACAGGCAATCTGTACCCATAGCTTCAGTCCTCGTCACATTGATCATCAGTGGCACTGCTAGAAGAACAGACGTATCAGTTTTCCAGCTCCATAGCCCATTCTCTTTGATGATTCTTTTAAGAATTATGTTTTCAGGGTAATATTCATGGCTCTCATGTGAGATCTTTCTAAAATATATACATCTGAAAATAAAATAAATGTCCTTGGTCCTACACAGCTACTCTAGTTGATTTCTTACTAAAGTAAATAGAGTTACCTAGTGTTTCCTTTTTCTTTTCTTTCTGCCTTTCTTTTTATTAACATACTCTAGTTGATTTATTCCAATGGACAGCTTCTTAAAATGACCATCTCTTGTTTGTCTTGTCATTCATCATGGGAATCTGGACTTTTTGCTAGCCTTAATTTTGCCTGTGTCTTCTCCATATGATGAGGCTTATTAATGACACTGAGGGATAAAATAGAGGTATTGAATTAACAGTCACCCAATCTGTGCATTTTACTCCATATTCCTAGCTTGTTTGTTTGTTTTTAATATTTACCATATACATCTTCAGTGAGTCTTTCCAATCTCTCATTGCCTTTGTGGGTTAAGAGTCCCACTCTAGGGAAGTGGATTTGGCCCAATGGATAGAGCATCTGCCTACCACATGAGAGGTCCAAGGTTCAAACCCAGGGCCTCCTGACCCATGTGGTAAACTGGCTCATGCAGTGTTGATGCGTGAAAGGAGTGCTGTCCCACACAGGGGTGTCCCCTGCATGGGGGAGCCCCATACACAAGGAGTACGCCCCATGAAGAGAACCGCCCAGCAAGAAAAAAAGTACATCCTGCCCAAGAATGGCGCCACACACACAGAGAGCTGATGCAGCAAGATGACGCAACAAAAAGAGACATAGGTTCTGGGTGCCACTGACAAGAATACAAGTGGACACAGAAGAACACACAGTGAATGGACACAGAGAACAGACAACTCGGGGGGGGGGGGGAGCGGGGAAGGGGAGAGGAATAAAAAAAAAAAAAAAAGTCCCACTCTCTAATTCATGACCCTTGGGTCAGTAGATATATAAAAGGAAATATGTGCTTGGACATATGAGAAGTATAAAGCCTCAATAAGTGTTTCCAACAGAGAAGATGCATAATGAAAAATAATTCAGGTGTTGTTTCAGAAAAATTGTGAGTCAAGCTGCATGAAGTAATTTGTAACAGAGAAAGATGCAAAAGACTGAGAATATAGGCACAGAAGCCTGAAAACACAGATACATAAGAGCAATTGACTGTTCTCATACCCAGAAAAGAGAAGGCTGCAGGCAATTCTGTGGACAGAATTCAGGATGTGTTCAAGCTGAATTTGGAGAGGGTGGGGGTAAGTAATTTTGATTGTTACTAAGCACTGTTTCTACAAAACCAAGACTGTGGATTTGGTTTTCTCAGCTACTAAGAAGGCTGTGAGACATAGTTCTAACTTCTACCTAGAGAAAAAGCTGGAAAGAGAAACGGAGATGCTGTCAACAGCCTGACTTATATGTCAGCCTTACCTGTGCCAAACTCAAAGAATAATAAAATTCTTCTTATAATTACAGACTTGGATACAGTCATCCCCAAATAAGCTCCAAACAGGGCAGTACTGTGTGCACTCTAAATGTCTATGTGCTGTCCAGAATGGAAATGAAAAGAATGCTGGGAGTGGGCGCTGCTGGGTAAGAGGAAAGTGTGGGCTGTTTAGAAGCTATGGCATGCCAGTCTAACTTCTTCCTAGGCTGACTGCTTTCTCATTGAATTGTAAAGCTGTGAGACTTCAATTGATAGCCTGACACATGGATTACTGTTTTCCTGGCTCTTTTTTTGAAAAGACACTTATCCAGCCCCGGGGGTAATAAATAACTCTGGGATTAAAGAACAAAAGGCAGCCCCTCCCCTCCCCTGACCCAAATGTCCAGAGAAGGTCAGCTTTTATCAAGAGGATGCCAGGTGACCTAGTGCGGCTAGTCAAGCAAAGCATTCGCTGGGATTGCAGCTGGGTCCACAGAGACAGTTATCAAGGCACTATTTGCCAGGGCTGCTCCGTGGTCATTTCCATTTAACACTCAACACACTGAACTCATTCCATGGCAGCTTCCTTACTCTAAGACAACACATAACATTTGTCTGGCTTAAATTGCACTTTCTTTTCTCTAGACTCAGGCCACCCAGAAAAAAAAAAGGTTCCTCTGGACCCAACAAATGAGATTTAATTAGTTGCTCTATCTGCAAACTTAGTCTATCAAGAGGAGGATTTGATACTTTAGTGTTGACATTCTTCTCCAGCAACATTTCCATGTACAGATTTGTGAGCTGTGGTGTAACCAGAATGGCATATCATGTGCTTCAGGGGACATGAAAATTGGTCCGTGCTGTCACTTGCAGCACCACATAGGTACTGCTTCTCCTGATGCTTTATACACTTCACTTGGTATCTGGAAACTCAATATTAAGGAGATGAGCTAGAAAACAATGTCAGGCACGACAGGTCTGAATGGACGTTACTTCAGTAGTAGCAAAACCTCTGTTTCCCAGGATTTCTGTGAGTTAATAACACCAGGATATCTTCCTCCCATGTTGCTGTTTTTACTTTCAAGAAAAATTAGCTGAAGCTAAAGAACAAGAGAATAATGAGGGATTTAGGTCCCCACAAGTGTCTTTAGTTTAGAAATATAATCAGACTGCCCTTCACACAAGAGTATGTATGGTACTACTGACTCTCTATATATGCAGCATGTGTGATATTATTTTTCTGGTTTTGGGGATGGGTTTATGTGAAACAACACACATCTTCCTTTTGACCAGTGCTCTATGACTGGTTGAAATTCAAATCAGAATATGTGATCATTGGAGGAATAAGAAGCCATCATACCCAGCACTACACAGGACTAAGATTAATATCATGGGGACATAAAAGTTTGCAGTAGACCTTGAATTCAGTAACTGATCCAAAGACCTTGAATTCAGTAACTGATCCAAAAGTCAGGGCCAAATGATGGGAGGACACTGGGAGATGATGGGACAAGTCAGATTTGTCTCCAGAGGTAAACAGGAGGAAGAACTGGGGAGCGTAAAGGGGAAAGCAGCTGGGACCCGGGAGGCAGGACCCAGGCAGATCCAAGTAGTTCCACTTAGTGGCCTCTCCTTGGCCTGGTGCTCTTTTTCCTTTTTTTTAAATTTTATTGGCCTGGCTACAACTTAGCTATAGATAAAATGTTTTTACTGAGTAGTTAGAAGATTGATGACAAATAGCTAGCTACCAGCAGTGTTGACTCATGAACACCGGGTCTCTGGCTCTTAGTTCAGTGCCCTTTGTGTTATGCAGGACTGATGGTGGTCGACATCAGAGTTTTCTCTCTGTGGAAAGGGAAATCATCTAAGCTCTTTTGGGGACTGTGGGATCTGAGGAGGCTGGTTATCTATTTCTCAGCTCTGAAAGATCCAAGTCTCTTTTTCCTTCCCCATCGGCAGAACAAAAACAAATCCTGATACTGGGGTGGAAATATCCAGAAGCACTTGGAAGGACCAAGAGAGAAAAGGCTGCATATGACTCATGATGCCTTTGTCTTTACTTGGCAGCAGAAATGCCTGTGGGCAGAACAGTCCACTCTCCCTTCTGAAGCCAGAGATTCAGAAACCTTCCATCAGACCCTCTCCTCTTATCTGCTTCCCACTATCACTTTCCTTTATTTCACTCTTTCTCTGTTCTACCCCATATACCCTTGTTCTTTCTTTCTGTTGATTCTTAGTCTCATTTCCCCAAATCTGTAAGTTTATGGTTGGGTTTTAGCTGTATCATAATCCTACAGCTCTTAACTGCTATGTTTTCATCTTTTACCTTGATAGCTCAGGGCTTCTCATTCTTTTCTAACCAGTTATTTTGTTCTGCCTTATTTTTCAACTCTTAATAGCACTTAAAATCGTTAGTGTTAGATGCTTGTAATAATTAACAAGTTGTAGCTCAGTTTTCCATGATATGCACTGGGGAAAGGCTAACCCCATCCCCCATAAGCCTACATGTCTAAGGACACAGCACTTCCTCACAGGTTAACTAAACAGAGAAACTACATAGAGACGGGAGTAAAGGGAAATGGAAAACTTCCCTACCTACATATCACAGGGAGATAAAATTCCTACAGAACAAAGAAACATCTGCTCCTGAAGCATTCCAAGAAACCATAACTTCCTAACCCACTATCTTCTAGTCACTATCAGGGAAAGTTTTCACTTCTAAGGGCTTCCTATTGGCCCCTGCCCCTCACTCCAATCCTCAACCCCCTCCCACCAATTATCATTTCCCTGCCTAGAAAAGTTCTGTATAAATTCAAGTCCCCCCCTTCCAGGAAGGGGCTGAAGTCTCTCTTCAGACCCTCGCCATGCTGGTGAGGGAACCGAAGTCTGTTCTTCGGTTTTCCTCCATTGGGAGGGCTTCTCAATAAATTCTTTCTTTGTCTATAGTCATATCAGTCTCTGTGTCTCAATTAACACCCTATTTTTCTCCAACAATAAGCTTGAATTTTAATTCTTTCCCTTGTCTTGTTACTAGTCATCTGTAACTCATTTGAAAGCTTTTTGGCCTTTTATTTTCTAGTTTAATTTTATTTTAAAATTATTGAAGATATTTGCTCTGTGTTTTAAACTACTTTCTCTCTTTTCCCCCCTTTTTAAAATTTTTCATCTTACTGTTTACCGTGTTCTTTAGTAACTAAACAAAATACTGGCTTGGAAGTAAGTATGAAATAGAAAGCCCACATTATCAAAAGACAAAAGAGAAGGCTGCCCCTATATATGACTTTTCCATTTCTCTCAATAGATTCCCTAACTTAGTTGAAGATACTTTTCAAAGATACCCAAAGAGACTTGGGAAACCTACAGATAGAATCTCTTAAGGGCCAAAATCCCAAAGTTCAGATAACACTTTATTTGCTGAGTGATAGTTTTTTATTTATTTGTTTGTTTTTTGAAACAGAAAGGGGAGGATATATTGATTTCAGGTGGTAGAGTTCACTTCAAACACATTTGCCTCCAGAGGCTCAAAATGTATCACCAGGGCACCTCTCTCCCACAACTTTTTCTTTTTTCTTTTTAAATTTTTTAAAATTGAAGTTTATTATTCATACATGAACATCCCTAAATATTAAGAGTATAGTAAAACTTGTGAACTTACAAAACAAACATGCATATCATCCTACTACCATGCATTACCCTACCACTAACACCTTCCGTTGTTGTGAAGCAATTGTTACAACCTATGAAAGAGCATGGTCAAAACATTACTACTAGTTATAGCCAATGTCTTATATTTGGTATATTTTCCCCTGAACCCATCCAGCTATTGACACTCTGTATTAATACTATATACTTGTCAAAGTTCATGAGAGAATATTTTCATATTTGTTCGGTTAACCACAGTCCATCTTCCACCACAGGAGTCATCTTTTGTACAATACATTCAAAGTGTACACTCAGTGGCTCTCATATTCATCACAAAGTTGTGCTGTCATCACCTCAATTTTAGAACATTTTCATTACTCCAAAGGAAAAATCCCATACCCCTTTATTGTTGTCGCTTAGAATTGATACATCTTCTTTGCCATTGCTGCAAAAATGCTACATATTCCTGTTAACTATAATCCATGATATATTGGTTTTAATTTTTCTGTGTATTTCCATATTCTTAACACTTTGTAGAAGAATATTCTTATACTATTAACCACAATCTTCATCCACCACTAAAATCACTGTTATGCAGTCCCTACATTATTCTCTAGCTTCCTATCAATTGAAATATTGTATCCACTGACTACCCCTTTCAGCCACAATCACATTTATAAATCAGCAGTGTTAGTAATTCTCACTATATGTATAACCATCAACTCTAGTTATTTCCACACAATTACAATAAACCTTATTAAAAATTCTACATACATTAAGCATCAACTCTGATTCTCAACCACCATCAATTTCCTAGTAATGTATACTCTAGAGTTTACCTCCATGTTTACTCATCGTTTTAGTTCATATTAGTGAGAACATACACTATTTGTCCTTTTGTGCCTGACTTATTTCACACAACATAATGTCCTCAAGGTTGATCTATGTTGTCATATGCATTGGGTTTCACTTCTTCTTACGGATAAATAGTATTCCATTGTATGTATATACCACATTTTGATTATCCACTCATTGGTTGATGGACACTTGGGTTGTTTCCATATTTTAGCAATTGTGAATATTGTGCTATGAGCATCCATGTTCAAATGTCAGTTCTTTTCTTTTTTAAAGATTTATTTATTTATTTCTCTCCCCTTCCCCTCCCCCACCCTGGTTGTCTGTTCTCTGTGTCTATTTGCTGCATCTTCTTTGACCGCTTCTGTTGTTGTCAGTGGCATGGGAATCTGTGTTTCTTTTTGTTGCATCATCTTGTTGTGTCAGCTCTCCGTGTGTGCGGCACCATTCCTGGGCAGGCTGCACTTTCTTTCGCCCTGAGCAGCTCTCCTTACGGGGCGCACTCCTTGTGCATGGGGCTCTCCTATGCAGGGACACCCCTGTGTGGCAGGGCACTCCTTGTGCGCATCAGCACTGTGCATGGGCCAGCTCCACATGGGTCAAGGAGGCCCGAGGTTTGGACCGCGGACCTCCCATGTGGTAGATGGATGCCTTAACCACTGGGCCAAGTCCACCGCCCAAATGTCAGTTCTTGTCCTTGCTTTTAGTTCTTCTGAATATATGCCTAGTAATGGAATTGCTAGATCATATGGCAGATCTATATTTATTTTCTTGAGGAACCACCAAGCTATCTTCCACAAAAACTGCACCATTCTACTTTCCCACCAACAGTGAAATGGTGTTCCTATTATATTTCTCCGCATCCTCTCCAGCATTTATAGTTTTCTGTTTTTGTGATAATAGCCATTCTATAATGTGTGAAATGATATCTCATTGTAGTTTTAATCTGCATTTCCTTAATAGCTAATAATGCTGAACATTTGTTTATGTGCTTTGAGGCCATTTGTATTTTCTCTTTGAAGAACTGTCTATTCAAGTCTTCTGCCCATTTTTAAAATTGGGTTGCTTGTCTTTTTACTGTTGGTTTGTATGAACTCATTAAATAACACAGATATCAAAGCTTATTGGACATGAAGTTTCCAGATATTTTCTCCCATTTAGTAGGCTGCCTTTTCACCTTCTTGACAAAGTCTTTTAAAGAACAAAAGTGTTTAAGTTTGAAGATGTCCTATTAATCTATTTTTATTTTGTTGCTCATGCTTTGGATGTAAAGTTTAAGAAATCACTACCTACTACAAGATTTTGAAGGTATTTCCCTACACTTTCTTCTAGGCATTTTGTGGTTGTAGCTTTTATATTTAGGTCTTTGATCCATTTTGAGTTAATATTTTTATAAGGTGTGAGACGGGTCCTCCTTCTGTCTTTTGGATTTGGATATCCAGTTCTCTCAGCACCATTTGTTGAATGGATTGTTCTGGCCCATATGGGAGGGCTTGACAGCCTTGTCAAAAATCTCTTTGCTGTAAATTTGAGGATCTATTTCTGAATACTTGATTCTATTCCACTGGTCAATATATCCATCTTTATACCAGTACCGGGCTATTTTACCACTGTAACAAATTAATATGCTTTAAAGTCAAGAAGTGAGAGTCTTCCAAATTCATTTTTCTTCTTTAAGACATTTTTGGCTATTTAGAACCTATTACCTTTCCAAATAAATTTGATAATTGAACTTTTCCAATTCAGGGAAAAAAAAGGCTGTTGGAAGTTTTATTGGGATTGTGTTGAATCTGTAGATAAATTTCAGTAGAATTGACATCTTAACGATAATTAGTCTTCCAATTCCATGAACATGGAATGTCCTTCCATTTATTTAGGTCTTCTTTAGAATCTTTTAGCAATATTTTGTAGTTTTCTGAATATGAGTCCTTTAAGTCCTTGGTTAAGTTTATTCCTAAATATTTGATTCTTTTAGTCTCTATTGTAAATGGAATTTTTTCCTAACTTCTTCCTCAGATTACTCATTAATAGTTGTATTAGTCAGGGTTTTCTAAGGAAACAGAATCAATAAGGGATATCTGTCAGTAGTAAGAGATTTGTCAGTCTCTCACGCAGCTGTGGGGATGCACAAGTCCAAGTTCTGCATGCAGGCTGCAGCCAGGAGCTCTGATGAAAGTCCAATGAAGATTCTTGATGAGTTCTGGGAGATAATGGCTGTCTAAAGATGAGCTGGGAAATTCTCTCTCAAGGTGGAATCACTTCCCCTTTTAAGGGATTCAACTAATTGGGTTAAGCATCACTCATTGCTAATGGCAATCTCCCTGACTGATGTAAATATAGCCAGTTATCTATGATTTACCACTGCAGTAAAGTCAATCGTGACTAAAGTCCATAAATGCCCTTGTATTACAGTTAGCCCAGTGCTTGATTGACCAAACAACTGGGTACAATTGCCTTGGCCAAGTTGACATAATAGCCTAACAATCACAATAGGGTATAGGAACACTTTTGAGTTTTGCACGTTTGTCTTGTATCCTGCCACTCTGCTGGACTCATCTATTAGGCTTAGTAGCTTTGTTGTGGATTTTTTTGGATTTTCTAGACATAGGATCATGTCATTGGCAAATAGTGAAATTTTTACCTCTTCCTTTCCTATTTGGATGCCTTTCTTTTCTTTATCTAGTCTAATTACTCTAGCTAGAACTCTTAGAACAATATTAACTAACAGTGGTGATAGTGGGCATCCTTGTCTAGTTCTGGACTCAGCAGGAAAGCTTTCAGTCTTTCTCCATTGAGTACAATGTTCACTGTGGGTTTTTCATATATGCATTCTATCATCTTGAGAAATATTCCTTCTATCCCTATCTTTTGGAGAGTTTTCATCAAGAAACGGTGTTGGATTTTGTCAAATGCATTTTCTGCATCAATTGAGATGATCATGTGATTTTTCTGCCTCAATTTAGTAATGTGATGTATTACATTGATTGATTTTTTTGTGTTGAACCACCCTTGCATACCTGGGATAAAACCTTCTCAGTCATGATGTATAATTCTTTTAATGTGCTGCTGGATTCGATTAGCAAATATTTTGTTGAGGATTTTTGCATCTATATTCATTAGAGATATTCATTTATAATTTTCTTTTTTTACATTTTCTTTATCTGGCTTTGATTAGGGTGATGTTGGCTTCTTAGAATGCATTTGGAAGGATTCCATCTTGTTCTATTTCTTGGAAGAGTTTGAGCAAGATTGGTAATAATTCTTTTTTGAATGATGATGTGAAGCCATCTGGTCCTAGACTTTTCATCTTTAGGAGGTTTTTGATGACTATTTCAATCTCCTTACTTGTGGTTGATTTGTTGATGTCTTCTAGGGTCAATGTAGGTTGTATGTATGTTTCTAGGAATTTGTCCATTTCTTCTACATTGTCTTGTTTGTTGGCATACAGTTGTCTGTAGTATCCTCCTATGATCACTTTTATTTCTGTGGGATCAGTAGTAATGTCCTCCCTCTCACTTCTCATTTTATTTATTTGTATTTTCTCTCTTTTCCCTTATCAGTCTAGCTAAGGTTTTGTCAATTTTGTTGATCTTTTCAAAGAACCAACATTTGGTTTTGTTGATTCTCTCCATTGTTATTGTTGTCAAATTCATTTATTTCTGCTCTAATTTTTATTTCTTTCCTTCTGCTTACTTTGGGATTAGTTTGCTGTTCTTTTTCTAATTCCTGCAGATGTTCAGTTAGATCTTTCATTGTAACTCTTCCTTCTTATTTAATGTAAGCATTGAGGGCTATGTATTTCCCTTTTAGAACTGCCTTTGTGGTGTCCCACAGGTTTTAGTATGTTGTGTTCTCATTTTCATTCATCTCAAGATATTTACTGAATCCTCTTGCAGTTTCTTCTTTGACCCACTGATTAAGAGTGTGTTGTTTAACTTCTATGTATTTGTGAATTTTCCCTCTCTCCACCTGTTGTTGATTTCCAGTTTCATTCCATTATGATCAGAGATAGTGTTTTGCAAAATTTCAATCTTTTAAATTTAGTGAGCCTTATTTTGTGACCCGGCATATGGTCTCTCTTGGAGAAAGATCTATGAATACTTGAGAAGAATGTATATCCTGCTGTTTTGGGGTGCAATGCTCTATATATGTCTGTAAGGTCTAGTTCATTTATCATATTATTCAAGTTATGTCTCCTTATTGATCTTTGTGCTGTTGTTCTATCAAAAAGTGAGAGTGTTAAATTGAAGTCTCCAACTATTATTGTAGAGACATCTATTTCTCTCTTCAGTTTTGCAAGTGTGTGCCTCGTGTTTTGAGGCACTCTGATTAGGTGCATAAATATCTATTCTGGTTATTTCTTCTTAGTGAACTGCTCCTTTTATTAAATATAATGTCCTTCTTCATCTCTAAATAGCAGTTATGAATTTAAAGTCTATTTTGTCCAATATTAGTATCACTACTCCAGCTTTTTTTTCCTGTTTGTGTGGAATATCTTTTTCTAACCTTTTACTTTCAGTTTATTTGTGTCCTTGCTGGTAAGGTGAATCTTTTATAGACAGCATATAGTTGGCTAATTTATTTAAAATCCATTTTGCTAGTCTGTGTCTTTTGACTGGGGAGTTCAATCCATTAATATTCAACATTATTACTCTAAAAGTGTTACTTCATCCAATATATCTTTTGGCTTTCCATTGACCTATCTTACTATTATCTGCTTCTTAACCCTTTTTGTTACCCTTCCTAATAATCTTCATTTCTACACTCTTCTCCAGGTCTCCCTCTCTTATCTTTTCCTTCCAGTTGCAGCACTTCCTTTATTATCTCTTGTAAATCCAGTCCCTTGGATTTAAATACTCTTTTAATTTTTGTTTATCTCTGAAGACTTTAAACTCACCCCCAGTTTTGAAAAACTGTTTTGCTAGATAAAGAATTCTTGGCTGGCAGTTTTTCTCTTTCAGAACCTTTAATATATCATACCTTTGCCTTCTTACCTCCATGGTTTCTGATGAGAAATTGGTACTTAGTCTTATTGAGTGACACTTGTATGTGATGAATTGTTTTTGTATTGCTCATTTCAGAATTTTCTCTTTATCTTTGGCATTTGACATTTTGAATTTTTAGATGTCTTGGAGTAGGTCTATTCAGATTTATTCTGTTTGGGGTGCATTGGCCTTCTGGAATATTGATATTTATGTCTTTCATAAGAGTTGTAAATTTTCAGTCATTATTTCCTCAAATATTTTGTCTGCTTCTTTTCCATTCTCTTTTCCTTCTGGGACACCTATAATGTGTATGTTTGTGCATTCTGCATTGTCTTTCAATTCCCTGAAATCCTGTTCCATTTTTCCATTCTTTTCTCTTTCTGCTCTCCTGTCTTTTTAGATTCATACACTCTGTCCTTCATCTCATTTATTTTGTCCTGAACCAAGTCAAATCTGCTCTTATATACCTCCAATGTATTTTTAATCTCTTCCATTATGTCTTATATTCCCATAAGATGTGTTAGTTTTCTTTGCAAACTTTCAAATTCTTCTTTGTATTCCACTAGTATCTTCTTCATATCTATAATCCCTTTAATCACATTATTGAATTTATTAATGAGATTTGTTTGGATATCTGTGATTAGTTGTGTCAAATCCTGTGTTTCATCTGTAGAATGAGTCTAATGTGCTCTGGAGAAAAGGCCCTAAAGACTTCCAATCTCTTCTTTGATGTTTCTCCCAATCTAGACTTTTCTAAATTCCCAGCAGGTAGCACTCTTCATCCAGTTGTTCCTTGCTGCCCTATGGTTATTCTGTGCCTTTAATTCTTGGTTGTATTAGTTCCTAGTGGGGGCGTGGTTGAAGCTGAGGTTGTCATCCTACCGTGGATGAAACTGTTGCACAGCTCTCAGCCCCTTGGCTGGCAGTTTTTCCCTTTCAGAACCTTTAATATATCATACCTTTGATATATCTGAGTTCTCTGATCAGCTGCCACGCTCTGCGCTGGCCCTGCCCCACCAGGTAGACTGGGTAATTCTGCCTGCACTGTCTTGAGAGAGAGTGATCACATGGCTCTTGGTTCCTCTTCTTCCTGAGACACATTGGGGATGAAAGTGTAGGAGCTGTTCAAATTGGGCAGGGTGAACCTGCCTGCTCACGCCACAAGAGAGTGCCTTCTTCTCTGTCCAGGTGAGCCAAGTACCAGCCCTTCAAGATGGGCGGGATGAATCTGCTCACTAGAGAGTGCATTTTCCCTCCTCTCAGGGGGCATTGAGGCCCAATGAGTATCTGCCTGCTCTGCCCCTAGAAAGTGTTCAAATTGTCACCAATTTCCACTCCTGCTGGGTAGATAGGCCTAAGCAAGGGTTTCCAAACTGGGTGAACTGGATCTGATCCCTACCACTCCAGGGGACTGGTGTGTTTTTCAGTCACCATGCTTCCACTCCTGCTGGGGGTGGAGACAGCACAAATGCTGCCAGCTTCTTGGCGGCTTCAGCTGGTTTAAACCTCAGCTGTGCTCAAGATTAGAATCCAGCTAGCCAAATTTGCTAATCACTGGTTGTAGTTGTTGCCAGGCCACTTCCCCTTCCTTGATTTTGGGAAAGAGAGAATCTGCTACCGGCTGGGGAGTGGGACTGGAGCCTTGCCAGTGGGGATTGGGCAACTACCTCTGCAACATGTGGGAATCTATTCACAATCTTCACAGCAGATTGTCAATCTCCTTTTCTTGTTCTTCCCTGGATGGGGCACTGTGTTCTTCCCGTCTCCGGAGATCCCTAAACAGTTGATATGGACAGACATGGCTGATCATTAGTTGCCCTGTGGAATGAGCTGATTGTTAGAGTTTCCTATTCTATTGCTATCTTGGGTTGACTCCTGAGTGATAGTATTTTTTTTTTTTTTTTACAACCCCCGATGTCCAGACATTGTAGGAAAAGTCATGTGTTAGAAATCTGTGGTCTCCAAAGTTTATGTCACTGGCTTATCAACAAGTCATCTGAGTTTCTTGCCCTGGATGGGTTGGGAAAGGCAATGCTTCTTGTCTGTCCTTGGTAAAGAGTCTGGTGGGGCTGAATGAAGAAAACAGGGGCTGGATTTTGACACCATATTAGAGAAGTTCATCCTCAGGTCAAATTTCAGGGTTATACTCTATAGAAAATCTAACTTGCCCAGCTTAGGTAAACCTCTCATGCACTTGCCCTGAACCCTGTTCTGCCTTCATCTTTGCACTTTGAAACGTCTTGTTTATCTGCCTATTTCTCTTATTAGACAGTAAGCTCTTGAAGAGCAGGAATTGTAACAAGGGCACTGCTCTAGAGCCAGCATGTACTATAGACAGATGCTCAACAAATATTTTTCAATGAATGATTCAATTAATTCATGTAAAGAGGTAGCACGTGGCGTGTTAAGTGGGAGAAGAACCTGGTTTGCTGAAAACTGGGGAAGGTCTTTCTGTGGCAGTAATGACAAGCTTGTTGTGCAAACCATAAAGGGCCAATGGCAGTGTGTGCCTGTGGTATGGGATCAGAAAGGCTGATAGGTAAGAAAAGAATCTTGCTACCAGGCCAGAGAGGGTGGGTAGGAATGATTGATAAGAGGGCAACTTTTGGTGACTAGAAGGGAGGAGAATAAATGTCATGAAAGACCTGCCACCTTTGGGATTTCTGCATCATAGAATACATTCCATGGACTTTGTGGATATTTCAGGCTTGCCGTGGAATTTTTTAGCTTGTGTATAGCAATTGAGGGGGGAGGTTAGAAGGGTGGTTGCTTAATCTTGTGCAATAATATCCCTCTAATTTAATAAATATGTTTTGAGTATCTAGTGCATGCTTGGTACTGTGCAAAGAACCCCTTTTTTTATAGTCCCCCAACTAATCTGCAGGTTGTACAAGAATGAGAGGGGATGTGTTCATAGGTCTGAACTCCATGAAAGGGGCTTTTAGAAAAAGAAAAAATCAGAAGCTACATGAGATGTCTGAGAATGGCAATCACCTTCTCAACTGATGTTTGAGGAAGGTGATTTACCTAGGGAGTCTAGCTTGGATTGGGGGAGGAAGGTGAAGAGATCAAGCTTGGCAACTGACTAAGGGCTGCCACAGTCATCCAGGTAAAAGTCATCTGGGCTTGAAAGAGGATAGAGACAAGAAATGCCTAAAGAATTATTTTCAATTCTGGTTTGATATGGAGAGAGAAGGGAAAAAGGCAACCCCAGAGTTTTAGCCCTCATTAAACTAACCTCCTACAGGAGACTTTTGGAATTGTGGAGGGAGCACAAGCCAAGGAAACAGAAATACTACTCTTCTCTCAGCTTTTGAACCTTAGGGGAAATCATTTTATTTTAACCTTAGATTCTTTATGTTAAGATGAATCCATTCCTTTTAGTGTTAAGTGGTCTGTGAGTTACAATAGTGGGAAAAGTATGTAATGGATGACATAAATTAATGATATTCTAAGTGATACTATTGATGGCAGTAATAGCTGACACTTGTAAACTGCTTTACAATTTACAAACTATTTTACATGCATTATTTAATTTAATCCTTATCCAAATCACTGAGGTACATATAAGTATTTCATCCATATTTTATAAATGAGGAAACAGATACTTGGAACCTTGTCCTAAAGGCCAAAAGGGCAGTAAGTGATAAGCCAAGACTCAATCTCCCCAAATCTTGGCCTTCTATATTATTTAGGAGCTTAGATGTCTTGCTTACTTATTAAACATGAGCTGTGAGTTCCTGCTGTTTGGAAGGTAATGTAAGGCTTTGTTACTATCATTTTTAGTCTCAGGACATTTCCTTTTTCATTGATTCATCCAGCCACTCATTCATCATACATTTCTGATCCCCTATTGTGTCCCAGGCATGGACCTAGGTATTGGAGATACAGTGATGAAAAACCTTGGTCTCAACACAGAAGGACTCAGTTTAGTGAAGGAGTTAGGCACTGTGAAGGTAAATAAACAAATATTTACAATACAGATAGTTAAGTCCTCTTACTGAAGAACGTGTGAATGAATACTGTGAAATGGAAAGTGTATAGATCCATTTTATCATGTGCTGGCACATTTCATTTCATTTGGTCACAGACCAAACACCTGACAAACAGCACAAGGCCCATCTACTTGGTCAAGACTTCTCTAATTCAAGTCACCATATCCTTCTTTTCTCAGAATCTTGACATATTTTGCTACCATCACTTGATATATGGTGCCTTGAGTTTCATTTTTGCTCATTTATTTATTGTTCGGTACCTTTTCCCCTTCTTCGGTATAAGGCATTGTGGTAGATGCCCAGCAGTTTTGGCAAGAGAAAATCATTGGTTACATTTGATATTCATTCATAGCACTGGATCTGAACATGTTAGGCAATCAATAAACATTTGTTTGATCGATAATGGTTCCCAGATTGAGAACCCATATGGTTGGGAGGTACAGAATGAGTCTGCAAAAAGTACTTGCATTAAACCAGGAAAGTAAATTCAAGTGCAACTGCGATGCTGCCAGGAAGTGTTTCAATTTGATAAATGTCTGCCTCAGGTTCCCATTTGACCCTCCTTCAATACATAGTGTGAGGGATTTCAACAGCTAAAAGTGTGCAAGCTCACCATTACAGGGTAGAATGAAAGAGTTTGGCTCTGTAATGTCACTTTGTGAAATAGATCTCAATTCAGCAGGAAAGAAACTAAGAACCAAGATCTTTTTTTAATGATGTTATTTTTACCTGCATCCTGTTTCTGGCTGTGCCACTGCCTTGTGAAGGGGCCTTGGCACATCTATTGCTTCTGAGTGCCAGTTCTCCCATCTGTAAAATAATCCTTGTCCTTGATCCTCAATGCACACCGGTGCTTGGAAGCCTAAGGAGGTAATGCCTGTGCCATTGGCATTCAGGTTTCTGGACAAAAGGCATTGTATAAATAAAGGCAATCACTCCTATTTCTAGAGTACACAGAGGTTCAGAAGTGGATTTAATGTCTTGTCCCTTTTCCCCATGTCTCCTCACCCAAAAGTCTCCCATCTGCTTGTTCAGAAGCACGGCTGTTCGGATCTGTCTGCAGGAGGATTGACTGAGCAGTACCCTTTGAAATTCCATTTAGTTTACTCAGCCTTGTCTGTCTTTCAGGGTTTTTACAAGCTCTTCTCTTTATTAAGAAAGGAAAAAGACATCACTCAGAATGGCAACTCCTTGGTTCCTTTAGAGGTCAGTGATTTCCTGCAGGGTGTCCTTATTCCTCAAGTGATCTTTTCATCTAAAACTCGCATCCCACTGTGATGACTGGACTCGGGGACTCTCTTGCCCCTTTACCTTTGCAAAAACTTCTGCTTGTTGTGAGTGCAGTACAGTGTTTGGTTGTTATTGTTTTCCCCTCTGCCTCATAGCACAAGAGGAGCAAATAAACTGTGGATTAGGTGAGACAAAAGAAACAGTCCAATGAGTGTAGGAGAAGCAAGAACATAAAATCTAAAGTCCTTCTACAGAGTAAGTATACATTTAACAAAAGCTAGCCGAACCAATAAGCAATTTATGGAGAATGATTTATAGGCAGTAGTTATAAACCTTGAGATGATGTACCAGTTCCTATGAGATTCCTAAGAACAGTGGACTCCAGAGGCAGAGCTGAATTTCTCTTCATTGTAGACTATAGAAACAAACTTGAAATATCTCCCCCTTCTTCAATGAACTTAGACTTTATGGATCCATGCACATTTCCTGAGGGTCTGCTCAGGGCAAGGCCCTGTGATTAGCAGTAAGATTTGGCAAACTCCTTCACTACTGTCCATATATCACCTGTAGCCTTAAAGCACAAGCATTCTATTAAAATTGCTTTACTTAATATTAGATGGAATTTATTCCTCTTTTAGTGTTATTTTTCTTCATTTGGAATACTTGACATAGTTATACAAAAAAAGACTACTTCAAGACGTATGCATTTGGAGAGAGGCAGGGCAAGATGGCTTCTGAGTAAGTACACTATTGTCATCTCTCTTACAAAAGACCAGCTGTGTGGTGATGGAGCCCTACCGGAGTAGGCTGTTCTGAGAACCTGCAGGGCAGGAGGCATCTGGACATCGATCTGGTGAGACTGCAGCAGAATTGGTGTTTGCTCAAGGTAGAACTGCGGATTTCTAACACTGAACTTGGAAGATGTGGGAAGGTAAATCCCTTCCCCCTAGGGCTAAGACCCACGGCGTTCACTGAGAACTGCCGGACAGTTTCCAAGCCCTGTGTTTCCCAAACGTGTGAACTCCAAGCCTGTGTCCCGTGAACTCCCACGGCCCACATTTCACAGACCTACATACCCCAAGTTCACATTCTCCTGGGCCTCTGTTTCCCAAGTCCAGGACTCCTGGAAATCCAGCATTGCACTACCCCTCCAGTCGGGGACTAACTCCAGGAGTGGGAGAGATTAAGTGGAAGATGCAGAGGGGCCAAGGAGTGCAGGTCCAATTTTCTGGTCCCCCCCTTTTATTGAGGTTGGAGGAGCATATTAGCTGACTTGGGGAGAGCCTAGGAAGAGAGGAGAGGCAAATCTGCTGGGAGAGCCCAATTTACCTAAATGCCCTGGGCTAGGAAACTTGTTCTGGGAGAAGGTGGACCCAGAAAATTAACCAGCCCCCTTGTAGCACACCTAAGGGAGAGGGACAGTAGGACGTGCTTTAAAGGCTTCCAATACATATTTAAGGTTCCTGGCAAGGGGTGGGTGCTCCCTCAAGAAATTTTTTTTTCTTTAAAGATTTATTTATTTATTTATTTCTCTCTCCCACCCCCACGCCAGTTGTCTGTTCTCTGTGTCTATTTGTTGTGTCTTGTTTCTTTGTCTGCTTCTGTTTTTGTCAGTGGCACAACACGGGAATCTGTGTCTCTCTTTGTTGTGTCATTTTGTTGTCAGCTCTCTGTGTGGGTGGCTCCACTCTCAAGCAGGCTGCACTTTCTTTCGCGCTGGGCAGCTCTCCTTACAGGGCGCACTCCTTGCGCATGGGGCTCCCCTACCTGGAGGACACCCCTGCATGGCAGGGCACTCCTTGCACGCATCAGCACTGCACACGGGCCAGCTGCACACGGGTCAAGGAGGCCCAGGGTTTGAACTGCGGACCTCCCATGTGGTAGATGGACGCCCTAACCACTGGGCCAAGTGCACTTCCCTTAAGAAATTAAGAGTCATTATTTTCTCACCAGAGACCCATTTTAATTTCCTATAGGAGCCCTCACGTAGCCTTCCTGTTGCCTTGGGAGAGAAGAAAGTGAGGAAGGGAGAAAAGGGGAAGGTGAGATTCCTAAGCAGTTTATTCTATTGCAAAGAGGATTCTCTGCCTGGGGCCTTGTCTGGTCTTTTTTGTTGGTTTGTTTTCTTGTTTTTGCTTCCTCTTTATCCCCCCACCCACCTTTTTTTTTCTTTTTCTTTTTTCTCCTTTCTCTTTTTCTTGCTCTGCTTTTTTTTCTTTTCTTCTTTCTTTCTTTCTCCTTTTTTCCCCTTTTTCTATTTTATATTACTGCTGCAGGCAACATCTTATTTGCTGTGCTTCTTCATCCCATTTTCTCTTTTCTGTGTGTACTGATTTTGGCTACCAACACTATTCATTCTCCTTTACATCATTCTCTCCTCCATCAGTTATTGTTTCTCTTACATCCCACCTTTCTCTGTTTAGCCCCCAATATTTCTGACTTTTTTATCTCTAATTCCTCTAATCTGTTTTCTATCATTTATTCACTCTTTACATTATTGTCCTCTCTTTTCTTTTTCCCTCTCTCCTGACTGCACTGACCTTCTAATTCATAGTATATTCCTCCCCATAATCAGTTTACTATCTCATTATAGGTACTCCACTTTTTAAGTTATAACTATACACAGCTTCCATGAGTTCTATGCCCATTCTCCTAGATTTCACAAGGTTCTTCTGCTAGCATTCACTATCAATACACTATTATATTTTTCTTTTCTTACCCCTTTTGCTTTCTCTGGACCTAATATTTTCCTTCATGGGAAATTAGCCATCAAAAAGGAAATATAACAAGAAAAAAAAAGTGACAAAGAGAAGACTTAACACACCCTCAAAAACAACAACTAATTAAACCCCAAGAATAGAATAAGAAGATAAGCAACAGAATAAACCCAACAAGATAAAATGATGACCAGACAGCAACAGAAAACTACAGACCATACCAACAATCAGGAAAACAATACAACAAACAAACTAAAAACCAGGAAGAGAAGTGGAACATCAAACACGTAATTAAAGCTCTTAAAAGATGCATCATGGACCAATTCAATGAAGTGAAGGAAGAGATTAAGCATTTTAAGAAAACACTTGGAGAGCATATAGAAGATATTGTGATCATGCACAAAAAGATCACAGAGATGATGGGGATCAATAGCACAATCCAAGAAATCAAAAATACACTCTCAGCACATACAGCAGATTTGAAGAGGCAGAGCAAAGAATTAGTGATGTGGAAGATAGTACATCTGAAATCACATAGATATTAGAATTAATTGATAAAAAGATAGAAAAAATCCAGCAGGGACTTAGGGACCTGAATGACAATGCAAAATGCACAAACATATGCATTATAGGCATTCCAGAAGGAGAAGAGAAGGGAAAGGGATCAGAAGAAGTGTTGGAAAAAATAATGGCTGAAAACTTCCCAAAGCTATTGAGGGAAATGGATGTACATGTCCAGGAAGCCCAACATACCCCAAATAGCATAAATCCCAACAGGTCTACCCCAAGACGTATACTTGTCAAATTATCCAATGCACAAGACAAAGAGAAAATACTAAAAGCAGCAAGAGAAAAGAGAACCATCACATATAAGGGAGGATACATAAGATTAAGTGCTGATCTCTCATCTGAAATCATGGAGGCAAGAAGGCAGTGGTATGACTTAGTCAAGGTATTAAAAGAAAAGAATTACCAACCAAGAATATTCTATCCAGCAAAGCTAGCATTCAAAAATGATGGAGATTTCAAAATATTCACAGATAAACAGAAACTAAGAGAGTATGCCAACAAGAATCCTCCCCTTCAAGAAATACTAAAGGGAGTTCTGCAGGAAGAAAGAAAAAAACAGGAGAGACAGAGTTGTAGGAGAGTGTAAGAACAACTAAAACTACAAAAAGAGAGAAAAAAATAAAAAAACATAAGACAAACACAAATCCAAAGAAAATATGGCTAAAATAAGTAATTCCTTGAAAGTAATAACACTAAATGTCAATGGATTAAACTCACCTGCTAAGAGACACAGATTGGAAGACTGGAAAAGGAAATATGACCCATCAATAAGTTCTCTACAAGAAACTCATCTTAGACCCAGGAATTCCAGGAGATTGAAAGTGAATGGCTGGAAAACAATATTACAGGCAAATAATAACCAAAAAAGGGCAGGTGTAGATATATTGATATCAGACAAAATAGACTTTAAATGCATAACTGTTGTGATAGACAAAGATGGACACTACATATTAGTGAAAGGGACAATCTTTCAAGAACAAAGAACAATCATAAACATTTATGCCCCTAACAAGGGTGCCTCCAAATACGTGAGGCAAACACTGGAGAGACTAAGTGAAGGAATAGATGCCTCTACAACTATGGTTAGGGACTTTAACACACCACTAACACCATTGGACAGAACATCTCAAAAGAGAATCAATAAAGAAACAAAGACTCTGAACAATTTATTAGAGGATCTAGACCTAATAGATATATACAGAACATTATACCCAAATACGGCAGGATATACATTTTTCTCAAGTGCACATGGATCATTCTCCAGGATAGACCACATGCTAGGCCACAAGGAAAGTCTCAATGAATTCAGAAAGATTGATCATACAAAATAATTTCTCTGACCACAGTGCATTGAAGCTGGAAATCTGCAAGGGCCAGAGGCCCAGATTTCACACCAAGATATGGAAGTTAAACAATACACTCTTAGAAAAAAGGTGGGTCAATGAGGAAATCTCAATAGAAATCAATAACTACCTTGAAACTAATGAAAATGATTATAGAACATACCAAAACTTATGGAATGCAGCAAAAGCTGTATTGAAAGGGAAATTCATAGCCATAAATTCATATATCAAAAAAGAAGAAAGAGTTGAAATTGAAGAACTAACTGAACAATTGGAGGAATTAGTAAAAAAAACAACAAACTAACCCCAAAGAAAGAAGAAGGGAAGATTTAACAAAGATAAGAACAAAACTAAATGAAATAGAAAATAGGAAAGCACTCAAAAAAATAAACAAAACAAAGAGATGGTTCTTTGAGAAGATCAATAAAATTGACAAACCCTTAGCTTGATTAACAAAGAAAAAAAGTGAGAAGATGCAAATACACAAAATAAGAAATGAGAAGGGTGATATCACCACTGACCCCACTGAAATAAAGACTATCATAAGAGAATACTTTGAAAAACTGTATTCCAACAAGAAAGACAATTTAGAGGAAATGGACAAATTCCTAGAAACACATAAGCAGCCTACATTGACAAAAGAAGAAATTGATGATCTCAACAAACCAATCATAAGTAAAGGGATAGAATCAGTCATTAAAAACCTCCCAACTAAGAAGAGCCCTGGGCCAGATGGCTTCACAGGTGAATTCTACCAAACATTCTGGAAAGAAATAACACCAATTTTGCTTAAACTTTTCCAGAAAGTTGAAATAGAAGGAACATTGCCTAATTCATTATATGATGCCAACATTATCCTTATACCAAAGCCAAACAAAGACACCACAGGAAAGGAAAATTACAGACCAATCTCTCTAAGGAACCTGGATGTGAAAATCCTCAGGAAAATACTTGCTAATCATATTCAACAACACATTAAGCAAATTATACACCATGACCAAGCGGGCTTCATTTCTGGTATGCAAGGATGGTTCAACATAAGAAAATCAATAAACAGATTGAAGGAAAAACATCACATGATCATATTTACAGGTGCAGAAAAAGCATTTGACAAAACACAGCACCCTTTCTTGATAAAAACACTGCAAAAGATAGGAATAGAAGGAAACTTTCTGAACATAATAAAGAGTATGTATGAAAAACACACAGCTAACATCATTTACAATGGTGAAATCCTAAAATCTTTCCCTCTAAGATCAGGAACAAGACAAGGATGCCTGCTATCACCCTCTGTAACATTGCGTGAGAAATACTAGCTTGAGCACTGAGGCAAGACCCAGATAAAAAAGGAATCCAAAAGGAAAGGAAGAAGTCAAAATTTCACTCTTTGCAGATGACATGATCCTATACATAGAAGGCCCTGAGAAGTCTAAAACTAGGCTTCTAGAACTTATAAATGACTTCAGTAAAGTCACAAGGTACAAGATCAATGCACAAAAATCAGTAGCATTTCTGTACACCGATGATGAGTAATCTGAGGAGGAAATCAAGAAACAAATACCATATATGATAGTAAATTAAAAAAATCAAATACCTAGGAATAAATTTAACCAAAGATGTAAAAGACTTATACACAGAAAACTATACAAAACTGTTCGATGAAATCAAAGAAGACCTAAACGAATGGAAGAATATTCCCTGTTCATGGATAGGAAGACTAAATATTATTAAGATGTCTATCCTACCAAAACTGATCTACAGATTCAGTGCAAACTCAATAAAAATCAACACAACTTTTTTTAATGAACTAGAAAAACTAACTATGAAATTCATTTGGAAAGGAAAGAGGCCCCGAATAGCCAAAGACATATTGAAAAAGAAAAATGAAATTGGAGGAATCACACTACCAGACTTCAAAACATACTACAAAGCTACGGTAGTGAAAACAGCATCGTATTGGCACAAGGATAGTCACACCGACCAATGGAACTGAACTGAGAGTTCTGGTATAGATCCTCATATATACACTCATCTGATATTCAACAAGGCCACCAAACCCACTCAACTGGGATAGAATGGTCTTTTCAACAAATGGTGACTAGGAAATTGGATATCAATATGCAAAAGAAGGAAAGAGGATTACCATCTCACACCTTATACAAAAATCAAGTCAAGATGGATCAAAGACCTAAATGTAAGAGCCAAGACCATAAAGACCTTGGAAAACAATGAAGGGAAGCATCTACAGGACCTTGCAATAGGAAATGGCTTCCTGAACTTCACATCCAAAGCACAAGCAGCAAAAGAACAGATAGATAAATGGGACTTCCTCAAAATTAAAGCCTTTTGTGCCTCAAAGGAGTTTGTCATGAAAGTGAAAAGAGAGCCTACACAATGGGAGAAAATATTTGGTAACCATATATCTGATAGGAGACTTATATCCTGCATATATAAAGGACTCCTATATCTTGAAAATAAAAAGACAAACAACCCATTTATAAAATGGGAAAAAGACTTGAACAAACCATTCTCCAAAGAAAAACTACAAATGGCTAAAAAAGCATATGAAAAAATGCTCCAAATCTCTAGCTATTAGGGAAATGCAAATCAAAACTACAATGAGATACCATCTTACTCCCATAAGACTGGCAGCTATGAAAAAAAACAGAAGACTGCAAGTACTGGAGAGGATGTGGAGGAATGGGAACACTCCTCCACTGCTGTTGGGAATGCAGAAGGATCCAGCCATTCTGGAGGACTTTTTGGTGGTTTCTCAAAAAGTTAGCTATAGATTTGCCATATGACCCAGCAATCCCATTGCTGGGTATATACCCAGAAGATCTGAAAATAAGGACACAAACCAATATTTATAGCAGCATTATACACTATTGCCAAAAGTTGGAATCAACCCAAATGCCCATCAATGGATGAATAGATAAATAAAATGTGGTACATACATACAATGGAATGCTACTCAGCTATAAGAAGGAATACAGCACAAACACATGTGATAACATGGATGAATTTTGAGGATCTTATGTTGAGTGAAGCAAGCCAGGCATTGAAGGACAAATACTACATGACCTTTCTGACATGAAACAAGCAAACCGAGCTATCTCAGATAGCTAAAGACTGGAAGATAGGCTTAAAGAAATCTGGGGGTGTGAGGAAGGTCGCGAGTCGATGCCTACATGGGTGAAGTCTATGACAAGCTGGTAGTAAGTATTTGTACAGGGAAGGGATAAGATGGGGGCACAGGGATGCCTTCGGGTGGGGCTTTGTGGGCTTGAGGGGGGCTAGAATAGGGAGGATGGGTCAAATGACCCAAGGAATTGGGGGGAGGGCTGGGGGGAAACCCTTGAATATGGGGAAATTTCAGGTATATATTTGAAACTATACTGTTGAGAAAATTATTTAGAAAATATAATAAGGAAGGATCACGTGTTTAAGATACTTAAGGGGGGGCATCTGGTACAGGGGCAAGCTTCTAGGGAGTATGTGAGTGCTCATTTTGTCATAGTGTGTTGTATCACTGGGTGGAGACCCATACAATGAGTGTGAAAGTGTATCCACATCCTGGGGAGACCTGATGTTCCCAAAGAAAGGGAATTGTGTCTTGAAAGGTTCGCTGGCTCCCAATTAGTTAGGGCAGCCTAGTATGTCAAGTCCTCAGCTTTGTTGCAGTATCTGTAAATCTGGTTCCTCAAGTAGTGAAGATTGAGTGTCACGGTGTGCCCTGAGGGGTGGGGGAGAGAGGTATAGCATGGATGGAAGCAGGGAACTGGGGGGCAATGGAAGTGCTCCACAAGATCATGCAATGATGGACATGGCAATTTACATCTAAAGTGTATAAAAGTCTATAAACTAAAATGTAAACTATAATGTAAAACATAAGGAAATTAAAAATTTAGAAATTTGTACAGTCTAAAATATAAACAATAACGTAAACCAAAATGGAACCATGTTTGATAGCTATGTTTCAAAATTTGTACATCAGCTGCAGCAAATATAACATGAACATGGAAAGAGATCATTACTGGGGAAAGGGGAAAAGGGTTTGATGTTGGATATCTGGGAGTTCCCTATATTGTGTATGTGAATTACTGTGATCCAAAACTTTTTTGAAGACAAAATTAAAAATTAGAAAGAAAAAGAAAGGATGTAGACACCGAGGAAGAAATGGAAGTGCCTTGCCACCGTACATACAGGGCAACACCTATTACAGTGAAGAAAGGCAAAATGCTAGAAACAAAGCTTATAATATTTTTCATTTTATTAATACACCAATTTATTTTTACTCTATGTTAGTATTTCTAAATTACTATGTATTCTATTTCTAAACTTTAAACCCATCCCTGTATTTCAATTTCCTACTAATATTGACTTCGGCAATATATTAGGATTCATAGTTGAAGAAGTTTTTGGATCATGGAGAGGTTAAACTAGGACAGGGGAGGAACTCTGGTGTGGGGTATTATTGATGAGTAGTACATGGCGGGGGGCAGTTCTCCAGGGCATGTATATAGGGAACATAAATATGTTAGGATATATGTGGGGTATTTTTATAGGAGCTACAGTTATAAAAGTCAACTGAGGGAATGCTGAGTTCACACCCATGGGACCTCTATCACATACCCCAATAGAAATCAATAATCCTCCGAGTACAACGGCAAAGATTAACAAAGAAGGATGGTCCAACAATGAGCCCTTGATGCTGATGACTGTGCTTAGAAGCCTGTGTACCTGAAATATGAACCAGGACTAGAGCTTCAGGGTGCCTAAGAGTTACCTCTTGAGAGCCTCCATGTTGCACAAATGTAGCCACTCTCTAAGCCAAACTCAGTATGTAAATGCATTACTTCCCCCCAACATGGGACATGACTCCTGGGGATGAGCCTCCCTAGCGCTGAGGGATTACTACCAATCACTAACTGGAGAAGCACCTAGAAAGAGACCTCCAATAAAAGGGTCAACTCAGACCAGCAGAATATCTCAGCCTACATGTTTGGTCAAGTGTTAAAAACTGCTCTTTGACCTTGAATAAAGGGGCAAAGACAAATGAGTCGATATGGCTAAGAGTCTTTCAAAAAAGAGTCGGGAGGTCATCAGAGGGGTCACGCTTACACACACCTCAGCAGGACCCCAGAAAAAGCCAAAGTAGATACAACCCTAGGTACTGGTTCTCCTGAAGGCTATGGAGATCCACAGGGTATATAGTCATGGCAGATGGAGTTGGAGTTCTGTGTCATGTCAGAGGATCCTACTTTGGAATTTGTGCTCCTGAGTGTGATGGAGCTGGACTCAGATGTGATTTTTCTACACATGCCTCTTTTGTCACTTTTACTGAACCTGTGATTGGTCCTAGGGATGGTTTATACTCAGGAAACTTGAATCTCTGGACTGCCCATGTGCCAGCTGGGCCCTGAATTTCAGCAGAGGGGCGACTCCTACTCTCTGGTTCATTGGTCTTACCCAGGTCAGCTAACAGGGAGGTGAAGATGGTCAACCACCACACCAGGGAATCAAGAGTGCCTACAACTGTAAGCAGAGGAATTGCATCCATCATCCATGTGGAATCTAAGCCCCTCTTGATCTAGAGGTGGAGGGGACATCGCCATCCCAGGATCCACAGAATGGAGGAATAAAATATAGACTAGAATGGACTTACTGATATTCTACTATAAAACTATTGTGATAAGTAATACAAGAAATTTTAGCATTGAGGTGGAGAAAGTGGCGACAGTAGTTGCTGAGGGCAGGGAGAGGGTAGAAGAGATGTGACGGGAGGGAATTTTGGGGATTTTGAGTTGTCCTTAATGATAGTGCAGGGTCAGATGCTGGACTTTATATATTCTGCCATAACCCTGAATGTACTGGGTGAGAGTGTGAACTACAGGGTAAACTGTTATCTGTGTAGTGCAGCAGTGCCCCCGAATGTGTTCACTGAGTGCTAAGTGTGCTGCAATGATGAGGGAGGTTGTTGGTGTGGGAGGAGTGGGGTGGGAGGTGGAGGGTATGTGGGAACCTCTTATAATTTTTTAGTGTAACAAATTTTTTTGTGATGTATATTTCTTAAAAAAATACAATTTACAAAAATGATGTGGTGGGGGGTGGGGAGTGGGTTATATGGGAACCTCTTATGTTTCTTGTTTTTTAGTTTTTTAATGTCACATCCCTTGTGATCTATTAACTTTAAAAAAAAATTTTTTTTAAAGACGTATGCATTTGAAAGGACCATTCTTACCCATTTCAATATTTCAATTGCTAAGCTTCTCACCTACATATGAAAGTGACTCATCTTTGTGTTGTCACCAAGTATAACTCCACAACAAGAGCAGATGGATGTAGAGGGAATGAATTAGTTTGAAAGTCAACTCCAGGTTTTTAAAAAAAATGTACATTTACAGATTATTCATCCTTTTATTTATACATTCATTCAAGAAGTACTTATTTTTAGATTATTATTAATTGCCAGGCACTATACTAGGCACTGGGAGATAGTAGTGGAGAAAACAATAGAAAGTCTCTACCTTCATAGACACTGTATTCTATTTCAGTCCCATAATCAATACTAGTGTTCACATTGTGCTTCTGGCATTAAAAGATATATATATTAGATGGAGGATATAGAGTTAAATTTACCATAAAATTACAGAACTTTAGAATTCAAAGGGCCATCAGAGATCATTATCTCCAATCTCCTATTCAAAATGGGAATTCCCGTTTCAGCATCCCTTGGAGGTCACTACCTTCCATCATTCCCTCACCCCTCACTTCTTGTCTAGCGGCAAGTCCACTTCCAGAACATTACACAAATCTGCCCACTCCTGTCTCATTCCAATGGTCCCCTACTGGACTTTGAATGTCCATTCTTTTCCTTCTCTAATCCATTCTCCACACAACTGACAGTGTGATCTTTTAAAAATGCAAATCAGATCAGGTCATTTCTCTGCTTAAAACCCTCCAAAGGCTCTCACTGCATTTAGATTAAAATTTTAACTCTCTACCCTGCCCCATAAATCCCTGACAGGTTTAGTCCCCCGATTGCCTCTCTGACCTCACTTCCCAAACATCATACCCCAAACACACACTGAAACACAAACTGAAAACTAAGCTCCTTGGCAGCCAGTGCCTTTCTTGATCTGTTCAATTCCCATCTAAAAGTGTCTTTTACATGCTAGGTATTTATCATTTTTTATTGGATTGAAAAATAATAATCTGACCTTTTTAACACCTGTTTTAGTGTCATAGGGCTGTCCATATTCTAAAAGTCTCCAATGTATATATATTTCAACTGTTGAGTTTTTTCATATCTTGTGCAAAATATTCTTGCCCTTTAGTAGCCACCCATTGGATATTGTCCTGATAAGTGAAATTAATTCATTTGCTCTAGATAGAACCTCTTTATGTTATGCAAAGCTTTTATCTCACAGCATCTCCTTTCCAGGTTAAGCACTTAAGAGTTCCTCTAACCAATCTGTGCTAATTTTCAGCCCTTTCTCTTGCTTCCTTTTCTCTTGAAAATGACCAGTTTACCTAGCTCCCCCTTAAAATGTAGTGATTGGTTTAGTTATATATCACAGCTATGTAGGGAAGCCAGGATGAGTTAATTAACAGGAAACATTCAACTGGTGAAAAAGAAACTTGATCAAATGTTATAAAATGTGTATTGATCACTTACATGAAACTAGTTTAATGTCTGGCCAATTAAACCTAATTGAAGGCTTTCTGCTGCCAAGCCAAGTATACCTTCTGCTGCATTGTGAGCAACGTACTGATGCACATATTAGTGAAAAGAGCTGGAAGCAATTCTCTGTTCTTAGCTGTTCCTAATACATACTAGTTCTCAATAAATATGAAAGCAAAATAATGATAAGATTATGCTAAATCTAAGACCAGGTAATTAATGAAGAAGCATTTGAACTGTCAGTGGTGTCTTGAGCCCTAAAGGGAAAAATAATAACCTGACAATATAAGTGAAATATGAGATCAGCCAATTAATTAGCAGAATAATTTAATCTGATGCTCTTAAAGTAGGCCAATTAAAATGCACAGTTACTATTTAACATTGATTAAGCAAGGTGCTAGATCCTGAACACAGTTTGAAAATAGACTTTATTCCTACCCTCAGGGAACTTAATGCTAATTTACCTAGCTGTGTATAAAAGGACAAAGGAGCAGGAGGAGTGACTTGATTTGATTTACTTAGTGACAGGCTGATTCCTCTAGCATGGGTAAAGTGTCAGGGAAAGACTTCCTATCACTAGGAATCATCCAACATTGTCCTCAACTCTTATGCAGACTCATTCTTACCATCTTAAATGGAAAATCAATGACTCTCACGGAAGACGGAAGAAATTAGTTTTTATTTGGTTTTGCTGTTTTTGTTTTGTTTTGTTTTCATTTTCTACAAAAAAGATTTTCAGAAAACATGCAGCTTTCTCTACTGGGGTTAGTTAGTAGAAATGGGGAGCCCAGATGTCCTTAGTGTCTTTGATAATTCATTAGGATAAGCCACTGGCCACTAATGAAATAATGACAACAATGACAGAGACAAAAGATTCTGACATCATCTTGCCTTGCGGTGTATTTAAGAGAATGCTATACCCACTCTAAAATTTGGGGATGACACAAGGTAAACCACAAAGTAACCCTTTAACTGCTTATTTAACTTTGTTGTATTTGATTTCTAAAATAAATAATACATTAATCTTAATGCATTTATAATTTGCAAAAATTTTTTTAAACCTCTTGTAAGTTTTCTTTTTGTGAAATACTTAATTCTTATGACCTTCCTTCTAACACTTTCTACTCCTGGTGTTGGCTGATCAACATTCTGGTGTCACAGTGCTGTCCCTGAGAAAGAAATTCCCTATTCTTTTGATTCTTCTAGAAGAAAGCACAGGATCTCTTCTGTCCTACATGAATCCTGATAGGGAACACTTTGAATTGCTTTTCTAGCAGTTCAAATGGATTGTGCTGAGGCACCAACGTTCTTCTCTTACCTGTTCTCTGTGAGAAGCATTGACACACATAAAGAGGAGGTGCACCAGCCTGGCACCAGCCACTCCCCTGTCTCAAATTCACTGCTAGGCTTAGAACTGACAAGCATCATGCTTCCCTCAGAGCAATCAACAACATAACAGGCTAAAATGTATATTAATTTGCCAAAACGTGTCTTAGGTAGTTCAAACACACCAAGTTATTGTCATGCAGAATCACAAAAGAATTCTGGACCCATCTACTAAAACTATCACTAACTCACAAAACAACATTCACAAGCATCTAACTATGCTCCACCGATGTGTCCATGGCTCTCCATTAAGAAGTTCAAGCATTTACCTAAAGCAATAATAGCGCTACCCACAGTTTGACTGGATTTCTTGATTCATATTTACGTGAGAAAGGAATGGTAACACAAATAAAAACTATGAGTTATTGAGGCCTTATAGTTTACTAAAGCTATAGTTGACTAAAGCTAAGGGCTTTCCATGCATTCTTTCATTAAATCTTCACAATCTGTGAGGAAGATAGTATCATTCATTCCCGTTTTACAGAGATAAGAAATTGAAGCTTAATAGTTAGATAACATTGTAATTGGCAGGGGTAAAAACTCAAACCCAAGTTTGTCTGGTATGAATTTCCCTTCTCTGAGCATCTGCACTTTGTCACCCTTGGGAATAATATGCTAGGTGATGAAGTCTGCAACAACTGGTTGGACATACACGGTTGTGACAAACTCCACATGGTTGTTCTCCCTAACGTGCCCACCATGTCAGTATACCTAGCCCTTGTGCCCATGACTTAATCTCTTGTCATAATCTTTCAATGCATTGTATGTCTACTTGATTATTACAAAACTTTACAGCAAATTTCTGAAACCAAAGAGTTTGTTAAGCATCTCCATGGTGACACTTGATGACTAATGGAATGTATCTGTGGTCACATTTGCACAATGTTACCAATCATCTGATTAATTGTGTTGTTTTAAATTTTACACTATTTTTCTTATCAGCCCATTCTGACATTAGCAATTTGTACTTTCACCTCTGCTCAAGAAAGAAGAGAGAAGAAAATGGAGTAAGACTTTCTGGTGTGTTTTGTTTTTGTTTTGTTTTGTTTTTACAGTTGCAATGTATCACTTTCTTTGTCCTGAGAGCTAAAAAAATAATCTGAAATTACAAGAAATTGGAGTTTCAGGGCCAAATCCATCTTCCTCTGTAGAGTTCTCATACTTTTCTGTAGAATTTCATGGTGTTTCCCGTTTATTTTGTGTTGCAAATTTAAAGTCTGAGGAAACTTTACAAAAGCCTCCCCCTGTCTCAGCTCTCTAACCCAGCTACCCCAGGCCAAACAGGCTTAGATAAGCTTTTGTTTATTTTTTACCTGACCCTCTTGGATTTATTTAATATTTCTTTTCACTCAAATGGAAAGGTCTAGGGTACAAATGATAAGGAACTTCAAGGAAATTATCTGAGTGTTCTTTGGGCTGGTGAGTTATAGTGAGCAAATTACCTAGTTACTGCCTTCATTCTCTGTTTGACATCACTGATGGAAAGCAATTATGAAGGAAAAATCAGAAGGTCTTAATGACTAATGGAATGTGGAAGACAAGGGAGAAAGAGGAGTCTAAGATGATGGAAACATATTGAACTTGATAATGATACAAAGTGAGGTAGAAAAGTCAGAAGGAAGAGCCATGAGGGATGAGGGGAGAAAGGAGGAAATGATGAATTCAGCTACAAAGTTGTTGAGCTTGAGATGACGCTGGAAAATTAATTAACTAATTAGTAGACATTTGAAGAGAATGATAGAAATGGAATTTAGAACAAAGGACCAGATAGAAGATTAAAATTTGAAGATCATGTCTCTTGGGTAGGGAAGAAGGATCAGGCATGATCCCTAAGGAAGAAACTGACACAAAAAAATCAGTTAGGAAGGTAGAAAATAAGTGGACAACCCAAGGGAGAATAAATAGGATAGTGCCATGTCTTAGCAGCCAAGGAATGATGAGTTTTTTACTGATAGGACTGTCAAGTTGAATCAGATTAAATATATTGAAACTCTTAATAAGCTATTGAACATTATGCCATTTTTATTCATAAAGTTGTTATATGAAACTAATATTTGAGAAGAAATAGAATGCATTGAATGAAATCAGCATCAGAACCTCTAAAGTTTTATAACCACCCATTCCAACCCTATCCCATTACTGAGAAGAAGGATTCCCAGTAAGGGCCATCCAGCAAAAGATGCATTTTATTAAGTTGAACCATATGAAATGACCATTTTTTGATCATGCAAAAAATGGCCATTTCCTATGGTTCACCCTAATAACTGGAACTTTGTCCCCAAACCTATTCTGATTAGCTTGGCCAACTTTGAGCATTAAAAACTTGTTTGGTCTTATCTGTATCTGACCCCTTTCCTCTGGCTCTTGCTCTAGGTCATCTGGTCATTCTAACTGGGGTTCTCTGAAGAGATGATGTGATTGATTAGTGTTATACAACTGGTTAGCTTCAAGGCTTAGATCAGAAACCTATTCCCCTAATTCCTGCCTTTTCCACTCTTTCAGCCTTGTCACCAAATGCTTTCTAAGAGTTAAATGAGCCTATTCAAGAATTGGAGGTTATGGAAAGTTATGACTATCTTTCTCCACACTGAACACAACAGGAAAATTATCAATGATCTAATATAGTGGGCACACCCTTCCCACAACACAATAGATAAAGGAGTGCAACTAGATCAGAGGAAGGGTTAAGGTTCATCATCATTCTGATGACATGTGGACACTTCTCTTGGATCTGGTGGACTTTATAGTCAGAGTGAAGTAAGCATCGAGGGAATTGCTTCAATTATGCAAATCATGACCCAATTAAGAAATTCCTTTTGTACATAGAGTCCCTGCATTCACATGCCTGGTCAGTTGTTCAAATGACCAAATTTTACCTGATCACATTAACATGCAATCTTTAAAATGCATGTGCACTGAATTAATGTAATAGCTTGGTCTCTGCAAGTGGAATTCTTACCAAATATGTAAGTGACTCTAAGTAGTTTCATAAGCTTGAAAAGTACAGTAAGTACCATACAAAACCTGCTGATCATTAATAGAAGTTCTACAAAATGAAAGTCAGCAGAGAGAACCATTAAAGTGCAAATGGGCAATTACCAACTACTAGCCTGACTCTCCCTGTCATTCTCTGTGATTGCTATCCCTTTGCCAACTCCATGGTGACTTGAGGAGGCTGACATATTCTTGATTCTTTGATGTGGTTTCTGAGAAGGGAGATATTCCAAGCCACATCTTTATATCCAGGGCAACACACAAGAGGTCGAGAAAATGGTTAGTTATTAAACAATTAAAACTGGCCTCATGTTTGTCCTCAAAATGATCATTGCATTTATCACTTTATCTTTGCTTTTTTACTTCAGTTTCTTGTAATATTCAACCCCCACCCTCCTGCAGCTTCTTCTTTTCATAAATGCAATTTCATGATGAGAATTTGAAAATAATGTGATAGCAATTGATTGCCACGGAATGTAGTTACTTCTGCCTTTCTTTTCTTAGAGACACATTAATAAAACTCCATTGAGTTTTTTCATTTTAAATAACCAGAAAGAAGCATATGTAGAGAAAGTGATATGATGTTAGATACATAATATAAAATTATCATACCATAATTATATTTAAGAATGTGTAATATTTAAACTTCTGTTTATATGCATTTACTATATGATGCATATTTTATTTAAATATACAGTATTAGAAAAATCTAGCAATATTTTAGAAAATTTAATTTTAATTAAAAAAACACAATTTCTGTACCTACTGGATACTTCAGAAAGTTAATTTTCTCCACAGATTTTAACTGGAATATCCTACTGTTACTCAGATGCTCATGAATAACCTCCATGTATTGAAAATTGGATCTGAAATAGGGTTTGAGGCTGGTCATTTCATAAACGAGATTTTACTTTGTCTATGTAGTCCCACTTTTAATATTTTTTAAAATCTGAAATTAATTTAAAATTCCATCATAATTTTTCAAGGGAAAAGGTACTGCTTATCTTTATTTGATTGCTTCACTCCATAAAATCCCCTTAAGGTTTCATCTAGGCATTGCATCTTTGCAACAGACATATTTCTATTACTTTGTTAATATATTTTATAAAGACAATGAAACTAAATATATAGATTTACAATAGGCCAGACATTGTCATCCAAGAACATGTAATGGTACAGAAAGTCATAACTTATTTCTGAAAACATCAAAATTATTCTTCATGGATATCAAGAACTCATTAATTATTTAAATATTTCATAAGAATTAAATGCTTGGTCTGGGATCACTTGACTGCTAGGACAGTAATGGCTGCTCTCTGTTCTTCAAGGTCAAGGATGGGGTTGGTAGGCCCTTCTCCTTCTCTTATGTCAGTCATTGTTGCATGTGAAATAAGGATGAATTGAAGGTGATAACAAGGCCCTTGGAAGAGAACACTGTAATGGGATTAGTTTCTCGGTCTTTACCATAACCTCACACCTTTATTTCAGTGATCTGTGTGATGCAGTGGCCAGCATGGAAAATCTATGAAGTATACATTGTTACTTCTCTCCTTTCTACCTCAACATTTTTTGTGTGTGGTCTTCTCTCAGTGTGGTTCAAGGCCTGCACAGGTTCACACATGTTGTTGAATGCTTCACTGCAAAGCATATCAAACATATTTGGATATTATGTATATATTTAAGGGACCCACACCCCACATTAAATCAAATTTATATGTGATTATAAAAGAGTTGACTTGAATTATAGTTCATTATTTGTTATAATTACATTTCTGGATATTTAAACATTTTCTATTTTTGCTTTTTGAATTTTATTTTCATATCTTGTAGAATTTTTTTTTTTTAATGTCTCACATGTTTTTGAAGCCTGTAGGTCCTAGATACTGAGCTGAGAGATCATCCCTTCTTTACTATTTTAAAAGGAAAAGGATTCTTCCTGCTGGCCAATACATGCTCTTTTTCTTATGCCTACAATACACCCCTGGTGTCCATCAACAAACATCTAAAGAATACTTACCATATGACCACATAACGGGAACAATGATAATGCAGAGTGAGAATTCTTATAACAAAAAGAAAGAATCATTTTTCTTAGGCCATTTTTAATGTGGCTTCACAGAGGAGGTGACGTTTAAATTGAGACTCATGGTTGAATTGGAGTCACCTAGATGGTGAAGGGACTGGCATCTCAAGCTGGAAAACAGCATTGGCCAAGTATAGCTTTCTCTAAGACCTTGACCTATAAAGTGGTCCCACCTTCCTTATTTTCAAACTTCTGAGCTCCTTACTTCTCAGACTGCTATTTCTCTGGAGGTTATTTTACTATTTCTTCATGAAATTAAGTGTTGCTCTCAAAACCCATCCTTGTCTCCTTCTTTTCTTTCTCTTCATGCTCTCCCTTAATAATCATATACCCATTCTCAAGGTTGTCTACTATTACCTTATGTGGAACTTGACCCTTATCAATCTCCAAGGCAAAACTTTCCTCTGAACTCAAAGCATTTTTACATTTCCATGTGTGTAGGCTATCAAAGTTCAATCAACTGCAAAGAACACAGTAACTCAATTAATTAAATTATCACTCTAACTACCAGGAGTTAGGCCATACTCCATAGGTCAAGGGCAATTCTCTACAAGAGTCCCCTTCAGGTATCAGTTGCAAGTTTTGGTCCTAAGCCACCTGTGTTTATGACCAACTAGCTACAAATTCTGGGGTTCCCACCACCCTTTGGGTTCAATAATTTCCTAAAATGACTCACAGAACTCACTGAAAGAGCTATATTTCCAATGATAATTTTACTATCGTAAAAATATATAAGAAGACAAAAGAAAAGACATATGGGGGAGGTATGGAAGGGTCTCAAATGCAAGCTTCTGTGTCTTTTCCACTGGAGTCAGAATGTGTCCCCTCCAGGCATAGAGGTAAATCTAACAGTCATGGAAGTTCTCTCCAGTTTTCCATGTCCTTAGTTTTTATGGTGTCTTATTACATAGGCATAATCGATGGAATCAATGCCCGCATGGCCAAACACAATCTGCAGTCCCCCTCCCCTACCAGAAATTGGGGAGGTGGACTGATATGAGGTGACTCAAAGCCCAAACCCTTAATCATTTGGTTGGTCTTCCTGATGTGGCCAGCCTCTACCTTGAGGCTGCAGGTGTGGCTGCTCTGACCACAGAACTATCATTTGAGGTCCTGAGCCAACAATGAAGAACAAATTCCAAAGACTCAAATTTTTTCTCCAGGCACCGGGGATAAGAGCAGCCAAGTGTTTCATTAAACTCCAGCATGGTAGCATCTCTATGTAACCCAAACTAAGCATATCGTTTCCTCCAGAAAATTCTGCCCTTTATTCTGTGTTCCTTATTCAGATCACTACGGAAGATTTTGTTAGGCATTTCGATTTAAAACCTCAGAGTCATCCTTAATTTCTACCCCTTGGCCCACCATATCCAATTAGTTGATTGTCCTTTAGCTAATTCTATTTTATCTGTTATTCCCTTTCCACCCCACTTCCTACTTGCTAGGTAATCATTACTTTCCCTTTCATCTAGATTCTTGAAATGGCCTCAGTTCCCACCAACACAAGCTACACACTTGAATTACATAATGCTCATGTCTGATGCTCTACTAAGGACATTAAACATGTCCATTATTTAACAAAGAAATTTCAAAATGCTTGGGATATAATTGAGGCCTCTGCTACCTACCTTTCCAATACTGAATCAAATACATTTATATACCTTATGCACTATCAAAACAGGCTCATTACTAGCTCCCAAAGTCACCTAGGATTTTCCAGTCTCCATCTTTTTGGCCAGAAAATCCTTGTTCCCCAAATTCAAATATAACCTATTCTTTAAGATTCAACTCAAAGGCTGCCCTCTTTAGAGAGCATTCCCTGAGAACTGTGCTTCCCTCCCCAACATTTGCATATCCCCAATCCCACATCATATTACAAGGAAATTCTTACTGTTCTGAATTCACACAATTTTTTAATTAACTCTTTTTACTTTATTTTTCTGTTTATGATCCCATACATAGTACCCATAGATCTTAGGGCAATTATTGTACTTTGCATTGATTCTGGAGACCTCATCCATAAATATCTGTGGATAAATATCTGAGTGCAGCTTTTATAGATTTTTTTCACTAACAAGTCTGCCTTCACATTTCTAAGTCAATTGAAAAAATAACATATGTGGAGTGAATTTATGTATGCTCTCAACAAGTTTTTTTTAATGCATCATTTCTTTTATTCACATTTTATTGGAAGTTTACACATGTATTACAGACATCAGTAAAACATCATATCCATTTTACAGGTCACAGATATCAAGCAAAATGTTCACAATAGTCTCTGGAAGAACGCACAGCAAAGACCAGTTGCAGACCTTCTTAACAAAGAACTTGACATAACACACAACACAGACTCTGGCCTGCTTCACCTTCTCAGGCCCTCTGAGGTTTTGTTTATGCACTCGAAATCAAAGCAGGAGATGGGCAAAACAATCCTGCACAAGAAAGAATGTGTTTAGGAGATGAAAAACCACCAAAATCATAATTTGCTAAGAAAAGTGGAGAATACAACCTTGAATGTTAATCAAGGTCCATGATAGAATCAAATGCCCTATGGAAAAAGAAGGACATAGACTAGATACCTTTAAGAGCAAAATTTACTGGTGGTAACTCCCTGGAAAGTTTAGAAAAGCTCAGTGACTTTGGTCAAGAAGTTATTTTAAAGGATAGTTTGAAAGGGTGCTTTTTATAGCATGAAATTCTAATTCTTTATGTAACTCTAAAAAGAAAAATGAAGCTGGCTATTGGATAATATTTGTGATATCTTCCTACAGAATATTTGCATTAAAGTTTTGTGTAACAAAGGTAATCATGTAGGTAATTATAAACTCCAGTAAAACTGTATTGTATTTTTTTGGTATAAACATCTGCTTTTTATTTCTTACAGGGCCTAAAACGCAAATGCATAAAAAGTAGTGATAGGGAAGTGGCTGTGGCTCAATCCGTTGGGCTCCTGTCTACCATGTAGGAGGCCCTGGGTTCACATCCTGGGACCTCCTTGCAAAGGCAGGCTCATCCACAAGCGCTGTGGAGTGCCACTGGCCCGCAAGCGCTGCAGAGTGCTGCCTGGCCTGCTAGCGCTGTGGAGAGCTGACTCAGCAAGGCAAAGCAACAAAAAGGGAGATAAGCAAAACACAGAAAAGCATGCAATGAATGGACACAGAGAGCAGGCAACAAGCAAGCCGTGTGTGTGTGTGGGGGGGGATAAATTTTTTAAAAAGTAATGATAAATCTATGATTTTGGAAATAAACTGTATAAAGATATAATTTGAAGAAACTACATTAACAAATATGAGGGGAAGGAGGAGCTTAGGGGCAGTGATTGTGTATGCTATTGAACTTAAGTTGATATCAAAACAAATATGATAGTTATAGATTTAGGATGTTCAATTTCAGCCCCAAAGTAACCACAAAGAAAATATCTGAAAAATATGTACAGAAGGAAATGAGAAGGGATTAATAAATATAAACTATGAAAGTTCAGATATGAATGAAAGTAAGTTTTAACAGAAGATTTGAAGGATAATAAAAGTGTAAGACCAAAGAATAAAATGGTTGAAGAATGTCCAGGATTATAAGTTAATACTTTAAATGTAAAAAGATTAAACTCTCCAGTCAAAAGACAGAGACTGGCAGAATGGATAAAAAGACTGACTAAACTCTCTGCTGTTTACAAGAGACTTACTATATATTCAAAGATACAAATGGGTTGAAAATGAAAGGATGGAAAAATATATGCAATGAAAATAGCAAATAAAGGAGAGTTGGGGTAGGTATATTATTATTAAAAAATAGACTTTACATCAAAAACTGCTACAAGGACAATGAAAATCATTATATACTGATAAAGGGACCAATTCAACAAGACGTAACGATTATAAATATATCTACATCAGTTGCAGAGCTCCAAAATAGATGAAGCAAATATTGACAGATTTGAAAGAGAAATAGGCAGTTCTACTTTAATAGTAGAAAACTTCACTATACCATTTTCAATAATGGATAGAACATTGGATTATTAAGGAAATAGAAGACTTGAATGATACTATAAATGAACTAGGTCTGACAAACACATGTAGAACTCTTTGCCCAATAGCAGCAGAATACACTTTCTTCTCTAGTGTGCATAGATTATTCTCCAAGGTAGCCCTTATGTTAGGTCACAGAATAAGCCTCAATAAATTAAAAAATATTGATATAATACAATGTATCTTCTCTGATCACAATGGAATGAAACTAAAAATTAATAACAGAGGTAGAAAGGGAAAATTCACATAGATGTGGAAATTAAGGAGTATACTATTAAACAACCAATGGGTCAAAGAAGAAATCACAAGTGAAATCAGGAAATACCCTGTGGCAAATGAAAATGGAAATATAACAAACCATAACCTATGGAATGGAATGCAGCAAAGGCAGTGCTGAGAGGGAAATTCATACCCCTAAATGCCTATATTTCAAAAATTAGAAAGATCTCAACACAGACTTACCTCAAAACTGGAGGATCTAGAAAAAGAGGAGCTAGCTAAACCCAAAGAAAACATAAGGATGGAAACAACAAAGATTAAAGCATAGATCAATGAAATAGAGAAAAACAAAACAACAGAGAATCAATGAAATTAAAAGTTGGTTTCAGAAAAGATCAATAAACTGATCTTTAGCTTCACTGACACAGAAAAAATGAGAAAGGACACAAATAACTAAAATCAGAAATGATAATGGACCATATCATTACTGACCCCAAAGAAATTAAAAGGCTTATAAGAGGATACTATGTGCAATTGTTCACCAACAAATTAGATAACCTAGATAAAATGGACAAATACCTAGAACATACAACTACCTTAATGAATCAAGAAGAAATAGAAAATCCCAACAGACTGGTAAAGAGTAAACAGAGAGACTCACATAATTAATCCCTGTGATGGTTAAGTTCATATATCAACTTGGCCAGGTTATGGTGTCCAGGAGTTTGTTCAAGCAAGGACTGGAGTGATTGTTACTGTAAGAACAATTCATGGACTTAAATCATCACTAAGTTGGTTGTATCTATGACTGATTACATCTACAATCAACTGAATAGATTACCTTCAATAATGAGTGATACCTCATCTAATGAGGTGAAGGCTTTAAAAGGAGACGTGATTATTTCAGCAGAAGAGAGAATTCCCAATTCTGTTTCAGTCAGCCAGCTTCTCCTGGAGATTTCATTGAAAACCTTCACTGGAGTTCCCAGTGGCCTGTCCTATGGAATTTGAATTTGCCAACCCCCACAGCTTCATGAGACTATTATAAGAATTTCATATATTTTCAGATATCTCTTGTTGGTTCTGTTGCCCTACAGAATCCTGACTAATACAGCTTTGTTACCAGGAGTGGCTCTTGAAAAACAGTATCTTAAGAATTTCTGAAATGGTTCTGTGGATTTTGGAATTGGTTCTCTAATCTGATTATATTCAAAAGCATGAATAACTTAACTTGCTATAATCAATACATCACTGAGAGTCCACAGCATGAGTTTTACCAGGAATTCCTACACATATTCCCCTGATTTCTGTCTTTAGGAAAAAGCATGCAGCTCTTTTGGAGTATAGTGTACCTTCTCATGGGTCATATTTGTTACCCTCTGGTGACTTCACATGAATGCTTACCAGAGGGTGAATACAGCAGAGGAAGATTTTGATAATCAAATGGATAAGATGGTCTGCTCTGTGGCTAGCACTCAGACTCTTTCCCCAGCCATTCCTGTCATTGCCCAATGGGCTTATGAACAAAGTGGCCATGATGGTAGGTATGGATGTTAGGCATGGACTCAGAAATATGGATTTTTGCTCACGAAGGCCAACCTGGCTACAGCCACTGCTTAGTGCCTATCTGTCAGCAGCAGAGACCAAGACTCAGACCCAATATGGCACCATTCCTTAAGGTGATCAGCTAACTACCTGGTATAAGGTTGGTTACATTGGACCACTTCCATCATGGAAAAGGCAGCAATTTGTTCTAATTGGTAAAGACACATAATACAGGTATAGGTTTGCCTTCCCTGCATGCAATGCTTCTGTCAAAACTGCCATCTATCACTTGCAGAATATCTTTTCCTCTGTCGTGGTATCCCACACAGCATTACTTCTAATCTAGGAATACACTTCACAGCAAGTGAATTGTAGGAATGGTCATATACTCAAGGAATTCACTGGTTTTACCATGTTCCCCACTATCCTGAAACAGCTGAGTTGATAAAATGGTGGAAGGGCCTTTTGAAGACTCAATTATGATACTAAATAGATGGCAATATCTGGCAAGGCTAGAACTATATTCCCCAGAAATTGTGCATGCTCTAAATCAGCACTCATTCTATGGTGCTGTTTCTCCCATAGCAGGATTCACAGGTCCAGGAATCAAGGGGTGGAAATGGGAGTGGCACCACTCACTATTACCCCTAGTGATCCGCTAGAAAAATTTTTGCTTCCTGTCCCTGTAACCTTAACTCTGCTGGTTTACAGGTCTTATTTCCAGAAAACGGAGTGCTTCCACCAGGAGATTCAACAATGATTCTATTGAACTAGAAATTCAGGCTGCCTCCTGGTCATTTCGGGTTGCTGAAGTCTCTGAATCAACAGACAAAGAAGTGAATTGTTGGGGCCTCTTCCTCGTGGTCCCATATTGAACCCAACTTGGAGGAGGTGAGTCCAATCTCAAAATGGAGGTAAAACAATCACCCAGTCTCCCCCAGCCCAACTCTGGCCATCACCATTGCCATCTGGGGATGGAAGGCTATGATCCAAAGGAAGCAGAGCAGTTGAGAAAACTGTTTATTGGTGGGTTTGAGCTTTGAAACTATGGATGATAGTTTAAGAGAACATTTTTAGAAATGAGGCACTCTCACAGATTGTGTGGTGATGAGAGACCCCCAGGCAAAATGTTCCAGACACTTTGGTTTTGTGACTTACTCTTGTGTTGAAGAGGTACATGCAAAAATGTGTGCTCGACCGCACAAAGTTGATGGGCGTGTAGTAGAACCAAAGAGAGCTATTTCTAGACAAGATTCTATAAAGCCTGGAGCCCATCTAACCATGAAGAAAATTTTTGTTGGTGATATTAAAGAAGATAAAGAAGAATATAATTTGAGAGACTACTTTGAAAAGTATGGCGAGACTGAAACCATAGAAATTATAGAAGACAGACAAAGAAGAAAAAAGAGGATTTGCATTCATGACTTTTGATGATGATCATGATACAGTTGACAAACTTGTTGTTCAGAAATACCACACTATAAATGGGCATAACTGTGAAGTGAAAAAGGCCCTTTCTAAACAAGAGATGCAGTCTGCTGGATCACAAAGAGGTCATGGAGGTGGATCTGGTAACCTTGTGGATCATGGAGGAAACTTTGAAGGAAGTGGAGGGAACTTTGGCTGTGGTGGAAACTTTGGCAGACAAGATTATGGTGGTGGAGGTGGTGGCAGCAGAGGTGGTTTTGGAGGAGGTGATGGTGGATATAATGAATTTGGAGGTGATGGTGGCAACTGTGGTGGTGGTCCTGGTTATAGTAGTAGAGGGGACTATGGTGATGGAGGACCGGGATATGGATACCAAGGTGGTGGATATGTTTGTGGTGGTGGAGGATATGATGGCTACAATGTAGGAGGAAGTTTTGGTGGTGGTAACTATGGTAGTGGTGGGAACTATAATGATTTTGGAAATTAGAGTGGACAACAGCAATCAAATTATGGACTCATGAAAGAGGGCAGTTTGGGTGGAAGAAGCTCGGTCAATCCCTATGGTGGCGTTATGGATCTGGTGGTGGAAGTGGTGGATATGGTAGCAGAAGGTTCTAAAGCCTCAACAGAAAATGGCTACAGTTCTTAGCAGGAGAGAGAGCAAAGAGTTGTCAAGAAAGCTTCAGATTACTTTGAGACAGTTCTCCCAAATGCATTAGAGAACTGTAAAAATCTGCCACAGAAGGAATGATTATACATAGTCAGAAAAGTTACTGCAACTTAAACAGAAAACACTTCTTGTTCAGGACTGTCATAGCCACAGTTTGAAAAAAGTGCAGCTATTCATTAATGCAATGTAGTGTCAATTAGATTTACATTCCTGAAGTCCTTCATCTGTTGAAGTTTTGTCTTTTTCTTTTTTTTCTTTTCATTACTCAGATATAGTACCTTGTAAATTTTATTACTGGCATAAAAATTAAGGAATTTTTAACTTTTCAATACCTGTGTAGTTCAGTTTTTCTGCATTTTAGTACAGAAATTTAACAAAATACAGTTTTGAAGATGTTTCCTTGTAAGTTAACAAGTAAAGATCATTGATAATTACTATTTTGTATGAATCTTGCTAAAGTTAACTGTAAAGAAACACCTGCTGACTTGCAATTTAAGAGTAATCTATTTTCCTCACTTTCAAACCATGATATGAATGGACACTGACCTGTGAGACAATAGATATTTGTATGTTTGCAAATGTGTGTTTTAGATAACAAATAGGATTGGATATTTAAATTAGCATAGTTGTGAACTTAATAGCATTAAGATTTACTTTCAAATGAAAAACTCTCAAAATTCAAAAGAAAAAACAACCAAAGTCAATTGTTGGACTTTTTGAGGTTATTGATCTTGACTATCAAGGGGATTAGGATTACAACTACACAATGGAGGGAAACAAGAGTTTGCCTGGAATACAGGAGATCTCCTAGGGTGTCTCTTGGTACTATAATGCCCTTTGGTTAAAGTTAATAGAAACTCAGGCAGGACTACCAACCACCCAGAAACTTCAGGAATGAAAGTTTGGGTCACCACACCAGACAAAGAAACACAGGCAGCTGAGGTGCTTACTGAAGATAAAGGGAATATGGAATGGGGAATGGAAGAAGGTGGTGATAAATATGAGTTGTGACCATATGACCTGTTACAGAAATGTGAACTGTAATATTTTGAATATTCCTTCCTTATTTTGTTATGAGTATGTTTGTATATATACAAAAGGCAAATATCTTTGTTTTCTTCCCTATCTTATTCCATTATCATTTGACATAAGTTGTGTTAGCTTCATGTTGTAGTATTTAAGTTACAGGGTATCAAGTTTAAGAGTGAATATTCCCAATAACTTGCATCCCATACTGGGGAGAGTTAGTGCATTTCTGGTTATACACACAAGACTGTTCTTGTTAGGCAAAAGTATGGTTGTTATTGTTTTCATTTAGAGATTAAGTATTGTTTAAGGTGATATATATGGTTGCCAGGTTTACAAGGAGTGGACTGTGACAGTTAAGTTCAGTGTCAACTTGGTCAACTTATGGTGTCCTATTGTTTGGTCAAGAAATTACTGGCCAGATTGTTACTGTAAGAAAATTTCATGGATTTAAATAATCATTAGGTTAATTTTATCTATGGCTGTTTTTTTCTAAAATCACCTGAGGAGATTGCCTTCAACAATGACAGATGTCTCATTTAATGAGTTAAAGGCTTTTTTTAACTTTATTTTTAAAGAAGTTTTAGATTACAGAAAAGTTAAGTAGAAATTATAGGGTATTCCCATATATCCTATGCCCTCTCTCTCATATTTTCTGCTATTAATAACATTTTTCATTAGTGTGTACATTTGTAACAATTGATGAATAAATATTGAAGCATATCTACTAACCATGGTCTATAGTTTACATTACGGTTTACTCTTTACACTGCACAATTTTAAATGTTTTGACAAAGTATAATGGGCTTTATCTGTCATTGCAATATCATGCAGTACAATTCCTATGTCCCAAAAATGTTCCATATTCACCTATTCTTCTCCCCTCTTCACCTCAGAACCTCTGGTGACCACTATCTTTATATCAATGTTACAAGTTCTTCCATTACTAGAATAATAGTAAGTCTTCTTTGACCCATAGTTGCATTCCCCTGTTTTGTTTGTTCATTCCTAAATCTTGAGGGTTTGGGCATGATGATGTCTACTCTGCTCCCAGTTGACAGGGGGCTTAGATCCCATGGGGTGGATGAGTGGAACTGTTTTGCATCCAGCTGAAAATATTCTCTGTTATGTGGGGGATGGGTGTTGTCTATCATCATTCTATTGTTAGTTGTCCTGGATGAGTCTAATGAACTGGAGAGTAGGTGTTGGCTGCAACTCTGCTGAGATTCAGGACTCAACCCGCATATAAACAGACCAAAGATTTAGGCCTATGGGACATATATTTAAAGGGTATGGTGCTAATTATATGTTCAAATAAAAGGGACAGAAAAATCATGTGTAGGGAATTTATAAATGAGTCTAATTCTGTTACATGAAGAAATTGGGAAACATTTATTCCAAAGTATGGCCCACTGATGGAGTTTCAGTTTCTTGGGATTGTCTGCCCTTCCTATATTGTCCATGTGTCTCTAGAGCCCTCATAAGTACCCCTGCTTGAGGCACTGCTTACTGTGGTAGTCAGTGAGATCCTTCTGAGATGTGCATAAGTGTAACTTCTGAAATGAGCTCACTTTGAAATCTCTTAGCCATAGAAACTCTTTTCTATTTAATATCTCCCCCTTTTGGTCAAGGTTTTTTTCCAAATGCATTGATAGTTGTCATTTGGTAAAATAATCCCTTGGTGCCAAAAAGGTCTGTCCCCAGGAGTCATGTCCAATGTCATGGGGAAGGCAGTGAGTTTATATGCCGAGTTTGGCTTAGAGAGAGGCCACATTTGAATAAATAAGGAGATTTTCAGTAAATGAGTTAATGACTTTAAAAAAAGCAATGATTATTTCAGCAGTCAGAAGTGAGAATTTCCATCTTTACTTTAGTCAGCCAATTTCCCCTGCAGCTGCCCTATGGAATTTGGGTGTGTGCATTCCCATAGTCACATCAGACAATTTTTATAAAAATTTCATAATATTTAAGGATATTTCCTGTCAATCCTGTTGCCCTAGAGAACCCTGACTAATACAATGTCCCCCACTGCACATGCAAAAAACCCCAGGACCAGATGGCTTCACTTGTGAATTTTACCAAACATTCCAAGAAGCATTTATTAATACTGCTCAAACTTTTCCAAAATACTGAAGAGGAAGTAGCATTCCCTAATTATTCAATTAGACCAACATCAATCTCATACTAAAACCAGGTAAAGATACCTCAAGAAAAGAAAATTAAAGACCAATATTCTTTATGGAGATAGATGCAAAAGTCCTCAAAAAATACTAGCAGTCTGAGTCCAACAGCACATTAAAAGAAATGTACACCATGATCGAGTGGAATTAATCCCAGGTATGCAAGGGAACTTCAACATAAGAAAATCAATTAATGTAATACATATTAACAGAAGTAAGGAGAAAAAATACATAAACATGTCAATTAATGCTGAAAAGTCATTTGACAAATCTAGCATACATTCTTTACAAAAATAATTTTTAAAACTAGGAATAGAAGGAAATTTGCACAACATGAAAGAGGATATATATTCATTAGTGATACATTTGTTACAATTAGTGAACAAATATTGAAGCATTGCTATTAACCATGGTCTATAGTTTACATTATGGTTTACTCTTTGCACTGTACAAGGATGCCCACTGTCACCACGTTTTTTAAAATTAAGCTGTTTTATTTTTTTTGTTTATTAATCCCCCCCCCCAAGATGGCTCCCTCATCTGTCTGCTCATTGATCACCTTCTTTAGGAGGCACCAGGAACTGACCCTGGGTCCTCCTATGTGGGAGGCAAGTGCCCAACTGCTTGAGCCACTTCTGTTCCCTGCTGGTTGTGTCATCTGCTAGTTGCACTATCTGCTGGTTGCAGCATCTGCTCATTGCAATGTTGTGGCATCTGCTCATTGTGGCAGTTGTGGCATCTGCTGGTTACAGCATCTGCTCATTGTGGCATTTGTTTGTTTTCTTTAGGAGACACCAAGAACTGAACCCAGTACCTCCCATGTGGGAGGTGGGTACCTAATTGTTTGAGCCACATCTGCTCCACAGTCTGCCCCAGTCACCACATTTTTATGAAAGTTCTCTTCAGGATGATTAGACAATAAAAAGAAATAAAAGACAACCTAATTGGAAATGAAGAGGTAAAACTTTCCCTATTTGCAGATTATATGACATATGTGTATGTGTGTGTGTGTGTGTATATATATATATATATATATATCCTGAAAAATCCACAACCCAGTTCCAAGAGGTAAGATATAAATTCAACAAACTGGCAGAGAACAAAGTCAACTTGCAAAAACAGTAGAGTTTCTATACACTAGTAATGAACAATATGAAGAAAAAAATCAAGAATGAATGCATTTACAATAGCAACAAAAAGAATCAAATATCTGGGAACAAATTTAGGCAAGGATGTAAGGACTTATACATGGAAAACTAAAAATATTGCTAAAGGATATTTTTTAAAAAGACCTAAATAAATGGAAAAGCATTCCATGTTCATGAATTGGAAGACTAACTATTGTTAAGATGCTAATTCTACCCAATGCTTTTTACAGATTCAACACAGTCCCAATGAAAAATTCCAACAGCTTTCCATTCAGAAAAAGAAAAGTCAACACCAAATTTATATGGAAGGATAAAATTGTGCAGAATAACTAGAACCATCTTGAAAAACAACAAAGTTTGAGGACACATATTTCTCAATTTTAAAATTTACTACAAAGCTATAATAATCAAAACAACATGGGGATTGGGACTTCTGGGAAGACAGCATCATATTAAGCAGGCAGGGCTCAAATCTCTCATAAAAACAACAGAGAAAGGACATAGAGCTGTCAGAGGGACCTCTTTTGGAGGTCAGCAGATAAGGACTATGCTGTGCAACGCCCAGGAGGGAAAGGGACAGAGAGACGAAGAACCCCAATTGAAAACTGTGAGCTACTAAACCCCCTCTGTTGCCAGGAAGGGTACCCATTCACCACCTTCAAGGTGTGCAGCCTTGATGAAACCTGTGATCCACTGCAGTTGCCTGAGAGGGAAACAGGTGTCTTCCTCCCCGGGAAGAAGGATGGAGAGAGAAGTGGAAGGTGGAGAGTGGTTTCTCATCAGTGTGTTAGGCCAGAAAAGCCTGTTTTGAATCTCAGCTTTGGCCAGATCAGAAGCACATGTAAGCAGAGGTTGAAAGAGACACCTCCATGGGCAGATTCACTGATGAGTATCAACTTATGACTGGTCAGGAAACTGCAAATAGAAAAATTACTTTTAGATTTCTTATCCTAAACCGACAGCAGAAAAATTTGAGCCCCATAAGTGATCCCTGGTCTGATTTTGATAACTTCAGCAATTTTAAAGGCTCAGAATAAGTTGAACCAAAAATTAAAGATCTGTGAAAAAAACAAACAAACACCAAAACCTCTCTGTGAGAGAGAAAATTGACAATCAGAGTAAATTCACCAACCCAGATGCCTAGATTGCAGCAAAAAAAATGATAAGCCATTCAAACAGGAAGATATGGCCCAGTCAAAGGAACAAACCAAATATCTTGATGAGATACAGGATTTAAGAAAACTAATTAATGATAATCACACAAATCTCCACATAAATTTAAAAAGTTGAAGGAAAATATGACTAAAAAGATAAAAGATATGAAAAAGACATTGGATGAACATAGAAAACAATTTGAAAGTGTGTTAAAGAAAAGTAACAGATTGTATAGGAAAGAAGGCAAAATGGATGAGATTAAAAAATACATTAGAGGGAGCAGAGGGGTTCAGGTGGCTGAGTGCCTACTTCTCACATGGGAGGTCCGAGGTTCAATCTCTGGTGCCTCCTAAAAAACAACAACAAACAGGGGGAGGTGGGGCAAGATGGCACACAGTGAGTGCACCCTCATCATCTCTACTGCATAAAGCAGGTTGAGTGGGGACAGAATCCTGACCAAGTGAGCAGTTTTAGGAACATACAAAGCAGGAGGTAACTGGACACCAATCTGGAGAGAGTGTGACAAAAGGAGCACTTGCTCAAGGTAAAACTGTGGGTTTCTGACTCTGGAGCCTGAAACTGTGGGAAAGTTAAACCCATCCCTAGGGCTGATAGCACAGTACTTGCTGAACCCCTCTGGTCATGCAGCAGCATTCCTGAGCCCCAAGTTCTGCAAACATATGATCCCCAAACCCATATTCCCTGAACCTCACATTCCTTGAACCCCACATTCCCCATAACCCATGTTCCCAAAATCTGTGTACCCCAAGCCCACATTCTCCCAAGTCCATGTTCCCCAAACTTGGTACTCCCTGAACTCCAGCATTCCCCTAGCCCTTTGGTCTCAGAAAAAAATCTGAGAGTGGGAGGGTTCTGGTGAGGTGTGCAGAGGGGCCTGAGGAGTGCAGGTTCAATTGTCTGGCCCCCCCTTTTTTTCAAGCTTGGAGAAGCATACCAGCTGGCTTGGGGAGAGGTTAGGAAGAGAGGAGAGGTGAATCTGCTGAGGGAGCCCAGTTTACCTAAAAACTCTGGGGTAGGGAAATTTGATCTGGGAGAAGGTGGAGTCAGACAATTTGCTAGTCCTCCATAGCACACCCAAGGGCGGAGAAGAGTAAGACATGCATTGTAGGCTTCCAATAGCATATTTAGGGGTCCTGGAAAGGCGTGGGTGCACTCTCAAAGAGACTAAGAGCCATTATTTTGTGGTGAGTTGGTTCACCAGGGCCCCATTTGAATCTCCAAGGCGAGCCCTCACACAGCCCTCCTGCTGCTCTGGGAGAGAGGGAAGTGAGGAAGTTAGAAAGGGGGAAAGATAAATTCCTAAGCAGTTTATTCAATAGCAAAGAGGATTACCGCCTTGAGGCCTGGTCTTTTTTGTTGGTTTGTTTTCTTGCTTTACCTTCCTCTTTATATCCCCATGGCCCCCTTTTTCTTTTTCTTGCTTGCTTTTCTTTTTTCCTTTTTTCCCCCTCTTTTCTTTCTTCCTTTTTTCTTCTTTTTTTCTATTTGGTGCTGCAGGCAGTGTTTTTTATTTGCTGTGCTTCCTCACCTGCAATTTCCTCTTTTCTCTGTGTACTGATTTTGGTGACCATGCTATGCCCTTTCTTTCCTTTACATCTTTCTGTCTTCTACCACCTATTGTTTCTTTTACATTATACATCTTTGGTTTAGCCTACAATAATTCTGACTTTTTATTTCTAACACCTCTATTCTGTTTTCTATCTTTTATTCACTCTTTACATTATTGTCCTTTCTTTTCTCTTGCCCTCTCTCCTGACCACACTGGCCTTTTAATTCATACTCTATTCTTCCCCATATTCAGTTTACCATCTCACTGAAGGTACTCCACTTTTTTACCGTTATCACTCTAGACTGCTCACATGAGTTTAATATCCATTCTCCTAGATATCACATGGTTCCTCTGCTAACATTTACTATCAATACTACTATTATACTTTTTCTTTTCTTACCTCTTTTGCTTTCCCTGGCCCTAATATTTTCCTGCAAGGGAACTTAAATGACAACAAGGAAATAGAATAAAAATAACAAAGTGTCACAAGAATAACACCTAAATAAACCCTGATACTAGACAGAGAAGCCAATCAACTGAATAAACCCCTCAAGGGAAAATCATGACCAGACAGCACAAAAAATTATAAGCCATACCAATAATCAGGAAAACATGGCCCAATCCAATGAACAAACTAAAAACCAGGAAGAGGAGCAGAACGTTGAACAACTAATGAAAGTTCTCAAATCATATATCATGGGCCAATTTAATCAAGAAAAGATATGCCTACACACCAACAAAAAATTATAAACCATACTAAGAAACTGGAAGACATGGCCCAGTCCAATGAACAAACTAAAAATAGGAGATGCAGAACATGCAACAACTAATCAGAGCTGTCCAAACAAATATTATGAACAAACTTAATGAGGTAGAGGAAGAGATTAATGATATTAAGAAGACACAGAGAGAATATATTGAACAAAGTGTAAACATACATAAAAAGATAATAGATATGATGTTGATGAGTGGCACAATCCAAGAAACAAAAAATACACTGGAAGCACATAACAGCAGATTTGAACAGGCAGAGGAAAGAATTACTGATGTTGAAGACAGTACATCTGAATCAAACAGGTAGATAAAAAGATAGAAAAAAATCCAGCAGAGACTTAGAGATCTGAATGACAACTCAAAATGCACAAACATATGCATTATAGGTATCCCAAAGGGAGAAGAAAAGAGAAAGGGGACAGAAAGAGTGTTGGAGGAAATAATAGTTGAAAATTTCCAAGCCCTTATGAGGGAGATGGATAAACATGTCCAGGAAGTGCAGTGCACAGCAAACAGTATAAATACCAAAAGGCCTACTCCAAGACATATACTATTCAAATTGTCCACTGCTCAAGACAAAGAGAGAATACTGAAAGCAGCAGGAGAAAAGAGAACCATCACATACAAGGGAAGCTCAATAAGATTAAGTGATCTCCCATCTGAAACCATAGCAGCAAGAAGGCAGTGGTATGACATAATTAATGTGCTAGAAGGAAAAACTTCCAGCCAAGAATTTTTTATCCAGCAAAGCTGGCATTCAAGAATGATGGAGAATTCAAAATATTTACAGATAAATAGAAATTAGGAGAGTATGCCAATAAGAAACCCACCCTTCAAGAAATACTAAAGGGAGTGCTGCAGCTTGAAAGGAAAAAATAGGAGTGAGAGAGTTGTAGGAGAGTATAAGAAAAAAAATTTTTAAAACAAAAAGAAATAAAAACAATATATGATATACATGAACCCAAAGAAAATATGGCTAATGTAATAACACTGAATGTTAATGGATTAAACTCACCAGCCAAGAGACACAGATTGGCAGAATGAATAAGGAAATATAACACATCTATATGCTGTTCACAAGAAACCCACTTTAGAACCTGTGATTAAAGGAGGATGAAAGTGAATGGCTGGAAAACGATTTTACAAGCAAACAACAACCAAAAAAGGGCAGGTGTACCTATACTAATATTGAACAAAATAGACTTTAAATGCAAAAGCTTTTTTAAGTGATAAAGATGGGCACTATGTATTAGTAAGGTGTATACATTCAAGAAGAAAGTACAATCATAAACATTTATGCACCTAACCAGGGCACCTCAAAATACACGAGACAAACACTGGAAAAACTAATTGGAGAAATAGATGCCTCTACAACTGTAGTGGGGGAATTTAATACACCATTATCACCATTAGACAGAACATCTCAGCAGAGATTCAATAAAGAAACAATGACTTTGACTAATACATTAGGGGATATATATATATATATATACAGAACACTACACCCAAATACAGCAGGGTATACTTCCTTCTCAAGTGCACATGGATAATTCTCCAAGATGGATCACATGCTAGGCCAGAGTACAACTCTCAATGAATTAAAAAAAGATTGAAATTACACAAAGTAATTTATCTGACCACAGTGGAATGAAGTTGGAAATCAGCAAGGGCCAGAGAACCAGATTAGGCACAAAAGATATGGAAATTAAACAACACACTCTTACATAAATACTGGGTCAAGGAGGAAATTACAAAAGAAATCAGTAACTACATTGAAATGAATGAAAATGACAACACAATGTATCAAAACCTATGGGATGCAGCAAAAGCTGTACTGAGAGGGAAATTCATATTCATAAACACAGATATCAAAAGAGAAGAAAGAGCTAAAATTGAAGACTTAAAAGCACACCTAGAGAAATTAGAAAGAGAATAACTAACCCCAAAGGAGGTAAAGAGAAGGAAATAACAAAGATTAGAGCAGAAGTAAGTGAAATAGAAAATAAAAAATGTCTAGAAAAAAATAAACAAAACCAAAAGCTGGTTCATTGAGAAGGTCAATAAAATTGACATATCTTTAACTAGACTAACAAAAATAAAGAGAGAGAGAGAGAGAAGATGCAAATACACAAAATAAGAAATGAGGAAGAGGATATCACAACTGACCCCACAGAAATAAAAAATATCATAAGAGGATACTTTGAAAAATTATAGGCCCAAAATAAGCATAAGTTAGAGGAAATGGACAAATTTCTAGAAACACACAAGCAACCTACATTGATGAAAGAAGAAATTGATAAACCAACAGACCAATCATAAATAATGAGATTGAATTAGTCATCAAAAACCTCCCAACTAAGAAAAGCCCAGAGCCAGATGCCTTCACAGGCAAATTCTACTAAACATTCTGGAAAGAACTAACATCAAACCTGCTTAAACTCTTCCAAAAAATAGAACTGGAGGGAACATTGCCTAACTCATTCTATGATGCCAAATTTATCCTAATACCAAAACCAAACAAAGATGCCACAAAAAAGGAAAATTACAGACCAATCTCTCAAATGAAACTAGATGCTAAAATCCTCAACAAAATACATGATAATTGTGTTCAACAACATAGTAAATGAATTATACACCATGACCAAGTGTGTTTCATTCCTGGTATGGAAGGATGGCTCAACATAAGAAAATCAATCAGTGTAATACACCACATAAACAGATCAGAAGAATAAAATCACATGATCATCTCTATAGATGCAGAAAAATCATTTGACAAAATACAGCACCTTTCTTGATAAAAAACACTGTGAAGGACAGGAATAGAGGGAAACTTTTCAACATAATAAAGGGTATATATAGAAAACCCACAGTTAACATCATATACAGTGGTGAAATCCTAACAGCTTTCCCTCTAAGATAGGGAACAAGACAAGGATGCCCACTATCATGACTCCTATTTAACATTGTGTTAAATGTACTTGCTTGAGCACTTAGGTAAGAAAAAGGTATAAAAGGCATCCAAATTGGAAAGGAAGAAGTCAAAATTTCACTATTTGGGGAAACGGACTTTGGCCCAGTGGTTAGGGCGTCCGTCTACCACATGGGAGGTCCGCGGTTCAAGCTCCGGGCCTCCTTGACCCGTGTGGAGCTGGCCCATGCGCAGTGCTGATGCGCGCAAGGAGTGCCGTGCCACACAGGGGTGTCCCCCGCGTAGGGGAGCCCCACGCTCAAGGAGTGCACCCATAAGGAGAGCCGCCCAGCGCGAAGGAGGGAGCAGCCTGCCGAGGAATGGCGCCGCCCACACTTCCTGTGCCGCTGAGGACAACAGAAGCGGACAAAGAAACAAGACGCAGCAAATGGACACAGAGAACAGACGACTGGGGGAGGGGAGGGGAATTAAATAAATAAAAATAAATCTTTAAAAAAATTTCACTATTTGCAGATGACATGATCCTATACATAGAAAGCCTGAGAAATCTACATTGAAGTTTCTAGAGCTTATAAATGAGTTCATAAAGTCTCAGGTTATAAGATCAATGCACAAAAATCAATTACATATCTGTACACCAATAATGAGCAATCTGAGGAGGAAATCAAGAAAAAAATCCCATTTACAGTAGCAACTATAAGAATTAAATACCTAGGAATAAATTTAACTAAAGATTTTTTAAATGACTTATACACAGAAAACTATAGAACTCTGTTAAAGGCAATCAAAGAAGACTTAAATAAATGGGAGAATATTCCCCGTTCATGGATAGGAAGACTAAACATCATTAAGATATCTATCCTACTCAAACTGTTGTACAGATTTAATGCAACTCCAATAAAAATTACCACAGCATTTTTGATCAAATTAGAACAACTATGAAATTTATTTGCAAGGACAAGAGGCTCCAAATAGCCAAAGACTTATTGAAAAAGAAAAACAAAATGAAATTGGAGGTATCACACTACTTGATTTTAAAACAGCCTACAAAGCTAAAGTGGTCAAAACTGTATGGTATTGCTGCAAGGATAGACATACTGACTAATGGAACTGAAATGAAAGTTCTGATATAGATTCTTGCATATATAGTCATATGATATTTGACAAGGCCACCAAGCCCACTCAACTGAGAGAGAATGGCCTCTTCAACAAATGGTGCTTTGAGAACAGGATATTCATATGCAAAAAAAGTATGAGAGAGAACAGCATCTCACACTTTATACAAAAATCAACTCAAGATGGATCAAAGATCTAAATATAAAAGCCAAGACTGTAAACACCTTGTTAGATAATGTAGGAAAGCATCTACAGAAATTTTTAATAGGAAATGGTTTCATGAGCTTCACACCCAAAGCACAAACAGCAAAAGATAAAATAAATAAATGGCACCTCTTCAAAATTAGAAACTTTGCACCTCACAGGAGTTTATCAAGAAAGTGAAAAGACAGCCTACCCAATGGGGGAAAATATTTGGTAACCATATATCTGATAGGAGACTAATATCCAGCATATATAAAGAAATCCTATATCAAAAATAAAAAGACAAACAATCCATTTTAAAAGTGGGCAGGTGATTTGAACAGACACTTCTCCAAAAAAAGAAATACAAATGGCTAAAGAGCACATGAAAATAGGCTCAACATCACTAGCTATTAGGGAAATGCAAATCAAAACTACAGTGAGATATCATCTTATACCCATTAGGCCATTAAAAAAACAGAGGACAAGTGTTGGAGAGGATGTGAAGGAATGGGAACCCTCATCCATTGCTGGTGGGAATGTAGAATGGTCCAACTGTTGTGGAGGACAGATTGGTAGTTCCTCAAAAAAACAGCTATAAATTTGCCATATGACCCAGCAATTCCACTGCTGGATATATACCCAGAAGAAATGAAAGCAAGAATATGAAAGGATATATTCACACCAATGTTCATAGCAGCATTATTCATTATTGCCAAAAGTTGGAATCAACCCAAATGCCCATCAACAGATGAATGAGTAAACAAAATGTGGTATATACATACAATGAAATATTACTCAGCTGTAAGAAGGAATACAGTACTAACACATGGGGTAATAAGGATGAATCTTGAGGACCTTGAGTGAAGCAAGCCAGGCATTGAAGGACAAATAATACATGACCTCACTGATATGAACTAAGCAAATCCAGCAGACTCAGCCAGCTAGACTCTGGAAGACATGTTTACAGGAATTAGAAAGGGAGAAGGTTTTGAGCCAACACCCATACAGGTTAAACCTATGATAAATTGTCCATGAGTAGTTGGGCTGTGAAGGGATATGGCAGGGGCAGAGGTGTAACAATACTATTGAATTGGGTGGTGCAAGTTTGACAGGGGAGTAGGATGGGGAGGGAGAGTTGGATGGTCCATGGAATTGGGGAGAGGGGTGGACGAGGGAGCAGGTGAACACTGGGGAATGGTGGGTATGTGGTTGAAACTACAATCTTGAGAAAGCTCTTTTGACAATATGACAAGGAAGGGTTACTGGTTTAGAGTGTTGGGTGGGGACAGGGCCCACCTAGGGCAGTGTTCTAGAGGATGTGCAAGTGATCATTTTGTCATAATGTGTTGTATCGCTGGGTGGAGACTCACATAATGAGTGGGAAGGAGTTGGACTCACATCCTGGGGAGGCCCAATATGTTCTCAAACAGAGGGGACAGACCAGTGTGTGAAGCCCTCAGTGTTGTTGTAAGTGACTATGAATCCTGTCCTTCAAGGAGTGAAGCATGGTGGTAGCCATGGTCCCTGAGGGGAGGGAAAGGGAGGAATAGAAGAAATGGAAGAGGGAGTATTTAGGGGAAATGGAAATGTTCTGCACCATCTTACATTTATGGATAAAAGTGTGTGGTCTAAACTGTAAACCATAATGTAAACCATTGACTATGGCTGGTAGCTATGTTTCAATATTTGTACATCAGTTTGTAACAAATCTACCATCCACACATAAAAAGGTTATTAATACAAAAAAAGGGAAAAGGGGGAGGATGTTGGTTATATTGGCGTCCCCTATATTCTGTATGTGACTTTGCTGTTACTTAAAACTTCTTTGAAGACAAAATGAAAAAAATTAAGACATTGGGGAAGAAATGGAAGAAAATGTCACAGCACAGATACCACAATAGAGATTACCATGATGAAATACAAAATGTCAAAAAAAATTTTTTTTAATTTTTCATTATTTTTAATATCACAATTTTGTTATTTTATTTTTTCTAAATTAATATGTATTTTATTTCTTACATTTAAACCTATCATTATTATTTCATTTTCCCATTAATTATATTTGACGATATTCTTGGCATCACCAAAGGGTTACAAATGTGGGGAGTAAGTGATGGGGGATACATGGGGAGAAATTCACCTAGGCATATATATAAGGTATATAAATATGTTGAAACGTTCATGGGGCATTGTCACAGTGGATAGAGATTCACACAATAACTGAAAGAATACTGAATTCTTATCCTGGGGAGCTCTGTCACATTCTAATCCAACAGCAATAATCTCCCAAGGACAGGGGCAATGACTAGTGAAGGATGGTCCACTGATGGGCCCTTGATATTGACAACTATGCTTATGAGCCTTTGCTCTTGAAATTGCAACTTAGCCTAGTGTTGTAGGGTGCCTAAGAGTTACCTCCTTGCAGTTAATGTTGGGGTTTAAGATATATTTAGGGGATTTGAATCTCTGGACTGACAATGTGATAGCCAGGTCCTGAGCCTCAACAGACTCCAGCACCTACAATCTGATCTATTGGACTTACCACACTCAGCTAAGATGGAGTTGAAGAAGGACAACCACCACACCATGGAGCCTAGAGTGATTACAACTGAAAATGGGAGGATTGCATCCAGCATCCATGTGGAATCTGAGTCTCCTCTTGACATAGAGGTGCAATGGACACAACCAATCCAATGTCCACATAGAAGAGGTGGCATTGGATTGGGAAAAGTGGACATGGTGGACGATGGGTATGGGGAAAGGCAGGAAGAGATGAGAGGTGGAGGCGTCTTTGGGACATGGAGCTGCCCTGGATGGTGCTTCAGAGGTAATCACCGGACATTGTAAATCCTCACAGGGCCCACTGGATGGAATGGAGGAGAGTATGGGCCATGATGTGGACCATTGACTATGAGGTGCAGAGGTACCCAAAGATGTACTTACCAAATCCAATGGATGTGTCATGATGATGGGAACGAGTGTTGTTGGGGGGGGGGAGAGGGGGGGTGGGGGGTGGGGCTGAATGGGACCTCACATATATATTTTTAATGTAATATTATTACAAAGTCAATTAAAAAAAAAAAAAAAAAAAAAAGAGTTACCTCCTGAGAGCCTCCATATTGCTCCAATCTGGCCTCTCTCTAAGCCAAACTCAGCATATAAAAGCATTACCTTCCCCCCAGCATGGAACATGACTTCTGGGGATAAGCCCCCTTGGCACTGAGGGATTACTATACATGCCTCTTCTGTCCCTTCTATTTGAACCTATAGTTGATGCTGGAGTTGGCAGGTGTACACCCAAGAGACTTGAATCTTTTGCCTGTCCATGTGCCAGCTGGGCCCTGAGCCTCAGCAGAGTTGCAACACCTACACTCTAGTTCATGGGACTCATCCAGGAACACAAACAAGGAGGTGAGGATGGACAATCACCATACCAAGGAACCAAGAGAGTCTATAACTACAAGTGAGAAAGTCCCATCCATCAGCCATATGGGATCAAAGCCTCCTCTCAATTAAAGGGAAGTGGGCATCACCATCCCAGAATCCTCAGGACTGGAGAATAAAATATGGACTAGAATGGACTTACTGGTATTCTTCTATAGACTTATTGTGATTCTAACAATGGAAGAAATTATGTCATTGATGTGGAGACAGTGGCCACTGGAGGTGCCAAAGGCAAGGAGAGGGAAAAAAAGGTGTAATATGGGGGCATTTTTGGGACTTTGAATTGTCCTGAATGACATTGCCACAACAGATACAGGCTATTATATATCCTGCCATAACCTACAAAATTGAGTGGGAGAGTTTACAATGTAAACTATAATCCATGCTTAGTGACAATGTTCCAAAATGTGTTCATCAATTGCAAAGAATGTACCACACTAATGAAAGAAGTTGTTAATGTGGGGGAAAGTGGGAGGTGGAGGAGTGGGGCATATGGGAATCCCTTATTTTTTTATGTAACATTTTATGTTAACTAAGTATCTTTTAAAACATATATATAAAATATTTTAAAAAATAGTCCTAAGAATGTTCTTTTACAAAGTGAACATTTTTACGTGGAAAAATTACAACTAATGTAATTTATAGATAATCGTTAACAATAATATTGTGATATTTTGCAGCAATGCCAACAAGATGGTAGTTAATCTAAGGGACAAAAATAGGAAGTATAAGGGGTATGGGATTTTTCCTTTTATAGTAAGGAAAGCATTCTAAAATTGACTGGGGTGATAACAACACAACTCTGTGATGAAAATGAGAATCAGTGAGAATATATTTTGATTGGGTTGTACAAATCATGGGACTGTATAACACAGGGAATCCAGTGGTGGATGATGCCCTGTAATTAACAGGACAAATACAAGAATGTTTTCTCCTCAATGGTAACAAATATATAACAGTAATATAGGGTGTTAATTTGGGTGGGATGGGGGAAAACACATCCAATATAAGATATAGATTATAGTTAGTACTAATACTTTTAGGATGCTCTTTCATAATTGGTTACAAATGTTTCACAACAAGGCAAGTTATTTTTGGTGGGGTGATGTATGGGAGCCCTGTATGATGATATGCATGTTTGTTTTGTAAATTCACAAATTTTTCTATATGTTTCTTGCTTATATATGCTCATATATGAATGATGTACTTCAATAAAATAAAAAATACCCCAACAACATTGTACTGGCACAAGGCAGACATAGTGACCAATGGAATTGAATTGAGAGTTAATACCCTCACATCTGTGGTCAGTTGATTTTTTAAGTTTTTTTTTTTTTAATTAGAGAAGTTGTAAGTGTACAGAATGGCCATGGATAAAATACACAGTGCCCATATGTCACCTATTATTAAAATCTTGCATTAGTGTGGTACATTTATTCCAATTGATGAAAGAAACATTTTTATAATTGTACTATTAACTATGGTCCTTGGTTCACCTTAGAGTTCACAGTTGTGTTGCCCAATGAACTTGCTTTAAAAAAAAATGTTTGCTCTTGTAACATATATACAAACCCCAATTTTCCTTTTAACCACATTCAAATATATATGTCAGTTCTGCTCATTGTCTTCATAATCTTGTGCTACCACCACCACCATTCATTACCCAAATTTTTCCATCAACCCAAATAAAACTCTGAATATTTTAAGGATTAATTGACCATTCCAATCCCCATGTGAGACCCTGACAACCTATATTCTTGCTTAGGACTATGAATTTGCTTGTTCTAACTATTTCGTATCAGTGAGATCATATGATATTTGTCCTTTTGTGTCTATTTTACTCAGCCTGATGCCTTCAAAGCTCATCCATTTTGTAGCATGGAGCATAATTTTATTCCTTTGTGGATGAATAATATTCCACTGTGCTGTGTATACCACATTTTGTAATCATTCAATGGTGATGGACACTTATTTTTCTTCCATCTTTTGGCAACAGTAAATAATGCCACTATGAACATCAGTGTAGAACTATCTGTTCAAGTCCCTGCCTTTAATTCTACTGGGTATATACCTAGAAATTGTTTTACTGTATCTTATGGTGACTATATTTACCATTCTGAGAGACTGTCAAACTATCTTCCGGAACAGTTGCACAATTTCGTATTTCTGTCAACAATGAATGAGTGCCCCTATTTCTCCATATCCTCTCCAACTCTTGTAATTTTCCAAATTTTTAGTAATAGCCATATTAGTGGATGTGAAGTGGTATCTCATTGTGGTTTTCATTTGCACTTCCCTAATGCTAATGATGTTGAGCATCTTTTCATGTACTTTTTGACTATTTGCATATCCTCTTTGGAGAAATATCTATTCAAGCCTTTGCCCGTTTTTTTAAAATTAGGTTATTTTTCTTTTTATTCTTGAGTCAGTATTTCTTTATGCATTCTCGATATTAAACTCGTATCTTATATGTGATTTCCAAATATTTACTCCCATTGTAAGGTTTTAGTTTTACTATCATAAGAAGTTCATGTGATGCACAAAAGTTATTAATGTCAGTTAAGACCCATATTTCTAATTTTCCTTTCGTTGCTCACACTTTGGCATTAAAACCTAACACAATGTACTGAAGATGCTTACCTATATTTTCTTTAAGGAATTTATAAATCTGGTTCTTATATTTAGGTCTTTGATCCATTTTGAGTTTATATTTATACATGGTGTGAGGTAAGGGTCCACATTTTCTTTTTGTCATGGGCGTCTGGTTTTCCCAGCACAATTTGTTGAAGGGAATATTTTTCCCAATCGAGCAGACTAGCTACTCTTGTGAAAAATCAATTGGCTGTACACAGGTTGATTTCTGAACTCTTAATTGGATTTCATTAGTCTATATGTCTTTTTTCTTTAACCAGCACCATGCTGGTTTGATTATTGTGGCTTTAAAATAAGTTTAAAGGCAATCCAATGTCCACATAGAAGAGGTGGCATTGGATTGGGAAAAGTGGACATGGTGGACGATGGGTATGGGGAAAGGCAGGAAGAGATGAGAGGTGGAGGTGTCTTTGGGACATGGAGCTGCCCTGGATGGTGCTTCAGAGGTAATCACCGGACATTGTAAATCCTCACAGGGCCCACTGGATGGAATGGAGGAGAGTATGGCCCACGATGTGGACCATTGTCTATGAGGTGCAGAGGTGCCCAAAGATGTACTTACCAAATCCAATGGATGTGTCATGATGATGGGAACGAGTGTTGTTGGGGAGGGGAGAGGGGGGGTGGGGGGGTGGGGTTGAATGGGACCTCACATATATATTTTTAATGTAATATTATTACAAAGTCAATAAAAAATAAAAAATAAAATAAAATAAAATAAAATAAGTTTAAAGGGAGAGGATGTATCTCTGTGGTTGAGTGCCTGCCTCCCAGGTATGAGGCCCTGTTCAATCCCTAGTACCTCATTTTAAAAAAAAAAGTTTTAAGATCGAGAAGCGTGTTCATGCATGAATGAGATATTTTAGTACAATAAAAGAAAATTTTGTTCTTTTATGAGATGGCCCTGACTACTTAGAGCCCCTTGCCCTTCTATATACATTTGTTGATTAGATTTTCCAGTTTTGCAAAGAAAGCTGTTTGAATTTTGATTGGGATGGCATTGAATCTCTAGATTGCTTTGGATAGAATTAACATCTTAACAATATTAGTCTTCCAATCCATGAACACAGAAAATTCTTAATTTATTTAGTTCTCCTTGATTTCTTTTAGTAATGTTTTGTAATTTTCTGTGTACAAGTTCTTTCCAACTTTGGTTAGATTTATTCCAAGATATTTGATTTTTTAGTTCCTATTGTACATGGAATAGAATTTTTTCTTGATTTCTTATTATTACTGCTCATTAATAGTGTATAGAAACACTATTGAATATTGGGTATTTATCTTTTACCCCACCACTTTGCTGAATTCATTTATTAGCTTTAGGAGTTTTGTTGTGGATTTTCAGTATTTTCTGTATGGATCATATCATATGCAAATGGGGAAATTTTTACTTCTTCCTCTCCAATTTGGAGGCCTTTTATCTCTTTTTCTTGCCAAATTCCTCCAGCTAGGACTTCCAGGACAATGTTGAATAACAACAGTGACAGTGGGCATCCTTGTTTTATTACTAATCTTAGAGGAAAAGCCTTTAGTCTTTAACCATTGAACATGGTATTAGCTGTAGGGTTTTTCATTTATGCTTATATCATGTTGAGGAATTTTCCCTCTATTCTTACTTTTCTAAGTATTTTTATTAAGAAAGGAGGCAGGATTTTATCAAATCACCTTTTTTGCATTAAATGAGATGATCATTGTTTTTACCTTTTTTTGTTAATGTAGTGTATTACATTGATTTTCTTATGTCGAACCACCCTCAAATACCTGGGATAAATCCCATTTGATCACGCAGTATAATTCTTTTAATGGTCCATTGAATTCAGTTTCTTAACAGAATTTCTTTGAGGAATTTTGCATCTGTGTTCCAAAGACATATTGGTCTGTAATTTTCTCCTTTCTTTCTTTCTTTCTTTCTTTCTTTCTTTCTTTCTTTCTTTCTTTCTTTCTTTCTTTCTTTCTTTCTTTCTTTCTTTCTTTCTTTCTTTCTTTCTTTCTTTCTTTTCTTTCTTTCTTTTCTTTCTTTCTTTCTTTCTTTCTTTCTTTCTTTCTTTCTTTCTTTCTTTCTTTCTTTCTTTCTTTCTTTCTTTCTTTCTTTTCTTTTCTTTTCTTTCTTTCATGTGCTATCTTTATCAGGCTTTGGTATGAGAAGGATATTGGCCTCACAGAATGAGCTAGAGAATGTTCCTTCCTCTTCAATCTTTTGGAAGAGTTTGAGCAGGATTGGTTTTAATGTTTCATGGCATGTTTGGTAAAATTCCCTTGTGAAGCCATCTGGTACTGGGCTTTTCTTTGTTGAGAGGTTTTTTACTACTGATTGAACCCCTTTAGAGTTTATTTTTTGAGTTCTTCTAATTGTTCTTGAGTCAGTGTACATAGTTTGCATTTTTCTAGTTGTCCATTTCATCTAGGTTATCTACCTTTCGACATATAGTTTTCGTATAGTATCCTCTTATAGTTATTTTTATTTCTCCGGAAGTAGTAGTGGTAAGGACACACTTTTCATTTCTGATTTCTTTTCTTGTGTCCTACATATTTTTTACTTTGCCTGTATAAATAAAGTTTTGTTGATTTCATTGATCTTTTCAAATAGTCAGCTTTTGGCTTTGTTGATTTTCTCTCTTTTTTTTTTTTTTTTTTTTTTGGTTGTTGTTGCATTCTGTTTTATTTATCTCCACTAATCTTTATTTCCTTCTGTGCACTTTAGGTTTAACTTGCTCTTCTTTTTCCAGATCCTTCAGTTTTGAGGTTAGATCTTTTATTTGAGATATTACTTCTTTCTTGGTGTAAGCATTTAGAGCTATAAATTTCCTTCTTAGGACTGTTTTTGCTTCATCCCATAGGCTTTGGTATGTTGTATTTTCATTTTCATTTGCTTCAAGATATTTCCTAAATTCCATTATGAATTCTTCTTTGACCCATTGGTTGATTAAGACTACATTGCTTGGGAAGCGGACTTGGCCCAATGGATAGGACATCCACCTACCACGTGGGAGGTCCACGGTTCAAACCCCAGGCCTCCTTGACCCGTGTGGAGCTGGCCCATGCATAGTGCTGATGCACGCAAGGAGTGCCGTGCCATGCAGGGGTGTCCCCTGTGTAGGGAAGCACCACACACAAGGAGTGTGCCCCTTGGAGAGAGCCTCCCAGTGCAAAAGAAAGCGCAGCCTGCCCAAGAATGGTGCCGCACACATGGACAGCTGACACAAGATTATGCAAGTAAAAGAAACATAGTTTCCTGGTGCTACTGATAAGGATAGACGCGGTCACAGAAGAACACACAGTGAATGGACACAGAGAGCAGACAACTGGAGGGGGGAAGGGGAGAGAAATAAATAAGTATTTTTTTAAAAAAAGAGTACATTGCTTAATTTCAACATATTTGTGAATTTTCCCTTTCTCCCTCTGTTATAAACTTCTAGTTTCATTACATTTTGGTCAGAGAAGATACATTGTATGATTTCAATATTTTTTAAGTAGTGTGCTAAATTCTCCTACTATTTATATAGAACAGTTTCTCCTCAACTCTGTCAATATTTGCTTCATATATTTTGGGGCTCTGCCATTAGATGTATATATATTTATAATTGCTATATTTTCCTATTATTGATCCCTTATCAGTATATGTTTTAATTTGCTAAAGGCTTCCAACAATATACCATTAAGAGGTTGGCTTCTACAATGAGGATTTACTGACTTATAAGCCTATAGCTATGGGGCCATCAATGTGTCCAAATCAAGGCATACTTAAGAGATGCTTTCTCCCCAGACTGAAGATGTGGGCAATCAGGCACATGGCAGCATCTGCTTGTGTCTCCCTTCTCCTCTGGCCCTCATTGCTTTCAGTTTCTGGCTTCAGTAGCTTCCTTTTAGTTTCTGTGTTCTATTGATTTCAGCTTCTGGCTCCTGGAGACTTTTCTCTCAGCTTCTAGAAATTTCTCTCTGTTTTCATAGCTCCACTAACTCCAATTTATAAATGACTCCCAAGAGGATTAAGACCCACCCTGGGCCAGGACTTACTAGAGTAATCTAATGAAATGTCCTTTAAATGAATCTAATATAATAAAAGGTTCACAATAGCGTCACACACACAGGAATGGACCAATATAAGAATGCAATTTTCTGGGGTCCAAAAAATGTGCAAACTACCTCGGTACATAATGACCATTTTTGTTCCTTTCAACAGTTTTTTATTGAAAGAATAATTTTTATGTTAGTATGGCCATCACAGCTGACTTTTGGTTACTACTTGCATGGTATATTTTTTTCTACCCTTTCATTTTCAAGTTGCTTATGTCTTTGAATTTAAGGGAGTCTCTTATAAAGATCATATAGTTGGGTCATGCTATTTTATCCATTCTGCTAATATTTGCCTTTTGATTAGAGAGATTGAGCCATTTACATTTAAGGTAATGCTGATAATTCAGGAGTTTCTTGTGCCAATTTGCTATTTTTTCTTTGCAAGATTTATATCTTTTTTGCCCTTCAATTCTTCCATTAGTGCCTACTTTATTATTTATTTGAATTTTTTGTATTGTACCATACTGAGATCCTTCTCATTTTTTCTGGACATATTTTTCATATATTTTCTTTGTGGTTACCATGAAATTAAATTTTAAAGCCCTAAGTATACTGCAATCGCTAATTACTTGATATCAACTTAATTTCAATAGCCCATGCATACAATATTCCTCTACTTTTGTCTTAGTTTGTTAAAGGCTGCCAATGCAATATACGAGAAATAAGTTGGCTTTGACAGTGGGATTTACAAACTTGTAAGCTTACAGTTCCAATGCTGAGAAAAATATCCAAATCAAATCATCAGACAGCACTCTGTCCGTGAAGGTCGGCTTCTGCTGATCCTGGACTCCTGCCACATGGCAGAGCATGATGGCATCTCTGCCAGTTCCTGCCTTCTCCTCTGGGCAACATTGCTTTCAAATTCTTGCTGTCATGGCATTCTGTTTAGTAGTTCCTCTATGTCTCTGCAGCTTTTATCTGTGTCTGCATCTTTTTATTCCTCTATTTGTGAAGAAATCCAGCAAGAGGATTAAGACCCACCTGATGTTCCACAGTGTAACCAAGGGCCCTTTCCTGAAGTAATTTAATCAAAAGGTCCTATTTACAATAGGTTTACATGCACAGGAATGGATTCGCTTTAAGAACAGAATTTTCAGGGGTCCACCCAGCTAGTGTTTTGTACCTGCTACAAATTATTTCTTTATACATTACATATCCCAAACTATAGATTTGTCATCATTCTTTTTTTGCATCTAATTTTAACACTTGTAAGGTGTACGAAGTGGAATTACAGGGAAGCAGATTTGGATCAACTGATAGAGCATCTGCCTACCATATGAGAGGTCCATGATTCAAACCCAGGGCCTCCTGACCCGCGTGGTGAGCTGGCAATGTGCAGTGCTGATGCGTGAAAGGAGTGCCGTGACACGCAGTGTGTCCCCCGCATAGGAAAACCCCACACACAAGGAAGGTACCCTGCAAGGAGAGCTGCCGTGCATGAAAAAAAGCGAAGCCTGCCCAGGAGTGGAGCCGCACACACAGAGACCTGATGCAGCAAGTTGGCGCAACAACAGAAAAAGAGACACAGATTCTGGTGCCACTGACAAGAATACAGGCGGACACAGAAGAACACACAGCAAATGGACACAGAGAGGAGACAACTGGTAAGGGGGAAGGAAAGAGGAGAGAAATAAATAAAAAATAAATCTTTTGAAAAAAAGAAGTGGAATTACATAAGAAAAATTCAATAAAATAATATTAACATTTATAATTACTCACATTGGTACCTTCACCATTTTAGTAAAGAGATTTGTTTCTTTATACTACTTTAATCCATTGTCTAGTGTCCTTTTCTTTCAGACTGAAGAACTCCCTTTAGCATTGCTTATAGGGAAGGTCTACTGGTAAGGAGTCCCTTTAGCTTTTGTTTATCAGGGAACATATTAATCTCTCCCTCATTTTTGAAAAAAAAAGTTTCACCAGTTATAAAATTCTTGGTTGGCAATTGTTTTCTCTGAACATTTTAAGTATTTCAACCCATTGCTTCCTTGCCTCCATGTTTTTTTAAATGAGAAATTGACAATCTTATTAGAATGCCCTTGCATATATCATATTGCTTATCTCTTGCAGCTTCCAGAACTCTCACCTTGTCCTGTGCATTTAACGGTTTTACAAGCATATATCTGGGTATGTTTCTCTTCAGATTTATCTTGTTTTGTGTTTGATGGGCTTGTATGTGAATAGTCACATCTTTTGACAAGTTTGGAAAGTTTGGAAAGTTTGGTGTCATTATTTCTTTGAATATTCCTTATCTCCTTTCTCTCCTTCCTCCTCATCTGTGACTTCCCTAATGCATAAATTGATATGTTTGATGGTGTTCCACAAATCTCTCAGACTGTTTTCAAATTTCTTAATTTTTTTCCTTTTAGTCTTCAGCCTGACTTATTTCAATGTCTTGTCTTTGAGTTCCCTGATTATTTCCTCTGCCCTTTCTAAATTTGGTGAGCTCCTACTGGAAACTTTTCATTTCAGTTATTGTGGTCTTCAACTCCAGAAAGTATATTTTGTTACTTATAAATTTTTCTATTTCTTTATTGAGATTCTCATATTCTCCCATTGTTTTCCTGATATCCTTTATTTCTTTCTCTAAATTTTCTTCATCTCCTCGAGTGTATTAAACATCATTTTTTTTTAGGTTTGACTGTGTTAAACAGTCTTATGGCTTTATTTTTTTTTTATTAACACATGCACAATCTATTATTTACTTTATAACCACATTCAAATATATCATTTGGTACTGTTACTTACATTCAAAAATATTGTACCACTATCACCACCATCCATTACCAAATCTCTAAAACCAACCATAATAGAAATTCTAAACAATTTAAGCATTAAGTCCCTATTCCCTACCTCAAACCCAGCCCTTGGTAACCTGTGTTCTAGATTCTGACTCTGAGTTTGCTTATCCTAATGATTCATGTCAGTGAGCTCATACAATATTTGTCCTTTTGTTTCTTGCTTGTTTCATTCAACATGATGTCTTCTAGGCTCACCATGTTGCTGCATGAATCAGAACTTCATTCCTTTTTAATGTGGAATAATATACCATTGTATGTATGTACCACATTTTGTTTATCCATTCACTGGTTGATGGACATTAGAGTTGCTTTTCTCATTTGGCATATGTGAATAATGTTGCTATGAACATCGATTTGCACTTGCCTGTTTGATTCCCTGCTTTCAAGAATTCCCTTTATTCCAGAAATACCAGTAAGAAGAAGAGTAGTTCCAAGACTTAAGCCAGATTTGGTTTTCAGAAGAGATAACATGGAAGAAATCACAAATCCCCTGCAAACTATTCAAATTGTGGTGGATACACTTGTCATTCCTTATGAATAAATGTAAACATTTCCAGCATGTACAGTAGAAAGAAATATTACAGCTAATCATGAATATGTATATACCTAATAATGGGATTGCCAGATCACATCATAGCTCTATACTTAGCTTTTTGAGAACTGTCAAACTGTCTTTCTCAGTGGCTGCCCTATTTTACATTACCACCAGCAATGAATGTTTCTATTTCTTCACATCCTTTCCAACAATTGTAATTTTCTTTTTTAAAAATGTGGTAGCCATTCTGGTGGATATGCAGTGATATCTCATTGTGGTTTTGATCTGCATTTCCCTAACAGTTAATGATCTTGAGCATCTTTTCATGTATATTTTAGCCATTTATACCTCTTTATAGAAATGCCTATTCAAGTCTTTTGCCCATTTTTAAATTGGGTTGTTTGTCATTTTGTTGTTGAGTTGTAGAAACATATAAGTGTATGTGTGTGTATATATATATATGTATGCATGTATATATGTATGTATATATATGTATGCATATTATGCCCTTATATTATAACTATTTGCAATTTTTTCCCATTCTGTTAGTTACCTTTTCTTTTTCTTGATGTGGTATTCATATGCCCAAACGTTTTTAATTTTGATGAAGTTTGATTTATCTATTTTTCATTTTTGCTTGTGATTTTGTGGTAAAGTCTAAGAAACCATAGCCTAACATAACGGTCTGAAGATGCTTCTCTCTATATATATATTTAATGTATTATAATTTTTTTGTTTTTTTAACAAATAAATTTTATTGATACATATTAATAAAGCAAACAACTCATCCAAAGTCTAAAACCAATTGTATTTGGTTTAATCATATAGCTGTGCATTCATCACTTTAATCATTAATAAAGCATTTTCATTATTTCAATAATAATAATAAACAAAAAACAAACATTTTAAAAAGTCTTTGTCTGGTATGTCTATAGTCCATAAAGTTCATTGATAGGCTTTTATCTTCTTCCTTTGTGATGGGTCATTTCCTGTTTCTTTGTTTGTCTTGTAACTTTTTTTGCACATTGTTTATTTTAATATTTTAAAATATTAACTCAGAGATTTAGTCCATGAGCTGTCTCTTTTTTGGTTTTTATTCAGCTAGTGATATGACAGAGATTTTCTTGAGTGTCAGGATCTAATCAAATCAAGCAAACCAAAGCAAATACAATTTTTACAGTCTTTGCAAATTGTCCTTGTATTATCTGATGCTCTCCTTCAGAGTTCAGACCTCGTATCAAGAAGGTCTGCCCAAGGCACATGCAAAGTGCAATGTCCTCCATGCCTTTTCTGGCCTATGTCTTGTCTTGGGCTTATGCTTACCAGTGGTCTTATGAGTTAACTATTTACAGAAATTTGAATGCCTACTCTAACTCCCAGGAAAAAATCTTTCCACTTTCCTGGGTATTCTACTACAAGACTTGACATAGCAAAGCCTTTGACTTAGGCAACCCAGTTCAACTGTTTCTCTCTTTCTCTCTCTCTTTATTTATTTTTTAAATGTTACATTAAAAAATATGAGGTTCCCATATACCCTCCACCTGCCCTCACCCCACTCCTCCCACATCAACACCCTCTTTCATCATTGTGTCACATTCATTGCATTTGGTGAATACATTTTGGAGCACTGCTGCACCACATGGATTATAATTTACATTATAGTTTACACTCTTCCCCAGTACATTTACATTATAGTTTACACTTCCCCAGTACATTATAGCAGGATATATAATGTTCAGAATCTGTCCCTGCAATATCAGTTAGGACAATTCCAAGTCCTGAAAATGCCCCCACATTGCATCTCTTCTTCCCTCTTCCTGCCCTCAGCAACTACCGTGGCCACTTTCTCCACATCAATGCTACAATTTCTTCCATTACTAGTCACTATAGTTCCATAGTAGAATATCAGTAAGTCCATTCTAATCCATATTTTATTCCTCCATCCTGTAGACCCTGGGTTTCTTATGCTGCTTCTCCTGTCTCAAGCTGCTTTTGCCTGAAGGGCAAATTCTGGCAAGGGGTCTCACCAAAGAGGAGTTTCCCAAGTCAGTCTTTCTCAGCTGGAACAAGGTAAGGGACTCAGAAAAGGGAGTGCTGGCCAGCTCCAAACTACCCAGAGGACAGGAGGAGGAAGGGTCCAGTAAGGGTGCAAAGAGGTTCTCTTCTGTCTCTTTGAAACTGTATTTTCTTGGTTCAGCATTTATCCAGTAAATGCATCCCTTTAACTGTTTTTCATAGTTTTGAGGAAGCTTACTATCTTTATCCTCTGCTACTTTTGCTCAGGGCACTTTTGATCAACAGCCACCCTCAGAGCCAAGCTCGAGGCAAGCTGAAGTAGTTAATCAAAAGCAGTGGTCATTGATTGGATAGCTTATACCTCCCCCCCCCCCCCCCGCCCCAGCCTGCATATTGGGGAACTAGTCTTTATATCCCACCCTGACACCAGCAGCTGTGTCAAGGACCTGGGTTATGTAACTCACTGCTATCTGCTGTGAAATTGGGGGATGGCAATGATAGCCATTGCATAGAGATTATAAATCACTGGTACTTACTATAATTTACTAGCCTTTTCCTCCTGTTCATCTTTAGATGCTGCACAGTATTCTACAAGATTCAGAGTTTCAAAATAGTTGACTCAGACAGTTCCTGCCTGTTTAATAGCTGATCTGGTGGAGGCACTGATTCCTGGAGTGGCCTACTCTGCCATTTTCCCACAATCTTGGCCTGTTGAGTTTCGACAAGGGTATGAAATTCACTCAACTAGAAAAGAATAATCTCTTCAACAAATGGTGCTGGAGAAATTAGATATCCAAATGTAAAAGAATGAAGGTGGACCCTGTTTTAGTTTCCTAAGTGGCTTAAGCAAATAACATGAAATGGTTGACTAAACAATGGGAAATTTCTAATTTACAGTTTTGAGAGTAAAAGAAAGTCTAAATCACAGCATCATCAAGTCAATGTTTTTGCCCCTCAAAACTGTGTTAATCTTGTGCTGGCTGGCTTGGCAATCCTTGGTTCCTCTGTCACATGGCAAGGGACATGACACTGTCTCTTTGTATCTCTCTTCTCTTCCAAGTTTCATTGATTTCAGCATCTTACTTCCTGCACTTTTCTCTCTCTCATGTCTGAATTTATTCCACTTTCAAAGGACTACCATAATAGGATTAAAAATCATACCAATTGGGCTGGGCTACAATCTTAACTGAAGTAACTTTATCAAACTGTCCTACTTACAATGGGGTCACACCCACAGTAAGGGATTAAATTTAAGAACCTGGCGTACATACAGCTTCAAACCATCACAGATCCCTAACTCACACCATATAAAAAATTACCTCAAAATGGATCAAAGATCTAAATAAAACCCAAAATTATAAAACTTCTAGAAGACACATAGGGAAGTATCTTTAGTACAGTGTTAGGCAATGGTTTCTTAGACTTTACAACAAAAGAAAAAAATAGATAAATTCATTAAATTCAAAAGCTGGCTAAATTCATTAAAATTGAGAACTTTTGTGCTTCAAAGAACTTCATCACGAAAACAAAAGGATAAATTACAGAATGGGAGAAAACATTTGGAAACTACATATCTGATTAGCATTAAATATCAAAAAAATATAAAGAAATCCTATAGCTCAACAATAAAATGCTAACAACCCAATTAAAAAATGGGCAAAATACTTGAATAAACATTTCTTCAAAGATGGTATCCAAATGGTCGATAAATATATGAAAATACACTCAACATCATTAGCCCATAGGGAATGGAAATCAAACCACAAGTAGTTATCATTTCACACACTCTAGAATGACCACTGTTAAAAAGCAGAAAATAGCAAGTGTTGCAAAGACTGCAATAATACATGAACTCTTATTAATTGTTGATGTTAAGGGAAAATGGTACAGCTGCTTTGGAAAACAGTTTGGCAGTTCTTCAGAAAGTTAAGGTTAGAATTACCATGTGACCCAGCAATCCCCATGCGAGGTATATACACAAAATAACTGAAAGCAGGGACTCAAAAGATATCAGCTTTATTCACAATTGCCAGAAGATGGAAATAATCCAATGTCTATTAACAGATGAGTGGGTAAATAAAAATGAAATATATTGGAATATTATTCAGTCATAAAAAGGAATGAATTTCCAATCCACTCAAAAATATGGATGAACCTTGAAGACATCATGTTAAGTAAAATAAACCAGGACAAATATTGTGTGATCTAACTGATGTGAAATGATTAGAATAAGCAAATTCATAGAGTCAGAACCTAGATTATAGGTTACCAGGGGCTGAGGTGGGTGTAGAAAATGTGGAGCTAAAGCTAACTTGGTACAGAGTTTTTGTTTGGGATGATGAAAGTGATTGTGATGATGGTAGCATAGTATTGTGAATGTAATTAACACTGTTGAATTATATGTTTGAATATGGTCAAAGGGGAAAATTTTAGATTATATACATATATGTTACTGGGATAAAGATTCAATAGGGAAACGGACTTTGGCCCAGTGGTTAGGGCGTCCGTCTACCATATGGGAGGTCCGCGGTTCAAACCCTGGGCCTCCTTGACCCGTGTGGAGCTGGCCATGCGCAGTGCTGATGCGCGCAAGGAGTGCCGTGCCACGCAAGGGTGTCCCCGTGTAGGGGAGCCCCACGCGCAAGGAGTGCGCCCCGTAAGGAGAGCCGCCCAGCGTGAAAAGAAAGAGCAGCCTGCCCAGGAATGGCGCCGCCCACACTTCCCGTGCCGCTGACGACAACAGAAGCAGACAAAGAAACAAGACGCAGCAAATAGACACCAAGAACAGACAACCAGGGGAGGGGGGGAATTAAATAAATAAATAAGTCTTTAAAAAAAAAAAAAATTCAATAAAAATCATAGGCTTATAGAACATAAACTGTGAGCCTTAATGGAAACTATGGACAATAATTAATAGTACAATTACAATAATTTGGTTTCATCAATTATAACAACGTTACTACACTAAGTGTGCCTCAATTTCTTCATTATGAGATGAGAATATTGGGTTAGCCAGAGTTTTAAACTGCCTGCCTTCTGACTGAAATTTATAAATATTAAAAATTTGGTAGATGTCAAAAACTTTTAGTATTGCTTTTCTTGCAAATCAGATGTGCTAACCCTGGGTTGTAGGGAGCATGTCCTCACCATTAGCCTGGGAACAAGCTCTGCAGGATGTCACATTTTCCACCATACCCTATTGATTTCCAGCACCAAGGATGAGTGTCAGCAGTCCTTTATCATCCAATTGCACTGCAGAGCTCTTAATGGTAGAGAAATATTTGTCTGTATCCTTTTTCTATTAATAGTGTGGGACTTAAAGGCAGACCCCAGGTGAATGGTTTTTCCTGTACCCAGTTGTATTAATCACATTACCTGCCTGGCCCCTTTAGAGTCCTGCATTTGTGAACCTTGAGACAAGTGGCCAAGGTCACTGTTGATCTCTATAATGCTGAAGACCCAGGTGCCAGGAGGAAAGGCTGACTTGTGTCCACAAACTCTCCCTGTGTCCATCCATGCATGTGCACCTTCACCATGCTGCAGATCTATTACAGGGATAACTTGCAAATCACAGGATGAAATTCTGGCCTCTCTTATTTTTCCTTGTAACCAGATCCCTCTCTCACAGTTTTCTCAACTCACCAGTCCCAAGCTTTCTCTCCTCTTTATATATACTGTCAAACCTCCTGCTACCTGACCTTCTACCCTTTGGCTTCTGCCAGTGAGTACCTTTCCTGTAGGCTTTTGGTAGCATCCTTTCCTAAGTTTATTGACAACCTCCTGTCCTTCAACCTGGACTACACTGCACTCTCCAGGATGATTCCTGATTTAGTTCTGCAAAGCAGTTTTAGAGCATTATTTGCAATGGAAGAGACCTAGGAAAACAAGACAGCTTACTGTCTTCAATTTGGTCCCTCTCATACAGGGTCTGGTTAATTTTTTAAATTGTTAACCTGCAGTAATAGATCATCTGAGAAGATGGTCTCTCTCTCAGCTGGAGCATCCTGTGACTTAGGAAAGAGTCAGTGCTCTGTTGTTGCCAGGGCTGATCCTGCCTGGCCACCCATCAGGAGGTTGCCCTTGTTCACAATCCTGCTCTCAAGGTCTTATTGTTACTTGTGTTTTCCGTGAGTTTATGACTGAACCTGGAGGGTGATACCATCTCATGTCTCCTTTCCCACTGTCCCCTGACATTTTTGTAAAACCAGCTATGGCTACCAGTTCATCTGGAAGATAGAGTTCTAAGATGGTCATTAACTGAATAAGCAAAGTTTGGAGAGGGCCATAGTGTCTCACAGGCAGAAGAAGTCACTGCTTTCATTACATTTTTTTTTTAAATTTAGTGTTCCTGAACTTTAGCAAGTATCAAGCTAAGAAATCTTCTCAAATATAAAAACCATAAAAAGGTTTTGCCTCTTTTGAATCCTTAGTTACGGGCAGTTCAAGTCAAAAGACAGATGGGACATCTTCTTGGTAGCTTGGCTATGCTTATGTTCAGTTTTGAGGCAATGAAATGTGGAGATAATGCTAGCTTTATAGAAAGAGTACACAGATCAATAGGAAAATCAAGACAGAAGGAAAAGTTTGGTTAAAAACAAAGAGGAAATGGGATTGAGAAGAAGGAAAAGATGGTTAATGCATGAGAGAATATCCTTGGTAGTTCAGTTTGTGGACAATGGCTTTGTGGTGGTTTCAGATTGTATATAATCCCAGAAAATCATATTCTTCAAGCTTGTGCAATCCTATGGGTATGAACCTATTGTGGATGGGACCTTTTGATTATATTACTTTAGTAAAGTATGGCCTGGGGTGGATCTTAACCCTCTTGGAGTTTTTTGTAAGTGGGATGAATACAGAGAGAAAAAAGCCACAGAAGGAGAGAGGAAGCCAGAAGCGGATGCAATAAAACCTGAAAGAGAAGGGGAAAATCAGCAGAGGTCACCATGTGCCTTGTCATATGGTGGAATCCAGGATCAAGGTTAGCTGGTCTTTGAGGAGAAAGCATTCCCTGATGATGCCTTGATTTGAACATTTTCGTGACCTTAGAACAATAAGCTTGCAAGCAAATAAATCCTCATTGTAAAAGCCAACCCATTTCTGGTGGATTGCATTTTGGCAGCCCAGCAGACTAAAATAGTCCTAGGCAAGACTTTTGCAGATTCTGAGGAAGACCCATGTGGTTGCCTTGCAAGTGAGTACACATTTCAAATTATGACCTACCATCATCCCATCACTCTTTATTCTCTATGTTGTTGGTGCCACTATTCACCCAGTTGTTCAAGACAGAAGCCCAGATTCTTTCCTGCTCCCACTCTCTTCTTTCCTACCTCACCTCCGAATGTCACCTGATGGAGTTGTTTCTGGCTGTTGAATCCTCCCCACTTATTCCTGTCCACTCCACTGCAGTACTCTTCTAACATCTCTGCCTCTAATCTTTATTTACCCTTCTCATCTCTCCTTTATTCTTTCACAATTGCCATTTTGCTCATCTTACTAATCTTCTGAAGTCTTAAGAATAAATAAATAAATAAATAAACCTCAGGCTCCTTAAGAATAAAATTCCCAATCCTTAGCTGGCACAAATGTTACCTCTTGTGTCCTTTTCTTTTGGTGGATACTCAAAACTTTAGGCACACTAGATTTTGTAGCCCCTTGACCATGCCATGAGGTTTTCTTATTAGTGCCTTTAGGTCTTTTTCTTCCCTGGGGCATTTTGGAATGTCATAACTTAAGGACTGATCTCAGGTTACTAGTTCAGTTTTCATGAAGCAACCTCCAGACTGTTTCTGGTTGCTCTGCTAAATAAGGTTTCTAGCCTTCATACAAATTTCTGTACAAGTGATCTTGCCTTGTACACCTATGACTTCACTTATGACTACCTGTCCTGATCCACTGATCTTCCTCATGGTTTCTTATATATAACTCTTTCTTGAGAGATTAAATCCCATACCTATAAAGAACCCCCACAGCCTGCTCTGTGCAGGAAGCTCTCCAATGAAGACTTTAGAGCATGCATCTTGTCTCTGACACAGAAACGGCCCTATTCTTCCTGAGCTGAACATCCATTTTCAGGATCCCCCTCCATGCCCCCCTCTCTAGCCAGCAGGGAGTAAGAGGCCCCTCAAGAGGGAAAGACTTCTTTGATCTGACCAATTGTCTCTACCTGGTGTTAGCTAGTGATGCTCCACTTCATTAGAGACATTGTTATCCAGTCAAGGAAAAAATGAAATCACTCTGAAGTCAGAAGTTGAATTAATTAAAATTGTTACTAGTGTCTCCTGGATTAAAATGGGGTTATTAGGTAAGACAGTGTTTTTCTCCTTCAGATGAAAGAAGAATCTTGGTGTTTTTCATTTTTTAACCTCAGTAAGTAGAAAACAGCACATTTCTGAAAAGAGATGAAAAAAATGAAAAGAGAATGATAATTCATTATTTCAGTAACCAACTCCTGTAAAAGCAACAGATTTTGCAGAAAATGTAGGCCTCTGGGGAAGGATGAATCCATATCCTATAGCTTATCTCCTCTGGGGTGAATACCCTCCACAGAAGCCTTATTAAGAGGAGAGAGGCAGGAACCAGGATAGGGTACTACTTTTCACAGCCTCCCTACTTTTGTACATCACATTAACACCCAGATATTGTTTTATGGGCCATTCCTCTTCAAGAAGAAGCCATTGTATAATCATCTGCTTTAAGGTTCCAAATGGATCCCTCCACACTGTGACCTCTGGGTACAGAGAAAGAGAAATTAATTACAAGAGACCAAAAACATGAAGCAGCCCTATTCATTCTTCTGACTTATGTTCTCATGGTTGACAGAATTCTAAGATGGTCCCCAAGTTTCTCAGCCCCTGGTGTACCTGTATTTTTTCCCAGTTATCCAAGCAAACACCGATCTAGGTGTTGCAGGGAGGGATTTAAGATCTCAAACAGTTAGTCTTAAGAAAAGGAGAGCATTCTGGATGGGGTTTACCTAATCTAGTGAGGCTTTAAAAGGGATTGAGTGCTTCCTGAAAAGTTTGAAACATGAGAGTCATTTGATGCCAGAGAAACTCTCCATTGCTGACTGTTTTCATTTCCTAGGCTAGTCCAAACATATACCATGAAATGGGTTGGTTTAAGCAATGGGAACGTATTTGCTCACAGTTACAGTCCAGGGAAATGTCCAAATCATGATATTATCAAGGTGATGTTTTCTTCCCAAAGACTGGCTAACAGTGATCTTTAGCTCCTCTGCCACATGACAAGGTACATTGTGGCATCTGGCTGGCCTCTCTTTTCTTCTGGGTTTCATTGCTCTCAGCTTCTGCTTCCATGGCTTTTTTTTCTCTCTCTCTTTCTCTCTCATTCTCTCAATTTCATTCTCCTATAAAGAACTCCAGCCAGAGAATTAAGACCCATCCTGAATGAGGCAGGTTATACCTTAGCTGAAGTAGTCTCATCAGAAGGTCCCACTTACAGTGGGTCTATACCCACAGGAATGGATTAAATTTAAGAACATATTTTTCTTGGATACATACAGCTTTGCATCATTACACTGGCTTTGAAGATGGTGAAGGCCATATGGCAAGGACCTCCAGGAGCTGAGAGTGGCCCCAACTGACAGCCAGTAAGAAAACAGGGGCCACAGTCCTACAACCAGAATGACTGAATTCTGCCACTATCCTGTGAGCTTGAAAGATGACCCTGTGCTCTCAAGACAAAGGAGAGTACAGTCCATTGGACACCATGACAACCCTGAGCAGAGAATCCAGTTGTGCTATGCTTGAGCTTCTAATGTACAGAACTATGAGCTAATACATGCATTTCTTATAAGTCACTAAGTTTATTATTTGTTAGGCAGCAATAGCAAACTAACACAACTCTCATGGATTCCCACAGCACCTCATTGACAGAGTTGAACCTCTTATACAGTCCACTGTACAAAATGCTTCTGTGTGTGCAGGTACATTCTGATTCCCAAATGTTAAGCTTCCTGAAGGCAGAGACCATGACTGCTTCACTTACGAGAGCAAGTACTGTGGATTTTTCGAGTATTGGAGACAAACAGTACTTATTTGAATACCTGTTCTACCTTGTGCAAATTTCTTCCCTGCACCTTGGTTTTGTTATTCTAAGATAAGACTAATGATAAAAACCCCTTGAGATTGTCATGAGGATTAAATGAGGCAAATCATTCAAAACATTTAGAACCATGTCTGGCATGAAGTAGATCAATAAATTATGGCAATTACTATTATTTGCTTTCAATCCATAAACATGTAGTGAGTAATGGCTTTGTGCTTGGCCCTATGCTAAATGCAGGTGTTAGAGATACAATGATGACTAAGACCAAGGCCTTCCTTTCAAGAATCTTAAAATCAATCTAGTGCTGACAGTGTCACGGTTAGTGCTCTGTTCTGAGAAATAATTCATTATTCTGGAGGTGAATAGCATTAGTAATTAGCTGTGAGCAGATCTGGGCCTTTCTTGGAGTCCTCCTGGGGGTACCACAGGAGAATATGGGTGCTCTTCTCACAATCCCAAACATACCCTGGGAAATCATGCTACAGAGCTGGGACAAAGATTCTTTACCAAATTCATTTGGTAGTATGAATCACCAGAAAGCACTGATTAAAATACAGATGCAAGCCCCACTCAATGCTGGGGAGTGGCAGCTGGTATATTTCATAAGTTCTCTCAAATCTTATTCTTTTCTAGTTATCTATTTTAGTGTAGCAAACTATCCCAAAACTTAGAGGTTCAAAATGGCAAACATGTTGCAGGCCAGGACTTGGGCAGGGCTTGACAAGACAATTCTTCTGTTCCATGTGGTGTGGACTGAAGTGTCTTGGTGGTATTAAGCTAGCATATGAGCTGGACAGGAGGGTGCAAGATAGCTTCACTCACAAGCCTGCTGCCTTTCCGGGGATGCAACTTAAGATTGCCAGAGTGTTCTGAGAGACAGCAAGAAGAAACTGCCAATTTCTCAAGGCCTGGGGCCATAAACTGACACAACACCACTTCCGTGGTTTTCTACTGGACAAGGCAGTCAGAGAACCCACCAAGAACCAAGGGGAAGTGACACAGACCCATTCTCAATGGGAAGAATGTCAAAAATCTTGCAGCCATAATTAATCTGCCACATAGCCTATATAGGTTTTAAGAAACACTGTTTTAGTGCAGAGTATAAAAGGCTAAAGCCCACAATCTGGACAGTTTCTAGAACAGGGGTCAGCAAACTTTTTCTGTAAAGGGTCAGATTGTAAATATTTTGGGCTTTGCCAAATATTTGGCAAATATTTGGGCCATACACAGTCATGTATTCTTATTTTTATTTGCAAAACCTTAAAAATCCAATCTTAGCTTTGGGACTGTACAAAAACAGGCTGCAGGTCAGATTTGGCCCATGAAAACCTCTACCCATGAGTAGGGGTGACTCAGAGCATGTTAGAACTGGAAAGTTCTTTTAGGTTAGCTCCAATCCACCCAATCTAAAGATGTGGAAACTGAGTTTTGGATCAGTTAAGAAATTTGACAGAAGTAACATAGATAAGTATCTGAAGATGCACATAGAACCTTGTTCCTCTCCTTTTCTAACCCAATGTTCTTCCCTCCCTTTGAGACTTGGTCTCAAAATGATGTTTTTCTAGTCAGAAGAAATAGCACATATCTGGGAGTAAGGGTTAGACATAACAGCAATGGAATATGCTTGGACACATATGTGAATCCCTGGTTGTGGTCAGGTTAACAGTGGAGGCCAATCCTGCAGCAGCACTGTTTGGCCTGTCTCTGGCAACTGGCCATCAGGGTGGGTCACCAGCACGTTACGTATGCAGAAGGAGTAATTACAGGCAGGTGCAGAGAAGGTTCACGCTGATCAGGTGGACCGGGGCATCAAGCCCTTCCAAAGAGGAAAAGCAATCAGAGTCAATGGACTTTAAGCATGTCCTTAGTGGGAGCTGCAATTTAGGGGATATACTCACTTTCCCGAGTTCCTCAAGAAGCCTTTTATTTGCTAGTAGGTGCTTGCATAGCCATGCTTTCTCATGACTCCATGCCTATGGCCTCACTCTTCTTCCTTGGACACTCTCAGCCCCACATACCTTTCTGAAAACAAAATGTTCTCTCTTCCGAGAAGTCTTCTCTGACTTTCCCCAGAAGAATAAGCCCAAGTCCCAGACTCCCACTCTTTTTTTATCACATGCAAATTGTATACATATTCTGGCCCTAGTAAGCTTGTCACAAATAATGACTATTTTTGTTGTATTTCTTTTACAACTATTATTAATTGAGTTGTAATTGTTTATTTCCATTTTAGTTTCCTTCTTAAAATTGTAAGCTAATTGATGGGAATGATCATGTCTTTCTTTTTTTTTTTGGCCCCCTAACCCCTACTATTAAGTTCTGAAAGTGAGTTTAACTTCAGTCATCAGTAAAACTTTCCTCCTGGGGCCAAGGTGCTTGATGAGTGACTGTAAGATAGTTTAAACCAACATTTTCTTCATCACTGGTCCTGAAATGTTGGAATCAATTGAAATAGTTACCAAGAGGAACTTTGAAGCATTCTCCTCTGGGAGTTAAATGTTAGAATGATTTCTTTCAAGCATTGGTTAGGACAGCTCTGAATTCTATATTTGAATGTGGTTAAAGGGGAAAATATTAGGTTGCATATATGTTACTAGAATAAATATTGATATATATGGTTGTATAGAGAGATAGATGATAGATGGATAGATAGATGATAGATAGATGATAGATAGATACATATATACATAGATACATAGATACATAGATAGAAAGGAAGGAAGGACTGTACAACCCAACAGTGAACACTCTTGTAAATGATGGACTATAGTTAATAGTATAATTACAAAAATGTTCTTTCATCAGTTATAAGAAATGTACTACACTAATGCAGGGTGTTAATACTAGGTGGCATACTGGAACTCTATTTCATGAAGGATTTTTCTGTAAATATACAACTTCTCTAATAAAAATAATAATAATTAAAAAACAGTTGGTAAGGCACAATTCTGCTCTGCTGACCTCGAAAGGTCTCTCTAATAAAGGGTGATTTGGGTATATCCACTGTGAACCGGCCAAATGTTCCTGCTATTTCTAAAGGAAAGCACACAAGGTCAACAGTTGGCTTTTGATGGCTTGGTTCCTGAAACATTTGAGAATCTCTGCTTAATAACTAACTCATACTTAATAGGAATATAATGGCAGACTCTGACTAGAGTCCTCTTGGAAGTGTTTCCAGCAGGCCCAGGTACTCCTCATATGCCCATGTTTTTTTGATTCACTGGCTGATCATTATCCCTTTCCACATATCCATTTTATTTTTTATATTGATTCCTGACTTTTTGCCCAAGTTAAGCGAGCTTTTATTAAATCCTTCCTGACCTCTTTGCTATGGCAATTCAGAGTAGCACAGCACCATAATTGTTCCAACAGTTCTCCTAGATTTGACCAATTGTTTAATACTGATATGGATTCTAGGCTCCAGGGAGATGAGTTCTCCGTGAGAAGGAAAGATGCTTTCTTTGCTTGCATTCTTGCAGAAGGAAGGGATGCTTGGTGATTGGTATAGCTCTTCCTGGCTGCCCATCCCTCCGGCTATGCTGCTGTTGTTTTGCTGATGTGGTTAAAAATAACTAGTGGAGGGAGAGTGTGGGCTTGCAGTGCAATCAGACTCTGCAGATAGATTTAAAATGCTAAGGACTTGTTCAAACTTTCACTGCTTCCCAGAAATCTTCCCTTACTGACTGGTTTCCTTGCAAGCATGTGTCATTCCTCAGGGAACATGGGTCACAGAGGGAAGGGCAATACCAGAGCAGGGAATAAGATTTCACATTTTTATTTACACTGTATACTTGTCTGCAGCTCCGTACTTTTGCTTATTTTAGAAAATAAGGGTGGAAGTGGACAATGCTTAGGTTACGACGTTAATTAAGCCAATGCATTTTGGCAAATATTATGGTTCAAGAAAGCCAAGAATGCCCTCCAGGGGCAAATAAAATACCACATACCCACAGAAGACTCCTGTAATAGAGACAAAGGGCTGGTAATAGAGAAAATTCTTTTTGTTTTCCTGCTGCAGCAGGATCTCATTCCCATTGTGGGTATAAGACCTCCCGACTTTGAATCTCAGAGTCCCTCTCTGTAAACTGGGGCTGCCATAACACTTTGCTTAGCCCCTTACATATCATTGCACTCTGGGAAATGTTTGTAGCCTGTAGTAGGCAGGGCTGGCCTGAGGCAAAAGTGTACCCCGCGGAATGTTCCTATTCAACACTCTTGCAATTCTAACTCCATGGTTGTGGGGTAAGAAACTCAGAGTCGGAGATACAGCCTTCCTCCCTCAGGTGCCCTCTCCACCCCACCCCCCACCCCCCACCTCCCGCCCCAGCTTTTGCCTCCAGCTTTCAAGGTCAGAGTGGAAAGTCGAAGTGGACTCTGGCAGTTCCCCAGCATGAAACTGGCATTGGGGTTGGTGAGGTCGGTGAACTGTTAGCATCAATCCTCTGTAAGACCCTATTTAGGGGCCCTAATAACTCACCAGCCTTCCTTCATATACTCCTAAAAGGGTTGGCTCTGTTCGATTTTAGGAAAATGTAAAGAAAATTTACCTGAAGGTTTTCTCTCCCTTCCCACTCCCTTGTGGCCAAGATGGTTGTTTCCGAACAGGAACAAAGAGCTCCTTTCCTCTAAAAGCAAGAAGCAGCACAGGAAATAACAGAAACCCCCAATTTAAACAACAATGACAAGAACAACAAAACAAAGAAAACAGAGAGAAGGTATCTAGCACATCAGTAAGCCATTGATAACCACTGTGGTCCAAAGCCACGGAGAAGCTGGGAGGTAGAGAGAGGAAGGAGAGGGAAAGAGAGGGAGAGGGGTAGGGAGGAGAAGGCAGGGCTGGGAAGAAGTTACAGGGTCAGTAAATGACTGCAGAATGAGACTTTAATCAGGGATCAGAAAACTGTAGCCCGTGGGCCAAATTTAATCCACCTCCTGTTTTTCTACCATCACAAACTAAGATGGTTTTTTACATGTTCAAGTGGTTGAAAAAAATAAAAAGGAGATCATATTTTGTGCCATGGGGAAACTATATGATATTCAAATGTTAGTGTCCATGAATAAAATTTTATTGCACCTCAGTCACGCCCATGTATTACCTACCGCCTGTGGTTGCTCTTGTGCTACAACGTGGCAGAGTTGAGCAGTTATAACAGAGACTCGTGGCCCACAAAGTAGGAAGTATTTGCTATTTACCCCCTTTACTGGCAGATTCCCTATCTGCCGACCCCTGTTCTAGAAAGTGTCTTAAACACTTACCTGTAAATTTAATTTAGTTTTCTAGACTTCCCCAGAAGGGAGCGCTTGTTATTGTATATCTTTTCTGGTGAATCTAGGGTCACGGCTACAAAGGCAGGTGAGAAAGGCCTGCTCTGTAATTTCTCTGTTTTACCCCTCAGCCTCTCTCACATCTCCTTGCACATCTCCTGCTGCTCTTTTTGAAAGCCAGCCTGCCAGTTGACGTCAATGTACATGAGATTTTCACTTGAGCAATCACATGGGGACTACTTCCAATTCTGTGAAGTATCACAGGAAAAAGTTATATATGGAAATGTGTGAGATGTGTTACAACGATTTCCATATCTTACAAAGAAACTATAAGCACAGCACAGCCATATTTGAATATAGAATAAGTATTAATCATAGTGCTATATGGATGTTATCCAACTCCATAATAGTGTACATTTCTAATCATATGGTATAGTCAGTCCATAGCTAATTAGCTACACTCATGCATATATTTTGCATTGCTATGACGAATACTACCGTACTTGACACATTCACTATACTCTACGAAGCACCTACTGGGTATTCACAAATGCTTGTTATCCTTAATGGCATTCTTAAAATCATGTTAGCATTTGCAAAATGGCTGTTGGACGAGAAGTTAACAGTAACCAGCCTAGGATTGTCTTTATTACCACTACTTTTTACCAAGTAGATCGTTCTTTAATTAGGTTCCTGTGAAAACTAGGCACCTTTTTTGTTTTTGGTAGTTTTCTTTACTTCTAAGTGACTGGCTCAGTCCTCGTAGATCTCTCAGAGAACCTGTTACATAATCCAAAGTCAGGTTTTTAACTCAGAGGAAATTAGTTCTGTTGGAAGGAAAGGAATATATTGAAAGGGAGACAGCAATAAAATAGTTCTGAGACTGCCTCGTATAGAAGCTTTCTGTGAGTGCCAGGAGGAGGGGATGTTGCTGATTTGGCTGCTGAAAGGTGGAGAGATATGGTGGAGGGTTGGCTGGGAGGAAGGGGGAGAGGAAGGGATGATTTTCGGAAATTCTGCATGAGAAAGGAAGATGGGGGCAGTTCAAGGTCAGAGAGAGAAATGGCAAATAAGTGTGCTTGGAAAGAATGTGGATGGAAAGAAGAAAGAGGCTGTGGGTGTAGCGTGATCTGTGAGGGAGTAGGAGTGTGTGGTACACGTGTGAATGTGGGCTTCTCATGCAAGTTGTGTTCTGAGGGAGTCAGGGTATAAGGGAGGGTGTGCAAGAAAGTGGGTGGGTGTCAGAGAAAGAGCTTGTGAAAGAGCATGTAAGTGAAAGCAAGAGACAGAGTTGTGTTTGTGACACGTGTTGTGTGGGTGTGGGGAGGGAGAGAAAATAGAAGGGCTGGGGTAATGGGGAAGGCACTAATTGCTTCCCGCCTGTTTCTGCAATATGCTTATAAACAGTTTCCCCATCGGACTTTTTAATGCACCTTTGAGGTAAAGCACGTGGCTCTGCACCCTGCCAGGAGTGATGATATCGAGACGGACAGTCCTGGGCCTCTGCTCTCCACTGCAGTTCATCATCCCTGAATTTAAAAGGAAATGGTTTGGGCAGGCCTCTTAAGTGAATGCTTTTCCAGCATTAGTAGGAGGGTTTAAGGCACTCCCATTGGATGGAAACAGCATCTAACCATCTCGGACTGTGCTGAGGAGAGAAAATTTGTATAACATTCACATAGCATCTTTCCTCTACTTTGGTTTCCTGCATTCAGCTTGAGCTAAGGGATCTGTCCAAATCACTGCCCAGGTTGAACTCGTTGTATATTCGTCTCCTAAATTGTCCAAAACGCAGAAGGCCTGTCTGGGCAATCTAATTTGGTTCTGTTTCAGCAAAGAGTTTGAGAGAACATGTGTTCACTTCTGTGTGTATGTGCATGTGTGTGTGTGTGCCTGAGTTCTTGTGCATACACACGTGCACAGGACTGAAGAGAGAGGATCCCTGGCTGTGGAGACTCTCCACTATGGGAAAAGTTCAAGCAAAATTTTCCACATGTGTTATTTGCTTCTCCCATTGGGAGTACACGGAGCCAGAGCAATCCTGGTCCTAGGATACTCCCAGTTACTCCAGCCCCAGTTTGTTTCCAGGAGAAAGCACCAAGGGAAACCCAAAACTTAAGGAGAATTGTGTAACATGTTGTGGAGAAGAAAAAAAAAATCAAGTCTTAAAGAGTTTTGAGTCTGTACATTTGGAAGGGGGAGCTGGGAAACTGATGGGAAGGAAGTGAGACCCAACTGCTCAGCTAAGGGGAAAAAGTGCTGGGTTTCTTTTGTGCCTTGGAACCTGTCCTCTCTGAAGCTGCCTTGTCAGGGGTACCTGCACACCTCAGCGGCAGGGAGACCTGGAAAGAGAAGCTGATGTGGAGTTGGAGAGAAACCTGCTCTGCTGGTAGAGAAGGTGTGGCCAAGGAGGAGAGAAATCATTGCTGTGGCCAAAACCACTCGTGGGTTCTGCCTGCCCCATTAACTCTGCAGAAGGAGGACCTCAAGCCCAGCCAGTGCAGGTGTGAACACTCAAGTCATCACTGGGAAAATTGGGCCCCGGAGGCGGAGCTGCCAGCTGCTCAGTCATGGGCTCTGCCGCCTTCCAAGTCTGGGCCGTGCCCAGCATCGCTACCCTGTCCCCTTTTCTCAGTAGTGTACTCGATCCCCTACCGCTATGCTCCACCCTCCAAGGCTTTGTAGTTTCCCATGTAATTTGCTTGTAACAAGCCTCATAAAGTTTGATTGTGCTTGCTAGGACTGCAGGCAGACAAGAGGAATGAGCTTGTGTTTCTGGCAGTGGAGCACAGGGGTTCATGCCATTCCCAGAGGGAGCTGCCTGCTTGGGCTTCTTCAGGAATGGGAGGTAATTTAACAACCTTCAGACTTTCAAAGTGTCAGGAGAGTAAAGCCTGACATGCTCTTGGTGGGCTGTTTATTCCCTGTTATCTGAATTCTCATGGTTTATCAGCTCCGTTTTACAAGTCCAACCCTCTCTCCTCTACCCACAGCTCCTGTGACCTCTAAATTATCATAAAACAAAATGTTTATTGTCATCTCATCACCTTGAACCACTGGGGCCATTCAGAGTTTCAGTGTCTCTTTAGTCACTCTCCACTCTCCCAACAATTCCTATATGCCTTCCCTATCATTCTTGTCACACATGTCCTCTTCCTTTTTAGTCTCCTTATTACCTCTTTTTCCCCTCTCTATCTCTCTCTCATCCTTTGGACTTTTCTGAATCTCAGCCACCCAGTTTATAGACTTGGCATCTCAGTGGTACATGGACAGATGGACAGAGCCCAGAGCATGAGTGGAGGAGGCAATTTCCCAAGGTGAAACAAAAAGCTTTGCTCTGGATGCTCCAAGTCCACCCAAGGTGCTTACCAGTTTAACAAACATTTATGGAGCATCATTCTGTACTGCCACTATATTAAACACTGAGGCTCTCCTTAACATATATAGTGGAATGTGAATTACTACAACCATTATTATTGATGCTATCACTAACTTTTTATTAGCGGATAGTACCATTACTAATAACTATATTTGCAAGCTTGTTAAATGACTTCCCTTATATTATTCATTCAAATCAATATATATTTATTGGGTACCTTTTATGTGCCAGTCATTGTGCTAAGCACTGGGGATATAAAGTGCCCTTCTGGGGCTTAAAAGAATCTCTGGTATAGGCTGGCCCCATAGATGTTCATTAGCTAACTCAATGTTACAGAGTTCAGGTTTTTCAAATTTAGAGCTCAACTCACTTCAGCATTGTTTCTCACACTTGTCTGTACATTGGAATTATCTGGAAAACTCATGTAAACTGATGCCTGGGTCCCACTCCAAGAGATGCTCATTTAATTCTTATGGGATATACAGCAAAGTATGAGAATCACTGTCTATTACACTTTGTAAACTTCACTGTCATGTATTATGCACCATTGTTTCCATGCTTGTTTGTACTCAAATGAGCCTTGTTTCTACTGTGAGATTATAAGCAACTTGGGGATTTATCTGAGTCATCTATATTTTCAGATGTACCCATAAAGTTTAGCACAATGATGACAGCATTCTAAATAGACATCAAATACTTGTTGGATTATTACAAGTATTATATCAAATTGGAGGGTGGGGTTTGGTGTGAGAAATGGCTAGTCAGGACCTCTCAACCTCTCACTCAGTAGTAGTGGGACTGAGTTTAGAAACTTACTTCTAGGCCTAAGTTATCTTCTCTGACACCATTTAAATCCTACACAACAAAATGCCTCTCCTTTAAATTTCAAATAAGCTCTTTTACTTGCCCTTTCTCAATTGTTCCCACTTTTATCTCCTGTAGAAATCTTCTTTCCTGGGAAATTTCTTTCCATTTCAAATTTTCAATTGTCCAAACCACAAACAGGTGCCAGGTCAGTTTTCTAGAACATTTTTCCTTTTACATCTGGGCCCTAGATGCCAGACTTTGCCACCAGCCAGAGGAGAAACCTGTCCTTCTTTCCTTTCCATCTTTGCCCATGCTTCAGACTCAAGGTTTCCTATAATAGAAGCCTGGTTTTTGGCAGATCTCAAAGCCTTCCAAGGAAGATGGGTAAGCCAGCTGCTATCATGATGCCTTTATATCTGTGGGTGGGGAATGGGATTAGATTATTTGCCTCAGATAAATTCAAAGGATTACCTGTCAGCAATTTCTTTCATCCCAAATATCCCTTGGTTCTAGGAAATTGTAAAGTACAATAGTTCCTCCTCCCAAAATGTAGGATTATGAGAAGGTTGGGGTTGGAGATGATGACAGCCTGACTTTAGAGGAGCTGCTTTAAAAGATTCCTTCATTTCTTTTGCTTGTTTTTATTTTTTTTTCAGGAGGCACCAGGGACCAAACCCTGGGACCTCCCATGTAGGAGGCAGGAGCTCAACGCTTGACCACATCTGCTCTCCTCATTTGTTTATTCATTCAATTAATCAGTTGGCTCACATTTATTGAACACTTTTGAACAAACGCTGGGACTGGGATAAAAATGATAAGGTATATATACTCTTCCTTTAGGAGGTCCCAGTTTAATGGGGGAGAAAGACATGTGTAAATCCCACCCAAAAACATGGGTCAGCTATTCTCCCATCTGACCCTGAAACTTCCACAATCTATTTATTCTTGAGTCTCATCATATTAAGATTAAGTGCAAAACACATTCCAAAGCTGAAGCTAGAAGAGACCCCTCAGAATATAGCTTTGTTTGCTTTTTTAACATCATGGCAGGAACCTGTGGAAACTCTGCGTGTTCTGTTTGCTGAAGGGCTTTGAATTCTCAATAAAATTGATTTTGCAGAGGCTCCAGGGAACTCTGTGTGCCTCGCTGTGCACCCAGGGACAGGCACTGCAGTCCGACTCCTATGTAGGTCTTTTCATGAGCCCTCTGTGGAGCATTTTGAGAAAGTAAAAATGTATTTCTGTTCAATCTGTAATCTACTAGCCTGATTTTTGCCAAATATGATGTAAATTTCAGTCTTTGTCGTGACACTTTTGTAGGACAGAAGGAAATGGTGACAATGGAGGGGAAAGATTCATGGGTGAGAAAAACCAGTTTCAAATAAGTTACCAGGGAGCTTTACAGACTGAGTCCTCACAGCACTGAGGGAGGCAAATGAAAGCATTCCCATTTCACAAGGAGGAGAGAGAAACTCAGATTATTTGTATAATTTGGTCAAGATAATAGAGGTGGGAAGTGGCAGAACTGAGTTCTCTGGATCTGCACCCAGGGTGGCCTCCTGTTTAACGTCTGTGGACTTGCGATTCCATGTGCAAAATAGCTGGGAGAAGAAAAGGACTTCTTTGATTAATCTGGGAAAGTGGTAAATGAGGGATGTGAAATTTGATTAAAACAAAAGAAAGTGGCATTAAATTTGTAAACTGCTAAAACCTCACAAAATCTTCTACAGCTCTTATCTCGTAGGATAGAAGGACAAATGAAGTGGGCAAGGGTTTTAGGTGGATTTTTCAGGCAAGGAAATTACTGCTTGCCCAAGGTCATTTAATGAATTAGTGAGACACTAGGAGAGGGACCCATGCCCCTGGGACCTGAGGCAGGGGCTTTAACACTGCACCTATGCCTCACAACTTTTAACGTGCCTCAAAATCAATACAGATTTCCCAATGGACTGTATTATAATTTCTGGAACTGGGTCAAAGGATCAATAGTTGAATGGACTCCCGAGGTGACTTTTCCTGATGCCAGTTTGTAAACTCTTGTAATATTTTTTGTTACTCAATAGACTTTACGAGTTTGTTATGGGTTGAACTGTGTCCTCCCAAAAGATGCATTGAAGTCCTAACGGCCAGTAGTACAGACCCCATTTGGAAATGGAATGGAATTAGTTAAGATGAGGTCCTATTGGAGTAGGATGGGTCTTTAATACAGTCTGACTGGTGTGCCTACAATAAGGGGAAAAAGAGACATAAAAAGACAGGGGATGGAGACAAAGTGGAGTGATGAAGCCACAAGTCGAGGAAGGCCAAGGATTGCCGGCAAACATGAGACACTAGAAGAGGTAAGGAGGGCTCGACCCCTACAGGTTTCAGAGGGAGCATGGTCCTACCAACACTTTTGATTTTCTATTCCTAGGCTCTAGAACCATAAGTCAATAAATGTCTATTGTCTTAAAGCCACCCAGTTTGTAGAACTTGTTACAGCAGATCTACAGAAGTAAAATTTGGGAGAGCTAGCTCTTCATTATGCTGAGGTGAAAACTCCTCTGAACACCCTCTACTTTACTAGTATCATCTAATTTAACAAACTGTTCTAGACGTGAGTTTGCCATACAAGGAAATGAGGAAAATACTCCTGATTTCCTCTCAATTTAAATATTCCTTCCTCCTAGGAAGTTCTTCCTTGTGTCTAACTAAAGCTTTTCTTAATCCACTTTTTTTTTTTAGAAATTGATAGCATGTGATCACCATCTCTTACATAATAGTCCTTATAGTTGAAAGCAATTCTTATATCTTTTTTCAGACTCTTCCTCTACCTCATACTGAATACTCTGTCCTTTTAGTATCAGTGTTATGAAGTATTTTTAGACTGAGGCAGTTCTGAGTTACAGACCCTGAAGAGAGCATCACAGAGATGCTCCAAGGGTATACTTTTTTCTTCCAATGTGTCATATTTTGAATATATATTATTAAAGATTCACAATGATTTCACTTAAGAATAGAAACATACATTTTCAATTTCTTCTTGTTGCCCTACATTTTCTCTTACAAAAAACTAACCCACAGTTATGAATCATATAAAAATGGAATGATAATTTTTTTAAATCATGGATCATAAAGGCACACTGCTTATGTAAATCAATGAAAGTGATTCTGACTTTTTACCCATGGCTCAATCAAGATTTATAGCTACCCATCATCTTGGTATAAAGATCGGTCAGGCAAACTTAGGTTTTTTTCTAGCATTCTGCAGCCTTTTTTTCCTTTAAAGGAGATAGTGTTAGTAAAATGGGAGACAAACCTAACCCTACCCCTAAAACATAACAAAACAAAGCAAAACAAAAAAAACTTGCTTCCTTTTTCCAAACCCAGAAGGGTAATTCTAGTTTGGGCTTAAGAAAAAGATTCATGTGTATATTTTTCATGATGTAAAATGTCATAGAAATGTCCTAGAAAAAAATAGTTTGAGAGATATGACAAGGTTAACGGAAAAGAGCAAAGTTCTCTATACATGGCCAAGTCACTTTGACAAGATGCTCCTTTCCTATCACTTAGCTAATATTTGTCATTTATTCTATGCCATTCCTCTGGTACCAGAAGGGACTTGGGACTCTTTTGGCTTTAAGGAGAATTGTATTTTAGAATGTTTATTAAACAAATGCAATAGGGCTAGATTTAAAATGCAGTCAAATTCTAACTTCTGAATCCAGTCAAAAAATGATTGGCTACTTGGTGTTTCTTTACTTTTGTTCTACCATCTGTTTTTGAACTGTAGAAAAAAATAAACATATAAAAATAGTCAACAAATAAATAAAATCATTGGAGAAGGTATCAAGGCCAGTACACTCTTCCTTCCTAGCTCTAGAGAAAGACCTTCCACAAGGCAGTCATTCAGCAAAAAGAACTGGATGCCGGATGGAGATGGAAGAGTTGACATTAACACATGGGCTTGGCATGCAGAGTAAGTGCCTGTCGGCAGGAAATATGTACAGGCACGGTGCTTTATGACCCGTAGATGCCACTTTCCCGTTGCCAGACAATTTTATCTAAAAGACCATTCTGTCTGATGTCCTAAATGGCACATACAAAAGAGCTTTTTTGTTTCTAAAGCATCATTTCCTTACTCAAGGCTCTTGGCCGTCAATGCATAAAATGTACAAAGAAAAACAACAAGCCATGCCTGGGAAAGACATCAATGGCAACATCTTCCTCTGGCCCAGGGTATCAGCGCAGTAAAGGAAGGCAAGGCAGAGATAGCCAAACCCTTTTTCCTCCCAGCCAAAAATCAAATGTGGTTTGCAGATGACTTGGCCAATGATGCACATTTGGCTCAGAACTGCCTACATTTGTTTCACAGTCAATCTCACGCATTACCCGATGGAAACAATCAAGTGCACTCTCTTCTGCCTTACCCTGACCTGAGCACATACATACTTAGGAGAGACTCTGAGTACACATACTTGATTGAGTAGATCAGATGTTCCACCACCCACCATACGAAGCCCAATGAAGGAAAGATGCTCAAAATCCCTTTCAAACCAGTACATCCACTTTGAGAACCTTGATTATAATGTCTCCACAGAAAGAGCTGCATAGTTCAAAAGCAATTTGTTCAAAATAAGTCATCAGTCAAAATCATCATTACTCCATTGCTGCCCAGAATGACTAATTATATCAGTGCAACACGGGGACAATCCTTGGCTTCCCTGTATGGCAAACTGGTTTCTCTCATTTGAGGCCTAGACAATATACAAATATATAGACAAATGCTCACAGTCCTTACAGTAATATACTTAGGAAGCCTTCCCTAAGACTGGCCTAACAGTGCAACATTTTGAAGTAGGATGACCATTGGCTCTCTTACTTCCTTTTTTGCAATTCCTTCTTCTTTCCTAACCCAGGCTTCCTCACCTTCTGTGTTCTTATTGTTCAGGAGTTAATTCTCTCTCCTTAGAGGTGGACTTTGCTCATTCCCAAGGGTGTTTCTCAACAGGATTTAACTTTCCACTTAGGTTTTTTACCAACTTAATTGGAATTGAGGTATCAGTGGCCAGAAATAGCAGCACATAGTGTCTTTCTGAGATAACATTGTCTTTAAGAGTTTCTGTTAATGTTCACAATCTGAAGAAACATCAATGGCAGACATCCGAGCATGAAGTTAGATCCACAGAGGCCCACACACAATCAATGGTCAAGAGTTCACATTTCTATAAAGACCCTAGATTCTAAATACCCTTTTTCAGAGGAGGGTCCTTGAGTATAATTCCATCTTTTAGTCCAATTCAGCAAGTGTTTTTCTAGTGGTAGGAGAGCCATGTGCTCAATGCATCCCTGACCTGGCTACTGTGGAGAAATGAAAGGAGGAGCCTTCCTTGTCTCCAAGGTGCCTATTCATGGAAATGAGACTCAATAACACATGAAGCTGTCACAAAGCAGCTCATAATCAGGCATTCAACACCATGGCAGAGCTGCCAACACTATAAAGGGTCAAAGAAGGAGGAGCCAATGTGTGTGGCAGTTCTAGAAGCCTGAGTGGGTTTAGAGTTAGTAGAGAGAAAGAGGAGGCCATTCCTGGTCTGGAAAAGTCCTGGGCAGCACAGAAATCAGAGCTAACCTATAGCAAACAGGTGCTCTGAGCCATCTCTATGTCTAACCAAAAGGCTCTCTTCTGAATTTTGGTTTTCCCCCTTGGAGGGCTCCTGATGTGAGGGTGTGACAAGATTCTGCTTACCTGCTCACAAGCAGTCAACACTGACAGTGCTGATGATTTTAAAGCCTGCTTCTCTAGGCACAGCCTGTGGAAATGCCTGTCAAACATTTGGAAAGTGAAGCATTTCCAAATGATGATGCCCCTGAAGTCTAGAGTTCAATCTGGGCAGGCCAATTAACTTTGCCTGCACAAGAACATTAATGGATTATGGTAAATCTGCCACCATTATTTAAAAAAATCTATGGTTGAATACTGGCCCTATTTACTGATGTTGTATTGGCAATGACAGGTTTTTTTAAAATAGACCACATCATTAAAATATATTCACAGTGACAGTATAACAAAGTGGCTGGGTATAGATACTAGAGACAAATTGCTAGAGTTCAAATCTCTACTCTACTTTTTATATGCATGATTTTGGATAAGTTATTTACCTTCATAGTAGCTCAGTTTTCTTACTTGAAAAATAGGGATAATAATAATACTTCCATAGGTTTGTTGTGGGCAACAAAGGATGTACTAATACAAGTAAAGTGGTTATAAGAGTGCAATACATCTTAAGCTGTCATTAACATAATGGTCATTGTTGATTCAGGAGGGATCTACTTAAATTCCATAATTTCACAAATTAGAAAACTGAATTCCAGAAAGGTGAAGTGACTTGCTCAAGGTCATCTGTTCCCTGGTCTCCTGATTCATAAAAGAAAATTTATATTCATGTGTTATATTAACCATTTACAAAGCACTTTCCTACTCATTATCCCAAAATCTCCCTGTTGTAACATGTGGCCTCTCCAAACTGAATCACTAAAACATTTTTCAGATACCCAAGTATAAGAGTTCCAAGGGAACAATTCTTGATGAGTCCCAGAAAGAGGTGCTTGTTTAATGAGAAGATGGAAGGGCCCAGGGAGGCCACATCCCCAAAGTACAGCTGACAAATGGGGGCCTTCCATGCTAAGACAAAATTATATTCCATTATTAATTTGATGCTGTGCTAAATTAGCCATTATTATGAGCCATAGAGAGAATTCCTTTGGGGGAGCTGCACTATGTTCCATAAACCCAGCTCTGTCCCAATAGACTGATGAGGAGGAGCGAGTGACTGTAATGTCACCAGGTTTGCTGTACATTATCTTCCTTGAAGAACTTAGTCTAGCCTTAGGAACTAACATCCACTTGTCCATGGTGAGTTAAAGCCTCCTTCTTCCTCTATTCTTGTTTCCTGCCAGAATCAGCCCACGCTCGGCCCATGACTAACAAGCTGGTATGTGGAGGTTGTCCACCCGGGGTGGTCCATTTGGGTGGGTGTGCCTGTGTAGTATCGACATCAAACTCCTATAACAATTCTATTTTTTCATGAAGCAAGCTAGAGAAAAGTATATTTTGTTAGAACTTCCGTGAGGGAGATCACAGTGTGTTACTCAATAAATCACTGGAGTTGGGGGTGAGATCTCAATTTTATGTTATATCAAATAATGCTAGCCTGATGGGATGTTCAGGTTTGGAGACAGAATTACTTGAGACAACAGAGAAGCAAGAGGCTGAATTTGGGTGTGGGAATGCTGGAAGAAGACCGTAGTGCACTAGAGGAGAGTTATATCTGGTGAGAAGATTTGATGTAGTTTGCTGTGGGGTATGCAATATAAATTCTGTTTTTCTTATGGTTCTTCAGTAAACTTTACCAACAAACCATAAAATGTTGCATGTGACTGGATTTAAAAAAACAAAAAAACAAAAACAAAACAAAACAGAAAAGGACCAGGATTGGCATAGAATCTGGTGAAGACAAAGCAAAGCCATTTTCCATGATTGGTGGGAGAGGGAGGTTGGGTAAAAAGTGTGTTGAGGTATTCAGTTGACTACCCAAATGGCAGAAAAATGCTTCTGCCAGTAACTAGCTAATCCTTAATAGGAATGGTCTGTCCTTTAATTTTCTGCAGTTTGGAAATGCTTTTCTTCTTTCTGTTCACTAGATAAGTTGTTCCATTAAAGGAGCCCCCTCTTCCTCACTTTTGGGCATGATTTTATATTAATTTTTCCTGAAGTTTCCTTTACCTAAAATGCTGTACTGGCGTCCTCAACTGTACTAAAAAGACACTACTCTATATAAGCCTATGTAGATGGTAGAGAGAGCTGATTTTAAAATGTATTATGGTTTCACCCTGCCTCATTGTTTGTATCAGAGTTCAACTAGAGGAGCAGAACCTGTAGCAAATTAGGAGACTATACAGGAAATTGGTTTACACAGTTCTTGGGGCTACCTTAGCAAGCCCAGTCAGAAAGGAACGATCCAGAGGGAAGGAAATACAACTGCAGATCTAGCTGCTGTTTATGCTAATGAAGTGAGTCAACAGATTAGCAACAAATGAGGTGAGTTTTTCTTCTCCCCTGGTGTTTAGAATCTCTGATATTCAGGGGAGTGGGGCTTAGTACTTCTTTAAAGGGCTTCCATCTAATTAAGTCTGGCCCACCCAGGATAATCTTCCTTTTGATGAATTCAAACTCAACTGATTTTGGACTTTAATTGCATTTACAAACTCCCTCCAGCAGCAGCTAAACTAGGGCTTGATTTTGTAACTGAGAAAAGGTGTGTGTATGCTGTAAAATGGCTGCTGTCTCCCTCTGCCCTCCAACTTTCCTGAGAGAATCTCCCTTGTAGTCCAGAAACATACTAGAAAAGGAATTCTGAGAGATGTAATCCAGTTTAGAGAGGTCAACACATCACAAAGCCGTCACACTGTCCAAAGCTTGCATGTGTTCATCTGCTTCTCTTTCATGGTTTTGTCCCACAACACATCTAGGGCTTGTCTCTGTCAAAAACAACAGCCTTGAATTCCATGGAAAAGACTACCAGCTTTAGAAAGACACATTTTCCTCTTCTGTTCTTCTGTTGGTTGTCCTCCTTGGGTTTAAATCTTGTCTGGTCTCACCATGTCAATCTTTGTCTCTACTGGAATGTCTAGTGCTCTACACGCCTATCCCTGTGGTTTGCTTTGTTGTAGTCCTTTGATTGTAAATTGGAGTTGGATAATGGCTTTACCTCCTATAGCCTGTTGAAGTGGACCAATCGCCTGCCTACCTACCTACCCTGGGCTCAAAGAATGAGCATCTCTTAGGGTTATTGTGAAGACTAAATGACTAAGTGTAGGTAAAACACCATATGCTGCTTGTATATTGCAGGAGTTTGATAAATGATTGTACATCATTATCATCATCACTATTATTTTTATGATTTGTTCAAAGTCATTAAGTCAAAAGATATTCACAGAAAAAATTTTTTATCCAAACCCAGGACTCAGAATTGATAGCAACTACTATCTACCTTAATATGAGCCTACCACAAGTTAACTCATGTTTCTAGTTACTTCAAGGCACACTGTCAGAGGGGCTTCTAATTGATTTAATTCCTTCATCATTTTCTACATTAGCAGCAGCAATGATAAACTGCTAAATGATAAATATAATAGTGATAATTTCACAAAACCTCAATGTAAAAAGGATCCAATGACAATCTGAACAGCAAAAGAGAAAGTTCCTTCCTACCAATTAATGGGAAGCCAAGTCTAATTTGCCACCTGCGCCACACTTTTGAATCTGTCAGGGAAAAAGGAAACCAGTGAACCTTCGTCTTGTCACCATCCTTCCTGGGGATTGCGCTCTAAAACAAATGGAAATAGCATTCATTAAAGTAAAAAATGGGAAGCCTGTGTCAACCCCCTGTGTTCTCTTCTTGGTTAGAGCAGAGTCCATCATTGTCAGTAAGGAGATGGCTCAGAAAGCCCAATGGACCTATGTACTTGTCGCCTGCCACTGGAAAATGAATATTTCCTTAAACTCTTTAGAAAAGCTTTGAGTGTTAAGTCATTAGTTCTCTTGTGACTGATGACCCAAGAGAAATTATAAACATACGAATAGTTCCACTGTTTCAGAGTCCCAAGTCTGAAAACAAAAAACATGCTCTAATGACTAAGAAAAATTCCAAGTAAAGGAGACAGGACTTCTGACATGGAGTTTCTTTGGCTCTCTTAAATCATCTGGAATAGCAATAAAAACATTTATCTAACCTATTATTAGGGTCTTCCTGGTAAACAAACAAACAAAAACAAAACAAACAAACCCCTTCCCAGGAGAATTTACTAATACTTCATAATTTTTAAGAGTTTATTTTCCTTGACGTTTTGCTTACAATTAGGAATGCTGCCACCAGGCGGCAGTGAGTAATATAAGCCTTTGGGTTTGAAAATAGGGTATATGACTCATTCATTTTTTTTTTTAATTGGATTGATGTCTGTAGTGACTTTTTTTAAATCTTTATTCATTTTTTTAATATTACATTAAAAAAATATGAGGTTCCCATATAACCCCCACTCCCCTCATCCCACTCCTCCCCCCAAAGCAACATTCTCCTCCATCATCATGAGACATTCATTGCATGTGGTGAATACATCTCTGAGCATCATTGCACCTCATGGTCAATGGTCCACATCATAGCCCACAATCTCCCACGTTCCATCCAGTGGGCCATGGGAGGACATACAATGTCCGGTAATTGTCCCTGCAGCACCACCCAGGACAGCTACAAGTCCCAAAAACGCCTCCACATCTCATCTCTTCCTCCCATTCCCCACACCCAGCAGCCACCATGGCCACTTTCTCCACACCAATGCCACATTTTCTTCAATTACTAATCACAATAGTTCATGAATAGAATATCAGTAAATCTACTCTAATTCATATTCTATTCCTCCATCCTGTGGACCTTGGATTGGTTATGTTCACTCCACATCTATATCAAGAGGGGGGTTAGATTCCACATGGATGCTGGATGCAATCCTCCTGCTTTCAGTTGTAGGACTCATTCATTCAGTAATTTATTAATTCAATATATTTTTAGTATACCTACCATGTGCCAAGAATAATCCAAGACAAAACTATTTATATCCTGGCAGTTTTGTCTTAGAGAGAAAAAAGCATATAGTTACTGCTGTTTTTACATAGAAACTCTATACTACCAACTTCTAATTTATTGATGATGCACATACTCAGAAAGAATACTCTCTCATAGAACATAATACATAAATTATGTTAATTTAATTCTTATTCTCAGGCATTGACTAAAATTACCTCCTTCCTTTGTTATAAACTCTGAATTCCATCTTGGTGTCGCTCCTTTTGGCTGACACATCAGTTTAGAGGCTTTTTGGCACAGCAACTCCTCTGGGGGCTTTCCTTGGCTACTAAATAAAGCTCTAGGGATTTTTTTTCTGCCCACATTCCATTTATTATCTATCTACTCACTTTGGGGTTTAGAGCTATATGCTAGGCTGGGAAACAACACAATGCCCTCTCTACCTCCTTCTACCTTGAGTCCCTCCACTCTCCTATCTCATAGTAAAGAAGAGATGAATGAAATGAACAAAAGTCAAAGATATTTCCTGGGTCAAGGTGCTGAGATAATTTCTTCCTCTCTTTGGGAATATTTCTTTTGAGTTGCTCTCTTTCACAGAATTTCACTGAAAGAGTTCTGGGACTGCTTTAAGAAGGCCTGGAGTATGTGGATAAAATCAGTTCTGTTTTAGGCACTAGGGAGTAATTAGAGTCTCATTATTTGGGAATTTGAGCTCATTGGCTGTGGAAGGACAGACTCCTTGGGTCCTGATCACATCTCCAGCTGTTTATTACCAGAGACCCACCTCCTTTTGAATTAGGGGGTCAAGTTTCATTTGTGGTCTTAATCTCTGGGCCTCTGACACCATTGTGTCTTCTCTCCTATAGCCTAGGCTGACAAGAGAGTGAGAAAAATCACATAACAGAGTCTCAAGACTGCAACTCCAGCAATAACCACTATCTTCCCTGCTGTCCATATTTTCTTCTTGAGCAGTGCTTCAAGTCTCCTTTTTTCTGATCAATACTTTATTTGCAATCAGTGACTCAGGTTGCCCTTAGCAACAGCTTTAGCTTAAGCATATAATCAGACATACCTTCTCATTTCAAGGATTGTTTTCCAAAGCCTATATCTCTTACCACAGAAACTTTGCCAATAACATTTGCCATCCAGAGACTTAACAAGTCTTGATAAATGGGAGAATTAAAGTGTGTTTATTAGGCCAAACTCTCAAGATAGGGACATTTTATTGGACCTAAGCATTTATTTTAGGGTTATCCCCTCAAATGATCTTCTCTCATCTGTATAAATATGTATTAACACTGGACATAATAGAACCATGCTCAGTTCATGAGATATTAAGATGAGGAGAAGAAAATTAAGGCAATATAGAAAAAGAGAAGATAATAGAATATATCTGTCTTTCCATATATTTTTATCCAAGTATAGAGCATGAACTCAACCAGTAGTTCAGGACTTTCTTAGGCTATCCCTGGCATCACTAGGTATACTATGTAGGCCCACTTGTATATCAAATAAGATTATTTTATACCAGTACCCATTCAAGGCAGTCCAGATTCATGGCAACCCAGAGTAAGAAGAATAAGAGTTTCTTGGAACCCAAGAAAGTCTATCATGAAGGCAATCTGTCTTTAGAAAATTATTCTTAGGAAGGAAAGATCAAAGAAAATGCCCCAAATTATATATTCAACTTTGGAATCCACTTGAGATTGGACATCAGATTTTTTATTTTCAAAGGCCATTTACAGCTTTGTGTTCAATAAGTTTCAGGTAGGTGTTTGCATACATATATATAAAATATATGTGTGTATGTGTGTGTGTGTGTGTGTGTGTGCGTATAATCTGATTCATAGGCAGAAGGCTTTTAAGACCATTAGTCATAATGGGTAAAACCGCTAAAACTATTGCATCTTACATTAGTTCCAGAAAATCTAAGAATGACTCTGAACTACCTAAGGGCCTTATAAGTCAAATTTAGTTGGTTGAACTCAAACTCTCATGAGAATAAAATCTCCCACAATTTCCTTCATCCCTTGTCCTTGTCCTAGTAAAAGCAGCTAAGGCAGATGGTCATGGGGAGCCTTTTGACCTCATTAGTACTTTAGAACTGTGGAGTTTCACTCACAAGCCCTTTGAGAGATTGAATAGCATCTTCCTAGAACTGTGGTTAAAAATTCCAGGGAGGGCCTCCAGACTGGGAGTGGGGATTATCTCTGATAAAATGTAAATGGAGTATTTATGACTTTTTAAAATCTCTAAAGGTGTACAGGTTTTAATTTTTAAATGCAAGGAAGGGTTATGAAACCATGAAGGACAAATAGCAAGGAAAGCATGATCTACAGATTAGAAGAGGAGTTTAGAGCAAGAGAATAGATTCCCTTGGGACAGAGATGCAGAGTGTCACAAAAGAAAAATTGAAGGTAGAGTAGAAATAGGAAGAAAGGAGTGAAATGGGAAAAAGTTGCCAGAAGGTAGGCTTGAATGTAATGGATTGTGCAGAAGTTAAAATACAGTCTGTAATTAGCATTCATGTCACAGGCTGGAGGGAGGAGCAAGAAATGAGGCAACATGTCCCAGGTAAGAACAACATACATGTGCTATATTGGTGAGGAAAGCCCCAGTGCTATCAGCATACTGTTGACCAGGAGTCAGCTGGTAAACTAATGAAACAGAGGAAAAGAGTTCCTGAGGGAGTATTAATTTGTTGAGCAATATTAGCAGCAGAGCTAGTCCATGTCTTAAAACCTAAGCTAAGTTCCTTTTGTAGAAAACATTAACTTTATTAACTGATTTAACAAATATTTATTGGGAGGCAGATGTAGCTCAAGTGATTGAGTTCCTGCCTACCACATGGGAGATCCTGGGTTCAGTTCCCAGTGCCTCCTAAAGAAGACAGTAAGCTGGTGTGATGGGCAGGCATGGCGAGCTGATGCAGTAAGATGACGCAACAAGAGATACAAGAAGAAAAAACATAATGAGAGACACAAGAAAGCAGGCTGCAGAGGTTCCTGGTGCCTGCTAAAGAAGACAAGCAAGACAGCAAGCTGATGTGATGGGCAGACGCAGTGAGCTGACACAACAAGATGATGCAACAAGAGACACAAGAGGAAAAAACACAATAAGAGACACAACAAAGCAGGGAGTGGAGGTGGCTCAAGTGATTAGGCCCCTTCTTCCCAAATTGGAGGTCCTGGTTTCAGTTCTTAGAGGCTCCTAAAGAAATAAGGAACACAAACAAGCACAACAAGTGAAAACAATGAGGGGGTGGGGAGAAATAAATTTAAAAAAAAATCTTAAAAAAAAAGTCAAATAGTGAAAGTTCAAATGACTACTATGTGTTCTAATATATATATATATATATTGAGGATTTACTATATGCCAGGCATTATGGTAGGTGCTGGAGACCCAGTAAGAATAAGATAAAGAGTTTGCTCCAGAGAGGGATGTAATACAATAAACAAGCAAACCAATAAATAGATAAGATTACATACTGTGCTTAGTGCCATAAAGGCAACAAGCAGGATATTGTGATTGAGAATAATGAGCAAAATAGGCCTATTCCAGATACAGTAGTCTGGAAGCCCCACCCCCACCCCTAGGAGGTAATATGTAAAGTGAGAACTGAAAAGTGTGTAACCAATTATATAAAGAGTAGTGAGAGGAGATAGCAGGCATGACAGCTTCAGAGGGTGCAAAAGGTCCGCATGTTTCAGGAACTAACAGCAGGCAGCCTTGTGAGATACACCCGGTACTGTTGAGATACAAAGAGGATAATAGGCAGCTGGAGATCAAAATGGCAGCCACACTGGTAATAAAAGCTAGAGTAGAGGTTATGGCATCAATATCTGGACAAATGGGCTTGCTACTAATGCACCATAGAGTTGAACTTCCCCACTCAGACTTAGTTGGAAGATACCGTGAGGATGGAGCCTGAATCTGAAAACCTTCCCTGTGAAGAAGCAGAGCATGAGCTATTCAACCCCGAAAGAGAGGGAAGTGAAGGGAAGACCCACATCCCTTCAATTCCTTCTCCCAAACCCACCAATTAGAGAACTTGCCCCTCCTCCCCTGCGGAGGGAGTGATATTTGAATGGTATTCTTTTCACTGGAAAACTTGAAGCCAGAGAAGGAAGTTCCTTCATAACATTAGATGAATGCTGAAGTGTGCATTTGCACTGGAAAGGGCAGAAAGGAAAGAGATGCCACAGAAGAATGGAAGGACTGTGACTTACGATGGGCAAAATCCCCCACAATTCTCATCAACACGTTTTTCCTTTGAATAGTAAAAGCCCACAGCACCCGACAGAGGTTGTGGCAGAGACAGGTGAAGTGGAGCTTTGTTTAGATTTTGGTCACAGTTAAAGCTAAACTGGATTTACAAGGTGAAACTGTCCTTTCAGGATGGAAGCCAGGCAAATGCCTTGGCTGATCCTAGGTCTTTTAACTTAACGTTCACTTGGTTGTGTGCACGCAGGCATGTGCCTGACCTTGCTGGCATTCTCTGTCTCTTTCATTAGAATGTAAACCACATTGGCTGCTTTTTATTTATCCATAGTGGATGGCTGCATTATAGAAATTCAATTTTGCTGTTTGACTTACTGATTAACAGGGTTAAGAACAAAGTCATTCAACATCATTGAGTTCAGGCCCATGAGAAAGCTTACCTGTTCCCTATTTCATCCAAATCCTTCTCTCCTTCTTTCCTAAACAGTGCTGTTGCTGGGAAACAGCCTGCACATAAGGGGGGGAAATCCTACTTAGAGTGAAAAAAACTCATCATCCTTTGGGAAAGCAAGCTGGGCTCGGTCTGATTCACACATAGTGAAATCCTGCTTATCCCAATATTTCCTGTTGTGTCCCTTAGGATCCATTAATGTGGATTTCTTGGCATTTGAGACTGGTAGAAATGAGCTCACACAGGCCTAACAAGCTTCAGCCTAGTGAAGGTTGATCTTCAGCTCAAGCAGCCTTGATAACCGTCTTAAGTAACTAGTTGGGAAAAGCACCCACACATAAGGACCTGTATTAGTCTAGTCAAAAATGATCCCTTAGTGTCCATTGGCTTCTGCCTTCAGTGAGGTAATTACAGTTCTTTCTTGAACTTTTAAATTTTTGGCAGGGTGCTCATAGTTCAAGAAGTTCAAATAGTTCTATGAGGTTTATAGTAAAACCCTCAGTTCCCTACCCCATCCCTAGGTTCTTAATCAGCAGAGACAATCACTTTCAATTATTTTAATCATTCCTTCGGTAGTTACCTCAATAATTTTAAATAACATACATGCACTGCTATTAATATTTTTTCAATTTTAGACATAATCTATTGATTTTCCTACTATGTACTATGAAGATTTGGCTCCCTGACACACACACATGCACACACACACACTTCTCTTCCCCCATTCTCCCACTGTAGTTTTTCACAATTTTTCATTAGCTCAATATGTATTGTTTACATTGCTGTGAGGGTGTAAATAAAATGTTTACCCTGCTGAGTCATATAGAGCATTGTGATAATTTTGTTGCTATCATACCTTTTTTCCCCTGAAGTTAATGATTTGTCTAAATCTTCTTTTTACTCAATTCTACATTCAATAATCTCTAATTTATTCCCAAACTATATCTCCGCTTAACAGCTTCCCCTTTTTTTCCTGGGAATATTTCCTCCTCCTCTTGCTGCCATTTGACGTTTGCCATCTTGCTCTGCTTCCCAGCTCACCTTCTGGGAACTTCTTTAGCTATTATCTTTGGGAACTGCTCACACTCTGATCCATGTTGGGGTATTGGAGCTCAGTTTTCCTCCTTTCTTGATTTACTCTCTCAGATTTTTCAGGAGTTTCCCCAAAAGGGTACATGAATTGGAGATAAATTTGAGAATTTTCTTGTCTAAAAAAATTGTTTGAAAAAAATCTATCACTAATAGATTAATATAGAAGTAGTTTTTACTCTAAATCTTGAAGTCATTTCTCCTTTGTCTTCTAGTTTTCTATGTAGCAATTGTGAAAGTGAGATGATTCAGATTCCCAATCATTTATTTCTGTCTGTTGTCCCTTTCTCTGGAAAGCATTTAGGATTTTCTTATTTTCCTTGCATCCTGAAATTTCATAATGATCTTTCTGTTGGTCTTTTATCATCCATAATACTGGACACATAGCAGGCCCTTTCATTCTAGAAACTCAGGTCTTTCAGTTCTGGGGAATTTTTCAAATTACTTCTCCAATAATTTCCTTCCCTCCATATTCCCTTTTCTTTTTCTGAAACATCTATTTTTTTTATTTTTTATTTTTGAATGAGCCTGCTAGGTTGATTTTTTGTAGAATGGAGAAGTATGTTTTGTTTTGATTTATTCTCTCTGCATTTTTGCTTTCTGAAATATTTCCTTGACTTTATATTCCAGTAATGAATGGTTCATTCCTGCAATTGTCCAGTAATTCTTTTTTGTTTTCTGAATTTTCCTTTTTATGGTCTCTTATTTGCTTTAGAGCAGCATAGTTTACATGGTGGTTGATATTGCTGAATGAGGAATATGAAGAACGAGATTGCCTGAGTTCAAACTGCAGCTCAACTGCTTAACCAGCCGTGTGAGCTTTGGCAAGATGCTAAAGCCCTCCATGGCTCAGTTTTCTCACCTGTAAGATAGGGCTATTACCTCTATCTACTTCACACAGGGTTACTGTGTGGATTCAGAAAATTGCTATAAAAGCATACAGAGCACTGTCTAGCACATCGAAAATGCTCAATGCATTTCAAGTGTCATGATATATGTAATATCTTCTCTCATCTTTCTAAAAATATTAATCACAGGGGTTTTCTTGAAAATCTTTTTATGCTTACAGCTTTGTGTCTCTTTCTTCTTTTTGTTTGTCTGCTTCTTTTTAGCTGTTTGGTTTGGTCTCTCTCTTTCATGTTAGAGGCTTTTCTGAAACATCTCATGGTATTTTAACACTGAGGAATTAAAATGCTGATTGGATGCTCTGTGTGTGCTCACTGGCTTGTTGACAAGTCTAGGGGCTTACTTCTAGTAATCTGCAGAACAGTTCACTGGAAATCTCCCAAGTATTGTAGGTCTTGGGCTGCTTTGTCTCTTGCCTATACATATAAACATGGCTGCCAGAGACCTTGGAGCTGACCTGGTAAAGGGTCCTGGATCCTTGGTTTCCTGGGCTGACTTTCATATGCATGTGGCCCCTGCCTCTGTAAAAATACTGGGAATCGTTCTACTTTAATTGTTCCCTCTTCTTCCCTCCCAAACATATCAACCTTTGCCCACTGATCTCATAGCACAAAACACACTAGTTAAATTATATATTTTCCTATCCTCCCTCATTATACCAAGTGGCTTCAAGGCAAGGATATTGCCCTCAATTTACTCTGCTTAGTACCTTTAAGACTTACCATAGGGCATGGAACCTAATAGGTATTCACCAAAATGTTGGCCAAATAAAGAGGAGAAAATCTGGTATAGGGATTGAAGCCACAATCTTGGCCTCTTTAGTCATAATTAATACCTATACAACTATAAGTTATCAAGGGCATGCACTTCCATGACTGAGAAGACCCATTTTTCAGAGACTCTGAGCAGCCATAGGCTGGTTACCACTGCTGGCCTTGCCTACCTGGGGCAGACCTGAAAATGATACCCTCGCTAAGCTTGACTCCATAGCCTATTACCCATCCCTTGAGCCATATGTTCAGCAGCTTATGTTTAATAAATACAGCAGGACAATCCAATTGTAGTGAGCCTAGTGATAGTTAAATTCGATTGCCAGGGAAATAGAGTTAGAATCCTGAATTGTTTTTGTGTATTGCAATGGGCAATTGGAAAGCCTGTTCCATATGGCGCTGACTCGTCTGCGGTCTGCACAGCCCATTCCCTGTCAGATGGTCCCATTTTGGGTCAGTGATGATTGCAAGGAACAATATGTAGAGGCAGGTGATCCCCAAGAGGGTCCATTACGTTTCAGTCATTTCCCCTCAATCGCGGTCCCACTGCAGCCCAATAGACTTTGGCGCAGTTGGGCTTGCATCCTTACATGTTTAATGGGCACATTGATATTTACGACGCTGGCTCCATCCAGGGCTTCGGAAAGGCAGAGACAATGGCAGCAAAAGAATAAATGCTTCGTGTAAAGGTTAGCAGAGACTGTTTTCATGCTTCCATAGGCGGGGGTGTGTTCTTTTATCTCCACCGGTTCACCTGCTTCCAGCTGTCACAGTTCTGAGGAGCATCCACAAAGCCCCCGAGTGCTCAGCCAGAGGGAGGGGTGCCTGCTGCTCAGCCTTCAGAGTGACATTTTCCCTTCTCCGACCACCCTGTCAACCCCCAAATGCATTCTCTTTCCTTCTTGAGGCTGCCTGTGGAGTATTCACCACCCCTTGTCCTGAAAGAAAGAGGCAGCTTCCTCTCCCATCTTTGAATGGAAATTATAGAAACTTCTCTAAAGATGCTCCCCTCTGGTTCACCTGTTTAGCTTATTAATAAAGCAATTCTGAGCTTCCAGGAGAAAGTGGCCTGGTATGAGCCTGGGGTCACTCTTTGAATAAAGGAATCCATTCTGGTGGCCAGAAGAGATACACACCTCTCTCAGTCCCCTCACTAAGGCTTTTGTGAAGGCTTTTAGAGTCTATTAAGGGAGGCTGGCTTTGGCACATTATGAATATCAATAGAGTTCACATCGCCATCCTCCCTATCATAAAGGAGTGTTCATATAATATTTACCAACGTGGGGGAGATAATAAGTCTGCTCTCTCCTCAGCCCCTCTTCCTTCCTTCTCAAGGGGAATCAGCTCAGTGAGGAGCATGAGCAGTTCTAGCCTCTTTAGCCACTCTCGTGTGTGTCTGTCACATGTCCTTATGGGCTCCTTCTGCCTCACTGTCTTTTCCAACTTGCAGTTATCTTTCTCTCTTTCTTGTTCTCTTCCTCTGTGTGTGTATATCTATGTGTGCTTCCTGTGAATCCACAGCCAGGCTAACCCTTGCAGGAACTGTTGAAATACTGTGGCTTCCTCCTTGCTCAATGGTTGGGATATGGAATCTTTGCCCTCCATGAAAAGATTGCATACCTTCCAGCTGTAGTTTACAAATATCTTCAAGTCATAGAAATTTCTTACTTAAAAATTCAACTAAGCCTCCTGCTTGAGTGGTAAAGTCTTAATGGCTTACATAAGGCAAATTGCAATAAAGCAAAACAAGTGCTGGTTTATAGCCAACCATTCATGCGAAAGAGGTATGTAAAATAATGATAATCGCTATAACAACACGTAGATATTAGGAAGGAAGACTAGAAGCAAGGGCTGTAATAAATGTGTCTCCCATTATGTGATTCTCTATGCAACTCCTGGGAAGCGTGATACCTTTCCTGCCTGTGTGGGGACACCTGTGGCTCATTTTATGACTTGGTCCTTAATTGCGCATAGCTGCTAGGTGAGAATGAGGGTGTCCTCTGGAACCAGGTGAGGGGAGAAGTTGGTTTCCTTGCTCCTCCTACTGTGTTTATCTCTTCCATTAATGCCAGAATGACCCCGCTGTGATCAGCCACAATTGTCTTTCCGAGGTCTGTGAGGCCCTTGTCCAGGTATTGGTGATTTCAGAAGAACCATCTCAGACAAGGCCTCTGGGCACAGGTGGAATCTTGCTCTCTGGAAAGAAGCCTACAGGTATTTCCATGTGCTGTAGGGTATTGGGGGTTACAGATGTCTTTGGCCATGTTGCAGTAGCCAGGAGCTAGGCAGTACTCCAAACTGACCCCTGAAAAAGAGTCCTTTGGTAGCAGGATTGTCTAGTTTTATATTATTTTGCCTGTTTGTATCCCTTTGGGCTTTCCTCTTTTGTTATCCTCAGCCTTGAAGAAAGTCTTATTTAAATATCCCCCCTAATCTCAGCTGGGCTAGACAGAGTTGGTCGGCAGGGCTTTGGCTCAGGTTTGGGTCACAAAATTAAATAGGAGCAGCTCTGTCCCCAGAACAGCAGTAGTGGCCCTAGCAATTAGCAAAAGATTTCCCTTAGGCAGCATTTTCCAAAGTGCATATAATATGAGTTCTATTTGCCCATTAATAAGCCTTATGGGGGAAAATAGCACTGTGGTCAAATAAACTTGGGGAATACTGGGTTAAACAACTAAACAGGTTTATTCCTAGCAAGACTTCTCAAGGCCTTTAATAAGTTACCAGCACTATGGAGCTCTAGAATGGGGTAGAATTATGGGGTGTTTCTCAAACCCATTTGACAATGCAACCCTTGTTGCAGGGACATTTTGACAGATCAGTGCTCCGAGGAACACATTTTGGGAAGTATCACCAAGGGAAAATGAATCTTGGGGAAAAGTCAAAAGCTAATCAGTCCTGGGAAGTGGAGGTGGCTTAAGCAGTTGGACTCCTATCTACCATATAAGAGGTCCAGGGTTCAGTGCCCAGGACCTCCTGGTAAAGGCATGCTGGCCTGTGTGGCAAGCTGGGCTACGCGAAGGGCTGGCCTGTGCTTAGTACTACCCCGCACAGGAGTGCTGCCCCATGCAGGAGCACTGGCCCACACGGAGAGGTGGCACAGCAAAACGACACAACAAAAAGAGATACAGAGCAGAGAGAATAAGAGACCTGGCAGATCAGGTTGCTGAGGTGGTACAAGAGAAGGATCACCTATCCCTCACTCTGGAAGGTTCTGAATCAGAGCCATCTAATGAGAATACAAGCAGATACAGATAAACACACAGCAAATGGACACAGGGAGCAGACAATGGAAGGAGGGGGAAGAAATAGATAGATAGATAGATAGATAGATAGATAGATAGATAGATAGATAGATAGATAGATAGATAGATAATCTTTAAGAGAAAAAAAAAGCTGATCAGTCCAGGTGCCTTTCCCTGAATGGATCTGGCCTTCATTTTACTAAGGAAGATGGCACTTTCCTAGCCTCAGAGATACTATCATCAGACATATAAAATTATCAGCAATTTCACAAGAATACCTAAGTTCAACTCCACAGGTAAATATCTCAAGGAAAGCCTGAGCAGTTTTACCTCAGGGGTTTTAAAAATTTGGTTGGATTTCTGGTCCCCCTGCATATGCAATTTAAGGAATTATTTTTATGCTATGAAACGCAAAATGAAAAAAAAAAAGTCCTTATTCTAGGTGATGGTGGGGATACATTTGTACTGGTTTTGCCTGGAGGTGAACTTGTTCTTACCCAGCAAGAGCTCAGAGCAACAGGACTCTGCTTTCTTAGTCACTGTTATATTTCCAGTATTTAGCATTTAGTAGATGCTCAGTACATATTTGTGGAATGAATGAACACTCTTTGCCCAAACATTCTTCTCCTCAATATCAGTTCCACAGGACCGATAGAATCCTTGCACTGAAGGACCCTTGAAATATCATCTTAGAACAGTAGTTCCCAAATGCCAACCTGGGACTGGTAACATCTGGCCTCCTTGAAAATCAGCTGGGATCTCATTAAAATGGAGATGCCAGGACCTATCCTGGATTCTGGATTCTGATTCAGGGGCTCTGAGGGGGATCCTGGTCATCTATATTTTTAACAAGTTCCTCACATGGTGCGATGCAGTAGGTCCCATATGGCTTTACCCATTTCTACTAGCTTCATGCAAAACCACTCCCAAAGCATTGCACAAAAGATTTAATTTCTTTTTAAAGAACTTTTGCAGCCTTCTTCTCTTGAGATGCTGTAGGTGCCAAGTGGTCATGGGAGACAGTCACGACTCAGCATATCTTGGCAAGTTCATTCATTCTTTCCTTTATTCATCCATTCATACAAACATTTATTGTGCACCCATTATGTGCTGTGCCAGGCACTGTGCTGGTTTATTCCATGTCATTCCTTTTCAGGAGATACCTTATTGCAAACCACATGATTTAAAGACTGTTATTTCTTCTTTTTTTTGCTTTGAGTAAGTAGAGATACAGGAAGGTTCTCTTTTCTGCCTTACTGTTTGCCTTCCTTTCTTAGGGATTAACCCTAACATAAGGAGGAAGTCTTTCTTCTCTTCAATGTTGAATCCCTAAATGCCTCAGAATCATGGATCATAGAGTAGGAAAGCACCATAAGAGACCCATCCTGGACTTTCAGAAATGAAAGCAGCAGCATCTCCATCTCCTCATTTACAAATAAAAACCAAATAAATGTCAGTAACATCAAGTGATTTTCCCAAGGTCAGGATCAGAAAAGGCAAAAGTAGAGCTTAAGTCTCCTGTCTCCTAATGTGATGCCCTTTTATGCCTTAAAATAAAGTTTATTCAGAACTTTTCATTCTAAAATTATGTATGTGAGAGCCATGTTCTTCCATTTCAAAATACTACCTCTCAAATATTCTTCTGGTTGGCTTGAGGGATGGGCCTTTTCTTTAGCAGGGCTCATAATTACTTATTGACATCTTCTGATATTCACAAGTGTAGGCTTGTAAATAAATACCACATACTTCCAAAGCTAAGCTGGCCAACATCTAGTAAATGGTGGACAAGTAGAAGCTAACTGTTCTTTATTTTCCTAGGTAGTAACGGGGCCTTGTGTATTTTTGTTTGTTTGCTTGCTTTACGTGTCCCTAGTTCTGGAGGGCAAAAGCACTTCCCCTCTGCCCTGCTTCTCCTGCCTTTACTATGTCTCTGTCTCAGCGATGCTTGGTTCTTTTGTCACTAGCGGTCTCCAAAGTTGGAGGGAGGCAGCTTCCTCCATTATTCTGAAAGCAGGAGCCCCCTGTCCTTTTCCTCTGAGCACCCACCACAAATGTCCACAACGTCCAAGGGTAGAGCTACCCTCCTGTGGAAAGTCACATGCTAAGGACAGCGGGTCCTTGTCTTCCACTTGTGTGTCCAGGAACCAAGACAATCACAGGGCTCACTTTTGTAAACGAAATCTTAGCATTTCGTACTGTGCCTGTTGAAGGGTTTCTAGAGGAAGGTACTGCTTCCTTTGGTCACACTTATCCAAAAAGTCAGCAGCAGGGCCTGTGTAAATACCAGAGAAAGCCTCAGGGGCAACAGCTAGAAAACTGGAGCCCTGGGATAAATTACGGGAATAGGGAATAGAATTGTGGTTGCCTTCACAAAGACAATGGGAAGCCTGAGATTTCTTCTATTTTCTGGCTAAACGAAGTTAGATGCCTGATGATGCCAAGGGAAGAGCAAGATGCCCTACTTTTTTTTCTTTTTTTTACCTAGCATGCAGAAAAGACTCGATTTGATGAGGCCGATGGTCTTTTATCCTTGTCTCTCTCTCTTTCTTTCTTTCTTTTAAATTGTTGATATTTTATATACAACTAATATGAATTTTCACTCCATTTATTGGGAATATAATTCAGAATATTCCCTCATGCTGTTAGCAGTGAATTTTCTGAAGTTCAAATCTAAAGAAATTAACAGTTTGAAAGTCAATAGGTACAATTAATATCAATTGTGAATTTTATAAAATGCCCATCTATCCTCTCCCTTCTCCCATTCCCTCACCCAATGAGTTGGTCCAAATCACTTGAAACATGAGAGAAAGATTTTCTGTACAAATACACAATTACTTCAGCTCTCTTTACTGGGTCAAGTAACTTGTCTACCTTCCCCCTGCCCCCCAACCTCACTTACCCCAAGAGTCTAAATTAAGCTTTTTGCTCTATTTGCAAACTGTGAACAAGAGGCCAGCCCAGCCGATCAGACACTTGGTGTTTGTCCCTGCACGTTCGAAAGGATATTTGCCTATTCCCTGAGTAGGACAGTCATAGAGAGCCTCCAGTGTCAGGGTCATGGCCACACTTCTGGGATAACTGGAGTGGAAGGACATGCTTCATGTGTCTCGGCTTTGGATTTATTTTGATACTAGGAAATGGAGAGTGGAAGGGGAAAGTCTAGGGCAAGAGGAAGACAGATGAATAGTTAATGGAGGCTGAAGGGGCAGATTGAGAGGGAGCACAAGCACAATAGACAGAGGCTGGATTGATGGATTGGACCAGGAGACGGAAATAGGACAGTTTATCTAAGCTGTTTAGAGTCTCTCCTTCTTATCTATCCATCTATTTACCTATCTGCCCGTAAGCAGGGACTGATAGAGGAACAGACAGATAACATGAGTAGGATGGATTAGCACAGACAAAGGATCCTGGGCTTGCCGGGACTTCAGGAGAGCTGAGGGGGCCTTGGGATCTGCAGCAAGGATTACAGTCACCTCCCTGGAGGGTTCCCCGACCCCCCTTGTGGCCTGCTTAAAACAAGATCACACACACAGACAGAAAGGTTGCTCAGGTATCCACATGTCTGTCCATCCGCCTTCCTCGTCTTGGCCCCGCCTCTAACAATTTGCAGGTGTTCTATTCCTGGCCCCCAGAAAGTGGACAGCTGCCAATCTGAGAAGGAAGCTGAGAGAGCAAGGCTTGGTGCTAGCATATATTTTTATCCCAAAGCCTTGTTTTAAATTCCAGTCAGGCTTCCTGTCCTGCAACAACAACAGAGGAAAGGAAAAAGGGAGGAGAAAAGAGAAGGAAAGCTAACGGGTACTCCGGCTATTCCAGAGAGCTGTCAGCTGTCAGGTCTGCTTAACTGACAGCCTGGTCTCCAGGGTTCAGGGAGTCCTGGGAGAGGTGAGGGCTGGCCTCGGTGGGGTGAGCTGGGGTGGGCGAGCTGGACCCCACCCAGGCACAGGCCTGTCAGGGACTTGGCCCTGGGAAGGGGCGCAGGGGCGCAGGGTGTGTGGTGCTATCCTCTGTTCTACCAGCTACCTGGGGAGAAAGGGACCCCTGGGAACAAAGGCTGCTGGGCTGTGAAGTCAGGCTTCTCAGGACACACCTCCTTGTTGGGACTGGTGCAGTTGCTTAGGGCTAGGGAGGGGAGAGAGGTGCAGAGGAAAGAGGGAGGGAGAGGATGCTGGGAGATTTCTAGAGCAGGGGAATCCTACCTGCAGATTCTAGGGGAATCCTGCCTTCAGCCCCTGCCACCCTGGGACTGTGCAATGGCTTTCAGGTCAGCTAGCATCCATGCCAAGGACTAACTGGCCTTACCTCCTTTCATCTCTCTACACTGACTTCCATGATCCCCTGCCTTCCTCCTCCTCCCCTTTCTTTCTGCTGTCCCCAAATTCCTATCTATAAAATTCCTCTGAATCCCCAGACAGTCTTATTTCCAGGTAAATTCTCATGTCAAGTGGGAAGACAAAGCTGGGCTTGATTCCAGGCCCCACCACTTACTGCCTACATGACCTTGATTCTAGTCCCTTACTCACGTGGGACCCTGGGGAAATCAGTTTTATCTCTAAAAGGGAGATAATAATCCTTAACCCAAGGATCAAACAAAATTGCTTATATGGAGACATTTCATAAGCGATAGGACCCTGTAAGACATGATTCTTCCCTGGTTTACCTTTGCTTCCTTAACAAGCACAAAGACTTTCACAGAGTAGGCCTCAATTATAGCCAAACAAATGCCTAAACAGATGAATGAATGTAGTAGGGAAATGTTTCAATGTTTCTCTAAGTTTAAACATGGAACATCTGGGTCCCATTTCTGACCTATAAAATCAGAAACTCTGCAGTGGGATCTGGAAATCTGTGCTTTCCAGCTGGCTGCTCAGGTAGTCAATGTTTCAAATAATTGGAAAATCTCTGTTCTAAGTAGGAAAGTAGAGGGCATATAACAAGATTTTGTGATTTTTGCAAGGATAAGGACTATGTCTTATTCACTGTTGAACTGTCAGTATCTAGCACAGTGCCTGATATACAGAAGAGGCACTCAACAGAGGTTTGCTGAAAACTGATTCTTAGATTGATGTCTCTAGACAAAGTTTTATTTCAAGAGTGTTATAATCAACTTTTTGGGAGAAAGCAATCTGCTTAGGCTATTTAACGATTAATAAGGCATAGTCACAACCCCCAAAATAATCATGTACAGAGATATTTTTGAGACATTGCTGAAGTGCAGTCAGAGACCTATACCTGAGGCATTATGCAATGGGGAAGAATAGCCAACAAGGCAAACCAGGCTGGGACCAGGGTGAGGTACGTGAGGCATCTAGAACACAAAATTTAAGGAGGTACTGCTTATGTCCAGGTTTGCATAAGTTCCTCCTTCAATTTTGTGTCCTAGGTGTCTTGTATCCTTCATCCTAGTCCTAGTTCTAGGGTAAGAGAAAGGGCTCCTTCTGGAAAGGAGCCACCAAGTCTGAAAGGATGAACAAGAAGAGGGTCTCCAGGTATATCTTAGGAGAAAAAGTTTATCTATGAATTAGATAGATGTGAGCCACAAATGCCAGCCACATGTTTAAATTTTCTGGTAGCCACAAGAAATATGTAAAAGTGAAAGGAATGTTATTTAATTTTAATAGCATTTCATTTAACCTAATATATCCAAAATTTAAGCATTATAATCATTTGAACATGTAATCAGTATTAAAAGTATTAATGAGATATTGTATATTCTTTTTTTTTTGTACAAAATCTTCAAAATCCAGTGTATGATTTACACTCGTAACACATCTCAATTCTGTCCAGCCACATTTCAAGGACTCAATAGCCACATGTGGCTAATGACTACTAAATTGGCCAGTACACGTCCAGAGGATGGACTATAGTGGCTGAAAAAAAAAAAGACAGGAAGATTTTTACAAGGATTTAGGGGAAAGATGATATGGTTCTAATTCAGGGTGTTGGTAACACTAATGGAAACAAGGGGACAGCCTATCTATTGACAGCTTTTCTTAGTTTCTTGTTTTTGAAATTGAGATAACAGCATACTCCTAGCTGGGTGATGTAATGATTCTTTGAGATCCCATACATAAAGCATTTTCTCCACAACCCAGGCTGTTTGCTCTCATCAGGAACAAGAATTAACATCCCACTCGGATGAGGAGGACTTTAAATCACTGTGCACACAGCACCAGGCTTGGGCTGTGAGCCCTGAAAGACGTTACTGCCTCTTGCGCCACTGCTCTTTCCTAGGTGTCTCTCTGGATATCGCCCAGGTGAAGGCAAATGAGTGCCTGGTTGTAATGGGGAGCCTGGTAGAGTCTAGTGAAGCTAGTCCAGGAGAGGCAGAGAAGCAGAATTGCTAACATTCTGGGCAGCAGCCACTCTGACTATCAGCAGCCAGCAGTTGGCAGCAGCTCCAGATGATTGAGAACTGAAGTGCATAATTGGAGGAATGTGAACATCACGGAGTGCCAGGTTGGCATGGTTAAGTGCAAGAATGTTCCCCCAGAGCCTACATTCCTTGCCTTAGGCTGATGTGTCCAGGATCTCTTGAGGAATCTCCTCAGTCAAACCCCTGTGTTCAGAAGAGTAGTGTCTATGTTCCTTGGAAGCAAAGGAAAGAAAAAGAAGATGCATTTCTGTGTAGATGCAGGATACAACTTTGCAGACAAAGTTCGTTCCTGTTGAGAAGAGGCTGGGAATGTGTTGAGGAGAGGGAAAGGAAAGTTAGGTCATTCTCTACCCCATGAGAAGTCCATGTACAGTGTCCAAAAATAACATGGAGGCTAAAAAATCTTTGCTGCATTAAGGTCCTTTTGATCACAGGAAAGTCCTGACCACCACCTAATTCCCACCAAGGGGACTTTCAGATGAATATTTATTCTCAAAATGATTATTCTGGACAGGTGAAGTCATTTGGAAAGTGCTAAGATTCTAAAAAGTTAGCAAGTAATTAGTGTCTACAGCTGGTGAGAAGGGTTCCTTTGGGTTCCCTCTGATTCATATTAATTTCCTGTCTCTGTATTAGTAAAGGTAGGCCAACTGCTGTAACAAACAAGCCCAAAATTCCACTGGGATTACACAACAAATGATTATTTGCATCAAAATCTGATGTGGAGGAACAACTCTCTTCCGAGCAGAGATCTAAAGACCTTGCTACCTTCCATCTCACAGCTCTAGCCTTCTTGACATCCTCAGAGTGCTTTCCCTTCTGCTTATAGGAAACGAAAGAAAGAGAAGAAGGACTGCATATGGGAGCACCCACCAGCCAGGTCTAGGGGGGTACATCACTGCTGCCCAATTCTTTTGTCCAGAGCTTAGGCACATGGCTGCACCATAGTTCATAGGAAACTGCCAAATATAAACTATGTATCATGGAGAAATAGGGAAAAGTTTTATGGAGCAACTGGTCAGTCTTTGTCACAGTCAGTATCTCTTTCTCTCTCTTTATGAGACTAAGACATGCTGTTCTATGCTCTGACTTGACCTGGGAGGTCTGAGAACCAGTAGACTGCAAGAGAGGGGTGATGTTAATTAGAGGATGATGTCCTGGATTTGCAAGGTGATTATTAATGAGGACAATGTCATGGCCAAGAAGTCATAATGCCAAACTAAATTTTTCTCTCTTATATTCCAGACCTATTTCAAAAGTTTGCTGAGTCAACAGAAGTTCCTCCAGCCAGAGTGCTAACAGAATACAGGACCAGACCTGTCTAGTCTTCCTATCACTAATTGGAACCATTTTGCATACCCACCCCCTTTCCAGCCAAACTTAGTAGATCATTTGTGATGATGCTCAGTGACAACCTCATCACAAATATGCATCTCCCTCTGTCTAATCCTGCCTTCTTCACTTCCTTATAGATGTGTCTCTCAATATCTCTCCCCAGTCAACCTTCTGCATACAACTTTATATCTAAGAAGTGTCTTAGGAAGCGCCTTCAAAATGTGCTTTGGGAGTGGGGTCAATCCTTGGCTGTCTAGCAGCATAAACCCCATTACTGGTGTTTGGTAGAATGGAGCTAGCCCCTCCTATCCTATAGCAGTATAATTGTTAAAAGCAGGTGAATTGCTGCACAACTGTTAAAACTTACACCAGTGTTAAAATAATATGGGATATCCATGGAAAATGATACATAGTACAGTATCTCACATGCTTGAGAGGGATAAAGGAAATGCGTATTATAAGGACTATAAAATTGGGTGGTTGTTGCTGAGTATGACTGATTTGTGAAAGATGAATATGACAGTCTCAGATGATTAATCATTATTTCAAGGCCAAATATGAAAGCCAGATGTTCTCCTTAGCAGCATTTAAGGAAACGCCAATATTTTTCAGCCAACATACCAATAGAGCAAAAGACCAGGCTGAAGACTTAATCATTAAAGCAGGGTGCTTCAGATGAGACACAGCAAGTCTCCTAGATCAATGTCAGGACCCTTATAGAGAAGCAATGGGACCCAGAAATTTAGGATGGGGCAATCTGGGTAGATGTGGCTAAGAATGTTGTTTTGCTAGGCCTTCAGAAGTGTCCTTACCCTCTTGTTAAAAGTACTGGTCCTCCTCTTGCTTGAAGATGATGCAGAAACCTAAAGTGAGAAATGCACTTTACAAAACAAGGCTTGCCCTCTTTAGGATCTACCCCCACCTCCCCTCCTGGGAGCCAATACAATAAGGAGGGTTGAATCTCAGTACAAACAGACTATAGATATACTGAGCCTACTACTGGAGAGGGAATATATACCAAAGATGCTGAAGGATATGGCTAATATGCACTGGCAAGAATGGATAGCACATGCATGGGGCTAAATCCTGAGGTGCTGAATCAAGAAGGGTGGAATTCAAGGTTGGATGAACAAAAATTTATTGATATGGGAGCACTCTTCTTTTTTATATGATTTGACACTCTGGCAAGAACCCAGAAGATGAGGCCAACATGTTGTTAGATTGGCTCTTGGAAGCTGGAAAACCAAAGACCCAAATTATGTCAAGTAGAAATGCCAGAAAAGTCATGGTTGATGGTGAAGGTAGCAATAAAATGCTCTAAGAAGTGGGCAGAACAGAGCATGTATACTAAATAAGGCTGAAGAATCCACCAGCTTAATATGTTCCATGGCAAGTTCTGAAGTCTTCTACAATTGTCAAAACAATAAGGAATACATTGGGGAGTACGGTATCAACTCAGTTACGGCTGCCCTCTATAGAACAGGGCTGATGGTAGAAGAGGCTAATACAGAACAGGGCTTTTTAATAGTAATAAGCCTGTTTGGATCCCCAAACAATAAAGGCCCAGTGGAGGATCTCAACCCTCAGAAGCAATACAGCTGCAATGATTGCAATGAAGCAAGGTAGCAATGTGTGGCAAAATTAAAGTGACATTTGGGGTAGAAGAGAGATCTGACCTTTAAAGAGCTATGGAGATGTTAAACAGTTTTGTTTCCAGAGGCAAGTTAGATGGACATTCATTGAAGATATCAAGGATAGATTGGAAGAAGGCAGAGGGCAATAACCCAAATTAAAATGTTCCTTTTTCAAGTTTTAAGACCTGAACCAGTTCTCAGACTCAGGACACTGGAGGTAGAGAGTATAGTACTCTATGAAGAGGAATCATGCAACTCCATAGCAATTGTATTCAGTTGAAATTCTTCCAGTCCTTCCCCCAAAGGACTATGGCCATTTACTCAAGTAACAGTTATTTGGAGACGAGGAACTACACAGACTTTTTTATGATAGTTGGGCACAGACTTTTTTTCCAATAGTTGGGTACAGTATCTGAACTGACATTGATACCCAGAGGAACCAATATGTCACAGTGGATCCCCTGTTAGAGTGGGGCTTTAGGAGGTCAGGTAATAAAAGGAATCCTGGAATCCTACATCTGGCTCACAGAGGTTCCAGTGGGTTCATGGACCTACCCAGAGGTCATTAACTGGTATAATTGGAACAGACATATTTAGAGGTTGGCAGAAATCCTCACCTTGTTTACTTAACCTGTAGTGTAAGAAATATCATAGCCAATAAAATCAAGTGAAAGTTTCTGAAACTGTATATCTAAACAAGACAAAATAATAAGTGAAAAAAATACTACACCCTGGAGAGAGTAATAAAGATTAGTACTACCTTCAAAGGCTTAAAGAATTCAAGGGTAGTGGTCCCAGTAATATCTCCATTTAATTCACTAGAATGGTCCCTACAAAAACTGAATGAATCACAACACTTGACAGTGGACTAATGCAAACTTAATCAAGTAGTGACCCCAATTACAGCTGCTATGCTGTATGTTATTTTGCTAAAGAAGATTAACACAGCCTCCAGCTCATACTTAGTGGCCATTGATCTGATGAATCCATTCTTTTCCATCTCTATCAGAAAAGAAGACCAGAAGCAGGTCCCATTCATGTGAGATGGACAAAAGTATACAATTACGGGCTTGTCCCACATTGTGTTATCACTTTCACCCTCTGGCATAATGTTGTTAGAAAAGAGATGAAATGTCAGATATTCAATGGCCCATCTCAGTGGTCCATTATCTTGACAACATCATGCTAATTAGACCAAATGAACAAAAAGTGGCAAGTATATTAGAAGACTTGGCAAAGTATGTGCTCTCCTGATGGTAAATATTAAACCCTATGAAGTTTCAGAGCACAAAGTTCTGGAGCACGTCAGTATTTGCCCTCCAATGTAAATGACAAAATATTGCATCTTACAGCTCCCATTACTAAGAAAGAAGAACAAATTTTAGTAGGTTTCTTCAGGTTTTGGAGGCAGCATATTCTGTATTTGGTATTACTGCTTTAGCCCATTCTCTGGGTAGCACAAAAGGCTTTGAACTTTGAGTAGGGTCCAGAGCAGAAAATAGCTCAAGAGAAAAACAAAACAAAACAATACAGGCAGTGCGTGATACAAGTGGCCTTGCCACTTGAGCTCTATGACCCAGAAGACCCTATGGTTTTCTAGGCATCTGCATTCGGGAAAGACACCATGTAGAGTATATGACAAACCCCAATAAAAGAATCAAAATGTTTATTCCTGGCATTCTGGAGAAAAGCTAATGCTATCAGCAGCATATAACTATACACTATCATAAAGTAGGTCTCGACATGTTATTATTGGTCCAGGTAAATGCAGAGCTTCTGATGAGACACCAAGTGACCATGTTACCAGAGCTATCCATTTTGATTTAAATTCAGTCAGTGCCACCAGTCATAAGATAGGGTCAATCCTACAGAAGTACATTAGAAAATGGGCATGATAGATCTAGGATGGGGCACAAACAGGGCTTGAGAGCACAGGTAAGCTATACAAGAAAGGGGCCCAGAGTCCCATGCCATTGCCATTTTTCACTAACATCTTTCCCTTAGCTCACATCTGTTGCTTAATGAGAGGGCATATATGACCAGTTACCAAGAGAATGAAAAAGGCCATGATTTATTTATGGAATGGCTTTGATGTAAGAGGGGAGAAATCCTCCCATTAGGCAGAACTTTAGGGTTCATTCATTTTTGTCATTAATTTTATGTGAAAAGAGAAGTGACCAAGGTAAAAATATACATGGACTCTTGGATAATGGTAAATGGTCTGGTTGCTTGGTCAATAGCCTGGAAGGATAAAGAGTGGAAGATCAGGGGAATGGATATGGCTCAAGTAATTGAGCACCTGCCTCCCACATGGAAGTTTCTTCGTTTGGTTCCCAGTGCCTCCTGAAAAAAACAAACAAGCAAAACAAATGAAAAAACTAACTCAGGGAAGCCAATGTGACTCAGTGGTTGAGTGCCAGCTCCCCACATACAAGGTCCTGTTTTCAATCCCCAGCCCCCAATACCTCAAAAAAAAAAAAGAGTGGAAGATCAGAGACAAGGAGATCTGGGAAAGAGGCTTGTGGATAGATCTATGGGAATGGACAAGAATTATGAAGGTTTTTGAAAGAAAACATCTACTGTGGAAGAGGTACTAAATAACCAGACAGAATGACTTGGCTCATTGATGAAATTCAGTCTGTCGTTGGTCACCCTGGTACTGATGTAATGGACACATGAAGTAAGTAGTCATGGTGCTGACCCTGGAGGTTATACCAAACAGCATGGGTTCCAATTCATTAAGGCTGATTCAGTTACTGCTGCTCCTGAATGGTCCTAGGAGGCAGTTGTATGCTAAGAATTTTGAACAAATATCCTGGATTATTGATTATCCTCACCTTTTCACCGAATTAGCTTTCTTATACCTTCTGTGTGCCCACAAAGAGTGCTTGAAGTAATATAATTTTCTGGCTGCCAATATGACTCTTCAGTAAAACAATTTTCTCAGACAATCCTGATAAGAGCAGAAGAAAGAAGTCCTCCTGCCCCCACTCTGACTCCTAGAGCCAGAATGTACTGGCTGAAGAAGAACATAGTGAAACTAATTCTATTCAAGGGTGGCATGATATTGCATATAGAAAATCCTAAGGAATCCACTAAAAAGCTACTAGAACCAAAAAACAAGTAAGGTTGCAGGGTGCAAATTCAATATACAAACACCAATTTTTTACTACAACAAACAATGAATAATCCAAAAGTGAAATGCAGAAAACAATTCCATTTACTATATCAAAAAGAATAAATATTTAGGAATGAATTTTAGAAAACAAGTATAAGACTTGTACATTGAAAGCAACAAAGCATTTTTTAAAGAATTAATGAAGATCTAAATAAATGGAAAGACATCTTATATACATGGACTGAAAGACTTAATATTATTAAGGTGGCAATACTCCCCAAATTGATTTATAGATTTAATACCATCCTTATAAAAATTCTAGCATTTATTTCTTGCAGAAACTGATCAGCTAACTCTAAAATTGCTATGGCAATGCAAAGGACCCAGAATAGCCAAAACAATCCTGAAAAAGAACAAAGTTGGAGGACTTATACTTTCCTTTTCAAGAGTTGCAATAATCAAAATAGTATAATACTTGTGTAAGAATAGACATATAGATCAACAGGATAGAACAGAGAGTCCACAAATAAGCCCATACATTTATTGTCAATTGATTTTTGATGTGGATGTCAAAACAATTAAATGGAGAAAGAAACGTCTTTCAACAAGTGGTGTCAGGACAATTAGATATCCACATGCAAAAGAATGAGGTTGTACCATACTCAAAAATTAACTCAAAGTGGATCAAAGACCTAAATGTAGGAACTAAAAATACAAAACTCTTAGAAGAAAATAGGCATAAATCTTCATGACCTTTGATTAGGCAATGGTTTTTTAGATAAGACATCAAAAGCACAAGAGACATAAAAAAAGTTAGATAAAATGAACACCTTTTGCACTTCAAATGACACAGTCAAAAAAGTGAAAGAGACAACCCACAGAATGGGTTTTGTAAAGAATGCAAAGTCATATATCAGATAAAGAATTTGTATTCAGAACATATGAAGAACTGTTAACAGTGTAACAACAATAAAAGACAAATAACTCCATTTAAAAAAGACTAAGGATTTCAGTAGAATTTTCTCCAAAGAAGCCATACAATGGCCAACAAGCACATGAAAAGATGTTTGGATGGAAAATATCTTTGGTCATTAGGAAAATGAGAATCAAGCCCACAAAGAGATACTACTTCACAACTATTAGAATGGCTAAAATAAAAAAGATGAACAATAACAAGCATTAGAAAGGATTTAGAGAAATTGGGATCTTCATACATTGCTGGTGGGGATGTAAATGGTGCAGCTGCTTTGGCAAAAGTTTGGACAGTTCCTCAAAAACTTAAATTTAGACTTACCATAAGGCCCAGTGATTCCACTCTTCAGTATATACCCAAGAGAACTGAAAACATATTTCGACATAAAACTAGTATATATATGAATGTTTATGGAAGCATATTCAATAACCCAAAACCCAAAAATGGAAACAACCCAAATGTCCATAAATGGTGATTGGATAAGCAAAATGTGGTATAGCCATATAATGGAATATTACTCAGCCATATAAAGGAATGAAATACAGATACATCCTACAAGATGGGTAAACCTTGAAAACAATGTTAAATGAAAGAAACAAGATACAAAAGCCTATACATTGTATGATTCCATTTATATGAAATGTTCAGAATAGGCAAATCAAGAGACTGAAAATAGATTAGAGGTTTCCAGGGGCTGAAGAAGGGGGAAATGGGGAACGACTAGTAATGGGTACGGGTTTTCTTTTTGGGGTTAGGAAAATGTTCTGTAATTAGTGGTGATTTGCTCACAACTTTGTGAATATACGAAAACCTACTGAACTGTACACTTTAAAAGTGTGAATTATATGCTACATGGATTATATTTCAATAACGCTATTATGTGAAGAAGAGCAGGAAAATGAGGAGGAGAATAAAGGGTACTGGCTCAGGAGACCAGCAACAGGAACACTGACTCGCCATTGTATCTGTGCGTCTAAGCATATGCCGCTGTTTCCACTGTTTATAATATTCTCCTCCAAATATATGCCTATCCCCATCGTATACTTCTAATATAACCAGAATAAAAACTCTGCCTTGCTAAAGTTAGTATCCAAAAGCCTAGTTGAATAGCCTACACCCTAGTTCCCCATCAAAGAATTCAACCAGGAATTGACTGCACTTGATCCTTGCTTAAGGTGCACTTAAGATGTGCTCTTTGCCAAACTCAGCATGTAAATGCAATGCCTTCCCCCCAGCGTGGGACATGACACCCGGGGATGAGCCTCCCTGGCACCGAGGGACCACTATCAACTACCAACTGATGATGCAACTGGAAAATGACCTTATACGGAAGGTTCAATGCGGATCAGCAGAATATCCCTGTCTACATAAAATAACATGACTTTAAAATGCTGTTTGACCTAAAGTAAGGGGGAAATGGAAAGGAGAAATGAGTTTATATGGCTAAGAGTTTCTAAAAAAGAGTCTGGAGGCTGGCAGAAGGATTGCCCTTATGCACAACTGAGCAGAGTCAGAGAGACAGATAAAGCAGATATAACCCCCAGATATTGGTTCCTTTGAGGGCTAAAGAGACCCATGGGAGTTATGGTCATGGCCAATGGGGTTAACTACCAGGTCAGATGGCCCCTCTTTGGAAATGGTGTTTATGTGTGATGAATCTGGACTCAGATGGGATCTCCCTTCATAAGACTTTCATGCTAATGTGCTGGAGGTGCAGTTAATGTTGGGGTTTAAGATATATTTAGGGGATTTGAATCTCTGGACTGACAATGTGATAGCCAGGTCCTGAGCCTCAACAGACTCCAGCACCTACAATCTGTTTTATTGGACTTACCACACTCAGCTAAGATGGAGTTGAAGAAGGACAACCACCACACCATGGAGCCTAGAGTGATTACAACTGAAAGTTGGAGGATTGCATCCAGCATCCATGTGGAATCTGAGCCTCCTCTTGACATAGAGGTGCAATGGACACAACCAATCCAATGTCCACATAGAAGAGGTGGCATTGGATTGGGAAAAGTGGACATGGTGGCTGATGGGTATGGGGAAAGGCAGGAAGAGATGAGAGGTGGAGGCGTCTTTGGGACATGGAGCTGCCCTGGATGGTGCTTCAGAGGCAATCACCGGACATTGTATATCCTCACAGGGCCCACTGGATGGAATGGGGGAGAGTATGGGCCATGATGTGGACCATTGACTATGAGGTGCAGAGGTGCCCAAAGATGTACTTACCAAATCCAATGGATGTGTCATGATGATGGGAGGGAGTGTTGCTGGGGGGGAGGGGGAGAGGTGAGGTGGGGGGGTGGGGATGAATGGGACCTCACATATATATTTTTAATGTAATATTATTACAAAGTCAATAAAAAAATAAAATAAAATCCTATAAAAAAAAAAAAAAAAAAAAGATGTGCTCTTTGAAAGAAACCATCTAATGGGCATACAACTAGCCATTCTCTTAGATACCCCAAGCTCTATCACTCTAGTAAGTTGTTTCATGAGAAACAATGTTCTTGAGCCACATGACCCAGGTAGCCACAGACATTTTGAAGATGAGTTATGCTGTAATATTATATTCTCTGCTTTTATAAATGGTCTATATAAGAAATACCCATTTGAATGGCTTATCTGTGTCCTCAACAAAACTGTGGTTGAAGACCTTTTCCATAATATTACCCAATGAACCTTTTGTAAGAGTCCAGATGATAAATTCCTATTTGTTTCCAGGAAGAAATTTGCTTCTTCAGGTTAGCAACATGGATTTCTCCTCTTCCTCCTCCCATCTTCTCCATTCCCCTCCTCATCTCTCCTCTCCTCTCTTTACTTTACTTTCTCCCTCAAACAAAGAAACTACCTAATGCAATAAAACAACCCACAGTTATTGAGCATTTACTAAGAGCCTGGTCCTGTTCTTTATGCTTTAAGTTATTTGACTATCAATAGCCTCCTAGGAGATAAACACTATTATCTGTCTTTTAAAGATATGCAAACTAATGCTGAAAGAGAGTATATGCATATTCCACCTTCACAACATTTAAAGGGCAAAACTGGGATTTAACCAAGGTTGCCTGACTCTAGAAAGGTATACTCTGTGTAGCTTCTGCTTTCACTTAGCTGTAAAGCCTCCTAGAATGTTTTATTTTCAATGTCATCTACAAACTTCTGAATGAAAGGAATATATATACTAAATACATGTTTGCTTTATTCCCCAAAGCTCCTTGCTGAAATGTTCAATAAATATTTTTGATTGATTCACTCTTCTGAGTTTTGAGATCCTTGGAAGAATGACCCTACATAAATTTGAGGGACCCTTTTTATTAATGATGAAAGAATGGTAATTGCACAGGTCAGAGGAGAAAAGGGCAGAACAGAAAAACAAAACAATTCATTTCATTTCTTAGATTAGGTGCCTCATGGGTGTATGGCACCTCAGCAGTCTGAATTTGGGGAATTTGGGGTGTTTGCACGTTTCTGGTATGGATATAATCATCTTGCCTGATGTATGTGTATTTCTGCAGAGTGCCAGGTGCTCCTTGTTCCACCTGTGAATGGATTTACTCTGATAAGTTTGGGGGGAAAAGACTTTTATGCAGCCAGCAGGGTTCAGCTGCATTTCACACGGCTGCTTATCTGTAAACACACATTCATAAGTAAGCTAACTCACAGCCCTCAGAATTTTGATTTAGTAAAGTTTCCTTTCTCTTTTTCTTTTCTCTCTCCTCCCCCTTCCCTCCCACCCAACTGGTATTTGCAGGTCAGACACCTGGCTCTTAATTGGTTGAGAAATTAAAGGCAAGTAGATTTGCATAAGTGAGGTCCCCACCTCAGAGAAAGGTGTGTTTGACCCTTAGGTTTCTTAGCTGCTGTGCTCTCTTGCAAGGTTCCGGTTTTAGAATCCTGAGCACTGAAGGAAGATAACAGCATGTTGTCGAAGAGCTTGCTCCTTCCAGTGGTGGCTCAGGACTAGCATCAGTGTAATTTGGGGGCTTGTGAGAAGGTAGAATCTCCAGCCCCACCCAGCCTGGCCCAAACAGAATCTGCAGAGAAATTGCATGCACAATGAAGTCTCTGCTCGTCTCAGAAGCACTGCATCCTGCCGGGGTGAAGGCTTCTCATCTTCCAGACAGATCTACGCTGGCAGTTCCTTGAATGCTCTTTGGACTGAATAACAAGGCACTGACATGGTGCCCAGGAGTCAGAAGTCAGGGCTCCCACCAGACGTGGTACATGCCTTGTGTGGGCTCTGCGGCTGCTGTGCTCTGCTCACAGAGGAGGGAACCATGTGCTACATGTTAGGTCTTTTTCCCTCACTGAGATGTAAAATATCTGAAGACCTGGAGATTGCTCCCATAGTTAAGGTTCACAACAAATAGGTACTGAGTTGCTACTTTGCTCTGCTCCATCAATACTTTGTACGTCTCTACTAGAGAATGCACCGCACTGATGAGTTTATGCAACCCCCATTATATTGTACAATTCTTTTTTTAAAAAAGATTTATTATTTATTTCTCTCCCCCTCCCCCTGTTGTCTGCTCTCTGTGTCCATTCGCTGTGTGCTCTTCTGTGACCACTTCTATCATCAGCAGCACCTGGAATCTGTGTTTCTTTTTGTTGTGTCGTCTTGTTGTGTCAGCTCTCCGTGTGTGCAGTGCCGTTCTTGGGCAGCTCTCCTTATGGGGCGCACTCCTTGCGCGTGGGGCTCCTCTACGCGGGGGACACCCCTGCGTGGCATGGCACTCCTTGTGCACATCAGCACTGCACATGGGCCAGCTCCACATGGGTCAAGGAGGCCTGGAGCTTGAACCGCAGACCTCCCATGTGGTAGGCGGACGCCCCATCCATTGGGCCAAGTCTGCTTCCCTGTACAATTCTTTATAGTAGGGGGACATGTTTCATCTAGTGTTCATATAGCTAGCCTAGCATCTAGCACTTTATAAAGGAGGAAAGGGAGGGAAAAGAGGGAAGAAGGAAATGGGACTGTGTTTTAAGAAATTGAAGGAATGCATGTATTCTGAAAGTCAGAGAGTATGGAGAAAAATTATGCAGGAAGCTGAATGTTCAGAAAGAAGGTGAGAAGAAAAATTTTAATTAGGTGGGGATGAAGTAGTTGGATTACAGATAAGGGGACAAAAGAAGAATTAAGGTCACTTAAATAATAATAGCGGATCCAACAGGCAAATCCAAATCTGTCCGAACTCATAACCTATGCTGTTCTGTGCCACATTGTTTTTAATGCCATAAAAGGATTTAGGTAGAAATACCCCCAGTATCTGCTTAGGAAATCCAATGCCCTCTTTCACAGGGAAGAAAATTGAGGCCCCAAGAAACAGAGGCCCGAAGTCCAGAGTTACCGGGCTGATTAGTGGGAGAACCAGAACGAGATCCAAGTCTGCAGGAAGAAAGGAGTTGCCTAGAGCCAGACTATCTGCATTCCATCCAGCCCACCCTTCCTCCTGAACATGTCTAATATATCTTCTAGAGAGATTGAAGTCAGGTTTGGAGTTTCAGGCCACAGTTTTGTGTCTTAGGTGACTCCTTGGCCCATATTCTCTTCCCTGGAAGCTGCAAGGACTCTTGGTGAGCAGTATCTGGTCCCATTGCCCTTCTCGGCCATGGCCCTCCATCTAGGCTATATACCACAGTGACTGCAACCCAAGCTTTTTGGGTGCTAGTGATACCCAGACCACTCTGGCCCTCACAAGGAAAATGCTTTGCAGAAGTCATCAGATTTCTAAAGATATTCAAATTCTTTAGTTGAGGGTTTATAGAAAACATCAAGAAATTGGAGGTAGGATATTGCAATTAGAAAACACTGAGCTGATAGGGTCATTAGGAAACCAGCAAGTTCGTACTTTTACAACCAGCCTAGATGGACAGATGTCTATCCTAGGTTTAATTTCCATCTTTTCCTTTCACCTGTTTTAGTAGCTGGTTATTTTTGCTAGCACCAATCACAGGGAAAATAGTGAAGATGGCCTCACCTCTTAGTAGCGTTCTTCTCTTTCTTGGAAAATTGTCTTCTGTCTTCCACACCCACACTCCCAATTCCTAAACTGGCTTCCCTCCCCCCAGGACCCAGATATCTACAGGCAAAGAAAGATAGAGAAGAAACGAGATTAGAATACTGTTCCCAGCTCTGCTACTAGATACAACCTTGGACAGATTATTTAACATCTCAAGTTATTTATCCTCCCTTTCCTCATGTCAGAAATGAGTAGATTAGACCAGGTGACCTCTATACACTTTCCAACTCCAAAAATCTAATGTTCTGTTTTGCTGGTGGTTTAACTTACAAGACTGATTTCTTCCTAAGGGTGTTTTAATTTTCATACAAAGTATAATGGCAAAAAAGACCACTGTAAAGTACAAGTGAATTATCTTAAATGATGAAATTGTAGACTTTGGATGTGGTATTTGGGGGCAGGATATCATATAGGCAATATATTCCATCTATTCAATGCAGTTCTACCCATCCTGACCAATATTTCCTTTTTTTTTTAAAAAGAAGCCAAGAACTGAATCTGAACCACTTTGATACCAGTATTCAAGTAATCTTCATTTATACCTTTGGTTGTTAATGCATGATATGCTTGCATAGCATAACATAGCATATTCTTAGCAGCAGGTATTAAATATATTATTTAGTATTAGAGGTATTAGTCTCGAGCATTAGGGATGATTAGCATTTGATGTATTAGTTCTTGGAGCTTTACAATTAAGGCTTGAATTTCTGATTATTATCTAATGCTAATGCATGTAAGTGACAGAACTGTGATTTGTCTCTAATTCTACAATGAGTTCACCAACATTGAAGATCTGGTACTAACTGATGATAATTATTTATTTGCAACGGTGTCTAAGAACAGGTGGTTCACATCTTCTGGTTATTATAGACTTTAAGGCTACAATTTCAACTGGTAAAGTTTTTTCTTAACAAGGCATTTCTTATCCTAGCTTTCTGAGAAACTTCAGGCAGAACTAATGGTTTAAGGCCATTAAAAGCATCATAAGGAATCAGGCCTACCCCTCATTCAATCTCTTTTCTTCTTCCACCTGCCTTCTAAAAGCAAAATCCTTGGTATGCTAGTTTGACCCAAGCTCTTCTGCACCAGACAGCCCATCACTGTTCCAAGACAAAGGATTCAGGTGCCCATCACCAAAAGTAGATGGATAGGCCAAATACAAGCATTTCTACTGTTCTAATTAATCATGTTGCCTTCTGGCAATATGGAACTTACATCTGGGTTCAGAAGTCCTAAATATACACCAATGTTTAGTAGCACTATTTATATGGAGGTCATGGACTCAGCTTCATGATTTAAACCTTCAAGAAGGAAAAAGAGGAAATCCTTTGTAACTGGATACATATGACTCTAAAACCCATCACCTGCCTGAAGGCGTCCCAAGACTGGGAGTCTAAGATAGGGAGGCACAGCGTCTTTACTTAGCATTCCATAGGTGTACTTTCCCCGTAGTCAGAGACGGGTGACTGAGTTACCTCATGAGCCCTCATGTCCTGATTTGACTCCCATCGGGGCAATTATATTCACGCTACTGAGGCTCCACACTGCTGACTTTGTGCAAAATACAATCCCGACTGCTTTCCTCCACATTTGAACATTGCTGTGCAAGGAAGTAGACAATTTGCTACCTAAAAGTTATGCCTTTATCTTGTGGGTAAAGCCTCTGTCCACCCACTCCTATAGTACGTAGACAGACACACGTAAAGTGCTAAAATCAGATTCTAATATCTGCCTTACACCTCTCAAATGCCATCATTGGAAGTTATCAAAGCCTTCCCACCATTCCCAGGTCACTTTCCTCCAAAAACAACCTTTTCTGGGACTTCTCAACATTCCATTTGATGAAGATGACAACTGCTGGTTCCATTTCCCACAGGTGAAGAGTTTGGCACAAATTCCCCAAAGTAAAACCGTGACTGAACTAGAAATAGACCGTCAATAACTGCATTTATCTCTAGATGATCCCATCACTGCTTCTACCCTAGAAGCCTTTAGGGGAGTTGTGAAGAAAGAAATGCCCTAGGCTGATTTTGTATGAAGGTCCTTGTAGCATGAACGATGGTGCAGTAATTAAACATAATGCCAAAATTTTCTCTATGTGACAATAAACTTAGAAGGCTCTTCAGCAGATAAACATGACCATGCTTTCATTGTCATTGTCTCCCAGTTAATTTTATACCAGCTGAGATGTACCACAGGTAGAAAATGAGATACTTAGTATTAATGCAGTGACTTTCACCTAAGTAAAATGGGGGTTGTCATGCCTACGCATTGAACTTGGAATATGTGGAAAACAGACAGAGAAATGATTTACCAAAAGATATGCTAGGAAGTGATTCTCATACAGCCTGGTGGGGGACCCTTCGGGGAAAGTGCTTCATTGTATTGCGTGATATAATTCAGCTAGCTTTTCAGGTAGGGGAGAGTGGTAATCAGAAAGAGGGAAGGAAACAAAGGTCACATCTGCTTCTTTCCCAAATTCCTCAAAGGGTAATTGATCCCATTCCATAAGATGCAGAGTTCTGGGAAATTTTCCAGCAGCAGTGATGTTAGGAGCAGTGTAGGCAAAGAGGGGCTTTTGTCCCAGCACAAAGGCTGCAGTTCCCCCTTGTGAGCAAGAACTTTTACACTATTCTCCTTGAAGTGGGAAATCCTGGCTGCAGGATGTGCATTAGACCTCATACCTTGGAAAAAAGAAGAGTGGGTAGTGAGAAAGCTCTGCCTCACTCACTTAATCTCTCTCTCCTCCTTTCTCTGACACATATACTCTCACCCTCCAGACAGACAAGCATGCATTCACTTGTGTATGGACTAATCAACCAGTCTTCCCCACAGCAATAGCCTCCATCCATGGACACCCACATGTCACATGCATAGCCATTTTCTTTCTAAATCCAGGCAACCCAGGGAACTACACTTTTTTTCCCTCTTTTCAAGCTCATTTTTTTTTTCTGAAAAAGGTCTTTTTAAAAATATATTTTAAACCAGGTAAACTTTACTCAGATGTTCATGTGGCCAGAGCAGATTGACAAGGAAAACAATCACAAAATAATTTTTGTTTTTTAAAAAAAAAAAAGAACTCTTTCCTATCCATTGTCTCTTGCTAATTTGACTGCTGTTTTCTCACACCAAATGGATGCTGTTGGAAAAGGAGCTCTGGGAAGACCACGAGAGTAACGTGGAGAAAACCTGGGCCCTGAAACTGGGGAGGCCGAGGAAGCCAGGGTGCTGGAGAATAGGAAAGGAGAGGAGGGGGCGCAAGCCACCTGCCTGCCCTTATTGTTCCTCTGTTGGTTTTATTTCCCGGTTTTCCTAAAGGAGTGACTCTAGGAGCAGTCGGTGTACGGGAGTACGCAGAGGAGGCAGCATACGAAAAGAAAGGACCAAATGGGGAATCACGAAACAACAACATTTTAAGAAATCTGGTTAAAAAGAATACAAAAGTGACTCCACAGAGGGTGAGGAAGAGCTCCCACCCCTCCCATTTTTTGTCCCCTCTTACTTTCTTGAATGACCAGAATCACTTTTAAAGATTTGTTTGTTTGTTTCATGGTTTGGCTGGTTCTTTTTCTTAATCTCTCCCTTGGCTCCTCTCCTTTTACTGCGTTCATTTTAGAAAGCACCAACTTTACAGATCCAGGCTGCTGAGCTGTAGACTCCCTGTGGGAGAGTATGTGTGTGTGTGTGTGCGCATGTGCAGTGGCTGTTTCGTCCTCCCCCGCCTACTTCAGTCCAAGCCTCAAGGTCCCATCTGCTGGGTGCTGAAAGTCTCATGGGAGTACCCTGTTGGCACTAAGGTGAGGACTTGGATTATCTTTGCACCTGGGATTTGTGGATTCCCCTCCCTGCCCAGCATTGGAGTGGGCCCCCCATTAGCTACAGAGTTTTCCTGTCTCATATTCCACAGGGTTTGGCAGCTTGGAATTGAAAGCTCTCAGGGAGGATTGGATCCTGCCCACCTCATTGTTGGCCAGCTTGAGCCGATGCCGGAGCAAGCAGGAGAATAGGTCAAGGCGGACTTTGCCTGGTGGAGAAAGCTGGTTCACCCGGTCCCTAAGCTCAATGAGCTGTAGGAGGGCAGAGTCCTGGGAACCTTGAGTGTATGGGTAGTCCAGCTGGAGAATTAAGTCCCTGATAGCATCTGGGTCAAAGGGTAGGCTGTAGCCAAATACCTGCAAGGTATTGATTTTCATGTAGCCCAGATTCTTGGAGGGATCAGTCATCTCCAGGGGCTCATAGTAGATTGTCTCATTGGAGCTGTCGTCCAGGGACTTGATCCGGCTCCGTAGGTAAACATGAACCGTCTCAAAGAAGGTCTTCCACCTGTTCCCCAAAGTGATAGTCCAGTTTTGGCACTGGGCAGCTGCATCCACGTTAGTCCTTTCCCAGTCAGGGAAATCACCCTCGTTCACAGGCATGAACCAGCTCTCAGAGTGGCTGCCCCCAAAAGGGTTGACGTAGATGGCCATGACAGGTTCTAGCGTGCTATTCTTGGTGAGGCAGATCTGAAGGGACAAGGCCAGCATCACATGTACCAGCCCAGGCTTGTACTTGTTGCTCTTCAGAGTGAGCAGCATGCGCTTCCTCCAGGAAGGGTCAAACCAGCTGCCCAGTCGCATGTCATTGCTGATAAATATGGAGTGTACCTCAATGCGGCTGTCTCGCTTCTGCAGCAGGTACTTCAGCTCCAGGTCCTGCAGGTCTGTCTCCAGCCCTAAGAAGTTCTCCAAGGACTCGGCCACCTCTGGCCGGCATAGCCCCTGGGCCAGTATGTAGCCAGGGTTGCAGCTCCCACAGCGTGTGCTGTTGTCCAGAGCACAGTGGGCACATGCAGGCCCTTCGCCCAAGGCACATGGGATAGGGCCCTGGCAGGAAGATTGGTCATAGGGGCAGGTGCAGCTGTGACTCTGTTCTAAGTAGGTGCCAGGGAAGGTGCTTTCTCCACAATAGAGGAGGGACTGGATTCGGTTCCACCAGTAGGACACAGGCCTTGGGGAGAGGAGATAAAAATGAAGCAAGAGTCAAAGGAATGAACACATTGCTGTCCTCCGTGAAGGTAGAAGGAAATGGACTAATAGGCAGGGAAGATAATGAGGAGGTAAAAGCCCCAAGCTCCTTACTGGCTTTCTGAATGATGACAGCCCCACCACTTCACTCTGGACTGAGTGAGGGAAACGTGTACCTCTGGGTCCAATGGATTAACACCAAAAACTATTTTACTTCAAACTTGTCTTAGAAGCACCCAGTTTCATCTTTCCCCAGTACTACTTCATTTCCTTCTTTAAAAGCCTACAGAGGATCTCTACATACTGAACCATGCCTAGGTTTTCAGTCTCCCAAATGAGGTTTTCCAGCAACTGGCTCTCTAAGCTTCCCAACTTCATGCCAACTCCATCTCTACTTCACAGCATCTGTCCTTTCTCTTCCCTCTTTCCATGTGTAGGAAATGTCTATATCTGACTGTCTTAAAATTGAGATTTCAGCTCTTACATAACGTCCTCAAAGTCCTTCATGGTTTCCCTTCCAAAAGAGCCACCCCAGTTACTCTCTACCACATTAACGTGTTTTTATTTAGTTCACAGCAATTATCAGTATGTAAAATTTAATGTGCTTACTTATGATTAACTTGCTTATAGACTGCTACCCCATAAACAGAGTGAGAGCAGGGACACTGTATTATCTACCAACACATTCTCAGAAACTAGGATTGTTCCTGGTACATGGTAGGCATTTAAAAATATTTACTGAGGAATAAAACCCTTGCTGGCCTTCCCTCTCCCCTCATGCTTCCATTCTCATCCTGTGCCGCCAGTGGCAGCTCTGGGTTGCCATGTGGACAGCTTCCCTTGATTAGAATGGTGTCATACCCACATGCACCAGATCATTTCCACTTCCTCCTTCCCAGTCTCATCAAGACTTCCTTCTCCAAGTTGGCTTTCCATTCTGGCCTTTGCCTCTAGCACATCACGACTTTAATTCATGTCCTATAATGTAGTATGCCCTTTAAGTGGCTGCCACACAGTTATAATTTTCCAACATGTTGTATTTTTCTTTATATGAGATTGGTGTATGAGCTTTAATCCATTCCTTTCTTTTCTAAAAGATTTACTAAAATGGAAATGGGTGAAAGAGAATTATGGTACTTTTAGAATAACATTTGAATCTACTACAATTTATATAAAAGTAAATTTAGTCTCCCTTTTGTTCTTTCTTTTCAGATACAACTCTCAATTGAGAATGATATACAAGTAGGTCAAGATGACAGGAAAATTAAAAAGCCATGTGCTCTGGAGTTCAGTGCCATGTCAGTTGACCCTACTTTGGAGTTTGTGTTCCCGAGTATGATGGAGTTGGACTCAGATATGACCTTTCTACACATGCCTCTTCTGTTACTTTTACCAGACCTGTGGTAGGCATTTGGGTTGGTGTATACTCAGGAGACCTGAATCTCTGGACTGTCCATGTGACAGCCAGGCCCTGAGCCTCAGCACACTTGCAAATCCTACCCTCTGGTCTATTGGACTTACCCTGGCCAGCTAACAGGGAAGGAAAGAAGGTCAACCACCCCATCAGGGAGCCAAGAGTGCCTACAACTGCAAGCAGGAGAATTGCATCCATCATCCATGTGGAATCTAAGCCCCCTCCTGATGTAGAGGGTGACTGGACATAACCATCTCAGGGTCCACAGGATGGAGGAATAGAGTATGGATTAGAGTGGACTTACTGGTATTCTGCCGGGGAACTATTGTGATTAGTAATGGAAGAAATTGTAGCATTGATGTGGAAAAAGTGGCCACGGTAGCTGCTGATGGTAGGGAGAGGGAAGAAGAGATATGAAGTGGGGGCATTTTCAGGACTTGGAGTTGTCCTGGGTGGTGCTGCAGGGATAGATGCTGGGCATTGTGTGTCCTGCCATGGCCACTGGGAGGACTGAGGGAGAGTGTAGACTACAATGTAGACCACTATCCATGTGGTGCAGCAGTGCTCCAAAATGTATTCACCAGGTGCAGTGAATGTGCCATGATGATGGAAGAGGTTGTTGATGTGGGAGGAGTGGGGTGAGGGGTAGGGGGGTAGGTAGAAACCTCATATTTTTTTTTAATGTAACATTTAAAAGAAAATAAAGAAAGAAAAAAGAGAAAAATAAAAAGCCATGTGTGTGTTACCATGCCGAGTCTCTCATGTTGGAAAGAGGGCCCTGCCTGGCCTCAGCAGCCATGGGAATGGTCCTGGGCTCTGGACTAATACCTGTGGCAAGCTTACCTTTCCTTGGGAAGGCGGAAGCGAGGCTGCCGATGACAGCGCTTGCAGAGGTTGAAGAGCCGGCGAACAATCCGATGGGTCTTCTTGAGCAGCACCTTCAAGCTGGCTCCCAGCTGCTGGTAGCGGTGCTGGAGGTTGGTGTCCATGGCCCAGAACTGGGAAATGGCTGTGGAGTTCAGGAACCGGTCCTCAGGCAACCTTTTCAGCAGTGTCTGGAACTCCTCTGTGGGCATGAACATAAAGTGAGAGCTACGCAGAGCCCTGGGTGGTGCAACTGGACACTCTCCATACCCCACTCACCCTCCTGAGTTATGGCACAAGGGAGGTGGTGTCATATCCACTCTCCCAGATGCTTCTTTTCTTTTTTAAATGGCTTTATTGAGAAACAATTCACATACTAAAAAGTACGACTGTAGGATTCTTTCCTAACCTTCCTGCCTTTTATATGCTTCTGAATTCCAAAACAGATCTCAATCATTATCTGAAGGGCCAAAGGTCCTGCTTTCAGCAGTGACCTTGGGACACATCTCTTTCCCCTTTTATGTTTTCTTCTAAGTCATCCAAAACACAGTGTCAGATCAATCTTCAAGAATACTAGGACACATTTATGGAAGATGTAGGAACTTAGGAAGGTGAAAGTACACACAGATGGACAAATAACAGGCACAGAGAGAAGACACAGCACCAGACTGGGAAACATTTCTTGGCATTCTTTCCATCCCCTAAGGCCATCTCATTCCCTCTATGTCCACCTCTCCAACTGTCTAAGATTGCTTCCTTTCTACCTTCAACTCTTAGCCAGACAATTGTTTTGCTGTAGTTAATCCAGAAGCAATAGGCTTCCCCATTCTCAGCTCCTGCTGTAAATCTTGAGCTCTTCTCAGAGATTCCTGGGCACAATATTTTTTTCTTGGGACTTGCAGCCACCATATCTCTCCTGGTTAGGTCTAGACAGCCCTAGTTTATTTGCTAGCAGCAACCCATAGTGATGAAAATCTGAAGTCCTTTCCTATGTACTTGTTTATAGACTGCTATATATCCCATCATCATTAACCCAAAGCAGCTGGGGTAAGGGCATGGGGATGGGATATTTTCTCTGGTAACCAACTGCCTTGCCTAGAACTTAAAATAGAAATGCTGGTTTCTCATTCCTGGTGTCTTATTACCTGTTTTCTCATTCCTCCAGAAGATTAGAGAACCACACCAAGTAATGACACTAATAACTAGCATATGCATAGTTATTATAAGGAAGCAGTTAAGTGTGCAGAAGAGTACAGAGAACAACATGATGAACTCCCATGTTCCCGCTACCTCTTTTGCCATATTGGCTTCCAACTTTTTAAAGATATAAGGCAAATCAAATATACCTGGAGGCTCTAAACTTCCTCTCCCTGTCTACCCAGAAATAATCATACTCTAGATGTTTTCTTTATTATTATTACATGATTTTTACGTTTACTACAAATATATTTATTCATTAAAGATACTGAGTATTAGTTATCATGCTCTAAACATAATATAAATAGTATGCATATAAAATGCATAACTTCTTTTCATCTTGCTCCTCCTTTAGCATTATGTTTGAGATTTAACTACATAACCATCATTCAGTTAGTATTTCAACATGTGAATATAACATGCAGAGTCCTTTATGCTTTAATTTCACCTAAATTATCCTATATGGTCCTTCCATTCATCTATTATTATCACTATCCCTCTTTTAAAGGTAGGGAAACTGAGGCATTGAGAGGCTACATGGCTAATCCAAGGTCATAAGGTCATCAGTCATCGAGCAAGTATGCAAAGCTAAATTCTCTGTACTCAGGTCTCAACAAACAGTGACAACTGACAACCAGCAGGTACTGGTTGCCCCCTCTGTGACCAGAACTATTCTGCACTCCATGTCTCATTCATTCAAAAAAAAATTTATGGTGCATACAATTTGCAGTCTTGTTCTAGTCATGATGGAATCAGTAGTAAATAAGGCAGACAAGGTCCTTGCCCTCAAGTATATGTATGTACTTAGCTTACTAAGTCCATAAAACATATCTCTTGGCGAGACATTATGCTCTTTTACATATGAAAAATAAATAACATAAAATTGAGCTTGGGGGTGATAATATGACCTGCTTGAGATCACAGAGGCAGTAGTGGCAGAGCCAGGATTCAAGACGAGTTTCCCACGTTCTTCCCTGCAGCATAGAGCCTCCTCATATTGACAGGCCTGCCGGCTCACCTGAGTCCTCAAACTGCCGGTTGTGAGTTGCCCAGGAGTCCTGGATCTGCAGTAGGCTGTCCTCCATGGCCTGGATGTCGGCATCAGGACAGTTGCATTCTGGGAAGGCAGGGCCACACTTGCACCAACAGTCATTCTCCCTGCAGACAAGCTCGCCCTCGGAGCTGCACGTGATATAGCTGAGTGCTGCAGCCACAAAGCGCTCACGCAAGTACTCAGGCAGCAGCACCTGCAGGCCTGGGAAAGGATGTGTCAGGGAATCAAGGGGCAGAAGCAGTGGGGACTCAGTTTCCCACACCCAAGGACACAGGAGACCCAGCTGTGTGTCTGCTGACTTGAGCATCCTGGGTACAAGGAATGATTACCCCAGGGCCTGCCTGATCTTGTGGAGCTGGTTGGGAGAGATGGTTATTGCTGCCCCAGTGACAGATGGGGGAGGATATGGAAATGCAGATGAAGAACATCAAAGCCCAAGGCTTAGCTGAACCCCTCACATCAGCCAAATTGAGAGTGAGCGTATAATAAGAACAGGCTTATTGGTTACACACCGGCATTTCTAGGATAGAAACAGGAAAATATTTCAGATAAAAGAAGAACTTAGAGCCCTCATGGGGGAGGACTCCAGGCTTGATAGGCTTTTTGTTCTGCCTCCACTAGCCATCCGGTTTTTAGTGTAACTGGGATTAGCAGTCAGCAGTTTAAGAAGTTACTGAGTGCTGACCCTCCTGGGCCTCCCACCCCAGCCCTGATGACCAAGAATGTGGGCCTGGTAGATGGTAGGGGCAGGAATTGGTGGGCACACAAGAGGCAGTACTTTCCATATATGATCACAAATAGCACCCATGGTCATACTGAGGCTCTTATAGGTGAGGACAGCAAAACCCAAAAAGCATAAGTAATTTGCCCGATGTTTAAAGTACAAGATGAAAAATGAGGAGTTTTAATGCATTGATGCTTGAAGTCAGGCTTTGTCTTTTTCCCATCAGAACTTATTGCATAACTGGGACTGGCTGCCCCATCTCCATATGATTTAACTCTTGAGGAGACTGGAAAGTAGGATGGTGGTAGACACCCCAAAATCAGTCAGACCAGGTTACACATGGATGGCACACAGCTCTACTTTTCCAACTAACTTCCTGTAAGCTTGAATAGAATCCACTAAATTGCTCAAGTTTCCTGCCATCTATGGTGCATATCAGTTTACCATTTTGCTGATCAGACAGGAGAAAAACATACTTCTGATTGGCGGTTGTCAGAAGCTCACCAAGGGATGAACTCAGAACAGCCATGCCTTTGGAAATTGTGCCAGGAGAGTGAGGGATAAGAGGACCTCTTGATATGATGTGCTCCCCTTTTCTCAAATGTCTGCCACCTCTTTATTTTCACAGCTTTGACCCTGTCTTTGGCATTAAATCAGAAAGCCCCAAGTGTGTATCTAAGTCTCGACAAACCTCAAAATAAAACATGAAATTGCCAGCAGCCGGAGATGTTTGCTGCCTCCTATTCAGAAACCACTCCTAAATTTTCCTTTCTTGACATTGTACCCCCACAGTGGTGCTTGAGCAGACCTCCCCACATACCCAGACCATGCTCTTGTGCTCAACACTCACCCCATCTCCAAGTCCTTTCCTTTCACCTCCCCTATTACCTCCCTCTTCCTCACCATAACATTTTCCACTGCTATAAAATAAGTGCCCAGAGCAATGTCTGCATGAGTAATGGGCTATAAAATTAAATGGCATAAACTATTCCAAATGAACCACCAGATATTTTGAGCTTCACTCATTGCTAATTTCCAGACAAAGACCCAGCCCATCCAGGAGCATAGGAGAAGAGGGAGGCTAATCACATTAGGTAGCACTAAATAACAGGAAACTTTTACTCCTCTTTATTATATGTTCCCTGATTCATTGGTGTGTCGCATCTGGCTCAGACTGCCTGGAATTTGTAATCGTAGATCCTGGTTGAGGGCTATTGATTTACTAATGCCAAGACAATAATACCTTAAACAGAGTCCAATTCAGTTAAGCCTTAAGAAAAATGAACTTTTCCTACTGCCAAAACAGTTCCATCTGAATCAGTTTGCATAGCCCTGGTCCCAGGATGCCCAGAAGAGAACAGAGGGCAGTTGCTGAGTGCCTCCTCTTCTCTTCTAACCTCCACACTTAGGGTAAGTGCCTTTCATTGTCCTTCCCTGTTTTTGCTTGATTTGCCTCCAGTCAAAGCTCCCATTTCTCCTGTACTGTTCTCCTGGCTTTGAATCTCCCATGGAAGATTACAAACTAACAGAAACCAGGGACCACTCTTAGGCTGGAGTTATAATAGTGAATGGTCCGACAGGTTGTCCAGTTCTTAGCAGAGCTAGAAATGGTGACTGCCATAACCACTGTACAAAGGCAAGCTATTTCCTTTGTTTTACGGGGGTAAAGCAGAGAGTTATTTGGGCAACAAGGAGATCATCAAACTAGGTCAAGGCTTATAAGGATGGATGTGCTGCTCCTCATAGGCTAGTGATAGAGTCTTAGGGAGGAATATTAGGTGGGAGGATTCAGACATTAAATGGGATAAGTAAGGGGTCTTGGATGTAGGTTAAGCCATATCAGAAGTTTCCTCAAAAGAAATTGTGGGAGTTCTTGTCTTGAGACAGGTTTGGCCAAATGGGGCAAGAAGGACTTTTTCTTGCCATTTAGTGATTCAAGTTTTTTACTATGTGTGAAAGGTATGAAAAACATTAAGCTGCTACTCACCTAGTAGCTGAACTTTGTTCTCTGGACTCTGCACCAGAACAGAGCTGACTGAGTCCAGGTTGTCATAGTTGCTGCAACCCAGAGGACCGGTCCTTGTCTCTGTGACCTGCAGAAGGGAAGAGTAGGGTGTAGATTTATACAACAAGTGCAGACATACCCGTTGACCTTCCCCTCACAATTATCCAGTCTTAGGCTCTTGTTTTCTGTCCTTGACTAGTCAAAGGAACAGCAGGTGCCCTTCCCTACCCCAGAAGCATCGGGCCACTTTACGTACATGTTCTTAGGCAATACGTTTCTGGGCTGTCTAGCAGCATGTGTACATGAGTGGCTATCTTTCAGAGGGAGCCAAAGTGAATCTCTGACTGGGAAAAGAAAATTGAGTGTCAGCAGAGGAGCTAGAGGAGGAGTGGGACATTTCGGCTGGCATCACCCCTTCTGTCCCTCCCCTGAGGAAGACAAAGTCCTGGTAGGTCTGCTGGTGAGTCTAGATGCATCACTCAATGTGGTGCCTACAGGCCTTACAAATCCTGAAGTTGAAAAGCATGAAAGAAATATGAATTATGAGTATTATTATTAGTATTAAACATTTAAGTCCCACCTCGGCCCTGAGATGTCCTTAGAGAAAATCAGCCATGGGCTTCCTGCATATTTTAATAAGTGTATTAAATATACATAAACTCTCATAGCCATGTAATATTCCAAAACACCATAGAGTCATTTTAAAATATTATAAAGTTGGCCCATCAGTTTTCCTCTTATGTTTAAAGTATAAGATGAAAAATGGGAAGCTTTAAATGCACTGAAATAATTATGTAATTATAATGACGGGGACTGGAGGCCCTTTCTTCTCAGTTCTCTGAAGACTTTACCAACAATCCATCAGCCAATCAACAAATACTAAATGAGGAGTCACTGCTCAAATCCATACTATTCATCAAACATTCAGAGGACCTTTCCCACAGGTCTACAGGAAGTCCACCCTGACTCCTTTGACCTCTTCTCTTAGTTCCAGGGCCCCCTGCTTTGCAGCAGGCACGCAAGTTGCAGTTTTACCTCCTTTCGCATTCTTTTGTGTGAGCGTTTGATTAACACCTGGGTCCCACACACACATACCCACTCTAAACCCTGTATCTGTTTCCTTGCCATGTTGTCAATTTTCACAGTGCCTGGAACTCAGTGAATGAGAAAACTTATGAGTACTATTTTGCAGGTTTTGGGGTTGGAACGAAGACATGCAAGCTATGTGCTATGCCCTCTGGGGGTTACAATGTGTGGAAGAAGCATATCCATATCCATATACAGCTGACTGACATATACGCATATATTCATATGCAGCTGACTGACATTCATCCCACTCCAAGCAGAAACAACCTGTCATGATGAGCACTGAGGAGAGCACATCTCTAAACAAAGGGAAGAGCAGGGAATTAGCAGAGGAGACACCATCTGAGTTCCTCCTTAAGGATATGCAGGGAGTGGGCAGGTAGGGAAGGGAGGAAAAAGTACCTTAAGAAGGGGAAGAAAAGGCATCACGATCCATAACACAAAGGTTTCAATGAAATTAGCACTCTGCTAGCTACCATGGTGAATACCAAAGTGTAAGAGGCATCCTCAAAGGGATACTTAGGCTCCAAAACTACATGTGAAACAGAGCAATTAAGCAAGAGACAGTGTGGGATTGACTAAAAGCCAGAGGGGAGAGAAGCAAGAGAGACCCTTGTAGCTTAGAGCAGGCTGAGAAGGCTTCCTGGAGGCGATGGCCCATAAGTTAGTCTTAAAGGATGAGTCAGGGTGAGAGGGAAAAAAGAGAGACTTGGGAGGGATAAAGAGGTAATTCCAGACAAAGGTGGAATGTGGCAAGATTCTTGAAGTGTGAGGAGCAGAGCTCTGCTGGGATGAAAAGTGCCACCAAGATGGAGACTGGAGCAGCAACAGCTTCTCTACAGTCTACCATGTTCTCCCCCTGAGCTCACCCCACTCAACCTTCACAGCAACTCTCCAAGGGAAATCTCATTACAATCACACTCCAAAGCTGGAGTCCAAGGTTCAGAATTATGGTGCCAGTGGAAATCAAGAGCTGTTGAGTAACAGAAGTAAGATTTTTACTTTAGAGTCACTAGACTCCAGTTCAATACCCCTTTTGTCTCCTGAGAAGGCAGGTCCAAGGACTGCAGAAAATTACAAGTTTAAACTCATTTAGAGGCCATCACTCTTAAAGACAAGTATCCTAAACAGACTAGTCTACCCAACACATTTTAGTTACCTGCCCTTCCCAGAGAATGCTAACATCATAAATTAAATAGACTTGATAGCAGTATAATCCCCCTTATATACAGATTAAGAAACAGCTAGTAACCTGCAAGGCTGGGATTCACTCAACCCATTCATTCATTCTTTCATTGATTCACTTACTCATCTAACAAATATTCAAGGAACATTCAGAACTCCCTGATAAAAAAGACGGTTCTCGCCAGTAAGGAGCTTACAGACAAATGTAAATGGATTTCTATAATCCCATTTGGTGTCTGTTGCACACAGGCCTGTCCCTCCATAGGTAGGGTCTTGGTGTGAATAGTGTCTCTTTATAGAGTAAGTAGCTGGTAGGCTAATTGTCAGACTGAAGTGGGAAGGCAAAGCAGCTTCATGGCAAGGTAAAATCTCTATTTCTCTATAGTATAAAAATCCCTGTAGGAAAAGTTGAGAACTAGTTCTGCTACTCTGGGAAAGCCTGCCCTTCTTGAAATGGAGTAGCCAGAAGGGCATGGGGCTGGGTGTCCTTTGTGTTTGGGAGACCTGCCTGCCCCTGCCTCCAGGTAAATAGGCACCACACTGTTGCTAAGTTCTGCACTGCCTTTTCCATCCACCCAGCCCCGAGTTACTCACTCACCAGAACCAGCTCCAGGCAAAGAGGGAGCTGAGCAAGCCCTATGTAGGAATAGATGTGTCAGAGGACATGCACAACGGAGCTTTTCTTCTCCTTTATCTCTACCTCATCCCTAACTACCACCAATCACCGATCCCTCTGCATACTCCAGCCCTCTGCCAAACAGCATTTTCCACTCCCTTAGGCTGGCTTTGATGCTATTTTTGACCTTTGCTCTGCTGTTTCCAAAAGTCAGTTCCATAAGAGGACATTCAATAAGGTGAGTCATTGAAAGGATGGGGGGCACCACTTTGTTGTTGTGAAACAGGATGAGAATGAGGAAGAGACAAAGATCTCGATCCCCGTATTTATTTCCTGTTAGGGGAAGGGATCTAAAGCCAGATATCCATGAGTGGGGAAGGTCTACTCATATTTCCCAGATACCAAGTCATGGGCCTTTCCATTGCTCTTCTGCTCTGAGACCATCTACGTCCTTCCTAGAGAAATAATAAGTGGGAAGGAGAAAAGGAGTTTGAGGGATCTCCTTGCAAATATTTCCCAGGCACTGATGTAAGTAAGGAGGATGACCTGAGGTTCTCCATAAATGAAAACCCAGAGTCTCTGGAGAGTTGGTTAAGAGAACGCTGGCACTTTCTCTGTAGAAGAGGTGGAAAGCTTCAGCAGATTATAAAGGAGACCCAAAGTGGTAATGGAAAGTGCAGTTCACTCAGGCACTTGCCTCAAAGAATGCCTCGGATAAGCTTTCAGAGAGGGAAATAATTGCATGCTAATTGGCCTGATGACACAGACCAGCCTGCCTTCAGAGAGCCCTGATGGATCTCAGTTTCATTAGCACCACCAATTTTCCATAAATATCAGATCCTGCACACCCTCATTCTGAGGAACCTGCTCACCTCCCCCTGTCCTCCCCTTCTCTGGCTGCTCTCTTCCCACCGAGCGGGGCACCTGCAAAGCTAAGAGCAGAGGAAAATGGGCTTCTAATTGTGAGAGAGAGGGCTGGGCTAGGAAAGCACAGCTGATGGTGTCTGTGCTTATAATAAGAGCTGCACACTGAAGCCCAGGCTGCTGCAATGAGGATTCAGGTAAGTCATTTTTAAGGTTGCTCTGTGAGAAACACTCACTTTTGCCATCCTGGAGCCCACCAGAACTTTTGGGTTGCTTTCTTCAGTCAGCTCCCAAGCATCTCAAGCCCTCCCCATCAAGTCCTTCCTCAGCCTTCCAATAAATAGACATGAGCTACAACTAAGAAACAGTTCCCCTTCCCTCCTTCCAGGAATGAGGGACATGGTACATAATTATAAGGCTCTTCACAGTCCACAAAGTATCTTCATGTTGACTATAGCATTTTGTCTCAGCACAACCCCATGGTAAAGTCATGACGATATTCACAGTATTTAACCCCTGATAGAACAGGAGTGCACTGACTTATCAGAAGAGGTGCCAGGGTCGGGGGAAAGGTGGTTAGGGTGGCACTCAGGGGGTTGGGTTGGGGATGATTTACTGCAGGTATGGAAGCGTTTCAATATTTTAATAGCTGATATACTCATTCAGCTGAATATAAGCTCTTGTACAGATGATGCAAATAGGTGGTAACTCCACGTCATGAATTTGAGAATTGAAGTTTAATGACTTCTCAAGGTCATAGAACTAGTAAGCATCAGGTCTGGGAATCAATTCTGTCTTCTGACTAGAGTAAGTTGCCTACTAAACCGTGCAAGCTGCCTTCACCCATCAAGCATTTTACTGAGCATCTCACCCCATGCCAGGTTCTGGGAAGGGACCTGGAACTGTGTGGACGCATGCCACGGTCTCTACCACTCTAAGATCTACTGTTGTGATGGGCGAGGGGCGGGGCATGAAAACAGCTACAGTAATCGTGACAGATCCTATGATAGAGGTTGTGCTGATTGCACACCTCAACAGCAGAAGAGCTCTTCAATGGGGTCATAGAAGGATGTGTTAGATAAACAAGAGTGGATATGACACCTCTTTCTCTATGTTTGAGTTAAGAAAGGATAGAAAGTAATTGCACATCTGCTAGGAGAAACAAGAAATAGGCAGATATGCTGAAGTGTTTTTCCTTCACTAAGTCACAAACAGGTGAGCAGGGTACTTCCATCCCCACTCCACCCAGAACAATGACTGTGCTGAAAGCTGGCTCAGCTACTGTGAAGGTGTGTTCAGTAGAGGTAAGTGGCAGGTGCTACAGCATCAACAAGAGGGTTAGCTAGTAAACATGTGATACAGGGTGCATCCAGCCTATTGGGTCTTACTTTTGTGGCCTTGCATACACACTGAGCAGAAGTGCCTAATCCACTCAGAAAAGGCCATGTCCAGTGCTTCATTCATTTATTCATTCCCCTACTTATTACCCATAATGTGGCAAGCTCTGAACTGGGTACTGGGAATCAAAGTTGAATAAGACCCTGTCTCTCCCACAGGACCTTAGAATCTCAGGTGGTGACCATCACATGAGCTAGCAGTTGTAAAGTAAAAGATAACCTCTATAAAAGGTGCATATCCCTGAAAGACTGGAAAGAGGTTTTTAACTACGTGGGGAGTCAGAAAAGCCTTCACCAAAGAGGTACCTTTTTTGAGTTGAGCAAAGAAGGGTGAGGAAGAGCCCTTAGGTGATCAGACAAGCATTGCAAGCAAAGCAAACAGCAGGTTTCAGGCAAGAGTTGTTGGATCAACTGGGTTACAAGACTCAGATGGGGGGTGAAGAGTGGCGGTGGGGAATGGGAGAAGGACAAAGGGCAGGTAAGCAGTGTGGAGAGATGAGACTACAAAATATCAGGGATAGATCTTCAGTGGTCTGGTAGTTGTATTAAAAGGAAGGAGTATTATTACTTTTCAAACTCTAATTGTGCTACAGCTGATGCTTTACATACATCTGTTTAAATTTAATCCTCACAGCAACCCTCAAAGTAGAAATCTTTTCTAAGTTTTCAACACTTTTGGAATGAGTCAGCTGGTTCCGGAGATTATGTTCTTTCCACTGCATTCAACTGCTGCATTGGCTGGGGCACGGTTGTTTTGGCTCTGTCCCATGGACAATTGGGAGCCATTGAAGGACTTTAAGCTGAGGGATGATTTGATGATTTGAACACCTGGTAGCAGCATAGGAGGTGAATCAGGGAGAAGAACTGATCAGGCAGACAGGAACACAGTTAAAGGGATAATGCAAGAAAATCAGGAATGAGTTGATCAGATCCTCAATTAGGGGAACGGCAGTAGGGATGAAGGGGAGGCAAATATAAGGGACTGATTATAGTGATGGACTAAGGAATCTAGTTAGACAAGGAGAGGGAAAAGGCCACTAAGGGATGAAAGAAAGTAAAAAGTTGGTCAGGTCAAAAGATAAGAAGGAACATTAGTGGGACCTTTGAGATGTTGATCCAGATATACCTTTCATTTCCTGTATGACCACCTCTTCTCCAAATTTGGCAGAGCCCACTACAGGACTGAAATAGAGGGAGTAGGGGTGTGGCTCATTTTATGGAGCTCTGTCTTCTTGACAAAACCCACTCCACCCTACTAACAGTCCCTCATTCATCATTTTAATCTGCCTAAGATACCAGTCCCCGAAATTTGCCTAAATCCTGGTTAACTTTAGTCATCCTTCTCTCTCACTTTCTCATTGCTGACACTGCATTTCCCCTAATCTGACCCCATCTCTTCAATTGACTTCTACTGAACTTTGTTCCATCGTCTTCTCTGGATCTCACAAGCCAGTAGTGGCTTCCCCTGAAGTTGTCTCTGGTAGTGGCTATCTACTTTCCCTCACATTCCTGGATGGGGAAGTGAGGTGGGTCCCCCATGCTCTTCTCTGTGCTGTCCTGACCACTGTTCCTTCCTCCTCCCTGACCATCTTTGGCTCCTTGGAAACATAAGCCATCAGGACGCTGTCACCCACTCCCCCTCCCGGCTGCAGTCTGTCTTTTTTGTTACTCCCCCTCAACCACAGAGGATTTTTAATATTAGGCTTACAGTCTTTCTTACCATCATGGGGCCTGTATCATTTCTGCTGAACTCAGCATCCATATAATTCTTCAATACCTTAGTTTCTCAGTTTCTTCTCACCTCACCTCTTCTCCTCGTGCTTCCACACCACCTTAGCCACCCACACCCATGGCCATGACCCAGAACCTGATATTATTGGTAACTGTACTCTCTCCATAATCTTAATTTTAAGCCACACACTCTGGAACTTCCTCTAATCCCTTCACTCTAACAAATCATCAAACCTCCTTTGACTTCTAATCCTTGGACCTGATCAACTTTTCAATTTCTGTTGTACCTTAATGACCTCATTTCCCTCCTTTCCCAACTTAGATTCCTTGTTCTATCACCATAATCTCTTCCCCTTGCATATACTCCCAATTCCTTTGCCTCCTTTGTCTTTATTTCTGTAAATACACACGCACATACATATACAAATCCTGGTTAAAGCTAACTCTCCATCTATCCCATGCCTGTCTGTACAAGAGCTGATAAATCTCACAAGTATTCTGACTGGCCTCATTTTATAATTATGACCACAAATCTTAGGTGGGATCTCATTACTGCCCAGCAATCCACTGCATATAGCTAGTCAATTAATGTCCCTGCTCTCTGAGAAGACCATTTCATACCTTCTTTTCTCTTCTCAACATTCTTTTCTCCTTCTTTACTTATAGCCAAACACTTTGCAAGGAAACAGAAACAATCAGAAGAAAAAGTCCTCAACCTTGCCCACATCTACGATCCTATTATTTTGCCTCCTATTATAATAGGTGAAGTGTTCATGCTCCTATATAAGACCAACCCCTCTCACTTACTCACGGATTGTTTCCTGCAATTACCTTCTATCTCTCCAGGATCATTATTTTCTCCATCTCTACTGAATCATTTCAATCAACATACAAATATCCTGAAATATCTTTCATCTTAAAAAGAAGAACACATCCTACCTTGACCCCACATCACCATCCATCTACCACCCTTTTTTTTTCTGTTTGCCTTTATTTTAAAGCACTATCTCTACTTATCTTTGATTGCTCACTTTGCTTTCTCTTTTGAATCTCCTCTTCTCAGTCTTTTGTATCCTTTATGCCACTGAAACTACTTTTATTCAGGGCACCAGTTACCTCCATGTTGCCAAATTGAAGGTCAATTCTGAATCTTCACCTTAGTGACCCGTCCATAGCATTTAACAGTTATTCCCTTTTTCTTGTGTGAAACACTTTATTTATTGACTTTTGTGACTACATTTTGTCTGGTTTCCTTTATATCTCTCTGCTCTGTCTCACCTACCTTTGTTGGATCCTCCTCTGGCCTCCCAATTTCTGAATATTGAATGCTTCACAATGTAGCCCAGGACCTCTTTTCTAGCTGTACTCACTTCTTGAGTGATCTCATCTCATCTTTCCCATAGTTTTAAATACTATCTACACATGTGTATATATTTGTATGCCAAATTTATGTCTCCAATTATGACCTTTCTCTTGAAATCCTTGTGTTTATATCTAACTGCCTATTAGAGAACTTTACTTGGATGTCTAATAGAATGCCTAATTAAAGATATCTAAAGACAAACGTTTGATCTATTTCTTCCAGATCTGCCCTTCCCCTCAGTGTTATCCTTCTTAGTAAATGATATAACTGTTCATCTTGTTGCTCAGGCCAAAAATCTTGCAATTGTTCTTGAATTCTTGTTTCCGGTATGTTAACTAATCCTGTAGTCTCCACACTGAGAATATATTATGAACCTGCCAATCTCCCACTACCTCTACCTGCCACCCTTTTCCAAGCTACCATTATTTCACATATCGATCACCACAATGGCTACTGTATTGGTCTCCAGGACTCTTTTCCTCCACCCTCCCTAACCAGTAAGTCCCTTCGCAATATGGCGACCGTGTCCTCTGCAGCCTCATCTCCTACTTCATCCCCTTTTCACTCCACTCTGTTACACTGACTTCCTTGGTGTTCTTGGAGCACACCAAGCTACTCCCACTGTAGGGCAATTGCACATGCAGTTCCCTGGGCCTAGGATGCTCTCACTGAAGATATCCATGTGGTTTACACCCTTATTTCATTCAGGTCTCTCCTTAAATGGCCTCCCTTCAAACAGGTTTCCCTAAAGTACCATATCTCCTTCACTCTCTGTTCCCCTACCTGGCCTTATTTTTTCATACCATCAATCACCACTTGACACTCTACAGCTATTTAATTCTGTCTCTGCCACTAGGATTTCAGCTTCATGAAGACAGGGACTTGATGTGTTTTGTTCACTCTTGTATTTCCAGAAGCCAGAACAGTGCCTGGCACAGAATAAATACTCAATACATTTTCAATGAATGAACGAATAAATGTACAAAATTACCTCCTGAATTTCATAGGGAACAAAAGCAGAATGTAAGACATAGTTAACCTCTAGTCATCATCATAATTTTATATTTATACAAAAGTCAATACGCTCAAGTTTTTCCACTATTCTTCTCCTCCCTAAAATAATATGAACTGTCTTGGAAATCTCCTAGATGTTAGAAGTGAAGATGGGGTAGAAGTTATCATGAACACAGTAACTATTGCGCTGTTTTAAAAATCCATGAGAATATGTCACTCCCCTGCTTAAAACCCCCCAATAGTTTTCCACTGTACTTTGAATTATGTTAAAATTCCTTATCACAGCCATGTAATCTGTCTTCTGTCTATTTTCTAACCTCACTTTGTACCAGTGTCTTTCTTGTGCACATCCCTGCAGTTATACCAGTCTTCTCTGTCTTCTCCCAGCATACAAGACTGGTTTCTGCCTCAAAGCCTTAGCACTTACTGTTCCCTCTGTCTGAACACTCTTCCCTCAGATAATCACACAGCTGGCTTCATATAGTCAGTTCTCAGCCTCAGAGTCTATACCCACAGTGCCCTTTTCTAGTCAATCTTGCTGTTATTAGCTGCTCCCTCCCTTAACCCAGTAAATGTGAACTTTTTGACTCCGTCCTTTCTTCATCATTGTTTGAAATATAATTTTTCACTTATTGTCTTCATTGTAATTTTTTACTTATTGTCTTCATCCTCCACCAGTATGTAACTTCTGTAAGAGTAGTGACCCTGTATGCCTTTTTCACTGCAGTCCCTCAGTTGGAGCCTGCCTCATTCTAAATGGTACATGATTATTTCCCGTGTTTTAAGGCCAGCGGTACCTTCCTTCAGAAGGCTTCCTTTCCTCCCAGATCAGACAGGCCTGGCTGACCTGGAGCTGGTTAAGGTCTGGCCTCCCTCTTGGTTTCCCCGGCCGTCCCTCCCCAGGCCACCCCCAGCAGGACCCCACAGGCCCTTACCTTGATGGCCCCTGTGGCGATCTGAATGTGGTGCAGCCTGCGCAGTGTGCTCTCCCTGTCGATGAAGTAGGACGCCGCCAGCTGGTGCAGGGTCTCCAGGGACACGGCAGAGCTGTTCCCACTGCCCCCTGCGACAGGGACACCCCCTCCCGTCTCTGTCTTCCGGCTGAGTTTCCGCTTGTCCACAAATATGGTCAGAGATTCTTCTCCTATAGCAAACAACGTGCGTCCATTGGAAGGGGCTTCTGCTGCCTCACCACCCCCCACTCCCCAGGAAGGACGCAAAGCCGTTGGCCAGGGTACCAGAGCTAGGAAGGAGCACACTGCGCTGGCTGTTGCCCCTTCCCCACCGCTGACCGCTTTAAACAACCTCACGTCTGAGGCTGTGACAGATGGCGTCACTGGCCTCACTGCCCAATGGGCCCTTCTTCTTTTCCTTAATTCTTTAATGTCCCCAAAGCTTAGCCCCCAACTCCCAGCCCACCCCCAGCTTATCCATTTTGCATTCTCTGTTGATCTCTGTCTCAGGCCATCTACCACTATGCGAGAGATCAAATTCTCTCTCAAATTGTTTACGAGAAATCGCCATGGATATTTTTCCTCCCTCAGAAAGAACAAAAGCCTTGACGCTCAACCGGTCCCTCCCCATCAAACACTCAGTACCCAGCACATGCTGGTGCCTGCCCTGAAGCTTGGAGAGCCTCTTTTTGCCCATCAGAAAGTGAGCTAAATCTTATAATAAATCTTGCTTCCTATTTTCCAGGGCAGAGAGGACACTGCCTCTTCAAAGCTCTGGGCTGTCCTGGGTCCTGGCCACCTGTTGTGCCATCTCAACATTGGAATTGGTTTGGCGAGTACCAGTCCTTGTGGAGAGGTTACAGGGGTCAGGGACTCAGCCGACAGCTTCTCTTGTCTAAAGTCTGACAACTGTAGCCCCAGGAACTATCAGGAGGTGGAGAAGACTTGGGGTTAGATGGCTTAGTGAAATGAGAACTAGGAGCGCCCCCTGCTGGCAGTGCTTAGTAGAAGCCCATCACTCACCCAGCCTCCCTAACCCCCCACCCCAAGCCCTCCTCAGGAGAAGCATATGAGCAAATAAGCCGTTAGGGGATGAATTAGGAAGTCAAGAGACTGCACTGTCCTCAAATGCACACCAGAAAGAAAACTCTTCTTAGGCAATAATAAGCTTGAAAGAACAAAAGATCCAAGGAGACTTTGGAACTGCATTGAGTGAGTCTTAACAAGCTATTTTAAAACGACCTAGAAACCACTTAGTGTGGGATCATGATATTGCTTACCTCCAAGGGTGGCAGAAAGTAAGAAATGAGTGCCGTACTTTTTGATCAGGTTTTCAGTAACCTGTTGCAGGTTAGGTCTTCTTCCGAGGAGGCGGATGTTCCGGATAAACTCCGGGGCAAGGGGCAATGGCAAACTGAAGAAGTCCTTCCTTTCCAGAGCCAAGTTGTTCACTTTCCAGCGGGCAAACTCCCTGGATGAAAAGCCAAGGGATACAGAAAAGCTCACTGCAGTTCAGAAGAACAGGCATAAAATCTGCAGTAGGTAATGTTTCCCCCTTCCTGGCCTCCTCTCGGTCTATCTCGCCTGGGAAAGGTACCCAATGTCCTTGGTCCTTCACCTGGCTTCTCCTTCCCAGTATGTAAAGCCCTGTTTCACCTGACTCTCCACCAGAGCCCACTCCCACCCAGCGTTCTCACTAGAGAGTAGTTAGTTGATCAGTTTATTCGTGTGAAAGTAGGCATGGTTGGCTGTGTAGGGTAGCAGGAAAAATAACAACACATTAGAACAGTAGTTTGCAGAGATGGGAGACAGCCATATTGCAACTCCAGGGGTGAGTCATGCTTCTATAAAATTATAGGGTGCAAAATGTAAACCATAATGTAAACTATAGGCCATGGTTAGTAGCAATGCCTCAATATTTCTTTATTAATTGTAACAAAGGTACCACGCTCATGTAAGATGCTATTAATAGGGGAAAATGTGAGAAGGGGGGCAGTTGCAGGGTGTATGGGAATCACCTTTATTTTCTATGTAACTTTCCTATAATCTAAAACTTCTTTTAAAATAAAGTAAAAAAATAATTTCAGGAAGTAAGAGTCAAAAAAAATCTATTGGTGTATACTTCACTAAGAATGGATCATTTCACCAATGCCTGATTGTGTTACATCTTATATTGGTCATCTGGAAAATATTGAATTGCTGAGCTATCCAGATCTTCTACAATTTGACACTTCCATTATGTAATATCAAAACATCACATTAGTTAATATTACTACCAATCTCATCAGAAAAGTCTTTAAATATTGAAAAGCTTTCACAATGATGAATATGAGTTTTCCAAAATTCTAATTTTCATTTGAAAGCTTGGGTTTTATCTTAGTAACAAATATTGTCAGTTGTTTTTCTTGAAGAAACAGGCATATTTAATTCTTTTTTTAGTATTTTGCCAAATACTCAAGTCTGAATAACCATGGCTTTTCTATTGGTTGTTCTTTCAGGAAAAAATGGGGTTCCATGAAAAAAGGGACTGGTTTAGCTCTCAGGTCAAACTATCACAAAAGTATTTTTCCCTGAGACAACCATCGTATTTCAGCATGCAGTAGGAGTGCTTTATGCATACTTTCCATTTTGTCATAAAGAATATTAAAAAACATGTGCTTCAGGGTCAAGATTCAAAAAAATTAATAAAATTTACTGCTTCAAGGACATTATTAAGTGAAATTAGCATACACATAAATTTTTTAAGTGCAAGTATATAATAATGAAAAATACCCAACTGCTAGTACAGTTTGGTGTGACTACCTTTACTCAAATTAAGATGCTACCATGCTTTTGCAACTCCAGTGCAAATGCCAACATGGGCCCCTGATAGGGATTAGAGGGAACCAAATTTCAGAAGCCCCATTCTAGGAAATGGCCAAGTTCCTTTCCTGTCTTGTCTAGGATTTTAATCTTCATTAAATTGTTCCTCCCATGTCTGTATTTTGAAGGATACAGATTTCCAAAGGGAATCTTTAGCCTGGAATGAAATTTGAAGAATTATACCTATTAGGAAAAAGGGAGCTCTCCACTGTCTCTCAAATTATACTGGTATGGACTGACTCCACTGCCTTAGGAAGCAACAAAATATAGAGCCTTCACAAACCTCCTCACCTATCCTGACTCTGTGCATCATGAGAAGTGCTAAGCCTTAATCTGACCTTACCCCAAATCCATGGAGTACAAAAGACAGGACTGCAGAAAAAGAAAAGAATTAAAAAATAAGTAAAAATTCATGTTCAACTGAAGGATATGTAATTCCCCCATCTAACTCAAGAGACTAAGAGAGAGGAGGGGCACATGCCAAACATTACCAGGGAAACAAAGGAAGAGAGCTGAAGAATAATTCATGGTTCCAATGAAGTCTTTAAAAATTCCTGGTAGTGCGATTTTATTTATCTAAGCAGGTAAGCTCATAATAATATATTATCAGTTATTTCCTTTGTGCTAAACTTTAATTAAAGTACTGGGTATTTGTCAAAGAGGCTTTCTATCCTAAATCCCACTGCAAAATAAAGAACAGTTTCTGGATCTCATTTCTAGTTATCTGAATGGGAACTAGTATCCTTTCATTGGCTAATGGATAATTATTTTGATGAGAATCATAAAGTCAGATCACCAAAAAGAAACTTAGGGTTATCAAACCCAACACCCCTGCTTTGGGGGTAGGCTAACACCTAGACTTCATTAACTAATAAACATTTTTTCCCCTACTATTTAGATCCTAGGAAAAAAGGCATTCTTCCAATTTCCATAATTTTACAATGATTGAAGCCCTTCAGTGTAAGAAAAGGGTATTTTATCTTAAAGGTGGGCCCCAACATAAGTAAATCCAATAAATAAAAACTGGGGGTTGCATGACTTACTCTGTCACTTCATTCAGGACTGCTCAAATATCATTTTCCCAAGGAAGCCTTCCTTTACCATCTGTATCAGTCAGGGATCTTCAGAGAAACAAAACTAATAAGATTGGCACATGCAGTTGGGGTGGAGGTAGGGAGAGTGGAGTGCCAGCAAGTCCAAGATCCACAGGAAAAGTCAGCAAGCTGAAAGTTCCAGTAAGAGTGATGTTGCCTGCTTGAGTCCAAAAGCCATAGGGGAAGTTGGAAGTCTAGAAATTCTGAAGGGAACTGATGTGGTTGTCTTGAGGCAGAATTTCTTTTCCTTTTTGGAACCCTAAGTTCTTTGCTTAAGGCCCCCAACTAATTAGATGAGGCCCACTCAAATTATTAAGCATAATCTCCTTTGTTTAAAGTTGTAGGTGCCAAATACATCTATAAAAACATCCACAGCAACATCTAGGCCAATATTTGCCCAAACAACTGGACACCATAACCTAGCCAAAATGACACATTCAGTTAACCACCATACCATAGTATTCAACAGAGCACCCTCTCTCACTTTCTGTTACCATGTTCGGCTGATGTTTCTCTTTATCATTAATCAATACCTGACATAATTTTATATATATATATATATTGTCTTGTTCCCCACCCCCTACTGGAATGTAGACTATGAGAGCAGCGATATTTTTTTGTCTTATTCAAATCTTTATCTCTAGCTATAGAACAATGCCTGACACATAGTAAATGTCCAACACATTTTTGTTGAATGAATAAATGAGTGATTCTCCAAGTAACTTATTTTATGTCACAGCTCTCTTAATCCTTTAGTTGTTTGTGAATTATTGACAACTTGATAAAAACATTATAGGATGAGAATACATCAAAGCTACAACCAATTAATGATTGATCTAAAATAAAAATAAAGCAATTCTGAATGTGTATACCATACCAATGGGAAAATTAGATTTGATTTACAAAAATGTAATGTAAAACATCATTTTCACATGGATTTATTATACAAATCAAGACACCATTGGTATATTCTCTTCTTTCGGTAAACTGAGTCAAAGAGGTACTGATGCAAAATACCAGAAATCTGTTGGCTTTTATAAAGGGTGTTTATTTGGGGTAGAAGTTTACAGTCACAATGTCATAAAGAGTCCAACTCAAGGTACCATAAGAGACACTTTCTCACCCAAAGTCATTGGCCATGTGTTGGAGCAAGATGGAGGGTGATGTTTGCAAGAGTTCAGCCTTGCTTCTTGGTCTTAAGGCTCCGTGGTCCCAGCTTCTTCCAGTCAGCTGTAGGCTGGCTTAAGGCTCATCTCTCTCTCCAGGGCTCATTTCTTTTTGGGCTCAGCTGCTCAGTTCTCTTCACAAGGTCAGCTGTAGACTATCAGACTCATCTCTCTTCCCAGGGCCTCTGCCATGTCTAATGAGCTGTCTCTCTTCCCCTGTGTTCTTCTTCTCTGTGTACTTACTTCCTGGGGCCCCACCATCAAAAATTAAAATTCTCTCCTCTGCCATTTCATTTTCTCTGTGAGTCCCTGCCTACCAAGGGGGTGGGTACTCAATATCCTACTGATGTGGCTGAATCAAAGGCTTAATCATAATTTAATCAAGTAGAAGTGAAACCTCTGAATTTAGTACAATCTAATACACCTAGAGGAACAGACCAGTTTACAAACTCAATCCAATATCTATTTTTGGAATTCATAGATAACACCAAACTGCTACTGAGTCTGAGTCATCTTATATTTTCTACAGTGGACATGAACAACTTTCAATGGCCGTCCAATTTTCTTTAGCAATATGTATTAATCAGCCAAAAGGATGCTAATGCAAAGTACCTGAAATCTGTTGGCTTTTATAAAGAGTATTTGGGGTAAAAGCTAACAGTTACAGGGTCCTAAAGAGTCCAACTCAAGGTTACTTCCTTACCAAACTCTGCTGCAATATGTTGAAGCAAGGTGGTGGGTGACATCTGCGAGGGTTCAGACTTCCTCTTCTCTCTTAAGGCTCTGTGGTCCAGCTCAGATGAGAATGGCTCATCTTTCTTCCTCGGGCCTCTGCTGTGTCTATGGAGTGCTCTTCCTCTGTATATCTTCTCTGTGTATCTGCTTCTGTCTCCCTGATTGAGTGTCCATTTATATAGCCCACTAAGGGGGCAGGGACTCAACTCTGCATGCCCTAACAATCCGGTTGAATCAAAGCCCTAACCGTAACATAACCAAGTTTGAATTTAATACAGTCAAAGGGTATCATGCCCAGAGGAACAGACCAGTTACAAACATAATATCTCTTTTTGGAATTCATAAACAATATCAAATGCTATACCATACTCCAAAGTCCAGTGACTAAAGAATTTGCATTCAGATTCTGGTATGCTTTATGCCCAAACATTAATGATCAACAGCTCCATTCCACTACACTACGTCTAACAACAATTTTTGCCAGATGTACCTTACTCATAGTTAAAAGGAGTGACTATCTTGGAATTTTGCACTTTTATCTAGTCTTCATCGTCATAAGTCCAACATCAGAGTTAAAAATCCTATATTTTATTCAAATCAATAGTTTAGAATATGTCTAACTTAAATGAAGAAATCAAAGCTCAGAAGCTAAATACTTTGACTGATGTCACACAGTTACCAAGAGGGAAAGCCAACCTGTTAGAGCTAGATGAAACAATTGATCTTATTCACATTATTGTGTATATTGAAAATTCTATTTATACAACATTTCAGGATAAATGGAAAAGGACCAGAGGAGAACAGAGTATGGAGGGTTGCTACCCCAGGCTTTGTCCAATTGCCCCAGGGCTGAGATGATCAATATATAGACATACCTGTACTCTATTTGTAGCATATCCAGTGCAGGTATGCACACCAGTTGGAAAGCTCTATTTCAATCCTCTTAAGTTATGAGAAAATCATGAAATAAAGAGGGTATGTGGTTTGCCTAAAGCAGAAAAAGCAGCTGGTGGCAGACCCAGAACAAGAAGCTAGTGTCCTGACTTTCACCTGCACCAGCCCCCCCTGCCCCCCACTATCAACAATAACTACACTGATGGTGACAATAGCAACAGCTAAGACTCAGAGGTCTTGCATGAATTCACACAGTTAGTAAGTGGCAGAGCTGAGAATAAAACCTAGATCGATACTATACTGCTGTTTCTACAACACTATTTTTCTATGTGTAGTTTACCTTAAGTGTGTTTTATTGTATTCTATTTTTTTAAAAAAATGCTTACTATCTTATTGAAATACAATTCACATACCATACAATTCATGCATTTAAAGTATAAAATTCAACATTTATTTTAGTATATTTAGTATATTTGTGCAACCACCATCATAGTCAATTTTAGAATATTTTCATCACCTCCAAAAGAAAACACATACTCTTTAGCTACCACCCACTTTTTTCTCCATCCACCCCACCCAGTCCTAAGCAACCACTAATCTACCTTCTGTCTATATAGATTTTCCTATTCTGGTTATTTCATATAAATGAATTATATCATATGTTATCTTTATGATTGGTTTCATTCACTTGGCATAATACTTTCAAAGTTCTGCTAGCATATATCAGAAGTTCATTCCTTTTTATGGCCAAATAATATTCCCTTGTATGTGTACACCAAAAATGTATACTATCTTTTAACAAAGGTACTTATATTACCCAGAACATTTCATCCCTTAATTATCCACATAAAACATTTCTAAAGCACAGTACAATGTTTATGCCACAGCAGAACCTTTCCAGATTAAGGCAGTTTTAGTATGTCTACTTGCAGGAGGAAATATTGAGACCCAGAGAAAATCAAGTCCACATGCCAGGACTCATGGCAGGAATCAGGGACAAATGCTTGATTCCAGTTCCCACAGTCAGGAAACCATAACACAGAATAGCAAATGACCTAAAAGAGTGACTGATACTATCATAGGAAGCTTTTTATGAGCAAATAATAAAAAATAATGGCTATCATTTAATGGGGAATGTGCCAGGCATTCCAAGCATCTTGCAAGTGTTAACCAGTGTAATATTGAAAACAACCCTACAAGGGAGAAGATATAATTAGCCTCATTTTATGGATGAGGAAATTGAGGCACAAATAAATTAATTTGTCCAGTAGGTTAATAGCCAGTAAACACAGCCTCCAGGACCCAAGCTGTGTTATCATGCTATACCACCTCTGCCTGGGAAACTCAAAGGGGCAAGCATGATTTTATGAGCAAAAAGTGTATGTGTTTGTGTGTAGAGGAAGAGGGAAGGGGAGGGGTGAAAGAGAAGGTAATGGAGAGAATGGATTTCACTGGAGAAAGAATAGATGCATATGGTTAAGGGCTGTATTTGGGGAAAAAAAAAACAAAACAAAACCCACTTCTGTACACTATTACCCTGTAGTGGAATATCAACTCAGAGTTAAGCCTCAGCAGCAGGTCTGTTCAGACTATGTGGGTTTTCTCTTCTACTCTAAGTTTCTTCTCTGCCTTTTGGGGCCCTTTATTTAAACAAAATAATGGCGGAAGCATCTGTGAATGGAATTTGAACCAGAAAGTGGTAAAAAAACAAAAAAAAAGTGCTTATAGAACTTATCAATCTGTTGCCACCCCTGGAAACCCCAGAAGTCAATGCTGGAAGGCAGGCTGAACTATTCAAAGAATAAATGTCCACTTCTAATTTTTCAGTAGTTTTTTTTCCAGTAAAAAAATAATGAAGCTTCTTTCTTTTTCTAGTAAAAGGATGTTTTCCATCTACCAATTACATTAACATATACTGCTTCAATTAAGCTATCATCTTTGTTTCAATTAAGCCATCAAGCAAATCATTTCAATTTAGCCATTTCTCCTAAAATCTTCTCCCACTGTGTTTGTTACACAAGCAAACATTTCTAACAGTAGTGTAGCCCCTATGGAAAGTGTCTTTAGATCAGCAGAGGCCATTAAGGGCTCACAGGTTAAGACAAACTGTGAACAGAGACCTACAAAGTAGACTTGTCCTGCAAAAGATATTCCTGCAGCCTTTCAAAAGGATGATTCAGTAAACTTCTACAATTAGTGTGCTTTAGGCCATTTTTTTCAAGCATATTTCAGATTATCTTAGAGTGAGCCATATATATTATATTTCTGTCAATGGATTCCCATAATCATAAAACCATTAATAATAACTGAAACAAAGTCTAAGAAATAGTCTAGATTGGAGGTATAAGCCCCTGTGTTTTATCAGCCATACACACTGACCTTTTCAATTTAACTTAGATTACACACACAGACGCACACTCATATATATTCTGGAGTGGTCACAGTCATCTTTGCCCCAAACTGCTTAACACTAATGGTTCAGGTTGCCAATAAGTGATGCTTCTGGCTGCAAATGAGTTTAGGGATTTTCCCAGAGTCCTAAGGGGTCCTGCAATGGGAGAGTTGAACCAGAGCCATGCCAAGCCCCCTGCAAGAAGAGCATCAGCAGGGCTTTGGAACCAAGCCAGCTCAGGGTTTAAAGGAAAAGGGTCTCAGACAAGAACACTAAATGGCGACGGGGCATTCCAATTTCAAAAGATGTAAATAAAAAGTGATGCTTCCAAGTCTTAACTTAACTACTGATTCTAATGTCACCAGCCACCCCACAGCACTGTGTGACTTTGCCTTATACAAGGTCACCAGAAAATCTCCCAGCAAGAATCCCCCAGCAGGGTCCCATGGCTCAGAAAGAGCACAGCTGGGGTCTTCCATCCCAGGTGCTGTTTCTAGCAGCTGCACAATAATGCAACCCTCTTTGGGCTTGTAAACGGAGAACATTGATCTGGCCCCCATGAAGAGTTATCACCTGTGAAGCTTCCCTCCCTATGAAGCCTTAGGGGAGAGAGGATTTTTTAAAAATCCCTAATCTAAGACAAAAACAAAGCTGTATCCCAATGGAGCTGAAATCTATGTGGATGATTGTGCTGAGGCCTTGTGCTCACAGCCTAATTATTCTGCTTCCAAATTTCTAATAGACCTTATACCTTTCCACCTCTGTGTCAAAAGCACGTTCAAGCCGAATTCCAAGGCCATCGATATGTTGTCATTTGGAAACTCATATTTCCTGTCTTCTGAACATACAGCCCTATCTCCATACGCCCACCCAGGCCCCCCTGCAGGTTTGCACCATCCTATTCCAGTGTTGGTGTGACCCAGAGTGCTTGGAGCTATTTCTCCCTCCTGAGTTAGAATCTAGCCTGGGTTTATAGGGCAGGGGATTGATGCTGTTACCTGCAGAGCAAACCAATCATCACCTGGCCACTCAGGCAGTGTTTCTCAGAATAGGATCTGGGACTTTGAGAGGTGGGGAGAAGCCTTGGGGCAGCTACAGAGTCCCTGATGACCAGCTGCAAGAACTGCTTGGCAAACAATGTCATGTTAGGGAATATTGTTCTTCTCTATCCTTTGGATTTCCTGATTTATTTCCAATAACCTCTCCTTTTGGGGAACCCCAGCTTTTAGTGCTAAAAGGAGAGACTATACTGAAAGAGACTGCGCTATCATTCTTCACACAGTAGTTTTGATAGGGACCATACTTAAGAAAAAAATATGGCCGGTGTTCCTTGAAAAATGAAAGAAGACACAGGACACATTACTGAATAAAATATTTAAGAAATTTAGAGCAGTAAAAGATGGATTGGCCCTAAACTGGGGACAGGAATAGTTTTCTTTTCATTTTTTCCTGCGACTTTACTTTGTCTACCTAAACTGTCAACCAATGACCCATGAGGAAATTTCTCACATACCAACAGGTTCTGGATCATTGCAAGTGGCTTTGTTGTCAGAGCTCAACTTTCTCTAGGAAAATCTCTTTCCCTGACTAGCTGGGGACTGAAAGATTTGACACAAGAGTCTCAATAAGCACCACTGAGTAGTGTGCAGTTGATTTTCCTAAAAAGTTCCAGACACAAGGAAGAACTGTCTCTTTCTTTAGTCTTCTACCAGGGTACTTTATATCCAAGGCTACAGCTCACATCACAGAACTCAATCCACCCGTTTCACAAGGTGCATATTCTTCATCTTCAACAACTCAGTGAATGAGAATAGCCAAAGCCAACGTGTACATTGAAGGATACAAGTTACTTACCTTAGTGGCTCAGCTAAGATGGTTTCATGTTCCCTAACTAGACATTTTAGGGACTTGGGGGTCTACCACGCTTTGGTTCCTGTACAGAAGGCAGTATTTCTAGACATAAAACATCATCAAGAGATTTCTATCTCAAGAACAGATTACTGTCATGTACTTGGCTGTTAGAGCCTTTACTGCTATAATGAATAAGACATGATTAATCTGAGCTATAAAAAGAAATGATAAAAAATATAATTCTTATGTTGGTGTAGTGCTTTCCTTTAAGGTTTTGTGTTTTGTTTTTTTTGTTGTTTGTTTTTTTTAAATTTTCCCACATGTTGAACTCTTTTATCCATACGAGGACCTTAGGAGAGTGAGAGAAGAAATAACATCACTTCACTATTAGCTTTTAATAATTTACAAAAACCAAGAGAAGTGACTTGCCCCAAATCTCAATTGATTAGCAGCAGAGTTTGACTAGAGCCTAGATGAATGATTTTCTGCCTTTGCCCATGTTATCTCCTCAAATTCAGGGACTACTAACCATCTTTGTCATACTTCCACATAATTTCTTTATCTTGTTTACCACTGGAGTTGGGAGAGATCCACAGGCAGAAAGGCTTTAATCCAGGAATCATTTGGTTAAAATAATATCTCGACCCCTGTAATTCTAGAAGGCAAAGAGCAGAATTGAGTCCAGTCCTCCCCCATGTGCCAGTGCCCAGTCTTTCCCACTGTCTGGAAGAACTCAAGAAGCCTGGCATGGAGGCAATTTAGCAGCCTGCTGTGTTCTCAAGCAACAGCCCCGTAAACAATGATTGGCCAATTTCATTCTAATCTTACCAATTTTGCTCTAATTAAAATCAAGCTGCAGCTTTCAAACAGTTTAATTAAGGCTGATTGGGAGATATGGAGAGGGGAGATTCAAGCCCGAGAAAAAAGGAAGAGATCATTGTTTGGTGAGTCCCACACTGCTCTGGTGGGGCTCTGGAGTGCAAGTGGGCATTGAGAGTGATATGTTAGTAGAAAAAACATGAAATACATCCGGCACACTAGAGGGAAGGACCAGTGACTCTATGAACCAGAAGGAACTGAAGAGGAAGCTAAGGCCACTGTTTTCCCAGGGACAGAGACCCCAGCTCTACCCTGACCTTCCATCCTATTCTCCCACCGATCATCTGTTGAACAATGGACAAAATTGTTCTGCTCAATTCCCATTGTGCTTGTCTTTGCTCAGCAAGCTACCATCACAGTCCATGACATACTTCTCCCCTTCAAATGCCTGCATGGGCTTCCCATTTTCTACTTGACTCCAAAAGAGTTCCCACAGTTTGGCAGTTCCTTCCATTGTCCTACCATTTATTCTTTCCTTGATGGACAGCCACTCTGTCATTTGGATGCATTTGACGTTTACATAGGATACCTTTCTTTGGGATAAATATTTCAGGTTCCTTAAACGGTTTCAAGATCCCTAGGTCCTCCTGTTCATTCTCTGCTTGCAATCTAATTTGCCAATGTGTTTCTTTTGACATGTGACTTTGCAGTATCACTTACATATATGGCTAGAACTATTTCCCTAACCTATTGATATGCGGCTTGGCCATGTGACTTTGTTTTGAATAATGGAATGTGAGTAGAAGTGACAGTATGCCAATTCTGGGCCAAGGCCTCAAGACGCATTGCACGTTTTCACTCTCACTCCTGTATCTCTGTCCTTACTATGAGAATTGCTTTCCCTAGATTGCTGTAGCTGCTACCTTTTCAGCCTTGGCCTCAGGATAAACACAATTGGAGTAAAACCCACCCCCTATTTTTCCACACTGAGCAACCTCTCCCAGCAGAACTGCAGCCTGATATATTGCTAACTAACCCCACCCACAGATTTATGAGTGAAGAATATTACTGTTTTAAGTCATTTGTTAGCATGATTGTGGCAATAGTTACATGATACATACCACCAGTTTTAGTCCCATTTTATAGCTGAGCTAGGTGAAGCTCAGATGCTTTAAATATTTTAGCCAAGGACACATAGCTAAGTAGGAGATGAAGATAGACTATGCTCTTTCTACTATACCATATTTCTTTTATTAATGTATTTGAATACTACATTTATCTTTATAAAAACAAAAATATTCTTGGCTGACAGTAATCTTTTGGTCAACCAAGACCCCACATTCCCTTCCAACTCCATATATATGTATATATATATATATATATATATATATATATACATATATATATATATTTTTTTTTTTTCTCTCTCTCTCTAAGATGAATCACAGCCAAGGCAGCCTTTATTTGTGAAGTTGACATTTTGAACTTAAATTTAGGGTTTTGCATTTCACACCCTTCTTAAATTCTAATTTTGTGGCAGAGACTGGAAAGTTGATCTCTAAACTGTTTCTTGGGCTCACAGGCAGATAGCATTTCCAAGCTTCCTCTGCTTTTAAGCATACTCATGTGACTATGTCCTGGCCAATGGAATGTGAACCCAGGCTAGCCTATAAAACCTCCCATGAAATCTTCCATTGTCTTACTCTCTTTCCTTGTCTGCCAGGAGCCTATGGAAGTCTCTGAGGCCCTAATAACCAGCAGGCTGACTAGGTGGAAGGAGTCTTGGTTCTGAATGATTTCATAAAGCAATCTCCTCTTCACCCTCCCAATAAATTGCATTAGAGAGTGATAGGAAGAAAATATAAACTTTTGTTGTATAAGTCATTGATGTTTGGGGACTATTTGTTCCAGTAGTTAGCCTACTCTAATGCTAGCTTTGTATGGCCCATACAGTATTCCAGTCTAGCAAAGTAATCTTGACTCTTGATTTTATTGACTCTCTGGATAGGGGTCCCTTTCAATTACCCATTTTCATTATCCATATGGTTAAACAGCCATGCTCCCATTTTTCCTCAGCCCAGTAACATTCCTTTATGGGGTCACTCTTCTGCTCTCTGGGGCTAAATGAGCAATAGCATTGATCTTGGGGCCTTGACTTTTGTGCCGTGGGATCTCGGTGTATAGAAAAACACCTGTCACTGTTATGGATTTATTTTGAACTATCTATAACTGTAAAATCAGTGGATAGATTAACTCAGGCTACAGTTAAGCAGATCAGTCAGTATATTTTAAGTGATGTGTGATTTAAAGTATAGGGATTCCAGTAGAAAAAATCTGATAGCGTAACACTGACTCTTCTTTTTTTCCTTTTCCCAAATTAAAATCTCTCTTCATTTTCCCTTTCTAATCTTCAGATTTCCTACTCTATTGTTTTCTATAATTACTCTGGAGAAACCCTCACAATATAATATGCATTTTATTTTGAAGTAAACAAAATCTGGTTCTTAATTGTCACCACAATACTCCTAAAAAGAAAGTACTGTTACTCTATCCATTTTACTAATAAGAAAAATGAGACTCAGAGATGTGAAATAATTAGCACATACTCACACAGCTAGAAGCAGCGGAACAGCAATTTAAATCCAGGCAGTCTGATTCTAGAGTCTAGAATATCATCTACTATGTAATACTGCTTCTGCTTCAGCAATTTCATCCCCAGAAAACCCTACTCTCAGGGAATGGTTTAATTCTCTTACTATGTTCCTATATATGCCAGACATGGTGCTGGGAACTGGAGATACAAAGACGAAATAAGATGTGTTCCTTGCCTGAAGGAGCTCATTCCCAAGTGAAAAGCAAAGATAGATAAATAAATTTAAAAAACAAACATATATATGTATACAGTACAAAAATTTCTGTAGTAAAAATATGAACAGAGTGATATAGAATATAAGGTAGGGTAATTAATTTGCTTAAAGGAATCAAAGAAGACTTCATAGGGAGGTAGCATTTGAATGGATTTGAAAGGTAAATAGGAGCTCAGCAGGCAGAGGAAATGGAAAGAGCTTTGAAGGAAGATGGAATGGGATATGGGAAGACATGGGATCCAAGGAGGCTTCTGTGCCTGGGTAAGGCTGGAGATGTTCTGTGGAATTGGAACAGAGGACAAGCAAGAAGAAATGGTGAGACACAATCAATAGCATGGGGTCAGTACTCATTGAATATTTGCTGAAGGAGTGAAGGGAGAGATTTTGAATAGACTTTCATGCTAAAAAAAATGGGTTAGGGTTTTATTCTTTGGGTTAAGAGGGGACAACAGAAGTCTTTAGTCAGGTTGATTTGGAGAAGAGAGAAAAGTTCAAGTAATAAAGAATGATATAGAAGAAAAGAGAAGAGGTTGGCTTTAAAAGATACTTGAGATGGAAGCCACACAATTTGCATGAGAATGGGGAAGAGGAGAGAGGTAAAGTAGCATTGTGACTAGTGAAACCAAGAAGTGCTACAAAGAATATAAGAGATATAATAAATGTAATAGAACATTATTTTATACATGAAACTAAATCTAGGTCTGTAAAGTCAAACAAAATAGGAGGTGGATACAATTCTTTGAGAAGCTGAGGAAAAAGGATATTTTTCCAACATTAAATGTGAATTCCCAGTATTCATTTCCAACTTTACTTGAAGCACCAGTGCTTCACTTCCAGAGCACAATCACACCAATTCCTGAGGTGTGCCTATGATCAAGAACCACCAGTGCTAGTCTCTGAGAACAGGATAGAATTCCAGGAATTGTGGGAGTCTGGAGAAAGGAAATGCCTGATCTGAGAAACTTTGAATAGATGAACCAATATTGATCCATGAAAAATTTCTTGAGCACTGTGAAAAGTGAGCAAGTTCCCTAGGAGCCAGAACTGATTCAAGAACAAACTTTATGTCGAAATAAATTTCTTATATTTTATTTATGAAGAAATACAGAAAAGAAATCTTGTTTTGTTTCCTAGGCTGCTTAAAGCTTAGTACCATGTAAGGGGTTGGGTTAAATAATGAGAATCTATTCACTCACAGTTCTGAGACTAGGAAAATGCCTAAATCAAGGTGTCATCAAGGACGCGCTTTCCTCCTGAAGACCAGCTGCTGACGATCCTTGGCTGCTTTGTCACATGGCAAGGAATGTGGTGGCGTATACTGGTCTCTCTCTTCCCTTCACGTTTCATTGATTTCAGCTTCTTGCTTTCGTGGCTTTTGTCTGAATTTCATTCTCTTATAAAGGATTCCTGTAATAGGATTAAGACCCATCCTGAAGTGGGCTACATCTTAACTGAAGTAGCCCATGAAAAGGTTCTACTTAAAACAGGTTCATCTCCACAGGAAGGGATTAACTTTAAGAACATGTTTTTCTGGGAACATACAGTCTCAAACCACAGGGAGAGTTCAGAGAGAATGTGAGAGGAGGGGAAAGAGAGAGAAAAGAGCCTCTGGAGGGAGGCTATAGAATGCTAACAACTGTCTTCACATATCTAGAGGCCTGTTGTGAAGAGAGACGTTTAGATTTATTCTGGAGAAATAAAAGAAAGCAGAGTCAGGAGCAATAAGTGGAAATGATGGGGAGAAACTGAGCTGTTCAGTGGATATTGGCTTCAGTGAACACCTCATGACTGGAACTGCCCAAGCCAAAGCTGGCTGCCCACCGATGCCGGGATTCGTAGACTGTTCATATTGGGTGCAAGATGGAGGATTTTCAAGTTGCATTTAATCCACAGATTCTGGCATCATTTTGTTTTGATAAATCAGCCCACGTCATTAGACTTCCTTACACATCCAGACACTGTCTTTGCTTCTTTAGCCTCTTGTCCCAGGCCCACATACCCTCTGCTCTGTGGATCCCAGTTTATTTTTTCTTCAGGCCTGGCTGTGAGATGCAGGCATCAAAATGCACACAGCCCTGCTTAGGCCAAAGAATATGTTACCAGGCTTCACAGTCACATTTCTTCTATTGAACCCCACTTGAGCTTGTGTTTCTGGATGAACAGGCCAACAACATTCAAGGACTTCTTCTCCATTCCCTCTTTATTAGCTTCACAACTTAACACATACACAGAAACAGCTGAGCAAGAGGCTAGCTTAATGTGCTAAAGTTTACGTCTGTTACTAGTAAACTATCTATGCAGCCCATGTCGAGGGATCATTAGATGTTTACATGCCTCTGTGGATTCAGCAGAATCCACTCCCCAAAGAGTCTTCCTTCCTGTCCCTCCTCCGTCACCAGCACGTCCCCAGGTGACACCCAAGGAAAATGTGAATTCCCCAGGCATGAGGTCTCCTACCAAAGGGTTTGGTGCCTTACTGGTTTGGGCTACCTCATTTTTCTCCCATCAGGGAATCCTGTGGCCACTAAGATTTCTTTCTTACTCTGACTCATTCTGACTTACAGAGCTAGTTTGGTCTTTATAAGGGGAGGAAGATAGAGGCACATTTTTGGGCCAGGGGTGAGCCTGAGAGGATGGCAGAGCCAAGGAGCACTAGCAGTGCAGACAGGGCACACCTCAGTGGGAGCTCTGAGTAACTCCTGTACCTTCCCCAAACATGCCCTAGGGAACAACCCACAGCTACACCCACAAATCCTAGGACTGATTTGGGAGTTTCTAGGCCTTTCCATAGAGTGCTGTGGATGCTAAAGAGTAAGTGGGAAGGTCCCTGGGCATCTTGTTACTGTAAGAAAATCCATATTTACAAAGTAGCCCAATAAGCAGAGGTGATTTCAACACCAAAGGCTTCTTCTGGCCTTATGAAAATATTACATGAAATATATGATATAGCCAAATGGATATGTGTATTTATAGATCAATAGCACCTTATCCTAAAGTCAGGGGCTAGGGATTTACCTAAAACTGAATTTTTACAAACTATTGCCAGGAAAAAATAAGATAGTGCATCTCTGAAATGGCATTGTGTCCTTCCAGCAGAGGATTGGCTTTACAGAAATTCAATTTACACTGACTACATCCTTGTAGAAACACACCAGCTGTGCAAAGCCAACAGAGACAGAATTTGCTGTGGGTGAACTGTTTCGTGAAGATTTGTCTGTAATCTTCAAACACATTGAAAGGTTTCCTGCCACTTCCAGAGCCCAGGGTCCAAATGCAAATAGAGAGCTGTGGAGGAACAGAGCAATACAGGTTCTTTGAGTGGGATGAGCCACCCTCTAGCCCCAAGGCCCATATTCTGCACCCTGAAGGTCTGCTGGGATGTAAAAGGATGAGTGGGATGGCAAAAGGCCCAGGTTGTTACACCTGGAGGCACTATTTCTCTCCCAGGTTCAGATGACTTATGTGATTCAATAATAATCATTTAATGGTCAAGGATCCCTATTTATGGGTGAGTGCTGGCTCTGTAGCTTTCCAGCTGTGTGATTTAAATCCTGCTAAAACTTAGTGTCCTCATCTGTAATATGGGTGTACTGATAGTATCTCTCTTAAGGGTTGTTATCAAAATTACTTGAATTAATGTACATTGAGCCTTAGACATATGGTAAACACTCAATATATGTTAGCTATTACTATTTATTAATGCTCTTAATATTCCATAGTACAAGGGAATCTTTTGCTTTTTTCTTCTAAATTAAATAGAAACAATAGCCAACTCCTTTTCCCTCTTAGAAATACCTACTTCCTTCACCCCCTTACTCCTTTCTTCCATGGGAGAATTAGGAAGATTGGTGGGAGCATGCTGTACTCGGTCCATGCTTCAATACCACATAGAGTTGCTATATTAATATCCCTGCTCACAAAAGAATCTTGGTTCTTGCTCTCTCTTGGACATACATGCCCTCAGGTGTACACTTTCTTCTCTTCATAATTTACTCACTTGGTAGAGCTATCTGAGGCCACCTGAGCACTGCATCCCCTAGCTCTAGTGATGTCTTCTCCAGCAGCTTCCCCCAGGATTGGGTAAGTCAGTCAGATATGCAAGCAGGATCCAGTTGTTTTTCTTTTTTTTTTTTTTTACAATTCAGTTTTATTGATACATATAATAAAGCATACAATCCATCCAAAGTGTGCAATCAATGGTATCTGGTATAAACACATAGTTGTACATTCATCCTTCAATCATTATCAGAACAATTTTATTATTCTAATAATAATAATGAAACAAAAATCTCTACTCCTAAATAATCATCTCTCAATCTCTCAGTTTGTTACTTGCTGTACATATCTGCTATCCAGTTTCTATCTTTCTAATTTATTTATATATACCTTGGTATAGATAGAGTCAAACAATATGTTGTACCTTTTGTTCATATTTTTTTTCTTAAGATTCATAGATCTTTCATTTGAGTTGGGGGTGGTTGGGATCATAGGAATAGGAATTCCCATTTCAGACTCAGGAACAAACCTTCACTTCCAACCAAGCTTTATGGTAATAAATCTACCCTACATGTCTTCAGCAACTTGTACGCAGCCTTGCCTGTTTCTAACCGTGGAGAGGAGGAAAGGTGATTGTCATAGGAACCAAACTTTTACACACAGCACTTTTCACCCCTGCACAGACTTTGCCGACTTCTAATCACTTGCTCACATGGGTCTTCCTTGGGAGCAAAGCTCCCTGAGGACTGGGCCAAGTCTTATTCACGGCTGTGTTCCCAGCAATTGTGAAGTTGCCAACACATAGATGCTCAAAAAATGTGTGCTGTATGAATAAATGCCCTGCCACAAGCTACTCGCTGTTCTTGGCTGCACGTACTGAAATTCATATTTGTGGGGGTGGGGGGGAGATGTGGTAGATATGCGGCAGAAACTGAATTTTTCAAAAGAGAATTCCTGACCCAGAAAGAACTCTTTTCTCGAAAAGAAAAAGAAGACTACCTAACTAGCCAGTGTCCCCATCTACATGAACCTCTGTCATGACAGCTTCTAAATGAAGCCTACCTCACTATTTTCCTACTTATACACATTTCTAAGCTGCAATTCATTCATGAATAAAATTAATTATTTCGTGAAGTAAAATTAATCCTCTTTTTCTCTGCCTGACTGACTCCAGATCTCTCTACTAAATCTTATCTGAAAACAAAACTGATCTTGTTGTCTTCCCTTGGCAATTCCCTTTCTCAATTCTCCCTTCAATTACTGTATATTTCCATTTTCACATATTGTTTTCACAGACCATCTTTGCAATCTTATCTCAAGGCAGAGTAGCTAACATGAGTATATGCACAAAAGACAGGGAAATTTGGGGCAAGAATCACTGTATCCAGGGAGAATCTGGGACCGGACTCCTGAGAATTCATTCTGACACAGCACTCATGGGCCAAATCCATCCATCAAGAATTGAGAATTTATTAAACATCTTCTCTCTAGCATTTGAGATGCTAAATCCTGAAGTTTTATATTCTGTGTATGCTGTCATTCAAACTGGACTACTGAACTCCTAGAAATCAGAATGATCCTGTTTTCTTTCTCTTTTGGATCCTGCAGCAGTGCCCAAGGTAATGATTTGCATAATGGAGATGCAGAGGACCAAGTGAGCAAATGCATGGTGTGTTAAACTTGCCATTAATTCAACTTTTTAAAGCATAAATGATGCTGGATTTTCATCGAAACAGTAGCCTTGCAGATTCTTAAAGCATTGCTTACCACTATCTCACCAAATGAAAAGTCACACTCCATTTTTCCAAGGTAGAAATAGAAGGAATTTCCTTCAGTTCTATCTTCTCTATACATGCAATTATTTTTGCTTCATGCTTTCCTCACCACCTAATGTAGGAAAATAATATGCCCTCTTTGATAGAAATTTTTTAAAATTTCACTTTGGAATACATTTAAGAGTCATTTTTTTTTTTGGCATTTTGGAGGAACACGCTATGCAGAAATAACCCAGTGAGAAGAGGAGGTAAGGAGTGGCACAATGGTGTGCATTTTGACATTCACATTAGACACATGAGCCTGGATGCTCAGTTCCCTTGCCTCTTCTTGCTTTCCCCGGCCTTTGGTTTTCCTGTTCCTGTGTTTACACCACCATACCCCAGCTCTCCACCCCGTGAGTTCTCACTCCTCCACCCATTATTTTGGCTTTCCTTGACTTTTCTGTGCCGCATAATCTTGCTCTTTCTCTAGATGTATTTATTTGTAAGTGTCATCAGATCAAAAATGCTTAATGGTTTATTTTTGGAATCTAGTGGGTAAAGAACACAGAGTTGGTTCTCAAACATACTTAACGAATGGATATTTGGAATTACCATTGTTTGTCTATATGCTGCTTCTCCCTGCTCCAAGAGAGATCACTTTCTCTTGTAGTTCTTTGTACATAACAGGAACTTAATGTAGGTCTGTTGCACTAATGTGGTGTGTTCCCATGTAGGAGAGGGAAACAGCTATTCTGCACAAGGGCAAGAATATGGAAGGCCTGACTGAAGGCTCTGCCTGTGCCCATGCTGTGGAGCTCCTCATCCAGCACTAGAATGAAAGCACTTGGGTGAAGGTCTAACACACCTTAGGCTATGTCTACGATCTTCATTGGCTATTTGTATGTCAGAAGGGCTGCTGCTGCATGTTTAGCCTGCACTGAACTCTCACTTAAAGTAACTTCTAAATTTTTGTTCTCTGTCTCTTCCATATCCTCACCCCTGTGCTCTTAGAAGTAGTACCCGTGACCAGAACTGTAGCCCCATCATAGCCATGTTGCCTATAAACTTGCCCCAATCTGAATCACAGTGCTGGTTTATGTACCATTCCAAGCTTTCCTTCCATCCCAACAAACTCCCTTGTCAAAACTTTTAACATCGATATAAAGGCAGTGGCCACCGGAGGTCCTGAGGGGAGGGAGAGGGAAGAATAGATGTAATATGGAGGCATTTTGGGGACATTGGAATTGTCCTCCATTACATTGCAACGATGGATACAGGCCATAATACATTTTGTCATAACCAATAAAATTGTGCAGGGCAGGGTGTAAATTATAATGTAAACCATAGTCCATGGTTAGTAGCAATGCTTCAATATGGGTTCATCAATTGTAATAAATGTACTACTCTAATGAAAGATGTTGTTAATGTGGAAAGTGTAGGAGGGAGAGGGGTTAGGGCATATGGGAATCCCCTATATTTTTTATGTAAAATTTATGTAATTTAAAACTTCTTTAAAAATTTAATAAACAAATATACCCTCCCTGAGAAGTTCTGAGATCAGCCAGTTTACTCAGGCAATGGTTATTTCGCAGAAGCGCCTCCTTCCTTGCCTGTCCCAATTACCTGAGAACTGTGGCTTCCCTTGTGGTGTCCAATAGCCAAGTGATAACACAACCTTTTCTCCTCAGTAGCTGTAATGAACACCGAGGAAAACACCGGGATTTACCTAGGCATACTAAAGTTGCCTTTGGTTGCCTTTTATTTATGCAGATTGTGATCTCTTAATTGGAGGCAGTGCCTCTCCCAGGGTTCGCTGTTTTATCCAAATCAGTGTTTGTTAGCAGGTGAGACGTGGTCTGGAAGATGGATCCCTCTGGAGCTCCTCCTGTGATTGCTTCCACAGCTGCTCTCTGCTTCCTCACCTCTGCATCTCCCAGAAGGCACCCACCGACTGACTGTAGGCCCTCCAGCCTTTTCTGCTTTTTAATTGCCCCCCCCCCCAGCTCCTGTAACTATTCTTCTGAGTCCATGTGCCCTGAATTTAACCTCCCTTCACTGCTCTTCTGTTTCATTTGTATCATCTCCTGTAGGTCTTCTCATCACCTCAAATGCATTGTGGGATGCCAATTTACCATTAAGCCTCTCTCCTTCTCTGCCCTGCTCACTCTTGCTCTTCTCTTCATTTCCAATGCACTTAGTGGAATCAAACACAGTGCTTCTCAAGCTTTCACGTGCATAGTTTTTATCTGGGAATCTTGCCAAATTGCAGATTCTGGTTCTGTAGGTCAGGGGTGGGGCCTGGAATTCTGCATTTCCCAGGTGATGCTACTGCTCCTTGTCCATAGACTGCCTTCTGAGTAGTATGGGTCCAATATTTGTTTCTTCCTACTTCTCACTTGCTGCACATCCAAACTATTGCCAAATATTATTATTCATCCAAATGAATTCCAAACATACTTTCTTTTCTAGGAGTTATTGCTCTGGTGCCTACTGAAATATTCTTTTCCCTTATTAACTACCTGCATTCTCCACATCAATCTGATTCTATCCCTGCTTGCCCTACTGTATCTTTCTAGATGTTGCTGACCAGAACACATTCCTGCCAACACAATGCCAACCTTTGGGCACTTATTCACCCCCTTGATTTTCAGCTTCCTTCTATTTAGATTCTCTAAACTTGTAAATTATCCCAGACTATGATCCGAATAAGATGTCTTATTTTAGTTTGTCAAAGGTCTGCCGAGGCAAAGTACCAGAAATGGATTGACATTTATAAAGGGGATTTATTTGGGGTAAAAGCTTAGCGTTCCAAGGCTGTGAAAAGTCTAAATTGAGGCACCAAAAGAGGTGCCTTTTCACCAAAGTCAGCTGCCAAGTGTTGAAGCAAGATGGCCACTGCTGCAGAGGGTCCAGCTTTCCCCTCTGGCCTCATTGTCTCCTCTTGAGCTGTTCTGTGGGCCCAGCCTCTTGGAATTTCAAGCTTAAGTGATTTTCTAGTCCTCTCTCTTACATGGCAGGATAAACATGGTGGCTTCCTTTTCTGTGTCTGTGTGGGTGTCTCTCTCTCTCTCTGTTTTTCAGTTTTTTATCAGACTCAGCAAGAAGGTGGGGAGACTCAATATGAATCATGCCCCACTAACATAGTCTAACCAAAAGCCCTAAAGTGACTTTATCAAGTAATCTAATCAAAGGACCCTTAGCAGAATTTAATGCAATCAAAGAGTACCCCATCCACAGGAATAGAGAGTTTAAGAATATAATCTTTCTCTTTTGGGGATACTTCAAATAATCTCAAACTGCCACATGTCTCTTTTTGACAATGAAGTTATGTATTTAATTTTGATTTTTTCTTCTTCCCAAAAGACTTCTAACCTATCCCCAGACCCTTCCTTTCTAAAAAGAGGTAGATAGGAATGGAGGTAATAATGACTAAAGTTAATGTTTTGAAATTATACCTAGCCTTGTTTTCTTTCCAACAACCATATTATATCCATTGTTCTGTATGATTTCTAACTTTCTCTCTTAATTTTAATTTATTCTTTCTGAATTCTAAGTGTTTCATCATAGTGCTTGGAATTTTTCCAATCCCATGATTATCTCTCTATTAAAACCTTAATACAAAAAGAAATAATAAAAAAACAGACTGCTCATTACTTTGATTTGTAGCAAAGAGAGAATGGAACATTACCACTACAGTGTTTTGAGAAACCATATTTGCATTTGCATCAGCTCAATTTAGGTGCCTGATTAGGTTTCCTGTTATGATGAAGATGCACTTACTAGTCAAAGGGAAGTGGCATGGTCTAGAGTAATGAGCAGGAGACTTCACGTCAGGAACACTGAGTGCTATTTCTGGCTGGGACTGGCTACTTTCCTGACCTTGAACAAGTTTGTCTCACTGCCTTAGACCTTAATAGCCTCCATCCACCTCATAGGGTTGCTGTTAAGGGTTTGTCACTTATGCATTTATTATAATAGGTGCTATGGTGTGGAGGGAGGGAGGGATCTGGGGCCCATGAGTGGAACTAGAGACAATAACTCTGCCCTCATAGACCTTACCACCTAGCTCATTGAGAAGAGGGCTGATGGCTCAGATCATGGTCCAACAGGGCTAGAGGACATGCTGAAAGGTTCGTCAATGTAAATTGAAGAGTTGCCAAAAATTGGGTGATGTCCAAGCCTGCTCTATTATTTAGGAGGGCTTAATCAAAGTGCATTTTGTCTCTCTTCTCTTAACAGCTTCATTCTGAGACAGTTCGTTTCATTGCTGGAACTTAAGAGCAGTAACCAGACTCTGGAGGACTTGCCTCAACTGGCAATCAGTGACTTTAGGAGGAAGAGCTCCTAAAGCAGAGGGCTGGATTGAGGGATGGGAGTTATTGTGTTTTAAAAAGGAAACCAAGAGAACTATTTTTTCACTTCTAGTATAAGTTATTGAATACTAAGTCCTCAGCAAACATTGTAATAAGGATAGTACCCATGGCTCTCATCTCATTACCATTCTTGCATTGGCTAATATTTATTGAGGATAATCTAATAATAATAGGTAATGTTTGTTAAGCCCTAAGTGCTCTACATCAATTAATTCATTTAATTTTCACATTAATCCATTAGGCACTATTATTTTTCCCCTTTTATAGATATGGAAACTGGGGAACAAATAAATTAAGTTTCCCCAAAATTTTATAACCAGTAGGCTGCAGATCTAGAATTAGAATTCCTGAGCCTTACCTCTTAAGCATCACTACCACACATGAGTACAAACTTATAACTGAGAAAACAACATATCTTGGAGTCTATGGTTAGAGAGCACATGATCCTGAACCAAATATTGGTCCCCATTGGAATATCTTATTCCTCCCCTAACCACAGTCCATTCCCTTTCATATATGGAAGGTACATTTGTATATCATTTGATTTCTAGGTACCAAATGTTATCTTAAAGAATTAAATGAAAGACTAATTCTGTTTGAGACCCCAAGATTTTACTCTATATTCTCTATAAGCTTTTACTCTCTCTGCCCTTCTAGGTAAAAAGAGATACATTTGGGGATGACTCTCAATGTATGCTTTACCAGTTTTCTGTAGCTGGCTTAGTCAGAGCAAACAAAGTCCTGGGTTTGCCAGAGGGGACTGCTAGTAGAGACAAAAGGGAAAGAGATAAGAATGAACTCCCACTGGGATAGTACAGTGCTATAGAACAAATATCCATGGAGCCATGATTTTGCTTAATAACGAAAGGTAAAACTCCCAGAATGCTCCTGGAGCAGAAGTATGCGACCATTTTCTCTTCGCCCCACCACAGGGTCACAGATCAGAATGCTGCATTCCTGTCAGAGTGACTGGTTACTTTTTCCCCAAGAACAGGCTCATGTGCAATAACTGACCCCAGAGAAACAGAATGGCACAGTGTAAGAGCTTGTCACATTAAATGATCAGGAAACCATTACCGACTGATAGAACGGTTGATGGCACAGAAGTGATTACAGACACTTCCCACGGGCCAGCTCTGAGCTGCTGTTCAGGCATTAAGTGGCCGCCAGGCTATCCAGATTTGGGGCTGAACTTGGTGAGAAGAAAAATCTACTGAGGGGAGAAGGAAACAGATTCCCTCTATTCCCTCTATTCCCTCTAGTTCCTACAGCTCTTTGAAGGAGATAGTGGTATTGGGATTCCCTGCCTTATATTTCAGTTCAAATACATTTTTTAAAAATCATATTTTGATGATAAAAGTGCTTCTGATAGATTTGGGATGAACCAAAAAGTCAAACGTAAAGTAAATCTTATTTTAACTGGACTAGAAGGATTTACTGCTTAAACACATTCTAGGACGTACTTTCTGATTTTTTTATTTTTCCTTCTGGAGGGAAGAAATTATCTGATAAAGAGATGGATCATCCTGAATTTACCTTTAAAAAATGTGTTGGGGTACATCTACTCATCTGATTTCACTTGAGCAGGTAAATTACCACTTCCAACATGAGTTAGCCCCTCTTGGCCTCTGACTTTACGTGAATTTCCACTGCAGTCTTTGGAGGATGACAAGGACCAAGGTCAATGCAACAGGGAGTGTGAATTGCAATCCATTCTAGGACCAAACTGGGTCTAAGCACTTTGGAGGGAGAAACGTACAGAAAAGAAAGCTGGCCTGGTCCTCCTGGTCAGGATTTAATTTCTATGTACCTCTGGACCTATGAGGTACAGCTCTTCAAATTTCTGATTTTGCCCTTCAGTTGTGCCCAAGTGGGAAAATTGTGAGCTAGGCAAACAGCCCCTATAAACAGCTGCTCTCTAACCATTTGGGAATCAGTTTTGAGTACTCCTAAAACTTTCACCCTGAGACCCCATGCCAACCTAAATGCATTGCATGGTTACTGTAGAAGCTTAAGAAAACTCTTGGAAAAAGAAAAATGCCTATAAATACATGGTAAGAACCTAGACTCTGGAGCCTGACTACTTGGGAGGTAATCCTGGCTCTGCCATTTACTAGCTGTGTGCCCTACAGCAAGTTGTTTAACTTCTCTGGGCCTCAAACTCCCCGTTTTTAAAAATGGGAAGGTAATCATTCCTCCAACATAAGGTTGTTGGAAGTATTTAAAGATTTAATGTACACATGGCATGTAAAGTGCTAAGTCTAGTGAGAGTTCCAAAAACACTAGTATGTTCATTGGCTGGAAATGGATATGCCATCATTAACCACAGCAACCTCTAGATGCTTAAATAATAATACTTTTGTGTTTTTGTTTCTCTGCTTTTTCATATTTACTCAATTTGGGATTTGGTTTTGAATTAGAAACACTAATTTTCAATCAGAAAATAAACATCTTTAAGAAAAAAAAAGAATAAATTAACAAAGCTCCCGGTGTTGTCTAAAAATGATGGGCAAGGTAAGGAGGGAAAGGGAGGAGACATAAGGGTACAAGTGGGAAGAGGGATCAAGGGGAAGTTGCAAATCAGGGATGCACTCGTGGGAATCCTGAAGCTTCCTGGGTCACTCGAGGTGAGGATGTGGAGGATCACTCTGCTTTTGAAGTGCTGGTCCAGGAGCCAGAAATATGTGCCTGTCTTATCTCAGGTCAGATGTACCTGGCAGGTCTCATGTTTGACTTTCAGCAACAATGCTCCTGGGGATGAGCATAAGGGGACAGGAAGATACAGTCCATTTGCATGCAGAAGGCAACCTGAGGTTGTGATGGTGTCAAAGGGGAGGGCAGGTTCCTTCCTGACCTTGCAGGGCTCCCCAGACCTCTAAGGCAGGAGCTGGAGCTGCCCTTCCTTCATTTGCATGTCTAAGTAATTACAACTCATAAAAGTGTCTAACCCATTAGTTAAAACTCGGCCCCAGCATTTGACTCTGACCTCCTGCAGCAGCACGGGCTCCACGCTGACTCCATGCTGCCTGATTTGTCCTCAATTTATAAGCAGCACAGCCTATAAATAGAAACCCTTTTGCTCAGTGCCCCAGGAGGCATCAGCAGGTTTTCCTGCCTGTGTGTGTTTTCTTCTTTCTTTTTTTAAAAACCAACATGGTAGGCTTATTTTCCCTGCTGGTGCTCCCCCAGCCTTCACCTCTAATTCAGTCTGAGGGCATTCCAGCTGGTTTAGCAAGTTGAACCCTTCACTCTGGCAGGGCTTGCCCAGGTTGGGTTCTGAGGGAAGCCCGTGTTTCAGATGGAGAGGTTCCCACTTACCTGTAGATCCTGTACCTGGTTGTGAAACCCTGGCGGTACCGCTCCATGAAGTCAGCATACTCCTGGGCACGGTGGAAGGGGCCCCGGTCTGTGAGCAACCAGTCCAGAGGAGGCTGGCCGGTTGAGGAGGCATGCTGCTCGGGGACCACAGCGGCAGCAGTGGCCGAGACAGCCAATACCCAACCGGGGAGGCCCAGTGCCAGCAGGGTCGTCCATAGGACCGCTGCCGGCCGAAGCCTTCTAAACCAAGTGCCACACTGCCACCTCATGCTTCTCCTGAGCAGTTGGTTTCTTCATTCTCTCGCCACACTCTCCCCCTCTGTGCTGCTCCTCCAGGGCTTCCAGAACTGGAAAAGGACAACAAGGAAATGTCAGCTTGGGCATTCTTGTCTTACCCCATGGGCCTGTGAGCATCAAACATAATTGAACAGGGCTTCATTCTAGAGGTACTTTATCCCAGTAACAAAACATGGTTCTAGGCTTGGTGCTTCATCTGTATTAATTCTTCATTTAATTCTTTAAAACAATCCCATGAGAAAACACTATTTTCATCATTTTACAGATAAAAAGATGAAGGTTTGGAGAGAATAAGAAAGTTGCTTAAGTTCACATAGCTAATAAGAGCTGAACCAGAATTTGACCTCAGATGGTCTGATCAAGGACCCTTACATTATATTGCTTTCTTGTTTCTTATGTTGAGTCACTCATCACCATCTATTTATGTCTTTCTTTCTCAGGAATGTCAATATGTTTCAGAAGTAACCTCACAGACTAGATGCTGCATCTAAAAGCTTGATATAAAGCAAGTGGCAACCCCATTATTCAGATGGAGAATAGTGGGACAGAGAAGTAGTGAAGTCCTTCTGCTGCTACGGAGTTGGGTTAAGTTGGGCAAATATTTCTCCTTTTCTGGGTTCAGTTTCCTTTTACTGAGAATAAAGAAGCTTAATTAGATCATATCTTAGTCCCCTTCCAGCTTCAGACATCAGATCTGTTCTCTTACTGAAGGTCATGCACCGATGGAGTTAGGGTGGAAAATCTAAATGGCTTATCACCATCATCAGAGAGCAGAATGCATATCCAGGGTTGGCCATCTGGCTTTCTGTCTACTCAGGGTAGAGCAGGAAAGCTCCACCAGGTAGAGCAGCATCTCACTCTTGTATCCTGTGTTTCCTGATAGCACAGAGCAGGCCTGCAGAGAGCCTTAGGAAAGAAATGAATGAGTGCATGCCCCACTCTCTTCTGAGTTGGAATGCAAGGGACCATTTCAGTTCTGTGGGATTCTTAGAATTGCATTCATTCTTCTGTCTTTTGTAGTATGAGCCATGGAAGCCCGCGAGTCTCCTCTTGCACACAATACTTCAGTGTGTGCTGGACTGATTTCCTAGCATCAGCAATTCGTGGCTTGAGGACTTTCTCTGGCTGCTGAGCAGTGATGTGTTCCTGGGGATGGGCCACTTCCAGACTCCTGCAAGGGTGGCAAAGTGGATTTCAGCCCCTGGAAGGAGAGGTCGATGTCCCCCAGGGTATTGTGGGATGGCTCTATTTCAACAAAACCAACAGGTTGTTGGTGGCTCAGTGCAAATCCTGGAGGAGTTGCACTTTTACTGGACCCAAGTAGCTATCCTGGATCCTTCCAGGATAAAAGACAGCCTCAGCATTCAGGTAAGATACTTTTAGAAGAGTAGAGTCCCTGCTCCTAAGGATGGAGGAACAAAAACACGAGTTTCCAGATCTTCAGTCACTCCTTTGTGTCAGCTAGTTAGTACTGACCACCTACTAAGTGTGGGGTGATTCTCAGAAAGTGCCTCGCTTAATTTCCCCAGTAATTTGTTAGATAGACATTATTATTATAAACTTACTGGGACACAGAGGCATTAAGCCAGAGGCAGAGCAAGAATATGAAACTAGATCTGGCTGGAGGAAGCTATTGCCACCTAACGTGCTAATGTAGGCAGCAAGACAGACCCTCATTTAATGGACTGGCTGAGAGAGGGGCTGAAAGAATAATGAGGCAGCACGTGCCCTACCAGAGCTTAAAACATATTATAAAATCCCTGTGATTAAATAGGTGGTACTGGCACACAAACGGACAGGCAGATCAATGAAACAGAATGGATGGCTCAGACATAGACCTTATTCTATATAAGAACTTAGTATATTGGGAAAAAAGCATTGCAGACTAATTGGGGAAGGAATGGACTATCTTATATATAATATTGGGAAATTAGTTCCAGAATGGATTAAAAAAGTTAAGTATAAAATATAAAATCATGGAAAGAAATAAATTCACTATTGTTTTATAATGAGCATGGATTACTTTTAAATCAGGGGGAAAAGTGACTTAAAACTAAAGAGAATAATCAATCTTGCTCAATGAGGTTGGGCCATTTTTATGTGGATGTAATCTGATGAGGATGCCTAAATAGTTCTCATTCAATCATTCATGAATCGATTTATTTATGAGACATAACTTGAGGACTCTGAAGTGCAAGACACTATGCTAAACATTATCAATACAAAAGCCAGGGTTCATTATATTACCTGAAACTCTACCATTAGTGATTAATTCCTCTGATCAAATATAGCTCTGTTTTTTAAAAGGTATATTGATGGAAAGGAGGGAAGAATGTTCAGTTTGGAGATGAAGGCTACCTGACACAGGAGCCCCAGGTGGGAAACACAGCAAGGAACAGATGCACTGACATGGGTGGGAGGACACTGTGGCAGGCAGAACTCTAAAGCTGTCCCTAAGATTCCTGCCCCTTGCCGGGCCTACATTGCACAATCCCCTCCTTTTAAGTGTGGGAATGCCTTGTGAATCTGATGAGACCCCACTTCCATTACTTGGTTACTAATCAGTTGACTCTGAATTAATCAAAAGGGAGATAATCTGGGTGGGCTTGGCCTAATCAGTGAGCCTGGAAAAGAAGATGAAGTATCAAAGAGATGACTTCCTGATGGCCTGAACAAAAGAAAATAACCATGTGGTAAACTGTCTATGGGGTCCAAGTGGAAAGGACCTGCAGGGGGCTTCTAGGGGTTGGCAGCAAACCCTGGTAGACAGCAGGAAAACAGGAAATTGAGCCATACATGCACTAGAAAATTAATTCAGCTAACAACCACGTGAGCTTGGACGAGGACCCCGACTCCCAGATGAGAATGGCAGAAGATCCAGCTAACCCATGTCCACACTCCTGACCTATGCAAACTAGGAGATATTACATTTGTGTTGTTTTAAGCCACGAAGTTCATGGCAATTTGTTACACAGTAAGAAACTAACACGGACACATATAAGGCAACTACATCCTTTTCCTCTTCCGTGTTAATGTCTGCCTCTGAGAGAGTTCACTGTGCTCCCTGAAGAAGCCGTTCGCATGGCAGTTTCTTGAGCAGAGTGACGCTGATTATGCCCCTAGCTCCACCCCGTCACACCACACCCTCCCTTCCTAGGTTGTGGATCTCTTGAGGACAGAGACAACGACAGTCTTGGTTTTTATATACCTAGCCCTCGCAAATAATAGGTCCTCAAAAATACCTGATTCTATGCATTTCTTCGAGTGGTCATTGTGAACCAGTAGAAATAGTGGCCGTGGCCCAGGCTTGAACCTTTGGTAATCCGTGCTGTAACGTGGAGGTGAGAGCAGTCACCTCACCTGCGGATCAGGGGTTTTATAAGGAGATGTGAAAGCATGTGTGTGAGAAGCAAGCTATATTAAGGCTAAGTGTGCTTCTTGTCATTCTTTGTTTGTAATTATGCTTCTTCAGAGTTTGCAATGTGCTAGAACCTCCCTGGTTATAGGAGTATCAGCTTTAGAATCAAATGGTTTTGATTGCTAGGCCAAGTCTGCTGAGCACAGCAAGAATGCCTGAATTCAGTGCTGACGTCTCCTCTGAAAAACCTGGCCTTGGAATAATATAGTTTCCGCTTCATTGGTTTTCCTCAGGATCTGAAGACATTTTGACTAAAAAATCTCTTTTAAGAAAGAGAAGTTTTAAGCAGGTTTCAAAAACTTTCTTCAAAAAAAACCCTCTGGTACGTGTTCCTTCATCTTTCAAAAAAAAAGATAAAATAATTGCTGCATTGACAGTTATATAAAAATCAGGCTTTTAAAGGAGACCAGCTTTGCCATTTCTTACTTAAGCTCCACAAATAATGTTACTAGAAATTTGGTAACAGCAACCTGTCAAGAAAATTTTTACTGTCTAAATCTTCACAACTTTTGGTGGTACAGCCAATATTCAGCAAGATAAAACAATCAACATCTTCCTCACGATGCTTCCTTTTACCCTTCTGGTCTTTAAAGTGACTGTTTAAGTAAACCTTCATGTGACATGTCAGCATGTTAAAATACTGGCTACGCTAGCCCCTTGATGAAAAAAATTATAAATTTATATGTAAAATCCAAATAATTGTGTTTACTTAGGTGACGCTTAAGACAGAGTTTTACATCCAAACAAGTGATCAATTAGATTTGGAACAGAGGAACAGGTAAAATAAGCCATGGGTTTTCCTTTGCTAAATAACTTAGTCAATGGGCCACAATTTTATCAATAGAGAAGACCAGGTACAGACAAGATACCATGAGAAGGAGGCCGTGCAGTTATGAGTTATTAGTGCTTATTAGAATTGAACCTCCACTACTCAAAGAATATTACCCTACTGAGCACTTGTTTGTGCCCTCCTACTGTTCTCAGCCTCCATTTATGCTGGGTGTGTCAGAGACAGCACAATTAGAATCTGGGCATCTGCTGTCCATGCACTAGATAGTGGCATGTGAGATAGAAATGTATGAAAATTATTGCAGAGGATGGCTTCTAGGTCAGAGGAATTTAAGATATGACTAGACTATGGTTATAGGCCAAGAGAGGAGTAATAGACGTGACAATATTATTATTAACAAAATTTTTTATGTTAACAGTTACTATTGATGAATATCAACAGAAATATATAATCTGATACTTGTGTGACTGCTATTACTTATAAGGTACGGGTAATAAAATTTGACACAGTCTTCCTCTCCCAATTTCCATGTTCCCTTTCAGTAGATGAGAAGACTGAGGCTGAGAATGGTGAATCACACAAGACTGCCCACCCTGGTGGTAGATCCAGGTCTGCAGCATACTCTGTATCCTATACTATTTACACTTCACTGCTCCCTTTATGTGACTTACCATTGCATAAAAATGTCGGCCTGTCCATACAAGTTGGTGCCCTCAGGCAAACCACTTCTCTCTGAGAGCCTCACTTTGGTCATCGATACGGTGATATAAGATGCCTATGGTCTCACCCAATGCTGAAATCCCATAATTCAATGCAAATCAAAGGGACACAAACACATAGGGAGAAGCTTTAAGGTCTTAGTGTTCTTTGGAAGGAAACTCTGTGTTTCAGAAAGGGAGTAAAGTATAAGAGAAGTGAGGTATAAAGCAGAAATCCTTGCCTGCTGAAGCAGTGACATTTAATAAAGTGATTAGGCAGTGACATTAAATAAGTTTTCAAGCCATTTGAGTGGGTAATTGGCCAACTCTATTGAGGAGATGTTTTCTTAAATAAGTCTGAGGGTGTTGGTGGCAAAAACTCACAGAAAGTGTTATTTGTTCTTGTCATCCACATCCTGATGCAAAACATTTTTTTAAATTTTTACTAGAAAGGGAAGTTAGATGAGAGAAATGATGTTACATTCTGGAGTGTAGACTCCTTAAGGGCAAAAGTGGAAGTAGGGGTACTATCAGCACAGAAGTCAAAACAGTGAAATTCTCATATCCTGACTCTAAGACCTATAACTCAATAACTCAGCCTCCTTATCGTCTCCCACCTCTGTCCATCCAACAGTCAGTCAGCTCCTAAGTCATTTCTAGGATGATGGGAGTAAATATGGTGAACAAGACAGACTCAATCTTGGTCTTCATTGGGCATAAACAAAAATAGGACTTGAAGATCCTATAAGGAGTTTTTAAAATGTCACACATCCACTCACACACACAGATAGTATGATATTAGACTTTGAGGGTTCCAGCCCCTCAGGGTCCCAAATATATAGGTTTCTGCTGTGTGATAACCATCCCGTCACATATCAAAGACAGATTCACCCATCAGTTTCTGCAGATTCATATTTGCCTGCCAGTTGACCTTGGCACTTTCCTTGGAGAGACAAGCTGACTGACAAGATGGCAGAGGGCCGAGGGCCTCGCCTGCTAAAGGCAGGGTCAGAGTGCTCAGACGGGATGGTTCCCCTCTGCCCCAGAGCTTCCCTGGAAGTCACCAGGTCTACAGAAAAAAGAAAGAAGGCACTGTCCATCGAATAGAACCTCTACATGAAAAGTTGCACCTTTCCATGCCTTTAAGGACTTATCTCCACACAGACTAGCCTTCTCAAAGCCATTTCCATCACTCTCCTGGCTTAAAGTCCAGCAGCTCCTTGTGGCCTAGGGAACAAATCTCACTTCCCTTGCCAGGAGCTGAAACCACCCCGCCCCCACCCTCATCAGCTCCTCCATTGTGTCAAGGTTATGAGTTAGACTATGAAGCCAGACTGCCTGGCTTCTTAAAGTTGGCTCCTCCAGTTTTGCCTCAGGTTCTTCATCTGTAAAAATAGGATAATATAATAGTGCTACCTCATTGGGTTAGGGGAATTAAGTGAGTGCAAGCTTGTAAAGCCCTTAAAAAGTGCCTGGCCCTGGCAAGTGCTGCGTGAGTGAGCTCTATGATCTCTTCCATAGCCCAGCATAGAGTCCATGGAAGCCCCCTAATGCAGGATGCTTTTGTTTGTTTTTAACAGGTGAGAAAATGTGCTAAAAGGATGTGTCCTTGTTAACCTTTGAAGGGCCCCACAGGCCATTCCAAGTGACCTCAGCAGTCCTCTTTGCTGGTGCCTCCAGAGTCGGCCCTTTTGCCTTCATCCCGTGGCCTTGATCACTGACCCCTGTCACTGTGCTCACTCCTGCCTTTCCTCTCTGTGACTCTACATCTGGCTATCATGTCTTTTAGACTTATTTTCTCCCAGAAGCCTTTAAAGCTAGGCTTTCCTTTGATTACTTGGTTACTTTGCCTTCCCACAGCCGTTGGTCCTTGGTTAATTTACACCTGATCACATAATGGAACTGGGGATGGAGGCCAGATCCTAGAGGTGACTAGCCCTGTGGTTCTCAGCAGTCCAGGGTATGTGCAGGGATCAGGGCAGACTGGAGGGTGTGTAGGAAAGAGAGAAAGAACTGATATCTTGGGGTGGAGTCAATTTTTATATTTTGGTTTATGTTGAAAAACCTCCAAGAGATTTTGATACAAATCTCCAGGTAAGAACCAGTGATCAAGTCCCCTCTCATTGTCCAGTAGATGAGAAAGCTAAGGGCCATCTTCCAGACCATACCACCAGTAAGGGACAGAACCAGGAATTGACCGTGGGGCTCCCAATGCTGAATCTGAAGTGCCTTCTGCCTCTATTGATTTCACATGTGTCACGAGTAAATTGACATTTTCAAATGCTGGGACCCATGAGTCCCATAGCTGCTATCATCATCACCACTGATCTACATAATTTACATGCATTAATTCACTGAATTCTCACACAAACCTATGAGGATGGTATTGTTAACAGACCCATTTTACAGAGGAGCAAACACAGGAACAGAAGCCAATATTGCTCACACAAGGAAGTGCTTCAGACAGTCTAAGCAGCCTAAAAAACCTAAAATCCATGGAATTTAAAGAAGCTGTAGTCACATGAGGCTCTTCAAGATTATTCTAGGTCACTTTCTCTTACAAAATTACTATGAATTATGGAAAAGTCTACAACCTTAGAGTACAAAAGCAGTATTCATCTAAAATCACTTTCCTGGCTTGGATAAGGAGTTAGGCCTTCTGCATTTGGGAATGCTGTGTGATTCCTACTTGAACGGCTTGCCAGCAAGGCCTCATATTTCACATCTGCCATCTTAAAAACTATATGGCGAGGAATGTTCCCCAAACCTCAGACCCACAACTGTTAGTTTCCTTGAGTCATAGGGCTCTCCCCTCATCTCACCAAACCCCACTGAGCCTGTGTCCAATTTCCCATCTCCTTCCTTTCTGTCCAATCTCAGGGTACCCATTTAAGGTGTAAGGGCCTTGCTCTCAGCTCCCCCACTTCCTGCTACAGGGGTTGGAGGCAGGTCTCCAAAAATTGCCTGTCCCTTTGCCTGAACGGCACCACACCTAGAATTCTTCATGCATTCTGGCCAGGAGGTTGGACCTCCTGTTACCAAGATTGCCTGAATCATGCCATTTGGACCCTGCCCTTGATATGTCCAGCCATGCTCACAGGGTACAGTTACTGAGGCTAGTTTAGTCCATACCCTTTGCCACCAGCTGATTCCATTCCTAGAGAACTTGTCCTTGCCAGCCTGTTTTCCATTGCTTAAGCCCCAGCTCACTCCCCACCTGAGCCTTTGTCTACACATCCAGTAGTTTAAGTGTTTCTTTCAGGCCTAGAACACCAAAATAAACCTACACTAATCACACCGACATTCCTCACCGCTGTGCAAGTTGTAGAGCTGAGGTGGTACTGACAAGTGACACTCCCTTCTGACCTGCAGCCCTCAGTGTAACTCTGGCTCTTGGTGTTCTTCCAGGCATGTGGCTGCATCTGAACTTTCAGCCTCCGCTCTGCCCTGTTTGAGCCTTGGCACAGACCCGAATGTAAAATGATAACGCCCTGCGCTATGCCAAACCTTGCAGAGCTCCTGAGATATTACAGATGCAGCTGTGACCAGCAAACACATTGTTTCCGGGACTGTGTTTGTAAATATATGAGTTGCCTGACAGCTTGTGGAATTAAATATAGATGCTACATCACAAACTCCAGCTAAAATAAACTATATGCTGCTCAATGAATGTCAATAAGTACACTGAGAAAGAGTCATTTTCTCTTTTTGTAGGATAGTCCAAGAAATCCATCCCTAAGTGCTTTTCTTGATGAGAATGATTTCTTTTTTCCACAGACTTTTGACTAGACATGGCAACTTGGGCTGAGTGGGGCAAGGAGACAAAGGGGCTTCAAGTCAGTAAAGATGCTGCCTACGGGAAGTGTAGTAGTGTGGTATGGTGGCAGAAGCCACCTTAGAGGTTTCCAAGGTACATGAAGAAATCACAGTCAACCTTTTAGGATTACTAGTCTCAATTTATAGTCTGAAGCCATGGTTTGCAAAGTCCTTCTAATGGGGAGCAAGCCAATCCATCACTGCAAATCCTCTCCTCAGTTTTTGAGCCAAATGACCCTCCTTTCCTTAAATTGACTGCTGCAGACAACCAGGGCCTTTATATTAGCAACCTATTAAAGTGATATTGGAAATGTACCAGAAGTTGGTATTCATACACCAAAATCAGCACCCTGGAAGAGTTTGCTGAGGATTCTCGTTTAGTATTCAGCCCAGGAAACTTGTTGCTATGCCATCCTGGGCATCGATGCAAAACCCCAGGGTCCTGCCCAGATCACTGAAATCCCTCTAGGTGGTGGTAAAAAAAAAAAAGGGGCAGGGGTGCTTTGAATTTAGGACATCTTCATTGTTGTTTTGAGGGGGGATTCAAAATCGTTACTTGACAATTTTGAAACTATACAATTGCTATGGGTTTTTTTGTTTTGTTCTGTTTTGCTGTTAATTTTGCTTTTTGTTGAGTTCCTCATTAATTTCTTGAATGTCAAGTTCTTTCTTCACTAAAAAGGTGAGGCTGTAGACTTAGACTCTAGCAATTTTGACACTGTCTGGATGTTCTTGTGCAAAACTTTAAGTGCACCCAATGGAAAAATTAGAGTGATTCTAAAGAAACCTGACTTAGTTCTGGCTCTGACTGCTACTGAATTCCTAAACCTTTTTTGACAAATTAAACTCTTTGTAAAAATGTTGCAATAATTTTCCCAATTCCTTCCTTATAGAAAAGTTAATAAATTCACCCAATGAACATTTATTGGAGAAAGAACATTCCATTTAGCTGGAATGTAAAATGTGTGAAGGCAGAGGTGGGAGAAAAGGCTAGAAGGTAATGTTTGGATTTCTTTTGAAAAATGGTATGTGCACATCCATGTTATAAATTCCCTATGGCAAGCTCTATTAATTGTTATATTAACAAGTCTCTGTGCTGACCAGGAATTGCACACATCCACAACTCAGTGATAACTAAGGTGTGAATCAATAACTTCTGAATCAAAACTAGGATTAAATTATTTTCAGCTCAGTTTTGTATTGGATAAGTGATTTTCATTCCAAGTCATTGGAAAAATAGTACAAAGTTATTAAGAATTTTTAAAATTAAGCCAAATATTCCATTCCTCAAACATGGTGAATAACCTAGGATTTTCTTAATATATCGCTAAACATTTACTCCAATATTTCTCAAAGAGGGGTGTGATTTTGCCACCCCCCCCACCCCCCCCCCCAGGAGACATGTGGCAATGTCCAGAGCCATCTTTGGTTGTAACTGGGTGGTGGAGTGCTACTGGCACCTAGTGGGTAGAGGCCTGGCGTGCTGCATAGGACAGCACTCACAACAAGGATTATCTGACCCCAGATATCTAAGGTTGAGAAAAATTGACTTACACCAACAAATCCTAATGAACGTGGACACGTGGACTCATAAAGAGTCTCTGGAGAATGGAAGACCAAGTTTCTAGGGAAGTTTTACCTGCATATCTAGTTTCCCAACACATGTCATAGTGGCAAGGACCAAAAGTTATCTATCACCACAGCCCTCCATCCAGGCCTCCTCTTTTATGCTTGATCCTTGATTATGATAACAACAAAAACCATAGCAAGTCCTATTTACTGAGGGCTTATTTTCTCCTGGCCAGTGTGCTAAGCACTTTGCTTCCAAAAAGGTAGGTATTAGTAATTTATGAGGAATTAATACAAGGAAAATGAGCTTCTGAGAGATTAAGAAACATATATAACTTCTTTTCTTCCTTCTTTACTTCCTAATTCAGTCAAAAAGCCAATAAACAGGCGTATGTGAGCACAGCAACCTACTAAAATTCAGGTTCTGCGTGAAGTAGGTGGTTGAGTGGGACAGAAGCCTCATGGAGTCAAGAGATTAGTTACATACAGGAGGATTTAGTCAATAAGTAAATATTTTGAGCATAATGGGAACCAAGTTCCTCATGGTCTACGAAGGGAGTTATAAACATGGAAAGGATAAATGCTTGAATAATTTCTGTGGTGTAGCTTTGGAATTAGAAGTATAGCTCATGGTTTTCATGATGGAGTGGTGAGTAGGTAGGTAAGTAGGTAGGTAGAAATCAGTAGATAGATGTAGATATAAATATAGATAGATGTAGAAGTAAGAGTGTGTATATGCATGTGTTGTGTGTTTGAATGCACATGCACTCAATGCAATGTGATATCCAGGTTGAATTGTGGAACAGAAAAAGGGCAGGTATGGAAAAACTGGTGAATCCAAATAAAGTATGTAGTTTAGGTAGTAGTATTGTATCAATGATAATTCTTAAGTTTTAACAGATGCACCATAGTTTTGTGTAAGATATTCACATTAGAGGAAGCTTGGTAAAAGAGACCCAGAACCTCTGTACTCTAACTTTTGTGTAAACCTAAATTTATTCTGAAATAAAAGTTATTTAAGATTAAAGGGTGTACACACACACACACACATATATTTCCTAGTTCCTACTGTAAGTATTCTAACAAATGTTTAAATGTATGTGTGTGTATATGTATATGTGTATAGGTAAATGCATATGCATATGCACATAATCACATTTCCTAGTTCTGTCCAGTAGAGCTCACTGGATTCAAGATTTTAAAAAAAACACTCTCCACTGAAAGAAATCGGAGCTCCTTGGAGAAATGGATAATTACAGGGTTCTGGCAGGAAAAATATAAAATGAGCCTGGAACATCTTTTTGTGGCAGAAACAGTCATAGGCTGGTAAATGTTTAACAAGTGGTTCTTTGGGAGGGCAAGCTCTGATTGGAGCCTATGTCTATTTCCATGTGTAACTACTCTCACCATGTTTGATTCCAAGTTGCCAATACAATATCAACTGACTCACAAATTTCCTTAATATTTAATGATCAGCTCTTACAAGCCAGCGTCAGCCAGCTCTAGCACACCACTGGATAAAAAAATGCCCAAAGGATGATGGATATGTGTCCAAAGAACACAGAGCTAGTTTGAAAGGACTACCTGGCAAAATCTGGGACAATCTGAGCATCAAAACAAATAATGATAATAATGAATTATATTCTATTGAATAAAATAGGAATTCTTGAGAACAAAATTATATACATATAAACATAAAGAAGAGAATGCTTTTTCTTACAATAGAGTGTCAACTAATAAATGTAGGAAAAATGTTGGAGTTATAAAGTCATCATTTAGGAACCACCATACTAATAATTCATTTAGGCAAGAGACTTAAATCAATGCTAAACCAGGAGGTGAAAGTTGGATGAGAGATAAGATATTTCAGAGTCTCAAAGAACCTCCCTTAAAATAGTTATTAATGACATGAGGAATAGAATATTTACATGATCTCAAAGTCTTTCTCTTCAAAATACTTATCAACTATAAAGAGAAAGGAACAATTTTACAGTGGACAAAAATGACAGCCAGCATTTTACTCAAGTGATCAAAATTAACATCACTGGTAATAAGACAAGACAAAATCATGTTCCACCTGATAGGATCCATTGAGAAGATCACAGCATCACCGTGATATTCCTGCCAAAATACATAATCTCAGCATGAGGAAACATCAAAGAAACCTAAATTGAGAGACATCTTACAAAACAACGAGTGCATCATCTTCAGAAATATTAAGGTCATGGAGGTCAAAGAAGGACTGAGGAACTGACTGTCCTGTCTTGAAGGACACTGAAGAAACATGGTAACTACGTGCTCTGTGCAAGCCTGGGTTTTTTGAGATAAAGGACAACATTGCGACAGTTGGAGAATTTACAGGTCTTTCTGGGGAAAGGAAAGATGAAAGTCTTTGTGCTCTTTTGTAACTTTTCTATGATGTTGAAATTATTCCAAAGTTGAAAAGGAAAAAGAGACAGAAATTGGTACATGGATAGATAGCAGGTGGAACCAACATTAGTTGTTCTAACTGCTAACGCCTGTGCTGTTTATCAGTCTATGAATCTAAAATATGTTTGTCTATTCTGATGAATGAGGGGTTGTCTAAGATTTTGCTGTAAGGTAGACAGACCTTGGCTATTTACAGCTTTTTTTAGAGATAACAGGTGGTTTGCTACATTGTAGTGGCTAGCTCCAGAGCAGGACAAGAGAAATGCAGTCGATTCTCATTATTTGTGGTAGTTATGTTCAACAAAGTTGCTGCAGATACTGAATCAACAAATACTTAACCATTGCTCCCAGGGGAAAAGTAGAATTAGGAGTTTCTGGATATAACATTTTCGTCAACTGATCAATACAAAACCTCCGTTTTATGTGGTTTTGCTTAAAGACACCTTATTTAATGTATATTGCTGATTCATTAACATTGACCTCATGCAAGCAGTGCTATAACTCAGCCTGAGTGAAGCTTATTTAACATATGTATTTTATTCATAAGGCACATCACAGTCTTTTTGTGCTTAGGAACACAAAACAGCACTTCCATACTATGCTTGGGGTCATTTTAAACAGTGAAATCACCCCAAAAAAAGCACAAAAATGCAACAAATGTGGCACTAAAGATACTCGAAAAAGGACACTTTTTTTTTTACAGAATGAGAGCTGACCTCAGCTGGGAACATGTGTGTGGAGTGACCATTTTTTTGCTACTCTGCACATGTCCATAAATGACCATGAATGAGCCTCAAGTATTGATTTTGGAGTTACAAATAAATTTTAGTGAGTGGAGGTGAATTTGCAAATATGGAATCAATGAATTATGAGGACTGATTATAAAATGCAAACCACATACATAATTTAAAATTTACTGGTAGTTCTTTAAGATAAAAATAGATGAAATTCATTTTAATATATTTTATTAACCCCTATATCCAAAATATTGTCATTTTCAACGTGTAATTTAAAAAAATTATTACTGGGATATATTACAATTTTTTTCATACTAAGTCTTTGAAATATGAACTTTATACTTACAGCACATTTCAATTCAGATGATAATTTTTCATCTGAATTACTTGATCTGTATTTAGAGTTTAGATAATTTACAGTTGAAAAATAGATTCACATACTCGAATTATTCCAAGTACACTTAAAATTTTTTCTGATAACTGAATTGAGTAAGCTTTAAAATTCAAATTAATTAAAAGTAAATAGAATTAAAAATTTAGTTCTTAGTTGTACAAGCCATACACTCAATGGCCACACGTGGCTAGTCACTAACGTATTGGACAACCCAGGCCTGGATAGGTCCAGAATTCATCTATTCCTATACATTCTTATGCATTTACCTTATTCACCCCATTCCCATGTATGGATAAGCATTCTAACTTGATGAGGAGCCGCATAATCTTTCCATGTTACAGCCTTCAGCATAAAGATTTTTAGTAAAGCATGGTACAACACAAGTACAGGGGTCCTGACTCCTGAAGTTCCTACTCCAACTACGATGTTAACCATCCTTATATCATAGCTGGCTCTGAACTAGAAGTTAGCTGAATAAACATAGCAAAATACCTCAGGGGACATTCTTTAAGACTGAAAAGCACTAAAAAATGTTCATTGTCTAGATTATTTTTAATATTAAAGGCCAGAACCAGTCAACAGAAGACTGAGGGTCATAGCCTTGAAAAATTCTTCTGGCTTTCAACAAGGCAGTGAAATTCACTATTTTGATTTCTCCTCCAAAATAATAAAAGCATGCACTACCTTCTCCCAGTGAACCCTCACACACCTGCACAGCAGAATGAATTAAAAAATATCTGCAACATGTTTTGTGTTCTCCTGAGAAAGAAGTATTGCAAATGAATTTATATTAATAATTATTGGCAAGTGCTGCAACTGTGGATACTTTTTGTGTGATGATTTTGTGTATTGCCAAATTTTCTACAAAACAATACATTATTTTTGTAATCAGAAAATAATGCTTTTTTTCCAATTAAAAATAGAATTGAATATAAGGTTTTAGTTACACTCTTCTGTCTCCGTTTTTCTCATTATCCATATGACTCTGAGGGAGACCTGAGTCTTACTAGACAGCATCAGCTGTCAATAGGAACAGCTGGTCAGGCATTCCTTCCATTTCCACTGTCTCAGCACCTCACATTTGGTCGCTCCACTTGTGCGAGGCAGAGCTGGGTTTTAGTCTAAACAAACAGAAACAATTCATCACACTCATTCACAAATGTCACTCCTTCAGCTATCGCCTAGCCCCACCATCCTTGACTCTCTGCCAACTCTACAGTCTTGTGCTTAGTCAGTCCTTGGTCAGGGAGCCCGTGGGGATGGCCCAGGCAGATTCTGGAACTGGCACTGGTGATTCAGCAGGATGGAGCACCCCTTCTAGTCTCCCTCTCTGCCCTAATGAGCCATCCAAAGACTGAAACTGACCTCCTGATAGCTGAGCTGGTGTGAACAGCCTGGGGAGCAATTGCTCAAATGTTTTCTGAGCTTCTTGCCCCCTGAAGTTTCAATTAAAGATGCTCTCAGTTCTTGTGAGATAGAGTGTATGTGTGTATGTAACATCCTTAGAACCCTCCCCTTCCCACTGTAGTGTAGGCTCTCCTTGCACTTACATTCACACTGTAGTCTAAGTGAATATCATCTTGTGGAGTTGAAGAGAACTCAACCTGCACAGTCACACCTGGGTCCCTAACACTTGCCATATCATCTCTCTTAACCCAGAAAGTGACAATTAAACCCCTTTGTGATGCAGCACAGTTGTAATGGGGTAGGGAAAAATGTACAAGAAAAACCCCGGAAACAAAGTAAATAATAAAGATTAATTTGTCTAGCCATGTAGGGCATTGCTGGGTACCATCAACATATCCTGTAGTGAATTAGCTACCCCAATTTAGACAAGTTCTAAATCTAGGTCCATGTACCTATGGATGTGAACCCATTGTAAATAGGACCTCTTGAAGTTCTTATGTTAGTCAAGGTGTGCTTCAATGGAATGAGGGTGTTTCTTAATCTGTATTACTAGAGGCCTTAAAAGGAACCCAAAAGTCACAGAAGAAGAAGGAAACAAGATAAGGGACATGTTATGACAGGAGGCAGAGATAAAAGCCAAGGAACCCCAAGGACTGCCAGCAGCCTTCAACAGAACGCTACCATCTTTGAGGAGAAAGTAAGCCTTGCTGGTATTTTGATTTTGGACCTTTTATAGCTTCAAAACCATGAGCTAATAAAGACTTGTTTAAGTCAACCCATCGTGTAGTATTTGTGATAGTAGCTCTGGCAAAGATAAAGGTACCCCAAATATAAGGTCCCCTGAAATGGTTTGCCAGGCTTAAAACATTTGGGGATATGATACAAATATAAAACGCAGTAAGGAGGGGCCAGTGAGTAATGAATACTGCCTTTAGAGTCAGTATTTGGGGAGCTGTTTCTCTCAGATGGGCAGTTGTCAGCGGTTGTGGGCCGTAATTGCTACCACATGGTGGTAAGTGCAACTTAAAATACTATTTTCCCATTCTTGTGTATTGGACTTATTTCATAGACACCAAACTATCCCTCTCAAACGTGTTCTGTAACCTGCTCACATAGAGTATACCTCCCCCATCCCTACCCCAAAAACTAGGATTCCACAAACATCATTAAAGCCATCATCCTCAAAATCCATAGGAACTTTCCAGTCTCCAGAGGTACTTTTTTAGTACCCATGGCCAACACTTATTGATCCATAACTTAGTGCCAGACATGGTTCTCATTGTTTTATAGGCACTAATTCAATTGATCTTCAGGACAGTAAACAGCATTGTGCTCTATTCTTTCTTTCTATAGGTAAGGAAATTAGGGATTACAGGGATTAAGTCGTTTCCCAAGGTGCTAGCACTTTTCTTGCCAGAGTGGGCTGTCTGGACCCAGAGCCCCAGCTTATGACTACCCAGTTAGACTCTCCTTCTGTCTACTCCTCCCTCATCACCCTTGACTTCTCAGCAGTGTTTTACACTGCTGGCCGCTCCTTACCTGGACTTCTCTTTCCCCTGCCTTTTCTTGCTTTTCCTGCCTCACCCTTCATATACAGCTTCTTAATCCCCTTCTGTCACTTCAGCCCTCCCTTCCACTCCCCGGTGTGAACCTGTTCTACTCTCATCCCTGGGACCCAGACTTCTTGAGAGAGTGAGAAAAGGAAAGCAGCCAGAGGAAAACTAAATGAAACAGAGAAAGATATGTGGTTACCACGTCTTACTTTGCAAGGACTGTTATGACAAATACTGCACAATGGGTTGACTTACACAATGGAAATTATTGTTTCACAGTATTGGAGGCTAGAAGTCCAAAATCAAGATTTCAACAGGCTTGTTGGCTTCTCATGCAGTCTGTAGCTTTCTGGTCCTGGCTTGTTGCAATCTTTGGGGTTCCTTGTCTTGCGTCTCTGACTTGGTCATGTAGCTTCTCCTTCTGGCTTCCATGTCTGCTCAGTTGTCTGTGTCTCTATCCAGACTTCCTCTCCTTGTAAGGACTTCTGGAACTGGCACTGGTGTTGGGGATTGAATCGTGTTGCCCACAAATGGGTTCACAGCCACAGGATATCAGATTAAGACACAAAATATATGTCCTTTTGAGGGGAACAGGATTCAATTCCCAACACCACATCAGCAACTGATGCCTGGAATTCCAGACCTTTAGAACAGTAAGACCCCTTGTTTCACAGAGGAAGAAGAAAAGTAGAGTGTGGTTACAAGGGTTAGGCTTATACAGACAGTTAATGGCAGATATGGTATTGGAACTGAGGCAGGACATTGCCTCTTAAACACTCTTAGGACAAATCTGTGGTTACAACAAACACTTGAGGGACCCTGTTATCCACAAAACTTCCATATGCCCACCCCTTACATGTCTGGATCCTGGTGCAACATTTATTTTCAGCAGCTCCACTTTTTCTCTTCAATGCCTCTTTTCTACCTTGCAAGATTCCCTCCCTCTGCATTAGGCATGGAGTTTTCTAAAAGCTGCTCTTCTTTTTACCTGCCTACTTGGGATCTTGTTTTTGCCCAGCTGTTAGCTCTAGGTAACATCTTTCCTCTTCTCCAAGGGTTGTTTTCAGCAGGATACAAAGTCCATTAGCAAATCAATAACTCTTTATTTAGAAAAGGGGATGTAGGGACTGGGGATTTTAATTCAGATCTAGGAACTCCTGGGGCATTATCAGGAGCATTCTAAAAATAGGCCTTTGAAAAGCATAATGTTGCTGCTGCTGGAACTTTATAGCTTCCTGCCCATAAACAGAAGCAGCTTTCTATGGGAGATCATTATCTGAAATCTGCCTCTCCTGTGGTCATTATATCTTTCTCTAATCCTCTGCTACCATATATGTTATCTATTGCTTTGGAGCTCTTTGTTTATTTTTTGTTTCTTGTCTCTTCTCTATTCTCTCTACAAGTCTCTTCCATGGTCACTGCATCTATCCTTTTTCTTCTTTCTAGGAGTATTTGAATTTCCATCTATCCACATGTTTCTACATGACACAGCAAACAAAGTCTAATTTGTCAATGTAGCTACATTGAGTATCTGTAAATACATATCTTTCTCATAAATTTACAAAGATGATCCTCCAAATGTCAGGACATATCCGAGAATTCATCATGCTTCCTACCAACCTCCGATTTCCTTTGAAAAAAGAAGCCGACATCTGGAACCATTATTTGAATATGTACACAAAGATACAGTTATAAGGATGTCTTGTTCGGCAACTGGGAGGGGAAACCTCCATTTTTCCTGGCCCTGTGTTTGTACATTGTACTAATTATCTATTACTGAGTAACAAATTACCCCAAAATGTGACTTAAAACAACAATAAATATTAATTCATCAAACGATTTTTGTGGGTCGGGAGTTAGGAAATAACTGGGTGGTTTTGGCTCTGGGCCTCTTAGGGGGTTGCAACCAAGATATCACTTAGGGGCTGACTAGGGCTGGAGGGTTAAATGTTTTTTTCTTTTTTTCTCCAAATAAACACTTGCCCACCATTGAAACTACTTTCTATATCTGTGAATTTGCTATTTCCAGTTTGCTCTTTTAAGTGATAACATACAATGTTTGTCCTTATGGGCCTTGCTTATTTCAGTGAGCATAATGTTTTCAAAGTTCTTCCATGTTGCAGCATTTCTCATAACTTCATTTTTACTAATGGCCAAATAACATTCCATTGTGTACCATATTTTGTTTATCCATCAATTTGTTGATGGACATGGGTTATTTCCACCTTTTGGCTGTTGTGAACAATGCTACTCTAAACACTGGTATACAAGTATGTGTTTGAGATGGTCTTTTCACTTTCTCTGGGTATATACATAAAAGTGGAATTACCTGGTGATAGGGTAATTTTATATCTAATCTTTTCAGGATCTGCCATATTGCTTTCTATAGTAGCAGCACTGTTTTGTATTACCATGAACAATGCACTAGAGTTTCAGATTTTCCACATCCTAGCCAACACTTGTTATTTTTGTTTGTTTGTTTGTTTTTAATAACAGCCATCCTTGTGGGAGTAAAACAGTGTATCATTGTGGTTTTTGTTTGCATTTACCTAATGGATAATGATGTTGAACATCTTTTCTTATGCTTATTGGTCATTTGTATATATTTGGACAAATATCTGTTCAATCCTTTGCCCATTTGTTCATTGGATTGTTTGTCTATTTTGTTAAATTGTAAAAGTTCTTTATGTATTCTGGATATTAAGCTGTTATCTGATACATAGTTTACAATTATTTTCTCCCATTCTGTAGATTGCATTTTCATGTTCTTGTTAATTTCCTATGATGCTAAAGTTTTTAATTTTGATGAAGTCAAATTTATCTATTGTTTCTTTTGTTGCTCGTGCTTTTGGTGTCCTCTTTTTTAAATTATTTTTTTAAAGATACATAAATCACACAAAATGTTACATTAAAATATATAAGACGTTCCCTTATATCCCACACACCTGACTCCTCCCACATCAACAACTTCTTTCATCAGTGTGGTACATTCATTGCATTTGATGAGTTAATTTTGGAGCATTGCTACACAGCATGGATTGTAGTTTATGTTGTAGTTTACACTCTCTCCCAGTCCATTCAGTGGGTTATGGTAATGTTCTGTATATGTCCAATCCATGGCCAAAATCCAGGCCATGAAAATTTACTCCTATTGTTATAGTCTAAGAGATTTTTTTAGTTTTTAGCTTTTCCTGTTTTAGCTCTTATATTTAGGTCCTTGAAACGTTTTGAGTTTATTTTTGTATATGGTGTGAGGAAGGTTCTAACTTCATCCTTTTGCATGTGGATATCCAGTTTTCCCTCCACCATTTGTTGAAGAGACTATCCTTTCTCCATTACGTGTACTTAGCACCTTTGTCAATAATCATTTGTACCTAGATATGTGGGTCTATTTCTGTTCTTTCTACTTGGTTCCATTGGTCTACTTCTCTATCTTTTTGCCAGTACCTCACTGTTTCGATTGTTATAATTTTGTAATACAATTTAAAATCAGGAAGTATGAGTTGGAGGCTCACTTTAAAGGTGACTCATTCTTAAGGCTAACATGTTAATGCTGGCATTTGGCAGGAGGTTTCAGTTCCATAGGGCAACTTGAGTATCTTTACAACATGGAGGCTGACTTGCCCTGGAGAGAGTGATCCAAAAAGAGAGCAAGGCAGAAGCTGTAATGACTTTTATGACCTTGCTTTGGAAGTCACACACCATCATTGGTAGAATTTATTGATCACAAAGACCAACACTGATGTACAATAGGAGGGGTTTACACACAGGTTTGACTAGAGGATCATTAAAGATCACTTTGAAGATTGGCCACCTCATAAGGGGAAGGGTTCACCAAAAGAAATACCCCTAGCCTCTCTCTCCACCAAAAATTATTTGGACTGTGAGTTTGGGAAAGGAACAGAACTTATTTCACCCTGTCAGTTCTGGGCTTCTTTCCCTTGTCAACTGCCTGCTCATCTGTTTTCACAAGCTTAGCACAGCAAGTTCTGCCTCTGTTGTATGACAGTTGGTTTGGAGGGGTAAAGATGGGAGGCTTGCATTGTTCAAGCATAATTTGGCTCCAGGGCTGGTCATCTTCTCTACCCATCTTTTTCAAAACTAAGGTTGATATTTTGATTTCTCTACCTGGATCTTAATCCTCAAGTGGATCTCAATTTTAGAGGTAAAGAAAACGTTCATTATGTTTTATAATGCGATCTTCCTAATAGTGGAAAATGGGAAACAACTTATGTGTCGAACAATAGATTGCTTGAGCAAATTATGGCATATCCATACAATTCAGTATAAAGCAATCATTTAAAAGTATTTTATATAAGAATATTTAATGATATGGAAAATTGGTTGGGATATATTAAGTGAAGAATACTGGTTATAAAACAGTATGCAAGTTATTATTCCATTACAAATAATGTATATATGCTTAGAATAGGACCCCAAGGATAGATATACCAACGTTTCAATTGTAGTTATCACTGGTTGGTAGGTTTATGGGTAATTAAAATTTCCTTCACTTTGGTTAATTTGATTTCCCCAAATCTCCTACACTTTACACTTACTACCTTTGTAATGAGAAATAGAAAACAGAGAGAGAAAGAGTTTGTAGAAGATAGTTTGGGGGTTCAATTAGAAGTAATTAGAATTTTCTAACATTCTTTATTGGAGATAGAACCAGGCATTAGGGTGTTCTCTAATCCACTTCTATAAGCTCATGTGATACCAAAGAGGCTCATGCCTCTTTCTTAAAATACTCTCCACTGTTGGTTTTCCTTGACCCCACATTCTTGTTTTTCTGCTTACTCTGTGGATACTCTTTGTAGAGACATACTCTTCTATCTAGAAATTTAAACACAGGGTTTTCCAAAACTGAGCTCTATACCTTTATTTCTTCTCACTGTATATTCTATTCTTAGGTCAATTCACCCACTGTCATGGCTTCACTAGCCAGGTACCCATAGATCACATAAAATTCATATGTCTAGCCCCTGCTGCCCTCCTGAGCTTGTATGATTTATGCACTACCTGACTATTTCAATTAGATTTCTCAAATATTCCTTAAATTCACCATACCTCAAACCAGCTTTATGATCTCAAACAGTTTCCTACCATGGCGAAGGGCAAACCAATTAATATATTCCCATGGTTCTCCTCCGGGTGCATACTGAAAGCACCTGAAAAGTCCTTAAAAATCACTAATGCCTGGACCTTCTCACCCAAAGTTTCTGGTTTTAAAAAAATGAGGTCAGGCATCAGTATTTTATTCCTGTGTTTCTTTGATACTGATCACTTCTTTTATATAAATATGTAATTGGAGAAGTTGTAAATTTACAAAAAAGCAAACAGAAAATATAGGCTTCACATTTAACCCCCTCACCCCCCCCCACAGATTTCCTTTTAGTAACAATTTGCATTAGTTTGATATCTTTGTTACAATTGATAAAACAATATTATGATAATTATACTTCCAACTATAGTCTATAGTTTACACCAGAGTTCACTGTTTGAGTTATACAGTCCTATGGTTCTTAAAATTTTATTCTAGTCACATATATACAAACAAAAATTTCCCCTTTTAACCACATTCAAATACGTAATTCAGTGGAATTATTAATATTCACAACGTTGTGCTACCATAATCTGGTAATGGATGGGGATCCATTACCAGAACTGTTCCATTACCCCAGAAGACACTCTGTAGCAATTAAGCATTAACTCTCCATCCCCTATCTCCACCCTGGCTCCTAGTAATCTGTGTTCTAGGTTCATACTCTACGCATTTTCTTATTCTAACTATTTAATGTCAGTGAGTGTTTTTGTGTGTGTGTCTGGCTAATTTCATTCAATATGATATCTTTCAGTCCATCCATGTTGTCACATGAATGGAAATTTCTTTCCTTTTTGTAGTTAAATAATATTCCATTGCATGCATATACCACATTTTGTTTATTTATTCATCTGTTGATGGGCACTTGGTTGCTTCCAATTTTGGCAGTTGTGAATAATGGCGGTATGAATATTGGAATGCAAATATATGTTCTGGTGCCTTACCTAGCAGTGGGATTGCCAGAGGATGTGGTAATTCTATACTTAACTTTGAGGAATTTCCACATTGTTTTCCACAGGATCTGTGCAATTTTATATTCCAACCAAAAGTGAACAAGTGTTCCTATTTCCTCACATCTTCTCCAACATTTACGTTCTGTTTTTTAATAGTAGTCATTTTAGTGGGTGTGAAATGTTATCTCATAGTGGTTTTAATACTCATTTTCCCAATGGCTAATGATGTTGATCACCTTTTCATGTGCTTATTGGCTTTTTTAATATCTTCTTTGAAGAAATGTCTTTTTATGGGGCTTTTTTTTTTTTGCATATTTTTAAATTGGGTCATTTTCATTTTGGTGTTGGAGTTTCAGAATTCCTTATAAAATTTGGAAATTAAACCCTTACTGACAATGTGATTTCCAAATATTTTTCCCCCATTGAGTACTCTTGGCACCCTTGTCAAAAATCAACTGGCCATAGACATGAGGGTTTATTTCTCAACTCTCAGTTTGATTCAATTGGTCTATGTGTCTGTCCTTGTGCCAGTATCACAATGTTTTGATTACTACAGCTATCTTTTAAGTTATTAAATTAGGAAGTGTAAATCCTCCAATTTGGTTCTTTTTAAGATGGTACTGACTATTCAGGGACCCATACACTGCCATATAAATTTTATGATAGACATTTCCATTTTTGTCAAAAAAGCTGTTGGAATTTTTATTGTAGATCACATTCAATCTGTGGATTGCTTTGGGTAGAAATTACATCTTAATAATATTTGTTTTTCAATTTATGAATATGGAAAGTCATTCCATTTATTTAGGTTTTCTTTGATTTATTTCAACAATGATTTTTAGCTTTCCATGTACAAATCCTTTTTACAGTCTTGGTTAAATTTATTCCTAGATATTTGATTCTTTAAGTTGCCATTGTCAATGGAAATTTTCCTGATTTACTGTTCAAAATGTACATTGCTAGTGTATTGAAACACTACTGATTTTTGCCTGTCTATCTTGTACTTTGCCACTTTGCTGAATTCATTTATTTGCTTTTGTAGCTTTATTTTGGATTTTTCAGGATTTTCTATATTTAAGATCATGTCATATGCAAATAGGGTACAATTTGCTTCTTTCTTTCCTAAGTGGGTGTCTTTTATTTCATTTTCTTGTCTAATTGCTCTGGCTAGAACATCCAGTACAATGCTGAATAACAGTGGTAACAGTGGGCATCCTTGCCGTGTTCCTGATCACAGAGGGAAAGCTTTCAGTCTTTCATCATTGAATGTGATGTTAGCTGATGGTTTTGCATTCATGCCCTTCATTATGCTGAGAACGTTTCTTTCTATTCCTTGCTTGATTCCTGTTTTATCAAGAAGGAGTGCTGGATTTTGTCAAATGCCTTTTATGCATCAATTGAGATGATCATGTTGTTCCCCCCCTCAATTCTATTAATTGGTTTTCTTGTATGTTGAACCACCATTGCATAATTGGGATAAATACCACTTGGTAATGGTGTATAATCCTTTTAATGTGCTCTTGGATTTGATTTGTTAGTATTTTGTTGAGTATTTTTGTGTGTTTAGCCAAAGGGATACTGGTCTGTACTTTCTTTGCTTTGCTGTCTTTATCTGGTTTGTATTAGGTTAAGTTAGGAATTGTTAAGAAGTATTCCCTCTTCTTCAGTCTTTTTGGAAAAGTTTAAACAAGATTGACATTACTTCTTCTTGGAATGTTAGGTAAAATTCACCAGTGAAGCCATCTGGTCTCGGGCTTTTCTTTGTTGGGAGGTTTTTGATTACTAATACAATTCCTTTACTCATTGTTAGTCTGTTGAGATATTTTATTTCTTCTTCAGTCAGTTTAGTTAGTTTGTGTGTTCCTAGGAATTTGTTCATTTCAACTAGGTTATCTAATTTGTAAACATACATTGTTTATAGAATTCTCTTATAATTCTTTTTAATTCTGTGGATTTGGAAGTAATATCCCTCATTCATTTCTGATTTTAATTATTTGCAGTCTTTCTCTTTTTTCTTTGTAAGTATAGCTAAAGGTTTTGAATTTATTGATATTTTGAAAGAACCATTTTTCAGTTTCATTGGTTCTCCTTTTGTCTTTCTCTATTTCATTTGTATCTGTTCTATTTTTTGTTATTTGCCTCCTTCTGCTCTCTTTGGATTTTGTTTGCTCTTATTTTTCTAGATCACCCAGTTATGAAATTAGGTCTCTGCTTTGAAATCTTTCTTCTTTAATGTAGGCATTTAGAGCTATAAATTGTACTCTCAGCACTGCCTTTGCTGTAAGTATCAGTTTGTTGTGTTTTTATTTTCTTTCATCTCAGGATAGTTCCTAATTTCCTCTGTGGTTTTTTTCTTTGACCTGTTGGTTGTCTAAGGTAAATTGTTTAATTTCCACATATTTGTGAATTTTCCAGTTCTTCCTTTTTGATGTCTAGATTAATTCTATTGTGGTCAGAGAAGATGCATTGAGTGAGTTCAATAATTTTTTTAACTTATTGAGACTTGTTTTATGACCTAAAATATGGTCTGTCCTGGAGAATGACCCATATGTTCTAAAGAACAATGTGTACTTTGGTGCTGTTGGGTGAAGTGTTCTATATATACATTAGGTCTAGTTGGTTTATAGTACCATTCATGACTTCTATTTCCTATTGATCTTCTGTCTAGATGTTCTATCTATTATTAAAAGTAGTGTATTGATGTTTCCTACTAATAATGTAGAACCATACATTTTTTCCCTTCAAATCTGTCAATATTTGCTTCATATATTTTGGGACTCTGCCATTTGGTGCTTATTTATTAATAATTGTTATGTCTTCTTATTGAATTCACCACTTTATCAGTTAATAGTGACCTTACTTTTTCCTTGTAACAGTTTCTGACTTGAAATCTATTTTATCTGATATTAGTATAGCCACTACAGATTTCTTTTGGTTACTGCTTGCATGATATATTTTTTCCACACTTTTACCCTAAACCTACTTCTATCTTTGACTTTAAGGTGACTCTCTTGCAGATGACATAAAGTCAGGTCAGGCTTTTTTATCCATTCTTCAAATTTCTGCCTTTAGACAGGAGACTTTAATACATTTGCACTTAAATTAGCTACTCATATGCAGGACTTCTACCATTTTACTATTTACTATCTGTATGTCTTCCATTTTTGCCTATTTCCATATTTGTTTGATTTTTTGAATAGTACCATTTTGAGTCACTTCTCATTTCTTTCTGTATATTTATTTTTCATATATTTTCTTTGCAGTTACCATGGGGCTTACATTTAATATCTTAAATCTATAACAATCATGTTTAATTTGATACCAAATTAACTTCAATAGCATATATATACACTCTTTCTACACTTTTCCATCCCCCTATCTTTTTGTTGTACTTGTTACAAATTATATCTTTATACATTGTATGTCCAAAACTATAGCTTTATTATAATTTTATCTGGGAGTATCTTAATCTCTTTCTTATTTTTGAAAGACAATCTTGTCAGATATAAGATTCTTGGTTGCAACTGTTTCCTTCCAACATTTCAGATATTTTGCCCAGCTTTCTTGTCAGAAATTGGCACTTAACCTTAGTGGGACTCCCTTTTAGGTAACATACTCCTTTTCTCTTGCGACTTTTTGAAATCACTCTTTGTACTTGGCATACAACAATTTGACTACTATGTTTATGGGCATAAGTCTCTTTGAGTTTGTCCTGTTTTGGGTCCACTGGGCTTCTTATATGTGCATATTCATGCCTTGTATTAAATTAGAAAAGTTTTCTGCCATTATTCCTTTGATTATCCCTACTGATGCTTTCTCTCTTTCTTCTTCTTCTGGACTCCTATAATGTATATATTGATACATTTGATATTATCCACAGGTCTTTTAAGTTCTGTTCACTTTTTCATTCTTTTCTTTCTGCCTTTTCAAACTAAATCATTTCTATTGTCTTGTCTTAGAGTTCACTGATTCTTTGTTCTGCCAGCTCCACTCTACTGTTGAAACCCTCTAGAGAATATTTCATTTCCTTTATTGTGGTCTTCAATCTGGTATTTCTGTTTTGTTCCTTTTTAAAATGTCTATCTTTATTTTGAGAGTCCCATATTGTTCATTCATCATTTCTTGATATACTCTGTGTTTTTCTTTATGTCCTTGAGCACCTTGAGGATAATTTTTTGAATGTCTTTGTCCATTTTGTCCAAACACTGGTCTTCTTCATTATTGGTTTCTGGATTTTTATCTTTTTCATTTGGATGGGCCATTATTTCCTGTTTCTTTGTTTGTCTTGTAGTCTTTTTGTTGCTAACTGTGCATTTTGATATTTTAAATTGTTAACTCTGGGATTTAGTCCCTGAGTTCTCTGTTTCTGGTGCTTGTATTCACCTAGTGATATGACAAAGATTTCATTGAGTGCCAGGAGACTGCGTTAGCTCTCCACAAGCAGCTACTGTCTGTAGTACAAGTTCTGGGAAGACTAGTCAGAGACTAGTTTCCTGTTTCAGTTTTTCAGGCTGCTACTTGATAGATTGGCATTGACATACAGGCACCCCAATACACACCTAAAGTTTGTTTTGCCCCCTCTGGAATACAGCCAGGGACCCACAATGGAAGCTCAGGCTGGCTCCTCACTATGCTGTGAAGAACGTGTAGGGGTGCCAACAAGGGCACCAATAGCTTTTCCTAGCATTTTTAAATTTTGATTTGGTACTCATCCAGCTACTGTAACACTTCAACATTTTTTGGAGTTTGAGGAAGATGGCTCTGCCAGTTTTTGCTAGTTGTTCAAAGATTCTGTGAGACAATGGCACCCTGGTCTTATGCTACTATCTTAGTCAACTGGACTCTCAGCATCAATATTTTTTAAGTTTCTTGACTTAGTTATCAGGATGCTATGATGAATACCACACCATGGGTTGGCTTAAACAATGGGGATTCATTGTCTCACACTTTCTGAGACAGGAAGGCTTGTTTCCTCCTGGTGGCATTCTGGCTGGATGCCAATCCTGGGATTCCTTGGCTTTTCTGTCACATGGGGATGTCCTTTCCTTTCTCTTCTGGTTCTCAATGACTTCTGGCTTCCTCCTGTGGCTTTCTCTTTATAAGGCCTCCAGTATTAGGATTAAGATGCATCCCATCCAAGTTCATTTGGCACATCTTCACAAAAAATAACATTTTCATGTGGTTCTATATATAATGGCTTCACACCACAGGAATAGGGATTTCAGGGTAAAAACATGTTTTTTTCCTGGAGTATGTAATTCAACCTACCACACTCCCCAATGGATTTTTATGAGTTGACAGTGTTGAGAACTACTGAAATACTTATTCAATAGAAATCTGGTAGTCACTTTTGACATCTCCCTCTTCTTTTCTCTTTAAATATAGATGATTACTGAGTTCAATAAATTTTTCCTTTAAAATAGTTCAAAATTATCCTATATGTCTTTGCTGCCGCCACTTAATCTAAACTATCATCATCTCTCACCTGGATTTTCAATACATTCTGCTTAATGCATCGGATCTAAACATATCTCTTGCCCTCCTCTTGTGGACATACCCTAAAGTGAACCTCAGTGAGTCAGACCTTGTATAATCCCCTCTCCTTGAGTGCAGGTCTAAACTGTGACTTGCATTTAACCAATAGAATATGGTAAGTGATAAGATGTCACTCCAGTGACTATGTAACATTATTTAAGACTTGATTTTGGCAGCCTAGAAAGACAAATATTTCCCTGCTGGGCTTGAAGAGGCATACAACCATGTTGTCAACCACTTTTGCAGAAGACCATGAGACAAGGGATTGCAGATGACTTCTAGGACCTGAGGGCAGCCACCAACAGTCAGTAAGAAATCAGGGCCCTCAGTTCTACAACCATAAAGTGAGTTTTGCTAACAAAGCTGAATGAACTTGGAAGTGCAGCCTGGTAGACAACTTGATTGCAGCTTTTGAGACCCTGAGCAAAGGAACCAACTAATCTGCATGGGCTGCTGATCCACAGACACTGTGAGAAAATAAGTGTGTGTTGACTTAAGTTGTTAGATTTCTGGTAATTTGTTACACAGAAAATAAATATACCTCCTACACCAACCTAAGACCCATCAATCATTAGATGACTTCTAATCACTCTTTGAATATTGAAAAAGAAAAATCAAAATTGCTTACAAAGCTGTGAATTGTCTGGCCTCTCTAGCCTCATATATTCCATCTTGCTCTGTGCACTAGCCACAAAGTCTTTCTTTAAGGACCTCAGATTAGTCCAGTACCCTCTGACCCCCAAAAGTTGCTCCTGATGTTGCCTCAACCTTGAGGGCTCTTTACAGCTGGTTATTTCTTATTCAACCCATAGTTCTCAGTTCCAGCATCACTTCTTTGAGGAAGCTTTCCTTGAAGATCCCTAGCAGAGGCAAATTCCCCATTTTATCCTTCTGTAGTATTGTATCTCTTTTACTTCTAGCACTCGTCAATTGTAATTTACCTATTTGTTTGGATCATTATTCAATTAAAGTCTTTCTTCCCCACTAGTCTGTAAATTCCGTGCATGTTAAAACATGACATGTTTGGGCTCATCATTTTATCCTATGCCTAGCATGGTACCTAACATACAATAGGCACTCAAATTGTTCCTTGAATGAATGAAAAAATTAGTTGTATACAGTTTTGTTTTTGTTTTTTTTTTTGGACCTACGTCCATACCAGTGGATTCATGTTAGAGCACTGGACCCCACCTTATCCCAGTGGATCCAAGTTAAAGCAAGTTTCCTGAGACTAATCTGTCCAAATCCAATCATGGACACTCCTTACATGCCCTATGGTTTGGGGAATACAAACCACAACAAGACAAATAGTTAACCATTTTTTTCCCCTTTAAGCAAAAGTTTTTTTAATGGCCCCCACTATATTTAAGATGATGTGTTAGTTACCACAAAGACTTCTGAAGATAAGTGGTGCAAAATCTCCAACTTTCAATGATGGACAATTACCCATTTGAGGGCATTGAAAGAAAACAGAAGAAACATTGTATCTCTTCTTTTATTGAAAAAAATCATTTATGATACAACTAATAAAGCTGAAATTGCCCAAAGAATCCTGTTCAAACTCACCCTAATTAAAAGAGGGACAAGTTAGGAGAATAAAACCTAAGGACAAAGACAAGTCATCATATATTTTGCTTCCTATAACTTTTGGATGTCCAAGTTCTATTCAAAGTCTATTCTATAACCGACAAGGGACTACAGATATTATTTTATTTCTTATATTTATTCTACAAAATATTGGGTAGTTTTGGTGTGTTAGGTATGAATCAGCTTCTCTGATTTTATGGAGCTTACATTCTGTTGAGGGGGTGGCATTACAGATGGTAAACACATCAATACATAAATAATAAGTGTCATGGAGAAAAAAAAAACAAGGTAAGGAGTTAGAGAACCACAGACTGAGTGTGCTATTATATAGAGAGTGCTCAAGTAATAAGGTGGTATTTGAGCAGACTTGAAGCAAATGAGGTAAGAACACAAGAAGGTATCTGGAGGATAAAATCCTGCCAGGCTGAGGGAGGAATAAGTGCAGGCAGAAGCTTGCTCTGCTTTCTAGAGGAATGGCAGAGAGGCTGGAGTGGCTAGAGAGCAGTGAATTAGTGGCCGAGTAGAAGAAGAATTCAGATAGGTAGCAAGGAATCAGATTGTTTAAGAACCTGAAGAGACTTTGGAGTATACTATATTTTATGAGGCTTGTTCTGGCTGCTGTATTGAGAACAGATTCTAGGGAGGCAAGGGTGGAAGCAGAGACCATTTGAGAGCTCAGAACAATGGACCAGGTAAAAGATGATGGTACTGGACTGGGGTGGTAGCTCTGAAAGTGATTTAAAAAAAAAAAAAAGGCCAGATTTTATCAATACTTCAAATGTAGAGCCATTGTTATTCACTGATGGATTGGTTGAAAGGAACTAGGGAAAGAAAAATTTGGTCATCTTCTAGAATTCAGGGCAATTTTTAAAAAAGATAACATTCTTAGACCTCTTTTCTGTTTTTCCTACAACAACATAAACAAGACAATCTTTTTTTTTAAGATTTATTTATTTATTTTCTCCCCTTCCCCCCCCACCCCAGTTGTCTGTTCTCTGTGTCTATTTGCTGTATTTTCTTTGTCCGCTTCTGTTGTTGTCAGCGGCACGGGAATCTGTGTTTCTTTTTTGTTGCGTCATCTTGTTGTGTCAGCTCTCTGTGTGTGCGACACCATTCTTGGGCAGGCTGCACTTTCTTTCGCACTGGGCGGCTCTCCTTACGGGGCACACTCCTTGCACGTGGGGCTCCCCTACACGGGGGCACCCCTGCATGGCACGGCACTCCTTGTGCGCATCAGCACTGCGCATGGGCCAGCTGCACACGGGTCAAGGAGGCCAGGGGTTTGAACCGTGGACCTCCCATGTGGTAGACAGATGCCCTAACCACTGGGCCAAGTCTGCCGCCAACAAGATAATCTTGATGCATTCCTGATTCCCAAATTTCTCAACTCAAAAAATGTGAAAGTTAGAACGCTAAGAAGTGGTTTTCTGTCTGGTAAAGAAGTGGTATTTTCTGTATCTCCACTGAAGGAAGATGGAGAAAGACTTTTAGCTGTAGCAGTGATGGATTCCACTTGAATACAAAAGAAAGCCATATCTGTGAGTTACTAAATGGAGAAACGTATCACTAAAATAGCCCTCAATTCAAATCTGTCTGAGACATTGGGGGGAGAGTCGGTGGCCTTCCCAGTCTCCTCCCATGACTGTGATGTGGGTCTCAGAAGGAGCCAATGAGCAAAATGATCAGATATTCATCCTCCCTGCTGGTCTCGTGCTGCACAAAGTTGGCCTCAACAAGTCAAACAAAAAGCATTCCAGTGTCTGTGGCCAAAGTTGGAAACCAAAGCCACAAGACTGCTCCAAGCAGGCCATTGATTTTCTTCAAATTTGGCCTCCAACTCCTGTCTCTAAGATAATTATTATGCTCACAAATTTAAAAGTTTATGACTTCAGCTCTTTGGGAGCAATAGGATACAGCAAGAGTCAAAGATATTCACAGCCATCAGTACATGTTGTTCTCCCTCCAACAGCCATTTTGCAATCAGTGAAAAATCTCTGAAATATCTAAAAATCTCCAAATACTATCTTTGGGATAAAAATAGAAAGCAATATCTATGTGAAGCTTGTGCCTAGGTGTGTGTGTGTGTGTGTGTGTGTTGGGTATCTACAAGAGTATATTTCTTTTCAGGATTAGGAAGGGAAATAGATGTTAGATATAAGAAATCACTAAGAGGGAGAAAATAAAAATGTCCTTTCCCACTTTTGACTCTCAGTCACCTTCTAATTGCAAAATTTAAATATCTTTAGCACAGCTTCTGCAGAGCTATCCCAACTTTTCTAGCAGCATGTGACGATAGTGTCCCTTCTCTTTTTTACATGCATTCCTTCATTCAACAACTCTAGACAGAGACTGAGTATGTGTTATACATCAAGAAGAACGGGTAAGTAGAATGTATCCCAAGTACGCAAAGGTGGCTCACACAATCAAATCAATTAATTATATTGATTTTATTCAACATAATAAAACCTTTCTATATATTTATATAGGAACCCAGTATTTTCAGCATGATTTTTCTGTAAACCTACAACTTCTCTAATAAAAAACATTAACTAAAATTTAGAGATGATAAAGTAAATCAATGGAAATAAATGACAGTGACTTTTTTTAAAAATCCCCATCTAAATACCTTACACACAAAAAAAACTTAAAATAGATCATAAATCTAAAGATAAAACTATAAAACTTTTAGAAAAAACATATAAAAAAATCTTTGTGATGCTGGGTTATGGAGAGAGTTCTTTGACATGATGCCTAAAACAATACATAAAAGATAAAAATTAATAAACTGGATTTTATTGGAATTAAAAGCTTTTTCTCAGTGAAATACACTGTTAAGAGACTAAAAAAGAAAAGCTACAGATGGGGAAAAATATATACAATCACATCTGGCAAAGGATATGTATCCAGACAATACAAATCCTCAAAACTCAACTTTTAGAAAACAGTCCAATTTAAAAACGGGCAAAAGACTTAAACTGACACTTTACAAAGGAGCATATATGTATGGCAAATAAGCATGTGAAAAAAATGTTCAACATCACTAGTCATCAGGGAAATAAAAATTAAAGCCCCCATGAAATACTATTACACCCCTATTAGAATGCCTAGAATTAATATATATATAGCTAATTCTAGGCATTCTAATGTATACATATGTTGGCAATACCAAGTTCTTGCAAGGACGTAGAGCAACTGAAACTCCATACATTGCTTGTAGGAATGTTTCTTATAATTAAACATACACTTACTAAATGACTCAACAACCCCACTCCTAGGTATTTACCCTAAAGAAATGAAGACTCAAGTTCATACAGAAAGGTTCATACGGAATTTTTAACAGCTCTACTAATAGTGGCCAAAATCTGGGAACAATCCAAATATCCTTCAGGGGGTAGTTGGATAAACAAACTGTGGCACATCCACACAATGCATTACTATTTAGCAAAAAAGAAACTAATGAAACACACACACACACAAAAGAAGAACAATGGGTGACACAGAGAAATGATGGACGAATCTGCTTCTGCAACTTTGAACACCTCCGGTAGCCCTTCACTGCCTAGTCCTTCTCAGAGCTGACATGCTTTCCTTTGTCACTCCTTAAATAGAGATAGGTCCCAGTCTGCCTTCCTTGGAGGACTGTTTTCCTCATTTCCAAGGTTTCTGAACGCGCACAAATTTCACTACTGCCTCCGCAGCAATGTATCCCAAATGACAACTCAAGCCATAATCTCACACCTGATCTCCAGAACTGTGTGTATGTGAGTGTATATGTGCTGGATTTGTTAAAAATTAAATAGATACTACATGCTCACTGCAACAAATATAACAATATAGAGGCTTACAGCAGCCTTAATTATTTCTTCCTTCTCTCTGCAGTTCCAATACTCTGAATAAGCAATGTTAAAAGTTTGGTATGTATCTTTATACAACTCTCTCCATTCATACTCAGGCAAATCTATATATATGTTATTTGCATGTAATATTTATATATTGACATTTATTTCTATATAAATTTTGTATTATCATCTTAATCTCAATGCATCTTATGTTTAGACATCAGATGCCAAATTCTATGGCCTTAGTTCATGTTTTCTTTGTTTTGAACCGGAAATTAAGCAACAGCTTCCTAACTTGTCACTCTACTTCTGAATCGCCATATTCTTATCCATCCTTCTCTCCCCTAATAGCTATTGCTCTAGAATGCAAGCCTGGTCTGCTTAAAAGCCTTCAGTGTCTCCTCAGAACTCATATAAAAGTGTTTTGACTTCTTACCCTTGCATACAAGGGCTTTCAGAATCTGGCTTCCTTTTCTCCAACTTTAGCTGTTATCACCCCCTCATTTGCCCCACACCCTTCCTCATCCAACACCCTACTCCCCATCCTATTCATTCCCTGCGGCAGGTACGCTCCATGTTCCTTCCTGTCGATGTCCCTTTGCATGGCTCTTCCCTCTTCCTTGGGTGGGTGGCCATTTTCCCTTCTCAGCATGGAGGTTAAAAGTAAGTACTCTAGGGAAGCAGACTTGGCCCAGTGGTTAGGGCGTCCACCTACCACATGGGAGGTCCAGGGTTCAAACCCCGGGCCTCCTTGACCCGTGTGGAGCTGGCCCATGCGCAGTGCTGATGCGTACAAGGAGTACCCTACCATGCAGGGGTGTCCCCTGCGTAGGAGAGCCCCACGCGCAAGGAGTGCACCCCGTAAGGAGAGCCGCCCAGCATGAAAGAAAGTGCAGCCTGCCCAGGAATGGTGCCACACACACAGAGAGCTGATGCAGCAAGATGACACAACAACAAAGGGACACAGATTCCCGGGCCACTGATAACAACAGAAGCGGACAATAAGAAGAACACGCAGCAAATGGACACAGAGAACGGACAACTGGGTGGGGGGGAAGGGGAAAGAAATTAAAAACAAAAAACAAATATCCTTAAAAAAAAAAAAAAGGTAGGTACTCTAAGCCACACTGCTGGGGTTTGAATCCTTCCACCATTTGGTCTCTGCCTGACTTTGAGCAGATTACTTAACCAATCTGTGTTTCAGCTTCTCAACTGCAGTGGTTCTCAAATAAGAGTTTGCATCAGCATCAAGTGAAGAGTTTATTAGAACACCCAGCTTGCAGAGTTTCTGAGTCAATAGGTATGAGGATTTGCATTTCGAAGATGTTCCCAGGTGATGCTGCCAGTGGAGACTCCACCTTTTAAAAGCCACTTCCCAATGATCAAATGGGGCTAATATTAGCACCTACCTCCTAAGTTTGTCCCTGAGTTAAAAGGTAAAGTGCTCAGAGCAAAGCCTGATTATGTTATTGTCCAATGAATGTTAGTTATCGATATTATTCTCTGCCTGCAAAGATTTTACAAGTTTGTTATGATTTGGGTTAAATATCACGTCCCCTGAAAAGCTTTCCTAATATTCCTGCACAGTTTATTGTCTTCTACCTATAGCCTCCCCACACCATTATAAAACTTACCATCCAGAATTGAAACCATTTACACCTTCCAGGCATGTCTGTGTCTCCTGTGGATTTTGAACTGCTTAAGGATGGGGGTTCTGAGTTGTTTACCTTTAATAGCCCAGTATATGCCTGATACAGAGCAGCTGCTCAATGAATGTTTGTTGACTGAAGAAATTAATGCAGAGCATCTCCCGCACCTGTAAGTGCACATGAAGGGCAGGCTGGACTCAGGGCAGGTGTCCGGTTATCATTAAGGTTTAAACAAAATTCTAAACACATTTGCTTTGCTCTTTTGGCAGGGGTCTTCAATTCTGGCCACACATTAGAATCACCTTTTAAATCATGCTGATGCCTGGGCTCTTCCCCAGACTAATCAGTGAAGAATCTCTTGGGGGGCTGGTAAGACCACAGTGCTGATATGTTTTTAGAGTTCATCAAGTGATTCTAATATGTAAGGGAGGATGGAAAATAACTGAACTAGGGGCATGCAGACTATTATAATGTGTACTACATTATCAGTCATTTACTCCTTACCATGAATTTGTTTTTCTTACCCCAGTATAAATTGCCAGCTTTGAGCAGTTCTAAAAAGGGGGAAATAGAGAAATTAGCATTTGTTGAGCACTTTACAGTTTTCAAAGCACTTTCATAATCGGTGTGTCACCAAAATCTTAAAATAACCCAGTGAGGAAGGTATCATTATTCTTTACAAATGCTTTGAGGCAACCGCCCAGGGAGGAGGGGAGTATACACCAAAGCTTTTTAAAAGAAGCAACAAATCAGCAAAACGCCATCTGCCAGGAATTTTCTTTTCTTTTCTTTTTTTTCCTCTCCGCCCATCTGTCTTCTACAATGCTGCTTACAGGCCATCCTTGCTACTCATCTAGGACTTGGGCTTTGAGCCTTTTTCTCCACTTAGCTTTTGGCATATGTCGCTCTACATTTGGTCAATGACTTTGGCTTTTTCCCTTGGCAGGCCCTGATCAGGTTGGCTCTTTGACATTTGTTACTCAGGGCCACTCGCCCTGCCCTTTGGGGGCCTTGGTCTTGGTTTAACTTTACTCCACCCTCAGTCAAACTTCCACAAAGCCAGTGAGCGGCATACCTGGCATTCAAACCCAGGTGAGGTAAGAAACAGGAGGACTTGGTGCTTCGAGGTAGGGGACAGAAGAAGGAGAAAGATGCTGGAAGGAAATGAAGGACACTGGATATGTGCTTTGCAATTTTCATATGTGTCTAGGACTATTTCTGAGCATGTGGGTGTAAGATTAGGCTATAAAATAGTAGCAATATCTTGCTCAATATGCTAGGATTTAAACACTCAAAAGAGTAGCTTATCAAAGTAGTCCCTTGGGTACACTGTTTTATTCCAGAGAGGTGGCAGTGACCCAAAAATATTTTTGGAAGTGCCTCCAAAACTTGCAGCACATTCTTGTAAATATAATTAATGTTGGCAAATATTTGTCCTTTGAGGAAAGAGTTTATGTTTAGATAAAAAGTCATTTAGAACCAAATCTGATGATTAAGAAAGAAGACAATAAAGATGAGTGGTGTTTATTTAGTAAAAACCTGAGTTGTAAGGATAGTGAATGTGTCATTTTAAAATTTATGCCTGCAGACTCTACCATATTGTTTGACAAATAGTAGATGACCAATACATATTTGATGAAATAATGAACAAATGAAAAATTGAGTGAAAATTATTTTGTTATGAGGTCCGGAAAGCAATGCTTTACAAAAGAAACACAAAAATATTCTAAAGAATAGAGTATCACTGGAAAAGATGCCTAGCATCCCAAGGGGGCTTATTTGAGGGTCAGCTCTTATTTGGTAATACAGGTCCTGATAAGTATGATTCATAGATATACCTAAACACACGCACAAACACACACACAGAGAACCTTGACTTTTATAGTCCTACGTTTTCTATCTATATGCAAACGTGTGAGGCACTCATATATGTATGGAAAGAGAGTTAAATCTTCTTAGTCATGGGTAGCTGTTCAGGAAAGAAGGAAAGAAATGAAGTCTTATTAAAATCAAAAGGGGATAGCAGGAGATTTGATACACTAAATGGTTAGACACAAGGTTTTGCCTACAAATTAAGAACATGTATCATCTCTATTCCTGAAACCAGTCAAATGAGCATTTCTCATCTTGTTCTTTGTATACCTTCTAAAAAAAGATTTTATTTGGGTTCCTGTCCATCTAGACTTTGGTTGTCCTCATAAGGCAGAGTCCAGGACACACAGCAGAGTGTCTTCAGTCTGGACCTGGGTTCTCAGGATTATATTAAATGTATTACAGGGTAAAGAACCCCATGAACACTGCTCTTTGAATTGTGGGTGATAAAGCAATGGCAAAATATAATATCATGTTTATTGCAAAAAATCAGGACTAAGATCACATTGTACAAAAAAGTTTAGGGTGTTGGGTAGAAAAGAAAATTTGCCTTCCTAAAAGTTACCTTAAAAATGTTATTGGGAAAACAGGAAATAAAAATCTTTCACAGTCTCTCCTACTGACTAATGGTGGGAGATAAAGAATGCCAGCGTTATTCCTCCCTGCGAGACATAAACAATAATATATACAGCCAAAAATCTCATAGGCATCTTCTTCACATGTCTTTCTCATTTTAGTTCTATCGCCAACATTTCCTTAACAGTGGCAGCTTATAAAAGGAGCTCAGGGTCTGGGAGGATGGGAGCCTGGGTTCCAGTTTCAGTGTTTGCCAATAACTCACTCTATGACCTTGAGCAAGTCACTTTCCCAAGCAAGTTCCTCCCTTGAGCTTTCATTGCCACCTGAATAAAACAAAGTGATGGGAGTAGATATTGCCTGGGTCTCATTTCTGGCTGGCATGCTAGAATTTTTTAAACATACATTCACCATGTAATGGAAAAGAAAAGCACAGAACAATACAATTATGTAAATGTGCCAACAGTGCCTGCTGTAAATGCCCTGCTTTTGGTGAGGGCACATGCTGGACATGGCAAGGTTATTTTGTTAAATTCTACCCGAGGGATGCTTTAGTGGTATGGCTCAAGTTCAAGAAAGGGAATGCTTTTATTTCCTTCTCCATGTCAAGCGCGACAGATAAAGATTTTGTTAAATTGCCTAACAAGGGGGAAACTAAGAATTTCATGCAATTTTATGGGTCCTGAAGGTTCTTCTAATTGAATTATTTTGGGCACGTGTTGGGCATTCCTGGCTACGTCCCCTATAATTCCATTAGAATTACCTCAGTGCATTCTATAAATGCCATTAACATAAGGCAGATATTTGTTTTCAATAAGATAACACAGATGAGTTTGTCTAATTGTCTCTCTAATCCCTCCCCCTCACAGCCTGGGAAATGGCTTTGTAATTGCTCAAATCCTGGTATTTATTATTGCCTATCAAAACTGCTTTGGAAATACGACAGTGTTATTAGGAAGATTTGAGTCTTTCTCTTAATCCATCACATGCTCTTGGCCTCTGAGCACAGGGTGGGAGGAATAAACCATTTGTAGTGAGATCCTCATCCTTGAAACCAATAGGAGGGAGGAGAAAGGAAGACAGAGCCTGAAGCCAGTCCTCACAGCACCACCTATAGATTGAAGACCTTCTCCTAGGGGCTTGCTGTTGTTAGGTACTTATATCCACTGGAATGGGCTCACCCTGAAGCTCTGGCAGACTGAATTTCACCATTCCATCAAATCTTAGTTATTCTTGGGCTACTTAATCTTGGATGCCCCTAAATCTAGTCTGATTTTAGTTATTCAGTGACTTTGCTTATCTACCTTATGTTTTTGACTACTTGATTGATCATTAATTTCTGCAGGTTGGCTGAGCCGGGTGAAACCCACTCTATTTTATCCCTGTTCTTTGCTCCAATGAGAGATTTGCAGGAAGTCTTGGGTAAAATAAGTTAAGTGTTCTGTGAATTGCATTTATTCGTGTTCTCACCCACCCCTGTAAATAATCCAAAGTTGAACATAAGGTCTGGCCACTGGTCAACGGTGGTAATAAAAGTTGAAACTCAGTTGTACAGGGAGATGAGTGATGTTCTTAATAAGAACAGAGCTTGGATGGGCTCATTTCCTCTCCACAAACCAACATATATGCACAGGCAGAGGCAGTAAAGTAAGGGAAACAATGAATTAGACTGAGTTTGGGACCTGATGGCTTTCACAGTGGGTCCCTCTAACTCTCACCTGCATTTCTGCAAATCATTTCCCTCTCAGACTAATCCATTGATAATTACCAGGCCCATCCATCCACAGCAGAGTGAGCATGCACCAGTACACTGAGAGGTGGGAGCACAGAGGCACTGGACTATCAACCAGAGATGACAGGTCTTTGGTCTCGACTGCAAAAGGTCTAACCTTTCCAGGAAAAAAAGAAGGTTCAAATCAGCACATGCTTAACTTTGGGGAGTGGGTGAGGAATCTTCACCAGAGAAGGGAAATAATGAGAGAAAATGAAGTTTGTAGGAGACCCCTATTATCTCTGCTCACAGCAGAGCAATTACTGGAATAATTGCTCCACTGTGAACACAGATCCCACATCTAAAGTTGTTTCCCCATTATTTTCATTATTCTAATTGATCAATGCCACTTTTAAACCTATTTGAAGGAAATACGATCTTTCATTACAATTTCTCATGTTTTAATGTATGGTTAAAGCAAAGTTCGTATTGAAGAAAGTATAGGAAGAAATACATATTTATTATAACATAGAAATCTGATTTTTGTAGGAATGCTGGCATTATTCACCCTGTACATTTCTAGCTTGAACCTCTGCAGCTGAAGAACTGCAAAATTTTGGTGTTTTCAGTTTCCAGTCTGGGTTTCTTCTGCATACATTCCAAGCAAAATACATGAGAATCAAATAAATCTGATTTGGAGAGGGAACACCAGGCCTTTAAGTCCTAAGTTCCCACAAGCTACTATAGTTTGTTTTCATACTCATATTCTCCAGAGTTTTATCCAGCTTAGTTCAAAATGTCTTAAGCCATGTATTTCCCAGAGAAAAAGGTCTGGGTAACAGAGCTTGCTATTAGAAAGCCTTTCCAACAGAATCCCTGGCTGCCCTTTGAAATTTAGCCCCAAAGATGCTCTATGCACAAATTATTACTTGTTCAATTAGGACCCAAATTTTTAAATGGCTTTCAATAGTGAGGTCCTAGATTAGCAAACTAAGCTCTGGAGCTGAGAAGCCAATGGAGACATCATACTCTCATGGGCTTTCCGAAATGTGAAATGTTGGGGTGCTTCTCTTCCTACTAAGGGAAATATCAGATTCTTACCCATTGGTTTGGGATGATGTAATAATAAGAGCTAACATGTACGGGTAAGGTAGCTATGCTAGGCCTTGAATCATCTCCTTTAATCTTCACCATAACCCTATGAGGAAGATCTGTTGATCATTTACATTTCATCTCTAAGGAGGTCTAGTGAGGTTAAGTGACTTACCCACCATCATGCAGTTAATGGAGCCCAGAACTGAGACAAGGCAATCTGACCCCAGAGTCTGTTCTCATAACCAAACCCTACTGTGTGTCACTTTGCCTGGATCCAAGCAGACAGAATGGTATTCCAAAGCTTGCTTCCCATCCTGTGAAATAATAGTCCTTTAGTGAAGAAGGAAAAATCAGAAAGGTCCAGTTTGCTTATAGTTGCTTCACAGGGAAACACACACCCTTTCCTTGACTGACTCCCACCAGAAAAAAAAAGGAGAGGAGAGAAGAGGAAGCTTGCCAAACTTGACAGATGGTATGTAGGCTGCTTTGGAGATGGGAAGAAAGAGATTTTTGCTGACTGACAAAGAACCAGGGAAAGAGACCGGAGAGAGGGTGACATAAGCAGAAAGAGCTAAACTTGAAATATATGTGGAAGAGAAGAAGATTGAGGAATAGGAATTGCTCTGAGCGACAGATGGGTAAATAGACATGAAAGGACATTTTTAAAATGCCACAAAACTCCAGTCTAATGAGGAAATGTGAGCAAGGAGAGAGACACAATAAAAAATGTAGAGTGAATTACTTCATAAAGTTTGCCTCCCAAAACAGTGTGTTTACAGTCTTCCAACAGAGAGTTTGGAGAGACCTATGATGGACCTCTCCCATTTGGAGGTTAAGGACCCACACTCACCACTGGAAGAACCTCGCCCTAGTAATTTTAGTTTGGAGTCAGCCTATAAGAAGACCAGAGAATGGAAACATTGTGAGGAAGCTTAGAGTTTTATCGGGCCTCATCTATTGTCAACTGGGTTTCGGAAAGGGCAACAATAAGATGTAATGGAATTTCTGCTTAAGTGGACTTGTTGATGAACCACCTATTATTACCAAGCTCCAAGGATTCTCCCAAATCTTGGCTGAGAGCATACTGATGGTGTGATTAGTGTCCCACATGCTCTCCTTTCCTTTTTCCTCACAAGCCTAGCTTGAATTATTTATGCACAAGACAGCATTAAAATGGTTTATTCATGAGGTTGGCTTAGGAGACAGGAGATAGACAACCTGCTTTTGTGAGGGTCTCTCTGGAGAGTGGCAGCCGCACAATGTGGTACCCCATCAGGCTCTGTGAGGACAAAACATCTCAATGTAGATCCTTCTGTTTAAAATAATGATCAATGTTGAGTAGGGCCCAAGTTGAGAAGCATTTATATTGACATGATTGCTTAAGGTAAAAGATCAAAAGATTCTTCAGTGCCAGACAGGGCAGGTCTGCGATACGGAGGCAGAGTGGTGCCTCTGACTGTTTGGATCTGTGAGGAGCCTAGAGGTAATTTACCATCCTGAAGGTCATTTAACATTGTCATCAGCCCTGGTTCTTCTCTGGAAGAGTGTGGGGGCAACCAAATGAATCATCCTGCCACCTCTCAACAACATTCATTGTGGACCAGGACATGTTCAGAGGCAAGGCTATCTTGGACCCCATTCTGTGCCATTTGGTTATGAAAGCACCTGGTTAGCTCATTGATAAACATCTCACCTGTCAATGACACCTTGCCAACTGTGTCAAAAGAAAATCCAAGGAATCTTTTCTTCAGCTATTTTAGTAGCAATCTTTGGTCTTTGTTTGGATGTTTGGACCTAATTGCTTTCAACTAAGACCACATAATATATATCTGATATTCTTAACTTGCATTGTGACTTCTAAAATTTCGGGTCATAGTTAGGACTGCATTAAAAACACCAAGTATATCTCCCCCTCACCCTCCTAGACCATGGTTGCCTTCTCTCCATGAATCCTCTTGAGCTACAGATTTTCTTACAATTAATTTGTGCTTTGTGCTGAGTTAGGTCATTGAAAACAACAAGCTAATAAAACTTAGAACAGATGAATATTTTATAAAGGCATGGGTGAAAGGGGTGAGCTTTATTATAAACTATACGTTGCCATGTCTGCTCTTTAAAAAAAAAAAAGACTCTAAAAAAAGATAGGTGTGGGTTTATTTTCTATAAACAATGACCAAGCTTTTAGCCTATGCATAACACTGAGCTCTGTGAACTAACACAAATATAAAGTATAAACCACACTGTAAGCTCTCAATGTGCCTAAAGTAGGAAAACCTGCATATCTTGGAAGTTGACATAATGTAAGTTAAATTGGCATCAAAGACTGTGATGGGGCAGTCATTAGACAAATATTCACTTCCCACTATGGGAAAGTTCTCCAGATAGCCACATGGCTCACTGCCCCACCTCCCTCTGTTTTTTACTCAAATGTTGCTTCCTCAGCGAGGCTTACACTGACCATTCCATTTAACATTGCAACTCCTGTGGTTCCCCACTCTTCCTTACCCTGATATATCTTTCCCCATAGCACTTACTACCTTTTAACAAAAAATACAGTTCACTTTCCTATTGTATTTTTTGTTTACCATCTGTCTTCCCCCACCATAATCTAAGTTACATAAGAGCAGTGACTTTATTTATTTGTTTGTTTGTTTGTTTATATTTTTGTCTGCTTTGTTCTCTGGTATATCACATCTCCTAGAAAGTGTCTGGCACCTCAGAGACCCTCAATAAACAGTTGTCATTCTCCTTACATGAGTTTGGAATTGAACTAGATGAAAGAATGTGATGCTGAATAAGTTAAGTACCTGCTATAAAGAACTCACAATATTAGGGGAAAAAAGATTGATTACAATAATAACAGTAACAATGATAGTTAATTTTTTTATTAAGAACTTAGTGTCAGCCAATCACTGTGCTATTTCATTTAATTTTTATAATAATACTTTGAGGTAAATATTATCTCCACTTTATTGATGAGGAAACTAAGGCTCAGAAAATCTGAGTTGTTGACTCCAGGTTGCACAGCAAGAAAGTGGTAGTGTATCCCAAGAGTTCTCACCCCAGAATCCACGATTTTTCAAAATATTTTAAATTACAGAACATTTTAAATATATATGAAAGTAGAAAGAATTGCATTGTGAATCTCTATATACCCATGACTCAGCTTCAATCAAAAATTAAAAATTCATGACCAACCTAGTAACCAGAGGTCATGATCTTAGCCACTTGCTATATGAGCAAATAAACGGAATAGAAGATTTGTGCTTTGAGAGCAAAAAAAAGAGCAGAACTCTACACATGGAAGTGCTTAGGAAAACTTCACGAGGTCTGGTTTGGGTAAAACTCCCTTCTTCTCCTTTTCTTCCTTCACATTATGTTCCAGGGGCTGGAATGCATGGCCCCTGCTCTATACCTGACTATGTACTCAAGATGTATGAGGTGTGATCCAAAGGAAAATAGCATGGTGTTCTATGAGTCAGAGAGAAACTAATTTTGGACCCTATACATGCTTCATTTGGGAAGGAAGCCTTTCCACTGTGTCTCCTTGCTGCTAAGGGACTGGGAGTCCAGAGGAACAACTTTGGCCTAAAACCACAAATCTCAAACTGGGCTTCTGGGGCTGGAAGCTAAGAGTAGGTTAACATTTCTTAGTAAGGGGAGGGGGGGAGTGCAAAAAATACTAAGGCAAGAAATAGTTAGCTTGGAGGAACCACAGGGCTTGGTGATACTGGGAAGACATATTTCCCAAATATGTCAACCTGATTTTAAGAAGCTCTTTCCAAGCTTCCATCATTAGAGAGCCAGTCTTCAATAGTCCATCTCTAAATAGTTGAGAGTTAAAAATCAGGGATTTGGGTCAGATATATCTAACCTGGCTTCAGGCTCTGTCTCACCCACTCGTGTAACCTCAGGCCAATAGCAAATTTCCGCAAATCTCAGTTTCCTTATCTTAAAACAGGAGCGCTGTTTAGTTTACATTTGTGGAGTGTCTAAAATGATGCCTGGAACATGTTAGGTTTTTTCTGGTAATTGTGGTTGGGAAGCTCTCTTTCATTGTCATGTAAGTTCTCCAGCATTCATTAATGAAGATGCAGAGTTCCCAAGTGGGATATGCTTATAACTAGTATTATTTATTTTTTCAAACACCAAGAAATTAAAGAAACTAGGAATCTGGGATGGATTCTAAACCCCAGTGACCCACATTCCACATGAATTTGGAAGATATCCAGAATTTGGGAGGCAAAATGATCTTTCTTTTTTGTTGTTGTTGTTTTTTTGTTTTGTTTTAGTATGCATTTTTAAAATTTATATCACTCATACATAAACATACATAGACAATAAGTGTGTAGTAATAGTTGTGAACTTACAAAACAAACACATATAACATCATACAGGATTCTTGTACCTTATCCTACCATCAATACCTTGCATTGTTGTTATCTTCTTAATTCCCTCTCACTCCCCAGGGCCTCCTATTGACCTTCTACCACCTCCATATTAACACCTATTCAGGGTTCAACAAGGGACAGTTGTTTCCTGCCACTGCCCCATCCTCATATCCCATTAGTATAATAAGTTGAATACCTTCCCTGTGCCAAGCATTGGGTTAAGCATTTTATATATATTAACTGATTTTATCCTTGCAGCAGAGGTATCATTATGCTCCCCTATTTTTGTGTTAAGATTAGGAAACGGAGGACCAGAGAAGTGAAGTAACTTGCCACAGCTAGATTCGAATTGTATCATCCTGTCTAACTTGCCCTTCAGGGACACTGCCCATGCTCAGAAGCAATGAGGGGTTCATGAGTAGGGTGGAGAGACAAGGGCCAGTCCACTGCACTCCGTTTCAAGGTGTCAGCAGGATGACCAGAACTTCAACCCAATTTAGGATTTGGTAGGTACAGAATCCTCAGCCTAATTGCTATCGATGAATCATCTTTGTCAGGTTGTTTTGCTAAGCATATTTGGTGTTTAAGTACAGCAAAATCTTTCAGAGGTTCGGGCAGTCATTACAATAAATTCTCTGATGAATAAGGGGCAATGACCATGGGACCTCATGTAGAGAAGAGTATCCTGAGGTCCTGAGACAGCATGGCTCTTGAATAGGTTCTGCCTGCCAGGGACTATCATTGCTTCCTGGCAGTAATTCCTGAAAACTCCTAACTGGAGGAGAGGCAGTCTGATAGAGATGAGTTAGCAAGGCAGTCGCTGCCACATTCTAATTCTGTGATCTTAAGCAAAATACTAATTTCTCAACATCTCAGTTTCCTCCTCAGTAAAATGGGGGTAATAAAAATGCCTGCCTCAGGGTTGTTCTGAGAATTGAGTTAATACATGCAAAAAAAAAAAAAAATACAAAACAGCAACTTATAATAGTGCCTAGTAAACAGTAAATGCTAAATAGATGATGGCTTTTTATGATAACTTCTTCTCTAGACTGTAAGATAACCCTCATGGTTAATGATCACCGACTCCATACTTTGCTTTGTTCATTCTCGCCTTTCCAAGTTTAATGAGTAATAGAGCTGGATTGCATTATCACCCTTGTCCACTAGGTGCTGTCCACTCCCTTATGACAGTGTTTTCCATAACAAATTTTTTAAAGTTTAGTAGATATTTAGCAAAAAAAAAAAAAAAAAAAAAATCGAAGTCAAGATACATCGGAAATATTTGGTTAAACAAAGTTAAAACATGTTCCTTTACTGCAGGATATTTTTAGAGCCTCTAACATGCCAAAAGCATTGTAAATCTCCAAGAATATAGGAGGCAGAGTGGGAGGGAGAAAGTACCATTATCCCTCAACTCTTCTAGGACCAGAAATTGTTTTCCCCATATGACACCTATTAGCCACTTAAAGGGCACTAATAATTCTACCAAATTCAGCCTGGGTAATTACACTTGAATTGCTTTATAATGGTATTTCTCAAAGTGTGGTCTTTCTATCATCTGCTGATTAAAATACAGCTTTTGAGTTTCACATGAGACCTATGGAATCAGAATCTCTGGAAAAGGGGCTGAAGAGTCTGCATTTTAACAAGCACCCCAGGTGCACACGACATTTTGAGAACCATTGCCTTCATAGAAACCCCTCCATAATTTTGCAATTCTGTACATTTGAAACCCTAAATATGAAATTTTCCTTAATTGGAAGGATCTTGTTAACATTCCAGTAACCCGCATTTAAAAAATGAAAACTGGGTGAAGTGAGTAAATGGTGAGTTTGTTGTTTTTTAATTAAATAAATATTTAAAGTCTTCCCTGTGTCAGGATGCTGGGGATACAATGACAAATAAGACTTAGATCCTGCCTTTAAGATGTTTACCGTTTATGTTTGAGAAGAGAACAAGGGATACTACTGAGCCTCTTGCCTCGGTGTCCCCAGAGGTCCTTGCTGCGGTGACATTAGAGGGAAAGTTCACCTGGGATACAGGGTGCTTATTCTGGGAATCAAAAGTAGGGAGAGGAAGAATTTCTCACCTAACTGGCTTAGTCCTCAAAAGAACGACCAAGATGTTTTAGGTGGTGGTGGTGGGTTTGTTTTTAATATCCTGGTGAGGGGGGAAGGGGGAGGGGGATGCACACAGAATGGAATAGGACAAAAGAGTCAAATGAAGCAGAGAGTGAGAATGGGGAATGAAGGGAAGGGCAAACTAACAGCTAGATGAATTATGGGGAGGGAAAAAAAAATCCAACCCTGCTGACTCGGTTTGGTTTAAGGTGAGAAATAACAGGATTAGAATGTCAAATTGCTGAATCCTGCAGACCTGAACTATAAACCTTCTCTAAGCTGTTCAGCTTTTTTTTCTCTGCAGCCACTAATTAAATCTTGCCTTGAAAGAAATAAAACAAAACAAAACAAAATAAAATAAAAGTCAACGACCCTTTTGAATCAAGTAGATTACATACCATTAGCCTATAAGGGGCTGGGTGTCAGGGTGAGCTGTGCTGGGAGCTGCAAGTTGAAAGGGATCTGCAGAAGGAACATCACAGTAATAGGGTGCTTGTCTCTACCTTAAACTTTCATTAATTCCTCTTATTTCATGTGTAATTTCTACTAGCAAATATGTGAGATTCTCTCTCAGTGTGATTTATACAGACCTATAAACCAGAAGATATCAAAGCACACTATAAGGAATATTTAAGTCCAAAAAGTATCCCTGTTTCCAACAGGGGAAATGACCAGAAAAACTTCAACAGTTGGCTCAAGGTCATCCCAAATTGGGGTAGCTCACCAATTCAGTATTTTTTCAACCATTCACACTTTTTTTTTCAGATAATATCTTCATAAACTCTTTATTTTCTTGCACATAAAGCTTCTTACATTGGTAGGTTTCTAAATCTCTTCTCACTCATTTCAGGAAAACACAGAGTCTGTGTTCCAAGCTTGGTAGTTGGTATCTTTATGATCAAATACATGATTTCCAGCACCTGAGGCCACAGTGAGTTCATTTTCTGTTTCTCTCCTGTCCTAAGAGGAGGAGGCCTACCTTAAGAATTTAACTCACTAAAGTCCTAACACAGATTTCACTGGCCCTATGTTTTTCTGTTGTTTTCCTGTGAAAAATCTATCATTACTCCATATGCATATGGCATGTGTCAACTGTTTTAAAATTAGCCAATTTTCTTAAGCATAAAAATGGATTTTTGTCATATCACATGAACCATATATCATAGAAACAAATCAGTTTTTTGTTGTGGATTTTTTATTTTTATTTTTTGCTTTCCAAAATGCATTATGTCTTTTTATGTTACTGACAAATCCATTTCACTCACTGCATTTGTGAGATACATTTAAAGAAGCCAAGCAGAGGGAGAAAATCTTATACAGTATTGTCACCTAGAAAGAAATCTAGTTCACTACCAAATCAGCAATGCCTTAGGAGTCTGGATTGCTTCACCTGCTTTTAAGTAATAAACAAAGCATGCCACCCTGCACTAAAATTTGGGGACATGGCAAAAATAATGAAAATAAAATCAAGAAGATTAAGAAACAGCGAAACGGACTTTGGCCCAGTGGTTAGGGCGTCCGTCTACCACATGGGAGGTCCGCGGTTCAAGTCCCGGGCCTCCTTGACCCGTGTGGAGCTGGCCCAAGCGCAGTGCTGATGCGCGCAAGGAGTGCCGTGCTACACAGGGGTGTCCCCCGCGTAGGGGAGCCCCACGCGCAAGGAGTGAACCCATAAGGAGAGCTGCCCAGCGCGAAGGAGGGAGCAGCCTGCCGAGGAATGGCGCCGCCCACACTTCCCGTGCCGCTGAGGACAACAGAAGCGGACAAAGGAACAAGACGCAGCAAAAAGACACAGAAAACAGACAACCGGGGGAGGGGAGGGGAATTAAAATAAATAAATTTTTAAAAAAATAAAATAAAATAAAAAAAAGAAGATTAAGAAACAGAGCCGTGATGTATTGAGCACTCTTGATGTACTAGGAGTTAAACTAAAAGTTTTTTTTCTGCAATATTTCATTCCACACTCAACACAATCTTGTGATGTGAGTCTTCTCATTTCCATCTTACAGATGTAGAAACTGAGGATTTTTGGTTAAGAAACTTGGCAAAATCACATACCTAGTACAGTAATAGGGTACTAAAGAATTCATTCCAATTTAGTCATTCCTGGGTCATTTTGTGTGTGAGTGAAAATCAGTTTACTTCCAGAGACATACTATTGAGATTCTTGAGACACCAATAGGTATCCATGTCAACTCTTTTTGTTTATTAGAGAAATTGTAGGTTTACAGAAAAATAATGCATAAAATACAGAGTTCCCACATACCACCTTATTATCAACACCTTGCACTAGTGTGGTAATATTTGTTACAATTCATGAAAGGCCATTTTTATAATTGTACTATCAACTATAGCTCATCCTTTACAATAGGGTTCACTGTTGGGTTGTACAGTACTGTGTTGGTTTTCTTAAAAATTTTTAATCTAGTAGCATATACACATCATAAAATTTTCCTCTTTTAACCACCCTATGTCAACTCTTACAGTTCCAGGTTTCTTCTTCATTCAGATTCCATCTGTCTCATCACGTACTCAGTTCCCTCATTCCCCTCTAGTGGAATGAACCCCCATTTAATTTTTCAGGAGGAGATAGGAGATGTGGAGTCTCTGGTGCCCTCCCACAACCAATTGCAAGACACTCTTTAAAGCTGTGGGTTACAGAAAGCTTTTTTTTAGTTTTTTTAAAAACTCTAGTTAAACTCCTGTATAATTCCTTCAAACACTGCTATGATCAGGAGTGACACAGCATCTATACTGAATAGCTAGCTGTCTGTATGGTTCATTTTGAGGGGCCCACAATTCCTCTCAAAAGGGAAAAACACGAGTCTCTTACTTGGGTTAAAATCTGTGAATTTCTCTTTTGAAATGTTCGAGTGTTAATTGAGAGGGCAGCACATTAAATCATTATTAGTCACTAATACTTCAGCACAAATTAGTTGATCAGGCTACTGGGAGGTGCGCGGGGCCCTGAGGGAAAGATATCATTTTGATGGAGTTGGTGGGGAGTTGCCAGGGAGGGCCGCCTTTGGCTGCTGCGGGGCCGGGGTAGGATGCTGGCAGCAGGGGGCGCAAAGGGAGAAGGGGTGGGGCAGGAAGGCAGGGAGAGACAGCTCAGCCACTTCGTTCTCCAACTGTAGCTGACCCTCCCTCCTTCTACACACACACACGGGCTTACTGCTGTCCCTTTGGAGCTTACCAGTACTTACAGGCAATGGTTTTAGGAATGGTACCAGCCACTCCTTAGCAACCTCCAGGCAAGTAACGTCTTGCCTGCGCCTCCACGGCTAGGGGGCTTGTAACACAGCCTTTCGCCTCTAGGGGACTCCAGTACCCCGAGGCTTCAGGAGGTCTGTGCCCTTGCTCTGTTACATCCCGCAGGGCTCAAATCCCAAAGGGCGACGATTGCGGAAAGAGACCAAGCGCCAGCACAAGGCCCCCGAGGGCCCCATCACCGCCGGAACTCTGCTCAGCCACCTGCCCCTGCTTCTGACTGGCTGGGCATGTAGAGTATGGTAAACGGCGGACGAGGAGTGAGCAGGAGGCGCAGTTACCCGCCCCCGCTCTCCTAATCCAGTGCTGGAGCATCTCTATCCCTCAAGGGGATTCCAAGGACTTCCCCTGCAGCCCCACCCCCACGGTTCTCGCAGGCCCCCTCTCGGCGCCCACAGATACGGCAGCGGAGGAGCCCCGCGCTCTCGGCCCCGCGCTCTCGGCCCCGCGGCCCAGCCTGGGGCGCGAGGGGGAGAACAAGGCGCCGCCGCTTCAGCAGGCTCGCTCCAGGGGGCCGCGTGGCTGGAGACCGCCCTGCCACGGGGTGATGGCCCTCGGGGTGGGGATGAGAAAAGGAAGGGACCGTGATGGAGGCCCGCAGCCTGCGTCCTTTCTTTTCTGAACACCCGAAGGGCCCTGAAAACAAAGTCGTTGGAGGTCAGTGTCCAGAGAGTTTTTCGGTAAAAGCTCACAGCTGAGGAGTGTTGGAAAAAGTAGGCAACTCAAGTGAGGCAGTATTACCAGCAGTCGGTGGCTGAAGAGGCTGCAGGGGCTGGTGATAAGGCAGGGGCTGGCTAACATCCTATGACACAGGTTTGAATCCCAGCTCTGCTAGCAGCTGTGTGATTTTGGATAACTGACTGACTTAACCTCTTTCAAACCTAAGTTTTGTTATCTTCAAAATGAGAATATATCTACATTACAGGGAGGTTAAAATTGAGTAAAAGCCTACAGCTAGTACCTGGAGTGTCTAGCACGTTGCCTGGCACATTAGCAGGCATTTATTTGCCCATTGAACATGGTAGGAAGAAGGAAGAACGACCTTAGGCTCACTGAACTTCACGGGTGTGTCCAGGTTGGTGAAAAGTCATTTTTCATCCTGAATTTTCGTATACCACCTGTGATTTTAAATGACTCATGTCTTGCGTTTTAAAGGAATTCAGTAGTGTGGTGTTTTTTCAACACGTTTTGAGCAGCCTTCAGGTTCCAAGGAGGTACCTCAGGAGGCGCTTGTGGATGAGGAGGAAGTGACAGGTGGCGGAGCTCCAGGCCCCAGGTCTGCTCCAGAGAGCTTCATTCTTATCTACTTTATATATTAGGGCTCAATGTCGGATTTTGTTTGAATGAATTAAAGGGTTCAACTGCTTTTTTAAAAGATTAAAAAACCACTGCTAATATGTCCGTGGCCTTGAGTAATTCAGGGAACCTTTTCCTCTAAGCCTAATGGCACTCAACTCCTTTTTTATTTGAAAGCCTGCTCTTTTCAAAATGGAAGGCACCTGTATTTAGATGTGGAGGCATCTGAAATATTCAGCCTACACGTACAAAGGCATTGTAAGGCATGGCAGTAGAAAATTTGCTGCACTTCCAACATGCTCCAACCATCTTGGCCTCTCTCAGAAATCTGGTGAGGATCTAGAATACTTCTGTCCTATTCCTGACCCATTTAGCCAAGACCTCGGAGTAGCTGCCCTTACCTTGACCATGAACGTGCCCCTTCCCTCCAACAGGACCTTAGACGGTGTGGAAGAGCAACATGGGCTTTGGTATCTGAAACACCTGGGTTCAAGTCTAAGCTCTGCCCCTTCCAAGCTGTGTGACCTTGGGTTAGTTATTTTAATCTGTCTGAACTTTAATTTCCTCATCTCTAAACAGAGGCTAGCAGTATCCACCTCATAGGGTTATTACATGATTAAATGAGACACTGCCTGGAAAACACGTGTCATGGTGCCTGGTATATGGGGACTATTACCAGGCTGATTTGCATTAGCTGGCAGCTAATAACATATACTGAAGCTACTGCCTGACTCTCATTGTCCACAGCTAAACTGCACCCTTCCTATCCTTGGAAGCCAATGTCTTGCTGGCTTTTGTAGTTGGGGACACTAAAACAACAGCTATGATTTTGTGAATGCTCATTATGTGGCAGGTACTCTGCCTTTAATCTTAACAATATATGTGCAAGATAAAGTATCTCCATTTCACTAGATGGAGCTACTGTGGCTCAGAGAGGTTGTGTAACTTATCAGTGCTCACACAGCTAATAAATGACCAAGGCTAAATTGAAGCCTGAGTTTTTCTGAGCCAGAAGTCAGGGATCTTTTCTCCCCACCTCACTGCCTCTCAGAGCTTTCCTGGTGGAAGGCAGAGGACATGGTGCAGGGCAGGAGCCCTGGGACTGAATGTCAGTTCCTAGTGCTTTGCCTTCCTCCATTTCAGTCTGTAAAACAGGAATGATACTTACTTCATAAGGTTGTAATAAAAATTAAATGAGATAATATAAGTAAAAATGAGCCTGGCCCGATTTTTATCATAAAGCAGCCTTGGGATGTTTATTAAATATGAATGAACTTGCCCCACCCACCACATTTCATCTGTGCTCCACATCATTTCTTTTTTTAACCTTTTATTGTGAGAAATGTTGATGGAGAAGAAATGTAAGTATATGCCCGGATGTATGTATGGAGTGTGTGCATGTATGAAAAATTAGAAAGCAAACTACCACCCAGGTCAAGAAATAAAACACTGTCAGCATCTCAGAAACACCCCCACTCCCAACACATGCCTCTACCTGATCAAATTCCCCTATAGTCCAACTCACTTCTCATCTTGTTAAAAATACTTTTCTTTTAGCCTTTTGCCCATACCTCTGGGTTGCCTCCAGTTTGTGCCTATGGTTCTGAGTGACATACCATCCAGAGGAGTGAAGTGAAATAAAGTGGTTCAGCAAAGTCGGGGTGTGTGTGTGCCTGCACAGACATCACCTACCCTTGTAGAGAGCAGCAGCTGGACATGTCGTGAGATAAGCTTTAATCTCAAAGACCAGGAGGGATGAGTGGAGAGGTTGGGAACAGCCTGGCTACTTTCTGCTTCCTGAGACCATCCAGGACCGAGTCTGGTACCAACAGTGGTGGACATGACAGGCACCAAAATCTGGGTTACAGACAGTAAACAATTTCTCCTCTTTAGGTTCCCAGGATCAACCCTACCCTAGAATTTCTACCTTTCCAAACAGAGAAATCTCATGATAAATGTGACCTCCTCTATGAAACCTCAGTCCTTCCCTCCTATGAAACCCTAATTTTATCTTCATTATCTGCACTGGAAAATACTTCATTTACTTATTTGTTTACATGCTTATTTTCTGGATACCAGATTAATAAAGAGTAAGGACTCAGGATCTAAACTGACTGGGTTGGAATGCCAGCTCCCCCACTTATGAGCTCTGTGACAATGGGTAAGTTGTTTAACCTCTCTGGGCCTCTGAGTCATCATCTATAAAATGGGGAAAATAAAGTAGTCACCTCAGAAGATAATTAGGTGGAGTAAATGAGTTAATATATGTAAAGCATATCATCATCATCATCATCAGTCTCCTCTAGAATGTAAGCTCCAAGGGGACAGGATCTTCATCTGTGTTATTTGCTGTTGAGTCCCCAGTGCCTACGAACACTACCTGGTACATACAAATATTCAATAAATATTTCCTGAGAAATATGTCTTAGAGTCCCAATCAACCCTGCCTCTGAGTGCAGGAGGTAGCCATTTAACAAATCATTACAGTATAGTGGATATAGTGTAAAAATAGAGTTTGAGCAAGATGTCTAGGAGCACAGAGGGGGAGCCAATTAATTCTGTCCCAGAATCCCAGGGAAGTCTTCAGAGAAAGGATAATATTTACAAGTCCTGAAACTTAGTAACTCTTCAGGAAACAGAGAGCAGGGCAGAGGGAGGTTCTCCAGGCAAACGCACAGCCCATTTACAGCACATCTGAAGGCTGAGGGAGCTGCAGCCGGTCTGAAGTGGCTGGAGTGAGAAGGGGAGAGGGGGAGGGATACCCAGGGAGACTGTTAGGGTCAACTTACTCAGGGTCACTGTTTGTCATGCTAAGAACATTGGAGAGTTACAAGAAGGGGACAAGCATAATCAAATTTGCCATTTTGGGAAGATCAGTCTGGTTGCCAGGAAGAGGTTGGACTGGCTAGTCTTCAAGAGAGGACACAGGGAGACCAGGTACTAGGAAGCCCTAGGCAAGTGGGATGATTGCTTGCCATCAGAGAGTAGCAGGAGGTATGAGAAGAAGAGGATAGCTTTGAGAGATGGAGAAATCCTCAGGAGGAAGACCTGAGAGGTCTTGTTAATTGACTGGATGTGGGGGTTGGCATGAGAGAGTGGAGCCCAGGATAACCTGTGTTGCTTACTATGTGTCATTATTCAAAGCAGGGGATCTGGAAAGAGGGATGGTTTGCAGGGTGGAAGTTGGGGCATACTGTGGTTTCAGCTTTGGCTGTTTCAAGCTTGGGGACATCAAAATGAAAACCTTTGGTAGGAAAGTGTGGCAACATTTGATAAGCATCTACAATGTGCCTGTAACTATGTTTGGCAACTTAGGTATTTTATTTCATTTATACTTACAAGAACCCTTTAAGAGATGGGCATTGTTATTTTTTATTTTATAGAAGATGAAACTGAGCTCAGAGAGGTAATGACCCCTATTTTACAGGGTTAACATTTAAGAGCTGTAAGTGGGTCAGTTTGATTAGGCATGACTAGATGAAGTGCATATGAGGAGACAGATTAGAAAATACAGTAATAAAAGTAATTGGGGGGCAGGTCACGGAGAACCTTGAATGGAGACAATAACCACCCACAAAGGTGTTGTGAGAGATAAAACTTGTGCAAGCATTGTGTGAACTATTAGAATGCGGAGCAAATGTAAGGAGTTGGGGGTGTGGCCAACCTTTGCGGAAATGAAAAACAATAATAACATAATAGCAAATGACTTACAGTGTTCAAGTCTGTAATTATTCAATACGATTTAATCCTTATGTTTTCTCCCCATTCTACTTACTGATAAATCCACAAAATAATCATCAACACATAGTAGTGATTTATCTTCCTCCCCACCACACTATCAATTTGTCTGGTTTGAAAAAGCAAAAACTCGCACAAGGAAAGGCAATAACACGGTAGAGATGAGAAGAGGAGAATTTGAAAATCAAACACCCCCAGCTGATCCCAGCTGTTTTGTTCTCACACTTTGGGGTGAGACCCTAAAGATAATATACTTGCTTATTTCTACTGTCATCCAGAAACTCAAAAACATTAGAATAAAATTACCAGGTTTCCCACACACTCATTCTTTGCCAATGAACTGAGAGTGGTAATACTTCTCAAATTCTTGGGGTGGGCTGAGTCACAATTAACAAGGTGCCGCCCTCAAATAAATACAGGTCTACATAAATTATATGTGCCTTTCTTGACCTTAGATTTCAGAAAAGCACACCCAGAGGCTCACCCTGGACTGCCCTTATCCCTCCCATCATGTTCCGTCTCTCCTCATGTCCCTGGCTCCTTGGCCCTTTCTCCATGTTATCCTGATCCTACCCAGTAGGGTCTAAATTAGCATTGTCTGTAAGAAATAGAATGCAAGCCACATATACAATTTTGAGTATTCTAACAGCCACAATAAAATCTAAAAAGAAACAGCTGGAATTCATTCTAATATAGTTTGTTAACTCACTATAGCCAAAATATTATCATTTCAACATATCAACAATATAAATATTATTGGAGAGATTTTATACCATTTTTTGTTCTAAGTCTTCAAAATCCAGTGTATATTTTACACTTCCAGCATCCATTTCAAGTGCTCAATAGCCGTGTGTAGCTATTGACTACCATATTGAACAGTGCAGGTTAGAGCTCAGTCCTGTGAGATATGAAATTACCAGTTCCCTTTGCCCAATTCAGCAAAACAGATATATTTGCATTTCATGTGAGCTCCAGTAAAGGAATGATGGATCGTCTGTTGAAAATTCCACACTGTAATGATGGTAACTCAACTTTACTCCCCTCTGCGTGGCAAAGCGATGATTTAAAGAGAGGCCACCATGCATCCTAATTGGTCAGATAAGAATGTCCACTGTAGCCCCCAAATCTGAAGCATAACTGGGCTTTTGATCTCTTCACTCCCAAAAGGAAAAGCCTTTAATCCAAAACCACTGATCACAAACCCACGGGCCTATCTCTCTACCTCAGGCCCCAATCACAACAGCATATGCTTCAGAATGGTAAAGAGCAAAGCATCTGACCCAAAATCCAGCCACATGGTCATTGCTCACTGGTGACAAAGATGACAGCAAGGCCTAGGGAAGGATTTTCAGGAGAAAGTATGCATCCCTAGGGACCTGTCCCCAGAATGACCTCTTGGACTAAACAAGCAAACAGACTGGGATGTTGGGGATTTTCCTGCGATATGAAAGCTATTACAGCATGATTTTAGGCAAGTCATCCCACTCTCACCACCCAATAGGAACTTCTTCTGTGTTGGAATGAGGCTACCCAAGTAACCAGTGACATATAGCATGAATAGATGTCTCAAACCAAGTGAAGACCAATGACTAGGATGCTGGTGTTACCTGTCCTCTCACTTAGCATTGAGTTTTTCTCTGGGAACGAAGGTCCACTGCTGGAGCAAATGTGTGCGGCTGACCATCACAGCCACCCGCTGGTGTTCTGGAGGCCCTGGCCCTTTGTTGGAGCTGCTCAGGTTGGCAGACTGCCTCTCCACCATCCTGTTCAGCTGAGCAATTACAGTACCCCATGGTACAGCTGCAGGCACTACTGTACCCTGCCCCCTCCTTCTTTTTGTAGTCTCCTCCTTTGTGACTGCTACAGCATATGTTTTATTAAAAGGGAAAGAGGAGGGAAGCAAGAGGTGATGTACGTGGGTATGCTCAAGAATCTTAAGACTGAAAATCTCCTGCTCAATGCTAAATGCCTAAGGGCCTTGGCATTTTGCCTGCTCCAAATAAACCCCAAGAGGGACATTTTGGTAGGGGATTAGTGAATGGAGGAAAATCAAGGCTCTCTTTTAGGAGATTCTGATTCTAAAATACGAGATTTTTCTCAAGTTTCTTGAAATTTGCCTGCTTTCCCCAAATATCCACATCCACATTTTTCATACAACGTTGACAAGCCCTCTGACCTTGTATAATAGTTTTCTCATAGTATATGGATTAGACAGGAGGGCGGGTGAAAGGCCAGGTAATTTTCAATGCCTGACATTTCAGAGCCTTCTGCCTAGGCCCTAGGGAAACTTCCTCTATGTCAATATATGTTTAAAATAATTAAACCACATGTATGGTATGTCCAGACTCCAAAGGAAGAAGTGACCCAGGCTAAACCTCAAGAAACCGGGCTGGTCTTGAAGTTTCCAGTCTTCCCCTCTATGCTGCAGTTAGCCAGTCTGTCAACTGGAATTCTTTCTCTATTTCTCCCTATCCAAACAAATCCCACCCCATTCCTCGAGCCTCAACTCAAATTCTCCCTCCTTTGAATACTAATAGTTCTCATTATCTGTACAAATCAATCACAGATTAATTAGGTCAGCCTTGCCACTTCCGTATTGAACTGCTGTTTAGAACTTATATTGTCATTCACTTTTCCACAGATGTCTTATTTTCCCAACTAGACTGTAAGATCATTGAGGGCAAAGGCAAAGTCTTATAGGGCTTATCTCTTAGATCACTTAGGTCAGTGGCAGAAGAAAAGTCCTATGACATGGCAGCCTCCCGTTCCTGTAAAGTACAGAATAACTAAATAAAATCATGATTACTAGGATGAAACCATCCTTTAGGAGAAGGAAGTTGGTGGAATCTGGGGTTGGTTTAGGAACAAGGAGACCCAGACTCCACTCCATAGTTCCCCTTTATTGCTGCGTGAATCAGGGTGAATCGGTTCGTCTTCCCAAGGTTCTCTACTTTCCCATTTCTGAAGAGGAGGCTTAGCTCTACTTAGTTGTACTTCTTAGGGCAATCAAAGGTAAAGGGGACAATAAGCTTCATGGGGATTAATTAGATGAGCTTCGTAAAATGCTGCTGGCCTTTTGGAAAAGGATGCCATTATAAAATGTATACCAGGTCATATTATTTAAAAGAAAGAGTCGAATCACCAATAACATGCTGCACAGTGGGGAAAACAAAATGCTAACCAGGAAACCTCCAAACTAAGCATCCCAGTAACCGAAAGTGCCCACGCAGATGTCTCAAGTCCCTCCAGATTACCTCTTGTTTGTGAGCTGGTGAGAGATTTTGGAGCATCGTCTCTGAGGGGATCTTTTTCATGCAATGCTCCCTAGTGGCTGGCTTGGGCCTGGGGAAAAGGGATCAGAAGGAGTTGATGACGCATGGATGTTCTTTGCCCTCTGCCCTTGCTCAGTAAACAACCAGTTACAAGACCAGAAACGAAACACCCAGAGGATGATTTTGTGGGCGAAAAAGGTGAAGGTACTCCCCATCTTTGAGACCAGCCCAATGCCAGTAGAGCAGGAACCTTCCGCCCAGCCCTTTCCTCCTCATCTCCTTTCTTCTGCCCACACTGCAGCCGCACATCACTCCATTCTGGGAGAGAAAGCCGGTCCCATTTTGGGTGAGAAGGGGAAGCAAGAGTGAAGGATCCTCCTGTTTTCTCCATGGCTGCAGCCCAGCTGTCAGACCCTTTAGAACCAGCTGCCCTCCAGCAAGGAATATCATGCTCTGACATTTGCTGCCCTTCTTCCAACATGTCACAGTATTCATGCTATTTACCCTCTCAAACAACATCCCTTCTCCGCGAAGCAAGGCATGCAACTTGCCCCAGAGTAGGCAGCAGCTACGATATCATTAAGATTTCAGGATCATATGGCAACATTGCTTGGTCATGCCCCCACTGCTGCAAAGCAACTTATTCTGGGTGAGAAGGAATGCCACAGGATTCTGCCTTAAACAAATAACATACATACGACCGTGTGAACTCAAGAAGGAAAACACACAAACTTCAGCATCATTTTTCTGTTGCCTGATGTCATCAGACTGCCCCCCAGGGGATTCTGTAAAATACTTCCACTGCTTAGTTAATACTGATATGGCATGTATTGAATAGAGCATGGTCAGAGAGAGTGTCACTTGAAAATGCACATGTCTGGAGAAGGGCAGAGACAGAAATACTTGACTTACAATATACTTATCCTTCTTATTGGTCTGTGCTGACACATCATTGTCCCTTCTGGATAAGGCCCAGATGACCCAGCTACAAGCATGGCCTTTCCTAATTGCTGTCCTTTTAACAAAACATTTGTTCCTGCTCAGGGCACCATGCTCCCAGGGCTAGGAAGAGCACACACACAGTTCTTTACAGAGGGGGCCATTCAATTATGTTACAGTGCATTAGCTTGATTATTAGTTAATATTTGGCTTAGGTCTATATACTCTGGATAAATATATACCATGCAGAAGGACTGCTTGGGGAAGAGAAAACTCCTTTGGGCTAGGACAGCAGCTCACAAGTTCATGCTCTCACTAGCAAGGAGCACTCCAGGCATTCATGGACTGGGCAGGATGCTGCACATGCCTAGCTCTGCTATGGGCAGTCTGCTTCTTGCATACAGCTGTGAGCACAAGCGCACACACACACACACACCACATACAGCATTCAACTGTGTGCCCAGATGATCACAGAAAAGGGAAATTTTTCTGCTAGACAATATCAGCATACTCCTTTCAACACAGCAATGTTCCCCCCCTTTAGTGTCTTCAGTGCTGCCAGGCTAAAGTCATTCAATGGAGCTTCTGCCAACCCCCAGGGGAAATTCTTTGCTATCTTTGGGGCTCACTCTTCAGAATTTGTTTCCAGGCTGCATGTATGTGGGAGAAAGAGACAGGACCCTCTAGACACGTTATGGGGCTCTGTGAACATATGAGCTGACACATCATTGTGACCCCACCTAATTTCTTTGGGGTCCTGCCCAAACATAGTGAGCCATGTGAGTTCAGTCCAGCATCAGCTTGGCAGGCAAATGTCCTCATCATCTTCTGCAATTATGCAGCTGATTGGATTTTCTGAAGCTAATGGGAGTTGCACTAACTTTGAGGACTTAAACCAGGCAATGGTAATATAGGTCAGGCAGAGTGCCCAAGCCTTGTGACAGCTTTGCAACACCAGGAGGCAATACCAGAGCAATCTCTAGCTAACCCCAAAGTCCACTGCTCAGCAACACAAGACAGAAAATAAGAGAGGCAGAATCACCCACCAGGGCAAGAGGGTTGTAGGAGGACAAAATAATCCCTTTACTAACAAACACACCAAAAGGACAATAAAAGGGGACAGCGAGACATCGCACAGACCCTATACTGTTACCTTGAATCCTTGCAAGAGAGCCTCCTTGCTGTATCAGCTGCTCCCAAAACCTCCAACGACTGGGAGGAGACTCCTAAAGGATTCCAGATTTTTGAGCAACATCTCCAATGGCAGCTTTCCAAAGTTTTTACTTCATGATTTCTTGTGGCTCCTTCTCATTTGGGGAAATGCGAATGCCTCCCCCTCAGCGTGTGAGAGGGAGGGGATGTCTCTTTTCAAATTCTCCTGCTACCCGCTTTGCTGTGGCTGCTGCCGCCGCCACCGCCGTTAGACCACTTGCCTGCTGCCTTCACGCTGATCGGAGAGAACCCCGGTCACCCGGTCACCCACGGCATGTTGGAAGTGGGGCGGGGCGCACGTAGGGTGGGAGAGGTAAGAAAAGTGCAAAATCCAACTGGGGGAGTCCCCTGTCCCTTTACGAAAAAGAAACCCAAGATCTTGCCGCCTTTCCAACTCTAAAGAGACTCACCCCTCTGCCACCTCTCTCTTTCTCACCCGAAATCACTGCCTTGCACATGGACACAGGCGGTTCTCCCGGCTTCGCCGCTCACCCGGCTGCTTGCAGACCTGCCCCTGCTTTCGGACGGCACGGCAGGTGCACGTCCCTGGGTAAGTACTAAGGGGATCCTCTGAGCTCAGGGGAGGCGCTGCCCAGAAGCCGCGAGCAGCTTCCGAGTCGGGCGGATTCCATCCCAGGGCTGCAGCCTGGCGCTTCGTTGCTCCGGCTCGACGCGCGGTACCTAAGCAGTGTCACCTGCAGACTCAGACACCAGATGAGTGTCTTAAGATAACAATGCTGCCCTGCCTGCCTCTCTCTTTCTTTCTTATGCACGTAGGTTGGAAGCCAATGGGACGCATCGCCACACTCCCCGCAGGTGCCCATTGGCTGGGCGGCTTGGCAGGGGCGGGCTCGGAGCTCCCCGGCTGTCTCCTTTGGTTAGCTGGCAGGCTGGGGTACCAGCTCCGTTAACCCTCCCAGGTTTGCAGCAGAGACGTTTTGGTGTGGATAAGCAAACCTATAATACGTTCATGACTGGGGGATTGGAGAGTGTAAGAAGGCCGAAGAACAGGAAAAAGCTTGGGAGCTAATTACAGTTTCTTCTAATTTTCCTCCAGTTACAACAGTCATTTGTCCCAGACCATTTTGTCTGCTTGCTTAACTAGAGCTCCCAGAGTTAAGGACCCATGCTAGCTATTTTCCTTCTATTTTGGGGTTTCATTCTGTTATTTTGTGCATTTTAGCCTCTTGGTCCTGAATTACTTTTACTTAATTAAAAATGAGCCCCCAAGTGAGAAATACTTACCTCACAGCAGGCACAGGCGAACACACACATACACACACACAAACACACTAGAGGTGCAGGAGAGAGAAGCAAATGATAACAGAAACTTAGAAAGAAGGCTAGAGAGAAAAGCACATTTGAAAAGCTATGGCAAGGAACAGTCTGTTCCCCAGTCCTGGCTGTGAAGACAAAGGCAAAGAGGAGAACTTCAGATTTCTGGGGAGAGATTTTAACAAAAAAAAGTCCTGTTTCCCTCCAAGAAAGGAATTGTTTTGCCCATGGTGTTTTCCTTCTGTGTGTCTCCTTCTTTTATTTCCGTGAGTGTCTGGAAGAGGGACTGTGGATCTCCGTTTGATTTTAACAGAAGACGAGAGAAATCAGAACAGGACTAGCCTTGTTTCTGTGAAGCAGGTGCTGTTGCTGGGCCTGTAAACTGATAGAGAGAGAGAGAAAAAAAGACAGAGATAGAGAAGCAAGAAACTATTACTTTGATTTGAAGAGTGTAAATTATATACTTTTGATGTCTTAATGAGTGTGCAAAATTGAAATATGTCCAGCTAGCTGGCAGGCTGTACAAATTATTTTTGGCAAGAGCATGGGAGAGTAATAACGGAATCCAGTTCAACAGAGGAGCTGGGTGGTGGTCAGAGCAGGCAGAGCAACTGTGTGGGGGGTTCACACTAAATCACGTTGTGGGGGAATGTAGAAAGGGGAATACACAGAAGGAAAGGAGAGAGTACTCAATTTAGTTTCCATGAACAGAGAATGACATTGAGATTATTTTGTGAAGGATTTAAAAATAAAGGAATGCAGAGATTAATGAATGCCAAAGTAGTATCAATCAAGATTAGGTAAAAAGCTTTAGGGAGTCAGATATGTTCTGAATGAATGGGGGAGGGGGGGATTAGTAACATTATCTCACAGATAATGTTCAACCATACCTATCCCTCACTTTCCTTCATTTTTCCTATGTATCTTACACAGTCATCTCCTTCTTTCACTTCCCTATACATATCCAAGTATCTGTTGCTTAAGCTACAAAGTATGTCAGAGTGGTGACCCACAGGGTTGCCAGCTTTCTGTATCACATGAAATATCCATGTGAACCAGTGAAAGCCTAAATCTATTGCTGCCCAATAGTTGAGTTATTTATCCATGTGCTTCCTAGAATCACCTTTGAGACAGAGGTCCACTCAATCTTTCCCAGGTGATGGGCACTGGATGTTAAGGCCTTGATAAGCAGTGGGTAAATGGAGGGAGTGGTTGAACAAATGATTACAAACCTCGATGGAAAGGAAGAAAATTAAATCTTCAAAGATCTCTAAAGGGAGAGGGAAAGTGGATAGAAGTTGGAGGTGAGAAAACAACTTGAAAAAAAAAAACTTTTCTGTATTATCTTCTTCTTTAGAGTCCTAAGCCACTTAAGAATGTTTTCATAAGGTTATGGTGATACCTACTCTGCTTCTAATTGAGAGGGAACTTAGATCCCATGGGGCAGATGGATGGAAATATTTTCCTTGCAGTTGCAGGCACTCTCTGTTCCTTTGGATGGTCATTGTCCATCATCATCTCCTTGTTAGTTGTCCTGGGTGAGTCCAATGAACTGGAGAGTAGATGATGCAACTCCAGTATACATAAAAAATTCCCTAAGCGTATAACTTGATGAGATTTTTGCCTTATATATGCATTCTTATAACCATTACCTAAACCCTTTCCTGCATCCTAGGAAGCTCACTCCTGCCTCTTCTCAGTCAAAATCTCATCTAATGGACTGGGAGAGAGTATAAACTACAACGTAAACTATAATCCATGCTGTGCAGCAATGCTCCAAAATGTACTCATCAAATGCAATGAATGTACTACACTAATGAAAGAAGTTGTTGATGTGGGAAGAGTGGGGGGTGTGGGAAGTGGGGTATATGGGAATCTCTTATATTTTATTTTTTAATGTAACATTTTGTGTGATCTATATATTTTTTTAAAAAAGATAATGAAAAATGATAAAAAACAAAACTCTTATGTATTCCAACTGTTCTGACTTCTGTCACCAAAGGTTAATGCTACCTGTACTTGAATTTCATAAATATAAAATCTTAGAGCACATACTCTTTAACATCTGGTTTCTTTCACTCATTATTATCTCTATGAGATTCACCCATGTAGTTACTTGTTTATTTTTTATTGCTGTGCTGTATTCTATTGTGTAACTTTAACATATTTATCCATTCTCCTATTGATGGATGTTAGGTTTTTCCATTTTTGTCTATTATAAGGAAACCTGTCATGAATATTTTTATATATGTCTTTGGAGGATATATGTAGTCATTTCTCCTAAGTATATACCAAGGAGTACAAATCACTAATTTTTTTTGGCTACTTCACAGAGGGTAAGTCCTGTGAAGAAAATTCTGAAACTTACTTTCTCTATAAAATAGTTGAATAAGGTGATAATGGCTACTATTTATTGAGAACCTGCAAAGTACCTAAAATGTGTCAGATCCTTTATATAATCTCCATTCTTCCTCATAACCACCTTAAAAAGTATGTATTTTGCAGATAAGATATTATATGCAAGACACTGTATTAGGAATTGACCCTTGGTCATCTGAGTATGTGTATGTGTGTATGGATATGTGTTTGTGTGTGTTTGTGTATAACTATGCTTAGTGAATGGAGCTATGAGAGAAAGAAATGATGGAAAGTTTCATTGTATAGGTGAGGCTGCACACTGTTCTGTAGAGATGGGACAGTCTGGAGAACACAAAGGAGTGCATTTCAAATGAATGGAATGACATTAGAGGAGTGAAAATGAGAAATGGATTTAGTTTGGTTGAGATATTTGGGGCTTGAGGAGGGAAGTAGAAGAGTGAATGATCTATCTAGGAGAACAGATAATTTGGGATTTGGAAAATCTTTAAAAATTCCTAACTAGGATGTTTGAACTTTATCCTATAGGAAAAGGAAAACTTTAGAATGGCAGGATGAAAGCAGAATTTCAGAAAGATCAATCTGGTAGCTTTGTACAGATATATTGATAGCAGGAAAACCACTTGAGAAGCTATTTTAAGAGTCAAGGAAAGAGGCCAATGGCATTTAAATATAGGAAGTTGAGGCCTCAGGAGAAAAATAAGGATTGGAGGTAGCAAAACTTGCTACTTTATAATATCTTAATTTGTATAAACACTTTTACATTTATTATCTTAATTGCCTATTCACACCCACAATGGCCCTGTGGGGTGGGCAGAGATCCTTGACCCCATTTTACTGATGGAGAGACTGAAGATAAGAGTGAGTAGAGAGCATACCTACACTCACCCCAAAATAAACAAAGTATGAAGTTGAGACTTGCATCCAAGTCTGTTGTTTCACTACATCATGCTGAGTCTACACAAAGTTGAGGATTGAGATGCATGCAAATCTCTCCCCATCCCAGTCAATTATAAAACATCAAACCATAAAACTGGTCTGGTGTCTTTGAACTTGAACCTCTAGACGCATCTCTGGGATATTTAATTCCCCAAGAGTAGTTTATGCAATATTATAGCCATGATGACAGGAATCAAATGCCCTATCAAAATGTCTTTTTTTTTTTAAGGTACCTGAGGCAGGTGACTAAACTCAGGACCTCATATGTGGGAAACCAGCGCTCAACCAGAGAGCCAAGTAGAATTTCCTGAGTTGGTTTTATCATTTGTTTTGCTTGTTTTTTGTTGTTTTTATTTTTTCAGGAGGCACCTGAACTGTACCCAGGACCATCCATAGTGGGGGTGGGGCGCCCAACTGCTTGAGACACATCTGTTCCCTAATATATATTTTTATTTTCAGTTTCTCTTGCTCACACATCCATAGTAAGAAAGGTTTTACAAAGGCTTAAGATAGCAACTTCTGGGAAACGGACTTTGGCCCAGTGGTTAGGGCATCCGTCTACCACATGGGAGGTCCGAGGTTCAAGCCCTGGGCCCCCTTGACCCGTGTGGAGCTGGCCCATGCGCAGTGCTGATGCGCGCAAGGAGTGCCTTGCCACACAAGGGTGTCCCCCGCGTAGGGGAGCCCCACGCGCAAGGAGTGCACCCATAAGGAGAGCTGCCCAGCGTGAAGGAGGGAGCAGCCTGCCCAGGAATGGCGCTGCCCACACTTCCCGTGCCGACAACAGAAGCGGACAGAGAAACAAGACGCAGCAAAAAAGACACAGAAAACAGACAACCGGGGGAGGGGAGGGGAATTAAATAAATAAATAAATAAATCTTAAAAAAAAAAAAAAAGATAGCAACTTCTGTTTCCAATTCAATATATGTTTTTCAATAGCCATTTAACCCAGGGTACCTTTCCTTCTAAGTGGGATCAAGGAAACATGTAAAAATGACTAGTTGTATAGGTAGGTAAAGAAGACTAGATATTCACCTATCAGAAAATCAACCCAAAATGATTCACTTGAGTTTTCTAACATGACTCAAGACACTTCAGAAAGATGAGAAATAAATATTTCAAAATGCCAGGACTCAAAAGCAGGAGACGCATTTTTATTCTAGAATCTGCCCTATGCCTACTCTAATGTCCAGCATATGGTAGTTACTCAAATATTTGCTGAATAAATTACTGTGATCCATAAGTCTAAGGATTACCCATGGGTGCAACTGGATGTACCATAATTTTGTAGTGGAATTGGCACAGGACAAAGAAACCTGTTTGTGGTCTTAGTTTCACCTCTTCTTAGCAGATTGACCTTGGGTAAATTACCCACTATTTCATTGGCTTCAATTTCACCTGTTAAATGAGATTGAATCAAAGATAATTTGGTAGGTTCCTGCCATTTCTAACATTCTAGGACTAAGTGGTTCTTCCTGGCATCCACTGTAATAATTCAATGGTGCGTGACCTTGCCTAAGTTTAATAATTTTTTTTAATGCTAAGGAGACTAGAAAAAAGGTATCATGGGATCTTCACCTCCCTGAGTACTTCCTAGGGAGCAATGAAGATGAGGATGAGTTTTAGAAAGGTTATTTACAGATGTATCTTTTTGCAGTAGTTTGCAATGCTGCTTGGCGATATAACTTTGGATTAATTCTCAAATATGTCAGATTTAAAATTCAACTTGGAATAATGCATTTTTGTTCGTTTTTGTGATAAACAGTCCATGTACCCTTAAGCAAGACCTTAAATACGGCCCATTTTCTCTATTCCTATCCATCAAATAGAGTAACCTTGTGTAATATATGGAAGGTGCCTTTTTAAAAAAAAAACACCTACATTCACATACGCCAAGAAATTGACAACATATAGAAAATGAAATTGTTTCTAAAACACTGGTCCTCTTTGAAGGGTAGTGTTTTGAATTTCTACAGGGCAGGAATTATGTATTTGTAACATATTTAGATCATCTAGTACTTAAATCAGCATTGAGGGGCACATTTTTGAAATGAGTTATTGAAATGAGTTATGTGTGAGAAAGTTCAGTTAAATATTAGATTCCAGTACATGCAAACATTGCTTTTCTTCCACTGTTTATTGCATGCCTTCATTGCTTTCTTTTCTTAAGGCAACTCACTACCCAGCACTAATGGAAGCTGTTCTCATTTGGAATTTTTGTTGTTGTTATTACTCAGAATATTTAATCTGGAAGCCAAATATCTACCCTCTTCTCTCTTGATCAGGTTGGGATTGACTTGGCTCACACCCAACCTTATTCTATTACTTACCCTTTTGTTAAGGATGCTTAGGAACTCTAGTTTTACTCCCATTTTCCCCAGCTCTGTTGTATTTACTGAATTCTCTAAAATTAAATGCTCAACACTTCTTCAAGCTAACCCTTACTTTTTCCATCATTTATGCCTTTCCACAATTATCTTTTTATTAGTTATTGTAGATAACATGTGTGACTGAAATGAAGAGGCAGAGAGAAATCACGAGCAAAAGTTTTGATCTCCTGTTTAACTGTATGCAGTGGATTGGCTTTGTTCTTTGTTTTGCATTTCTATTTATCCATCTATACGTATCTTTGTATCAAGTATTTCCTTTAAATCTTCCAAAAAGTTTGTGCATTCGCAAAATGCATGTTCGTTTATCTCAGCACCACCATCCCCAAATAGACAAATCCAGCTAGTGGGCAAAACCCGGCATGAATGGGGCCAGTTACATACACAGTTCAGTTTGGGTATCCACAAAATAACTGGCAGGATTTGCATCAAGAGAGATCCCCACCACCACCCGCTCTGAGGACGCCCCTTTAAAGTGTGTGCATGTATGTGCGCCCTTCTCAAGCCATCTGCATGATTATGGGAAAGAGAAGATTTTGCATGGTAAAGACCGATTTTTAAATATGTTGTTCGGGTAATTACTAGCCAAGAGCACGCTCATGCTGGGGGTTGCAAAGGAGGAAAACGGCAGCAGCCCCGTCAGCCAGCTGAGGGCTGACCTGATTCCCTAGAATCCTTTCCTCCCCACGTCCTTCCTTCCCATTTTCTCCTCTTCCCTCTTCCTTTTGCCTTCCCCGGATTACAGGTGCGGAAAACAAAGAACTGGGGCTCTCTCGGCACCAGAGCTTAAGCCCAGCACACAGCAAGCGACATCTCTGCCGGGGGACCAGGACTCTCCGGGCTTCGCATCCCCTCCCCAACCTCCCCCGCCTCCCGCGCTCGCTCGCTCCCTCCCCGCTCGCTTCCTCCCCCACCATCGCAGCGCTGGGAGGAAGGCGGCCGGGGCTCAAGATGGCTTTAGCCCGGCTCTGCGCCCTGCTCGCCTGCTGCTGGGGGCCGGCGGCGGTGCTGGCCACGGCCGCCGGCGACGAGGATCCGTCCAAGGAGCTGGAGTGCAAGCTCAAAAGCATCACGGTGTCGGCGCTGCCCTTTCTGCGCGAGAACGACCTGAGCATCATGCACAGCCCCTCGGCCTCCGAGCCCAAGCTCCTCTTCTCGGTGCGCAACGACTTCCCGGGAGAAATGGTCGTGGTGGATGACCTGGAGAACACGGAGCTGCCCTACTTCGTGCTGGGTGAGTCCCGGGTGAGGTCGAGGCGTCCGGAGGCGCTGGACCCGTGCCCCCACCCCCATTCCGGCTCGCTCTACACACCTACACGCCCGCGACCTCCCTTCCCCCACTCCTACCTCCCTGGACCCGCCCCGCTCCCAGACCGTTCTCCACACCCACTTGCAGTGCTGGGCCTCATTGCACCCGACTTCCCAAATCCGACCTGTGTGCTGGGCCCCCGGCCTCCCCTCACCCGCCTGCCCCAAAGGAACAGGTTGCACTCAATCCCTCAGAAACCATTTCCAGTCTTGACCTCCCAGCTTTGATCCAGGAGTGCATCTTCAGAGCACTTGTCAGCTACCAGCTCAGCTCCCATAAGCCTTTCTCCCCACTCCCTGGCCACATGCTCAGCTCTGCTTCACACCCCCTGGACACCCAGACCCACGCACAGCAGTTCCTGAGAGTGTTAGAAACAGGCATCCCTTCATCGCCTCTCCGGGCAGTGCAGGCCAGGGTGCTTTAGCTGTCTCTAGTCTTCCCTCACGTGGAACCTTTTATTGGTCACCAGGTTACTGACACCCTATCTGATCTCTATTCAGTGCAGTCAAGTTTCTTTACCCCTGGTGTCCCTACTGGGAAGTCCTACTTCCATGCCTAAATATAACCAGCTCATTCCACCACCTCCATTATCTCTGTGTTGTTTCACAATTCTTTGGATAAAGGAATCATCCAACTGTTAATATTTGTATCTTCTTTGTTCCCAGCACTATCTAGGATAGGTGTGGGCATACCCCCCTGCATACAGACTGACCTCCCTGGGCAAGAGACTCTTTTTGTTTTGTTTTGTTTTAATACATCTCTATCTGGGTACCCCAGTTCAATTTTCTTAGGCCTCAAAACTCCTCAGGGATTGGAATCCTTACATCATCTGGAATCCACCCCTCTTTTCAGCACTAGCTGCAAAGATAGCGTGGTCCTGCTCCGGCATCTTGCAAAGCACTACAGGTTCATGTGATTTAGTTACCAGAATTTCCTTCACTTCCACATGTGCACACATCTCGCTCACTCTGCTGTGCAAACACACCCTGCAGTCCATTTCTTTAGTGATGCAGTGTGTGATACTTATTTTGCCCAGGAGAGAATTCAAAGGTAACCACAAATACGTCTCTAGGTCCAGGGGAAATATTCAGGAGGTGGCTCCATCAACTTAGTGCCCTACCAACTGGAGCGCAGTTTGCAGGAATGTGGCTTCCTGATGGCCATTCTTAGGAAGTGGGATGCTCTTTAGCATCTCTCTCGCTATTTTGTCACAAGAGGTATCTTCACACTGAAACCGTTAGGAAGTGGGTGAGTACACTCCCATGCCGCAACCTTGATGGAAAGGCAATTTCAAAAATTGCCTGTTCCTCCAAAAAGTTGGTTTCCAGTCTTTGGAGTACAACTCAGTAGAACCCATTAAGCCCAACCTATACTCTTTGAAAAGATTATCATTGCATTAAAAATACTAATAACAATTAAAAATACTGGTGGCTGGCTGGGAATGGAACATTATGGAACTATTGCTGATTAAAATGTAGAATTGCTGAATTATTCAGTGGTTATCAAATTCTTGTTGAAGCCATGCTGATGTGCAGATACAACCTGTTCATCACAGTATATAGAAACGTGTTTAGGGTATTAATTGTTTCAAAAGAGTCAATTTGGGGCTCTAGATGCAGTTTTTACTGTAGGTGAAAAGGGACATGTGTGGTACATGAAAAAAGGGAGGTTGGATGAGCAGATATTTAAATTTCCACTTCTTTTATTTGCAGAATCCTAAAGCTAGGGCTGAAAACCTTGTGCTGACTAGGAACCAATGTGTAAAGCAAAATTCCAGATGTTTAAGAATGGGTTTTCTTCACCTCTGTGCAAAGCTGCCCACTGCAGTGCCCTGTTAGGGTTGCTATGGTGACCTGCTGCAACTTGGCATCTACACACAGGCACAGACATACTCTCTTACTTTAAAGCAAGATGCACTTGTTAATAAATGCATTGATTGTTTCTCCAGCCCCATCCCCAAGTCAACAGGGTATTTTCAGAACTAGATATATGCTGGTACCTATCTTTCCTGGCCCAGTATGCTGAGAGAGGGCAGGAGTGAATCTCAACTTGGGTGGTAGCTAGAGAGGATTCCAAGTTCAAGGGTAGTTGCTTTTGAAGTTAACTTTTGTGGTCCAAGACCAAGAGTAAGGGCTGTGCATGACTGTGATTTTGCTTTAGAGCTTTCCCTATGCCTATCTCTGTACCTAGTTTGTTTAACCTACCCCCGGAGGAATTAGAATCAGCCAGTCCTGGGAATTAATTGAACATTCACTTGCTCAGCAGTCTTAGGCACTGTTAGGATACTGAAGTTGAAAGGGTAAAAGGCTCCTGCCTTCAGATACCCTCTAATCCAGGGCTTCTTAACCTTTTTTGTTCCACAGACCCCTTTGCCAGTCAGGTGGAAACCATGGACCCCTTACTAAGTCCACACTATACTGTGTTTTATTTAATAAATATATCACACCCACACCAACATGTCCCCATGAGAATAATGTTTTTATGAATTTCAGTTCAGGCTCACAGACCCCTTGTTAAGAACCCCTGCTCTAGTGAGTAGAAACACAGGCTGAGATCCTGTACGAGCTATGAATGACCGTGTGGTATGAATGTTTAGGGGTGTAGGAGTGGTGAAAAAGGAATGAGCTTTCAGAATAAGAGCTTACTTACTCCATGGAAGGCGCGGCCTCAACTGGAGGCCTACACCAAGATCAGATCATGTCACTCCCTTGGGCAGAGGAAAAAAACCAAAAAGCTTTGTCTCCCTTTTGCTTCCGGGATCAAGTCCTGTCCCTTCAATGAGGCAAACAAGGAACTTCTGCTGACCATCACCAGCTTCTCCAGGCTCTGATCTCGCATAGCACTCACACTGCGCTCGCTGTTTCCCAGCCTGCCATGGCCTTTTAGGGCTCTCAGGACTTCATGTGTGCCATTCCCTTCACCTAGATTGCTCTTCTCCCTCCTCCACCTGGCAACCATCCTTTCTTCCTCCTAACCCTGTACATGTCACCTTTCTGGGGAGCCTTCCCTGCCCTCCCAAGGCAGTCTCAGCCCATCCCACCTCTGTCCTCCCTGAGTGGATTCAACACACACCTGCTCACACCCCAAAATACAAATGAATGAAATTAAAAGTAGATCAGATTTGGCTTGCCCTAGAAAGGGTGAAGGCAATTGAAGTAAGGAAAAAAGATGAGCTAAAGCACGGTGTTGCAAGTGACTATGAGAATGGCACGTGTGTAGGACAGGATGGAGATTAGCCTGGCTGGATAGAATCTCAGGGCAGGTGTGAGTGTCGTGGGGGCCCTGCCTAGCTCTGCAGAGTGAGGCAAGGTTCTCTGCTCAGAGTCAGGTGGGGTGGGGAGGGCTGATCAGATGTAGAAAGATGTGAACCGTGGCTCCCAGAGACTGTCAGCTTTGCCAAGTTTGCTTGTAGGATAATCCCAGAGGCTCCTGTTCTTTGAGACAGGATTTGCAAACTGGTGGCCCAAGAGCCATGTCTGGCTTTCATTGTATTTTGTGGACACATAGCTTTAACATATTTTGAAATTGTGTGTTTTTAGTCAGGGCATGCCATCTCTAGACTGTCAAACTTCCCACTCATACTGATTGTACTGTGGCTGACCTTCATCATGGTACTTACCTGTCAACTCTAAATCAGATCATTTAACCCTGCTCTCAGAAGAGTTTTGAAACTCTAAATTTCATACAAAATGGTAATATCTAATTAAAAAATACATGTAGGTACCTAAGCCTTATAACCCTCTTAGGAGTATATAAAAGTTTGCCAAATAATCAACTAAAGTTTCATACCTCGAGTCTTATTTGATTTTGATATGAGAGGTTAACCTGAAGTGTGACTTCCAGCTTTGCTATGCTGTGAACAGAACATCTTCATCAGTCTCATTACTGTTTGAAGGAGATTCCCCTGTTTCAGACCCAGCTATGGAACTTTTGTTTGTGTCAAACGTGGTGATGGAAGCTGTTGCTTTTGTGCCCTGGAGTTTTTCTTTGGCTGTCATGGCTTTTCATGGAAGAAAGTATTCCTGAAGATAAATCAATCAGCCTGCAGAGATATAGTGAGTTCCCACATGCAAGGTGATGTTCAAAGTGGTGGCTAAAAGAACAGGCTTTGAAGGCAGATTTGGTGTCAATTTCTGGTTGTCCACCTATTCCTACAGGGAAGAAAATGAGAATCGGAGAAGTTAAATAATTTACTCAGAGTCGCATAGCTAGTGATTGATGAATCTATCACTTGAACTCAGGTCTGTATGATATTTAAGCCTTTCTCTTAGCTATTTCGTATGTGTTAACATTTTTCAAAGTCTATTCTTTTCATGGTTGGATAAAAGGAGCCCTGGCAATGGTTAGAATAGGGAAAGTACATTTACACAGCTTATCTACAGGATTCCTTTAGCTTTCCATGTAAATACCTCTAAATATCATTGTCCATTGCATGGTTTCTTACGTAAGCCTTAATGCAGAAGAGAGTGAATTTCATCAAGAATTATTCACCAAGATGAAATAAGCATCATTTAGGAACTCTTGATAGTTTCCAGGTTTGGGTAGCCATGCTTCCAAGTTCCTGCTGTATGTTATGGCTCCCACAGTAACGATGAACAAGGCAGGGTACATGGACATGAGGAAAAATATCCAATGCTCTTCTGAAAAGGACTCTATGGAAAGGCAAACTGGGAAAAAACATAGAGAAGGTGCCACTGTTAAATGGAGCCTTTCAGAAGGTGCTGTTGCTTTAGATCTTGTGTCAGAGGCCAGTGACCTATGCATTGGGTGGTCTTTGTACTTAGAATTCACTGTCAGAGCCCCTAGCTGGGGCTGCTTGAGTAGCAAGTACTGAGCTTTCCAGTTGACCTCAAAATGTAATTTTGGGCATAGTTTTCTACTTAAGGCAAGCTTTGGCTTATCTGGAAGCAATTCAGATACTGACATACCCCTAACTTCTTTTTATGGATCACTCCCTTTGCCCATTTGAGAAGAAACCGTAAAATTTGTTTCTTTTCCTTCCATTTGCTTTCCACCAGAGTGAGCTGCCTGGGTTAAGAGTAAACAAATTTGCATTGAGTAGCAGCTCCATCCAAGGCTTGGTAAGATGAATAGTAGCAATCTTAAGGTCTTCAGCAATTTTATATAACTCATACTAGCAGAATATACTAATTTATAGTATTGAGAGCGTTCTTATTTACTGCTTCTCCACAGAAAAGCAGAGTTTTACACCAAAGGAATTTTGAATGCAAGAGTGATGAATTTCACAACACTTCAAGTGCACTTCTAGATATACTGATATGGCTTGAATTCAAGCCACTGGCATTTTTGAAGGAAACATAAAATACAAGCTTAATTTCTTTATTTATCTTTGGTGGTAAAATTGAAGTCTTGTGTTATGGAAGTTATAACTATATTTTTGCTTTTGCTTTAGAAATATAATTAAATCTAAAAGGCTAGTAGCTTTTCAGATTGAGAGCCAGTTTATGAGAACAGAACATGGCACCCTTTATGCAGCGACGTGCCTGTTCTTTATTTCTTCACTTTACGCATAATCTCCCATGGCGAGGTAAAACCTTTGGTAAATTCTAACATGCTACATTTTATTAAAGTATGAAATAATTAATATTTCATATTTTAGTAGCATACAACTTAAAATTTTGAGAAATAACCAAAGCACCTTTATGGAGCTCTAGGTTTTCAAGGAACCAGATTCAGAAAAATTAAATTGTTGATGGTAGTCTAAATTGACATGACCACTTTTGTAAAACAATTTGGTATTATATAGTAAAGTTGGAAATGTACATGCCTTTGACCAAGTAATTCTACTTTCAGCTATTTATTACACAGGAATCTCTACGTGTATACACAACAATATGTATAGTAGCATTGCTGGTAATAGCAAAACCTTGGAAACAACCCAGTGCCCATTAAGAGGAAGTTAGAAGTATACAGTGTGATACATTCATCCAATGGAATATTATCTAGCCATGAAAATAAATGAGTTATAGCTACATATACCAACTTGGGTAAATCTCACAAATATAATGCTAAGTGAAAATAAGCACCCAGAAGAAAAATATATATAGTACAATTCCATTTTTATAAAATTTAAAATGACTCTATATTACTTAATGATACATATAGATGTGGCAAGAATTTTATGAAAAGCAAGGAGAATCAAAAAAAAAAAAGATAAAATAAAGGCTGGAAAGTTTTCTCTGTTGGGAAGGGAAGAAAAGAAAAAGGAAAAGTGAAGCAAAAGGGGCTTCAAAGCTTCTGGCAGTATCCAATTTTTGTTTTACTTCCTATTTTAAAAAAATAAACAATACAACTTATTTTAGAGCAGTTTTAGATTTACAGAAAACTTGTGAAGATAGTACAGAGTTCCCACATACCCCACACCCAATTTCTCCTGTTAGTAATGTCTTATGGTGTATTTGTTACAATTAAAGAGCCAATATTGGTTAAGTTATCATTAACTACAGTTCATACTTTATTCATATTTCTGTAATTTTTACCTATTAGCCTTTTCTATTCAGGATCCCATGTAGTTGTCATGTCTCTCACAGTTACTCAGACTGTTTTTGAAGACCTTGGCACATTTGAAGTCTACTGATTGGATCTTTTGTAGAATGGCCCTCAATTGGGACTTGTCTGATGTTTTTCTCATGATTAGACTGAAGTTCTGGGTTTAGGGGAGGAGGGCTACAGAGGTACAGTGCTATTTCATCACATCTTCTCAAGTGTACATTCTGTTACCATGACTTATCACTGTTGGTTTTGACCTTGAAAACCTGCCTGGGTTAGTATTTGTCTGGTTTTTCCATAGGAAAATTACTTTCCCTTCACCCTTTCCACACTGTACTCTCAGGAAAGAAGTCACCATGTGCAGCCTACGCTTACGGGGTGTGGAGTCATGTCCTATTTCCTCAGGGCAGGAATATAAACACAAATTATTGTGAATTCTTCTGCATGGGTCTCCCCTCCCTATTTATTTATTTGTTCAATCATTTATATTAGTATGGACTTGTGGGTATTATTTTATTCTTTGGGTTATTTATTGATTTTGATGCTCAAATTGTTCCAGATTTGACCATTGGGAGTTCTTTCAAGGGACCCCTGTGCCCCTTTGACATATATACCCCCATCAATGTGGGGCTTTGTTTTGTTTTGATCAGTTCTTTACTTTCTATTACCATGAGATGCTCCAGGTTTATTTTATGTATTTCCTTCCCCAGCCTTAGAACCAGCTGCTTCTCCAAAAAGCTCTGATTCCTTTGATTGGAAAATGCTTTCAGAAACCAGGATCTGAGCACTGGGGTGTTGTTGCTTCTAGACCCTCTCGGATAACAGCAAGGAAGTATATGTGTGCATACTAACTTGTGTGTATACACATATCTATAAATATTTCTATATCTAACCATCTGTATCTATATTAAGCTAAATAGAGTGCGTAACTGATGTCTCCAGCTCTAATCCATTACCATATGGATCATCCTAGCCACCTCCCCTTGCTTATGTGTAAACTCCCACTCCAACAGTGAGAAACCTGGCTCCTAGCACCTGCCATCCATTTCTTTAATCCTTCAGTTCCACTATACATGTATAGCAGTATCAGAATTGTTAACCCATACCCCCATGGGGGAATGACTTTATCTTTTAGTGTTAACTGCTTATGTACAGTTTCTTTTGCCTTTACTCTTACAGACTCTGCTCATTTCCAGAGTTGCTTGAATCAGCACCTTTTCCCCACCCCCTTCAGGGAAATTGCTTTGTATGTTTATAATGCATTAGAGTGTTTTGTCAGATTTTGCATTATATCCTGGGATCCCCTGACCTCCTAAATGACTTTTTAAAAAAAATTTGAACATATTGAGGTTTGCTCTTGAAGCTGTCAAGTTCTATGGATTTTGACAAATGTAGAGTGTAACATACCCACAATTACAGCATCGCACAGAATAGTTTCATTGCCCTGAAAAACCCAGTTTCTCCTATTCTACCTTCTCCCTCCTGCTGAAACCCTGGCAAGCACGGATTTCTTATTGTAAAAAATGATTTTGCTTTTTCCAGAATGTCCTATGATTAAAAGCATTTATTATGTAGCTTTTTCAAAGTGGCCTTTCTCACTTAGCATTAAGTTTCATCTATGTCTTTTCTTTTCATGGCTTGGTAGCTCTCTTTTGTTTTATTACTGAATGTGATTCCATTGTGTGGATATACCACAGTTTGTTTATCCATATACCTATTGAACAGCATGCTAGTTGCTTCCAGTTTTTGGAAAATAAAAATAAAATTATTCTAAGCATGTGCATACAAGTTTTTGTGTGCTTCCTTTTTTCTTTTAATCTCACTGTATGGAAATTTGAGTTAATTATATTCCTCAGTTCACAGCACATTATATCATAGGTCTATGAAAGCCCACTTCCTTCTAGTGATTCATTGATTTGCCTGTTTGTTTCCCTTCAGCTCTACTCTCCATTCCCGCCCACCCTTCCTCATGGGCAAACATTCTAATTTACCTCATGTGTATCTTTTTTCTTATGTGTTTTTGAAAAATGTGATTAGTCATTTTGTGTTCATGCATGTTTAATTTAAGTAAATGCTGATGTGATATAATATCATTCTGATTCTTACCCTTTTAACTCAGCACTTTAGGATCTAACAGTGTTATTCTGTGTGAATCTACCCTAGCCCTCTCCAGCTTTCCGCAGCAATGGTAATGTTCTATATCTGCCTTGGCCAGAAAAACAGCCCCTAGCAACTTACGGCCTTGGAGCACATGAAATGTGCTCTGAGAAACTGACTTTTCATTTTTAAAAATTTATTTAATTTACATTTAAATAACCTCCTGGGTCTTCCATTCCAAACAGTGCAGATACGGAACATGGCCCAGCAGAAAAGTTCACCTGACAGAGCAGGTCTAACCCATTGACTGTGACTGCCGTGGAACGCCCCGCGATTGGCGTTCACCATGCTTTACCAATCGTATCCTCAGTGATGGGTACCTAGGTTGTCTCCAGCTCCCCATCACTATATATAACGCTGCAGTTATCATATCTGGATATGTTTCCTCAAGGAAATTGTGAAATTACCTGGTATACATAAACAGGAGCAGAATTGCTGGTTTATAAAGATGAAGTATACTTAATTTGACTAAATACTGTCAAATTGCACTCAGAATGGCTGTACTAAACAGCACTCTTACCACCAAGGCTTGTGGGTTCCTATAGCCCCGCTCTCCCCCCAACACTTGGTATTATTCAGCATTCTAAAACTTGTCAGTCCATAACATACGAAGTGATATCTCATTGTTATGCGGTTTTTCATTTTTAGGAGCAGTTTAGATACTAAGGAGATTATCAAGTTGCAAATACATTTTTCACAGATTGTTGTGCTCCTTTTGACTTTGCCTCTGAGTCGTTGTTTTTTTTCAGTTTCCCAGAAACGGTTACATTTTATATATTGGAAGTTATTAATAATTTCTTTTATAGCTTCAACTCCTTATACACCTCAGTTGGGAAGATCTTCCTCACTTTAAACTTAAAAGGGGCTTACCAATTTTACTCCTAATACTCTGATGGTTTTATTCTTTACATTTAAATATTTTACATATTTACTCTGGTATAGAGCATGAGATACAACTTTATCTAAATGTATTGTATGAAGTACCAAGTTGAGCCCTCCAGATGGCAGCTCGGGTGTCTCGGTGCTATTTATTAGACGTCCACCTTCTTCCCTTCTGATTTGAGCCGCCACCTTTATCATATATTACATTGTTTAATACATTTAGATTTAGTTCTGAACTTCTGTTCTGTCCTATTGCTGTACCTATACCGTATTGTTTTATTATTGATGCTCTGTAGTATGTTTTAATATTAGGAAGGGCTAGTCACCCTTTACTGCTATTTTTTCAGAGTTTTACTAGTCCTTTTTTTCCATATGAACTTTTACATCAGCTTGTCTATTTCTAAAAACAATAACAAGAATAAGAACCAGTGGTAGTTTTGTTGGAAAAACGTGTTAAAAAATTAATGAAAGGAGATTTAAGATCTTCATCATGTTGAGTTTTTCTATCTAAGAACTTGGTATGTTTGCTTTTGTCTAATTTTTCTTGCCTGGCCTTTAATACAGTTTTAATGTTTTGGCTTTTTTCTGATTAGTTCTTGAAAATATCTTGGTAGGATTACTCCTATGTATTTTATTTTATTGCACTTTTGAAAAAGGGTTATATTCTTTCATATATTCTAAATAGTTACAATTTGTATATATGAAAGCTACTGATGTCTGTGTGTTAATTTTCAATCCCTGCTGCCTTCTGGTTTCTCTGTCTCCAACAGTGTTTCAGCTGATTTTCTTTGATATTTTAGGTATACATATTATGTGCAATAGTGATCATTTTATAACCTGCTCCTGAATTTTCATACCTCTAATTAATTTCTCTTTTCTAGTTATACCGGCTAGTACCTCCAGTAGGACGGCAAATAAAAATGTGGTAATATGCATGCTCTTGTCTTGTTCCTAACATTAGTAGGAAGAGAACTGATGTGTTGCCATTAAGCATAGTGCTGGCTTTTGGATTAATATCGATAAAAGTTATCCTGTTAAGGAGGAATTGAATAGTTTTTTTTTCCTTATCAGGAATGGTTGCTGATTTTTTAAGTGCCTATTCAATATCTATGGAGATAATTATATGGTTTTCTTATAGTTAAAAAAGGATAAATTATATAAATAGATTTCTTAATATTGAACCATTTTGCATTCCTGGAACAACCCTCACTTGGTCATGATGATTTATTTTTTTAATATGCTGTTGGGTTCTGTTTGCCAATATTTTAGTAAGGACATGTTGCATCTAGAACAAATTAAATAGCATTGAAATTATCTACTGAGTCTATAATCAGTGCCACTGTGCAATACAATGAGGTGAATATTATGACTGAATTAAGGGTTGCTTTCTTTGAGAGTACAACAGTTAAGACCTATGCCAGACAAGTTAGTAGGGAATTCTTTCCAGAGAAAAGTGTTTTTAATGGAGATATATAGGTTGGTGGAATTTTGCCTGGAAATGAGGGAGGTTCTGGGCTGTAGGGGGAATTTCTGAGCTTAGCCTGAGGAAACAGGAAGTAAGTAGAAAGTGTAAAGACCAAGTTGGTTGAAAGAATACACAGTATAGAAATATTTAAGTGTCATCTGTGGCACCCATATCAGAGGTTGGTAATCTTTGCGTGAGGGAGCATTAGGCTAAGCACATGAACTCCAGCAGTGCTCAGTGAAATTCTTTTACCTTTTTACTTTCTAAATGGTTGTTGTAATTCTAAGTAATGAGGGAATACTGACTATGAGGCTACCTCACAATGTACCTCCAGGAGGCACTGTTCCCAATGAAATCTACTTGCATATTCATCACCTGGAGTTGTGCAAAGCAAGTCTATGCAGCTGCAGTGACCCTGACTGATGACTTCATATTGTTCTCTTCTCCCTTGGCCATCTATATTTCTCCCAAAGATGAGTTCTTGAAACTAAAATTCTTTTACTCATTTTCCCCATCATAATATGTGCCTAATTCCCCCCTTTTTTTTAGAATTTTAAAAAATTAATTATTTTATTTCTCCCTACTCCCTTGTTGTTTGTACTTGCTGTGTCTGCTTGTCGTCTTTGTTTCTTTAGGAGGAACTAGGAACTGACCTGGAACCTCCCATGTGGGAGGAAGATGCTTAACGGCTTAAGCCACCTCCATTCCCTGCTTTTGTTGTGTCTTTCACCGTGTTCTTCCTCCTGTGTCTCTTGCTGCGTCATATTGCCGTGCTTGCCCATTGTGTCAGCTCGCTGTCTTGCCCGTCTTCTCTAGGAGGTGCTGGGAATTTTTGCTCCCTGCTTTTTGTTGTATCTCTCATCATGTTTTTTCTTCTTGTGTCTTGTTGTATCATTTTGTTGTGTCAGCTTGCCATGCTTTCCCATCATGCCAGCTCACTGTCTTCTCTAGGAGGCACTGGGAACCGAGCCATGGACCTCCATGTGGTAGCGGGGAGCTCAATCATTTGAGCCACATCCACTTCCCATGTGCCTAATTCTCTTTTCCAAATGTTCTCTGTATGGTTCTTTTTAGTCTAACACCAATCATGGTCATAGCCTGAGAAGGTGCAGTGGTGCAAGATGACTACTTTATTGAAAAGTTCCTTCTCCATACTTTCTCAAAATGTTCCACAAGCACAAGAGAGAGGAGGGCATTTCCTTTTTTTTCTACTGCTGCCTTGACAACAGGTGTTCATAGCCTCAGGACCATGTGTGGGCTCCAAGTTTCGCTGAGTGTAAAACTTTATGTCTAAGGACAATTTCCTGGAAAGGGTGTCCATAGTTTAACTCAGATTTTAAAAATGAGTCCTGTTAATAAGATGAAGATGAACATTCTAGAACAAAGAGACCTTAAAAAATGACTTGAAGAAAAGTTTATTCTCCCTCAGGTGAATTTCTGAGGTTCAGTTTGGCAGGGCAGCTCCATTCCTTTCAGTTGTTCAGAGATCCATCTCATTTCTCTTCCGTGCTCTAAGTCATTATCCTCTTCTGCTTGGTAAAAGCAGTTTCGCCAGCAAATGTGTTTTAGTTTCCTGGAATGAGAAGGCCGGAAGTCTAAGGCAACAATTTCCATTTTATTTAAGCACATGAGACAAAAGTTGTATGCATCCTTTTCTCTACTGTGCCACTGGTGAGAACTTTGTTTCATTCTTGATTCATATAATTCTACTCTCCTACCAGAAAACATCTCCTTTTTGGAATTATACACCTTTGGTTTTATCAATTTTCACCCCTCCTATTTGCCTCCATTTTCAGCTTCCGTCTATTTCCCAATAGGCTTGGCACACTGCACTTCTAGTTTTCTGTTTACCCCATCTCCTGCCTTTACCCCAAAATATTAACCATGTAGACTAGTGTCAACAATCCTTTTTTTAAAGGGCCAGATAGTAAACATTTTAGCTTTGCAGGCCAGACAGTCTCTATTGGAACTACTCAGCTCTGCCCTTGTAACACAAAAGCGACCACATGCAATATATAAGTGAATGGGTGTGTCTGCGTTTCATTAAAACCTTGTTTACAATATAAGCAGTGGCCCCATAGGCCATGGTTTGCCAACCCCTGATACAAAGATTACATCCAACTTCCTACTTTATAGTTCATTGACCCTCACAGATCTGCTGACTTTCAAAACTCCATTTTATTCACCTATAACTATGTTCACATCCTCTCATTCCTAAAAGTTCTCCAACTCTGAAACTGGCCATATCACAGATTTCTCTTTCCAGCTTTCTTTTACTCTCCTCTTCACTTTCCTCTTCATTTGGTCTTTCAGAATTGACCCTTTCATTGATCCCTTCATTTTAACCACATCTGTTAGCATGCCTCTGGCATCTCTTCCTTTTCCCTGTTTTTTATTGTCATCCTCAATTTTATTGATTCTTGTCATTATCCAGCATCTCTCAGTCAAAGGTCAAGATGTAGATCAATTCCCCCAAATCCACATGCTTTGTTTCTACCCCCAGAATGAATGCTGAGGTCTATGTATAAATTCTCCTAATTGTGTGGTTTAGAGGTAATATACATATCTGATTTCTAATTTCAGTTTGATCATCAAAATTGCTTATTATTTTTTTTACTGTCCTTGGTCAACCTTTCCTTTCATATTCCTAAGTTACTATTTCAAATCCTTAGTAAGAGTTAAGTTCTCAACTTAATCCCAACATCTTCATCCTTAGCATAAGTCCTTGCCTAATAATTTACCTGGGAAATGGAGGCTATTAGGTATAAATTACTTCACATTTTTGTACATCCCCAAACCCCAAACTTGAAGACCTATTTCAGCATTTATTCTTACCTTTTCACGTCCAATTTCCAATACTTTTTGAGCAGCTGCTAAGTACTAGCCATGGTTATCCTTTCAGGATACAATGAGAAATAAGACAGAAACAATCTCATCCTCACAGAACTGAAATTCTCTCTCTTCTGGAACTTCATTTCTCTCTTTTAGGTCTGTCTTTTTTTTTTCCGCCTTCTTTTTCCTAGATCCCTCTCTTCAGCCTACAAATATACTCAGGTCTTCTCCTGTCTTAAATTTATATATATATTTATAAATATACATGTAAAATCTCCATTGCCTGTTTACTTTCTTAGTATCCTGTCAGTTTCTTGCTCTTCATAATGGCAGTTAGATTCTTGTTAGCGCTGTTACACTGAAGTCACCAGTAACTCCCTAATGTTAAATTCAAGGAATACTTCTCTCTTCATTTTAATGGCTTTCTGTTTTTCCATTATTGATCCTCCTTGAATTTGTTCCCTCCTTTTCTAAGTTAAAGCCACAATCTCTTTAACGTAGGTGTATTAGTTGGCCAAAGGGGTGCTGATGCAAAATACCAGGAATCAGTTGGTTTTTATAAAGGATATTTATTTGGGGTAGGAGCTTACAGATACCAGGTTATAAAGTATAGGTTACTTCCCTCACTGAAGTCTGTTCTCATGTATTGGAGCAAGATGGTTGCCGATGTCTGCGAGGGTTCAGGCTTCCTGGGTTCCTCCCTTCCAGGGTCTTGCTTCTCTGTCCTCTGTGTGCTTACTTCCCAGGGCTCCAGCTTAAAGCTTCAGCATCAAACTCCAACATCAAAACTCCAACATTAAAAACCCCCAACTCTGTCCTTTGCCTTGCCTTTTAAATCTGCAAGTCCCCATCCACCAAAGGGCGGGGACTCAATGCCCTACTGACACAAGAGGTTTACTTAAGTAAATCCAATATAATCTCATATGCCCAGAGGAAAAGATTAGTTTACAAACATAATCCAGTATTTCTTTTTGGAATTCATCACTAATATCAAACTGCTACATTAGGGAAGACTTTGTCAAGCTGAAAGAAGGTCCATGTAGTCAAGGCATAATGATAAAAGAGGGCTTCCCAAAATTAGTCTGTGGCCCCTTCAGAGGCCTGGTTAATCCTCAGCTTACAAACTTTATTGGTCCCCAGAACCTGCAGCAGAATGTCTGGGATCCTTGGTGTTTTGTGTTCCAGAACTGCTATAACAAATACCACACAGTGCGTTGGCCTAAACAACACATCTGGTACTATCTCCATCTGGGAAACTTCTGAGGGAGCCTTGCCTGTCTGTATCTCACAGCACTCCTTTCATTTAAGCACTTATTGTCTCACAATTTTGAAGGCTGTAAGTCCAAAATTAAGATGTCAGCAAGGCCATCAGTACTGTTCAAGTGACAACAGTCATCCGTCACATGGCGATCTCTCTCTCTTTTCTGGTCTCTTCTGATTTCTGACTTCTACTGATTGCATCCAAATTTCCTTTTTCCTCCAGTCATAGAGATCAAAGTCCACCCTGATTGGATTTGGCCACACCTTAACTAATAATAACATCTTCAAAAGGTCCTCTGTACAAATGTGTCCACACACACAGGAATGCAGATTAAGACTTGAACATGTCTTGTGGGGGGCAGGGCATGATTCAATTGCCAGCAGTTGCTAAGGCAGCAAAGATACTCCATGATTTGGTTCCTGCCTCTCTAGCACCATCAAATTAACTTCATATTAGTGTGGCACTTTTTCATTGCAAATGAAGTAAAACTCAACTTGAATTGATGTAAGTAGTAAAGAGGATTCATTGGCTCAGATAAGTGAAAATGGTAATCTAGCTTGGCTTTATCAGGGTTCCAGCTGCATGTCTGTACAATTCTCATTGTTTTGCCCTCCTCTATGTGTGGGCTTCATCCTCAGGCTGGCAGTAAGACAGCCGCAGCAATTTCAGGCATCCCAGCCATATGGGAAAATATATAGAGGAGGAGCCAGGATTGCTTCTGAGAGCTCTTTCTTAAAAGAGACTGCTTTCTCCCAGCATCCTCCTACAAGCCACTCTGCTTCTCTTTGGCCTGAATTGACAAGCCTGCACATCCCTGGGCAAATCTCTGTTTCAGTAATAATGCAGTACTGACTTTGACTAATCAGGGTCCATTCTTGGAGCTGAGGTCAAACCCTCCAGACCATTTGGGGAGAGGTAAGGTGGTAAGACAACCTCAAAGTGACTTCAAAAGCTCACCTCCACTTCATACTTCAGGAATATTGAAATATTATTTGCATTTTAATTCCTTTCATTCTTCAATACACATCTTTGGTTCTACATCCATCTGGGAAACTTCTGAGGGACTCTTGCCTGAGTGCATTCTCATAGCACTCTGTGCTTACCCCCTTAGTAATACTCTGCCATTTTAAAAGTGTTTTCTTCCCCCATTTGCCTACCCTATGAACCTGTAAGCTCCTTAAAGGCAGAGAATTTCTTAATCATATCATTATACTCAGCTTCTAACACAATGCTTGCTCAGCAGTCTACAGTGATTCCATGTTGAGCTTCGTTCCTTGAACTTTATCAGACTAACTTCTAAGGAATCTTCAGATTTCCTTCGTGGTTCTTAAAGTGATCCACAGACCTACCCAGAGATCCATGAGACCCTTTCAAGGGGGTCTATGAAGGGAAAACCGTTTCCAAAAAACAACTAAGATACCATTTTTCTTTTTCACTGAATTAATATTTGTGTTGATGGTGCAAAAACAGGGGTGATAGAACCACAAGTGCCTTAGCAGGAATAAATACAGTGACACCAAGCTATAGTAGTCAATGGTAGTTCTTTTCGTTTGCAGTTTGTTTGTTTGTTTGTTTTAAGCCATTTTCTCTTAGGTTGGTATGTCCTTGATGAAGCAGTACAGATTATTAATCTATTAAATACTGATCCTCACATATAAATTTCATTTTAATATTCCAAGTGACAGATAAATAAAGAAATAAAGTAATTCTAACAGAAACTTAAGTGTGATTGAGTTGTGAGCGAAAATATTTGGTTTGTCTTGTAACATCATTTTTACTTGAAAGAAAAACTGATAATAAAACTGTGGTTATTCAGACTTGGGTGTTAGGCCATTTTATTGAAAATGAACAAGGTAAGTCTGGAAAACAACTGACAGTGTTTATTGCCAATGATAAAATTTGAGCCTCTGAGGGAAAATTAGAATTTTTAAAAGAACTTTCATTTGCCACAGTGACATTGATAGCTTTTCAATACTTACAGAATTTTCTGATGAGATCAGCAATGTTATCAATGAATGGGAGATTTTGAAATTGTATAATAAATATGCTAGCATTTGGAAGAAATATATTATTCATATATTCCATGAACCAATCAATATTTTCCAAATGGCCAATTCATGTTGTTTCAAAATCACGCATGGATGAAAAATAGTACATTCAAATTTCAACATGGGCATTGGTTTTTAATGAAGAATATAAAAAATATTCAATGTACAATTTTGGTTTCGGTGTTATATCAAATAAGAATATCCACAATTGTCTGAAATGGCTATTGACATATTTCTCCCTTTTCCAACTACATGTCTGTGTGAGGAAAGATTTTCTTTATATACTTCAAATAATATGTTGAAGTACATTGAATGCAGAAGCAGAGATGAGAAGCTGTCCTCTATTAAGCCAGACATTAAAAAGATTTGTGAAAATGTGAAACAATGCTATTCTTCTCAGTCTGTTTTTTTTTTCATTTTGGAAAATACGATTGTTTTTCATGAACTGGGGTTCTGAGACCAAGAGTTTGAGAACCACTGACCTGGCTCACATGGCCTCTCAGCTAGGAACTAATCCTGATATCCTAGAGAGAATTAATTGTCTTAGATGTGAATGTTGCAGCCCTTGGTTTATATTTATATCACAGTACTTCCCATAAAGTAACATTAGTTTGCATGCCCGTTTCTGATAGCCTGTGAGCCTAATGCTAGTGCATAGCTGATATTCAGTGCTTGATAAATGAACAGAAGAATGAATGAAGAATGAATGAATGAATGAATGAATGAAGGTCTCTTGTGTCTTCATCTACTCTGTTTGTGGTTACTGAGTTGTAATGAGTACCCAGTGATTGCTGTGGAGTGCAGAGCTTTATACACACACAATAACTGCCATCAGTTAGGCTTGCTTTGTTTGGCTCACCCCACCCCCACCCCACTTCTACCCTGTGGGAAATTGCAAAGGAATTGCAAAGGAAGGAAAAGTGGTTAAGAATCTCAGAAACAAGGAATTTAAAGGGACTTTCAGAGTTTAGTTTCTTCCTTCAGGGTTTTGGACTGCAGTGAGACTGAAAGACACATTGTTATTGTTATCTAAAGGTCATGGAGGAGTCCTATTGAGAGACTATGACTTTTAAAGCAATTTTGGTTAATTTCCCAGGGGTTTGAGAGTACAAGAGAGGGGAATGGTTATTGTTCTAGAGAACCTCTAGAATTCTCTGCCTTTAACCATTTAATAGGGTTTGAGCTATTTTAAAACAGAAACTAAATCCAAGGCATTTTCATTTCATTTGCCATCAAGAGGAACAGAGTTGAAAGTTAATTTCTCTAAGGTTAAAGTAACAGAGTGGATAATCTGAGTTTCTGAAATCTTGATTCTTGGCTTGGTAATCGAAGGTATCAGTTACTAAGAGAAATGAAAATTTAAGAATTTAAGGCACCCTGGAAGCTCGTAGGTAAGTGCTGCCAGAACTTCCACCCCCTCCCCCAAGTTTAAAAATATTTTTTTTAATTTTTAAAGAAACTTTAAATTACATAAATGTTACATAAAAAATAGAAGGGATTCCCATATGCCCCCCTTTCTTCCACTCCACACTTTCCCACATTAACAACGTTCGTATTTATTACAATGGACATTTGTTACAATGGACTACAGTTTACATTATAGTTTACACTCTCCCACACAATTTTATAAGTTATGACAAAATATACAATGGCCTGTATCCATCATTGCAGGGTCATGTAGGACCATTCCAATGTCCTGAAAATGCCCTGTATTATACTTATTCTTCCCTCTCCCACCCCTCAAAATCTCTTGTGGCCACTGACTTTATATCAATGATAAGAGTTCTTCTATTGCTAGGATAATAATAATTTTATAATAGAATATTAATAAGTCCATTGTTCATTCCCCAATCTTGAGGATTTGGGGATGATGATGCCTACTCTGTTGCTAATTGAGAGTGAGCTTAGATTCCATGATGGAGGTGGATGGCACTATTTTACTTAGTTGCAGACACTCTCTGTTCCTTGGGGCGGGCATTGTCCGTTCTCATCCCCTTGTTAGTTGTCCTGGGTGAGTCTTTTATAATGAGACGACACCTCTAAACAATGATGATATCTCTATGTCTGCCTGAGTAAATTGGCTTCCCTGCTTCTGGCTGTAGGTGGTAGGTCGTAGGAGCTGCAGCTACAACAGATTCACCCATTGCGCCAAGGCTAGTGTGTGATTAACAACCACACTTCTGTAGTCGGTTTGCAGCACACAGGAATGTTAGGGCACACGAATTGGAAAATTATTTCCAGATTAAAGTGTCTTTGTGGAAGAGACTGCAATCTCCTGTATCTTGTGTGGATTCGTGTCCAGGGAGAGAGCGCTAATAACTGCCCCAAGCATCTGAAAGTGGTAGTAGCATCTTCACATCAGCACAAATTGCCTCTAAACCATCAGGGCTGTTATCCAGTGGGTTAAAATGGCTCAAAACAAAGACAGAACAACAATCAAACATCTCTAAACCACTGGGATCTACTTTTGGCCTCTCTCCTAGCCTATCTTGGTCTCTCAGTCTTTGGCAGTACTCATATCCAGTCTAGTAATCTGGCATAGAGATCATGCCCCAGAATTTCTCAAAACATCAATCGTTAGAGCCTGTGGAAACATGTAATAATCACAATTTCGACTAAGATTTGATAAAATTCTAGCCAAATATAAATGCAAAGAAACTCATAGTTTTGTTTACCTGCAGGGACTTGTTCAAGGTCAGTGTTACCCAAAGAATGGTAATTTATTATTTTGTAATAATTTTAGGCCTACAGAAAAGTTATAAATATAATGTGGAGAATTCCCATATACCCTTCACTCAGCTTCTTCTAATGAACATTTTGTCTAAACACAGTGTAATTATCCAAACTAAGAACTAAGCATTTGGAGTGAGAAAATTTTTAGGTGGTACATGGGCTATCATTTTTTGCCATCTAATGTTTAAGCATACAGTAGAAAATAGGTATATTTAAAAAATTATAAGCATATAAAATCTATGATTTCATTTATTTTATTGCTATGATTCAAATTAAGTCAAAACTTTGCTTAAAATAAAGTTTAAAAAATAAGAACAAACAAAATTTCAGTTAGTATGTGATATGGCAAAATTAAATTATGAAGGTGTTTTTTAGTGATTGACATTTGGGATTCTCTGTCATGATTTAGACATTTTAAGAATTTACCTCCTTTCCTTTCCTGCTTGGAGACACTCCTGGGAGGATGGGTTTGCCAGGGTGGGCTTTACTGCTTCAGGGTTCCACAGCACAGTGATTTGCATTCTCATTCCAGTTGGTTGATGGTGGTCAAACCTAGAATAACGTCCCTGCACATGTTCAAAGCAATTTTGACTTCCCTGTAATTCTCACATTACAAGTAGATTGATGATTATGGTGGTGATGATGGAAGTTAATGTTCTTCATAAGACTGGACATTGACAACAACTTGGAAATGTTCGCACTAGAGGGAGATTTGAGAGGGAAATGTAAATTATCCAGTTAATGGGTTTTCCCCAATATAAATGCAAAAATAGCTTTCATCTTCAGGTCACCATGTAAATCTGCCTGCCGCCTGGCAGTTTTACGTCCTCCCAGGTTCTGTGCAGAGGTGATTACTAAGAACTCTGGAGCAGGGTACCTATTTGAGAGGTTTAGATGGCCATGAGGGGTGTGCAGAAGGCTAGAAGGACACGTGGTAAATCTGGAAGGGAATTTGCTGACCACATCTGTCTTCTGAAGTTCAGCCTTTCATTCTCCCTCAGGAGTCTAAACCACTTTAAATAATTTGTGGCTCTTGAAACTCAATCTTCCCTTTTTTTCTCTCATTCCTTTCTCCTGGCTCAAAGAACTCAGATTTCCTATGCATGGTCTCGTTGTTAGTGAGTGTAAATTTGGCGACACATAGGGCTTAATTAAGGGCCCCCTAATTTCATTGTCCTTATGTAAGTCAGGACTTGTTAAATTAAATGATAACCTCCAGATGGAGCAACAATGCTTTTTGGTACAGGTTACAGTTTTGGAATTTTTTTAACCTAATTATTTGTCGGTGAAAGTGGACTCAATCACACTTTCTCCTGTTTGTTTTTTTTTAATTGATGAACTTTCTTATGTATTTTATTTACTTATTATTGAAAAGAATTTTCTAAGCAGTTAATGCAAAACATTTTTGTATTTCATTTTATTTTTTATTATCTTTTTTAAAGATACATAAATCACACAAAATGTTACATTAAAAAATAAAAAAGGTTCCCATATACTCCACTCCCCACACCCCCACTCCTCCCACATTGGTGACTTCTTTCATTAGTGTGGTCCTCAGGATGGAGGAATAAAATATGGATTAGATCAGACTTACTGGTATTCTACTATAGAATTATTGTGACTCCAGCAATGGAAAGAAATTATATCATTGATGTGGAGACAGGAGTTGCTGAAGGCAGGGAGAGCGAAAAAGAGGTATGATATTGGAGCATTTTCGGGACTTGGACTTGTCCTGAATGATATTGCAGGGACAGATGCAGGGCATTATATATCCTGCCATAACCCACTGAATAGACTGGGAGAGAGTGTAAACTACAACCTAAACTATAATCCCCTGTTCTTAAAATATGAAATCCTGGACCTGAAGAATAACGGTGGACCATTAGAACAGTCTTCTTCCTATCTTCCTAGTTTATATAAACCTGGCTTTCCAAACCACTTCCCATCATCTCGCCTTCCAAAGTACTTTTCCCAAGTCCTGGGGTACTCTATAATAACTAGTGAAGTATGTTTTCTGATTTCTAAACAGCAGGCACAGGAATTGTAGTTAACTCGACCCTTGATATATTCATTGGCTTATTATTAGGCTTATTAATTTGTTTTTCATTCTTTTATTTCATTTCTTGAGTTTGCTTATCATGTAACAACTACTGGCATATTACAAGCATAATTTTAAAAAGTTCCGACAGCAATTTGACCACTGAGCCACATACTGACCACCTTACCTAGAATTTATAAATTTGCTTACAATGTGTAATATTTTTATTGCCTCAAATGACAATGATAACTACAGAATAAATATGGTCAAAGGGAGATTTCATCAGAGCATGTCTATATAACCATCAGAGGCAGAGTTCATGTTATAATGATGTGTACAGTCCCCTGAGGTGTTGTAATATTGGTAGAAACTGATACAGCTCCCTGGATACCTAGTGGGTGTCTACCAAATTGGGTCATTTATTATTTCACTAACTTGGCAGGTGGGGTCCACTACACTCCATGTGGACTGGAATGTCCTGCTACCACTGATACTGATATGAAACGACCTTAGGTGATGTCACACAATCAACTGAGAAAGCATGGCACATAGCCATGCCTCTGCTTTGTCCTGAGATGCCATTTATGAAATACTTATTGCTGGTGTTGAGTGGGCCTGTGAAATGTCATCCCTTTTCTCCACCCAAGTCCAGAAGCAATTAAGAGACTGAGGGAGATAGGAGACAGTTAGAAATGAAAATATCACCTTTTTTTACTGATAAAGCTAAGCTGGTAGTCATGATTCTTATATTGTCCAAGGCTTGCTGAATACTCTTTTTTAACTCAACTTACTTCCCCAAATGTCAGGTCTCCTTGGGAATAGAGCTGACCAAGCTAAGCATCCACAGAATATAGAAGCAGACCAGAAGTTGCACCATCGTCAGGCATGCAGACCCCAAAAGTATATATAGAAAGGAGTAGAAGGGGCTGAGCCCTGCCAGCTCAGTTCTTTTTACTCACCAATTACATCAGTTTCTCCTTGTCCCAGGAGGAGAGCACGGGCTGAAGGTCCAGCAGCGTTACTTAATGGAGACTGCATATTCATACACACGGAAGCATGAAAACAGGGGCAAGGAGGCTCTCCACCACCCCAGACACTCACTGTGTGCCATGTCCTGTTACAAGCACCACAAAATTCCTGTGAAAGTGGTTCAGTTTTACCAATGGAGAAGCAAAGGCTTAAGAATATAATAGTTTCCACCAGGCCACGTAGCTAGAAAGCAAGTGAACAAAATTCGTTCTCAGGTCTACCTGACTCCAAAACCTGTGCTCTTACATTTACACTTTACATTTCATAGCACTTCTCCCCGTAATGTGCACTCTGGCTTTGTGTTGCATTCTTTGTATCCGGTTTTACTCTCTGTTCAGTGGGAAGAACAATTCTGATTTAGATGAGGGAAGTCTTGTAGGGAATAGAGGGTAAAGAATGACAGTAAATTACAGTAAGCTAACACACATGGGTATTATTCCCATGAATCCTGTGGATGAAGGATAAGCACTTATGATGTGAGTTACTGAGTATGCCCAGGCTTTTTTCTTCAAAATGTCCTTATTTGTGAACAGACACATGCTAGGTGGAGGTGGCCCTTGTTTCCCATAAAGTGGTAAATTGAGTCATATTACCTTAGAAAGTTCTGTTCATTTGTCCATCCACAAAACATTTGTAGGGTGTCTACTCTGTACTAGGAGTTCAGGGCTAAAGTAGGAGAAGCCATGATGGGATAGATCATGTTCACAAGATCTGGGACTACAAGGTTTGGGATGGACCCATACAAGGAGAAGGAAGTTAAAGCTTAAAATGTATAGGGTTCCGGTTTGGAATGCTGGACGTATTTTGGTAATATGATGGTGATGGTAGCATAACATTGTGAATGTAATTAATAGCACTGAAACATATATCTGAATGTGATTAAAAGGTGAAATGTTTTTCACTGTATGTGTGCTAACAGAATACAAATTTTTAAAAATTCCTTGGAACTATACTACATAGTGAACCCTAAGTTAAACCATGGTCTTTAACTAATAGACAAATATAAAAATGTGCTATTGTCAATTGTAACTAATATCCTACACTGATGCACAGTGTTGGGGGTAGTGCTGTGTGGGAATCCTGCTACACACTATTCCTCTATAAATGCACAACTTCTTTAATGTAGAAAAAATTAAAAAAATAAAAGATTATAACATCTGCTCAGCTATGATGGCTATTGGATGGAGGTGTTTTTAGCTAATGTAACTCTCATTCTCAAAAAACTTGTTCTGCATCGGACTGTCTGTGGCATCACCATGACGGTAGTATTCATTCATTCATCCTATTAGATGTTTGAAGGCGCTTGTGAAGCTAAATGTTTATTTCTCAAGGTTATTATTCCTAACCAAGGCCAGTTGGAAACATGGTGTTATGGCGGTGCTCTTACTCATTTTATGGTTAATAGAATTTGGCTTATTTATAAGTATATTGTCTTCTTTATATGCCAAAAACAAACACTTCTCGGGTATAGATGGGAGTGATTTCTTTTGTAGGTGTTAGAGTACCCTGATAAAGAAAGCAGAGGTAGTGCTTTGGATGCTTAGATAGCACAGACCAAGGACCCGGGACTCATCCTGTTTTCTCAGTGGGGTCTCTGGAAGAGAAACAAGGAAGTCGAATGGAGGTTTTCCTGGCCTTGCCATATCCTCTCACTGCTCTCCATACACAAAGCCACTGGACTTGTGGCCACGTTCAGTCATCTATTCATAAAATTAGAATGATAATTTCTATCAGAAAAATTCTATAAGCTTACTAAGTTTTCCCATGGTTTCTAATACTTCCTGACCACTTAAGTTTCTCAATATTTCCACCACCTCTCTGTTCCCACAAGGCCACCCTTGTCACTGCACCCAAAGTTCCCTCTTCCATTCAAGCTCTAACTTTCTATTCAATACTTTACACCTTGGTCTTGATTTGGTTCATTTCAATTCTTTCTGGAATGTTGTTTTCCCTTTTCTCTACCTCCTGAAACTTGAGTCATTTGACACAGACCAGCATGAATCCTTCTCTTTGATAAAGACCCCCCATAATTACCCTTTCTCACACGGATGTCCCTCATCTCCAATGTCCCACAGCTCTTGTAATCTAGAACTCTCATTATTTTGTATTACCTAATTGTTGGCTCCGTGCTTATTTTTCCTCCCTGGCTAGGTGATAAAGTTCATGTGTACAAGATATTGCTTCTTATGTGTCTTTCTGTCCTTATTAGAGCCCAGCACAGTGCTGCACTCACTGCGGATGCTTAAGAAATTGTTACAGAATAAATGCGTGTGCCTTCATTTGCTGAGATTCACTACACCTTACCAAGCTCTGTTGCTGACTCACCCATGGTGGAAAGTGTTTTTCTAAGAACTGTCCTTTCTTTGCTTACTTTTTTGAGTGGTGATGTAAAAAGAGGATGGGCTCTGTTATCAGAAGATGCACCCTTATTCATTGAATGAGCAAGCTTCATTCAAAGCCCCTGAGCCCCATCTGCATACTTTCTCCCAAGACAGCAGGGAATCTTTTATGTAGGGAACCTGGCACAGTGTTTGGCACGGAGGAGATGCCTCTTCTTGCTCCTTCTCTTGGACTCCACCCAGGCTGCACACTGCTCTGTCTTCAGTCAGGTAGCTCCCAAGAACCCGTTCCTTTTTTGTGAGAACCTGATTAATGAAAGGAAGCTTGGCTTGGTGCAAACAAACTTACAAAAACCTCCTCTAAATCTTGTGAGGCAGAGCTGTCTGGGTGCATTAGTACAACAAAACAGCCTCAGGACACAGTTATTTGTCCTCTGCCCAGTTGAAGGAGGAGCCATGTTGGCTCAGCAAAATGTCCAAGTGTTCTAAATATATCTGGGTCCACAGCCTCTTTCTGTAGTTTTCTTCCTTTCCTCCCTGCCTCAGGAACCAGAGATTCCTCAAGGGTTTCTCTTCCACTCTGCCACAAAAACCGTGAAGGATCTGACATAACTAATGCTCTTTGATTAACTGTAGTTAGGGTGAATAAGTTTCAGCCAGTGTGCTACCCCAATCAGTAGTTTCAATTTAAGCCTTTTACTTTTATGGTGGAATCAGAAATTTCTTCCTATGATAAAGGATCTTCAGCAGCAAGCAGAGATTTGGGGGGGGGGGGGGCATGGGGAATTCTACAGTGTCAATCTACCCTCCCTAAGGCTGACCATGAAGATAAACCAAATTTGGCATATTTAAGGTGGTAGGATCCATTGATTCAGAAGGAGCATCTCTCTGCTTCCTGATGGCTCAGCTCCCTCCTCCCCTGGGAGAGTTGGCCCTGGGGTCCAGGGGTGCTGGATCTTGTGGTGATTGGCAGGATGTGGACAGAGAAGTGAACATCTTGTCATAAGCCACTTCCAGCTTCTGGAGGGCACCTTTCCCTTCCTTTCCAGGGTCCCTGGAAGGCAGCTCCTCTCTCCAGTGAGTACCAGTCTTAACCTCTTAGCCTCATCATTTTCTATTCTAGGATTCACAGATATTTATATTTATATTTTCCCATATACTAGATGCTATTTTAGTTAGCATTTCATTAATAGGCTTTCCACACTATAAAAATCATAAATCACAACTGTTAGAGTGGCAAGGTAGAAAGAATATTAGGCTAAGAGGCAGGAGACCAGGTTCGATCTGATTGCACAGCTCTCCAAGACTTTCACTATTCTAGCCCCAGCACTGGATGCTGGGCATCCAAAGACAGTGAATGCCAGGGCTGAGACTTCACAGGCCTTGGCGTTTTGTATTCCAGCTCTGCCTTTAAGGAACTGTCACCTTGGACAGGTGCACTTGCCTCTCTGGGTTATGTATATAATGAAGGCATTGGAGTAGGTCAATCTAACACCTAAACCAGCTCTCGATTTTGTGAATCTCTGTGTAGCAGACCTGCCTCTGGGCATTAATACCTCAAAGTAATATTTTCATACTGTAGCAACCCTTCTTATATGACATTCTGAACTCTTTTTTGTCTCTTCCATTATTTCCATCTTAATAAGTCTATGGCTGAGAAAAAGCGTGGAGTTTGGACCTATGCGCTTCAATAAGAGTTGTTTGCTGGATTTAGAGGCAGGCTGTTCTGCTTGGTTCCTCCTTTCTTTAAAAAAATTAATTTATTGAAGTATATCACTCATACATAAACTTACATACACAATAAGTGTATGATAATAGTTGTGAACTTACAAAACAAACATATATAACATCATACAAGACTCTCATTCCTCACCCTACCACCAATAACTTGCATTGGTGTGAAATATTTTTAAATAATAATTAAAGAGCATTAGCAAAATATTTAAAATCAAAATAATCAAAGTATTTTCTTCCAACACACCCATTAATATTATTATATTTTTGTCATTTATATATGAACATACATAAACAATAAGTGTACAGTAAAAATTATGCACTTACAAAGCAAACTTGCATAACATCAGACAGGGGTCCCATACATCAACCCTCCACCAATACCTTGCATTTTCGTGAGACGTTTGTTAGAAATTCTGAAAGAATATTGTCAAAATCTTACTACTAATCATAGTCCTTATCTTATATTTGATGTGTTTTTCCCCCAACTCACTCTATTATTTTTTAAATATATTTTTTATGACAGAAATTGTAAACTTATAAAACAATCATGCACATGTGCAGAATTCCCAAACAATACCCTGCCATCAACATACCACGCTGTGGTGGAACAGTTGCTGCAGATAAGATAATATCATTTGATTTTACCATGTCCATAGTGTACATTTGGCTCACATTTTCCATATTGTCTCAGTATCAACACAGTACATCTTTTACGTAGATGAAAGAATATTATATTATTACTACTAACCACAGTCCATAGGTCACTCCATCTGTATTTGTCCCATGCTTCTCCACATTCCTAACACCCTGCATTAGTGATGTACATTTGCTCTAGCTCACAAAGGACACTCTTGCATCTGTACCATCAACCACAATTCTCATCCACCTCTTGGTTTACTGCACTATTCAGTTCCTAGATTGTTCTCTAGTATTATCTCAATTGGCATTTACGTACCTAGACTACCATTTTCAGCCACATCCCTATTTATAAACTAGCTGTTACTCACTATGTGTTACCATCTACTCTATACATTTCCACACTTTTACAGTAAAGCTAATTAAAACTGCTACATATATTAATAATCAGTAGTCAATCTCAGTCCTCCTCTTATCTCCTTTAAGAATCCACCACCTACCACCAGGTCTTAAAGGTATTTTCCTACAATTTTTTCTAGAAGTTTTATGGTTCTTGTTTTTATTTTAGGGTTTTTGATCCATTTTGAGTTAATTTTTTGATAAGAGTGAGACAGGGTCCTTTTTCCTTCTTTCAGCTATAGAAATCCAATTCTTTCAGCACCATTTGTTGAATGGACTGTTTGACCTGAGCTGTGTGGGTTTGACAGGCTAGTCAAAAATCACTTGACCATACATGTGAGGGTCTGTTTCTGAACCATCACTTTGATTCCATTGGTCTACATGTCTGTCTTTATGCCAGTACCATATTGTTTTTACAACTATAGCTAGGTAATGTGATTTAAAGCTGGAGATGAGGGCTTGCTTTTCCTTTCTATGATGTTTCTGGCTATTCAGGACTCCTTACACTTCCAAATAAATTGTCAATTTTTTTTTAATGCTGGTGTAATTTTTATTGGGATTGCATTGAATTTGTATATCAATTTGAGTAGAATTGACATCTTAATGATATCTAGTCTTCCAATCCTTGAGCATGGAATGTTCTTCCAGTTATTTAGGATTTTTTTAATTTAACATTAGTTGCAGTTTTCTGGATGATGCTTTACATCATTGCTTAAGTTTATTCCTGAGTATTTGAGTTTTATCTGTCAGATTTTATTTTCACAGCACTCTTTTGACACTTTTAGTTACTTTTATTGATGTCATCTTCATTTCTAGACTCTCTTCCAGGCCTCGTCTCCCTTTCTTTTCAGACCATAGCACACCCTTTAGTATTTCCTGAAAATCTGGTCTCTTGCTTAGAAATTCTCTTAGTTTCTGTTTATCTGTGAATATTCTGTCGACCTCATTTTTAAAAGACATTCTTGCTGGATATAAGATTCTTGGCTACAAGTTTTTCCCTTGTAGTATCTTAAATATTTCAGACCACTGTCTTCTTGCTTCCATGGTTTCTTGTGAGAAATCAGCACTTAATCTTATTGGTATCCCTTATATGTTATGCATTGCTTTTCTCTTGCAGTTCTCAGAATTCTCTCTTTGTCTTTGGCATTTGACATTCTGACAAGTGTGTGTCTCACAGTTGATCTGTTTGGATTTTTTCAGATGGGAGTACATTGTGCTTCTTGGATATGGACGTCTATGTCTTTCAATAAGGTTGGGAAATTTTCTACCATTATTTCTTCAAATATTCCTTCTGCCTCTTTTTCCTTCTCTTCTCCTTATGGGACACCCATGACATGTATGTTTGCACACCTTTTGCTGTCATTTAGTTCCCTGAGACCTTGTTCAAGTTTTTTCATTCTTTTCCTCATCTGTTCTTTTGTATGTTCACTTTCAGAGGCCATTTCTTCAAGCTCACCAATCTTTTCTTCTGCCTCCTCAAATCTGCTATTATATGATTCTAATGTTTTTTTAATTTCACTTATTGCACCTTTCATTCCCATAAGATCTGCTATTTTTCTGTGTATGCTTTCATATTTTTCTTTGTGTTCATCCAGTGTCTCCTTAATATCCTTAATCTCTTTAACCATCTTATTGAATTTATTAAGGAGATTTGTTGATTAGTTGTCTCAACTCCTTTATGTCATCTGGAGGCTTATCTTGCTCCTTTAATTGGGCCATAACTTCCTGTTCCTTGGTGTGGATTGTAATTTTTTGTTGGTATCTTGGCATCTGGATTACTAGAGGATTTATTTGGGGTACAGTTTTTCTCTTTAGTTTAGGGCTTCCTGCCCTTTCTCCCTTGCTGGTTGTGCAGTAGGAGCCAAGGATGTAGTTGGTGCTAAAGCTGTGGAGGCTCAAGCTGCCCTCATTGCACCAGGGGCCAGTAAATCTTCTCCCAATTTTCTCCTTTGCCAGGGGTAGGGACAGAGTCACAACTGTGTGGGATAATCCAAGTCATGCAGGCCTAATCTGTAGTTGCCTTGAGAGACTGATGAAGCTTCACACCCCTTTCTCACCTATCTCGGGTGGGGATGGAGCTATAGGTGTGGGCAATAATCCATGCAGTGCGGGCCCAAGATGACCACAGTTGCCCCTGTAGACTTCCAGTTTTCAGTCTGTGCCAGCCAAAGTTAACTGCAGTTACCTGGATAGGCTGGTGCAGGGCCCACCAGCTTCCTCCCTCCCAGAGGCAGGGCTGAAGCCCATTTTATGGCTGTAGGCTGATCTGGGTGAAAGAAACTGGTTCCTACCATCACTGTGATTTTCAGTCAGCCCCACTTCCCCTTAACCTGGGAGCAGAGTCAAAATGACAGCCACTGGCCTCTTTCCAACTTGAGCTGATTCATACCCCAGCTGTTCCCAGGGTTATATCTTAGCCAGCTGAGTCTACCAGTGAGTAGCCAAAATTGGCAGCCAACTGTTTCCTCCTCCCCTGTTTTTGAGAAATGGAGCTTCCAATTCCAGCCACAGAATAGCTTCTGGGACAGCTTGTGTCCCCAGAAAAGGATAATCATTAGCCTCCATGGCTTGGCCAGTAATTTCCCAGAGAGGCTGGTGCAGGTCCCCACAGCTTCCTTCCTGCTGGAAATGTCACTGTGCTGGAAATGGCACTGTGGCCTAGGCTAGAGCTATAATCTGATCTGGATGGAAAGAAGTCGGTTCCCATCAGTTCTGTGATTTTCAGTCCACCTCGCTTCCCCTCATGCCAGGCGTGGAGTTAAGCTGGTGGCTACTGGCCTCTTTCTGACTTGGACAGGTTCAAAGTTTACCTGTTCTCAGGATTATGCTTTAGCCTGCTGAATTTACTCCTCAGTAGCTGAAGTTGGTGCCCAATTGTCTCTTCCTCCCTGTTTTTGGGAAGTGGAGCTTTCAATTCCAGCCATGAAACAGTTCCCAAGGCAGCTCGTGCCTCCAGTGGAGAATGGGCACTGGCCTCTGTGGCGTGGAGCACTCTACTTACGAGTCTTCTCTGCAAACGGGCAGTCTCCTTCTTCCATTCCTTCAAGCATGTTGCAAGATGCTCTTCTGACCTCCTGGAGCCCCCAATCAGGTGCTTCAGCTAGCTCCAGATAGCGCTGAGTGTTTACTAACTGCCCTGTAGCAGGAGCTGACTCTAGGAGCTCCTTACTCCACTGCCATCTTGCTGCCTGTCCTGGTTCCTCCTTTTTGCATTGTGTGTCTTCTTTGATTCTTCCTCCTGTTTTTGCCAGCCCCTGTCCTTTCTTGTGTTATTAACACTGTCATGTTTATTTCATCCATTAATATAACTGCTCAGCAACTGTGTTGGGCTCTTTAGAATCACATACTCATAGACTTCCCCATTGTGCTTTCCTGACTGTCCACAGCAGTGTGCTGTCTAACCTAGTGGTTCTCAACCAGGAGCAATTTTACCCCCCACGGGTCATTTGGCAATGTTCAGAGATGTTTTTGTTCACCACAACTGCATGAGACGTGCTACTAGCATCTAGTGGATAGAGGTCAGGGATGGTGCTAGACATCTGATGATGCACAAGGCAGTCCCACAGCAAAGAATTGTCAGGCTCATGGTGTCAGTAGTGCTGAGGTTGAGAAAACCTAGTAGAAACATTTTTCGTTTCTCCAGAGAAGAAACCAAGTATATCTATTTCCATGTGAGTAGCACCCAGCATTATATTACACAACAAGAAAGAGAAGGAATGAATTATTATTGTTGGTCTCACTAACCACTGGGTAGGTGAACAGTAATAGAATTTACTGTTTACACATTCTCTTCTTGCAAGCACATCCAGGAAGTAGGATTGGGAAACCTGCCTAAAACCATGTTTATGATACTCCATTCTATTTGAAATGTCTGAAGACCACTCTCTTGGGATATTTGACCAAATGAAATAAGATGAAAGGCCCTCAGATGACGCAGTTGAGATATCCTCAAAGGAAAGTAGGCCACACGAGACTAGCCACCAGGATTGTAGCAATTATTTTGGAGGCATAGGAATGGCAACTGCGAGTGAAAACAGTGAGCAAAAATCTTGAGAAGGCTGGGACTCATTTGATGTCATTTGATGTGAGCACAGTGACAAGCCTTTTTCAGCGACAACACTGGGGGCTTTCTTCAGGAAGAAGGCTCATCTGGTCTGGTATTTGTTTTGCTTTATTTTATAATTATCAGTTTAGAGCTAGTGATTCTCTACAAACCTGTGATAATGTATTCTAGAGCAATGCTTGTAAAACTTTAATGTGCATATGAATCACCCAGGGATATTGGTAAAGCGCAGCCTCGTTCAGCAGGTCTGGGGTGAGACCAAGATGATGTTTCTAACAACCTCTAGATGACACCCATGCTGCTGGTCCATGGACACACTTTGAGTGTCAAGATTCTAGAATGTTAAAGCTATGAGTGTCAAGATTCTAGAATGTTAAAGCTGTAAAGTACTCTAAAGGTCATTTAGTCCACACCCATGCAATAAAACTAAGATCTGGAGAGTCTAAGACAGTCATGGAAAGACCATGACGATCAGAAGTTCAGGCCCAGCCTCATTACCACTTACCTCCCCAACTCCCACACCCCTCTCACACACATGATCTTTGGCAAATCACTGAGCATTGCTGGGCCTTGGTGTTTTCTTTTTAAGAATGAGTGGGTCATGGGCCTGCTATGGTCCCTGTGAATTCTGCTGTCATGGGCTGTTGCTTCCTTCGTGTCTGTTATTTGGTTGCTGACAGCCCCTGGTGCTCATGGCTCTCTTCCCACTGCTTCTAGGGAATGAATCGGGGGAAATCAGAAGGCAGGGCTTGTCGGGCAGAAGCGTGGAGGGCACTGATGGTGTGGTACTAGCAGGATAAGCAGGTGCCTTCTTCATTTGGTGAGCACACTTCTTTGAAGTGGGCTTTCACCTTGGTCACAAATGAATCCCGGCACCCGTTGAGCTGGCTCAGAGCCACCACTAATGTGATGAGATGCACAGAGTTTAATGGGAACTGGCATTCCTCACTGCTGAGAAATGAGGCAACAAAGTGAAAGCAGCGTGCTGTTGCAGTAAGCACATCCACCTGCCCACCACATGTAGCAAATAGTCTCTTAAAATCTGAGGGATGGCACTTCTGTTAATATTGCATTGGAGGGCCGTGAGGAAAGGGGAAAGATGGAGAGCGAGACCTGTGCCTTTGTTCATTTGAACCTCTTCATGATGCATCTGCTGTAATGTTTTCCCTGACATCTTGTTGCTTTTTAGGTCACTGTTATAACTAACCAAAATGGTTAGATTTGGACATCCCTCTGGGAATTCCTAAGTCATTTCTCAAAATCATTCAAATATAATAATTATACCACTTCTTATAGGATGGTTGTTATTGCCGAAATTTCTTCTCCTTCTGGCATGCAATCTTACTACTTCCCCTTTGCATTCTCTTGTAGCATGCTGTGAAGCTATGCTTAAAACTTGGGTGGGGGGATCAATATTTTAAGTAATAAAAATCCATTCTTTTTCATGGGACTTTTCTTTGAGGATTTTTGCAGACATCAGATGATAAATGTCCTTCATATCCCTCCAAAGCATTAAGAGAGCTAGATCCTTTCATTCCTCTTTGAGTAATAACAATAGTAATAGCAATAGTGTTTGCTTAACTTCACTCCTGTGGGTGGGTGAGGAATGGACCTACCATACACATTAGTAGAATCAGGTTGTCTGATTGAAATCCAGACCTGTTGTGATTCTCAGCTTCAGTGTCTTTGCTCCCAGTGGTATATTAGGCAAGTCTCCAGGGTTGGGAGACCAGTGTTCTCTAACAAGATCACTATAAGAGCCAATTAGATGTGCAAGATGGAGAAGTGGTGGATAACAAGTGGTGGGAAGGTCAGTTAGGTGCTACTGCTTTCCCAGGCCTACATTTCAGAAGCAAGAAGGCACTCAGTGAAATGAAAATATAACCCATTTAGTGTTGACGAAATGACATTCTTATGTTTGCAATCCATTACTAATCTGTGGATCATAGTGCTCCTTGGAAGCAAAGAGGCCAGCTACGTACACAGAATGATGGATTTTGTAGGTGTTAGAGCAGTAGATTGGAATTTGTGGTTCCAGAGATCTGTGTCCTCATCTCTGCCACTATCTACTATCAATAAATGCTTTCAGCACACATTCATTGGGTGGACATGATGGGTACAACACAGTAGTAGGCATAGATGATTTTGTCTCCCTAACATCTGATATATAGTAAGTACTGAGGGTAAGTTAGTGGAAGAAATCAATTTAGAAATGAATTAATGTGTGACCTGAGGCAAATGAGAATTGTTCCTTACCCTTGCACAACTTTTAGAAGCATACAGTCTGCAGCAAATTAGTCATGTTTTGGTGATTCATTTTCTCTAAATCAAAAATAAAAATTAATTAGATCTTTACGGGACTTACCTGTGCAGTCCTCCATTTCCACCCTTTGGGATAAGTAGAAATACTTGCCTACAGATTACAATTAGATGTTGGAATGAGAGGTATTTACCTTAGCTGGACTAGCGGTATGATGAATAATGAATAATTGCTTTTATCTTTGTTCTGATGGTATTCAATTTGCAAGTAGTATTAATTGCAAGGTATAGCCTCATTCCTGCCCCATCATTATGCTAAGACCATCTTTATTCTTGCTTTACTCATCAACAGTTAGAGAGGAGAGGACAAAATGGCAACAAGGAAGAATTTGGGATTATAGGAATTTTATGCTTACATGGTACATGGATTTTGTACCATTTTTGTTAGGTAGAGAGGAATTGTCTCAGTCTCTAAAAATAACCCTTATTTTCCTGAGGAAACAGAATGTTGTGGAAAGACAAGAGCCAGGGCCTGTTGTCCATACAGACTTTACTTTGAATTCTGTCTATGAATTTTTAACTAGGTGATCACTATCTGTTATTAATTTTCTTATGCTTCCCAGAAAGTTTTAAAACAGTAAAGTGCCTAGTACATAATTGTTTAATAGCTCTTCTTATTCAGACTCTTATTTAGAGGCATCTTTGCAGGTATCTTATTTGAACAACTAAGGTGATATGTATGATAAAAACAAGATCCAGCAGGATGAGTATGTGTGTGCATGACTCTGGGATAGTAGAGTCATTCTTAAAGTTACCATTAAAAGTATAGTGTGTAATCAGTTGTACCTTATAAAGTAATAAAACAACAACAAAAACATTATTTTCCTGGAGAACCTGGCCCAAGCTGGGTCACATAGGTGTGTAGAATATCCTCACCCTTTTACCTCCTTTTCACTAATATCCATTACCACCTATGATGCTATTTGGAATCCTCATAAGTAAATATACATAATTCAAGGTCTTCACTGAATAGCTTTATTGGCATCGTAGCATTTTACACCTGTTAAACACAGACAATTTGCTAGACAAGTGCTAGAACATATACCAAGGCAGACTAGTGAGTTATTTGCAGGGAGGGATTACAGTAGCTCATATGTTTTTCACCAGGGCCTTTGGACCCAGCTGTTCCCTAGTTTGAACTTGGGCCTTGGCAGGATTCTGGATTATTGCTTCCAGGCTACTATTGAGATTATGATCTTAGTGAAGAACCCAGACTCTGTTGCTGGTCTACCTACACTTCCTTCTGATAAGCAGGTTTAGGAGAAGTTGAGGTCAGCTGGGGGCATGCAGGGATTCAGGCTCAGAATCACAGAGCCATCTAAATGAAGCCAAAGCATGGGGGAGAAAGGATGCAATGTTCCTTTGGATGATTCATTTGCTCCCTAGTCACCTCTACGTGCTGATTACTGAGTCCAAACAGAAGAAAGTTATTGGAGAAGCAAGTCTTCTTAGCCACGATAAGAATCATGTTTCCTACTCTGGCAGAAAGGAGTCAGATGGATTGTGTTGGTCTTTGCATGTTTTTAGAAATGAAATGTTTTCTCCAACCTTTTCAACTAAATAAGGGTAATGTATGTGAACAGTATTTGTTAGAAAAAGAATAGGAAACCATAGAGAAGAAAAAGGAAAACCCAACCTTCTACCCTTACCAGTCAGAGGTATCCCTATTGTCCAGAAGGTATTCTTTTTAAGATAGCTTTCACCTACTTGAAATAATATTGTATACATAATTTGAAATCCTAGTTTTTCACTTGGTATCTTGATATAAGCAAATGCCCACAATATCAAAATCTAAACACATTAGTTTTATAAACTCTAGGATGGTAGGGACTGTGTGTGGACTCTTCACTAATAAATTCCCAGTACCTAGCGGAGCTTATGATACACCATAATCTCTCAAAACATATTTTCTGGATAAAACGAACCATGATGTTCTATTATGTGGATGCTTAATATTCTCCTGAATAACATTGACATTTCGGATATTTCCAGTTTCTGTGTTAATATACATAATGCTGCAGAGAACATCTGTGGTGTAACAAACTATTTTTTTTATTTTTAAATGTAATTATTTTTTATACACTTTATTTTTTAATTGCCTTTAGAAAAGATATATATATCACAAAATATGTTACATTAAAAGTTATAAGAGGTGCCCATATACCCCACACCCTGCCCTACCCTACTCCTCCCACATCAACAACCTCTTTCATTATTGTGGTACTTTTACTGCATTTGGTGAATACATTTTGAAACACTGCTGCACCACATGGATTATAGTTTACATTGTAGTTTCCACTCTCCCCCAGTACATTCAGTGGGTTATGGCAAGATATATAATGTCCTGCCTCTATCCCTGCAATATCATTTAGGATAACTCCAAGTCCTGAAAAAGTCCCCACATCACATCTTCTTTCCTCTCCCTGCCCTCAGCAACTACTGTAGCCACTTTCTCCACATCAATGCTGCAATTTCTTCCATTGCTAGAGTCACAATAGTTCTATAGTAGAATACCAGTAAGTCCACTCTAATCTGTATTTTTAAATTATTTTCTTAGGATTGATCTCCAGATGTATAAATGCTTAGTTGGTCAAAAGGGTGGGAGAATTTTTGAAATTCTTGGAATATATCACCAAATTGCTTTCCAGAAAGGTTGTGTTAATTTATACTCCCATAGGAAGTGTGTGAGAGGCTCATTCCCCTGCAGCCAGGCCACAGACTTCAGAAATGGAGACAGCCCCATCCATCAGGGAGAACAGGCAACAGTAGCTCCTGGTAAAATCGAGGGGAAGGTTTGTTTTAAGAGTGAAGTGTGGACTGTATCTTAATTAAACAAACCCCATAAATGATAACTCTATCTCAGGGAAGAGAGAAAAACCATTTTAGGGAAACTGAAATATAAAGCTTTCTTCTCAAGGGAACAAGAGGCCAGCTTCAGAAAGCATGCTTCATGCAGGTGCTAACAGTCACCTTGTCTGCTTTCCCCACTCGCTCACACACTTTGACGTGGACCAGGCTCATACCAAACTCTCTAGGTGACACTAATCCCTGATTTAATGACCCTTGACAATGTGTGATGAATCTTAACAAACCAGGGTCCTTATGTGAACTGCACCTTGAGGCTTTAGAGCATTACCTGAAGGCCACGGCCCCACTGAGGTAAACTCTGTTCCATGCAGAAAGCCAACTCCCAGCTCCAGAACCTCAATGCAAATGACAGGGCAGCATCAGGTGACCTGCATCAGAATACCTCTAAGTGGAGAGATGACACACGAGATTTTCCTGGCCCCAAATCATTAGAAAGGCAGGGCTGCAGGAACAGGTCAATTTTAAGAGCTTCAGCATCATGTGAGTGCCATGCCACCTCCCCTGCCACACAGTCATCTTTTATGCTTTTTGTTGTTCATTAAAGGTCTCCTCATTGACATACTTTAGGGCTGGGAGTGAGCGGGTGGGTACAGAGCCCCAGTTCTAGAAGGTAACCCTGTGTAATCAGGGTTCCACAGACTACCCTGACAAGCATTAACGAGGTCTAGGTTTATCTGTAGACCTCTTTATTAATTAAGGCAATGTTGACTAAGGAACTTCAACAGGAAAAAATACGGAAAAAGAAAAAGTTGAAAAAAATGGATTCATTCTCAAAAGGCAGTTTGTTGATACAAACATAAGGTTTAATGAAACATGAATGAGATTGTCTCTAATAACTTTCGAGCCTTCTACTCATGAACTCTATGACCTAGGGACAAGTTGGTTAACCTTTGGGAGCCTCAGTTTGCTCATCTGTGAAATGTGAATAATTGTTCTCCCTTTTAAGGTTCTTGCAAACATTAAAAGAATGAATGCATAAAGGGAAGATAGCATGGCTTTTAGCACACTGTTAGGGCTCTAGAGATGGCCAGGGTTTTTATTTTGTTCATTTACTATTGTTTTCCCATTTTTTTTTCTTTCTGTTTAGCTCTTTGTCTGGTGATATTAAGCAAAGATGTTCACATTCCCCATCTGAGGAAGGCTTGGGTTGAAAGTGCTCCTAGGTCTTGTAGCAGCGTTAGCTCCTTCCAACACCCTGCTTACTCATTCGGTGATATCCTCAGGTTCTACAAAAGCTGCTCTCGAGTCTTATTTCTGTATGTTCCAGCTCCCTAAATTTTTCTTCTGTCCTTTTACTCCTTTGCAGTATGATTTTGAAACTATAAACTCTTCCATTTATATCTGGCCTGGATGTGAATTTCTCACCTGGACTTCGGACAGACTTATTTAGTGAACTCAATGATTATATAGCCTCATTCCTTATATACGATTTCTGGGAAATTTTTACATTGTGTGAAGCTTATTCTTGCATTTGTTTCCCCAACAGGAATAATCCTACCAGTTAGTGAAACGCAGTGTTTTCTCTTACTGCTCTAGTTTAGCTCATTGACGCAGTCTTCTGAAAGGCTGAGTAATGTTGATGGTGCATACCATTTTTTCCTTGGAGTTTGTTTGCACCTTTTATATTCAAAGACTGTTTCCTTCTCCATTAGACTGCCTATCATATTCCTTTTTCTTCGTTGATAAGAAGAATCCAACCCTCAAATCATATCCAGAGCAGAGATAAGTGATTGTTATGCCCTAGCTACCAATGGCTGATTCAGACTTTGCTGAGTTGGGTTGCTGGTCCTTTCCCAGTTTCTCTTCAATCCATTCTATGAAATGAAGCAACTCTTTCCCTTGGGTAACCCCACAGGTGATTTGTCTAATACCAGGTTCATAACCACGCAATTGAAATCTTAGGAGAAAGAGAAGAGTCATTTTCTTTTTTTTTTTTTTTTTTTTTTTAAAGATTTATTTATTTATTTAATTCCCCCCCCTCCCCTGGTTGTCTGTTCTTGGTGTCTGTTTGCTGCGTCTTGTTTCTTTGTCCGCTTCTGTTGTCGTCAGCGGCACGGGAAGTGTGGGCGGCGCCATTCCTGGGCAGGCTGCACTTTCTTTTCATGCTGGGCGGTTTTCCTCACGGGCGCACTCCTTGCGCGTGGGGCTCCCCCACGCGGGGGACACCCTTGTGTGGCACGGCACTCCTTGCGCGCATCAGCGCTGCGCATGGCCAGCTCCACACGGGTCAAGGAGGCCCGGGGTTTGAACCGCGGACCTCCCGTATGGTAGACGGACGCCCTAACCACTGGGCCAAAGTCCGTTTCCCGAGTCATTTTCTTACAGATCCTTTTTTCTTGTAGATTTTAATTTGCAAGTCACTTACATGGTATATACACATGCAAACACGTGCACACCAACTTTAAAAATAGCAGGGGTACTGTTAGCTGCCCAAACTAAGGGAAAGGACATTTTAAAAATTCTGTGCTTATGCAAAAGAAAATTGTTTGACTTTTGAAAACAATGTATGGAGGAGGGTTGGACTTTGAGAATTTTGATTCAATTAATCAAACATTAAAAGTGATTTGCTTTCTTTGAACTCACCACAGGAAGGCTAGTGCCAGGCAGAGAGTGGCTGCCTCCCAGCCCCACCCCTTCAGCATTGACAGACTGATTCCAGTTGGGCTTAATGCCAAGGCAAGTCACCCATGGACAGACATTTGGTGGAATTGGTGGAAATAATTCTAAATCATGTAATCCTTTTGGTACATAATGAGAAAATTTGGGGTATAAGAATTAATCTCTAGAGAGGCCTATAAAAAAGGAAAACGGAAACCCTTTTGTTTTCTTTTTTACACAGTATTTCCAAGTTATGACTTCTCTTCAGAAATGTCTTCAGTTTGTTCAAATTCATCTCATGTTAGAAACTTATGTGAATTAAGTCTTCATGTAGGATTGTAATCAAGAAAAAGATAAAGGTCTTATATCCATATTTGCTGTTCAGCTGAAACTTACACTTACAGTATTTTTTTATGTGATTTTATCAAAATGTGATGATTGTTTCACCAGGGCATCATGAGTTACTATTTGTAAAAAAATTACATCTCTCTGGAATAAAGGTCATTTTCTGTAGGTGCATAAGTTGACATGAAAAATTATACCTACAGCAAACATTTATGTTTTGAATCATATGCATGCACGGTGCTGTTGACCTGACAAACTGTTTAAATAAATCATCAAGATGGGATGCCATCCATCCAACAGTTTTGAAAGAACTAGAAAGTGAAATTGTAAAACACTGGGCCATGTGTGTCAGATGGTTCCTGTAGTAGAAGCCTGATTCACCAATTGACTGTGCCACTGTCACAGAAACCCTGGGATAGTCAGACTTCTGGGCCCTCAGCTTACCCTTCCACTGCAGGAAAGAGATGAAGCCCTTATACAGAGGAAGCCACTGAATGGTGAGAAACCCTAAGCCAGAGCGGAAGGATGGCAGTGGTTAATGCTGTTTGGTAGTGCAGAAAGCACTGCAGGAATACTGTGGCAAAAAGTGCTGTGACGTGGGTGAAGAGCTGGTCTAGATGTCAAAGAAGAGGATAAATGGGTACGTCTGGGAATAAAAAGCATTAACCGTGGGCCCTTCTAGAAACCACTACTTCAAAATTTTTAATTTAACATTTTAATATTTTTATGGGAGAGAGAAGCCATAATGAAATTTCTTTAGTGTGCAATCAACATTAATGTCTTCTACATACAAGATTGTCAAACCAATAGGAATAAATTTCAGGAATATCCAAGAGGATTAGATGAGGGAGAGGAAATTTAACTTTTTGATTTTTTTGTAGTAAAGCTCCATTCTTCATGGCCTGGTTGATCATGAACCACATGCACAAGATTTGTCTGACTATTCCAGTGGTTGGTCTTTGGTGCTTATTTTTTATACTATTTGACACTGATGACAGGTTAGTATGAAAGTGTTGTTCTTTCCCCATATCTTGAATCTCGAATAACATTGTCATTTTCCTTCTAGTATTGCCAGGTTTTACCAAATAGCTCAGTACCCATTAGATACCCAATAAACCTTTGGTTTTGTTATTATTATTATTTTTTTACTTTTTATTGTAGTAGCATACATAGAACTCAGAATTTCCCATTTTAACCAGTATTAAATGTATAATTCAGTGATATTAATTACATTCATTATGTATCCATTTCATCTGATACATCAGTAATATCTATTACTAAACTTTTCATTACCTCAAATGGAAACTGCACTCATTAGGTAATAACTCCCCATTCTCTCCCTCCCCCAAACCCCAGAAAACTATATTCTATTTTCTGTCTCTATCAATTTGCTACTTCTGGGTGTTTCGTAACAGTGATATTATATAATAATTGTCCTTTGGCATCTGGCTTAATTCACTAAACATGATGTCTTCAAGGTTCATCCCTGTTATAGCATGTACCAGAACTTCTTTTCTTTTTACAACTGAATAATATTTAAATATACACATTTTGTTTATCCTTTCCTCTGTTGATGCAAACTTGGGTTGCTTCCATTTTTTTTTGGCTTTTGTGAATGATGCTGCTCTGAACACTGGTATGCATATATCAGTTCAAGTCCCTGCTTTCTTTTATGTATATGTCTAGAAGTAGGATGGCTGGATCATTTGGTAATTCTGTGTCCAACTTTCAGAGGAACCACTGAACTCATTTCCACAGTGGCTGTTCCATTTTAAAATCTCACAAAATATATAAGGTTTTTGATTTCTCTGCACCCTCTCTAACACTTGTTATTTTCTGTTTTTTTAAATAATAGATATCCTAGTGGATGTAAAGTGGTTTGGGTGGTATTGTCGATTACCTTAGCCTGGGTTTCCTAGAAAAAGAGCATAAAGCAAGGACTAAGGTCTGATGCCTTCTTCGGGAAGTGCAAGGCAAGGACAATAAAGGTGAGGAGAAAGGGCAGTGAGAGAGGGAAGGATAGGAAGCAATGCATGCTGCTGCATTAACACCATGGCCACCGCCTCATGACAGCAGCAAGAAGACACAACAGGTCACTTGGCACATACATTTCCTCTACCAAGTAGGAAATTGTTGGTCAGGGCTTTCTCATGCCTTGGAGCAGTCCATGGAAGGGGGTAAAGAGAGGTCATTTTTCTGCCTGGTTCCTTCTTCTTCTCCTCTTTTCCATTGTTCATAGTCTGCGCCAGGAAAGTTGTCTCCCCTATACTTCCCGGGTTGCAACATCTGGCCCCTGCAGTGACCACTCAGCAAGCCAGATCTCAAACGCTGCAGTTTGGTGTTAATCTGATCTGGCAGTTGTAGGGAATGCTGAGATCCCAGGTATACAGGAAGTCAGTCTGGCTGTATGTCCCTAGCGAAAGGTAGGGTCTGTCACTCCCCGACAAGTGACTGATTGGCCCCAAACAGCAAAACCAGACTGGCTCAGAATGACTTCATCAGCTACAAAGGCAGCTGAACCAAAGTGAGTTGTTGAGGATCACAGAGGTAGGTGAGGACAAGAGAATCAGATGAACTCATGAGATGTATCTGAGAGAATGATGATGATGATGATAAACACTGCAAGCATTCTTGGTTTTGCTACTATAAGAAATCAGGCCAAGAAAGCAACAGGAGTCAACAAATCCATGGTGGAAATGTTTATTGTGAAGAGAGGTTAAACCTTCGTCAGTCTGGAGAGCTGAAGGCCAATAGAAATTCTAATTAAAGGAAGATAGATCTGTTCACAACATCCTGAATTATTAGAAATGAGGGGTGCCTGTTGAAGCTTGAAGGAGAGAGTTAGTTTTGGGAGAAATGAAAAGGAGTATATTTTTATTATTACTTAATTTAGTGGCTAGTAAATACAGAATATATTACTCTCAGAGGTGATACTGACAGAAAATACAAATTGGCTGAAGAATAATTTAGGTAAGCTTATGTTTTATGGAGCCATTGTAGGCTATTATAAGGAAATTAAGGATGTTTAGGGTGCTAGCACTAACCTTTTGAGATTGAGGTCATGAAAGGCACTGATGTCCTTTCTATAATATCCTTGGTGTGATTTTCAATGACTAAATCCTAGTTTGAATGGATCATTGGTCTGAGCCCATGTAGTGTTTTATATAACCGTTTTTGTCATCAATATCCCTGGTAATTTCAGGAGCTTTTTCCTTGAAGGAGGTGTGGGGGGCTGTGGAGGATGCATGAGAATTGTCTCTGTATCCAGGTAAGCAGTCAGCCTACCTGTAGAGGGCCAGTGTCCACTTTAAGGATGACTCCGCGTTTGTCCATAGTCCAGTAGCACTTAATTCTCCTCTACAAACTCCTGAGAAGTTAAATGGGCAGTCAATCCACTTGATCTTTGCATACTTATTTGAAACACAAATGAAGTACATTAATTTCAAGATATTCATTCTGAAATCTAGTTCTTTCCCTAATTTGATCTCTATACTTGGAATCCCTTCTCTCTCTGTCCAAATCTTTGCACCAAAAGGCTAAGTCTGATTCGCATTATCCAGAAAACCTTCTCAAACTACTTCATTCTTCCTGGCTTCTCGCTACTTTAAGTATCTGGAATTTATTGTCATTTTCATGTATATTCAGCTTTGTTGTCTTGAATTAGTTGCTAATCCTTTAATTTTTTTATTGCTCTAACTGGATTTTAAGCCCTTGTAAGATCAGGAAGGGCAGTCGCACAGCACTCTCACATTTCTCCAGCATCTAACACAACACCAGGCACTTTGCTGATGCTTGGTTAACACTTGCTGACTCTCAGGTCTTGGTGAGAGGAGAATATATGCCGCCATCCAACCAGGACTCAGGAGGGCACACAGCCCTTGGTAGTGCCATATGAAAATGCTTCCTCATTACTTTTGGATAATGAAAGCCGTCCTTAATTTTCACCGAGAGTAATAAAAGTTACTGCCCCTTTTAGTGTTGGTACTAACTCACTCCCACTCCTTCTCCTCCTCCTCTCTGAAAACATGCTATTGAATCCTAAAGACCTCCTAATTGATAATAAAGAGACATGAATCTCCCACCTGATTTTACAAAGAGAATTCACTGTCCCTATCTTTTCCCTTTTGTCTCTCTGGGCAGTGGCTTTTGGGGTAGTTGTTAGCAAAATGCTGAAGGCGGTGTACATCAAAAATGGAAACCCGTCATGACTAAGTTTCTTGCAGGCTCAAATCAACATCAAACTGAACTCACTCTCTCCTAAATCTCTTCTGGGGTCTCAAGTGCCTTCTTCAATTTCTCTCTCCTGGAAAGAATTTTGAGAGTGGGAATTCATCTGCAGTAGGAGGCAGAAAAGATTTTGGAGCAAGGATGACTTGAATAAGACATCCTTGAACATACTTCTTAACTTCTATCAGCATCAGGTTCATTATCTCACAGATGCTTCTTGTGAGGATGAAATGAGAAGACAGTAATAACCTGGACATCCCAAGTGAGTATAACGTGTGCCATTGATGGGCTGGGGACCCCTGATTGTTGCACACCCTGGCAACCTGCTTTAAGCAAATGCATTCATCCTAGCATTGGAAAATGCTGCCCTAGTGCCCCATGCTTCTTAGAAAGAGTGATATGCTGTACTTGGAAAGAAGGAGTCAAGCCTTCAGTGGGGAGCAGTTCCCAAGGCCCTGCAATAATCAGATGTGTAGCTGAAAGGCTTCCTCGAAAACGTCTCCAGCGGAGAGAACAAAATTAAATGCCCTTAAATCAAACCTTGTACACAACAGACCTGTCCCCTCCTAGGCAAAATGAAAATAGTCTTGCAATTCTGGGGCTTAATTCTTTTAACTCTTACCTCCTCTCCTCGCTGATCAGCCTCTGAATTCAGCACCCTGCCTGGGGTTAGCTCACCAGCTGATTTTGAGGCCTCCCTAAGGTTCTTCTGTGCCAGTTGCTCACTGCTTCACCAGCTGAGATGTAATCAGCTTACAGAGTCAGGGTGGGTAAGATGCAACTTGAAATTAATAGCTGCTGTCTGTCAAGAAGGTCTGCTGAGTACCATGAACTCAGAGCAGAGAGAAGTAGCCAATGGGCCACTAGTAGCCCACTGGGTTGGGATTAGGGTAGGAAGTCGGGGTAGCCAGATAGGATCTATGAGGTTCTGCCTTCATAAATCAGTGATCATTATATTTGGGGTATTGGGTTAGGATTAGGATGAGGGTTAAGGCTATACGTTTCGGAGCCTCTGTTGCCTGCCTTTTCTATAATGAAACACAGTACACACCCTGCTTCCTCTCTGGAGTTCTGATAAGGAGTATATGATCCAAAATATTTGCAAGGATTCAGTAAACCTCAAAAGGGGCTGGGCAATTGTCTGGTACAATTTGTGGAAAATAAAAGTCCAAGAATTATTGTTATTATTGGGTGGATTTTCTCCCTTTGTTTTAAATGAACACTTTGAAGGATTTTGTACAAATTTGTGTCCTTTACACATTTCTCATTAGCTGTTGGGATGAAGTTTTGCTTTAGATCACTAATAATGCATTCATCCAACTGACACTGATTTCCTTAACTCCAGCTGTGAAACCTCACACAAGAATGTGTTTCTTCACTCCTGACTGGTAGCTGACCCTATGGTCATGTCCAGTTGTATGTGGCTTATATTTGGTTCTAAAATCATCAAGGCAGAGCCAGTTGCATTGGACATTGCCTGAAGCATTGAGAGATGCCCTGGCTTTGAAGCTGGGGCCTGAAGCTTCAAGAAGTGCTTCAGCTATGACAATCCCTAGAGGGATGAGGGTTGATGGGTGCAGAAGGGCCAGTGCAGTTTAGTGTTTTATTCTAGCTCACTATCTCAAGGGATCATCTCTCTCAATCTTTTCCATAATTTATTGCATAAAGCTGAGAATCCCTTTTGGGTTCTGATCATTTTTGCCTCCAGTTCTTTGAAATAAGGAGGATAATTCCCATCACCTCTGGGAATGCAGTCAGTCTAATGAGTTAGGTAATGTCTGGACAGATGCTGACCACTGTGAGGTAAGAACCAGTAGAAGGAACGTAGGGTGCCTGAATGCACAAATGCCAAACACCAAACTGTGAATTCAAGTTACTAGGATGGGCGCTGTAGCCCTGGTCTTGCCAACTGGAGTCTGAGATGAAGGAGGGATTGTGAGGTGGTGAGGGGAGGGATAGGAAAGAGAAAAGGGAGTGTCCCCATTTTACCCCTTAGAAGTCCTTTCTCTAGCACCCTTGACTTTGCAAGTGGAGGCTCTGTCCCCTTACCCACATTCTAGATGCAATCAAGTATGTGCAGAGCTGTGGTTGTTCAGCTCTAATGAACCCAGATATCAGGACTAATCAAGTTGCCAAGAAGCTAAGACAGTTCCACTCCTTAGGTTGTTTTGGGTGGCATCATACTTTGTCTCTTGAAAGAGTAGGCACGATGTGGTTCCTGTCACTTCTGGTCCCTGTCACTCTTTGGCTCCAGTTCTCCAGTACACACTGGTCTTTCTCTCAGACCCACAGTAACACTGGGCTTACCCTCACCACTTCCTTGTTGTAACTCATTTTAAAGTCACTTTGGCATGGGGATACTGGGATTTGGCAGGCCCTCATCGATCTCTTTTTTAATCTAAATCACACAAAGTGCTCTAGGTAGTGATAGTGCTTCCTTCCCTCAGCAGTTATGCCTTCTGCTGGGGCCAAGAAATGAAACTGTCATATTTGGTGCTAAGTGGGTCCAATGGGGCTCTTTCATTTCCTTGCATCTGCTTCAATCCTGTTGACAATGCTCCTCAGCTGTTCTTCTCTTTAGGAGGCCCTGGATACTGAACCCAGGACCTCCCATGTAGGAGAGAGGCGCTCAATTGCTTGAGCCACCTCAGCTCCCTGCTTTGTTGTGTCTCTCATTGTCTTTCCTCTTTGTGTCTTCTTTGTTGTGTCATCTTGTTGCATCAGCTTGCTGCACCTGCCTGTCATGCCAGCTTGCAGTCTTGTTCATCATCTCAAGGAGGTACTGGGAACCAAACCTGGGACCTCCACCACTTGAGTCACATCTGTTTCCCTCAATACTGTCTTTATGTAAAGTTTCCCAATGCATAAAGCTCACTGGAGTGGCTGAGGGTGTCTTAAGGTTGAGTGTCATTGTTGCAGCTCGGCATTTCAATACTTAAGTAAACTACCTCCAGGGATCTTTCCAGCAAGAGATGGCATATAGGAGCTCCATTGCTTCTTCTTTTCTCCAGTTCTGATAGCATGTCACCACTTCTTTTTGCATAGAGTGAAGTTCACAAAATCAGCAACCTATTAATAACTTTCTTTGTTGTTTTGTTTTGAAATAATCGGTTTCATCAAGGTTTACAAATTAGTTAACATAAAGAATAGTTTTTAAAATTTCCAATATATCTGCTATAGCCTCTTTATTCTCATTTAAAATTTTTTTGTTCTGTTTTTTTATCTCTGTTTTTTAATAATAATTTGCCAGTTTTTTGGCCTACTTTTCCCAAAGAGCCAGGTTTTGTTTGTATTTATCATATGGACTATTTTCTGTTGTCTAATGCTGTAATGGCAGTGATTAAGGACAAAGACTTTGGAGCTAGACAAAGCTGGATTACATCCTGACTTTGTCATTTAGTAGCTGTGTGAGACTTAATGTCTCAAATCTTAATTTCATTATTTGTAAAATATAGCTAATAATACTCACCTTACAGGAATAATGTGAAGATTAGACGAGATAATTATATAAGGCATTTGGTTCAGCACTTGGCTCATGGCAATGGCCAAATATCATCATCATCATCATCTTTCCATTTACTTCTTTTTTTTTTAAAAAAATTATTATTTATTTAATTCCCCCCCCCCCCCCCCCCCCCGTTGTCTGTTCTCTGTGTCTATTTGCTGCGTCTTGTTTCTTTGTCCGCTTATGTTGTCGTCAGCGGCAGGGGAAGTGTGGGCGGCGCCATTCCTGGGCAGGCTGCACTTTCTTTCACGCTGGGCGGCTCTCCTTACAGGCGCACTCCTTGCGCGTGGGGCTCGCCTACGCGGGGGACACCCCTGTGTGGCACGGCACTCCTTGTGCGCATCAGCACTGCACATGGGCCAGCTCCACAGGGGTCAAGGAGGCCCGGGGTTTGAACCACGAACCTCCCATGTGGTAGACGGATGCCCTAACCACTGGGCCAAGTCCTTTTCCCTCCATTTACTTCTTTACATTTTTTCATATTAAATGAATCCTTAACCTATTTATTTTCATACTTGTTTTAATAATTCATTTAAGGGTATGAATTCACCTATGATTGGAATTCAGGTATCATCCCACAATTTTTATTAGTGTTGTTTGACATGTAATTTCTTAGTTAAGTTCATTAAAACCTATTCTGTAATTGAGGAGTTGATTTCCTTTTTAACTTAGTCTAGGGGAGGGATTCTAAGAAGTTCCAAGCTACTGGTTTTGCTTATTTTTTAGTTAGTTTGCTTAAATATGTAATAACAGTTTTTTGTTTGATTATATTATTGTTTGAAATATGTGGCCTTTAGCATTTCTGCTTTGAGGAATTAATTGTTGTTTTTATGGTCTAAATATGGGCCTTGCTTATTAAATCTTGCTCTGTTATTTGGTGCATAAAAATTTGGTTCATGATTATTCATTGTGGAGTAAACTTTATATCAGTATAAAATTACATCTTTGGCCTACTTATTGATTTGGCTAGACTGCTGGTTTGTCAGCTTTTTTTTTTGCTTTATTTAGCAGACATATATTTATCCATTCTCGCACTTTTTTTCTGTCTGGGTCACTTGGCTTTTGGTGGGTTTCTTGTAAGCAACATAGTTTTGGATTTTATTCCTGAACCTTAATTGAGAGTGTTGGTTGGTCCTTGAATGGGCTGGTATAATCCATTTATATTTTTTATGTAATTTACGTTTTATCTTCTTTCTGACATATTCCTATTTCTTTATCTCTTGTTTATTAACTCTATGCAGTATGTTGTATTTACTTATATAGTCCCCATGAAGGTAATTTTTTTTTTCTTAACAGAAAATGTTTATAACTATTAATACAGGAAAAGGATGGAACTGCTCTTCTGGCTTTCCCCAATTATCTAGGGGTTATATTGCCCACTTTAATTGTTATTGCTTTCTGATGACACATAAGACTGGAGAAGGAGGCTGGGCTTACTAAATTTTTGACTCTGATGCTCTAGTGAAACATGCAAAAGGCACTTGACTTCTCCACTAGGCGTGGGGGAGAAGGGTGATTCTTTTAACAGCTTCACCTTAAATCTGCTCTATTTCTTTCCCTGCTATTTTAGGACAAGGGGCTGCTTCTGCTGGTTGTTAGCCTTCAAGAAGTGTCAGGAATGCTGATGGAGAAGCTTAGGGCAATTCTGTGGGCTATTGAGAAAGAGGCAAAGAGGAAGAAGGAGTGGCAATGACAAACAACAACAAAAGGCAGGAGGGGGACTGGTGAAAGAAGCACAGAAAGCATTAAAACTAAACCAGAACAAGATCCGCACTGTTCTGTCTGAACATGGCCACTCTGGAAGTCTGTGGAGTTCTAGGGAAACTGACTCGAAGAACTCAGCAGGTTTCGGCTTTCACAGTGCTCAAAAGGTTGAGAGATTTGGGAGAAAAGAAGGAGAACAGTCAGGGAAACGAGATACTCTTTGCATTTCTGCAGTTTCTTTTGAGTTGAGAAGGGCTCTTTAGCCAGTGCCTCCATCCAGAACCTTGTTGCCATGGCAACTCACTCACAACCTGCAAGGCTGTGACAGCTTCTCTCTGAAGATAGTGTTGCTGAACCAGAAAATGGAATAGCGGTTTTGTTTTTTAGATTATTAATATTTTATATACATACACACACACACACTCACAGAGTACAGGAATCTGGGTATTCAGTGGTAAGTCCTGTTTTTCTTCCATAGCCTTAACCATTAATTCGCAGCAATTTGCTTAGCACCTGCCATACACCAGCCCTGGAAGGGTCCAGGGATCACAGGGGCGCGTAAGAAGTAATCCTTGACGTTGATGGAGCTATTGTCTATGGTAGGGTTTGTGGGACACACAACCAGGTAGGGAAAAAGTTACCGCACGATGAGCCACGTGCCACAATGGCTTTATGTACAGTGTGCTTCACAAGCACAGAGGAGGGCGTAGTAAATATTGGCAGGGAGTTGGAAAGGCTTCCCCGGGAGGACCACATTCAAAAGCTGACTAAAAAGAGTGAGTAGGAGTTTTTCAGGTGAAGAATGCGAGAAGGGAATTCCTGGTGGTGTGAACATCTACTAAGAGACAAATAAATCACAATAATATGCATGGCCTGATCCTGAGGCCCTCCACCCAAGGGATTTTGTCTTTCTGCAGCCGGCGTTGGCCCATTAGGCTCTCAAAGATTCTGGCTGCAGCATTGCTGCCTTTGGTCGGCTTCAAGTCTGTGGATCCACAGCACCTCTCAAGCCTTCAGGGGCTTCCTCCTATACCCTTGCTTTAAGGGACAAAGGCATTTCTAACATTGTGTGGAAATGTAATGTTGACAAACCAAACATGCGGATGGGGGGCAGTTTGGTCAGTGCTGCAACGACAGCTTGTCATTAAATGTTTGAAAAACAACTTTTGTTTGGGGATTAGAATGCCTGCTCCCTGAGAAATCCCCAGCATTAGTTTGACTCTCAGTATTGACTTTTGTAAAAAAGGGACTTACCTGTTCTGAACTACCTAAGAATCCTTTACTTTAGCTGGTTTCTTTATGCTCCTCAGGATGTTCTAATTTGCATACTGACACCAAGAATATAAAGATAAATTACTTCTTTCAGAGCACTGGAGAGCAAGGCCCACCTAAGTAATGTTCCACAGAGCCCCTCTAGGATCAATGCCAGTGATCCCCTGAACACTCTATGCATATTAATTGGTGATAATTGAGAAATAACACCTGCTATCCTTAAAGAAGAAACCATCTCAACTGGTTGAGCACTTCTATCCAAAGATTATTTTCATTACTTTGCTCCACTAAATAATCAGATTATACTTGTCCCTCCAATCTTACTACTGATGTATATGTAGTCTTTTATTCATTCATTCCACAGCTCTGTTCAAGGCACTGTGGTAGGGATTCAATATGAGAAAGAACAAGTCTTATTCTTAAGAACTTTGCAATTTACTAGGTTTGTGGAAGGGAGGGTAAAAATGTATAAATAAATATGATACAAACCAGAATGAAGCACATTTTATAAATATAAAATGATTGATAGGGTAAATAAACATGCTATAAGCATGATTCATTTTGATGAGTGTCCAGAGCTTGCCGTATAGAAATGCTTTATAGAGGAAGCAACGTTCATGTGGAATTTGGAAGGGCTTATGATATTTCATTAATAGTGAACTAGAGAAGTAGTCTAATGCAGGCTGAAGAAACAGCCTTGGCACTAGTGGCTGTGATGTGGCATATCATAGGGTATGCCTGGGAAAAGGTGAAATCAGTGGAGAAGGAGAAAATGTGAGACCTCTGTGATTGGGGGACTTGTTTCTGGAGGATATTAAATGCCATGGTAAGGAGTTTGGATGTTATTTTTTGGGAGAGAGGTGAAAAATGAATAGCCTTTGAAGATGTTTGAGGAGGGAGTTGACACTATTATTTTTATTGTTTGCTGTCTGTCTACTCCTACTAGAACATGAGACGTTTTTTTGTCTGCTTTGTTCACTCCTGTATCCCAAGGGTGGTATACCACAGTGGCTGGCATGCAAGAAATCCTCAGTAGATAGCTGCTGAGTGGGATTGTATCAGGGTTTTAGGAATTCATTTCTGGGGATAATGTGAAAGTTAGAAAATGTAAAGGATTTCAGGCAGGAGGTTCAGGTAGAAAACTATTCTGGTAATTCAAGAGAACACATATGAGACCCTGAAGCTGAGCATGATGCTGATAAAGGAAAGAAAGAACTTAAAATGGAGGTGATGAGGAAACCTCTGGAGATCTAACCACTGACTGGATGTGGGACTGAGGGTGGGCTAAGGGTCAAATATGTCCTCAAGTGTCTGAAAATAAACAAATGGCTGGAACTGCCATTAACCAATGTGCAGAACCCCACAGGAGGAGTTTCTAAGAGGTTGGGGGTGGGGGCTGCCAAAGAGAGTGTGATAATGGCTTTGCCTTTGGAAAGGCTGAATTTGAGGTGCCCTTGAGAAATTCATGTGAACACTTACCAAAAGGGAAGTTTGGAGAGAAGAGCTCAGCAGGAAGCATGAGGACTGAAGTTAAATATGTGGGAGCTATTAGGAGAGGAGTAATAGCTAAAGTACAGAGACGAGGGGACCAAGGTCTCCCAGGCAGGGAATGGAGAGCAGGACTCAAAAGGGTGGATGATAGAATCTGGAGAAAGCCTGTGTTTCACATGTAGGAAATTCAAACCTTTGAAAACTGACATCAAGTCAGGGATAAAATTAAGAGAGCAAAGGGCCAAAGAAGTCTAAAGAGAAGAGTTTTCTAAATGAGGACAAGGTAAGAGGGATTCACTATGGTTAGAGATTAAGTAGAGTAAAAGCTGCCAGAGCCCACTAGGCCTGGTAGTCAGGAGGGCCTAGTAATTTTTCTTTTGCCTTTTATTTTTTAATTTATTGAAGTATTTCATTCATACATAAATATACATAAACAATAAGTGTATAGTAATAGTAGTGAACTTAAAGAACAAACATATATCATATAAGACTTTCATACCTCACCCTACCAGCAATCACTTGCATTGCTGTTAAACATTTTTAAATATTAAAGAGCATTATCAAAATATTTCTACTAACCAAAGTATTTTCCCCCAACACACCCTATTCTTATTATTATCTTTGTATCATGTATATATGAACATACATAAACAATAAGTGTATGGTAAAAACTGTGAACTTACAAAGCAAACAGGCCTAACATCATACAGGGGTCCCATACATCAACCCTCCACCAACACCTTCCATTGTCATGAGACGTTTGTTACAAATTCTGAAAGGATATCCTCAAAATCTTACTACTAATTATAGCCCTTATCCTACATTTGGTGTATTTTTCCCCCACGCACCCTATTATTATTTTTTAAATATATTTTTATGACAGAAGTTGTAAACTTATAAAACAATCATGTACATGTACAGAATTCCCAAACAACACCCCTCTAAGAACATACCACACTGTGGTGGAACATTTGTGTGGCTTTGACAGGCTAGTCAAAAATCACTTGACCATACACATGTGAGGGTCTGTTTCTGAACCATCACTTTGGTTGACGTCTTTATGCTAGTATGCTGTTTTTTACTGCTATAGCTAGGTAATATGATTTAAAGTCTGGGAAAGAGTGTTTGCTTTTCCTTTTTAAGATGTTTCTGGCTATTTAGGACCCCTCACCCTTCCAAATAAATTTGATAACCATGTTTTCAATTAAAAAAAATATGCTGGTGGAATTTTTGTCAGGATTGCATTAATCTGTATAACAATTTGAGTAGAACTGACATCTTAATGATATTTAGTCTTCCAATCTGAGAGCATGGAATGATCTTCCAGTTATTTAAGACTTTTTTGATTTCTTTTAATATTAAGTTGCAGTTTTCTGAATACAAGTGCTATACATTGTTGGTTAAGTTTATTCCTATTTGAGTTTTATCACATTTTATTTACTCCACTCTTTTGACACTTTTATTGATATAATCTTCATTTCTAGACTCTCTTCCAGGCCTCTCTCTCCTGTCTCTTCTTTTCAGGCTCTAGTACATCCTTTAGTATTTCCTGAAAATCTAGTCTCCTGCTTAGAAATTCTCTGTTTCTGTTTATCTGTGATTATTCTAAACTTGCCTTCATTTTTGAAAGACAATCTTGCCAGATATAAGATTCTTGGCTGGAAGTTTTTCTCTTGTAGTATCTTAAATATATCACACCACTGTCTTTTTCTCTCCATGGTTTCCAGTGAGAAAAAATCAGCACTTAATCTTTTTTTTTTTTTTGCCTTTATTTATTTTTTTAATATTACATTAAAAAAATATGAGGTCCCCAAATACCTCCCACCCCCCTCACCCCACTCCTCCCCCCATAGCAACATTCTCGTCCATCATCATGAGACATTCATTGCATTTGGTGAATACATCTCTGAGCACTGCTGCACCTCGTGGTCAGTGGTCCACATCATAGTCCACACTCTCCCACGTTCCACCCAGTGGGCCATGGGAGGACATACAATGTCCGGTAACTGTCCCTGCAGCATCACCCAGGACAACTCCAAGTCCCGAAAACGCCTCCACATCTCATCTCTTCCTCCCATTCCCCACACCCAGCAGCCACCATGGCCACTTTCTCCACACCAATGCTACATTTTTTTCTATTACTAATCACAATAGTTCATGAACAGAATATCAGTAAGTCCACTCTAATCCATACTCTATTCCTCCATCCTGTGGACCTTGGAATGGTTGTGTCCACTCCACATCTATATCAAGAGGGGGCTTAGATTCCACATGGATGCTGGATGCAGTCCTCCTGCTTTCAGTTGTAGGCACTCTTGGCTCCCTGGTGTGGTGGTTGACTTTCTTCAACTCCATGTTAGCTGAGTGGGGTAAGTCCAATAAACCAGAGTGTAGAGCTGCAAGTCTGTTGAGGCCCAGGGCCTGGCTATCATATGGTCAGTCCAGAGATTCAGGTCCCCTGGGTATTCATTAAACCCCAGCACCAACTACAGTTCCGGTAAAAGTAACAGGAGAGGCTTGTGGACAAAAATCACATCTGAGTCCAGCTCCATCACACAGAAACACAAACTCCAAAGAAGGGCCAGCTATATGGCACTGAACTCCATCTGCCATGACCATTGAACTTGTGGGTCTCTGCAGCCCTCAGAAGAACCAATACCTGGGGTTGTATCTACTTTTATCTGTCTCTGGGACTCTGCTTGGGTGTGCATAAGGGCAACCCCTCTGATAACCTCCCGGCTCTTTTTGGAGACTCATAGCCATATAAACTCATTTGTCCTTTCCATTTCCCCCTTGATTCAGGTCAAAAAGCATTTTTAACTACTGGTATTATATGTAGACTGAGATATTCTGCTGGTCCGAGTCGACCCTTTTATTCAAGGTCATTTTCTAGCTGTCATCTTGCTGGTTGTCAGGTCCTAGTAATTTTAGTGGAATCCCAGAAGCAGAAGGCATTGCAGGAAAATAGTGGACAAATGTAGACTGGTTCTCAAGACATTTGGCAATGAAGAAAAAGAAAGTGTTTGGGCTTTAGCTTCAGGGGAAATCAGAACTGATGAAAGACATCTTCGTTTTTATGAAAGGAAGAATGTTATGAGCCAATGGAAAGGAGACTTATATTTTATTTTAATTTATTTAATAATAAACTCTTAGTTGTTTCTATAAATTGGAAAAATATTTAGATTCTGAGAAAAGAAGCATTATAAAACATGTTTTTATGTACCCATAAAATAAAAATCTGAGCATAATTTAAATGTGATAATGTTATGCAGTCCATAAACATCATCTTTGGTCTTAATGGCAGTTATCATTTTGGCAGTCTCAGATTTGATCTATGGAAAGTAGGCTTTTTTCTGTGAAGGTTGTGAGGTCAAAGATTTCGTGACATCACAGTCTGCCTCACAGTTGCCCTGGTGATGGCTATATAGTCCAAACCAGGGTGATGGTCAGGTCAGGTGAGTGGAAACTTGACACTCCTAGAATTTAGGTTTCATGAAAATGTTAGGAATCATAAATGTTGAGATAACTTGGAAGATTAATGGATCTTTCAGTCTATCTTCTAGATAAGTTTTGTGAGAAGTATTTCAGAATAATGTAACTTAGAGCTCAGTGCTAGTGGTCTTGGTTTATCTGGGGGAAAGAGCTCATTGGAATACTATGTGGATTTTCATTTTGGGATTAAATAAAGAGTAGAGATGACACACATACAAAGGACACTTCTTTATTTTTTTATTGACCAAGTAATATAGTCATATAGAAAAAAAGTAATTTTTGTTTATTTCTTTGCTGAAAAGAAGAAGATTTTATCTTGTCCTATAGATAGAATTATTATTATAGAATTGTGCATTTGGCTGAAACATGAATAGAAAGGTTTCTATACCTTTCATGGCTATCTTCTGTCCAGCATCCAGAGACCACAGAGTTTGGATCAACATGGATATCCTGTTGATCAGTTGAATGGAAAACTATGGTAGCAGCTAAGAGGTGCTTTGTTTTGGAACTATGATTTAAAAACAGAATGAAAAGGCACATAAACTGCTGAAAGTAATACTGATGCAGGTACACTGAGAAATAGAAGTGACCAAATATCCAATAATAGGGGACTGGTTAAATAAACCATGGAACCTCTCTGAATTCATCATATGTAAATACTAAGCATATTCAAAAACATGGAAGAAAGCCAATAAAATATTCAAGGAAAAATCTAAGACACATATCTATATGCAGTATGATACAAATTTTGTATAATTAAATGTTGCACATTAGATACATCTGCCTAGAAAAAGATCTGAAGGAATATGACACCTCAGAAATGCAAGCAGCAGTTATCTTTGGTGATGAAATTATGAGTGATTATTATTTTCTTCTTTTTACTTTTATGTATTTGCCAAGTTTTATACAATGAGAATACATTATTTTTGATAAAAAATTTTATTTTAAGCTTGAACTTAAATACACAAATATAATTTCACATCTCTTCTCTCTGTCTTTCCATTTAGATTTTCCTCTAAATAAGATCTGAGTTTCAGGGACCTAGTTTTATAATCCCTGTGGGTCTGTGTTTACAGCCAAAGCTCAGTGTGAATCAGAAAAAGCTCTGTTTGACCCAAGACTAGAGAAAATCAGAACTGATCTGTTTACCAGATAAGACATTTTCCTGCGGGTGAAATGGGTGGGAGCTGAGGAAGGGAAGGTGTGTGCCTCCTGGAGTGGCTTCCCTGAGTCCTGTTCCTTTTGGTCCTCCTCCTCCCCCTTCTCTCCCATTTTCTGCCCATTTTCTCCTCATTTTCTTCCTCCTGCTACTTCCCCTTTTCCACCTGATCCTCCCTCTGTTCCTGCTTATCCTCTTCCTCCTGCCCCCTTCTTTTTTCGCCTCCTCCCCCACTCCTCCTCCCTTCCTACTCCTCCTTCCTACCCCCCCACCTCCCCGCTCCTGCCTCTCCTCCTTGTGGTAGACATGCTTCTCCTACTGCTCCAGAGCTCTGTTGGTGGCCTCAAACTATGTGCCCTGCAGGATGAAGAGGTGGCTCAGGAAGAGTTCATGGGCATCATTGATAAAATGCACCAGGAACCAGAAGACAAAGCATTTTGATTGTGACCACCTAAATCAGGCCAATTAAAAGTTGATTTTAAAAGATCTATCTATCTATATATAGATAAATCTATATATAAATATCTATATCTATATATATATCTATATATAGATAAAGATAGATATATAGATAGATCTTTTAAATATATATATATTTATGGTGATGGATAAAATTGTGTAGGACTATTATCCTTTTGTTAGTTGTCCTAGGTGAGTGTAATGAATTGGAGGGCAAGTTTTGGCTTCAGCTCTGCTGAGATTCAGAACTCAACTGGCCTATGAAAAGTAGGAAGCTTTAAGTCTCTAGGACACATTTATCAGGTATAGTGCTAATTATTGGTTCAAATAAAAATGGCATGAGACCCACGTGTAGAAAAATTACAATTGAGTCCAACTCTGCTACATTGGGGGATAGATTATCATATATTCCAAGGTAAAACCCACTGATAGAGTATAAAATTCCTGGGGTTGTCTGCCCTATGTATAGTGTCCAGATGTCTCTAAAGCCCCCAGGAACACCTCTACTTGAGGCACTGTATACTGTGGCAGTCAGTGAGATATTCCTAAGATGCGCACAAGCATAACCTCTGGAATGCCCTTCTGACTCACTTTGAAATCTCTTAGCCATGAAAACTTATTTGATATTTCCCCCTTTTGGTTGAGGTCTTTTTCCAAATGCATTGCTAGTTGGCACTTGGTAATTATTCAGTGGTGCCAGAAAGGCTCATCCCTGGGAGTCAGATCCCATGTCAGAGGGGAAAGTAGTGAGTTTATATGCTGAGTCTGACTTAGAGAGAAGCCACATTAAAGCAACAAGGAGGCTTTCAGGAGGTAACTCTCAGGTAATATATAATACTAGGCTAAGTTTCAATTTCATAAGAACAAGGTTCATAAGTACAATCATCAATATCAAAGGCCTGGCATGATGTTCTGTCCTTCTTCACTGGGCACTGCCCATGTACTTTAGGGATTCTTGCCACTTTTTTACAGAGTGTAACAGGACTGCTAAGGATGGGAATTCAATATTCTTTCAGTTCTTGTGTAGGTCTCCACCCACTGAGACAACACCCGCTGACCACCTAGACATATTCATATGCCATAGTGGCATTCTCCAGGTTCACCCCTCCCAACACATCTCCCCAACACCAACACCCTGCACCAGTGATCCTTCCCTGCCACAGTTGTGACTCTTATGCAATCCAAAACCTCCCTAAAAACAAAGCCAAACACACCACAGACATACACACACACAAATGAGTATTAGTAAAACTGGGGAATTTGGAATAAGATAGGTTGCTTTTATCACTGTTAATCTCCTGGTTGTGATGTTGTATTATTTTTGGAAACTTAAAATTGGGGGGGGGGGCGTGAAAAGTACATGGAATCATGCATTGTTTCTTGCAACTGCTTGTCAATCTACAGTTATCTCAAAATACAAAGTTTAATCAAAAAAGAAAAAATGTATGTGAGCTGCTATAAACATGCAAGAATCAAGGCCGTCACTCACACATTTAAGATCCATTGCCTATGTGGCTAAGGATTCTGCTCTGATAGCAACAATAAAGGGTTTTTAAATAAATATCTAGTAAGAAATGATTATGTTTTAGGCACTATGCTACCTACTTTGCATGCACTATTCTCCTTTAATCAACACATAAACCTTAGGAAGGGCATTTTCATTATCTTCATTTGATGGAGAAAAAACCTGGGCTCAGAAAAATTAAATAATTTGCCCAAATTCACTCAGCTGGTAATTACAAAGTGAGGAACCAACTCCAGTGGTCTGATTCCAAAGCATGTACACCTAACCACCATGCTGTACTCCCTCCATGTTCTGTGGGCCAATATGTTTGCCTCGCTTTAAATGATACTCACTCAGGTGTATTGTCTCCTCCCAGCTGTCATTTCTTTACGTTGATCCTTTGTGGCTTGTTCCTCTATGAGTTTATCTGCACACTAACTGTACTTACTTATACGACCAATTTTACTATCTCTAGTCAATCAAGTTTACACTCTGGTATGCAGAGACTAATGTCTTTTAAAATTAAACTCTTTCTGTTAAGTTTTGTGGGACACTCCCCACCCTGCTCCCACCTACTAACTAATTAGCAAGATCAGGTAGAGCTTGTTTAGAGAGTATGTTAGAGCAGCACATACAGGTGTATCCTGTAGACAGAAGTGCCAGAGTTGTGGCAAGGTTGGGAGGGCCTGGAAACTGTTTACCAGGGCATTGTCTAGCTTCCAGAACCAGGGTGGCAGCTGAGGGCATTGTAGGCGAAAACAAAGAAATGTGTTTAAACCAATTAGGTGGACAGGAAGGAGGAAACCAGGAAAATGAAGATGGAAATAAGTCTGGTTTAGGAACTCACACATCCAAAAGAAACAAGATATTGGTAGAGGAAAGCAAGGAGAACAAATCCAAGCTCCAGAGGATGACAGTATCGAGGAAACTTTCTCCATAGCTCAGATGATCATATGTGTTTCCACAAGGAACAGCCAGTCCAAGACCTGGCAATGCTTCAACCAGCTGACACTAGCTCCAAGTTACTATAAGACTTCAGTCACTAAACCTTGAATGCCCTAATATTATATATGATCTTTTTTGGTTCTGGGTTGCAGGGGAGGAGGGATTGCTATGGGATATAGATTCTTTTCTGTCACGTGGACGTTGGAAACAGCCTTGGGCATCTGTGACCTGGTTTGGAGCAAATGCAGTGGATATGACTTACTGTCTCCTATGGTGATTGACTATCCCGTGCTGCTCTGAGCCTGAACTCCTTGTGATAAAGAGACAGTTTCCAGATGATCGTGGGGAAGATGCTGAGCATGTGCAGAGAAAGGCTGGAAAGTCCGCAGGATTGCTGACCTCATGCAGGTCGGCACTGGGTATGCTTTCGTGTCCCTTTTCATGGAATGCTTTGTTCAGGGTGGGAAAAGAATTGTGCGGCTAGTTAAAGTTAGCTCTACAAAGATCGCCTGACAGAGAAAATGAAAGAGAACTTTCACAACCAGTCACAGGGGAGAGAGGTCAGAGCAGAAGGAGGAACAGGGATGATGTGCGGAAAAATTAATGAGAAGACTGTTGGGTATGATAACAGAGTGACTCTAAAAAGGGATAAGAGAAAGGATTCTGGGTTGCCCCAGGACTGTCTGAGCTGTGTGAAACATGGAGATAAAAGTTAACGTGGCTATCTTACTAGATTTGGGGGATGTCTGCACCATATGCTTTTCTCCCTAACTCCCCTTCTCAGGCTAAAATCATAAACCCAAGGGCATAAAGGATGTGAGATGAAGAGAAAAGGGATGCTTGTTTAGGAGGGAGCAAAATCCACTCCTTGTGGCAATATTGTTCAAATGCAGAAAGCTTGATTAGAATCTGTTTCCCCCAGATCAAGACCTCATTACCTCATAACCTGCATCTTTATTTTAAAAGTGCCTTGGAGTCAGTATCCCCTGTCTGGTGCTCACCCTTTAGGCACTCCTCCCTGGCGAGCAGAGCTTTACCTGGTATGATTAGAAGGGGTGTGACAGCTACCAGCATAGCAGTTCTGGAAAGAGCTGGCGTTTGTGCCAGCAATGTATTCCTTCTTCCTTTGATGTCAACAATTCCCTACACAAAAGCCACTGTCAGCTGCAAAAAACATGGTAATAAGTATCTTTTTCCCTGCAGATTATGCAAATACCTAAGTGACCCCAGTGGTATCCAGAGCAGTTTGCTCTGAGTTGATTTCCACTGGAAGAGCAGAACATTCCATGGAAGCCAGCCTTGAAGTGGTTTGCAGAAATGGAGGAGGACGTTCACTTGCCATTGGGCTCTGATAAGGTGGCTGCCTGAAACCTTGGGCAGGGGGGCGGAAATAAAAAGCAAAAATGCTAAACAAAGCAATGGAACATGGCCAAGAGTTTGAAAACAACTGTGCAATATCACCTCCAAGTTGCCAGTCCACTCCCTGGTCTGAGTGTTACCAGTCACTCTATATATGGGCCTATCAGATGGTATCATATCACTGTGAGGACTGCTGCAGCCTCTAAAATCAAAGGAAATATACCCAAATTCTGCCTTACAAAAGGGGGCCGCTTAATCCTGCTGTGGGATGCTTCCCTTGCCAAACAGGAGTCCAGTTTGCAGAGCTGAGATACACAAATTGTACACCTAAACCCCCACACCAGTCCTTTATGTATCCTCACTCTATCTTAGAAGCTGTGTTGGAGAAGGTTACCATCCCATCAAGTAGAACAATAACAATATTTTAGAAAGCGCACAATTTCCCTAAAGCCACTTAGCAGAAGAGGGCCATGTGCAGGCTCATACTTGTCAGGTTTGATTGTAAATACCTAGTGTGTCTACTCTGATTGGTCTGTAGACTAGAAGCATCAGCAATATAAGGGAGCTTGTTGGAAATGCAGAATCTCAGAGTCTGCTGGTCAGAATCTGTGTTTTAACAAGATTTGTGGTATTTTAAATTCATATTAAAGTTTGAGAAGCACTGCCTTAGACCACTGATTCTCAAGCTTGGATGCACATTGGAATCACTATTGAGGCTTTAAAAATATTTACTCCTGGATCCTGCCACCAGAAGTTCAAATTAATTGGTACATGGTGTGGCCTGGCATTTGTATTTTAACCCTATCTGACTCTTCTCTAGGTTATTTTTGTATGCAGCGAAGTTTGAGAACCATAGCCTTAAATATTTGTATTCCGGCGGGGGTCACAGGACCAGCAGTAAAGGTTATCACCTGGGAGCTTGCGCTAATGCCCCACCTGAGTGAGACCTAGTGAATTAAGAGTATGCATTTACAAGATCCCAAATGAATCATGTGGACTTTAAAGTCTGAGACACAACTGCCTTAGAAGATGTCAGTATTGCTTCTGTCAATTAGCACTACTTTGGAGCATACATTGTCTGAATTGATCAACCCTGGATTCAGATTTTAGCTCCATTACTTAGTAATGTTGATCAAGTAATCTGACTTCTCTGAACCTCAATTTCTCCATAAAAAAAAATCATAGTATCAGGTTAGTATCTAGTGTCTGGCAGAGAGACTAAACGGAAGTGAACCTCTCTAACCTGCAAGAGTTCTTGCTCAAGGACCTTTGAATAGAATATTCCACCCCTGCCCCCAGGAGGCTAGCTTTTGTAGAAACCACTGTGTCTGGTGTTAGAGGAGGACTCCCTAGAATTTCACTTTGCTTGATTGATCTTGCCTTCCTTAAATTCAGTCAGGCTTGCACAGCAATCTTTTTCTAAATCACGTCTACTTCATAATTAAAGGTGAGATACCGGCTCGTTTCCTGGTGTATTAAATTGGTATTAGAGGTAATCTGGAATTGGAGGACGTCACATACCCTTTTCCCTTAAGTCAGGGGTTCTTAACCTTTTTTGTTCCATGGACCCCTTTGCCTGTCAGATGAAAACTACAGATCCCTTACTAAATCCACACTATACTGTGTAGTGTTTAATAAATCACACTTGCACCAACACATCCCCACAAGAATAATGTTTTTTTTTGACTTTCAATTCAAGCTCATGAACCCCTTGTTAAGAACCCCTGCCTTAAGTGGCCTGTAGTGCAACTGTGTGGGCTTTGGACCAAAACCATCTTGGGTTCAGACTCAGGCTTTGCCATTTACTAACGTTTGATATGGGGGCCATTGTCCAATGTCTTTGAACCTTTGTTTTCTTCTCTGGAAAATGGAACTAATAAATCCCTACCTCCTAAGTTTTACATGGCTGAACAAACAGAGCCTGGTACATAGTAGGTGCTCCATATATGTCTATTTCCTCTCCCTTTATATCCAAAAATAACTAAGCATTTCCCCAGGATGATTGAATTCATATTTATTGTAGAACATTGCTGGAAAAAGAAAGTTCATGTATCAGGGACACATGTATAATTTTTGATCCTCTTTTAATCACTGACTACTTCAAAATCAGAGGTAATATTATGACACTCCAGCCAAGATGGTGCAATGATGTATTGGTCTTATGACACATTTTATTAAATTAACTTTGAAATGTTACCTATTTTTACACTTAGGAAGTCACTCTAACTTAGTTCTCGTTTGATCTTTATAACTTATTTTAAAGGTCTCTTTGTACATTATCTTTCCTCTATAAGTCTGTGATGGCCCTTGGCCAAAAGCAATAAAATTCTGACCTAGTAAAATCCCTGTTAATAATTTTTCTCATGTCATGTATAGTTCATATTTACCCACCAACTTAGAGTTCTCAGAATACTATAGTTCAGTGAGGAAGAATCAAATATTAACGTGTTTTATGGGTAGATAAATAAGGTAGGGAAAGGATAAGAGAAGGGCAAATAATGAAAGTGTGAATGATAAGTAGTATGAAAGGAAAATATTCAGAAGTATAATTAAAGATGAAAGATGCCTTTAACTGAGCTTTTCAAGGAAGTGGAAAACTCAGTGAGTCTGAGAAATGTGGCTAGGCTATCTATTTTAGTAGATTGGAAATGGGAAAGATGAAAACTCTTCCACCAAAAGCAGTAAAACAGTGAAGAGATTCATATAATCTTATGAAAGGAAGGACCCATGAGAAACCTTTAAGTCTGTCTTCTTTATTCTGAGACATGCCCACATTTAGTTCCAGAAAGATGAGAACTCATTTTTGCAGTTAAACACTGTTAGAGGAGGATATGCTGTGGTCTCTTGATTCCAATCAGCATTCCATTTTTTTAACAATTTCCAGTCACAGACAACTCTTCCTTAAATCTGACTGAAGTCCCATGTTTCTTGTTTAACAATTATTTTTATAAACAGTATACTGCTAAGGGCTGGAATTTAAAAATGGCATCCATACTTGAGCATTACCACATTCTATACAATAAGGTTGTTTGTCTCTTGGGGTATTGTGTGAGTGTGTATATGCATAAGCATGACTTCTCCCTTCAGAATAGCTTTGAAAGTTGTATCAGATTTATCTCAGACATCTTCTAACAATTTGTCATAAGTATACTATCAATGATTTATAGACAACTTCCTAGTAAGTATTTATTTTCTTCTACTCTTTCTTGAACAAATCAATTTCTCAGATTTACTACTTCTTTCTGGCAAGCTTCAAGTGGGCTCTTTTTGACATATCCTATTTGAAAAACCAAGTTTCATAATGTAAGGAATTTCAATTGTATCTATTCTCAGTCTTAATTTTACCAAACTGATTAGGCCTGACATTGGGGTATGTATAGGAATCGTTAATCTCTGCTCCTTCATGTAGTCCAGGTATTTCTTAGAATCAAATAACCTCATGCTGTGTTGAATTTCCTTCTTTTTTTTTTTCTGGATAGTGTTTCTGTCTTCTCTTCCACCTTACCCTCCTTTACCTAATCACAATCGGAGTTCTTCAGGACTCAGCCCTACGTTGTCTTTGTTTTTGCTCTACCTCTTCTTCCTAGGAGATCACATTCACTCTTGGTTTCCATTGTCACTAAAATGCCTATAACTGCTAAACCTGAATCTCCATTCATGATGTTATCTGAGCTCAAGAGCTGTGTGTATATTTGTATATTGAACATGAACATCTGTATATCTTCCAGGTACTGCAAGTAAACATACCCAAAATTAGATTCCCCATTTCTCCTTTACCTTTCAAACCTCTTCCTTCTGTTTTCCTCTACCTCATTAAATCACACCACCATCCATTTAGGCTCTCAAGCCTAGAAGTCATGATTGAATCTTTCTGCCCCATGAGTCCATACATGTTTGCACATGTACTTTGCTTCCAGGAAGTCCCCTGTGTTCCAATTCTAAAGGAGTTGGAAGAGAAATATTTCTATTTTAGAATTGTGAAAGAAGATTTTACAAAGAAATTGGGGCCTTTAAGGGCCTTGAATGCTGGGTAATGTAGAGTTACCTAATGATTGGTTCCTGAAGATAGGATTCTAGATAGAAGGACAGAATGAGGAATGCTTTGAAGAGTTGGGAATAGGCTTGATGCATGGGTGACAGTGGTGGATGGGGAGCTGCAGGGAAGCAGGTTTGCCTGACAGATCTGGTCTGGCTGACTTCCTGTTGAAGTGGACCCTCTGAAGTGGTGTGTTCCCCACTCCATTCCATTGGAGTCATGCTTTGTTTGGTAGGTAGGCCAATGAGGTACATATTGGATAGTCTGTGATATGAGAGTCAAAAAGTAATGACATCTTTTTGTGGCAGCCTCGAGAAAATAGGGACCATGTTATGTGATGGAATGGGGAAGCTTCTAGAAAATAGGATCCATGTTATGCAAAGGAGTGAGGAAAACTAAGTGAGGTGGTGGTTGTGAAAGGATGGGTCCTGCAGGAAAGCCAATGACTTATCTAATCAACTTTGTGCTTTAAGGAAAAGGGAAGGAAGGGGGTATTTTCAGCAGATGTCTTATTTTCTATGATTGTTTCATGGATGCAGGTCAGATAATCATCTATATGGATTTTACTATTAGACAAAACAGAGTATACACTTGATAAATGGAGGATCTGGATTGAAATGCAGTCGAAATGGCATTTGACGATTAGGATTCCATAGCAGATAAGGGATGAATTTATTTTTCAACTTGTTCATAGCCTGGTTCCTATGGTTGTCATCTGTGTGTGGTGGACCATCAGCATTTGGTTAAATTAGTTGCAATTCCTGGCCCCTATGAATCATTCTCTCTTTTTTTTTAGCACCTTCCTTTATGATGGGATATTGCTTCTCATTCTCTTTTATTTCTTTGAGTCAACAGTTTTGTCTGAATTCATCAATCAGGGACCCAAGAAAAAACAGATTATATACTCCAATGGAGTATTATAAAAAGAGTTGACTGCGGTATTACAAAAAAGGTGCAGGAAGGAACAGTGTGTTGTGCAGGAGCTAATAATAGCAAGGTGTGTGGCCAGCCTTAGACCTGACAGGGAGGAGAAGGGGCAAACCTGGAACCCTGAATGTCTGAGGGTTGTTTGGAGAGAGCATTCTGACTGGTGCTGGGAACTTCACTCAGGCACTTAGCCAGACTGAGGCCAGCCCACAGGGAATCACACCCTTCTTCATCCTACTGCTCTTTTGGGAACTCGGTCAGAACCAGATGGCAAGGGACCCTCACAGAACTCCATGCAGGTCATCTGCCTGGGCACAGAACAAAGGGAGGAAAAATGGAGGGTGGATCTTGAACAGCAAATGAAAATCTCCCTTTTGGGTTTCCATTGTAGATCTCTCACCACCTCCACTTTGGTTTCACTTCATTTATCCTAGGCATAGTCTTTAATTTTTCCTCTGAACTTATGCTATTTTTATATTATCACACATGCTGATTTATTTGTATGAGTTTTCAAATGAAACTCATTTGATAGTGAGGCCTGCCAGTCTTCACCTGAGCTATGAACCCTTTATCAGAGCTTCTCAAATTGAAATGTACTTAGGAATCCCTAATCCTAATGCCCATTCTGTGTCTGTAGGTCTGGAGTGGAGTGTGAGATGCTTTGTCTCTAACCCACTCCCAGGTGAGGCCCATGTACTGGTTCATGGACTGTGTGTTGAGGAGCAAAGTCCTGTACCGTTTTCGAATGGTCTTTCGACAGCTGCCCCAAATTAGTTAGGTGAGGTGGTGGGAGGTTCCAGCTTTCTGCTATTTAGCCTGCCATCTGTTATACAATTATATCTTGGCTCTGCAATTACTTCCTAGGATTCTGGTGTACCATGTACTGCTCCAAGCCTCAAAACTTCTGCCTTCTGTATGGGATTTCATGCTGCTCTTCTTCGGAGTTCAAGGGAACAATGACAGCAGATGACAGTGGTTATCATCTTTCTCACAGTGGCTACCATTTGGTTGAACACCTTTCAGCTTGATGCTTACCTGAGGCAATTAAGTTGTGAGCTTTTGGTGACTGAAGCAGTGATTTGTTGGAAATGAGGAGTCCATACTGTTAGGGTAAGCTTCCTTTTAACAGGGCAGAATATCACAGATTATAATTTTGGGGTATCTTAACATATCCTTGGTTCTATTATTGTTACTGGAATTTCAGCAAAAATGTATAAATTGCACTTATAAAATAGCTTACTTGTTTATCAGAGGCTTAAGCCTCTATAAATACTGCGAAAAGTGTAAGGAAGGGATTTGTTCCTCTGAAGTTTATATTGGACACTAAGCTGTGAAGAATTTTGAAAATCTGATCCTAGGAATGTTAGAAGACAGAATATAAGAGAGGTTAATTCTGGGGTATTACGGGGCCATGGAAGCATTGTATTCGTAGACTGAGAAGGGATGCTGTTAAGTGGAGTTAAAGATATGGGAAATTAAGGAAGAGAAGATGAGTGTAAAGGATGGATTTTCGTCATAATCAACAAGGGGAAGCAACATTTTAAAAGTAGCTATTTTAACCTAAATAAAAGAAAAAATACTATTTATAGAGTGCTTAGAGTACAAATACTTTTCTACGCATATACTTTCAGATCATCACTCCAACTCTGAAGAAGAGTGTCAATGAAGAGTACAGATTCTAAATAAAATTATCTAGGTTGAAACCTGGTGTGCACCAGTTCCTAGAAGTGCAATGTTATGAAGCTCTTAACCCTTTCTATACTACAGATTCTTTGTGCAGTGAAATAGGTGTGAACATGCTAACTCCATAGAATTGTATTGAGAAATAAAGGAGTTGGTAAGTGAAAATTACTGAGGACAGTGCCTGGAATATAGCAATTTCTCAATCAATGCTAACAATAAATATAATTACCTAGTCAATATTGATTTCCTGTTCCTATGTGAGTTCGTTCATGAAGGAACAAAACTGTGTCTTCTAGCTGGTGAAAATATAGTATACAGTGGAATGACCAAGTTACTTATCAGAGGGAAATATTCACAGGAGTTGCAAGACCTTCCTTTGAATTTAAGTTATAATAAGCATCTACCCAGAAAAGAATATGGGAAAATTTTCTTGGTACTTTAGTACATAATGTTCATAATTCTTTAATGGCTCAGAGGAGAGAAAGGAGACACTGCTAAGGTGGAGGAAATCCATGCTCTCAGTGGCATATCAAGGCTCTAAGTTTTTGGTACAGTTCTCCTTCAGGAATGAAAAGAAACTAAACTCTCATAAGGAACCATTAGCCCTTTAATCTGGAAGATATTCCAGGTGATTTCTGAGAGACTCAAAAGATAATTATTACTGAGTATCCAGTGTAACATCAAGAATTGGCTAAGTCCCGTACAAGCATATTATTTAATCCTCTTCACTCTTTTTTGGTAGCTGAGTGTTGTAACATAATCCCCCATCAGTGAGGAAATGATGGGCCTAGAATTCCTAAGTGATTCCCTGTTCAAGGCATACAGCAAATCAGAGATAGAGAACCATCGCTTGACTCCATAGCAAGAGAATTTCCATTCTATCTATTAACTCTGAGCCAGGCTAAGCAGTCTTAGAGAAATGTCCATTTGTGAAAAAAGCTCATTTCAAAATGACACTTAACGAAAGGTAGCTGTGGTAAAGAAGGGATAAAGGCAAGGCCGTGAGGAGTACTATTTCACAGCTGTAAAGCTGGGGAAGACATGGGCATCATCTCATCTAAAGCTTTTCATCTTACAGCTGAAGAAAGAAGGATCTAAAGGTCACTTCCCTTTAGTGTCAGGGCTGAGACAAGGACCACTTCCTGGACTAACATTTATTCCTATCAGTACTTTCCCCACAAGTGCGGTTGCTTTAGCTAGGAATAAAAGGTGTGAGCATTTGCATCTGTGGCAGTCTTTCAGCAGGATATAGTTAAACCAGGAAAACTATACTTTTTAATTACTGAAATCATTTTTTGATGCTGAGATACTGTTTGTTTGGGGAACATATGTAAGGAATATTAAGAGATATTATATATTACTAAAGTTCCCACTTACCGACTTCTGCATCATAACATAAACACATGGTCTAATAAAACATGACTTTGTCTTAATAGCATTATAAATAAATTATTAAGGGCTTTCTGTTCCCCTCTGCAGGAATATTACTAGTCTGGTTTGAAAAAAATCAAACCTCCCTTAGGACTGTAATTAAAAGTAAAGGAATGTGCCACATTTTTTAAAGTATAATCCTCAGGAGTTTAATAAGGAATTGTCAAAATCCAAACTAAAGAATCTTCTTCTGTTTGTTGAGGGGCTCCTTGACGAGGTCTTTCAAGGAGGCCCTCTGTGGTTGTTTATGGATCTTGCCAGCCATGTCTGAGGTGTGTTGTATGGGGAGCTCTCCCAGAATGGCCGCCATGCTATTTTATGTAGATGCCAGTGGGTACTCCCAGAACCATCATCCATGCCTAACACAAGCCTGCCCCATAGTAGGCCTTCCACCAATGTGTTTTGGGTGAATCATTGCATTTCAGGCTATACCTTTAACCTGAAAGCAGCATCATGATGTGCTTTCTTATTGAGTTAGCCTAGGGATATTCCCAGAGCTAGGACACACTGTGGTTAACTGTGATGAAGACCATTGGTCTCAGTTTACCTGAGCAAGTGCTCTTGTGCCATCCAGACCTAGGTATTAGTGATGGTTTTGCCTCTTTCTGTCTTATGTAAGTTATTTTGCCATTCTGACCCTGACTTGTTCAAAAATGAGAATACCCACTTTTCAGGGACTGGTGTGAAGACTGTATGGTAGTACAGCAGTTTAATACTCTGAGAGGTTGTTCTTATTCATTTGTGCCTGCTACTCTATGGAAGCCTTAGAGAGGAGGGTCAACCAATCATATGCCTGCTTTAAGTTTGATTTACTTTTTTACTTTGCTATTTTTGCATGATCAATGAGTAGATCGGGGTATCTTCTCTATCCTCAAATTTAAAGGCAGTTTTAGTTCAATGACTCTCTGTGCCTGCTCTCTCCTGACCAGCCTCCCCAGTGTGGTCTTTGTCAATTCTTCCAGTGCCTAGTCCTGCTAACTCTGCCACAGAAAAGACCACAGGACAAGTGTCCATTCTATAATTTTGTATGCAAGGCCGGACTTACTACAGACCTTGACTGGAGAATTCCACTCTTACTTTTTGCCTGGATTCTTGGTTCATTCAATCCCCAAACATAATTCCATGTTGTCTCTTCACCATAGTGTCTCATTCTGAGTCAGGAAGAAGTCGCTCTCAAACCTTCACTGTTGGGAGCATGAATGTGTGAGATCTGTACAAGACTAAAACTCATCTTCGCTGCTCAGGGCTCCCTGCACTGATGATCATGCAGTAATTAACTTACCTGATGCTTTTTATCATCCAAGATTTCTACAGACATTAGCTGATTCTTCTAGCCTGCTTGAGGGCAATTCTGGGTTGTTACCATGTGTTTACAGCTGGGGAGTGGAGAAATGAGGAATGGAGAGTCAGAATTTTATTCTAGGTCATTGCAGCAGCCATCATGGCCATGGAATAGATTTCAGAGGAGGCCTGCTCCCAGTCTGAGTTCTGGTAACTCAAAGCAGCATATCTGTTTTGTGTTTCTCTGAAGTCTTTTGGGTTGGTGCTATTGTTTTTTTTCCTCATTGTGTGTTGGTCCATTATATAAGGCTAAGAATGATTCTTTTGGGTTTAAAAGAAGTTAGACACATTGAAGGTGGACACCTAGACTTTTGAGGTCTGCTTTTGGAAGCTCCCTCCTAGACCACTCTTTGGGCAGCACCACTTACTTATAAAAGGATGTTAGACTGGACTAAGGAAGTGGTCTGACCCAATGTCAATTTTTTCCTTTTCATTTTTTTCTTTATTAGAGAAGTTAGAACAATCATGCTCAAAATACAGGATTCCCATACACCACCCCAACACCAGCACCTTGTACTGGTGTGAAACATTTGTTATAATTGATGATAGCACATTTTATAATTGTATTGTTAACTGTAGTTCGTGGTTTTACTAAGGGTTCACAGTTTATGTAGTATAGTTAAATGGATTTTTAAAATTTTATAATCTTATATTCTCACTTGTCTAGTTATTTAATACTTTTTTCAGATAAGGGGAAAGCTCTGATTTTTTTGCATTTGGAATACTCCCTGATTATCAGGGTAAAATTGAAATAAGGTTGAAAGGAACACTGCAAAGCTATTTCTGAAGAACAGAGACATTTTGGTAATTGATCTCTCTGGAGGTGTGTGATGTCCTGCAAAGAGCCTGATGAGTCAGATGGCCCCATGTTTGAATCCTTCTCTCACTTAATAACAGTACAACATGCATAAGTTTCATCCTCTCAGAGTTGGTTTCCTCCTCTATAAATTGAGACCAATAGCAACTACCCTTGAAAACTATTGTGAAGATTATATAAATGTATAATACTGGCTCATAATAGATATTTTAAAAGTTTATTCACATTCCTTCAGACCTCTGTATTCCCTCAATAAACCTTACAGGTGGAGCACAAAGGAAAAATGCCCAATTAGGCCATGTCCCAAAATGCTGTATCTTTCCTGAATGTGTCTGATTTCTGTTTGTAATTAGTGGGACCTATCCCAGACACTGCAGACAGCCAGCAATCAATTTGAACATGACAAGCAGATGGAACTCACTCATTATCCTAATAGGTCCATTTTTAGTATATGAAAACTGAGACCCTGTCTTGCCTTGGGGCAAAAAGAAGTGAGTGCCTTGGTTCCTGCATAAGAATGTGACATTTATACATTCAAGTTCCTCATTTGCAGGCTGGTGACCAGTTTCATAAACCGTGAGGAGGGAAGATCATGGGAAGGGAAGGAAAGGCTGCCTGGGGGGGTAGTCATTCTTTAGGCTGATAAGACATTTCTTCTACTAATGTGTCACTCTCTCCCTATTATGCTTTCATAGGAAGAATCGTAGAGCTTCAAATTTTTAAAATTGCATGTACATACATTCAGATAAACTGACAAATCATAAGCATATGGGCCAATGGATTTTAACAAAGATAACAAAGCTGAATAACCAAGACCTTCATCAATACACAAAACAGCAGCAGCCCCTTCCTCCTATAAACTCTCCTTTTGCCCCTTCCAGTCACCAGCCTCTCAAGAGATTCACTAGTTTAACTTGTACCATTATAGTTTAATATTTTTTTTAATCTAACAGAGCAGACTTGCACCTTGCAAACTTTTTTTTGTATGTAACTTCTTTAACTCAGCATTAAGTTTTTGTGAAAGTGTGTTCATTTTATTGAGAGGAACTGGTCATTGTCACTGCATCATAGTATTCCACTATGTGAATATAACATCATGTATTTATCTATACTACCGTTGATAGTATAGTATATGGGTAGTTTGCACTTTGGGGCAATTTTGTGTAGGGCTATGAACTTCCTTGTGCATTTCTTCTGACTCATATATACATGCATTTTAGTTAGGTATATACCTAGGAATGGACTTTCTGGGATAGAGGAGGTGCAGATATTTGGCTTTCATAGATAATACCAAATAGTACTATGCACCTAGGTCCTCAGGTTTTTAAAGGACAAAGTCATATTAGTGATAACATTGGACCCCAAGACCAAGCTTGCTTCAATCATCAACTTAAATTTAGAAATAGAATCATCTTCCTCAAGCTGTGGTTAATATGCTACTCACAAATGGAGTCCCAGTACCAAATTCATTACAGTAATTGTTTTTTCTTACATGAAAGTGGGGTTTGAGGGAGTTCTCCACAAATGGTTTTTCTCTCATCTGGGCTCTTGAAGGCAAATCATTTTCCATGGAAAGACCAGCCTTTTTCTGGATGTCAAATCCTCAGTTTGTTCATTTTATGGTGTAGTAAAAGCCCACTTTTAAAAATTGGCCAGGCCCATTATGTATTTTGTCAAAACTTATAAAATTGTATGGTGCAAAGTGTAAACCACAAGGTAAACTATAGACCTTGGTTAGTAGCAAAGCTTCAGTATTTATTCATCAATTATAACAAACGAATCACACTAATGTAAGATGCTATTAATAGGGGGAAATGTGGGAGGGGTACAGGGTGGGACATATGGGATACCTTATACTTTCAATGTGACTTTTCTGTAATCTAAGACCTCTTGAAAAATAAAGTTTATTGTATGAAAAAAAAAATCTTTAATGCCCTATTCTAAGTGCTACAATATATACTTACTAATAATCAATAATTGCTTTGAATTTGGAAAACAAAATTGGCCAGCTGATATTGTGGTACCAGTGGAAGAATACTATATGTATATGCAGTTTCTAAGCTATCTTTATCTTGCTTATTCTTTTCTGGAAATGTATTGCTAGTAGCTGTCACTTGTCTTAAATGTTTTAATGAATGATATTTATAATGACTGATATTTAGTTGCATTAGGCTTTTTTTCTTTCTTTTTTTGTTTTTTTTTTTTTAGCAAAGTACATGACTTCTGTAAATGCAGAGGGAGATGGAAAATAATAGACATTCTGCTTTAACAAACACATCACCAAATGCCGGCTAACTGACCTCATTTCACTGTTTCCAGTACAGTGAAATTTCATTATCGTCATCATCTGCATTAACTAATTTTTATTATCTGCCCATAAAGCACTAAGAGTTTTATAGTCGAGTATGGTATAATGGAACAATTGTTGAAATTGGAATTAGATTCCTGGGAACAAGTCCTCTCCGCCATTTACTAGCTTTGTATCCCTGGAACAATCACTTAACTTCTTTCACCTCAGCTTCTACAATTTGAAAATGGGGATTAGAGTTTATGACGTATAAAAGTCTACACAGTTCCAAAACTCTCGTGATTTGAATTGTAAGTAATTTGGAGGCCAATTGGGATGAATATAACCAAATTTTATCTTTAATTAAGTGAATAATTATTTTTTTAATCTTCATACCTTATGTAGACAGATGCCCACACTTCTCTGTGCTCAATGACTTTTTTTATTAGAAAAGTCTTGGGTTTATGGGATAATCAGGAATGAAATACAGGATTCTCTTACACCACCTTATTATTAGCACCTTGCATTGGTGTGGTACTTGATGACCCTTTGTCACAGACCTGAAGTAGATAAGATGATATGTTCCTCCTAAGTGGGTTAAGGCCACAAAGATGAATACTTCTATTTTCCAGTGGTAGTTTTCTTTCATTGCTCTTTCTTTATTTTAGCATTGGAAGAAGTGAAACAGAGGAAAGGAAGATCTATTAGGTAAATATATTGTTATAATATTGAGTTTTTCAGACTTAATATCTTCTTAGCTTTTATTTTGAATTTAATGTCTTTTCATTCAGAAAATATCCAATAAGCACCTGCTATATGTCATGCACTTGTGATATAGAAGTAGGTTAATAGAAACCTTAACTGTCATTGAACATCTATGGTTGTCTCTTACATCTACAAAATACAATAGACCTAATATTTTACATGATTTTCCTTTTCAAAATTAAAAAGAAAAACAATAGTGGAAGAAAATATTGTTCACTGAGGGTGTTTCAGACCTGAATTTCTTTTTAACAAGATGAACAGATAATATAAAAAAACCTAGGACTTTAAAGAAAGATTGTGTTTTGTTTTTGTTTTGCCTGTGTGTTTCACCACCAAAAAGATTATATTAAGAGCCAGTGAGGGAGCAAAGGTAGCTTCTGGTGGGCAAAGATGGAGACATAAGACGTGCCAGAGTGCTATTTTCCCACAGAATCTTTGAACAACCAGCAAAAACAGAAAGGCCATGTTCCTCAGAACTCCAGAAAACAGAGCGTTGTATAACTGTGCAAGTGCATAATTGAGAAAACATAGTTTTTTCTTCCTTCCCCAGGAAATGGAGTAAGGAGTTTATTAAGAAACAAGGAAAAGGAAAAGTACACACCTGAGACATGGGTGCGGGTCATGCTATAGGATGAGATGCACAATTTGGGCATGTAGTAGGCCTTTTTAATGCCTTTCCTCCTCCATTTTCCCCATATTAAGGAGGAACCCCAGCTATTTGTTGTTCTGATTGGTTGCCTTTCTGCCTTGGGACACAGTGGGGAGGACTTTCTGTTTGGAGTTACTCAGGACTTCTTTTGAGCCTGGATGTTTCAAATGAGACCTCATGATAAGGGTCATGGTAGGCTTTTCGGCTATAACAGTTATGGCTTCGGTCTCAAGTAGCTATCTCCCCTCAGGGGATTTCTAGGCGAGGCCCTTGGCTATGTTCTGACCAGGGGGGTCCCAGCTGTATGGCTTTATTCTGACCAGGCACCTTCCCTGTTTCCTATACTAACCTGCCTCAACTCCCTCCTCAGAGAGTTTATACCCTTTTCTTAAGGGGGAGCTGAAGGGTGATGGTTATTCTTCTGTAGCTGCTTCCAGCTGGTCAGGGATAGTAGACCCCACCTGGCAGGGTGTGAAACTCTCTGGCAATTCTACTGAGATGAGGGAAAGCTGGTCTGGCACCATTGTTGGGACTGGATGAAATCCCCACATGACTAATACCTTGTTCTGGAAGGCACTGATTCTGGAAGAGACTTAGAATTTTTAAGAGACATAGTCCTACTAAAAGGATAAAGAAGATAATGGTAAGTGGCCCCCAAAAGCAGACCAGCCATGAATTACTGAACCATGGGAGTAAGAAAGATCAGGTGCCTTCAGAGGCAACATCCTCCTGAAGTTGATGGGCTTCATCTTGTAGGTTTCAAATGCTGTCTAGGACTGTTCCAGACTGATTTACATAGAAACAGGATTCTTCATTGTGGAACAGGCAGGTTCCTACCGGTGCCACTGTTAGCATAAAACACAGTTTTAAAAATAATTCTAGGAGAAGCTCCTGGCACAGTTATTGCTCCTCTCTCAACCCAGTCTTGACTTGGGGTGGAGCTAACCTGTGCTCCCATGTGGGTCACTGGCACTGCTCCAGAGGGAGCAGAGTAATCTCTGTGTTGTTTCTACAGTGCCTGTATGTTGGTGCTAGTCTATGTGGTGGCAGCCTGAAAGACTGACCAGGGAACTCATTTTGAGTTTGGTGGTCCCAGAATCTGCCCAGCAGGCAGAAGTAGCATGCAGATAGCCAAAACACTGTAAGAAACAATTCAGTCAAAGAGGCTGGAGGCAAAGGATTACCTGCTTTAAGTAGTTCAATAGAGAACCTGGAATGAATGAAAGTGTATGTTAAAGGAAGTAGAGGGAGCATTGAAATCTCTGGAAGTGAGGGAATTCCTAAAATCACCTGCAGGCACAAGGCCAGGAAGAGGCACAGGCTCAGAAAAGTCAGAGCATCCTACATTTCATTTGTGCCTCATGCTGATCTTGATAGGAGGCCTAAATTTTGAAGGAGAGCACCAGCCAACACAGTCTTTTACAAAGACTGCCAAAGGTGTTGGTTGTGTAGGATTGCCTGTTTTAGTTATCTTCTAGCACTCATGTGTATCTCTGTCATGTATCGCTGGCTGGATACGAAACTAAAGGATGGATAGCTCAGGGACTGAATCCCAGAGTTAGCACTTTAAAATATGTACTGTGTGCCACAAAGATTATAGGACAAACAAAGAAACAGGAAATAATGGCCCATTCAAAGGAACAAGATAAAAATGCAGAAAACATCAACAAAAAGGACCAAACTTTGGACATACCAGACAAAAACAAAACAAAGTCCTCATTACACTCAAGGAGATAAAGGAAAACACAGAGAAAAAACTAATAGGAAAACAATAGATTAACAACATGAGAATATTTTTTAAAAAAATAGAATTTTTAGAATAGAATCTAACAGAAATACTGGAATTGAAAGACCATGATATCTGAAATGGAAATTCCCTGAAAGGTTTCAGCAGCAGATTGATACTGGCAGAAGAAAGAATCAGTTAACTCTAAGACAAGACAATAGAAATGATCCAGGCTAAGGAAAGAAAGAAAAAAAAAAAAAAAAAAAAAAGAATGAAAAAAGTAAATAGACCCTATGAGAACTGGGGTATACCATCAAGCATTCCAACATATGCCTTGTGGGATTCCTAGAAGGAGAATAAAGAGAGAAAGAAAAAGAATAATCAAAGAAATAATGGCAGAAAAATTCCAAATTTAGCCAGAGATAAATATGCACATTCAAGAAAGCTAGTGAATCACAAACAGGATAAACTCAAAGAGGAACATGTCCAGATACATAGTAGTCAAACTTTCAAGTGCCTAGGACAGGAAGGGAGTTCTGAAAGCTGCAAGATAAGAGCAACATGTTATATACAAAGAAGTACCAATAAGACTAAGTACCAGTTTGCCATCAGAAACCATGTAAGCATGAAGACTGTGAGATGAAACATTTAATGTTCTGAAAGAAAAGAACTGCCAACCAAAATTTTATATCCAGTGAGACAGTCTTTCAAAAATGAGGGCGAGACTAAGACATTGCCAAATAAGCAAAAACTGACAGGGTTCATCACAAGACCTGCCCTAAGAGAATTGCTAAAGGGAGCTCTTAAGACTAAAAGGGAAGGACTCTAGAGAGTGGATAGAAGCTACATAAAGAAATAAAAACTTCTGGTAAAGATAACAATATATGTAAATATAAATGACAATATTGCATTGTATTTTTTGTTATGTAACTCCATTCTTTACTTCTTACAGGTTCTAAAATGCCAGTGCATAAAATATAAATCATGATTTCGGATGCACAATGTATAAGATATACTTTGTAACAAGTATAACAAAAAATGAGCAGACAGAGGGCTATAGAAAAGAGTGTATATTGATGCTACTGAACTTAAGTTGGTATAAAATCAAACATGACTGTTATAGATTTAAGATGTTAAATATAAATCCCATGGTAATCATGAAGAAATACCTCAAAATTATATGCAAAAGGAAATGAGAAGAGACTCAAATGGTACAATACAAAAAGTCAAACATATAACAAAGTAGGCATTTACAGAAGAATTGAGGGAACAAAACAGTAAAGACTTACAAAGACCAAGTAGCAAAATGGCAGAAAAAAGCCCTGCATTATCAGTAATTCCTTTAAATGTAAAAGGAATAATCTCTCCATTCAGAAAGCAGAGATTGATTGAATGAATAAGAAAGGATAATCCAACTCTATGCTGTTTATAAGAGAATCACCTTAAATTCAAAGACACAAGTAAGTTCAAAGTGAAAGGTGGGAGAAAATATACCACGCTAATAGGAATAGTAACCAAGAGAGAACGAGGTAGCTAAACTGATATTAAGTAAGATAGACTAAGTCAAAAACTGTTTTAAGGGACAAAGAAGGTCACTTGATACTGATAAAGGGGTCAATCCAACAAGGAGATATAACAATTATAAATATATATGTACTTAATAGCAGATCCCCAATGTACATGAAGAAAACATTGACATATTTGAAAGGAAGAATAGATGATATTACATTAAAGGTAGGAAACTTCAATACCCTATTTTGAATAATGGGTAGAAGATATAGCAGAAGATCAATGAGGAAGCAGACAACTTGTGTACTCTAAACCAACTAGACATACTAGATACATATAGAACGTTTCACCCAACTAGAATAGAATATATATATATATTCTACTTTAGAGCACATGAATCATTCCCCATGATAGACCACATGTTAGGTCACAAAACAAGTTTCAATAAATACAAAAATATTAAAATCATACAATTTATATTATCTGGTTACAGTGGAATAAAACTAGACATCGACACCAGAAAGACAACTGGAAAATTCATAAATATGTGAAAATGAAAAACATACCCTTAAACAAAGAAGAAACCACAAGGGAAATCAGTAAATGTCCTGAAGCAAATGAAAACAAAAGCACAATATATTAAAACATATGAGATGCAGCAATGGCAGTGCTGAAGGAGACATTTATAGCTCTAAATGCTTTCATTAAAAAGGAAGAAATATCTCAAATCACAGACCTAACCTCAAAATTGAAGGATCTAGAAAATCAAGAGCAAACTTAACCCACAGAAAGCAGAAGGAAGGGAATAACAAAGATTAGAGTGGATATAAATGAAATAGAAAGAGGAAAAGATAAAAGCAAAACCAAAAAGGAAAAGAAAAACACTGGTCATCAACCAAACCAATAACTGGTTCCTTGAAAAGATCAGTAAAATTGACAAACTTTTAGCTAGACTGACAAAGAGAGAAAGAGAGATGATGTAAATAGCTAAAATAAAAAATTAAAGGAATGGCATTGTTACCAACCCAAAGGAAACAAAAAGGATTATAAAAAGATACTCTGAACAAACTATATGCCAACAAATTAGGTTACCTATATTAAACTGACAAATTCCTATAAATACATGGACAACCTACACTGACTCCAGAAGACATAAAAGACCTTAACAGACCAATTACAAGTATAGAGATAGAATCAGTCACCTAAAACCCCCCAACAAAGGGAAGCCAGGACCAGATGTCTTCCTAGGGAATTTTACGAGACATTCTAAGAATACCAATCCTGCTCAAACTAAAAATCAAAGAGAAGAGAGCAATTCCTAACTCATTCCACAAGATCAAAATCATCCCAATACCATAGCCAGATATAGATATCATAAGAAAATTACAGACCAATACCCTTTAAGAATATAGATTCAAAAAATCAACAAAATGCCAGCAAAATAAATCACACAGCACAAACAATTATGTACCATGATCAAGTGGGATTTATCCCAGGTATGCAAAAGTGTTCAACATGAGAAAATCAATTGATGTAATGCACCACAGTAACAGAACAAGGGAAAATCATATTATCTTCTCACTTGATGCAGAAAAGGCATTTGACTAGTACCCTCTCCTGAAAAAAACACTCAGAAAACTAAGAATAGAAGGAAACATCTTCAGCATGATAAAGAGCATATATGAAAAGTCCACAGTTAACATTACGCTCAGTGGTGAGGGACTGAAAGCTTTTGCTTTAAGCTCAGAAACAAGACAAGGATACCCACTGCCGTGGTTATTCAACATTGTACTGGGAAGCGGACTTGGCTCAATGGATAGAGTGTCCACCTACCACATGGGAGGTCCGCGTTTCATACCCAGGACCTCCTTGACCTGTGGGGCGCTGGCCCACCCGCAGTGCTGATGCGTGCAAGGAGTGCCATGCCACGCAGGGGTGCCCCAGCATAGGGGAGCCCCACGTGCAAGGAGTGTGCCCCATAAGGAGAGCCTCCCAGAGCGAAAGAAAGTCCAGCCTGCCCAGGAGTGGCGCCGCACACATGGAGAGCTGATGCAGCAAGATGACACAACAAAGAAAGAGACACAGATTCCCGGCCAGCTGACAAGAATAGAAGCTGACACAGAAGAACACACAGCAAATGGACACAGAGAGCAGACAACTGGGGGGGGGGGGGAAGGAGGGGAAGGGGAGAGAAATAAATAAATAAAATCTTTAAAACAAAAAACAAACAAAAAAGACATTGTACTGGAAGTTCTAGCCAGAACAATTAGCCAAGAAGAGAAAATAAAGTAATACAAATTGGAAATTTAGAAGTAAAACTTTTTCTATTTCAGAGGATATGATTCTGTATGGAAAATCCTGAAAAATCCACAAAAATGGTATTGGTGCTAGTGAACAAATTCAGCAAAGTGGTGGGGTCCAAGGGTCATATGCAAAAATCAGTAGTGTTTCTATACATTAATAATGAACAATCTGAGGAGGAAATCAAGAAAAAAATCCCATTTACAATAACCACTAAAAGAATCAAATATCTAGAAACAAATTTAACTGAGAACATCAGGGACTTACACATGGAAAACTGGAAAACATTAATAAAAGAAATCAAAGAAGACCTCAATAAATGCAAGGACGTCTGGGTTCATGGATTGGTAGACTACATATTGTTAAGATTTCAAATCTATCTAAAGCATTTTATAACTTTGATGTTATATAAAAATTTTACAGAAAATGGATGGAAGACCTAAATATAAGAACCAAAACTGTAAAACTCCTAGAACAAAACATAAGGAAGCATCTTCCAGGACTTGTGTTAGGCAATGGATTCTTAGACTTTACACCGTAAGTATTAGCACAACTTAAAAAAGCAAGTAAATGGAACTTCTTCAAAATTAAAAACTTTTGGGCATCAAAAACTTCATCATGAAAGTAGAAAAACAACATACAAAATGGGATAAGATATTTGGAAAGCACCTATCCAATAAGAGTTTAATATTCAGAATATATAAAGAAATTCTACATGAAAGCATACAACTCATACTGAAAATTAGCAAAAGTCTTAAATAGACATTTTTCCAAAGAAGATATACGAATGGCCAATAAGTGCATGGGAAAATGCTCATTGGCATTAGGTAAATGTAAATCACAATCACAGTGAGAAACCATTTAACACACACCAGAATGGCTATTTTTTTTTTAATGGAAAACATAAGTATTGGAGATGCTGTAGAGAAATAGAAACACTTCTTCATTGTTGATGGAAATGTAAAATGATGCAGCTGCTGTGGAAAACAGATTTGCAGAAAAATCGTACATAACTATCAACTTTGGAGTTTCTACAACATAAAACTTTGTGTTTAATTTTTAATCATAGCAGTACAAGAGATTATATCCAATGTGTTGAGAATTTATGCTGCTTAATGGTAATGTATATTCTTCCTTAGTTGCATATGCATTATTCATGAAAGGGCAGCTGATTCTTTAAGAGACAGGAGCTTTCTAAGTTGTAGTAGCTGTTAATAGTGGCTTTGATTTGCTACCTGAAGTGCACTTACAGGCTCATTTAACCTTAATAGAAGGTGATCTGGGTGGTTTCATGACCTCTTGGAACCTAAATCAGACTGGGTCACTGAAGTGATTTGGGACTAGTAGACAGCCAGTTACAACAGGTCACGGATGAGCATTCTCACCTCTATTTCTGTCATGCATTTACCCAGGGATACTCATTTCCTTAGCCAATGGCAGACAAAGAGATGGGATGGAAGTCAGTCCATCTCAAGAGATTATAAACAATGACTCTTTTTTTCAATCCCTCTTTTATCTACCTTGTCCTTCTGTCTTTCCCTTCATTGTCTCTATGGTCTGCCTAATGTTTCCCCTTGCTTCTTTTTTCTTGGCCAGTTTTCGCTTGTTCTACACTGACTGCCTCAATACCCAATATCATGTAATAAGAAATCATATCCTCACCGCGTAGAAAGAGACTGCAAGTCAGCGCAAAGTGACTGATGCAGACAATCCAGGGAGCTAGAGAGTAATAAAAGAATAGCTAGTACGTGGGCTTGCTAAGAATCAGGCACTATATTACTTGATTTAGTTTTTATGACAATCCTTTGATACAAGTACTATTATTCTAACCACTTTCAGATAAGGAAATTTAGGCTTAGATTCATTAACTAGAGGCATAGAGCTGGCAAATATGGGGCAAGGATGTAAACCAGCTTCTAACCCTAGAGATTCTGTTTATAGGAGCTGCATGTGTCAGTTTGAGCCTTTATCTAGAAATTTTTGAATGGAATAGGGCAAAGGCATTTGGTATTGAGAGGGAAAATAATGAGACCTGCTCTTTAGAAAATCTTAGTATCTTCCTAGCAGTGGTGATGGAAGAAATGATGGTGATGAGTAGAAATCATCAGCGTTTTTCAATAGAGAAAATTTCTGTATAGGTTGCTCTAAACTATGTTTCCTTTTAGAGGTAAGTTATATAGGACCAGATGTGTTCATGCAGGGTTTGGTTGTCTGGGATTCACACATCTGAATGACCTCTAAGTTTCCTTCCTAAGTTAATGTCCAAAGAGTGTGTGTCCAAGACAAGTAAAAATTGCTGCTGTGGACTTGTTAGGGGTTGATTTTCAAGAAGCAACAAGGAATACAAATACACATTGAGAAAACAAGTACATATCAGAGTGTGAGAAGAATAAGAAGGAAAGGGAATGGGAGTGGGATTATGTGCTTTTGTACAGGCCAAGTCCTAGGCAAGCAGGGGAGTGGGAGGGGAAGGAACAACTGTGTTTTACTAGGAGACAAGCATGTACATAGGCTGCCTCCTTCATCTGAAACCACGCTGTGCACATTTACGGTGCATTATATCCTTTTGAGAGGTAGGATAGTATATTCAGTCAAACCTGGGTTTCAGTTCTGGCTCCTCTGATTATGACTTGGACACTTTTCTTAGCTTCTCTGAGCCTTGGTATCCTTATCAGTACAGTGGAAGTTAATATCTACATAACCAAAAGGATTAAATGAAACACTCTTTGTAGTACCCTCAGATGATAATGATGGTTATCATTTATTAATATGGAGTACATGAGGCTGAATTGAGTTACAAAAATTACCTAAAAATTCCTGAAATTTCAGTTCAAGAATGTCTACAAGGCAGATCTTGGGATCCAATGTGACAATCAGTAATTTTATATATATAGATCTGCACCAAACAAATAAATCCAAACCTTCAATTAAAGGCAGGGAGAAATTGGAACTATCATATATATTGCTGGTGGGAATATAAAACGGTTCAGTCTCTGTAGAAAACAATTGGGCGTTTCCTTAAAAATGAACAGAATTACCATATAACCAAGCAATTCCATTCTTAGGTATATGTCCAAGAGAATAGAAAACTGATGTCCACACAAAAAACTTACACATGAATACCCATAGCAGCATTATTCATAGTAGTCAAAATATGTAATCAACCCAAATACCCATTAAGTGATGAAGGGACAAATAAAATGTGTTGTAGCCTTACAATGTAATATTATTTAGCCATAAAAAGTAATGAGAAGCTAATATAGGCTACAAAAGGGAGGAATCTTGAAAACAGGCTGCATATTATATAATTCCATTTATATGGAATGTCCATAATAGGCAAAACCATAGGAACAGAAAGGTAATGCAGTTTCCAGGGTCTGGGGGAGGAGGCACTGAGTAGTGACTGTTAAGTGATAACAGGGTTTATTTGGGGAGTAATGAAAATGTTGTAGAATTAGTAGTGATGGTTGGTCGTCTTTGTGAATACGTTGTTTGAAAAACACTAAATTGTAAATTTTAAGAGAGAAAATTTTATGTTTTGTGAATTATATCTCAATAAAAAGACCTGTTTATCCTAATTATAGGTTACGTGAAACTAACAAAGAAAGTAATTGCATTGGATGGCAAAAATGGCAAAGTCAGGACTCAGAAGAATCTTGACAGATTGGAAAGATTGGCTGAATATGACAAGGTGAAATTTAGAAGGAATAAACAGTGAATACTAAAACTGCATTTAAGAAAAATAACTAACAGCCCTATAAAAGCAATTCCAGGCTTTAGTTCACAGGGAGCCCAGTGTAAGTCAACAGAATGTTACATCCTAAAAGGTTAATGCAGGGTTCTGGCTACATTAATAGAAGTATAGCCTATCCAATAAGGAATTAAGATCAATTTTATGAGAGTTGGTCAAATGACACCCAGATATTTTTGGTTAGTTTCTCTTTGCTGTGTTTCAGCAACCATCTAGTTCAGCAGTCTAATCCAAATACATGCTTTACTTGTTTCTTATGTAGCCTATTTTATTTATTTATTTAGTTTTCATTTGAAGGCATTTTGGTCGGGCAGGCTTCTTTCACTATCAGCCTCATCACTCCATAATCTTACGGCAGGCTGGATTCACACATGCCTGTTCCCCTGCTCCTTATAAACATTTGAGTTTAGTTCCCATTCCTATCCAATCCAGAAAACCTTTGAAGAGAATGGCAAAGGAACCTCAAAGCATGTTGAAAGAACAAGGAACATTTGAAAAAACTATTTATGTTTGATCAGGAATAGATCTGGGAGTCAGGGGAGCTGACTTCCAATATTTGAAAGTCTTTCATATAGATGTGAGAAAAGACAAATGACTGTAACAAGGGATTGATGGGTTGAGATTCCAGAGGAGAGGGTTTGACTCAATATAGAGAGCATTTTTACTGAGCTTTCCACGGATGGGGTGGTCTTCATCCAAAGGTGGAGTGATGATTGGGTTTTCTTGGCATAAGATGGATGGCCATTTGACGGAATTTATGATCAGATGACTGTTGCAATCTCTTCTAGTTTTAAGATTTCATCATGATGCTAATATTCTGCCAAGGAACTCTGATGGTTTATTTATCCATTAGATACTCTATTAGGACTAGAAATGTAAGACTTTCTCATGGATCATGGCCCTTAGAGGGCTCACAGTTCAATCAAGTTTATATGAACACTAATACTATGAGTTTATTTTGAGGATGAGAGGATGTACAATGTTTTTATTTTTTTGTTGTTCTTTTTTTGTTATGATTTTTTGTTCTTTTCTTTTTTTTGTTTTATAATGTTTTTAAAGCAATAGTTATGTGTAGAACATAGTATATACTCGATTAATATTAGTGATATTTTTAATTAAGGAAAACAAAAAATATAGGAAATTATATATATAACATATATATAATTTATATTATAGTTTATATTATGTATATATAGTAGATTAACAAAGTGCTATTGTATCGGCTACTGATGGTTGAATCTGGAGTTCCCTCCAGTCTAGGGCATGGCCATCTGTTGATGGTTTACTCTTAGGGTAAACATAGATTACAGAGTTGTTAGTTATAACTGTGTATAAATCATAACTTTCTAATTTGCCAGTGCCTTTGTTTTAGATTGTTTTAAATGATGGGTTTTGGTGGTGGTGTTGATTGAGTGACATTGTGTGTGTTACATGTGTGTACATTCATGTTTATGTGAGGGTGGCCAAATAATATAAGGCAAGAAATGCTGCTGGTGTCAGAAGTGAAGAGGATGCCCTATTTTATTAAAGAAATAGCTGCTCTCATCCACTGATTCCCCTTGTAAAGGTGACCAGTTTTCAGTGAACTCTAAATTCTATTTCTTTAAAAACTCTTCTAAGAATCGATTTTGGTGAGGTGTATAGGTTTGTGGAAGAATCCCAGAGGCTGAGTGTGCCTGACATTGCTGAGAAAGTGTGACCTGTGACCCCGGCTAGGGGTCTAGGACATCGCAGGCAAGGGCCGGAGAGTGACGATAAAGACAAGACTCCCTTCAGGCATGTGTCCGTGTGAGTAGGGTGTGTGTGTAAGAGGTGATGTGTGTATGTCGCATCAGGCAAGGCTTCTAGTGTTTCGTGAACTGGACCCTGAGATCTGAGGAGAACTTGCTGATCTTATGTGTTTCAAACAGTTTCCGGGTTTGGTGTACCCTCACCTTTCTCTTACACCCTCTCAATTCTCCCCTTGCATCATAACTATGGATCAGAGATTACTACATTAGCCCCATGGTACAAATGGCTTTGTTACTCTTCATAGGAGCACTTGTTATTGGAAGGAGCACATATGGTCCCATTCAGAAATCACTCAGGAACTCTCAAGGGACCTTCAGGGAGCACTCTGTAGGGTGAGCTCCTCACTGAGCAGGAAGCTTCTGGCCACCTGACAGGATCACAGAGACCAGAGTGCCTCATGCCTCCACACTGAGGAGATGAGGGCGTGGGCTCCTGGGTCACTTCCTTCACCTGCCCCACAGGCTTCTAATGTTTGCTTTTGAGATGGACTAAGTAGTTGCATAAGGCAAAAAAACCCATCACCATTGTCTCCTGCTTGCTTACCACCCAGGCATCTGCCCATTGTCATTCCCAGAAAAGGGAGGGGGAGCACGTGCTCCAGGAGAGAGGAGGAGAAACACAAGGCACTGATTTGACTGGGCTGGGTGAAATCATTCACATCAAATGAGCATCGCTGTTCTAAACCTTATTGGAAGCAGTTTTTCTTTTTCTATTATCTCATTTTGTTGAAGGAAGGATGAGAAGAAGAAAAAGGATGACAGAAGGAGAGAGAGAGGAAAACTACTACATTTGCATGAGTTTGGCTTGGAGAAAAGGTGTATAAAGATGTATTTCATATGTTAATATTAGTTCTTTCTGGGGCTGGGATTGGAAGGCAGAGGAGCAGAAATTTTACTTCAACAATTTCAGGTTAGTTTGGCTTCTTAGGGTGAGCATACCACATCTTCAAATGAAATATTTAAAACAGTTCTTTCAGAATTTCAAATATTTATTGTAAATGTTATATTTGTATATATATATATTTATATTTATATACACTAACACACCCCAAAGCTGTTTTTTGAAAAACTAATGAAATTCAGTTAATAAGACTATTATTAAACTTCATTATGAAAGGTTATGAAAAAGTTTAAGTGTTTAAAATATAGGCATATAGGATTTTTCAGAAAAAATAAAGAAGCATCTATTGGTTTTTTAATAACTCCAAAAAATGTTAAATGTAATTTGTGAATGTCCTGCCTTCTAAGTGTTATTGATGATGACGCTAGTCACGTTCAGAAAAGTATCTAATCAGGCTCATGATGAATGTCATAGCCATTCTAACTCTTTTTAGTCCTTGGCTTATTAGCCTGATCACCAACCTTGAAGAAACTGCCTCAGTTTCCCTTCCTGTGAAATGAGGAGCACCCTGAAAGCTTGGCTGGACACTTAGGAGTGAATATTATTTGACTTTGGCAAAGGAAATTTCTCTTGGCTTCCTCAGAGGTAGCAGAGGTGGCAGGCAGGCATCTCCACATGTGGCAGTAGAAAGCCTTCCATTCTCCTTAGGTACTTAAGTAGATTTCCAGTCCAATTCTGTCACATCGGAGGGGTTTGGATATATTTTCAAAATCCAAGCCTTAGGCTTCTACTAAACGGAAACTCTGAGGAACATGAGGTTGCTTCCCCAGCACTATTACTGGAGTTGAAGATAGAAAAAGATTAGGTGATAATAATACCTTACAGGTACACAGGTTCTTTAATGCAAAGCTCTTTGCAAACAGCTCTGCAAACCCCAGGACTGAGAGCCCAGCTCAGCCAGTACTGAAATGCAGCCATCCCAGGAATGAAGATGCCTGCGGGGTCAGCAAGCCTCCCTCAGGGAGACCTTAACTCCAAACTTCCCTCTGTGAGGTGAAAATGAAGACTGAATCTAACAGCAGCGGCAGGGACACTTTTTTGAGGCAAAATGTAATTACCAGAGTAGGAGCTGCCTTGCAAGTGGGGATTAACACTCCCCAGCTCCCATAAACACCTTGGGCTTTCGGAATGGCTTCAGCAAGATTTGGGGTTTTATGCTTCCATCCAAAAGTTGTCCCTGCGTGAAACACAGCTGAAGACTAGCGGACTACGGAGACACTGATTCATTGCAACCAGGGGAAAGGATTTACTAGTATTTCTTGTAAACCTAGGCAGCCTGAGGGTGGAGGTGGGGATTAGAAGAGATTCACAAGGTATGAAGGTTGTAAAAGAGGCCATGGTCACCTCCAAATATAAATAATGTGCGGCTCTTGCTGAACGGGCAGAATTCAGCATATGGCTTGCTGAGCATGCTGCTGAGGATGGCTAACTGTTCATGGTGAGCATCACAGGTGAAGTTACTGGTCTTAGATCCCAAGAACATGATTGAAAGATGCTTTCCTCATTTAGGCAAGTCTCTGATGCAGCTGACTTAGGAGTCTGAAAATTGTTTTTTTTCCTATGCATATGAAATTTCTTTTTATAAAATCTAGCTCATATTTTACACATTAATTTTTTCCTATTTGACCTGCTATCCATTTTAAGGGTTTGCCATCTCATTAAATGCTCTTTGAAACATGTGATGGTTAATGGTTACATGGTATTCCATCATTTGTTCATCACATCTTTTGTCCACCCATTCTTCTAGTGCTGACTTAGTTTAAGAGGAATAATTACCTTTCTTAATGTATATTTTGGTTGTTTCCTTGGTTTTAGGGTTATTGCTATTTCTTCCCTTCCCCCAAATTTGGCTTCATGTCTAAGACTAATTTGAGAAGAAGGGTGGAGAAAAGAATTGGGTAAATGGATCCATAACACTACAGAGAAGCAGCCGTTAGTGATAGAAGGAAGTGGAAAGAAGAGCACCAAGGGAAGGGGAAGAAGCCCCTCTGCTATTATAAAAGACAAGGATATCCAACAGCCTCATGAATGCAGAGAACGGATCAGAATCATTATGTTTGATAAAATATATTCCACATCTGAGGGACAAAGAATAGAAAATAGGTCCTATGGATACCCCCCTACCAAGGAGCATTGTGAGGAGCTTGACTATGAATTACATGAGCAGTAAAACAATCTGGTTTCCAGTTTTAACTTTACCACTAAGTGACCCCGTGATCTTGGGCAAGTTGCCAGATACTGTAATTTTCATTGTATATGGAGGGGCCAGTGTTTCCCATGGGAAACAGTAGCCCATCTAGGAGCCACTGAGAATGTAATGGGTGACTACGAGGTTTTTTCAATATTTTTAAAGAGCCTGCTGGAAACTGTGCCCTTGCTATTGAAGAAACAGAGAAGGAGTAAACCAGGGAAACATTTATTTCATTCCTCCTCTGTGCCAAGCATTGTGTAAACTGGGGTTCTTTATCTCAGTCAACTCTATCAACAACCTTGGGAGGCAGGGAATTTCCAGTGCATTTGACTGCCTCAGCTGCATTGCATAGGCGAGGAAGCTGAGGAGGTTCAGATGATTTACGTAACCTGTCCAGAGTCATATGGCTATATATGGCAAGGTGGGACTTACAGCCATGCTTCCTTGGCTTTAAAGACTATGCTTTCATCATGAGACCATATGAACCCAGTCATACATATCTGTGAATAAAAGGAGAAAAAAAATGCGTTATTGCCTAATAAATAAGTGGAGTAAACAGGAGGAAAAATTTAATAGAAGAATCCCTATTGGTTCAAAAAAAAAAAAGAAACACAGAAAGAAATCATAGGACTATCTCATCTCTAAGATCTACTTCAACATACAGGGCACATATTTTTCCTCCATATACCAGGTGTCAAAGAGCATGAGAAATCCTTTTATCCAACTTCTATGTCTTCTAGATAAGACTAGGGTCCAGAGAAGCTAATTGACTTGTTCAGTATCATTCAGATGGTTAGTAGCAGAGCTGGATTACAAAACTAAGTTATCTGTGATCAAATGAAACAAAGTATTTTTTAGCATCCAATACAGTGGCTGGCACTATGTGGTGCCAGTCGTTCAATGAATGTCATTCCTTATGCTTACCTCTTGCTAATCCATCCTTTACCTGTTCATTCATTCGTTCATTCATTCATCAAACTTTCATTTGCTGTGCTGTGTCTACCCTATATTCTCAAGAGGCTCTTGGCTCAGTTAGAAGTTCACTATGTCTTACTCCAGTGTTCTCATGGCCACACTCAATATCATTTGAAGGCAGAAGCCAGGTTGTAATGATTAAAAAGTGAATGGAAGAATGATTGGAGGGAATGAGTTTGTGGGCTCAAATTTTAAGTGTTGAGCAATTAATGACAGGGAAAAAAAGACAGTAAGAAAGGTCAAAATCAAGGTCAAAAGCAGTTTTTTCGGGAAAGGGTGTAAGGTTAATTTTTAGTAATATTGTAGGTCAAGGAGGAAGAAACAGTGGAAAGAGAGATCAAAGGGAAAAGAAACAAGTAAGTGAGAGGATCAATGGCACAGGTAGAGGGATTGAACCTTGGGCAGAAATAGGATAGATTTTCCCTAAGATGGAAAGAATAGATAAAAGAAAAAGTGAAGGATGAAAATCCTTGAAGTGAAGGGCAAGGAAGTTAAGTAAAGCAGTTTACCTTTCCTATAGCTATATTGGAGTTGAAATAATAGGTCTGAGTTATGATAAAAGAAGCTGGATTCAGAATGTTCCCACTGTGGAGATTTTTATTTGGGGAGGGGGCACACTCTTGGGCATCTCTGTTGGGAGACATGCAGGGAATGGGATTTTGGTGAAGCATAACCAGATGGTTCTTTTGCCCTTGGTCAGTGCAACCATTGCCTTTTTCTTCCCCCCAAGTGGAAATTTTGACATCCCCAAGAACTCACTTCCTGATAGAATATCTGAAGTATGGCTAAGAGAAGGTAGCTCCCTCTTGTGATGGGGAACTGGAACAGTGCTGTGCTTGGAGTCAGGGGTATGTGGCACTCCAGAAGGAGATGGTCTCTTATTTGCTGATGTTATAAGCAGGCTTCAAACCAGTTATGTTCCATCTCCACAGAAGAAATGCTAAAAGGAGTAGGCTTAAATGCCAGTAAGGCAGAATCTGCTCAAAAATAAAGGAAGATCTTAGTTATTAAATATAAGTCCACTATGGAAAAGGGCTTGAAGGAAGGTATAAAACAGCTGACCTAGAAACCTCTAGGCTCTCATTTGTCTGAAATGCAGAGTTCTTTGGAAAGGGTTTGGTCCAGGTGGTTTTAGAACTTCCTTATATTTTTATGATCATTCAGTTTGTGACCTTTTGAAGTTGTTTTATGAGTCCCCAAAAGATAAAGATTATGTTCTTAAGCTAATCTATTCCTGTGGGTATGGTACCATTTGATTGCATTAAATTCAGTTGAGTGATCTTTGATTAGATTACTTGATAAGATTGATTTAGGGCTTTTGATTGGATATGTCAGTGAAGCATGAATCAGTTTGAGTCTCTGCCTTCTTTTTCAGTCTGATAAACAGAGACACAGAGAGAGAAACTCAGGAAAGGGAGCCACCATATTTGAACCCGCAGTGTGTGAGAGAAAGGAGTCGTTTTGCCCACAGCTGAGCTGCAAGGAGAAGAGCCCCTGAGAGGCTCAAATAGCTGAGGCCCAGGAAGAGATGAGTGGCCAAGGCTGATAGAGGAGGCCCAGAAAGAGACAAGCCTGGTTGCTCACAGCTGAGCTTTGGGAACTGAGCTCTGAGAGATTGTGAGCCTGGAAGGGAAGGCAGAGCCCTCACCAGAGATCAGCAGCCACTTGATCTGCCATGTGGCAGGACAACAGGATCAATCATAGCAGACTTTGATGAGAAAGCACTTTGGTGAGAAAGCACCTCTGAGATGGACTTTTCACAGCCTTGGAACTGTAAGCTTTTACCCCAGATAAATCCTCTTTATAAAATCCAACCCTTTTCTGGTACTTTGCATCGGCAGTCCTTCCACAAACTTAAACACAGTTGTACAGTGAAATTTAGAGTGTGATATCCTGACTTTAGGTGATTACCTCTGAGAGATGTTGTCCACTTAGCAGGCTGTGTTGTCAATTCAGAATTTGGGGACGAGTTCCTTGAATTCCAATATCTTCTTACCAAAAAAGAAAAACAAAAACAAAAAGAAAAGAAAAGAGAGGGCAAGAAAAGGACTCTCCCTTTGCTTTCCTGATGTGTAAAGGTCTGCTACCAGACAGAAAATATTTATTCTAAGAGTTAGAAACCTAATGCTTAGGCATGATTTTATCCAGGCAAAACCCTGCTTGCCTGCAGTTTCTTCAATTTCGGATGTCACATTTGGAATTCTTCTTTTCCAATACCTAAAAATCTAGTACTTTTATTTGAAAACAAATCATTTGGTTTCAGTGGCCTGTGACTTCATTTGGCACAGATTAAAAGAGTGGTGTTTTTGGACCTAGAGATTCCCTAAAAGAATTGTAGGAAATCCTATGGAGTGGTCATCTCCTGATTTTGGGTGGTGCTAGAAAAAGGGTGATAGATCACTGGTGTTGAAATTATATGTGATGAGCAGTACACTTTATATTCTTTCCAGACAACCAAAAACATAGGGCCTTGGACTCACATAATAAGGAACATACACTGATCCATGACCAGTTGCTGTCACTAGGCCACTAAACCTATTTCTCTGGATATATTATAAAACGAGACCATCTTGCTTCTCAGTACAATGTAATAAAACTTAGTAATACAGCCATGAAAATAAGCACCGACCCATAACCTGAGGGCTTAAGAAGTCAAGGCTAATGAGAAATGGGTAGTATACACAAAAATAAATTGTATTTCCTCTCCTTTATCTAGGGTTTAATAGGAATTTGGTTGTATTTTCCACAGAAAACTGCTACATGTGCCTTATGAAGGAGGGCTATAGAAAAATAGAAAATATCATGCATTGCTAAAAGGAAGAGTGGATAAAATAATAAATGGGAATATGACCCATGAAAATTTTACGGTTCAAATTATTTAAGAGTATACTAGCAAGTAATGAGATACCGTGATTTACCAATACCAGAGGCACAATCTTCAGTGGTGGAGCTCGCTCCAGCAGAGGGAGGGAGTGTATTGAAGGCAAGCCAGGACTATTTAATGCAAAGTGTCAATGTTACTCTTTTGGTCAGTATCAAAAACACCTTCCCTGAACAACTGAGGAGTGGGAGGAAATCAATGCTATTGTAGTCTCTTTGAAGGTATGAAAAGAAAGAGCCACGTCCTAGCAGTGAGACCTGCCCTGCTTCTCGCTTGCCTTTTCTTCTGTAAAGTATCCCTGCTATACTCTTTGCATGCGTGTCCTTATGACAGAAAGATCAAGGGGCCACTTCAGAGGAGCTTAAGGTTCAAACAGCCTTTTCCAAAAATAACAAAGGTGGAAGAAAGAACAGTGAGCAGTTTGTGAGTGAAAGGCTGAGCCAAATTTAAAAAAAAGTATAGAACGAGACATTATAGAGGTGAATGGAACCTTAGAGAACTCACAGCCCATCCCTGTCATTAAATAGAAGAGGAAACTGAGGCCCGGAGAAGTCTTCCATTAAAGGACAGTGTTCTCCTGGATGGCATCCTTGGACCCTAACCTTTACACACTCCACACACTTAGGTAAAATCATCCATTCCAATGTATTCGATTTATCATAATTCATGCATGAGTTTAGACTAGAATTTCCCCCATGCACTTCTGATGTGTCCAGTTTAATGCCTGTGGGATGTCCCTACCTGGATGTCCAATATGCAGTTCAAACTCAACATATGTAAACCTGCATTTCCACCACCTAAATCTGGCCTGTCTTATGTTTCCATTATGGGTGAATAGCATGAAGATCAACCCCATCTTTTGGGGTTTCCACGAGTCCTGTCTCTTACCCCTACATCCAAACAATGATTCATTCTTTTAATTCTTCCCCTTAAAGTTCTCTTCTACGTTTTCCCTCTTCTTCTCTCCAACTGGTACCATCACAGGGCAAGCCTTTGCTCTTCCTATCTTGACTTTTCAATAGCTGATCCTTCTGTCTGTGATCTTGGACCTTCTGGTCTTCACCTTGCTGGGCTTCCTTTCTAAAAGCACAAATAAGGTCATGTCTTTCACTCCCCTTTGCTTGGAGAACAAAGTTTAACTCTTAAGCATGACACAGAGCATCTTCTGTAATCTGGCTTCAAATAAACTCTCCAGCTTTATACAGCCTAACCAAGGGTCCTCTTGATATTTTCAGAAAGTGCCTAGCTATTATTATGTGACTCTATTTCTTAGCCAAGAGTATAGCCAGAATTTTTTTTCCTTCTTGCTACCCATATTCTGCCTAGTGCAACCCAGAGGAAACTTCTCTAAATTTAGCACAAGCATCAACTCTTCTTTTAAGCCTTACTGATAACTCTCCTTAGGTAGGGCTGGACACTTTCCTTAACTGCCAATTCCATCCTCTATCACAGCCCCTTTTTTGCATTCCTAATTGTTGTCTTTTCCCCATTCCACAATATGAGGTTCTGTGAGCAGGCTCATCCATATTTGTAACCTTTAGATTTTAGCACAAAGTCGGACTGAGTAAAATGCTTTTTAAAGAAATGAATGAAAGAATGAATGAATGAAAGGTCACAAAGCCTGCTAGTAGCTGGGCCACACAAGAGATCTTTAGTCTTCCTGCTTCAAGTCCACGTATTCCCTATTCCTCCCTACCTAGTAAGAAACCCCTGATGTTTAAAGTGGTGACATCAGTGTATTTTCTCTATAAAAGTATCCCATTTACAAGTTGAAGTATTAGAACTCAAAATCTAATTGGAAATAAGTGAGGATAGGACCTCAGTGTCTAGAAAGTTTGTCGTCTGCTCCTTGCTCAATTATTTTTTAATTGTGCAAGAAAAAAAACAGAAATGGAAGGTGCATGCATGTACTGCCATATGCTTCACTCAAGGTCTCATTTAACGTTCACAGCAGCCATTTGAAGTTGGTGTTATTATCTATGTTTTACAAATGAAGACACAGAAGCTCTGAGGTTATGTAACTTGTCTAGTATCTTAAGACTAGCAAATGTCAGAGTTGGGAGTCTAACCACGTCTGTCTCATTCTAAAACACATTCTCTTTTCCCTTCACTACACTTCCTCCCTAGGGAAACAGAACAGAATTAGGGACATAAAATTTCAAGAAGTTTCACTAAAAGACATTCCTCTGTGACTCCAATAACAAATTGGACTGAAGAAGCAGGATCTGTGAACCCTAACTCTAAACCTGTTGTGTAGAGTGATTTTGAGAAAGTCAGTTAACCTCTTATTTTCCATGTCCTCATATTCACAAATGGGGGGTATGTAGACTTTCTGCAGAAATTAGTGAAAAAAGTTACTTTTTAAATGACTTGGTGCTGTTTGCTGCAGAAATGAATTTCATGCAATTACTAACCATAAGAATAAGCTTTTTTTTTCCTATAAGAAGCTAGTATTGGTCTTAAGGAAATGACAGCTGGTCTAATGAAAATCAAGCAGTGGGTAAAAAATTGATTCCCCTTTTAAATTTAATTTTAAGCAGAGTCTGAATTGGGGTGTGTGATTCTTATATTCTTTTATGTCTGGTTACAGGGGGAAAGTGGAGGCATGAAGAAATGCTTAGGAGGGGACAAGGAAGGACAGGAGGAGTATGGCCATGAACATTTTAGATGCCAAATTGATTTTTTCCCTCTTTCTAATAATGCTAAGGTGGGAATTGACATTTTTGCTTGAGCATTAAACTCACAACATTCACAGTACTAATTGGACCCCAACAGTTACCGGCTGTTGACAGAACTTGAATTTTGACAATGCTTTTTATAGTGTGGACAGTCTAAAATAAAATATTCTGGACAGAGTAATAGAGAAAATACTCAAAGTAGAAGCATCCTAGAATGTAAATTTTTAATTTCAATTTTTTTTTTTCCTGAGAGGGAGTATAGTATAACAGAAAGAACCCTGATCTGGTTTTCTCTTTCTGGATTTCTTATGAAATAACCCGTCTGTATGACCTTGGGCAAAATACTGTCTCAGCTTTTGTTATTTTAAAATGGAGGTTGTCTAGTTTATGCTATTGAAGATAGAACAGCTGTAAACAAGACCAATATCTCTAAGCTCCTTTTATTTGTGTCCTTAGATTTCATGATAACTGGGTTACTAGATCTGGTTTCCAGCCATCCTTAGAATTCATATGATGACGTGGGGAAAGGGAATCAAGAGAAAGGAAGTGTTTGAGGCCCCAGATAATGGAGAACAAAGGGAAGACTAAATGTTTTCCTTAAAATCATGGTGCCTCTTCTTTCAAAATAGAGCTCCATGATGGTGGTGATGGCAGCACAATATTGTGAACACAATTAATAGCATGGCATTATATATTTGAATGTGGTTAAAAGGGGAAGCTTTAGATTATATATATATATATATATGTATATATGTAATTAGAATACAAATTTTAAAAAACTTAACAATGAATGCTAATGTAATCTATGGACTACAATTAATAGTACGATTATAAATGTTTTTTCATCAAATATGCCATAGTAATGCAAAGTTTTAATAATAAGGGGAGTATATACTTTGTATTTTCTGCATTATTTTTCTGTAAACCTACATCTTTTCCATTAAATAAATATAATTCAGCTCCAAATAAAGAGATTTTTAAATGGGAAGGGAGAATTAGCCCCATTCCCTAGAGGATGAGTTCCCAAAGTATGAAACTCCTTGAGACATTTTTATAATAACACTCATAATTGAAGGAAGTTAACATGGGGGAGAGACCTGATTTAGCCCCCAATGCTTGGCCCACAATGATTGTCTCACACCCCATGCTGCCATTTTTCTGGGACCTGGGAAACACACCACCTACTTCCCCAAAGGTCTTTAATTTTTCCAACAGGAATACTCTCTCCGACATTCAATCTAGTCTTTTCCTTGTTTTTAAAAAAGTCCAACCTTTCTTTATGCACCTAATATGATTTAGTCTTGGTTTCATTTCCTGAATCTTTGTGCTGCTTTTTCTTCCTGGATCTCATGTTCAATGCTGCCAGTTTCTTTGTCCCTGCAGGTGCAGACAAATTAGCATAAAGAGTAAGTTGCAGAATGGAGAACAGCAAATTTGATTTCAAAAGCCATTTCAGATTGAGGTCCATTTTGTGGCATTAGAAGCAAAACTAATAAACAAACCAGATTTTTTTCTGCTCAAATTGATTTTTTTTTACTTGACAGTATCCCTTTAGGAGTAGAATATTTTATCAAATTCTGATTTTAGCTGTCATGTACAATGCTTTTTTTTGCTTCCTTTCTCATTATTGCTGACTGTTAAGTTATGTGGGTTGGCAAAGGAAAATATTTTCTTTTATAATAAAAAAGAATGTATTGCCTTTCCAGCATCATCTGCCTATGTATTTCACAACCTTACAAATGCGACACAATTGTGGTTTGAGGTTGTTTGTGCTACCATGACTCCCATTTTGCAGATGGAAAGATAATTACATGGAGACTTCAGGGCTATACCTAGACTTTGAAATGATGTAATTCCAAAGAAATCCAGGGCTTCATTTATTCTTTCATTTTCTAAATAAACACTTTTTAAGTTACCTCTTTTATCAACTGGTACAATAACCTATTGTACTGGGGAAATTTAAAAAAAGAAGACTCATCTGTCAAATGTGACAGAGGATCAGAGGAGGTCTGCTCTGATGCAGGGGTCAAGGCCATTTAGTGAGGGGCCAGAGTGCAGAATTCACTGAGCCTACCAGATCTTCTAGAGGGCGGCTCCTTTGATCGCAAGCCACAGTGACTCAGGGAAGTCTCTTTAGTAATGGGTGATCCTCATCAGGAGACAGTGTCTCGCAGGAATGAGGGAGCAGGAGCCACACTTCTGCCAAACCTCAAGGCAGTGGACCTGGGTCCAAGACAGTTCGAAAGGCCCCACAGCAGAGCTTTGGGGATCCCCTGTCTTGTGCCGCATTAACGTGCCTTATATTCTGCTGCACATCTGCTCCTTCTCCTCTCCCTGCCATCTCGTATTGCATTTCCCTTTATCCTCTGTCTTTCCTCACCTCAGAACTTTTGCTTACTCTTGTGTTTTGTTTTTTCCCATTTTCTCATCTTTCCAACTTGAAATGGCCCATATGGCCCAGACTCCCCATCTGTGTTTTTTCTGTGCATCTCCGTGAATTCTGTTTCTGCTGGTTTGTTTCATAGTCCCTGTTTCAGATTCCCAGGTGTGAGAATCTGATTATCTCATCTTTTTATGTCAAGTCGTGTCATGGGTCACTGCCCGGTCTACAGACCAAGGAGCCCACCCAGGAGGTCATGTGGAAAGAAGGGGATAAGGAAGGGGTGTGGGAGGAGGGACAGTTTCCCCTGGAAGGAGCAGTGAGCAGGCACGAGGACTGACATATCCAGTGTGCTAGACTACCTGTCTCTTCTTAAACTCTCTTAACACTGTTTCTGACCCTGAACTAATCTGGCAGACTAAGAGGAACGACTAGAAATTAATTTCTAGCAACTAAAATGTTTTCAAGGTCAGAAAAGGAGAAATCGTTAAAGTGACCATAGCTACGAGATGCTTTGTTAAGCGCTTTACAAATATTGCTTCATTATCTCCTCACAACAACTTTATGAGTAGAGATTATCGCTCTTGTGGGGCTTAAATTACTTGTTCAAAAACAATCCAGGTCTGTCTGACTCCAAAACCAGGCCTGAAAATTATAATCCTTCTATTTCTTCCTAGGTATCTTTAGCATTTTTTTTTCCACCTGAATCAAATTAAGCCTACAAGAAGTAATTTTGTTGGAACAGGGGCAAAAATGAGAAAGCATCCTAAACCAGTGCTGGGATAGCTTTGTGAGGATTATGGAGACACCTCCTGATGAACTGGGGGCTCCCCAGTGCCAGTGTTAGGGGCACCCAGCGCCTCCTCAAGGGAGTTTGACCCCCAGGCAGAACTGAGAGCATGCTGTGTGGAAGCCTTCTGTGCCTTATATTAACACAGATCCATCATTAATATGACAAATCTGCACACCTGCAGACTTAATTGCTTCAATTTTCTTGAGTCACTGATAGGTTTATGGCCTGCCTCAATTCCAGTAAAACTGAAGCAATCTAGATTGGAAGAAAAAGTCTTTTACTCTAATCAATCTGTGGAACAGACCGTGTCTTCAGCCCTGATGGCAGGCTTTCCTTCTAGTCAGGGTAATTAAAGAGGCAGAGCCAGCTACTTTTTAAATTCCCTTCATCTTAGTTTTATCATCTATAACTCAGTCCTAGAAAGGCTAGACGGGAAACATTTTCCCTTCTCCCATCCCTCCCAAATGATTGGCCCTCCATCTTGGCAAAGGCCCTTTTCCCCTTCCATTTGTCTCACTCAGAGGGGCAAAGTGGTGCAGGCTTTCTGGATGCTTCTGAGAGGAGGGGGTAGATGGGGTGAGGAGTTCCTATTGCAATTTAAGGATCTCTCACATGAGATTGAAAGGTTTATCTAGTAAAACCAAAGCAATCTTAATGTCACAAGCTTTTCCCCACCAAATCTGCACCCAGGTTTTTATGAAAAACCAGGGTTATTATGAATTATCCTTTGAATAACTGAGAAAACTGCTAGAACAGAAAACAAAGCTACCTAGTACATGTTTTGGACCAATGGAAAGTTTTCAATATCAAAATTTAAGAAAAGGGAAAACAAGGACTTGGAAAAATGAAAGTCAGTGTAATTGACAGCCTTAAAAAATTATTTAGATGATGCTATTTGTATAGTAAAAAGTCAGTTGCTAGGGACAAGACCATGAGAAGGTAAGAATCTGCATTTAGAAGGCAGAAGAAAAGGTGATTTTCATGTGATCGACTTCAAGGCAATGCCCTCACAGAGAATCTAGCTATAGTTTTAGAATAGAAGGCTCTCTGCTCTTTCATTAATGATTCAGGAAAATAACCAAGAGTTCATTAAAACCACTGTCTGAAAACATCGACCCAATATGCTGTCCTGGCTGAAAAGGTGAGCAAAAGTCATCATGAAGGGAATGGGAAACAGTATTACTCTGTACTTAGGTAGAACCATAATGACATTTTACCAGAAATAAAATAAGGTATTCCTTCCAATAAACTTTAATGTTAATATTAATAATAAGTGTAACTCTTATTTGAAGAGGGCATTATGAATTTCTGAGCACTTCTACATGCTTTCCTCATTTTTGAAAGAGAGAAAATGAGGTGTCAAAATCTCAGATGTATGAGGGGCAGGAGCCTTGTCTGAGACTGAGGTTTTCTGATATTAGACTCATTCCTGTTTCTGCTGTACTGCATTACTCTACTCTAAGGGATTTATTTAATGGACACAGAGAAATTACACAAAGTTATTTAGATATGGTCAGCAGGAAGTGGGTGTGGCTCTATGAAGACAGAAAAAAAAATGCCTGGCACACTAGACACAACAGTCAAATAAGGGTAAAGGAAGATGAGGGAGTCTCCCTAACATAAAGGCAAAGACTAAGAGTGGGGTGTAATCAATATTTATTGCATAAACTCTATGTGAACTTATTTACAAATACTCAATGGTTGGGATTCAAAGTTCTATTTGAAACTTAAAGCAAGTGAATTTAGGGCAAATGAAAGCAAGTACTCCTTCACTCAGCAGGTATTACTTACATGGAACTCACTGCTCAAGGGGTAGTATAATCAGAAAATTCAGATGGAGTAAACAAAACTTAAAAGCTTCTGAAATTTTTGTGAATGAAAGAAACATATTCAGTTGCTTAGAAGCCAAGATTGACCTCAGCTTTGAGGTTGATGTGAGGGAGGATAAGTGCACACTGGCACATATTTGCTTTCCAACTCTGTGCCTTTTTAGCCACAGAATGAAGATTAGATGGGGAAGGAATAGATACTCTCCAACTAACTCTAAATACCTATGTCCTGACTTAGTCTAATCCACTCATTCCAAACACCATCACTTTTATTCACAATCAAAGGCTTGTTTATGATATGTATAGCTGCATTCCTTTAGAGTATTCTCTTACACATCAGAAGCAGAAAATCCAGCTCAATTTCCAAAACTTAACTAACATTGCTTTAGTTACATTATCTAATTAATGGGCCAGTATCACCAGATAGGAAATGGAGATGTCAACACCACCTCTACCTGTTAATTTCTGATCTTTAGAATAGGTAGGTTCTGCCTGGATCAGCTAAGAAGGAGAAATGCCCATGTTGGGAGTAGAGGGGTGTCATCTTCCAGTTGGAAGATGTGTAGCCCATTGTTGAAAATGAAAAAAAAATTTAAGGATTTATTTATTTCCCCCTTGCCCTCCCCCTCCCCCCACCCTGCTGTTTTTGCTGTCTATATCCATTCACTGTGTGATCTTCTGTATCTATAGCTCTTTTTTTTTTCTTTTTTTTTGGGGGGGGGGGGTCTTCTCATTTTTTCCCTCTAGGATTCACCAGGATTTAATCCTGGGGACCTCCAATGTGGAGAGAGGTTCCCCGTTAGCTGCACCACCTCATTTTTTGTTGCATCATCATCTTGCTGCATGAGTCACTTGTGCAGGCACTGGCTCACCACTTGGGCACTCCCGCCATGCGGGCACTTAGCTTGCCATGCAGACAATGGCTTGCTGCGTGGGCACTGGCTCACTGCGCAGGCCTGCTCTGTCTTCTTCTTTTTCACCAGGAGGCCCCAGGCATTGAACTCAGTTCCTCCCATATTGTAGGTGGAAGCTCCATCACTTGAGCCACATCCACCTCCCTGAAAATGAAAAATTAAACTGCAGAAGAAATGTAATTCCCATTAAGGTATGACATTAGTAGCAAGGCTGTGGGAGAAAGTCAAGGGAATGGAGGCAGAGAATACACAGTGAACAAGTTGGTAGATTAGAATCCAGTCTTATAATAGTGCGTGCATATTAGGATACTCCATAAGTGCAGGGCAGGAAAGTACAGTGGTTCAGAATCCAGACTCTGGAGCTAGACATTCTGTTTGGAATCCAGGCTCTTAAACTTGCCAAACATATGATGCTAGGCAAGTTACTTACCCTCTTTGTACCTCAGTCCTTTCAACTGTACTTGTTACGCCCTCATAGTATGACTATTAAGTTGAAATGAATTAATGTGTTCAAAAGTCCTTAGATAGTGCCTGTCACATAGTAAATAATTCACAAGCATTAGTCATTAGTTTGTATTGGCTTGGTAGACAGTATGCGTTTGGGGCTGATGTTTGTACATACAATCATACACTCACTGCCTTCCTACTTCTGACTTGATTGAGGTCAAGGAAGGAGAGAATATGTAGACAGTCTATTGGGTCCCAGTTTATATGGCACCACTTCCCATTCTCCTGACCATGGGAGATGATATCAAGGACATGGCCTTCCTCACCTTGTCATCATAGTGTGTCTACAGCCACTTCCTTGGGTGACTAATGGCAAGAAGTTAGGTCAGTGTGTTCGCCTGGACATTGATGATCTCTTACTGGATCTACTACTTACTAGTAAGTAGTAAGTGGTAAGGGTGAGGCTACAGAAAGAATATGCTCTTTTTCTAGAGGCACATTGCCAAAGTCATATCTCTAGTTACCTAATCTCTTTGTGCCTATTTTCCTAATCCTGGGATAATATGAAGTAGCTTAATAATTATGTTGTGTGTAGTCCAGTGCTTACCACATGGTAAGTGCTCAATAAAAGTTAAGTGTTGTAAACACTAGTAATAATTGTCAGTTGTCTTTATTCTCATCAAATTCAACCTTACCATCACATCAACCAGCACTTATGAACAGAGGTGAGAAAAAGAGGAGACCACTTCCTAGCACCATAAAGTGTGTATGATAATATAAACACTCAGACTCAGATATACACAGTAGGGCAGTGACCAGCACAATGAAAAAAAAAGCAAAGTAGGCAAAGGAGTGGCACCACTGATAAGAACAAAATAGCAGACAGACCTCACTTGGTATTCTAAAATACATCCTTCATACAGGATGTGTGGCTCCCATTCCATACTGCGGGCCAGTCCCTTAACTTCTATTTTGTATGGAAGGTGTGTAGAGGAGGGAGAGCTTTAGAGTTAAGATAGAAAATACAGAAAATATGGTGAAAATATAAATATAGAAAATAAAGAAAGGAAGAAAAGAGGAAAGAAGTTAGTGACTGGTCCTGTCAATATATGTTATTCCCAACTGAGCAGCAACAAATCTTAGAAATCAAGTGACCTTGTATTCCTTTTATATCATCCACCCAATAGGGACTAGATGGTTAGATCAACATTTTCATGAGACTGTCTATCTAGTCATTTAGAGGTCATCTTGACCCTCTCTATAATGAGCACTTAAAAAATTAGCCTCGAAAAATGGGCCCAAGGCTGTGTCAAAGAGCCTTTAGGCCAGTGCCTGGAAGAGAGGAGGGAGCAGATTTGATACCTCAGGAGAGCCTGTCACAGTGAAATCACATTGGATCGCCATGTGATTTGTATTCTAGTGTCAATTGGTTAGTAACTCAATTTCTATAAGCCCAAACTCTTCAAACTCCTGACAGTGTTTACTATTGATTGTATCTTCCATATATCTAATTCATTAAGCTGAAATGCAAGCACAGTGGCTCATGATTTCTTATTGTAAATAAGCATTGTCTAGGCAGACAGAAAGATTTAGTAGAAAGAGCACTGTGCTGAGAGTCAGAAGGCTGGATTTGAGGCCTGTCATATCCATCTCACTATCTCTATCCCTTAAGATCATCACTAACACTCTTTGGTCTTAAGTTGCCAAGAGCAACTTAACAGAAAGGTGTTTGCAAGTTGTAGCACAGTGATTATTATAATGGACTTTTACATGCTTGGATCTTTGTAGAATTTCCTCTCTCCTCCCTTCTCTGAGTCTGAGAATGTAGCAGAGATAAATAAGATTATCTCCACCTTCTCATTTTCACTCTATAGTAACTTGAAGCATTTTTCTGAGAACTAGCTCATCATTCCCCACCTTAAATGGAAGTGGGACACTGGTTGAAACTTGGTGTTTCAACTAGTAGATTTTATATCTAGCCCCCAGTATGGTAATTGAGATAAAATCATAGGAAGAAAAAAAAAATCAGAGAAGTTTTAGAGATCACTTAAACCCCCTTTTCTGTAGGAAGGAAATGCTTAGAAGGAAGAACAAAAAGAAGTGATTAGCCACAGCACTCCGGGCTCCTCCATTTGTGTGCATGCACAAGAAAGTAGTGCTTATGGCCAGTAACAGGAGCTCAGGAGTCTGCTGGAAAAGGGGTAGAAAGCCTCATTCCCGAGGGTGAAGCTGAGAAGGGAAGATGCTTACGTGGATTAGTCTGCAGGAAAGGACTCTGTTTACCACCAAAGGGAGCTCAGCTATTATTTTAATATAGACTTCCTTTACTCCTCTCTTCTTTCTTAACTCCAAACATCACTTTCATTTCCCTCTGGGGCGACCTGCCCATTTTAATCCATGAGTATCTTGCCAAGTGCCTGACAGCCAGTTCCCTGGGGCTGGCCTTGCATGCCAGCCTTAAATGGGCATGGATAGTGTGGCATCCCTCTGTGAAAGCTTCCATAGCTGGGTCTTAAAGCAAAGATTGTGTGAGTGAGTTTTAGCAGTGCTACCTCAAGAGTGTTCAATTTGCTAATGAGCAGTTAGAGAAATGTACAAATATGAAGTGGCCCAGGTTTTTCAACTGGAACTGAGCTGATATGTGAACATAAGGAGACTCTTAAGCAGCTGCAGTAGTTTAAAGGTAGCATTGCTTAATTCTGTCAAGGATTATTGATGGATTTTAGGATTCATGTACTAGCAATAATGACAACAAAAACAGTATTAATAATGATGATGATGATATTAATATTTATCACTGTTCATTATGTGCCAGGCACTGCTAAATGCTTTGCTTGTTTTATCCTGAGATTAAGATTTGCAAAGTGAGAAAATGGGAGTTGAGACAGTGGAAAGGAACAGTGGCCTTGAAGTCAGGAGTTCTGAAATTATCCTCCCCACACACACACCCCATTTCTAGTATTTACTAATTGGGTAAACTTGGTTATGTCAGTTAACTTTTCTGGGACTGGATTACCTCATCTGTCAAATGGGGATATAAATATACCTGTCTTAAAGGGTCATTATGGATAAAGTGAGCTCAGGAATGTTGAAAGCACTTCCTAGGAGGGCCAAGCCCATAATAGGTATATCATTACTGTTTGAATTGAATCATAGAGGATAAGAACAGAAATACAATTGGAAGGGAACTAATTAGAAATGGAGATGCAACAAGACAGTTTAGCAAAAGCAACAGGCTCTTCTGCCTTGTAAGTCATTTACCAGTAATATTTTGTAAGTCACTTGCTAGTGATATTTTGTCACAATTCATTCTTTTTCCATCCATTTTATTAGGTGAGAACCATAGAGGGGACTTTACTGAAATTGTTCAGGACCAAAGAATTATAGCCAAAATTAAACTCTTTAGTTAATGAAGGCCAGGAGTATAAGAAAGAGGGTTTGGAATGAATGGAGCTCTTACTGGGGCTCATAGGCAGTTTCTTTACAGTCACCCTGCAACCAGTGCCTTGACTTTCCAAAACCCAGATGTTCATATTGCTTCTAATGCCACATTGCAGGCAAGTGGTCCCCCAAGGACTTGCAAAGCTCAAATCAGAATTCCAGTCATGAAATCTCAGCCTTCAAAATGACTTATTCTCATTACAATGTATGAAATGATCCATAAATACATATTTTAACATTATGGAGTTTAAATATTATTACACATCTTACTTGATGTCATATTTTGTTAAATGCGTGTCGTTATCTCAATTTACAAAGGTCACTCAGGTGGCAGTGGAGAATAGAACTAGATGTATTTAAAAATCCTCTTACCAGTACATCTGCAGCTCAGATAACCCTGCCTTTTTCAAAGAGCTTTGGGCTTTTTCCCCATTCAAATGAGACTTTAATGAGTATCATGTGGATAAACTCTTTGCAGAGGTTTGAAAAGATCCAGTGAAACACTATGGTAGGAACAAGCAAAACCATTTTGGATAAAATCACAGACTATTTGAATGCTTCCTTGTCTCTCTGGTTGTGTTAGAAGCTTTTGGCTGCATTTCCCCCCCCAGGAATGTTTTCATCTCCATGGCTAGGTAAATAGAATGTTCGTGTAGTTGCTTGATTGCTATTCATGCCAGCACAGAGTAGCATGGCATGACCTACTTCCAGCGGCATCCATAGAAAGCTTCACTGCTTTCCACCAAGCCTGATTTAAAAAGTCACCCTCTGCTTCTTGCAGCCCCTCCCCATCCACCCCAGAGACATACTATAGGCTATCCAGTCTCCTTATTTTATTTTTTTCTCATCACTCCTGATTCCTGCATTGGTTCATTTTAGCCACCTTAGACTCTTCTGGGAAAAAAAAAAATGAAGTGGGTGGGTGGGCAGCTATAAAAGGAAGTTAAAATGCCTGGATTTTTAGCATACAACTCTATAAAGGGATATAGGTGGACTTCAGAAAGGAATCAGGTGAAGTTTTCTTTATCTAAACTATCCTTGTCCATATAACATGACAACCAAGGGTCAATAACTCTTTGGAAACATTTGGAAGCATTCATATATGTAGACGAGGCTTTCTCTTTGGGGACCATTGACTGGAGGTTCAATAAGTCACTATCATGGATTTCAATACAGACAATCTTTTCTCTAAAAGGAGTAAGCTGGAAGCATTCCAAACTCCAAGAGGAATGTTTGATTTGGAAAACTTCCACAGAGACATGCATAAATACGGTCAGCGTGCCACTGATTTGGGGTCTAACTAGAACCAAGTGTCATGTCTGGTTTTGTGTCACTGAATAAAATGGTTAGAGAGTATAGACCTTCAAGTCCCATAATTTGAAGATGAGGAAACAATTACAGAGGGATTGCAGCTGCTCCATTCTCTTAGCTGTCAGTCCAGTGCTCTTTAACCTGCCTTTCTGTTTCTCATCACTGGCTCATTAACACTTTGAGGCTCTGTTGTTTTTGCCATTTAAGGCAAATGTCATCAAGAAGGAGGAACAGAAATCCAAGCATCTTTTCCTGGTCACAAGTGGAAATTTCTTTTCCAAATCTCCACAAGTCAAGAAGGTTCTACTTATTTGAAAAAGGAACTTCCTGTGCCTCCATTTGGTGAGAGATTTGTGAAATTGTAAGCTATTTTTAATAAAGCTTTTGTTCCACATAGTTCTGCGACCTTTGGTCAAGCCTGTTTGGAGGCAAAAGAAAGAGAATGAGACAAGAGGAAGCAGCTCCACGTCAGAGAGCAAATTGAACGCAGGAACCACAATGAGAGTTCCATTGCCAGTTGGACTCCAAGGATCTGTACATTTTCACAAAAGAATGTTCTGGTGATGCTGTCTCCCATTTTCATGTTCACTTCGCCAGGCCTATAAAGACACAAACTTCAGGTAGATTATCAGTGTTCCTGGCATCAGTGCTGATTGAATGCAGGCCCAGCAGAGCTCCTTGCTTTATGTGACTCTTACTCTGGGGTGTGGGATGGGATCCCTTCAGAACTCTATGCCAGATGGTCCTTATGATGACCAGAGTGCAGATCCAGCTGGCTCTGCCCAAGGGACATTGCTTCTCTGGCTAGTCTCCTTTCCTCACTTGCCTTGACTTTGTCCTTTTTCTCTTTCTCTTTCTCCTTTGTCTGTTTTTCATCTGTCCCTCATTTTCACAGATGGCCAGGACACTAATATACTGTTGTCATTATGTTTATGGAACAAGCTGAGGTCTTTAGAGGCTGCCGTTCTAGAAACATTAAAGACTTGGGTCACATTTGCTACCAGGGTAAAGATTTTCAGGGTAATTAGTGATCCTCTATTGTTATTAACCCCTGACTTAGGCAGGTTATTTTCTTACAAAGGTGTTGAAAGTTAATACCATGTTAATAGTTCCAGTTAGAAGACCATAATGAAACCATGTGGGAAACTAAACCTTCCATCAATATCTTTCAAACTCTGAATTTAGAAGGGGGAAAAATGTACAACAGAACAGAAGAGAAGAGGATAATTCTATCACAGGGCTATCTTTGGTAACCTTAATGATAATCTCTCTCTGATAGACAAGCCCCATTTGTTATTCTTAGTTTTGGACAGTCAGCTTATCACTACTAAAGTTCTGTACTTAATCTTCATCACATGAAGAAATTCAGAATGGCAGCTGATATAGCATAAGGTGTGGAGGTGTGGCTAGAATCTATTTTTAGAGATACTGTCTTTGATTTATAATTCTTTCTTAAAGAATATAAGGCGATCCATAATGCCACACTTAATTGGATTGAAAAACAACCAAACATAGCTAATAACCCGTATACACCCCAACCCCCTAACAGTAGAGTCCCTTCATGGTCATGCATTTTACTTGTCCTCCAATTGTTCCAGTTCTTTTCTAACTCTGTTCTGCAGAACCCCCTCAGAGGCCATATTAGATTTTAGACCAAAGGTTCTAAGACTAACAGCAAATCTGAAAATCTTGATCTAAGCAAGGTCTTTTAATAGTAATGGCCATCAGGGGGTGTCATCTTCAACCTTGAAAGACTGCAAGGTCACATCACCAAGTGCCCTCAACATGAGGCTAAGAATTGACAAGTTAATGCTTCCTACTGCTTTGACCTCAGCAACCACAGCAACCTCATTACTACTTAGCTGGATTCAGCTTGAAACTCAGCCTTGCCAGAAGTGCAACTGAGTCCCAGAATGCCAAAACTGCTCTAAGGCACACTCAGTTATTCAGTTGAATTAAAGAATCCTTGAGAATTTCCCCAGGTGGCATCCACATTTGACTTTACTTTGTCAAGAATTTGGGCCTCTATGAGGTGGTCACTTTTTGGAAATTCTGATCTTAACATGATGTGTTTTCTTAGCAGCTCAGTTCAGGGACTCTCAGTATGAGGGGATGTCCAAAAAAGGAACAGGGCACTTAGATGGGATGGGCAAGTTGTAATGCCTGGAAGAGGAATTTTAAGCTAACTCCACAAAGAGACAGTGCTACAAACTCAAAGCCCACAAGCTAACATTGGGATGATGACTTAGGCTAATCCAAAATCAATTCCATCTTACTTTCCTCCCCTCTCCCTTATCCATTCCCACATAATTCTCTGCCATGACTTTCCCTGTCCAAGGTCCCATCATCCCAATTCTCTACTATGCAGAAGCTCGTTTTGTTTTGTTTTGTTTTTCATTCTCAGAAACCAACTATCTGTACCAGGATGATAGAGTATCTTTCTCACTAGACTGGGCTTGGCTCTTAAAGGCTCTGATTTAATTATCCCAAACCTGTTCACCCTGTGCTCAAAGGAAAAGAAAGATAGGGTACAGTTGAGATGTGAAAGAAGTTCTGACATTGTCTGGGACTTTGAAATTATGATGTTTATAGATGGTCATATGTGGAACCTCCTTTTGACTTAGAATCATGGAATGTCAAAGGATCTAGAAGTTCATCTACCTAGATCCTCATTATACAGATGAGGAAACTCAAAGCTAGGCAACTCTTTCAAAGTTACATAGACCAACCTAGGCTTCCTGAGTCCCAGTTCAGTTTTTTGGTCAGTGTAGAATATAGAATCAAATTCATAGTGAGACCCTGCTTGAGTCTGGTCTGTCTGTTATTCTCTTTCTGGGTCTTCCTAATCTTTCTAAATCATGTTTTAGTTCACTTCCTGCTTCATAAAACCATGGGTGAATTTCCATTAGCTGTAAACTCCTTAAACTAGCATTTAAACCCTTTCAGAGTTGATACCAATATGCATTTTTAGCCTCAGTGTTCTAATTATCCTCTCCATATCCCCTACCCTGCAGCTTAACCAGACCTCCTGAGGTTATGCAAACATACATTATCTTTCTGTTCTGTTGTACACACTGTCTTCATCTGGAATTGCCTCCCCAACATTTCTTTCCATTTGTCTCTTCCCATCCGTATCTGTCTGGCCAACTTCTACCCTCCACTCAGCGCAGCTATTCCTTTCCTGAGTTGTTATTCATAACCATGTGTTAAATTTTCTACTAGATGGAAAGCTCCTTGAGAGCAGGAGTCATGTAGCACAATTTGCTGAACACGGTAAATGACTGGTGAGTTTCAAAAATATTTGCTGCATGTAGTAATAAATGACAGCTGTTTATTTGTGTTTTCAAGGTAGATCCAGAATTTCGGGCAATGCTGAAAGATGTAGAGGGGGAAAGCAGACATGCTAAAAATCAGAGTAGCTTTGCCTTTCTAGATAAACTGGCCCCAGAATGGGGTGAAGGCATGGTGCTCATACTCCCTGTGGTGTCTTGAGATGACTGTCTAAGATCCCCTTAGCCCTTGCTTTATTCAGTGCATTGTGGCAAAGGCTCTGTCCAAAACTCTTCTGCAGCCTGCAGGAGGTCTTGGTCTGGAGAACTACTTTATCACCTCCCAAAATTGCTCCCCAGGTGGTCTCAGGACAGGCTTGCTTTGGTAAAGCACTTTCTGAGCATGTCCTCTTCTTGAGATATTCTGCCGACATCCAGACCAACTTGATTACATTGACAATCCAATCTCTGATCTCAGCTGCACTGGCGAAGAAAGTCACAAGACAGTTACCATGCCCTATGTGGATTTTCATTGGTTGGCACAGGCCAAATACAACATAAGTGAATAAATTTCTGGTTTAGCATTTTAGCTCTTCCATGTCAAATCATTCCAGGTCAGGAAAAAAAGCCAGGGGAGAAGCTATTATCCTGTAATTTTATTGAATCTAAAAAATGATGGGTACCCTTGGCAGGCATGGTGCCCTCCTTCCTCTGCACCCTCTGCCCTTTATGATGAATCTGTTCTGAGCAGAATCAAGATGTCATGGTCCATCTCAATGGGCATGAATAATTCATGGAGAGGTGCAGAGGGCTGACCTGGGAGCCAAGGCCAGGGACTCTGTGCTCTCAGGCGGCCTCCCTGTGGGAGAACTCTGCTGAAACCCCACTATACCTTGGAGTAGGACACCATCTCCCTCGAAAAATCTTCTTGGACTGCCGGTGGGGACAGGGTTTCTTTAGGGGGTGATGAAAATGTTCTGGAATTAGGTATTGGTGATGTTTGCACAAATTCGTGAATTTCCTAAGTGCAGAATTGTACACTTTAAAAGAGTAAATTTTATGACGTGAATGGTATCTCAGTTTATAAAAATGTCTGGATTTTGGGCAAAATAAAATATTATAGCACAAAAGCTCCTACAGGGCCAGATGAACTTTCTACTCAAGTGCTTCCTCTTTCTGTGCTGGTTTTCAGGTTGTGCTGTCTGATGTGTGTTGAGGAGATCTGACAGAAGTCCATCTGTCTTAGTCCTTGCTTTTATCAGGCTGGGGTAACCTTGGTCCAGTTATTTACTTGTCTTTGCTTCCACAGTTAAAATAGAGGTAATGAGCGTGACCTAGATGATGAAGATCTCCTGGGAAATAAACCTCTGGTTTGTTAAGCGCTTTAGAGGTAGGAGGTACTGGTTTCCTTCTGAATAATTACAGAAAGGGCTGGAGTGGCAGCCAGATACATGTAGAATAAACCCCAGGCTGGGTTGGACCAGTGCTGGCTGGTGGCTGGAGGCTGGACGTGTGTTGCTTTGGTTGATTTAGTTATGCCATTAGGTGCTCTATTAGGAGTCGTAACTGCTTGTGGTGTTTTATGTCTGTGGAGAGGAGATGGAGTTTGGTTTCTTTTGCTATGACAGGGAAGGAACTGGAGGGAGGAATGTGTGTTTCCCAGGAGTAATATGCCTGGTGCTTTGATGTGGTGAAGGCCTAAGGAGTGGTTGGAAAGGAGGAGTGCTGTCGAATACGATTTGTGACTGGAGCCCCTGAGGTGAAGTGGAAAGGTGAACTCAAGCACTTAAGTGGGGCTTTGCCTGTGGAAATCCAGGACCGGGAGCAGAGGATCTTCCATTCCGACACCCTCCCTCATTTGCTGCTTCCCGTATTCCTTGCTGGTCACTTCCAGGTCATGGGCAGCTTCCCAGCAGGATGCCTGAGGCCTCCATGGGAGCAGCGAGAGGGTTTTAGGATGAAAGTGCACTCTGGTGACCTCACCCTTGTTGCTTCCTTTTCCTCCAGCACTGTCTCACGTTTACTCTTCCCACTGGTGCTGGATGGTAGATGAGACAGGCAATGATACGGGCTTCTTTAGGAAACAAGCTAGTGACCAGTGGCTCAGTCAAATCCTCCTCTGCCCTGAGGGAACCAGTCAATATCCTTCCTCCTTTCTCCTCCACTTATTCTCCTGCCAGTGCCTGGATGTCCTTTACTGACTTCTCTGCCTACTGAAAAGAACACCACTCACCCTTATCATCTCCTGAGAAGTCCACTCTCCTCCCTTTCTCTCCCCTCTCCTCAGGCAAACTGAGTCTTGGCTTCCTCTATGTTCCCACAAACATATACCAGATGCATATTCCTTTGTCATGCACCTGTTATAACACTAGCCACATTCATTCATTTTGGTCTAATTTGGAGCACTTGTTAAGGACCTCATTTAAATTAGTATCTTAGTGCCTAGAACAGTGCCTGGTGCATAATAAAGCCCCAATATATGTCTGTTAAATAAATATATAAATACATACATAAATAAATAAAGCAGGGCACCATTTGTGCCCTCCAACACTAATGAAAGATATTTGCAAATTCCATAAATATTTAAAATTGCTTTCCTCTTTATGGCTCTGTACTTGATAAGAATACTATTCTAAATGTGTCTTGTTAAATCTTTTTTATGTCCATGGAAGTTTTCTTTTTTTGGTCAAAGATGATAAATTTTGGGAGAAGAAGCCATGCCTTAAATATATATAAAGCAATGGTTTGCTAAAGCATATTCAGCACAATATTCCCTAGAGTGGTAACAGTTGTTAAGCAAAAAATGAAAAAATGGTTTGGGGACCAAATAAAGTTCAGAAAAGGCTCGGTTAATCAGGTTTCTCTACTGTGAGATGTTTCAATATTTTTATATGATATGCATTAAGAATATGAGAGAGAGAGACATACATACAATGCATTTCTGCCACACCAGTTTAGCATGTACTACAGGGAGAGCTGCAGAGTAGGTTTTTGGTATTTTGTTATTAATTTATTGGCAATGGTCGGTAACTTGAGAAGCAATTTAATGCTGTGCTGGGGTTAAGGGCTCAACTCTTTACCACCCTCATACATATCACCCCCATGCTCTGTAAAACTGAAGAGAAAAATTAAGGGAGATTAAAATCATTACTTTCCCTGTCACAATGAAGTTATTAAAGATCTTCAGTGGACTCTGCAGCAAATGTTTATGGCTTTAGAAATAACCTGTCAGCCCCAGTTGCTCTGCAGTCACCGGCCAACACTGTCCAATAAATGCCATTCTCTGCACAGTAATTACCAACCCTCTTCTTGGTAGATTCACTGGTGTGTCCAGGGGTAATTGCCAGGGAACCCATACTTTTAAATTTCTGAGAGGCAAACAACCTTGTATTTACCTCAGGGAGCTAGCAGGTGTTCAAACTGTGCTGCCTGAAGGATGTTATTGATCATAGAAATAAAGGAAGAACTTGGATTTTTCACCTTGATATTTTTCTCAGTGGGTAAGAATTTGGTCACTAGATTTATAGTGGAAAGACCTGTGGTAGATAATTCTCTTCTTCTCAGGGTCTCTTCCCTCTCTTGAGATTCAGAGCAGCAGTAAGCCCGGCCTAATTAGAATTGAAACCCCATTGTGGCTTCATCTGAAACTGTCTAATTGGTACCAGTCCCTTGGAAGTGGAAGATGGCAAAACTTGGTTCCGCCCAAATTCTCACCTGTGCTTTTGGTGTCTGTCCTACAGAGATCTCAGGGAATACAGAGGACATCCCTCTGGTGCGCTGGAGACAGCAGTGGCTAGAAAATGGCACTTTGCTTTTTCACATCCATCATCAAGATGGGGCTCCCAGCCTCCCTGGACAAGACCCAACTGAGGAGCCCCAGCATGAGTCAGCAGAAGAGGAGCTGAGGATCCTCCACATCTCGGTCATGGTAAGAGCAGCTTGTCCTTAGCCTCTCAAGCCACAGCTTGTATTATAGTGCTATCACGAGTCTTGTTACTGTAGACATAGCTCTACAATGACGCAACTCCATAGTATTCATCGATCATGTTAATAAGTAAATTTCCCTTGGTGTTTTAGTGCATGTAGTATTAAAAGATGCAGAATATGCTCGGTGGAAAATGCATTCACTTGTAGTTCAAATCAAAGTTACAGTTATTCGTACAGAACTGTCACCCAACTGGTTAACGCCACACATGAAATAACTTTATATGCCCATACTTGGAGTAACTTCTACAAACCATAGCCAATATCAGGTGAGGGCAGTGTATGGTCTTAGAAAACAATTACTCAGCTAGCAAATCAGAATATCTATGGTAGTTGTTCCATAAATATTTGTTGAATGACTAAATCTCTGAGCTACTTGCCCTCTTCTCTTTTCTACCAGCAGGGAAAAAGTCAGCATCCTGGCTTTCTCAACTCTTACAATAAGGAGGATATCAAAAGTTTCCTGCTCCTTCCACCAACCCAACTGAGAAATTTCACTATCTGCCTCCTTTCTTTCATCTTGAAATTTGAGGGCTCAAGAAAATTAGAAGAGTCTTCCTAAAATTCTAGGAAGTTGTATTTTAGAGTCTCACTGGTGCTTGGTGTTGATTTGTTCACTGATATAGCCCCAGCATCTGGAACAATGCATTCACATAGTTAATTCCTAATAAATATTTGTGGAATGACTGAATGAATTTTCCAGTGGAGATAGAAAATGCCTGTTTCACTTGGTTAAAACCAGTATATCGTCTGCTTCTAGGGTAGCCTGATAGCAGCATGAAACTTGAAAATGATTATCCATAGGCCATATGTATGAGAGGTATGAGATACTTTGTGTTAGGAAACTCAAAAGAGATCTAATTCAGGTCTTAGTCTAAACTTTAATTCATCTGATGCTGTGGTACCATCACTACATGCTATTTGTTTTTTTGTATTAGATTGGGGAAACTGCACATTTACATATATAAATCTTTCTGTTATCCAAAAAGTTGTTATGGGAAATTTCCCCATAACTCTTGTCAGAATGTAAGCCCATGAGTAACTGAGTTGGTAGGTTTCTTGCATATGTAGAAGCCACATTGTTTAAACTGTGTGATAAGAGAAAAGAGTCCTTGCATAGCAAATGGTAAACCTCAATGTCCAGATAAGGTCAGCAGGCAGGTAAAGGATATTGCTATGCGTCCCATTTATAAATTAATTGTTTATTAATTTGGAGAGTTACAGTACGTGTGCATACTTAATTAAAGACCAGTGATTTCTCTGTCAGGGAAGATGGTATTCTTCAATGTAGTTTGTTGTTTCACAGGAGTGGTAAGATCAGACAGATCAATTGAATCAGGCCTGGCATTGACTGGGGTGACAGATTGAAAGGCACAATTGACTTCACATTTATAATATCGTCTGATGGGAAAAAAGGAGCAATGGTGGATTTTCCAGCAGCCAGCCACATCTTCCCATCAATGCCAGGGGTGTTTTTTGTTTTTGTTTTCATTTTGCTTGTTTTTTGGCCCATCACCATTTCAAAGAAGGAGACTTTGTCACACCAAAGACATTTTCAGGGTGAAGGAAAGTGTATGGCATTACCAAGTGACTAATCCTGGGGTGTGATTGCTTCTAAAGGAAAGGCCTCAAATACAAGAGATTAAGGCAGGTAAAATATCACAAGGTGTATTTCGTGGGGCTGAGAGTTTAGTATGGAGATCATAGGAAGACAAACACACTCTGAAGCCTGTCAATAGAAAGCCATTGTCCAAGTTGCTGCATCTTGTCTTCAGTTTAAGAAGGATCCCACCTTCTAACTCAAAATGAGGTGCTCCAAAAACTTTCCTTAAGAAGTATGTATATGTGCATGCATATTTGTGGAGGTATGTGGCTCTGAAGAGAGAAATATGCTGATCAAGGATGCCAAAGGATTTGAGAAAATAGGTTGTGCCATTAAAATATAACCCCTATGAGCACCCTACATTAGTAAGTTTTTAATGAGATCTCAGGGTATCTCCCTAGGCAGGGATTATTAGACAGTGGAGACTGGAATGAAGAGAGAAAGAGAGGGACCCTTCAACCCATCCCTGAGATCTTACCTTGACAGTCTATTTTCCAAATAAAATGGAAGAGATTATTCCTTCAGCTTTGTTTTCATTTATTGCATCTTATTTTCAACTAGGCTGGAGCAGGTGGGGGTCAAAAGGATATGGGCACATGGTGAGGATGGAAAAGTCTAAATATTTGACTCTAGCTTGGCCTCTTAGATGTGGCTTGGCCCACATCTCCCAAGAAAAATTCAGTAAAGCTTTGACTTCTACAGGACAACAGGGATCCCAGAGTGAATGGAAAATAAGAGTATTCTTCCCATTCCCATCAAAGACAGTGTGCTCAATGGCATCTCCTACAGCCTACCTTACCATCTCACTTTCCACCATTCCTATTCTGTGCCACACACTCTCACAACACTGCCTCTGCAATCCTTAAGATACTATTCCAGAATGTTTCAAAGTCTGAAGTTGTATATCTGCTTTCAGCTTAGAAACCAAGCCTGAGGGTATCCTGTTTGAAGATGCCATTCTGGAGTCTCTGATGACTTCTTCTTAAGAGACTCAGAGCTTGGTAGACTTTGTTTGATACCTTTTTTACCATATCCTTTAGAGATAAAATAGGCAGCCATTTGAAGAGTCTGGAATGGCAGCACAATAAAAGTCAGAAGACAACAAAATCCTTTGATTTGTAACAGAGTTTGGGCAGTGAAATGCACTTAAATGAAATATCATTATCTAAACCCTGTTAGTTATGAAATAACAAGAGAGGGCTATTTTTCATTAACTGCAAGATCAATATTGATGCAGTTTTCAGTTTGGATCAAACTAGCATAATTTGAAAAAGAGAAAAGTTAAGGTTATTATCAAAACATGAGTATGCCCAACCTTTTCTCTCTTGTTAAGAAAAATGTATATTTAAAAGCTTATCTGATAATTCTAAATATTTCCAGTATGTACAGAAGGGAATTAATGGTTCTGTGAAAACCTTAACGTTTACATTTCTCTCATTTTGTATTTATACTTTTCTCATCCATATTGTCTAAATGCAGGGACCACTGTTTATTTTTATATTTTGCATTCGTTTTGTTTTGTTTTAAGCACAAAATAAAAGTAATGCGAGAATAAGATGCAAAGGGAAACCTATTTTTGTATCATTATGACATTGTATGAATGAGAGTTCGTAAGTCCTCTCTTAAACTGTGCCCAGTATAAATATGCCATCATCAAAATTGTGGACTTGCAGAAAACCAATACCCTGGTTGGGCACTTGGCAATTTAAAACTTTGAAAAACCTTTTTCTTTTCTTATTTTTCAATCACATCCTAAAATTTTTGAATTATTTTTTTCCAAAAAGGTAGTATTTCTTCCTTGCATAGAATAATTGGATTTCCTTCCTGAAATCTTGTATTATTGCTTTGAGGGTCAAATGATGTATTTTAACCTTCTGCATGATTCAAACTTGGCTGAAGAGATTTATTTCAAATTTTGCAAGATAATTGACATTTAGAACTACAAAGGTACACAAGGATACTCTTGCAAACCCTTGAACAAGTGAAAGCGGAGTCATCAAATGAAAACTGATAGGAGTTTAAACCAAAAATAAAGAAATTCGCCAGTTATGCAACAAATTGTTTACTGCATAGAAGACCAGAATTTAATGTGATTTTGCATCAGATATTCAGGCTCTGTGTGGATTTAAATTCCCGTATTCCATTTTTGCTAATTTACCATATCATCTAACATTTTTCATCTTAAAGCATGCAAAAAAATGTAATGGTGCATAATAAAATTTAAATGTATTGTCTATATATTTCATCTTTGTAATTAAAGACGGCAGTGTTAATAGTTTTCCTATATGCATATAGGTTGGTTAAGTATATTTTTCACAGCAAGTAGTCTTTCAGAATTGCTTCGGCTTTTTTTTTTTTGCAGAGATAACTCTCACTGGTAGAAAATATCTTTTGTAGTTCAACCTTCTTAGGCACAATTCACAATTGAGAAAAAATCTTTGAGCATCTGTCTATCCCCTTGTGCATTTTGTGAATAGACCCCATCAATCAAGCCTAGGGATTGCTCAGGACTACTGGCGCCAGCTACATGGAGTCATTGACCAGGTCTGCAGGTTCCCGTGACCTTCAGCTGCCAGCTGCCATCAGGGGCCTTGGCCTATTTCTGGGAGTCCAAGGTGAACTGAGGGCACAGAGTTCTCTTTTGGGAGAGATAATGTAAAGAATAAGATTTGGGAGCCAAAAAAAATACTACAGGTGCTCTTCTAGAGCCCCAGGGCCAGAAAACAGAACAGGCCCTCGGGAAATTCCACTCTGGGGCAGTAACATTTGGAGCTTAGTTCCCAGCTCCTAGAATGCAACTATGGGAACCTCTAGGACCCTCTCTCCAGGACTGCACTACAATTTTGTTCCAAACCACCTTTCCTTGCTTTTACACTTACAGTCAAGTTGGGTCCAGCTGCCTGAGCATCACGTTACTTCGCCTGAAGCTGGACTTCATTTGACTCCTAAATACAGTAGAGAAGAACGGGTCCAAACCTGGTACTTGCTGTGTGTCAGCGAGACCATGAAGTACTTATTAAGAGTCATGGGTGCAGGAGAGAGGGCTAGAAGCTTTTACTGTCAGCACCTTTTGCCTTTAGCAAATCTGTTACAATCATTAGCAAATTCATTAATCAGTGTCACTTTTGCATCTTCATGGTTAATTGATATTTTTGTTTAGTTCAACTGAAGATATACTAATTTATCAGGGCCAGTCCTTCTGATCTTTACAGAGGAATTAGACCTGTCTTGTGGTTACCACAAAGAACAGAGGAATATGTTGGAAGATACAAGAAGGCAGGTCTTGATTCAGACTGAGGAAGATTTTTCTAGGAATTATATCCTGTCAGCACAGGACAGGACTGACTTTCTGGTCATACTACCTGCTACCAAAGTCTCATCCTTGTACTTTGTGTCTTCCATTGGGAACTTAGTGAGTAGTTCCTAAAATAATCAGCAAGATACCTAAAAACAAAACCTCTTTGCTCTTGGTATGTCTCTGAAAGACTGATGTATGAAAGCCTAGTGATGCCAAGGTCCACTCTGGGGCTATGCCAAATTTCAAGGGAAAGGAAGGTTTGGCTCACAATCTTCTCTTACCTGATACTACAGGAAGGTTCTGCATCTCTAGCGAAGTTACATCAGGCAAAGTTACATGTGAGTCCCTTAGCCATTCCAATTGCTCATCAGGTCCACTCTTGCTTGGTGCGGCCATATTCCTGTAGAATGGGAGTTGAGTATAGTGGAAGAAACACTGGATTAAAAGTTGGCAGAGCTGGATTACCACTTTAGGTCATTCACTGACCTCTTCTGAAGCTTCATTACCTCATCTGTAAGATGGATGCATGGATTAGGCTTTTTCATTTTAAAGCATGGAGTTCCATTCAGGCTTTCTTTGTAATAAAGTTTTATATAAAAATTCATATGGAGATAAGAGAAAACAGCAATGTCCTGATTTTAAAAAAGACTCACATTAAAAATGCAGATTTTTGTGATGACTGGAACTGGAAGTTTGTTCAGGATCCAAGGGATGCTGCCAGCCCTCAGTTCAGTAGCTTGTGATTTGGCTCTTTCACATCTGTTTCTACTGCTTCTACTGCTCCTGTTGCCATGAATTAGCTTCTTCATTTAGTCTACTCTGTAGTTTTTCCCATCTCAGAGCTTATATATTTTGGTAGCTTCCATTTACTAATTGTGTCACCTCATTTATGACCTCTCTTGATTTTTCACATCTTCCCATCATTTCCAACTTGTATTCCTACTGCTGTGACATTCCCTGTCTGTCCCCCCTTATTCCAACTTCTTAGGGAGAGAAGCAAATGGTCTTCCCAGTTACCATAGTTCCTGTTCCTCAAAACTTTTCATATCAAGTTATCTCATGGGTGGATGGAGTTTTAACCTGCCTCCTATTGGCTCTGGTTGTGGGGTGTGAGCTTAGGTGGCCCAGCTCAGAACCACTTTCTTTAGCAGAGGCTGAGAAGCCATGATGTCGTGACTGATTTGTTCAGTACAATGGGCATACTAAAATGGAACTTTAGAGATGTTAGGAAGATCAAATCATATCATAGATTTCATCATCATCATCATCATCATCACAACCTTACTTTGCACTTACTTGTGCCAAACACTGTTCTAAGTACTTTCAATATGTATTAACTTATTTTCTATTCTTATAACATCACCATAAGGTTGGGTTTGCTATCTTATTTTACATGTGAGTAGACTGAAAACCAGGAAGACTAAGTAACTTACTCAAAATTAAACAACTAATAAAATGTCAAGTAGAATTTGAACCCAGGTAGTCTCTATACTCTTAAGAAACATCCAGCTCACAATCTGATCCTTCATAACTACCCAATATATATGTATATATTTTTCCTTATGTGTTACTTTTACCAGCTTCTGTTGTTTTACCAACTTTTCTGTTGAGACTTATCTGACATTGTTCGCCATCATTACTTAGAAACTAATAACCTTTTGAGCACTGGGACTCACTACATCCTACTTTCAGTTTAGATCATGGTGGAATGTAGAACTTTCTTTCTGTAGCTACACCAGGTAGCCAACCCCAAAAGTTCAGATTCTGTTCAGCTCAGCTAAACCCACCTGCTAACCTTGGCTTTGGTGATACCACCTCACAGCTGGCAGTGGGTTTATTGGCAGGGAAGGAAAGAGGGCAGTTAGGGGTCTTCCAACTCTAAAACTGTGAAAGTCACATAGAAATAATAAACTTAAGATTCTTTATATACATACTTTCACATTTTTGCAGGGAATTCTTAGAAACCAGAAAACTGTGTTTTAGTTGCACTATTTGACCTATCATTGATTTAAAAGAATTATTGATTCATTCATTCATTTAGATATTGGGTCATTCATGTAACAATATCTATTAAGTTTCAGATAAGATTCAGCTACTAGAAAGATAGAAAATGAGTAAGACACGATTCTACTTTCAAAAAGCATTTAATCATATTATTACTATTAATACTTAACATTTGCAATTGGCCCCAGACAGAACTGAGAGGCAGGTGGAGTGTCTACTTCCTTTTTCATTACTTTCCACTATTTACATCCTCTTTACAATTCTGGTCGCCTCTTTCAGGAAGCTCAGAGACCTTAAGTTACCTCAGTCTTTACAGACAGCAAAGAACATAGCTAAGAGATCACATTTTCACAAGGATGCTAATGTCTTTTAACAGCTCGATGTAATATTCTGTTCAGCAATTTAACTCTCTTGATATCGAAGCCAACAATTTACTTTTAAATACTTAGTCCAAAACTCCCTGAAAATGCTCTTCAAAGCAGTGCTTATAATCTCCATGGATTTTAAATCAATAATAAAAACTCATAATCATCATAGTGATGAAATAATCACTTACTAAACCTTCACTGTATCCCAGGTACTGTATGGAGTCATTTTCATGTGTAATATCAATCATTTCTCCTAGCAACCTTGTGACATAGGTATTAATTCCTCCACTTTTCAGTTGAGAATCCTGAAGCTTAGAGATAGTTAATGACAAGGTCACACAAGCCATGAGTGGCACAGCCAGGATTCAAGGCAAGTTATCTAACCCTGAACTCCACTCTGCTAAGGACTCCACTGGCTGGTGGTATGACAGTTGGCTTCCCCTGACCCTCCTCTACTTTCCCAGACTGTAAAATGTGCTTCTTTGAGCTAGCGCAGCAGAAACTCTTCCCTTGGGCATTGGGAAGGCACTCAAGGAACTGGGCAAGATTCTGCCATGCTGGAGTCTCTGAGCCACATCAAAAAGTGAAGAACCTGATGGAGGAACTTGACCAAATATTGCAAATAAGCCTGGAGTTGACTCTGAGTAATGGTGGTCATTGAGAAACCAATGGGGACTTTAAGTTCTATGGTTTTGAACTTAATTGAGGTGGTTTGTAGCAAGGGCTTCGCTCTCCGAGAAACCAGGTTTAAAGCCTAGTTCTACCTCTTCCTAGGTTAGTGACCTTGAATGAATTGCTTAATCTCTCTAAACTCAGTTTCTTTATCCATAAAGTGGAAATGATAATAGATCTGGCTTCATAGGCCTTTTTGATGATTAAATGAGATGATTCATAAAAAGCTTTTCTTACAGTATCTGGCACATGGGAAGTTCCCTGTTGGTCTTAACTAGGTAAACTCTTGGGGTGTCATGCAAGTTGCCTGCAACAATTCTGTGCACTGTGTGTTACCTTGGGACCCACTTCCTTAGGGAACCAGAAAAACAGCTGTGATCATAGCAACCTCTTACAGGAGTCCTAGGGGAAATGTGCTCAGGGAAAAGGCCAAAACATTTAGGGACATCAGGGCAACAGAGGAGGATCATTACAAGCCAGGATGTGGTCATGTCATGCAAGCCATGGTTGGGTCACTTCTGCTTCTTTGTTTATGGGATTTCCTAGCAGATATCCAATGATTTAGAATGATAATACCAGCTACTAAACTTCCCTGGAAGAACTTCACTAATTTATTTATTCCATTTTTAAACAAACCAAGTGATGTCACTATGAAAATTCCCTTTCTGCCTAGGTATCCATATGTACAGAGTTTGCTATTATTCTTCTTCACAGCTGGGAAAAGACAGAACAGCAGGTGACGTTTATGACTAGTGCTGGTGGAAAAATGGAGATTCTGATTCCTGCTGCTGTTACCTTTCTTCTAGACCATGCTAACTTTCCCTCATCCTCTGCATATCTCTAAAGCTTTGGGGTTCTCTCGTGGACCTGGGTTTGTTCTGCTTACTCAAGGTCAAACCATGCCTTTGAATGATGACACAAACACGTGATCTTTCAGAGGCTCCCAGAGTTTTGTGGCAAAATAGCTCTCTGGTTTCTTTTGCTTCCAGTCATTCCCCTTCCTCTCCAGAAGGAATGTGCTGACAGAAGATTGCCTTTAAATCTGACTTCAAATCTTGTCCATGGTTCATGGTTAGAGCCAAATAAGACTTAGGTCTATTATATTTAGGAATATTCTGTATAACTCGCCATATATCCACAAAAAGAATGCTGGCATTCCATAGGCAAGAGATTATCTAGTCCAGTGGGTCTGTAAAGGCCAAATGATAAATATTTTTGGCTTTGTAGTCCAGATGGTCTCTGTCCCAGCTACTCTACTCTCTTGCCATTGTAGTGCCAAAGCAGCCATGCACAATACATAAATGAATGGGTATGACTGTATTCCAATAGAATTTTATTTACCAAAAAACAGTTGGTGGGCCACTTTTGGCCCAGGGGTTATAGTTTGCTGGCCCCAGTCCAGTCCATTCTCCCCATTTTTTCTACAGGGCCTAAACAGAGATTAACATCTCATAACTCAAGGAAGCACTAGGGTTCTATTTGCACTGTGAAAGATAATAGTGTGCTAGTTTTAGTCAGACCCCCACAGATTGATTATAATTGTCATTTACACATATGAACTGCCATTTAAGATTGCTCCTGCTAGAAATTCAAGGCATGTGCTATTCACAAATCCAGGTGAAATGCAAGCACATTAACCTCTCCTGGGAGATACTGATGGGCGTAATGAAACAGAAGCTGATGAAAACAAAACTATGCTTAGACTTGACAAGAGAAGTAAGAGAAGTACAAACATGATATTTAGGGGAGTAGATGTAGCTCAAGTGGTTGATTGCCTACTCAACCCAGGTTTGAACCCCCGTATCTCCTAAAACCACACACACACAAATAACATGATAACAGAGGGAAACTGTTTCCGTCCCTCTGAGGCTGATGACTCCTGCATGGTTTCACCTTTGACGTATACAGAAAACATTTATGAAGTGCTCTGGATATGTTAAAACAGAAAACACCTCATATAAATATATGACTGAATGGAAGTAGAATCATACTTTCAGACATGATGTCATGATGAAATGAGTTTGTGTGGAGACCAATAGTGAGGGCTTTAAGGGTCAAAGGTTTTAACCACGGACCTACAAATTCCCCCTGGAATTCACCTGTTCCTTCCTCCAACCCTCCCTCCCAGTTCCATGCATAGTCTAACCCAACTCCCCCATCCTGCTCTCCCTCACATTCCAGCACCATTGAACCCAATCATATCACTGTACCACTATCACCCCCATCCAATGCCCAGCCACCCTCTTCTATTTTATCATAGATTTTGCCCATATTAAGCATTGCCTCATTACCCTCTATCCCCTTTCTTTCTCCTGATGACCAATATTCCAGACTCTAGCTCTGTGAGTTTGCTCAGTTTGCTTAAGTCATATCAGTGAGGTCATGCAATATCTGTCCTTCAGTGACTGGCTTACTTCACTCAACATAAGGTCTTCAGGATTCTTCCATGTTGTCCTGTGTGTTAAAAAGGCATACCTTCTCACAGCTGAATAATATTCCATTGTATGTATATACTGCAATTTGCTTATTCTTTCATCTGTGGCTTCCAACTTTTGGCAATATTGAATAATGCTGCTCTGAACATCGGTGTGCATACATCTATTCATATACCCACTTTCAGTTCTTCTGGGTATATACCCAGAAGTGGGATTGCTGGCCCATATGGCAGTTCTATAGTTAGCTTCCTGAGGAACTGCCAGACTATCTTCTACCATGGCTGCACCATTCTACATTCCCACCAGAAGTAGATGAGGGTTCCCTTTCCTCCATATCTTCTCCAACACTTGTAGTTCTCTATTTTTTAAAAAAAGAGCTGCCAGTATAAAATGTGTAAGATGATGTCTCATTGTAGTTTTGATTTGCATTTCCCTAATAGCTAGCGATGCTGAGCATTGTTTTCATGTGATTTTTTGCCATTTGTATTTCTTCTTTGGAAAAGTATAGGTCTGTGGTTAAAACTACAATGGTGGGAATGTTCTTTTAGCAACTATGGCAGAGGAGGATTAGTGGTGCAGGGCATTGGGAGTGAGGGGATATGCAGGATAGGGTGCACCTGGAGCATGCTTCTGTTGAATAGGAAAGTGTTCATATTGTAATAGTGTATTATCTTAGTGGGTGGAGACCCACACAGTAAACAAGAAAATACTAAACTCCCATCCTGGGGAGTTCAGCTGTGTTCCCAGTTAGAGGGACAAGAATCCCTCAAAAAGATTAGGCAGTGCCTAATAGAAGAAAGTAGACTAATATGGCAAGCCCTCAATATTATTGTATGTAACTATAAACCTAATTCTTCAAAAATTGAAACCTAGTGGTTACCATAGGTTCTGAGGGGTGGGGAGAGAAGAATAGAATAGATGGAACACAGAGCATTTTTTAGGGCATTGGAATTATTCTGCATGACCTTGCAGTGACAGATACAGGCCATTTAAAATTTTGTCAAAACCTCTGAAAGTGCAAGGTGCAAAATGTAAACCGTAATGCAAACCATTGACCATGGTTAGTAACAATGCTTCAATATTTGTACATCAATTGTAACAAGTGTACCATACACATTTAAAATATTGTTAATAGGGAAGACGGAGAGAGGGGGAAAGGGTTGTGTATATGGGAATCTCCCATATTTTCTGTAACCTTCTGTAACCTAAAGTTTCTTTGAAGATAAAGCAAAAAAAAAAAAAGAAGACACTGGGAGAACATATGGAATAAACTGTCACGGTACATAAAAGATAAAAGATCTTATAGTGATGAAAGGTGATGAAAAATTTTTTTGATTTTTATTTTCTATTTTTGTATTTTATTTGTTGTTTATTAATATTATCATTTTATTATTATTTGGTTTTCTTTGGCTTTGTGTTCAGGAGGTTTTAGATTGCAGAAGAGTTACAACTGTGGCAGGGGCGGATCACTGATGCAGGGTGTCAATGAAGGGGGGATATATGTGGAGGGGTATACCTGGGACATTCTTCTATGGCATATGGATATGTTCAGGGGGTCATCGGGCATTTTCTTGGTGGGTGGAGACTCACATAGTAACCCAAAGAATATTAAATTCCCATCCTGGCAAGTCCAGCTACATTCTCTAATAGAGTGGCAAAAATCCCCTGAGTACATGGGCAATGCCTAGTGAAGGAGGACAGACCATTACATCAGGCCCTTGATATTGATGGTTGTACTTATGAATCTTTTTCTTGTGAAATTGAATCTTAGTTTAGTATTATCTATTGCTCAAATGTGACCTCTTTCAAAGCCAAATGGAGCATATATACATGTACTATCTTCCCCCTGGCATGGGACATGACTCCTGGGGATGAGATTCCCTGGCACCAAGAGATTATTACCAAGTGCCAACTAGTAATACATTTGGGAAAAGATCTTGACTGAAAGGTGGAAATATTAAAAATAAATGAGTTTTTATGGCTACAAGATTTCAAAGTGGCTAGAGGGGTTACTCCAGAGGTTATACTTATGCATGTCTCGGCAGGATCTCATTGACTGCTACAGTAAACAGTGGCTCAAACAGTGGGGTTCCTGAGGACTCTGGAGACATCTAGACACTATAGGCAGCACAGACAATCTCAGGCATTCAGCACCTGTCAGTGGGCCTTACTTTGGAATATATGCACCCCAATGTAACAGAGTTAGGGTCATTTATAATTTCCCTACACATGACTCTTCTGTCCCTTTTATTTGAAACTATAATTAGCCCTATGCTTTTTAAATATATGTCCCAGAGACTTAAAAATCTTCTGTCTGTTCATATGCCAGTTGAGCCCTGAATCTCAGCAGAGTTGCAACACCTACTCTCTTGTTTATTGGACTTGCCTAGGACAACTAACAAAAGGATGATGATAGACAGTACCCATCCCAAAAAACAGAGTGTCTACAACTGCAAGCAAGACAGTTCATCCATTTGCCCCATGGAATCTAGGCCCCCTGTCAGTCATTAACAGAGTGGTCATCAACACCCCAAAATCCTCAAGATTGAGGAATGAACAAATATAAGGGGGAATGCAACTATGGACTAAAGTAGACTTATTATTATTCTATCAATGGAAGAACTTGTATCATTGATATAAAGGCAGTGACCACCAGAGGTTCTGAGGGGAGGGAAAGGAAAGAATAGGTGTAACGTGGGGCATTTGTGGTACATTGGAATTGTCTTGCATGGCACTGCAATGGTGAATTCAGGCCATTATACCTTTTGTCCAAACCTATGAATTTGTGCAGTACAAAGTATAAACCATGATGTAAATTATAGACCATGCCTAGGAGCAATGCTTCAATATGTGTTCATCAATTGCAGCAAATATACCACACCAATGAAAGATGTTGTTAATGGGGGAAAGTTGGGCGGGGAGTAGGGTATATGAGAATCTCCTCTATTTTTGCTGTAACATTTGTGTATTCTAAAGCTTCTTTAAAAATAAAACAAATTTAAAGAAGAGTTAATCGTGGCTTTCTGCCTTGTTGTTGGACTCAGGATGGACTTTGCCTCACAAAATCAGCTATGATGCTCTCAAGTATTTGTTGAAGTTCATTAAGAACCTTGCCCACATGAAGGGCTGTTGTCAGTAGCTCCCCTGCCCCTCCCCACATTGCAGAGGGGTCTCCATCATAAATCCAGAAAGGTCAGGTCCTGCTTGCTGCTGCCTTGTTATTTATGATTTCTTCCCCCAATACCTCTGTTATTGCTACTAACATCTGTGAGTAGCAGTGGAGATGAGTCAAGTAACCTTCTAACTTAGGATGAATCAGATGCACACTTTATTGGTATGTTGTACTGTGGCTGACAGCAGTGGCAGCGTCGCAGAGTAGTACCTGGGGCTTCCTGGGCTCTGGCTCCCAATTCCCAACTTTGGGATTTTTCACGCACTGTGGTGGTTTGAAGATGTATGTGCCACAGGAAAATATGTTCTGAAATGCAATCTATTCCTGTGAGTGTGAAGCATTTGTACGTAGGCCCTTTTGATGAGGTCACTTAATTAAGTAGTTGTGGGTCACCTCAATCAGGATGGGTCCCAATCCTGTCACTGGAGTCCTTTATAAATGGAGTGAAATTGAGACAGATAGAGAGAAAGCCATTGGAAACAAGAGGGTGGACATGGACAGAACAGAAGACAAGGGATAGACTGCAAGACACCACGATGTGCCATGTGACAGAGGAGTCAAGCATCACTGGTAGACAACCCCAGAAAATCACACTCTTCAGGGAGAAAGCATTGCCTTGTCGATGCCTTAATTTGGACTTTCTATTAGCCTCAAAAGCGTATGCTTATAAATTCCTAAGGTTTAAACTGATCTATTTGGTGGCATTTGCTTGGACAGCCCAGAAAACTAAAGCACCTGCTGAAGGTGGCCTGATAGATGAGTTCTGCTACCCCAATACCATGAAGACAGGGCCAGATGGGAGACCTGTGTGGACACCAGATGTGTATTAAAAGATTCAGCCTCCATTTTCTCCCTTCCTATGTCTTATCTGAGGAAGAAGATGGAAAGCTTTGGGACTAAGACTGCAGGCATTGGAACTTTGAGAAAAGGAACATGTCAGGATTTAGCATTTCTGGGCCATAGACACATTCTTAGGAAGTGCGTGAACACAGAACAAACTCATAAGGGCTCTGCATCCCCCACAGTGTTGTTAAAGCATCCTTCTTTTATCCTCCTTTCATTTCTAAAATGTCATGCAATGTATACATCCAAGTCACCATCCCTGGGCTCTCAGCTGCTATGCTAGCTCCCAGCCCCACTCTCCTGCCTGCTCTGCTGATCAGAGCCCTAGCATCTGAGGCCTCTAGCCTCACCAAGGTGCAGCCTCCTTCCTCTGCCTCCATGTGGTCTTGGGACTGGAAAGTGCCAACATACTTCCAGGCATGTTTCAGATAGGGACCTGCTTAGCACTTCCACAGCAGGGTGATGTGGGCCTGGAAGCCAGCTATGTCACTTACAGTATCACAATACTTTCTCTTCCTCTCCTCAACAGTGACTAAAGCTAGGACCAGGAGACAAGCAGCCTTATGTCAGGATAAGGTCACTGAGTTAGAAACAAGAGGCTCTGATTAGAGTCCTTTCTCCTCAAAAATCTGTGAAACCTCAGTTTTCCCATCTGTAAATGAGAGGCTTGAATAAATAAGTGATCTCAAAATTTTAGGCATTCATTTTTGGTTATTGACATATTATTCTGTAGTCTGTGTTAGTATTTTCTAAATATTGGTATTTAAATTGACAGAGTTTTCCAGTTTAAACTGATTTTAACCTTGTCATAAATGAAAATGTCAATGAAATCATGGATTTCATGTTATAGTTAATTCTTTCTACTGTTAGGAAAATAATACTTAATAAAATAAATAATAGAATACAAAATTTCAAAACCTTTCCCAGCCATTGGCATGCCATATGCCAGCAATCCCAAGATGGGATATGTGCCCTCTGCCTTGTAGGCTGCCCCCTGCTCTTGCATTCCACAAATAGGAAAGCAAAGGCTATGTGGGACACCAGCAATCCTTGGTTGATGCCCATCTGAGAGTAATCTCTAAAGAAGCTTCTTCCATTCTCCTCAGCAGCTCTGCTCTTCATCTTCCATTTCTGGCCATGAGGTAATGGTTTGTGGAGAACATGGGAGGCTTGTGGCCTGTGTGTAGGGTTATGTGGAAGGTAGTTATGGCCTGAGAGCAGCTATTGCTTCCCACTGTTAACCTCTGGCTGGTCCTTTGGAAGGAGTTGGGTGGCTGGGAAGCCCTCAGGTGGCCCTGTGGAGCCTCTCTGCAGGTATCCTGGATTCACTAGAATGCTGGCTCATGGCCCTTTGCTCTCAGTGAGCTCTGCAGTGTACATGGATTGTCTCTAGATGTGGTCCTGGCCTTTGCTGGCAGGAAAAGCTCCAGGAGCCTCCTGGGCTTGGCTTGTGTGAGGAGCAGGCCATAGGAAGGGCCCGGAGCCCCCAGCTTTTGGGGTTTGGTGAGAGAAACCCCCCTGGTAGCACTCTGCAATTACATCTGGAGAACTGTGTGCAATGCTCTTCTTAGCACATCTAAGGAGAGGATATTTACCCTCCTGGTAGGCACAACCAAGCCTTTCTTTCTTGTGGAAGTGATTGCTTTCAGTTGCCCTGTGTGCTCACTTCTCAGGACAGCAGCTGTATCTTAGTGGGGAAAAGAAATTCTTCTTTAGGAAATTTTCTGATAGGCTGAGGACTCTGCCTTGTGCAACAATAGCGCTTTGACCTACAGGGCACCTCCCGGGCTACCCTTCCCTGTGGATAACCCTGGTTCTCAGGATAGCCTCTGAGCAGGGCCACAAACCAGTCAATCCCATATTTCCATCAGGAAAGTGAGTGCCCATCCGAGGCACTGGAGATTCAGCATTTCTTCCTCTTTCCTGCTTCCCTCCTCTATATCTCCGGCCCCTCCAGCTGCTGCCCTTTGTGAGTCCTTTGCCTCTTTGATCCAGCTCAGTTCTGATGTTCATTTTCACCTGATTTCATCTAATGAAAAACGTTACAATGGGAAGTGGGCCATGTAACTATTCCTGTGTGACACCGTAAGCGTGCTCAAAGGGCTGTTTTTTTGCCTTCGGAAATTTTCACCAGTATCTGTGTTAAATATTGCTTTACCCAGTTAATAACATTCCAGGTCACTAGGACTGCAGAGAAGGAATAGTAGAAAAGAGCAAGACAAATATTTCACTTGAAAATCATCTACACAAATCGTGCCTTTTCAATTTTTTGGAGGCAGAAGGACCTCAAGCTTCCTATCCATTCTTATTACCTAAGACCCCCTATTGCTGCACCTTCCCACTCGCTGTCCCTGTGCAGCCATGCCCTTGGGAATGTCCTTGTGCCTTCCCCTCTGCTCCATGTGCACGTGTCCAAATCCTACCTATCCTTCAGGTCCTGGCTCAGATGTCCCCAGCTGACTGCCTCCCACAACCCTTCAACTAGAGGCCAAGTGCCCCTCCTTGGTTTCTTATGGTTAAGTCATCAGAGAAGATTTCTCGGAGCCTCTCTCCAGGCTGATATCCATTTCCATTGGTTGTGATAGTATTTTGACAAGTCTTTCCTTCCCTACTAGATCCAAGCTCTTAAATGGCAGGATCTGGACTGAGTCCGATTCATCTTTATGCTTCCTACAGCTACTAGCACAATGCTTCACCTAAAAAATATCCCCCGTTGTTATTTGAAGAATGAATGTAATATGTTTTTGTCATTTAGTTCTTACAATTGTCTCTATCACCAACCTTGGCATCTCTCCTGCAGGATTCTGACTTAGAGATCTACCCCTCTGGATGTCCTGTGTACACTTAGAACAGCACACATCCAAGTAGAAGTCACCATCTGTCTGCCCAACCATGTCCCCACCTCTCGTGCTTTCTTCTCAGTTGGTGCCTGGGTCACCAACTTGGTCACCAGGCCCAATCCCCTTCCCTCCCTCTCCCTCCTTATCCATCACCAAGTCCTGCTCGTTTTATTTTCTACATGTCTCTAGATTCATCCCTTCTTTCCCTGTCCACTCCATGCAGCCCCATTCCCCTCTCACCAGACTACCTCCAGCGCTTTCCCCATGCAGGCTCTTTCAACCTGTCCCCCTCAAAACCTCCTTCTCATAGCCACCAGAGTGTTTCTAGTAAAATGCAGCTCTGATTACATCACCTCCCTGCTGAAAAGCTTTGAGTAGTTCCCTCCTTTCTGAAGGATAAATTCTACCATCTTAAACCTTTCAGCACCTGGCTTGCCTCCTACTCTCTCTTCTGTCCACACAGAACAGCTCAGTCATATTTCCTGGATCCCCCTTTCTGTTTAATACTTCTCTGTTTTCACTGCTACTGCTCTTGTGGCCTAGAATATCTTTCCTCCCTGCTCACCCTCCTCCTCCTCTTTTTAAAGCCCAGCTTGTCCTTTGACTTCCTCTAGGCAAACCTCCCTGTGCCTCAGCTGGGTCAAGTAGTGCTGTGTGATTCCTGAGGCACAGTCCTGTCTTCGCCCTCGTCTGAGCGTGAGGCAGTCTCCTCTCACTGTGAATTCTTGCTGGCAGGGGTTACGCATCTCAGTATCCTAGTGGAGGGCCGGCTTTTGCTAGAAGGTCAAAAGGGACTTAGGTAATGAATGAGCAGCCCCGTCAGGAAGGCTGAGCAAGTCTGACAAAATAGAAAGCTGAAGCTCAAAAAGGTTGAATGGCCAAATAACTGGCCAGAAGCTCTGTGGGGCCTGGTAGTATGTGATCAGTCAAAGTACTTTCCTTTTTACTGGAACGTTCTGTTTAGGACCCCTCTAGATACCATGGCTCTCTTCCCTCACTACACCTCAGCTCTCTTCCTCCCTTCACATATTCATGGAACAGGCACCTTAGGGGAAGATTGTCGTGTACATCAGAAGTGGCTAAGTCACCAGGCCATCTCTCTCTTCTTTGTCATTGACACAGAAAAATTACTGTGGAAGATTTGTAGAGTGCAAACTTCCTTTTTGAGAGTTATGGGGCATGGCATAAGGGTCAGCGTGGTACCACCTGGTGGTTATACAACTAAGAGTGCCCCTCCCAGCGCCTGTACATGTGGACAGTCCTCAACCCACTTTCCTGGGCAGGGTAGGCAGCACCTGTTTCTTCTCTGATGGCTACATTCATACCTCTGCTGTTCACAGCCCCACTCTCATGACACCTGGTACAGGTCCATCAATTGTAAGGTAGGGAAAGTGCATTTGACATCAATAATAGTTAAAACTCTGAATTTTGTGACCAGTTTCCTTTATTAGAGTGGATTCAAGGTTATCAGCATAATAAGGCCAAGCTCAGTCACTTGCATCCTGGTATGCTTTGTTGAGAAAGAACAGGATCAGGATGGAGCTGGTGAGCTGAGAGTGCATTTAACCTTCAGTGTGCCTGTGGGGTCCACCTAGGCTGTACCCCTCATCTGTCATGGTGTGGTGGCAGAAAATACTGTTGGTCCTTAAAATGTTTGATCCACCTGCTAAGAAGAACTTAGTTTTTCCAGTTACAGGATGGAATGTACAGGGCTTCTCCATCTTACTTTGACAGGGAGGTCGCTCTGAAGAAGCAGAAATGTAAATATACATGTACACATGTGTGCGTGTAAGTTCATGTATATATATACATACTTAAATACATATATTAAAAGCAAAGTTTCAAGCTTTAGCTGCTAAGAGAAAGGACTTTTTTAATACCACTCACTTTGTAGAGCATGTAGTATAGCCCTTCCTATAATTAGGTGCTAACTAGATGTTTTAAAATGTGATGATGAATTTCTTTGACCTCACTGGTGATGAGACTATTCATACAAAAAGGTCTGTTGAGCAGAGCAGTTAGATCCAAGTAAAGGTCCGTTAATTTTACTAGGGAAAAAACCTCTTTGTCAACTTAAGTGAACCCTCAGCCATCTCACAACTGCTTGCTAATGGTACCAAAAGGTGCAAGCTAGAGTGAAGTTGGATATGTGTATAAGCCCAACACACTTTTAAAAAATACAGCGAATATCCTCTGGATGATGGCTCTGTAGCATGAGCCTCCCAATAAGGAAAATAGCAGCCAGCTGTGGTTACTGTCTTCTAGAGAGGGCTCTCTGCCAAGGGAGCATCTTCAGAACTGGCCGAGGGGCCAGTGAGAAAAACAGGCTTCCAGATGGAGGCTCTAAGTCTGAACGGACAAACGGTGTAAAAGTAATGCTGTCTGTTTTACCAGCTTCATCAAGCCAGCTGAAAGTGCCTCCCTGTAGGAGTCAAGCAGCACAGGGTTTACTGCCCGTCTGTTGGGGGCTGAACGCTGTGCTGGGCTGGGGCTGGAGGAGTTTAAAACATGGTCGCTGCCTGGAAGCCTAGTTTGAAGTATGATATGGGAAACAACAGGATTAGGGATTAAGGGTTAATTAAAACATTCGTGTATGCTTGAGAATTTGGGGAGGAGGAGGTGTCTGAGGACTGGAGCAATCAAAGTAGGTTCCAGGAAGGAGGGGAGCTTATGCTGGGCCCCGGAGGGCTGAGAAAGGCCTCAGTAGAAGTGGGGAAAAGGAGGACTTGGCAGGGAAGGGAGAGAGCAAAGCTCAGAGGTCGGCATATGCGGCAGCCCAGACCCTGTGACTGTTTTTGCTGTCCATTCTCTCTCCTTCCTTTCCTCCCTCCCTCTTTTCCTCACAGTAGAACTGAATGTTAAAAAAAGAAAAAAAAATTAAGATAAAATAAAATCACCACCATTAGAAAGTAGAAAAATGCAACCCCTTAAACTCAATGACCTGAATTAATTTGCAAAGATGTTACAGGTTAGCTCAGAACGGCCTTCATCAGGTCAGGAAACATGCCCCTACCCCATGTCCAGAATCATGGAATTGGTCAGGCAGATGATGTTTGACTTGTCATTTGCCTTGGAAGCAAGAGCCCCTGACTGTCTTTGCATGATGTGAGTGTCTCTGGCTGGATCAGGCTGACCTATGAATTTAATGGGCATGATTGAGCTACTGATCATTAAATCAAAATCTGACAAACAACAGCAGAGTTGGGCTTTTGCCATTTTCCATGGGGGTGTGGGCAGGCCAGGGCTGGGGCTCAGCTTCCAGCTTTCCTTTTCTCTGGCCTGGCTTTGGCTGGTGGGCACTGGGCTGCTGCCCAAGGCCCTGGTGCCTGTAACTGGCATCTGACCAAGAACAAAGTAGTCCATGGTCAGCTGGTGAAGAAATCATAAGCTCACAGGTGACAGGTTCTCTACTCTACCTCATCACCTCCCTCTCAAAAGCCAAATGTAAAAGAGAAATCCCTAAAAACCCAAAGAACAAAGCTGACAGGACGTGAGGAGGGTGGGTGGGATGTGAGGGAGAGAAGAGGCAGGGCAGTTTTCCGTTTATTGTTTTGTGGGTTTTTTTTTTTGTAATTAATGAGGGGAAGGATTTGAAGACTTGTACAGTGGCTTTGCCAGTGAAATGTAATTAGCTGAAAACAATATGCTGCTGATGTTGGAACTGGTGGTTTTACGAAGGCTGCCCTAATGAGAACGTCAGTGTCTCGTTCAGAGATTGCCTTCACAAAACTGTCCTCTTCTCCAGATTTTGTGCTTGATTAGTTCCAGGGAAAACTGAATTATAATAATTTTTAAGAGGGAGAAATAAGTGCATGGTCCAAGAGAAGGTCCTTTTGAATGTCTTTCTTCCCTTCCCCTCAGCCTTCTTCGATGCCAGACAGAGCTTGCTGGCAAGGAGTGAGGGGTTTGGCATACTAGGCTCCAATTGTGTCTGTACATCAACATATCTTCTGGTCCTTTATTCCCTCTCCTGTTCCCTTTGTTACAATTCTAATGTGCATCTTACCTGAATGCCAAGATCAGGTCACAGCTGGACTCTTACAAAGGACGTGATCATGGTTGCCCATTGTTCTCCTTAGAGCTTTGATTGACATTTGGGGGCTTGTGATTTGAATTTTGAGTATCGTGGGTCACATCAGATACCAGGTAGAGGAGCTGTAAGAGCTGAAAGCAATGCATATGAGTTTTGCTGAGCTCTGTGTTTGAACAGCAGTGAAGGACTTGCATTGGGAGTGACCACTGTCATCCTTTGGATCCTCCTGGTGAAAAATGTGACCTACAGGATTCCTTCTACCTTATCCAAGGCTATTGGCCAGCAGTCCTGTGGGCAACCTCACTGTAATGCAATTCTTAGCTTCCCTGAAAATGTTCAAGTCCAACACTTTCCCTCCAATCTGTCCTCTATGTGTATTCTTATATTTGACTCATGCTCCTCTTAAATCTCAATCCCAGACCAAGGGCTTGTAGACAGCAAAGCCAAGACACCCAAGTCTGTGTGTTTGTGTGTCATACTGTTCTCAGGGAAATGGTTGAGCATCTTTATTCTTGACTTTGAAGACAGTTGGTGCCACTTTAGACAACATCTACCCAAGGACAGATAACTTCATAGAGTTTTCTCTTCCTATGTCAAAATGATAGCCTGAAAGTTAGGGCCAGCCTTGGCACAGTTAAATTAAGCATTTGACCAACCCAGGTATCAAGCTTAACTGAAAAAGATAGGGAATATCTGGGGCAGGCAGTGTAGACAGTATTGCATATAGACATTTGGAGAGTCTTGCTTATATAACTACAAGGTTTAAGTACAGAGGCAAGGCAATTCAGAACATACATTAGAGAAAATGGGGAAATTGGGGATTTGGGACCCAGGCTACTCCCCTTCCTATTTGACTAGGTTTTATAAAAATATCATTAAGATCAGTGGTTGGTCTTGGTTTGGCTCCTACTCACTGCATAAACTTGGGCAAGTTATTTAACCCTTCTAATCTTCTGTTTCTTCATCTAAAACAGAAATAGCCATTTCTATTCTTTATTGGTAGAGTTAAAATGAAATAATGCATGCAATTCACTAGGCACATTGTAAGCCTTTAACAAATGGCATTTATTATCATTATTCCTTCTCCATTGCACTGATACTATAGAAATAAAGCAGTGTGTGCTTAGGATAACATAATAAGGCAAGGATGCGGGAAAAGAAGCACATGTAGTGGGGTTGCTTTAGGAATTTGAGAGATGCTTGATCCTTTCACAGTGTTTTGTGTCCTTTAAGGTTCTTCACTGAACTAACCACTGGCTGTATAGTGTCTTCACTTCTCCCAGCACAGGGAGTGCCAGTGGAGAGTCTACCATGAAGGAGAACAGGGGCAGTGTCCCTGAATACTGCTTAGCCCCTCCCGCACCATTGCAATCATGATGATCGAATTGGACCTCCATGGCATGGGACAAGAATATGATCACGGCCTGTGCCCATATGAAGGGCCTACCACCCACACCATGACTAATAGCCATCTCAGAATTGTGCAGCCTTTATAGATCCAGCTCAGTTTTTTTTTAGCTGGGAGGAAAAAGAGCTTTTGATTCTTCACTGTTTCAGATAGAGGTACTGATGAATATGTACCAAATTCAGAGAAATCTTGACATCCTGACTGTCTCCTCACTGCTCTCCCTAACTGACTATCATCACCTGTTTTCATCTGAAGTCACTGGAATCCCCTCATGTGCCTTGCATAAGGTCTGCCCTTGTTGACTAGTTTCTAATGTTTTTTATTTGTTCAGCTATGCACAGAGCTGTCAATTCTGTGATCCTTCTCCTCCTTTCCAGCAGGACTGCCTGCCTGACTTTTGAAGAGTTGGGAGGGAGAGGGGTTTAACAACTCTTTAAGTTCAGAGAGAAAGAGGGTTAAAGTCTAATGGTCTAGTATATACTGTGCCAGCTGCCTTTTTCTGTTACTTGTTCAATAATCCCCTTAATGTTTTATCCTAATGGAGCAGATTATTGTTATTATTTTATTTCATCAAGATCACCTACTGCATAAAAACAAAGAGTAAAGGAGGAAAAAGGGAGCGTGGCCAAGACTGGGCATTGAGCGTTATCCAGCTGGAGATATGTACGTATAGCTTCATGATTGGCTTGTGACGTTTTGAAGGGCTGGCCCACAGAGGGAGCCTGCCTCATGCCCATGGCTGTCCTGGAGCACTTTTATTTCCAACTGGGCCCTTTATCTCCTAGCCTGTCTAATACACACACTTGTGCACGTGCACACCCACACACATATTCACAGAGACACATGGGCTCTAAGGGGACCCAGCCTCTTAACTTATGATGCTGATTGGGGTCCCCTCCAAAATGTCTGACCAGGCAGCATCATCTCTCAGAAAATGGCTAAGGCTACATCTGGAGCTTGGGGCGACCTCCACTCTGCCCTGGTGGCCTTCACAGAGCTCTAACCCAGTCTTTGGAATTAGAGAATCCAGTGAGATAGCCTTGGACCTGGAAAATTCAGTCCATGGTGAGCTGCTTCTCCGTCACCCTGCTTCCCTTAGCATCTCATTAAAGCAAAGGACAGGTAACGGAAGCTACTAATGATCAGAGAACTTTGAGCTCAGGAATGTTCCTTATGAGCAAAAACTCGCCCTTGCTTTTGCTTTGGGCCAGCAAAGTCAACGGTCTGTGGCAAGAAAAACCTGGAGAACCAAAAAAGCAGCTCTATAAAAAGAATCTGAAGGCGACAACTTGAAATAGCCCAGGCTGACTCCAGCATGCTAGCCTCCAGCCACTTTCCCTGCTGGGCTTCAGACTCTCATTAGATGAAACTCCTGGAGTCCTTCTCATAAAGAAATTGGAGATGAACTTCCCTGATTAAAGAAGAAAGGCAGTGATCAAACCTAACAGCATTAAAACATTAGACCTGGGAAAAAGCAAAAAAAAGGAAAAAAGCTATACATTTAGTTTCCACCTTAGAAGGACTTCATGCTCAAATCCTCTTTAAGCTGAAAGGGTCTTCAACTATCACCCTGGAAAGCCCTTAGTCTTAGAGTTTCTCTCTGCCTTATGGAAGGAGCCTGGTTCTTACCTTTACTCAACAATGGCATTTTAATGAGAGAGGATCTTGGGGGACATCTTATTTCTTTCCTAAATTTTGGATTCTTGGACTTGTAATGGTGGGGAAGGAATACTGGAGTGTCTCAAGGCAGCAGGCAGCAGCAGTAGCATGCCCCAGTGAGAGGCTAACCAGACAGGGCAGATCTGTCCCCTGCCAGTGGGATGTGCAATTCACGTCAGAAGCCCCAGAGGACATAGTGAAGTCTCTTAATTAACGTGGTGGCCCGTGGCAACTGGAAAGCATTTCCACATGATTAAAGACTTCAGAAAAACCCCAAGGGGAGGTAATGTTCCTAATAATTTATAAATTGAACTTGCTACTTAATATGCTTAAAGTGTTTCACTTCATCTTCCATTTGGGAAGGAGATGGGCAGGGGATAATGGATTTCTATTCACCAGCCACCACAGAAAAGGGAATCTGCCAGAGGAACCAACCAAGTGGCCTTTCCCTTCTAGTTTGGGTGATTTCATCTGGCAATAAAGGGATTCCCAAGGCCAAGACTATATTACTACAATTTGGATGACACTATCTGATTTCAAGAGGCCTGATAGTGCCATTAGAGAAGAGGGTCGCCTGCTTATCAGGGGCTGTGTTGACTAAATGGAGGGTTGAAGGCCTGCCTCGGAAGGATTGCTGCCTTCATTTCCTTGGTCTGAGGTTTCTGGATTTACTGGGCAAGAAGAACTCACATTTCACTCTAATTAATTCACTGTTTTAGAGCCATTTCCAGTTTGACAAGGATCAGTGTCACAATCATGAAAATTCTAAGCTGGAAGAGATTGGTTCATTCAAAGAGGTTATACAACTTGCACCAAGTCACATCTGTTATTTTATTGACAACCTCCATGTAATTAGAAACTTAGGTATAACTATATAGTTATCTCACAGAATCACAGGATTGGAAATTTGCTGATCTACCTCATCCATTACCCTACCCCAGGCTGCAATATTTTGGTTCTAAATTAGAATATGACCAAAGTTGCCATATAGGCTTCCAACACAGGTGTTCTGCTCCTGGCTTATCTTTTCTGAAAGACAGAGGCAGATGTGAGTGACTGTTTTAATATATGAGAAAGGGTCTTTATCCCTGACCTGTAGACATTGTTATTGAGGAAAAACAGGGGACATGGACCACCCAGATTCCCTGTTTGATTCTTACTTTTTAGCCACCATTTAATTCCTTTTGGAATATAATTTGAATGCAGTATTCCAGTTGCCTTGAGGGATAATTAATTATATCTCAGATTCACTCTTCTGGTTACTCCTCGGGTGAAACTAAGCTTTGAAATGTGAGCTGATTGATTGGCTACAGTATCTTGACAGATGGTAGCTGGAAACATGATCTCAGCTTTTCTATTTTTCTGCCAATGGTTCACAAATCCCAGGTGACTCTCTAAACTTTAGTGGCATTTAATAGATCCAGATTCTTTATTCTGAGATTTCCTGAGCACATGACACTGATTTGAGATTAAAGAAGAAATCCGCTGTCCTATGAGATATTATCAAGAGCATCACCTTTAGTCTAAGATAGCTTCATCTGTCATCACTTTCTTTTGTTATAAGAAGAGGAATAATGACTGGCATTTCCAGCACCTATAATCTATATTTGTCTTCCTTTTGGCCATTCACTTACCTTTTAAAATCAATTATGTCAATTTTCTCCTCTAACTAGAATGTAAACTCCATGAGATCAGGAACCTTCTCTGTATCATTCACTGCAGTATCCCTGTAGCAGAGACCACCAGAAAAATTCCTTGCTAAAGTATGTGTCAATAAATACTGTTGAATGAGTGAATAATGAAATGAATGAATGAGTCACACAAGCAACTTCCTTGTATAAGCTTTGCTTGCAAACATGTAGAAGATGTTCATGTAGAAATGTATTCAAAGTTGATGAATGATTTTCTCCTCCTGCCTTCTCTTCATCCCTCCCTCCCTATCTCCCTCCTTCCTTCTTTACATAAACACCTATTTTCTGCTAGGCACTATCCTCAACCCTGAAGCTATAAGAAATACTTCAGATATTGCCCTTGTCCTCCTACAGTCTATAGTCCGGTACATGAGATGGGTAAGTAAATCGAAGTCATAAGTACTTGTGGAGAGAGTTATATGGAGGGTGCTGTGGAAGCCATGTGTATGTCCAGGGCAATATGATTAGGGAAGAGCTGTCCAAAGATGTATCACTGAACTGACATTGAAGGATGAGTAGGAGTTAGCTAAGGGAGGCAGGCGTGGCTCGGGACCCAGGATGAATACACAGGTCAGATAATGAGACAGTTTTGTGGATAGGCCTGGAGTACTAGGATGAGCATAAAAGGGAGATCTGCCTAGCATTTTCTATCCCTGGGCAATCACTGTCAATGTTATATAAAACACTGGTACATAAAAGTTCCCAAAATCTGCAAATTATCTGACAAACCTAATACTGCTCTCTCAGGTAAGTGCCAAAAATGTCAGTTTCATAATAAAGTAAAAGTTGATTTCATTGTTTGATCTCTATTAAAGCCAGTACAAATGATTTATTGATTTTTTTAAAAGGGGAGAATACTTTTAAATGCCACTTTTTTTTTTTTTGGAAGCAACTTAACAGATGTGGAGTTCTCATATCCCCCAAACATGCTTCTAGTTACAAAATGTTAACAGTTTTGAGGAAAATCAATAGAATAATCAGAAAACTTGTGAAAAGATGAATAAAAAGCAAAACAATTTCATATCTTATGGTCAATGTTTTGTTTTGTTTTGTTTTAATGTTCAAGCTTTATAACTTGTAACTTGTCACCTGGGTTGAATCTACTTTAATGTTTTTCTTTTTTTAATGCCATAAAGATGGAAGCTAACATAGATAAATGACGAATATACTCTGAACACAGCTAGGGAAATATAGGAACTCAAAAACAAGGCCTCTGCATATAAGAACTCCTGCATGCTATCTGTAAAGCCTTTTGTGATGATATTGCCCATTATGTTTAGCGTTGCACTCCAGTTTATTCTCCCAATAAACTTTCTTTGTCAGAAAAGAGGAGGTGTGCAATTTGTCTTTTTGAGTTGGTTACCAGGAATCTCTCAGCTATAGCCCTTGGCCTAGGCTTTTTTTAATTCCATTCCTTCTGCTGCCTCATTGTTTCATTAGATTATGTGAAAGAAATACCCTAGAGCTTAAAATTCTCTGTGCAAGTAAAGGGTTAAAAATAATGAAAAATGTCAAAGAACAAGAGTTTGTCACAAGCGTGCAAAATTAATTGAAGGTGAGCACTGGATTTCCAAATCTTCAAGGTAGAAGGAAAGTTATCAAGGAGACTAGATCCCGGCCTTTTCTTAGTATAGAGGATGGATGACCTGTTTAATTCTAATACCTGCTCACTGGATTAGGCAAAGAAACAGTTTGGAAGAATGTGTGTGTAGTGATTTTACAAATTACTATTGTTGCATAATATTATTATTAAATCATATTACATATTAATATTAATATTATGTATATTATTATTTACATAATAATCCACAATTAGATAAGTCAAGGCAGAGTGTTGTGACACCTGCCACAAATTTGGGATATAGAGGCAGAGAAACCATATCACAACTTGAGTACCCAAGCATCCTTTTACATATGCCTGTGCTGTGTTTCGCCTAATGTCTTGACTTCCTTACTGGTAACTGATGATTGGAAAATCAAAGCCTTTGGAGTCATGGATGCTAAGCTGAAAAAAGATTATGGTAGAGCAAGATTTGAGACTCAATAAACTGGCATACGGTAAGGAGAGCTGCCCAGTACGAAAGAAATTCCATTCTGCCCAGGAGTGGTGCCGCACACACGGAGAGCTGACACAGCACAATGACGCGGCAAAGGAAGAGACAGATTCGCAGGCCGCTAAGGATAGAAGCAGACACAGAAGAACACACAGTGAATGGACACAGAGAACAGACAATTGGGGGTGGGGGGAAGGGGAGAGATATGAAAAAAAATAAAAATAAACTTTCATAGCTGAATGAAAATTTGTGTTCTAGCCCACTGTAGGTTGTCATCTTTAAAAAATAAATACATATAAAATATTCCTGAGTTTCTAGGCCACCCACACAGCTACAGTCAAGGAAATTTTAGATGCACCTAACAAAATGATGCCACCAAAAGAGCAGTGACCAGGACCTGGATCTAGCATCGACCTGCACTGTCGAGCTTGGCGGTTTCACTGGGCCTTGGTTTCTTCGTCAGAAAAGAGGGGCTGAGCCTAGAGGTTTTTTACAGGTCTCTAATTTGAAAGAGAACTATATGATGCCACTTTTCTTTGTTGAAATGCAACTAAGTTCAGGGCCTATTGGTGTCTTCCAGCTAAGTAGTGATGTATGATGTGAAGGTCTTATTTTAACAGGGAGAACATAAAACACGAATGCTGTCTTTCCACTACCAAGTAACCCTGGATTTGGTTATTTACTGAGTAAAAGGCCTTTAGGTAGTGATGGTGTCTCTTTTGACCCACTGTCAGTGTGAGATGCCCTGTGAATTTTCTCTTCTTCCTTGGAGAAATGAGGATGCACCTGGCAGAGTCAGCCACTCTCCTACTCAGTCTTCTTTGAATTTATGAGATAGATGCTGGGGCAGGTAGTTTCTAGTTAGCAAAGCTCACTCAGAGTAGCTGTAGTCTTGTGACTAGGAATAGAGACCCTGAATGACAGTGATAGTGTCCCCATCCCAGTTCTACTACTCATCTGCTGGGTGACCTTGGGCAAGTTATTTAAAACCTCTGTGCCTTGGGTTTTTCAAATATAAAATGGGAAAATAATTGCACCAACCTCTTCAAGTTCAAAAGTGTAGGGGCTTTAGAACAAATGCCCACTATAGAGGAAAAGTACAGTAAACAAGAGCGGCTAGTGCTTTATTACTGCCTAATATGGGAAGAACCTATGGCCTGGACTTTATCATAACCATGTTGTGGCCATCTGAAGGGAGAACTAGTAAGTAGGCATGAAAGGGGCTCCTAAAAGCCTTCTGTGAGCTGGAAAGATGGTGTTTAAACCATTTCCTCGGATTGATGTTTATGCTACTCTTATAGCTCTTTAGGGAATGAAATTACCTCTCGCTTTCCCTAACCTAATACAGTGTCTGACACCTTCTCTCACCTGGGAAGTTATTCCTTCTGTGTGGCTTAATTACCTGTTGTTACAGTTTCAATTTGGAGTGAAGGAAAGGATAGTGGGTCTGACTCTGGGATGAAGGCCCAGCTGCAAAACTGTTAGGTTGTATGCAAGGAGGAGCTTTCAGAGAATTGGTCCACGTTGTGGTTACGATGCTGTCGAGGGGCTGTGTCTTGAACACCAGGCTCTGTGGCATGTGTGAGGGGCTGCCACAGTGGAAGACAGTGGAGATGGGCAGGCAGTGAGAGCCTGTAAGACTTGGCTTGTTTCATCTGCCCCCACAGTAACCTGAGCAGCTTCATGTTTATGCTTTTCTGTACTTGCATGAAAAACTTTACCAGGAAAAAGAGTTCCACAAACAAAAGAAAACTTTGAAAACCAGGAGGCTGGTACACATTCCTGACAAACCACCTGACATGACATGTCTCTGAGCAGCTGACACGGTTGCTTGGTGTCTCTACTCCTGCCCATTTGAAAGAGGAACGTCTCATGTGTGTGTGTGTGTGCATGTGCGTGTGTGTGCTGCTTTGCTCCTGGTAATGGTGGAAAGGGGAGAATAAATGGGGAGATTTACTGGAAAAGGAACTTTATAAATCCAAGACATAATGATTATGGACCTGGGAAAAAGTCCCCTTTAATGGGTTTGAGGGAATAATCTGGACCCAGCCTTGTATGGGTGGGCCCTTTGGGAATTAATAGGGGGCTTTCATCTCTAGCCCATATGAGAGGGTGGCAGTGATTGACACTCAAGGTTGAAAGCAGAACCATTTGGCACACCCCAGCCTAATGAAAACGGTTTGGAGGGATATTGACCAAAATAAAGGGAGTGAATACAGATTGTGCGCAGGAAGATTTATGCCCACTGAAATCTGTGCAGCAACGGGCCTGTGAGGCCTACCCTCCAAACTCTGCCCTGGATGGATGTCAAGACGTGGTGTTCAATCTCGCTGAGGCACTGCATCCCAGCCTCTGACAGATAGTAGCTTTTTAAGTAATGGTCTGAGAGGAGATGGCCTTTGAGGACCAGGAGGTTTAGAAGGAAACTTCGGCCAATCTGCCTCCAAGACATGGGTCTCAATCCCTTCCCTCGAGCTTTAGCAAGGATGGGGAACATCAGCCAGGCCTGTGGTGGGGAGAAAGCTGTCTCTGAAAAGCAGTGGTGACCCAGAAAGTCACTTTCAAATGGGGGGATTCCTTCCCGCACATTCCTAAGGGATGTGAATTTCCTGTTCAGATTTTTCAGTGGTTTTCTCCCGGGGGGACAGTCACACTGATAGAGACATTTAAAGTTGGACTGAAGACAGCCTCTCTAACATGTGATGCATTGTACCAGGCACTGCACATAGTTACCTAGCTGAATCCTTACAACCACCCTGGGAGGCCCAGTATTTTCTCCATTTTCCACATGAAAAACTGCTGGCCTAGAATTTACAGAACTCACTGGAAATTGGTGGAGACTGAGTTAGAATTCACATATGATTGATTTTTACGGTGTGAGGCAGGAAGAAAGCAGGTGCCATAACACAGCTAAAACGACAACCCGAAACCAGCTTTGCATCGTAGCAGATCTTCCATAACAAACTAAACCCTCTCCTCTATTTCTGCTTCTGGTATCACACATGCACACACATACACACATACACTCTTACAATTTCAATGACTTCTTCCTTCTTCAAATTGTTTAGAAGCAACCTTGGATCACTTGAAATGATGCACTGGTATCCCAGTTCCATTTTTCTTGAACTTTAAATACCAATCGCTGTAGACTGCCCCTTGCTGCTGAATGATGGTTGCTCTAAGTGCTTAATACTTCCTGAATGAATGTATTAATGAATGAGTGATGAATGGTGGGCACTGACCGCCTATGGCTCTTTGGGAAGAGTGCACCCATCTTCCAGCATTCACCTCTTGTCTTCTCTTCCCAGGGTGGCATGATTGCACTGTTGCTGTCCATCCTGTGTCTAGTGATGATCCTGTACACTCGCCGGCGCTGGTGCAAGCGCCGCCGGGTCCCCCAACCACAGAAGAGTGCCAGTGCCGAGGCAGCTAACGAGATTCACTACATTCCCTCCGTGCTGATTGGTGGTCATGGGCGGGAAAGTCTGCGCAACGCCCGTGTGCAGGGCCACAACTCCAGTGGCACACTGAGCATCCGGGAAACGCCCATCCTGGATGGCTACGAGTATGACATCACCGACTTGCGGCACCACCTGCAGAGGGAGTGCATGAACGGAGGGGAGGACTTCGCCAGCCAGGTCACCCGCACCCTTGACTCCTTGCAGGGCTGCAATGAGAAGGCGGGGATGGACCTCACACCAGGTGGGGATGGGACCAGGGCCTGGACTTGTTAGGTCCTTTGCCTAAGGGCACCTGGGAGTGGGTAGGGAATTGCTGCTGTTTTCTTATTTAGTGGATGGTTGTCATATATAGTGGGTTGTGCCAGTCCCCAGGTGGGCAAGAAGAATAATCTGTTTCCTGAGACAATGGGAACCGTTCTCATCTAGAAAATCCAAAGAACAAGTGTAAATTGGAAACTTGCTCCACTTGCACCCTGCACTGGAAGCAGAGATACTTTTACATCCAACAGAGGAGTCATTTAGAGACCTTTAGTGTGTAATGAGCAACCCTCTGGAAAATAAGGAGATAGCAAGAAAGCTCAACATGTGTGTATGACATTTTTGGGTGTGATCTATTGGCTCAGGCACTTTAATCCTGCACTGAAGTGTGCATGTGGAGGGGTGGTATCTCTTCTTTCCCATGACATGTGAGACTTTAACCTGGGACAGTTTAGTTGTGTTGTCTTGCCTATGCCTCTGTGGCTTCACAAGGGATGCAATTCTCCAAAGAAAATGAAGGAATAGAATCTAGGTTTAACCACAGATGTTTTGTTTATTGATGAAGGCAATGGTTGGAAGAGACTTGGACCTAATCCAACTTGACAAGATCAAAATCAACAAAAGACAGAGAGGAAAAAACTATACTTTTCTTCTTCCCACCTATCTCTCTGTCAGACTTCTATGAATAAGCAACTCCCTGCAGTTAAAACCCCAAGGTGTGATCCTTCAAGGAACTGTCCGATTATCTCTGAGTATGACATTTTTGATGCTGAATGTCACTTAAGATAAATGGATTTTTAGAGGCGCTTAGAAAGAGTGGGGTTGCATAAGGTTTCCATTCTGCTTATCTAGAAGAGATACTATATGAATAGTCCATTTCCTAATAAGATTTAAAGTCTAAGAACTCCTGAGAATAGAGGATATATATTCAATTACTTTCATATTCCCCACAGCGCCTCTGGCATAGCTAAGCCTACCAAGTAGACATTTGATGTTCAGAAGTTACAAACTCCAATGTCTTCAAGAACCAGGCAGATCACATAAATATGTGAAATAGCTGGATGCGGGCAATAGAGAATGGTGCAGACTGTGGTGAACTGAGGGTGCATACACTGCCTGAATGCACTCAACATTAAACTCTTTTTTTTTTTTAATTATTATTTTTTTTTAATTACATTATGAAAAATATGAGGTCCCATTCAACCCCACCGCCCCCGCCCCCCACTCCCCCCACAGCAACACTCTCTCCCATCATCATGACACATCCATTGCACCTGGTAAGTTCATCTCTGAGCATCACTGCACCCCATAGTCAATGGTCCACATCATAGCCCAGACTCTCTCACGTTCCATCCAGTGGGCCCTGGGGGGATCTATAATGTCCCGTAATTGTCCGTGAAGCACTATCCAGGACAACTCCACGTCCCGAAAACGCCTCCACATCTCATCTCTTCCTCCCGTTCCCCACACCCAGCAGCCACCATGGCTACCGTTCCCACACCCATTCCACATTTTCTCTGTGGACATTGGATTGGTTGTGTCCATTGCACATCTATGTCAAGTGAGGGCTTAGATTCCATATGGGTACTGGATGCACTCCTCCCGCTTCCAGTTGTAGACACTCTAGGCTCCATGTTGTGGTGGTTGACCTTCTTCAACTCCATGTTAGCTGAGTGGAGTAAGTCCAATAAATCAAAGTGTAGGAGCTGAAGTCTGTTGAGGCTCTGGGCCTGGGTGTCATATTATCAGTCCAGAGATTCAAATCCCCTACATATATCTTAAACCCAGCACCGACTACAATTCCAATAAAGTAGCATGCAAGTCTTGTGAAAAGAGATCCCCTCTGAGTCCAATTCCATCACATTAAACTCTTTTTAAACTGTGTGCTAACCAAAAGAAAAAATCTGCAGTCTGTCTATAGTCCAAGGGCCACATAAAGTGACCCTATCAATACAGAATTAGTTGAATTTTCCATTGTAAAGAGCCTTACTTCACTCCTTCTCCCCTAACTTTGAAGGGAAACTTTTTGGTCCCCTAGAAAGCAAAGAAGAGTATTATGGTTTATGCCAGTCTCTCACTCTAAAGTCGCCTTATTTCAGTTCTGTGAAACTGCATCTACTTGATTCATGCATTTTTTCCTTGCCCTCACTTTCTTTTGGACTTTTTCCTTATAGCTTTTGCCTTGAATTTTCTTTTTATAGGAAGTGACAATGCCAAGCTGTCACTGATGAACAAGTACAAGGACAACATCATCGCCACCAGCCCCGTGGACTCCAACCACCAGCAGGCCACCCTGCTCTCTCACACCTCCAGTAGCCAGAGAAAGCGTATCAACAACAAAGCAAGAGGTACAGACCCAGGTCTAATGCCAGGACTTGCAGGTGGACCCCTGAATATTGGAAGAGGCAGGGCCATTAGTGTCCTTTATCTACACTCTTAGGCATTGCTGAAGTGGGTGTGCCCTAGTATAGTCTTTCTGGAGAACAATTGGGTGCTACTTAAGAAAGAATGTAAATGAGCCAATCCTTTGACCAAGTAATTTCACCAATGAGAATTTATCCTAAGGAAATAATTGGACAGGCATGCAAAGAGGTGTGTAAAAAGCTGTTCATCACAACAGTGTTAAAAGAGCAAAAAACTGGAAATAGCTTAAATGTCCACCAGTAGGGAATTGGTTAACTACCTGGCACATCTGTCTACTGTCTGACATTTTACTATGCAGCCACTAAAATGATAATGTAGATCTGAATTTGTTGAGATGGAAAGTTGCCCACCGCATATTAAATGAAAAAAAAATGAGGTTATAAAACAATAGATACAGCATAATGCCAATTTTAAAGGGGGGTTAAAAAACCTTTATTTGTTCTGCACAGAAAAATATACAGGAAGACTGTAAATCAAATGTTAACAGTTTTTCTTTGAATGGTGGCTGTAGAGGAGATCAGGATTTTTCCCTTTATTTAGTGTATTTTCTCATCTTTTGCATTAAACATACGTTCTAGAACCAGAAACGAATCACAAAAATATCCCCTTAAGACATGTCCCAGCCTCATATCAACCAGAATCATGGCCTGTAATGAGAATTTCCCTTTCTCCCTTTGCCATCCTCCATACTGGAGGCTGTCTCCAGCAGGTGGCTGCCTCACATGGCCAGCCTGAGTGGGGGCATGGCTGGGGGCGGAGCTCTAGCAAAGGCTGCATAAGACTGTTTCCTTCTCTGAAAGGAAGCCCAGTTCCCTGTAACCACTCCTCTTGTGTCATTGATTTTTCTATTGAACTGGCACCATGATTTGGTGTCAAAAAGACAAAACTGAAGAATGTCTTTGGCCTCTCCTTTTCATTACAGCTGGATCTGCCTTCCTGAACCCTGAAGGGGATTCTGGCCCAGAGGCAGAAAACGACCCCCAGCTGACCTTTTACACTGATCCTTCACGGAGCCGGAGGCGCAGTAGAGGTAGGTGGACAGGGAGAGAGGGTGGCAAAGGAGGTCTGAGGGGAGGGAAAGGTAGGATGCCGCAGAGGTGTTGGATCACATTGGGGGATCTGGGTACCAAAGTCAGTTTCTGCAGGAAGAATTCTTGGACCACAATTGGTGTTTCCTCCTAAGGAAGAAAGAAGAGCCTAGAGTGGAACATTTTAGAGAATCATCTCTCCCAGATAATGGCGCTCTCAAACAAGTTTCCAAGTTGTTTGAAAGGCTATTTCTTGGTCAGAAGACTCTCAATTCCTTCTGGAAGCCTCAGAAATCATACTTTGCTATTTAGACAGTGGAAATGAACTTGATAAACTATATTGAATGTGAAAAGAATGGGTGTTACATGTACCCATTGTTTACCCAGCCACATCATCCTTGGGTTTGAGCTAAACATGGATTGGGATAGGGAAGGGGGTTTGTATTAGTCAGCCAAAGGGGTACTGATGCAAAGTACCAGAACTCTGTTGGCTTTTATAAAGGGTATTTATTTGGGATAGAAGCTTATAGTCTGAAGGCCCTAAAGAGTCCAACTGAAGATATAATAAGAGGTGCTCTCTTACCCAAAGTCATTGGCAACATTTTGGAGCAAGATGCAGGCAATGTCTGTGAGGGTTCAGCCTTCCTTCTTCCTCTTAAGGCTCCATGGTCCCAGCTTCTTCCAGTCTCAGCTGTAGGCTGGCATAAGGCTCATCCCTTTTCCTGGGACTCATTTCTTTCGGGGCTCAGCTGCTCTGTTCTCTTCACAAGGCCAGCTGTAGACTGTCAGGCTTATCTCTCTTCCTAGGGCTTCTGCCTTGTTTAATGAGCCATCTCTATTCCTCTGTGTTCTTCTCCCGAGTATCAACTTCTGTGTGAGAATCTGTTTTATTACCTCACCAAGGGGGCTGGGACTCAATGCTGAGTCACACTCTAGTAATGTGGTTGACTCAAAGCCCTAATCTTAACATAATTCAATCAGATGCTTCAGCTGACTCAAATATAATCAAAGGGGATCATGCCCAGAGGAACAGACCAGTTTACAAATACAATCAATATCTCTTTTCAGAATTCATAAATAATATCAAATTGCCACAGGGTTTAAAGAGTGATCTAAGGCCTGAAAAATGAGTATAATGGTCTTAGGCCCTGAACCCCTACCCAGCAGAATCACAGGGCTACAAGCCCCAAGTACCTTCCTCTATCCTGATAGGGTTGCAGGTAGCTGATGAGTTCTTCTCAGCATCAAAAGAGTTGTCCTTGCATCCATCTGTGCCACTCCACTCTGTTTAGTGGCTTCAGGAGTAGCTACTGCAGCTTGGCTACCATTGCCTATGACATTGCTGGACTCACCGTCATCACTGAGGCAGATTTGGGTTGAAGCACCAATCGGCTTCACCATTTACTTGCTGTATGGTATTAGATAAAGACAACTTTTCTGAGACTCAATTCCCTCACATATTAAATGAGTTAACAGTACATCATGCATAGGGCTACTGAAGGATAGAGTTAGATCAAAATGTGCTTTCTTGGAAACTGGGAAAATACAGTGAAACCCCTATTGTTGCTCTTAGAACTCTCCATAGCACAGCCTGGCTCTCAGGTTTCTTAAAGAGCCTGATCTTAGACTTTTGGACAGTCCCCTTGAGATGTAATGAAGGATATCTGAGTAGCATCACACTGTGTCACTCTCAATAGCATTTCTCCCATTCAATAATCAACCAGTGCCTCTCAAAAGACATGTATATTTTGGCTCTGTCCTACCTCCAATTGAGTTCTCTTCTTACTTGAGGGCATTTTCCCCATAGATTGGAAAATACTTTTTTTTTCCTTCCCCAACCCCAGTTTCTGTTAGTCCCTGCTGTTATAGGTCCAAACGTTCTTGCCACTATTTACTCAGGAAATCACTTGGGGCTCTGACCAGCCTAATGCCTGATGTCCCAGCATCCCTGAGATGTGAATGCAGATTAGTTTTTTCTTGCTCCCTCCCCCTTGATCCTCAGTACATATTTGTGTACATCACACATTCAATCTAGGTCTATCCTTAGAGGCTTATGAAGTTTAGAATTGACCTATAGGGTATGTTCTGATGTAATAAAATCTTATTTAAGAAAACCCATAGGAATGAATTAGAAAGAGTTTCTTTTCAGCATGAACAGAATCATAAAATGGTTCCTTTTAAATACCAAACTCTCCTAGTGCATAACTGTTTATTACTATTAACTAGGCTGTAAGCTTCTTAGGGAGGAGGCATGTCTAATTTATCTCTATTTTTCCAAAGTACATAATAAGGACTTTGCCTCTAATAGATGCTGCATAAATGTTTGTTGAGCCAAACTGAATACATCAGTCAGACCAACAAAAACATTTAATAACCCACCTGCTATGGGTCAGGCTTTGTGAAAGGTAGTAAAAACGTGAAAACATGGCACAGTGATAAGTGTGAATAATATGAATTGAAGTGTGGACAACAATTCAATGAATAATGTGGATAAATGAAAATGAGTTCTAAGAAGAGGTGCAGACAGGTAAATCTACCTGGTAGCAATTGAAGTGAAAAAAGGAGACGATTCTTAGAATTGGGTTATATGTACAATATATAGAACTTCTTGAAAGAGGAAGAGTAAGGAAAATAGCATATAAAACACCTTAAAGGTTAAAAGGAACATGGTATTTTCAATGAAGTTAAAAGTGGTTCAATACGATAACTACAGTCTGGAATATGTACATATAATTGTAGAGATGATAGATAGATAGATAGATAGATAGATAGATAGATAGATAGATAGATATAGATAGATAGACAGACAGGTAGATTCATCCCTTTAGTACAGGGATGAAAGGGATGAGGCTGGAGAACAGAACTAGCTACCAGAATCATACATATGCCAGGTTAGGAGATTTATACTTGCCTCTGAGCTCATAGGGAGCCACTGGGAGCTTTGAAGCTAAGGAGATGCTGGATTATGGGTTGAAGATGCAGAAGGACCAGAGAGAAAGGGAAACCAGCAGCAAGTCATTACAACCACAGGAGAGCAGTGGCGAGGGCCTGCGAACCGTGATGATGCTGTGTGAGAAGGGCTATAATGGCAGAGTGCTCTGTGACCCAGAGGAGCATCAGGGAATGAGTGACAATCTGCTCTTGAAGGTTTCAGGGAAGAGTGTACAGGGAAATGTTGTTTGAGCTGTGACTTGAAGTGTAGGTGTATACCAGGCTGACAAGGTGACAAAATGGCATTCTGTGGAGGAGGAAGTAATATGTGCAGAGTTGCAGAGACATAAATGATGATGGTCTCTTCAGGGAGCTGTAAATAGCTTACTAAAGTGATGTTTAGGGTGTAGATTTGTGTGCTGCTTGGGGAATAAGACCAGAAGACCAGCAGAAGCCAGAAAAGACATGGCCTTAATTCCAACAAACTTGAACTTGATGATTCAGTTGCAAGCTTCTAAAGAGCATTGATCCAGTCACCTCTGTGAGGGGAAGGCTTACCCTGGGGGCAGTGTGGAGGATGGGTGAGAGTGGGGGCATGGACAGCTATGCCATAGTCCAGAAGTGGAACAAGGGGTAGGTAGGGATGGAGAGAATGGAGGCAGCAGAAATATTGGAGCAAAATGAAAAAGATTTAATGGCTTTGTTGCATGGGGTGGGGTCGGGGGTGGGGTGGTAATTGTGAATGACAGAGAAATTAAACATGAAGATTTTTTATTTGGGAAACAAAGTGAATGGCACTGCCATTCTCTGGGCAATGGAATTGAGAGGGGAGCATGTTTTGAGAGAGGTGGCGAGTTTAGTTTCTACTTTTAAAATTTTTTTTATTTTGAAATAATTTCTAATGAGTTTAGTTTTGGATCTGTTGCCAAGGTACTTGGTTGAGGTAAGGTTTGGCCTGGAGATGCAGGTTTGTGAGTGTGGGGAAATAGACTCCATTATGAAAGGAAACTAACATGAGTAGAATGTCCCCAGGTAGGAAGGGACAGAAAACTCAGAGGCTGACTGCCCCCAGTGAGCCCCTCTCTCCCAGCTGTTGCTGACACACTCACCTCAGTGAAACCTGCTCCTATAAAGAATTGGTGCCTCCATGGACCAAATCCCCTGCTTGTGTTCCTGAAAACAGTGGTTCCAAAGACTCCCCTGGGCCCAAAGATGGAACAGCCCTTGTTCCTTATGGGCTATAGCCTCAGCAGATCTGTGTTTTGATCTTGGCTCTATTCCTTAGTAACCCCTTGACCCTGGACAAACCCTATAACCTTACTACCCCCTGCATCTCCATGGGAACTGCCCTCCTAAAATTGTGGGGATAATGCAATGATTTGTGGCATGTAAAGCCCCAACCACTGTTGCCCGACACAATTACCACTTCATAAATGTTAACTATCACTATTAGGCTAATCTCTTTGAAATTTATTTTCCTTATCTATAAAGTGGGTAATTATTATACTTGCTTATAGATTTTTTGTAAGGAAGCAAACATGAAAAATAAAAATAATGTTGGCCACCTGTCTAATTTTCATATTGGAAGCCTTTTATTACTACCAATATAAATATTATTGATATTACAAAAGACCCATACAACTCAGTTGGTAACTTACCTTGTTTCCTTCCTTTCTCACATCTGCCCTGTGAAAGGTCTTGCCTACTACCATTTTATCTTCTCTATGGAAACAAAACAATAGCAAACAAACAAAAAACACTCCCACCTAGTTCCTATCTCTGTTGCCACCCACCTGGGAGTGTTTCTTATTCCCAATTATTTCCTCACTACATTTCCATTAAACCTTACCCCAGTGATTGCAGGGCTGTGGCACAACAACATTTTCTGTATACTCAGAGCAATATTTTACCATTTTATTTATTTTACTCTTACAGAGTAAGAGTCATTTGGCACAACTCATACACATAAAGAAAGCAAAGTTTCTTCAAGCTCAGGACATTTCATCCTGGAGAAGTAGCTTGAGCCATGGGAGTGGAGGAGATGCTTTGGAGAAGCACCCTCTGTGGAAAGTGGTGGAGCCTAAGGAGATCCCAAGTGTGTGGTCAAAAATATTCCCACCACAATTTAGCAAGAGGTTGGAGCTCAACCCAGCAAGTGGGCAGGGCTGGGGCGTGTATGTGTGGAGAATTGCTCCCTTCATGTTTTTTCTTGTGAACCTGGCCCAGGTTCACAAGATGACTTGCATGCAACTGATCATTGTTGACCTGAGGCTCGCCATATGGCCGAGTTCCCTCTGATTCCACCTGATGATGTGGTGTTCCAGGAGGACTAAGGTCACTGAGGTCATGCAGTCAGAGACACTTCCACTGGGAACCAGGTGTTTCCCTGTCTCCCCTTGTTGCTGGGTTAGGCAGAGAGAACAGTCAGGTAGCAAAACGTCAAATTGAATTTGCAATACCAAGATTTTCACCACCATGTCTCTTGCTTTGTCTTGTTTTTAGTGGGCTCTCCCCGAAGTCCTGTGAATAAGACCACCTTGACACTGATCAGCGTCACCAGCTGTGTGATCGGCCTGGTGTGTGCCTCTCACGTCAGCTGTCCTCTCATTGTCAAAATCACCTTGCACGTCCCTGAGCACCTGATCGCAGATGGTGAGCCCACTTCTTCTGAGGCTGAGACCTCCTCCATTAAATAGGGTGGTTTTCAGTTTGGGCAAGGGATAAAGAAGCCAGCAACCTCTATTAGATACTACTATATAGGGGGAAAAACATAAACCCAAATAAATGAGACTTAGGAAAACAGTATTGTCTGCAGATGAAATCAATAAGCAAGTTAAAAAAAAAAAAAAACGGGCAACTGAACAGATGACCTCCTCTCATCTATGCCCACTTCCATTTTTGTTTGTTCTTAAATAAGTCCCCGTCTTTGTAGAAAATGTAGAGCATGTTGTCTACAGGTAGGTAGATGCCAAGATTCACTTAGCCTTTGAGAGAGGAAGAGCTAAGTGGAGTAGTAGAGATGTTTAAGGATTAGCCATGCTTCAGTTCGGTATACCCAGGTGGAAAATTCCTAATTGCAGTAGCTCACTCTAAGCCTGGAACTCCGAAGCAATAATTTGCTTTTATCCAGGCAGCCCCCTATATAATGAGGGACTAATATAAGTTCTGAGAGTCCCTGAATTATTTAAGCTCAGAGCACCTAATTGACTTGTTAATGTCTGTTCTCTCGGTTGCTCTGAGGTTGAAAACAGGTGGGGACTGTGCATGGTGCTAGAGGGCCTGCTAGTTCATGGCAAGTGAAGACAGGCAGCAGGTCCCTATTGCTTGGGTATGTGCCAGTGCCTGTGGCTGGGTCTGCTGGAGCTGTGCCATGGCCATCACAGAGCTGCTATCTCCCTGTATCCCTAGAACTCCTGTAGGAATGGGATGGGGCAAGGAGGCAGGGGACAATATGGGAGGGAGGGCCTTAATGTCCCCAGCCTCACAGCAGCCCAAGTGATGGCTGCGTCTCCATCTGCTCACCCCTTACCCCGGAGCTAATGAAGGGCTAAGACTGGTGGAAGCCCTGAGCTCGGATTGGGACTCATCTGCAGGGTGGCCTTTGCTTTGTCTGCAGTGGCTTGTGTGTGTCTGTGTGCACACATGGGCATGCTTCCTCTCTTTACCCAACAGGGAGCCGCTTCATCTTGCTGGAGGGGAGCCAGCTGGATGCCAGTGACTGGCTGAACCCTGCCCAAGTGGTGCTCTTCTCTCAGCAGAACTCCAGCGGGCCCTGGGCCATGGACCTCTGTGCACGACGGCTCCTGGACCCCTGCGAACACCAGTGTGACCCCGAAACTGGTAGGCAGGAGCACTAGGCAGGGAGTAACTGTCAGCGAGATTGTACCTCTTGCGATCAGCCCTCAAAACCTGCCCCCCACCCCTGCCACTGTCCCACTGCTGTCAGGAGCTTCGACTGTGCCATACAAGCTGCTGGCATGGGGTCATCTTCTGGCAGAAGCCTTGGAAGGGCCCTATGGGTGTCCATAGCCCGTCTGTCATCCAGTCAGAGGATATTTAGCTACTGGGGCTAGGCTTCTTAGGAGTATAAAACTAATGTATGTTTATTATAGAAAATTTAGAAAAGACAGAAAAGCTCCAAGAAGAAAATTATCATCATCTATAATTCTAGCTCCTGGAGATAATCTCTTTTAAAATTTTAATGCCCTCTCTTGTGACCTTTTTCCTTTGTGTGGTTTTTTTAGAAGCTTGGAAACATAACCAGATCTAGAAGAGTTTTCCTGCTTTCTTCACTACTCTCCACTTATTTAACCTAAGTTAATGGCCATTTGGTATTTCATTGTATGTCTATACCATAGCTCATTTAAACATTCCTCTCATTTGACATTTAGGGTGTTTTATATTTTAGAGAATTTTTACAAATACTACTAAAATGAACAACTTTGCCTATCAATGCAGGGCACATCTGAGGTTACTTTCTTCAAATGAATTCTTTTTTTTAATTTTTAATTTTTAATTGATCTTTCATACACGAGCATCCATAAATAATAAATGTATAGTAAAAGTTGTGAACTTACAAAAGGCATGTCATCACACAGGGCTCCCATACATCACCCCACCACCAATACCTTGCATTGTTGTGAAATGTTTGTTACAAACTATGAAAGAGAATTGTCAAAACATTACTACTAACTGTAACCCCTACCTTACATTTGGCTTATTTTTTCCCCAACTTACCTGGTTATTGACACCATGTGTTAGTATTATATACATGTTATAGCTCATGAGAGAATGTTCTCATATTTGTTTGGAGGGCTACAGTCCCTCTTCCACTACAGGATCCTTTGTGTTCAATAATCCCATGCTTTGTACAATCCATTCAAAGTGCACAGTCAGTGGCTTTCATATTCATCACAAAGTTGTGCTGTCATCATCTCAGTCAATTTTAGAAAGTTTTCATTATTCTAAAAGGAAAAATCCCATATCCCTTGTGCCCCCCATTGTTGTCCCTTAGAATTGATATATCTCCTTTGCCATTGCCGCAAAAATCTGACAAAACTACTGCCAGCTATAATCCATAAGTTACATTCATTGTAATTTTCCCATGTATCAACATGTTCTTAATAATTTGTAAAAGACGATCATTCTAATAATATTAACCATAATCTTCATCCACCACCAAAATAGCTGTTATGCAGTCCCTCTTCAGATGAATTCTTAGAAGATGGATTACTGGGTCAAAGAGTATGAATGTCTTTAAGACTCTTATGCTATGAAATTGGACCAAAATTTCTTGACCAAGGGTTCAAATTTGGGCAGGGCATGTGCCAAGTACTCACATTGCTCTTTGAATTCCAACTTACCCCTGAGCATGGATCCCTCCTTCCAGGTTGCTTTGCACTTTTACTTTAAAAGGGCCTTGTCTACAGTAGTCTTTATAAACACCTATTTCCAGTGCATTGAGTGCCACAGAGCCTTTCCAGAGAAGTAGTGTGCTGCTCTACAGCAAAAGAATGGGGTAAGAAGATAGCTAAGACCTGCAAGCAAAATGTTGCTGGAGTTGGGGCCAAATCCTCAAGCACTCTGCACATCTTCTACACTCCCCCGCTGGCCACACACATCTGCACTTGCACATACATCCACATACACACGCCCAAGTCGTCTGCAGACACTGGGGTGGAAGATCATAGTGGAGGGTGAGTCTAAAAGATCCAGACCCTACTTCTGTTATAGCCCAGTGTTGCATCTTTTGGGAGGAGTGATAGGTAACTGCAGCATCTACAGTTCACCTTCTTACATCTAAAAGTTGGTTTTATGTGGGCCCGTCAGAGATTCTCAGCCCCCACATGTAGGAGAAAGTACAGCATTTTAAACATCTGATGTCTAAGGCTGTGCTTGCTGGCTGCTCCTCCCACGCTGTCAGGCAAACACCAAACCAAACAGATGGGCTGTGCACCATGCCCAAAAGCCAGTTTGCTCAAGAGAAAGAAAAAAAAGAGCTCATCTCAGAGGTGGGGGTCTCTCCAAGCAGCTGGGTGAGTCTCTAGTCCCCCATTTCTCTGGCTGGTTTGATGAGGAGGACTTGGGACCATCTCAGGTCTTAAACTCACTTCAGAGAGAAGAAGGATCCCCAGAGGGCCTGGGGTGCTTCTACTGGTATTGAAGCAAAACAAAAAAACCTTTAATAAAAAATAAATCTTAAAAAAAAAAAACAAAATAAAACCCACCTTTAATTAAGGGTCAAAAGAAGGAATTGAATTTTTAAGCCTGGAGGGCATCTCATGACTGAATGGGAGCAGTCTCCTTGTTTCAGATCAATACCTGAATTGCCAGAGAATTTACATGACTTGCCCAAAGTCACACAGCTACAGAGGGCAGAATCTGTGTTTTATTCATCATGGTATCAGGGCAGCGGTGGGATTTTAAAGGATTGTTTAATTTCCCCAGACATTTCAGATCCAGCATATTTGTATTTCAAAAACTAAGTCACAGCGATTACTGAGCTTCACTACTCAATGTGCCAGGACCTGAGGAAGCTGCTGATCTACAGCAAAGTTCTCCCATCAACTTTCCTTCCTTCCAGATGTCATATTTTTGATACTTGGTGAAAATATCTTTGCAGAACCCCTCCCCTGCCAATGACTTCCTTGTATGTGGGACAACTAACGACTTTCCCACTGGAAACCATGGAGGGAGACTGAAAATAAGAACTGAAACCCTACAACAGAACTAAGGGCAACATCTTCATTTGGGTAGCAGCTGAGGAACGGCGCTGCAAAGACTTTTGTTTTCATGAATGCTTGAATTGGAAAGCTCCCCCCTCCCCGTCCTGCTCCTTTCTGCACATGGGATGATGTGGTCATCCCACACGCTCATCAGTAAGAAACTTTTTCGCCTCCCACACTCCATCCTTGAGTCTTTCTCCAAAGAACCGAGTGTGGGAATTGGCTGCAAGTCAAGTCAATGTTATTTTTGCAATCCTTCAGCTAGCGCACTTGGAAATGTCATAGTGTTGGGACGTGTGCTTTCCCAGCCATGCTGAAGGGTCTGCCCATATGGATGTGTGGAACTGTGCAAATGCACGTGTATACTTTTCACACACACGCACACACACAAAGACTTTCAGTCACTGCAAAGGAGCAGCTTCTGGTGCCTGGAGCTCTCCTCAGGGATCCTTCCTAAAAGTGCCCCAAGGGTAAACATGTTTTTACTCATCACCTGCACAGTGATCCAAAATACCCAACATAATAGGTAAAATAATGACCCTGTGCCCCAAGATGCCCATGTCTGAATCCTAAGAACCTATGAATATGTTAGTTTACGTGGCAAAGACGAATTAAGGTAGCAGATGCAATTAAGGTCACTAATTAGCTGACCCTAAAATAGATTATCCTGAATTATTTGGGTGGGCCCATTATAATCACAAATCTCCTTAAACCTTAGAAGAGGGAGGAAGAAAAGGAGGTCAGAGTGATATATTATGAGAAAGACTAGATCAGCCCTGTCTGTAGCTGGCTTTGAAGATGGAGCTAGGGGCCATGAGCTAAGGAATGTAGGCAAGCTGGAAAAGCTGGAAAAGTCAAGGAAACAGTCTCCGCTAGAACTTCCAGAAAGGCACACAGCCCTTCGGACACCTTGATTTTTTTTTTTTTTTGGATTACTACTCTTTTTTTTTAGATTTTTTTTAATTGACTTTGTAATAATATTACATTAAAAATATATAAATATATATATGAGGTCCCATTCAACCCCACCCCCCCACCCCACCTCTCCCCCCCCCCCCCCCCAGCAACACTCATTCCCATCATCATGACACATCCATTGCATTTGGTAAGTACATCTCTGGGCACCTCTGCACCTCATGGTCAACGGTCCACATCATGGCCCACACTCTCCTCCATTCCATCCAGTGGGCCCTGTGAGGATTTACAATGTCTGGTGATTGCCCCTGAAGCACCATCCAGGGCAGCTCCATGTCCCAAAGACGCCCCCACCTCTCATCTCTTCCTGCCTCTCCCCATACCCATCAGCCACCATGTCCACTTTTCCCAATCCAATGCCACCTCTTCTATGTGGATATTGGATTGGTTGTGTCCATTGCACCTCTATGTCAAGAGGAGGCTCAGATTCCACATGGATGCTGGATGCAATCCTCCCATTTTCAGTTGTAATCACTCTAGGCTCCATGGTGTGGTGGTTGTCCTTCTTCAACTCCATCTTAGCTGAGTGTGGTAAGTCCAATAAATCAGATTGTAGGTGCTGGAGTCTGTTGAGGATCAGGACCTGGCTATCACATTGTCAGTCCAGAGATTCAAATCCCCTAAATATATCTTAAACCCCAACACTAACTGCACCTCCAGCACATTAGCATGAAAGTCTTATGAAGAGAGATCCCATCTGAGTCCAGATTCATCACATATAAACACCATTTCCAAAGAGGGGCCATCTGACCTGGTAGTTAACCCCATCGGCCATGACCATAACTCCCATGGGTCTCTTTAGTCCTCAAAGGAACCAATATCTGGGGGTTGTATCTGCTTTATCTGTCTCTCAGACTCTGCTCAGTTGTGCATAAGGGCAATCCTTCTGCCAGCCTCCAGACTCTTTTTTAGAGACTCATAGCCATATAAACTCATTTCTCCTTTCCATTTCCCCCTTACATTAGGTCAAACAGCATGTTATTTTATGTAGACAGGGATATTCTGCTGATCCGCATTGAACCTTCCGTATAAGGTCATTTTCCAGTTGCATCATCAGTTGGTAGTTGATAGTGGTCCCTCAGTGCCAGGGAGGCTCATCCCCGGGGGACACCTTGATTTTAACTCAATGAGATCTATGACAGACTTCTGACCTATTGCACTTTAATATAATAAATGTATGTTATTGAAAGCCACTAAGTTTGTGCTAATTTGTTACAGCAGCAATAGAAAATGAACACCAGGGAAGGAGAGAAAGGACCGGCAGTGGTGTTCTCCTTTTTTATATCCACCACCCACACTTTATATAGGGTAGCTACCTAGAGCTTCTAAAGATGTTTCAGGAACCTATGAAGAACTTGAACTGGGCAGACGCTGCTGCTCTGTTTTCCATTCCAGCCTCCCTCATACACTGATATCCTAGCAACAGATTATTTAGGATGAATGAAATGTACATAAAGCTGTTAACCCAGTGCACAAGTAACCCATAAGCACAAGCAAATGTTGGTTGGTATTATAATCATCATGAGTCCAGAGGTTTTCCGATTTGAATTTGTGTCTACCTGAGAAATGGTTGGTGTTACTGTTTCCTGTTAAAACCAATACCATGCAATGGTTTCTCGTAAACAATGGGAATTGATTGGCCCTGGTTTTGAGGCTAGGAAAAGCCCAAAGTCAATGCATTAGCCAGGCAATGCCTTCTCCTGAGGACTGTGGCATTCTGGGGCTGGCACCAGTTACCCTTGGTTCTTGGCTTTTCCATCACATGGCAATGCTCAAGGTGGCATCTTCTTTCCCTCCTGGTTTCCGTTGACTCCCAGCTTCCATCTGCTCCCTGTGGCTTCTCTTCCCATATCCAATTTCCTTAGCTTATAAGGACTTAAGTCATATCGGATTAAGACTCACTTAACTAATAATGTATTCAACGGTCCTATATACAAATGGGTCCACACCCATGGGACCAGGGGTTGAGACCTGAATATGAGTTTTGTGGGGGATGTGATTTAATCCTCAAAAGTAATCCCACACCCTGAGGGCTGTCAGACATTTCCCGTCTTCTGCTGAGTATGGATTGACCGTTTACAGCATCAGTTTTGCTCTGAGACTAGCTGTTTTAGCCCCAACTTATGGCAAGTCATGCTTCTAGCATTTGGTTGTTTAGCAGCTCAGGATGCATGTGGGTTAGGTTCCCAGACTGTCGGCAAACAACTTTATAAAATATACATCGCAGGTGGGGGTGGGGAAGAAACCAGTGGGGAACACGTTAAAAAGAGTTTGCAGTAAGAAGTATTGGTAGGTAAAGTTTTTTTGTTTTTTTTTTTAAAGATTTATTTATTCCCCCCTCACCGGTTGTCTGTTCCCTGTGTCTATTTGCTGCATCTTCTTCTTTGTCCGCTTCTTTTGTTGTCAGCAGCTCGGGAATCTGTGTTTCTTTTCGTTGCGTCATCTTGTTGTGTCAGCTCTCCATGTGTGTCGCCATTCCTGGGCAGGCTGCACTTTCTTTTGTGCTGGGCAGCTCTCCTTACAGGGCGCACTCCTTGCGCATGGGGCTCCCCTACGTGGGGGGGACACCCCTGCGTGGCATGGCACTCCTTGCGTGCATCAGCACTGTGCATGGGCCAGCTGCATGAACCGCGGACCTCCCATGTGGTAGATGGACACCCTAACCACTGGGCAAGTCTGCTTCCTGGTAGGGAAAGTTTATTGAGAACTTACTATTTGTCAAACACTGTGCTTCACTTAAGTTATGTAATTGAATTGTCACCTGTGGAGTAAATTGTATTTTTAACCCAGTTTTACAAAGTTGTTAGCTAATTTGCTCAAGGTCACTAGCCTAATTAAGGACCAAACCAGACTTCAAATCCAGGCTTCCTGACTTCAGAAACCCATGTCCTTGATTAGTAGGTGATCTTGCCCTCCCACTGGTCATGCATCAGGAAAGGAATCAGGATGGAAGCATTAGAATTGTCCTCCTTCTGAGTGGCTGCAACTGAGCTCCAGCCCTGGAACAAAGTCCTTTGCCGACCCACATAATGAAATTCTCTCCCAGGTCCTCCCAGTTTGTAAATCTAGGATCTGCTTCTGGTCAAGCTAGGCTAGCAGCAAAGCATCGAGATACTGTGGCTTCATGCCCTGGCTGAATCGAGCCAGGGTTTGACCTTCATTGTTTATCTAAGCCATTTTGTTAAGTCTTTTTTCATCTTTTTGATGGGAAACACAGTCTACCTAGTTCTAACCTCTCTCTCCTCTCAATTCCTGGCCTTAGTTCTGTCATATGGGCAGCTGTGGAGGTTTTGCACACCTGCTTAATTTCACATCGCCCATCTATCCTGGCCTCAGACCCTCATTGCCCTTTTCAAGATATGTAGCTTTTATGGGTCTGCAAGGAGCACGGGCGTCCAAGCTAAATCAGTTTTTAATCTCCATCCAAGATGTTCACTGAAGTCCCTTCTGTCCCAGGTATTTCCATAGGCCAGATTCAACCATATAAAACTCTGTAAAGCCTGGGCAGAGGGATTGGACCAGCTTTCCAGACTCAGTGCAGCCCACCTGCCCTTTGCTTATTCTGAATCACTACTTTTCTCTCTAGTCTTCCCTGGTTTTATGAACCCAACTTGGCAGAGTAGTTCAGCCCCCAATTTGTTCCTGCCTCCTGTCTCTTGCCACTCATTCCAAACTCACTTTTCTGGCTCCATTAAAGCACCTTCCTTCAGGCATGTTTCCCACTGTCTCTACTCCCAGAGTTGTGTGGGACCACTTGAACCTAAGTCTGTCTCTTGCCCGATGTATCCGCAGGGGAGGGAGAGCAGACAATTAGATATTCTGAATCCAGATACATTAGATGAAGCACACCCATTCCATTTGATAAAAGCTAAGAGCTACCTGGAAGATAGAGGTGCCTTAGGGCTTTTGGTCATGATCTGCATTTACTTCATGAAGAACTAGTGGTAATCCAGTCATGTCCAAAGAGCTCCAGCTTTGTGGTCTTTCTTCAGTCCCTGGATGAAATTTGTGCCTCAGTCCTTCATCTGAAGAATGTCCATCATACAAAGTACTTCAAGACATTTGCCCACTGACAATTCAAATATAGCCACCTCCAGGCCCTGCACTGATTGCCTAGCTCACCTTGTGTGATTCTACTGCCTGGGGATGCCCTCGCTTCTGATTTCCTCCTGCAGGGCACACTCTATTGCGGCTGGGCACCTATCTGTGGCTGTGGCACGTCTCTCTATTGGATTCCTATGTACACCACCACAGAGTCGGCAAGTCATGTGTTCCCCGCCATCTGTCACAGCAGATGCGGAGACTGTAACACTTCTAGCTTAGGAGGGCATCCAACACCCTTGTGGGGTCTTTAAAATTCACAGCTAACAGTCAGAGCCTGTGCTTGCACGAAACCCTTCTTAAAGTCAAGATTTAGCAGTTGGTTACCATAGCAACTTTCCTCATCAAGTCTTAACTCCTTTCAGTATAGATGGCCAAATTGGTTTAGGGAAGGAGTACAGAAGAGGGAAGCTTGGTGGGTTCCAGAAAGGAGGACCATTTGAGAGGCAAATTTTGGATATCCTCAAATTCTATCCTCCTATGTTTTAGAATGCCTGTGTTTCTCTGATTTTGGGCAGCATATGCCATTCTATGAGAACAGCTTTATCTGTTGTCTACAGTGTGTCCCCACATAGTAATGAAGGACCGATGCCTCATAAGGAGATAATGACTCTGAAGGCAATTTGAGAAAGGTAAATGTGCTTTTCAAATGGTAGGTATTGCTGTCATTAGGAAAATAAGGCTCTGCTTGAACTCTGAGTTTTATTGCATTTATTTTTACATGTTTTATACTAACTAGATATCACATGTGGAAGAGGATTCCCTTTTTTGTCAGTCTTTTATTCTAGGCTAGATGTTCAGCTGAGGCCATTGTAAAAGTCAGAGTAATGGGCTTGACAACCTCCCACCATTACTTCCTGTTTTTTTTTTTTTAACATCATACCTAGGCTGGATTGTTCTCAAGGACATCAAAAGAATATCTTTCTCTCAGGAAGAAATATATCTGGACCCTTGACCAATTAATTGGCTTAGATATCTACATCTTGGGAGGTGGGGATTATCTGTGAATTTAACACGAAAGACAAACTCTCTAATTTGTTTTCCATTTCACAAGTATTTATTGCAAGTTTATTCGTATTGGGGGAAACTGCCCTTGTTCCTGCCCTTGTGTAGCTTGTAATCTAAGGTCCAGAGTTTTGTTGAAATTGATAAGGTATAAGTTTCCTAGTACTTTCCTTTTTCTTTCTTTCTTTCTTTGCCCTGCCTGGTACTTTTCTTCTTTATCTTCCTTCTGTCAGAGAAACAGGCTTCATCCACCAACCTTTTCATCAACTACCTAATTTCAAGCTGTGTTTTCCTTTATTTGACTCAACTCCCTGACCATTTCCATATACAGCTGAAGGCAGTAAATTGGAACCCATTGTGGATCCAGTTCATGTAAAAGCCTGAATTTTCCATACAGGAGACAAAAACTCTAAAACTCTCTGTGCAGCCTTCACAAACTAAGTTACTCATTTTAACATACTCCCTAGCACACAGAGCTGAGGGAGTGGGGGGAAGAAAATGAGTGTTACCCAGTAGCGAGGCCCTGATGGATGGTAGTTTATGAAAGGAATGGTCCGGCTAACATCCTAACAGAAACACCCTTGCCCAGACCTTATCTCAAGCCCTTCTCCCTTAACTGTGAGAACTCTTCACTTCATTTTTATTGGGTTCATTATCTTTGGGAACAGAATATAGCACTCAAGGCTATGGTCCTATTTCTTTGTGTCCTTTTAAATGATGCTTCCTTAAGAAATAAAGAATGCCCATTGCCTCCTCAGGGCATGATACCTTTGCTATTTACAAATTTCAGGAGGTCATGTCTTGTTCTTTCACTAGTTACAAAGTAATAACCAGTCAGTGAAATAGTAAATTAACCTAGTGCTTTAGTGGAACTGGTCTCAGCAGTTTGAGGATACATACCATTTCATTAAGAATTATTAGTATAAGGAAACAAAGCAAGTTCCCTCTAGATTAGTATTAAGTAAAGCAATGAGTCTTAATCTTTCTGGCCTCTCAGATTTTCTTGTCAATGATATGAATGTTATAGAATCCTGCCTTGGAAAAATGTACATATGCATGTACATGGTTTTGCATACAATTGCAGAAGGTTCAAAGACTTCTGATGTACCAATGGAGTGAGGTATGATAACGAAGAATAATATCCTAAATAATTATACAATTGTAGATTATCCTTCCATTCACCAGTTCCAAAATGATTAACCATTTTCACTTAAAAACTAAAATCCAGCGTTCCTATTAAAACCACAATAGGTATAGGTGGCCTCCTCTAAGTATAGTAGTTGTTCTAAGGGCTAGCAAGGTAGCAAGGTAGGGGAGGAAAGGCCTTTGGAGACAGACATAAGTTCAAACCTGTACGCTCACTTTGAAACTCTTGGCAAGTGCATTAACTTTTCTGAGCCTCAGTTTCCCCCATCAGCATAAAGTAGCTAATGCCTACTTTTTCAGAGTCTTAGAAATATTTTAGTATATAACTCACTTACACAGTCTTATAAATTTACTGATCACTTGATATGTACCTTTCAGTATACTGGACACTGAGAAGATAAAGATGAACAAGAAAGTGTCCCTTCCCTCAAGGAGTTTCTGGTCTTTGTGCTTATAGAGCACATATAGTAGGTGCTTTGTAATTGTTAGATTCTTCCACCACTGAAAATGATCACCCACTTGAAAATGGGAAGATGGGTGGGTGTATTCTTTCATATGGCAGTGGAAAGGAAAATGCATGAAATTATGGGGTTTATTGCCACACCTGTGTTGCTCTTAGAGGCAGAGCTTAATCTATTTCATATTAATTTTCTCAAGCACAGGTATGTTAATCAATTCATTCCTGTTTCTCTTTCTTCCTCATTACCCTGCTCCTAAGGGGAATGCCTCTGCTACGAAGGTTACATGAAGGACCCAGTACACAAGCATCTTTGCATTCGGAATGAATGGGGAACAAATCAGGGGTAAGTGAATGAATGGCAAGCTAGCCAGTTCCCAAGATATCGCCTCTCCCTTACACAGACATGACGTGGAGCAACTGCTTGTAGAGGAATAGAACTAAAGGGCGGTTATATTCTGAACAGCAAATGGGTAAAAAATGTCACTGTGCATTTCCATATTTATACCATTCCAATGACGTCCATATCATCTTTTCTCCACTTATGAGTAAGGAGATGATGCCTCTGACTCGCAGCCCTGCAGTCTCCAGCTGGGATCTGAAAATCAAGCTGTCCCTCTCTTCCTTTTCACACTGCCACCAGCTACGAGGATTCCACAGGCAGAACTTAGCTGACAATTTTGTTGGAGACCCGTGAAGCCATACAGACTCCTGGGTAGCTCTTCCAGAGCTTGAGGAACTTTGCGAGACTGACATGAGTAGGAATTTGTTTTCATCAGGACTGTCACGGGGGGTGAAATGCAAGGTCTCAGAGAGAGCTAGGTATTGAAGAAGATAGTATTTTTGCCTGATCCCCAATTACCATTTCTCTGTAAGATCTTTGCTCCCTCACAAGCACACATAACTGAGATAAAGTAGTTATTCTCTCTGTTATATTTTCAAAGCAGCTTTCTACCTTGTTTTAGATGTTTAGAGCATGTATTCCACATTGGCTATGTTGAGGAGAGGGATGGAGGTTAGAAGGATCAATAAATGCTAACTAATAATAATAATTGATGTAACAGGAAAAACTAGAATGAAATCAAGGCAAAAGACATTTTGGTGTATTTAATCAGACTGCAAATTAGGTATGTGTTTATATGCTGACAAGGTGGAATAAAAGAAACCTACATAATTTCAAGCATAACCATGGAGGGAGCACATCCCTGAGGTCAATGATCAGCCCCTTCTGTATGGATCTGGTGAGACTAAACCTGGGATATTGAATGTAGTTCTGGATCCCTCAAAGCAATAAATATGGAGACAAATGGGTAAGAGTTTGGAGAAGAGCAATAAAAATGATTGAAGAGCCCACAAGAATGATTTATGGTGAAGGAATAGAAGAACTCAACTCTGAGGACTTGGCCAGCTGATGACAAAGTCAGGGTGTGATAGATGCCCACTGATGTTAGAAGAAGGCAAATGTTCTGGAACGGGTTGAGGTTGAGGTATATGGACAGGAGAGAATGATTTTAGGGGAAGGAAATCTGAGTCATATGGCAGAAAGCTTGAGGGATTCAAAATGCTGTGAACTTTTTCAGTTAGTGAAAATGAAGGATTAGCTCAGTTTGGACTGAGTTTGAGATTTTACTAGAAAATTTAGAGAAAGACTGGCCCTGTTTTTAGAAGACTGGTGGGAAGGGCAGGGGGCTTAGGTAATTTATCCTAATAGGGCCATTCACTATTTAAAAGGGCCATTCACTATTTAAAGTCTGCTTAGCCCCCTTACTCTCTTAACCTCTAAAATATTTGCATAGATGCTGGGGAGGCAGAATTTCAGCTTATGTTCTGGCCTTGCAGAGAATCTCAGATGACCATAATTCTTAATGGGAATAATATTGTAAAGGTTGATGGATCACCATCTCTTTATGGTTTAGCCCTCAGATTTGCTGCTGAAGAAAAACAACTACAAAATATCATTTCCCTCTTTGCCAGGAATGATCCAGGCTGGCTTTCTGCAGTGATTGGATTTGGTGGTTAATTGCTCAAGCCTCCACATCCACTGCCTGGTAGACAGATCATGTGAGTTTGAGTCTGACTTCACTTGGTAATTGCACAAGCCTTCGTCATTCCCTCTGGCTGTAGGTAGAGACACTCCTAGGATGTAGACAAGAGCCTCAAGGGAAATGGTGGAGGCCCCAGTCTAGTCTTGGTGTCATTTAAAAGAAGGCAGGCTAAAACACTGAGTTACAGACTGACAGGAGCATTCGCCCCAGGAAATAGACAAGGACACCTAATCTGTCATTTCCATCTCTAATTTCCATTATTCCATGATCATCACTGTCTAAGAGTTCTCATTTTGAACACTAATAAAATAATAGAGCAATTGTTAGGGTGGGGGGAGGGGCTATCTTGAGAATAATGGAACCAGGAGTGATAAGCAGCTTGGCTTTATTAAAAAAAAAAAAAAATGCCAGACAAATGACTGTGTTTTTTCTCATTAAACTACAAGATATACAAAAAACAGAAGATGCCATACATCTTGATTTAAATCAGGATTCTGATCCCATGTTTCTCTAAATGATTCTTACAAAATTAGTCAAAATTGGTTTGAACATGAAAACTGTCACTTGAATTGTGAACTGCCTGGCAGATTGCCAACCCATGATACATGTTGGGATATTTTGGAAAAATCAACAATAGATCTAATTGTCCTGAATATTTTATTTAATGTTCCAGAAGGTAGAGGTAAACAGCATATGCGTGGGTATTTATGCTTTCACTTAGCATTCCGTATCACATACATGAAAAGAGCTGAATGTTCTTTTGAAGTAGAAGAACCAAATCCTAAACCTGTGAGAGTTAGAACAATTTCCCTTGTGGAAAATGTCGGTTAATGTACCAGGAGAAAAGTAGCATTAAGCATTTGTGACTTTCAGACAAAGAAGAAAACTGATCAAGGACAATAATACAAAAAGTTACAAATGGATGGTTCTCTGAGAGAGAGAATTTATTCCATGACTTCATCCAGCCTCTGCTTACCTGGGCTGCGTGTGCTTGTATGTGTGTGTGTGTGAGCCATTTTAATTATAGGTATCTTCTCACCACTCTACTCGATCATTTATTCAAGTTTTAAACCAATATTCATCCCATTACCTATTGTTGGCCAGGCAAATAGGTTGCTATTTATGAGATGATGCAGGAACTACTAGTCTAGATAGGAATATGGGGATATAACAAATAATTGCAATGAATTCTAAGACATATTAAAATAAATGTGTGTGCAGGGTGATCTGTAATTACAGTTTAAGGGGTGACTTATGTGATGGTAAAGGATCTGGAATAGGGCTTCAAGGACAAGTTGGATTTCTAACTGTGTTATTTGACAGGTAACAAAGGTTATTCTAAGCAAAAGGAACAGCATGTGCCAAGACATAGAGTCATAAGAAACCTGCTTTTTCCAGGAATGGCAAATAAATAGCTCTATGTGGCTTAAGAATGCAGTTTAAAGAGACAAGAGAGAAATAGCTAGAATGGATAAGGACTAGCTCTCAAAAGGTCTCATTTGCTAAGGCTTTAGACATTAATGCTCCATATATATGACCGTGGAATTGCCAGCAGGAGGAAGAAGTCACCATGATGTCTGCATATTTGGTGGGATATCTCCTCAATGCATGTTATTTTTCTGGATCCTTTATAAGAAATCAGAAGAATCCTACAAAAACAAAAAAGAAAAAATAAATTTAATAAGAGCTAAGCAACAAACAAAAATCTCTTGGACTATCTAGATTTTCTCTAAGTTAGAAAACAATCCCAAAATCCTGTAGATAAAAAACTGCAAGACCAAATATCAAAGAATGACAGACAATTAGGGACCATAACTCCAAGGTATGTGAATCTAGGGAATGGCAATCTTGGTCGTTCCAGTTCTGCCAGAAGTGCCCCAGGAGAAGCGAGGCAGGTTCCAACCATAATGTGTGGACCTGGTGGTGAAGCCAGTCACTCCAGCTCATTTAGGTGACTGGAGCCAGATGGCAGATTGTACAGGTTGTAAAATCATTGAACTCACTACACAAGAGGACCCTATTCACTGAAAGTAAAAATAGCATCAGAAAGATTTAAACAAAGTCATGGATGACAGATTTCTAATGGGTTATTAAAAGAACATGGGCTCTTTGAGGTTACATCCTTGGTCTTTGAGGTTGACAACAAAATCAATCATTCTCTGCCACAATCTGTGACACTCTGCCAAGCAAAGTTGTGAGGGGGAAAGGATTCTAGCCCAGCGCGTGAGGTGACCATGTCTACCCGGTATGAGTTCACAGAATAACTCCCCAACCTTCCAGCCCTGTGGCTTCAGAGACACAGCCAGAGACTATTAGAGTCTGCATTTGATATTTGTTTGCTAGGACAACAAAGACAAATTGAACATTTTCACAGATGAGAAATGGAAACATTAAATGAGGGTAGAGGAGGCAGGAAAGATGGTTTACATGAAAATATTATAGGAGAAAAAGAAAATTTGTTTAGCTACTTTGGAGATTATTAAGAATGGCTATCATAATGTTTTGGGTTTTGTTTTGTTTTTTTGGTTAAATTAAAAATGTACCAAGGGCCTCTAGATACATTTTTCAGAACACCATAGTTAGATTAAATTCATGCATTTGAAGATTCCCAGTAAATAATATTCTTATTTCTTATTCTGGCATCTCAGAGGGCAATACCAAGGAGATTCCCCACTAGAGAAATATGAAATGTCACTAGATTTCAGTGCTGAAGGATGATGATAGAGCATAATTCATGATATGGGAAGAGACCTGCTGTGGAAAATGAACAGGTATTTCGCCAAGTTTTAGAAGCTGGTGGGAATGACCCTGCTTTCCCTGCATACTCAGGAGGCAACACACTTACTGTGATAGGCAGCCATGCATGCACACACACTCATACGCTGCCACCCTGCCTTGATTCCACCTGTCCATTACCCCTGGGGCTCACAGTTTTCTCCTGTTTCTACAATGCCTCCCTACTTCTCAACTTCCCAGGAGTGACTGCTTAGGGATTCCAAATTTGTATGAGGAACCACAGGATCTGGTTACCTTTTCAAGCCAAGAATGAAAACTGTATCCATTGTAGTTGACACTGTCTTGCTTGAAACAGGAAATAACTTTATTTGGGTTCATTCTTAACATTTCCCTAGAGCTTCTGTAACAGAGCAATGACCTGCTCCCATCAGAGAAGATACTTTAGTCATTTTGTTCTAGTACTGAGTAGACACCAACCTCCACTGATTATTCAAAAAGACCCAAAGCCCATACCCTCTTATCCTGGCCACCTAAACCTGAGCAAGAATTTCCTCTCAGCTGTTTTGCAATCTTAGTGTAAATGCTAAACCATTCTAGGGCAGTGATTGGATTGCCAAGGTGTAGTTCTGATTCCAAGTCTTGGGTGGTGTTTGGCATTCTTAAACCAGCCCAGAGTCTCTTCAGAAGCCACTCAGATGCAGTCAGACAGCCCTGCGTGACCTGTGACATTTGCTGACTTTTCTTTGCCCATTTCTAACTCCTCATCTGACTTTTACCATCTGGCTTTCTCTATTACTGATGCCCCATTCACCCTTCTCCAATTCCTGAGACAAGATTTTTCGGCCAGGTTGCTGCTGCTGCTTTATCTCTGGACACCTTCCTCCTTGGCCTTCCAGCCCAGACCTCATTGTCTGTGCCCAGCTCCTATCATTGCCTTGTCATACACAAATGGGATTATCCTCCCAGCAGCTCACTTTTTGTTCTGCCTTACTCTGTCTCTCACTCTTTCTAATCATTGCCACTTACTCCTGACAAGGGTTTCCAAGGCATTTATTTGGCCCTTTTTTTCCTTCTCTTTTTCTTCCCACCCTTATTCTTTATTCTCTCCCCCTCCCCCCCCCCCCCCCCCGCCCACACATACCCATTTCCTTCTCTTCTCCCAGGAGTCAATTCAAATATGGCTTGTCCTTTACCCACTCATTTCAATGTCAAAGCTGATGAAGAAGGTTCATAGAATTAAACATAAATTTCCCAGTTCCTTCTCTCTCCAGAGGCCTTGCTGTAACAGGATTCCAACCGAAAGGTTGCCCCCTGAAGGAAAGCTGATGCGTCCCTGCACAAGCAGGCAGTAACTGAGTGCTTGCAAGTGGATCTCCAACTACCAGGATCTCTCCACCAGCTTTCATGAGATCACACCCCCACTTGGCTCTGGGAAAGTCTGAATTTCATCATGAGATATTTTCTCAAGTGAAGACACGTTTAACCTATTTTCTTAAAAATGTGTGGTCAGTTGGCTGAGTAAAGTGATACACTGTATACTGCAGAAAGACGTCTGGCTGAGAGAGCAGCTGAGGGCTGAAACCTAGCTCATGCTTGCTAAGGCAAGCAAACTCTGGGACAAAGGGCACTTTTGTCCAGCTGAGATGCCTTTTTCTAAATTGCACAAATGCACTTGATAAGCTAGCACTGGCCCTGCTTGTTGTCATTTAGGGTGATGCCCTTTGTTCTTTTTTTAGAGGCAACCGTAACCTTGGTTACACTGGATGATATAAGAGCAAACTGTGCCCTAGTTAGTGGCTCCCAATTGACGGTCCATAGACCATCTCTTTAAGAATCAACTGGGAAAGTCAGTTAAAATACTGATTTCTGATTTCTATCCCAGAGATTTTAATTGATAGGTCTGGGAGAGGGCCCAGTATCAGCACATTTGTCAAGCTCCCCCAAGTGAGTCTGAAGCACAACCAGACTTAAGAACCTTTCCTAGGCAAGGCTCAGTGTTTCTGGACCCTGTGGGAGGGCATGATCTTGCAGATACATCATCCTCTTCCCATGCAAACAAGAACAGATTTGAGTGCATCCTAAAGGGATCCTTGAATTTTCCTGATCAAGAAATGGAGGGACAGGGAGGTGAAGTGACTTGCCGAAGGCCACATAGCTGGAGGTCAAGGTTTATAGTAACGAGTACTGGGGATGAGTCAGTTGGGTAAAGATTTAAAAGTGGATGCAACAGGGAATGTGCAATCAGAATGATCAGCTATAGATAAGAGGGTGGACATTCTGAGGTCTGCCATCTGCTCCTCTGCAGCCCCTTTCTCTCACAAAACTGAGGGGACATGCCTCTATCGTATCCATCCTTCCCTGTGAGTAACAAGCACCTGATGTCTACCTCCAGTCCTGCCTACCTTCTCTAGGAGGGAGGAGACTTCCACACTGCGGTCTTTGATAAGTCCAGTCACGACACCAAGAGACTTATTTTAAACAGTGCTAGGGGTGGGAACTCTCATATTTTCTCCAACATGACCACAGGGTGAAAAAAAATCAACTTCAATTTACCCTCCCATCTGCTCAAGAATGGAAGATAAATTGTTTCAATTTTATAAAAATGAATGTTTTATGTCTTGCCTATGCTTCACAGATAGTGTCCTGAATTTATGTATTCTACTGAATGCACAGATCTATTCCAGTAGGAAGAATGCTCAGTGGACCTTCAGCTTCCTTGGGTTTTGGGCTAAGAATACTAGGTTTGAGAATGCTGTCATTTACCCTGGCTTTGGAGATCTTGACTATTTATTTCTTTTCTTCAAAATCAATTGGAAAAAAAAAAATCACTCATTACTCCATGCTCGGAGATAACTACCATTACCATTTTGGCATATTTCCTCCTAATTTCTTTCTCTATGCATCAGAAGCTTTGCTTACAGCCCCTGTCCCACAGTTCTGCATATATTTTTGTTCTCTCCCCTAATTTATCGAAGAACAGTATTACTTTTATAATCACTAAATTGAAGGAAAAAGTAAAGAAGAAAGTTTCAGAAATATCTTTGTGACACCTTTTTTAGTAAAAAATTATTCCATGGGGAAATGTCTGTCTTAAAATTCTCAATTTTAACCTGTTTTCTGAGGAAAGAAGAAAGGATTTCAGTGTCCAGCTTTCAGGTCAAACTCCTGTGTAAACATCTCTATGACTCTTGTGTATATAATAAAGGGCTGTCAGGAGGCCAAGCAGTGACCATCACATTCAGCACAATGTTTCAAGCGGAACAACTTCAATGCCCCTGAAGACTTTGAGCAGCCCCTCAGATAATGCTGTTTAATAATTGTCATGTATTAAGTATGTAGATGCGGGATACAGTACTTAGTGTTTTTTGACTATTACCATCACCAATTTCCCTAAAAATCCTACGAACTGGATATTTTTAAAGGCTAAGAAGTTAGTGATGTTTATTCTACAATTTCTATGAAAACAATTGCAATAAACATGATTTGAAGGTTTTTTATTCCTTAGACAAGTACTTTGGTTCCTTGTTTGAACACTCATACTATAATTATATTTTCCAATTTTTAAAAAAAATTATAAAAGGATTGCATGTAACTGGTAGAAAATCTAGAAAAAGGGGAGATGCAAAAGGAAGAAAATCCAAACCCCCAGAGGTGCTACCCCTAGAGAGAACTCATGCTGACCTTTTGTTCTGTTTGTTTAAACACAATATTTTTGTAACAAAAGCAGCATCTTATTTTATATCTTTTGCTTTTTTCCTACCTTCTTGCTATTTGTTTTCCATTTGTCCTCTCTGGTCTGTTTCTTCAGTTCTCCTTCACTATCTCCTTTTGTATTAATCCAATATGTTTTATTATTCTATTATCTTCTATTTTGTTTGCCGTTTTATGTCACTGTATTTTTTATGGTTACCACAGAGATTTCAGTATACTCCCTAGACCTACTAGAGTCTACCTGAAGTTATTATAATACTTTTACTGTTTCCTAATAAAGATGTAACACCTTACAATAGTTTAATTTCATTTATTCCCCTCTTGCCCTTTGTGCTGCTGTTGTCATGTACTTTACCTCTATACACATTATAAACCCCACAAGCTATTATTGTTATTTAAGCAAAAATCTAAAAGCATATAAAAACATACATATCCCATCTCTTGCTTTTTCATATATATATACACACATGTATATGTATATATATAATGTATGTGCAATGAGCAATGTACATATTATTATTTGAGACTCTGTGAGTTGACCAGAGTCATAGTGTGGTGAATAGAACTGCCTAATGCCAGTATCTAGACTCTTTTCATTAAACCTTGGTGCAGCTCAGCTATTGGAATCACCTTTTCCTTTCCTTATGACCCTTTCCCACCAAGTTCATTAACCTTTTAACCAAGGTTTTCTACACTGAGAATAGCACCATTGGCCTCAAGAGACATGGCCAACTCCAGGCTTTTCAGTCAGCATTGGTCTCTACATGGAAGACACTTCAGTGCAGCGCATCCCCAGATTTCTATTGCACAAGACTGTGAAAAGAGGCTAAGGACAGCTGTTTGAAGCCTTCATGCCTCACTAACTCCAGGGACTGCCCTTACCACAGTTCTTCCACTCATCCTACTTACAGCAGCGCCTTCCATGTTTACACCACATGGAAGGCTGACTTTAACTGGTTTGCGCCCTAGCCACTGTAGATGGCCACAAATGGGAACATATTCCACCCTGGCGCCTACCTGGAGTTGCATTAGTACCGTTACCAGTGAATCACAGCACTTTGTATGCTGTGTCCTCCAGGTGTGGTAGCCATCGCTGTGATAATAATACTGTTAAGGAATACTAGATGGCTCTTAGACAGCCTTTCAATGTACCAGCCACTCTTCTAGGTACCAAAAAATTCAATTCTCATTTCAACACTGTGAGATAGGAACTCTTATTGTCCCCATATTACATGTGAGAAAACTAAGGCACACATTAATAACTGACCAAATGTGCCACAGTTCACAAATAAGGATAGCAAGATTTGAAAGCATGTATGTACAATTTGGTCTCCCTTGTAATTTATGAAGCTCGATGAGGTTGATTTATAATCACTCTCCCACAGTACCTGTCACAACATCTTGTGGTTAAAAGGGTCCCTGGTATGGTCTGAATTATAACTTGAATCTTTTGAATATTACAACAATAGTGTCAGTCCTAGTGGCAAGAAAAGAGTATATTGGTTTCTAAAATTACATTTTCCTGAACTTTCTTGCCAGATCCCTCAAGGGTTTCTGTTTTTGAGTTTCAGAAAGAAACAGAGAGAGGACTACAATTCAGCCTTTAGACTTGGAGCAGGGATCTGAGCTGAGGCTTATATTAAAACACCAAGTGTTTAGCCTGATCTCAGCATCTCTTTCATATGACATAGAGGCCCAGGGAGGGTGGCAGGTCGTCTGGGAGACCCAGATGGAAGCCTAATCACCATAAATGCTGTTGGCTGCTGCCTGATCCATTTGAAGAAAAAAAAAAAAGCTTTAGGTTGGTACATCCTGGAGGACCCCAAGATGGTAACTCTCTGTATGGAGCAGACATCTGTTACTGAGTAGCTCTGTGCTGTGGCTAGTATGAGATCATGACAATGGGTTCAAGCCCAAAATAGTTCATTTCTTACAGAAGGCGGGACACTGCCTGCATCATTGACACTATCACATTTGCCCATTTACTGGCACAAAGATAAGAGAATGAGGAAGAGGCAAGTCCCTGTCATGGAAAAGAATTCAGAGCACTTGCTCAGTGGGTCAGGAGTGGCATCTTCACATTTGAATCATAGGCCTACTCATTTTCTTCCAAATTTGTCCTATGGAAAAGGTAGGGTACGGCACGTTTGGGGTTTTTCTTCCCACATAGAGTCTTGATATTGTCCATTAGACTTCTCTGAATAGCCTTGGTTACATTGTTTCATCCTAGCCAGGAGGCTATGCGTCCCTCACTTCTGAATTAATGTTCTCCTGTCCAAATTTTTATTTCTGTGGGAGGCAGCAGAGCATATTGGGAAGAGCATAGATGTGGAGTCAGACAGACTTGAGCTCAAAAATTCCATTTCTTGCTCTCAAAGCTCTGTTCTTGGGCTAGTTTTGTAACCTTTTTGAGCCTTGGTTTCCTCATCAGTAATAATAAATGTAATAGTGTCTACTTCATAAAATTGTTGCAACAATTATTAGGAAAACCTAAATAAAACATGTTGCACAGGGTAACCACTCAATAAATGATGGTGTAAAAGTATCTCCAATATTATGATTTGCATAAGTTCTCTAATATTGTTTTATGTTCCTTGATCTTCCATCAGATCATGTCATCTCAATATCAACTTAGCAAGTTGAGTTTAAATCAACCTACCTCTAGAATATAAATTCCATAAGGGCAGGGATAATGCCTCCTATTCGTTGCATTGTCTTACCCTACCACACTGCCTGACACAATGGATGCCCAACAGAAACTTGCTAAATAAATTAAGGAATGTGTCCATCCTTCTTTGGTCCTTCATAAACAATACCTAGGAGTAACAGCACTGACTATCTTTCAAGTGTTAGCGAGTCTGGCGGCAGTTTAGGTAATACTTACACAGCTCTGTTTGCTGAACCTGACCGGATCTTTCAGCTGTCTTATGAGAGCGGTGAGTCACCTTCTTCCTCTTTTCAGGAAGTGGGAGTAAGCATATCAAGCAAATCTGAGACAATTCTAGGTAGAGTTGAAAACCTACCTCGAGGTCATAGAATCAAAACTGCCATCTGATACAGGAAGCCCCCCTCCAGCCTTCCCAGCAAATGGCCATCTAACCACTGTTTGAATACTCTCAGTGACTGGGGCTGCATTATTTTAAAAGGCAGGTCATTCCACTGTTGTAATGTAGATCTTGGAAAGTTCTTAAGGCTGAGCCAAAGTGCGTTTTCCTTAACTTTCACTTGTTTGGTCATCTCTGTCCTTTCGTAACAATAGTGAATATGCTGACTTTCTTCCTTCTATTCTCAGGCCTGCTAGCTTATATGGTACCCTTTTGTGGATCCGCAAAATGGGTTCATCTGGTACAGAGCATGGGCTGGATGTCCATGAACGAATAGGACCATCATACATGTGCCAGCTACAGGTTACTATTTCAGATAATCAGATAACTGTATGAAGGAGATGATCTCTCCACTAAACCTTCCCTTCTGAATATACCTAATTTCTTCAGAAGGATGATCTCTCCACTAAACCTTCCCTCCTGAATATACATAGATTACAGGGCTCCTGAAACTCTTAAGGATCCTGTGAGTTCTCTTAATTGGCTCCCTAGTTTGCCATTGTACCTTTATAAGATCGATCAAATCACTCTATAGACTACATCATGTCTATTTCTTTCTTTGAATTTCCTATTAATGAATTCTAAGTGAAACTTGTATTAGGCCCTTTAAGAGAAAAGTCCATGTGTTGCCTTATATTGACTTTTTGTCAACTAAAGATCTTTTTCACAGTGACTACTGTCAAAAGGAGAAAATATGTTCAAGAGTCTAGACAATTGTTTTCAACGAAATGAAGGTCTTATGTAAAACCCTATTAAATTTTAGCTTACAGCCCACTGAAATTCATTGAATCATGTTACTGCTAACCCATATAATAGCTACACTTTCAACTTCATGTTATCTGAAAACTCAGTTAACCTACCTTAAGTGACCTTCTTCAAAGTCTAACTGATGAAATTGTTAAGAAGGGGGTAGAGCTCTGCCACTGTCAGAGAACTTCCTGCAGGTGGATTTTGACTCCTTAATTGAAACTAGTTGGTTATGCTTGTTCAACTACACAGGAATTCACCTAAATGTATAATAATTAAACCCACACATTTCCATCTAGTCTATATAGGAGAACATCTCAATGATCTGGCTCAGAATAGGCACTCAATAAGTTTTCTAAACCAGTAAATTAATGTCTTCCTAAAATGAGAACAGGAAAACAGTGACTTTTACACTACTGTTTGAAATTCCAATCTAGAAATGCCATCAAAAGTGACTATAAGCTTAGCTTAAGGCCCTCCTCCTGTTAGTGAATTCGTTCTCTCTTGCTCTTAGAGATTTTTGCATTCTTTTCTTTATATCGATTGATTTGCTTTCTCTAAAAACCAAAAATTTATTGAAAATTTTCTTCCACACTCTTTATATCTGTTCTGGCTCTTCAGCTGTCTTTTCCGCCAGGCCATAAAGTTTTATCTCATTTAGACGCTTGCTTTACAAGGAGTTTTAGCAGTGGGACCCTCAGTGGGTTTGTCACTTGATAAGTGAAGGTAGAAACAATGATAACAGCATATATTTTCTGCATGTGTGTCCGCTGTGCTTGGCACATTTCTAAGAATTCTGCATATTTTAATCTTACCACCATCCTCTGAGGCTATCCCTTTTTATAGATGAGGAAACTGAGGTACTGCAAAGTTTGGTAACTTGCTCAACGATTAATTGAGATTCAATCCTAAGCAGTCTGATTGCATCAGTCACTTTACTCTCATGGTACCTCCTGACGAGGAAAGTAGCGTGCTCTGTGGAAAAGCAACTCTGTGGGATGACTTTTGTGTCTTGCCCCCAGCCTCTACACTTCCTCCTCTGAAGTGCAAGGTGCTGTGAGCCAGACAGCCGAGCTGGCGGCAGGCACAATGATCAGATGGGTGAAGTGCCCACTCCAGGATTGCCTCCAGCCCAGGATCTTGATTCTCCAGCACTGAGGGATTGAGATGGTGTAATCATATTCTCTCCACTCTCAGTCACTTAATGGGCTTTTCTTTCTGGGTCTCAGGAGCATTTGTACTTTGAAATTGGTCTGTGGAGAGAAAGTAGAGATTAACGCAGAGGAATGAACTCCTTCCATTAGAAAGTTTCAGGTGTCAATGAAGCATGTTTGGAGAAATATTTAGGGGTCTCCCTGAGTAATGGAAGCAAGGGAAGGAGATCAGTGTCACATAGGCTCCTTTTAAGGGCCAGGTACTCTTCTAGGATCTTTAATCTATTACCTCATTTAAATAACAATAGGTAACATTTATTGACTGCTTTCAGTGTGAGGGGCAAACTGTCAATACTTAATGGGTATTCACATCATTTTCTCCTCCCATTTTAGAGATGAGAGAGATTTGATGCAAAGGGGTCAAGTAACCGGTTCAAGAGCACACAGTAAGAAAGGAAGGAGCTGGAATAACCCCAGCCGTCTTGCTCTGAGTCCATGCTCTGTATGTGATGTGCGGGGATGAGCATGGCCAGCACGTCACCTGTCAGAATAGGCCCCTTTCAACAAAGCAGACTCAGAATTCTTTCCCATGCAGATTGAATTGCTTGCTCTTGGCCTGCCTGACCTTTTACTTTATCCCCTCCCCACTTTTGCTCAAGTCATTTCTTCTCCTCTAATTCCTTCCCTCCTAGTTAATTCTATCCATTCTCAAATACCTGCCCTTCTGTGAAGCCTTCCCCATCCCACAAGTGGAAACCATCTTCTTGCTTTGTACTGCCTCAGGCCTCAACTCTCCCTGGTGGCAGTTGCCACATTACACCTTGCGTTATTTCTGTCCTTATACTTGCCTTGACCTCCTGCTAAACCATAAAGGTTTTGGAGAAAGCACTTATTTTTGAGCCTCGTTCTAATCTACATAGTACCTTGCACGTAGTAGCTGCTCAATAAAAATTGAACAATTGTTACTGGTCGAATTTCAAGCATTATGAGAAATGGACAAACAGGGCTGATATTGGTAGTAGGAAAGAAGGAGCACCTACATGCCTGTCATATACACAGATTGCACTGAGGACCTCCTTTGTGCCAGATGCCCATGATAGGTTACCCTAATTAACCTTTACATCAGCTTTGCGAGACCCAAACTATTTTAGAAATGGAGAGCTTACATACAAGAGCAACTAAGCCATTAGGCCTAATGGCTAAGACTGCTGGTAAACCACTGGGGTCCTCATTCTGGCTCTGTCACTTACTAACTAGATGCCCTTGGGCAGATTACTTAAGGTCCTTCTGCCTTAACTTTCTTCCCTACAATAATAAGAATTCTAGTACCTACTTCATAGGGCTGTAGTGAGAAACAAATGCTATAACATGGAAATCGAGAAGTCCTGGCACATGCCAGCATGAGATGGTTCTTCCTTTAAGACCCGGGCCTCATAACATGTACCAGGGAGATGAATTTCAGGAAAGAGAACTCTCTGCCATTATTTTAAAACTTTCAACTTTGACCACTGGTCCACAGTCCCTGGCTGGGCTGGATTTTTTTTTTTTTTTTTAATTTGTTCCTTTTCTTTCCCAGCATCAAAGTATCATTGTAAAGACATACAACTTCTCTTCAAAAGCTTTGTCTCTCTCTCCCCAAACTGTGCTTTCCACTGGGCGGGGGAGGGCATGTGTTGGACACACTAGCCTAAACTCGAGACTCTTACCTAATTACACTGCAGTCAAATTTTCCACAGAAGCCCCTAGCGTGGCAGGATGCCCTCTTTGAAGTCATTAGTCTTCACAGCAGGGAGAGCACATCATCAAAGACTCCGTTTCCCAGCAACCCCTGCTGTGCCCTGTGCACCAGAGGGTTGCAGAGGGAGAGAAAGAGAGAGAGGGAGGGCCTACAAGTGCATGAAGTCTGCCCTTCCCTCCTCTGGCCCTGAACCCAGATTCTTTTGAACTGAAGCCCAGGGAGAGGACTGGTGATACTATCACAAAACCTCTCCCCATTCTTTCAGTTTTCAACCGATTTAACAATTAAACTTGCTAAGTAAGGTCAGGGATATGGAATGGAAGGCATGGTTAAGGTTCCATTTAGTGATCTGAAGAGCCATGGAATAAGGGAAGGGAAGGGAAGGGAAAGAAACTGGCTCTGAAGACATACGTACTGAGAATATACTTGATAATGCCTATAAGGAATCTGCTATGAAGTTCAAATTCTGTGTCTAAGAGAGGAACAGAAACAGACAGACAGACAGACACAGAAAAGACCTAGACCTTGATCAAACAAACCTGAATTTTTATCTTGGCATTTCCTCTTATTTGCCATTTATCTGGGAGCCTTTTTATTTCTGACTTTCAGTTTTCTGATGCTTGTGAGGCTCATTGTGGATGAAATAAAGTTTCACAAAGCCATTTACTTAGGCTTTGGTTTTGGATTTTAGATTTCGGGAGGATTTCTGAGGACTCTGACTTGAATTCTGTGCTCTGTCTTTGGAAGACTAATTGGTGAAGCTCCGTCATGGAATTCTTCAGGGGTCCTTTTGAAACCAGACCTCTGGAGGGCCTTGCTGAGGTTCAAGTGAGCTTCAGCATCGAGCGGCTCTTCTTCAGCACTGAAAGAGTTCCCCAATGGCCCCTCACACATGCACACATGCCCATTTTGTCTCTCACCCGTATCTCTGAGAGAGACTTCTTATCTGGCTCCCTGCCCCAGCTTGTCCTCAAATCCTTCCTCTCCAGCCATCAAAGCAATCTTTCTAAAAGATCTGTCCACTTCACCTGCTACCAGAAACTCATCAGTGATCCCCATGGTCCTACAGAATAAATTTAAAGCTCTTTAAGGTCATCTACAGGCCCTTCCCCACCTGAGTCCTGTCAATCCATTCAGTGCCATCAACTCCACTCACTCCCGGTCCAGACCTTTTTGTTCCAATGGCACTGAACCTGTTGTAGAGCCTGTGCATGCACTTTGCTATACCACGTGTCTGTGCATTTGCTCCTGGAGTGTACTGTGCCTGGGATGGCTTTCCTACCCACCCCCCACAAACACACAGTCTACCCAAACCTTTTCTGACTTTGCCCTACTTACCATTTAAGTTGCATCCATGGCATATTCTGAGGTACCCACATCATACTATCCTTCTTTACTAAGTGATCCTCCTCTGTGATCTTGTAATCCCCTTTTATATCTGTCATTGTTCTCATAGCATAATTATAATTATCTGAAAATGATTATTGTCCACATATGTGTTCTTACTACCCCAGCCTACAAGCTCCTCATGTTCAGAACTGTTTCTTATTCATCTTTTTAACCCTATGGCATTTCCTGTCACATTAAGCACTGAATCAATATTTGTTGAGTGAATAAGTGAATGGTTGCATATGAGGTTGTGCAAACAAGTTCTATGAAAACCGTTGCATGCTTTCTCAGTGCATTCTATGCTGCTTAGGTCTCTACACCCACAAAAGAGAGATCAATATTGTTATTTTTAATATTTTTCATTTTCTTCTTTTCTGAATTAACTCCTTTGTCTTCCAGGGACCACTAGGAAGACTCTATATGTCATTAATTCATTTCAAAAATATTTACTTATCACATTCCATGTCTCAGGAATTGTGCTAGGTATCTGGAAAAGAAGAGATGGATAATAACAACCAACAATCATGTAGGGCTTATTGTATTCTAGGTGCTGTTGAAAGCACTTAATACTAACTCGTTTAATCTTCACAGTCTTATGAAGTAAATATTATTGCCCATTCCGATTTTACAGCTAAGGAAATTGAAACACATGAATTGTCTTACCCCAAGTACCCTAGAAATAGTACCTTAGACAAAGCTTACATACAAAAGTTTCTTGGAAAGTTATAATTTGAGGGTAGCAAGAGTGAAGGAAAAAAAAAGAATTGAGGCAAAGAAGGAGGAAAAGAAAATACAAAATGGTGTACTAACAAGCTGGAAATAGCTTCACAAGTAACACAGCTAGTTTTAGGGCAAATAAGTTGCATTCTAGACAGGTCTTATGGAACTTTACCTCTGAAGAGTCAGTGCATGGGGGAGTGGAGGGGCAAAATAAGATCTGCCTTTTTTGTTTTTTTTTTTCTTTCCAGTCTCCTAGTTCTCAGTGGGGCTATTAACTTCCATTTACTTCTAGATTATGTTACTCATCCCCTCCAGGCAATCACCTGGAGCTTGAGATCCCACTCCCCATGGCACTTCGCTCCATCTGGATCTGGAAGTGGTAGTAGGCTGCAGGGCCTCTGCAGGTCCAGTTAGGTCCAACCCAGCAAATCAGAACAGCTGCGTTTAACCGCCACAGTGGGTACAATGTACATCATGCCAGAACCCAACCTTCACCCCGGAGGAGGTGGAGCTAGCTAACAATGTTAGGAGATGAAACCAAGTGACATTGATTGGGGTCCCTCATTGAGCAAATGACCAAGGTCCTGGGGAAAGGGCAAGTGGGTCTGAGTCAGTGTGGGAAACCGCATGAACTGGATTTGGACAAGGGAGTTTATGTCCTTCTCCCACGTTCACACAGCTCCTAAGTACAGAACCAGGACCCAAATCCAAGCATCTGGCTCTAGAGCCCCTGTTCCTAACGATGACTTTCTTTTTTATAAGTAAAATTATAAATGAGATCAGAATAGAAGTCCCAAAGAGGTTGTAGGTTAGTAGATAAAGAAAAGGGAAATTTCAGTTCAGTGGTACCCATATGTGCTCAGAGAGCTATCTGGGCTCTACCCCCATCTTTGGTAAGAAAATGTCTTGGAAGGGGACACCCTCAATTTACTGTTCACCGTGCTGCCAGAGCAATCTTGGAAACAGATCCATGGACTTCCATCAGATTCCACAAAATCCAACTTCCTGCTCATGGGCCACCAATGAGGCAGAATAGCAGACTATGGAAGAGCATGGCTCTGTCCAGGAAATAGTCTCTCTCTGCCATATAGCTGCACCATAATGTGCAAATAAATGACGTGACCTCTCTGTGCCTTGATTTCCTCTTTTATAAATGGAGATGATAGTGCCGACCTCACGGAGTTGTCAAATTAGAAAAGGTAATATATATAAAACATTCAAACCATGCCTGGCACATGACAAGTGCCAAAAAAATTAGCTGGAAGTAGTTCAAGGTCCTACCTAAGCAGGCACTTCTCTCTCTGTAATCTGGCCATTGATGCTCCAGCCACAGGGACCACTGTTTGCATCTTTTGCCTGCCTGCCTCATCATTTCTCCCTAAGGGTTTTTTTACATGTTGATCCCACAACTCTTAATCTAGCATTCAGCTCAAATGACATATCTCTCAAATGAGGCCTTTCCTGACCAACTCAGCTAAAGCTAAAAGACTTTAACCAGGTACTCTGTCTCTGTCTCATCACCTTGTTTTATTTTTATTTTCTTCTGCATCTGTCACCATAGTACATTTTTTTTTGGTCACTGATCTTTCTCCTTGCAGTAGAATGTAAACTCTCTGAGAACTAGAACTTTGTTTGATTATCCACTGCCCTATTTCCCGAGCTTAGAACAGTGCTTGGCACGCAATAAATGCTCAAAATTATTTTCTTTGTTGAGTAAATAAATAACTGAATCACACTCCAGAAACAGTTTAGCTTTCATCTTTATTTCCTAGTTATATAATAACATCAGACATACTGTTAAGTCTCATATCTCATATAATTTATTCCTAAAAATCTCTTCAAATACTGAAAAGCTAACTTAGATGTTATGTGTGTATGTGGTGGAGGATTGTTGTTTCAAGAAATCTAAAATTGTGTCAAACCTAATTGTGATCCCTCTAAGTACTGCCTCCCTCAGGCCAGATAACTTAATTGACAGGTGAGAATCTTCAGGTATGCCCACAGCCAAGCAGCTTCCGTTTCCTGACCCTACTATGAGTCACTTACATCCTAAAACTTTAGATTTAATGCTAGGTAACCCAGGCATTTGGAGCAGAAATGAGGAAAATGTTCTCCCCAATGCCTTGCAACCAATGACAGAATGAATGGGGCCTATGATATCCTTCAGACAGACAGACAGACACACACGCACACACACAAACTTGTTAGCAGCCATATGAGGCTCTGCTAGGGGTCGACCTCAACTGAAGAAGTGAGCAAGTTCCATTGGAAATTTGATGAAAACTGACATTTGGCGTAGATCAACATATAAAATGCAGGAAGTATAGAATATGAAAGAGTTGAATGTAAGAAAGTTGGAGGCTGACTATAAATATTTCTGGAATGGACAAATGAATGAGTTGAGATGAATAAATCTATGAGAAGGAAGCATTCTGAAGGAGGATTTAGACAGGCCAGTAGAGAAAAATAGAGTAATCCTGAAGTGACCCCACTGATAACCTGAGAATTCATGCAAGTGGGAAAATGGTTGCCTCCTTGGGGAGGCAGATGGACTCTTCTTGTCATTTTGACAGGGTAACCAGCTAATAGAGATCCCTGTTGACTTAGGTTAGTCCACCCAAGTGTATATTGATGAGATGGGTATAGGGGATGAACTTAGACTTTATAGTAAATGGTTTTGGGGAAGCAGGAACCCCTAGATTAAAAAAAAAATTTTTTTTAGTTTAAGAATAAATATTATTCTCCTTTTACCTCTGACTCCTACTCCAAAAACTTTCACAAAACACTCTTGCTTCTATTCTGTTTCTCATCTCTCCTACAGAGGATTTAAAAGATTCTCCCCTAAGCTTCTGTAGCACCTACACAGAGATAAATGAAAGCTCAATTCACTATAACCATTGGTAGCCTTGTTTGTTTTCCCATTGGACTATAAACCTAAGGACACAGACTGTATGTTTTAGTTTTCTTTGGTTTTTTGCTTTGTACTTGCCATGCCTAATCCTCTTAGTCATACAGTAGGTATTTAATAAACAATCAATGAAGAATCAATGCTAGATGGTTGGGATCTCCACTGTCACTTTCTAAGAGGGAAGAGTAACAGGAATTTTTCTTGCCTTTCTAACCTTCTCTGGATTATTGCTCCTTCCACCAAAGTAATACCCCATAGACAGCAACAGAAGTCACTTTAGGAGAAATCCTAAATTTACTGTAATGAGAAGAAGGGAGACCAGAGTTTCTTTAGCTATTTAAATCTACACTATTTAGATGTATTCTAGTCCTCATCTAGCCTTTTCATGTCAATACCCCAAGGGCCCAACTGGGGTCCTAATGAGTTGGGAAGCAGAATTCTTACTCTCTATGGTAACTTTTTCACAATGTTCGAGACATGTGAACATTGTGAAAGGCCGGCTCCACCCCACGACATCATTTCTTCAATTTACTTCCTTCTCTTCCAGATATGTAATAGCACTATGGATAAGTAAATGCATCTGGATGGAATCAAATTCAGTTAATCTATTTAGGTCCAGTTCAGATGCTGGGGAAAGGTTCCAATGGGGAGCAGAAAAAGCTGCCGTTATGGGGCAACTACCCTGTGTTTACCAGGAATTTTACTTACACATTATTTCCATGTTTCTTCAACTGTCCGTCAAAGGATTTAGAGGATGCAGCAGAGTAATAGGAGCTCTGTGAGATATTTTAAATTTTCAAGGGAAACACAGGAATATCTGTCAGATACCACTTGAACTAATTTGGGTTTATGGGTATTGTTTTTCAAGTGGCTATTAAGTTGTTAGGATGTAAACATTCATTAAGTTGTACAGACATTATTACTTAATAAATTGAATTAGATATTTAATTTGACCTCTTGGAGATGTGTAAATTGGTAAGGTACTCTGGTCACCATGAACTGAGAAGTTTGTGAACTTGTATTTTACTTCATACCATGTCCCCAGTGAGGTTAACATTATTTTTCCAAGTTTTTCTTTGAGGGTGCTGAGGCTTAGAAGGGTCAAGTAAATTATCATGTGTTGGGTAGCTTGTAAGTGGTGGAGCCAAGATTTGAACCCAACCCTTTCAGCCTCGGAATCCACATGCCTCCTCAGTGTTGCTCCGTTGAGGAGTTAATGGAGATAAGATCTTAGCCTGCCCGAGTTAAAACAGGCTTCAGCAATAATCTAGCCCATGTCACAACCTAGTTGTGTGATTGGGCTACTAGTAGCAGAATTTAGTCTAGGGATAGGGGTTGGTTCTCCTGACTCCTCATTCTGCATTATTTCCTCTCCATTGTATACTTTTCTCTCTACTCAGCTTTGAAAACCCACCCATCAATTTTCATAGTCAAATGGTTGAAGATTCTTTATCACCTGAGGCACAGAGAAATGACGGACTTTGGGGAAGAACACCAAGACTGATTATTTGGGCAATGGATGCAGAAGGATCGGCTTTCAGAAGATGGTATAAAAAGGATGGTGCTTTGTAATTTGGTTCAGGATATTTAAATAGGATATGGCTATCATCTATTCATACCTAAATGGTATAAATGTTATAAGGATCTGACTAGGAAATGGGATAAGAAGGAGAAAGAAAAATTTAAGTTGAAAATGTGATATTGATAATATTGATATTTATTAGACATGAGTAGGGAAGAGTGGAAGGCTCTGCATTACCTGATTTATGTGAAGTTGGATTGGATAAAACACAGTGAATATTCCTGAAGGGATGCTTACACTGCCTCTGGGGGGTGCCGGGATTAGGTAAGTAGTCTTTCCTCTTCACAGCATTTTTATGGTTCTTTAACAACCATATATATATTTATATTTTTTTTCATGTGTCTTCTACTCCGTCCTTTACCCTTCTGTATTTTCCTTTCCTGTTTATATCCTTTCCAGCTTTTTCTTTCCAGTTTTCTTTTTTTTTTAAATTATTTATTTATTTTTTTAAAAATTACATTAAAAAAACATGAGGTCCCATTCAACCCCACAGCCCCCGCCCCCCACTCCCCCCACAGCAACACTCTCTCCCATCATCATGACACATCCGTTGCACCTGGTAAGTTCATCGCTGAGCATCACTGCACCCCATAGTCAATGGTCCACATCATAGCCCAGACTCTCTCATGTTCCATCCAGTGGGCCCTGGGGGGATCTACAATGTCCCGTAATTGCCCGTGAAGCACCATCCAGGACAACTCCACATCCCGAAAACGCCTCCACATCTCATCTCTTCCTCCCGTTCCCCACACCCAGCAGCCACCATGGCTACCCTTCCCACACCCATTCCACATTTTCTCTGTGGACATTGGATTGGTTGTGTCCATTGCACACCTATGTCAAGTGAGGGCTTAGATTCCACATGGGTACTGGATGCACTCCTCCCGCTTCCAGTTGTAGACACTCTAGGCTCCATGGTGTGGTGGTTGACCTTCTTCAACTCCATGTTAGCTGAGTGGAGTAAGTCCAATAAATCAAAGTGTAGGAGCTGAAGTCTGTTGAGGCTTCCAGTTTTCTTTTTCTCTCTTCTTTTTACCTCTCATGCTCATACTCGCCTTGATTTCCTTTTATTTTCTCTAGTTATTCTCCACATCTCCGTCTTTCGTCTTGCCTTTTTCTAGTACCTGGCACATTCCAGGTTTCCAGCCCATTGCTCTTCCTGTCTCTTCTTCCAAAATAGCAGGCAAAATTTGCCGCTCTGACAAAGGGAATAAAAGCTGAAAGTCTCTGCCAAAGTTACAAGGACAGCATTTTCTCTTTTTAGGGAGTTTTAATTTTAAAAGGAAAAAAAAAAAAATCAGTGTCTCTTTCCTCCCCACCCCCTACTGTGATTTCACAGCTTTCTCAGCTGCGAGCCTCAGTTGAGGGACAGCCAGATAAAAACCCCTCCTTGGTTCAGAAATCTCTCCTCTCATGTTCCCTGCCATCCTCAGCTCCTTTTTACTGCATTTGTTGGAAATTCAGGCAGAAAATGGTAGCATTAGCATTTTTAATCAAGGAAGCCCAAGAAGAGAGAAGCAGCTCAAGAAAGCTGAAGGAGGGAAGAAGCTCAAATCCACTGACAGTCACAAGTGCCTTCTGCAGCCAGGAGACCTGGGGAGGGAGCAGGGGGAAGGCGGACAAGAGAAGTAGTAGTCTTACAAGAAGCATTCAGGCTGATATAATTGGAGCTTTGAGCCCAAGCAGGAACAGTTGGGAGGTGGGAAATTGCTGTGCTGGATTGAGTTTGGCTCAACTTGATACGGAGGCCCAGCATTGTGAAATGCTTGCTAATTTAGCCTATTTTCTCTGCCTTCCTGGAATGAGCCATTATTCGTCCATTACTGGCAAAAACCATGGTCCTGGCTAACCCCTTCTTTGCTTTTCTCTTCTTCCTCTTCTCCCTGTGCTCTGCAGGAAGAAAGAAGAAATAAGCAGGAGGGAGGGGACCAAGGAGGGGGCCACACATACTCTTGATTTATAAAAAGAAGGTGATCCTCTGAGACCCAGAGGGGCTGGCATCGTCTTTTCCCATTTCATTTTTCCAGGGATACAAAATGCAAAGCCTAATGGAGTTGCTAGGTTTATGTTTTGTCTATTAGGCCATTGTACCTCTGCAGGATGAAGCTTAATTGGCTCTTTTCCCACCATTGAAAAGGAGAAAAAATACCTCCTTGCAGTGGTTACTGTTCTCTAAAGAAAGTGGTAGTGATTAGATCTAATGCCTTTGACAGCCGGATAAAAAGTTGCTAAATAAGAATGAATTGAATGTCTAAACCTGGAGTCAGTCAGAAGGTAACCCAAATCCCCAAATGCCAAAATGAACAGTCTTGTCACAGTGTTCTTTCCCCCTCACACTTGTAAACTTATGTGAGTAAAATAGTGGCAAACCTACTTCACTTCTCCAAATCCAATTTCATAGAGTGCCAGGGCAAAGTCAGATTTGGGGAAATGCCCCCTTTTACTCCTGGGTTTCAGCCTATTAAATGCTTAGGACCTCTCCGTTGGCAAAGTGTCAACCAAGATAATTCTAGACAATTCATACATTTAGACCTGACACTAATCCCACTGTGCAAACCCCTGCAATTTTAACAAAAGAGTGACTGTCACAGCCAGTGCCCCTTACACATGAACTCAGTCATTTTAGCCTCCTCTGAATAGACAGAAGAATGTGTATATTTTCACAAACATTTAGTTGCATCTGGACTATAGATCTTAATGCTGAATCTCGATTTTCTTTATCAATGAGTTATTCTACTTGCCCTGGATTTATAGCCCTGACTTAGTAATAGGTGCCAGGAATATCATTGTTTACTGTAACCTTGAAAATTTCCAAAGTCTTTAAACCAAAATACCCATAAAGAGTAGAAAGAGACAATTGGATTTGTGTCTCTTATATTCCTTCAAGGAATAAGTGTTGCTTGGAACGTCATACCCAAGAGTAGAATTAACATCAGAGGAGACTCTGTCAAAGGCATTTAGGTTTGGATAGAATGTCAGTTTAGACCCAGAGCCAAATCGTTCTGAAGGAGCCAGGAATTCATTTTGAAATTGCTTTGTTACTTTACCTATGGATATGAGTTTATTTTTCCCTCATGTCTATAAATTTGTAAATAGGCTGAAGTGAGACATTGGCCTTCATCCTTCCCCACATTAAAATTGTCCTGGACAAAGGCCAAATACTTGGGAATCGGAAAGAGTTTTGTCAATGCCATCCTGTGCGATTTCTCCCTCCTCCTGAAGGTGTCCACTGGGGCCTGCATCCTCTTTGGTTGCTGGTCTAGACATTTTCTCTGTGAGCTCTCCCCTTCTCCCAGAGGCTCAACCATGATCTCCATGCTTGTGTTTTCCATATCTTTATTTCCAGCCCTAATTTCTCTTCTTGATTTCAGGCCCCCATTTCCAACTGCTGGGATAGTTGCACATGGATTTACTGCAAGTGTCTCAAATTAACTTGACCAGACATGAATACAAATTCCACCCCCACTTGACACATGTTTTAACTCCCATAAGTCTTTGTCTGGGAAAACCCAGTCTCCCAGACAAAGAACTTGGGAGTCATTTTCCTGAATCCTCCCATTTTTACCCTCTCCTCTTACCCACTTGCATATATTCTGCCAGTCACCAAATCCTATTTGTTCCCCTCAGAAATAACTCTCAAACCCAGGTGCTTCTACCTATTGCTCAAAACTACTATATTATTCCAGGACAATGTGATACCTTTAAAGATGCATAGATCTTCCAACTACTCTAGCTGCCATTAGACAAACCTTTTGAAAGGAAGGAGGAAGACAAGGAAAAGAGGGAAGAAGAAAGGAAGGAAGGGAAGGAGAAAAGGAGGGTGAAAGGTAAGATGAAAGATTAGAGAAAGTGCATAATAGGGAAGTTGCTGTGGGCAAAGTGGACTAGGAGGAGGAGGAAATGCACAAGGCCTCTCAGGGAAGAGTGGGCTGGGGCAGAGAATATACGGAGTAGAATGATGGGCAGTGGCCAGAAATTCCATACAGGGACTTTGCCTTTTATCTAATAGGAAATGGGAAGCTCTGGAGCATATGTTGAGCATAGGAGGGGCTTGAGAAGGTGATATTTTAGGAAGGCATGGGAGACATTAGATTAGGGATCTGCAAACTAGAGCCTTAAGGCCAAGTCTGGCCAGCCATGTGGTTTTGTAAATAAAGTTTCCTGGAACACAGTCATAATCATCTGTTGATGCTACATTCCCTTCATGGCTTTTTGCTGTGGGGCTGTCCTGCACAGTGGAGGAGTTTACCAGCATCCTTGGCTCTGACCCACTAGATGCCTACAGCACGCCACCTCTCAGTGGGACAACCAAAAATGTCTCCAGCCATTGTCTGCTGGAGACAAGACAATGGGCGTGGGGAGTGTCAAAGTCCTCTGACTGAAAACCACCGCGTAAGGTTATGGTGAGACCAGCAGTATAGGAGACTATTTAGAAGGCAGTTGCAAGAAGTAATGGTGATAATGGGAAGTGAACTTGGCCCAGTGGATAGGGTATCAGCCTACGACATGGGAAGTCCACGGTTCAAACCCCAGGCCTTCTTGACCCGGGTGGAGCTGGCCCACGTGCAGTGCTGATGCATGCAAGGAGTGCCCTGCCACGCAGGGGTGTCCCCTGCATAGAGGAGCCCCCCACACAAGGAGTGCACCCTGTAAGGAGAGCCACCCAGCACGAAAGAAGGTACAGCCTGCCCAGGAATGGCACCGCACACACAGAGAGCTGACGCAGCAAGATGACACAATGAAAAAAAAGAAGCACAGATTCCCGTGCAGCCGACAACAACAGAAGCGGACAAAAAGAAGAACACGCAGCAAATGGACACAGAGAACAGACAACTGGGGGGGGGGGGGGGGAAGGGAGAGAAATTGAAAAATAAAATCTGAAAAAAATAAAGAAGTAATGGTGATAATGATAAGATCAATAAACAGGAACAGCACATGGTATGTGCATGGCACTGTAGGCCCTTTACATGTATTAATTCCTTTAATCTTTTCAAAAATCCTATGTGATACACCTTGTAGAATAATTATCAACATTATTTTACAAGGTGAGTTTTGTTATTATTTTACATATGAGGGAACTGAAACACAGAGAGGTAAGATGATTTACAAGGTCACCCAGCTAACAAGTGGCAGAGCCTGGTCTTGAACTCAGGAGGTTTGACTCCTGAATTCACTGCCTAACCATGAGTCACAAAATAAGAATGCATCTGACTTGGTGGCTGAATGGCTATGGGAGCTGTAGGAAATAGACATCCTGAGGCACCTCCTTGCTCCCCACTTCCAAATCATTTTTACTCCACTGTAACCACAAATAGCTGGAGAATCTCTTGAAGTACTTTTGCACCTTTGAGGTGTTACACCCAACTACCCACTTAGCCTTTACACACCTACCCCCCTCACCCACACTCATGCACACACCAACATACACCCCCTGCACACCCACATGCAGAAATGCATATAGATTACACATAAGACCTGTTTTTCGGACTGTCAAGATGTTTCCCTCAGTGTTAATTATTCTTTATCACTCTACTGCATTTACGTAGTGATTTCTTATTCCCTCTTATTAAGTGACAAGTGATTAGAATCTGTTTCTGGTGGCGTGACACCAGCTTTAATTTTATTTCCTGCTTAGAACTGGCAATGGTTCTCTATCTTGCTGGTTATTCTGTCAAGAGGGAGTGCAAATATGAAGAGAAAAGGGTGGAAGATGAATATGGAAAAATGAAATAAGCTGGAAGGTGTTCATAAAGGGAGACAAACCTTCTAGGGGCAAAAGTGCAAATATGAGAGTCAGCTTCAGAAATGACACAAGGAGCCAGTTCTCAGCTGCCATCTCTGGGAGTCTGGCATCCAATTCTCCCCATTGATGGGTTTTCTTTGTTTATGGTGGTAATGGGGTCCCTTGCCCAGGAAAAGGCAATTTGAGTGAGCTAGGCCTTGTTTTACCCATGGGAAGAGAAAGCGAGAGAGGGGATTTGGTGCACACAGGTTAGGTGATTCCTCCCCTAGGCCAGACAAGTGTTCAGGGGGTAAAAGTCACCATGTTTGAAGCAGAGGTGAGACGAATGGAAAAGGAAGGCACAAAGTTACTTTCTTACCACTGTTGAAAAGCTGGGCGTGAGGACTGAGTGAAAGTGAGAGGTATATGGGATGCAAGTAGTAGATCGCCTTCCCCAGGTAACACTCTGAGGCAGAGACTTACATGCCTGAGGTTTCTTTGGGAGAGCTTTCAAGAGCAACACCTGGATTTGGAAAAGCTCGACTACAGGCCTTGGCAACAGAGGTCTCAGCTAGACCTAGGGGAGCTTTGGCGCTGGGACAGCCCTTCAGAGTTGTCTCAAATTGAGACACTAGGATCAGGCCTTTGGCCCCCACGTTGGCCAGCCATTGGCTCTGGACTGCTCCTGAAAAGGTCGCCTACACTGGGCAAAGCAAGGAGGGCAGTTCCTGGACAGAGCCTCAGTGGTCCACCGGCCGCTGACACCCTCAGCAGCTGGGGCCAGTGCTTTCATCCTGAAGAGGGTCTTCAGCATCCATGCCAGTGGGGAGGAGTAGGAGAACATGGGTGTTCTCATGGGTGCTCGCTTCAAGGGCCAGTTCATGGGCGTATGAGAGCTCTTACCTGGGGCATGAAAAAGATTATCTACAACTGAGTCCACAGGACCAGGGTGACCAGGAACGGTATGGTGGGAGGGGGGAAGGTGCAATGGCCAGGTAGGTCATAGAGTGCAAGGGTTAGGTCTGGGAAGTTCAGTGACAAACTGGAAAGGGTCCAGATCAGAGTGACCAGAGGTAGGCCAGTCACTGGGCAGGACTGTAAAAGCACTCGGTGAAGTTCAGCCCAGAGAAGGAAAGACGAAAGGAGGACGTGGTAACTGCAGCAAGAAAGTTAGATTTGCTCTGTTTTGCCCCAGAAAGGCAGATCCAAGACTAATAGGTACAAATTAGAGGGAAGCAGATTTTAGCTCAAATAAGGAAAATGTCGACTAGTTAACACCATCTTAAAAATAGAATGCTCTGCCCTAGGAGGCAGTGAGTGTTCTATCCTGTAAAATCTCTGAAATGCCGAAGCAGAGGCTCACAATCCTTTGGTGGGCACACGGTGGTGGGTTTGCAGTGCATTTTGTGTGACTTTATGATCTCATGAAGTCCATTCATTCACTGGAGGCCATCATCATCTGGGAAACATTTCCAAAAGAGCCCAGCCTCTGAGCTTTCCATGTGGTGGTGACCTCACTACCTTTCAAAGCAATGATTTTTGTTTCTGGATGGTTCAAATGGTGGTTAAGTCCTTCCATTTCCCTTGCTCCTGCGCAAAGCTTCCCATCCCCCATCATTTAAATTGGAGAGAGAAGAAATCAAAAGCCAAACGCTGCAGAATGGCACTTTTCAAACACTCCAGTGTCCTTGTTGTCTGCACTGAACAATTACTGAGCCTCGGCCTTTTGTTCCTCGCTGCTGCACCGGTGGTGTTGGAGGAGAATAAAGGCCCCATCTTGGGGAATGCTAAAAGACCCAAGAAATTGCAAAGCATTCAGTTATCAGTGAGGCTCGGAAGACAGCCTCTGCTGCTGTCTTTTCCTGTGTCTCGTCTCTGGCTGGGCCGGTACAATCGCTGGACTTCCTGAAGTCTCTGCTTGCAGTAGGCTTGACAGAATGGATTAGGCTCTGGCCAGAACATTATTCCACAGCACAATCCAGCAGCGGCAGGCCCAGCAGCTGCCATTTGTATGAGCGGATTTGAGGCTGGTGGGAGATGCAGGAGGGACAGACACAGGGAACTGAAACCTATTGTTAATCCAGAAGCCTGAGGCTGCCCCACCACTGTGCCCAAGTTCAAGGTCAGAACAAATAAATTCCAGGCTAGAGAGAAGCCTATGTGCATAGCACATGGGCACAGAGATGCAAATAGCAGCAAACAGATTTTGAGCTGATGAGTGAGCTGCCTTCAGCAAAAAATGGCCTATGCGAGAATATATCCCCAAACCCCAAATCCAAAAAAAAAAAAAAAGTTTTGAGAGACAACAAAAAAAGTCTGTGAATTTTAAACATGAACATTTTTCATGGAAAGATAAGAGCAGTGAGCACAGAATGGGTTAATGCTGCTGAAAGGATTAAGAAGAATAAAAGCAGTGTTTACAAATTTACCAGGGAAAAAGTACTCTGGAAAAACAGGTCCATAAATAAGTAAAGGGGATTGAAATCTACTGCAAGTCTAACAAGAACGAGGCACTGAATTGCTTTCTCTTACATGTTTTTTACATGAAAAATAACAGGAAGCTGTAGAGAGTTGTGGTGATCTTCAGTGGGAGTCTCTAACTGTGAGGCAGGGAAGGGAGCCCAGTGGGAATTCTGGGGGCTGTGCAGGGAGTTCCTCGAACTCCCCCCAACTCCCTGGATGGACACATCCTAAGCCTGGTGTGCATGCTGCTTCCTGACCTGGCACCTGCCAACTCAGTCCAGGAGGCATCTGCCATATTGAACCCCACACATCATCCACACACGCTAGTCCCCTTCCTGGACCTTCCCTCTTTCATCATCAGATTCACCACCATTATTCTTCTCCCCATTTGTCAGCCTGGAAAAGCCAAACCTTTTCTTTCTTCCATTCTCCCTCTTCGTCTCCCACCTCAATCATCAACTGTGTGTGGGTCCTGTCCCTTTCCCTATTCTCCTTGCTGGGCCGTGTAAAGCCTTCCTTCTCCTCGGACCCAGCTGTACTTTTCCATCCCTCCTTTACTCGCCTCCCTTAAGTTACATAGTTCACTATTTGCCTCCATCTAATTCTTCCTTGTGACCATAAACTCCTCCAAGTCTGGGCCAGGTCTTTTCCTCTGTTCCCAGAGTCTACCATAGTATCTGGCAGAAAGTAAGGTGATTGTTCTCTTCCCAGGCTACACAGTAGAATCTTCTGGAATGTTTCAATATATATCTACCACCAAGTCTCATATCAGACCTGCTGAATCAGAATCTCTCGGAGTTGGGCCTGAGATATTTTACAAGCTCCCCAGCGGTTAAAACCGCTAGTATGATGGTTCCCATAGTGTGACTTCTGGACAAGCAACGGGATCGGCATCACTTGGGACCTTGTTAGAAAGGCAGATTCTCTTGCCCACCCAGACCTACTGTATGAGAAGCTTTGGGGGTGGAGCCCAGCAATCTGTGTTTTAACAAGCCCTCTGGGGATTCTGAGGCAGGCTGAAGTCGGAGAACCACTGCTCCATTAGATGCATGCCAATAAATGGCTCTGGAATTGGCTCATTGAAGTATTCATCCTGACTCATCTGTCTCTGTTTGCATGGCCTTCATTACTTCCCAGAATAGATACAGTTGATAAGGCAATGATTTGGAATCTCACTCTCCATCTTCCACCTAATGTCTTTCCCATGGGAATCAATTAATATACTCTACATAACTCACAGGATTTTTCTGTGGATTGACCAGCCCCTGGAGATGGAAATTTGCTGAGACTCTTATTCTGCAGCTGGAAACTTTGGAGCATGATTAGTTGGAAAAGTCCCTTTACTAACTGAAACCTGCATTCTCAGTCCTCTGACATCTTTCTGCTGAGCTGTCTTTCCAGTACACTTCCTAAGTTTCTATTCCTCAAGACCATTCTCTTTGGCACAACAAAACAGGCAAAGATCTTCACCTTCTTTTCTCTCATGATACATCCCTACTCAGCTTAAAGAGTTCTAACTCAATATCTCTAAAACTGAACTCTCATTTCCACATTTTCCCTCCTTTGTATGCCCCTAGCATAGTGGATAAGCCACCACCCCCTTGTTGCTCAAACTAGAAATCTGGATGTTATCCTACATTACTCTCTCTCCCTCATCCTCACATGCAATCATTTTGAGTCCTCTCAATTCTACTTGCTTAGTATCACTTAGAGTTTTTCCTTCTCCTCTGACTACTTCCTTCATCTCAGCCTGTCTCACTTCTCTAGAGGATTTTTTCCTTAGTCTCCTAACCATTCTTCCTGCTTCCACTTCTTAAAATCCTTCTGCCACCCCTATTACATTTTGGGATAAAATTCAATATTCTTTGGTTAGCATGCAAGCCATTCATATCTGACCTCTCTTCTGCTGCATCCCCAAGCCTCTTCTCTTCAACATTTCTTGCCCCCTGGCTGTTGGGCTCCAGGTAGAGGCAATCACCTGCAATGCTAAATCTAGCACTAAATACAGGGCTATATCTCCATGTGGATAGCAGTTCTCCACATCTTTGTCAAATCAATTCATATTGATCCTTCAACATCGGATTTCTTACACCTCTTCTGCAAGGCATTCTTTGGCGCCCAGTCTCAAGAATGTATCCCTCCTCTGTGGGTCCCTCCCCCTCCCACCCCAAATGTCTGTCAAGTACATTTTACTGAGTATAATAGTAATCCACTCATTTATCTGTCTCCTTCATCAAGCTGTAGATCCTTGAGAAGATGTCTTAGTTTGCCAGAGCTGCTATCATAATTACTACAAACTGGTTTTTACTTAACTACAAGAATTTTTGGCTCATGGTTTTGAGGCTAGAAGTAGTCCAAAATCAAGGTGTCACCAGGTCATGCTTTCTCCTCAAAGCTGGTGGTATCTGGCCCTGGCTTTCTGTAATCCTTGTAGTTCCTTGGCTTGTGTCTGCCTCTCGTCACAGGGCAATGTCCTTGATCTCCTCCTCTCTCTGCTTTTCCTGTTTCCACTGACTTCCTGCTTCTCTCTGTGGCCTTCTACAACTTCTGCCTTTGGTTTCTTCACTTTCCCTGGCCTCCAGTAATATGAATTAAGAACCACTCTCATTCAGTTGTGCCATACTTTAACAAAAAATATCTTCAAGAACCTATTTACAAGGGGTTCACCCCACAGGAATGTGGATTAAGATTAGGAACATGTCTGTGTTGGAGTGCATAATTCAGTCTGCCCCAGGGGATGAGCCATGTCTTCCTAGACTTATTTTCCCAGTGCCTTTTGTGGTGTCTAACACATACTACACCTTTGAAGATTGTTTGCTGATTGTATGAATAAAGAATCACCTATGTTAACTGCCCATTTAACAGATGACTTAATTTATCAGTATCTTCAAATTAAACTCTTCTCTATTTTAGGTAATTACCAGCAAGGCCACTCCTGATATCACTATTATCCTACAAGCATTCCATATTTAAACTTCCATCCTCTGAAGTGCTCAGTTTCCCAAGCTTCTCCTTGCCCCATTCTATGTCTCTTAAAGACTCTGCCTTTGACCTCATTTTTCAATATCCATCAATCCTAATTTCCTCTTCTGGCTTTATTGCCTCCCCCAACCTACCTAGACCCCATGTGACTCCATTTCTAAAATACTTTCAGAGCCACCCCTGATCTCTGTCCCATTAATCTTCTGCCCACTCCTGCCTGGCTCATGCCAGAGCTTGGGAAACCTTTACTCTCTCTCTGTTTGCTTCCCTGCCACACTGAGGTTGCCTAGAGCTTGGGAGAATCCCACAGAAACTTGCTAATGGCTATTCTTTCTGTAATTCCAACCAGGAACTCATGCAGCATCACAATCTTCTTTCTCATCTCTTGCCTTGGGCCAAAAGCCTTTCTACTCTCTTCAAGCACCCAGTTCTTCCCTCTCCCCTCACTCTCAATACATAACTTCAGATCTGACTTAGTGAAATCCAAATCATGTGGTGCTCACTCCATTACCTTTCTTCCATCTGACTTCTAGTCCCTCTTCATCTTTCCCCCCATCTTCAAAGACTCCTGTCTTTGAAATGGATGTGTCCTTCTTAGTGCCACGGCTAAACTTTCCACCTTAATTGGTCATTTCAACTTTTCTTACTTTCTCCAGGGTCTTTGCCTCCCAGTCAACCACCTCTTGCAACTTCTATTATACTCAAACATCCTCCATCCCTTATTCAAATAGCAGATAATCCCTTGACCCATATTATCTCCCCATATTATTATTTTTTTCATTTACTTTTCCTGCCTGCATTTCTTAAGGAAAATACTTACACATATTATCTCTGCTTTTATCATCAGTTAATTTCTTAGTGGAGATTGTTGATGCTGACTTTGTAATTATTACTTTGAAACTTTAAAATTCAAGTTGGTTGGCTCACTTTTCCCTTCTTTCTCTTAAAACACAAACTCATTCTTTCCTTCTCTTACACACACAAAGCCACATGCATGCAACAAATGCACTTCTAAAGTTGCTTTTTCAAATATCACACATTTTTCCTAATTTATAATCACCCAAATTATTCATGAATCAGGTTTTGTTGAGGGTCTCACTATGTGATGGGCTCTGTTAAGTGAAGACATAGGAGCGGTGAAAGAGACTCACAGGCTTCCCATCCTCAGGGGGTTTACATTCTGGTGAGGGAGACGCTAGAACAAAAGAGTAAACCAATACATCACAAATACTGAGAAGTACGAAGAAGTCAACAGAAAGTGGGCTGTAATCAAGAATTATCAAAGTGAGGGGCTGTGGGGTAATTTAAAATCCACATGCTGGAGCTCTCGGAGGCAGCATGTTTAAACAGAATCTGGGGATGAGAAAGTACCATCCAGGTCAAGAGGAAGGGAAAGAGCTTTTCAGGCATAAGGCATGGAGGAGGGAAAAGCCTGGTCCCATCTAGGAACTGTCAGCCCCATGGCCCTATCATAAGGAGCAAGGGGAGAGGAGGGATGGGTAAGGGGCAAGGTAGGCAGGGCTCAGGGCTATAGCATGTGGGGTCCTTGAGAGCTGGGCAAAGAACTTAGAGCAGGAGAGTGACACGATCCAATTTGTATATAGAAAGATCCCTCAGCTCAGGGGTGTGCAACCCTCACCTTCTCAAAGAGGTTCTCTTTGACCCACACACTCAAAGAACTCGATTTGTGAGGCTCCTAGAAGCAGAAATCCCCCGTTTGCATTTGTTTGCCTCTGCTTTCCCAGAGAATGGAGCTTGTCCAATGCCAGATGCCAAATACATATTTGCTCAATGAATTAATGAGTCCATTATCTTCCTTCATTTACCTCCTGTTTGATTTTTGGCAATTTATCCTCCCTGAGCCTGAGTGAACTCATCTATAAAATGGGGCTAAGCAGGGATAGTGATTGAACAATGGGTTTGTTGTTCTTACTATCTCTTCTACTCCCATAGCCTCTATTTTCACTTCCAATCTCTCTCTATATACATCCCTCTCTTCTAAATGCTGGCCCTTCTATGAAGTGATCTACTGCACATCTCACCAGATGCTAAGAGTTAAAACTCAGCCTTTTCAATCCAACCTTATCATTCTTTGCCGTTTTAGCCCAGCCTTCCACATGTACACAAAATCCTCTGAAACTGCTGGTTTTCCATTAATGGTGAAGTCATTCTCCAGGTTAGTCCCTCTAGCTCAAAAGTGTGGGGCCTTTTTGAACTGCTCCCATTCTTCAAACCCTGCTTAAAATTAGCTACCAAGAGATTCTGCCTAAGGATATTCCTTCTCTTCTAAATCCACATCTAAATCCAACAAATTCAAAATTTGATAACTTTTTTTTACCCTAATGTCTTGGTGAATGATTACACAAGGTTTTCTCTATCTCTGGGTTTCTCTATCCTATTTATCCTTCTTTCAGAGAAGCAAAATCCTTCAGTGGCTCCCCATTGACCACCCAATTATAGATTCACATTTAGGTACCATCAGGATCTGACTTCAATTTATTTTCCTCTCTATGTGGATCCTATATAGAGGATGAAATTGACTCTTCCCTATTTCTGACCTTCCCTCACCTTTGTCATCTCCATGACTTTGTTTACAATATCCTTTCTGCATCAAATCCCTTCTCCTTCCTTATTCATTTTCTTTTTTTCTTTTTTCTTTTGTCTTTATTTATTTTTTTAATGTTACATTAAAAAAATATGAGGTCCCCATATACCCCCCACCCCCTCACTCCACTCCTCCCCCCATAACAACAAAAAATGCCCAGATCCATCTGATCCTTTAAGACTTATCTAAAACAGCTCTTATTTCATGAGCCCTTCCCATGAGCCCTGCCTTAAAATAATAGACTCTCTACTTCCACCCAACCCCACTCACCCCCATTTCATTTGGAATGTCTCTTACTGTACCTCTCACAGTCTGCCTCATCTTAAAATCCTGCCATGTGGTGCACTACGGAACTTCCTCTTTGTTCTCCTGCAGCACAGTGTGGTGGCAGAACACAGATGTCATAGCATGGGCTTTAGAGTCTGAGAGCCTTGGGCTTCCATCCTGGCCCTGCCACTTGTTAGCTGTGAGACTCCGGTCAACGTTATTATTTCTCTAAGCCTTGCTTTCCCCATCTATTAAATGGGGATAATAAAATACCTATGCCTTACTGTTCTTCTGAGAATCAAGTGAAATAATAAATGTAAAATACTTGGCTCATTGACTACTAGTAAATTAACAATAAATAATGGTTTTTGCTCTATCATAAAAATTAACCCACCAAATGATGCAGTTTATTTACTAGCCGCTCTTATCCTATTAGACCATGATCCAGGACAGGGATCCAGCCTTTCATTTGTTTATCCTCAGTGCTTTCTATAGTGCCTGGCTTATCAGAGGTGTGGAATAAATGATTGAGAAGTGAGTCACTACATTAATGACTCCTTGATGGCAGGGAACATGTATTAATCACTTCTATATCCCTTGACAGTGTTTAGAAAAGGGTTTCCCACATGGTGAATGGTCAATATTTTTCAAGTAAATAAATAAATGAATGAATGAATGAGTGAATTAATAGTGAAACTTGCTAAACATAAAGCATAAATTCAGAGAATGTAGGGCGCTACCTCTTCTTCCCACATCTGCTGCCTCTTAGCTTTTTCCCTTCTCTCATGCCCCACCTCTCCTGTCCTCCCACAGGGGTTTAACGTGTCTGCAGTGGTGCCAGTAGAGGAGGAGGAGGAAGCCCAGGTTACTCTCTCCTCTGTACAGGGAGGCCACGGTGAGCAGTGGCTGAGCAGTGGCTGCTGTTGAGACGTTTTTCTTATACAGGGGTGGATTTGTACAGATCCATTACCAAGCTCTCATCCTGTTCATTTGTGAGCAAAGACGGGTGGTGCCCAGGGACGCACGGTACAGGCTGTGCCCGCGGACAAGAGTGAGTGAGACTAACAAGCTTTCAGGAGGATTGAACTTGAGACCCAGGTTGCATTAACCCCGGGTAAGAATCAACTGAGTCTTTCAGTTCACAGCCCACAGCGAACTGGGGGAAGGAAACTACATTCAGAAAGAAACAACTCTGTTTCAGTCGTTATACTAAAACTCTACATTCATTCATTCATTCATCTAATCTTCTTACAGTCCACAAGTAACAGGTTATCACTTAAATTATCCCCATTTCACACGCAAAAAAAGGAAAATGAGACTTAGAAAGGTTAAATGTCTGATCAGTTTCATACAGCTAACAAGTGAACGCAGATCCAGACTTTTGGACTCACATGGAGATGTGCCTGTCTCGAGATACTCCCCCACCCACAGAGGCCATGCTAGGGTGGGACCTTTTCTGGGATGATCTGTGGGGGTTATCACAGGCCCAGTGGGGTCCTGCAAGACACCCTGCTCCCAACCAGCTCCATCCGTCCTTGCTGCCTTCAGTGTCTGCAGCTGTTGCCAGGAGGGTATGAGAGCAACGGTGCATCCCTTCAGTCATCTGACTGCTCCAAGGAAATGTTGCAGCTGTGACAGTGTGTGAGTCCCTGAGTGCATGTGTGTGTGTGTGTGTGTGTGTATGGGGAGGAGCGTTTGAGCAGATGCACAGAACATGTGTGTATGTGCATGTATGGGCCCAGCCGTACTTGTAGATGCATTTATGAATGTATTCAAATCTCAATTCTGCATAATACTCTTTTAATGGAAATGTTGATCCGCTGAAATCAAAGTGAGACAGTTTTACAAAAACGGATGTATACCTTATATAATTGTAATGAGATCTGGGATGTCTAAATCCATCAATAAAGAGGACAAGGAAAGGGCCCGATATCTTTATCTCTCAAAATAATTCAAAAATAAAAAATGGGTTCCAGTGAATTCTTAGGCTAGATTGTAGCTTCTGTTTTTATGGCAATCATAGTTCATAGAATGCCAGATTCATCCAAAAGGATTGGCTGGAGGTAGGAGTGGGCACAGGCTAGGTCAATGATTCTCAACTGTTTTGTACTTTAGAATCATCCAACTAAATTTTTTTAAACTACGGATGCTTAGTTCAACCCTAGGTATGGAATAAAAACATCCAAAGGTTGAGAACCATTGTGCTGTATGCCACTTAGTAGAGATGCAGTGATAAAGGAGATCCAGTTGCTGTATCAGTGAGAAAATAAAGAAGATGACAGATAAATCTACGACTCTCATACCACATGATGTATAGAGTCATCTTACAAAAGCACAGGCAAGGGAGAAGGTACTTCTTCTGGGCACTATAGATAATGATAATGTCTGCCCCACCCACCACTCTGCACTCAGACACATGTGGGGGCAAGCTAGGCCACCAACCAGGCTGGAGTCCCCGGGCTGTCTCTGCACGTTCTCCCCAGCAGTGCTGTGCCCGTGAAGGTGAGAGAAGCAGAGCAAGGGGTAGGGGGACTCATTGACTGCGGGATCCACGAAAACACCCACCTCTTCTTAATAGCTGTGTGACCTTGGGCAACTTCCTTAAGCTTCCTGACCCTATGTTTACTTTTGTTGCTTGGGGATGATAACCGTAGAGCTCTCTGGATGGTGGTGAGGGTTAAATGAAGTGATGTGTGTACAGCCCCGAATACAATGCATGCCTGGCATGTGGTAAATGTTTAGTAATTGGCAACTACTATTACCAGTTGTTTTCGCACGCATTCAAGATTTCCTTTCTTTGCTTTATATAACTCTTGATCCCAAATTATAAAAAGACACTGCAAGTCTCTGGGCCAACTTCTTCCAGGAGTTGGTAAATACTGCCTCTTGGCCTTTCCTGATGAGCCCTAAGTCCAAGAGAGTAGCATCTACCTTTCTCTAACAAGCCATGTCCCATATATCAGGTGTTAGGAAGGGCAAATGTCTGCTGCAGATCTGTGGTCCCTTCTGTTCCCTTATTTCCTGCCATGCTTTCTGTTGACAAAAAGGCTAAGTGCGAATTCCGTACTTGTGTATGTGTACTTGCATGTGTGTCTGTGTATGTGTTTGTCTTCCTTGCCACTTTTTTGGCAAAGTTTGTAGCCCTCAGTTCCAGAATTGGGGATAAAAGAAAGTCACAACATTTTGCTCATTATTATCCTTCTCAAAGTCATTTAAAAAAATTTCTTCAGGTAAACCCTTTTCAGCACTTAGAACCAGAATTCTTATTAATGTTTGAAGACTAATAATAGTTAAAATGTATTCAGTATTTACTATATCCCAAAGTTATTATTATTTATTTGTATATGTTAATTCATTTAATCCTGTGTGGTCAATAAATTAGATACTAATATTATTCCAATTTTATACAAGAAAACTGAGACAAAAGAGGCATTGGTTGTGTCAGTTTGTTACTACTCTATCTTTAAATGAAATAATTTATGTAAAACATACTCATGCACATGTACACAAAAGTGTAGAGGGAAAACTGTAAGAAATAACTACAGAAAGAGTTGATTAAGAATGAATAACCAAAGAAAATCAAGGATCTGAAATTTGGTTACTCACACCTTGTTCAACAAGGTAAAGATTGCATGGAGTATGTTCTCTTTCTGGTTCCCATTTTACACATGAAGAAATAGAGGCTGTAGGACATTCTTGTTTGCTTGAAGTCACAGTAGCAGGGTGGAATTTTGGACTTGTAACTTCCATTTAGGGCTCCTTCCCTGTTGTCTATAAGATGCCGAAGGTTGAACTGGAATGGGAGCGTTCTAGACAGACTGTTCATCCCTGGTTAAAAGAAGAGTAATGGGCACAGGGCTAGGTGGATGTGGTGGTGAGAGCTTTTTAACTGTCTCCTCTATTTTCCCAATTCCCTAGGAAGCAAGATTGTTAGCTGAGGGTGAGGATGCACAAGGAGGTGTTAGAAGTTTAAGGAGAAATAAGAAGGTATGGAATAGTGATCTAGAGAATGGGAGCATGAGTGGACAAGAAAAATGTGGTTTGATGATTGGACAGTGTTCAGGGCCCATGTAAGGTTAGTGGTCAGGCATTTAAAAATGAGAACAACCCATGTGGTCACCAGCTGCCTTCATCTGCGCAGATGCAAAAACTGAGCCGTGAGATTTTTACCAGTGTCAGAGTGCTTCAGACGAAGTTGATGAGGTAATGGAGGGGCAAGGCAGGTTAATGAAAGGCAATGATTACAAAGAGGGATCATGGAATTTATTTTGAATAAAGGGGACAGAGAGTATATGAGGTGGGTGAGGATTGCTGAAACATTTGATAGGGTCAATGGAGTTTTAAGTGCCAGCAGAGTAAAAAAATTGGCATGGTGTTAGGAGTGAGTTGGGGAGGTAGGAGACGATGGTCAGAGATGGATACTCTTGAAATGGAGATCATGGAGGGGTTGCTGGTATTGGTGATATGACAATGGGAGTGAGGGTGGAGACAGGGTCAGTGGAGGGGAAAGGGCAAGGAACTGAGTGGCTTGAGTACTGAAAGGGTAGTCTAAGTCAATACTAAAGTCATCAACAATGGTGAAATGTCAGAGAAAGACAGTGATCCAGGTGCTGAAGTGGAGGGATGGCATGAGTAGGGTGGGAAATCGTGTTGCCATGACTGCAGCAAAGAGGGTAGAATAACCTAATGGCATGGATTATTGAATTTACCCAAGGTCATAGAGCTAATTAGTGGGAGATCCAAGTTTCAAACCTACCTAGTCTGATTCTGGAGCCCACACTCTGCTAGTTGCTTACAAATAGGTAATTTTTCTTAATAATTAAAAATGAATTTGCTTAACTTACTATTAGACATTAATTAATCAAATCACATCAATATTTATTTTAATTTTTCTGTATGTGATATTAGCATGTTTAAAAATAATACAAGTTTGTAAATATAACACAGTCATCACGATTTATTGTTAACATATAATGTTTGATATAAATTACATATAAAATATAATGCTATAAATAAATTACAGAGATGGAAATAGATTAGCTGTTACGTATGACAGGAGAAGGATAAAGAGATTGAGAGGTAACTACTAAGGGATGGGGGTTTTTTTGTTATTTGGTTTTTGTTGTTGTTTTTTTTTTGAGTAATGAAAAAAGGTACTATTTCATCCACATATTATAAAGACACTGAAGCTGAGAGAAATTAAGTAACTTGCCTAAGGTCTGATAGTTCAATGGTTGCCTAATCTAAGACTCAAACCCAGGTTTGTCTGGCCCTCAGCTTCATTGCGATGCAGTTCATTTCCTGAGCAAATATTTACTGAGTGTCAGTCACTACGAGACAGTACTCTGCCAAACACTGAGGATATGGCATTGATAATGACAAGATTCTTTCCGTATATCAGGTGAGGGAAAATGTTACTTAAATATTTCACATATTGATTATAGCTATTGGTTCTAAAGGAAAGTGCAGGATGCCATGAGAGCTTATAACAATAGGGCCTAACCTCGTGCTGGAGGTCCTGGAAAGGCTTATGTTAAGATGAGACTTTAAAAATAGTGTAAGTTATCCTAGAAAATAAGAGCAGAGAGAAGTCCAAGTAGAGCAATAACATCTGCAGAGGCTCCAAGGCCTTATAATTTCCTAGGAAAATGTTGGGCATCATTATCCTTATTATTTAACTTTTGATAAAGCCACAGGTTTACTACATAATCTAAGCATCGTTCATTTTGGTACTCAATTCTCCCAGAAATGGTACGATTGTGAAGACAGTGGCACCTAATAAACTCCCGTCTTTTCACTGAGGTAAATTGAGGCATGGAGGATTCACTCAGTTGCAGAGCTGGGAGAGTCATTGTTGCCATTTTTCTCTTCACTCCTTGTGCTGAGTATCTTGCTCAGCTACCTTGCTCCACAAACAATTTTTAAAATGAATTTTTAAAATGAATCTCTAGTCTCTCTTTGTTTCACTCTTCCCTCCTTACAAACTTATTTACCCATCTACAAAAAGGAACATTTGCTCAAAATCTCAGATTCTTATGGAGCCTATACTAGGACCGCAAAGTGTTTTGAATAGCTCAGCAGTAACTTTGGAAATTATACTTCCTCGAGAAGCGTAGCTTAATGTGTGGGCCAGAGGTAGTCTTAAAAAATTGTACCTTCATTAACTATGGACAAATTATTTTCACTTATAAAATGCTCCCTTTAGCCACAGGTGGAAGAATATATAATAAGTTCAGAAGAGTTCCTAATTTCTAAAAGCCTTTCATAAAAAACCCTTTTCACTAGTGCCTCCAGCTGAAAGATTCCCTCTGTACTGGACTATGTCAAATAGAGTGTGTGTATGTATGTATATTTTCATTCTCTTTCTCTATCTCTGTCTGCCTCTCATCTATCTTCCTATCTAATCTATGTATCTTCTGTCCCCCTGAGGGGCTAAGTCTCAGGCTCTCCACAAGAAAGCCCATCACCTGTTATGCCTCAGAGTTCTGTTTCTATAGTTAGCTGGTACTAGCACTTAAAAATCAGCATTTAGAGGTTCTTGTCCAGAGCAGAAGTGGTCCTCTCTGCTCTGGGGAGACCCCATGTGAAGGTTGGCCCTGAGGGCTTTTCCTCACTCTGTGGGTCCAGGTTAAATAGTGGAAGAAATGCTCCAGCAACCAGGATGAAGGCCGAGCATCAAAGCAAGGCCCCAGGCAACTTCTGGTGCAACCCACCAGCAAGACTGAAGCAAACAACCCTGTGACAGCTGATGTGTCGTGGGGAAGAGAAGTGAGTGTTGGGAAGAGAAGCTGAAAGCTTGGAAATTGCCAGTGTCTCCAGAGACTCTGAATAGGCTCTGGGTATTTTGTGAGGCAGGGAGGGAGAAGAAGCAAATAAAAGATTACTAATAGTTCTCAGCACACACCATTTGCATCTGTGCCCTGCTGGCTGCTATGTTTCCATTACAGTGGAGCTCCTCCTGGGCACAGATGATTTTCCTGCTTGAGGCAGTGGGTCTGAGAGATGGTTCCAATGCTGGTCTGTGATTTGCCTGTATGGAGACCATCTGTAGCTGCCCACATGGGAATACAATCTTCAGGGTCTTGATTCCTAAGAATGAAGATGAAAAGGGACAAAAAAGCTCTTTCTGACTTCTGATTCTGCTAATTTTCCTAAACTAAGAAGATGTGACCAGGCACAAGGCAGGCTAAATATTGGATGCCATACCTCTGAGGAGCAGTCAAGAGACTGAGGGATCCCAAAAACTACAAGGTCAGTCTTCTGTCCCCCTACTGGCCTGACACCAGCCTTGGGCTACTCAGTGGCTCAGGGCTCTTTCCACAAAAGTAAATACTAGCACAGCCCTCTCAATAATGTCACCCAATCCTGGTAGAGGCAGCATTCTTGCTGCCACAAGCAGATAGAAGCTGAGGTGTTTTGTTTACCCCTCACCCTGCTCTCCAGCTCTAGCCCTGAAAACCAAATGAGGTGGGCATCTTCTTTGACTTCTCTGCTTTACCGGCTGAAGAGATGGTCCAGGGTTGATCCCTGATCCAGGATAGGCCAATCCATTTTGTTCCTTCATGGATTTTTTTTATCTCTAATGAAAGGTCTGTCAAGACTTGAGGTGGGATTGTCTAAGGCCAAGTCTTCACTGTGTATGTTAGTCATTTTGAAAGAATGAAGCCATAGAGTGACAAACAGAGCAAAGAGAGGTTTTGAAACAGACAGTTAAAAGGACCTTTAGATTCTGTTCCAGGCATCCTCAAGGCAACTTCCGTCTGAGCCTGGATATATTGGTTAGACCCATTCAATTTCTTACGTGGACTTGTACTCAGAGGCCTTGTCTTATGGTCAGTCTCAGGTAACCCAGCTTCAAAGTGTTTTCAGGCCTTTTAGGTCCAGCTCTTCCTCACCTTGTCCTGCGTTTTCCCATCTCGCTCCATGCACTGCCGATACTCAACTTGCCTGCACCAAGCCTGAGTGATCTACCACCAGCCACTGCCACTTGGCTTGTCTCCTATAGCTCTATTCCTCTTCTATCTCCTCATGCTCTTCTATTTGTCAGGGCACATATGTTCTTCAAAAAGACTGTAAGTTCCTTTGAGGGCAGGAATCTCTTTATCCCAACTCCCATTGCCAAGGATCACAATTCACACACAATAGGCCTCCATCAATATTTGCTAAATAATTCAAATAAGAATTTCCATCCCCCTGACAGATCATCCCTGACTAGTGGGAAGAAAATAAATAATGAAATTCCCTTTTATCCCTTTGCTGGTACAATTTGCAACTCTCTTCATAGTATGTTCCTCTCACTCTCTTTGTGTTTAATGTCAATGCTGTGTAATTAGTTGTCTTGTGAGGCCTTTGACCTTACAGTACTCATCATTGCCTCCTCTCCAGTCAACACAAATGAATTTGCAATATGAGTTAAAGTGGGTGTTGGCACTGTATTTGCACCTTAGGATAAGGCGCCCTTCCTTTATAGAAAATTTGAGAATTGATCCTTACTATAGTATTTATTATTGGTCCAGGTAACTAGTATATTTAACTTGGTTAATGAATGCTTCTGTGGCAGTCACTCAATGTCAGGCATTTTAACTATATTAACTAGTTCCTCATCACCACCCTGCCAGGTGGATACAATTATAATCATCAGTCTCATTTCACAGATGAGGAAACCATTTTACAGAATGGCTAAGGGACTTGCCCAAGGTCCTACAACTAGTAGGTGGCTTAGCTGGAATTTGAAATCGGCAGACTGGCTGCAGAAGCTGCACCATAACCACTGGGCCTGCTGCCTCTCACTGTGGTCAGGGGTGGTCTGTGCATAGGTCTGTGCCCTTTGAGTCAGAGTTGCCTTTTTCACATTTCAGGCTCCTCCAGAGCAGGAAATCTTTTTTACCTAATCTCCCTAGCAGCATGTTGATGTGTGTTTAATAAATGTTTTTTCATTAACTATGACTTGGATACAGGTTTAATTGTGTCATTCTGCATAATTAATTGATAACATTGTAATCAACCCCAGTTCTAAGATGTTGCTCCTCAAAATATGTTTGTTTCAAACAACCTAGGAACCATGCCAAGAATTAACTCTAATAACACATTGTACCAACTCTGAATACTTGAGCTGGCTTGAATACAAAGGTGTTTTACTTAATATTATTAAACCATTAATAAATAAAATGTGAGTCTACCCCAAAAAAAGAGAGAAAGAATTTTGCATGCTCCTTTTCTATTCTTATTCTTCTTTCTAGCTATCTAGGATCAAATGGGTCTTTCTTTGTATAATTTGTAGGTTTTTCTTGAATTAATACGTATTTGTCAGGTGCCCATAAACCCTCATTTACTTTGCAGCATAAAGAATCAGATGTGAACCCTACTCTGTGGGTTTACCTCCAGTGAACAGAACAAACCCAAAAACACCCAGGAGATGGGGAAAAGAAGCTATTTATTTGATGTAGGGGTTATTTGTAGTGTAGCACTGGGTACTTTTTGGAGGCAATTCTAGTTGCCTCAGAGGGTTTCTAAATTGAATTCCAGGAATAAAGTGGTTATAAATAGTAAGCATAAAAAATGAACACATATATCCCAACCACTCCTTTATGAAGCCCCAATGACTTCCCCTGGCAAATGGCTCTCCACTGGGTAGTTAACTAGTAAGCTGGTTGTGTTAACTTGTTGGCCCCTGCCCTATGAGACCCAGCACCCTCTTTTTATAATAAATATTTTGTAAGCCTTAAATGAAATTCATAAATAATGAAACCTATATAAATATAAAATTTCAACAAATAAATATAATGCCCTAACAGTAATGAAAGAAGAAAGAAATTTATAATAATATATCTATTTTAATACGTAAATACTCTTGTAGCATTACAAGAAAAGAAATAATAAAGTTGTCAGACATTTGTACCTAATGTAGATTCACCATAATATGTAATGTAATGATATAATATCCAATATATATAACAGCCATATATGTGATTCAAAGGCCATTAACATTATGGACAGTGGCATAATACTCCAAAACTATGAAAAAAAATCCTAAAAAATTTCAAAATTTTTATAGCATATATAGTAACATGTATATAATACGTATGTCTTGAAGTTTTGTGTGGAAAATTCCTTATATATTAAAACCACATAAAGCTTCTTTGCATTTATATGTAAGTGGAGTTAGCATCTGGGCTTACGTCATTATACGCAGGTTTTCACCTACATACATATCCAGCAGGATGTTCTAAAGCTTGCAAGACAGGAAGAAACTTTTCATTGTGCAGAACTGTCCTGAGAACTGCACTATTCTAGCCTATGGTTCTGCCTTTTGAATACCAATAAAGCCCCCAATGACTGTGTCATTCAAAACAGCTCCCATAAATTCCTCAAAATGTCCTTTGTTGGGCGATACTACTCCCCTTGACAACCACTGGGTTAGACCAAATAATAATTGCATTGATTTACTTGCCTGGCTTTTTCAAGTCCTTGAAAAACAAAGAAATACCTACAGTGAATACCTCAATAATTGGGTTAGTTATGAGACGGTAAGTTCCGTGAGAGCAAGTGTTACTCCCTCTAGCATGCCATTATATCTCAATACCAGACACCAGGTATGGGATTTACTGAGTATTTCTCAAATGAATAAATAATTTTTGGGTTGGATATCTGGGTTAGCAAAAAGATATACTATTTAAAAGAAAGAGTTCTGTTTCTTTCAAGGATATATAGAAGACTTGTAGTTAAGAATTATTTGAAAATACCATTTTCAATTATTTCTGTTTGAATGAGTAACATTAAAATTTTGGAACCTAAAATACCCAGAATCCTCATAGCATTTTGAGTAGGGAAGGAGGACCTGTATGAGCTGTGGCCTTGGCCTAAGAGATGTGCTGAATCTTCACAGTGGTCTTAAGGCAGCCATTATTAACTCAGTTTTTTTTTTACAAATGAAGGAATTAGTCTCAACAAGGCAACTGATCTGACAAGAGAGAGTCAGGTAGTTGGTTAAAAGGCAGAACAGGGTTTGAATTAACCCAGAACTTTTTAATTCCCCAAAATCATCCCGCTCCTTTTTTATAAATGGAGCAAACATAAGTTTCAGTAAAATCTATACCTGAATTATGGATATGTGAGATCTGCCTTAATATAATTTAATTGTATTTGACGTTCCTATTGGAACTGTCAAATAAAACTTTGCCCTAGGTTCAGTGATTTTTGTGATGATCCCGGTTTTGGTCGCTTTCCATCTTCGAGGTCTTGTGTGAGCTCAAGTTAATGTGCTTCTTGAGGGCAGTCCTAGTCTTCTTCATCTTTGGGTCTCCAGAACCCAGCATGGTGCCTGGCACACGGTGCATGTTCAGGGAGTGTTTGTTGAAATTAAATCGAATTGAATGATGTTTCTCCTTTTAGGCCTTGGCCTTACACAATATTTCAACGAGGCTTTGACCTGGTTTTGGGAGAGCAGCCCTCTGATAAGATATTCAGGTAAGTGGTTGTCTGGGGACTTGCTTTTCTATATGTCTACACACCCCATGTCCCACTTCCCAGGAGGCAAATATAAAATGGAAAGGACTTTTGGTTATTCTGCCATCTGGTAACAAAAGTGCTTGCCCCCAAATCACATCTTGTGCCAACATGGAGGACTTTGAAGTCAGATTTTGTTCTGTTCCTGGTTTCTGGGAACTTCAATAATTCACTTAACCCCTCAGATCCTCTAGTTTCTGCATTTGGTAAATGGGGCTACATTACTTTTCTGGCCAGGTTGTTGTGAGGAATGTATGAGCTAATGCAGAGAAAGCCCCTGGTACAGAAACTTACACAGACTGGACAATTAATGTCAGTTTCTGTCTCAACATTTTATATCTAATTTGCACCTTCCTCATAAAGTCTTAAGTTGTTCAAAATGAATTCTCCTCTGCCTCCCCTTTTCTAAGCTCTACCTCATTATTATTGTTTTCTTTTATCTACCACCCACCTAATCGTAGTGAATGCTTCTAGAATCTCCCCAATTTTTACCTACATAGCTAGAAATAGCATTTTTTAGAAAGACCTATAAACAGAGGAGGAATTTGGGCACCAGTCATCAGCTGCTGGATTTTCATAAAGTTTAATTCACCCTGGGTCTTAGCTGGAACATGAGTTTGTTTCCAAACTGTGATCTTATTGCCCATTTATTTTGTCAATTAATCCTTCACTTAGCATAAATTTGCTGAGGACCTACTAAGTGCTAGAGACTGTGCCCAGCCTGGCAGTGTTAACATGAATATATCTCCCTCCATGAGCAAGTCCTCTCATCGAGGAAGTAGATAGTCCCGCATGAGAGTCTGATGCCAAAAAATGAATTAAGCAGCTGCATGACCTTGTTGGGAGGAATGGCAGGCAGGGTTAGCAGGGCAGGGAAAATGGAAAACATGCTTCTTCCTCACTGCACTTACACAGTTTGCTGAGTCTCACTTACTCACTGCCTACCTCTCTGAACTGCCCTTGCCCAAACCCTCCCCGTCAGCCAGTCCTAGCAGAGGTTTGAAGTTTTGCACCTGCATTTGCCCACTTCTCTCTGGGGCCTTGGGATGGACTTGGCTTGGCCCCAGCAGTGTGCTCCTAAGGCATGCTCCTGGCTAGAGTGCAGATTTACAGAGCCACTGCCTCAGAGGGCCTTTCCTTCCCTTTTCCTCTCCTGCATGTCTCTCCCAGGGCCTTCTGGGCCATGTTAATGGCATTGGCTACAGGCTGGTTTTGAGGATTTGTGCTACAAGAGGATGTCAACTACATTCCTTGGACTGTGACTTAGACATTTAAACTTTTCAACAATGTTTTATTATTTAGCTGACTTTTTCCTTCCCTTTTCCTTCTTCTGGTCTTCCAAGACGTATGAAGGGCAACAAAGATGAGTTAGGAGGGAAGTCTGGGAGAGTTTGACTAATTAATGTGAGGAAGTCCCCTCTTCTCTGAAAATCAGAAATCCACACTTTGAAAAACAAGAGCCTTAATGAAATCACTATTGGAGCAACACCTGCACAAGAACTGTGCTGCTGTCCCCACTAGCACCATTTATACTTTTCAGGCTTGCTGGCTGCCAACTGGATGCAATACCTGATCACTACATAGGGGTACGCTTAGGTGGTTTGACCCATGAACTCAATTGTTTCAGGAGTCAGTGGATTAATCAATAAGTAATTAATCATTTTGGTCCTTAACATGGAAATAACTAGACTCTAAGATGAAAGCAATGGGACAGAATCTACTGGTTTCAGGAACTAGGAACTTCAATTGAAACCCCTCTGGGATTTGAGTAAACCACCTGCCAATGGCCATTTTGGAAAATTCAGTGACCTTGTCAGTGATATAATTTCTTAAAAAAAAAACTAATGGCTATTTACTTGCTACTCTGCTCCCTCAAAATTTAATGCCCTGATGTATTCCAATCACTGAAATTTTCCCTGGACTATGGAATAAAGTTTAAATTGTGATATTCAAACTTTTCCGTAATTGAAAGCCAACCTACAACTCCTTTTTAATAAGGTGCTCTTCTCCTATGGGACCTTTCATTCTTAGTCAAACTAGTCTTCTGCCTGCCCACTGCCCCCACCAACTTGAACATCCCACACTCTGTGCAGTGGCTTAAATCCTTTTCTCTAGCAAGAATGCCTATTTTCCTCCTAATATAAACACTACCCATTTTCATGACTTAGACCAAGTATTGGCTAAACCAAGGCTTCTATTGACCATCTACTACTGCAAGGCACTGTTTTTCATGAGCTGTGGATATGACTGAGAAAGTCCTTGACTTCAAAGAACTTACTCTCTCATCAAAGAAGTGGTCTCCAACCCTGGCTCTATGTGACAACGCCCAGTGTGCTTTTGAAAATGACCAACCATTGAACTAGCACTAACCAATTGATTAAAAAATTCTGGGAATTGGGGCTGGAGCTGGGTGATTATAATCTGTATGCTGGGTTTGAGAAACACTGCTTGACAACTTCCCTAACTTTGCCAATCTACAATGATTCCCCATTCCAAATTTCAGTAACATTTATTTGTCAATGATTATATATTTCCTATTTATTTTTTATTTTTCATCTTATTGAAGTATATCATTCACACATGAATATACAAAAACAATAAGTAGTAAAAGTTGTGAACTTACAAAACAAGCATGCATGACATCATGCACATAGGGGTCCCATACCAACCCACCACCACCACCTTGCATTATACTGAGACATTTGTTGTAAATTATGAAAGAATATTGCCAAAATCTTACTAATAACTATAGCCCCTATCTTACATTTGGTGTATTTTTCCCCCAACCCACCTTATTATTATTTTTTAAAATATATTTGTGTTACAGAATTTGGGAACTTACAAAACAATCTGCACATGTGTAGAATTCCAAAACAACAACCCTTCACCAACACACCACACCGCGGTGGAACATTTGTTACAGATTATGAGATAATATTATCAGGCTATTACCACCACCATGGTCCATAGCATACATTTGGCACACTTTTTCCATACTCCCCCACTATCAACACAGCACATCTTTGACATAGATGCATGAATATCACAGTATTGTTGTTAACCACAGTCCATAGGTCACACCAGTTGTATTTTTCCCATGCTTCTCCTCATTCCCACCCTGCAATCGTGATGTAGGAAGGCAGTTTTCCATCTGTACCATCAACCACAATTCTCATCCACCTCTGGATTCAGTGTTATTCAATCCCTAGATTATTTTCTAGCTTTCTTTCAATTGACATTTACATCCCTAGACTACCTTATCCAGCCGCATTCCCATTTATAAACCAGCTGCTACTCACTATAATGTGTTACCATCAACTCTATACATTTCCACACTTCCACAGTAAAGTAAATTAAAGCTTCTGCATACATTAAACATCAGTAGTCCTTCTCAGTCCTCCTCTTATCTCCTAGTGACCTATCCTCTAGGTTTTACCACTATGCATTTATTCTTCATAATTAGTTCATATTAATGAGACCATGCAATACTTGTCCCTTTGTATCTGGCGTACATCACTTAACAAAATGTCTTTAAGATTTATCAATGTTATCATATGTGTCCCAATTTCATTTCTTCTTACTGTAGCATAGTATTCCATCATAAGTATATACCACATTTTGCTTATCCATTCTTTTATTAATGAACACTTGGGTTGTTTCCATCTTTTGGCAATTGTGAATAATATTGCTGTAAACATTAGTGTGCAGATGTCTGTTCGTGTCACAGTTTTCAGTTCTTCTGGATATATTCCTAGTAGAGGAATTGCTGGATCATATGGCAGTTCTATGTTGAGATTGCTGAGGAACCACCAAACTGTCTTCCACAGAGGCTATATCATTTTTACAATCCCACCAACAGTGAAGGAGTGTTCCTATTTCTCCACAACCTTTCCAGCACTTATTGTTTTCTGTTTCTGTTTTTGTTTTTTAAATAATGGCCATTCTATGCTGTGTGAGACGATATCTCATTGTCGCTTTGATTTGTATTTCCCTAGTAAATAGCGATATTGAACTTTTTGTGTGTGTGTGCTTTTTGGCCACTTGTATTTCCTTTCTGGAGAAATGTCTATTTAAATCTTTTACCCATTTATAAATTGCATTGCTTGCTCTTTTGTTGTTGAGTTGTATGATCTCTTTATATAGAATGGAATTCAAACCCTTATCAAATATGTTTTCCAAATATTTTCTCCCATCAAGTGGTCTGCCTTTTCACCTTTTTGATGAAGTCCTTTAAATCACAAAATTGTTTTAAGTTTGAAGAGGTCCCATTTAAGCATGTGTTCTTTTGTGGCTCATGCTTTCGATGTAAGGTTCAAGAATCCTCCACTTACCACCAAGTCTTAAGATGTTTTCCTACATTTTCTTCTAGGAGTTTAATGGTTCTTGTTTTTATATTAGGTCTTTGATCTATTCTGAGTTAATTTTTGTATAAGTTACAAGATAGGGGTCCTTTTTCTTTCTTTTGGCTTGCTATAGATATCTAGTTCTCCCAGCACCAATTGTTAGGTAAACTGTTCTGCCCAAGCTGGGTTGGTTTGACAGGCTTTTCAAAAATCACTTGGCCATAGATGTGAAGGTCTGTTTCTGAAGCATCAATTCGGTTCCATTGGTCTATGTGTTGATCTTTATGCCAGTACATGCGGTTTTTACCACAGTAGCTAGGTAATATGATTTAAAGTCCAGAAATGAGAGTCCTCTAACTTCCCTTTTCCTTTCTAAGATGTTTCTAGCTATTCGGGAACCTTTAGCCTTCCAAATAAAGTTGTTAACTGTGTTTTCCATTTGTTTATAAAATGTTGGTGGAATTGTTATCAAGATTGCATTGTATCTGTATATCAATTTGGGTAGAATTGATATTTAATGATATTTAGTCTTCCAATTCATGAGCATGGAATGTTCTTCCAATTATTTAGGTCTTTTTTGATTTTTTTTAACAATGTATTGTAGTTTTCTGAATACAAGTGCTTTATAGCCTTGATTAAGTTTATTCCTAAATATTTGATTCTTATAGTCTTATAGTCACTATTGTAAATGGGTTTTTTTCCTCACGTCCTCCTCAGATTGCAAACTACTAGTATACAGAAACACTACTGATTTTCATGTATTGATCTTGAATCCTGATTCTCTACTGAAATCGTTTATTAATTCTAGCAGCTTTGTTGTAGACTTTTCCAGACTTTCCAGGAATAGGATCATATCATCTGCAAATAGTGAAAGTCTTACTTTTTCCTTTCTGATTTTAACTTTTATTTCTTTTTTTTGCCTGATTACTCTAACTGGAGCCTCTATCGCTCTATTGAACAACAGTGGTGACTGTGGGCATCCTTGTCTTGTTCCTGATCACAATGGGAAAATTTTTAGTCTTTCACCATTGAGAACAATGTTAGCTGTGAGTTTTTCATGTATGGCCTTTATCATGTTAAAAAAGTTTCCTTCAATTCCTATCTTTTGTAGTATTTTTATCAATAAGGATGCTGTATTTTGTCAGATGCCTTTTCCCCATCAATTGATAGGATCATATTTTTCTTCCCTGATTTATTAATATGGTGTTTTATGCAGATTGATTTTCTTGTGTTGAAGCACCCTTACATACCTGGTGTAAAATCCACTTGATCATGATGAATAATTCTTTTAATGTTTTTTTGAATTCAATAGCAAGTATTTTATTGAGGATTTTTGCATCCTCATCAGGGAAGTAGGTCGGTAATTTTCTTTTTTTTGTAATATCTTTATCTGGCATTTGTAGTAGGTTGATATTGGCTTCATAGAATGAGTTTGGTAGCATTCCTTCTTGTTCAATTTTTTGGAAGACTTGAGTATGATTGGTATTAAATCTTTCAATGCTTGGTAGAACTCACCTGTGAAATCATCTGATCCTGGGCTTTTCATTTTGGGAAGTTGTTTGATTACTCAATCTCTTTACTTATGATTAGTTTGCTAAGCTTAAGGTCTTCTATTTCTTCTAAGGTCAGTATTGATTGTTCATATATTCCTAGGAATTTTTCCATTTCATCTACGTTATCTAGCTTTTTTGACATGCAGTTGTTCATAGTACCCTCTCATGATCTCTTTTATTTCTGTGGGGTCAGTAAGAATGAACCCATTTTCATTTTTTATTTTATTTCATTTATTTCCATCTTCTCTCATTTTTTCTTTGTCAGTCTAGCTACATGTTTGTCAAATTTGTTAATCTTCTCAAAGAACCAACTTTTGGGCATGTTAATTCTATTTTTTTTTTCTCAATTTCATTTATTTCTGCTCTGATCTTTGCTATTTCATTTCTTCTACTTGCTTTGGGATTAGTTTGCTATTCTTTTTCTAGTTCCTCCAGCTGTGTGGTTAGGTCATATATTTTAGCGTTCTTCTTTTTTAATGTAAGCATTGAAGGGCTATAAATTTCCCTCTCAGCACTGCCTTCACTACATCCCATAGATTCTGATATGTTGTGTTTTCATTGTCATTTGTTGGGATATTTACTGATTTCTCTCAAAATTTCTTCTTTGACCCACTGATTAAGAGTGTGTTGTTTAATCTCCATATTTTTGTGAAATTTCCCGTTTTCTACCTCTTGTTGATTTCCAACATTATTCCGTTATGATCAGAGAAAGTGTTTTGTATAATTTTGATTGTGTAGAATTTATTGAGATCTGCTTTGTGACCCAGCATACGGTCTATCCTAGAGAAAGATCCATGAGCACTTGAAAAGAATACATACCTTGCTGTTTTGGGGTACAATGTTCTATATATATCTATAAGATTTAGCCCACTTACGTATTATTCAAGCTCTCTGTTCCTTTATTGGACCTCTGCCCAGATGGTCTATCCAATGCTGAGAGTGGTGTATTGAAGTCTCTAACTATTATTGTAGAGATATCCCTTCAGTTTTGCCAGGATTTGTCTCAGGTATCTTGGGTCATCCTGGTTAAGTGCATATACATTTATGATTGTTATTTCTTCCTGGTAAATTGCCCCTTTTATTAATACATAATGTTCTTCCTTGTCTCTAATAATTGTTTTACATTTAAAGTCTATTTCATCTGATGTAAGTATGGTTACTCCAACTTTTTTTGTTTTGTTTTGTTCACTGCATGTGTGGAATATCTTTTTCTAGCCTTTTACTTTCAATCTAGTGTTATCCTGGGGTCTAAGGTGAATCTCTTGTAGACAGTATATAGATGACTTATATTTTCTTATCCATTCTGCCAGTCTGTGTCTTTTGGGAGTTTAATCCATAAAAATATGGAAATTTCATGAATTTACCTGTCATCCTTGTGCAGGGGCCATGCTAATCTTCTCTGTATCATTCCAATATCAGTATATGTACTGCTGAAGTGAGCACTCACATTCATTTTTAATCTGCCTATTTGTTTCCCTCAATGAAATTGCTTTCTTCTTGAGGGAAAGGGTAGTACCCAAAATGGCTTTAACAGTAGGAATGTCAATAAATATTAGTACTTAATCATTTCAAGTATTTCCTAATGACCTGAACCCAGACTAGGAAAAGTACTTGATGTCCAACTTAACCTTGATAATTAATCTGCAATCCCAAAGCACATGGGGAATGTTCAACCTAGATTCAAAGGGTCCACGTTTCCCTCAGCCTGTGGACTGAGTCTTCTTACTAAACTGATCCTAGTGCTGAAGACGTCTTTTCCATGGTGGCGAGGATCACACCATTCCACTAGACCCTTTGATAGCAGGGGTTAGTGCAGTCCAATTCATCTCTGGAAGACCTTCCTCCCAAATGTGTACCTGCATCCCTGGGAACAATACCTCCTGCTATGGGAGAGAATGGCGAAGCTAGTCTCTGAGCTGTTGATCAGTTTTCACACATTCAATTTCATGCCAAGCCATCATAAAAACACAGACTGATTCTGCCCAGAACTCTCTGGTGATTGTTTGCCTCTGACCACAGATTTCAAACTCTAGTTCAGTAGGGCTGTGTGCAGGATCCAACGCACAGCTGAGACCATCAACTGTGGTGGTCACCACCAGCTGTCGCAAGAGAAGACCTAACTTGGGAAAACATTCCAGATGCTCACCCAACTTCTCTTTGACAGTTTTCTGAAGCTGTTCCTGCCAAATCTGCATGAATGAGGGACAGATGTGATTTCAGGACACAGCTTTTCTCTGACAGTTTGTTGTTCTATATTTGGGTCTTAGAGTTAGTCAGTAGGTTTTGCAGCTAAGTGAAAACTTTAAAATTTCATAGCAGTAAGCTAGAATGGGTTGGAAAGCTGTCGTGATCCATACCTGAGAATCAGACCAAATCTATTTTTCCCACTTATGGAGGCCTTGGGGAGGTTACTAAATTTCTTAAAATATTAGTTGACTAATTGGTAAAATGAAGCCAAATTACCAACCTCAAAGAGCTATTATGAGAATGTTAAGGCAGATCTACAGGGAATCTGCCACTGAAAGTTCTCAAAGTTTAGTCTCACCTCACACCTTACTTTGCTCCCCCTACTGGCTTGCCCTATGACCCCACCAGACATTGAAGGCGATTACACTCTTTGTCTTATTAAGTCAGTACGGTGCAATATCCCAGAAGCTGCACACTTTGAAAATTCCACATAGTATCAAACTCACATCTATCTTGATCATTAAATCCATTCAAACTTGGAGCTCAACCCATATGGTTTTTAAATGGAGGATAATTCTCACCACTGGTTCTGCCTTTAAATTTGAAATTTGAGATCCTATCCCCCCGAAGACCAGGAAATCTAAACAATGTAGCAGAATCCCCTTATTGTTCAGTCAATAATTATTTATTGAGTGACTTCATTGGGACAGAATCTGTGTTAGGCAATACAAAGAATACAAAGAGCTGTCCATGTGCTACTCAAGAGAGCACATGCTCACTACAAGTGATGGAAACATGAAAAGACAGGTATGATTCCACACTGCAGGAGCAGCAAGAGAGCTGTGGGCAGAAGAGCCCTTACTCAGCCTCAGGGGTGAAGGCAGAAGTCCTGGAGGGCTTTCTGGGAAGGGTGGGTTGTTTTTTTTTTTTAACAGTGTCTTGAAATAAGTAAATGTAGGGCAAAGATGAGAAGGAAGAAAATTCCAAAAGAAGGAATATTGGGAGCAAAGGCAAAGAGGTGAGAAAATTAGGATGCATTTAAAAACCATATCATTTTGCACTGTAGCAGCACAATGTTCGAAGCAAAGTTAGATAAAAGAAGAAGCTGAAGAAGTGGGGGGGAGTGACATTTTCGGAGGCCTTGAACTTTGCTCCAGAGGCATGGGATGCCAATACATGTTTTTACGTTAGAAAATATGTGACTTGATTTTCTCTTAGAAATATTACTGCATAGAGAGGAGGAAGGGGAAACTGCAATGGAGGAGCATGGAAACCCTCTTCGCAAAGAAAAAATGTCTGTCAGAAATGTGCAGGAGCAGTCAATAATCCCCTAAAAGCTGTTACATGAATTGTAAACTCTAGGTCACAGATTTGTTGCTCTGTATTACTGCAAAACTTATCATTTTAAACCAAAATAGGAAACATAAACTCACCTCTATGTCCAAGTAAACTACTTCCTCTCTGGAACCCTTCAAATATGTATGTTCTCTCTGAAACAGTATATTATAATATTTGTGGTGTCCCACTCCTGCCCCTCAGCCTCCTATTATGAAGTTGCTATCTAATCAAGGTCCATTGAATATTGCAAAGTAAACTTCTTACAGTTTCTTTGAGATTATTTCCTTCAAGCCACATTCCTCCAGGTACCTTGGAACAATCACTAGCCCTGAATCTACTCCTTAGTCTTGCCAGATGAAGGGTGTGTGTGTGTGTGTGTGTGTGTGTGTGTGTGTGTGTGTGTATGTGTATGTGTCTCTCTCAGTATTTAAAGACATTGTCATGACTTCAATTTGCCAACTGCTTCACAGCAGAATGAGGTAGTGGGTCTTTTCTTTTGTACCCCAGTAATGGACTTTCCTGCCCTGGTGCTGGCCCCTCTATGCACAGCTCTAGCCCACCTACTACCTCATGCCCCTCTCATGGGAGGAGTTGGGTACCTCCTTCAAAGCAAGAAACATTTCTGATATTTCAGTGCTACTTGATGCAGTTCCTCCAACATGTCAGTTAAGTACGGGGCCAAGTGTAAAGGTAAGAGTGGAGGAGAAATTTTCCAAATCCTGGTCACATTCTCCTTTACTACTTCCCTTTCCTGGGGATCCCCTGCAGTTGTGCTAATGTCTGCTGTCTCTGCTTTCAGCCTCTTTAGCACCAGGGACTCTCCATTGTGTGGCTTGGTTGCCTTGTAACTCATGAGTCCCACTCAGTGGGTCAGATTTTTGGTCAGCATTCTGGACAGGGCACTTCTTTCCATAAGAGACATTGAGCCATCAATCTGGTTTCCTAGTGCCTCAACCAACTCTAGGAGGGTAGAGGGGAGTGCGTGGGTTAGAGAAGAAAACGGCTCAGGATTCTGAAATAGTTCTCTGTGACCAGCATGCTAATCGTGCCAGTGCTGGATTTTGTCTAGTCGTACACATCCTTCCATTGTTCCTCCCTCCACATTAAGTTGGAAGGGGATGCCAGACTGCCACAGCCTCGTGATATCCACCCACACTGGCTTTTATTCCCATAGACTATTTTTGACTGTGAACACAGAGCATTTGAATGCCTTTGAAATGAAACGGGTGAATAAATAAACAAATAACCTCTCATGGTTTCCTTAAACTCTCCCATGAAATGCTGATTGATTCTTTTATTTCTTTAGCCCTTGTTATAAGAATTTTTAAAAAAACTTCCACATTCCAAGTATTAGCACTTTTTGCTAAGGGTGTAAGTAGGCGTGCAGAGAAGGAATCTGAAGCTGTTTTGTTCATCTCCCTCATCTCCACTCCCTAGAGTCTCCTGGCTGCAGTCATTTCTGTTCTCATCACACAGAAGCAAAGAAAAGGGAGCTTTTCTTTGCTTGCTTTAACTTGGTAGTGTTCCTCCAGGCACAGAGAGAAACCACTGCTGCAGCCGTGGGTGCAAAACCTAAGGGATGGGGATGGTGGGAGGTCGGCATCTTTCTTTAATCAAAATACTTCCATTTATCGCTGATTTAAGACAGGGAAGTCCAGCTTCAAATGCAGAAAATTGGAAGTTGCTTTCTGATGACTTGAAAACCACTTCTGGCAACTGGCGAGTGGGTGCCATAATCAGGTCTCCCACTGGCTGGCTGTGTGAACAAGAACTGACCTTTCTACCTCCCTCAGACTCGGCCATATCATACATAAAAGGACAATAAGTGCTCATTTCCAAAGAGTACTGTAAAGAGTGAACAGGGAACAGCCGGCGGTGCAATGCCAGATCCCCCAGTGGGAGCAATCCCCCACTAATACTAACCTCCTGATGTTGGGTGTCTCTGCAGATTCACCTACACACTTGGGGAGGGCATGTGGTTGCCCCTTAGCAAGAGCTTTGTGATTCCACCAGCTGAACTGGCCATCAATCCATCTGCAAAATGTAAGACAGATATGACTGTGATGGAGGACGCGGTGGAGGTCAGGTGAGTCTGGGTTCTAAGACCTGTGCTTCCTGTGGGAGGCTGAGTAAGAAACTCCACGAAGGTGCTAAACATTGGGAAAGGAGCCATGACAAGCTGGAAAGAGAAACCTGGTAGGCAGCTTTCAAATTCTGCTTACACAGTGCCAGGATCCACTCTTCTTCTGGTTCAATTTTGCCCACCCCAAGGCTCATTCACTGGAAGAAGACATAAAATTAGAGTTTGTAAGTACTTCCCATATACCCTAAGGACTGTCAGTGATAGAATGTTAATTTCCTTTGCCCAAGTTTAGACCTTCTTCTTTGACCAGGTGATACAGCCTTGGCTCATTTCCCAGATATAGAAAGTGACCATCATTTATCAGTTCAAGGCTCAGAGTATGGTTGATTTTTAATTTTTGTAAGAGTTATGAGACATGATCCAGCTGACCAGGAATATAACGCTACTTGTTTCACCTGGCGTCCTCTTGACTCCTCTCTGCTTCCCACCGTTTCTCCCCACAGAGAGGAGCTGATGACCTCATCCTCCTTTGACAGCCTCGAGGTTCTCTTAGATTCCTTTGGGCCAGTTCGTGACTGCAGCAAGGATAACGGGGGTTGCAGCAAGAATTTCCGTTGCATCTCAGATCGCAAGTTGGACTCCACTGGTTGCGTGGTACGTCTGCCTCATGAAGCTTGTAATTTCTGTTAGGAAGTGGCAGTCTGGTCCATCAATAGTCTGTCCAAAGGGTCTCAGGAGGGTAGAGGGTAAGACACAATGCAGATATATATGTGAAAATGTACTATTAATGAAAGAGGGGGTGTCATCACAAATGATTATTTCCTAGTTATCACCCCACCTAGTCTAAATTAGGATTTTTTTCTTGACAGGCAATGGGGAGTTAACCACCAATAACCAATAAGTACTTACATATCCCCTGTGAGCACTATACCTCTCCAGGGGAAACTTCAGGAATTATAAGGCATGCTTCTTTCTCTTCATTCTTGCAATCTAGATGGGTAGATATACTTCCAAACAATTTGGAAAGCTGTTACTTGCTTAATAGAGCGATGTTGGCTCTAAATGCAAGAGGAAATTTTAGGAGGAATATACCTGGGGCTAGAGTGATAAAAGAACTACATAATGCCAGGAATGGAAAAGAAATAATAAAAATAAAACTGTTTCTCCGCTGAGACCATAACAATGGTCCTACAACTCCAAATGTGGTTTTCCATTTTGTTAGCAACTGTGTGGACTTTGACCACCTTTAAATACATGATAGTATTAACCAGAAAGACTATTTAGACTAGAGAGTTCTAAATATCTCCCACACCATGGATATGAAATTGTATGGGACCATACAGAAAGTGGCAGTCCTCCCAGACAAGAGAGGGTATGGAGCAGAAAAGAAGGCAGGAAATCTATACATAAGTGAGCATAGAGAGAAGAGAGATGATCCATTGAGACTTGGAGTTCTGCAATGTTGTGGAGAGGCAGGGCCAGGAGCTTCCAGCTCTGGAGAGGATATGGTGCCTCATCTTGCTTCCCTATTACACAGCTGTGCTCCTGTGAGGGGAGCAGAGCAGGGACAAGCTGTGAAGCTATGAGCACATGCCATTTTTCACACTTCTCATTTTCCCATCTCTGAGCACTTGTTTCTGTTCAGGGAGCTGTTCTCCATCAAAGATAGATGTTTAGTTGGGGTCCAGCTGAGACTCTCCCAGGCATAAGGCCTCCCCAAATCCACAGACTGTCTGTAGTTGGCAGGTACTTTTTTCTCTGAGAAGACAGAGGAAATGAAGAAAAGAAAAGGGAAAGAGAGAGGGCTGGGGGGTAGGTAGGTGGCGAACCAGGCAGATCCATCAAAAAGGAGGGGAAAGAAAAAAGAGGACTACCACAAGAGGATACAAAGGAAGTGATCTTTAGGTCATGTCTTCCAAACCCAAGACGGTCAAGGCATCCCCTTCCTTTAGTGATCCTCTTTCTGATGTCCTACACAATGGACTTCCCAGACAGATCCCTCAGGAAGCAGTTTTACTGTCTAATGGAGCTCCTGGGTGAGACACATCTTTATTACTATTCAACCCCTATTTCTTTATCCACATTGCAAACTTTATTTCTCACTGTTCTTTTTGAGTCATTCTAAGTCCCAAAACATTGTGTGTGCACATGGGTGAACATCCTCCCCTCTCCCCACCTCTAAGTCATATGCACGTATACTCACGCGCATACACTGAGATACACTCTCTCTCTTCCCACTTCTCTGCCCCTTTCCTGGGTGCCTTGGGGTTTGCCTGTCTAATGCCTTCTGTTAGTGAGCCTAGCCCCTTTTATTTGGCATATAGCCATGCTAATGTATTTTTGTACTTTTAACATTGTGATCTGTGAGACGAAGCTAACAAGAATAGTTTCAATGAATATGCATTTGCACTAAGACTGCTGCATTTCAGAACTGGAGCGACTGCAGAAAGTCAACCAATACCCAATTATACCAGTTGCTTGGTATTAGCATAATGCTTTAAAGTCACCGGTGCACGGGTGCACATGGCTCTTTGAGGAGGGAGGGAAGGTGGGCTGACTGGCAGGTACATTCCATTTACTGTTTGTTCATTGACTATGGAGCACATGATCCCTGACACAGGGGTGCTGAAGGGTTGAAAACAGATGTCACATCAGGACCATTGGGACCTCACTGAGAAAAAGATAAGGGGCTTTACTTTTTGGCCTGAGAAGGCTGGCTTCACTGGGCATCTGGACCATCCCCAAACCTTGGCGTGCTGGCAGAACCATTCCTTGTTCTCCAGGTAGGGACCAGGAACAAAGACTTCTGTCACACCTGCTGCAATTTGGGGAGAGTGGGCTGTCTCCTCCTCTCCCCGTGAACCCTGCCATTCAGTTCTCTGAGAGTGAACTAAATGACTTCCCCAGGAAAGGCATGTTTGTGAAAGGCAAAGGAGATGAGACGCTCAATCTACTCTGGCCCTTAGGGAGCCCAGGAAAGGGACAGAGACATGGGAAGAGACAGAGAGTATCCCTGCAGATTTCCTGACTGACTTCGCTGGAGATAGGCAGGATCCACATTTGGTCCATAGGGGCTGCTCAACCTTCATCCTTTCTGAGAAGGCAGGGCACATTTCTCTGTTATGTTTAGACTTCCACAGGGTTAATTGCTTAGCCCAGTTAATTGTCCTGTTGTTTGGATAGTCCCTGAGGAATGGAAACACATACCCGTGAAAGGCACAGACCTGTACAAACCACAAACACTCAGTGTTCCAAACCAAACTCCTCCCAGACAGTGGAGATGGTGGAAACTTAGGAGGGGTCCTGAGAGCAGAGGTCAGCCACCAGCCACCAATGACTGGGTCTTACTACTTAGAGTTGTGGTCCTTAATGATAAGGCACAAGAGCCTTATTCTCAACTTTTCTACAGAGTCCTGTGATCTGACAAGGTTATGGTAATGGTTGGCAATTGCTACTGTAACAAATTACCATTAATTTTGTGGCTTAAAACAATACTGATTTATGATCTTGCAGTTTTGTAGATCAGAAGATCAGAAGACCAAGATGGGTTTTATTGGGCTAAAATGAAGGTTCAGCAAGTCGGCATTCCTTTCTTGATGCTCTAAGGGAACTGGTTTTCTTATCTATTCCAGCTCCTAGAGGCTGCCTACATTTCTTCTCTTTTTTTTTTTTAAGATTTATTTATTTTATTTATTTCTCTCCCCTTCCCCTCTCCCCCCACCGCCATTGTCTGTTCTCTGTGTCTATTTGCTGCGTCTTCTTTGTCCATTTCTGTTATTGTCAGAGGCACAGGAATCTGTGTTTCTTTCTGTTGCGTGATCTTGTTGTGTCAGCTCTCCGTGTGTGCAGCACCATTCCTGGGCAGGCTGCACTTTCGTTCGTGCTGGGCGGCTCTCCTTACTGGGCGCACTCCTTGCACATAGGGCTCTCCTACGCAGGGGACACCCCTGCGTGGCAGGGCATTCCTTGCACGCATTAGCACTGTGCATGGGCCAGCTGCACACGGAGGCCTGGGGTTTGAACTGCAGACCTCCCATGTGGTAGACGGTTGCCCTAACCACTGGTCCAAATCCGCTACCTGCCTACATTTCTTGGCTTGTGCCCCACCCCTTCCTCCATTTCTGAAGTCAGCAACATTGCATTTCTCTGAACATTCATAGAGAATTATATATCTGTCCCTCTCTCTTCTGCTTCTGCTTCCAATTTTAGAGACTTGTGTGATTACATGGGCCTATATAAATATTCAGAATAATCTCCCCATCTCAAGGTCCTTAATTTAATCACATCACATCGGCAAGTTCCATTTGCCATATAAAAGAACACATTCACAGGAATAGGCTGTGGATACATCTGGGGAGGCCATTAGTGGAGCTGGCAGTGGAGATTGGAGTCGACTTGGTAAGCAAGATGTGAACCTCCCCACTCCCAGCTTTAGTCAATGCATCTTCCTTTTTAGCAAACGTGCCTGTTGAGGCTTAAAACAAAACCTTCTTTTTTTGTTTGAAAGTTTGAAAATGAGTTCTAGCATACATTTAAAAAAGGAAAGCTCAAGCTCTAAGTCTCCTTCTTCATTCTTATACTCATCCTGAAAGCAGTCAAAGTAATGGCTTTGCTTCGTGAGCTGTCTGAATATAGAGCAGACTGTGGCCCTGGAAAGGGCCCAGCTTCCTCATGTATTGAACACATGACCTTCCTTACCAGAGCATTATGTTCTAATGAGCTTTGAATTACCCAGTGACCCTGCTTCCCTTCCTTCCTCATGCTGTCCACAATGGTTTTCCATGGAAATGTGTTGTTTCACCTCTACTAGAGCACAGATGTGTGGAAACCGTTACAGATGACCATCTCTCTTTCTCTCTGTAGGACAGTAAGCAGCAGAGCATGCCTTGGAGGCTTTCAGAGAAATGGGGGCAGGAAGCTATGACAGTCTGAAAAATATATTTAACTCCATCACACTTTTTCCCTTGGGAAAAGTCCTGCATAGCTTGGTCCTACATGCCAGAGCTCATCAAAAAGTTGTGGAAATCATTATTTGTGAAAGAAATAAGATTGCCATCTAGTGAAAGATAACCTATTTTGAGTAGGAATTTTGATTGTGTGTTCTTATGAATCATCCAGGTAAGGGGAGGTAGATTCAACTGCAGAAAGTTGTCCCTCTTTTCCCAGGGGCCCTGGATGTGCTTATGCATCCATCATTCATATATAACTGCCAATAGAGCATCCACTCCATAATCTGGTACTGGGGTGTGTGTTTCTTAGACTTAGTGAGATTTGGCTAAGTAATTAATCAACCAAAAACTATTGGTAGGCAAAGGAGGAGAAAGAAGGTGAAAAGGAGTTGAATGGGGAAAATCATTTTAATCTCATTAGCAAATTATGCCTTAGACCAGTAATAAGTCAAGAAGCCAGGAGTATTTCATGAATGATGATTAACCTTGTATATTTTAGGGGTCACTGAAATATGAGTTCATTTATTAGACATCCTTGACGGGGAGGGCTGTTGCCATAATAAATGAAACTTTCTTCTTAAGCTGGTATTTTATGAAGTCCTTGGTACTGTTAAACATAACCTATGGAAAGAGGGGTTAATATATGACCTTGCAGCTCTCTTCTGAGCAAAGAGTTCTCTTTCCAGAAGCAAGTGAAAGGATTGTTCACAAGCCAGGAGGAGTCTTTGCAAACACAGAAAAGGCACGCTCCTCCAGGAGGCAGGGCACCCCCTAACAACTGAGCTCTGGGTACAAATACTCATAGGAAGAGGGGCATAGTTTGGAACCTGGAGTTTCTTTGCATTTAGATATAGACTTTTAGGGAGCCCAGAAAGTGTGCACAGCAGCACATGGAGGGTTCAGGCAAAAATGAAATGAACCTACAGTATGGGATGCTTGATTGATTAGACTCTTTGGGGAATGTGTTCTGGTTTACCAAGAGTTAAGCAGTAAACTCTATTTTTGGTTTCAGCCTTTTTTTTTTTTCCTTAAAATCTTTCTAAAATATTTTACTCTGAATTGCAGCCCAAGTATGTTAACAGTGCAGTAAAGATAATTGCATCTTTTTCAGTGATTGAGGACCTTGTCTTGCCTTCAAGGTCATCACTCTGGACAGTTCTCAGTGATTCTTTCTATAAATATAAGCAGCCATAATATATTTGTGTGAGAGAGAGAGAGAAGGAGAGGGAAAGAGGGTGAGAGAAGGAAACAGTGAGTGGGAAAGGGAGTGAGAGGAAGAGAGTAAAAGAGATTGTGATTATTAGGTAGAATCTACAAATCCATAATTGACCCCAGAAAGTACTCCAGGAGTTGCATAAAATGAAAAAACAAGCAAACAACAAATTGCTTTACCTTGTTGTCATATGGCTTTTATTTTTTTAGGGATTCTAGGGCATCCAGGATTTATCACACTTGAGAGGTAGCATGGCAGAGTAGAAGGAACACACACAAGCTTTGGCGTCAGACAGATCGAGGTCCAAAGCCTGAATCTGCCATTTTCCCCTTTGGTGAGCTTAAGTGAGCCACTTAATGTTTTTGAATCTGTGTCCTCATCCCTAAAATGGGAGAATAAAAGCCCACCTGCATTGTTGGGATTGAAGATAATGTTTGTAAACTGCCCTGTGCATAGAAGTGATCAATTAATGATAGCTATCAGTATTTTTAGCCTTGCTTACAAGAAGAAAACCCAACTTGGACAAAGCATCTAACTCTGCTTTCTCTCCAAATGTCCTAAGAAGGTGTGAATATCAGGTGGTCCAATCTGAGACATCTAGATAGTAGGGCCAGTGAGACATGGGCATGACAGGTTTCTGACTTCAGGAGCAAAGCTTGCTCATGGTTTCATGTGATGAAATCTTTGTCAAAAATCATGCCTCATGGAGACATTCTGAAAAAAAAGCAGGCGTTTGGGAAGCTAGGGAGTCCTGACTGGTGACTGAGACAGCTAGCTGGTGCACGGGCCGAAGCCACAGGAGGCAGTAATAACAGGAGAAAAGGCTTTGTCACTCCTGAGGGCTTCTCACAGGCTTTACAAAAGGAAAAACCCAAAATCATGGCAAGCAATGCAGCCCATTTAATTCCCCAACTCCCCTATTCCCATACCCTCATCCATGCTGGGCTGCTGCACAGTGGTGAAGCCAGCTCCCTTCTGGTGACACATCTGGTCTAACAGCTGGGTGGCCAAGGAAGTGGAGGAGTGGGGGGCTAACAAAATATGGGGTGCAAACCTCAGCTGCCTCATTTGCTTGTTTACCATCATCTGGAACATCTGGGTTTGCACAGCACGGGGCAGCCCTTGGAAACTTCTTTAAATGCTGTCACCTTCCAGCCCTCCAGCTGGCTTCATGGGCAGAAAGCGGATGGACCAGGCTGGGAGCCTGGCAGGCCCGCAGGGGGCCATTTGTTTGGGAAATTGCAGAATTAGTGTCAGCAAACAGTGCACATCCTGCTGTGATCTTCGATTGGGACATGGGGAGGGAGAAGAGGCTGGTTTTCAGAGGCACACCTGCGGCAGCTCTAGGCGACTAAGCCAAGGAGCTTGGCAGCAAAGAGGAAGAGAAAGCCAGGTGGCAGGGCAGGAGGGGAGGTGTTTAATGTGTGTTCCAATGAGCTTTGATGGTTTTGTTTTTTGGTTTTGAAGGGAGTGTGTTAAATAGCTGACAGTGTGTGTACGGTGCAGTCATTAAAAACCCAGGCTTTGGAGTCAGATCCAGACAGACCCCAGTTCTACCACTCTAGCTCTTTGATCCAGGGTAAGTTATTTACCTCCTTCCAGCCTGTTAGGAAGAATGGGCTCTAATGAAAAAGTGCAGGATCCCTTGCACAAACAGAAGAAACAATGTGGCAAAGAAGGTCATCCACTTTTAAAGTGTCCAGTGCAGTGAAAATTTCGTGAATTGTCATTGTTAATGGTTTCCTTTTCTATTAAATGAGGATGAGATAGGGCTGTTATGTGCTGACATGTCTAACACACTTAGCATGGTGCCCAGCTCCTAGTAAGTGTTCAGTGAATGCTGACGATTGTGTAAGAGACCAACTGTGGTATAAGCAGCTAGTCATGGGCTCCATAACCAGCCTGCCAGGATTTCAAGTGCGGTGCTGTCATGATTATTGTGTGGCTTTAGGCAAGTTAAACTCTATGTCCGCAGTTTCCTCATATGTAAAATGGGGATAATCCTACCACTTACCTCATAGGGCTCTTGTGAGGGTTCAGTGAGTTAATGTAAATGACATAGACCACTGCCTAGCACATAAAAGGTGTTATGTTAGCATCAGAAGTTATTCCTGCTCTTCAAACTCCTTAGTCTTCCCCAGGATCTAACATCTCCTTATAGATGATCTCCTTTGCTGTTGTTAGTTGAGAACCCAGTAGTGTAGAAAAGCTAAATTCTAACATCACGAGTGTCCAGGGGAACTGGGGATAAAAGGCAAATGCAAGTGCAGCACCCATCATGCAGGTGGCCTTGTGTGAGCCTTCTGAAGGGTGGCCTTGATGCAGGCGGGTGATGAGTAAAGCCGTTTCCGCTGTGGGAGCAGTCAGACCTCTCTCCAAGGTCACAGAAAATCAGCTTCCTTCAGACTCCGTCCATTCCCTCCAACACTGCTGACTGGTTCCAATGTTGACAAAGTGCTTTGGACAATAAAAAGAGTCCTATTAATACTAAAACCAAATAGCAGCACTTCCTTCCCCTAGCCCAAAGGAACCTCGCTAATGCATTTTCATTCTGGCCCATCACTTGCGCTCTTTTGCCAGCCTGAGGCCCAAGCGGGAGGTCAGCACACCTCAGCTCTGCCCTGCCACAATGCTCCTTTCCAGCCTGTTTAGAGGACTTGGATTTAATGCAAATGTGTGTGCTCTGTGCCCAGAGAGAAGAATCAAGATGTCGAAAAAGGTCTCTTGCTTTTAAAGGGAGTCCGGTATGCGTAGTGAGAAAATCGTGGATTTATTGCCAATGTTGGTGGTTTTCAAGGCTGTGTTAAAAATAGGAGTCAGTGGTTACACCTGGGCTCCCTGAGAACTCAGTCCCCTGATTCACCCACTTGCGTGGATACTTTCTGGTTGTGCCAGTGCCCACCCGGACTCAGCCCCATGAAGGACAGCTCCGGCTGCTACGACCGCCACATCGGGGTGGACTGCTCCGACGGCTTCAACGGTGGCTGTGAGCAGCTGTGTCTCCAGCAGATGGCGCCCTTCCCGGACGACGCCACCGTGTACAACATCCTCATGTTCTGCGGGTGAGTTGAGCTGCCAGCGAGGTCAACAGGCCTTCGCTTCCCAGGGTGCAGGACTTTCAGTGCCCAGACTCGGAAAGTAAACCCAAATGGGTTATTACCACAGGTCAGCCCTTAAGCTCTGAGGAAAGCATGCTTTTAACGCCAGGGTTGGGAGGAAATTAATCTAGTTCCAACTCCTGTGGTTTATGGATGAGGAAACTCAGACTCAGGGATTTACCCACAAGGCAACATTAGCCACAATGTTTACCAAAGGCATTGCCCACCGCCCAGCCCCCAGCCCACCCCAGCCCGCGTTTTCCAACCAAGTTTTGTGGAGCTATGTTAATTAGTCATTGAGACAAAAGGATTCCGTGGTCTGGCTGGGAGTGGCAGGAGGAAGGGTGAATGGGGTTGGAGAATTGGAAGCATATTTAAATTCTGTCCCCAAGTCCCAACCTTTTTTGTAGCCATTCCTCCTTCAGGAAAAGTAATTCTTCAGTATTGTTAAAGGGCTCTGGTTTTTAAACAGCTCTTTAAACCAGGTGTTTCGTTTGTTCTCAGTATAACTCCCGTGAGGGAACAGGGAGGCAGTGCTACCCCATTTTACAGATGACAAGACTGTGCTTGCCAAGGTTAAGTGACTCCCTCAAGACTGGGGAGTGGTGAGTGGGTGCCTCAGAACTAGAATTCAGCTCCACCCTTTTTTTTTTTTTTTAAGTTCCAGGGTCCTCTCAAAATCTGAAATTATACCACCAACTGGAATTATATTTCAAAACATTTCATGCTATATTTATAGAGTATGTGAAGATTTGGCCCCTGCCACCATATTTTACCTGTCTATCCTTTCTTTTCCCTCCTCTTTTGTCCTCTCCTCCCTCTCCTCTTCTCTCTCCCTTCTTCCCTCTTCCTCCTTGCTCTCCCTCCTATGCTTTCCCCCTCCCTTTTTTCTCTCTTCTCTTGTTTTCTCTCTCTCCTCCTGCCTGTCAAGAAGAGTTCTGACTCTATGCTATATACTTACTGGCCCTTGGGTTGCATGTACTTCTTGCCCTCAAGGATCTCACAGTCTAATAGGCTTGAAATGAAAGTCAATATTTATAGTGTTAAAACTGTACTGGATCGTAGCTAAGAGTCAATGCCTATTGAATAATCATGAAAAGATTACTTGGTGGAGATGTAATGTTATTTTACTGTATTTCATTTTTATTCTTTGTAATTGTGCAATTTCCAAATGCAGTTTCTTATAAAATCCCATTCCATAAATGGAAGCTTGCTCTAAATTTTTGTTCTCTATAATGTTATCATTACGGTTGACCCAAGTCAATTCAGCCAAAGTTCATTGATTTATTTATTTAATAAACATACATTTGCACACCCACTTTGTGCAAAGAATGGAGAAACAACAGGATAGGAGATCTGTTTCCTGCCTCAAAGGAGTCTACAGTGGGAGAGATCTCTGTGAGCACAAAGGAGGGTGAGGGAGAGGGGTGCTGGAAGGGAAAGCTGTCAAGATGCTCAGCATAGATTTAGATAGAACCAGCCAGCCTCAAATTCCTTCCCAGTAACACAGCCACTTCACAGTCATGTCCCAGCCACTAGACTGCTGCCCTAGAGTCCTCTGTGGGTCTCAAGCCACATCTGTTACCTGGACTAAGTAGTGGGTCCCTAATGGAACTTTCTTTCCTGTTTCAGCAGAAATTAAACACACATGTAATCCGCACTCTCCAAGGCACCATGTAGCGCCTGCCAAAAGAATTCCTTGATTTGAGGTTCTTATAGAAAGATAAACTGAATTACAGGCACTTGAAATTAAAGAGCTCTACTCACACCTGTTCACACGAATATGTAAACGGAAAATGGAGAAAGCAAGCAGTTAACATTGCATTACCTTCTGCCTCATTTACACTTCAGCTAATATTAGCCACATTTAATGAGTCCTTGCAATGTGCCAGGCACTGTGTAAGGTCTTTATATTCAGTCTGTCATTTAATCTTTCTAACAACCCAGTGAAATAAGTGCTGGTTTTGTTTTGGTTTTGATTTTCCCCCTTTTATAGATGTGGAAATTGAAGTTCAGAGAGGTTAACCAACTGGCCTGAGGTCACCCAGTAAAGAAGGGTAGAGCCATTACCATTGCTTCTCCGTACTTAAAACTATGATTATTTGTTCTAAAAACAAACAAACAAAAAAAACAGAGGTCATTATCTTATTATAGCCATTACCATAAAGAGTAATAAATGATGTGCTTAAATGTCATGAACATCTGTAAATTCTAAGTCTTTTGTTTCTGAGAGAACCGAATTAAATCAATATTCTTTTTAAATGACAGCTTTATCAAAGAATTACTTCTTTCTTGAACTAAACAAATGTATATTCTTCTCAAGAGACTACAAATAAAGTTCAATTAATGATTTATGAGCCATCACCCTTGTTTTCCAACATTAATATTGCTTTTCCATTAGGGAAACTGTACATGCATAACAGGGACTGGGGCGAGGCCAAGGAGGTAGCTCTCTGTTAATGGTGCAGGTGCCTGCACGTGTGTCCTTAGCTCCCATTTAGTTCAGGACGACTTCTCTGAATGGAGGGGGAGTTAATATGGGTTGATCTTGTGGTTGGATACATTAAAACAGAATACAGCCAGATGATAAATCTTTCTAATTTCTTAGTTGACTTGTCACTGGGCTAGATTAGAAAATTATTAATTTCTTAGGCATGCTGACATTCCTTTTGCTGCCTAATTATCCTCCAAACAAGTGCAAGTCCTTGCCATTTAAAAGGTTCTTGAGAAAGGCATTAGAATGTCTTGGATTTAAATGTTTAGCTCATTTACAAATTGATCTCTGGGGATTCTTACCCTAAACCTATTTGAGGAATCATATACTCCTTAGAGGAGAGAGCTCCCTTAAAAGCTCTGACTGCCTTTACCTACAAAAGAAAGGCAAGAGATTCCATACAATCACATAATAAAAGGAGATTCAGTTTACATGTTCAAGAAACTGAATTATAAAGGGGTCAAAATCAAATGGGAATATTCACAATATTTGGCTATCCAGCACTCTCCCACGGGCATTTCTTCCTGATTCTTTGGGTTGACTTGACTACAGTTCATAGATGAAATAACCTCTTATATTGTGCTTTCCACCATGTTAGGTGCATTGAGGATTACAGGCTTGGTGTGGATGGACGCTCTTGCCAACTCATCACGGAGACCTGTCCAGATGGAGGTGACTGTGGGGAAAGCAGGGAGCATCCCATGAATCAGACTCTCTTTGGGGAGATGTTCTTTGGTTACAACAATCATTCCAAGGAAGTGGCCACTGGACAAGTGCTGAAAGGAACATTCAGGTGAATCTCATTGTGCACAGAACTATTTATTCAGGTCTTTGGTGGATCTTCTTCCCTAAAGCACTTTAAACTCAGCATAAAGTTTCATGTTTTAGAGGAAAGTAAGGGTGATAAAGATGGGGATGTTCTCTCTCATATTTTTCTCCCAGTCTACATTCCTCCTTCTAGGACCCAAGAACCATCTCCTCTGGGTGAACACTGAAGTGTTAAAAGAGTTATTATCTTGCCCAGGCAGGAAATATATTATTTTGCAGAGAAACAACCCCAAAATCCTCAAGTTCTAATTTCCCTCCAAAAGGAAGAATCAGTGTGCAGATCAGTCTAGATAAGTGGTTCACAAAGTATGGTTAAAGGATCCCTGAGATCTTGTCAGGGGATCTGTAAGGTCCATACGGATAGTATGGATTTTCTTCATATACTTCAACCCAAACAATGTATTGCAATAATTGAATGCAGATATGAGAATCTGTCTTTTATTAAACCAGACATTTTTAAAAATCTGCAAAAAATATAAACAATCCCATCCATCTCACCAGTTTTGGGGAGAAATATAGTTGTCTTTCATAAAATATGTCAACATTTAACTCATTTATTATACTCTTAAAATGAGTTCTGAGTTTTGTTTCAATTTCTAATGGTAAATATTGGTAACTATAACCCACATAAATGAAAGCAACTTGTGGGTCTTTGATTATTTTTAAATGTGTGGAGAGTTTCCGAGACCAAAACATTTAAATCACTGATTCAGAATATTTCTAGGATATTCCGCATTTGATCTCTGTACCTGTTCTACCTCAGACTACTTGAACTCATCTTCCTTCAAACTCATGGGAAAATGCTTTTGAGGAGATGGTGGTCATGATGATGATGGTGATGATGATAGGTGCTAGGGTATGGACCAGCAGTTGATAGGAACCTAGGCCTAGAATGTTATGAGCCAACTGATGGATGAGGGATGCTTCTTGGTCTAGAAATAATTTTTACAATGTTGAGTTGAGCTATGGATTGTCTGCAAAGACATGGGTTTCACCTGAACACTAAGAAAATGAAAGTCTGCCCTTTTCCCTAGGCAAAACAACTTTGCTCGAGGTTTAGACCAGCAACTACCTGATGGTCTTGTGGTCGCCACTGTCCCTCTGGAGAATCAGTGCCTTGAGGAGATCTCAGAGCCCACTCCTGACCCAGACTTCCTGACTGGTGAGTGTGCCTCTCCACCCTTATTTAAACAGAAAAAAACAGGCAGCTCCCTATGGTTTCATAAAATCAAGACTCTGACATTGCTTTATTTTGTTTCTAAGCCAGTGATTTCCTTGATACATAATAAAAGCTCAACCATAAAACTGAACACTAGTAGGATTATTTGTCAGGAAAATTGTCAATATATTTATTATCATCTACAAAATGTCTGTTAGGCTCACAGGGATGTTTTGGAAATAAATGAGTTAATAGATGTGTAAGATGTGTAAGAGTTCAGAGTTCTTAGTGGATTAAAGGAAGTGACCAGGTCAAAGTAGGAGCAGAGAGAGACGTTTGATTGCTACTACAGCCAAAATGTCCATCACTGCTGCTGTTGGGTTCCCTGGCAAGATCTTATGGAGTGTTGTGAGGGAATAGAAAATGAAAGAGCTTTGTCGTTAAACCTAGATTTGTGCCTCAGCTCTGCTCTTTTTCTAGCTGTGTGATATTAGCCCATCTACTCTTCTGGGTCTCATGGTCCCTCATCATAAGGTGGGAATAATATGTCTACCTCTCAGTTGTTTTGAACCCAGTGGCATTCTTTTCTATACTCATTGTGGAACCAATGTATGGTTGTGGTTGATAAAGGCAAGAACCTATGGGGGTTCTTCTCCTTTCTATGTCTCAGAAGCCCAGTTAGCACCCACTGACTTCCAGGTGCCTCATGGATTCATGAGAAGCAGCCAACTGGAAGTCAGTATCAGTTGCTGGAAGGTTGGATCATAGAGATCAGTTCTAATATTGGCTTTGCTTATTTCTCCATTACTCTTCTTTCCTCATTCTATGTCTTCCAATCCTATACTTCCTCCCCCTTTCCATCGTTTTTTAGAGAATGACTTGAACTGAGGTCCTTCTAGATGTCAAGTTATACTGAAAACTTCAGTTTAGACCTACATGGTATTAGAAATAGGTCAGTCTGAGGCAGATTAATGACATGGACTCTAAAGCCTGAGAGCTGTGCTCTCTTCCTTATTGGCTCTGTGATTTGGGAAAGTTTCGTAACTTGTCTGCCTCAGATTATTTTTTAACCTGTAAAAATCAATATTATAATGTTATTTTCCTCATAGGATTGATATGAGGAATAGATAAATTTTCCTACTTTTTTTAACAATTCCTGACAATAAGCTCTGTCTTTTAAATAAATAGACACAAAAGGAAGAAAGAAAATAGTTTGAAAACTCATACTATCAAAGAGTGTTTTCCCTATAGGAGGACAGGGATCAAGAAAGAAAACAATTAGATATGCTCTGTGCCAGAATAAATCTCTTGAAAGTCAACTGCCCTTTGAAAGACCTCTTACACATGTATATATACGTACACACATGCAAACCTCTAAGTGGAGAAATTAAAATTCTGCCTCTGGGCAAAACTCTAAAGCCTGCATCTCTAGCCTTAGGGAGTCTATATCCTTGTTCCCACTTTACTTTCTGAGAAACACTTCCTATTATTGTGTAAAATGCCTGTAAAGGGGGCATGTGAGGGCACATATAAATAGGGTAGGATCCACACGACTAATTAATCACTTGGCCTCTGGGTGAAAGATCTATCTGATCACCTCTCACACATTACAGCTTATAATGGTGAGATTTACTTCAGTCACCAACATGGTCCTGGATGATGCATAACGCTTTGGGGAAGAGTGGATGGATTGATCTGGGAAGCATCAACCTACGTCTTTGAAAATAAGGGAAAGATACAAACTTGGTCCTCATCCATAACAGAAACTGCTTTCTCCTTCATGTCTTTGGACCTCCACTAATTTGGCTTATTGGAGGCCAAAAGATATGAAGGATATCCAGGTGGGAGCTTCCAGGTCTCATGTCTTGAGCAGTCAAGTCTCACAATCTCAAATGTATAGAGGGAATTCTTCATCTGGCTACTTTTCTAGCCTGCTTTTGCTTTCAACCTATTTTGATGAAAAAATGATGCCAGTTAGGCCAAGATCATGTATTTCCTTTGACATTCGCAAGGATTGGTTTGCTTTAAAGCCTGAAAGAGTTAGAATAGTTCATTATGGAGATGGTTGGGAAAATTTCTTCCTTATTAACACTCTAGTTTCTGGTAACATTTTAATTATATCTTTCCTGAAAGCCATACAGTAAATCTCATATCATGTTGTAATATGCACGATTATAGGTCATAATCCCCATAAACGTACAAGCGTAGAGAATTTCAGAGTTAATGTGATCTTCAAACCTTTCATATCAGAATTTACAAGTGTATTCTTTCAGGTAAAAGATGTGCTCCTCTCATAAATAAGTTCTGTCTGCAGATACGTTTGGAAAGACTGTAAGCACTATTCTCTTCTGAGAGATTTTCAACACCTTAGCGTGGAATAGGTTCTGAGAAGACTTCCAATAAAGAAATCCATTTCATTTTATTTAACTCAGCAAGTCCTAAATCTATTTAACTAGAGAATCCTTTTTACAAATAACTCCTATTTCCATCTTGCAGAATTATTGGTTTGAAGAACATACTGCAAAATACTGATCTCTGTGTTCCATCTTGCTGATTGCTTCCCTCTTCACCAAAATAACAGTTAAGAACTCTGAGCTTCACTGGCCTTTTTGGTGTTATAAGTTGATAAAAAGAAGAGAGTCAGAGACAGGTTAAGGAGACAGAGGTGTCTGCTGACCATGTTCATAATCACTAAATCTATTGAGTGCCATAATCACTAAATCTATGTAAAGATTTAGAGCTCTGGGGTCTTTGAACCTTCTTCACATTCTTCCAAAGCTTTAGATCTTTAGAGAAAAGACATCATTCTGTTACACATTGAATAGTGTTCCCCATAAAGTCCTTACCCCCAATACTGCAGAATGTGAGCTTATTTTGAGATAGGGTTGGTACAGGTGGAATTAGATCAATTAAAAGGAGGTTATCCTGGAGTAGGATGAGCCCTATGTCTAAAATGACGTCCTCATAAGAAAAAGAAATTCAGGCATAGACAGAGGGAGGGGAGAATGCCATGACTGAGGCAGAAAACATCATGACCAGCAAGCCACCACCTGAAGTATGGGACAGACTTCTCTGTACAGACTTCAGAGGAAGCATGACCCTGCAGAAACCTTGACTTTGGACTTCTGGCCTCCAAAGCTGACTGTGAGACAGTTTCTGTTGTTTTATGCCACCCCGTTTGTCGTATTTTGTTATGGCAGCCCTGGGAAACTAAGACATCTTGACATTGTAAATAACAAGAAAAATCTAGCTTGCTTGCTTGCTTGTTTCCTTCCTTCCTTCCTTCCTTCCTTCTTTCTTTCTTTCTGTTGCACATAAGGTCTGTGTGGCCATTCTTTTTTGAAGCATAGGTAGGGAAAAAACAATATTCTTTCTCAGGAAAACAAAGAGATATTTGTTTGAAATAGAGTCTTTCAGAAATGTGTCCCAAAATAATAATAAAATAACATAAACACCTAAATCTCTTGCATGTCAAGGTCACACTGAGAAAGAATCCTATGACTCAGCTAGAAAATATGTACTTTAAAATATCCCTTTCTTTTTAACTAATGGAAATGTTATCTATAAGTGGGCCCAGAACACTATTTCCCAGGCATTAACAGTTATGTAACTGTTTCCCTGATGGTGGTGTAGCATAAATGCATTCCGTTGAATTGCTGCTCAGCACTTAAGTAATGGAGTTCTATTGTTTGGATCATCCAGGTTAGACGAGGGTCACTGTCATCTCCTGCCCCTTACTTGTTCCTTTATTTTCTTATGTCTCTGTTGTTCTGATATAAAGCCTAGGATGTTATAAGAACAACACCAATTAAGAAATGGCCAGTTTACATAGTTAGAGGTAATGAGGAAGAGGTAAAGATGATGATGATGATGATGATGATGATGATGATGATGATGATGGTGACATTATGGAAACCCTGCCTGTGCACAGTGTTTACCTTTTCCCAAGGTGTTTTTATACCCATAACTTTATTTTGTGCTTACAACCTACCTGTCAAGTGGGTAGGGTAGAGACCATTATCCTTACTTGTCAGACGCGAAGATGGAAACAAATGAGTTGCCTTGCCCAAACTCACGCAACTGGCTGGAATTATAAAATTGAAAAGGAAGTAAGAGATCATCTCAGCCAAACCTCTCACTTTACAGATGAAACAACTAGGTCCAAAAGTGTTGCAAGATCCCCTAGCCAGAGAGCCCAAGAGTGGAGACTTGGCCATTCTGATGTCAGTCTGAGACTCCCTCCTGCCACAGCACAGCACTTACATTAGAACCCTGGCCTCTTGCTTTCTTGCCTGCTTCCTTCCCTTCTGGGAAACAATTCAACTAAAAGGAGATTTTGTTCTAAAGACTCTGAAAAATCTTCATTTATTATGCCTGCTATTGGAAAGCAAAGCTGCTGAGCTGGCGTAATTAAAGGATCCATGCTTCATAGAACACTTCTAATGCCACACATATCATAAACACTAATGAGACACACCTTCGAGGTGGTGGCTGGAGTCTTTAACTTGTACAGTTAGCAGTTGGTAGTATACTTTGAAGTTAACATGAAGGCCAAAGTAGGTAGTAGTGTGGCTCTCACTGTAAAGCTTAATGCCCTAAAGAAGGACATTTGGGGAAAAAAAGTACAGAAAACCTTTTCTTAGTTTCAGGTAACTGATCTTTGATTGAATGCAATAAAATTTAAGCAATTGATCCATTGAGTGCTTTTCTTCACCTTTTTTCTTTTTGCTTTACCAATAGTTATTTCCATATAATTCACACAGAAATAGAAATCTGGTAATTACTCAGCTAATTTGATCAGAGTTAACAATCAGCTAATTAATCCCGCCCACTTGCCATCCACTTTAGGTGTTAAATTATTTGATTTAGGCTGAAGGAAGCATGTATCAAAGTGACAGGATAATACTCTCTCTTTCTTTCTCTTTTTCTTTCTTTAGATATATATATATATTTATCTATCTATATATACATGGCTTCCATTATATTCATATATATAAAGTCACTGTATGTACATTGCCATTATGTCTATATCTACATAAATAGGGATATATAGATGTATATGCATTATTCCTACAACTTAAATACATAGCAAATGTGAGGCATATCAATAAAGCTAAACTTGGTTTTCTAAACTTGGCAAAGTGATTTTTAAAATAAATATGCTGTGGCCTAATCATTTTGTCTGTGTAGCATTTTATATATATAGCAATGTCTAGAATTCAAATGGGGCAAAGAAGAAGAGCCCATTAATAATGTCTCTAAGAGGCTCCAAGTATGCATTTATTGAATAATGTAGCTTCTCAGAGCCTCAGTTTTCCCATATGTCAGGGGGGATCATAAGCCAAGTGCCCATAACAATGACTGGCATAGATGTAGATGGCGCTCAATCCATGGATGTCTCTGCTCCTTAGTGACCTAGCTGCCCAGGTAAAGAAGAAATAAGTACTGTCAGCCACAGAGCAATTAAAACTTAAGTACTGAATATAAATTTTAGAAATCCATGTTATCAGGTATGTGAGCTGAGTTAATTGCTGCAACTATTAGAGGAAAAATCCTGTGTATTACAGTAAGCTTAGAATTTGAATATGGATTTATTAAGGGGATATTACAGTAGAATGGTTAAGGACAGACCTGGATTCAGACACATCTGGAAATCCCATCCTGCCTCGCTGGTTTAGGGCTCTTATGCAAATACCCTTTCTGAGCCTCAGTTTCCACATTTATAAAATGGAAATAATATCACCTACCACACAAGAGCTGAATGACCTAATTACGCAAAATGCATAGCAAAATGCCTGGACGAGAATAGGGGGTCAATAAATGATAGCTATTCTCATCATGATTCCAAAAATTCTCTCCATCAAAGAATAAGACCCCTAACCTAACAGAGTTGGGATGTGTTTTTAGGTTCGGCACTTGTAAACTAATCTTGCTTACTGAGCATGCATCTCCTCTGTCTCCAGGGATGGTGAACTTCAGTGAGGTGTCCGGATACCCTGTACTGCAGCACTGGAAGGTCCGGTCTGTGATGTATCATATCAAACTCAACCAAGTGGCGGTTTCTCAGGGTGAGCACCACGGCAAGCCAACTTCCCTACCTGCTCCTGAGGCTTGGGATACCTTCCCAAGAGAACAAGCCTTCATTCCCACTGTTAAGGATGCAGCCTAATACGCAGCTTCTCCTTGAGATACATAACTTACTAGGGAAAATGGCTGGAATCTGTTCATTTTCTAAGTAGAAGTAAAATTGTAAGTTTTATCTTGACAATAGAAGAGTAGGAAAGGGCAAGGATAGAACCACTGAAGAGAAACCCTGACTTAACCATTTTCCCTGGGGTTAGCCAATGTGTGGAGAACATATGAAAAAGCAGACATTTTGTAAATCGAGAAAATAAAACTTTCCAAGTTCAAAGAGCATAATTTAGATATTCTGCATGGTGAAAGATATGAGAGAAAGAGGTCAAGAAAGAAAAGAAAGAGGGAGGAAAGAAAAATGGAAAACACCTTAAGGTTCTGAATAGCAAGTGAGAAAAAAATATATATATATATTTATATTTAAATCTAGTAAGTTAAGGAGTAATGAGCTTTAAGTATATAAGCATAGAACAAATGGTTCCAAATTAATGAGGCACCTTATATATGAATTCTTTACATTTTAGCAGTATAAATGCCTTGAATCAAGTTTTCCTAGCATTTGAGCAAGTCCAGTGTGCAGTTTGTAAATGTAAAATTTTCTGCACCCAGGGCCTTAACAGAGGTGTACTTCTCTCCTTCACCCCTCCTCCATGGGCAAGGAGAGCATTACTCAACTCTTATTTTCAAGGCAGCCTAAGAATCCAGCAGACCTAAAGTTTGTTTCTAGAGCCTGGCACTCTCTGTTGTATGGAGGGGTCCCTGGCACCCAAATATATGGTTGGCACAGGAGGACAAGACAAGGAGAGGAGCTTAGAGCCAGCAACAGGAGATGGAGCCTTAGGACTAACAGGAAAGAGGTGGAGTCCAGGGGATGAAGAAAGGGTTATGAAGAGAAGTGAGATGCATATTCACAAAAGGTAAAGGTTTGTGCATAAAGAAAGAACATGCAGGAAAGATCTAGAACATTTCCACACAACACAAAGGGGCTCTGAACTTTTTTTTAATGGTAGAGAATTTTTGGCAAGAAAGGGTGGGGATGTGGGCCTTATTGAAGTAAACTCTGGTGGTTCAGAAAATAGTAGAAAGAACTGAGCATCTCTTCATTTGGGGCAAAGCTGAGGCCAGGTACAAAGGTTTTGGCTTTGGAAAACTTTCCATAGGTTATTTTTTGGATGCGTATAATTCTCTTTAAACAGGGAAAGCAAACCCAAGGAAATTTGATTGGAGAGGAGGGTAAAGAAGCAAAGAAGTTCTTTCCTCCAGTTGCCATTTCCCAAGACTTTTTATTTTCTTAAATAAAATATAAAGCAGTTTCTTAGTGACTTATTACCCTCTTCTATTACTTTCCATTCCTGATTTCTATGTCTGAAGGCAATATTTTACAAACCAGTTAGAATACAATTTCCATCGTGACCTTGTACACAGATACCCATATACACACAACAGAAGTTTCATGGAGCAATGCTTCATCTTACGATGTGAAATACTCTCTGCTGATATTTGCATTTCTATTTTAGACTATACTATCCTTTTTCATTTTTTTTCAAATGCTATTTACTTGAACTTTAATGTCATGACCTGTGGTTTGAAAAAAAATGTATTGACTTAAAGGAGGAGGGGAATGGAAATTTGGCAATATACTGCTTAATTTGCATGAAGTTAACAACACATCCATCTGACTTGGGAAGATATTCCTTTAGTAACTAAAACATCTCATTTAGCTAAATGAAAACAGGTACCTTGTAGTTACACCTCTCTGATATCACAAATTGTTAGTTCTCACTCTCCCTCTCGGGCGATGTTTCTCTGTAGCCCTCAGCAATGCCCTCCACTCCCTGGATGGGGCTACCTCTCGTGGGGATTTTGTGGCCTTGTTGGACCAGTTTGGCAACCATTACATCCAGGAAGCTGTCTACGGCTTTGAGGAGTCCTGCTCTATCTGGTACCCAAACAAGCAAGTCCAGCGGAGGCTCTGGCTGGAATATGAAGACATCAGCAAAGGTGAGTTGTGAGCGTATCAGCAAGTTCCACTCCCCACGCAAGTACCAACTCCCCGTGTGCCATTCGTAGAAGCTGACTTAAGGAGTCTGTAGGCAAAGAACTAATTCAGACTGTGCTTCAATGCTCTGTGCCCAGCCTTAAAATGTACTAAAACTGAGTCTCAAAATGAAGATAGTGGGGGAACTGTGAACCCAGAATGTGATCAAAACTGTGTAATCCATGTGATGGTTATTGTGAAGAGAGTCAGCTACATGTTTTTACCAACCACCATCCATTTTACTACCCGTAGCCAGGATAAAGTATTAGACTGCCCTCAAGGAGTGGGGGAGAAGCAGGAGAGGGTTGCAGTCTCCCCCTATATCTCCTGCCTCCCAATTTTCCCAACCTGCACTGCCTGGCAACCCCTTGCAGTAAGTATATAAGAAACTCATTCTCACTCTTTTGTGCTCTCTGGTTAAGCTCAGTTTTCCTAATAATTTGAATTAGGAGGAAACTTCCATTGGTCCAAGTGTTTATATAGCTCTGAGAAATGGTCTCACAAATAAATTTTTATCTATTGTCCCAATGGCAAGTTAGTATTCAGTTAAAGGAAGTATAAGAAATTGGAATTTTTAAAGCCTTTTGACTTCACTTTCTGGTACAATAAGAGTTCTGTCTGCTAAATTTGTATTCTGATTAATAAAGGCTGGTTTAGAATTGCCATTCATTAATTTCTTCTCCAGAATTTATCCACATAGCATTCTGATGAGGCAAAGTTGTAGATAACGTGAGTTGCTAAAGGGTAAGTGATGAAATTAGCACAGTGAAAACTCAAGAAACAGGTCATTTTCAGACTCAATGATCAGGAGCCCTTCTGAGGTCATCAGTGCTGCAATGCGACAACATACCTTCATGGCCAAGATGCTCTTGCTTCCCTGAGCTCTGAATAAATTCCTATTTTGTCTTGTTCAAGATGGTAGCAGAGGCATGCTTATGTTCTGGATAAGCATCTCCGTCTTCCAGAAGAAACAAGAGGCTTGTGCTTGGGCTCATCTGCTGCAGGTATTTTCCCCAAGCCCTGATTCCTCTAAATTCAAATACATGATCACATGTTTCTAGTATTCTCAGACTTTAGGCTCTTTAAATTGTTCTGATTCCAATTTGCCAAGCTAAGAGTAGACTAAAAGCAGATATAGATAAGACCTGATCCTGCTGGCAAAGCTTCCTTATATTTCCATGCCAGAGCGTAGGGATTGAACCAAAGGGCTGAATCCTCCTATTCCTGTTTGCCAGTGATTCGAGGATTGCCATAGCCTGAGATTTCGGGAAGATGAGAACCTAATCTTACCCAGAGCTCCTGATTCTACCCCTTTCTTCTATGTCCCATCATCACAGTGTCTTTGGAGTCAAATGCTGAGCCCAAGAGGGAAATTTGTCCATGGCCTTAGTGCCATGATCTGGAGCCTCTCTTGCCATTCAGGAGCTAGTTGTGTCATAGTCCTTTAGTTCTCAGAAATATGATGTATATACTTCCTTGTTACTGAACTTAAAAGATACTCAACCATTTTAGTAGTTGTCTTTGATGTGTGTCAATTGTCCATGTCCACCATCCCTCCTCCTGAGCTTTGCCTCCAAGTCATACTGTTTATCTGTTTTGTTATTTGCTCTGATTCTTCATCTTAAATATTTTTCTCCTCCCTAGGCACTAATTTCCTTTCATTTCAAAAGCCTGCGGGAAGGCCTATGACTCATTAAGAATTGTAAGTGCCTAAGTCAAAAGGAAGCTTTTCTTCCACTATTCTCCCCATGAGGGGATTGATTCAGAATGGGATCCATACAATAGTAGTGACAATGGTGCTGAGAGGGCTCTACCTCCCATGACACACAGTGACATCTTGTGAACTCAAATCCTTTGATTATATGTTCTTACTTGCTCTGACTTTAAAACCCATCTGTGAAAAGGTGGCTTTTTTTTTGTTTTTTACTTCTATGCCTGTGATCACATACCTTAAAGTGCTTATGATTGAATAGGAAATAAGTTTATCAAGGGTGAAAGGGAATGGAAAGAGCACAGGACTTAAGGTTTGGGAATCAGCCAGGTAACTTTGGTGTAGCCAATTCATTGTCTGTGCCCTCTGTATCCCTTACAACTTTGCTAGTTTAGGGATTCTTATGAATCCTCCTTTATGTGGGAAGCTTTCTCAGATTAACATTTGAGTAAATATTCTTTTCTTTTCTCCACAAAAGTCACAAACTTCTCAAGGGCAGCATGCATGCACTATTCAACTTTAAATTCCCAGGGCCTAACAAAGAGCCAGGCACATGGTAAGCACTCAGATGTTTATTGTTGTTAGTGACGGTGATGATGGTGGTGATAGGGGCGATGGTGATGGTGAGGGTGGTTGGGGTGGTGGAGGTGGAGGGGTTGGTGATGGGGGCTTAAGTGGGGTGACGGTGGTGACAGGAGCATGGCAGTGATGGTGATGATGGGAGTGGTAATGATGGTGGTGGCGGTGACGGTGATGGTGGTGATGAGGGGGGTGGGGTGGGGGTGGAAGTGGTGATGGTGGTGATGGTAATGGTTTGGGGGGGTAGTGATAGTGAGGGGGGTGGGGAGTGGGAGTGGTTATGGCGGGAGTGGTAAGGGCAGTGGAGATGGTGGGGTTTATAGGGATGATGGCAATGGCGGTAAAAGCCCTTTCGATTATGGAGACTTCCCATGTGGAATTTATTATACACATGTAAAAAGCTTTAGTTAGACCTGACTGATGAAACTCAGAGATGAGTGTTTTGGGTCAGATCTTCAAAAGGCAGACTTCCATTCAACAGACACTTATTTGTCCTACTAGTGTTATATTTTGGCAGTACCAATATTTACGAACACCTGTCTCTGTATAAGTCTGATTAAAGCCTGTGGAAAAAATAGACTTCCATTTCTCATTATCTAAGATTAACCTATCTTAAGTTTTTACAGAGCTAATAAAGAAAAAATTTCCTAACCTTCCATCTCCACTTCTGGACTTAGTGATATCTTCTCCTGTCAGCCTTTGCCCTCATGCCTTAGAAAATGTAGTGAGGCTCCTCCTCTTCAGACTAGCCTCTTCACCTTTGCACTTGATCCTATCCCTCACTGCTTCCTCTTAGACCTTGCTCATTCTTTATTCTCATTTTTAATCTTCACAATCTCATTAGCTGTTGAATTCTCCTTTCCCTGACCTTGTATCTTTCAAAAAATATTCTTTTTATAAACATGTGACCCTTTTCACTGTTTCCTTTCAACACATTACAACCACATTTCTTCTAAGAGTAGATAATACTGTTCTCTATGTCCTCAACTCTATTTCACTCTTCAAATTATTGCTTTCAATCCCTTCCCTCCACAGATACAGCTCTGGAGAATGAAACCAAGGGCTTGCTATCTTTTCTGTGCCATGCCATCTATCTCAGCCAAAGAATTTGTCCCTCTTGACCAGATCTACCTTCTGGGAAATATGTTTTCCCTTAGTGTCTTTGGCACTATTCTGTTTAGATTCTCTTCACAAATCATTGGTTTTTATTTCTCTCTTTTTAAAAATCTTATTTTTCTAAAGAAATCATTTAAATCTTGGTCATTTTCCATGATTTCATTCTTGGTGTTCCCTTCTACATCCACCTTAACCTGTACCTCTAATCCTCCTCTTTACTATGAGGTTCAGAACCTCACCTGAGAGAGCACTCAAGGACATCTCTCTCTGAATATTCTACAAGCACCTCAATGGTCAACACATCTTTTATATTCCCTATACCCATTAGTAGATTCTTGACATACATTGATGGGTCAAAATGTAAAGAAAGGAGTCTTTCTTGATCCTTCATATTCAAGCATTTACACAGTCCTCTCCTTTTTACTGCCTAAATGTTTCTTCAACAGGTGTCTCTTCCTCTTCAAGGTTATGTTAGTTTAAAGTATCAACTCTCACATGAACTATTCAAATAGTTTCCTCATGATCAACTCTTCTTCAGTTTCTCGCTACTCTAGTCCATTCTACATTCCACCATCTGCTATAATTTCTAAATGCAATTTAATGGAATCAGTCTTCAACTTGAAGCCCTTCACTAAATCCTTATTGTCTATTAGATAAAGCCCAGACTTTTCAGCATGGAGAGAATGCCTTAACCCCCTGTATTAGATTCCCATTGCTGCACTAATGAATTACCACAAACATGGTGGCTTAACATAATGAAAATTTATTCTCTTAATGTTCTAGAGGCAAGAATTCAGAAATCAGTTTCACTGAGCTAAAGTCAAGATGTCAGGTGTCATCAAGACTGGTTTGTTCTGGATGCTCTAGGGAAACTCTCTTTCCTTACCTTTCATAACTAGTTATAAATACAATCTTGGAGCCTCTTAGAGATGTTATTCATGGGCTGTTTTGCCCAAGCACCTCAGAGAAGGAGTATTGCCCTATTTGAATTATAGACATATACAGAAACAAAATAAGAGCACCCTTTATAGTATATACTTTATGCAGTTTATTTTTTTAATTAATTTATTTTAATGTTACATTAAAAAAATATGAGGTCCCCATATAACCCCGTACCCCCTTGACCCCACTGCTCCCATAACCACAACCTCCTCCATCATCATGGGACATTCATTGCACTTGGTGAATACATCTCTGAGCACTGCTGCACCACATGGTCAATGGTTCACATTACAGTTTGCATTCTCCCCCAGTCTACCAGTGGGTCATGGGAGGACATACAATGTCCAGTAACTGTCCCCGCAGTACCACCCAGGACAACTCCAAGTCCTGAAAATGCCCCCACATCATATCTCTTCTTCCCGTTCCCACTCTCAGCAGCTACCAGGGCCACTTTCTCCATCTCAGTGCTACATTTTGTGCAGTTTAGATGGTATATGGCTTATGGAGGCCTCCTGGATCCCTTGGCTTTTAGCCCCTTCCTCCATCTTCCAAGTGTATTATTCCAATCTCTTATTCCTTTGTCACATGACCTTCTTGCTAACTCTGACTCCTTCTATGTCCTTCTCACAGTAAGCCTTATTATTATATCAGACATGCCCAGAAAATACTGGATAATCTCCCCATCTCAAGATACTAATTAATCCCATCTGCCACATCCCTTTTGCCATATAAGGTAACATTCATGGGTTCTGCAGATTAGGACCTGTACCTTTCTAGGGGTCATTATTCATCCTCCCGTACCACCCTGACGTCTCTAGCATCTGCATCATTGCCTACTCCCCACCCCAAGCACCCTCCACTCAGATGACCAAAGCTACTTGTGAATCCAAAACGCTTGCATGTCATTCCAGACACAATAAGGCCTGAGACTCCTTCCATACCCAAGTCCAGGCCACGGATATGTTCCTCTGCCCCTTGTCCTATGAATCAGCAAGTAAGTCTTGGTTACGTTGCTCATGTTTGTTCTTACTATTTTGCATCACCTCCTTTAAACTGTAATTTGCAATTAAATAATATCCTGCCATACCTCTGGGTCCAGGACCATGATGAGGGCATTGAGATTTTTCACACCTCTGAACCTTCAAGCGTGTGATTCTCATTCTTTCTGCTATCCTTGTTCTCCATTCTATTCCTATTCTTCCATCTTCTCTTACCTACTCTCTAAAAGCCAGCTCAAATGTCATCACTTCTACAAAGCCTTCTTTGACTCTTTATGGAGACTTCTTTACTGTCTAATTTATACTCACATAGCTCTTTATGTGTATCCCTTTTACACACTATTCACATTTCCCTGTATTGTCGTTTCCCTGTATCATTATTTCCTTGTATGACTCCCACAATAATAGACTTGGTAGCAGTTATCATTTCTCTCTTTTTTTTTTAATTTAAAAAGTTTATTTATTTATAAAATTCAAAATATATAAAAGAATAAAATGAAAAATATCTCTCCTTCTCTTATTTCCCAGAAATCCAGTTCCACTCCCAAGAGGCAACCATTACTACCAGTTTATTACACAATAATATTCCCATCCAGAAATATTCTATTTGTAGACATTTTGAAGTGAGCAAAGCAAGTTGCCGAAGAGTAGGTATATTAGGGATTTTACATATTTTAGCCTTTCTTGCCTTTTCTCTCCATGTATATGTGAATATATATGTGTATATAAATATAACTTTAAAATAACTTCATTTATATATAAGAACACATTACCTATTTTCTCCAAAATTAGGAATATGAGGGGGACATTATATTCATACTGCAAACTTACATATTTTTCCTATAACAAGCGTGTGACACATTTATAATAAAATTCTTTTAAAAGATGGAAAATATTTTCTGACAAGTTTGTATTGTCTTAGGCAAAGACTTATAAACTTAACAGAATTTGCCTCTGCAGAGAATGTACTATGGAGAGAAGTTACCTGTAAAATGTATGGGAAGAAGTGCAAAGCACCGTGACCATTTCTTGTTCATCTTTGAGTTCTTATCCCTGACACAGTGTCTGGCATGTAATTAACATCCACTGCTTGTTGAAGGAAAGAATTTTTATTTGTTCTTACTTTAGAAGAAACTGGTAAATAGCTATAGAGCCATAGATCACAGAGAAGTGACCAAGAAGAATTGATCCTTCTTGAAAGAAGACTTCCAGTGGCTTAATTTTAATCCTCCACCTGGCACAATACAGTTCATTTTTCCTCTCTCTCTCTTCTCCATTCAGGAGTGGAATTTCTCTGGTCTTTTTTCCCTCTCTTTTGCAATATCACTGGCATTGTTACTTCAGATATGACCTTTGCCATCACCATATCTTTTCCTGCCATTTCTTTTGGTGCATATCAGTGGGGTTATCTGGATTGACAAATTGTCAATCAAGCTCTTTCTGCTCTTATCATCTAGTTCCAAGTTCTTTTTTTTTCTCTGACCCATTGCTTCCTCTCCATGGAGAAAGAGGAGGAAAATGATTACCTCTTCTTCCAAGCTGAGAATCTGTGCCCCCTAAGATGACCCTCTGGCTCTGAGCAGCCATAAGTCAGATCAAAGAAAGGAGCAAACAGCCTATGTGGCATTGTATTTTCACCATGCAGTTTATCATGTTTCCCACTTCCCCCTATGTTTTTTGGGTGGGTATAGCCCAAGAGAGCTAAATTGTTCTGTCTCCCCAGGGTAATGACAAGACTTCTACTGTAGCTGAACCAAAATCAATGGCTGAATCTGCTATCAGTCTTCTTATTCTGTTGGTGCTGGTCAGCAAAGTTCTGGTTTTACATCTTTGAAGCTGGGGCACTTCGTAAGCTGACTTGCATAAGCGTGGCACATGGCATCAAAATCTTGTTAATTTAAGAACACAAACTTATGGTAAACCAATGAAGAATACTAACTTACATTCCTATAATGCTTTATATTTTATAACCCTAGGGTTGCCAACCGGCTCCAAAGGCTCTGTCCATGCATATTCACAAGAGAGGTAGCACTCAGGTAGCAATGCAATTATGGCATGTAGCTATTTTCTTGAAATGATTAATTCATTCATTTAACAAATGTTTGTTGAGTGCCTGCTATATGCAAGGCTCAGCAAGTGAGCAGAGAGGGACTTTGGGGGAGACAGCTATTTCTAAGGAATTCACAGAGAGACAGGCCTGGTAAAGCTGCTGCCAAAGCTGAGCCTGGTGGCGTCATAGGCACAGCCTCCTACTGAGGCTCTCTACTTTCCTAAACATTTGTGTAAGGATTTAATTTGAGTTTTCAAGTCCTTGGGCTCTGATGCAATAAGTCCAGAGTAAAATGGATCTGTAGGTTGAGGGAGAAAGTTACTAAGAATCATATTACCCAACAGCTACCATTTTTGAGCACATACTTTGAGCCAGTCACTTGGCTAAGAAGGTTACATAGCTTTCCTCATTTAAACCTTAAATATACATGTAAGTCTTATTCGGCTCAGAGAGCCAAAATAACTTGCATATGGTCACATAACTAATAAGTGGCAGAACCAAGATGGAAAAAAAAAGAATGTCTTTTTCCCACAGTGATACATGGGGATGGCTTCATGCTGTTTTGCCTGCCAATGGCATAAAAAGAAATCCAAGGTAGGAAGGTTAGTGGACAAAATAGGGGGGATCAAAACATGTTTGTTCTCCTAAAATGGGTAGTTCTGTGCTGAGGCCAGACCATTGGCCTAAAGTGAGTCCATCCTGGGCCAAATGTCAACCCTGCTTAGATTTCATGGGTGGATTCCCTGTCTTTCACCTTGAGTTTTCTGGATTTTTGATTGTGGTGGGATTGTTTTGATCATGATCCATGATGAAGACACAGTTGCTGAAGTAGTTTTCCTATGGATCAGTGCTTCTCAGGTGTAATATGCCTATGTATCACCTAGGAATGTATTAAAATAGAGATTCTGGGGTGGGCTTGAGAGTCTGCTTTTCTAACCAGCTCCTAGGGGACACCAGTGCTCACAGTTGGAAGACCACATTCTGAAAAGCAATACTTATTCTTTCCTTGAAGACAGACAAGGAGCGTGCTCCCTTATCATGCCTGTTCTCCCTGCTCTGTGGATGTGACTTCAACACTGGAGTCCTGGCATGGTGGCCTCCGGGGTTATGTCCTGGTGTCATCTCCATGGAGGAGTGTCACAGGCAGGAGGACTGTCCTGAATGGTTTTCAATTTGGAGCAGAAACTCTTCTCTGATTAAGCCATTGTTCTTTAGGCTGTGTGCAGAAAGTAGCTTGTGTGCAGAATCGAACAGTCTTAAGTACCCAGACTTTGAAAGGAATTGAAAACATGTCAACAATCAGGATTAAAGGTGATAAGCTGATTTTTAAAAATCTTTGTACTGTAGGCAACATTGCCCTCATCTTATTATCTCAAGCACACTTTATCTAGGTTGCCTAAAATAGTACTCAAAAGAGCCCCCCCCTCGTTTTTCTTCAGAAACTGAAAATTGTTATAGAGTTCAGCATTTTAACTTGGATAATATGTTAGTTGATGGAACAATTCTAGTGGTGATGTCAAAACCCTTTCATATAATTGGGGCCCGACAATAATTACTGATTGTCCATACCATATAATTTATAGTTAATTATATAGAATTATGGATTATTCTCAACTACTCCAACTATGTAAGCTTGGCCTTCACATTCGGATTGGTTGCTTTCTGAAAGTGGGCTTATTCCTTCATTTATTCAACAACTACCTTCTGAGCACTTCTATTTCTAAGCAGTTTAGGCACTGAGCATCTGATGGTGACTGACGCAGAAAAGTTTCCTGCTATTATGGAGCTTGTAGCCTAGTGAGAAGATTCAGAAAATGGCAGGTGGATGAATAAAATGAAAGCAGCCATTTCAGATAGTGATAAATGCTATGGGGAAAGTCAAACCAGTTGATGTGACTGGAGGATCAAGGGGGCTGATTAAGATGGGGTGTGGAGCAGAGAAGGTCTTGATGGTAGTGATGAGTGGTGATTTTGAGCAGAGACCTGGAAAACCAGGAGGTGACCTTGCAAAATTCTGGGGCAGAATAATCCAGACAGAGAAAATAACAAAAATAAAAACCTTATCGTGTCTGAATTCCCAAAGCGCCTAGCCTAACATATGGATGATAGAAGGTACTTAGTAAATATCAGACTGATAATTAATATGACTCTGGAGAACAGAGTGGTTTGGATTCCCCGATAGAATATGAAAAAGAGGAAATTGTACCTTTGGCCAAGCTTGTTCTGTTTCTAGATTCAACAAGCTAAAATGACACCAATTTCTTTAGTTCTTTCTCTTTTATCTTCCATGTAGATCACAGTCTATGTGGGCTGGCCCTTGTGATATAGACTCAGGAGATATAAGCAGATAGTTAGGGGATTAAAAGTACAAGTTGGGTATCTAACAGGGTTTTCCTTTTGATTAAGTTATGAGCTCCATTCCACAAAAATAGTATGTCTCTGCAAGAAATAAGTTGGCAAGACAAGATTACAAGATAAAGAGTGATGCAAGAGGGGATTCCACACCAAATATTTGATGCTGAACTTGAAACTGCTTGAGGTTTCACATCTTTTGAGGTGGGTGTTTCATGCCATAAGCAGTAAGATGACCACCTCCAAGGCACCATGGTGAGAGGAAAGAGCTCTGGACTAGGAGGCAGAAGAGCTGGGCTCTTTGTCTCAGTTGAGCTATTAACCAGCTTACTGACTTTGGGCAAATTACTTAACCATCTTCAAAATAATCTTCTCATCTGCATAACTAGCTTTAATTAGGTAAAACTTAGAGTTTCTTCTATTTTTAATCTTCTGTGGCTCTGTAAACTCAACAAATGATATCCATTTCTTAATATAGAATATAATATTTTTTAAGGGCTGACTAAGGCCAAATAGATTTAGCTCAATTGATAATATAATGGAAGAAGTCTAATGTAGTTGTAGCACAGGTTTAGAGTCAGACAGTTCTACATCTAAATTTTATTAGCTGTGGGTGTCAGGAAATTTACTTAATGTCTGTAAGCCTCAGTTTCCTTGTATTTAAAATGGTGCTATTAACATCTGTCTCAAAGGATTTGATTGAATAAAGGATTGAATAAAGTACAAAGGATTGAATAACGTACAATATCTTTATAAAGCACAATGTCTAGTGTTCCAGGCCAAAACACAGATTATTATTACAATTACTACTGTTATTGCTAGCATTACTTTAATAAAATTTGCAATTCTGTTCACTATTTTCAAATAAAATAGCAACCGATAAAAATTCCCAAGTGTTATCCATGCAACACTCCTCACAGAAACACTGATGAATATTTCAAAAGTCACAGTTGCCTACTAACCAGGCTGGTACAACAGTAGGTTAACCATTCCCAAAATCAAGATTAATATCATAACCTTCACCAGCCATTTGCAGCCCCAGTTGTGGACCCCTTCCTGGGAAAAGAGAGAAAGAAGTACCACTTCTCCTACACATATGAAAGGGATTTGGGGGACTGTAAGAATGTGCCCTCTGTGGAATAGGATCCCAGAGGAAACTTTTTGATAAACAGCCTGGGTGTTCCTGCCTTTTAAGTGCAAAGGAGCTGTCAGGCACATCTTCCAAAGGGGAAAATCTCATGAAAGTGTACAGCTGCATCCACCTTTCCCTTCCTTTTACCTGTGATTCAAAGCCTGTGTCGCTCTGGTCCCAGGGGCTGCATACAGATGCAGACAGGTTTCCTCTTGCTCAAGCTCAGACATTAGTGGGTGCTGCAGGAGAAGGATAACTTGTCTGTAAACTTATTAGTAGTTTTATGTTTTTGTTAGGCTGAGCAGCTTTCCCAATTTCAATAAGCCTGTTTTCTCAGAGAGAAAAGAGGGTCAAAAGCTGCTGAAAGGTGGGTGTCCTGTCTACACATCTCTGAATTCTCTTCCTTCATCCTGTGCCATCTCTTGCAGTGAATAATGCCCTATGTAGCATGTAGCAGATAGTTAAATAAATATTTGTTGAATGAATGACTAAAAGCCATGCTTTTTCTCATGCTCTTTTCCTTTCAAGGGAAATGACAGCATATTGTCTCAGACAGCATCTCCCCAACAACCCTTTGACAGCAGCCCACCTTCTCATCACCCTGATGGCAATCTTGCTCCAGCCATTTATTTCATTCCTCCTCTCACATCTCCAGGTTTGATTGTGTGTGTGTGTGCGATCATGTGTTGGAATTTGGCATTTAAAGAACAGGCTAATTGTGAAAAGCAAGTGATTAAGGTCAAGGTGAGACTAGAATTAATGATTAGGCCCTGGGATAGATCCATTCGTGTACCTCCAATTTATGATTGTTATTCTGGATTTCTGGCTATTAATGTTGTAGGAGTCAAAAATAGTCCTTTTTTTTGGCCACTCTTCCTATAATTATTTTTATTTTATAAGGCGAGTAAGATTTTTTTGTAAGGGATGAGGGGATATATGTTAAGTGTAACATGTAAACTTCGTTTAAACTGAAACACATGATGTAAAAATATTTTCGCCTAAACCAACAAATAAACAAACACCTCTCATCTACATTCATCTCTTGGACCACCAGGCATATCTGGCCTATTCCTAGTTTGCATTCATCTGTTATCAGATGCAGAATCTTTCTGAAGTTTGAGGAATCCTTACAAAATGGTTTCACTTATTAGAAGATACAAATTAAAGGGGAAAACTAAAAACACATAAGCAAAAACTAACATTTAGGAAATCATGAGGGAATTATCAGGTAAGTGTTAAGTAATTCATTTTTTTAAAATGAGGGTAGTTATGTCCTTTTCAAACCTGGCCCCAACTGCCAGCTATGATATGAAATGCAGATGATTAATGGTACAACAGACAAAGGTTCCAGAATACATTACTTTTAGTTCTGTTATTGAAGACAGAAAGATAGTTTTCCAATTGGATCAACTTCCCTCACTTAAAAACTCCCAGGTGTACTTTCTCTTTACTACCAAATATATTGCTACCTGCAAAGTCACTGATAGGTAGGGCTCAATTCGCAGCACCTCAGGGCAAGGGTATAAGTTCCTTTGCACAGTAATGATGTTTATGCATTCATTTAAAAATATGTACTGAATGTCTACTGTGGATCAGGCACTGTGCTAAGCATTGGAATACAATGGTGAGTGTTTTAGTTTCCTAGGCTGCTCAAAACAGATAACATGACATGGGTTGACTTTAACAATGGGAATTTATTAGCTTACAGTTAGAGTCCAAGAACACATCGTTGTCAAGGCATCATTAAAGCAATGCTTTCTTCCTGAAAACAGGCTACCAGGGATCCTGCACTCCTGTGTCACGTGGCAAGGCAAATGACAGCTTCTGCTGCTCTCTCCCTTCTCTTCCAGGTTTTGCTGATTTCAATCTCTAACTCCTACAGCTTCCCACCCCCCCTGTATTCACTCCATTTATAAGGGACTCCAATAAGAAGATTAAGACCCATCCTGAATGAGGTGGGCCAAGCCTCAACTGAAGTAGTGTTGTCAAAAGGTCCTACTTACAATGGGTCCACACCCACAGGAATGAATAAATTTAAGAACATACAGTTTCAAGCACCACAGTGAATAAAAGAGGGTTCTTTTTATCCATTGTGAAATTCTAGAAGTTGAGGATATGAACGTGACTTTCCTTTGCCAGCCTCCTCTTACCTCTTCTATCCTTGCAATTTGCCAGTCAGTGTCTGTGGACAGCGTGGCTGCTAGATGAGGAAAGCAGTTGCGGGTTTCAGAACACAGTCTCCACCTTCATAGTACATCCCAGGTTCTCAAAGGGCAGGATTTGTGCACATTCTGTCAACTCTCAAAATGTGTGTATCAAAGGGGGACTTAGAAGCTGAAAGGAGGAAACAAGGGATACATGTGGAGAGCTTTGGATGAAAGCTACCTTGCACCATAAAACAGTTCTGGGGAGATTTGCTGGGCTAAACTGGCCCTTCTCTGGGACACTTGTGAGGCCCAGACCACTCACTGCCTTGGAGCTTTGCAAAGGGTTTTTGTAGACTTCTTGCCTGTGCCTGGTGACTCTTCCTGTGGCTGGGGAGGGGAACAGCACCTGCCTAAACGGAGTTTATGCCCTGGGACTCCAGAAAGTGGTCACGCTGGTCTCTCTTTTAAGCCCAAAGTAGTTAAAAGAGAAACAGATAGCTCGGTTAAGTTGAGGCCACATAGCCCATCGATATGTTTGAACCTGGCCAGGGACAGCACTGATTCTACTAACTTAGAATTTAATGCCAAGAGCCCCCAGGAAGAACAAAGGCAAGAACCATGCAGTTAAAAAAGACCTTGAAATATTTTTTGTTTTTGCTTATTAGGTAAGAGAAGGAGGAGGAGAAAGACGGGAGGGTGGGGGGGGGGGGGGAGAAAGAAAGAGGAGGGGGGTTGGAGGAGGAGGAGGAGAAGAGAAGAAGAAGTAAAAGCAGAAGAAGGAAGAAAGGAGAATTTCTCCAGCTCAGCTCAGTTTCTTGATAACTCTGTCAGTTAAAATATGTGCTTTACAGCTGAATTTTGAATGCCAAGGATAGGGGGTGTCAGCCTAACAGGGTCAGCCAACAGCCTGGACTCCTTCAGCATGTGTTTGTTTCTTTGTGGTCTTTCTTAGTCAGGTCTAATCCATAGAGGCAGCTTATAAAGTCACTCTTTGTATATGTCTCCATTGCACAGGCACCATCCTGTCAATTTATTACAAGTCTTGTCAATTATCATGGTAATTGGGTCTATACATATTGATGTATTTGGGACATTTATGGCTTCATGTATTTTTATTCGGTCTGTTTTGCCTCTTCCCTTGAAGAGCAGCAACTCTGCTGCACTTCTTTGTAACTCTCCATAGGTGTTGCCATAGATTCTGCTCGCAGTGGGTTCACATTCAATATTGATCAAGTAATGTGGATGAAGATAATCAGGAAATGTCAGTCCCCAAGCTTTACTAATCTCCACATTCTTTTACAGGACTACATAGAAATAAGCAGTGTGATTTCTTAAAAATTCCCACAATATCTTTCTCACATTGACATCTGTGTAGACCGTGTATCCTGCATTGACTAGTTTATTAGAGGTCATTAACAGCACAGATAATAATAAAAGCAAAATGAGACCTAAGAAAATCTCTCTTATAATTTAATCAATCAATTCTTTACTTTAAGTTCTTTCATTTATTTATCATTCAATGACTTTTAACTGAGTGTCTACTTTGTGCCAGGCACTGGGCCAACAATGCTGTACAAGAGACTCGATGCCTGCTCGCATAGGCTGGACATGGAGAAGATATCATATAAACAAGTGGATAAAGAATAAACACAGTTATCCTGAATTTTGAAAGGGCTGTGAGTGTAATGAATAGGGTACTGTGACAGAAAGTCCACAGAGGAAGTGGTCTACTTTAGAGAAGGTGGCTGGAGAAGGCCCAACAGAGGAGGTGACACCTATGGCAACATGAGGAGGATGAGCTGAAGGAAAGGCATCCCGGGGAGAGGACACAGCCAGTGCAGGTAAAAAGGCTAGTGGGTCAGCCAGAGCAGACGGAGCAAGGGAAAAGTGACAGAGCATAAGGCTGCAAAGGCTGGGGACAACTGTGCCAAGCCGTATAGACCCAGGTAAGAGGCTGGGTAGGAAGCCATTGAGGTGAATGCACCAATCAGATGTATGCTGTAGGGTCACTCCTATAACAGGTGGAGAATGGCTTCAAGGGAAGCTAGAGTGAATGCATGGTTGGCAGTTTGGGACCTAAAGCACCAATCCAAGCACTGGAGATAGAGAGGAAAGAGCTGAGCTAGAGATGTTTAAGGGATAGAGAAGCTTAGTTATAGGGTAGATGTGGTGGAGGGAAGAGTAGGAGAGGAGGAATCAAAGATAATTCCTAAATTTTTACTTAAGCAATTGATTATGCAGAAGTGCCATTTACTAATTTGAAAATGAAGAGGAGGAACAAGTTGGGGTGTGGGGTGGAGTGGGGAATAGAGAGCACTGTGCGAACTTCTCAATTTTGAGTTATCATAGCAGAAAAGTGAAGTCAAGTAGGCCATTGGATATTCAGATCTGGAACTCAGAGGAGAATTTAAAGCTGAAAATGGAACCCATGAGACTATAGAATCCAAATAGTATCTAGAGGCCTGGCAATGGACAAGATCACCTGGGAAGGAAGACAGAGAAGGGAAGCAGGCTCAGGACCAGTGATACTTGGAGAAGAGGAGATGGGAAGAGAATGGGGGTAGGAAAATAGATGGTGAAGGAGCAGCCAGGAGGCAGCAGGATCACCAGAAGGGTTGTAGTGACAAAAGTTCAAGCAAGTCAAGTCTTTCAAGGAGGGAGGGAGCAGCTATGTCTCAGCCTGCTGAGAGGTAGAATCAGATTAGTAAGCCAGACCCTACTGATTAGTTCATTTAGAGAATCATAAAATAATACAACTGCAATGATGCTGAGAAATAATTATGATGGTAATATATATGCAGGAATTTACAACCATGAGTGTTTTTCACATTCACTTACCCTGTGAAGTAAGGCAGTAGGTTGCCATTATGACACTGTTTGGTGAAGTGTCTTCTGTGGGTTGTGTTCAGTCACAATGGCTTTGCTTTAAATTGTGAAGCCCTGGAAGGCTCTTGGCAAATCAGCTTTTCCCCTAGACGCATCTTCAGGTTGAGTGAGTTGTCCCAGTTCCTAGCTATGGAGCAACAGAACCATAACTTCCTTAGAGGGAAGGAAACTGAGGACCACTGGGTTAAGATACTAATCTGTGATCACATAGAGTGTGGCAGAACCAGAACTGGAATACAGGACTTGAAAATCCATCATCCATTTCTCATAGAGCTGCACATTTGTTTTTCCATATGTGGAAAACCAGGAGGGTTCAGGGGACTTGTTCTACTACCTGGATATATCTCCTTGACCTTTGGATTGGCCCACATTGCTGCCCAGGAAAAGCTATTTCCTCCTATGAGGAAGGCAGATTAAGCATGAGATCATCTAATTTTTTATTATAGATGCTAACAAATTTTAAAACTTACTCTGTCCTCTTCCTATCTTGCCATCCCATCTCTGGGAAAAGGGTTCCATTCCACAATTTGATAAACATTGATTAAACACCTGCTGTTAAATGAGTTTTTGAGTACCAGACCATGTGCTAAGGGTTGGGAATACCTTGATGAAAAAGAGCCTGGCTCTGCCCTCAAGTTGTTCATGAAACATCTGGGAAGGTGGCCGGTTAAACCAGAAATTACAGTAAGTTTGATAAGGAATATAAGAGGCAGGAAAACCCCAAAGAGTGACTTGGCAGTTTGATATTATTTATGAATTCCAAAAAGGGATATTGATTATGTTTGTAAACTGGTCTGTTCCTCTGGGTGGGATACTCTTTGATTGTATTAAATTCAGCAGAGATGCCTTTGATTAAATTATGCTAAGATTAGGACTTTGATTCATTAGAGTGACTCAGTTTGAGTCCCCACCTCCTTTGTGGGCTACATATATATGGATACTTACTCAAGGAGAAAAGAAGCAGATACATGAGAAAAGAGGAAATGGTCCCTAGACAAGGAAGAGGATCCTGCGGCCCTGGAAAGAGAGATGAGCCATTTGCCTGATAGTTTGCAGCTGAAAAGAGCATAGCAGCTGAGCCCTTTGCCAGCCTACAGTTGAGATCGGAAGAAACGAGACCCAAGGAGCCTTAAGAAGGAAGAGGACGGCTGAACAGTTGCAGGTGTAGCCTGCCATCTGCTTTAACACATGGCAACAGACTTTGGGTGAGAAAATACCTCTTATAGTACCTTGATTTGGACTCTTTAGGGCCTTGTAACTGTAAGTTTTTATCCTAAATAAATACCCTTTATAAAAGCCAAAAGAGTTCTGGTACTTTGCATCAGCATCCCTTTGGCTGACTAACACAGGGGCTCCTAATCCAGACTGGGGATTGAGGAAAACCTTATTGAGAAAGTCTTCCCTGGACTGAGTAATAGATGACATGTGAGCGTGAGTTGGGCAGACTGTGGAGAAAGGGTATTATAAAAAGAAAAGGCCAAGGTACATGAAAGATAGGGGCATGGGAAAACTTGGGCATCTGAGAAATGACGAAGTGGTCCATGTGAGAGGAGGGGAAGTGAGATTAGAGAGAGACACAGAGGTCAGATTTTAAAGGGCCAGCTGGTCATGCCCTATTATCTGATTTTTATCTTAAAGTCCTTTTAGTTATTTCAGAAGAGAAAAGATATGGTCAAATTGGGCTTTAGAAACATATATCTAGTCTGAAATATGGAAGATGTTTGGGAAATATGAAAACAAGAAATGGGGTGATTTAGACCTGGTGGAACCTGATTAGGGTCTGGACTAACAGGGAAGAAATATCAAGTAGAGAGTGAGTATGACAGTAATTTAAGAGCCATAACAAGTGTTAACGTTTTTTTAAAGATTTATTTTATTTATTTCTCTCCTCATGCCCCACATTCCCCTCATAATCTGCTCTGTGTCCATTCACTTTGTGTTCCTCTGCGTCTGCTTGTATTCTCATTAGGTGGCTCCAGGGACCAATCCTGGGACCTTCCAGAGTGGGAGAGAGGTTATTATTCTCCTGCACCACCTCAACTCCCTGTTCTGCTACGTTTTCTTATTTTCTCTCCTCTGGGTCTCTTGTTGCATCATCTTGCTGTATCAGCTCTCCACATTGGTTGGCACTCCTGCACAGGGCAGACTTCCCGCACTGGGTAGCATTCCCACACAGGGCTGCACTCCTGCACTGGACCGCATTCACATGTGGGCTGGCACTCCATGTGGGCCAGCTCACTGCGTGGGCCAGCTTGCCCTCACCAGGAAGCCCTGGACATCGAACCCTGGACCTCCTATATGGTTGTCGGGAGCCTAATTGGTTGAGCCACATCCATTTCCCTAATTAACTTTTTGGATGGGAATGGGGGGATATGGTAAGCCATGCAAGGTCTACCCATGAACAATTCTTGGGTATGCCTAATTGGAAAACCTATAGGCCCTGCAGCAGTTGCTGTTCCAATGATGGTGCAGCAAGAATTTAAAGATTCAGCACCTACACATTAAACCAGAGTGGCATTGATTACTGTGTAGCAGATTTAAACCTTTTATGATAGTACAGTTTTCTTCTAATGCTGCTATAGTTGGAGGTGCCAAACACAGCAGGCTACCTTTCTGGGGATATCTCTCCCAGCAATATCTCATTCTGTGGGAGCTCTCAAGCTGCAGGCACACCCTCTTGAAATATAGGGAGAATGGGGAAACTGTTCATTCACCTGTTTTTAGCTTTGGCAGTGACCCCAAGTGGAAACACCTGGAGTCCAGTCTAAGTCATTATTCTAACACATCCCTAAACCGAGGCCAGACTCCGTTGTCTGGCCTAGCACAGGGAAAAGGGCCAAAGGTTGATCTTTGGGTTTTCAGATACAAGTTAGCCCACTGTAGTAAGATTCACAATAGGTTTTCCTTTCATAGTCATTTGGGTGGAGATAAACTGAGGAGGCGGGTAAAAGACTGAGTGTAGGTAGGGGTAGGATTCAGGTTCGTGAAACATAGTAAAACTTTCTTGCAAGAGCTAGAGGTCATGTTTCTATAAACATTCTGATTCTTGCCATTCAAAGTATATGTTTCCTTGTTATCTTTTAATTGGTTTTTATTCTAAATTTAATACTGAACAGTTTGTGATGGTAGCAACTGTGAACACTGGTGTGGTGCATGTCAATTCCAGGGATGTGAGAGTCATCAGGACCTTTTCCATGCCCTCCCTCTCCTTCTCCAGCCTGCATTAAGAAGCTGGAGATTGCTCGTTATGCCCTTTCCTGCCTGTGTTGTCATGTTTATAGATGTCAGGTTCTGGGGAACAAAGGGAGAGGAGTCATCTGAAATCTGAATGATTGCACCAGAAGCCATGTATCACGGCAGGTGAATGCCAATAGATTGGAAACCGGTACCAGCAAGTCCATGATGCATGAAATCCTACATCCTGAGAAAGGACTTCAGAAATTGTTGACAGCAACTCTGAGAAATCCAGTAATCAGGTGTTCCGGAGTCAGCAGGAGGAATTGTGATTTTGAAGATCTTGTATAATTTGTATAATGTGGAATGAAGATGGTATAAGGGGAAGGGAAGGATTGGTCCTTAGATATGCAGGGGATGAGCAATCTTAAAACAATGACTTAAAGCCTCCCAGCCTTAATGTCCTCATCTGCAAAATAAAAATAATGGGTATATTGTAGTGTTGTAGTGTTGTGAGGCCCATAGTAGGTCCTCAATAATATAACTATTAAGGTATTTCCTACCAGTAGGTTCAGGGGAACATAGTAAAAGATGCTCTGCAATAAATGAGTTCCATTTTGAATTTAATTTTGACAACACTGAACTATATTTCTGTCTTGGAAATTTGTAATATATACTGGAATTCATAAGGTTTTTTGAAGATTTACAAGAAACAGCTTGACTTTGTTTAACTTAGGCTTTCTAGCCACATTAGAGCGTGGAATTCATTTTATTTGTCTATTTATTTGCTTGAGCAGCACTATTTAATAGATCCCAAAAATCAAAAGGTCTAAGAGACCTGCTTAGAAAATGCCTCAGCTTCTAATAAGACAGACAATTTCTCTTTAACAGCCTCTATCCAGATCTGGCACCAAGTCCTCCTCTTTCTTCTGAAATACCTCCTTCATTTGCCCTCACTCTCTATACACAGCGGCCATCCCAATCTGACCCTCAGACCTACAATTCTACGTTGTTATTATAGCCTCCATGCTGGCCATTATGCCTTCACTCTTCCATTCATTCAAACATCCATACATTCTAAACCAGTCTGCATCTCCCTGTCTGATAACATCTTCCTTAGCCTCCAAATTCTATATCCTATTTAACTACTGGCAAAACCTTGCTCCTACTGTTACATATAGCCTAAACTTCTGGTCACAAGAGCCCCACCATATCACTGTAACTTTACTGCTCACTGTTTTTCCAATTGAAACCTCTGTGCCACAGAAGCTAAACTCTTTCATGTCCTCTGTGGTCACCTTCACGTCTGTATCTAGGAACTTCTAATCACTGTGTGAATAGCCCATGCTGTCCCTAACTACTCAGTCAGCTCCTGCCCATTCCTTAAAACCTAGACCTCTATGAGGCTTCAGTAAATTCTTCAGCCCTCACTCATTTCCTCTCTTCTCCACTTCTGTAGGGCACATAGTCTCGCTATATAATTTAGGACTGATTATATACCTTGGAGTCAGGCAGACCAGGGTATAAGTTCCAACTTTTCTCCTTATGAACTCTGTGACCTTGAGCAAAGTACATAACTTCTTTGTTGCTCAGTTTCATCATTTCTTAAATGGGTACCATTTCAGCATTAGTACTAAGGTTGATATAATGAATACATGTGAAGTGTTTAACAGAGTTCCAAGGACTTAGAAAATGTTTAATAAAGAGAAGTTTTTTCTGTTCTTATTATTACATGCTTATTAGTCTTGCTATCCCAAAGGGATTGTATATTTTTTGAGAGCAATATCTCATATTTTAGGAGCAATAACTTCATAGCTCCCCATAGCACCTAGCACAGTACTGGGCACATGCCAGATCTTTGATGGACACTTTTTGACTGATGAACCTGCCAGTATCACATCTGGAAGCTGACAACCCCCAAAACTATTATAGAAAACTCAACAGACAATATTAAGGACAGTTTCGCTATGTTCAGGGAAAGAAGTTGATCAAAGGAGGATTGAGACCACTGCCTGTTATTGACTTAAGAGGTGAGGGAAAAAACAGGGAAACTCCTATTTTCTTTCCATCACCTCAAGTATATAAAATTTTCTTTAAACTAGAGAGAGTGTAAGAATCCACATAAGATAGAATCTTTTCTCAAAATGCTGAGGAGGAAAGGAAAGAGACATTAGCAACTTTGAAAATTGTCACCTCCTAACATGCTCTTTACCTATGGGGAAAGGAAGACATTCCACATAACGTGAATCATCTTTAAGAAATCACAGGGGGAGGGGGAAAGAATTTGGAACAAATGTCAGAGATTGTTTTTTTTTCTTCATATATGGGGGAATGTTATAGTCTGGAAAGTAGAAGTTATTAAAGACAATATCCATTCCCTGTATAACTTGTGAAAAAGGAGAACATGGTGATCACAAAAATCTAAAATGAGTCTACTATGAGTAATCTGTGATAACAAACCTCATACTCTTTGTTAAAAATATTTTTAGATTCTCACATGCCTCTGGCTAAAGAAAACCATCCTATCGTTCTCATGTTTCTTATCCTTTCTGGGAGATAGTATGACCTAGTGATTAAAAGCCAAGTCTTTGAAATCTGTGAGACCCAAGTTCTTAAGCTTCAGTTTAGAAAATGGGAATGATATTATCTACCTAACAGAGCAGGTATAAGAATTCAGTGATATCAGGTTTGATAAAACATTGTACTTATTATAAGAGCTCAATAGAATCACCAAGCTATGACCCATGAGCAAATCTGGCCTGCTCCTTGTTTCTGAATGCTTTGTGAGCTATGAATGGATTCTATCCTTTTAAGTAACTGAAAAAAATAAATAGAAAATAATACTTTATAATGTGAACGTTACATAAAGTTAAAACTTTAACAACCATGGGTAAAGTTTTACTGGAACAGAGTCATAGCCATTTACTTATTGTCCATGGCTACTTTTGCACTGCCAAGGAATAATTGATTCATTGTCACAGACTCTATGTGGCCTGAGAAAATATTTATTCTATGGCCCTTTACAGAAAATGTTTGCTGGCCTCTGCCATATACAATAGCTCCATTACTAAGGTTACTTGCATCTCCCAAGGCCTATCTCCAAAACTCCCTCTTCTCTGCAGCATCTTCTGGTCTAACTATCCTGATATGTTCTGCTTCTTACTTGATCCTTTTTTATATGGAACTTATATTTTGTGTTTGTCTTATCTGCTGTACCTCCTTTGAATGAAGGGATTACACATAATTCATTTTGGTATATTCAGAAGACCTGCATAGTGCCTTGTAAATAGACATTCACTAACTTTGTATTTGCTTTATCAAATTGAATTGAGTTTTAGTTGGGTCTTCTGGCTTTTGCCTGGTGACAACCAACTTTCTGATGGAAGGAAAGTCCTGGGAGGCTGAGGAGAGAAGCCCAAGAAAGGTCTAAAAAAGATTTGCTCTCAAATAAAATAATAATGGGGACAACCTTGAGATAGGTACTTACCACTATTTACATAAAATCTCAAGATTGGTTTTCTGTGGGCAACATTCATTTCAACTGTTTCTGAGACAAAAAAGTGAGTGTTCCTCAGAAATTTGAAAATAATAATGACAAAATTTCTTAACTCTTTTTATCAAGGTTCTGTTCTTTCCACTTCCTTGACCCCATTCAAATTCCTGGTGGTGGCTATTTTGTTAGGAGTGTATATGTGTACACATTATAGCAAGGGCAGGCATTCTGTTGTGTGGTTTTATTTGTCTCACTCTAGACTAGAATAAATACAATATCTAAATTGTCCTTTAGTAGGCTTAATATCATAGGAGTGGAAATTAAATACAAGATCCTATACCTACAAGCTTTGGAAACAGAACCATTACTTAATATATCTGAAGTGGCTTATTTTCTGTATTTCTCTGTTGGTTTCTGATTCCAGATTGAGGCAGGAGAAAGATACCAATGGTGTCTTGCTGATACCTAGGAGGGATTTGCTGTTTCTGTTTTCTGTGAAAATAAAAAAGAATCTAGAAATCCTAGCACTCTTTTTATTACTAACACCTAAGCATTATGGATAATTTTTCAATTCATGGAACTGAGGTCTTAAATAGTGCCATTTCTATACCATCCATCCACCCCCTGGATATATTTTGTATTCAGAAAGGTTGGCTTCAAGGATCAAACTTTAATCTTGCTCTACTAGTGTAGCATCTGTATTTGAAGATGATAAAGCTCAGCATGGGTAACATCTTTCTTACCCATCTTTTCCCTAGTATTAATTAAAGGACCACCCAACTCCCAGAGAGGTTGGGTGCCAGCAGTTAGGAAACCCTTGGGACCATCGGTGTCATGTCATCTGAATGAACACTCCTTCAATGACAAGGATGCCTGAGAGAACACCATTAGGCAAACCAGTCACATCTTTTGGTCAATGTCAGGCATCAAAACTCGACATGGAAGCCCATCATCACAAACTTAGTCATCTTTGTCTTCCCTGTTTCTCACTGTGTGGGGATATTGAGAACATCGCGGCTCCACAGCTGGGCCCAACTCTGGCTCTGCTCCCTCCTGTCATCACAGTAGCTTAGTGTGCTCAGAGGACTGGATCAATCATGGCTTCATTGCCTCTTTTTGGGGACAAGTTGTGGAGCCCTGCTTCAATCCTAGTTTCACCCTGTGAGCCTGGCATTGGTTCCCCACCAGAGTGAGGGACTTTTTGCCCCTTTTACTATGCAGGCATTGACCTAGCAGCTACCTTGGTGGGTTGTCTTCCTGCAGACCTGAAGCCTGCACATTTTGTCCTGAGTCATCCTGAGTGTTCTCCTTCTGTCTCTGGTCCATGAAGGTAGTCACTTTATTTTTGAGCAGAGCTATTTTTCTCCCATTAATTACATGTTTATTGAATACCTACTGACTGCCAAAGCTGTGCTATCTAATTGGGATGTAATGGTGAACAAGCCTATCATCAAGAGCTAATATACCAGAAGACTTTACAAGAATTATCTCATTTAATCCTTTGTTGAAAGATAAATCAGAGTCAAGTTGCAGTTTATAGCATTTTATTCAGAACACCAAGAATGCTGCACAAAGAAAACAGCCACTTAAAAAGGGTTGTTGTTGTTTTTGTTGTTTGTTTGTTTTTTAAAGGATCTGCTGGGGATGGAAGCAAGGACTTTGTACATGGGAAGCAGGCACTCAACCACTGAGCTCCCCTGGAGTCAGTTCTATAAACAGAAATAAGAAAGTTGGCTAGGTTCTGTTGATTAGAGCAGAATTCTGTTAGTCTTATAAGGATGGGTTAGGTGCAAGCAGGCTTTACTTTTAATTGGGTCAGATATGCTTAACTAGAAGCTTAATTGGCTTTTGGGGTCAAGTGTCTTTGTAGGAACTTCTTGAAGAGAACTTCTGTGACATAATTCTGTACTAGTTCAGGGAAATTAACTTTGGAGTTGATTCTGAGAAAACCCAAAAGCTGTTTTTTATTATATTTTTTCAATTTTCCCCCTTTTGGTCATTCTCTTGGTTATGAGGGTTTGACCAAAGATATTGCTAGTCTCTCATTCGCCATTAGTTGCTTCCATGTCATGTGAACTAGTCATAGCTCAGTAGTTTGGTTTTCCAAGGCTTTGTGGGGTCATTTCAATATTGTTCTTGAAGGCTCAGTTGCGTTATCTGTCAGCTTCATGGCTGGGCAATAATGTATGAAATCAAGAGGCCAGACAATGAATGAGGGATATTATGAGCATCATGACTTAAAATTAACAAGTGCCTCTGTTAGGATCTCTCTGAGCCAAGGTCCCCTGGAATCCAAACCAATATTTGAACATATGCCCCTTGCACTTAGGGGTCCTTTTTTAAAGCTGACATACAGACTGTTCTACTTGTCCTGTTTTATTTATCCAAGTATGATGGAATTAAGAGAGTGGCAGCTGTCTGAGATAACCTGAGGATGGCATTAGAATGAGAAGGTGAAGCTACTGTTATGAGGATCAGTAAGATGAAATGAGAAGGAGACAAGGGAGTCAGTAGGGCCCAAAGATCTTGAGAGGGCAATAAAAGATTAGGAGGAGATAAAGAGACACAAAAGAAAGAAAAGGGGAATAAGAAAAGGATTTGGTCTTGTAGTAGAGGGAATGGCCTTAGTTAGGGGTTATCTGTTTATTCCACTGGTCTTGGGTTAGATATCCACATCAGAAACCATCCGCTTCTAGCATTTTCATGCCAATTTTAGTTAGAGGTTAAAATGGTAGTGATCTCCCAAAAGCTTGGAACACAGGGGCCAATTTTTTATAGTTACTGCTATTGTGGTGTTGGTCAGGAAGACTTGATAAAGTCCTTTTTACCTCAGTTTTAAAGCAGCCCTTTATTGCTGTCTCCTCCAGTATACCAAGGTTCAGCTTGAAGGTCATGTAGGATTTTCTGTGGAGGAATCTCAGGAAAGGTAGCCTGGATCTGTGAAGGCTGGACCTGGGTATATGTGATTTGTCCTTCACAGTAATTAACAATTTCAGGTTGTAATACCGAAGTCTGGTATAGTGGGAGAAATAACAAGCTCCTGAGTCTTTCCATTACGATTTTCTAGGGGAATAGCTGATATTTTCCTGATGGGCTAGAGCTTATGGCCATCAAGACTAAGAGAAGAATCCTAAATCAAGGTAGTGAGTGATTCAGATAATGTAGCTAATTTAAGTTTAAAGATTTCATTTTAAAAATTATTTTTCTTGATGATTGAAAATAGTAGGGACACGGATGCTTTTGGTCAATGGGTAAAAAAAATGGGTAAACAAAGGTCCTTGATTAAAGTTACAATAAAATGGGTGCCTCTATCGTGTGAGAGAATAATGGGAATTCCCCAGCTATGGAAGTCAAAATCTAATCGCTTTCTAGCTACCGTGAGGAGAGTAGTTTTGTCACAAGATAAAGCTTTTATCCATCTAGAAAATAGACATATAATAACATATGATAGAAAAGGACATATTTATATCTCATAGAAGGAGGGAGCTGAATAAAGTCCATTTGAAGATATTTATAGGGCCCTGTTGGTCTAGTTAAACGACCCTACCCTCCCTTTACAGTTTTACCAGGGTTTTGCAATTGACAGGTGGAACATGATTTATATACCTGCCTTCTTGTTATTTAGAGTTCCTTTTTCATTGAAGATGAAGTTCTGACCTTTTGCTGATTTTAAGCACTTTTTAGGGAAACATTAGAGTAAAACAATGTAACTGACAAGGAAATTTGGTTGTTTCTGTGGCATGTAACATTTTTCAAGAGTAACTGAAATTATGGCAGATTATTGTTTATTATGTAACAATTATTTATTGTTTGTTTATTATGAAATTGTGATGATAAATTATTTAATAATATAGACAAATCTCTAGGAATCTTACATAATTTCTGAAATATTTGTATTAATAATATAATTTTTAAAATTTCTCTCCCCTCCCCCCCCCCAGTTGTCTGCTCTCTGTGTCCATTCACTGTGTGTTCTTCTGTGACCACTTCTATCCTTATCAGCGGCACGGGAATCTGTGTTTCTTTTTGTTGCATCGTCTTGTTGGTCAGCTCTCTGTGTGTGCAGCACCATTCCTGGGTAGGCTGCTCTTTCTTTCACTCTGGGCGGCTCTCCTTACGGGGTGCACTGCTTGCACATGGGGCTCCCCTACACGGGGGACACCCCTGCGTGGCAGGGCACTCCTCATGCGCATCAGCACTGCGTGTGGGCCAGCTCCACATGGGTCAAGGAGGCCCGGGGTTTGAACCATGGACCTCCCATGTGGTAGACGGACGCCTTATCCTCTGGGCCAAGTCTGCTTCCCTTAATAACATTTTATCTATGCAAACTTAAACATCAGAATGTTAGAAAATCCCTTTTAGTTTGACACTTTTCAAGTAACTCATAGCATATTAAATAAACCTAACTCTTTCTAGCAGCTCTCTTTTTACAAGGTGAAAGAACAAGTCCTTTATGATTTTTCTGGGATTTTCCCTCTGGAAAATCCCAAAGACAGTTTAAAATCAAGAAGACATCATTTAAGATTTCATTTGGGGAAGACAAAATGGCAAAAGTTCTTAAGTTTGAATACTTTGTTAAATATGATCATAGGTCATTTTGAAACAATGTTTGGATTCTTATTTAACAAAAGTGACAATAAAGATTTTTAAAATAAAGAGAGGAGTTAACATGATGGTTAAAAAACCTAATTCTTTTAAAAGTAAGTAGGCTTGTTCTTTTAAACAATAAAGGGTGATAACGTCAATATAAAGCTCAGGACATAATTTTGATAAGATACAGGATCTTTGCTTTCCAGGCAGATTATTCAGGTGGTTAAGGAAAAACCTTTTATAACCACTTTCTAAGAGAAGACCAAAAATCCAAGAAAAATTTGTCATTTTAACAAAGAGTAAAGCACATTTTTGCTTTGCAAAAATACATTATTTGGTATAAAAACTTTTAAAAATATTATAAACTTCTCAAATCTTAACCAGCTTTGAACTACAACAAATGAAACTTTTCTGTGGATTTTCTGCAACTTTTCATACTCATTCAGTTTTTGTACTACTCTTTCCTCTCATTCTGGAACAACCAGTCATTATACTTTAGAACAAGATTACTTTTTCTCCTTATTAAAAACACATTCTATATCCTTAAGATATTTTAAATGCCAAAATGATCTTGGAAACTGTCCTTAGGATGACATATTATAAAACATAAGTAGTGTGGAAATAAAGTTTGTCAGAATATAACAAAACTTGCTTAAACATAAATTTACATTTTTCATCATCTTATATATTTAGTAGATATAATGCCAGCTTTTTAAATTGGTAAACCTGCTTAAATTTGGGAAAAGCATACCCAGGTAGAATAAAATTGTATTCAATAACTCAGAAGGCATAGCTGTTTTTATTAAACTTTGACATTGGAAGTATTGCAGGTTTAGTTTTTTAATTCCTGGGATTTTAGGAGTATGTAATTTATATAAGCACTTATTTATCCTTAAGCCAATTTGATCAGAGTTCTTTTAAGGAATTTTAGAAGTTAATTTGGTAAAACCATCAGGTGTAAGAAAATACCATACATACAACATATATACATAAATATAGAGACATACACATAGAGGATTTATAGCTTAAAATTTTCAGCCATGAGTCAGATAAACTACTTAGAAACACAGAAAAGCAAAACACAGAAATATAAAACTCACCAGTTTATATAAAAGAGTTGGCTTTCTATCTTTGCCTCATTTTTATATTTTTATCAGATTGTATTCCTAGTAGATGGTAAGTTAAGGTTACCTGTTCAATTTGTGGAGGAGACATTTTAAGATTTTCTCTGCACTGATATGCACTCTTATGGAACCTTTGTCCTATTTTTTTCAGACCTTTTATTGATGCTTATATTTTATGTGGAAAGAGGGCATCATCTGAGGTTCTGGACCAACATGTGTGCAAGCTGATATAGGTCAGGTAACCATAGATAATATGCATCCAGGAGAATTCTAACATTTTCTATGAATATTTAGTGGTCTTGTTTGGGTTTATGGAAATCTTTTGTAATAGCTCTAAATTCTGCTTGAGTCCAGGGTTAAATTTTATAGTTGTCTGCATACCTGGCTCATAAGGATGGAACTTTAGGGGCAAGTGGCATTTTGAGGTTTTAGGAGAGTTTATGGGAAAAGGTAGAGGATCTGGACAAAGAGAAGAGAAGGGAGGAATTGAAAAAGAGGTACAGAAGCTAAAAAGCCATAAGGATAAAGGAATGAAGGAGCGCTAGATATAGTGAGGCAACTGTGGGACAAAAAAGGGCAAGATTTACTGGGGAAACAAGTCTACTTAGTTGTGACTTAAGTTTGCCAAAATGCTCATTAGCTTTGGCCAAAGGGTATTTTAGTGAAGCAATTTTTGATTCAGAATTTCAGTTGCAGGCCTCCACATATCAATAAAAAATGATGGCTTTTGAGCCTGAGTTCCTTTTTTTCCTGAGGTACCTATCAAATCAAGATTTTCATGTTAAAAGTTCCACAGAGCAGCCACTATAAAGACAAATCGTCCTTCTATCAGATCCTCCCAGTAACAGGAAAAGTCACAGGTGGCAGCAACAGGAAAGTCACAGGTAGCACAAATACATAGATGAAGCAGGAGTTTTAGTGAGTGGAGGAGAAGGAGGCTCAGAGCAAGAGCCCATTACACTGCAGTCTGACAAAACATTGTTTGTGCTCTGGTATCTCTGGCCCCTGAGCCTTTTGACCCAGTCCTGGGAAAGCCTTCTGACCCTAACAGAATCCCCCAGAAAGTGGAAGGACCAGGCAGGTGCCCAGACAAAACTAGAACAGCTCAATGGGCAGAGAAGGAAGCTCCTTCAAGTTTTAAAGATGGGGCTCACAGCGACACCACAGTGAGGAGACCGGCCAAAGGCTCGCTCTGTAATGCCAGCTGGGAGTTGGCTCATTGGGCCTCTCCAATTCCCAAGCCCTGTGCCTCCAAGACAGAGTCAGAAAGAAAATTGGAGAATGGGAGGGAGGAATAGGAGGGACAAAGGAATGAAACCAGATGGAGGATCTGATAGAAGCAAAACCAAAGAATGGAAATAGGAAAACCGAAACCAAAGGCACCTAAACCAAAGTCCTGAACAAAATGTGTTGAACTCAGCCCATGCTGCAGCATTGAGATATAGGGAGATCTTGCCTCGGGGATGTAGAGTTGCAGCAATGGAGAAGTAGGCACATGGGGTACATTGTGGTACCTCACCTGGCCACTTACCAGAACCCACAGTCCCAAGGGGACCTCCCCTCTATCTTGCTGACCTCCACTCTTGTCAGAAAACAGATCAGAGTCAAGTTGCAGTTTTCAGCATTTTATTCAGTACTCAAAAGTTGCTGCAGCAAGGAACATACACATATAAGAGTGAAAGCAGCTTCCGGGCCAGGAAGTTTGCAGGCAGTTTTATGAACAGAAAGAAGTTGCCTTGGCTGTGGTGATTAGAGCAGGGACCTGTTAATCTCATAGTTAGGTTAGATTAGGTGTAAATGGGCTTTATTTTTTATTGAGTCAGATATGCTTAACTAGAGGCTTAACTGGCTTTTGGGGTTCGCAGGTCTTGGAAGGTACTTTCGGAAGAGGATATTTGTCAATTGATTCTATGATAGTTTAGGGGATTTAACTTTTGGTTTGGACCTGGATTTAACCCAGGAGCTACTTTGATTATATTTATCACCTCCTAATGTCCTATGGGATAAGTTCTGCTATTATATCATCTTACAGGTAAGGAAATTGCAGCCCAAAAAGAGGATGCATTTTAGTGAGTAAATGGCATGATCTGAATTTAAACCCAGCCCTGACCACCTTGAATCAGCGTATCAGGAATTCTGGGTGAGCACAGGTCTTTGTCAGCTAAGACCTGGGATATGATGTGCTCACAGCCTCTGCCTCAACTGGTTACTCTGAAATCTGAAAGGACCAGTCCCTTTGATGCCTTCCCCTTCATTTCAGGATGTCTGCTCTCCTGCCTTTACCTGTGGTCCAACTTCAGGGGTTCCCAGAGACTCTGCTCTGGTCATAGACTACATCCTCACACACCACTGTGTCTGGGAACCTCTGCTGGCTCAGTGGCTGAGCACGACCACATCTGTCTGTCTCTCTGCTGTGGCTGCCACTCCCCAGGCAACTTTCCCCCAGTAGTTTCTTTACTGAGAAAACAATCTATGTATGTGCCAGAGAGAGTTTGATATGAAAAGAGACCGTGGCAGCAGGGGGTTCAATGGGCAAAGCGATAAGATGGCCATCTTTTTTGGTTATTGTAATGGCCAACTTGATCCTCCTACCTTAATAAGCAGCCTCTTGTTTCCTTGGAGGAGCTCTGTATGGGGCCCATGCAGCTATGTCATTTAAGTATTTGGAATTGTTTTGATATCTAATATTGTATTAAGATGGAGGGAAGTAATGTGGGAAATCACAGCACCATGTTTTTGGACCTAATGATAAAGTTTTCTTTATGGCATTCAAATGAGATGTGTTGATAGCGTATCCTGCTAATCAGTACACACGTTTACAATCATCATCTGGAGGAGTGCATTAGATCTGGCTTCTGAATCTGCCCCTCCTTTTGTTGCCAGGGATCGCCCCCTCAGCGGGGCTGTCTGAATGGGCATTGTGTCCTTCTGTCACTTCTCCATGAAGTACTTTCTTAGTAAGAAGATGAATATACATGATTGGTAGGCCTATCCTTTGGTCAATAGTATAAACCTTTCCTAACTTTCATTCTCAGCCCCTAAAGTAGGATGGACTGTGCAGTGCTTTTGTGTAATGAAATCCCAGAAGCAAAGTAACAATGGCAAGCAGCAGAATCTGTTTCCCAAGGGACAGCGATGCTCCTTGTGGCAATACCCTCCTCAGGGTCAGCATGTGCTTCTCCTGGCTGGGGAGTGCTTTTGGTTACTTCTGAAATAGTTTAGGCAAAGGTCATCAGAGTCTGTTTCAGCAATTTTCAAAAATAGGCTGCTCATACTCTGGGACTTTGAGTAGATGATTGAATGGTTCCATAAACAATGGAGTTATTTGATTTTACCAAACAATAGTGATGTTAAACACCTAAGGAGTCTATCCCCCACTTTTGTCTCCTTTATATATTAGTTTTGGTTGTAAGATTTTAAAAAATATATACGTTCTGGTTATATATAACAAGTAAATTGCCCTTGTCTAGGGTGATGATTTCAATATATTATCTGAAGACTGCTTGAGTCAGAATCACTTGGGGTGCTTGATAAAATGCAGATGACAGGCTCCACCCCATTGATTTGGGGAAATACTGAGAGGCCCAGGTTACAGAATAATAGAATCCTAACATTTTACTGTTAAAAGGCACTATGGAACTCATTCTTCTGAAATGCTCACACCTCTGTGACATTCCTGATAAGTGGTTTTCCATCTACATGAGGACTTGTACTAGCTGAGAGCTCACCATCTCCAAGGCAGCCCATTCTACTTTATATCAAGTTATTACAAAAGTCATCCGTAAAGGAATCCAGAATCTCCCTGTAGCCTCCTTCTCCCACAAGAATAGATTTCCGTACTTCCTTCTGTGTACGTTCATACCTCTAACCACACCCACGATCACATCATTATTTTAATATCCACCTCCTATACATGCTGGAAAATTAGCTGTTTTTTCCTTATCTATTTGTGTTATCTTAGCACTGAGTACCGTACCTGACACATAGTAGGCAATCAATGAGTGCTGATTGTTCAATAAACACCTGCCTCCAAGTCTCCTTTCCTCCATTCAAAACACCCCCATTTCTGCCAGCCATTATCATACAGTCTCCAGGTCCCTGGGTTCCTGATGACCCTCCCTTTTTGTCAGGGTCTCTCTTCACTTGGGACACCCAGAACTGACCCAGCTCCGGGTGTGTGTTTTGTCTGTGGCACTATTCCTTAGGCCAGGGGAATACTTTTGGACCTTTCTGAAGTGGCTTGGGCTTGTAACCTTTGCTTTCAGCTAGGTCCAGCCATGTCACATGGATCCATTTCCACTGTTTACAAATGGCATGGCAACTCAGTCTGTGTCTTATGAGAGTCCCGCATAAACCACTTTGAACGGTAGCTCTGGGTGAAGCCACACCTCGTAATGAGGACTTCATTAAGGCTTGGAGAGGTGGTTGCAGACACCCATGTCTGAGAACAGAGGTGACAAAAGCCCAGTCCACTCAGCACATTTCAGAACTCAAGAGGTGAGGATCAAGAGGTGAGGGACTTGCGCAGAATCCCCAATTGCCACTAGGAGCCACAATCTATTTGAGCTGGTGGCTCCAGAGAGCAGGAAAGCAGCATAAATTTCAGTGAGGCAGAGCTAAGTGGCAATGGACTTTAAGTTCTGTCATATATAGTTAATTTGTAGAATAAATTGGTCAGGGCAGCAAAAGGATTTAACATCCAAATTCATTTGAAAAACAGAAGCCAGATGAGTATCGAGAGGAAAATGGAGACCGTTACAACATTCCCTTGCCGGCTGGAATAGTGTTATTATTGAATAATATTTTTATTAAACATTTCTAGACCGTTTGGTAGTTAACGATATTTATAAGCCAGGTTTTGCAGGATCTCAGCAAGGCATCGAATCTCCTGCTACTGAGCCACATGCATCCTGAGAGCCTCCCACCTGCATGTAACTTATTGCTGTCACCGGTTCCCCATCTCACACATACATCCGCACAAAGGGAACCTGGTTTTTATAGTATGGACACAAGGCAAGGAAGAGTAATTTGTGGGCCTTCCCCACTTCAGAAAGGTCCAAGCAGTCCCCTGGCCTAAACTCTTCTTGTTCAAATTTGAAGCTAGGAAGGAAAGAGAAGATGGTGAGGCAAGAGGAGTGGGAGCGCCTCGGAGAGGGCAGGCTGAGAAGAGATAGACGGGGTCTCCAGGGGGGTAGCCGGAGACCTGAAGAGAGCCTGCAAGGTCATGGTTCTTGCAAAGCTAAAGGGACTCATGCCCACCCCCTGGCTGAGCTATAATGCTGCATGGAAAACAGAGGGGAACATCACCCCCTCCACCTATGGACACCATCCAGATGCCCAGGCAGCCCTGGCGGATCCCTCAGCAGTAGTGCAGGCTGAAGCTGGCACAGGAGGCCCCTCTCCTCTGCACTCTTTGGGTTACAGCTTTCTCCTCTACTTTCCCTAGAGACTTTTCCTGAGGAGGACCAGGAAAGAGGGGAGTCACCTGCTCCTGAGTGGTCTGGGGATGCACACTTGGCTTCTCAGCTCAGCCTTCTAGACAGGAAAAAACAAGACTGGAAAAAAGATCTTAATTTCCAGACACGTGCACAGAAGGCTCTTTCCTGAGAGCACGCTGAGCAGCCTCACTCACTCACGTTGTCCTTCTGCTGATGGAGAGTTGAAAATAGCAAATCCCGCAGGTGTTCCTCATTTTCACCTCTCTCTCTCTGTCTCATCCTCTGTGCCCCCTCCCTTTCTCCAGGCCGTTCTGTCTGTGGCTAAACAGCAGGGATAATCCAGCCACACTCTGCACGTCCTGAAGGCTGTGACTCTGAATCTCTATGTCAGGTTTCTTTTGACGTTGATAAGAAGCTGTTCACAGCTGCTGCTGGGCCACAGGTCACTGACGGGGCCAGCAACTTGTTTCCTCTTCCCCTCACCTGTGTGTCCCTGGGGATGCCGAGGGGACTGACGACCAGCCCTTAAATGGCTGGTAAATGAATAGTCACAGGCTATCAGGGTCAGGCTCACGGGCCAATGTCACAATGTGAAAGGCTGTGGGCACCCTAGAGGGAGAGGCTTGGCAAGGGCAAAACCTTGGTGACCAGCTCAGAATCACATAAAAGGGATTTGGTGAATTAAAGAAATGGGACTATAAGAGGCAAATGAGAAAAACAGAATCAAATAAACATTAAATTGCCCAACTACAGGTTTTGAAATGGGGGTGTAAGAAAATGGACTTTCAAATTTATTACAATTCAACCAACAATGAGTGCACAGAGTCCAAGGTGCTAGGCCCTGGCTACACATAGACAAGTACATTCTTGTCCCACAAGTGAATGGGATGGGCCAGACTTAGAACCAAGCACAACTTGATAGAGTGTGGTAGGTGCTCCTGAGGACATGGGCACTGTTAACCAAAAAATGAGGGGATCAGAAGGGCATGCCATAAATATATGGGGAAGGAAGGAAGGGGGAGTGGGGATCGAGAGGGAGGAGAAGAAAGAGGAGAAAGAAGGGAAGAAAGGAAGAACAAAACCTATTTTAGCATGTGCTGGAGGGCCTATGGTATCAGCTTCATCTCCCACACTCCCTGTATTCTTACCTTTATCAACCGCCTTCAGATAATGTCTGAGAAGTTCCTCAGACTTGCCTTTATGGTGAATATTAAAGAGGCTTTGGGTCGGTTTGACAATCAGAGGCTAGAAAGGGATATGATCCCTTTGCTTCATTCATACCTATGTATTTGTTGAATGCTTACCAGGTGTTGGGCATTGAGTGAACGCCACAACCCAATGGCGCATAAGGCCAGTTCTTGCTCACTAGGGAACTAACACTCTAGCTGATCGCAAGAGTTCACTTTGAAGCAAAAGCCTTAGGGCTTCCTAATACTCCTTAGATTTGATTTGTGTCCCTTTTGAGATGCTTGGGCTGCTTAGGGGTGGAACTGTAGGTGGCCTTAACAAGGTGGTCATATTCCTCAGCTATCTTCATTTTTTTTTTCCTCTTCACACAAAGTTGAAGATTACAAAAGGAGAGGTACAGTTGGGGTCACAGGAGACAAAGGCTGTCTTTGTTTTTACTAATCCCTTGGCATATGCTACTATCCTATAATTTCTTTGGCTCAACCTCTCTCATCCCAAAAATGGAGCATCACTACTACTGGTGGAGACTTGGGTGAGTTTAGTCCATTTGTTATTTGCTGTTCCCAAGCCAAAGCTGACTAACAATTTTTGGCAAAGATGAAGCACTGCACCTACAACAAACCCATAGTTTAATGTGAACCTAATTAGCCAGGAACCTCAACAAACAGGCAATTATTTGTTTGACAGCACTTGCCTACTACAGAGGGGACAATCTTAAACAAACCTAACCTTATGTCATCAATGACTTTTTTTAGAAAGTCTTTCAACTATGGATACCATTTTATTTCTGTCTCCTACAGCTTCCAAATCTGCATAGTCATAATTGATATACAAAATCCTCACCTTGAGGAAACTTGGGGAAAGGTTTAATTCAGGAGACAGGAAATTGGAAAGCTGTATTTTTAGAAAGAAGAATGTCAACAAGCATTGAAGGGAAAATAAGCACTTTCTAGTTAGTACCAATTAAACAAAAACTTCAGTATCTGGAAGATGGCCTTTCTTGAACATCCCAGTTAAGGCGCTTTGCTGAGGTGCCCAGTGGGTATTTGGTGACTACTAATTTAATGCAAACCCTCAAAGTCATCTGGCATGCTCTTGAGAGGCTGACCACAGGGCAGGGCAGGATTATAACAAAGACCTTCTGCTATCTCCAGAAACTATTGAAAAAGTAGCAAAAGCTGGGTCTGAAGCAAGTAAGGGGTCCATTCTGATGAACATGAAGCTGGGAGCATGAAGCTCCTATGTGCAGCCTGAGACTGGACAGAGTAGGAAAACCGCAGTCGATGCAGGTGTTCATGTTTCATCCTCAAGAAACCTTGGGAGTCCAGAAGACTCTCTCTTGCTCTCCAAAACCCCTGGCTCTTTTGCTGGTAAATGGTAGCAGGTGACACTTAATCCCAGTACGACCATAACCATTCCTCTTCCAGAGCTGTCCAGACCCCCAAAGCAATTTACCTTCCACCTCAGCCACTGTTTACTGCCTATGGCTTCACTGGCCTGGGTCACCAGGCCTGCCTTTTGCCACCTTCTGACATTAGCGGCCACAGCTTTCCAGACATTCTAGTCACAGGAGAACCCCTGGGGAAAACTTCCCCAGTTGCACGCAATCTACCTTCTAGCACCAGAGCTGGCCAATCCCTTTCACAGGCGTAACTACTTAAAACCAAGGTAGGGAAGTGGATGTGGCTCAACTGATAGAGTACCAGCCTACCATATGGAGGGTCCAGGGTTTGATCCCCAGGGGCTCCTGACCTGTGTGGTGAGCTGTCCCACATGCAGTGCTGCTGCATGCAAGGAGTGCTGTGCCATGCAGGGGCACTCCCGTGTAGGGATGCCCCATATGCAAGGTATGTGCCCTACAAGGAGAGCAGCCCTGTGTGAAAAAAAATTGCAGCCTACCCAGGAGTGGCGCCGCACATGCAGAGAGCTGATGCAGCAAGATGACGCAACAAAAAAGAGATGCAGTTTCCCAGTGTTGCTGGATAAAACCAAAGTAATTACCCAGAGTATATTAATGACCTTTGAGATGTGTGTGTGCTTTACAAAAATTGTAAAATAAATATTTTGAAATATGTCTTCAACTCTCTGTAACTTGAGGATCTCTGAGCAATTCCCATTTGTACCCAAAAGCAGCAGAACTCACTCTGGATTGTTGCTTGTCTTCTTATTAGAAAACTTGAAAATCTCAAAAGAACCCATGACAGAAATGCAGGAAATGAGTTTAAACTGAGCCTGTCTAGTTAGTACCTACAAAACACAGAGAGTAGTCACTTTGTATACAAGCCATCAAAAATGATTTATTAATTCAACAAACATTTTTAGGGGTTCAGTAAACATTTGTTTAACGAATTGCTGAATGTATACTGTGTGTTACAAGTTAAACACTGTGGGTTATGATAGTGGGGACAAGAGAAAATTTCATCCCTCAAGGAACCCACCATTGGTGGTAAGGGTGGGTGGGGGAAATAAGTAGACAGGCAACATGAAACTAATTAAATTTAGAGAGAAGAGACTATGTCCCAGGTACTGTTCTCAGCACTCTGCATGCATTTTATCAAGTAATTTATACACTGTCTTATTAATTTGATTTCTTTATTATCTGCATTTTATATTTAAGAAAGTCAACATCCAGAGAGGTTAAGAAACATGCCCTAAATTACACAGCTAGTAAATAGTAAGGTCAGAAGTCAACCCCAGACAATCTGACTATGAGCCCATTCTTTAAACTACTGCCAACCCTGGGCAGTGGGAAAGGAGACAAGTGGATGGTTTGGGGAGATTGAAACTGTAGATTTAAGAAGACAGGATGATTGACTGGGAGAGTGAGAGAGAGAACCAAGGATGAAGACCCCACTTCTGGCTGGAGAAACCAGGAAGTTGATGGCGTTATTTGCTGGGTTAAGACTTACAAGGGAGAAACGGGTTGCAGGGAAGAGTGTGGAGGAAGTGACAACTGCAGTTTGGAACATGTTGAATTTGTGGTGCCTGCTGGACAGTCAAGTGAATTTCTAAGCAAGAACAGTAAGGTTCTGTTACTTGTGGGAGAGATCTTGACTGGAGATGTAGAGTTGGCTGGCATCAGAAAAATGCTTTGTTCTTTCTACTTGATGGTTCAAAGCTTTTTTAAGGGACTAGAGGACTGTTTAAAAATCTCTGGTTTTATTCTTTATGTTTGAATTTTTTATTTAACTCTATGGTCAGGATTTAATATATTCACACCTCAGATGAGTAGATAGGTGATAGATGATAGATAGGTAGATAGATAGGTAGATAGATAGATAGGTAGATAGGTAGATAGATAGATAGATAGAAAATAGACAATGGATAGATATACCTAAACTAGGCAAAGGAGTTTCAAAGATAAAAAAGACACAATCCCTGACCCCAGCATACTCATCATCTCATATAGAGAAAGAGAAAGATCAGTTTATGCCTGATCCTCATTTCCCTGATTATTAATCCATTGCATTGTATTTTGTTCAGGTCTCAGAGAGATGTCACTATGGCAGGTCTAAGAATTCAGTTTGATTCCAGAATGAACTCAACTTCTCTGTCCAAAGACATGATTAAACATCCTAAGAGACTAATGTGAACCTAGAGATGGATGGATGGAAATGTGATTCAGATAACTCCAGAACTCCATGCCTTGAACAGGAATATACTGGGGTGGGGGGGGGGTGGGGTCCCAGGATGTAGGATGTAGATGGGTTGCTCCATTCACCCAATGTCAAGCCCTCTTTCCTGCTAAGCTGCTCCAAAAGTGGGGATCAGATTAGTTTGCATTTGATTTCTTGGCTTCCTAATGAACTGTCTCTGTAGTTCGAGCTGTGATGTTGTTAGCATCTCATTGCCTTGGGCACCAACTCAGGAGAGACATTCTTAAGCAGTCCCAGAATCCTACAGGAACTGTACCAATTTACTTCATAACAACTAATTCACCTTCATGACCTGTCAGTTCCCACCAGCAGAGCAGATCCCGCATGAGGATGAGTTGGTCACTTTGATCAAGCACATGTGCTCCTGAGTCGAGGGGGGGGGGAGTCAATATGTACATGCCTAAGGCCATGGCCACATCCACCGTGAGGTTTTGACATTGTGGATGCCAATATTCTCATGCTACGATATTCTATTGGGGAAATTCATCCACAGTGTGCTGTAGGATACAGATTTAGCCTAAAGCAAATGGCATTTATTTATAGCAAACTGTATTCGCAAAATACTTTGCAGGTTTGGGGTGGTTAACCACATTCTGTGCTGCTGTTCTACTTGTAAGCAAGCTAGGTGTCATGGCCCGACCCAGAGCTTCCCCTGACAATAGGAATTCTGCAAACTGGCCCAGCAAGTAGATGGGGCTACACTGGGGTCTTCAAGATCTTTGTCAACTGTAAGATTTTGAAATCTGAATTATAGCTTCCCTTTTTTTTTTTTTCCAGTCACGGAGTGCCTGTTGAAATGGAATATTCATTTAACTAGGAGACAGTACAGGGTCTAAATTACTAGAGTCATTCTACCCAGGATCTAGAGGGTGGAAGAGGGAAGAAGTAACAAAGAACTGTAATAGGAGTGGGCAATGAAAGCAGGGAGTCATTGCACCATAAAGAAGTAAGGTGGGGTTTCCTCACACAACTCTCCATGCACAATCTCATCTCTCTACCACCTACTCTGACACAGAGGGAGAGTTAAAAGCAAATGTCAAAGATCAGACTTTCGGGAAGCTTTTAGAACCCGAGGTACTCTTTCACTTGCCAGGAACATAATGGTTATTGGTGCTTTCTTTGGGCAAAGGGAGATTTATCTAGGCTTTCACTACCGGACTCCATCATTTTAAAGAGCATTTCCCAATTGTATCTTTGTGCACAGAAAATGCATTCCTTCTCTGAAAAATCTCACTCACACACGCATGCACACACATCTATATTCTTTGCTGGAGCTTAAGTAGGTGGCTTTTGGGAGCATGCTGCTCATTACTTCTGTATAAATCTAGCTTCTTTCTAGACAGCTCCATTCTGCATGACGAGGGGACCCGAGGAGAATTTGGTTTTGGCCTCCAGCAGGGCCATTTTTATATGGACACAATTATTTTAGGAAAAGGAAAATGTGATTCTGAATTAGAACAAAAGTTTGGTGGCCTTCTCCTGCATCCTCCTTCCTGTCCCTCTTTGCTCCCTAATGTAGCCCCTTATTCTGGGCTGAAGGATATTGAGGGGGTAACTGCATCTTGATTTTAACTGGGCAGCCAGAAGACAGCAGCAGTGGAAACCCCCCTCTCCCCCCCCCCCCCCCCCCCCACACACAATGTTTAACAGCAATTACAAGCGTTAATGATGGAGAGCTGGAGGGCCTGGAGGTGGGCAAACCTCAGCTTGCAGTTTGGTGCTGCAGTGCCCTCTAGTGGCCACATCTGACTTCAGAAAGTTGCAGCTTCTATAATGAATGAGCAGGGGTATATGGTATATGCGGGAGATAGGGAATTTGGGCATTCAAACTGAGAGAAAAGAAATTTGGTGGCATTTCCCCTTTGAAGGAACTTTTATTCCAAGTGAGTTTCATTTTCCTTTAATTATCTTGCCATTGCTTTATGTCCCTCAATCTATATTTTTCTCCTTATGATAACTTTTATGGAATTGTTTTACTCCTTATTTTTTATTATATGATTGGAAAAATTGTAACTCCATAAAATTTTTAAGCAGCCTCATGTTACCTTTACATAATTCCATTTTCTGTGGCACTATGGCGGTCACATAATTTAATGCTCTTTCCCTTTCGTGCCTAAAGTCATTTTAGATTTGATATCACCATCTAGTGGACATTGCCTGGAAATATTTTTCCCAACTTCTGTCAATCATTCATCAAGGAGGGCAGTGAGTTGATAATGAAATGCATCTGATCCTAAGCTGCATGGAGGCCAACCAAGAGACCTTCAAGCCTCAGGCAAAGCATATACAGTACATTTTCAAAATTTTATCTTAAAAGAAGCACTCTGTCTTTACTACATTTGGGGGAGTTTCATTCACTTTCTCAATGAATGAAGGGCTATTCGTCTAGATAGCACATCAAGAATCTTAACGCCTTACCCTACTCCGACTTATCCCTGGTCAGTCCATATAGTATGTTAAAGCAGATTGGAGGCCTGGCCAGGGGCTGGGCAAGAAGAGTCCTGGGCCAAATTGTGGTCACCTTGCAAAGGCTCTCATCCTTTGGGTTGGCTAAGGTGCACAAGTGTGAATGTCAATGAAGATTTACACGTGGGTTGGAGTGCCTGGGGGCCAGTTGGTGTGGGCTCCAGGGCCTCCTGTTGGATGCCAACATTCTTGGTTTTGTTCTGTGCAGTTGTGCAGCCCTCATGCTCTAAGAAGGACTTGAGCTCAACTCTGATTCTATCATTAAACAAAATGCAAATGGGAAGTAAATTATATCCCACATTATCATCACTGAGTGAGTTCCTTCGCCTTAGCATGCAAGAGTCTCATGTCAGTGGGGCTTCTAAGTAAAAATGCCTCACATGCATAATCATGATACTCATTTGGGAAATAACAGAACTGAAATACAAAGCAAACAAGAGAGAGAAGAGCAGAGAGCTCCCAGGATCCTACAAGAGAGAATTTGTTTTATAAAGTTGATGAGTCGTATCTCATAATCACCTTCTGGAACCACTTTGCAAATCCTCCCAACCAGTTCCCCCAAAGATGCGGCCCATCAAGTACTACATTCTTGATGAGTCCGAAGGGACCAGAATGGATGCTCTAGATCTGCCCATTGTTTCCCAAAGCCCAGTGGACTCCCTGAAATTGATTCACATTCAGGATAGCAACTGTGCTGAAAGGGGTCAGGGATCTCTGAGGAAGCCCAGTGCTTTTTGTCAGCAGCCTGTTTCCCCTCTTCCTTCGGAATGAGCAGGTTAAAGGAAGAATCGTGAGGGCCAAGAAGAGAAATACTAAACAGTACTTTCATGCGTAGGGAACAAACCATTATTTTCTGATAGGTATCTCACATATTTGCCACCAAAAACAGGCCAAGGGCTTCCCTGACTACCTTTCCCATCTCTCAGACTGGAGTGCATTTATTTTTCATATGTCCCTTCCATCTTCAAGTCACTGATTAATAAAGAAGCAGAGTACTCCTGTTCTTCCCCTGTGACTTAGAGACTTTGGACTCAGACCCAGTTGGGTTCAGCTCTCAGGTCCCACCCAAACCAGCTGTGTGACCTTGAGGCTCCTGGCCTCCCTCTCCTCCCTGTAAATGGGTGTAAGGATAGAACTCCATGCAGTTATTATGAAGGTTAAACGAGGTCTTAATAGATCTCACTTTCATAGTAAGGACTAGATAAATCTTAGCTATAATTATGATTTAAACTGTTAGATGATGGTTTGACTTGTGCCAGCCACTGTGCTATGTCCTTTAAAAACATTTTGCCGGTGATTCATTATACAGTGCTGGAGGTAGGTATGATTTCCATCCTCACTTTATAGATGAAGAAACTGAGTCATAGAACAATCACTGTTGTTGTCGTCATTATTGAAGATCCTGCAGAAACCTCCTGCTGAGAGAGCCAGTGTTGCTGAGGATTCCCAGAAAAGAAACAACCTGTTCTCACATTTGGAAGGGCCATTTCCAGCTCTGTTGGTCACTGAGAGGGTGGGTTTCCCAAATTAAGTGGGATGACAGAATCACACTCTTACCTCCGCTTTGGCGTTTGCTGACCTCTCAAGTACCGAATGCCAGCACTCAGGGGTCACAAGGTCATGCCAGTCGTTGCTCTTTTGCCTTCTTCACTTTTTCTTTTAATTTTGTGTCTGGCAGGAAACTCCCCATCCGATGAGTCAGAGGAGCGAGAAAGAGATCCCAAAGTGCTCACGTTCCCAGAATACATCGCCAGCCTGTCCGAGTCTGGCACCAAGCGCATGGCGGCTGGAGTCCGCATGGAATGCCAGAGCAGGGGACGATGCCCCTCGTCCTGCCCCCTGTGTCACATGACAGCCAGTCCTGATACCCCTGCTGAGCTGGTTCTGCTGGAGGTGACCAGAGCGGCCCCCATCTATGAACTGGTGACCAACAACCAGACCCAGAGGGTAAGAGACCTGGGCCTGGGCCCTGAGAGGCACGACAACAGAGGGTTTTCCAAACATGAGAAGGTAGCAACGGCAGATGCACTCCATTCTAGAGTAGGGGTAGTGAGAGTATTTGTTGAGATAATGCAGGTGACTGATTTGCTTAGCTTTGCATATTTGCCATATTAATGCAAATCTATGCACCCACCCACACTCTCTACTGAGATATGGTTTAGGAGTCACAGCTCAGCACTTGTGTAGTTCTTTGAGCAACAAGAGCTGGAAGGAAGTAGGTAGATAGGGAGGCAGGACATTCTTCATGGCCAAAGTCGTGGTTCAGAGAACAAAATGCCTCAGGGGACAGCCATAGGGAGAAGGTTCTGCTCTGTCCCAACCTTTTTGTCATGACCTTAGGGCCACTGGCATGGAAGTAGGACCAGCTCCCGTAACTGATCCACAAACCTGAGACCCAGGACCAGCTGCAGGTATCCTAGAAGAACCTATACCATTCAGGATCCGAAGGGGAAGATCTGGTGACCTTTGCCTGGAGCAGGTTGGCTTCCTGCTCACCACTCTGGTTCTCCGAACCAAACACCATGTTCCAGCAGATCCCTGCCTTATATTATGCCTCTAAATCATGACATTTCCCAGCCATTCCTCCTTTGCCTCTACATTTCTCTCTCCAAAGCTGTCAGGAAGATAAGAATGGGTCCAAAAATAAGTTGGAGAAATGTGGCGGAGGCAGTGACATCACTGGTTTTCCTAGATCTCCGACCACCTCAGGAGAAGGATTTGAAGAAGAATGTAAGTCAACACACACACACTCACACACACCCCACCAACAACGATGGTGAAAATTAGGATCAGGAAGCTCAGGATGTAAGACTTGTGAGACAATAGGCAAGGGCAGCCTTGGGGACCAGACAAGGTAAGAGTCACAGCAGCTCACTGTTTACCTGCCTGAGAGGTATGCTCATCCAGGTGGGTGATAATTGCTTTCCTTTTTCTCTTTGAAGAGACCCCTGGTGTGTCACAGTTTGTCTTACAGGTGATGCTCAGAACCACAGCATGTGTGTGTTTCTCTCACCTCTCTGCCTCTGCCTCAGATATTTTGTTCCCTGTTTGAAAATAAGCCTTTTGATAGGAATAAAAAAGATAATTTTTTTCCTTTGGCTTACAACTTCCTCTTCAGTTGGATAGAGGTGGCAATGGGAAGAGGACAGGGAGAAAAGAGAGGGACTGGGTCACTATGGAGATCCAAAGCTGCAATGGCTTCAAGCCAATGTCCAGCCACCTCCTCGCCTGCACCATTTTGGCTCCCCTAGCACCCAGAACTGCTGCAGCTGATGTGCCAAGAGCTCCTGTGCCATCTGCCTGGAAACAGCGAGGTCAGAAAGCTCAGACACAGGACCATCCTATGAACCAGGCATGCAAAGCCACAGAATAGAACATAGGGTTACAGGAGAGGAAGGCACGGAGGCCCTGCTGCTGCGAGGCGACCCGCCCCTCCCACCCCACCACACACACGCCGCCCTGTGCATTCGAAGCATCTTGTTCTTTTCCTCTGGAGCCCTGAGCACAGCTGGTCTGATCTGATTACTTACACAATTTGTGTTTGTTGATAGTCTGGCTGTAAGCTTTATGAGACAGGGGCCACATCTGACTTGTGCATCACTGTGTCCTTAATGTTTAGCCCAGGAAATGGACCCTTGTAGGTCCTTAGCAAAGACTTGCTGATGGATACTTTTTTAAAGCAGGAGTCACAATTTCTACTTTATTCTGCCTAGCCCAAAGAATTCTGTTTTCCTCGTTTTAAAAAATGCACCTTTCGAATTTGGTTCATTCAGGTAAAGCATAAAGTGAACACTGATTGTTGCCAAGCTTCATGCTAAGAGCTGGTGGAGACAGTGTTAATTAAGAAGGCTTGATGGAAAGAGCCTGATTTTGAGACAGGCATGAGGGGCTCGGGTTCTGTCACTGCCCTGCTCCCTAGTCTGTGACCCGGAGCAAGTCTCAGAACCCCTTTGACTCTCAGTTTCCTCTGCTTAAATCATGACTTTTTATCATGGAGCTCCAACTAAAGTGTTAGTATCTGAAAGATCTTTGTATATTAGAAAACTCTATACAAATCGCAGCTACAATCAAGGCTTGGTTCCTGCTCCCTAGAGTTTCCCAATCTTGGTAGTGGGATTAGTAAAGATCCTAATTGCAATGATTTTAACACAAGAAAGCCTTTGATGAGTTCTAGAACACAGGATTCTTGCCCTTGGCCTGGACAAGGTTAACCCTCTTTTTCTTCTCCTCTATCTTTTTCTTTCTTTATGTAACTTGTCCAAGGTCACATGATGGTGACTGTAGAGCCGGGGTTCCCACCCAGGGTTGACTGCTGCAGAGCCCTTGTCTTATCCACTCTTGTGTGCACTACCTTATTCATTGTCTGTTAGGACAGGCAGAGCAGCATAAATATTGCCAGTGAGGTTACAAGATACGCTAAAGAAATGCAGAGGAAAATATGGGGCAGGTGGAAGAGGTCAGAAAAGGATGCATTTGAGAAGGGGCTGGGAACCTCTGAGCAGAGGGAAGAGCGGTCAGTCAGGCTGCGCTGATTGCATGTGGCGAGGAGGTCATTGTAACTAGAGCTCCAGGCGTGGATGATGGAGTGGAATATCGGGGATGGACATGGAGCACAACTTCCTTCCAAGGTGACAGCCTTACTCACAGGGATGGACCATTACATTACAAGGAGTGAGGTGCTCCACAAGTCTGATAAGGACCAGGCTTCCCAGAGGCAATCTTCTGGGTTAGGAATTTCAGAACAGGAAATGGCAAAGTGGTGTTATGGCCTGTGACTGGAAGCCATTTAGGGTTATGAAGAGCCTTGATACTCCACCTCTGGAATCTGTTGACCCAGCCCTGGCTTCTGACACTAAATGCTTTTCTCTGCCCTCTCTTACAGCTCTTGCAGGAGGCCACCATGAGCTCCCTCTGGTGCTCAGGTACTGGAGATGTCATTGAGGACTGGTGTCGGTGTGATTCCACTGCCTTTGGAGCCGATGGACTTCCCACCTGTGCGCCTCTCCCACAGCCCGTGTATGGTTCCCTATCTTGGCCCCTCTCTGCTGTGTATATCTCAGCACCAGGCAGCAAAGAAATACTGAATATCTACTATTTGCAAAGCAGTAGGCTAGATGCTGGTGAACAGAAAGAACGTGGCACGGTGCCTGCCTTCAAGGAGCTCCCCATCTACTAGGGGTAGTGGGCATTTGCAGCAATCATTATTATAGCAGAAGAAATGGTTTGACAAGGTCTATAGAGACATTTAAAGAAAGTGTGAGCACTGGAGAGGGAATGATCAAGTCTGGTTTGGGAGAATGGTGAAGGTTTCGTGAAGGAGGTAGTACTTGAACTTCTCCTTGAAAGTGGAGAAAGTATGACAGATGGTGTTGGGAAATAGGGAAAGAAAGGAATGCATGTTGAGTAAACAGCATGCTCAGAAATAAGAGGCCTAAAAGTGCTGTTGCAGTGGAGGAGGTTAGAGATCTATAAGGAGACCCTAACTACGCTTTGATGGTACAACAACACTGCCTTACTTATGACACAACAACATGACTTACTGAACACTTAGTGTGTGCTAGACACTGTTCTGAGTAGTTAGGTACAGTTATCATCCTTGATTTAATATACACAGAAACAGACTCAGATGGATAAAAGAATTTTTCCAAGGTTCTGGAGCAGGAAGCAGAGCCATGTCCAGGAGGTCATGCTCTTAGCCATTATAAATCGGAGCAGATAAGACTGAGAGGTGCTTTGTGGGTAAAGTCCACAGGGCATGGCGACTGACTGAACATGAGGGTGAGGATGAAGGAGAAGTTGAGAATGGCCTTAAACCTTCCAACCTGCATTACTGGGAAGATGAATATGCCCCAATTGAGAAAAGATGCAGCAGAGAATAAGCAAGTTTGAGGAGGAAGGTGGTTCAGTTTAAGGCCTGTCTTAGAGTTATGGGTGGTGTGTTCTTATAGAATGTCCAGTGGCAGATGGAAAGATGGTAAGGAGCTCTGCAAAAAGTGGGTGAGAGAGGTAGAAGATTTAAATTACCACCAAAGAGATGAGAATTGGGGCCACAGCTGAGGGAGAGGATGTTCCAGAATGAGTATTGACTGGAAAGAGCAGGGGGCCAGGGATAGACATGAGGGGTGTCTGCATGTGAGGGGGTGCACAGAACTGGTACAGTGAAGGTGAACCTGAAGGGCCAGGGTCCAAGGCAGGAACCCCTCTGAGCCTCTATTATGTTATCAGGCATGGGAAATAGTGTGTCAAATAAAGCATGCTGGGCTGACAAGAGGGAGGACCATTGGTCCATGGGTGGGTAAGTCAAAGAAAGCCTGCAGTGAAGATCAGGACCTGGGCTAAATAGAGGGCTGAGAAAGCAGGGCCAAGAGGGGGTCCAGCAACTGGAAGCCTGGTGTTAGTGAACACTGTCCACTGGCTCATTACATGGGAGTGGGCATGGGCACCAAAAACCCAGGACTGAGCAGGAAGAAGGCACTAAAAGGAGAGGTTAAGTGTTGAGTGTCATTGCAAGCCAACATCTTCACTCACCTACACTCTTCCTTATCCGTGTGGATAGTTTTAGATACAGCAGCCATTGGCTTCTTCATCTTTATAGCAATGACTTAGGGCTATTCAATCAAAAGAGAATCAACTCATTATTAGTAAAAGTAATTTTATTTGGTAGAAAAGTAGCCACTATAAGTAGATGCTGTTTCTGGACATATTCACCAACTAAGGAAATTATGTTTGAAACATAACACTGAACCACCAAACATTATTGTTGGGTTGATACCAAGATCCAGTTATTAGTGTCCTAGGACTGCTTTCATGTCTGATCCCACATTTACTAAATGTCAGGGCTTAAGATGAAATTGGGCTAAATTTCCACAAATGGGAAACATCTATTAAGGACTTCACTTTTCTTCTCAACTCTAATGACTTTTTTGAAGAGTGGACCTTAGTTTCTTGCAATTTTTTTCTAGAGGATATAGCAAATGCACTGTAGTTTTACACAAGTCCATGTAAGTCATATATTTCTTTTCTCAGTAGTGGCCACCTTTTATCCATATTTTCACAGAATTCAAGTTCTCAGAAAAGCTTAGTTACTTAAGCTTCCTAACACCTTTTCTCCAAAATAGTCCTCTGCATATGATTCCAATTAATGAATTTGTCAATATCTGTACTCTGTTTTGGGTCTATTCCATCTTTAATGTCACATACAAAATATGCACTCCTTCATATTAAGTCACTAGAAGAAAAGCATGTGTTTTGCATTATTTTCCCAGTAGTTGAATTCCCTGCTATTGCTCCCACAGTCTCTCATGCTTTTCTTGTTGGAACTCTTATCACATGTTATTATAATCACATGTACAATTGAATATTTGTCTGCTGGCCACTGTACTTCACACACACAAAAAAGGAGCTGAGGAGGGCTCATACACTTCTACATCCCCAGCACTGAGCACAGTCTTTCAAGTAACGGGTGTACTATGAATATTTATTGAATTGAAATTGAATGGTTCAGATGGTTTGGTATGATCCACCCAGAGTAACTTGCCCAGTGATCCTTGAGACCTATGGCAAGCATCTGTGAACTGAGAAGAGGGTCAGACAGCCAAGATTATGGATGGTTGTGAGATATGGGAACAAAGGAAAAGAGTGAATGTCAGAGACATATGTGAGGGAGGGAGACTGGAATGTGCAGGAAGTGGGGAAATACCCAGAAGTCAGTGTTATAAGAAGAAACAGGGAATGGAAAGCAAATGAGAAATTTGAACTATGTTCAAGAAGTCAGAACATGGCAGTGAATTGAAACCACTTGGACCATTAGGAGATTCATACCACTGAGTTGCTACAATGTGCAAAACAGGATATCCCAGAGGTACGAGTGGCAAGGCAAGACAGAGGCCAAATGGACAACTTGTATGGAATGAGGAGACTATGAATTAGGAAAAGTAAGGAAAGAATGGGATGAGGAACCAGGATATTCATAGACACCCAAGAGCAAAAACAGAAACTGAAATCAGAAGTTGGGTGAACAGGCACAGGACATCACCCCTAAGGAGAACTTGAGAGGTAGCCAATTATCCCTTGCCCATCAGAGCCCCCAATGAGCACTACCTCCAATTTGAGACTGTTCCAAGCCCTAGCCAGCAGAGGGCCCCAGGAAAGAAGGTACCTTAGTGCCTTCATTAAGAGAGGAAGGCAGGGTTCCTTGGGCAGTGCAGATCTTGGCTGTGTCATGGAAACTGAATTGATGTGGCCCTGCTAATACAGGGCTCTTTCAGACACAACCTTCAATGGGTCTTTATATGAGCATTACATGCACATTCTCAATATGTCTCAAGAGTGAGTCCAGAGATTGCAATATTTTAAATCCATATAATGTAGTACTACCCCAAAAGCCCTGTAGCCCTGACCCATGTAAAATGCAGGTGGCCATTCATCTTTGACTCACCTACTTATTATTTACTTACAAGTATCTGTTGAATTCCTAGTGTGTATCAGGCACTATGATGCATAAGATATAGAACTTAAGGATCCTCAAAAAGCTTATTACCTAATCAAGGGGACAAGCCCTCAGATGTAATTTTAGAAGTTTGCTTAAGAAAGGTTAGAAAGAGGATTTTAAAACCTATCAAATGAGGAGGAGGCCAAGGTTGGTGTCAGAAGATTATTGCATGTCTCATCTGGGTCCCCACTTCACGCTCCTTCTTTTCCTCCCTCAGGCTGAGACTCTCCACAGTTCATGAGCCCAGCAGCACCCTGGTGGTCCTGGAGTGGGAACACTCAGAGCCACCAATTGGTGTGCAGATTGTGGATTACCTCATCCGTCAGGAGAAGGTCACTGACAGGATGGACCATTCCAAAGTGGAGACTGGTGAGCACCTCCCACTTCAGGGGCTAGTCTTGATCCAGGCTTGTAAAAATGAAACAAAAGAAAAATGCTCTGCCTCGAGGGGTTTGCCCCAGCCCCCAGTATCCCAGGGCAATGCAAGAGCAGCAGGGAGAACAGGAAGCAGTTGTCTCTTCCAAGTAGCAACCATCTTGTCCATTTAAGAGTTTTTGCCTGGTGAACATCTGACAGTCTTGTTTTGATTTTTTGTTTTGGTTTTTGTTTATAAAAGAGGTGTCCATTTCATTGCCTCTAGGCACACTCACAAAGAAACAACAATGGAGTACACTGGTTATCCTAGCCCACAATTAGGAAACAATTTTCTGCTCACCACTGCCATGATTACAGAAAAAAAAAAATTCCTTTGCTAATAACCCCCCTCCAGGCAAAAGCCTGTACAAACAGATGTGCTTGCCCCACATCTTGTCCTAAAGCAAACTCTGCCTTTGTCCAGTCCAGCCAGAAGAGGGAGGCCTTAAAGGAGTGGAAATACCCATGGAAAATGTTCCATCCCTTTCCATTTCACTGTATACACGTAAGGAAAGGTCAACATAAATAAACCCTAAAACTTACGCAGGAGATGTGGTCATCAATGAGACGGTGGCGTCCACAACCTCATTCAGAGCCAACAGCTTCTGGTGACCCTCTCCATGAGGCCTGGAGCCACATGCAGCTGCCTTCAGGCTCAGAAACTCCCCACTGTGTCTTCTGAAGGCCTTTCCGTGATGTGCATGATCCTGCTAAAGTCTAATGGTGACCACCCGCTGGAACAGCTGTTCTCTGTCCAGGCTGAGAACATTTCATAAAAGAGCTCACAGATGTGATATGCATAGCTTGCCTCAGTTTTTGAACTAACTCTGGACAAATGACTCTGAGTTGATGGTTAAAGATGAAACAGTCAGAAAGGACCATTTTTTTGGTCACCATTCTCTACTCCAGCATTAAGAAGCCTGGGGACTAAGCCATTTAAATGTTAAGTGAATTTATTCTGTCTTCTCCTTGCTTGGTCAGTGCAGCTTCTCACGCCCTTCCTATTCTTTTCCTCTGCGTAGAAACAGTGCTGAGCTTCGTGGACGACATCATCTCTGGAGCAAAGTCTCCTTGTGCGATGCCATCTCAGGTTCCAGACAAGCAGCTCACCACCATCTCTCTGATCATTCGATGCCTGGAACCTGATACCATTTACATGTGAGTAACACACCACCTGCCCAATTATTCCTGTTCTTGAAAGTCCCAGGGCTTTCAGTTGGTTCTCCTTTCTTTTAGTAATTGAGGCAAAATTCATCTGATATAAAAGAAATCATATTAAAGTGAACAATTAGTGCATTCACAATTGAGTGCAACAATCCCCTCCATGTAGCTTGCAAATATTTACATCATCACAAAATAAAATCCCTTAAGCAATTACTCTCCATGCCCGGTCTCAGCCCCTGGCAACCACCAATCTTCTTTCTGTTTCTTTGGATTTATCTATTCTGTACATTTCATATGAATGGAATCATAACAGGTGGTCTTTTGTGACTGGCTTCTTTCCCTTAGCATAATGTTTTCAAGGTGCATCTATGTTGTAGCATGTATCAACACCTCATCCCGTTTTATGGCTAATATTACATTTTATGTCTATACCACAATTTGTTTATCCATTCATCCATTGATGGACACTGGGTTTTTTCCACCTTTTGACTGTCGCGAATAGTGCTGCTATGAACTTTTGTCTACAGGTATCTGTTTGCGTCCCTGATTCCAATTCCTTGGGGTGCGTATGTAGGAGTAGAATTGCTGGGTCATATGATAATTCTGTTTGAGGTTTTTGAGGCACTGCCAAACAGTTTTCCACAGCAGCTAAACCATATAACATTCCTACCAGCAATGTACAAGGATTCCAGTTTCTCCATATACTCATAAACACTTTTTTTCCCCTTCTTTGTTTTTTTATTATAGTCATCCTAGTGACTATGATGTGATAGCTGGTTCATTTTTTGCTAATTGAGTTCCTTTAGAGACTTAGCAAAAGATTTTGAGTCTGAAATTTTGTCCCCATCAGCATTAATGAGCAACTAACTGAGTGCTATGCTCTGGAGTGGGGAAGATAAAGAAACATAAAACAGGCCATTCCTTAAGGTGTTTGCACCATTGAGGGCAAATATATAAACAACTATCTTTCACATAAGGCAGGATGAAATAAATGCTAAATAGAAGAGCAAGGGCCACGTGGTAGAAGAGGAAAGAAATAAATGATTCATTCTAATTAGAGAGGATGTCATATGAATTGAACTGTGTAGAATTTCAATAGGTAGAATATTGGTAAAGTCAAACCAGGCTGAGGAAATTGCAAAGACCAAGGTGCAGAGGCATGAACGCGAGTAGTAAGTAGTCCAGGCGTGCTGAAGCAGAGAGTAAGGAACAGGGAATGGAAGAGAGTGAGACTGGGAAAATATAGTTAATGCCATAAGTCAGAAGAGACTATTAAATTCCTTTGAGGAAATTAGAATAACAAGAACTCTGCCTTAGATGGCTAGCTCCAGTGGCAATGAAATGGATAGTTAATGGAGGTTAGAGATAGTCAGTGTTTTTCTTTGAAGAAAACACAGCAAATCCCAATGTCACGGCACTTGGAAGAGCCCTATACTCTGCGAATTCTTCCCCGTTTCTCTCTGTGCTCTGGGAACAATTGGAAAATATTTGTGAGGCAGAGACATAGAAGACACCAAAAGAAAAGCGATAAGGATAAAAGCTAAGTCATTATGGAAAAATTTGGGGGCTAATGAAGAATTCAGAGTGATGTCGTTCTGGGACCTCTTGAACTCATCACTATGAAAAACACTTAACAGTTTACAGATGAGGTCACAAGAATAGAGTCAAGGTTTCCAGAATAAATCATTTCCATTTCCACTGTCAAATATTTCAAAGATGAAAAGCACTTGAAATTTGAATTGAAATTTGAATTTGAATGGCATTGATCACAAGATGAATTTAGCAGCTTGGGCTACCTTTAGTAAAGGAATAGCAGATGTAACTAGGGGGCTGAACATGAAAATAAAATGCACAAGGACAAGGGATATTCTAGAGGATTTGAAAGCATAGACATAGATGATAGTACCAGGATGAAGGAATGCCAGTCCACTTTTGGGGTCATGCCATGATTCTCACCAGCTCACAGGATTTGGGGTGGCCATGGCCCTTCACAAGGGAAGCAGGCAGAAGAAACCTGCTGTGATGCATCTCAAACTCCACGAACTTGAATTAGCTCAAAAAGTTACAGAGTACTATTTATTCACTTAAAATAAGGGCTCGATAATTCCTGTTACTGAGTTCCAACTGTTAATAAGGAATCTCAAAATGTCTGTGCACATAAGGCTGGCAATGGATTGCCAGAAGTGCCAGTCATTAGTCGCCCTGGGACCCTCAGGGTGACCTGATTTGGCCACATTTCTTGATCAAAGACCTGAATCTGACACCTTCTCCCACTCCTACTATTCCTGGTGAACTTTCGGTTTTACGCTCCTGTGTCTTGTGAAACACCTATTTTCTATCAGTGTTGATTGGCAGAGTGAACGGGGTCGAGGAAAATAGCCTACGTCCACGAGGTGGCGATGTAGATCACGCAAAGAGGGCGACGTCCAGGGCGCTGGGTGAAGACCTTTTCCTCCGCGGAGGGATCTTGGGAAGACCGATTTTCAATCCTTGGTAGAAGGGGCGGAGCCCGGGATTAAGATGTGAGAGAACGTGGGGCCCAGGATCGATTTTGTTTCTTACCACCAACTGGCTGGAAACAAGACACTTAAACTTTCTGAAACCAAGTTTTCTCATCTACAGTATGGGGGGAAGGACGCCTTCATTTATTTTGTGCTTACTGTATTTGGGAATGCTTCCCCGACCCTGGGAGATTGGTGTGCTTGTTTCCATTTTAAAGTGGAGGAAACTGAGGTTCCGTGTAACCGAGTAGCGCCCCCCTGAATCACAGGGCTAAGAATCCGGTCGGGATTTGTGCTCTCCTGGCACAGGGCGTCCCTCTCCCTGCCACTCCAGGGGGTTACTCTGACGGTCTAGTACCTCACATTAAGGTTAAGCGCGGAGCTGGCTGTTAACCTGGGGTCCGCAGCGGTAGAATTCTACTTCAGTATAACCGGCTTCTACGGTAACCTTACATATATCTCAATGCATTTTAGATAAAGCATTATTCTGAGAAGCGTCCATGGTAATACATAAATAACCATTATAGTCTTAATGTGTGCCTGGTCCAACATCTTCGTTTCACCCATGAGGATACTGAGGCCAGAGTGGGGAGGTGTCTTACCAGCCTTCCAGCCCACTGCGCCCTCATCTCACCCCATGTTCACAAGAGACCCACTGCCTTTCTGGGCCTTGACAGCACCCAGATAATTCAGGAAAAGGGGGCCCAATCAGAGGGACCGGCAGAAACCTCCAAGTCTGGAGCGAGCATCAGCGTTTGACTGGAGGCTGAAGAATACTCCATGCACATAGTTCAGGTCTCCTGGACCCCAGCCCTGGAACCAGAGCCAGTCTGTGGCTGTTCACTTGCACACGTGTCCCTAATAAGGGTCATCATCCCCTCCTTAGAGGCAGGATCCCCGCCAGGGCGCTGCGGAAGGAGCCCGGCAGCGTTCGACAAAGTGGGAAATGTACCTGGCCTTAGCGCTCGGAATTGGGAGCAGCGTTTATCTCTTCTGTCCTGTAATTCCAGCTACCCTTACTGTCCTGTGAATGTTCAATGGGAGAAAGGAGGAGGCTTTCCTGAAATAACTGCACGTGCCATTTCCATGTGAAAATATGTAAAATGCACCCTGGGCTTTAGTAGAAAAACAAACCCGCTGACCTTCAGCCGCCTTCTGGGAACCTACACATGCCGCCCGGCCACTGAGGAATTCCCTCTGAGATGGAGCTCTGTCTCAACCTAGAATGTTGTTGGAAGCATTTTCTTTCTGAATACCTTGCTTTGCTATTAAAATTAATAAGAGCTTAAGAGACGAACTTTTGCACTAATTGCCCCATCAGAGTAATGTGAGAATTAATTTAAGCATAGGCATTTTCATTCTAGCTCAGGATGAAGCTAGGCATTTTTTCAGGATGAACAAGCATTTTCATCCCAGCTCAGCCACTAGAGTTTGGCTGGAATTCATCACAAGACAGGACAGACAAAGCAGAGCTGCCCGGAGGGTGTGGGACAAGGTCAGGGTCTGCTGGGGATTAACCCTCAATCTGACAGACAATATGGTACCTGGGGTTTAGGTATTGCCCATCATGGTCCAGGGCAACCATTAGAAACTAAGGGCCCAGGATTCAATAATGGTGGGTTAAAACAGGTGGATGGATCTCAGCAATAGGCCATCCAGAGCAGGTGACCCTTAAATGTAAAGGCTGGCTGGAGGCTCCAACCCCAACCTGCAGTTCCCAGGCCTTGCTCAGGACACTGAGCAAGACAAAGCAGGACCAGGCTTACAGGAGATGGGGCACCAGGCAAGCTGGACCTGGCAGCAGAAACCAGAGCAGGGGCATAACATATTGGGGGAGAGGGGAAGGAGCATTTGAGAAAGAAGGGCAGCCCAACTCAGACTAGCAGCCTGGGGACCACATGCCTAAAGCATCATCAGCCTGTGGGAGTTGGAGCTTCATGTTTCCTGACTCTTATGCAAACTGTCTGTAGGAACAGGGGTCAGGGCAAAGTCTGCTCTAAAGAACATGTGACTCCATCTCTGGACAGGGAGATGGGCTTACTACATCATCATAAAGGGTCCTGTTCTGAGCTCCCCAGAGAGAGGATTTGCAGGACAGTAAATCCCCAAGCTTTCTCTACTTCCTTCTCTCCAGCCCTTCTGCCCTATGACAGTGACACGGGTCTGAGGGGAGAGCTTTGCCCTCATGTGGGAATTCTTCAGGTCTGAAGTCTGCCCTGTGGTACCTCTGAGCTCATCCCTGAGAACTTGAGCTCAGGATGGTCACAAGCAGGTGGGAAGTTGAGGTAGTGGGAGCCAGGCCTGGGACCCAGGCTGTGGGAAAGGACTTGGAAATGGAGCTGGTTCCTGACAGGGCCAATCAGCCTAAGGGATTAGTGGCCTCAGTCACAACTCTAGAAGCAATACCTCAGGTGTGTGAGGCCAAATGAAGGAAAACTCTGGTAGCTGCCCTTGTTAGGGGTCCAGGCATTACAGTGCAGCCACTGGGAGACTGGAGTTGAGTGCCAGGATCCCACTCAGACCCAGGAGGAGAGGGATAGCTGGAAGAGAAGGTTCACAAGGCTCCAGATTTTGGACTTGGATTAAAGTGGGCTTTAGTGCCAGGCAAGACCATTGATCACAGCTAAGAAGGAGGGCAGGAGGCAGAGGACCAGTAGAATGAACTGAGCCACCTCATGCTGATGGGAGGGAAAAACCAAGCATCTAGTAGCTGTACTTGATGTCACAGCAAGGAGGCAAAGAGAGTCATGAGGGAGAGCCCAGCAGATCTGGGGCCCAGGTACCATGTCCTGGGCCTGGACAGGTGACCACATTCCCACCAGAGCAGGGTTCTTGGCAGGAAGGAACCTGTACATGGGAGGTGCCCAGACACCAAGAGTTTTTGGGGGAAGGCAGGAGCAAGAAAAATGAAAAACCAGGCTATAGATTCTCACACAGGCCATTCTCTGAGCTTCTTTGTGGGGAGGCAGTGATGGAAGCTAGCCTGCCTTTTCTCTGCTGAGAGAAACACATATTTCCTGACCAAATCATCAGGCCACTTGTATTTCCTCTATTTCACAAGTTACTCTGGGTCAGGCCCAGCCCACATTTACCTGAGCCTCTCTGACTCGGGGCATCTCACTTCCTCTCCCTAACTGCCAATTGGAAAGAAAGCCCAAGTTCTGCAGGCAATGTAGGCTCCTATGAAGGAGCGAAAAAAGGAAAGGGACAGAAAAGGCAGCACTAATGATTTTCTTTAGACCTACTAGGTTAATTATTCGAGGCTCTGAGCATAGACATGAGAGCTTATTCTCCTGGTATTATTCAAATTCCCCTTCGATGTAGCAGAACCTGGAGTTTCTCTTCTTCTTCTCCATCCAGCCACATCACTCAAAGGGGAATTTTATGGTGAGCATTTGATAGCCAGGTGTTCATCTTTCCTGGCAAGAACTCTTAGAATTGCCTCTTCTCACTGTCAGGGGTAGGGCTGGATTTCAAGCTGGATCCTGGCCCTCAGCAGTCTAAGTGGAACAGACAGAAAGAGCCACATGGAGGAAATAAGGGACCCAACACAGGCAAGGCAAGGGACCCTCAATCTTGGCTGTTTGGCTTCTAACTTCAAAGGGGAAAACTGCCCTCAGTCCTTTGCATAAAGGTATTGGCTGAACATAAGACAGATCAGAACCAAATTAATACAATTAATGCATTTAATTTTATACCCAGTATTGCACTAGGTCTTTCTGTAAATTAGCTCATTTCCTCCCACCAATGATGTACTGTAGTTTTGTCATCCCCATTTCATAGATAAGGGAAAATAAAGCTCAGAGGAGTTAAGTAAAACGACATGGCTGCAAGTAGAGGTTTCAGACCCAAGTTCTGGTTCCAAAGATGCATACTCCTTCCTCAGTTCAATTAATGTCACAACTTAACAGGCGTCAGAATCATGTGGAAGCAGAGATTTCTCGTTCCTTTTCCTTGAGTTCCTGATTTGGTAGGTCTGAGAGTAGGACCTGAATCTGGGGACCACACTTTGAGAATCACCACCCTACACTGTGGTGCTCTCTGTCAAATAATTTACCCAACACAGCAAGTTAGAGCCCAAGAACCACCAAGATGCAACAAGAGGCTCTAGATTGCACATTCTGACTTAAGTGATGGCAGCAAGTACACTTCTGGGTTGCAAGATCAGCCAGAGGTGTAACCTGTCCTTCCTGGCAGAGCTCAGCCATCAGCCAGGGCCTCAGAGTCTGGTCTCCGACCGTGTTCACTCTGATAACAATACCCTCCCACCTCCCTGCCAGGTTCACCCTGTGGGGAGTGGACAACACAGGACGGCGCTCCAAGCCCAGTGATGTGATTGTGAAGACCCCTTGCCCTGTGGTCGATGATGTCAAAGCCCAAGGTAAGAGAAAGCAAGGCTGGCAGAATCTGCAAAGGGATGACCCTGGGACCATGCTTCACATGAGGAAGGAGGGACCAAGAGAGTCCAACAAAACAGCCTGGAATTCAGTAAGGAAGAGGGCCTTTTCAGTAGCATCACTTTCCAGAAATATTCTTCAACCTCCGCCCTCTCACGGCCCTCATTGTATCCCATTGTTCCACATGGTCAATAAGTTAAGGAGTCAGTAGGAGACATGAAGTCCCCCAGCATACATGGTCACACACCAGGTACAGTAACCATGACCTCTGCCTATGGGCTGCTGAGCAGGTCACTTCTCTCTAACTTTTATACATCTGAAAGGTTATTTTGAATTAAGGTATAAGACTAGAGATTTGGAATTCATTGCTGTATCACACCCTCCCTAGCAAAGATAAGTGGAAATTATTAATTCTATTTTTGGAGTTACTATGGACCAGCTCTTTGGCAAAGAATTGTCCCTCTTCAGGGAAAATCCCCCACCTACCAGGATTGGCTCTTGTCATTCAGGAGGACTTTGTCTTCAGTGGGCATCCATTGTACAGAAAAAGTGCCTCTCTTCCTCATAATATTCCCTGCCTGGTCCTGAACATCATGCCCTGCTATGAGGCTACTCAGATCACTTCCATCACCAAACTTTACCTGTCCTGTCCACCACTTCCAAAGGATTCTAGTACTAATTAAAGTTATCTGATCAACCACTAATGTATATTCCATTGAAGTGAACTGGTAGCACTTGCATATGCTGGAAGTCCATGTTATGCAAGCTTCAATAAGAGAAGCATATGGCCAAGCTGATTGGCTGGTCCCCCTAAAGTCACCTGATCTATGTCTCCTGACTCCAGTTGTGTCAGGCTGGCCATGAAGGACAGAATCTTAGAATATTCATTCCCTAGGTGACACCATGGTGGTGTGAAATTACAGGGGGAAGAATGACCCAGCTCTACTTTAATTAGGACCACCGATGTTTATGTAGCACCATACAACTTCTGAAAGTATTTTTACATTTGTTGCCTCATTTCGTCTTCGTGGCATATTAAAGGCACAGTTACTTTAGCTCATAAATCTTATCAAATCAAAGCCCCTTCTTAAAACTCTTGAATGGGTTTGCCATTCATCTTAGGACAAAGATCAAAATATTGGCAAGGAATATTAGGACCTAAGTAGAGTGGCCCCTGCCCACTTCTCTAGCCCTTTCTTGCTCAACTCTCATCAATCTCTCCATTCTGGTTTCATTGCCTTTCTCAGTTTCTCTAACATGCCTTTTCACTTCCACCATGGGGCCTTTGCCTGACTTAGGTGATGGCAGCAAGTGCACTTCAGGGTCACAAGATCAGCCAGAGGTGTAACCTGCCCTTCTAGGCAGGGCTCTGCTGTCAGCCAGGGCCTCAGAGTCTGGCCTCTTCAACCCCTTCATTTGATTAATTTGCCTCAGTCTGAAGATCTGAGATCAAGTGTCCCTTTCTCAGGGCAGAAGGGATCAGGGACGGTTGTTAAATGATTTCCTGCTGCCATGTTTCTTCCCTTCCAGAGCATTTATCTCTGTTTTTATAATTATGTGTTCAGTATCCATCTACTGCAGTTGACAGTGCAGCCTAGGAGAGCAGGGTCTGGGTCTCTGTTTACTACTGTGTACCAAACACATGGAAGACAGCCTGATGACTGAATAGTTAAAGAACTTAGGTGCTAGAGACAGTCAGTCCAGGTTCAAATTCCTAACTGCTTGAACTTGAGCAGTTTACTTAATCTCATACTCCTGTTTACTCTCTAGAAAATAGGGAGAAATAGTAGTATCCTAGCTAAAAGTTTTAATGAGAATTAAATACATTAATTAATTTAAAATACTTTAAGAACAGTGCCTGGCACATAATGTGTCCAGGAAATGTTAGCTATTATTGTTATCCTTAACCAAGCATAGAGTGGCCCTCTAAAGGGACTCAATGAGTATTTACTGAATGACTAGAAATCACTCCCATTTTATAGATGCAGAACTTGAGATTCAGAGTAGAATAATTACATCAACTTGAGTCACAAAGCTAGATACAACACAGCCAGCACTCACACTCTTATTTGACCCTCATTCCATTCTACCTACTGTGCAAAAGACTAGAAACCTTTTCTCTGTCCCTGAATACAGATAAAGAAAAAAGGGCTTCATTAAAAAGAGTATTCAACTTAGATACCCAAAAGATTCTCTCTTTCTGGAGTCTTAGAGTACATTGGGACATGACAGTAGAATGGAGACCTTTAAGAATAAGACATTGTCTTATTTTGCCAGAGCTTCCATCATACATAAAACACAATGGGTTGGCTGAAACAAGGGAAATTTATTGAATCATAGTTTTGAGGCCTGGAGAAATCCAAAATCTGGATATTGGCAAGGCTTGCTTTCTCCCCAAAGACCGTAGTATTCTGGTGCTGGCTGGAGGCAATTCTTGGTGTGCCTTGTCCTTTCTATCACAAGCTGATGTTCTGCCCTTTCTCTTCCAGGCTCCTTCTGACTTTCTGCTTCTGGGTCTTCCCTGTGACTTTCTCTTTATAAGACCTCCTATAAGCCAGTAAGGGCCACCTTGGTTCAGTTCACCAAACCATAATGAAAAATAACACCCTCCAATGTCCTATGTACAGTGGATTCACACCCAGTGGGTGGTGGATTGAGATTAAGACTATGACTAAATTGAGGCATAGAATGCACCCTACCTTAGCTGATGGGCTTCTCCCCGGTATGGGTGATATCTAACTCGGAAGCATGAACTAGAGAACTTTTGAAGGTCTTAGCAACCCATTGATGGTGAGAGCAGTCTGGGGTTGGAATCTCCCAGATGAGAAACTGTCTGGAATAAGGACCTGTGGTGTCCTTATTTCATCATTTGTTGATTTCTTACTCTGAGCCATAGAGGAGCAGGAGATTAGAAGGTATCTTCACATATCTGTTTTGGAGAGTTTGCTTACATCCTTGCAGAAAGCAGTAGGCACCTTGTAGTTGCTTGCTGAATAGACAGCAGACTGGTGGGACATCAGGGAGGCAATCAGCAAGTAAGAGTAATACAGCATGATGGATGGATAGAAAGCAGTTCTGAAATAAAGAATGACCAACATAGGGAAGTTTGCCCAGAAAAGACCACTGCACTATTTTCTCTCCAGAGCTACTTTAGGTTCATTCTGTTCCCACAAACTGTGTCAAAACCCACAAAACTGTGGCAAAATATGCTTCTGCCTGCTTATGTACCTTAACAAAGAAAGCATGTGAGAAAATTTAGTGCCAAAAAAATGAAATGACATTCCCAGTTCTTGTTATCCTTCAGCCAGAAAGAAATCCTATGAAAGGGAAATGTGGAGATTAATGGGTTAGACTAACTGAGAGTATTCTTGCAAATTAATACATTTCTAGCAGTTCTACCAAAAAACCATATGCTTGCCTCCCTCAGATCCAGATGGTGATCATAAATATAACTCACACTCAGGTTTGAGTTTAAATCTAATAACAAATGAGAGTGACCCAGAGCATAACTTCAGTTCCTAATTATCTAATAGGAAGCTAGACTGTATTCCCTATATGAACATTTTTCCCATACTAGATAGTTTCTATGGAGAATTTTACTACCTCATAACACTAAAGCCACTGTAAGAATAAGTTTCAGCCATTGTTTTCCTGAAATCAATTTTCCACAGTAGGGACAAGCTATTGTTAAAAATAAAATCAGAAGGCTAGGTCTCATTTGCTGCTCTCCCAAAACCCAGCCCTTTTCCCTGATGCCAAACACAAATGCTTATCCATTCATTCATTTGCTCTCCCATAGCCATTGATTGAACCCTTGTATTAAACCCTGGTGCTAAAGACACAAAAGCAATTAGACTCAGAATAGGTCTTCCAAGATTTTATAATCAGATTTCATGACTTTATTAATTCACCCAGCAGATATTAAGCCCTTACTAAATGCCTATTCTAGGCATTAGGTACAAAAATTCCTGTCTGTGGAGATTATATTTTAGTAGGGGTGGCAGATATAAAACAATACTAAAGTATTTAATACTTCAGATGATAATATATGCTATGTAGACAAAAAAGGGAACTGGGATAGGCAGTGCCATGGTAGGATTTTAGCGAGAGTGGGTTGGGGAGAGGGTGAAGGGGTAAGCCAAACAGATATCTGGGGAAGATTATTACAGATGGAGGAACATTAGTGCACAGATTCTTGCATGGTTGAAGAAGAGAATGTGTGGGTGGGAGGGGAGTAGAACGATGAGAGGGACAGTGGTGGGAGAGGACAGGGCTCTGAGAGGTTGTGCAGCCAAGCTGCATTGGTTGGGAGTCACAATAAGAGACGGCATTCTTTCCGGGATCAAGGTGGGAGGCACAGGAGGACCTTAAGCAGAAGAGTGACATGACTGGACTTAATGTTATACTGGATCATTCTGACTTCTAGGTTAAGAATGGACTCAAAATGAGAGATCAAGGTGGAAAGGGGGAGAAGAGTTAGAAGGCTATGGCAATACAGAGAAGAGATGGTATTTTTATAGACTAGCATGCTAGCAGTAGAGGTGGTGTGACATGCTGTAGTCAGAATATAATTTGACAGGAGTAGCAGGATTTGCTAATGGACAAATGCAGAGCAAGAGAGAAAGAAGAATCATGCTGGTGTAGTTATATGTTGTGAAAAGTGCTATACAGAGGTATGTACAGAAAGCTGAGAGAACATGAGTAGGCTCACTTAGTTCAACAGCCTGTGATTTTTTTCTCCCAGCAGATGCTGATAGTACAGCCTTGATGAAAGAAGAGAAAAATAAGAAGGAACAAGCTAGTTGAGGTTACTAGCAATGGGCCAGGTGGGTCAGGTAGCAAATACAGGAGAGATGAGTGGGAAATAGAGAGGAGCCAATGGATATGGGGTTTCCATGAAGTTGAAGAATATTTGTAACAATAGTAGGATGTGCAGGATGTTGTGCTCACAGTATGTTCTAGTAAGCTTTACTGTTTTCAAGATGCAGTTCTTGGAGATGAGGGTTGACTTTTGGTGATTGTAGATCTCTAGACTTAAAGATGTCTTTCAGTAAAGTCACTCAAAAAGATGCTAAGAAAAAGGGTGGAGAAGATGACTGTGAATCAGATGCTAAATATTTCTGTGGATGTAGAAGAATGATAAGGAGGTGAGTAGGTAGAAATAAGGAGAGGCAGGTAAGTTTCAAAAGTGGAGAACTTTTTACAGAAAGTTGGAGGAGTGATGGTTTGCAGGTGTCCATGGAAAGCTGGGAAGACAGCTCTGCTCTGGGGTGTGTGAGAAGCATCCCTCTTTTCTGGAGAAGGCTTCAGGCATGTTTCAGCTACCACAGGAATATGGAGGGAAGAACAGTGTATACCAAAGTCAAAGCTAAAGGGAGGGTTATTGTTATGTAGCAATGCTGATACTAGAGTGAGTAATGGAAATTTTGAAAGGCTGAGTTAGACTAGCACAGTGATTCTCTATCAGTGTGTTCCTGACCGTCAGCATCAGCATCTCCTGAAATCTTGTTAGAAATTCAAATTATTGGGCTCTACTTGCTTACTGAATCAGTAATCAGAAACTCTGGTGAGACCCAGCAACCATGTTCTAACAGGCCCTCTAGGTGATCCTGGTGCACACTCAAGTGTAGAACCCCTGATGTGAGGGAAGCACAGAGAAGCATGGGGAGGGTGAAAGAGAAGAAACAGACTGGGTCAGGGACTGGGAAAGGGACTTCACAACTTGGGTGGCACTAAGAATGACAAGTTATGAGGCCAGGTGGGATTCTTTGTCCTCAAGTTTTCACATGGCATGCTCTTGTCAGCTTCAACATGGGGACAGACTGAGGTTTGGAGGTAGCTCCTGAGGAATAATGAAGGTAATGAACTAGGACTTCTGTTGAGGTGACCTTTGTTATAGCAGCCAAGGAAACCATCAACAAAAGATGTAGATGCTCCCAGAATTCACATTTCATCCCCTGGGGTATGAAAGCTCAGTTCTGCTCCTGGCTTCTGTCTTCTCCTTTTAAATCAGATTATTTTCACCAGTCCCATGGACTGCTGTGTTGCAGGATCTTTCTCATGGCATTGGGAAAAGCATGATCTAGTAGAGAATAGGAAATAATACAGAAAAATATTAACTATTACCATCCTACTCTCTTCCTCCCTCAGTTATTCCAGCCTTTCTGGCCTCTTTGCTATTTTCAGATATGCTGGCCCACTCCAGTCTGGAATCCTCTGCAACACTGTTTCCTCTCTGTGGCATGCTCTTTCTCAAATATACCTGCCACTCCTTCCCTCTCCTCCTTCAAGTCTTGGCTCAAATGGAGTTTTTCAATGATATTTACCATAACCCCCTATTTAAAAATCACAATGCCCCTTGGCACTCCCAAGCCTGCCTACTCCAGTTTTATTTTTCTCTACTTTCTAACACATGCGGTATATTTTACTTCTTTATTAGGCTTATTGTTTAACCAAATGTCTTCCCCCACTAGACTGTGTCACGAGGGAGAGGATTTTTGTATCCCAAGTGTCTAGAAAAATGTCAGGCACATGGCAACACTCAATAAAAATTGTATTGCATGAATGAATAAATGTTCACTTACTATGTCCAGACATGTGCTAAAATATTGCTTTTATTCTCACAAAAACCTTGGGAGGTATAAAGTATTAACCATCATCGAACAGACAAGGAAGCTAAGACCCACAGAAGTTAAGTAGCTGGGACAAGACCGCACAGCTATTGTGGGGCAGCCCAACTCTGATGCCTGGATACCTGTTTCGAGCCACACCCCTGGGTTTTGAGGTCCTTGGCCCCGGTCCTGCTGATTTATTCTGCTGCCTAAGAGCATGGTTCCCTTCTAATGATTCAGTTTTTCTTACAGACTCCTTGTTATCTTTCTCCTGTACTTTACCCTTTCCTGGACATCACACATGTTAAAAAGAAGGATGACAGATGCCTATCTTGAATAACTCAGACTTGTGTGAAGCTGAAACCTGGGTAGAATGATAACTAAAAATGCCTTACATTCTTTTCCATTCTTTGAGTGAATGAACTCTTGAGATGTGGCCAAGGCTAATGAAATAATATCTCTAAATTCTCTCAGTGGTGATATGAGGAGCCAGGAATATTCATGCTCTCCAAGCCTGGCACATAGCTCTTTCTCAGTATAGCGTCCCATTTACTAATGTAGGTTTCTGAGCACACCCAGGAGTTAGATTATCTTGGTTTTAGGAGATTTGTGATAAATCTGGACCTCTCCCACCTGGTTCAGGCACATGTGCTGCTGCTGCTGGGAAGTATATGCCTCCCCTAGCTGGATATTGCTGTTGGGTTATGAGGATGGTAAAAATGTCAGAGAGCACCTTTTCAGCCATCACAGTCCCTCAGCAGACTGTCACAACTCGACTCTGGGGCATGGGCTGTTATTTCCCATCACCGGAAATGAGAATGGATTGGCCTCGTGCAGAGGTGGGAGAAGGAAGCCCTAGCCTCCCCATCTATGCTCTGGTCTCTGATCACCAACATTTTTATTCCCCTGGTCATTCATTTCCTCCGCAAACATTCCCCACTCCCACTGAATGCAAAACCACTCTTGGAACAGAAACTCGTCTTCTTCTTGGCTCAACTCTAGAAAAGACAGCCCCCCTGCACACCTACTAGGACTCCCTCCTTATAGCTGTGGTTCATACAACTAAGGAACATTAGCAGAAGCCTTGAATTCACTTGGAATTGTGACAAGGAATCAGACTGCTTCCTTTAGCTTTATGTTAAGAGAAGGTTAAGTATGCAAAGTCCTGGTTTGGGAACCTGTGGACTTTTTTTCTTCATCCCCAGAATTAACACTGGATCCAAAACAAACCATTTCTTTCCAGATATTGTTTCCGAGGTGTTTAGGGAGAAAATGTAAATACATCTCCTCAATAAGTTTAGTGAGAAAATGTTTAATGATAAAGTGTTTTGAGCTCCATGGGAAAAATGACAAGACTCTTCAAAGTCACTGCCTTTTTCCTGCATGACCAAGTTTGCACTTAGCAGTGTATGACCATGAGGGAGAACTATAAGAAATAATAAATTAAACCTAAAGGTTACTCATTTGGAACAGCAGAATACCCTGGATTCAGTTTTGGTGTCACCACAGATCTGGACGCTTGCCTTCCTATCTGGCCTGGGCTGCTCTTGCAGAAACTCTTGTGCTCCCAGTCATGGGGCCAGATTGCTTTTGACACCATGGCCACAGCAGGGTGAGGGTCTGTGTTCTTCAGGCTGCTCATAGGCTGACCTGAAAGCACCTTACCTTGTCCCCAAATCAAATGCCTGCCGCCTGCTACCCAGGGCTTCTCTATTGCCTTTGCAGGGCCCACTTGATATCCATGTATAAGCAACCCAGAAATGCAGGGGTGTTAATGCCTCCTGGGGACACATTTGGACCAGGAGTGATGGCAGCTGGCAGAAAAAGCCTCCTTCCTTTCTCCTCTTGGATGGATCAGTGGGGACCCATAGCTTCATACATCCTCTCCTGCAAAATGTGGCAACCAGATTTTCAGGGAGGTGGCCAGTTCCTTAATGCACTCCGTTATATTTGCTTTCTCTCCTTCCTTACCTTATTTCCCTTTATCCTCAATCTTGCTTCCCTGGGATGCACCTCCTAATAAAATATTAATATATGAGCTTTTGTTAGTGGCTTTGTATTTTTAGGAAACCTAGCTAAAATCACAGAATATTATAACTAAAATGGATTTTAGAGGTATTCTAGTGCAAGGCTTTAGTATTCTAGAAGAGAAAACTGAAGCCCAGTGGGTCAGAGCGAAAGTGAATTACTCGAGCCATTTTCTCCAGGTTTCAGGTTCAGTATTATTAACATAAGAATGAATAAGTAGATAGGTAGGTAGGCAGGTAGGCAGATAGATAGATAGATAGATAGATAGATAGATAGATAGATAGATAGATAGATAGATATAGTGATATGATCATAATACATATATGTGTATATACATACATGCATATACATGCAAATGTCTGTGTATAGATAGATTCTTTATTTGCCTTTCTTCTCTCCTTAGAAATAGCAGACAAGATCTACAATCTCTTCAATGGCTATACCAGTGGGAAGGAGCAACAGACAGCCTACAACACCCTCCTGGACCTGGGTTCCCCCACCTTACATCGAGTCCTTTACCACTATAACCAGCATTATGAGAGCTTTGGAGAATTCACATGGCGGTGTGAGGATGAATTAGGCCCGAGGTAATCAACAAACTGCATTATCTCTTTCAAATTTGATACCTTTTATAATATGATCTAGCAACCATGAATATGCTGAGTTTAGGTGCTGGAAGAAGGCAGCCCTGTGCTTTAAGACAGCCCAGCTCATTCAGATTATTTTGGATAAGCTATAATTAATTAGTCAAATTATGAATGCATTTCCTGAACTCTAAAAAAAAATCCATGCTCTTTACCTGGTTCCCCACTCATTAGCATGTGATACAGTATTCCAAATGCTACAACTATGGGAGCCAAAAACTCTTGCTTATAAAGAAAGGAATTTCATTAAAGAAGTTATCCAAAAATATTTATGGCATATGAACCTGCATATGTCCTATGCATATCAGATACACTGAAAGATAAATCTCCATATTCTCTTGAAAGGCAACATGGGGTTAGTCAGCGACATACCTTGAAACCTATCTTAGCCAGTGTTCAGATGACATAGTGTTTGCCAACTCCCCCAAAGCCCCAAGGCCACAACATCCTAATACGCCATGGCTACTGTTTTTAGGTTGCACAACACTGATAGAATTCTTGGAAAGAGAGGAATAAGAAGAGTATGGGGAGATATAACTTTTTCTTTGCTCCATTCTAGTCATGGCTATATTTTGCTGCTTTGGGGGTAAAAATCCCTGAAAGCATTGGAATTTTCAGACAGACAGGATGAAGAGAATTTTCTCATGGAATTTTGGTACCCAAATATTCTGAAATTATTTAGGAGTTAATGAAGAAAGCAAAAACAGGGTCATGCTTGTAAAAATAGGAGAGGGGAAGAGGAAAAAAAAAAAAAGGAAATAAGCACTGTGGAATCTTTTGGCACTTAAAGAATTTTAGCACTCTAGCTGACAAGGTTGAACTTATCGCCCAACCATAAATCATCTCTGACCAAACTGCCAGGGATAATCAGGCTCAGTGGACCTGTAGCTACCTGATAATATCAACATTTCTAGAAGACATTGTTCAGAACATTTTCTCCTTATTTTCTTACTTTTGAAGGAAGAAGGAGATTTAGGGTTATCTTCCCGATATAAGATGATTTCACCTGTAAGATCAGACAAGATCTTTCTATATTCCATAAATTATTTCCTGATGATTATAAAGGGTGGTAGTCATTGGACAAACAGAGGCCACTGCTATACACCAGGGCAAAGAGGGAAATGTATAAGGGACTTACATTTCTTTTGTCTCAGTTTTCATAAAAAGCAAGCCTTGAATTAAAAAGCAGACACATATTAAGAAATGTCCTCTCTGCTCCTTATCTTATTATTCCTTACCTTATTATTACATTTTACCTTATTATTACTAAAACCTAATAACATCCTCCCTCTTTTCAATTGTCTCCCCTTTTTCCCCTCGTCCTCTGCTTCAGACTTTCCTTCTGACATTACTGACGTTATTGAGTGTCTCTACTGTACAGTTCTTTGTTAGGAAACCTAAGTGTCACAATTTGAATAGCACTGATATTGCACATATCATCTTGATTCCCAAGGGAATTTGCATTGATTTTAAAATATGTCTCTTGTGACTCAAGAGTCGTAAGGAAAAATGGTTAATGAATCAAATGAACAGGGAAGCAATGAGGACCTCACTGCACAGGAAGGCTAGCTGTTCCCTGCAACTCTCCTACCACTTTCCTTCTCATCCCAGGAAGCTCTTCATGTGGAATGTGTAGTTTTCATTAGCCTGTGGAAAATAAACTTTTACTTTTTAGTGTCATGGTTCTTTAGGAGAATCACAGTAACAGAAAAGTCCTTTACCTTGAGACACAGCGAGCCACTTTGAGAATGAATTCAAAAGCGTCTGGGGGATGCATACTTCCTATGAACCAGCAGAAAGGATTCCTCAGTTCAGTTAAATCCAATTCCATTAAAATTCATTGAGGCCTCCCGATTGAGTTGAAGGTTGAAACACTGTGAGACGACATCTGTTGCATTGTTACTAAGAAAGAAGAAGGCTGCAGGCTCTGAGGTAATCAAGTGCAGACCCAAATTAATTATTCTGAAAAAAAAAAGTGAGCAATGAAAGCAGCAATAAAGACTGCATGGATGATTAAACTCATTGTTTCAAAAGAGTGGTTAGGATGTGTTCTTTAATCTATCACTTGAAGATGATTTAGATGCTGTCTTTCACTCTTCCTTCCTCCACTTACCAAGAATTTGTCTGTAACTAATGACGTACAATAGGAGAAGGAAGGGCCACCAAAGTCTCTGCTGATGACAAGTCTTGGAATGTCTGCTTGGCCAAACTTCAGAGGCTGTTAGCGAGAGGACAAATCATTCACATAAGATGTCATTTAGTCGTCAGGCGGTGTGTTTGATTTCCTCTGATCCACCAATGAAGTTGGAGAAAATATGATTTGTCCTTCCTTTGACTTCACACCACTCTTGGCCCGTGGACTTTGCTGCTGAAGCGCTACACCTTTCAACATCATCTCAGCCCCTCTGTAAGCATGCCCTCTTAGGAATGCAGTGAGGTCATCATTTGGTGGCATTTATTGTCAGAAGAAAAGGAATGGAAAGAATGTCATTATTGTTGTTTAAAAGCTCATTCTAAATAGGATGCGAAAACTTCCAGTTTTGGGAAGGAATTGTTCATTAAGTTAGTAAAGAGATTGTTTCTCAGATAAGAAGGTAGCTTAGCAGTCAATAAACACTTCAAGTAATTCTGTTCATCACGCTCGTCAGAATAACATTTTGTAACCCCAAATGAGCTAGTTCAAATAAGAGAATCTTCTTTCATGGGTCTCTGGTTTCTTAGGTCTTTAGGGAATGGCAAGAGATAGCGAGTGGGGGGCCCTGCTCCTTTACTCATCTTAAATTTTCAGAATCAAAGCCATTGTGGTTTGGAAACTGACACCAGGAATGTGCACCAGGAAAAGAGTGATACACAAGTGAGGTTGTGTAACAGCCCACTTTCCCCAAGCTATCTGTCAGCATCTTTCACACTGTGTATTCTCAGCTCTGAGGGATCATTCCTTTCCAGGAAGCGTGAAGTTCCTGTCCTCTGCTTCCTTTCTTTCTCAGGACCCTGCAATGGCTATGGTGCCCTCTCATCACCTCTGTTTCCCACTCTTTTGATTGGGGCTTGACAGTGATGATCTCCTCAATTTCCAAGGGAAATTTCCAAGACAGATAGAGGAATGAAGCGCGAACTCACCTGTAAACTGGTTAGGTGCTGTGCGCAACTGAGCAACTGTGCTGTCCCAAAGAAAGACTGGTGTCAGTGTGAGCTGAGGGCAGTATTGTCCTCACCCTTAATACATTATAATTACCCCAAGAAAGGCATAATTGGTCTTATTTTATATCCTCTTCAATAAGTTGGCTGCTTCTTCCAGGTTTGGAAATAGCATTGAAAAGGGAACTATTCATTCAAACGCATTATTCATCTTTTAGTGAGGAAAAATAACTCACTTCAAAGAAAATTGATTTGGTTTCTCTTTCAAAACTGCTAACTCCTATGATTTAAAAAGGATATAAATTCCCACTACAATCTGATTTTCCAAGTAACATCTCTTCTTTGTTTTTCCTTATTTTATTTCTCCATTTCCTTTTTTTAATTTATGTTTTTAATATATATTTTTTATTAGAGAAGTTCCAAACTAACAAAACACTCATGCATAATGTGCAGAATTCCCATACATCACCCCTCCCCCAATACCTTACATTGTTGTGGAATATTTGTTACAGATTATGAAAGAACATCATCAGACTATTACTACTAACTATGGTCCATAACATATACTAATTAACACCATGTATTTGTATTGTACATCCACTATAGTTCATGAGATAAGACTGTCATATTTGTACAGTTAACCACAGTCCATATTCTGCCACAGGGCTCAAATGGTGTTATACAGTCCCATGTCTTGTATAATCTATCCACAGTGGCTCTCACTTTCATCCCAGAGTTGTGCAGTCATTGCCTCAGTAAATTTTTGAATGTTTTCCTTAGTCCAAAAGAAAATATCCCATACCTCCCTATTATTGACCCTTACTGTTGACATATCTTCTTTGACATTGATGCAAGTATATTACAATATTACTGTTAGCTATAGTCTATAAATTACATTAATTGTATTTTTCCATGCATCACCATAATCTTACCATGTTGTAATAGTGACATACGTTTGTTTTAGTTCATAGAAGAACATTCTTGTATTTGTAATCTTAACTACTATCCTCATCTACCTCTGGGTTCACTGTGTTATTCAGTCCCTAGATTCTCTTCTAGATTTCTTTCAGTTGACATTTATGTCCCTAGAATACCCTTTCAACCACAATCTCATTTATAAACCAGCTGTGTTAATTATACTCACTATAATGTGTTATCATCAACTCTATCAATTTCCACACTTTTAGAGTCAAGCTAAATAAAAATTCTATAAACATTAAGCATCAGTCCTCCTTCTCAGACCTCATCCTATCTCCTAGTAACCTATATGCTAAATTTTAATTCTATGTGTCTATTCTTCATATTTAGTTCATATTAATAAAACCATACAATATTTGTCCTTTTGTATATCTGGCTTATTTCACTCAGCGTAATGTCTTTAAGGCTCATCCATATTATTATATTTGTCCCAATTTCATTTCTTCTTACAGCAGCACTGTATTCCATTGTATGTATATCCCACATTTTGCTTATCCATTCATCAGCTGATGAACACATTGGTTGTTTCCATCTTTTGACAATTGTGAAGAATGTGAATATGAACATTGATGTGCAAATTTCTGTTCGTGTCATTATTTTCAATTCTTCTGGATATATTCCTAGTAGAGGGATTGTCAGATCAACAGCAGTTCTATATTTTCTTTCCTAAGGAACTGCCAAACTGTCTTCCAAAGAGGCTGCACCATTCTACATTCCCACCAACAGTGAAGGAGTGTTTGTATTTCTCCATATCCTCTCCAGTACTTACTGATTTCTGTTTTGTTTTTTTAATAATGGCCATTCTATAAGGTGTGAGATGAATATCTCATTGTAGTTTTGATTTGCATTTCCCTAATAGCTAGTGATAGTGAACATTTTTAATGTGCTTTTTCACCATTTTTATTTCCTCTTTAGAAAAATGTCTTCTTAAGTCTTTTATCCATTTTTAAATTGGATTGCTTGCTCTTTTATTGTTGAGTTGTATGATCTCTTTATATAGCTTGGAAATCAAACTCTTATCAGATATGTGCTTTCCAAATATTTTCTTCTGTTGAGTGGGCTGCCTTTTCACCTTCTTGACAAAGTCCTTTGAATCACAAAAGTGTTTGTTTAGGAGGTCCCATGTATCTGGTTTTTCTTTCATTGCTCATGCTTTTGGTGTAAGATTTAAGAAATCACCACCTACCATCAGGTCTTGACAATTTCCCTACATTTTCTTCTAGGTATTTTATGGTTCAAGAGTTTATATTTAGGTCTTTGTTCCATTTGCGGTAATTTTTGTGTAAAGTGTAAAGGATTCTCTTTCTTTCTTTTAGATATGGATATCCAGTTCTCCCAGCACCATTTGTTGAATAGACTGTTCTGCTCCAGCTAGGTGGGCTTGACAACCTTGACAAAAATTAATTGATCATAGATGTAAGGGTGTTTCTGAACTATCAGTTTGGTTCCATTGGTCTATATTTCTATCGTTATGCCAATACCATGCTGTTTTTACCACTATAGCTAGGTAATAGGATTCAAAAAATCTGGAAGTGAGAGTCCTCCAACTTTGTTCTTCCTTTGTAAGCTATTTCAGGCTCTTTAGGACCCCTTCACCTTCCAAATAAATTTGATAATTGGATTTTCCATTTTGTTAAAAAAGACTTTGGGGAAATTTTATCAAGATTCTTTTGTATCTGTTTATCAGTTTGGATAGAATTGACCTCTTGATGATATTTAGTCTTCCAATTCATGAACATGGAATGTTCTTACATTTATTTAGGTCTTCTTTGATTTCTTTTAGCCATGCATTGTAGTTTTCTGAATAGAAGTGCTTTATATCTTTGGTTAAGTTTATTCCTAAATATCTGATTCTTTTATTCACTATTGTAAATGGAATTTTTTTCCTGACTTCCTCCTCAGATTGCTTATTACTAGTGTATAGAAAACACTACTGACTTTTGTGTATTAATCTTGTATCCTGCCACTGTGGAACTCATTTACTGGCTCTAGTAGCCTTGTTGTAGATTTTTCAGGACTTTCCAGGTAAACGATCATATCATTAGTGAAGAGATAATGTTATATTTCTTCCTTTCCAACCCGCATACATTTTATTTTTTTTTCTTGCCTGATTGCTCTAGCTAGAACCTCTATCACTATATTGGACAGCAGTGGTGACAACAGGCATCCTTGTCTTTTTCCTGATCTCAAAGGGAAAGCTTTCAGTCTTTCACCATTGAGTTCAGTGTTAACTGTGGATTTTTCATATATGAGCTTTATCATGTTGTGAAAGTTTACTTTAATTCCTAGCTTTTTTAGTATTTTTATCGAAAAAGCATGCTGTATTTTGTCAAATGAGTTTTCTGCATCAATTTAGAGATCATGGGATTTTAAAAAAATGATTCATTAATGCAGTGTAATGCAGTGATTTTTCTGTGTTGAATCACACTTGCATGCCTAGTAGAAAACCCACTTGATCATGGTGATGATTCTTTTAATGTGCTGTTGGATTCAGTTAGCAAGTATTTTGTTGAGGATTTTTGCATCCATTTTTGCTAGGGAAATGGGCCTGTAATTTCCTTTTTTCATAATATCTTTATCTGGCTTTTGTGTTAGGATGATATTGGCTTCATAGAATGATTTTTGGTAGCATTTCTTCCTGTTCAATGTTTTGGAGGAGTTTGAGTAAAATTGATAGTAAATATTCTTTGAGTGTTTGGTAGAATTCACCTGTTAAGCCCTCTGGTCCTGGACTTTTCATTTTGGGCATTTTTGTTTAGTTTTGTTTATGACAGCTTTGATCTCTTTAACTTGTGATTGGTTTGTTCAGTTCTTCTATTTCTTCTCGGGTGAATGTAGGTTGTTTGTATGTTCTAGGAATTTTTTCATTTCATCATCATTGTCTAATTTTATGGTGTGCAGTTGTTCATAATATCCTCCTATGATTTCTTATATTTCTGTGGTGTCAGTAGTAATGTCCCCATTTTCATTTCTGATTTTATTTGCATCTTATCTCTTTTTTGCTTTGTTGGTCTAGCTAAGGGTCGTCAATTTTGTTAATGTTCTCAAAGAGCCAATTTGTGGTTTTGTTAATTCTCTCTTTTAAAATTTATTCTCAATTTCATTTATTTCTGCTCTGATCTTTGTTATTTCATTCCTTTTCCTTGCTTTGGGAATATCTGCCATTCTTTGTCTAGTTACTGTAACTGTGTAGTTAGTTCATTGATTTTAGTTTTTCCTTTTTTTAATGTAAGCGTTGAGGGCTACACATTTCCTTCTCAGCACTGCCTTACTTATACTCCATAGATTCTGATATGTTGTGGTCTCATTTTCATTGGTCTTGAGATATTTGCTGATCCATGTATTTGTGAATTTTCTCTTTTTCTGCCTGTTGTTGATTTCCAACTTTGTTCCATTATGATCAGAGAAAGTCCTTTGTATAATTTCTATCTGTTAAATTTACTGAGATCTGCATTGTGACCCAATATATGGTCCATCCTGAAAAGGATTCATGAGCACTTGAGAAGAATGTATACCCTGCTGTTTTGGGGTGCAATATTCTGTATATGTGTATAAGGTTTAGTTGATTTATCATATTATTCAAGCTCTTTGTTTCTTTATTGATCCTCTGCCTAGATATTTTATAAATAATGAGAGTGGTACGTTGAAATCTCCAAGTATTATTGCAGAGACATCTGTTTCTTCCTTTAGTTTTTCCACTTTTGCCTCATGTAATTGGGGGCAATCTGATTAGGTGCATATACATTTATGATTGTTATTCTTCCTGTTGAATTGCCTCTTTATTACTATGTAATATCCTTGTCTGTAATAACAGCTTTCCTTTCAAAGTCTATTTCACCTGATATTTGTATAGCTAATCCAACTTCTTTTTTGTTTTGTTTCATTTTTCATTACTGCATGCCTGGAATCTTTTTCCAGTGTCTAATGTGAGTCTCCTGTAGACAGCATATAGATGGTTCATATTTTCTTATCCATCCTGCCAGTCTATGTCTTTTGTTTGGGAAGATTAATCCATTAACATTCAATGTTATTATTGTAAAGGCAGTTCTTATTTCATCCATTTTGACCTTTGGGTTTTATCTGTCACATGTTATTTTCACTACTTTATTTTTACACTTTTAGTTACTTTTACTGATATAGTCTTCAATTCTAGACTCTCTTCCTAGCCTGTCTCTCCTGTCTTTTCTTTTCAGACTGTATCACTCCCTTTGGTATTTCCTGCAAATGGTGTGTTGGTTACAATTTCTCTCACATTCTGTTTATATTTGAATATTCTAAAATCATTCTTATGTTTGGAAGACAGTCTTGCTGGATATAAGATTTTTGGCTTACAGATTTTCTCTTTCAGTATTTTAAATATACTATAGTGTTGCCTTCTTGCCTCCCATGGTTTCTGATGAGAAATCAGTCCTTAATATTATTGGGTATCCCTTGTATGTGATGAATCACTTTTCTCTTGCTGCTCTCAGCATTCTCTCTTTATCTCTGGCATTTGACATTCTGATTAGTATCTGTCTCAGAGTATGTCTCTCTGGATTTACTTGGATGGGAGTAGGTTGTGCTTCTTGAACATGGATACCTATGTCCTTTAATAGGATTGGAAAAATTTCTACCATTATCCTCAAATATTCCTTCTGCCCCTTTTCCCTTCTCTTCTCCTTTTAGGATACCCATGACATATATGTTTGCACATCTCTTGCAATCAGTTAGTTCCCTAAGACCATGTTCAATTTTTTTCCATTCTTTTCTTTATCTGTTCTTTTGTGTTTGCTTTCAGAGGCCATGTCTTCAGGCTCACTGATCATTTCTTCTACCTTTTCAAATCTGTTCTTATATGCCTCCTATGTATTTTTAATTTCGTTTATCATACCTTTCATTCCCATAATATATGCTGTTTTTCTATATATACTTTCAAATTCTTCTTTGTGCTCACCCAGTGTCTTCTTAAAATCCTTAATCTCTTTAGCCACCTCATTGAATTTATTGAGGAGATTTGTTTGAACATCTGTGATTAATTGTCTCAACTCCTTTTTATGTCATCTGGAGGCTTAGCTTGTTCCTTTGACTGAGCCATATCTTCCTCTTACTTGCTATATGGATTGTAATATTTTGTTGGTGTCTTGAGCATCTGATTTAATAGATGTATTTATTTTGGGCATAACTTCTCTCTTTAGTCTAGGGCTTTCTATTTGATTGACTTTTTCTACAGTCCCTCTTTGATACTTGCTTCAACTTAATTTTGAACTTTATAGTGGCTCTTCTTTAGCCAAACTGAAATTTTTCAGCTCATTTTCATCTGTTTCTTGCCCTTTCTCCCTTGCTAGTTGTGGAATAGGAGCTGAGGATGCTGTTGGTATGTAAACTGTGGAGGTTAAAGCTGCCTGTGTTGCCCCTGGAACTGATGAAGCTTCTCCCACCTCTCTCCCCTGCCAGGAGTAGGGATGGAGCCACAGCCATGTGCAAGTGTACAGGCCCTGTAGTGTACCACCTGTGTACCACCAGGTGTGTACAGTGTACCACCTGTAGTTGCCTAGAGAGACCAATGAAGCTCCACACTCTTTCCTCCCTTGCCTAGGGTGGGGATGGAGTTGCAGGTGTGGGCAGCAAAGTAAGCTCTGCAGGTCAAAACTGACCATAGTGGCCCAATAGACTGACAAAACATACCCACCTCCCCTTCTCCCCTGCTAGAGGCAAGGGTGAAACCTCAGGAGTGCCCAACAATCCAGTCCATGCAGGTCAGAAGCTGCTGCAGTTACCTGGAGAGGCTGAGGGAGCACATCCTCCTTCTGCCCTGTCAGGGATGGTGTTTGAACCTACTTAACTGTTGTTGTACCTACTTAACTACTCCATGTGGGCTGAAAAGGACTTTAGTTGACTGGAGATGCTGAAGGAGCACTTTCCTTCTTCCTGTCCTGTCAAGGGCAGGGTTGGAGCCACAGATGTGTCCAACAGTCAGGCCATGCAGGCTGAAAGCGGCTGCAGTTGACTGGAGAGGCTGAGGAAACACTGCCCCTCCCCTCCCCTGTCAGGGACAGGAATGGAGTCAGAGATGTGTCCAACAGTCTAGTTCATGCAGACTGAGGAAACACTCCCTTCTGCCCTTTCGGGGGTGGGGATGGCACCACAGGAGTGCCCAACAATCTAGTCCATGTGGGCTGAAAGTGATTACAGTTGCCCAGAGAGACTTACACAGGTTACCCCAGCCTTCTCCCTGCTGGAGGTGGGGCTGGAGCCTAGGCTAAATTTGCAATATGATCTTGGATGATAGAAGCTATTCTCTATCTTTACTGTGTTTTCAATCAGTTCTGCTTCCCCTCATGCCAGGGATGGGTGGAGTTAAAATTGAGGCTACTGGCCTCTTTCCAACTTGGATAGGTTCAAACTTTAGCTGTCCTTAGCATTAGACTTTAGCCAACTAAATTTACTAATCAGGAGCTTAAGTTGGTGCCTGACTATGTCTTTCTCCCCCATTTTTGGGGAAATGTAGCTTCCAATTCCTGCCAGGGAATCGCTCCTGAGGTGGCTTGGCTCCTGACCAACCAGCAGGGTTGGTCACTGGCCTCTGCAGTGTAGAGGGCTCTACTCACAAATCTTTACTGCAGAAGGGCAGTCTCCTCCTTCGTTTTTTCCAAGGATGTTGCAGGATGCTCTTCTGTTCTCCTGAGTTCCCCAAATAGGTGCTTTTGATAGCTCAGGGTGATTACTAACTTCACCATAGGATGAGCTGATTCTTGGAACTCCTTATTCTGCTCCCAAGTTGTCCCTTTCCTCTCCATTTCCTTTTTTTCAAAGAAGATTTATTTTATTTATTTATCTTCCTCTTGCCGCTTGTTTGCTATCTGCTCTGTGTTCATTCACTGCATGTTCTTCTGTGTCTGCTTGTCTCCCTTTGTTGCATCATCTTGCTGTACCAACTCTCTGTGGGCATGGGCTGTCAGCTCTCCATTGGTGTGGGCCGTTGGATGTCCGCAGTCGCGTGCCAGCTTGCCTTCACAAGGAAGCTCTGGGACATGAACCCAGGGCCTCCTATTTGGTAGACGGGAGCCCAATCAATTGAGTCACATCTGCTTCCCTCTCCATTTCCTTTTTTTGTTTTTTTCATTTTTTCATGTTTTTCTTTATTTTTTTAAAATGTTACATTAAAAAAATATGAGGTCCCCATATATCCCCTACCCCCCTCACCCCACTCCTCCCCCCATAACAACAACCTCCTCCATCATCATGAGACATTCATTGCACTTGGTGAATACATCTCTGAGCACCGCTGCACCTCATGGTCAATGGTCTACACCATAGCCCACACTCTCCCATTTCCTTTTGATGCCCATCCCACTTTGCACAGCCATTCCATTCATTCATTCATTCATTCATTTGACAGATACTACTGGAGAACCCACTCTTTTAAATGCCAAAGGTAGAACAGGAAGCAAAATAGGCTATGGCTCTCCCCTTCTGAAGTTTAAAGTCTCACAGGATTCATGGCTATTTGCCTTTCTAGGCGTTCTTATATTTCTAACATGAGTGTTCTCCATGTTTGGCCCATAGGAAAGCTGGCCTCATACTTTCCCAGCTTGGGGATCTCAGCAGTTGGTGTAATGGACTCCTCCAGGAACCCAAGATAAGCTTACGACGCAGCTCACTGAAGTACCTGGGTTGCCGCTACAGTGAGATCAAGCCCTATGGACTGGACTGGCCAGAGCTCAGCCGGGACCTCAGGAAGACATGTGAGGAGCAGACCCTGAGCATCCCTTACAATGACTATGGGGACATCAAAGACATCTAGAGTAGTGATGCCGGGGCATGACTGCCAAAATGAAGCAAGAGAGAGGAGGGGACATCTGGGTTGGTTTTTGGCTTTTTAATACTTTTTAATAGAACATTAAAACCTACAAAAACAAAATTAAAACCAGGGAGAATATGATCTCTGCTCCCTGCCGAATTTCTTCAGTATGATATTCTCCATCTGCATGATCAGTAAACCTTCTGGCCAGTGACTTCATGCAGTGTCCTTTTTCTTTAGGGAATTATTTTGGGTCTTGTTTTGAACTTAATTTGTTTAATTCATTTTTTCCCTGAGAGGTTCATAAAAATCAGTTGCTCACTAAATTCCTGAGTCTACTGCCATTGGGGACTGAGATGAGACCAGAAAGTTGGTAGACCTGCCCCCAGCTCCACCCTCAGGCATTCCTTAGGAAGCATATCACCCTGGGAGCTTCAGCCCTGCAAAGAAAAACAATAAGAAACTTGAAAAGAGTCACCCTTGGCTGGGCCTCATGGTTTCACTCCCACTTCTTGTTGCAATCTCCACACTTCACATGTGAACCCAGCCTCCATTAAGGCCTTAGTGGGCCTCCCTGTGTTCAGGTGTTTCAAGACAGAACTGGAATTAAATCTTGCTCTGGCCCTCTTCTCAGAACATGATCTTTGAGAGGTGCCAAATTGCTACCCATCAGATCTCCAGGAACAAGACATTTTTGAGAGATAGCAAAATGCCAACTGCCAAATGCACCTTCAGAGCAATCTACGTGGGAGATTAGTCACAAGTCCACATTCTAGAAAAGAAGTGGAATTTATTGTTTTAAAAAAATCTCCTGTGCCTCCTTTGGATGAACTTCTCCAGACCACCAGTGTCTATCCAAGCATTTGGATTCTCCGTAGTCCCCGTGCCTCTTGCCCTGGGCAGATAAGTCTTGATTGACGTCTAATCTGGTCCGGGATGGGTTGATACCTCTGAATCAGTCTTTTAGTGAACTAAAGCTGTTACTGATCACAAACAACTTCTGTCCATTTCCCTCCTTGCTGAACTTTCTTAATTATGTTGCTACTTTTGCAAATCATTTGTCTTGATGACCATTAGCAGGAGGATTCCATCATGGTCGGCCCTCATCTAGTTACCGAGAATAGGGAAGATTCTGGGTAGGCAAGCATCACTGGCCACTGTTAAAACCTGGGGCATTGCTTCTGCTCCACTGTCTGGAGTATTAGCATGGGCATGAGGGGTGGCCCAGCTATCAGGGATCCTAGACTTTCAAAAAGTGATGGCCTTAGCTGTCCCTCAGAGGCCTGAACACACACTTTCAGCCACTCTGCCTTTGACCTGTGCTCCTCATTTGGAAACACAGGAAAAAGATCAGGAAGTAGGTGCAGGATCTGTAAGACCAGTTATTGAGCTCTACTGGTTTTTAAATTTAGTAATAATGACTGATCACATGTATTGAGTGTCTATGGTGTGCCAGACACTGCTCTAAGCACTTTACCATCAATGAATCCTCACAACAAACCCCTGAGGGAAATCCTGTTCTCATGTCCTTCTCAAAGATGAGGAAACTGGGGCAAAGAGGCGTTACACAACTTGCCCCAAACCCCTCATGTAAACATGCCAGAGCTATTATATGAATTCAGGCTCTCAGACTCAAGAGCACAGGATTTTAATCACTTGGTGATCCTAAGTACAGTTTTCAGTGTGAGCTGTTGCATGCAGCTATCTGGGATCTGAGCAACACTGGGAGCCTGCCCAGAGCATTACCTTTTCCTAAGCATCCCTGGTATAGATGTGTCCTCTGTGTGTATTGGAAGGCAAAGGATCCAAAGTTAATGATTAAACTTCTGGAGCTAGAGAATCCTTTGGAACCACCAACTTCTGATGACTGGCAATGAAACCTATGGTAAGCCTAGAACAGGTTTCAGCCCTAAGCTGAAGCACAGTTGGTCTCATGTCCCTTTCTGCCTATTTCCATAGAAGGACTGGAAGATGTATTTCATACTATCTAATGCTCCTACCTCCAAGATTCTCCCACTTCCAGAGCCAAGGATAGGAGGAGCTTGGCTATCTACACCCTGGCCAATGTAGGGGTCACAGGTAAAGTGCCTCAAGGCACAAATTTTTCATCTTGAATTCAGCATTGACAGAGATGAAGATGCCATAGACAGCATGGCTGAGGACAGAGCTATTTTTGCTGCTGCTACTGTTTTGTCATCTTTTTATTTAAGTCAAGGCAAAAAAAGCACCCTGACCTTGAGTGGAAGGATGGTGAGGCTGCCAATACTTTCCTGCCTCAGCCATAGGTGAGCTGATGGGACAGGGAAGAAGGACAAGGAGTGGCATCAGGGTCACTTTTCTTTTTCCCTCCTTCTGTTTTAATTTTGAGTACACCATCTCCCTCTCTCCTTCTGTCCTCTTTCTTACTCTCCCAAGTCCCTCCATGTCCTTTTCATACCCTGTATCTTTTTCTCTTTCTCGTGCTCTCAGTGAGCCTCCATCTCCTTTCCTCCTGATTCTCTTCTTCCTTCAGTTTCCCCCTTTGCTTGCCTCACTGTGCATGCACATGCACACACACGCACACACAACTCTTATGACTTGGTCCCATATACTTATAGGTTAAAAAGGAAATCAGTGTGAATGGAACAGGGAATAGTCTCAGGATTGTTGTACTATTCACTGGAGGATTTTCTGCCCCAGGATGATGCTACTCGGCACACCCTGATGACCTTTCCCAAAGCCTGCTTGGAGGAACCCATCCTGACTAGAAAGGATCATGGTGCTGGGCCAGTATTAAACCTCAACTTGCCAAGCTGCCAAACAGATCCTAAGGGAATCACTTTTATCCACCAAAACTCTCCCAGCTCTGTGTCTCACCATGAGACCTCTGATGTTTCCTCATGAATGTACATGAATGTACGTGTACTGTAATAGCATTAGACCTTTAACTGTGTGCACAATCGTTTTCCATGGAGTTTGATCTGTTTGTTCTCTTAGTTAACCACACTTCTTGATATTCAAATGTTCTAGTAAAAATTGATTATGAAAACAAACAAAAACACACTTTATTACTGTAGAAGGAAGAATGTCATGTGACCAATTTCAGGTATAACAGTATTGTTTAAAAGAGAATCATTGTATGATTATAATAAGAAAAGAAATAATCAACTAAATAAAAAAAAGCTGTTGGTAAGTGTTGGGTGTGTGGATGGTAACTTACATCTTTCAATAGCTTTGATTAGTATACACAGATTTCTGCTACGGTAATGATGCTGTATTGCCCAAAGACTTCCATGGCTTGGTCAAACACATAAAGAACAAAGAACTGGACTTCACTGAGCTTACAGATATTATGATCTGTTTTGTGCCTTCTTTGTTTTGCGCCACCTTTGCTACTCATATGTTTATAGAATGTCAGCAAAACTTCCCCCTCTATGAAAAAAAGTTTACAAATTTTAAAATATTAGTAGTTGGTAACATATCTATTGTGGTGACTGTCTTTGGGATTAGGGGATCTGAAGATGATTACTAACTACATCCCTAATCCCTCCTCACTCTGACCCACTTGAGAAATTTGTACAGGGGACCGGGATAGGACTACTGGCCTCATTGGTGGGATTAGAGAATATGCTTTGGATCTGAGGCCAAAGTAGTAATACTATGCAAGTACTTCTACTTGAGGTATTTTAACCATTGTCTTAATTCAGCTTCCCTAGATGTGGAAATTAAAATGGACATTCTTTGACAAACAAATAACTGAGGGGATAAACTCTAAGGAAGTGACTGAAGCAGGGTAGGACAGAGGAAGAAGCCAAGGAGAGATGTGATTCCAGCTGAACTCTAGCCTCCGCCTGAAACCATGGAAAAGCTCTGGGGCATGAACAGTACTGCAGAGTTACTCCATTTTAAAGCAAGAGGTTTGGGCATTTGTACCCCTACATCAGCCAGTTATTGGCTGCAAGCTTCCCCCTGGGTGGAGGGAGGTATACTCCCAGGCAGGTCCCAATTAGGTGGCTTCTCTTGACCGAGGGCAATTCTCCCAAGGAGGGTACCGACAGTGAAAGCAGCTGGGGTCTGCTAAATAAAGTAAAAGGGATTTGTTCAGAGACCAAAAGTGTCTATTCCACCCACCCAGTGACAGAACATCTAGGTAAGCCCTGCTCTGGTGGGGTAAATTTATCATGAAGAGAGAACTTAGACTGGGGCTGCATATACACAATGCCCTCTTCACCGGTAAGGTGAGTCTTTTCTTCCTCGCAGAGGAGAAAAAGAAGGGTGAACTGCTTCATTCCAATATTTCTGAAAGGGTGAACTTCAAGATCCTAGATGGAAACCCTGAGAGATGGGGAGGATTGTTCCTCTTACAAGGGCCAGGAAAAGAAAGAGGAAGGGAGAAAGCAATTTAGGAGGAGGAAGAAATAGGAAGGGAATGGTTTATTCCACTTACTTTGTTGGTTTGTTCCTTTGCTTTTGGAACTTTCTGGAAGCAAATGTGCTCACTCCACACTTGCTATGGACCAGGCATTGTGCAAAACACTTTAACTGAATAAAATCCTCCTATCTCCATTGCAAGTCCATGAAATTTATGCTCTAAGAAAGAGAAAGCAAAGCATCAAGTTACGTAGCGTGCCCAAGTTCACAGCCAAGTGGAAGTACAGGGATTTCAACCCAAGACTGTTTGACTCTAACCTTTTCACATAATGTCTCTGTCATTAATGAGTTTGTCTCTCACTTAATGAGTTTCCTCAAAATGGAAGGACTCCTCCCAATGAGATTTTTGCAAATTACTGGCCAGTTATCTATGGCAGTCAATGGGAGAGAATGTGGCTGGCTCAGTGCAAACCCACCACTACCTTTAGCAAAACAACTCATGGTGTGTAGCTTGTTTTCACAAGCCAGGCATGTTTTCATTTTTTTATTGGTTTTTTTTTGGTTTCATTGGGCTTTTGGTCTGTCACATGAAGGTAATGCAGAGTCAAAAAATTGTGACTTTATCTTCATATGTTCAATCTTACTGTATCATACTATAATCATTCTTCTGGCCTATTTCCTGTCTTCTGCCTTTACCCATAATAACACCCTAAGCTTGAGTAATAACTTGGGGAACAAAGGCTTCCTGCCCTTCAAGGCAGCACAGCTTGATGTGTTCCAGGATCCAGCCTCAATTTTGAATAACCTGCGGCATTCTAATCCAGCTCCCACTATCAACCCCTGTTTTATTGTCACTTCCACTGAATCAATTAATGAGCAACTCAATTTCAAAAGAAACATCAATGTTACATAGAATTCACTAATGATACATGTGTGAGCCTTGATAAATGTGGGAGTCTAGGACTTGGAGCACATCTGCGCTATTCCAAAGTGAGAAGAAAAACAGACCTCCTTGTTTCCTGGATATTGCACTGCTGTAATTGGACTGATTCCATTATGGATGACCCAGTTTTGACATCATGCTCTTTACCAGAATGCCTTCTGTTGCAGTCTATGAATATGCTTGCTTTCATGCAGGTAAAAATTAGTGTAACTGATTTCTTACTACCTTTCCCAAGAGAACCTCAACCATATTCTGTGCTTAATAATTAGAAACAACTTCCACTGTTCAAAAGGGTTCAAATGTCAAGTGACCCTATGGCTATTGTTCAAATGAGTCAGGCAGTGTTCTCTGACATACCTACTTAGAGAGGGAACCACCTCACACCATAACCTTGTGGTGTCACAGGGCCCACAGATAAGATGAGGTTTGGTCTTAAGTGCTTCAATGCCTCAAATGCTATTTTATCCTAGTAACCTCTGGGTATAATGAGGTAATTCATACACTCTTCACCAGACAATTGCCTCTTTGCACTTAGAGCCATTTCCTACCCTTCTGGTTCTTTGTATCACAAAGAGCTGACTCTTACAAATCACATTTCCCATATTGCCTTGTCAACAGGCTTTCAGCCTGTTAGGATAATGGGAGGCACTTGTGGAAGACTGAAGGACTGAAAGGGGCAGGAAGCCAGAGAACTTTTCCCTCTCTTTGCTTTGGATGGTGTCTCCAGAATATCCATTATGATTTCTTATTCTTTATGTGGCCTTAGAACTCCTATAGCAAGTCCTGCCATGCTTTTGGCTCTTTCAGGTGGCTCTAGCTCCTGAGCCATGCTAATATTCCCTCCTTCACATGCCCCCATCCCTTCAGAGCAGGAGCTCCTTCCCACTATTGCTAATCTTTGAATTGCCCAACTATATGTCACTTCTGTTATTCTAAAACTTTCTAATTAATTACCCATTTTAAATTTCTTCTATTGAATTACCTAAAATGTATTCTGTTTCCTTCCCTAGATTTTAAATAATACTTACTTCAATTTAAAAATTAATACATATCACCTCACACAGAAATTTTGTGACACTGTAGGGTCTGAGTGACAATCTGAAAACTGAAATTTTAATGCCAAAAATAGACGTTTCCACCAACTCTAAGTTTGATTGCAGGGATGGCAAATGGGTTTCCACTTGAGTACTACATTTGATTAATCAGTTGTAACCTCCTGGAAAGTTGACATGAAAAGGAAAGCTGACTTGAAGTGAATCTATACCCGGTCAGAAAGAGTGATAGATCTATGATCAATGCCTGGTATGGGTATGGAAATGGTGAATGGTAAGATGTGTGCCAGGCATTTGCCTTGCCTAATTTATAGGGATAGAATATGCATAGAATACTTGATATGAGGACTATCCTGGGAAACCCATTATGTATGCATCATCTATGTATATAACATATGATATTTACTACAGTGAATATAAGTCTGCTGTTCATTGAGAATGGTAATAGAGAATGAAAGACACATTTCTGAGGCCTTATGGCCCCATTTCTACATGATCAACTTCACAGCATTGGGTTTTTATTTTCTGAACTATTTTCATTTCAAATATCTGTAGTTTAAGATAGTCTTAATGACATTGTTTTGGTATCTTAAATTATAAAACATAAAATAGTTCAGAGTTTCCATATGTTTCTGCCACTTGTTCAGTGTAACAGTTAGGATCCAGTCAAGATTTCAATAGAAGGAAGTGGACCTGGCTCAATGGATAGAGTGTCCGCCTACCACATGGGAGGTCCGTGGTTCAAACCCAGGACCTCCTTGACCCATACGGAGCTGGTCCAGTGCTGATGCACGCAAGGAGTGCTGTGCCACGCAGGGGTGTGCCCCATGTAGGGGAGTCCCATGCGCAAGGGGTGCATCCTGTAAGGAGAGCTGCCCAGGGTCAAAGTAAGTCCTACCTAATCAGGAGTGGCACTGCACACATGGAGAGGAGAGCTGATGCAGCAAGATGATGCAACAAAAAGAGACACAAATTCCCAGGCCACTGACAAGAATAGAAGAGGACACAGAAGAGCACACAGTGAATGGACACAGAGAGCAGACAACTGGGGGGGGGAGGGGGGGGAGAGAAATAAATAAATAAATAAATCTTAAAAAGAAAAAGATTTCAATAGAAGGACCTGGTTAAAAGATAGCAGAGAATCAAAACAATAAAATGTTTGAAATACTGAGATATCACAGAGATATTAATAATAACTGCAGGAAGCAGCTACCACATCTTGGACTGGAGGAGCACAGGAAGGAAGTTGGGTCTAACTAAAACTAGATGTCCTCAAAGAGATGTCATTTGCCTCTTGCTGGAATTTCTGTGGGGAAACAAATTGAAATTGGTTCTTCAAGCACGCAGAGAAGACAGAGACTGGAACAAACTGCTACTGCCAAGGAGAAGAGTCATTAGCAGGAACAGAGAGCAAATAAGAAGTGATGACTCACTCCTCTGTCTTTCCTCCAATTTCCTTCTAGACCCCCCTATTAATGAAACAACATGGAAACCACTGACAAAAGGGAACCAAAGTGTACAATTCTCCAGCAGTAGCATCACAAAGCAGAATACAGAAGGATGGGTTTGAGCTGTAAGACAATAGCTTAATAATCTGTTCAAGCATCCTGAGCATTAAATAAGATAATGCTTCTAAAGCACTCAGCACAATGCCTGGAGCAGACTTGGGTAAGTGCACCACAATATAGATGCTTCTTTGCCCTTTTCAGTCTTTAGATGGTGAAATGGAGTCAAACGCTTCACCCACATTATCCTCCCACAGTACTTTCTCTTGAAAACATTATAGAGATCAAGAAAAAATTCCAATTTCACATTATACTTCTATGATGGTTAGGTTCATGTATCAGCTTGGCCTGGTTATGGTGCTCAGTTGTTTGGTCATGAAAGTACTGGCCTCATTTCATGAGGATATTTCCTGGACTTAAGTCATCAGTAAGTTGCATGTGTGGCTATTTACATACAATCAACAGAGGAAATTGCCTTCAACAAGGAGAGACCTCTCATCCAGTTAATTGAAGACCTTAAAAGAAAAGTGATGATTTCAGCGGTCATAAGGGAGAATTTCCATTTCTACTTCAGCCAGCCAACTTCATTGGGGAACTTATTGAAAATTTTCCTTGGTATTTCCAGCTCGTGACCTGCCCTATGGAATTTGGATTACTCATCTCCATAGTCATATGAGCCAATTCTTATTTTAAAAATCTCTAATATTTATATTATATGTGTGTGTGTGTATGTGTGCATCTCCTGTTGGTTCTGTTTCCTTGGAGAATCCTGACTAATACTGCATTAATATAGTATATTTATTGCAATGGATGAACCAATATTGATACATTATTATTAACTAAAGTCCATAGTTAACATGGTTCATATTTTGTGTTTTGCAGTTCTGTGGATTTTGTATAGATGTCATGTATTCACCATTAAGGTATCACGCAGAATAGTTTCTAATGCCCTAAAAATACCCCATGCTCCACCTATTCATCTCCTACCCCCTTCCAACCCCTGACAACCACTGATCATTTTATTGTGTCAGTAGTTTTGTCTTTTTCAGAATGTCACATGGTTGAAATTGTACTGTATGTAGCATTTTCAACTGGTTTCTTCGACATAGCAATATTCATTTAAGGTTCCTCCATGTCTTTTACTGGCTTCATAGTTCACTTCTTTATATTGCTGGATAATATTGAGGAAGGGTATCTTGATAGCTCCCAATATTTGGAAATTATGAAAAAAGCTGTGCTAAACATTCATGTGCAGGACTTTGTGTAGACATATGTTTTCAACTCATTTGGGTAAATACCTAGACGCATGATTGCTGGGTTGTATAATAGACCTATGTTTGGCTTTGTATGTATCCTTTTTATGTGTCAAAGATCCCTTTGAATCAGTAAATAAACCTTCCTCTACCAGGTTTTCCCATTACACATGAGATTAATTTGGTTGCTGAAAATGCTGGGTTTTTTTGTTCTGTTTGTAGTTTTTGTTTTTTGTGTGAGGTTCCAGGGCTGGGGATTGAACACAGGACCTTGTATGTGGGAATCCAGCACTCAACCACTGAACTACACCAGCTTCCCAGACTTGGTTTTTCATTTGTTTGCTTGTTTGTTTTTGTTTGTTTGTTTTTAGGAGGTACTGGGGCTCAAACCTGGAAGTTTCCACATGGGAAGCAGGCATTTAACCACTTGAGCTACAGCTGCTCCCTGATGCTGTTTTTTTAATAACATCTAACTTTTACCAATTGTGCCCTGTGTGCCCAGCACCATCTAAGCACTTTTATGTGGCAATTGTCTAATTATCTCAAAAATTCTATGAACACACAATAATATCTACATTTTGCAGATGAGGAAACTCAGACTTAGAGGGTTTAAGCAATTTGTCCAAGGCCATGTAATGATAAGTATGGCAGTCAGGAGGGAACTTTCTACTACTCTTCAGTGCTGCCCCATGGCCAATTTACTCACCTTCCCTTCACCACTTGGACCTAGAAACTATATTTTTCAACATGGTGAGTGAATGGAATTAATTCAGTCAAATTGTATTTAACAGTTTTCTTCAAGGGAAGGGTTATAGGACTCTTGTACATAGTGAGCAAAACTGGAAGCTCTCTAACAAACTAGACATGGTTATTTTTACCTCTCTAAGTCATTTGCCCTGGTCATTCTCATAGTGTCAGTGCCTGCCAAGGAGCAGGCGTGACCGTGGAGCTAGACCTATGCAGTTCCAAGGTCCCTCGTGAGGTGAGTTCACCAGCATAAATAGAAATGGAACTCCTCCCATCCTCGATCTCACTAACTTTTGATATATAACAGTGTAAGAGTCAAGGCAAAATCTACATCATACCCTCTAGCTCAGGGGTTCTTAACCAGGGGTCCTCGGACCCCTTGGGGTCTGTGAGCTTGAACTGAAAAAAATCAACTTATTATTTTTATTTTCCCTGATCTCTGATTGAAATCTAGCATTTCCTTCACTTGTGAATGTATGCAATAAATAAATTAGTCATATTTATTTCACCTGACTGGCAAACGGGTCCATGGAACAAAAATGGTTAAGAACCCCTGCTGTAGCATGACCTTGTTCTCAGACAGACCACCCCAGTTCCTTGAATGTCTACTCAGTTATAGAACAAGAGCTCTTATAGTACACCCATTTTAACTGTTGTTTCTACTCTATGGTAACTCCTGACCTGCCCTTTAGACCTCAAGAGCTTCCAAATAGTCCCACTGTTTGGGGACAGGGGAAGATGTTTTAGGCCTCACTCTGTAGCCTCTCTGTCCCTTGGTAACTAGGGTGGGATCCACGGAGGTCCACCGTAGAGGTGTGGGTGATGGAGCTGACTGGAGTGGGGCAAGCAAGGGGGCCACAAAAAGAAAAGGTATTTTGTTGTCATGGCAGTACTAGGAAAAACTCAAAGGAGAGGGTGTGGCCCAGGATTTAACGAAGTGCCACTGGGTTTGAGCAGCAGCTGGAATGTCTGAGTGTAGCTGCATTTCTCCCCACAGAGCCTGAGGCCAGGCCAAGAGCAGGGACTGCCTGTACCTCTCAGGATGAAGTTGGAAAAGAGGAGCGGGCCTCCCAGGTGTGATTTTCCTACCCCCAGCCACAGAATGAGGGCCTCCCAGAAGAAATTTGGAAACTCTGCAAAGAGCCAAAAGGGACTTGATCTACATTTTTTTTTTCCCCTCTGAAAACTGAGACGGACATTCTTCATGGTATGAAGAGGCACTTTGAAAGATCTTTGCTGCAGAGGTTTACTTCTGGCTTTTTCTTTGCTGCCTGCCCTTCTCCAAGATGGTATTCTGTTTCTGGAAAAGTAACCTGGGATTTCAAACCGTCACAGTTTGAGTAATCAAAAAAAAAACAAAAAAAACCACAACAGCTTGTGGTGTGAGTTAACATGAAAACGTGAGGGGTCAGTGAGTTGAAGGGGCTAGTCTGGAAGGATGTTTACCTGGGGGCAGGCAAGACCTCAGAGGTGGTGAAGAGTTGGGCTGGTCTGATGTAGGAGGCTGAGTTTAGAGAATACGAAAAAACTGGAGGTCAAGGCAGGGTCATGTGTCTGAAGCCCAGTGGTCAGATGAGACATTAACTTGCCAGGATATTCATAGAAAACCTGACAAGAATGTAACAGTCCCATCAGCTGCTGGCCAGTGACCTATGAGGAAGGAGGTCAGGAGCCTACCCTAAAGCCTGGAAAACAAATATTGCCAGACTCTTGACTTCACCTCCAGGTCTTGCTGCCTGATTTCCCTTCTTCAGAAGCAACACCTCAGTCCTATTTCAACTTACCCTGGGCCTTGACCAGCTTAGAGGAAATTTTCTAAGGTATAGCATGAATGGAAACTGGAAACAGGTGGCGAGATTACAAGTACATCTGAGATGCTAATAGGGTGATATTGGACATTTCATTGAAAAAGAAGGAAGGAAATTATTTCATTAATAAGTATTTATTAACAAATATGTATTATTACTAAATATTTATTGAGCACCATCTGTGCTATGGGAAAGACACTCACACAGAGCCCTTTCAAGGGTTACCAATGTCACGTCATTGAATGCTCATAACAACCATGCCAATGTAAACTTGTCTCGACTTTATTTTTTAAATTTCTCTCCCCATCCCCCGCCCCCCCCTCCTCCCCAGTTGCCTGCTCTCTGCGTCCATTCGCTGTGTTCCTCTGTGACTGCTTCTATCCTTATCAGTGGCACTGGGAATCTGTGTTTCTCTTTGTTGCGTCATCTTGTTGTGTCAGCTCTCCTTGTGTGCGGTGCCATTCTTGGGCAGGCTGCACTTTCTTTTGCACCGGGTGGCTCTCCTTACGGGGCGCACTCCTTGTGCGTGGCGCTCCCCTACGCAGGGACACCCCTGTGTGGCAGGGCACTCCTTGCACTCATCAGCACTGTGTGTGGGCCAGCTCCACACAGGTCAAGGAGGCCCGGGGTTTAAACTGAGGACCTCCCATGTGGTAGGTGGATGCCCTGTCCATTGGGCCAAGTCCACTTCCCTGTCTCGACTTTAGAGATGGACCTTAAAAGACTCAATCTGCTAAAGGTCTCCCTGAGCTGGGATTCCAAACTAGGTCTTCATTCTGAAATCTTTGTGCATGACTGAACACACATGAGTACATAGGTGCCTAGAATGCTCCAAAGTTCACTCCAGGGAAGTCAGGGCCTGCAGGAGCTCCTGGGACTTCATTTATACCTAGAGAGAACTCCAGCTACACTTCCCTGAGCCATACCACTGCCTAGCATCCTCTTTACTTCCTGGAGGTAATGTGCGTCCCTCTAAAATTACTGTGGGTAGATCTGGGGTTCTCGCAGTGATTGTGCTGCCCCCACAGAGCCTGGCATTAGCAGGACACTCTAAAATGGGGGAGGGGTAACTTTGTCTTGCTGCCGTAGTTTTTAAAAAATTTTCCTTCTCTTAATTCTTCGAATCAGGATCACATTCTAACTATTTAATCTGGGGCCTCAAACTGGCACAAAGAATGGTTTTAAATGAAATTATATTTAAAAAACAGCCAAAGGTTTCTAGAACACTTAATTGTAAGTGAATATGAGTGGTGTGAGGGTGAGAGCAAGAGAGAGGAGAGAGAAAGAGAGAGAATGCCAGCCAGTTAGAATAACTCACATCTAGGCCAGAAAGTGAGACTATCCAGCATGGAGAATCAAAAGGTAATCATTCACCAGCCCCACTGCTCTGCTTCTCCTTGGTCCCTTCTGCACCAGGGACTCTTCTGTTTACCTAAGGAAATAATACTCAGAACAACCATTTACTGAGTGCCAGCTGCATGGTAAGCACTTCACAGTCATTAGAGTAAATCAACCTAACGGTCCCTTAAAATGGGGCTTATCAGTCCATCTTAAAAATGGAAAAATTGAGTTTCAAATATTAACTAACTTGCTCAAGGTCACCAGACAGATCTCAGGTCAGGTTGTCTCTTAGACTCTCTATCTTACCTGATCTCACTCTTCTCAAAATCACATGGACTACATGTCTACAACCAAAATCACATGGACTACATGTCTACAACCAAAATGTGCACATCTGTTAGCTGGACTAAAGCACACCTTCACATAAAACTGATAAACCCTGAATTCAACAGTCAACTGGAAAATAAGTCATTTTGATACTGTAAACCCAAAATCTAAAGTCCTCAGTGTTAATCTTAGATTGCCATCACTCCTTCATGAATTATTGCTAAAAAGGACCAAATAGCACAAAGCACAAATTTTGGATGTTTATGGACCCAGCCACCACACACCTCCAACTCAATCACACAAATACAACATCCCTCTTTTTTTCCCCCACATCCATTGAAATCAGCGTTGGGATATAATTCAGCAACTTCCAAGGTTTTACTTAGGACAAGCCTGTGCAAGGCAGTACCAGAGATTAAAAAAAAAAAAAAGTGCCAGCATGGAGAGGTGTGCAGGTTGTGTACTGCCCAAGAGTGCCTGGCCAATGTGATAAATGTGGCCAGAAATCCAGCCAGTGCCACACTTTTCAGGCCATGGTCCCTGGCACTGGTTTGTTTTTACCCATGTGCTTATTTGCAATTCTCACAAAAGGCACCCTCAGCTCAGTAGGTTGTATATGTGTGGGGCTGCTTAAACCCACACAGGATGGCCTTTTTCTACTTCACATAAAGGTATTAAATGTGTTAGTGGAGTCCTGAGTTCCTCTGCCTTCAAAAAGTTTATGGTAGAGTGGGAGTGGGGGGAGGAAGACAAGAAGACATCTAACAAAACTGTATCAATTATTCTAGGAGAGGATGAGAAGGTGTCATGGAAACAAATAACCTCCTCAAATAAGGATAAGAAAGGCTTCATGAAATTACAGGCCTATGAGAAGGGACTCAGGAAAAGAACAAGGTTTTTTTGACATGTGGAGATAGAAGGGAAGGAAGTCTGGGTTAGGGAATAGCATGAGCAATGGCCAGAGGTCCAGGGAATGGAGAGGAGTCCTCTTTGGCAAGGGTATGGAGTATTTGTTCAGAAGCAGTGGGAGGTGAAAGTAAAATGTCGGCTGTGTTGATAGAGGTTTGGCAGAGATGGTGAATTCTTTTCCCTGAGTAATGTGTGCCTCGATGAGAGCTGTGCCTTAGGAGGAATGATGTGGACTCAAGGTGCTGGATGGATTGAAGAGAGCATAGGCCGGAGAGGGACCATGTCTGGAGATGTTACTAAGGTCTCTTCAGGAGGTAATGATAGCCTGAATCAGGGTGAGAATAGGGTATATGCAGTGGAGGTGATAGAGGTGAGACACATAAAGAGATGTGATGTGCAAGTAGAGGGAAGCCAGTATAAGAAAACTGTTTCCTTTGGAGTGAAAGTCTGAGTTATTACTATGGCTAGCGAGACCATTCATGAGCCCCCTGACACCTCCACTGACTCTCTGACCTTCCCTCCTTCCCTCATTCTGCTCTAGCCATGGTCACACCAACACTGTTCCTCAAATACACTAAGTTCTTTCCCACCTGGAGGCTTTCACACTTGCTGTTTCTTGTATCTGTTCCTTCTACCCCTAGGCATTTACTTAGCTCTCTGCCTCACTTACTTAATGTCTCTGAGAAGCATTCAGGGACCTTCCCTATATCTAATAGCCCCTCCAAATCCCTAGCCACTCCTTACCTTCCTTTCCCCATCTTACTTGTCTTCATAGCACTCTTTGCCAGCTGATTCGAGCTATTGACAGTAGTTTATTCTCATGGCCTCCCTCCATCACTTCTTAACTTGCTCCTCTTTGACATTGTTCTGGCATTGTGCCAGGCTTAGTCCTCCAAATGTAGATATTTAGGAAACTGAGGCTCAGGGAAGTTAAGTAACTTGATGAAAATGACACATTTAGTTAGTGGAAAAGCTAGAATTCAAACTCAGATCTGTAATGTTCCAAAGCTAACACCCCTAACAGCATTCTGCTGGCCACAGCCTGCAAGGCAACGATAACATCTTTCACATTGGCTTTCAAGGTCCAGACTCAAGTAGTTTACCCATCAAGGTAGTTTACCTATTAAGGTAAAGAAGGTGTGACCTGTGTTGAGTTGATGATCAATATTTCCCAGGATACAAACCACTGGGACACTTTACAAAGCCTTAGAAACTTTCTTACAGGTCATTCTAAAGGTTATTGATTCACTACCAACAAAATGATTCCTTGGAAGTAACTTGTGCCCCAACAGAACTTGGCTTACCCACTGCATGAAAAAAGTGCAGCCTGCCCAGGAGTGGCGCTGCATGCATGGAGAGCTGATGCAGCAAGAGGACGCAACAAAAAAGAGACACAGTTTCCCAGTGCCGCTGATAAGAATACAAGCAGACACAGAAGAACACACAGTGAATGGACACAGAGAGCAGACAACTGGGGGCGGGGGTGGGGAGAGAAATAAATAAAAAATAAATAAATAAATCTTTAAAAAAATATAAACAAAAACCAAAAAAACAGAACTTGGCTTATGATTCAGAAAGCGTTTTGAGCATGTGTTGAGTTGTGGCATGAGGAATTTCTCTAATTGTGACAGTCTTTTGTGAGATTTAAACATGTGACTTGTGTATGTATAAACATTTAAAAAAGGCAACTGCCTTCACATAGGAGTTATCTAGTGAAGAGGGAAGGCAAATTGATAAAACCCAACTGATACTCATTAAAAAGTCCAATAGTTTCCCATTATTGTTTTTGCATTTGAATAAGTGGCTTTTATGTGGATAAAGACAAAGAAAAGGAAGTTTGAAGATACTGTTATCCTAAGAAGAAAATTTGATTTGAAGAACATTAGCAAATTACAATTACTCTCAACTATCTTTCAGGGCTTAGACGTGTTTTTGTTATATTCATTTGGAATTTTAAACAGATTTGACTTGTAGATACTTTCAAGAATGTACTCTGCCATAGTCTTACCAGTTCTTACTAACATTTGGCAATGTAACCCAAAGATCTACTGGCAGCATCAGAAGAAAAAAAATAAAAGAATCATTGCCAAGTGATTGAATATAGTGAATCACACCTACCTCACTGTGCATTGACCACCAGACTGGATTATGAATGGAAAATGTGCATTCAATCTAGACTAGCCCAGAATTAGGCAGACTTGAGACTCATAATCTATTCTTTAAACTGTTCTTGCCCTGTTCCCAAGACATGTGTTAAAGGTCCAAAATCAGTGGTCTTCCTGGGGTAACATAGAAAGAGATGTCCCAAAGAGAGTTTCAGGGATGCCCTGGAGCTATTTCTAAACTTTTCTTTAGCCACCCCCTACTCGGAGCCCCCAATCATCTGGATGGCTTGAGTTTAAGAGTAGTGAGTCGCCCAGTTTATGGATGACTCATCATGTCATTTAAGTTTGTCAGTCAATGGAAACCAGAGCTCCAAAATCTCTGTCCAGGACTCTCCCTGGGGAAGCTATTAGAGAGAAGGCAGTCTTGCCAGATGTTTCAGTCCAGTTGGCCTAACTGGCATGTGCAGGGGGCATCTGCTTATACTCAGGTCCTGGCATGGAGAGAGGGCCTTGGGAGGGCTCTCGAGAAAGTTTGCCCTCAGTTTTCCTGCCATTTGCCATAAACAACAGTCAGGAAAGAAAATGGACTCAACTACTAAGAAAGCCACAAGGAAACCAATCAAACAGGTAACAAGACTTTGAACTTTCCCATCGCAACTGGGTTTGGCTTCGCTCTGAGCCTAGTGGGCTGAACATCATATAGTGAAAAGCACATTACATTTGGGAACAGAAAACTTGGATTTCTATCTCAACCCACACTTAGCTAGGCAGAGTTAAATTTTCCAGCAACCACTCTGATATGCACTTTATTCCTCTGTAAAATGGAAAGAGAAAATACATTGTCCTTGTACTACCCAACCTTTATCAAAAGTGATAAAGCATAGGAAGGCACTTTGTAAACCATAAAGAAAATGTCAGATAATATTATTTTTGCTCCCAAATATTTATTTCGAGCCACAACTTCTCTCAAGTTCCAAGATCACATTTCTAACTATCTCCTCAGCAGGTCTTACCCCAATGGCTCAATGGCATATGGAGATATCCACCCAGCCCTAGGGCACCCAGCTTCTGCCTTCAGTTGAGAAGCCTCCTCCAGTGCGCTGAACACTGCTTTACATGACATTCCTAACTAATTGTCTATCTAGCCCTCAAACTGAGTTTATGTAAAAGCAAATATATACTCTTTCTACAAAAGCTTGTTCTTCCTTGACTTCTCTTTTCTGTCAGTATGATCATCTTTACATGTTTTATAGGCCTAATGCAGAGGTGGAAACTTCTCTCCACCTCTCCCTTCCCCATTCTCCATCCTATTAATCCCCATTTTCTTTTCCTTCTTATATGTTGTTGTGCCAAGGAGCCAGACTTGAACTTAATTACAGTAATGTGACCTGAGAAAGTTTCTTTACCAGATTGAGGCTTGGTGCTCTCATTTGTGAAATGAGAATACATAATTTGCAAATCTGCTGTGAGAATTAGATAAGATTATGTTTACAAAACGCATGGCTAGTTCTCTATTCTACCTAAACTGAATGCCTCACTGATGCCCAATATTGCTCAGCCTTTCCTCTTCACACTTTCCTCTTCACACTTTCATTTTGCCTGAACTCTCTACTGCCTCACCTGGCCCATATGCAAACCCACCCCCCTTTCATTTCTCCCTATCAAAATCATCCTATGCAACCTTCAAGGTCAATCCACGAAAGGCTACTTACATTCTGGCATCCAGGAATGACACTTACTTCCTTGAAACTGTAAATGGCTCTTGCACTTTATTTCTCCAACTCATAAGGCACTTAACATTACTCCTGTATACACTACTTTTGTACATGTCATCTCTTTTCACAGACTGTCATGTTCATCTTCTTTACACATACTATTTACTTAATAAGTATTTGTTGAATGACTAACAGCATTGAGCAATCAGTTAATCAATGACTGATGCCTGGATCTACTGTAAGCAAATGGAATGTGAGTTAGAAGGGTAGGAATAATTTACACAAAGAATAAGACACCAAAGACACTTCATATTTTGTGTGCTGAACTTTTTAATGAACATCTTATAATCTTACAAAGTACCTGGCTGTAGCTGTTTTACATTACAATACAGTAGATCAGCTCTTTTCACTTATGTTCCCAATCAAGCCATTCCTTTGGGATGCTGACTGACAGCACTCAATAGGGATCTCATAGAAGAGGGGAAGTGCCAAGCCCAATGCCTTGTAATGGAGGAAAGGGAAGGAGGGAATCAAGAATACTCTTTCCTGGCATGGACAGCTTTTTGTACCCGCCCATTCTCTTCATTCTGTTCTGAGTGGAGGCTGGCATGCTAGTTGTTAGAGTCAGCTAGTTCACAGCAACCTGGACATCAGATCCCCCTAGTTACTAGGAAAAAGCAGTAGAGAAGTGATTTTGGAACAAAGAAACCAGGAGAAAACAGACAGAAGAGTCCCTGGGAGAGATTATCAGTGACCCCACGGGTGGGTAAGAGCAGCAAAACCACATGGAGGGAGTGTGAACTGATGTTCCCTGGGGATCTGCAACCTCCTCAGTGACAGTAGTCAGCTCAAAAAACTAGGGTGGGTAAGAGCAGCAAAACCACATGGAGGGAGTGTGAACTGATGTTCCCTGGGGATCTGCAACCTCCTCAGTGACAGTAGTCAGCTCAAAAAACTAGGCCCCAGGAACAAGGGCTAGAGCTGACTAGGGCTGAGCAACTTCCACCCTGAGGGGCTTTTCACATACCCCACAAAAAATGCCCTCTCCCCTTTCCAAACCAGTGGTTAATTGTGGAGTCACCAACAGAGAAATAAATATTTTTAAGTGAAACACAGAATGAAAGTGTTCTCACTATTACTCCTAGGGGAGACTGAGTAGAGACACACACTGGTATGAGCCACAGGCTCCACTTTCATGTGTGGGGCTGTAACCTTCCCTGAGCTGGGCAAAATCCAGGATAACTATTCCTCTGCCTCAGTCCTCAGACAAGGCAGGATTTCCCAAGACAGAGCTTGAAGTTCTTCCAGGAATTTGGATACTCTCCCCAAGAAAACAATTTTACAACATGTTTTTTTTTTAAAATGAAGAATCTAAGCTTTTCCACTCTCCTTTCCATATTAAAGCCTATCAGAGTCCCAGAAATAAATATTTATTGTCTTCTTTGAGGTTAAGTATGAAACCAGACAGTGAATGACATCCAGGCTATCATTTCCTTTCTGGGCTAGAACTATAGTAAACTAAAGTTTTTGGATAGGCACCCTCTGCTTTTCCCTTTCAGCATGCCTTTGCCACACTCATTGCATATCCCCACAAATAATTATGTGTATATCCCCCTTCTTGTTTTTGATATTCCAAAATATTGTTCTTTCCTATATGAAATCTGGTTCAAGATAGTGTTGGGTAATATTTCCTCTTTCTATCTGCAAAACCATTGCCTCTGTGTTGATGAGAAGAGTGGAAAAACTACAGTCAAAGCAAAAGAACAGACGATCTGAAGAGACCAAGGTTGAGCTCTAATTTTTATGCCAGTTCTCGACTTCCATTGGAGAAAAAAAACCTGACAGAAACAAGGATCACAGCCTTCTGAGATAATGAGACTTGGGTGTTGAACAGAAATTAACTTCTCACTCTCTTTCCTCAAAATCTAATCCCAAAAGCACGATAAAAACACATAACTGCAATAGATCACACACAAAATAGTGATCCTGGGATATAAACAGAGGCAGATTAATGTGGTCATTGCATGTAAAGTTCATCTATTGAACAAGAAAGGGTAAAGTTAACAAAATGGACACTAAATAGTTGAAATTCTTCTCTCTCCCCACAGAGTGTCACCCTTGCTCCACGTGTGGTTTCCGAAGTTAGCACACGTTAAAATCTCTGGGTCAGAGTTTTTACACATCACACGTGAATGGAATTTACCTCAGTTTCTACATTTGTTCAAAGAATCCCCTTAGCTATTCTTTGGAGAGTTGGAACCGGGCTGAATCTCCTTGACTCATTTCATTCTCTCGTCCTCAGTCCTCATTTAACCCTGACCTCTTCATTCTCTGTGGAGACTTGGGTCCTCCTTCTCTGCCTGTTCTTTCATCTCCTCATCTCCTCCCACCTTTCCCCTATATCAATTTTATACTACTTTTTCCCCCCAGAAAACTAACAATTAGTCATGTGGCTGCAAATGATGGCCTGGCCTGGAAACTTGTAAGAAGGAATGCCTGTGATCCTGGTGATCAGAGAATGAGCTCTAATACAAAGTTATTTACTGGATGACTGGCTGGCTAAGCACCAGACCAGAAATAGGTACATATAGAAGGAGAGAAAATCCTGGGCTGCACTGACTCCAGTTGAGAGGCCTGAGAAGTGGAAAGATGATAATGTATTGTTTTGGATGGATACTTGATAATGGGGTCATGGTTGAGTTCTCCTGGACCCATCACCAATGGGTGCTCACACCCAACTTTTGATGCCTCTTAGTATAATCATTCCAACTACTCCATCTCCTCAAAGTGGACCCAGCTTCCAACTCATAAAAGATGATCAGCTGATAAGTTAACATCAAGCACAGTACCTAATCTTCTCTCTCCTTTTCCATTTCCCACTCTAAATGTCAATCCCTATCAACAGAAAGATGGAAAAAGGACTTTCTGTTCTCAAACCCTCAGCTTTCATTTTGAACATGAACTTCACAGCAGCATGTGTGGAACAATGAAAAATTTTTAGCTTAGTAGACAGCAAAAATATAATATATATAATATATTTATATAATTATGTTTAAATACTTATAAAGAATTAATAACTAGCCTCATTACTACTTGGGAGACTACACAAAAGAAAGGGAGAGAGCCAGTTTAGAGTAGATGAGCCCTGAAAGATGGCAATCCATTCCAAATGGGTATTAGCAGTGTCCCAGGCAACTTCTCTTCTAGAATTTTGGTATGGGTTTATAAGTTGAGTACAGCTAAATAGTTGGCAGGGTGCAGAATTGGGAGTAGGACAATTGAGGATGGGGATTAAATATAATATAAGTGAGGAAGGAGGGTCCATGTATATCTACCATATTTCTCCTCCTACTTTTAATCAACTGACACTTTGAAGAAATTTTGCCCATGGTTCTTCCCTCCTTGGCCACTTAAAGCAACAGTTGGCACCTATAAAATCCTCTTGCTTTTCTTATAAGATCTTTCATGCTCCCCTCCTTTCTTTGTTTCATGACTTTTCTTCTTCATTCATGCCTTGCTGCTCCAGTAGAGGCCTCTCTTTCTTACTGCCTCCAGGGCAGTGGAGAAAGGGTTACTGATTTTCTTCAGCCTTGGGGTCTCGGCAGGTACATTCATCCAGGTCACAGTCAGCAGCAAATGGAATGACCTAGGGAAACCAAAGAGAAGCTAAAACAAACCATTTTTGTGTTGAGCTGCACATTTTCTTATCTCACTGGATCCTGGAGTAAATGTGCATTTATGTGTTCATATCATGGAACTGAAATTCAACCTTACTTACACACCATGTTGCATTAGGCAAGGTAACTCTTCCTTGCTTCAGTTCCTTCTTTTATAAAATGGAGAGAACACAAGTATATATTCAAGAGGGTATCTGTGTAATTTAATTAAGATGATGGGTATAAAATGCTTACACATCACCAGTACCCCATAGTCGTTCTGTAATTCTGTCACTACTACTTCTATTATTATCACTAATCCTACAACTACTGCTTTTATTATTTTTGCTGTTTTTATCATCTTCAAAATATCCCTGCAATGTAAATAAGATGAATGCTAGTTCTTTTTACAGGGAAGACCAAAAGAAGGTGGGTAACCAAACCCAAGAACATAGTACTACTATCTGGAAAGCCTAGACTCCAGAGCCAACCTCTCCAAATCCTACTTCTCAGTGTTCTTGGGGCCATTGAGTCATCTTTGCTATCTTCATAAGCATGAGTTTTAGTCCTTTTTGAGCGTGCGGTATACTTTGGCTGGAGGAAACTTCATCTCCCCACAGCATTGTCTGAGGATGGACTGGCTGTCAGCTATGTAATTGCCCCTCCCCCATGCCAGAGATGGACCAGCAAAAGTTACCATCTTCTTTCTTGTACTGCTACCAACAGATAAACAGTACTTTTGAGTGTCCATAACTAGCACTGGAGAGAAATGGGGACTTGGGAGACAAGATGTAAAAGTGGCAAAAACCCTACACTTTGGGACTTCACAATCAAATAAGATAAACATAAATAGGATGATCACATAAATTAATGGCCCCAGCACACTGAAGAGAAGGCCTTGGTGACTGGACAAGTGGGCTGGAGAATGGGTAGGATTGTTTGGGGAAATTTTCCAGTGTATTTGCTCATATTGAGTAAAATGTGATTTAGTAGTCAACAGAGGGATGAAGGATGAAGTACCTTCTTGATCCTGATTCTTGTGTACCCTGATCACAGGTCTACTTTTATCTGTCTCTGGGACTCTGCTCAGGTGTGCATAAGGGCAACCCCTCTGAGAACCTCCCGGCTCTTTTTGGAGAGATTGACTATGAAGGAGTGCTGGCCAAAGCATCTGTCTTTCTTCCTGAGGTACTGCCCTCTCTCCCCATCCCCAGGTATCCTCACTTACCTTCTTGGAGGACAGCGTGGACGAGCAGCAATCTCCCCCATCGTAGTGGCAGTAGGCCCGGTTGTTGATAGTATCACACCAACCATCTGCTTGAAAAGGCTGGTAAAAGAGGTTGCAGGTCAGTGCCTAAGTCCAACTTCATTGTGCCTTGCAATACTTTCCCTTTACCCCCAACATAAACAGTGATAGAGCATTCAAGGGGCAGAATACAAATTGACCTCACATTCCTAAGAAGTTGGAAAATCTCAAGGTAAGATCATTGGGCCTAAGAGAATCATCAAATTTCACCTGCTCCTGGTCGACTGTAGGGACTTAGATGGTTGATTTAAACTCCTTATGCAACTTTTCTGCTTTCTTGTAATAATAGATGCTTTTATTATGTAGGTTCCAAATCCGTTTCAGACATTTTAACTCTGTGGATCATCAGAAAAAGCCTGTGCATTAAGCAGTGCTGGCTTTAAAAGTTCCATTTATCAGGGAAGAAACTGAGATGCATAGCAATGACAAGAATTGCCCTGGGTTACACTACTAAAATCAGGCAGAAATTAGGATTAGAAATCATGTCTGTTCACACTTTGCAGCTTCTCACAGATTAAAGACCACAGACTCATGCTGCAAGTTAACGGGAGCCAAATGGGAAAGGGGCCTTGGTCAAACCAAAATTAATGGAGTGTTTCACCCCAAAAGGGAATGTATGACAAGAACAGGAAGAAGCAGTAAAACAACTCAGCATCCCAATGCTTTGTTTCTCCAGAGAGTCCTCCTGTCTTGCCCCTGTGGTCAAACAATCCTACAGCATCCTAGAGGGCATGCTAGTCAGCCACTTACTCAATAACATTGGTGGAGCCACATCCTGTACTGCTGATGCAACTGTAAAACGTCAGGAAGCATCTTGCAGCCAACTCTTTGGGAACTGAGATACTCTGCAGACACCTGAGTTCTGAGGGCACCTTACAGTTTACATACTCAAAACACTTTCTCTCCCCCTGCACCCTCCTTAAATGTCAAAGAGAAGGACTATTCCTTCTTTTACTGTGCTATGAAGAGATTGGCCACTAAATTTAAAAATGCCTATTAAGCAATTTTCAGCAGTTGCGTTACATCAGAACGAGCTCATCAAAGTTATTACTTCAATGTTTTGATTTATTCTATGGGGTCCTGAGGTTATTTGAACATAATCCGAGATGTATACCACTCTGCCAACCACTGAAATGCTGCTACTTGTGGGGTGGAAGTCAACAGCTGTCTCACAGCTGCACAGCAATGTCAGTTGAGAGCAGGAAGTGATAATGAATTCTGTTTTCAACACGGGCCTCACTGGGATAAAAGAAAAAGATTCAGAGATGAGTATATGTCTTTAACACTGAAGCCAGTTACTCTGGCCCCAGAGAGCTTGGAATAACTATACCAGCAGGACTTTGCTCCAAAATTGCAATGAAATAATAGGAATTAAGATACAAAAACCTACATTTTAAACACTGATAGATGCTCTCGGGGCCTCCCACAAGGACCAGATATATCTACTCCAAGTCCCCAGAGGTTTGTTGTCTTTTTTTTTTCCCCAAGAGTTTGGAATATATTTTCCTCATCCAACACGGTATCTGTTACTTTTTCTTCAACCCTGATTGACTCTTGGCAACACTTTAACCTGCTCCTTATTTCTTTTCCATGTAACTGACTATAAAAACCCAACAAATACTAAAAATGCTTTTCCTACACATATGATATACCAAACGAATATCTTCCTCTTCATAAGAGCAGCTTAAATACCTGAATAGGCTAATAAAGGATCCTAGGGAATTTTTCATTCCCAAGTCTTCACCAAGGATGGTTGTTCATTTCAAGAACATTTCCAAATTTATGTTGAAAAGATAACTAATGACTTAGATGACATTCTCTAGGTGCCACTGGACTTCTTATGCTATAATCCAGAGGTGATTTCTAGAAACTGTTTCTTCTCTGCTCTTAAAGGGTCATCTGGGAAGAGAAGGGACTTTATAAAAAGGAGAAAAGGTTGGAAAGCCTCACATATTTAATTTACAATATACCTATTAGAATTAATTGTTCCTCCCCCAACCTGCCAAAAACAACCACTCCACCCTAAACAAACAGAGTCTCCTATGGCAACCTGTGCCTGGGAAGCTTGACAACTTGAGTCCAAAGTTACAATGGAAAAAATAGGCAGGGAAAAAATGACGAATTGATCCAAAGTTTTAAAAGCATTGCATTGGAGGGCTAGATGTAGACTAAGGAGATTTTAGTCTCAATAAACGAAAGGCGTCAAGTTCGGGACAGCACTCATCTCAAAAGGAAACTTTCCCAAGGAAGGTTACTGGACTTGGTTTCTCTGAACAATGTATACATAGGTAATTTCAGTCCATGCATAAACTTCACTTATCTGGCAACATAAGAAAATTAGTATATATACATAAGTCTATTTTTCACATACCTGAAGCCTCTAGGGGCCACTTTTTCATTTTAACCATTGATAAAGCATTATAAAATGCCTGCTTCCCTGCTTTTAACAACTTACAGAGAAGAAAATGTGAATTCTTGAAAACTCAAGTCATCATCAACATTAATATCTATTATTTTCACTGTACAGGGAGGCTGTCTGCATTGTTCTATTTACCCCTTCAATAAATGTGCCTCCTCCAAAACATACACACACAACCACACAGACACCTTATAGATGATATATCTCTGAGCCAGAGAGTCAAGCTTCTTACAATTATAGCTAAAGCAAATCTAATATCTGAGAGAGAGCCTGAATTACTCGTCTTATGATGTATGAGCTTTATGATACCTATTTTAGTTGTTATAGGAAAGATTTTTTTGCCAACCTCTCAGTATAGTTGTGTTCTGGACAGATGAAGTGGCCAATTAATGGCTCTGTGTAAGCAGTGAAATACTAAGAAGAAATGCTGTCTGTCTATTCCACTTATATCACATTGGAAACATCTCAAATGAAAAAGTAGTCTCTTCTTCAAGCTATATAACCTGGAGACTTATTTCCTGTTTAACTCTGGGGAGTTGGTCATAGAGATGGTGGCCCTGTCCACTGTCTAAGAATGTAGTGATCTCGTTAGTCACTCAGTATTCTTTATTCCTTGCCAGGCACTGTTTTAGAGATACAAAGACATAAAATGTAGCTTTTTCCCTGGAGGGAACCACCATAAGCAATTATAACTCATTGTGATGAGAGCGAGCATAGAGACATGGTTAGGAGAGAAAGACTTAATCCATATTTAGGTGGGGGGATTGTCATGAGCTTCCAAGGACTGGCTCTGCTACATCCATACTCTCTGAGTAAAGCTTAAGACTGGATAATTCTGAGGAGGAAAAGGAGCCTGGAATGACTGTCTAAGGGAATAATGGGGTGAAGACAGAAAGATGGGTGGTCCAGGATGGCCTGTCATAGAGTATGCCCTCAGGAAGGGTTCCATAAACTTTTTACTGATTGATACCTTATTACTTGAAAAAGATTAGGAACGTTTTTCTTCTACAATGTGCAACAGAACTCAAGACCACACTGACATTTTAGACAGGTAAGTTTGACTTTAGACCATCAGCTCTGATAACCTACAGGTTGGACCCTTAGCCAGAAGTGACTATTGCCCTGTGAGAAGGAGTAGAGCAGAACCCTGCATTATTGTCTTGAGGAGAGTTTGAGGCAGAAGATGCTAGTCAAAGTTTTAACTAACGCCTAACACTATTTTCTCTCTTTCCCATATCATTTCTCATCAAATCCTCCAGTTATGTGATGACAAATCATACCCACATCCATTTCTTCCCATCAGTTAGGCTGCCTATTGGCCCAAAGAAGGCTCTTTCCCAAGGTAGCTGTGGTACAGCATCCAGCGGGGTCCTTGTAACAGAGGGAAGTCATATGCAAATGTATTCAAATATGTGCTTTCATTTTCCTTTTCCTTTGGCTCTATATTGAATAATGGCCTCTGGTCTGACTGGCATTCTCCCTCTTATCCCAAATGCATACCTGTTGTGTCTGTTTTCCTGGGGTTTTATACCCAAAGACCACAAAGAACATCAAAGGTGGAGCTCACTGGAATCTCTGGGTCTATATTTGGGATACCTTTGAGGCTCCTGAGGGACCAGTAATGACTAGAACTCTATTTGCCTATTTAATTAATTTTTGTATTTTTTGAAAGGGGCATAGATCCACAACATTCTAAGGCTGGATGGAGCCTTAAAGATTATTTAGCATAAAACCCTCATTTTACAAAAGATGAAATGGAGCCTTAAAAAGTGAAATTTCTTGTTCACAAAATTAGTTAGTGGCAATCCTGGGAACAGAGCCCAGATTGTTTGATTCCTGATCTCATGACCATATTTCTGGTAGTTTAATTAATGAATAATTAACTTTACCCAAAAAGTGGTCTAGTTTTGTCCTGGCTCCTGGGGGGTAACCTCTAAATGTTTGGAATCTCCCTATTGACAAGAGTTTTTGTTATACATGGTGGCCCACCCTCTACCCTGCCCCCCACCATATCAGATATTTTGTGCTAAGAGGATGATTTAGGATGGGGCCTGGCCAGACCCCATAGACCAACCATGTGATTAGAGGGCTGGGCTTTTAAGCCCCTGATGTCAGCCTAACCAGGAGGAGAGGGGGGCTGTAGAATGAGGTCAATCACATGGCTAATCATTCACTCAACAGTGCTTGCATAATGAAACCCCAATAAAGACTCTGGACACTGAAGCTTGGTGAGTTTCCTTGGTTGACAATATTTCTTGAGTATTGCCATACATTGATGTGCCAGGAGGATGATGCCCTGACTCTCTTGGGAGAGGACACTGGAAGTTTCATATCTGGGACTCTCCCAGACCTTGCCCTATGCCTCTCTTCTTTTGGCTGGTTCTGATTTGTATCCCTTTTGCTATTATAAAATTGTAATCATAAGTACAGTACTTTCCTGAATTCTGTATTATTCTATTAATTGTACCTTAGGAAGTAGTGGGAACCCAGAAATTATTAATAGTGGCCAGTTAGTAAGAAATGAAGGGTCCTGGGAACCCCTGAGCTTGCAGTGGTGTCTGAAGTGAAAGGAGTGTTTTGAGGGCCTGGGCCCTTAATCTCTGAAGTTTGGTCTCCCTCTGGGTAATTAGTGGCAGTTGTCATGGCAGGGGAGCAGGATTACTTAAATTCCTTTGGTAGCCCTAAAAAGGGCTTAGTTGCAGGCGCATTAAAAATACAGTGAGCCCAGTGATCCAACACAGAGACAAAGAAACAGTCCCACATAATCTCAATTCTGCCCTCTCCCGACCCCACGTCTATTAATATTTTTCTCAGTTGTGGGTAAAGTTTTATCCCAAATAAGCAAGCTGGTACCACAGCTCCTTCTGAGATGGGGCTGGATGGCCCATATTTCCCAAGAGGCCGATATATCCAGGAAGAAGCAGTACTATGTCCCAATCACATCAGCAGATGCCTGCAACCCAGAATCATTTATTCCTGGAATCTGAATGCTAAAGCCAGGCACTGTGCAGCTCACTGCAGTCATCTGAGGAAGAGAGGACGTGTAGTTGCTTCATTCCTACAGCGTTCACCACTTGGGAGGACAGTGGAGAAGTGTCAATGATGGCAGCCTTGCAGTTACTACAGTCTTCTTGGAATGTACAAGTTTAAAATAGACGGACGTCCTGGGATGGACTGTGGAGTAATAGTATCCTAGAAAGAAGAGACTGAGAGAGTTCTCCTTGCCTCTGACTTACAATGATATATTGCATCCATATATGCACATTATATTATAATATATATATTATATATTATATTATCATATAATAAGTGAAGAAATATCAAGAAGAAAAGCTGCCAGGCTCTCCTCCTTATATCACGTTGGAAACTTCTCAAAAGTAAACAGAGTTTCTTATTTATGTTATGTAATCTGCTGACCTATTTCCTGTTTTAGGCTGTTCTACTTATTTTTTTTCCTCTCCCCTTCCCCGCACCCCCCTCATTTGTTTGCTCTCTGTGTCCATTTGCTGTGTCTTCTTCTGTGTCTGCTTGAATTCTTGTCAGTGGCACTGGGAATCTGTGTCCTTTTTTGTTGCGTCATCTTGTTGCATCAGCTCTCCATGTGTGCAGTGCCACGCCTGGGCAGGCTGCACTTTTTTCGCCCTGGGCGGCTCTCCTTACAGGGCACACTCCTTGCCTATGCAGGGGCCACCCCTGCATGGCACAGCACTCCCTGCATGCATCAGCACTATGCATGGGTCAGCTTATCACATGGGCCAGGAAGCCCTGGGTTTGAACCCTGGACCTCCCATGTGGTAGGCAGATGCTCTATCCATTGAGCCAAATCTGTTTCCCTTAAGGTTGTTCTAGGGAGTTAGCCATAGAGATGGTGGCCCTGAATTCTACTGAGCTGTGCTGCCAATGACTCAGAGCCTAATCATCTTTGTCACCCATACTAGCTTAGTGCCTGATGCACAGTCAGTTCTTAACAAATAAATAAATGGTCGCCCTATTTGGAGTGAGTAGCTAACTGCATTTCCTTGGCACAATTTATGACCAGATTTCTACTTTTCATTATTACTCTGTTGATAGGAAATTTACTAGGCATGTTGCTTTCTAATAAGAATCACATAATTTAGACATAGGTATAGCTTTAATGGGCATCAAGTCCTTTTCTTACTGCAAACAGACACTGGAGTTGAGATAAATCATATATATAAATGTATATATATTTTTTCCTACAAGAAGCAGAGTATTGGACTAGGTAGAGAGTTACATTTTCATTTTTGAAAGTGGGAAGAGATAGTGGAACAGGCATTCTGGAAGTACTCCCTTTATAAAACATTTAGAAGTAGAGGGTAAAATTCAACAATATCCTCTTAGCACCTGGGATCATAAGAAAAGGAAGGGAAATCCCTAGGTGCCAAATACTAAAGAGAAGCTGAAAATGAGAGCAGAAAATGCACTGACTATGGCTGTCCTAGGAATGCGTACAAATATCCGCAATCAAGTGGTTGGGTTGTAACAACTGATCAGGAGTAGGAGCCTAGGTAATGTACCTTTGCAAGGTGGGGAAAACTGATGATGCTAGAATTGTAATAAGAAGACAATGCTTGTGAGGACTGGCATGGAATAACACAGACATGCTGCATGGGCAGCTCAGCTCACCTGGGGGTCAAGAGATTTGCCCCTGCCTGCCAACTCTGAAGCCTACCTGATTCAAATCCAGGCCTTGGAAAAATCCCTCAGATGTTAAGAACCTGCTGGGTTTTCAGCTAAGAAGTGAAACGGCAAAAGGAATATCTCCTTGAAGGCCAAGGGTCCGTTCTACAAACCTGAGAGAAGCAGGACGTAATTGGAAGAAAGGCCATGGAGATACACAGGCAACCTAGTGTGGTGGACAAAGTACAGAAGGAGGGATAGGAGCCCGGGGTCCAGGCTTATAGTCTATTGGGCATTACTGGGCCATATGAGGGCCTTGAGCCTCTGCCTGTGCAAACCACCAGACCCTCAAAAATGGAAGCGCAAATATATACTTTTACAGGCACTGAAAGAGAAGCCTGATTATAATAGGCTTATCTATATCTAACATCAGCACCAAAGCAAAGTCTTAGAATGGAAATCATCAAATAGTGCAAAAAGTCATCTCTTCTGGGAGAGTTAGGATAAATTGAGACGGAAAAAGAAAAGCAAGCAAAATAAGGTCAAGTGACTGCTTTAATGTGTAATGTTTTCATCTGCTTCAAAGTGTGCTTGAAGGAATCCAGGGCTTAATAACTTCTGCCCAGGAAAATGATCAAGTACAGTGATTAAGATCATGGGGTGCAGTATTAGAAAAGTCTATGCTCAGATGCAGTTCTGTCCCTTACCCTCTATTAAACTCAAAGCAAGTTACTTAAGTAAGCATCAGCTTTCTTCTTGGTATCTGGGGATAACACCACCCACCTCATAGGGTTGTTGTGGGGAACAAGCAAGCAAATGGAGGTGCAATGCTCAGCGCAGTGCCTGACCTACAGTCAGCACTCTGTAAATCAGAGTTTTATGAAGGCAGCAGGAAAGCCACCACTGTTTTTGCCATAAGTTTTGGTGTCTGAGTTTTCTCCATGGAGATACTGGCACGACAAACTTCAAGATTCTGCCACTAACACTTAGAGTCAAAACTGTGGGTGCTCTCATCCCTGACAGCCTCCTGCCTCATCCACTTTGCCCACAAAAGCATGCATCTGAGTCTCAAAGGAGACAGAGCCGGAGACAAGGGGAATGTGTCTGGAACTGGTGAAAACCAGAGTGGGAAAGGCCTGGCTGGCCCTGGGAAACTACGGCTCTCCTTGAAACCAGAGTTGTGATTTGGGTGTCCTGGCCACTGAAAACCTCCAAACCATGGCAGACACCTCTTCCCTGATGGGAGCCACAGGAAAACAGGAAGGTGAGAAGACTCTGTGACTTACTTTTTAGCCAAAAATAATCTACCCACCCCTTTTGTTTGGCTACAAATAAGGACCCAGAGTAACACAGACTCCACATTACTTACAGACACACAGACTTCTCCCCTTTGCCCAAAGTGACTTGAGTGGCTGAACCCCCAAATGGTGAAGATGGGGTGAGGAGTGGTCATGAACAGTTCACATCTATCAATCCCAGAAGAACACTGGCTCAAATTTAGAGCACTGATTCTCCAGGGATAGAGGTAAGGGAAAAGAACACCTCTCCAGGTCCCTTTACCAAGCTACCTTAGGGGGCTTCAAAAATCACACACACACAACACAGTTATCCCACCAGTGTTCGATCTTCTCCTCCATGGAGAAGTAACACCATTGTGAGTGATTGTTACTGATGAGAACATGTGTTGCCCTGCATGTCCAGAGGCGTCTCCCGCATCACCCTCCCCACCTGCCACCCAAACTTTGCAGATGGTGAAAATACCCAGTGCTTCAGCTTCTGTTACCATCTTTATTCCTTCCTCAAATCTCCACAACCACCCACAAGGCATTCCCTGACCCTTCTGCATCACACCCCAACTCCATGTCCTAAAACAAACAAAACAAAGCAAAACAAAATCTCTCTTCCTCAGTCAGTCCCCATTCCTGATTTCCATGCTTTCTCCCCTTTCTTCTGGAGCAGCTGACATGCTCCAGCCTGCCAGTCTGGATCTATTTACGCCCATGATTCCCAACCCTTTGCAGTCAGGGTCTGATTTCATGGCCTTCTTCCTTCTCAAACCATAGGGCAATGTATCTCAAAATGCTGTCCAGGCATGGCAGCAGTCCTCCAGGTGGCCTGAGAGCTGGATGACCAGAGCACTGATGTCTGTGCTTGGGATCCTGGCAAAAATGAATGATTACACACCATCAGACCTTGTTTTGGGCTTCATGGCTGGGGTTGGTGTGCCTGCTAATCTAGTGATTTCTCTTTCTTGTTTTCAGAGTGGGAGTGGTATAGGTGGCCTGTAAGACAATTTTATAGGACAATCTTGCTGGATGGCACTTGGTTCTCATCTTTTAAAAATGGATAGATTTTTAAAAAGGAATGGTGGTAATTTCCTGCCACCTCTCTGGTTAGTTAGAGCCAGGGATGGAAAGGTCGGAGATGGAAACATCGAACACAGCAAATTCAAACTCTGTCAGTTCCATGGGATGCTCCTTTGTTTAGCTCACTTTTCTATCCTCTTTTCCTTCCATCAGCAATGAAACCCCTGCATCAGCATAGTATCTAATATATAATAGGTACTTAATGAAATATTCTTAAGAGAAACTAGCAGATCCTCTCCAGAAATGACTCTATGAAACTAAGATGCTGGAACACGCGTTTGTTTTCCACTCCTCCTGCCTTTCCTCCTAGGTACCTCCAGCTCGTCCCCAGCCTCCTCAGGTGTCTATTTTCATGATCAATTGTTCTCCCTCACACATCACCTGAAAATGGCTTAGCATCACTCTTCCAGGTGTATTTCACTAACAGTAGGCTACCACGAGCCGCAAACTTAAAGATTCAGAAGAATGAAATTCAGAGAGCAGAATTTCAGGGTATAGCAGGCATCTTGCTGAGCAGGGTGGGACCTCGTGGTGCCCTATCCACACACTCCTGTCACCTCTATCTGTCACTCCCTCAGCTCCTCTTCTCTTGGCTCTTTCCCAAATGTTGTGCCTGGACCAACCCCCCACGTGACTGGAACATTAAGCAGCATGTGCTCTGTTCAAGCTTACACAGCTCTGGAAGGTGAAGGAGATGAAAGGATGAGGAGACAGATACACGTCAAGAGTAGAAAACCTACAGCTGCGGGAAAGAGAAGGAAAAGAGTGTGAATCCAAGAAGGCAGTACAGGGCAGATAGTCTGAGTCCTGCTCAAAGTTTTAGCTTTTACTTCTCTCTGTCCCTGTCCCTGGTTTTGTGGCCAGCCTTCAGCGCATGGGAGGTTGAGGCAGGCCGAGCCAGGAATGTTCCACCACAGCCCAGACACGCATGCTTGCCCCTGCCCCCCACCACACACATGCCAGGAAGCTCGGCATTTCTTGGCTCCCCAAGCCTGCCCGTGGAAGATGACTGGGAATGCAGACTGTGGGAGGAAATAACAATATTCATTGTTTGAATTAAATATTTTTCTTGGCCTTCCTACTGTTTGCTGAGTATTTTTTTCTTTCCCATTCTCTTTCATTCCCTCCCTCTTCTTTTCTTCCCTCCCTCACTCCCTTTCTCTCTTCCTCAGCAATCAAGCACACTGAGAGAAATAAGAGGAAGAAAGCAGGGAAGACAACTATGGTGAGAAGAGGAGTTTGAGGAAACCAAAGTGGTTTACAAAGACTTTTGTCATTCTGATACCACACCCAGTTCTTCACAAAGATTGAAATGTTTCACTTTTGGATAGATGAAAATCTAAATTTTGTGTTTTCATGGGATAGATCCACATCACTTCTCTCTTATTCTTTCATATATGTACTTGTGTGCAAATGTATATATATACACACACACAGACCCACACATACATATGGTACTTATATATGCTTTCTCTCTCATATATATAAGATATACACTTAAGATGGACATAATAGTATATACTAATTATATTAGAGATACATATAAGATAAAATGCTTTTGTTACTACTACTACTACACACACAATATCTCTGGATGTTTGACACATGAGGAACAAATCTAAAGTTAAAAATAATTTTACATACTACAAACCATCAAATACAAGCAAGACATTATTTTTATTTTATCTATGTTATGTACTTTGCACACGGCACTGTGCTACAGGGTTTTTGTACACATTATCTTACTGAAAGCTCCCAACAACCCAGTGAGGTAGGTACCACTATCATGGCCAACTTGCAAATAAGTAAACCAAGGACCAGCTAGGTTAAGGGACCTGTCCCAAGGTAAGACAAAGTGCCCCTGTCTGCTGCCAGGCCTGTGTTATAAACATCCTGACATGCTCATGCTGCCGCCATCATTATCACCATTGCCCCATTCCGCTTCTCAGTCTCACTTGTTCCAATCTCTCACTGTAACTATGGGCATGAAGAAATGTCAATGTCGCAGAAATCCATGAGAAATGTATCATCTAGAATACTTAATTTCAAAAAGACATATATGGTCCATGTGCTGCAGCGGTTCTCCAGAATGTATTCGCCGGGTGCAGTGGATGTGCCACAATGATGGAAGAGTTTGTTAATGTGGGAGGGGTAGTATTGGTGGGGTGGAGGGTATATGGGGACCTCATATTTTTTTAATGTAGCATTTAAAAGAAAATAAAGAAGAAAAAATATATATATATATAAGAAGAGATATGCATCAGGTACTGAACTAGTTGCTGGAATCCTGGGATACCCAATCAATAAATACTTAATGTGTCTCCTATGTCAAAGCATCATGCCAGGTCTTACACATGACAGTCTTTACTTTAATGAAATTTTAGTGGCATAAGCAACATATAAGGAAAACCTGAATGACATCTGAAACAAGAGGAAAGAATTCAGAGACAAACGGAGGATCAGCGGCCAAAGTAATAAATGGTAGCACCAACTGATAAGAGCTACAGAAGTTCAGAATGGGAAGGGGGCTGTTGCATTTCAGAACGACTTTATGGAGTATATGGGATTAGATATAATCCTTGAAGGATGGTTAGGATTTGAGTAGAAGAGTAGGGAGAAAAATCTCAGCAGGAGGACCAAATAGAAGCCAAAATTCCACATGGAAAAATAAAAGATATCTCTGTGGTTTTCTGCCTTGAATATTAATGGCCCAAGTTTGGAACTAGGTCAAAATCTTCATCCAAAGGAATTTGGTCCTTATCCTGAAGACAATAGAGAGTAAGTAAAGTTTTTCCGTAGCAGAAGAATGAGATAAAAGTTGTGCTTAAAGGTTGGGTCTGGGGCATTGTGGAGTATGAGCAAGCAAGAACTGGAAGGATACAGAGCAGTTAGTAGTTGATTCCAAGCAAATATGAACTGGGAAAAACAGAATTGGCTAGTCATAAAATGAAATGGAAAAAAGCAGATGAAAGTGGTATTGCAAAGGAAAATTATCAGGACTTGCTGGGCAGACCAATGGAGATGCAGGTAGGTCCTCTACCCAAGTCATACTCTGCTATTTCTCAAAAAGTTTGCTCATTGAAAAAAATAGCTAGAAACAACGCTTAATATGATCTAGGGACTGAGTCATGGGAAACAGAACCTGATAGTCAGCAAAACCCTGTCCTAGGCTCATAGTGAGAAGCTCTATGCATTTTATTTTCCCAGATAAACACAGGGCTAGAGGATCCTAGCTCATTTACTCCCCTTCCCAATTTCTGCCAAACTTTTTCTACAAATTAGACTTGACTAATTTTATCACCCCTAGTAATACTCATGTCCATCTGAATTGAAGAAAGGCAGGAGGGAGGTGTCATGTTTATTTTAGAATATTTTCTTGTCAGTAGTCTTATTTCTTTTAGTCCCAGTTTCGTTTTTAGTTCCTTTGTCTATGGACAGCCCAATTTGTGTGGCTGATTATTGTGGTTCTCATCCTCAACCTGCCACACCACCCTGCATTGTCAGCATGGCTCTTCTGTTCTCCATTAATTGGTTAGTCCATCCAGTCTCGCTTTCACCCATATGGAACCTATTCTCTGTGCAAGTGTTTTGTTTACATTCCCTTTATCTACGGGATGCTTGTCTGTGTATCTCATCCACTCACCCATGGATGGGCTGCATCTGTTTCACAACATGCTCCCTGGTCCTATTTCCTTGGTCTCTGAGCCTTGCTAAACAGAGTCCATTGACATGCCTCCTCTTCTCCTCTTTCTCTGGCCTAAAGCTTGTGAAGTCCAAGAAGATGTCCTAATAGGTGGTCAGCACCCCTCTTTGAGTTTTCTAGAAGTCCTACATTGCTATTCTCTGTGTTGTTTGTTTGTTTCTATGTTGTTGTTCTTTCCTACCAGTTTAAGAATGTGGACCCTGAATCAGGCTGCCTGGGTTCTTATGCTGGTCCCATACCTGCTAGCTCTGGAACTTTGGGAAGTTGATTACATTCTGAGCCTCACAATTCTCTCATCAGAAAAGTAGGTGTGACAATAATAGTATTAATTCTTCACAGTGTGGAGAGGACTGATCCATGCAAATGTGCTTAACACACCTGGTATACAATAAATATAAACATTGGCTCATCGTCGCCTTTCCTACCATCCATCCTTTCTTCTCTCTCTTTTCCTGTTTTCTTTCTTTTCCTTTACCATTCCTCTCCCATTAGTACTTAATACGCCACATGGCCAAGTGCTATTTTATGTTTTCCAAAGCAGTGAACCGGGAAGCTAGGGGTTTTAATGGTTCCATGTCTGTGAAACCCTCTCAGACGTAGCTATTGGACCATCTTGTCATTCCTCCCCTCTCCTAACTATGACCAATAATCCAGAGATCCCACCATTTTCAAGGACAGAATGACTATACAACATGTGGTCTCATAGCAGGCAAAAGACATAAGCGAACTTCTCTGAAATACTGAGATATCGCTCATGTTCTATTGTTAGTTGGGGTATATTATTGCTGTATTGAGTTTAATTTAATTGCAAAATAATTATAAATATTAAATTATAAAATAAAAAAAAGCAAATAATTATAATAATGCTATATTTAAGTTCATTTTCAGTCTCCTAATCTCTCCTTTTTTTTCCAAAATCCCCACCTCTGGGTTAGATTCTTTGGCTTCCTCTCACAATATTCATGACCAATGTATCCAACCCTATCATAGTATCTTAATATTCCCCTAATCCTTTGGAAAACAGCTGACATACTAGGGGATCAATGACTAATATGTATTTGCAATTAAATGAAAGATACAATTTTAAGGCAAAATAAAAACAAAAACATTTTGTAATTGTAGGGAGTTTAGGGCTTTTTAGGCCACATGGGGGAGAGAGGTATTTGAAGGAGAAATAGGAGTATGCCTAACACCCTCAAAATTACCTAGTGGAGGCAGCTACCTATTAAATAAAATTAGAAAGCCCTGTTCTATCTATCAGGGCAATTTCAGCCTAGGTGGAGAAGTGCAAGTGAGCGAAAGAGATGCATTATTTAGAAAATTTATCAATTTACCAATTTTCTTGCTTTACCGACCCCCCAAATACCCAGACATCCTGATTGAGAAGAGGGGGGAAGGGGAAGAGAGGCAAGAAGCAGCTCTCAGAGGGAGTGCTAAGAAGTAAAGGGACCATTGGCTTCTGCTGTTTCTGCTGTTTTGTTGCAATGCTCTGGCTCTCAGGCTGGGCACACAGAACAGGAAAGCAGGAGAGGTAAGATATGGCTTACCAGCTAGGCAGGCTGCAAGCTTTCTAGTCTCAGCTACAGTTATCAGAGTCACTTGTGGTTCTGAAGTCAGAGACCATTTCCAGAAAGTTAAAAGCATTTCAGACATGCACTACTAACTTTAATATTTCTCATATTAGAAAGACTCCAGTTGAATCTAATCTCATTTTTAATTAGTCCTCACATTGCCTGGTGAGGCAGATTAATATGATTATCCATATTCCACTGATGAGGAAAATGAGACAAAGGGCTGTGCCCCAAGGCCACTCAGGGAATGAGCAATAGAGGTGAAAATTAAACTTAAGCATTTTAAACTTCTAAACCATCAAACGAGGGAGAGGATATTGGGGAATATATTGTATTGCCAATTGTTCAGGATCTTTCATATCTGGATAAAGTCTATTCAATTTCCTACTTGGTTTTTCTAATTAAAAAAGTAGAGCACTAATTCCAGTTCTGAACCCCAATATTTACTAGAAGATACTAGAGAATAAATGCCAGGAGCAGCCAAAGAAGAGGAGAAAATGAGCATCATATAGCCAAATGTGAATATTATTGAATACTTACTGAATGTGTAATATTAAACTAGATTGTGGGGGTGGGGGGTTGTAAAAAGAGAAGAATTAAATATGACTCTTCTCTTTCAGAAGCTCGTTTAACTGGACATTCAACGTAAGTATACCATCAAAAACACTTTAAAAAAAGTAGCACACACTTCCGATTGCATTGGCAGGAGCCAGGTCTTTTCTTTGTTTCCCAGTAAATGTTTAAGCAATGTGTGTGGATAAACTGTTGGTTGAGCTTATCACAGAGCAAACTGAGATGTTAACATGAGAGGCAAGTCGTTGGTATCCACATCCACCTACCCTTCCAATCCAGTTAACTTCATTCCAGCCCCACTCTAGGTAACACACCAACAATCAAATGTTCACCATTCTACCACGGAAATGGTTTTGCGTTCAGCCTCTTTTCTCCCTTCCCGTTCCCCTTCCTCAGTTTAATGAAGTGACTGTTACAACGGTCAGGTGAAAGATGATAAGACTCTGACTTCCATGGATCAAATTTGCCACCATGATTTTCTTCCTAAAATACAAATTCCATTATCTTTTCTCTGTGACAGAGATACTTGATGCTCACCATTTACCTGTGTTCGCCTGCCTCACTTAGAGTGGGCTTGAAGCCATGTGATCACATCCTGGTAAATGGGAAAGTAAGCAGAAATGATGCATTACTCCTGGTCCAAGGGGCTGAAAAGTTACTGGCCTCACTTTCTCTCTTCCTTGTCTCTTTGGAGGCAACCAGGGAGGCCACATAAAGAGGACAGAGAAACAACATGAAAGAGATGCAGGATAGCTGCCTGGAGAGTTACCTGTCATGCATAGACTTCATGAGAGGGAGAAATAAATCCTTTGTCATATCATTTCAGAATTAATTTGTTACCATAGCCTAACTTGATTAATTTGTCTTCTCCTATTTATAAGTCTTCTTTGGATCAACACTGACCACGGGATAAATATCATACTCCTTAATTGGGCACATAACAATCTGAATGATCTACTACTCACCTATCTCTTTAACCTCAAATCATTCCACAGTTCTTCATGTACCCCAAGATCAGCCTCACTGAGAAGAAATATAATATTTTCTGCTGTAAGCTACTAAAATTTGGGAGTTGTTTGTTGTGTGACATTATTTCAGCAAAACTTGGTGAATGTGGAGATTAGTACCAGAAGTGGGGTGCTGCCATGACAAAAAAACAGAATATGTAGCACTGACTCTAGGATGGAGCAGGAGGCAGCAAAGAACTTTTTTTAGGAGGCTTTGAAATATCAGTGCTCATTATGTAGTGGCAAAACATTTGAAAAAATGTTTCCTGCAGTTGGGAGGGAAGTTATAATGTTAACCATGTAATTTGTAAGTAAGAAAATTAACTTAATGCCCTTAGGGCTTTGGGTAAAGAAGTTTTGAATCAGGATATTACTAGGGTTTGATTGTGGTTAATACCTTCATTTGATAAGGTACCACAAGAAGAGATAAGCTCAGAAAATGGAGTTGCATTGCAAGCAGACATGACAGGGAATGTAGAGAGCTAGAAATTCCAGGACATGTAGAACTGAAAAAAAACTTTCTCATCTCCAACAAATAAAAGATAAAACAGAGGAATGCTTTGTGCTAGGCTTTCTAAGACAGAGATTAGGAGTGTTAGGTCTCAAGGGTTGGACCATTATATGAGTTAAGATCTTTAGTTGGTTAAAAATGACACCTAGAAAATCCTTTCAGCTCAACAAAAATAACTCTAGAAGAGATACGAAGGACTTTATCCCAGAGAAGCCTCATAAATTCAGAATACCTGTAATTAAATCTAAAGAGAGGACTGTCTTGAAAAGATTTCTGGAGTTTAGCTCTTGGCATATGAATTTGACTGGAATCAAATATGTATAAAACCAATAAAGTTTGTGTGAGTTGAATTGCCAAAATATCACCAGCTTGGATTAAAGAAGACTTACTGTCAGAGAACATAAAAATAACTTTGGGCCCCCATATGTTTTACCAGCAGAAACCAAGCTGAGAAAGCTGCTCAGATTCAAAAAAGGGTATGTTCTCCAATGTTCTCTTCCTATATGGCCAAAAGGGATGAAGGAAAAGGAAAACAGCAGAGTCAAGAGCTAGGAAGAACCAGTGCCTAACCAAGAAGCATTCTTTACTCTCAGAGTATGAGTTTTTGCAATATTTTCTCAAAGAGATTTCAGAATTGCTATGGCATGCTATGTGCCTTTCATTATTCTTCTTTTCAAAAAGAAGGTTTATTGTATTTGTCCTGTCTCTGTTCCACTTTGTAGGCAGTGTGTGTGAGAGGCAGGGAGTTTGTGATTTTAGAACACAGGGATTCAGATTTAAGAGATGCCACATTGGAACTTGTTGTAGGTCATGAAATTCTAGATTTTAAGCCTGATGCTATAACTCAATAAGACTTTTGGAGTGTCTTGGGGTAAAAGTGAGTGAATTTGGATATAGCAAATGATTGTGACCTAAAGGGCAGACTAGATATGATCATATGTTCACAGTTCTGTTTGTTCTCCTTTCCTCTGCCATGGCTTCGCTATAGGCAGAGTATAATTCTCTTTTCTATTAAATTTGGACTTAGTCAAGTGGTTTGCCTTGGCCAATGTACATGAGTGTATGTGACATATGCCACATTTAGTATGGAGTTTTAAATATATTTGAATGCTTCTGCCTGCTCTATTGTGTCCCTGTTTTCCTCATGAGAAAAACATGTCCTTGGTAGCTGCTGACCCTGAAACTTTGAAACCTGGGTCCCTGAATGATAGACACAGGAAGTACCCACTAGTTCAATCCACAACCTAAAGCAAAGCTACTTTAACCAACCTGCAGGTGCATACATTAGAAATTAATTTTGTTATTAATTTGATATTTGTGAATTATTTGTTATGCAGCATTATTACAGAAAAAGTTGATGATGATGCCATGACATTTCTTTTCATAATTTTGCCTTTCCACATACTCCTATTTACCCTCGAAAATTCACTTCAAAATTGTTACCCCTCTATAAGATCTTCTCCACATGATCAAAAAGGATCATTTGCTTTATCCCCTGCCCTCTCATATGACTTTTTTCGTATCTCTGAACTATTAGTCGCTGGGTTGCAAAGTGGTTATTTGCCTCTCTGTTCCATATATCACACTGGAACCTCTTTATTTTGGTTTTTGTAATCCCAAACATAGGAGGCACTCTGAAAACATTCTTTTAAGGAAAGAAATAAATGAATGAATCTGAAGGAGTGATCACAGTTTAAGGACCATGGTGTAGCTGGGAGAAGAGGCTATGACACTCCTACAAATCCTAGCCATCGGGGGGGAGGGGGGGAGAGCAGTAAGCTTTTAGATTGGGAAATGGTGCAAGGCTCATATAAAAAGAGTTGGATAGATTTACTTTTTGTCCTTGTGTTGGAATTTGAAACCCTAGATTCTCTAGAAAAGCTTGGAGAGGTGGGAAGATGCTTTCCATGCATGAAGAATTGTACATTCCTGGGTTAGAACATGTTTTCTTTAGAGGTTGTTATGGTTTCTTTCTTTTTTCTTTTCTTATTTTTTTCCCCAGCTTTGGAAGTATCTAATGTTTGCAATAACAATATAACAACAACAAAAATATGAGGTTGGCCCAGTACAAATCCAGAGAGAATTTGTACATGAAGTGGATGCAGGGAGTGAGAAAAGAGGATAGGAGGTCGCAGGCAGGGAGAAGAAAGGAAAACAGAGTAGCCAGGAACTTAGCAGAAGAAACTGCCATGCATGACATGTGGCTGGCACAGGGGACAGCAACATCTGTTCTCGATGAGGATCCCCAGTGTGTGCTGCTGTGTGTGCATGTGTGTGTGCATGTGCGTGTGTAAGGGATCACCAGGGTCTGTGCTTTGGGAAGCCTGCTCATGGCTCCAGTCTCACTAGTCTGAAACACTGCCCTCAGTGGTGGCCTCTCACCATAAGTCAGATCTCCAGCCAACTAATTCTTGAGAAGTATGTTGCAGACTAGAATGGGCTATGGAAAACAAGCCCGAGAAAAGCCACAAGGGCCTCCTGACCCATTTGAATCTTTTCCCTGCCAAATTCTCATTATGGATCTTAAATACAAAGGAAAACAGCATATAAGGCTAAAGAGGCTATGGAGAATCCAATAGGAAAAAAAAAGTCTTCATAGGGGTCACAGGGTAGAGGCATTGAGAAGAGAGGCAATGAATCTGTGTTCTCAAAATAGGTGCATGTTTTGTTTTGTTTTAGTTTAGCTAAGCTTTCAAAGGCTTATTTTCTCTTTTCTTCTTGTTATTCTGCTGAATGAAATAGAGAAAAATTAAGGTGAAGAACAGGTATTCTCTATAGACTATGGAATTCCTCTTAAAAGGACTTCTGAAGAAAATTGGCTCAAACTCTTAGGTTGGAGCCTGGATGTTGCTAGCGGTCCTTAGTAATCCTTAATCCTTAATCAGGATTTTGATCCCCAGGCTGTGTGTCTACACTTAGAAAAGTGGATACAAAGAGAAAGAAAAACTATTCCAAATTTTAGATCTGAGAAAAAGCATAATGAGCTGAAAGGAAATAAGCAAAGGCCCTTTTCTCCTTTATCAATTCTTGCTGCAATTTTACATGCATGCTTCCTTTGAGAAATTCAGCCTGTTTTGTTGGAAACTCTAGGGGATACCTGCCATGTTACTGTGCCTTGGCCTAGCCTTGCTTCAGACTTCCCAAACACAGGAATTATAATAATGACAATAATCACCTCTACAGCATTTTAGTGTATACAAAAGCTTTCATAGGTATTATCTTATTTGAGAGCGAAAAGAACTTTGTAAGTCAGCCAGGGAAGATATCATTTTCCTATAGGAATTAAATGCCTTTGAGAGCACAACCAAGGAGAAGAAAAGCAAGACGTAGAACCAAGTCTTCCTTTTCCAGTGCCCAAATACCCCTCAAAGAGCTGAGGGACATTGAGTGACTAAACTCCATCCCTGCCCAAATTTCCAGTATAAAGCTATGCTAACTATAGACTTTTAAAAAGCATTCAGTAGTAAAAACTCTTACAAGTCATAAAACTCAGGATCTCTTGGCAATCTTACTCTTCACAAGTTAGCAAAGTTTTCCTTTCCCCCTAGTAGTTATTTCAAATTTTAAGCTGCATATAAAGATCACCAACTTGCTACCAATTCTATCACCAATCTGTGGATGACCTTAACTTCCTCCTTCATTTGTTCTCTCAAAAAGTATTTATTGGGAAGCGGCTGTGGCTCAATCAGTTGGGCTCCCATCTACCAAATGGGAGGCCCTGGGTTTGTGTCCTGGAGCATCTTTGTGAAAGCAGGTTCACCCGCCCACCACGGAGAGCTGACTCAGCAAGGTGACACAACAAAAAGGGAGACAAGTTAAAACACAGAAGAGCACGCAGTGAATGGACACAGAGAGCAGACAACAAGCAAGCCACAAGGTGGGAGAGGGGAGGATAAATAAAAAATAAAATAAAATAAAAATAGAGACATAGAAGAATGCACAGTGAATGGACACAGGGAACAGACAGCAAGCAAGCCACAAGGGGGAGGGAATTTTAAAAAAAAGTATTGAGGTGTCTACCATGTGCTAGTAACTGTACTAAATTCCTCAGATACAACTGTGAATAAAATAATAAAACGTCCTAACTTATGGAGCTTATGGTCCAGTGGGGAAAATACATATTACACATAACAAACAAGTGATTACATAGTGAATTATAAACTAACACTTCATAGACCTTTCTATTAAAGAAAAATAGAGCAATGTAAGTGTAGTCAAGATCGCTATATATGAGGGGTAAGGAAGGCAGGACAGTTGCAAATTTCAATCAAATAGAGAGGTCATTGGGAGGGCCATGTAAACCAATGTAAGAACTTTGACTTTGAGTGAAATAGGGAATCATTGGAGAGCTTTAGCAGAGGACTGATATGATTTAACTTATATTTAGCAGTACCCTCTGGTTGTGTTGAAACTAGACCATAAGGAGGTAGAGATAGTAGAAGTGAAACCTGTCAGGAGGCAATTGCACTAATCGAGGTAGCAGCTGATGATGACTCAAACCAGGGTGGCAGTAGCTGAGATGGAGAAAAGTGGTTGGGTTGTGAATTTATTTTAAAGGTAGAGCAAACAGGATTTCTTGATGAATCAAATGTAGATCGTGAGAGAAAGAGAAGAATGAAGGACAACATTAAAGATTCTATCCTGAGCAAATGGAAGATTGGCATTGCCAAAACCTGAGATGGGAAAGTCTGCTGAGAGAAATGAGAAACTACTGCTTAGGAAATACCTTGAATTCCCTCTGCTTCTATACAAAGTTCTCTTTAGTCCTTGTAACTCTCTTCCCACCTGACTGAAAGGTAGCAGTGGCTCTAATCTCTCCCATCCCTTTACCTTGTATCTCCGGACTCTCAACCATATCATCACTCCCAGACAATAAATATGTTCAAGCATTTCCCATCTCAAAAATCTTTCCAGACATGCTGCTTTCCTCTCAAGTTACTGCCCATCTCACTCCTTCTCTTTACTGGTCAACTTTTGGAAACAGTATTTTAAAATTTTTCTGCCTCAACTTTCTTATATATTTTTCAACCAGTTGCCCTCTCCCCAATCTATTGATTTCACTTTGTCAGGGATTTCAGTGAGTGCAAAAATCAGAAACCTAATCTTCTCTGACCAATAGAATACTCAATTTCTTTGGCTGCTCTGCAGCATTTAACATTATTCACCATCCATCTCTCTTCCCTTAAGCTGCTCTTCTTTCATGGTTTTCCTACAGTCATTCTCTCCTTTTTCCCCTTCTGCCTCCCTAATCATACGTTCTCTATCTCATTCACTAGATTTGCTTCCTCTTCCCTTGTATTACTCTTGTCCCAGCTCTTTTCCCCTCCCCTCTTACTGTTCACATTCTTTGCACAGTCTCATCCACTTGCCTGCCTTTAAGTGTCATCCATACTTTCCTTATTTCTCAATGTAATTCACCAATCAAGACTGTGCTCCTAAATTACAGACCTTTATTTCCAATTCTACTAACCTTACTCTAAAGCCAGATGTGTTATATTTTCCTACAAACTGCTTTTTTGTCTTTAGCGATGATATTCACTATCTAGCCAAGCACTAGGCAATAGAGTCAGATTCTCATTCTCTCCCCAAAGGAAAGAATTCCGGAATCAATTTTTTATCTTAAAAGAATAGCCCTCAATGGTTACTTCTTTCTACCCTGTCTTTTGGTACCGTGACTGGGCCTTCCCATGTCTCTTGAAATACAATGAGTATCTCCTATCCATTCTGGTTGTCATTGGTCTCTTCTCCATGGACTTCCTCTCCAACACTGATCACATCTGATTTTGTCTCTTCCTGGTTAGGAGGCTCCTTGGTGCCTTCAGAATAAAGTTTAAGACTGAAGCTTGGCATTCAAGCCTCTTCCTAATCTGACTCAAACCTCTTCAGTCTCACTTGCAGTCTACCTATGTCCCTTCTCTAGCCATGGTTCTCTAAACACCCTATGTATTTTTAAACTCCCATGCCTTGTGCTCATACTAGTTTCTTTGTCCATAGGGCTCCCTTGGCTTTTCTCCAACTGGTGAATTTGTTATATCCTTCAAGGCCTTGCATGATTTCTACTTTGTTATAAAATCTTCCCCAAATTTATGTCCCACACCCACTTTTGCCTGCTTCATAAGGAAATACAGTCACTTTTTTTTCTGTGCTTCCATAGTACTTTGAACATACTTTTCCCTCAAGCCAGAGTGGGGGTACCTGGGGACAGGAAGTTGTCTTATTTACCTTCATATCTCTAGGGCCTAACACTACGTATGGACAATAAATATATATTTCTGAAATAAATGCTCCCTTTATTTAAAAATTTTACTTTTAGGAGTTAACCACCTTGACAAGGTTTCTTCTTGGCTCTAGGATGAAAAAAGAAGAGAGAAGTGACAATAGAGGGAAAAAAGTCCAAAAAAGGGCACCATCTCTGGCAGTTACCTTCTATTTCCTCCGTACAGGCATAAACTCTCCTAACTAGTAAATTGCGAGGGTCTAATGGTAAGAATATTACTAATCCCTGAGCATCGACTACATTCCAGGCTGAGTGCTAGTGGTTTTATATGCATATTCTGAACTCAGTTTTCACATTTTCTCATAAGTAAAACTGCATGCAATAATTTCTGGTAAAACATGTGAATTGAATACTTGTTTTTAGAACTACTCCATCTTGAAGCCACACTAAAATTTAGTAAAGGAATAAAAAAGATATGAACCCTCAAGAGAAAAGAGAACAGGAGAGAAGATGACAGCAGGTAGAGAATTCAACTGCATTTATGAAAATGGGTGGATAAAGAGGATCTGACTCAGCAGATTTGAGAGGGCAGAAAGCTCAAGAATTAGAGGTATCAGGTGCCTGTAAAGGGAGTAGTACAGGGCAGTGCGTGTGTGTGTGTGTGTGTGAGAGAGAGAGAGGGAGAGAGATTGTGTAAGAACTAAGACCCCCATCTTCTACATAAGAAGTCAGTGGATAATGTCTCAAATTTTAAAAAAAATAAAGATTAGCAGTAAAATAGTATATATTATAGATAGATAGATAGATAGATAGATAGAAGATAGATAGTAGATAGATATAGATAGATTTATTTAATTTCCAGAAGAAACAACAGAAGTGAAAGGGAAGAATCAAAAAAGATGTGAAAAGGTTGCCTCTGCTGAGAGTGGCTGAGGTTAGGGAATAGCAAGGCAGGCATTCTAGTCTTCCAAATATACCTAGGGGTGCTAAATGGCTTTTAAAACTAGGTACATGTATTACTTTTACAGAATTAAAATTAAGTTTAAAATAGATATTACATTAAAAATATAGCTAACAGAGATGGACCTGAGATTTAAACCCAAGGTAGTCAGGATTTAAAGAGTATTCTTTTCACTAACACAAGCTGTTTACTGCAATTTGCAATTATCAGCAATGAATATGGGAGTTTGTCCTTTTCTTTATCATTGCATTGCTGTCTGATTAGCCAGAGGAACAGACATACACACACATTTTTGTATACATACATGCTTTTAAAAAGAAGGTGTAAGAGACTTAATGGACTCCCTTGCTAACATTATGATAAACAAGTGTTTAATAAAATAATTCCACTTACAGGAACATCTATTTTGGTAGCATGAATTGAAATGGTTTAAATTACATGAACTTTCTGAAAGAGCTTGCCTATATGAATATTTAATAAAGGAGTTATGCCAGTTACCAAAAAAAATGGTAATATAATCAATGCTTCATGAAATTTCCGAACAGTCTCAATGAATATATTTGAGTCATGGTTAGAAGTCATGTAAAACACTTGTAGAAGCACAGTTAGAAGAAGCCTTAGTGAAACAAAGTCCGTGTGCAAAAAGAGGGGTGAAGATATTTATAGTTATAACCTGATTTATTTGCTGGCTGCTAATTCTTATAACCTCAGCAGAATCATTGGGAAGAAGTTGGTAGGTCTGGGCAAGTGAAATAAAAGAAGGTAGCATTTCTGTAATGCAAATTATTCAGGCAAATAATATTTAAATTATCTGCAAGCCTGGCTAGATAGAAATGGAAGGGCAGTGAGAAGAAAATGAAGAGAAAAATAAGAAGTAAAACAGAGAAAGGAGGGAGGGGGCAGGAGAAAAAGGGACAATGAATGTCATAAAGAGACAACAAACTTAGAAAGTCGCCCACCCAGAATGCCCACAAGACAACCCTAGAAAATGCAGCCTGTTAGAGAGCCCACCAGGAAGTCACATCAGCTCCACAGGAGTTTCAGACATGCATAAATTCTCATGAATGTTGTTAATCTAGATGAGGTTTTACAATTTGCACGGTTATGCTTTTAATGTTTCACTTTTTTAAAAAGTGGAAAAAAAACAATGGTTTTAGTTTTCAAAATGAAAACCTAGTTCTAATTAACATTTGGAGTCTACTTTTCAGAGAGTCCAGCTGGAGGATCTAAAGTAGAGCTCTGAACAGAATGGGACTCCGGACAAACCTCCACACATGCCCAGATTTTCAGCCTGGTGCAGATATTGCATAAAACTGGCGGCAAAATTCACAAACAAATCTACAGGGGATTGGAATTTGGCAGGCAGTAAGCCTGGAAGATAGTTCCAACTTAAGCTAATTTTCAATTTCTCTCTGGATTTTAACACATCTAACGTATTTAGATTTGTAAGGCCCCACACTATCCTACCAAAAGTAAAGTAGGTACCCCCATTATTGTCTTCCAGGTCATTATTATTCCTACTCTTGTCCATTTTTATAACCCCTTTTCACTCACATACCTAAAGAACTTGGCAAGAATTTAAAAGAAAAGTAAGCCCATAAGCTCTGTCCTCTGAGTGACAGGAAAGAATAATTATTATATCTGGTTTATAAGCAGCTAAAATGCGGCAAAGAGAACTTAGTTGTTGATTATTATTTAAATGACAAGGTATAAATAAAAATGAAGCAAGAGAAGTTAAATAATTCACAATCACAAGGTACACAAGTGATAAAGTTAAAGGGAACATTTGGTTCTCTGTACACAGATATTGTAAGTAAGATTCATTTTTCCTCTTTTTAATACAGGATTTATAAAGACATACTCAGGTGAGAGAGCTTTTTGAAATATAGTACCAATTCCATATGACCACTTCTAAGCTCATTTTGAGCTGTTATAATACTATCTCATGGGGTGTTTTAGTTTCCCGGCTGCTAACGCAAATACCATGCAATGGGTTGGCTTAAACAACAGGAATTCATTGGCTCATGGTTTTGAGGCTAGGAAAAATCCAAAGGTGTCATCAAGGCAATGCTTTCTCCCAGAAGACTGTGGTGTTCTGGGGCTAGTTGCCAGCGATCCGTGGTCCTTGACTTTTCTGTCATATGGTAATGCACGTGGCGCCCTCTCCTGGCTTTTCCCTTCTCTTCTCTGTTCCATTCCAAAGCTGGCTGCTCCTTCCAGCCTTCTCTATAAGGGCTTGGGTAATAGGATTAAGACCAATTCTGTTTCAGTTGAGCCAAACTTTAACTGAAGTAATTTCATCAAAAGGTCCTATTTACAATGGGTTCAAACCCAAAGAAATGGATTAAGGTCAAGAACATGTTTTTTTCTGGGTTATATAGCTCCAAGCCACCAAAATGGATATTTTTACTTACTTACTTAACTTATTTATTTATTTGTTTGTTTATTTATTTATTTATAGGCAAAGGAGTAAAGAGTTTATTAAGAAACAAGAAAATGAGAAAAGTACATGATCAGAAGCATGGACTGCGGGTGTGCTGCAGGGTGAGTTGCACCTCAGTGGGTATTTTTAAAATGCAAATTTTGACTATTCATTGCTAAAGCATAGTCATAGAGAGAAATCTTAAAGATAGAACTGAGAAAAGCTTAAGAAAGGGAAAACAATGGATTTCAACATGGAGCTGAGGGGAACAGAAAGGAGAAGTATTTAGAATGAGAGAAGGGACCTTAGCATTGGTGTATTCTTCAAGTGCCTCAAAACTGTTACTATATTGCTATTGTTTTTGCTAAACTCTTGACCAGTGGGTCTCAAATCTGAACATGCATTAGAAGCACCTGAAGGGCTTGGTGAAGCTGATTGCAGGACCTAAATCACAAAGTGTCTAAGACCAGAGAGGGACCCAACAATCTACAGGTACGACAAGTTCCCAGAAGAAACTGATGACACTGGTCCAGGACCACACCATTACCCCGAAACATTCTGGTTCTTTGGAGGCCCAAGTAGCAAGTCTCAGTTTCACTGCTCTCACTTAAGAGTTATGGTTCTCAGAGAGCCATGTGGGTGGCATGAGTAAAAGCCTTGAAACTAAGTGTCCCATTCTGCTTTGTCAGAGTAGGGCCTGAACCTGGTTCATGAGTGTGGGACTTCTGCACTTGAATCTCCTGAACACTTCCACATTTTCATTTTGCTTTTTAGAACAAAGATTCCTTGGCTTTATGATTGAGCTGGCAGGTTTTACCTCCTTGCAGTGGAGATTCACCTGGTCAAAGCACAAAGGACTCTAATAAACATATCACATCTTGTCCCCCAAAAAACCATAATGAGGGACAAAGCTCTGACCCCAGTAAGACCCCACATTATGCAGAAGCCCACACTTATCATAATTGTTCAGGAATTATATCTATCTCAGGCATGTTAACCTGGGGCCACCCCTCCACCATCCCTCCACCCCACTTTTTATCATTTTACTTCTAGATCTGCATACTGGCATTCTGCACTGCAGAATAAATCATATCCCCCAAACTGCAGATAGTCCAAATCTAGCTAGCTAGCTGGCTACTCTAAATCTAGCTTCTCTTTCTCTCAACTCCCTGGCTCAAAATGATTAAAAACAAAAACGTACAATAAAATCTCAATTTCATGCTACTATTTCCCCCCTCATGAATTATATACTGATCCCTGCATCCCACAGAATTATAGCAGTAAACCCAGGTAATGCCCATGAGTGATGAAGAAGCACATGTCCCAGACACAGCTAACAGAACTACCATCTGGAATATAAATAATAAAAGGAAGGCAATAAGTCCAAGACAACACAGAAGAAATCCAAGGAATGATGTAGCAGATGGAATGAATTAGTGATGGGAGCATTGTAGATATCAACTATTAAATGTGTAAAAACAATACAATTGTCCACCTAGATTTTAGTAAATGCAGCCACTCTGGAGCTAAATTTGTCCCCAAAAGCTTCTTCACTGGCCCTTCTACTCCTAATACCCTCCTTTATAAGTTCCTAGAGAGGTAGCATTTTTATGGTAATGACACATAAAAATATCTCTACCAGTTGCTTTAAGAAAACACAGATATGTTTACAATTAAATCTATGAAATGCTAGACTAATAGAGAAGAGAACACTAAACCATCTCCTGTGTTTGAGAAAAGAGAAAACATTTAACCATGTCAGGGATATGAAAAGATATCCCATTAAAACACTCTATAGAATAACAATCCTTCTACACACTTCCCTTTTTAAACCTTGTATAAATTTTAACATTTTCAGTATATTCTTAAACCTACTTACTTTAAATAGTTCATTCAGTATTTTAAGCCCATTATTTTCTGTTCTGCTGTTGTAAAGGGAATGGTAGCATTAACTCCTCTATTCAAAATATTTACTACAAGAAACTTTTAGCCCTCTCTTCTTGGACTAAAAAATCTCAATTTTTTTGCTATTGCCCCAAAGGCAATATCAAGAGTTTGGTATATTTTTGTTATTCTCAACATGCTCTGTATTTTCTAATGGCTGTGGAAGCTAAAAAGAGAAAATAAAATCAGATCAATGATAATAATACAATTAACTACTCAGGTTTTCTATTTGCCTCACTTCTACTTTATTGCATGTAGCTTGTTAAGAACAGGCTATGCTGATGTTTATCCATGATATATCATGATGATTGAGGAGGTTGTTGTTACAGGCAGAGGAGTGAGGTAAGGGGAGTGGGGGGTATGTGGGGACCTCATATTTTTTTAATGTAACATTAAAAAAATAAATAAAGACCAAAAAAATGTACCTGATTTATTTATTTAAAAAGGTCAGTCTTGAATTTAATCCAAGAATATAAAAATCATGAGGGAGGGGCAGAACCTAAGAATTTGCATTTTAAAATAAGACCCTGAGTAATTCTGAGCACACTTTTAAAAAGAACTACCAATTGAACCCATTACCTGTGTGAAATGTTTAAAAACAAAGTGCTACCAGGACACTCCTGAGCGTTCCACTGGACAAACTCCCCATTCATCACACTCTGCAGTAATGGTCCATCATTTGATCAACACCTTAGTTGCCTTCCTAAATTAGAGGCATAAAATTTGGACTAGAAAGACATATCTGCTCAATCAATGTAAGATGTGACCTCTCCTTTATATCTTTGCCCAATCTGTCACAGAACATGATAACAGTGAAGGAGAGCATGTACATTATAAATATAGGACTTGGACTTAGAGAAATTACTTTTACTTTGAGAACAGAAGCCATTCAGTATTACTGATAAATGAAATTTGATTGATGATTTTTATACAATTCAATTCAATCTATTTGTTGAATGAGGAAAGTTATTGAATCTTCATTCAACAGGTGCTTGCATATCCTTTAACACACTCTAACTCTCCTATCCAGCTTATCTTAGGCTTAGTTTTCTCTTGCCTAAGTGCCAGGATGGAAGTAGTAAAACCAAAGCCAGGATTGGCCTTGGAATATCAAGAAAAGGCAGTTGGAACCGAGAGGTTTCTAAAACTGCCTATATGCCTGAAATAAGAACAAGGCCTAGAGCAGCACTGTGCCTGGGAATTTCCTCCTGACAGCCTTCATGTTACTCAAATGTGGTCAGTCTCAAAGCCAAACTTGGCATGTAAATGCAATGCCTTCCCCCCAGCGTGGGACATGACATCCGGGGATGAGCCTCCCTGGCACCGAGGGATCACTACCAAGTACCAACTGATGACGCAACTGGAAAATGACCTTGAATTGAAGGTTCAATGCAGATCAGCAGAATATCCCTGTCTACATATAATAACATGACTTTAAAATGCTGTTTGATCTAATGTAAGGGGGAAATGGAAAGGAGAAATGAGTTTATATGGCTACGAGTCTCTAAAAAAGAGTCTGGAGGCTGTCAGAAGGATTGCCTTATGCACAACTGAGCACAGTCTAAGAGACAGATAAAGTAGATACAACCCCAGGTATTTGTTCCTTTGAGGGCTAAAGAGACCCACGGGTTCTATGGTCATGGCAGATGGGGTTCACTGCCATGTCAGATGGCCCTTCTTTTGAGCTGGTGTTTCTGTGTGATGAAATCAGACTCAGATGGGATCTCTTTTCACAAGACTTTCATGCTACTTTACTGGAATTGTAGTTAGTGTTGGGGTTTAAGATATATTTAGGGAATTTGAATCTCTGGACTGACAATATGATAGCCAGGCCCTGAGCCTCAACAGACTCCAGCTCCTACAATCTGATTTATTGGACTCACCTCACTCAGCTAAGATGGAGTTGAAGAAGGACAACCACCACACCATGGAGCCTAGAGTGCCTACAACTGAAAGCAGGAGGATTACATCCAGTATCCATGTGGAATCTGAGCCTCCTCTTGACATAGAGGTGCAACGGACACAACCAATCCAAGGTCCACAGAGAAAAGGTGGCATTGGAGTGGGAAAAGTGGACACGGTGGCTGATGGGTATGGGGAATGGCAGGAAGAGATGAGATGTGGAGGCGCCTTTGGGACTTAGAGTTGCCCTGGATGGTGCTTCAGGGGCAATCACCAGACATTGTAAATCCTCCCAGGGTCCACTGGATGGAATGGGGGAGAGTATGGGCCATGATGTGAACCATTGACCATGAGGTGCAGAGATGCCCAGAGATGTACTTATCAAATGCAATGGATGTGTCATGATGATGGGAGTGAGTGTTGCTGGGCGGGGAGTGGTGAGGTGGAGGTGGTGGGGTTGAATGGGACCTCATTTTTTTTTAATGTAATATTTTTACAAAATCAATAAAAAAATAAAAATAAAAATAAATAAATAAATAAAACATAATGCATACAGTGAATGAGAAGTCAAGGCTAACTAAGAAGACGGCAACGAATCTGAACAAGGCCATCTAAGTGAAGGACCCATGGGCATTATAAAGACCAAAATCTACATGGATGGAAAACTATACCAAGAAACAAGAGCAGGTATGTTGTTATTCCTGAAAAGTTAGCAGTACCAACACTTCATTGAGGTGTGACCTCTCTGAAGGCCCCAAATTACAACCCCATGGGCATGTCTCTTCAGTTTTCTGAACCTGAGATCTGATAACAGTTTTAAGAGAGAAATTTTATCCATCTAATTTCAAAGTTGAGAAAACTTCGGCTCAGAGAAGTTAACTGACTTCCCCAGGGAAACATTTAACGAATGATGGAACTGAAGTTTAAGCCTGTCTTCAGCCCCCGGGACAGCTTTCTTTTTATATACCATGCTCCTTCACTGTGTCTTTTCTAAGGCCTTCTGATTCAACCCATTAGAGGTTTTTCATTTTCTACTCCTCCCTGTATTCTGTTCCTACTTTCACCTCCCTGTGCTACTTCACAGATAACTGAGTTCATCTTTTCCAATACATGATTCTAAAGTCAAAGTTCTATATTAAACTCGTAGTCTCTATCTTTAAGCGAGTAGAAGAAGATGCCACTGAAGAATCAAACCTGAGTTTTTCCAAAGGGGATATAAAAGTGAATAAAACCCATTTCCTGTTACTTTTAAGTTTGCAGACTATTGGAAAGACAGGACTGTCAGATAATTTAAGATAATGTGATCGGTGAAGTCAGAAGCATTTACCAGGGTAAGTACACGAATTTATGGGGAGATATGGTAGCCAATGCCCAGGACACTTATTTGGAATCCCCCCAAATCTTAAAAGGCTTTATAAGCTTTATTAGAGGACTCAAGAACATCAATTATCCATGCCTATCTGCACTAAATAATAACTAGACTCATAACAGTATAGAGTGGGTACAAGTGGTCTGTTTCATGATTCTCAATATACTATTTCTTTATGACCCTGTCCATAAACAGTGGTATTGTTCCTTAGGCAATACCACAACTAATATAATATACTATATTATATTGCCATTTTATGCAGCACCTTAACAGATTCTCACAGGAGTTCTGAATGTAAAGCAGACAGATCATACACATAGTTAACAAGTGTAAACTTGGAAATGGAGCCTAATTCTTCTGACATCATTCTGCATCTTCCTCCCCCATAGCTAACTTTTTTGAAAAAGGAAGGGCAGAACTCCACAAAAACCAGCAAAGGGTGCAAGAGGGAATATCAGGAACTGCAATCCAACATGGAGGTTACTGGAAAGAACAGGATGAATTTGCAGAAATACCTGCTCACAGAAAGAGCAAAGCCAAAAAGTTGGTCAATGGGCACTCAATTTTAATCATCCGCCATAAAGGAAATTACTCAGTTCGTGTAAAAGGAGTCTCTAAGTGTGGTCTTATCCTCTCTTGCATTCCCTAGAGAACAAAATGTTCTTAGTTTAAGTGATAATTAGGACTGTGGACTTTGGAAGAACTAATAAATATGATTTTATGAAAGAGAATGAAAGAAAGGGAAGGAAAGGAAAGGGCAGGAAAGAGAAGGGAAGGAAGGAGGTAAGGGAGGGATAGAAGGAAAAACGAGGGAAGGAAGGGAGGGAGTGAGATAAGGAGAAAGGGAGAAAGGAAGAGAGAAAGAGGATGGTTAAACTTATTTTTAAAACACTGTCATATATAATCTGATATTATCACAGTATTCACGTAAGGAATAAACACTAACAGATTATTCTCCCACATGAGGAAAACCCCTCTCTCTCCCTCTTCCCTTCCCTCCCTCTCTACCCTCTCCTTCCTCTGTTCTTCTTTCCTTCTCCCATCCCTCTATTCTTGTCACTCTTCCTTTCTCTCTCTATGGGGGAAAAGCGTATGCTCTATGGGATAGGCATTTGACGGAATAAGTATTTGTTTTCTACCCTGTTTTGATAGAATATTTGTATACTGTCTATGATTTTGCAAGCAATGTGCAAATTAAGTTATTCTTTCAATCAGCAAGTGTTTGAGCCCCAGTTACTTGGGACACTATGTTGAGTAGCTAAGATATAATGATAAAAAACACAATGTTCTCAACTTCTAAGACATCAGTGAAGTGAGGCAAACATGTAGGAAAACCAATCATTTCCCTAGGGCAATAAGTGGTAAAGCAGAGACATTCTGTTCTTGCTGGAAAAATAGGATCTTTAGTGACAGTAAGAGCTTGATGTTATTTAAGAAGACTTTTTAGAGAGAACCTTAGAGCTGGCTCTTAAAGAATGAGAACCACAAAGGATGATGGGGAATTGAAGGCAAAAACTGTGGCAAAGGGGATATAGGGCACAAACAATGGCACGAAAGTGACAAAGCAAGATGTGGGCTGGGGACAGTGATGAATTTATTGCTGTAGTTTTTTTGGGACTAATGAAGAAAGACCTATTCCACTCTTGTAGAGCTGTATGATCAAAGACAGCATCTTAGAAGTATACTGAAAAGTAACAAAGGAAATCGTCTTAAGACACTGAGTAACAAAACGTCTAATTTGAGCTCGGATTTCTAATGCTCCTCTCACCTATCTAACCCTTTGGCTTTATCTTGCCGCTGGGACTTTTATCCATCTGTCTGCCTTTGGCACTCTACAGTTCTCCCTAATATATTCAGCTAAATTTTTCAAGTAAAGAAGTAAGTGTCTTCCAAGTTGACCCTAGAACATTCCAGTTTCAGCCTCTATTCTTTCTTTCTCATTCTCACCCTCCCTCTCTGCATTTTTTATTCCTTCTTTCTTTAGAGTTGTTTTTCTTTTTCCTTCCCTGCCCAATTCTCTTTATTTTCCCTTTGTTTCTTCTTTCCACTCCCCTTTTTGGTGGTTGTTCCTCCTCTTAGCCTTTGTGGGTAACCCAGAAGCCAGTTTCTAGTTTTTCAAATCTTATTCTACACAAAGAGTTTCAGGAAATAGCATAGAATAATCAGACTGTAAATAATGTTGGCTTGAATTATTCCTGGACAAAAAAAAATTTCAAATTAGGGATCCACAGTCTAGAAACCTTCTTATCTGCTTCCATAGGTGAGAGTTCTCAAACAGTAGAGGTCATCAGAATCACCTGGAGGGTCTGTTTAAAAACAAATTGCTGCTTTACTGCCAGGGTCTCTGATTGAGTAGGTCTGGAGTAGGGCCTGAAAATCTGAATTTCTAAGTTCCCAGGTGACACCAGTGGTGCTGGTGTAGGGTCACACTTTGGGAATCATTGGAGTTGGAAATCAACAGCTAAAAGGGGATCAAGTCTCCACTGTGCTTGGTAGTTGGGCAGGGTGATCATCAGAAGAGTTTTGTTCCTTGTCACATTCACAAAGGGCCTAACAAAAGCCTTGGAAGCTCTAGATAAGAGATCCAGAGGATGTGCTGAGGTTCAGGGTACAGGGGAGGACAAATGGCAGAAGCTCTGAGTTGCGACCTTCTGGGAAACACCGAAATCAGCTCCATACCCTGTCATCCAGCCTCCTACTTTCTATCATGCATAGAAGCAACAGAAGAGAATTCTCAGGATTTCTTTGATCTCTTCCCAGCTCCCCCAGGCTTTCAGTCTTTGGTCTGTTTATTGCCCTCCTTCCCTGGCCTCCTCTTTCCCTATTCTTACCCCTGCCCAGTTGATGATTCACTCTCCCTCTCTCCTGCCTACCCACCCCACTACCATCTGTTTTTCTAATAATGGCAGAAGATGAGCTGTTTTGCTGGCCTACACCATTAAAAAGCACACTCCATTCTAACATTTTTCCTGATGCACTCTCAGAACACATTTTTATTGGTATCATTTCCCCATGATGTTTTCACTTTTCTCTCAAGTCCCACCCTTTTCCCCTCTTTGGCCTCATGTGCTGCCCAGTTTCCCAGAATCAGATCAAGAGAAGTACAGATATACAGAAGGATAGAGGGATTACCATGCATGTAAGTTGTGCACATGTGTGCTCACTCAGATGAAGAGGGGAGGGTGTTGGGAATCAATAGCAACTGATGCAAGAAGAGCCAGAATTACCCAATCATTCCTGCTAAGTGGCTTAATTATTTCCAGTGAAAGATCTGGATGACAAAACTTGTTAAGACTGAGACTGGGATATTTGTATTTGTCACTAGCTATTCCCAGGGTGGGAGGGCTTGAATGGGGGGTGGGTTATGCTCATTCTTAATTCTGCCTTGCAATAGTTCCAGTAAGTTTAGCTAAGGAATTCACAACACCTTAAGACATATCCCCACTGCTCCCACCCCCAATCCTACCACTGCCCCCATCCCCCACCCCCAATCCTGGTAGGGGAATCTGTTGTGTGAAGAAGCAGACAGTATTTCTTGAGATAGTAAAGTGCTAGTTTGGCTTAATCAATATTGGACTACAGATCTACCTTAGAAGTGGCAAATACAGATGGCTGCAGGAAGTTAATGCAAATAAAATAAGCCCACCCAGTAAGAAACCATAGGAGGGAGTGAGGACTGTGCTGAACTGGAGGGCAACGGCCCTTCTGAAGTTGTAGCTTCTACTTAGGTCCAGCCAGTTGTTGCCATGGTTGCCAGATATTCTTGGTTTTCAAAGGAAAGATCATTGCTCAAAGAATTTTATATTTATTTTAATTTTTGTTTCTGTGTGTGTATAATGCCATACATACATACGTGTATTTTATGTAAAAACCACAATTTTAAACATTGACAAACAAAATAAAATTGTTTTTAGATGTTGTGCAAGCCAAATAAACCTGTGTGTGGGCCACCAGTTTGCAAAACCCTGATCTAAATAAGCTCAAGCAGGGCCCATTTACAGAATCCCAAAACCATAAATATTTCTGACTTGCCTTTTAAGTTATTTTTTTAAGTCTTTTCAAATGGAACTCTGAAGATTTGGCTAAAAAATTAGAAATCCCAATTTCTATAAATTTGGGATTGTGGAGTTAAACTTAAAAATGATTAAACAAAGTGGCAGAGTGGGGATGTGGGTGGGAATTTGAGTTAGTTGGACTTAAGTCCCTGTGAGGAAAGCATAGCAAAATTTTCTAGCCTGGGCTTGGGGGATGGGAGGCAGGCTTACCTCACATGACTGTATACAGTGGATCAGGAAGGGGTCCGGGTGCCACTGCCGCCGCCCAGTGCACACGATGCTCTAAAGGGGAAGATGGGAAGAAGAGAAAACAAGAACAAAGATGCTAGGTCAGCAAAAGAGGGAGTAAATCTCAAGTTCACCCACCAATCCAGCCCCATCTGCCAAGTAGCAAGACTTTGCTGAAAACTCTTGTAAAAACTTCTAACCCTGTGGGAAAGCACCAAGACAGAAACTCTCAGTGAAGGGTATTTTTCAGACCCTTTCCTAATCCTTTCCTTCTTCATCTCTAAGGTATGAAAATTTCCAGAATGGTATGGGTATAGAAGAAAATGTATCCCCACTATTCTAATGAATTTAACTTGGTTTTAGTCACTATCTTTGTTATGTTTGTTTTGAAATTTTACATAACATAACAGGAGTGTGTGAGATGGCTGTGTTGATGAAGAAGCACCATGAATTTTAAAAGGCTGAGAAATATACCTCTACAAGAAGAAGTGAAAGGATCTTGGTGATGTTATCAACGTAACTATATAAAACATCTCTTGAAAAAAACCTTCCTTAGATTCAGTGAATAAAAGGACAATTTCCACTAGCTTAGAACTCTGGAGGGTGGTAGAGACAGGAGAAGGACTCCACAAATGCTGAATCAAAGAAAGAGAAAAATATCGGTATGAAACTTTGACCCCAGACCCATGGATCCACTCCCTCTCCATTATTTAGTCCCACAGCTTGGGGAGTTGCTCCGGAGCAGAAGCCCAGATTCCCCCCACCTCCCAATAGCAGTGATAGAACCCCATGCATATCTAGGACAGGGAACCAAATTCACAGAGACTCAAGGAGGAAAAACAAGCCACTGAGGAGTGCTGCATACAGAAGGGCACCCAAGAGGAAAAGAAAGAGAAAGAGAGAGAGAAGGAGAGAAAAAGACTGTGGTAAAATTGTAGCTGGAAAATTCTGCACTCAATATAGTTTCTATTGACAGATCATCTAAATGCAAAATGGACTTTCCTGAAATGACCTACCTTTCTGGACTGACACCATCTAGCTCCCTGGGATGGGATACCTTAACAAGAAGGAAAAAACTGAATGGGTGTAAAAGAAGTTCCCAGAACTGAAAAGAGTAAGGAAAACAGGGTACTGTACGAGGGAGAGAATTTATACAAATCATAGTTGCTGGCAAGAAAGTTCTGCACAATCACAAAAAGAACAAATGTAGATTCCTGGAGAAGGAACTGAGAAAAGGAGTTTTTCTACTGGAATTGAAACAATTTCACAAAAAGTATGATCTTAAAAATCTTATCTAGCATATAGATGAAGAAGAGCTGAGAAAATCAAATCTGTTGAAAATGGGCTATTCTAAAAATCAAGAATAAGTTGAACCAAACATCAAAAAAGAGCCAATCAACAGTAAAACCCTAGAAAAGAGGGAGAAACTGACCTTCAGAGTTAACTCATCAGAATAATAAGATGCCCAGACATCAAGAAAAAATTACAAGCTATATGAAGAAATAAGGGAACAAATTAAAACATCAGAGGACACACAGAATTTGGAACAACTAATCAATTCAAGGAGATGAAGGAAAATATGCATGAAGAGATAAAGGATCTTAAAAAGACAATGTGAGTGCATAAAGAAGAATTGGAGAGTATAAAAAATAACAGAAATTATTGAGATGAAAGGCACAATATTAGAGATTAAAAATCTCTAATAGAGTCAAACAAAAGCAGATTGAACAGGCAGAAGAAAGACTGAGCAAACTAAAAGACAGGACAATCTAAACCATACAGCCAAAAGATCAGAGAAAGAAAAGAAGAGAAAAAATTGAGCAGTGTCTTTGGGATTTGAGTGACAAGACAAAGTGAGCAAACATATGCATCATGGCTGTCCCAGAAAGAGAAGAGCAGGAAATAGGGGTAGAAAACTTGAGGAAACAATGGCCCCAAAACGTCCCAACTCTTACAAAGACAAAAAATATCCATGTCCAAGAAGAACAATGTACTCCAAACAGAATAACTCTAAGTGATGATTTCTAGGCTGAAACCATGGAGGTGATAAGGTAGCGGTATGATAAATTAAAGGTACTGAAAGTCAAAAACTCTCAACCAAAAATTCTTAACCAGCAAAACTGTCCTTTAAAAATGAGGGAGAGTTTTAAATATTCACACATAAACAGAAACTAAGAGAGTTAGTCAACAAGAGACCTGCTCTATAAAAATTACTAAAGGGGATTCTGCAGGTTGAAAGGAAAAGATAGTAGAGAGGGGCTGGTGAAGAAATGAAGATCATCAATAAGGCTAACTAAAAGGGTCAATGCAAATCCCAATAGCACTGTATCCTCAATTTACAATTCTACTCTTTATCCTGTAAGAGTTAGAATACAACTGAACTAGAAAAAGGCATGAAATGGGACAAAAACAATATAAAGAAGGGAAATAGAGGGATATAGTAGCAGAAAATGTGTACTCTATTGAAACTAAATTAGTATCTTTTCAAATGAGTAAGTTACAGATGTGTGTTGTATAATGTAAACCATAAGGCAACCACAAAGAAAGTATTTTAAAAATACAGAGAAAAGAAATGAGGAAGGAATCAGTTAGATACATCACAAAAGATCAACTATACAGAAAAGGAAGTTGCAATAAATGGAAAGAGAGACAAATAAAAATATAACCTAAAAAAAAACAAAGGATAAAACAGTCGAAGTAAGTACTGCTTTTCTAGTAATAACACTGAATTAATGGAATAAGCTCCCCAATCAAAATATACAGAGTGGTGGAATGGATAAAAAAGCATGACCCAACTATTTGGTGTTTACAAGAGTCTTATCTTAGACCCAAAGACCCAAATGAATTGATAACAAAAGGTTGGAAAAAATATTTTCCAAGCAAATAGTGACCAAAAAAGAACTGGGATAGCTATAGTAATATCAGACAAAACAGAGCTTTAGTCAAAAACTGTTATAAGAGCCAAAGAAGAACATTATATATTAATAACAGGGCCAATCACCCAAGAATAAAACAAATATTTATGTACATAACCCATGCATGGTGCCCCAAAATATAAGAGGCAAACACTGGCAAAACTGAAGGGAGAAATAGACACCTGTGCAATAATAGCTGGAGTCTTCAATATGCCACTCTCATCAACACATAGAACACACAGACAGAAGATCAAAAAGGAAATGGAAAACTTGAAAAATATGATAAAAGAACTAGACCTAATAGACATATATGAACATTTTACCACAAAACAGGAGGATATACAAACTTCTTAAGTGCACAAGGATCATTCTGCAGGATAGACAACATGTTAGGTCACAAAACAAGTCTCTCTATGTATAGAAAGACTGAAAGTATATGAAGCATCTTCTCTGACCATAATGTAATGAAGCTGGACATCAATAACAGGCAGAGAACTGGAAAATCTGAAAATATATGAAAGGTAAATACACTCTTAAACAATCAGTTGGTCAAAAAAGAAATTGCAAGGGAAATCAGTAAATTCTACCAATCATTCAAAAAGAGAATTAATATCAATCTTTTTCAAACTTTTCCAAAAAACTGAAGGCTAATTCATTCTATGAGGCCAACATCACCCTAATATCAAAGCCAAATAAAGGTATGACAAGAAAAGAAAATTACAGACTAGTTTCTCTTACGAATATAGATGCAAAATTTTCAACATGAGTCATGCTGGTCTCTCCGTTCTCTTCTGGCTTTCTTTCCCTTCACTTTCATTCCACATTTAGCTTGGAAATTTCCTTAGCTAAATGCCCAAGCTCATTGCTTTTAAGTTCTGCCTGCCATCTGACATCAGAACTCCATTTCTTACAAGTTCTCTGCCATTTTAAAATAAGGATCACCTTTCCTCCAGTTTCCAATAATACAGTCATCATTTCTGTTAAGGCCTCATCAGAAATACCTTCAGCATCCATATTTCTACCAGTAATCTCTTCAAAGAAATCTAGGTATTTTCTATTAAGTGTCTCACAGTTCTTCCAGTCTCTATCCATTACTCAATTCCAAAGCCATTTTCACCTTTTTGGTATTTGCTATAGCAGCATCCACTCCTGGCACTGAAATCTGTTTTAGTTTCCTAGTCTGCTTAAAGAAATACTATGAAATGGATTGGCTTAAACACAGGGAATTTATTCATGCACAGTTGAGTCCAGAAAAATGTCCAAATCGAGGCTTCATCAAGACAATGCTTTCTTCCTGAAGTCCAGCTGCTGGCAATCCATGCCAAGTAGACATGGCAGTGTCTACTCTCCCTCCTCTTTGGATTTCATTACTTTCAGCTTCTTCCTTCCATAGCTTTTTTCCTTTGTCTTGCTTCCATTTATAAAGGTCTTCCATAAAAGGACTATGACCCATACTGAATGAGGTAGGTCACACCTTAACTGAAGTAGCTTCATCAAAAGGTTCTCCTTAAAATGGGTTCATACCCACAGTAATGGATTAACTTTAAGAACATATTTTTCTGGGGTACTTGATAGCCCCAAACTACCATACCTTCTAATCAACCACTTCATCCACCAGTTTTATAAGTGCACAAGTGTTGGTCTAGCTTTAAATATTCTCAAAATCCACTGCAACAACAAAACAGAATCTGTTACTTTCAATTAATTTTCCCAAATGTTCTTTTTCTCCTATTATTTCAAATTTATTTATTTATGCTTTTGTAGTTTTACATAATTTTGTGAAATCATAAAAAGCTTAAGAGGATACGTTGTTTCCCTATTACTCCTGTTACCCAGTGACCTAGTTTCCACATCCTATTTCAAGTTTGTTTTTGTATCATTACAGAGATAATTCATGTATATGCATGCATATATACATATATATAAAGTATTTATTTCCCCACTCTACTATTTTATTCTGCATGTTTTTTGCTTTTTGTTTTTTCTGTCTCAATTTATTTCACTTAAACTTTCATTTCAGGGCATCTGGGATGTTGCAGTCTATTGATTGCACAGTATCCATTGCAAGAATGCACCTTGATTTACTTAACCAAATCCATATTGATATATATTTAGATTATTTCCACTCTTTATTTTACTATAACAAAGCTTATGTATAAATAATTCCATACATATACAAGTGTGTCTGTAGAATATATTCATGTAATAGAAGGTTAAATATTCCTTGTATTGGTTTTTCAGCATTTTATAACTTAGTCCTGAGGCTAATTCAGATTGGCAACCCCCCTTAATCTTTATAAAAATTGCAAATTTTGGTGGTATATGTGCCATATCCCTTTCTAGATTGCAAAATCCTTGAGCATAGGGCCTATCTCCTGTCTATATTTTTTTACCCAGTGACTTATACAAAGAAAAAGTTTAACAAGTATTTCCCAACAATTAAATGTGATGTTGTAGCTCTAGGATTCTCTGAAGCTCACACACCCTGTAAAAAATGCCTCTTATTTGTAAAGATATGCATATGTCATTAATTGAGCAATTATTTATTGATCATAATTTGAGGAATAATATCAAATGTTTCTCAGTATCTAAATTGTATGGGCACATTTATGGTGGTGAGGCAGAAAGAGGAAAGTGAAACTGGAAGAAAAGTTGGGAGAGAGACAGACAGAGGAAAAGGGCCTGCTAGGTGGAATATGATTTTCTTATTTTCCTAGATTGTTTTTGGCAAATTACAATCAAATATATTACAGTTGAAAAGGGGAGAGTGTGGGCCATGGTGTGGACCGTTGGCCATGGGGTGCGGGGGTGCCCAGAGATGTACTTGCCAAATGCAATGGATGTGTCATGATGATGGGAGGGAGTGTTGCTGGGGGGGGAGAGGTGGGGTGGGGGTGGTAGGGTTCAATGGGACCTCATATATATATATATATTTTTAATGTAATATTATTACAAAGTCAATAAAAAAAAAAGAAAAGTTATAGAGAATAGTAGAAAGAAAATCTTCAAATCCTTGGATCTGTTTTTTTAAATCTTAACATTTTGCTGTATCTACTTTAGGAGTGTACATCACTAGGGGTTCAATTAATGTGTCCTGTACACCCCCCCCCCAAATCATTCTCCTTTCTGCCTCCCAATTCTGAATATTTATTCAGAACATTTAAACAACTATTCTGAATACTTAAATCATCATTCCCATGCATTTTAAGAAGCCACTTCTCAGATGAATTGTGGCCTAAGTGTCGCAATTTTATTTTGAACTTTCTATTAAGAAAAGACTCATGAAAAAGCCAATTTTAAAGATTTTCTCTTGGTCATTTAATAGGACACTAAAATTAAAAAGAAAGAAAGAAGGAAGGAACAGAGGGAAAGAGGGAGGGAGGGAGGTAAGGAAGGAAGGAAGGAAGGAAGGGAGGGAGGGAGGGAGGGAGGGAGGGAGGGAGGGAGGAAGGAAGGAAGGAAGGAAGTTAAAGGTTATTAGGTTCAAAAGGCTATAAAAACCTGACTAAAAGTCTAGTTAAATCTCACAAGACTGATGCTTACCCGACATTAAGGTCTAACAAAAAATTGTTCAATTATTTTTTATCAGGAGCAGTAACTTTATAGAATGGACTGCTAATCATAATAGGCCTTGGAATTCTGCCACTGCCCAGATTTGTGACAAATTTTTTATTCCTACACATGCATGCACCTATGAATAAGAGTACGGTTTTGCATATTCACTTGAATCATAGCACACTACCTTATCATTTGTTTTTTCATTCCCCTTCTCCCTTCCTCCAGGACCCACTTGTTTACTCTAGTAAGGCAGTAGGACTTGATACCAAGAGACTTACTTCGACTAAAAAGAGTGAATGATTCCATGTTTAAAACCAATGAAAAAATGACCTTATACGGAAGGTTCAATGCGGATCAGCAGAATATCCCTGTCTACATAAAATAACATGACTTTAAAATGCTGTTTGACCTAAAGTAAGGGGGAAATGGAAAGGAGAAATGAGTTTATATGGCTACGAGTTTCTAAAAAAGAGTCTGGAGGCTGGCAGAAGGATTGCCCTCATGCACAACTGAGCAGAGTCAGAGAGACAGATAAAGCAGATACAACCCCCAGATATTGGTTCCTTTGAGGGCTAAAGAGACTCATGGGAGTTATGGTCATGGCCGATGGGGTTAACTACCAGGGCAGATGGCCCCTCTTTGGAAATGGTGTTTATGTGTGATGAATCTGGACTCAGATGGGATCTCCCTTCATAAGACTTTCATGCTAATGTGCTGGAGGTGCAGTTAATGTTGGGGTTTAAGATATATTTAGGGGATTTGAATCTCTGGACTGACAATGTGATAACCAGGTCCTGAGCCTCAACAGACTCCAGCACCTACAATCTGATTTATTGGACTTACCACACTCAGCTAAGATGGAGTTGAAGAAGGACAACCACCACACCATGGAGCCTAGAGTGATTACAACTGAAAATGGGAGGATTGCATCCAGCATCCATGTGGAATCTGAGCCTCCTCTTGACATAGAGGTGCAATGGACACAACCAATCCAATGTCCACATAGAAGAGGTGGCATTGGATTGGGAAAAGTGGACATGGTGGACGATGGGTATGGGGAAAGGCAGGAAGAGATGAGAGGTGGAGGCGTCTTTGGGACATGGAGCTGCCCTGGATGGTGCTTCAGAGGTAATCACCGGACATTGTAAATCCTCACAGGGCCCACTGGATGGAATGGAGGAGAGTATGGGCCATGATGTGGACCATTGTCTATGAGGTACAGAGGTGCCCAAAGATGTACTTACCAAATCCAATGGATGTGTCATGATGATGGGAACGAGTGTTGTTGGGGGGGGGAGAGGGGGGTGGGGGGGTGGGGTTGAATGGGACCTCACATATATATTTTTAATGTAATATTATTACAAAGTCAATAAAAAAAAATTAAAAAAATAAAAAAATAAAATAAAACCAATGAAAAAACTCTTTGCAAGACCCATGCCTGAATGATATGTTCTTCTCCCACTGGTTTGTAACAAACATGCCCCTGGAGATGCCACACAGAGTTGTACCCATCAACTTGTTAAAAGCCTTCTTTTATTTTGGTGTGTGTGTATGGGGGGTGGATTAAGAAACAGGAGGAAGGGTGAGGCCATTTAGTTAGGAATTGTGGCTTCTGGACAGTTTTAGCTCCTTGTCTTCCCACTTCTCTTTTTCTTTTAAAACATTTGGTTTTTATTTAAGGAAACTATTAATCCTTTTGGGACCATTTTGGGAAAACAAAGCCAGAAATTAGAATATTTAATATGACTGAGCAATTAAGAGGGATTTCATGTTGTGTTGAGGCTCTTTGAAACTTAACGTGTGTGTAGTCACAGGAAAGCCTCATTAATTTGGACCTCACTAATTCATAATTATGGTGTTTCTAAAAACAGAACTGTTCAGTCAGTGAAAAATGAATTTATGAAGCAAAATAATAGGGGAAGAGAGAAACTCTGATGGATGCTTTGCTACTTCAGAAGGAAACACTGTTTCAAATACAATTTAGAAAAACTCACTTAGGTGCAAACAATTGACACGTTACAAACAAAAAACAAAAACCTATCCATGAATTATTCAGGTTCCTGACTGAACAAAGACTACAAAGTAAGTAAAGCATTTAATTTTCCTATTTTAAAGTTGCAAGATATAATAAAACTCTCTCTTGATACAGGGAGTAAGGACAATTATAAAAGTTTAGCCTTACATGCACTTTTTGGAAAAATATAAAGGTTTGTCATGGGAACTGACTCTATGGAGGTGGGAGCCATTCTCTTCTATGGCGCTTTGGCATCATTTGGCAATCACATTCTCAGCAATGGATGAAATGGGGGTGAAAGATGACTAAGAGAGCTTCCTTACCCTCAGGGATCTTACTGTTTCAGTGGAATTGGGACTAGAATGACAGAAAAGAAGAAAAGGGAAGAAAAATTAAGAAAAGGAAAAACAGAGATGAGAAAAGTAAAGTGCACCCAGCAAATAAGTGAAACTTAATGTAAACCACAGGCCTCAGTTAGTAAGAATGTGTCAGTCCTCGTTCATCAATTGTAGGAACCACACTAATGCAAGAGAAACTGTGTGATAGGAGGAAGTGGATGGTTTACTCTGTGCAATTTTTCCATAAATGAAAATACTCTTATAAGAAAGTCTATTAGAATTCTGAGGCATCCTAGACAGTGAGGAGTACAGGGCTGCCCACAGATGAAGGAGGCCATTGGAAAGGTGACCAGGTCAGCTCTGCTGTCCTTAGTTCTGGGTACTGAAGGGGCATGAGCGATGGCACTGGTTGAACATTTGGCTGTCCCCTTTCTGTGCCAGATGCCAATGTTACACTGCTCAGTCACCCTAAGCAGACCTGTCTGGCGTGCTTCTTTTCTGTTGGGATATTTCTCTGCTGTCCTCACCACAGAAAGGTCCAAATCCCTGGTGTACTAGGAAAAGGAGGAAGCCACCATTACAAGGAAAAAGCCCCCAAAATCCAATGAGGAATTCCCAAGCCCTTACTTATTGTCTCCCTCAGTTAGCATGCCCTAGAGATATTTTAAAACAATAATTTCACCATTCCTTTCTTCTCAGTCTTATAACAAAAGCTGCTAGAAATTGCTTCTTTAGTCAGAGATGCTCCAATAGGAAATGTTGAATGGTCAATAATTTTCTTCCCATCCCAGTCCAGTTTGTAAAAAGAGCAGAAAAAAAAGACCAATAAATCATCTACTATTTTCACCTCCTAGAAAAATAAAGTCATAGAACAATTTTTTGTTTGTTTGTTTCTCAAAGAAAAACAGGAAATTTCCTAGGTAATATTTGTGAAAAAGAAATTGCAATTTTGCAATCTCGTTTTTACTCAATTCAAAACAATGTGCTAGAAATTGCAAGGTGTTTCACATGTGTTATTTTCTATGTTCTTGTAAGGTTGAAAATATTACCTTCACCCTTGCAGATGAGTAGACAGAGGCTCCAATGGGAGTAAATCACACAGCAGTTGATGCCAAGGCCCCCTCACTATTCCTTTCATATCTACTGCTGCCTTGAGTTGTCTTTTTATCAAACTGCAGACTGCCTAAGTCCTCATAAATCCTCCCTTTTATTGAAAGAATAATATTCTAAGAGTAAAGTATCATTTGCATGAATAAAAACCAATAGAATTCTCAAGGAGGGCAAATAAACTCAGCAGGCATCTAACAAATATACTTGATTGTTCCTCAAAAACAAGTGAAAAACTCTGGTAATAAAGAAAGTATTACTACATGGAAATATCTTTTAAATTATTTTCTTAGGCATCATGGGGAAGGAGTATGGAAATGAAGGAGTTCTCGTGGTTGGAAGGAGCAACTTATTTTCTATTTGATAGGCAAACTACTCCAAACATATACAACGGGAAAAAAGAGAGTACAGCAAACAGGATAATGCAGGGGAAATCACACTACACTTGGAGTTGAGAGAGTTATTTCTTCATTGCTTGCCAGCTCTGCAACCTTGAACAGATCATCCAATAACATCTAATTTATTTATAAAATAAGGATAATAAAGTATCCCTTTCCTAGTTTATTGATTTGTGATGATATTCAAAACATATATATATATTTACTTTGAAGACAATAAAGTGTTATCCAAATGCAAGTTATCATTTTTATTGCAAAGAATGAAGTCAGAAGTCATTGGATAAAGATTAGAGAAAATAATGTAATTTAATCCATTGTTCTGTAGTCTAGCCAGATACAAATGTTTTTGAATTATGGTAGATAGCAGAGATTTTCATGGAACAGGCAATTATTTACTAAACAAATGGACCTTGCACCAAATAGGTGTGCTTGTACTTAAAATATTTATGTAGTCATTATTTTATCTTAGAATATCAAAGTGTTAAGGAGGAATTACTTTGTTGAGCAAGCATATTTCAGGGCATCACCAGCCTCTCTGAAGGATGGAACCCAGATCTGCTCCTTTTAACAAACTGCCCACATGATTCTTAAGGACACCAAAATTTAATAAGATTGAGCACAGGCGAAAATGGTGCCAAAGTAGGTAGGCAGGGTCTGACCCTCTCATACAAAAAAAGTGGAGAGAAGGCAGGGACCTACCTAAAAGAGCTGTTTTGGATATATCGAGAACAGGAAGGTGCGCTGAGTCATCTAGGAGAGTACTGGAAAGATAAAGAAGCCAAAGGAAAACCGTGAGTTGCTCACCACTGTGGCTGGAAAGGGCACATATACCCTACCCTCAGGGCAAGTAGCCTAGGTGGAGCCTCTGGCTCTCTGCTGCCAATGGGCCGGGAGGGGGTATTCCCTGGGAGGAAGGGGAGTCTCACAGAGGGTGGACAGTGGTTTCTTCGTGGTGAGTTTGGCGAGCTGAGCTTCCTTTGAATCTTGGAAGGGACCCTTGCCTGATTGAGAGAAGGGAGGAAGGATCTGCTCAGGCAGGCTGTCATCCCCAGCTACTCCAGAGAGAGGGGAAGCAGATCAGAGAGGGCGCAGGGACAAGTGCCTCATCAGCAGGACTCTAGCAAACTGTAGAATTCTAAAACGCCTTGGGAAGCGGGCAGATAGCTTTCTGAAGACTAATTAACCTAAGGAAACAATTTAGCTCAGTGGAGGAATTCCCTCCTAGCATTTAAGAAGCCTCTGGTTCCATTCCTGGGTCTCCTTAGAAAAGTAATCAAGAGAGTAATCCACCGGGTTATCAGGCATCCAGCTAATACCATATGATGGGGAACATAGAGACATTTTTTTTTTCTACCTTATTTTACTGGTAAAATGGTAAAAACCTAGTACATCACCTACAGAGGGCAGGTGACTGATGAACACCAGTAGCCTGAGTAGCTCCTTAGGGGCCTAAGAGGGAAAGATATTTTTCCTTGTTTTCTTTTCTTTTTTTTTTTTAGTTGCTGCTGTTTTGTTTCTTATTTGCTGTGTTACCCCATTCTTTGTATCCCCCCCCTTTTTCCTTTTACTGATTTTTTCTACCTACATTATTTCTTCTCTTTCCTTCATTTTTCTGTCTTCTGTTTGTTATTTTTCTTTCATTCCACCTCTTTTTGTTTAGTCTTCAAAATTTTCTTGTTTTTTATTTTTCTTTTTTGTTATCCTTCTTTTCTTTCCTTTCATTTTAATTATTTCTATATATTTTTCTCTATTTTCTTTTTGTTACATTTTTTCTAGTCCACTTTTTAATTCTTATTCCTCTGTACTTCTTATGGTTTTTTACTCCTGTCAAGTATTTCATTTCCTATGTATTTTACAGCTCCTCTCCTACCCTTTATTAAAAATTATTATTATTATTATTCTTTTTCTCTTCTCATCTATCTCCTTCTCTCTGGTCCTATGGTCCTAATATTTTTTCAAGGGAACATAGACAACAGCAAGGAAATAGAATAAGAGGAACAAAGTGTCAAAATGAAATCTGACCACACACATGAAAACAACAACAAAATAAAACATTAGAGTAGAAAGAGAAGCTAACCAACTGAATAAGTCCATCAAAATAGATGCCTAGACACCAACAAAAATTTAAAAGCCATACTAAAAAACAGGAAGACATGGCCCAGTCTCACAAACAAACTAAAAATCAGGAGGAGAGGGAAGTGGATGTGGTTCAAGCAATTGAGCTCCCGCACACCATATGGGAGGTCCCAGGCTCAGTTCCCAGTGCCTGCTAAAGAAGACAAGCAAGACAGTGAACTGACACAAGATGATGCAAAAAGAGCCACAAGGAGGATAACATAATGAGAGGCACAACAAAGTAGGGAGCCAAGGTGGCTTAAGGGATTAAGTGCCTCCCTCACACATGGGAGGTTCTGGGTTTGGTTCTCCATGCCCCCTAAAAAAAGGAAGATAAGCACCCAAGGAACAGACATAGTGAGTACAAAAACAACTAGGGGATGAGGAGAAATAAAATTAAAACAAAAATGCAGGAGGAGATGCACAACATGGAACAACTAATCAGAGATGTCCAAAAAATATCATGAATCAACTTAATGAAGTGAAGGAAGAAATTAAGGACATTAAGAAGACCCTGAGAGAACATAACAAAGAAATCGTAAGCATACTTAAAAATATAATGGATGTTATGGTGATGAATGGTGCAATGCGAGAAATCAAAAATACAATGGAAGGACATAACATCAGATTTGAATAGAAAGAGGAAAGAATCAGTGGCATGGAAGACAATACATTGGAAATCAGACAGATAGTAGAACAGATAGATTTTTTAAAAAAAAAGAACAGAAAAAATCCAGCAGGGAATTAAGGACTTGAATGACAATATGAAATGCACAAACATATGTATTACAGGCATTCCAGAGGGTGAAGAGAAGGGAAAGGGAACAGAAAGGGTGTTTGAGGAAATAATGGCTGAAAATTTCCCAACTCTATTTAAGGACATGGACAAACATGTCCAAGAAGCACAGCACACCCCGAAGAGTATAAATCCTAATGAGCCTACCCCAAGACACATACTGATCAAATTGTACACTGCTCAAGACAAAGAGAAAATACTGAAAGCAGCAAGAGAAAAGTGAACCATCACATACAATCTGTTTCTCTGCCCATTACTGATTTCCAGCTTCATTCTATTGTGGTCAGAGAAATTACATTAGATAATTTCAATCTTTCTGAATTCATCGAGAGTTATTCTATGGCCTAGGATGTGGTCTATCCTGGAGAATGACCCAGGTGCACTTGAGAAAAATGTATATACCACTGTATTTGGATCTAATGTTCTGTGTAGTCTATTAGGTCCAGATCTCCTAATGTATTGTTTAAGGTCTTAGTTTCTTCATTGATCCTCTGTTGAGATGTTTTGTCTAATGGTGATAATCATGTATTAAAGTCCCTCACTATAATTGTAGAAGCATCTATTTCTCCACTTAGTTTTTTAATGTTTCCCTCATGTATTTTGGGGCACCCTGGTTAGATGCATAAATGTTTATGATTGTTCTTTCTTCTTAATAGATTACTCCTTTTATTAATATATTGTGGTCTTCTTTGTCTCACAATAGTTTTGCATTTAAAATCTATTTTGTCCCATATTAGTATAACTACTCCTGCCCTTTTTTGTTTATTGTTTGCAGGTAAAATTGTTTTCCAACCATTCATTTTCAGCCTCCTCATGTCCCTGGGTATAAGGTGAGTCTCTTGTAGACAGCATATAGATGGGTCATATTTCCTTATCCATTCTGCCAATCAGTGTCTTTTGATTGGAGAGTTTAGGCCATTAACAGTCAATGTTATTACTGTTAAAGAATCACATTCGCCATAATTTCTCTATATGCCATTTTTATTTCTCTTTTTATCTTTTAGTTATTCTTACACTTTCCTCCAATTCTGTATCTCCTTTTCTTCTTTTCAACCTGAGGAACTCCCTTTAGTATCTCTTGAAAGGCAGGTTTCTTATTGACAAACTCTCTTAATTTCTGTTTATCTGTGAATATTTTGAACTCTCCCTCATTTTTTAATGCCAGCTTTTCTGAATAGAGAATTCTTGGCTGGAAGTTTTTCTCTTTAAGCAGCTTAACTATGTCATACCACTGCCTTCTTGCCCCCTTGGTTTTAGATAAGAGATCAGCACTTAATCTTACATTAGAAGATCTGGACCTAATAGACTACACAGAACATTAGATCCAAATACAGTGGAATAGAAGGAAACATCCTCAACATAATAAAGGGTATTGCAGCAGTTTGATATGATTATGAATTCCAAAAATAGATACTGGATTATGTTTGTAGTCTGATCTGTACCTGGGCATGATCGAGTTATGATTAAGGCACAGTTAAAAGGCATGGCAAAGAACAGAGTTGAGAGTTTCTGATGTTGGAATTTGATGCTGAAGCCTTAAGCTGGAATCCCAGGAAGTAAGCTCACAGAGGAAAGAGAAGCAAGAATCTGGAAGGGAGGAACCCAAGAAGCCTGAACCCTCATGGACGTTGGCAGTCATCTTGTTCCAACATGTGAAAATAGACTTTGGTGAGGGAAGTAACTTATGCTTTATGGCTTGGTATCTGTAAGCTCCTACCCCAAATAAATACCCTTTATAAAAACCAATCAATTTCTTGTATTTTGCATCAGCACCCTTTTGGCTGACTAATACAGGTACATATGAAAAATCCACAGCTAACATGATAGTCAATGGTGAAATCCTAAAAGCTTTTCCTCTAAGACCTTCAACAAGACAAGGATGCCCACTGTCACTACTCTTACTTAACGTTGTGTTAAAAGTATTCACTTAAGCACTTAAGCAAGAAAAAGATTTAAAAGGCATCCAAATTTGAAAGGAAGAAGTAAAAATTTCACTATTTGTAGATGACAGGCTTCTATATCTTTAAAACCCTCAGAAATCTACAACAAAGCTTCTAGAGCTTCTAAATGAGTTCAGTAAAGTGGCAGGTTACAAGATCAATGTACAAAAATCAGTAGCATTTCTGTACACTGAAGTGAGCAAACTGAGGAGGAAATCAAGAAAAAAAGTCCCATTTACAATAGGAACTAAAAGAATCAAATACCTAGGAATAAATTTAACTAAAGATGTAAATGACTTGTAAGCAGAAAACTAAAGAACATTGTTAAAGTAAATCAAAGAAGACCTAAAAAAAATGGAAGACTATATCCTGTTCATGGATACAAAGACTTCAATAAGATGTCTATTCTACCCAAACTGATTTACAGATTTAACACAATCCCAATAAAAATCACCACAGCATTTTTAACTGAATTGGAAAGTCTAAATATGAAATTTATTTGGAAGGGCAAGGGGCCCAGAATAGCCAAAGATATTTTGAAAAATTAAAAAGAAATTGGAGGAATCACACTACCTGACTTAAACTTAAAGCATTCTACAAAGCTACACTGGTTAAAACTTCATGATATTGGCACAAGGATAGACATACTGACCAATAGAACCAAATTGAAAGTTCTGATATACAGTCAACTGATATTTGACAAGGCCACTGAGTCCACTCAAAAGGGAGAGAATGGCCTGTTCAACAACTGGTGCTTTGAGAACTGGATATCCATATCTAAAAGAATGAGAGAAGAATATCATCTCATATCTTATTTAAAAAATTAACTCAAAATTGATCAAAGATCTAAATATAAGAGCCAAGACCATAAAGACATTGGAAGATGATGGAGGGAAGCAGCTACGTGATCTTGTTTTAGGAAATGGTTTCATGAATTCTATACCCAAAGCATGAGCAATGAAAGAAAAAATAGATAAATGGAAACTCCTCAAAATTAAAAGCTTTTGCACCTCAAAGGAGTTCGCCAAGAAAGTGAAAAGGCAGCCTACTCAATGAGAGAAAATATTTGGTAATCATATATCTGATAGGTCCTAATTTCAGCATACATAAAGAAATCCTACACCTCAAAAATAAAAAGACAAACAATCCATTAAAAAAATGGCAAGTGATTTGAATAGATGCTTCTCCAAAGAAGAAATACAAATAACTAAATAGCACATGAAAAGATGCTCAACATCATTAGCTATTAGGGAAATAGAAATCAAAACCACAATGAGATATCATCTTACTCCTAATAGACTAATGGCTACTTAAAAAAAGAGGACTACAAATGTTGGAGAGGATGTGGAGGAATGGGAATCCTTATTCACTGCTGGTGTGAATGTAGAATGGTGCAGCCATTGTGGAGGACTGTTTGGTGGTTCTTCAGGAAGCTACCTACAGAACTGCCATATGATCCAGCAATCCCACTGCTGGGTATATGCCCAGAAGAATTGAAAGCAGGGACATGAAAATATATATGCACACCAATGTTCATAGTGGCATTATTCACTATTGCCAAAAGTTGGAAATAACCCAAATGTCTATCAACAGATGGATGGGTAAACAAATTATGGTTTACACAATGGAATATTACTCACTCGTAAGAAGGAATGCAATATTAGTTCACAGGATAACATGGATAAATCTAGAAGACCTTATGTTGAGTGAAGCAAGCCAGGCACTGAAGGACAAATATTACATGACCTCACTGATATGAATTAAGCAAATTGAGCAGACTCAGAGCTAGAGTCTCGAAGATAGGTTTACAGGAGAGAGAAAGGGAGTAGAGTGTTGAGAGGCAATGTCCATATGAGCAAAATCTATGATAAGGTGGAAGGGTGTATTTGTTCAGTAGATGGGCATGACAGTGGTGCAGTGATTCCATTGGGATGGTGGTGCTGGCCTGTGAGAGGAGTAGAGTGGATGAGGTTTGCATTGCCCATGGAATTGGGGGGAGGTTTGGGGAAGGGAGCAGATGAACTCTGGAGATTCGCAGGTACATTGAAAATGTTTTTCTGGCAAATACAGCTGGGGAGGGTTACTGGTTTAGGGAGTTGGATAGTGGGGGAGGGGGCGGCTTATGGGACGGGGTGCACTTGGGGCAGGCTTCCAAGGAGTATGTGGTGGTTCATCCTGTCATAGTGCATTGTATCTGTGGGTGGAGACCCACACAATGAATGGGAAGGTGTTGGGCTCTCATCTGGGGAGTCCTGCTATGTTCTCAAATAGAGGGTGGGACTCTTTTGAGAGCAGAGGCACTGTGTAATAGGGAAGGACAGGCTAGGATGTCAAATGCTCAATGGCATTGCAAGTAACTATGAATCTTGTTCTTCATGGAGTGAAGCTTGGTGGTGGTTGTGAGTCCTGAGGGCAGGGGAAGGGAAGAATAGAACAGATGGAACACAGGGCATTTTGGGGGTGTTGGAATTGTTCTACATGGTCTTACAATGTCGGATACAGGCCATGTCAAATTTCATCAAAACTTATAGAAGTGTTTGGTGCAAAATGTAAACCCATAATTTAAGTCATTGAACATGGTTAGTAGCAATTCTTCAATATTTGTACAATTTTAACAAATATACCACCCACACTTAAAATGTTACTAATAGGGGAAAATGGAAAAGCAGGAGGATGTTGTCTATATGGGAATCACCTATATTCTGCATGTGACTTTTCTATACCTAAAGCTTCTTTGAAGAAAAAATGAAAAAATTAGACACTGGGGGAATAAATGGAAGAAAATGTCACTGTACATACAAGACAACAGATATTACAGTGATGAAAGACATACTGCCAAAATTAATTTTTAATTTGATTTTTAAATTATTTTTTATTATTTCAAATTCTTTTTAATTTTTGTATTTTATTTGTCATTTTAAAAACACATTATTATTTCATTTTCTTATTAATTTTATTCAGTTATTTTGTTAGCTTCTTATTTATGTCTTTATTTTTTTTAATGCTACATTCAAAATATATGAGTTCCCCATATACTCCCCACCCCCCTCACCCCACTTCTCCCATAACAACAACCTCCTCCATCATCATGGGACATTCATTGCACTTAGTGAATACATCTCTGAGCACTGCTGCACCACATGGTCAATGGTCCACATTATAGTTTACACTCTCCCCCAGTGCACCCAGTGGGCCATGGAAGGACATACAATGTCCTCTAACTGTCCCTACAGTACCACCCAGGACAACTCTAAGTCTTGAAAATACCCCCACATCACATCTCTTCTTCCCACTCTCTGCCCTCAGCAGCTACTGTGGACACTTTCTCCACATCAATGCTACATTTACTTCCATTACTAATCACAATAGTTCCAGAACAGAATATCAGTAAGTCCACTTTAATTCATGCTCTATTCTTCCATTCTGTGGGCCCTGGGATGGTTATGTCCACTCCACCTCTATATCGAGAGGGTGCTTAGATTTCACTTGGATGCTGGATGCAATTCTGCTTGCAGTTGTAGGCACTCTTGGCTCCCTGGTGTGGTGGTTGACCTTCTTCACCTCCCTGTTAGCCAGCTGGAGTAAGTCCAATAAACCAGAGGGTAGGAGTTGCAAGTCTGTTAAGGCTCAGGGCCTGGCTATCACATGGGCAGTCCAGAGGTTCAGGTCCCCTGAATATGCACTAAACCCCAACACCAACCACTGGTCCAGTAAAAGTCATAGGAGAGGTGTTGACTTCATTTTTGAAGAAGTCTTGGATCACAGAAGGATTACAGCTGTGGCAGGGGAGGGTCATTGGTGCAGAGTGTCAGAAATGGGGGATGCATGGGAGGAGGTTCACCTGGTGCATACATATAAGGCATATGAAAGACTTCAAGTGTTCATGGGGCACTGTCATGGTAGGTGGCAATCCACACAATAACTGAAAGAATATCCAATTCCCATCCCAGGGAGTTCTGCCTCATTCTGTAATGGGACAGCAATAATCCTCTGAGTACAGCGGCAGTGACTAGTGAAGGAAGATGGACCACTGACAGGCCCTTGATATTGATGACTGTATTTGAACCTTTTCTTTTGAAATTGAAACTTAGGCTAGTATTATAGGATGCCTAAGAGTTGCCTCCTGAGATCCTCCTTGTTGCTCAAATGTGGCCTCTCTCTAAGCCAAATTCAGCATATAAATGCATTACCTTCCCCTGGCATGGGACATGACTCCTGGAGATGAGCCTCCCTGGCACCGAGGGATTACTATCAAGCACTAACTAGCAATGCAACTGGAAAAAGACCTTGACCAAATGGGGGAAAGGGTAAAGACAAACGAGTTTAAATGGCTAAGAGACTTCAAAGTGAGTTGGGAGGTCATTCCAGAAGTTATGCTTATGCACATCTCAGCAGGATCTCTTTGACTGCCACAGTAAATACTGCCTTAAATAATAGGTCTCCTGGGGGCTCTGGAGACATCCAGACACTATAGGCAGGGCAAACAGCTCAGGAGTTTGGCACCCTGTCAATTGGTCCTACTTTGGAATTTATGTTTCCCAATGTGACAGAACTGGACTCAGTTGTGGTTTCCCTACACATGACTATTCTGGCCCATATATTTGAACCTATAGTTATTACAAGAATTGATAGTTTTATGTCCAGAGACTTAAATCTTTTGGCTTTTCATATGCCAGTCAGGCCCTGAATCTCAACAGAGTTGCAACACCTACTATTCAGTTCATTGGACTCAGCCAGGACAACTAACAAGGAAATGATGATGGACAATGACCATCCCAAGGAGCAGAGAGAGTCTACAAATGCAAGCAAGATAGACATATCCATCTGCCTCATGGGATCTAAGCCCCCTCTCAGTTAGAGGCAGAGTGGGCATCACCATCCCAGAATCCTCAGGAATGGGGAATGAACAATGGACTAGAGTAGCTTAACTGTTATTCTACTGTAGACTTATAGTTATTCTAGCAACTGAAGAACATTTATCATTGATGTTAAGGCAGGGACCACCAGAGGTTCTGAGTAGAGGGAGAGGGGAAAATTAGATGTAATATGGGGGCATTTTTGGGACATTGAAATTGTCCTGAATGAAGCTACAATGACAAATACAAGCCATCATATATCTTGTTACACCTTACAAAATTGTGTGGGAGAGAGTTTAAACTATAATGTAAACTATAATCCAAACTTCGTGGCAATGCTCCAATACGTGTTCATCAATTGTAACAAATGTACCGCACTAATGAAGGATGTTGTTAATGTGGGAAAGTGTGGGAGGGGTAGGGAGTGGGGCATTTGGGATTTCCCAACATTTTTTATGTATCATTTGTGTAATCTAAGTATCTTTAAAAAGTTAAAAAAAATTTTAAAAGTTAAAAAGATTGAGTACAACATAAAACAAATTCCAAGGTAAGTCAATTTGAATTATAACAATTGGACACTATTAGGTGATTCATTTAATAGAACTGCTTTGGTTTATGAGGAATTTCTTATTTATAAGAAGAAAATTAGATTTTGTACCCCTCGTGGGCCACTGAGTTCCTGAAATAATAGGCATAATGAGCTCATGTATGGTTGCTGTATAATCTCTCCAGAAGATCTTAGGTTGCTAATATACAAGAGCAATAATGTCATCATGATTCCCATTACTTCCTTTGACTTCTTTTTCCTGTTTTTCTTGCACAATGAAATTCCCATTTCCTAAACATGGGACTTCCCAGGTTAGCTTTATCAGTAAGCATTATTTTTTTTTTTGAAGATTTATTTTTATTTATTTATTCCCCTGCTCGTTGTTTTTGCACTCGCTGTTACTCTCTGTGAAGCATTACCTCTCAATATGCAGAACATATTCCTCAATATGAGGAAGAACAGGTAAGAACTTGTATTGTTACCACATTATAATTAATGTGAACCAATGGATTAACACTTGGTTTTTGTTTTGGTATAAAGGACATTGATTTGGGGGTTCATAAACACAGAAAATGTTAATTATGTTTTCAACTTTTGAAGCCCCATCCTTTGAGGGTTTTTCAGGAAAAAATTACCTGTATAAAGTAAGGGTTAGGCTCATTTTGTAAGTTACCTCAATTTCCCCCTACATTGTTGGAAGCAGCTAATTTAATTAATCCACTTTATTTTCCTGTAGAAATATGACACAAATCTCAAGAACTTCACTAAAACAACCATGCCTCTAACAATATTGCAAACTGTGATCAACTGTGACCAACCATATAGTTTAGTACTAGTTGTGCTCTCAAAACATAGATGGCAGGGCAGGAATATTACAGATGAGAAAAGGCAGTCAGAGGCTGGGGATACAACCAGCCTTGGATAAGAATAGCAACTGATCAAGAAAGTTTACTGTGTCCCAAGCATGGAATTAAATTCTATTTTTATGTTTCTCATGTACTACTCATATTAACTATATGAGTTAGGTGTTATCTCTATTTTACACATGAGGAAACATAAGCACAGAACAATTAAATAAATTGCATAAGCTTATCTAGCCAATGAATAACAGAGATCAAGAGCGAAAACCCAGGTTTGTTTGTTTGCTTATGTTGTTGATTTTCTTAAGACCATATCTTTTTTGATTCCTTGATATAGTCTCTCTTCAATATTATCATCCTCAAAAACCTGCCTATTCAATCTATTTTCCAAAACCAGAGATTTACTCACTAGACCATGATCATGATACAGATGATATTATTTGATGTACCAGCTAAAGGAGAAGGAAGCATTCCAGTTTTCCTTTCTGGGGTGGGTAACTTGAAATTGACAAGGGTATGACTATACATAGCAGCAAGAAACTGTTGAAATGTGCCCATTTTGAGGAGAAAATATGCATTGGCATCTGAAGTAGAAAATGGTGTTACAACATTTTCATTACTCATTCCACTAAAATAACACACCTATGACATGCCAGGAATTTAAAAAGGCACTAAGACTATAAAAATGAATAAAAAATGAATAAACAACAAAAGGTCCCCTGAAGGATAGTTGATAAAAGAGAGAATTTAATAAAGTAGAGAATACTGTTTCCCAGTTTGGAAATGGTCAAGTCTCTATAACAGGTATCTCTGCTGGCTTTATGAAGATACTTAAAGAAATAGCAAATGAATTGCTCACCTCTAAATTCTCTATTGGAAAGACAGACACAAAAGAAGCCCCATTTAATGGAAGGCATAAAATCCAGGATCTCAAACCATACCTCTGTTAGCTTTTCTTATCTATCTTCTTATCAAGAGAGAAGGAGATAGGTTGAATTAAGTAATAATAAGATAGTTCTTTCAAGGAGTTTGGCTTCAAAACCAAGAAGAGAAATGGGGTTGTAGTAGCAAGGAATCATGAGATTCCTTTTTTTGTTTGGAATATTTTGTTGTTGCTTTTCATGTGTTTTTTAAATGAGGAGATTAGGTGTATTTATATGTTGATGGGAATGATACAGTAGAAAGAGAAATATTGATGAAACAAGAGAAACAGGAAGAACTGCTAAAGCCATGTTCTTGAACAGACTGAAAGAGATGGGATATAGTACACATGAAAATAGATTGGCATTAACTAAATCAAGAGCAACTCATCTGTAATAACAGGATCTTTGAATACAGATGTAGGGAGTTAGGAAGATATGATAATAGGACTGTGAGAATTTGTAGAAGGTCTTTTCAGAGCAACTATTATTTTTTTCTGTGCAATAGGAAGTAAAGTCATTAACTAAGGGTGGTGATAGGAAAGAAGGCAGTAAGGAATATAAGAAAGATGAAATATGATATAATTGCTCAGTAAAGTAGGAGAGTAAATGGACCAAGGAAATACAATATGATTTCTGGGTGGCCAAAGAAATCCATTTAAGATTAGTGGTCATGGACTTAAAATGATGTGTATGTTCTTAAGGGAGTCTTTTTTTTTTATGATCAGTGGTATTTGGTATAATTACATAGTTGTGCATCCATCATTTCAATCATTATTAGAGCAATCACATTGTTTCAATAAAATAATAAACAAAAAATGATGAACAAGTAAACAAGAAAATTCTGCACCATTCAGACCCTCTCTGTTTCCCTTGCTATACATAGCTGCCACTTCTGGCTATTCTCGCACAATTAGTTATGCATTCAGCAGTTTTATTGAGATATATTCATATACCATACAATCTATCCAAAGTATATAATCAATGGTCGTTAGTATAATCACAATGTTTGGCATTCATCACCAAGAAAATTTTAGAAGCATTTCATTACTCCAAAAAGAAAAATTCAACACCCATTAGCATGCCTTCCCCAGCCCTACATAACCCCTAATTTAAGTTCATCTTTATAAACTGATGTACATTTGCGTTTTATACAAAAGGAATCATTCAATATGTTACATAGTACATTTAGTTCATGGTAGCACAATCATAAAGTATTTGTCCTTTTCTGTCTGGCTTGCTTCACTCAATATAATATCCTCCAGGTTCATCCATGTTGTCATATGCTTTATGACTTCATTTCTTCTTACAGCTGCACAGTATTCCATTATGTGAATACACCACAGTTTGTTTTTCCATTCATCAGTTGGTGGACACCTGGGTTGTTTCCACCTTTTGACAATCATGAATAATGCTGCTATGAGCATCAGTGAGGAGATGTCTATTTGGGCCACTGCTCTCAGTTCTTCTGGTTATATATCCAGTAGTGGTATTGCAGGGTCATGTGGAAAATCTATATTCAACTTCTTTAGGAACTGCTGGACCATTCTTCACAGTGGCTATACCATTCTACATTCCCACCAAAAGAGAGTAAGTGTTCCAATCACTCCACATCCTAACACTTGTAGTTCTGTCTTTTCAATAGTGGCCATTCTGATAGATGTGAAAATATCTCATTGCAGTTCAGATTTGCATTTCCATAATCATTAGTCATGCTGAACATTTTTATGTTTTTTGCCATTTGTATTTCTTCTTTGGAAAAAATGTCTGTTAGGTTTTTTGCTACTTTTTAAATTGGGTCATTTGTCTTTTTATTTTTAAGTTTTAACATCTCTTTATATATCATGGATATTAAGCCCTTATTGGATATGTGATTTCCAAATATTTTCTCCCATTGACCTGGCTGCCTTTTCATTCTTTTAACAAAGTCCTGTGAAATGCAAAAGTGTTTAATATTGAGGCGGTCCCATTTATCTATATTTTATATAAAGAACTCCTATATCTTGAAAATAAAAAGACAAACAACCCATTTAAAAAATGGGAAAAAGATTTAAACAGACACTTCTCCAAAGAAGAAATACAAATGGCTAAAAACCACATGAAAAAATGCTCCAAATCTCTAGCTATTAGGGAAATGCAAATCAAAACTACAATGAGATACCATCTTACTCCCATAAGATTGGCAGCTATGAAAAAAACAGAAGACTACAAATGCTGGAGAGGATGTGGAGGAATGGGAATACTCATCCACTGCTGGTGGGAATGCAGAAGGATCCAGCCATTCTGGAGGACAGTTTGGAGATTTCTCAAAAAACTAGCTATAGATTTGCCATATGACCCAGCAATTCCACTGCTGGGCATATATCCAGTAGAACTGAAAACAAGGACACAAACTGATATATGCACACCAATATTCATAGCAGCATTGTTCACTATTGCCAAAAGTTGGAATCAACCCAAATGCCCATCAACAGATGAATGGATAAATAAAATGTGGTATATACGTACAATGGAATACTACTCGGCTTTAAGAACAAATACACTACAAACACACGTGATAACTAACACATGAATGAATCTTGAGAACCTTATGTTGAGTGAAGCAACCCAGGAATTGAAGGACAAATACTACATGACCTCAATGATATGAAATAAGTAAACCAAGCTGCCTGAGAGAGCTAGAGACTGGATGATAGGCTTAAAGGAAATTGGGGGGTAGAGGAAGGATGTAAGCTAACACCTACATGAGTGAAATCTATAACCTGGAGGTAAGTATTTGTACAAGAAAGGGATAAAATGGGGGCATAGGGTTACCTTTGGGTGGGGCTTTGGGGGCTTGAGGGGGGCTAGAGATGGGAGGATGGGTAATATTGCCCAAGAAATTGGAGGGAGGGTGGGGCAACATACACACATAGGAGATTGTCAGGTATTTGGTTGAGAGTATAATGCTGAGAAAACTTAAAGGAGTCTTAAGAGACTTAATGGAGTCTGTAGGAGGGTGACTAAGGAAGTATTGTGAATCAAAAGAGGGTAAGTGAGTTGGTAACGGTGAAAGAGTGATTAAAAGGACTCTCCTTGGAATTAGGAGGCTTCTGGTTGACCAAGATGGCCATATAAGATATTCCAAGGTGCCATTCCTACACAGAATTTTTGGACAACTGTCAAAAACTAGAAGATTTATTTTCAGAACTCCAGAAAGCACTTAGTGTTGCTGTATCTAGGTGAGTGCTGAATCAAGAAAACACAGCTTTGAAAAATGACAGGAGAAGCTCATGGTGCCCTTTCTGGCCCCTGCCCTACCCTCTCTCCAATGCAGTGTAGAGTCAGCCTGTGCATTCATTGTGGGTGCCTGGTCCAATTCCAGAGGGAACAGAGTAACCCCTATGCACATACTGAAGTGCTTGAATATCAGTGTGGATCTATTGCATGGTGCCAGGAAAGACAGAACAAGGAAATTCTTCTCTGGCCCACCCTTCCAGAACTTGTCCTGCAGGCAGAAGCAGATTACAGACAGCTGAAGTAATATAAGAAACAATTAATGGGGGCCTCATATTTTTTTAATGTAATATTTTTAAAAAAATGAATAAATTGAGTAGAATTTGGAAAAAAAACTTAAAAAAATAAAAATAAAAATGCTATGTATGTGTTGCTAAATTAGAAATAAACAAACACAAAACAATGAAAAAAAAAAAGAAACAATTAAGTCAAAGTGGTCTTTGCCTTAAAGATTGCCTGTTTTAAGTTTTCAATAGAGCACCCAGGAGGGGAAGAGGGACATTCAAATTCCTATAAACTGGAGAATTCCTACAGCCATCAGCAAGCACAAGCCCAGGATCAGACTAAGGCTTAGAACAAATGGAGAGGAACCTGCACTTCACTTTTGCCTCAAGGTGATCTTCTTGATAAGAAGGCTAAACTTTGAAAGAGAACACTAGACAATGCAGAGCCAATTTACAAAGACTCTGAAAGGTATTTTTTTAATATTCTGGATTGTTTTTGTTAGCTTTTGACACTCAAGGAAATTTCTTTTATCACTATCTGGATACAAACTTACGAACAGACATCTCAGGGACTAAAACCCAGGGTTCACAATTTAAAATTTGAAGTGCATGTAACAAAATATTATAAGACAAAAAGAACACAGGAAATGATGGTCCAAGGAACAGGATAAAAATATAGAAACCATCAATGAAGAATATTGGACTTTGGATATATCAGATGAAGATTTTAAAAAATGATTCTCAATATTCTCAAGGAGATAAAGGAAAACAACTACCAATACATTCAACAATATTGAAAACATACAATGTATCTTCTCTGACCACAACCGAATGAAAACAGAAATGTGTAACAGGGAAAACTGGAAAAATCACAAATACATGGAAATTAAACATACTCTTAAGCAACCAATAAGTCAAAAAGAAAGTACAAAGCACATTATGAAATATCTTGATCTCAAATCTTATGGGACACAGGAAAGGCAGCATAAAGTGACAATGCCGACAGGGAAATTCATACCTCTTAATGTTTATAATTTAAAAAGAAGAAAGATCTCAAATCTAGGTCCCTTAGAAACCCAATCTCACAACTGGAGAATCTAGAAAAAGAGCAAGCTAAACCTAAATTGAGCAGAAGGCAGAAAGTAAAGGTCAGAGTGTAGATAAAGGAAATATAAAACAGCAAAACAATAGAGATAATCAGCAAAACTAAAAGTTCGTTCTTTGAAAAGACCAAAAATATTGATAAACCTTTAGAGAGACAAAGAAAAAGAGAGAACAGAAATGACTAAAATCAGAAGTGAAGGGGGGGGGGGGGCATTATTACCTACCCTACAGAAATAAAAAGGATTATAAAAGTATACTATAAATAACTGTACACCAACAAATTAGATAACCTAGATGAAATGGAGCATATCCTAGAAACATACAAATTAACTACTCTTGACTCAAGAAGAAATAGAAGATATCAACAGTTCAATAATAAGTAAAGAGATTGAATGAGTAATCACAAATCTCGCAACAAAGAAAAGCCCAGTGCCAGACAGTTTCACTGGTGAATCACAGCAATTCCAAGAAGAATTAACACCAATCCTGCTCAAACTCTTAAAAAAGGAGGGAATACTTCCTATCTCATTCTATGAGGCCAACATCACCCTCATACCAAAGTCAAATAAAGATACAATAATAAAAAAGTAAATTATAAGCCAATATCCCTTATGAACATAGATGCAAAAATCCTCAACAAAATCCTGGCAATCCAACAGAACATTGAAGAATTATACACCATGTTCATATCCCAGGTATGTAAGAGTGGTTTAACATAAGAAAAGCAATTAAGGTAATATACTATATTAATAGAAGAAAAGAAAAAAAGAACAGAAAAGGCACTTCACAAAATCCAGCACCCCTTTTTGATAAAAGAAAAAAACCCTTAGAAAAATAGGGATGAAAGGAAACTTTCTCAATATCATAAAGAGCATATATGACATCATATTTAATGGTGAGAGACTGAAAGCTTTCTCTCTAAGATCAGCAACAAATAAGGATGCCCACTATTACCGCTGTTATTCAACACTGAACAGGAAATTCATGACAGAGCAAGCAGGCAGGAAAAGAAATCAGAGGCATCTAAATTATACTGAAAATCCTGAAAAATCCAAGTGGCAGATACAAGATCAACATCTAAAATCAGTGGGGTTTCTATAAACTAGAAATGAACAATCTGAAGAGGTAATAAAGAAAAAAATCTATTTACAATTGCAACTAAAAGATTCAAACATCTAAGAATAAATGTAAACAAGTGTAAAGGATTGATTCATGGATACCTACAAGACATTGCTGAAAGAAATCAAAGAACAGCTTTGTAAATGGAAGGCATTCCATGTTCATGGATTAGAAGACTAAATATTGCTAAGATGCCAATTCTACCCAAAGCAAGTAAAGATTCAATGCAATCACATGCAAAATTCCCATAGTCTTCTTTGCAAAATTGGAAAATTCAATCATCAAATATATTTAAGTGTAAGGGGTCCTGAATGGCTAAAACCATCTTTTTTTTCCTTTCCTTCCCCCTCCTCCACCCTGCTGTTTTTTGCTGTGTCCATTCACTGTGTGATCTTCTGTATCTGTTTCTCTTTTTGTCTTCTCTTTTCATCTTTCTCCTCTAGGATTCACTGGGATTCAAACCTGGATCTCTGATGGGGAAAGAGGTTCCCTGTCAGTTGCATGACCTCAGTTCCTGGTCTCTGCTGTGCTTCACCTTGACTCTCCCCTTCATCTCTCTTTTGCTGTGTCATCATCTTGCTGCATGACTCACTTGCACAGGCCCTGGCTCACCATACAGGCACTCACACGGGCACCTGGCTCATTAAGTGGGCACTCATGCAGGCACTCAGATCACCACATGGGCACTTGGCTCACCATGCGGGCACTCATGTGGGCACTCAGCTCACCACATGGGCATTCAGTCTCCATGAGGGCACCCACATGGGCACTTGGCTAATCACACAGGCACTTGGCTCACCACATGGGCACTTGGTTCACAGCGTGGGGCACTTGACTCACCACGCAGGCACTGGCTTGCCACACAGGCATACTTTTTCTTCTTCTTTTTCAACAGGAGGCCCCAAGGATCGAACGTAGGCCCTCCCATATGGTAGGAAGAGGCCTTATCACTGAGCCTCATTCACTTCCCCAAAACCATTATGAAAAAGAAGAATGAAGTTGAATAATGCATAGCTCCCATTTTTAAAATGTGTTCCAAAGCTACAGTAATCAAAACATCACAGTACCAGCACACAGACAGATAGATAGATCATTGGAATCAAATCGGGAGTTCAGAAATAAACCTTCTTATCTATGGCCAATTGACTTTGAGAAGTATGCCAAGTCCCCTCAATGGGGAAATAATAGTGTTTTCAACACATGGTGCCTAGAAAATGGATATCCATAAACAAAAATAAAAGTGAACTCCTACATCACACTATATACAAAAATTAACTCAAAATAGATGAAAGATAAATATAAGATCACAAATTATAAAACCCTAGAAGAAATATAAGGGAGCCTCTTTAGGACTTGGTATTAGTCAACAATTTCTTAGATTTTACACCAAAAGTATGCACAACAGAAGAAAAATTAGATAAATGGGACTTTATCAAAATGAAAAACTTTTGTGCGTCGAAGGAGTTCACACAAAATTAAAAAAACAAAACAAAACAAAATAACGTACAGAACAGGAGAAAATATTTGGTAACTACATATCTGATAAAGATTTAATATCCTGAATATATACAAAAAATCTACAACTCAACAACAAAAACAAACTATTTTAAAATGGGCAAAAGACTTGAACAGACATTTCTAAAAAGAAGACATACAAATGGCCAAAAAGCACTTGAAAAGATGCTCAATATCATCAGCCATTAGGGAAATGTAAATCAAAACCACAATGAGATACCATTTTACACCCAGTAGAAAGGCTATCCTGGAAAAAAAATGGAAAGTAGCAAGTGCTAGAAAGGATGTGGAAAAATAGGACCACTTGTTAATTCTTGGTGGGAATGTAAAATGGTGTGGCCACTATGGAGAACAGTATAACAATTCCTCAGAATGTTATATTTAGAATTATCACATGATCTGGCAATCCCACTAATCTGTATATACCCAAACCAACCGAAGAAGGTACTCAAACAGATCTTTTCATACGTATATTCATAGTGGCATTATTCACAATTGCCAAAAAAGGAGTCAATCCAAATGTCTATTTACAGAAGAATGGATAAACAAAATGTGGTATATACATCAAATGGAATATTATCTGGCAATAAAAAAGTATGAAGTTCTGATATAAGCAACAATATGGATGGACCTTAAAGACATCAGGTTGAATGAAATAAGCAAGATACAAAAGGACAAATATTTATGACCTCATTGATATGAAAAAATTAGAATAAGCATCAGAAACTAGAATACAGGTTACCAGGGGCTGGGGTGTTGGGTAGGGATGAGGAAGTAATGTTTAATTAGTACACAGTTCCTGTTTGAACTGATAGAAACTTTCGGGTAATAGATAGTGGTGATGGTAGCACAAAATTGTGAATGTAATTTACATCACTGAAGTATATATTTGAATGTGGATAAAAGGGGAAATTTTAGGTTGTATATATAAATATATACATATTTCTAGAATAAAAATTTTAAAAAACATTAAAATGTAGTATTATACAACATAGTGAACCTTGATGTAAACTATGGACTATAGCTAACAGCATAATGATAATATTATTTCATCAATTTTCAGAAAGGTGCCACTCTAATGCAGTGTTAATAATTTTTATGGAGAAGTGCACATGTGAGGGGGGCAGTAAATGAGAAATCTGTATTTTCTGCATGATTTTTATATAAATCTACTACATCAATAATAATTAAAAAACGTAAGCTGGGGAAACAGACTTGGCCCAGTGGTTAGGGCATCCGTCTACCACATGGGAGGTCCACAGTTCAAACCCCGGGCCTCCTTGATCCGTGTGGAGCTGGCCCATGTGCAGTGCTGATGCGCACAAGGAGTGTCCTGCCACGCAGGCGTTTCCCCCGTGTAGGGGAGCCCCACTCGCAAGGAGTGCACCCTGTAAGGAGAGCCGCCCAGAGTGAAAGAAAGTGCAGCCTGCCCAGGAATGGTGCCGCCCACACTTCCCGTGCAGCTGACTACAACAGAAGCGGACAAAGAAACAAGACGCAGCAAATAGACACAGAGAACAGACAACTGGGGCGGAGCGGGGGGGGGGGGGGGATTAAATAAATAAATAAATCTTTAAAAAAAAAAAAAGTAAGCTGGATAAAGAGGGAGTAAGGATATGAGAGGAGTAAGGGGGAATAAATGACTGCCAAAATCAATGAACTGAAGATCCCATTGGCCCTAAGAATTGCTTGAAGCGAGACACTGAGTTGAACATGCAAGAGTTGGTAGTCATAGTAGGATACTGAAACTGAGATAAAGATGGAGTCAGAGGTATTGGTAATGATGCACAGGCCCTCGATTGTGGAGCATGAACATAGGGGCAAATGCCTGAAGCAGGGCCATGAAGAAATTGAGGGAGAAAAGCAGGTCATACACCTAAGAACCAGGTTTGGGGAGAATCAAATGTGTGGTAACTGAAGTAAGAATTATGACTATAAGTATGTTGGTTAAAGTGATGATGATCCAGGAGGTAAAGTGTTTAAGAAACAGGTGGGGGGAATGGATGTGGCTCAAGCCATTGATCACCTGCTTCCCATATGGGAGGTCCTAGGTTCAGACTCCAATGCCTCCTAAAAACAAAAACAAAGCAACAAGCAAAACAAATTAAAAAGCCAACTCAGTGGAGTCGATGTGGCTCAGTGGTTGAATGTCAGCTTTTCACATAAGAGGTCCTGGGTTCAATCCCCAGCCTGGCACCTCAGAAAAACAAAACAAAACAAAAACCAACAAAACAGCAAAAACAACAAAAAACAGGTGGGGGGAGAGGGCTGTGACCTAAGGGTCAGAAGATGACCACAGCAATGTGGGTGATGAGGGCTGGCATTAAATACAAATGTGTATGATTTTAGGGAGGAGGGTGGGTGAATGGTTTGGAGTGGCAATGAGGATGAGGATGGACACCTTCCCCTCCCTCAGGCCAGTGGTAGGAGAAGTACGGGAATGTAAAGAGCAATTGATGAGGCCTGTACAGAGACAAAGTCCCCAGGTTTCAGATGGAAAAGAGATAAATGGAGAGCCCAGAGAGGAGCTGTGGACATAGGGGATTTTGCTGCTGACTGACCTTGCATACCAAAGGGGCAGGGAATTTGTTTTAGGGTCTAAAAAAGATGGACAATGGAGACAAGAAGTGCAAATTGTTTTCTTATTCAGTTCCCTTTCACTCTCTCTCTGTTTTCAGTTTTATTTGCATTTTTTCTAATCCATCTTTCCCTTTCCATCCTTCTTTCATCTTTGTGCATTACCTTGGTCTATGCTAACTTCTTCAATCCTATTTTTCATTAGAGGTCATTTTCCCCTATTTCCCTCCCCTATTATTATTCTTTATGCCTTTCGACCTTCCTATCTTTTCAAACTTTCCTTTAGATGAGGGCCATCTTTTCTTCTTAAGCTTTCCTCTTTTTCCTTCTTGATTTTTAATCTTACATCTTTGGTACATGAAAATGTCCCTTTCCTCACCTGAACTTTGACAGGCTCCATCCAGTGCTCCAGAGTGTCAGTGGTGATGTTCTCAGGTAGCATTACAGGATCACTGGGGAGGATTATACACAGTGGGGAACACACTGCACCTGAAGGGACAGAAAATTACAGTGGAAGCTGAAACTTACCCAGATCTCAGTCTTTTTCATCCTGGGATTCATAGCTTTGATTTTTAAGGGCAATTTCTTTTTACGCTATAGGTCACCACATTTTTAAGGTCATAGGCAGGACTGATATTCATCTACAGTGGACATGCAGAGATACTGCCATACTAATTGGTAAAGAGTCACTGCCCCAATTTCTCTCCCCTTGTTCCATTCGTCCCTCCACTGCATGCTCCAATATAGCTCCTCCTCTGAGATCCCTGTATTTCTACATGATCCAGTAATTAAAAGATCAACTCCTGGTCCTGTAGACCCACAAGATCCCTCTCCAACACTTTGGCCAGCCAAAGTCTATCCTGATTGGTTAGTGCCTGCTAAATACATTTGATATCATCCGGCTTATATAATCTCTTGGAAACTTATCATGGTAGCAACTACTACCTGAGAACTTTATTAACTAGGTAAAAAAGTGATCCAGAAATTATGAAGGCAGATTTATAAAGGCTGTTGTTACACTGATGATCATTTCTTGGCAGCCAAGAAACCTATGTGATTAAAAGGAAGCAGTTGAAAATCAGAAGCTTGGCCACATGTTAGCCTCTAGAAGCAAACTCTTGCTCTGTTTCCTTGAATGTGGGGTCCAAGTATCTTCTAAAATTCTATTCAAAGAATATACATTCTCAGGACCTCATTTTCTCATATATGGATTTGATGATCTTGACGTTTCTTTTCAGCTATCCTTATCTATGTTTTTCAGTAACTTATATAATAATTAAGAGTGCTACATCACTCTAAAGGACTCTAGATATTTGACTATATGATATTTTAATGCAGAAATCCTTTAAAGATCATGAACATGAAACACCATTCAGAGGCACAGTTTGAACATTCGCTACTCCATGCCTGACCACAAGATGACACAGGGCAAAGAGCAACCTGAACCATTGCAGAAACTAATGAGGTTTATTCTTTACCCTTATAACTGGCATTACACAAGTTAGAATGAGTTATAAAGATTTATTCTTTCCTGTGCAGCTCAAAAGTCAAGGGTAAATTGCATCTCTTTTTGAAGATGCTTAATCCCAACCAAGGCAAAGATGAATCCATACCACTATAAATCAGACCTGATCACAAATATCTCTAATTGAAACTTCTTAAATAATAAGTTGCCCACAAGCTCTGGAAACTAGTCCACTGTACAGAAAGAATGGCTGAAGTGCAATGCAAGTGAGTGCCATCTCTAATTATCCCTTCCAAGAACTCTTCACACCTGTAACAAGAGCAGAGAGCATGGAGAATCCCAGCATGTGGGTGGTACATGGCTAAACATTCCCACCTTTCCTCCTGGAACTATAGGTTCTGCCACAAATCTGTCTACTCTCAGGCCTGCAGCACAATGGATAACATGACCAAATATGAGGCAAATGGCTCTACAGCTGGACCAACTTTATACACACATGGAAGAGTAAAAAGAAAAAAGATTTTCCGTCAATTTCATTTTAACTGAAACAGTTAAGAGTCAACTTGCATTTCTATCCACTCCCCAGGGAGCACAGGGACTGTGGCTCAAGATCTAGCCAGGCCTAATAAAAGGATTAATGGGAACAAAATGCAATATTCCCTTCCCATCCTTACCAATCCCATATCCCTGTTCACACTTGTACTCCACGAAGTTCAGCTCTGAAGGCGGTGGTGGGCATTCCCCTTGCAAGTTCTCACACAACTTAAACTCCTTGGTCCACAGTCCCTCCTTGGTACAGAGGATGGGAAGCTGGAATAGCAAAGGTAAAAAACATCTCCATTATTGATTTGTTAATTCATTTGAGTGAGGGAAAGCATCGTCTAATTAAGTGGTAATGTTCTCTACCTTCTAGAACTTGGACTGAAAGACACTATTTAAACAGTAAACCATATTGTTATTGGCAAAAACAAAAACAAGCAGTCAAGAGGATCATTTGCTGTTTTGGTGTGAAGAAATCAGGAACAATTTTGTTATTGGTGAAATTTATAAACAATGTGTTTTTTGGCTATACAAATATGATGAGCTATCAACTGTAGTTCATGTATTCTGAGATATTTTTGGAATTTCCTCCCAGATGGTGTTGTTTTGCATTGATTCATCCACATTATACCACATTATCACACAAATGCCATTTTTGGCAAATGTCAGATTTTTTCAAGATGAATTTGATCCAGTAAAATCAATTCATAATTTTCCTGAAGGCGTTTTTTTTTTTTCCTTTCTGCTGAATGGATACATCTAGGAACATAGCTGCTTTTGATTTCATGAATGTTTCTACTTCCTTCCCCAAATGTATGCTGGTTTCAATAACTCTTGGCTGCAGACCTCCAACAGTCACAAAGTATATTATATCCAGAATGTAATGACTAGCACATACATCACAAAACCCAAGAAAGATTTCAGAATTACAAATAGCTCTCCTTTCATCTGACCAACTCCATTCTTTAACCCTTTAGTGCAAACAGATGTGTTTGGTTTCTCTGGGGTCTCATTTCTTGGCATATTCTTTTCACATCTGCCCTGCAGTGTTCACCTTGGAGGCTGGACACAGAGATAAAGACACATACCAAGAGAGCAGTCAAGCTCATTGATCTTTGCTAAGGAAGTCTACTTAACTTCCTATCTCATGTATGAATGTGGTCCTTGAAAAGATTTTAAAATAAAATTGATTTTAGTCACTTATCCACGATAAGACTGTGGTTTTCGTTTGGGAACTCTTGCGCAAAAATTCTAGGGAGAATGATAATCTGACAGAATTTTAGCTTTGCTGAGGAATTTGTGTTTCCATTCAGGACTCTGCTCTACTTAAAAATATAACGCCAGTGTCCTAGCCAAGTTAGATCAGTGGCCATGCATGGAAGATCACACAGCCAAATCAGAATCCCAGAATTCTTTGGAAAGTACCTAAGTACCTAACCCATTGGTTTCTTCTTATCCCTGAGGAAGTTCTGAACTCTGGAGAGAACATTGCAAAACAATGACATCTTCTTCATTCCCTATTGGATAATATCAACATTCCTGGTTGGAATCCCAACTTGCTAAAGTCTTGCCTGTTGGGATTCTTTCAGAGCATTTCTATTCCACATTCTTGGATTGACCATGGAGATTAGAGCACAGACTGATCCAAAACAAAGTTCAAGCAATCATACTTACCCTTTCACTTTCCTCGTTACAGTTGAGCACACACTGGCTGTTCAGCTCAAAGCCATTGGTACACTCATACATGCCTTCGAAGACAGGAGAAGGGGCTTCACATACCACTGGGATGCAGCTGCCTTGCTCCCAAATTCCATTCTCCAGGCACTGAATCTTCAGGAACTTGCTGTTAAGACATAAAACAAAACAACCCATCAGATTCCATCAAGGATGTCATGGGAGAAGACTGGATCCTCAGCAGTATGAGTTAAGTCTTAGCAAATAGGCAGGGACAGACGGTTCTTGTTAACCAAATCCCACCTCCCCAGCCTAAATTTCTAAGTCCTAGAGCTAAAATATTAATACTTATTTAGTAGCAGTAGTAGCAGAAGCTATTGTTTAGAAATATTTGATACATTATTCTTAAGAGAGTACAGGGTCTAGATATGAGTACAAGGTCTAGATTGTCTGTAGTTGCATTTTCTTTGAACTTTCCATCTGGGAGCAATCTCACTTCTAAGTGCACTAGGAAAGGCCAGGTAGGATGGAGTATAGAAACAGAGGATACTCACATACTTAGGCTACTACCCAAAAGTGCTTTGAGGATTATCATTGTTAATAAGGCAATACAACTGATGAAGTTGTCAATATTTCTTGGTTCCTCAGAGAGGGGAGAAGGTACAGCAATACAGATATTCTTTTAAAAGTGAGACTCTTAACCTGGCCTTCAGAAAGACAATACCTCCCTGAGATTACTACAACCATTTTGTTTGTAAATATACAGGTTCATTTTTTTCCTTGGAAAGCATTCATAGTTTCCATCAGATTCTCAAAGAGGACATAAAAATACTGCCCTGGAAGAACTATCCCTCCCTCTCACACACAGATATAGCCTTCAACCACAGGCACTGCAACTGAGGTGGACAGGATTCCAAACTTCTAATTCCTTATGATTAGAAGGTGCTTTCCATTTTGCTGTTTGACTGTATCCTCTTCAGATTCAAAATATTCCTGGTTACAAATAAGCTTGTGATTCTGAAATAAAAATAGTCCTTTTGCTATTGACCCCCTTTACTATGTGATAGCCTTAAATTGTCATATTCTAGGGTCATAATGCACTTTTTTATTTAAAAATGACCATCATCCCATGCATGCTGTCTTTTAACTGACTGCTTTATGTCTCCTTTGATCTTCCCCAGTATTCTAATTTTACACTAGTAAAACATTTACCCAATTGTTTTATAACTGTGTGAATGTCTGTCTTTCCTACTAGACTGGCAACTTCTTTAAAGCAGGGACTTTGTCTTATTCTTTTTTAACCCTCAGGAACTAAAATAATGTCTGGCTTATAGCAAGCATTAAATATTTACAAAATTATTTCATTTAACCTGAATTAGCTGTTTCTCAGGTACATTACAAAGTTTAGCAAATTGAATCATCATAAGATTTCAAATTAAGTAGTATCATTATTCTCACTTTACAGATAAAAGAAACACATTCAGAGATGTTAAACAACTTGTCCAAGATCTCACAGCACAGAATGCATTTGATTTCAGCTAAATTTTTTCAAAAATTTAATATTTTAATAGTTTAACAATTTAAAAATAGTATCTACTTACAAATAAGTGAGGAGTGTTTTATTCTTAGAAATAAGTGAGGGAATATGTCTTTTCAACCCATACTTTTATTCCTAGAAAAATTTAGGATAGAAAGCTGATTTTATTACTGGAATTCTTCAGCATCATAGTCTATGTGGACCATCTATTAACAATAAACAGCATTTTTGAGTTACATTTCAGCTGTGTGGCAAGGTACTTTATTTCATTGGATTCCTCAAACAACACTTACAGGCAAATACTATTAACCACATTTTAGATAAAATAAAATTGAGCCTGGCAGAGATTTAAAACTTGTTCAGATATCCTAGAATTTGGACCAAGGATATCAACCCATGTAGTCCTTTCCCTGTGTCAGGCTAGAATTGCTCATTTTATACTCTACAGCTCATTCTGATTAGTAACGGCTTCTCTAGCTTACTGAATATATCAAATGCCCCTTATCCTAATACCATATCCTTAAATATAGCAAAAAGATTCATTTTAAATTTTCGTATTTAGTAATAAATTATATATAGAAAACCAGACAAATCTAGCATATAACTAGAGGAATTTTTACATGTGACTACGCTAGAGTAATCATCACTCAGATCAAGAACATTTCTAGCCACCTCCCCAATCTCTCTCTGTGTTCCTTCCCAGTTAAAATCCACCACCTGCAACCTCCTCTCACTCCGGTTTTCATTGACATAGATTAGTTTTGCCTGTTCATGAACTTCATAAAATGAAGTCACTTGCTATGTAATCTTTAGTCTTTGGCTTCATTCCCTAAAGGAAGATGCCATTTGAAAGCCTTTTCAAATCTATATTCAATGAAGGATTTGCATTTCTTTATACTGTAACAAAACTCCTTTTTGTCCCTCTCCTAGATTGGATATTTTTCTCTTCCTTCACACTCTGGAGTTTATATCCTCCCAGGGATTCTCTTCTTTCTACCACCTCCCACAGATGAAATCCTTCCCCTACCGCTGCTGAATTGACATCCCCCAGCTGGAGAGAGCAGGCAATACCACTGACACCAGGGGAGAGGCAAGGCTGTAAAAAACCTTGCATGTCAGCATGGTTATAAAGGAAAACCCTGCTTGGCCAGGACTATAATATTTTTACTTCATGTGATATTTTTCTCTGAATTGGTTGGAACACTTCAACCATGGAAATAGCCCTCCCTTTTCTTGCCCAGAGTGAAGAAGCATTCAAGAATGTCGATTTCATATATTTCCTTGCCAGTTTAATAACCTCAGGGATGAGGGTAGACCGAAAAAACTTGGACGTGGAAGAGCAAGTTTGGGTATTCTGGGTGGTACCCAGACAACGTGACAGGCCCTGCACTGTGAACCACCAGTCTTCCAGGGAGAGAGACTGCTGGAAGGTATGGAGTTCCCACTGGTGCCTCTGAAAACCCAAGAGGCAGTAGTGAGGAGGCAGGGAGAGACTCCTGATTTCGCAGGCAGTCAGGGTTGCTTTCTAAGGAGGTGCCTATGCCTCTCTTAACCTCCGGCATTCTCCTTCCTCACAATTTCTTCTCCCTGCCGGCCGCCATGAACCGCAACTCTCTGTACACACAGCCCAGCTTCCGCATCTCCCTACTCAGCTCAAGGTCTTTAAGTCCCACCCTCAGACTTCGCACAGAGCATTTGATTGGCTCCGTTTCCCCACGGTCCAATAGGGAGGATCTTCTCATCTGGCTCCGTGAAGAGGCCTGTGGATTCCTGCTTATGACCGAAGTCTTGAGATGATACGCTATGTCTGGCACTTAAGTGCCATGGGTCAGTTCGATCCATTTTACTCCTGAAGGGAGTACGAGTATGGCAGGAATTTGGAGTAGCTTGGGTTCCTACCAGCTTTGGGAAATTTGGTTTCCACGTGGGGCCCTTGAAGGGGACTGAAGCCTGACTCTTGGGACGCGTCCTGCTCGTTTACTTAGCAATGGTAGGACTTTGACACCCCGAGTAGCTTCTGCTTTTGCAGTTATTCTAGTTTGGTGATGTTGAAGAGCAGACCTCTGACTCTTTTAAAATCATTAATGAAAACACTGGTTTACTTACAATGGTCCAACTCCACAAAAAGCATATGAATCAGAGCCAAGAGACTCTTTGACGTTATTAAGTGAAGAGGTTTGCACTTCAAAGAAAGATGGCATTGGATCCTCGGCCAAGGCAGACCGGCAAGCCCTTACCAGGACAGAAATTCCAAGACTTCTTTAATAGCCCCTTCCAAATATCTTTTACATGAAATGTTCTACTCTACTGTCCGTATTTTCTTCATCCCAGTTGGGTAAGGGATGCTAAAATTTCTCTTTTTTACAGGCAGGAAACTGCACTTTAGTAACTGAGTGGTAACTTGCCCAGTGCCACATAGCAAGCAAGTCATTAACAAATCAAGAATAGAATTCACAGTTTTTAAATCATAATGTAACATTCTACCTTTAGAACAGTGGTTTCCAAATGGCATCTATTAACCAGCCCCATCAGAATCATGTAGGAACATTTAAAAAATCTAGGTTGTCAGGCCTACTGAGACTGTAACCTAGGAATCCATATTTTTTAACTTACCCATTGTTTTTAGGTGTAGCTGGGTTGGCAAACTATTAAGATCAATGCTACCTTCCCACACTAGTAAAAATACATCATAGGTGCAGAAATCAGAGCGCAAGACTCACCCACCTAATAACCCTGACCAAAAGGCTGAATGTTTAACAAAGAACAGACAGGGCCACTATTACCAGACAATTCTGTAAATGGTACCATGAGGAGTTGGGGGCAACTTCTCCAGACAAATTGCCATGGTTTCAAAGTTAGAAGGTGCTTTTTTCCAATTTCTAGAACTTATGGTATCCACCTAGTGCTGAGAATCCAGCTGTGCTCTTTCTACTTCTTATATCATTGCCAAAAATAAAGATCTCATAATCGAAACTTGGCTGAAAGTTTGATTGATGTTGCTTGAGGCACACATGAGTCTACCCCATCCTTCTATCACCACTGCAGAGTTTGCAAAAGTAGTATTTATTTTCCATTGGAGAAAATAAAAGTATGATTTGTGGAGTCAAACAGAATTATGTCTTTGTAGATCAAGGGCATCTGATGTCTCCAATGGGTAGCCCCTCATTAATAATAGCAATAATAGGAAAACAATAAAATATTGATCATTCAAGTGCCAGATATTGTACAGAAGAATATATATTTTGATGATTTCCCCCCCAAAAAGAGGAATTATTATCTGAGTTGTTGATTCCCATATCTCTACACATACTCCTCTTAAATCATCCCAAGCTCAGTAAATGATACCACCACCAATGCTGTTGCTCAAACTTGAAACTTAGGAGACATTCTTGGTTCCACTCTCTCAATCTTACCCCTTTCCAAATTCTCATCCCATGCTAACACAGTCATTCAATCCATCAGCAAGACCTGTCAGTTTTACCTCCAAAATATCTCTTAAATCTGTCCCCATACCTCTGCAGCTCAAATGCCAGGAGTGTTATCCCCAGCCACCACCTCAAGTCACCCAACTGGACACCTCATTTCTACTCTAGACCCCCACCAACTCAGTGAGCAAGCACCAGAGTGACCTTTCATGAAATGTAAATAAATAAATTGATTGTGTCATTTCCCTGTTTAGAACATTTCAATTGCTTCCCATTGCACTAGAAATGAAATGTAAACTTCTTTCTTTAGCCTACAAGGTTCTGCATCATCTGGCCCTATGTCCTCTGACATCATTCTATGCCACGGCTGCCTCCTTTGATGCACTTCACCTGCCCTGGACTTCTCAGAATCCCAAACACCACCCAAGTGGTTTCCCACGTCGAGGACTTGGGCACCATTTTCTCTCTCCATGACGCTTTTCTTCTTCCTATTCTCCTGACTGGCTGCTTTTCTTCTTTCATAGCTAAGAATACTGCTCACTATTCCAGAGCATCCTTATTTCAATCCTCTAAAGTTTTATTAAATCCAAACACCTTTATTTCTTCCATAGAATGTATACTCTATTTTATTAGTTTTACCCATTTATTGTCAATTTCCTCCCACTGGAACATAAGTTTGATGAAGGCAAGATCTTATTTACTTATCTCCAGTTCCCAGCACAATGTATGGTACATTACATATTGGTTCAATGAATGTATAAATGTTTATTTATAGACAATGTAAGTAAGGTTTAGAGAAATAAAATAACTTGCCTGGGGTTATCTAACTAGTTAATGGAGAGCAGGGATTTGTATCAGGATCTGTCTGATGCCAATGCCTCAGTTATAAAATGGAAATATTCATATTCCTAGAAATGGAGTGGCAGGTAAGTTTTCTCTCCTTATGTAGCACATTTGTTTTGAGGAGCTCAAATCTTATCATACAGAATATCCGTAAAAAAGAGACTGGGAAATTGAGGCATTTATTAAGTGATTTGCCTGACATGTTATCAACTTTTAAACTGACAGTAGAAGAACAGCTCTTTACTCAGAGAGCATAGCCTAGCCCCTTACTACTCGAAGTATGGTCCCCAGAGCACAGCATCAGATTCACCTGAAAATTTATTAGAAGTACAGAATTTCAGTCCCAAATCCAGATTCAAGAATCAGCATTTTAACATGGTCCCCAAGTGATTCCTATGTTTATTCAAGCTTGAGAAACACTGATTTAGTGCATTTTTAAAGACATAACCCTCTACCCCACCCCCCAAAGAATCATCAGTACTTCCAAACTCCATGCCAGTTCTCCTTTTAACAAATTGCGGACTTGGTTTTTCAAGCCAATATCCTAAATGGGGAGCAGGCAGATTTCAGGCATGGCTAGTCCACAGTTGCTCATTCTTATTCTGTACATTCTAATACTAGGCCTCCAGATGTCCTGCCCCAGCCCTGATAACTACACAGGAAATAGCATCAGCAGGTTCATCTCACCAGACACATTGGTTTTGGCCTTCTATTGTGTCCTGACTCAAAAGAGTACCCCTTACAGAGTTGTCCCGCTAAAAGGAGTGCCTCTTAGTCAGAATGAACAACTTGCTAACTCGTAAAAGTATGTGTCCTATTCTACTTGTCTGCCCCACACCCCACTTCTCTCTGGACTTTCTATTGCTAAATCTTAGGTCTCCAGACTGGCATGTGCAGTTACACCCTACTCCTCTAGGTCTGCACACCTAAATTCAAATTTGAGGCTCCTCCATCTGTCACTGGCACTGCCTTAATGGCTCCCCCAACACCTGCACCACTATCACAGCCCTCCTTCCCAGCTTCTCCCACTTCAACTTTAACAGCCTTATCTTAATCTCTTTACCATGAATCTCTTGACCCATCTAATCTACTTTTCATACAGTTGATAGAGTTACTTTCCTTCCATATATGCTCATGCTACTCCTAGGTCTAAGAATATCTAAGGTTTCTCCAATGCATGAAATTTAAACCCAAACTCATACAACAGCTATTAACATTATTCCACAGAATTCCAATATAACCCTCATCAGTGTGTGCTTGAAGAACTGGTGCTTACACTAAAATGCAAAAGTAAACTGGGCCCGAAACATGGAAGCATTAAATGGGCACCTCTTGTTTGAACTCTCTTTTACCCTTCAATTATTTGTTCTTTCATACACTCATTCAATATTCATTGAGCACCTTGCACAAGTCCATGCATTATATGAGGTCCTGGAGTTGTAAAAACAAATATAAATAACGCAATAGGACCAGAAAACTGATGTATGGTCCGTCTCAAGAGGGGGCCAGCAGCACTGCTTGGGGACATGGAGGAAATCAGGAAAGGAATACTTTGAGGTTGGTTCACTTGGAAGAGAAAGAGGAGAAGGACATGCCAGGCAGAAGGAACAGTGCATGTAAGAACCCAAAGACGAGAAAGGTTAAATGTGTTTGAAAGCCTTGGCCAAGAGTGCAAATGGAGAAAGTATGCATATACATAGTACATGTGGAGGGGAAGAGGCTAGGTAGGGGAAGAGCGTGGGAAAGTCAGCTGGGACAAAATTCTGGGAGGAAGGGGTAACACACTGAGTTCAATTTCAGAGGGCACGTTTGCTCATTTACAAGAAATTCTTTGGCCATCTTCACAAAGTCCTCAGTTTAAGAATTACTCCAGGTATTGTTACAAACCTGTTTCTGGTCAGTCCAACTTACAGACAGGCATGATAGAAAGTTCTCACAGGTGTATTTATATGTACACCCATTCACCTGGAAATTCACTTAATCAACCACTGTATGTCACTGTTGTTCTTCCAGAGAGTGAAACTCTTTTTATGGGCCCTTGTCCAGAATCCAAACCCTGAGAAAACCTGAACCCACTGCTGAGCTATCAGAACTTCTGGAACGCTATGGCTTACCTAAGTGCTTTGGAATTTACACAGGTGAATCCTGCATTTGCTGTCCTCCTAACATCTGCATTGATCTGGTGCAGGCTGGAGTGAAGGGTCTAATTAACATTCTCCTTGCCAATTTTCTCTGACTGAATAGGAAGAATCACAAGCGGCAGTAGCCATAAGCCTTCTATATAGGGTGACTCCAAAAAGGAAGACATACGCTAGAGTGATTCAGCACTTTGGAATCAGGAGACTAATGTTTATGCTCCAGCTCTGACTTTTAATAATAAATTACTTCACCTCTCTGGTCCTAAATTTTCCTATCTGCAAAATGGGGATATTAATACCTTCCTTACAGGGTACCTAGGAGATTTTACAAGTGAATGTACATAAAGTATATAGTACAATGAATGGCACAAAGTACATACTCAACAAGCTGCAGAAATTACAAGCTGTGATGACCAAAACTTAACTCATCCCCTCTCACTCATCCCCTCTCTCACAGTTTGTCATACAAACAAGAACATACAGAGTGTGCTGGATATTAAGGGAACACTTAGTCTTCCCATCTCATTTCATTCTTCAGATTTCTATTCCACCTTCAGGAGACAGTTCATAAATCAGCTTGATCTGATCTGAAGCCATCGCTGGAGACCAGAGGCAAGGATGCAACCAAAATGCTTGCTCACCAAGTCGAAGGAGTTAGTGGGAACATGAGAAAGACAGTGGGGTAGGAAAAAGGAAAAAAAAAAAAGAGCATCAGGGAGAAAATGTATGGGTTAAAGAAAGTCATTTTGGCTTACAGATAGTAATCAAGCTTTTCCTCCTACTAGATGTTAACATGTATTTTTTCCTGATTAATAGAGAAATCAACAGGCAACATAAAATTGATAAAGGAAGACAGTTTTACAAAACGATGCTCCCTAGCTTGGGATTGAAGGCCATGGGGGAGTTTATGAGGTCAACAAGCGCCTTGTTTGAAGCGGAGGCCTGCATGCCAATCGCCGGAGCCCTGCAGGCCTCAAGTGGGGAGCTGGCCTGCACCCAGGTGCGTATTTGAGTGGCCAAGTCTTGGAGCAGAGGCTCAGTTGCTCTGATGCCAAAAGAGGCTGTAATAAATTAGCCTAAAGCTCACATTATCCTACAATGGCAAGAGAATTGAGGATTTCAAGGATAAACTTTGCATGTATTCACTATAAACACTAATTATAAAGCCAGACAAGATCTTAATGGAAAGAAAACAAATATCTATTTCTCATAGATGTTTGAGTGTACATGGAGATTATAGCGTGCCCTCCCCTGGCTCACCCTAGGAGCACATATGTATACATGTATATAGGTTTAGCCTCTATTCATGCATATACACTTACGATATTAGGATACAGAGCTTAAAAATTAGGTAGATTATTTCACAGATTTTTTTTTTTAATTACAAACCCAGAATACAATGTAAGGAGTTATGGCATTTGCCTAAAATGCACATTTCTATTACATTAGTCAAGTCTTTCGTTCCTTCCCATGGGACTTAAGCATTACCTCAGAGGTTCAAGCCAAGGTTTGAAAAGAACAAAAGAGACTAAAAATCAAGTTAACCTCTCCAGAACATGCTCCTCCTGGACCAGACTGTCCTTGTTTGCCCACCCTAATTTTGGAAGAATTTCTAGCTCTATCTTGCTGAGGATTTCATTTGTATTTCTTTTCCCCACTTCTACCTTTTTCCCTTTTCATGGTCTACTTGAAGCCACTGTGGCACTTAGACAACTGACTGAGCTGATGGTGGGATGAGATGAAACATACGAAGAATGTGTTAGGGCAGAGGAGTACATTTTAATACAAAATTTAAGAAACTCTCTGATTTACTGTGTGCTTCTTTGATAGGCAAGGGACATGTACTTTTTCCCCTCTGGGAACTGAAGACCTATACCTCCCACCTTGAATTCCAACTTTAGTTTTCCTGGTCTCTGTGTTGCTTTTCTGGAGCATGAATGGGAGAAAATAGCTACTGGTAAAAATGTAGCTCAGTGGTTAAGGGCTGGCTTCCCACATATTAGGTCTGTGATTCAATGCCCAGCCCCAGTACCATAAAAAAATTGTAGCTGAGTATATTCCTTGTTAAAGAAGACTAATACCCCAGGCAGCAACAGTCATTTGCAAAGGGCATTAACTTGCTGGAAATGATGGTGATGATGATGATGATGGTAAACAGCAGCAACATGTGCTTGACCTAAAGTTTAATATACCAAGAATGTGCTCAGTTGCTTACATCTATTATTTCACTTAATCCTCACAAACACCTGCGAGATAAATATTCTTATTATCTCCGTTTTATAGGTAAGAATAATGATGTTCAGCATGGATTAGTAAACTGCCCAAGATCAAAGAGCAAACAAATAGCAAAGCTGGGATGCAAATCGAGATCTTGCTAACCCTAAAACCTGTATTATAAACCAATAAACTAAGAGATGAATCTTGGGCTAAAAGCAAAATAAAACAAAACCAAAACCAAAAAACCTACTTCCTAGCAATTTGACTTAATTTTCTTCTTTAAGAAGTTTTAGGAAAGTACCTAATCTTTAAACTCACTTCTGGAAATACCAAAAATTTTCCCAGTATTGTATATTCAAGGGAGACCTACATCCTCTTGGTTGTGAATAGAGAGAAACTGACTGAAACCCATGGAGAGAAAAAGAATAAAATATTGTCTGCCCACTCAGACTAGAAGTTCTCCAAGTATTATGCTTACATTACACTAAGTATTTCCCACTAAAATCATGCCTCTGTAGCATTTGAGTTTATAATAAATTGCTGCTTATTTTCTTCTTCTATTTTTTTTTTCGGTGGTGCTACATTGTTATGTATCACTTCTTTCAATAGTATTATATCAAAATGTTGGATCTTCTCATTGATTCTATTGAGATAGAAAATAAGATAAAATATGGGCTTTTAGAGCTGGAAGTCACCCAAGATTTTCCCTGATTTTAAAGATGTGAAAAAAGAGTCCAAGGTAGATGAAGTGATTTGCCTGAGATCAAAAGTGATGCTGGCCAAGAGCTTAGGCTTTGGAATCAGAATGCTTTTAATCCCAACTTCACCATGTCCTGTCTGTATGAGTATGGGAAAGCTATTTAACCACTTTCTGCATCGCAATATTGTCATATATAATATGGGATAATAGAATATTCACGTGTACTATTATATTATAATATGGCATATTATACTATTATATACTATTAAATAATAGTATTTATTACTGTCATGAGAATAAATGCATTATGTATGTAATGTGCTTAGCACAGAGTGACAAATCATCATCACCATAGCCAACTATAATAGAGCCCACAGCTTATGCCTTTTAACTCTTTCCCACAGCAAATGGCCTCTCTCTGTGTATAAAGACAGTCCAGTACACACACCTAGCCGCTGCCCATCCTAGGCTCTCTACATCAAGAAGAGGAAGATTAGTAAAGACACTGCCAAACTTTTGTTAAACAGATTAGTCACAATGTGAAGTCTATTTATTGCAGTCTTGACCTAAATTTATTTTTATAGTACTTAAATAGATTTATGCTCTTTGGAAAAGCTGATAGATAGGATGGGCAACCCTCAGAAAGGATAGTTGTTTACAATTACCCCTGTGAAGATCTGACTGCTATAGCACCCTACAAATGGCATCTTGATGAATAGCTTCTAGGAAGAAAGACTGTCCAAGTGAAGATAGAAGCTGGAATAATTTAGAAGTTAAATTACTTATGGGCCCTAATGAGGTTAACCTAACCTTTACACATAAAGATAACACCTAATGAGAAAAAGGTAGCCATGGAACTGAAAGATAAGAGAGAATGTAATCTGGGCTTTTTGATAGAATATAGGTCAAACACATTTATTTCAGCTTGACTAGAAAGTCAGGTTAAGGAAACAATGAATGAGTGATTAATGATAATTGCATGGGTGAAGTAAATTGCATGAGATTAAAAAGAAAAGGGTTTGCATAGAGTTTGTTCTATTCAAGAGGTGAATAGGAGAGAATAGGAGAGAATGCCTGATACTACATAAACTTTACAGGGTTCAATTACTAAAATCTGTCCTATATAGTTTACTTCTTTATTTCATTTTTAAACTGTTTCTCCATTTATCCACAAAATTTAGAAAATACAAAAAGGGCAGAAAAAGAAAAATTATATTCCCGATAAACCTACTACCTAGAGATAATGATTATTAAAATCAGAGGGTATTTTTTTCCAGTTATTGAAAAAAAACGATAAAATATAATTTTATTACAGAAAATAGGGATTGTAGCATTTACGGCAATTAGTGTCTTGATTTTCTCCCCTAATATTTTATCATGAATATTTTCCCATGTCTTTAATACATTTCCAAATATCTTTCATGGTGGGCAGAACATATAGTGGCATTTATTAATGTGTTATTGAAATTTCACCCCACGTCCACCCTATACATTTACCCTCCATCTCAATTTTCCTCTGGGGAATCCATGGGGTTTGGGTGATGCTGACTTCACTCATGATTCCAAGGTCAGAGTCCTTAACCCAGGCCTACAACAGTTAGTTAATTGCATTTCCCTGCCCTTGGGAATTGGGACTCATGTGGGCAGTGCCACCAATAAACCCTGGGAAGAAGGGGAAAGGAATCCAAGGAGCTCAGGGAAAGATCACAACTGTAGTCCATGTTCCCTTCCAAACAATGCACCAGGCACCCAGGATCTTGAAATTCCCTTCCCAACTATACCCAAAACCCACTCGCATGGCCTGTGCAGGCCTCTTCCCAGGTCCCTCCTCCAGAGATTAGATTGTACCACCTATGCCTAAAAAAAAAAAAAAAAGAGAGAGAGAAAAGGCTCAAATAAATAAAATCAGAAATGATAGGGGCAACATTACCACTGACACCACAGAAACAAAAGAGATCATAAGAGGATATTATGAACAACTGTATGTCAAAAAACTAGACAATGTAGACAAGATGGACAAATTCTTAGAAACACATGAAACACCTACACTGACCCTAGAATAAATAAACCAATCACAAGTGAAGAGATTGAAACAGTCATCAGAAACCTCCCAAAGATGAAAAGTCTGGGAATCATTGGCTTCACAGGTGAATTCTACCGATCATTCAAAGACGATCTAATACTAGTCTTGCTCAAGCTCTTCTGAAAAATTGAACAGGAAAGAATGCTACCAGTCTCATTCTATGAAGCCAAAATCACCTAATGCCAAACCTAGAAAAAGACACTACAAAAAAAGAAAATTACAGACCAATATTTCTAATGAATATAGATATAAAAATCCTCAATGAAATACTTGGAAAAAGAATCTAAAGGCACATTAAAAGAATATACACAATCAAGTGGGTTTTATCCCAGGTATGCAAGGGTGATTCAAAACAAGAAAATGAATTAGTGTAATAAACCTCATTGATAAGTAGAAGGAGAAAATCACATGACCCTTTTGATTGAAGCAGAAAAAGCATTTGAGAAAATATTCTTGATAAAAACACTTCAACAGATAGGAATAGAAGGAGGCCTTCTTTATGTAGTAAAGTGCATATATAAAAAACCTACAGCTAGCATTGTATTCAATGGTGAAAGACTAAAGGCTTTCTCACTGAGATAATGAACAAGAGAAGGATGCCCAGTGTCACCATTATTATATAATATTGTGCTAGAGTAGGGTTTCTTAACAAGGGGTCTGTGAGCTTGCATTGAAATTAAAAAAAAAAAAGCACAGCATAATGGGGACTTAGTAGAGGATCTGTAGTTTTCAACTGACAGGCAAAGGGGTCTGGAACAAAAAAGGTTAAGAATCCCTGTGCTAGAGGTTCTTGCTAGGGCAATTGGGCTAGAAAAAGGAATAAAAGGCACTGAAATAGGAAAAGAAGAAGTACAATTTTCACTATTGCGGTGATATGATCCTATATTTAGAATCTCCTGAAAAATCCATAAGAAAGCTACTAGAACTAATAGATGAGTTCAGCAAAGTGGCTGATACAAGACTAATATGCAAAAATCATATACAGTATCTTATAAATATGTTCGATTGTTTATTGGGTATTGACAAGTGGGTAGAGATAACTGAGGGAGTGCTGGGTTCCCATCTTGGGGAGCTCTGCTGCATTCCCCAGTGGAACAGCAACAATACCCCAAGGGCAAGGGCAATGACCTGTGAGGAAGGATGGTCCATTAATGGGCCCTTGATACTGATGACTATGCTTATGAGCCTGTTGCACTTGAAATTTCAACTTGGCCTAGTGTTTCAAGGGCCTAAGAGTTACCTCCTGAGAGCCTCCATCTTGCTCAAATGTGGTCATTCTCTAAGCCAAACTCAGCATATAAATGCATTACCTTCCCCGCAGTGTGGGATGTAATTCCTGGGGTTGAGCCTCCCTGTCGCCATGGGATTATTACCAAGCACCAGCTGGTGATGCAACTGGAAAGAAACCTTCAATAAAATGATAAAGACAAATGAGTTTATATGACTAAGAGAATTCAAAATGAGTCAGGAGGTCATCAGAGGGGTCGTGCTTGTGTACATCTCAGCAGGATCTCAGAGACAGCTAAAGTAGATACAACCCCAGGTAGAGGTGCTCCTGAGGGCTATGGAGACACCCAGGTCCTATGGTCATGGCAGATGGCTCTGAAGTTCAGTGCCTTGCCATTGGGCCCTACTTTGGAATTTGTGCTCCTGAGTGTGATGGAGTTGGACACAGATGTCATTTCTCTGCACATGCCCTTTCTGTCCCTTTTATTGAACCTGTGGTTGGCACTGGGATTGGTGTATGCTCAGGAGATATGAATCTCTAGCCAGCTGGACCCTGAGCCTCAGTGGTGTTGTAGCACCTACTCTTCAGTTCGTTGAACTAACCCAGGTCAGCTGACTGGTAGGTGACCACAACCACCACACCAAGGAACTGAGAGAGTCTACAGCTGTGGGCATGAGAGTCCCATCCACCAGCCATGTGAGATCGAAGCCCCCTCTCAACTGAGAGGTGGAGTGGGCATCACCACCCAAGGGTCCTCAGGATGGAAGAATAAAATATGGACTAGAGTGGACTTACTGGTATTCTACAATAGAATTATTGTGCCTCTAGCAATGGAAGAAATTATATCACTGAAGTGGAGACAGTGGCCACTGGAGTTGCTGAAGAGGGAAAAGGAGGTATGATATGGGGGCATTTTTGGGACTTGGAGTTGTCCTGAATGATATTGCAGGGACAGATGCAGGGTATAATATATCCTGCCATAACCCACTGAATGCACTGGGCGAGAGTGTAAACTACAATGTAAATATAATCCATGCTGTGTAGCGGTGCTCCAAAATGTATTCATCAATTGCAATGAATGTACCACCCTAATGAAAGAAGTTGTTGATGTGGGAAAAGTAGGGGTTATGGGGAGTGGGGCATATGGGAACCTCCTACATTTTTTAATGTAACATTTTGTGTGATCTATGTATCTTTTAAAAATAAATTAAAAATATATTTTAAAAATCAATAGTATTTCTATACACTACTAATATGCAAAATGAGGAGGAAATCAGAAAAAAAATCCATTTATAATAGCAACAAAAACAATCAAATATTTGGGAATAAACTTAACCAAGGACATAAAGGACCTATATTCATAAAACTATAAAACATTGCTGAAAGAAACTGAAGAAGGCTCAAATAAATGGTAGGATATTCTATATTCATGGACTGGAAGACTGAATATTGTTAAGATGTCGGTTCTGCCCAAACTGATTTACAGATTCAACACAATCCCAATAAAAATCCAGCAGCCTTTTTTGCAGAAATGGAAAAACCAATTATCAAATTTATTTGGAAGAGTAAGGGGCCCTGAATAGCCAAAAAGATCTTTAAAAAGAAGAATGAAGTTGGAGCACTCTCACTTCCAGACTTTAAAGTATAATTATTTATCTACAATGGTAAAAGCAGCATGGTACTGTCATAAAAACAGACACATTGACCAATGGCACTGCATTGATAACTCAGAAATAGAACCTCACATCTAGAGTCAAGTGATTTTTGACAAGGCTGCCTCCCACCTGGGCCATAACAGTCTATTCAACAAATGGTGCCAGGAGAACGGGGTAGCCATATCCAAAAGAAAGAAAGAGGACCCTTCTCTCACACCTTATACAAAAATTAACTCAAAAGGGATCAAGGACTTAAATATAAAAGCAAAAATCATAAAACTCCTAGAAGAAAATGTAGGAAAACATCTTCAAGATCTTGTAGTAGGCAGCAGTTTCTTAAACCTTACACCCAAAGCATAAGCAACAAAAGAAAAAGTAGATAAATGGGCAAATCAAAGCTACAATGAGATATCAGTTCACAGCCTTTAGGCTGGCCACTATTAAAAAGTCAGAAAACTGTAAATGTTGAAGAGATTGTGAAGAGACAGGAATGCTTATTCACTGTTGGTGGGAATGTAGAATAGTATAGTCACTGTGGAGGACTGTTTGGCAATTCCTAAGGAAGTTGAATACAGACTTGTCATTTGACCAAGCAATACCATTGCTAGGTATATGCCCAGAAGAACTGAGGGCAGTGACACAAATAGACATCAGCACACCAATGTCCATAGCAGCATTATTTATGATAGTCAAAAGTTGGAAACAATCCAGTGTCCATCAACTGAGCAATGGATAAACAAATTGTGCATACACATGATGGAATATTATGCAGCGGTAAGAAGAAATGAAGTCATGAAGCACATGACAACATGGGTAAACATTATGTTAAGTGAAGCAATTCAGACACAAAAGGAGAAATACTGCATGATTGTGCTAGTATGACCTAAATATATTACGTAACTCATGGAATTAATAATTAGAATACAGGCCACCAGAAAGTAGAATGAGGTTAGAGACTGGAAAGCTGATGGTTAATCTGTGCAGAATTGGTTAAAATGCTGTTTATAAATCCTTGGAAATGAATGGAAATGGTGAGAGCACATCACACTGTTTGTGACTAGCAGAGCTATTATAGGAATATGACAGTGGTTGAAAGGGAAAGCCTAAGGACATTAGTATTACTAGAAGGAAAGCTAAAAAATGTAACCTGGGCCTGGATAACATAGTGAAACTTCATGTAAAATATAAATATGGGTGATATTGCATATATAAGACAGTTTTTACAAATTTTAAGTACAAATGATCTAGAGAGAAAGAAACAGAACAGCTGCTATGTATGGCAAGGGAAGCATAGAGAGATTAAGGGGTGATTGGTTGGTTGGTGTTTGCTTTTTAGTATTATTATTATTAGTGGAATAATGAAAATGCTCTGGGAATGATTCAGGTAATGAATACACAACCATGTGATTATACTGAATACATAGTGTACAATCAAAGTGATCGTACAATTTGGATGGATTTATGCTTTATTAACGTGTATGAATAAAATTGATTTGTTAAAAGAAAAGAGAAAAAAAAGACAAATATTGTTTGATTCCACTTAAATGAAATTGTTATTAATAGAATAAGCAAATTCACAGAGACAGAGAGTAGATCAGATGTACCAGGGGTTGGGGGAGGAGGGAATGGGGAGTAGGTACCTAATAGGTACAGAGTTACTGTTTGTGATAAATGTAATTAATGCCACTGAATTGTACACTTAAAATAGTTAAAATGGCAACTTTTATGATGTATATGTATACATTACCACAATAATTTAAAAAAAAGAAAATGAACAAAATGTGTAGTACATGTATTGAACTACATAGTTTATAAAATGCTTTCAGTACATTATCCATTTTCACCAATACTATTGAAAAAATTTCTTCCCCCACATTATGGATGCAGAAGCGGGGACACAGAGACACTGAACGTATTGCTTGGGGTCAAACAAGCAGCAAGTTGTGAACTCAGCTGTGAGGTAGTTTTTTGCCCACTCCACTGTACAATGGCATAAAATCAGCATGTGCACACTCCATCTGAACTGCTTTCTCTGCCTGCTTTTCTCAGTTTCTTTTCCTCATGCCTCCACGTCCTAAAAAGACCTTTCAAGCCCCATTTGTACAATGCTGGGCTCTTTCCACCACGAAAGGAACGAGGCTGACATAGTCTGTTGGGTAAACACAGGCGGTAAGTGACAGAGATGTATGCCCAACTGGCAAACTTCTGATAACCAATCCAGCTCCTGCTATGTAAACAGGTGTAAACTAAGATTTAATCAGTTTACACAGTGCAGTAAATAATTTAATCTCTCCACAGCACGGTACTTGCGAATGTAAATGTTTGGGCCAAAATTGATGCTGACATTGTGATGCAAGCATCCAGTTTCTCAGCCAGAAAAGCTGGGTCAACAAGTGGTCCTCCCATGCCCCTGCCCGGTGACGGGGAGGCTAGTGTCAGAGAAGCAGAGGGGAGGCAGACACCCATTAGTTCTGGGTGGAGCATTATTGTTGTCAGTGCAAAGCTTAAGCTTGGGCCCTGGGATCTGGTGATATTCTCTCCACCCTTAATTCCTCCTGACCCTGAGTCTTTTCTCTCCCCTTCAATTATTCTTCACTGCACTGTACTGCAGATATCTGAGTTGGATGCTTTTAAGTGAAAAGGGAAGCAGGAAGACAGAGCGAAAGCAAGAAAATAGCAGGCTTCAGGATTGTTGCAACAAATAAATTTCTCACTTGAAGCTTATCTGACCATCACTCACTGCCTGTCAATGTGTACCTATGCAAATTGTACCTAGACCATGTGAAAATCACATGCCAATGTGCTCTCAGTTGTCAAGAGACTGTTTACTCCACCTGCCAGAGTCCATTGTACCAGAAAGTGCTGCCTCCTATGAATTTTTCATCAGTATTATTCATCTTCTAGTTGGCCTAGCTCTCCCCTTGAGCTGAGAGGACAGGGAGGTAGCTTGCTTTTCCTTTCCCACCCATGTGCTTTCTCAGGAGTGGAAGCCATTGTTCTATCAGCTCCCTATCAAGATGGCTGGGAATTGGCTACATGGTTTATGGTAGGAAAAGAAGAGCTACTATTTACTGATTGTGAGGAGTTTCCTTATTCTAACACTACCATTGATTTGTATTGGGTTTCTTATACATTATCTCAAATCAACACTGACATGGACATTATCTTAAAATATACAGAGAAGGAAACTGACTTACAAAGAGTGAAATCACAGCTGGTAAAGGGGTGAGGGGCATCTGGATTTAAACCTCAGAATGACACTCTCTTGAAAGTTCTTCCTCTTAAATTATACCGCAAAGCTTGGTTTCCTTTGATCACCCAAGCTTTCATAAGAGCAGTCCTCTTAGTTTCCAGGTCTAGGAGTGGGCATACACAATCCCCGTAAGAACCAAAATTCAGTAAGGAGAAGACTTGAGTTTTATATCTTATACATAAAAATGTATTGACTGTATGCATTTACTCATTTAGTCTCTACATCAGTCCTATGAAGTAGATGTGACTGTTTGAAGCTGGATGGAGCCCAGAAAATCATGTTCATTAAACTAATCCATTCCTGTGAGTGTGAACCTCTTGTATGTGGAACCTTTGATTAGGTTACTCCAGTAAAGTATGACAGAGAGTGGGTCTTCTTAATGGAGTCCTTTATAAATGGGATGACTATGGAAAGAAAAAGAAGAGAAAGCCACAGAAGCTGAGAGAGAGCAAGGGAAGCAGGAAGCTGAAGGCAAGGAAACCTGGAGGGGGAAATAGAGACCAGCAGACACTGCCATGTGCCTTGCCATGTGACAGGGGCATCCAGCAGCTGGTCTTTGGGGAGAAAGGACCACCTGACAATGCCTTTATTTAGACATTTTTCTCAGCCTCACAAATGTAAGTTTGTAAGCCAATCAACTTACATTGTAAAAGCCAACCCATTTCTGGCATATTGCTTTTGACAGACTAAAACGATAGATAGTATCATTATCCCCATTTTATAAGTGAGAAAACTGAGGCAGAGAAAGAAACCTTCCTGACATCACACATCTAATAAGTACCTAAACTGGGAAGCAGAGCAGGGAGTTTGCCCACACCCTCTGATGTTAAGTCCCAGAGAATATCAGGTAACATACATAACATTTGGGGGTCTCCCAATATCTTGCTTTGATGGAAAACAATAATTAGGGCAGAGTATTTTTTAAAAAGAACCTAGGTAAACCTAGGGCGTCTCTTATGGGAGGGAGTATCTTTACTGCCATGATTGGCAAAGCCCCTGAGCAGATGAAGAGGATTATCCAGAAGACAAGTGAATGCAAGTGGCAGGTAAACCAGATGGCCACAAACAATGGTTCTGGGGTTGGAAATGAGGGAACAGCAGTAAGGTGATAAAGTAAGCAGAAAAACAAGACTAGCAACAACTCCCCTTACCTCCTGACTTTATTCTTTGCCCTTTCCACCGCATAGTAGCCTGGGTTGCATTCATATTTGCAAACAGAGCCCACATCGTGGTTGCCCCGGAGGCAGTGATTCAGAAGCAAGTTGGCGTTCAGGATAATAGGGGGTGCATCACACTCCAACTTGCAGTAGACTTCTGGGAGGGACCAGAGCCCATCTTCAAGGCAGGTCAGCCATGGACTCAGTCCTAAATCCAGGAAAGAAAAGCACAGGATGCTTAGAAGAGAGAGTCCAAAAATAGAATAACAGAAAAAAGAATGAAAACTTGTTAATGCATTTCATTCTCAGAAAATCACATTATTCTTTTTTTCAGGAAGCTTCCCTAAAATCTCAGGTCAAATATTTATCCTATATCTTCTTTACCTACAGAGCATCCATTATGGTCTCTTCTAAAGAACAGAGGTCAGATAACTCATTCTTGCCCTGAATTGAAAGAACTTCTACCTACCCAGACACTACCTTCCTTCCTAACTACAAATTATAAAAATGTTGCAGTGATAAATATCATGAAAAGCATTATAATAATGATAAGATGACACTCTTTTTAGAGTTTATTATATGTCATGTACTGCTCTTAGCATTTTACATGTATTAAGTTCTGTACACTTCAAATCTCAAAAAGCTCTATGAAATAGATACTGTTAATATTCCCCATTTTGCAGATGAGGAAATTAAGTTTAGGTAACTTGCCCAAGCTACTTAGTGGCAGAATGGGGGTTTGAACTCAGGCAGTTTGGATGCACAGTTATGTGCTTAACCACAATGCTATGTGCCTCAGTGTACAGTATAATGCATGGGTTCTTAAAGTCTAATCCATGGGCTATACACTGTAGTATCATTGGCCCAAGCCAGACCTACTAAAACAGGATCTCTTGATGTAAGGCATTTTAACATACCTCCTGGATAATTGTTAGGTACACCAAAATCTGAGAATGCTTGATGAGATAAAGAGCATGGTGTGGGAGACAGTTAGAGCTGCTGCCATCCCACCAAACTTGTCAGATAGCTGTGAATATTAAATTTTAAAATGTATGTTTAAATAGCATTTGAGTATTAATATTACCAGGACAACTGTGTTAGTTGGCTTGACTCCAGGGTACATACAATCAAATAAAAACAGAGTCTGAGATTCTCTCATTAATGAGATTCTGAGTCTGGATCCTTCCAGGTGGTCAGAGACAAGGAATGGTTTTGTCATTTGGGCCTTTGTCAATGTTATCAGAGGAGGGTGGCACATCAGAGCAAGTGGGAAGGCCACTGGGTAAGGAAAAGTATCCCAGAGGCCCAGAAAGAGGGGAAGAATCAAGAGAACTTGCACACCATTCCTGGCTAACCAGACAATACCTTGAAGTTTGGCTGGTGGGACACAGGAGACTGAGCAGCGTTTTAGAAAGTCCGTTCCCTCTGAGCAGGAGAAGGTTGCATAGTTCACCAAAGACTGGTCGGGAATGCCACAGTCAAGAGGTGAGCAGCTCACGTCCAGGTCCCAGTGCCCAGAGGAACATGTGAGCAGAATTTCCCTCTAGAAACAGAAAATTTTCCTATGTCAAGGTCACATAAAAAGGTGTATCAGAAGAGTTGACAGGATTTAAAAGGGTGCCAGTGATTATCCCAACATTCAAAACAGATTCAAGTAATTTTGCCTTTCTTCCTCTTTATACCTTATTGATTCAATATGCAGATCCACACAGTACCAAAGTATAATGCTGATAAAAGGAGCATGTTTTTCTAAGAGAAGAGTTAAACAGTGATGCTCCTCCAGTCGACCCCATTGGATGCCCTCCATTTGCTCCCCAGATCAGCGATCTAACCACCTCCACCCTGCTCTGTGCCCAGGGACACTGGTCTCTGTGGATTTCTAGCCTCTGGCTTGGGCTTGGGTTCAGGTCCTGAGACACAATACCAACTAGGAGGAAAAGTAAGGTCAGAGTGCACCCTTCCCTGGGGGGTTGCTGCATGCTGGCTGCATTCTTTAAGAGCTATCTGCTTTTTCTTAAGTGGGTTCTGCTAACTGCTCCCTACGTTCTTCCTTTCAGACCCAGGGGCAATAACAGACAACCTTTGCCTTGGGATATTGTACCATCTCATTGCAATTTCTCTATATTCTGTCCTCACTTTTATAAATAGTCCCTTGATCAAATTATCCTTTAATTTTAAGCATGTCATCTGTTTCTGCTGCTGGGACTCTCACTGATAAGCCAATTGATAATGCTTCTGAAAAAAAACTACTTCCTCTGTGAATGATGCATATTATCTGAGAACAACAAGGAGTTACTGCATGAAAAGAACCTCCCAAACCTCCTGGTTAAATTAGAGAAATTCTAGCTATTATTCTGAGCCTATAATTTCAGTAGCACAGCCCAGAATAAATAACCATTAATTAAATGAATAAACATTTATTTAGCACCAAAAGGCCAGACCCTATACTAGGTTTGGATAAACAAGATGTCCTCAAAGAACTAAAAATCCAAAGGGAGAGGGGCATGTGCAAATCACCTGGTGAAACAGGGGCTCAGAAAATGCCTGAAGAAGAAAGAATGGAAAGAAGAAGAAAGGGAGAAAGAGAAATAAAGTAAGAAAATGCATGATATATAATTTTATTTGTTATATTCCTTACCTTCTTAAATATAGATTTGAGGGAATGCAATTACAAGAATACAAACAATAAAATAAGTAGAAAACTGAGACCAAGAAGAAAGAAAATATACATATGTAAAATATAAAGCAATATAATATAATATATATTGTTGTGTGCAAGTCACACAGCACTATGGCAACTAAAGGAGGAACTTTGCATCCTTGGGCAGGGCAGTAGAACATTTGAGGGAAGTATCACCAAGTAGTTAATACTAGAACTGGCCTTTGAAAGATGGGCAGAACTTCCCAGAAGCATAGAAGGAGGTGGGAAGAGAAGGTTTTCAGAGCAGAGGAAACAGAGCAGGGACCTAGAAACTTGTTTGGGGAAAAAGCACAAAATTCACTTTAAGCACTGAGTTAACACAAGTCAAAGAAAGAGGAGATTCTGCAGCTGAACCATCCTTCCTGCCAGGAGACCACAGTGGCATCAAAGCCAAAGATAAAATGACTGGTGAAAGCACCTGTCACACCTGACACCAGTTCTTGTCCAGCTGATCCTCCCTGCCCCCCAGTATTTCCCTGTTGCCTGCCAGAAAGACCCAGTTCAAAGCCAGTCACATTTTTCTGCTTAGTTTCAATTCTCATGTCAACAAAAAGCAAATAGCCCCACTGTTTGTGATCATGAGCTGTGATTGTATAATTTCTTTAGTGACGCCAGCCTCAGATGACAGGAGCATTCAGCTAGACAGCTCTGTCGCTGTTCACAGTATGGCTGGCAAAGGGTAAGCTCCTAACCCAGATTCTGCTCTTCACATAGATATCAAAACCTGGAAATCCGGCTCATACCGTCATGATCCACAAATCATTTAAACAGTGTCCTTTAAGCTGCTTATGCTGCCTGGTTCTTCTCCTTGCTTCCACAGGTATTGTCCATTTTGTTTTGAATTTGCTTCTAATTATAATGCCTTGCAAACATTGTCTTTTCTTTTCTTGCTTCTTTAATTCTCTTTTTCTGGCACACATGTGTATTCTGTCTATACCTTCAGTTTGTTCTTTTCCATTCTTTCTCTTTCTTTTCTAATCAGATATAACTTTACCTGAGTCAAAATGGGTGAAGAACAGGCAGTAAGAGCACTACGTTTCCAACCAAATTAAATGAACCATCATAAACCAAGAAGTTGGTGTCTCATGGCAGAGTAAATCTGTTTCTCGCTAGGTAGAATCTAAACAATCTGAAACCAAAGATTGTGTCTTTAAATTCAGACCATCTCTAAGCAAGTGAAACTCTCTCATGGGGCTTCAAGACCTGTTAAGAAGTCAAGTGGTACATAAGGGGAAAAAATCCAATCTTCCAAACTATTGCTCTCTGACTACCTAATCATGCTTCCACTTCTTCCTTATGATATTACATCTTTTTAGTTCTCTCCTTGAGCACCATTATCTTTATTCTAGAACATTCTTTCTCTGTCTAATAATATAGTGATGTTTTCTAATGGTTGATTTCAAGTTTAAAATTCCTCTGTAGGGTATTGGGAGTTCTCTAAAGGAAAGATGGAAAACAAAATTCTTAGATAGGAATACATTATCATGCTCATAATAATGGCAGCTAATAATTTCTAGTGCTTTGTGCCTATAATTTTGCTAGAAGCTTTTTAAGTTTTTCCTGTCATCATAGTAACTCAATGGGATAAGTACTTCTGTTTTAATCATGTTACAAATGTGGAAACAAACTTAAAGAGGCTAGTTTTATTTGTTCATTTATTTGCCCAAAGATAACACCTAGTACACAGTGGAACCAAATGGTCTTCCAAGCCCATGCTATTAACCAATACATTTTATTCACTCCCAGTCACTTTTAATTTCTGGAAATGGTGCTTATGAAAGCTTGTAGAAATTCAGGATATTCAGCCAAAGCTAGAATCGTGATAGGATCCCCACGTCAGTAATAAATTTAAGGCTTTGGGGAAAGAAACAGGTCCTTCTTCTCCAGCCTTCATGGAAGGAGGGTTGGAAGTTTAGACAATGAACCACAGACAAACTGAATGCTACTTGTATGGCTTGAAAATTGTGAACAAGCCTTAACTGTGCCATTTTCATGTTAAAGGCAAAATGAGCAACATAACTTCTGACAGGAAAACAAAAACAAGGAAAAGGAACATCGATCACAATTGCACATGTTCTTAGATATCCTGCATTTCTAGAAAGCTGAGCTTCTCCTTGCTTGTTAGAGTTCTCATTTTTCCTTTTAAATGATTTAAAAACACCTGTCCTCTCCCCAATTTATCCAGGGAGAAGAGCACAAGCAGATTCTCTCATAGGAACTTGGTCCTGATGGCCATGGGTTTCCAACTTACCTGCCTGGGCCTGAGGTACTGCCCGCTGCTGGCCTGAAGGGCAAACCCGCTTTCACAGCTGATAGCACACTTCATGGGACCTGGGCCACCAGAGGTGCAGTTCACCACATCCGCGTGATCAAGCAGCGGTGGAGCACAGCTGCCCTGTTCCTCACAAGGCCCTTGGACACAGCTGGGGATGACAGAGACAGAAGCAGCTTAGGTCAAGCAGCAGCAGTGACTTCTCAGCTTCCTCTGGGAAATGCTTCTAAACCAGACAGAATTATTGTTTTTTCCCAAAATCTACATTAAACTCATTACCTTCCCTATATTATCTGGAGATATGTGACATAATCAACATCCATGACAGCTAGCAAGCACCAACCAACCAACTTTCCATAGATTTTCCAGCCAGAGGATGATAGGATGGGGTGGGGAGGAGAAGGGAGATTAGATCCCAGGGTTCTGGATGGCTTCAGAAATGAATAGATACTCAAAAATATTTAACAACAAGTTCTACTGAGTCCCAAACAATCAAACCAGACCCAGGACAAAGCTCAGGAGCTGAATCCTGGAGGCCACTAGTTGTGTCAGCATCAACCTGTTAGATGTTTATCACAGGAAGGTCCCAGGGTCCCTGTATGAAGATATTGGGTGTCTGGGATAGCAGAAAAGATAACAACTATTCACCAATTGGGATGGAAATATTTTAACTGGTACAGTCGTACAAGTACCGAATGTCAACACTGGCTAAACAGAAATTGAGCCCATGGCAGAAAGAGGAAACTTTCACTTGCCTGAAATTGTGATAGATGTTTATAGAGACCTCATGGGAAAGCTTCTGCCTACATTCCTAAGAACAATCAACCAGGAACAGGAGAGATATATAAACTCCCTATGGTTCAGGGGCACTCAGTCGGGACCACAGCAGCAACAACAATGTGATAGGGCAAGGAGAGGGTCACCCTCTTACCAAAGCAGAGCCACAGAAGTTAAAAACCAGGACACCAGCTGCAGGCTATCTGGGTTTGAACCCTGGCTCCTCCACTAGCAGCTGTGTGACTTGGGGCTAGTTACTCATTCTGCACTATTCTAGCGTCTTCCTCTATAAGATAGGGATGATAATGGTGCATAGTTCATAAGGTTGTAGCAAGGGTAAATGAGTTAATTTATGTGAGGTATGCAGGACAGTGCGTGGCACATGGAAGTGCTCCACAAATGTTAACTATTATTAATATAGAGACTTTGGTCGTGAAATGGACTAGACTTTGGCAGCCTCAGGGTTTCCCAAGCTCCTCAAATGTTCCATTTCCTCTCATTCTCCCAAAACTAGTTCTATGGGTGAAAAAGCTAGAATATTTGGGATCCTAAACATTTTTAAGTTGTCTTACCAGAAATTCTGCAAATCATAGACATCCTCAGTAAGCTCTGAAAATCCTGATACTCAAATGACTTGAGCAAGGGGGTTGTGGACATTCCTTAAACTCCTGTGAAAGAGTTTACATACTTGAATTTCTTTGCTCTCTCTTGCTTATCTCTATCACTGACTTACTTTCACTTTTTCTCTTCCCTTGCTACCTCTCTTTCTGTCTTTCTCTAATTCTCTCTCACTTCCTCTGAGGAGATGACTTTAGTAATGGTCTTGATATAAGTTCCAGCTCCATTATTAAGTGACTGGGTGATCACAGAAAAATGTTTAATCAACCCAAGTGCCTATTTCCACATTAATTAAAGGGGGCATGAATAGCATCTATTTTATAAGGCTGTTGTAAGGCTAATATGGTCATGCTTTTAAAACAACTAGTAGAGAGTAAAAACACAGTACTTATTAGTTGTTATGATCACGGATGTTGCTTTTGTTATTTTTACCCATTCGCATGGTCTTACCTCTCACCTCTGCTTATGTCTCCCTTGCCTAAAAACCATTTCAGCTGCCTCTCCTTTTCCTTCTCCCTTCATTTATAAATGGTGCCTGACTTTTCTTAGGATACCCTCTGTATTCAGGACCAGGTATTTCAACTCCCAATGTCCCTGCGAATACATTCTAGCGTCAGATTTCATGATTTCTTTGAAAGGAGGCACCACATTTCCAGCTTGCCTCTTGATGTCTCATCTTAAACGTCTCTTCTCCTGATCGCCCCCTGCCAGGCTCTGGGCTATACCAGTTTACAGAGTTCACAGTTGTAGTGATTCCTGTGTCCTCTACTTCCTGCTAGTCACACTCAATTTTCCTACCCAAGACCTCAGCTCTGCATCTGGACCCCTCTAGTAAGTCTCCTAATTTGTCTACCCATTTATGCCTCTTTCCATTGCAATCAATTCTGCAACTCTAGGTTGGCCATCTTCCTAGTAGACTATCTTCCTGTCATTAGACTATGAAATCCATGGGCACAGGTCCTTTGTTTTTATTTATTAGGTATCCCAAGTGCCAATAACAATGCCTGGCACATAATAGGCCCTCTATAAACATTTGTTAAATGAACAAATGAATGATTCCTCTAAAAAAATAAACAGCAGTTTTCCATGTATCCCCATTGTCTATTCAATTAAGTAAAAACCTTCCTACTCTGGTATTCAATACTTTCTACGATCAAATCTCAATTTATATTCAGAAGCAGGCAAACAGGGTTCAAATCTCAGCTTTGTAACTTTCAGCTACATGACCGTGGGCAATTTACCTCGAGGAGCTTCAGTCCCCTCATCTGTAAAATGGTAATAAGGTGTACCTTATGGAAAGGGTTGTGAAGATTAGAAAACATAATACATTTATGTAAAGTACTAGAATGGTGCTGACACATGGTAGGGCCTCCATAAATGGCAGCAATCACCACGATTGTACCCTGATTACTTCCTCCCACTATTCCACTGCAATTGGCCCAGTTTCCACCCACAGTAGTTTGTGAGCTGTTAGCTACACAACTTTCAGTTTTCCCACTTCTGTGCCTTTGCTCAGTTTGTTAGATTTCTGAAAAGGTCTTCCTTCTCCAAGAAAACTCTCCAGATACCTTCCTCCTTTAAACTTCCCAGTGAAATTTGAAAAATAATTCCCTCCTAACACCTCTTTTACTCTGCCTTGTATCATAGCCATGTATATATATCCTTGTTCATTCATTCTTTCATTCATTCACTCATTTATCCTTTTATTCACTAGCATCTGAGTGTTTCCTAAGTGCTGAATCTTCTAACTAGATTACCAATTTTTGAAGACAATACTGATCCTTAGTAACTTTTATATTAATCATATTCCTTCCTAAAGTAGACACAATAAATGTTTGCTAAATTAAATTGGTTCATATTGTAGGCAGCAGGGTAAATCAATGGCTATCAAAATGGGAAACTTATTAACTTTTACAATGACAGAACAGGATCTGAAATATAAAAATTTCATTATCAAATAATGATTCAAACAGCTTGCACCACTGAATCATGCATTCATAAGCATTCACTTAGTAATTACTGTTTGCAAGGCATGAGTCTGAGTATTGAATATATAACAAGGATCATGTCCTTAAGGAAATCATAGTCTAGTAGGATATATTCAGTGCTCTTGTTGTTGTTGCCAGGACTGCTAAATATTAGCCAAAATGACCACTGTGAATCTTGTCATCATTAATTTGTTCTGTTTGCCTATGAATTACATTAATGGTCAGTGACTTTATTGGAAAGCTGGGCAACCAGAGAAGAAATGGAAAATAAAATGACCTTAACTATGTATGAGCTGCAGAAGCACTCCTCTTAATATACTAAAGTTGCTGTCCCTGAACTTGTACCCGTAGGATATAAATCACATCAGTGACCTTTTCATTTCTTTTACCTATATCTTTTAAATGTTGGATAAAGAGGTTGGAACTGAGTAGTGTGAGGATTATTTTTATTTTTTACTCTTTTAAACCTTGGTTCTTTCCTGTCATGATGTGGGATCCTTCAGACTCACTTTATGTTGCCTAATATAAGAAGGAATATGAGTTGGGGGTGGGGGTGTTATCATCAGCATGGATTCTCCACATCCAACTGGGTATGCAACATAAGAAATAAATCTTTGCCTCTGAGTCTTTATTCAACTTGTCTGGATAAAGGAGCTGAAACATGTCCATATCCATAGGATGAGATCAGAATGCCTCATGAGTGTTGCTAATGAATTCTGAGCTCCAGAGGTGCTATATGCCATCCATGGATGTCCCCAAAACATAATAATTTCCTCAGCATGTTGAGCAGAAAGTACTAGGAAAAAGGGTGTCATTAACACTTCTGGTTCATATCAGCTTATTGAAAGAAATTAATGTGAAATGGCACATGCTGTTTTTCAGTGACGCCAGTCAATTAATCTGTGTCAGGACAAATATGTGCTTGACACAAATACTCTGAATGAGCCTCCTTCCATCAAGACGGGGTTCCATTAACTGCTGTTGCTATGACTACCAGTGTGAGAAGTCCATCCAGCACTGGCCACAAGGGAGGAATGGTGAGACAGGAGAGCAGACAAGATGTGAAAAGCGGCATGAAATAAGACCAAAAAAAAAAAAAACAACCAAACACCAAACCCAGACCTGTTTATGAAGTGAGAAATGGTTTTAGGGCAGCTGTTGCAAATTCTTTCACTAGCTTATATTTCCATTTGCTTCCTTTTTAAGGAATTTGTTTTATGAGTATGGTGTTTATCAGGTTGTTAGCTTAGCTTCTGATGGCATCTGGTACCAATTGTAGACTTCTCCCCCATGCACCCCAACCCCAAATTCCCTTCTGTGGTTCTCTTCCATTACAAATGCTGCTTTTGTGAGTGAAGTTGTGTGCTCTGTTTTCCCACCCTCCCAATACATTCTCCTGTCTACACAGTGCCACATGTACTCTAATATCATAAGGATAATGCTAATAGTAAAAATGATAACATTTGTAATTTCTCAAAAGCTTTTTTCTTACAGTATTTGGACAAATGTTAATGGAAGTGGCAGGAATGAAGCCTTACAATGCCCCAGAGAGTTGGGAAGTTAGTTATTGATCTTGGTTTGACATTCAAGGAAACTAATGCTGTTCGGAGAATGGCTGGAGGCCATACAGGGAGACAGAGGAAAATCCTCAGGCTGGATCTCAGAGCTCTTACTCTCCAGGCCAGCCTAGACCACGAGGCCATCTCCCTATGGACAAGGTTGCTTTCCTGTTTTTTTCTTATCAGAAAGCAGCATAGGCCTGAGTGAGTCAAGAAGCAACTCAGCAGGGCAGGCTGGGGACAAGCATAGAATATGTAATAGTCCATTTTAGTTTTGATCAGATTTCTTTTAAACTATAGCAAATCAAATTGGCAATATTTGTCTCTTTAAGCAATACCTCCTCATCCTTCCAACCATTTTTTTCCAGACATTTCCCATCCCCACATCACAATATCGACTCAGATATGGATGTGATCAACCTAGTTAGATGTGATTCACAGCTATTTCCATTTTAATATGAGACAAAGTTTCAAGCCAAAGGAATTTTCATGATGGAATTTTAAGCCAGTAGGCAAATGACACTGTATAGATAGCCACGTAACTATACCGACTAGCTGTAATTCTCTTGGCTCTTCTCTTATAAACTGCTATTCTCTCTCTCTTCTGATCTCCATTCCCCAAAGTCATTGAGTCTGAAGGTTTGAAAAATGCTTTCAATTGAAGAATCCTTGTTCAAATGTATTTTAGCCATAAGGTACCCTCATATTTTATATATCCTGTTTAAGGGCATGCAGGCACATTCCTAGCTTTGTCCTGTCATAATGATGTGGGGTTTTTTTCATCCTTTCTTGGGTTATGAATGCTTCCCATACTTGGGAAACCCTGTTGGCACAGTTTCGTGAAAGACTTGCCTTCACATGCCCTGAGGCAGGTTTTCTCAACCTTACCTCTGCATTTGACTCACCTAGGGAACTTTTAAAGAAATATGGTCAGCCTACATGTTGGATCAAGTGTTAAAACCTGCTCTTTGACCTTGAATAAAAGGGGTAAAAGGCAAAGACAAATGAGTCAATATGGTTAAGAGTCTTCCAAAAAGAGTCAGGAGGTCATCAGAGGGGTCACACTTACACACACCTCAGCAGGACCACAGAAAAAACCAAAGTAGATACAACCCTAGGTACTGGTTCTCCTGAAGGCTACAGAGGTCCACAGGGTATATACTTATAGCAGATGGATTTGGAGCTCTGTGCCATGTAAGAGGGCCCTACTTTGAAATCTGTGCTCCTGAGTGTGACGGAGCTGGACTCAGATGTGACTTTTCTACACATGCCTCTTCTGTCACTTTTACCGAACCTGTGGTTGGTGCTACGAACAGTTCATACTCAGGAAACCTGAATCTCTGGACTGCCCATGTGCCAGCTGGGCCCTGAGCCTCAGCAGAGTGGCGACTCCTACTCTCTGGTTCACTGGTCTTTCCCACGTCAGCTAACAGGGAGGTGAAGATGGCCAACCATCACACCAGGGAATCAAGAGTGCCTACAACTATAAGCAGAGGAACTGCATCCATCATCCATGTGGAATCTAAGCCCCCTCTTGATCTAGAGGTGGAGGCGATATCACCATCCCAGGGTCCACAGAATGGAGGAATAAAATATGGACTAGAGTGGACTTACTGATATTCTACCATAAAACTATTGTGATGAATAATAGAAGAAATTTTAGCATCAAAGTGGAGAAAGTGGCCACAGTATTTGCTGAGGGCAGGGAGAGGGTAGAAGAGATGTGATATGGGGGCATTTTTGGGATTTTGAGTTGTCCTTAATGATATTGCAGGGTCAGATGCTGGACTTTATATATCCTACCATAACCCACTGAATGTACTTGAGGAGAGTGCAAACTACAGAGTAAATTATTATCTGTGTAGTGCAGCCGTGCCCCAAAATGTGTTCACTGAGTGTGAAGAGTGTGCCACAATGATGAGAGAGGATGTTGGTATGAAAGGAGTGGTGTGGGGGGCGGGGTATATAAGAACCTCATATTTTTTTTAGTGTAACATATTTTTTGTGATATATATCTTAAAAAATACAATTTATAAAAATGATGTGGTGGGGAGTAGGGAATGGGTTATATGGGAACCTCTTATGGTTCTTGTTTTTTTTAATGTTTTTTAATGTAACATTCCTTGTGATCTATTAATTTTTAATTTGTAAAAAATTTAAAAAAAATAAAAAATAAAGAAATATGGATACCTAGGCTTTACCTCCCGGGGATTTTGATTCTATACCCCAGGTGTGGGATCATAGCATCTGATATTTTAAGCTTCAAAGCTTTTGGTGCTCACCAGGAGTGAAACCCAGTACCATAAAGATCTGGATATATGTAACCTGAAAGGTATGTCAATAAGTTCCACAGACCAAGACTATAAAATAGAAAGGCTGATTCCAAGAGAAAGTGGTCCTGGTGCTTGATCGTTATGCTTGAATGTATTAAGCACAAATCACTACCTAGAATCCATAGGGTATATCAAAAGCATAACCATTTCCTCTGTTCTTTCAGGGGAAAGAATCTTTCAATATAGGTGAAGAAAGAAAATAGCTAAATCATGCATTTAGATGATAAATATGTGACTATCTCAGATGAAGTTTCATCATGAGATTTGATTGACCTCAGTAAATGAATAGGAATTGGAAAGGCAAATAGAAGATGAGGAATGCTCCTCAAAAGTCACCGCTAAATGTTTTATGGTAGAAAGGCAGTATTCTCTAAATCCAGATAAAAATACTGTTTCTTTTCTAACACTGTTAACTGAATAAAATTCAGTCTAGAGTTCTTAAATTCTGACTAGAAGGAGTCAATATATTTATCTGAAGGTAGACTTAGGGAAAAGTTCCTAAAGTCTTCTTATACCTTCAGTGGTTAGTGAGGCTGGCAACAGAAAACTGACATTATTATCTGCAGATGAAATGGTCAGTCTTACTAAAGATGTACAATGCACTATTCCCCAAGGGATGCCAAACCAGGTACCTCTTATAATTTTTTTTCATTTCTTGAAGCCACAAGAGAGAAGCTGGCATAACTTCCAGCCCAGTTTACACTTGGAAAGCAGGCAGTTCCTGAACAATGAGTGAAGTCTTTGCTGTTCTGCCCACAGCTGCCCTGTAACTTTGATCCAAGGTTCCCCTGAAAGTCTGAGCCACCCTGGAGGAATTCCAGGAGGCTGCAACATTATTCCAGAGTCATATAGAATCTGTAGTGAAATCCTTGTTTTTCCTATGTGAGGACTGATGGGAGATTATGAACTAAAGATCCCATTTTCTGAATATGGCTACTAGGTTAGGGAAGAACTTTAAAACCCAATAGTAATAACAGCATCAACATGGCTACATAAGACATCCCTGGAAAAGTTTCTCTTTAGAAACACTAATAAAAGGACAACACCACTTGTTTGGAACTCAGGAGGATGGCAGATACTGGACAAGAACTCCATAAACACTGAATGAAAGAAAAAGTTAACAAACAAACACCAAAAAAGGTAGATGATCTGACACAGAACTGTCAGTCCAGACCCCTTCCTCTCACTCTGTCTTTTTAAAAATAATTGTTTTTTTTAATTTTTAAAGAAGATTTACATTACATAAATATTAATATTTACACAGAGGCAGCACAGCATGGGTCCCCCTGCTGCAGATGCAGACTATAAAACACTCACAGCATCAAGTTAGAATCCCACACATATCCAGGCAAAGGGACTCATGTCCACAGAGACCCAGGGAAGAGCACAAAGGGCTGACTAGTGCATAAATACAAAAATTGCCCCAGAAAATAATACTGTGGCAGAACTGTTGGCAAGAAGTGCAGATCAGTCTCTGCTGGATCACCTAAATGAAAAAACAGACCTTTCTGGATTAACCCAACCTGGCTTCCCGGGGTGGAATACTGGAGAAATAACCTGAGGAAGAAAAGTCTCAGGAAAAGAAAGGTGGGAACTGAAGTCTGTAAGGCAGGATGGCTCCCAAAACTGAGAAATGTAAAATAAATGGGGGCACTGAGAGAGGGAAAGAAGTTAAACAAATCATAGGAACCAGGGAGAAAATTCTGCACAAAAACAAACAGAACAGATCAGGATTCCTGGAGAAGGAACAGAGAAGATACTTTCTTCTGGGGGAAAAACAATTGTACGTAATAAAGGCAATCTTAAAAGTTGTACACATACCCAGGTCAAGAATCTGGTACAGAAGACCTGAGAAAATCTGAACAGTTAAACACAAGCTACTCTAAAAGTCCAGTATAAATTGGACCAACTGTCAAAAAGAGCCTCAGTATACAGCCAATCTAAAATAAAAGCATAAACAAGAAGGAGAAAGTGACCTTCAGACTTAGCACATCAAAATAATCAGAAGCTTAAACATAAGCAAAAAAATTTACAAGCCATACTAAGAAACACGAAGATATGACTCAGTCAAGGGAACAAATTAAAATTTCAGAGGAGACACAGACTTTAGAACAATTAATCAAAGAAGCGCAAACAAATCTCCTAAATCAATACAAGGAGACGAAGGAAAATGAGGATAGAAATAAACTAATGGTGGACACAGAGCCAAAGAATATTAAGAATACAATGTGTGAGCAAAAGAAGAATTGGAATGTTTAAGAAGAAACAGAAATTATGGGCATGAAAGTCACAATAATGGAGATTGAAAGGCATAAAAAAGTGATTTGGACAGGCATAAGAAAGAATCAGCAAACAAGAAGACAGAACAACTGAAAACATATAGTCAGAAGAACAAATAGAGAATAGAATAGAAAAATAATGAGCACTGTCAAATGTGAGTGAGTGACAACATGAAGCATACCAAACATACATATCATAGGTGTCCCAGAATAAGAGAAGGGAAAAGGGAACAAAGAACATTTGACGATATAATGTCCAAAAATTTCCCAACTCTTATGAAAGACATAAATATGCATGTCCAAGAAGTATAATGTGCTCCAAACAGAACAAATGCTAACAAAACTACTCAAAGACACACAGTAATCAGAATGCCAAATGCCAAAGCTAAAAAGAGAACTGAGAGCAGTAAGAGAATAGCAGTTCATCACATACAAAGGAACCACAGTAAGATTAATGGCCAATTTCTCATTAGAAACCATGGAGGCTAGAAGGCAGTAGTATGACATACTTAGGTACTGAAAGAGAAAAACTGCCAGCCAAAAATACTTTATCTGTCAAAACTGTCCTTCAAAAATAAGCAAGAATTAAAAGCATTCACAGTCAAATAGAAAGTGACAGAGTTTGTCACCAAAAGTCTTACCCTACAGGAACTACAAGAAAGAGTCCTTCAGGTTGAAGGGAAAGATAGGAAAAAATGACTTGAAGCAGTGTGAAGAAGTGAAATTCTCAGTAAATGTAAATAAATGGGTAAGTACAAAACACAAGAGTACTGTAGCCTCAATATATATATAACTCTAATCTTTAATTCTTATAAGAGTTAGAATATAATTGAAAAAAAATAGCCATATCATCTGATAAAGGACACTCAAACCATAAAGAGGCAATGTGGAACACAAATAACATAAAGAGGGGAAACAGGGAAATGAGAGCAGAAAGCATGTAAGCTACTGAATTAAGATTGTATCTTTTCAGACTAGTAGGTTATAGACATAGGTTTTGTATTATAAATCCCAGAGTACCCACAAAGAAAGTGTTTAAAAATATATACAAAAACAGAAATGAAAAAAGGATTGGTCAGATACATAACAACTGATCAACTATGCAGAAAAGGAGTCTACAATAAAGGAAAAGACAGAAAGAAAAGACATAAGACATATAAAAATCAAAGGATAAATGGTTAAAGTACTGCCTTTATGGTAACAGCACTGAATATTAATGGGTTAAACTCCCCAATCAAAAGACACAAATTGGAAGAATGGATAAAAATGCATGATACAACATTATGTTGTTTACAAGAGACTTACTTTAGCCCCAATGACACAAATAGGTTGAAAGTGAAAGGACAGATAAAGATAACCCATGCAAATAGTAATCAAAAGGGAAGTAGAGTAGCTATGCTAATAACAGACAAAATAGACTTTAAATCAAAAGCTGTTACAAGAGACAAAGAAGGACACTATATATTAATAAAAGGGTCAATATGAAGGAAGAAATAGTCATATTTATGCAGTTAACCATGGTGCTGCAAAATACATGAGGTAAACACTGGCAAAACTGACAGGAGATATAGACATCTCTACAATGATAGTTGGAAACGTCAGTACACCCTTTACATCAATAGATAAAACATCTAGAGAGAAGATCAATAAGAAAATGCATAACTTGAATAATATGATAAATGAACCAGACCTAATAGACATATAAAGAACAATGCACCACAAAGTAACTGGATACACATTCTTCTTAGATGCATATTGATCATTCTCCAGGATAGAACACAACTGGGTCACAAAACAAGTCTCAATAATTTTAATAAGATTGAAACTATACAAAGTATCTTCTCTAATCCAATGGAATGAAGCTGGAAATCAATATCAGGCAGGAAACTGGAAAATCAACAAATTCAGAAGTTAAACAATCAATGGGTCAGAGAAGAAATTACAAGGGAGATCTGTAAATATCCTGAGATGAATGAAAATGAGAACACAGCCTATCAAAACTTATGGGATGTAGAAATGACATTGCTTAAAGAGAAATTTATTTCCCTAAATGAATACATTAAGAAGAAGAAAGAGCTAAACTCAAATACCTAAGTGCATTCATGCAGGAATTAGTAAAAAAAAGAGCAAACTAAACACAACTCAAGTGGAAGGGAAGAAATAGCAAAGATTAGAGCAGAAATAAATGAAATGAGTAATAAAAAGACAATAGAGAACATTAGCAAAACCAAAAGTTGGTTCTTGGCAAAGATCAATAATTTTTGCAAACCTTTACCTAGACAAAGAAAAAAAATAGAGAGAAGACACAAATAATAAAATCAGAAATAAAAGGGGAATATTACTTCTGACTCCACAAAAATAAAAAGGATCATAAGAAGATATTGTAAACAACGATATGCCAACATATTAGACAACCTAGAGAAATTAATATTTTCCTAGAAGTACACGAACAACCTACACTGACTCTAGAAGAAAAAGATCTCAACAGAGGTTGAATCAGACATCAAAACCCTCCCAGCAAAGAAAAGCCCAAAACCAGATGGATTCATAGGGGAATTCTAGCAAGCATTCCAAGAAGAATTAATATAAATCCTGCTCATACTCTTTAAAAACATTAAAGAGTAGGGAACACTAAGTCATTTTATGAGGTCAATATCACCTTAATACCAGTAAAGCCTGATAAAGATGCTGCAAGAAAGATTACAATCAATTGCTCTTACAAATATAGATGCAAAAATCCTCTATAAAATACTAGCAAATTGAACCCAATAGGACAGAAAAAGAATTATACACCATGAACAAGTAGGATTTATTCCAAGTATGCAAGGGTGATGCAACATAAGAATATAATTAATGGAGCACACCACATTAACGGAATGAATGGGAAATATCGCATGATAATCTCAATTGACATAGAAAAGGCATTTGACAAAATCCAGCATCCTTTCTTGATAAAAAATACTTAGAAAAATAGCAATAGAAAGAAATTTTCTCAACAGAATAATGGCATGTATGAAAATCCCACTGCTAACAATCATAGTCAATGATGAAAGAAACAAACTTTCTCTCTAAATGTGGACTAAGATAAGGATGTCCATCTTGTCACCACTGTAACTCAACAGCATACTGGAAGTTACAGTCAGAGCATTTAGGCAAGAAAAAGAAATAAAAGACATCCAAATTGGAAAGGAAGAAGTAAATCTTCCATTATTTGCAGATGACATGATTGTCTATAAAGTACTGAGAAATGAATAACAAAGCCACTAGAGCTAATGAATTAGTTCAGCAAAGTGGCAGGGAACAAGGTCAATATGCAAAAGGTAGTGTTTTATATACTAGTGATGAGTAATCTATGGAGGAAATCCAGAAAAACATCAAATTACAGTAGCATTTAAAATAATAGGGGGAGTGGACTTGACCCAATGGATAGGGCGTCCGCCTACCACATGGGAGGTCCTCAGTTCAAACCCCAGCGCTAGCCCATGCACAATGCTGATGTTCGCAAGGAGTACTGATGCGAGCAAGGAGCCCCGTGCCACTCTGGGGTGTACCCCACGTAGGGGAACCCCGCACGCAAGGAGTACATCTGGTAAGGAGAGCCGCTCAGCATGAAAGAAAGTGCAACCTGCCCAAGAATGGTACCACACACACGGAGAACTGACACAAGGTGACACAACAAAAAGAAACAAATTCCTGGTGCTGCCGATAAGGATAGAAGCAGTCACAGAAGAACACACAGCGAATGGACACAGAGAGCAGACAACAGGAGGGTGGGAGGGGGGTAAGGGGAGAGGAATAAAATAAATAAATAAAATAATAAAATATCCACAGGTAAATTTAACCAAGGACATAAAGGACTTATACATAGAAAACTATAAAACTTTGCTAAAACAATTCAAAGAAGACCTAAATAAATGGAAGGACATTACTTGCTCATGGATTGGAAGAGTAAATATTGTTTATATTATTTAGAGGTCAATTCTACCCATAGTGATTTACACATTCAACACAATCAAAATAAAAATTTCAATAGCCTTCCTTGAAGAAATGAAAAAAGCCAATTATCAAATTTATTTGGAAGGGTAAGGGGTCCCAAATGCAATATGCCAGAATTGGTTGGCTTTTATAATAGTCACTTATTAGATTAAAAGCTTACAGTTCTGAGGCTATAAAAATGTCCAAAACAAGACATTATCAAAGATGCTGTGAGCAGTCAGGCACATGGCAGCATCATCTAAAGATGCTTTCTCTCTGAATTCAGCTGTGTGCACTCAGGTACATGGCATGGGAAATTAAGGCCTAAAGCAAAGCTGGCTCCCTGAGGTCATTGTGGGTGATCAAGCATATGACTTGTCTCTCCCCTCTCCTCTAGGTGTCTCTCTGCCTCTTGGGGGGGGGGAGGGCTCTTTCTACACCTCTGTGCTCCATTGATTCTAGCCTCCTGCCTTCGAGACTTCTCTCTTAGCTTAGCCTCTTGGGGTTTCTCTGTCTCTGCCTCTTTTTTCTGTGCCTTCCTTCAGTCCTCCATTTAAAAAGGACTTCAGCAAGAGGACCAAGACCCACCCAAGGATACAACAGAGCTCTTTGGCGTGAATTACCTCACTGAATTAATCCATTCAAAGGCCCCAAACTGAATCCAATCTAATCAAAAGGTCCCAAACCAAAGGAAAGGATGAGCCCTAAGGACATGATTTTCTGGGATCCATCCAGTTTCAAACTGTTACAGAGGATTCAGAGTTTCTATTTGTGATAATTATAAAGTTGTTTTCTTTATTTGATGGTAGCAGTTTTTTCTTATAACTGCACAATTTTAATGGTATTACCTTTGTTATAATTGATGAGAAATTATTAAAATAGTTCCTTCTATTGTCCATATTTTATACTAGGAGTATTTTTTTCATATACTACCCTGTTATTAACATCTTGTATTCATGCCATATATTTGTTATATTTCATGAAATAACGTTCTTATTATTGTACTATTAATTATAGTCCATTTTCTACATTGTGTTGTGCAGTCCTATGTTCTATCCTTCAACATTTATTCTAGTAATATGTATATTATATAGTTCCCCTTTTAAACCACATTCACCTATACAGTTCAGTGCTGTTGATTACACTTAGAATAATGTACCACCATCACCACCAACCTTTTTCAAACCTTTACCTTCAGTCTATATAAAAAGTCTGTGTATGTTAAGCATCCCTTCCCCATTCTCTAACCCCAGTCTATCTCCTGGTAACCTATATTCTATCTAGACTCTAACTCCGTGAGCTTGCCTATTATATTTATTTCATAACAGTGAAATTGTACTATATTTGTCCTTTTGTATCTGGCTTATTTCACTCAATATACTTCCTTAAGGTTCAACCACGTTGTCACATGTATCAGGACTTCATTCCTTTCTACAGCTGAAAAATATTCCATTTTATGTACCTACCACATTTTGTTTATTTATTCATTAGTTGACAGACACAGGGTTGCGTGCATCTTTTGGCAATTGTGAATAATGCCACTATAAATAGTTTGTTATTATCTGATTGAGTCCCTGCTTTCTGTTCTTCTTGGTATATACCTCCTGGCAGAATTGCCAGATAAAAATTCTATACTTTGCTTCCTAAGTGACTCCCATAGCAGGTGTGCTATTTTGCATTCCCACCAGCAATGAATGAGTGTTCCTATTTCTCCACATCCTCTCCACTTGTAGATTGTTTGTTTTTTAAATAGTGACCATTCTAGTACATGTTAATTGATATCTCATTGTGGTTTTGATTTGTATTTCCCTAATAACTAGTGATGTTGACCATCTTTCACATGCTTTTTAGCCATTTGTATTTCCTCTTAAGAGAAATGTATATTCAAGTCTTTTGCCCATTTTTAAATTGGGTTGTCTCTCTTTTCATGTTGAGTTGTAGAATTTATTTATATATTCTGGATATTAAACCCTTATTGGATATGTGGTTTCCAAATATTTTCTTCCATTGACTAGTTTGTATTTTCACTTCTTAACAAAACCCTTTGAAGTACAAACATTTTTAACTTTGAGGAAGTCTCATTTATCTATTTTTTTTTCTCTCCTAGTTTTTGCCTTGGGTGTAAAGTCTAAGAAACCATTGCCTACCATTAAGATCTTGGAGATGCTTCCATTAAGGGCTTTACCCTTCAAAATAGATTTGATAATTGTGTTCTCATTTCTGCAAAGTATGCTACAGGAATTTTGATTGGGATTATACTAACTCTTTTAATCAATTTGGGTAGACTTGACATCTATCGATATTTAGTCTCCCAACAATGAATACAGAATGTCCTTCAAATTATTTAGGTCTTCTTTGATTTCTTTTAGCAGTGTTTTGTAGTTCATTTGAGTGTACAAGTCCTTTACATCATTGGTTAAATTTATTCCTAGATATTTGATTCTTTTAGGTGCTAGTGTAAATGGAATTTTTTTCCTTGATTTTCAACTCAGACAGCTTATTACTGGTGTATAAAAACACTACTGAGTTTTGCATGTTAAGCTTATATCCTGACACTTTGCTGAACTTTTTTTTTTTTTAGCTCTAGTAGCTTTGTTGTAGGTTTTTTTAGAGTTTCAATGTAAAGATCATGTCATCTGCAAATAGTGGAAATTTTACTTTTTCTTTCCAATTTGGATGCCTTTTATTTCTTTTTCTTGCCTAACTGCTCTGGCTTAGAACTTTTAGTGCAGTGTCGAGTAACAGTGGGGACAGTGGGCATATCTATCTTGCTCCAGATCTTATAGGGAAATATTTTCAGTCTTTTACCATTGAGTATGTTAGCTGTGGGCTTTTCAAATATGCCCATTGCAGAAGTTTCCTTCTATTCCTGTTTTTTAACTGTTTTTATCAAGAAAGGATGCTGGATTTTGTCAAATGCCTTTTCTGTATCAATTTACATGATCATGTGGTTTTTCTACTTTGAGTTATTAATGTAGTACATTACAGTAGTTTATTTCCTTATGTTGAACCACCCTTGCATACCTGGGACAAAACCCACCTGATCATGGTGTATAGACCTTTTAATGTGCTGTTGGATTCATTTTGCAAGTTTTTTGTTGAGGATTTTTTGCTTCTAAATTCATTAGAAAAATTGGCCTGTCATTTTCTTTCTTGGAGTATCTTTATCTGGCTTTGGTATTAGGGTGATGTTGACCTCATAGAATTATAATATATAATAATATAAGTATTATTCCCTCCTTTTTGATTTTTTGGAAGAATTTGAGCAGGATAGGTTTTAATTATTCTTAGAATGATTAATAGAATTCACTTTTGAAACCATCTGGTCCTGGGCTTTTCTTTGTTGGAAGGTTCCGATAACTGATTGAATCTTTTTCCTTATGATTGGTCTACTGAGGTCTTCTATTTCTCCTGGAGTAAGTGTACGCTGTTCGTGTGTTTCCAGGAGTTCGTCCATTTCATCTAAGTTGTATAATTTGATGGCATACAGTTGTTCATAATATCCTCTCATGATCCTTTTTGTTTCTGCAAGGTCAGTAATAATGCTTTCCCTCTCATTTCTGGTTTTATTTATTTTCATCTTCTCTCTTTTTTCTTTGTCAGTCTAGCTAAGGGTTGGTCAATTTTATTGATCCTTTCAAAGAAGCAACTTTTGGTTTTGTTAATTCTCTCTATAGTTTTTCTCTACTTAATTTCATTTCTTTTTGCTCTAATCTTTGTTATTTCTTTCCTTTTGCTTGCTTTGGCATTAATCCACTATTCTTTTTCTAGTCCCTCTGGGTGTACAGTGAGGTCTTTGATATTAGCTCTTACTTCTTCATTAATGTAGGAATTTAGGGCTATGAAGTTCCCTCTCAGTGCTGGCTTTGCTTCATCCCATAAGTATTGATATGATGTATTCTCATTTTCATTAATTGAGAGATATTTACTGATTTCCTTTGCAATTTCTTCTTTCAGTCTTTCATTGTTTAAGAGTATGTTATGTTCCATACCATTTGTGAATTTTCCAGTTCTCTTCTTGTCATTGATTTCTAGCTTCATCCCATTACTATCAGAGAAAGTGCTTTGTATAAATTCAGTCTTTTTACAATTTATTTAGACCTGTTTTGTGACCCTAAGATATGGTCTATCTTGGAGAATGACCCATATGCTCTTGAGAAGTATGTATATGCTGCTGTTTGGGGATGCTATTTTTGGTATATGTCTGTTAAGTCTGGTTCACTTATCATATTATTCAAACTCTCTATTTCCTTATTGATCCTCTATCTAGATGTTCTATCCATTGATGAGAATGGCTTATTGAAGTCTTTAAATATTATTGTTGAAGTATCTATTTCTCCCTTTACTGTTTCCAGTGTTGATCTCATGTATTTTGGGGCACCATGGTTAGGTGCATAAATATTTATGATTGTTAGTTCTTCTTCCTGGACTTCCCCTTTATATTAATATATATTGTCCATTTTTTGTCTTTTATAAAAGTTTTACATTTAAGTCTACTTTGCCAGATATTAGTATAGCTACTCCAGCTCTTTTTTGGTTACAGTTTGCATTGAATATCATTTTCAAACCTTTCACTTTCAACCTATTTTTGTCCTTGAATCTAAGGTAAGTATCTTGTAAAGAGTGTGTAATTGAATGATACTTTTTTATCCATTCTGCCAATCTAATCCATTAACATTCCATGCTATTGCTGTAAAGGCAGTACTTAACTTGAGCCATTTTATCCTTTCATTTTTATATGTCATTTTTTTTTTGTCTCCCTTTTTACCCTTTTAGTTTCCCTTGCTGGTAATCTTCATTTCTATATTCCACTCCATGCCTCTTTCTCCTATCTTTTCCTTTCAGCCTGCAGAACTCACTTAAGTATTTTTATTAGGACTGCTTCTTATTGACAAACTCTCTCAGTTACTGTTTACTTGTGACTATTTTAAACTCTCCTTCATTTGTAAGGATACTTTTGTCAGAAAAAGAATTTTTGATTTTGTATAATCTATGTATCTTTTTAAAAAGATAATAAAAATTTTGACTGGTAGTTTTTCTCTTTCAGTACTTTAAATCTATCATACTACTGTACTGCCTTCTCACCTCAGTGGTTTCTGAAAAGAAAGTGACACTTAGTGTTTTTTCCATTTTCTTGTATGTGATGATTCACTTTTCTTTTGTTGCTTTCAGAATTTTCTCTTTATCATTGGCATCTGACATTCATCTTAGTATGTGTCTCAGAGTAGTCTATTAGGATTTATTCTGTTTAGAGAATATTTTGCCTACTTGTGAATGTATATTTATGTCCTTCATAAGAGTTGGGAAGTTTGGGGGCATTATGTCCTCAAATGTTCTCACATAGTATCTTCTTAATATCCTTTATCTCTTTAGCCATATTTTCCTTCATCTCCTTGAATTGATTTAGCAGGTTTGAACATCTCTGATTAGTTGTTGCAAATTCTGTGTCTCCTCAGAAGTTTTAATTAGTTCCTTTGACTGGGCTATACCATCCTGTTTCTTAGTATGACTTGTAACTTTTTCCTAATGTCAAGGTGTCTGATTATCTTGATGAGTTTACTCTGAAGGCCAATTTTGTTGCCTTGCCTAGGGTTTTTATCAGTTTACCTTTGTGTTAAGGCTCTTCTTTGACACTTGGTTCAAGTTATTCTAGATCTTTAGAATAGCCCATGTTTAATTGATCTGATTTTTTAGTTCATCATCTGATTCTTGCTCTGGATATGTAGTATAATGTTTAAGATTGCACTATTTGTGCAACTGTTTCACCTCCAGGAGCAATCTTCCTTTCCTCTGTCCTTTCTTTGATAATCTTGATTTGTTCTGTTTTTGTTTTGCCTCTTTTTTTAAACACTCCTCCCATTGTCTCTAGCTGCTTTTGCCAGGAATGTAAATTCTGGGAGGAGAGTCACCTTGAATAGGACTTTCCCAAGTCAGTATACCAGCCAAAACAGGCTCAAGAACCCATGAAGGGGGCATAGACTTGTTCCAAAGTACCTGGGAATGGGACCAGGATGGACACCAAACCTCTCTGTGATGGTTCCCCAAATCTGTGCTTACCTGGTCTGCCCAGCAGATGATGCTACTTGACAAACTGTCCCAAGCAGCCTTAAGGAGGTAGTGCAACTTTACATGACCACAAACTGTCCCTCTCAGGGGCAGAGCTAAAACCATGGCTGCCATTGCCTTTGTCCAGGATAGCTTTAAACAGTAGCTCATAACTGGAACCTAGTGACCTGAATTCCCTAATCAAAAGCTGTGGTCAGTGCTTTGCTGCCTCCCTCTGCCTTGTTCTTGGAAAGGCCACCCTTCAGTAAACTCTTCCCCACAATCCTAAGATGACACTGTCTTTAAATCATCACTGTCTCTGCCCCTGCCAGGGATGGGGTTGAAAAAAAAGGCTGTCACCATCTTTTCTGGGATGGGTTGAAACAGTAGCTAAGGGCTGGGACACAGAAATCCGAATTTGCTAATGTGTGGGCTATGGTGTGGACCACAGGTCATGGGGTGCAGCGATGCCCAGAGATGTACTTACCAGATGCAATGGATGTGTCATGATGATGGGGAAGAGTGTTACTGTGGGGGGAGTGGTGGGGTGGGGGCGGTGGGGGTGAATGGGGACCTCATATTTTTTTAATGTAATATCTTTTAAAAAATGAATAAATTGAGTAGAATTTGGAAAAAAAATAAAGAAGGAATGTATGCTTTGGATTTGGTAATAGGTGGAAGTAGGTTGTACAGAATATATAGTGGACTGGAAGAGATAAGAGTCCTCATTAATCTTTCCATGACCAGCTGCAAAACCAAATGCAGTGACAATAATAACATCTATTCTTAGAGAGGGTTGTTGTTTCTCCAAACCAATTTAAAAAAAATGGTCTCCATTCTGGATCCCCATTCTTTCTCATCCTCACCTCTGATTCCATCTTTGCTTTGTATGACAGAAACCAGGTCAACTCTTAAACATATTTTTATTAGCCTTCTTGGGTAGACCAATCCTGATACTTTGAGGTGTTTTGCTGAATGACTATATCAACTGGAAAGGGAAAATTTATTCAAGTTTTTCTCCTCTGAAGATTCTTATCTGAGGGAAACAGAGGAATCTCAGCAGTAATTGATTCTTCCCTCAAATGACATCTCTACATCCTGAGAAAATAAGTTTCCCCTCCTTCCTCCTTTAAGTCTTAGCACAAAGTTTGGCCTTAAAATAGTCCTGTCTGGAGATACTGATGCTTTCTTAGATTGTGATCTATTTTTAAATTCAGCACTGGACTCTGGTAGCCCCAATATTAGGTAATTTGCTTCATTTATTTCTAATTCTGGGCACAGTTTTCACCATGCTTGGATATCCCATCCAAATGCCCCCTGTTCTTAAAAAGAAAAACATATCTGCGCCATGGAGCCAAAAGCATTGCCTTTCAAAAGTTTTGTCTCACCAAGTTTCAGAACCCATGATTTTAATGTAGATTACAGAATATGTGAAATACCAAAGGAAGATTCAAACAATTATTGAGTGATACACAGACTGTGCTTCCTAGGAAAGCACAGGGAAAGCAGACTCACCCATTTGAAACAAGAAAAAATATATATATATTCCCCTGCCCTACACTGACACTCAATTTGCAGACAATAACCCTTACCATGTAGGCATTTCCTAATAAACATTGATCACTGGAGTCCTCCAAATGTCTGTCCTACAGACACCCTCCCCACATTCCCTACCTACTCTTCATCTCCAGACAGAAATTAAATTATTAATTCAGGATTGACACTTACCAGCCAACTCATAGGCTGAGCCTGGGGAATTGTGTAACATGTGGAATTAAGGCAGGAAGAAGGGGCTGCATGGCTTTCTTGTGGGCTATTCCTAAACTATGGGTAAACTGAAGTCTTGAGGGTTTGTAATTCATCATCTAGAATGAGTGCTCAGTTTTCTTACAGAAATGAATATAATACATGTGCTAGGCTGCTTTGGTTCTTTTCCCCTCTGGCCTGGGCTTCCTTTCTCTGTAAAGTTTCTGGACTCCCCAAAAGAATCTTCACATTGTTCCCATCATCTCCTAATTCCAGAATTTGCCAGTCTTCAGGGGACATCATATTTGGGGTATTATTCCCTTCTATTACTTTGCTCTTCCCAGCACTCCCCAGCCTTGCAAAGGTCCATATCCTTATGGAGAAGTTAAAGCCTAGAGAAGGGGAGGGGCATTATGAAAATCATGCAGTGAAAATAGATGATGCAGTCAAAAGTGTTAGGCAGGGAGGGGTCTGGACATTGGACCTATAGCCACTCCAATCACCAGACTTCCTCTGTCTCCAAGGTTATCTCCGCACAGAAAACCAAACATGGCCCAAGAGTCCTTCCAACCAGAACTTATGGTCAAATCAGTCAAGAGTGTCGGTCTACTTGGCAGACTGGCAAAGTGACAGAACCCTGGAAATACTGACTTGTTGTTTTTTTTTTAATCCCCCCCCCCCCCCACCCTTGGGCTTGCTTGCTGTCTGCTCTCTATGCACATTTGCTGTGCATTCTTCTGTGTGCCTGTATTTATTTTTATTTATTTCTACACCCCCCCCCCCCTTGCAGCTTGCTTGTTCTCTGCTCTCTGTGAACTGTGTGCTCTTCTGTGTTTTTACTGGTCTCCCTTTTTGTTGTGTCACCTTGCTGAGTAGGCTTTCTGTGGCACTTGCAGGCAGGGGGCACTCCGTGGCACTTGCAGGCCAGTGGTTCTCCATGGCGTGCAGGTAAGTCTGCCTTCACAAGGAGGCCCCGGGTTGTGAACCCAGGGCCTCCCATATGGTAGATGGGAGCCCAATTGATTGAGCCACAGCTGCTTCCCCTGACTTGTTTTCATTTTGTGTGGTCTTTCCATGCGTACAGATCTTACTGAGCAGGCCAGCCCTGAGTAAAACTGAAAATCAAGTGGCACTTTTTTTAAGAGGTACCAGGGATTGAACCCAGAACCTCATACATGGGAAGCAGGTACTCAACCACTTGAGCTACATTCACTTCCCACAAGTAGCATTTTTAACTCGACCTTCTTTTCAGCACCACCTTTTCTACTTCTCATATTCCCCAAAACTTCCCAATGACTACTCTAGGGTGCATTTCAGCAGGGCCCTGGTCTAATTTTGAATTGTTAAGGTCCATAAGAGAATAATTTGGGTATAAATGGTTGAACATGACTTAAAACATTTCTACTTTTCACAAGTTAGTTACTATTTTGAAGTGACTTCTGAAGACTATCAAGACTTGAAGAAAATAAAGCCCAATGGTGGAATTTCAGATACTGTGATAAGTCATTTGAGTTGCTGTTTCAAAACAAACCTATTCCTCTTTCTAAGGCTGGTTGTGCCTGTCACTAGCTTTTGACTGCAAGCTGCTACCCGACTGGTTCTCGGCATATATTCCACTAAGGACAGTCTCAGACAAGGTAATATTTTAATAAAGGATTTTTTTAGAATAGTCTCAATCATACTTAGATAAACCCCTAATGGAGAGTATGTCAGTGGCCTTTTCAGTTTTTTTGTACTGAAACTTCAGGAACAAAAACACCCAAAAAGACTCACACAGCTCACTGTACCCCAAAGCAGACCTATCATTTAACAGGCCAACCACATCAGCCAGGAGAATCAGTATCCCCTCCAGTGGGTTCTCCTTCTTCTCTCTTATTTTATGGACAAATCATTGTGGGAAAAGATTGGGCAAGAAAGCTAGGGAACAATTGAGGAGCTATAATTCTTTCCTTGCTTAAAAGAAACTGGGCAGAAACAAAAACAGATTCAATGCTAATTTGCTAAACCGCTTCAGGGAAGAAGATAATCAAATGAGTAGAAATGCAATACATATTTCATTTCTATAGTGCCTTTCCCAACATCAAGAGAAAACATTTCCCATCACCCTGTAGCATTAAAAGGAAACCCTCTGTGAAAAAATAAAAGATGAGCAGCCAAAGAATAAACAAATGCTTTAACCTTCATTCCTGGCACAAGTAAGGAAGGAGCCCTTCCTTTTATAAAGCTCTCAAAGCAGAGGTGATGTGAAGGTTCTCCACAGTACTGAGCAGAAGGAAAGGTCTGGCAGTGCATAGGGAACCAATTCAGGCAGAGGAGAGAGGAAAGAGTTGGCATTTCAATCTGTGCTACAAATAATTAAAGCACAATAGGAACTGGTAAAGCAGCAGCAAAGAGGGTTCCAGGGACTAATGAAGCATGAAGCAGAATGACAGAAAATATAGAGGGAATGATCTTATTACCAAGACCTAGCTCAGAGACTGATTACAGCAGGGATGGAATGCCAAGGTACTGAGCTCTTGGCTGCTTGACTCTGCTGGGAAGCCCTCTGATCTAACCCTAACTCTACCCATAATCTACTGTAAAACCAAATAGAATACCTTTTCCTGTTTGAATCTTCAAACTGAGAACACAGTTTCTTTCTTCCAGAAATTCTCTGGAGATTTTTTAAATCATAGAAGTCTAACTCTAGGGAAAACTTGCTTTCGTTCCCACCACATCCTACCACCTCATAGCAAAATCCCATACCAATAATGAATTCTCCTTGGACAAGGGAGGGTAAGCAAGAAATCATGTTTTTGACTTAGTGATGCAAAATGCATTGCCTCATTCAGTAGATCCACCTTTTCAAACATGGTTTTCTGAGGCTAAAGACATTTTTTGTGTCAGCAAGCCTCTCAGAGGTACCATTGGGAAGAGGATCTGAAGAGGTCAGACTGCTGGGTAAGTCAGCCTGAAAGAACATTAGCCCTGTGTGGTACCAAGGTTTATAAACTGCAAATAGAAAATTGTGAGTTAGTTGGTGATGTATATATAATAATGTAAATTTGGGCACTAAGTCTCAGTTTCCTCAACTGTAAAATGATTCCTGGCACTTTGCAGGCACTTGATGTTTTTTGAATGCTAAATAGCTCATTTATTTCTATACACATATACATACACACAAAGTTATTGGTTTTATGAATCATTAAAAGTTTTCAGAAATCGTTCCTCCACTTGATGATACATCAACATGTATCCAATGTATATGTGCATGCGCATGTGTATGCATTTTATTACACATAAATTGTTAAAAAAATCAACTCAGTTTTCCACAGTAATGAAAAGGTTCAGAGCATGACTTTATATAGTGAGTGAGAAAGAATGAGAGTGAGGACAAAAGACAGAAAAGAGAGAAACAAATTTTCCACATGGATATTCACTTTAAAAGATTAATTTACCATTTAATTTTATATTGAAATACTTGGCCTTGATAAGTTATAGTTTAAGGTAAACCTCAGAAGCCACTACAATTTTATATTTATGAGTATCTATTACTTGTTTTCCATCTCATTCAGAATGTGTATTTATACTGACTAAGCTAATGAGGTATTTATATTTTGTTTGCCTTGGACTTAAAATGAGTTCAGAACATTAAAGGAAGAAAATATGCATTTCCATTTAGCTCAAAGTACCTAGATGTTATGTTGGAAAATGGTCTTAGTATTAAAGTTAGAAAATTAGCAGAAATCCTATCCTGAATATATAAGGCAGAGAGGAAAGCAGTTTCTTTTTGGTTCTTTGACAGGACTTTCTCTGCCAGTTATCAATTTATTACTTATCAATTCCAAATCCACCTTTGTATGTGTGTGTGTGTGTGTGTTTATTTCACACTCATTTAGTGTCTTCTTTTTTTTGGTCTTTATTTATTTTTTTAATATTACATTAAAAAAATATGCAGTCCCCATATAACCCCCGCCCCCCTCACCCCACTCCTCCCCCCATAACAACAACCTCCTCCATCATCATGAGACATTCATTGCATTTGGTGAACATCTCTGAGCACCGCTGCACCCCATGATCAACGGTCCACATCATAGCCCACACTCTCCTCAGTCTACCCAGTGAGCCATAGGAGGACATACAATGTCCGGTAACTGTCCCTGCAGCACCGCCCAGGATAACTCCAAGTCCCAAAAATACCCCCACATCTCATCTCTTCCTCCCACTCCCTACCCCCAGCAGCCATCATGGCCACTTTCTCCACACCAATGCCACATTGTCTTCAATTATTAATCACAATAGTTCATGAATATAATATCAAATCCACCTTTAATTGCTTTGTGTATGAGAGTTGGACCCTGTAGAGATTTCTCGTTTGTCAGCTAGCATGATGTCAAGTTTTGTCAGTAGACGGCACTGGAGAGAAACTACAGGAAGAAGAGGCTTCTCTTCTTGGTTCCTGTGTGCTTTCCTCTTCTTTCTTCTGTAGTACTGGATGTCTAGCAGTGTGAGAGACCACCCTACCCTAGTGAGTTTCAGTGACACCTGCATGGGGTTTCCCAGTGAGTTTTACCAGTATTCTAGCTGTTTTCCTACTGAATGACTTTCCAGAGAGTTTCGGTTGCAACCCATGTGGGTGGTTTCCCATCTAGTTTCACCAGTGCTCCAGTGGATGGTGATACTGAGAGTTTCAGCAGCACTCCAATGGAGGATTCCAGCAAGTCCAAATCGAGCACCCAAGCAGGCAGCTTCCTAAAGAGCTTGGTCAGCTCTCCAGTGAGCAGTTTTCTGCTTGCCATCCCCAGCCTGTAGTACCCCCTCAAACTTTCTGCCATCCATACAGTCACATCTCTACCTTCTCCAATGAGAATCAAATCTCACCCGTAGGTGAGGGAGTCTCTTTCACATTTCTTCCTTCCTCAAATACTCTTCCCCCAGTCCTAGAAGTAATGGTTGAACCTTTTACCCAACATTTTTTTATCATTAGAGTTTTCTTTACCTCTTTGTAGTTAACCCCCTACTAGTTAATATTTATTTATATTAATATTTCTCTGTTCTATTTAGTGTGTCTGATGGGACCCTGACTAATACAGAATTGGATTTGGGATCAGTAATAAGATGTAGCTTCACAAAGATGGGATTTGAGGAATGGTTTCATTGTGCTATTGGGCTGGAGTACAATACTGAGTTCCTTGTCAATGGAAAATGGGATGCTAATAATCCATGGCATACAATGGCATCACAATATATCATGCCACTGTGGTTGTGATACAGTGCCAACTGAAGAAAGTGCCTTAGAAGCCCAAGGGGATGCTATACTGAAGTGACGGTGTCCATCACACCACTGGTTATGCATGTCACAGGAGCAAAAACAGAAGAAAGCACACAGAAACCAGGAAGAGAAGCTGCTTCCTCCTGTAATACCTCTCCAGAACCTGCCCCCCCCCCACACACACACAACTGACAAAGCTTAACATTCTGCCAACCGTCAAAGAAGAACTGTTAAGGAATCCAGCCCTAGTATTACAAAGCAGGGGAATAAAAAGTGAATTTTGGGCTGAGAGGCGATAAATTGACAAGTGTTATACCTTCTAAAAGAAAGATGACAAAAATATTGAGAATGGTATGGAAATTTCCATGGATTGTACTCACACTAGGTGTTAGACTATGCTACAAACTCTACAGGTATTATTCTCAGTTAATCTTGCAAGAACACTATGAGTTAATATTTTCTTGCTTTCCACTTAAATACCAATACATAAAAATGTGAAAACTCTTACCAATGTCAAAAACTAAGACTAACAGCCATATCTTTGAGGATTTCCTCCTAACTGCAAAAATGCATTAGAATTGAATTGAGAATCATTACTGGAAGTCAAAGAATGCACTTTCTGCTTTCTGAGAAAAGCAAATAAGGCATGGAAACATCCTAAAAGAAGAGAAGGAAACAGGTCATTCTTTCCTTATCCCATGGTCTCTGTCAAGACCAGAAAACTGGACACTGCATTTCTGGGGTAAGAGACTTGTTCTTTATCCATCATCCCCATCTGTACAACTCTTTCCTCATTTCAAAACCCAGGTAAGGAAGTATAAAGGTCTTGGTGGGTTGGGGTTGGAGGTGAATGAGGGAGGACACCCTTAACAAAACCCTGTATCCTGGGAGATAAACATCCCAAAGGTAAAAATGCTACAGTCTTAAAGGACCCTAGAGGCTTGAGTACATTTTCAGAATAAAATCTCAGCTTGGTTTTACACAGTGAGATCCTACTGACTTTGTAAACAGTGCAATAAAGCATTGTGTTCTGGGCTCATTGGCAGTGAAGATATAGAAAGGTTGAAAGTAAAAGAAAGCAAATATTTATCAAACAAATACAAACAAAAGGAAAACAGGGATGGAATTTTTAATTTCAGACAAAGTAGACTACAATGCCAAAAGCATTTAAAGGGGCAAAAGTTTGGCAAGAAGTGTGATCTTAAAGTAGATAAAATAGTCACAAACATTTGTACACCTAATTATGTCATATAAAACTATGAAAAGCCAAAACTGTTCAAAATACATGGGTAAAACTGAGAGAATCACAGTAGTTTGGAAAGTTCACAGAGCATTCTCAACTTCTTATAGAGCAGATAGAAAAGTAAATAGAAAAGAGTCAAAATGATGTAAAGAAATGTTTCAACCATTCTGAATGCAAGACCTAGAAAAGGAGGTAATATTCTTCATCTCCAGAAGATTCAGCACTGAGGAATGCTAAGGATTTAACCCCATGTAGGGTCAAAGAAGTACTTATGTGACTGCAAGAAAAAAAAAATCCATTGCAGGAAGAGACCATATGCCCATATTCCCATAAGTAAATTCTAGACGTGACCTTATGAATTTCTAAAGTAGATAATCCAGAGTCCTAATCCATGCTAATTCACAGAGGTAAATTTAAAAATTAGTGCCTGGCTTAAATCTTGGACACATTCTGAGTCCCAGTTCCTTAATCAAGTAAATGGATCCCACTTTGCAAAGTCATCAACAAACTCCTGGGATGGATGGAGGTGTGGAGGTCTGTATGATTCCTTGTTCCCCCTTCTCATGAGACGCTGTGGCAAGTTGGGCAAGATCTTTACCTAACATGGCTAGCTAGAAATAGCCATTGAGTAAGAATGAATTGAGCTCTTACTGGGCACTGTTGGCCCAAACCAGGAAAACTTAGCTTGGTTTTCAAGACTAAAGGGTTCATTATCAGTAGACTAAGCCCAAACCGTCATAAATTAGGAGGTCATCATAATAGAACAGGGAACAGACTAAGAATGAGATAAAAGATAAAGGGTCCAAGACGAAGATCATGAACATCACTGGATAGCCAGACTTAGTTTTGCTAGCTTCCAGTTTAGAATTCTGTGGGCCAGACAGGTTGGTTTAATGATGTAGTGTTAGAGGAAGTGCAGGCCACTGGGCATTAATGGTTAATTACAAAATGAATAATACATATTTTACTGCCAGGGCATCTGTCAGCTCTCTCCTGTCCATGTAAGTATTAATGGAATTCAGGTCACAGGGGGTCAAATTAAGAAGAAGGTAGCCAGGAATCCCTTTCACAATGCCCAGAATTTGAGAATTTCATATTATAATGTATTTACATATATAGCTGTGATTGATACAAGGCCAGAAAAGGCATCTGACTCACTGAATCTTTGAGAGTACCTAAAAGTTCAGATTTTAAATCTGTTCACAAAGAAAAATACATAGGCTCTATTAGGTTCTGTTTATCAAAATTTATGATATTGCACTGATTTGCTAGTTGAGAAGGAAAAGCCAATTTGCATGGTTCCTGTCAGTCACATGTGGTTTGGAAATGCTTATGCTTTCCAACTACACTCTCTGTAAACTGGAGAATCATATCCTATTTCTAGTGCTTTGCATGCATGCATACAAAACTTGTTTTTTCCACAGTGCCACATGAAAATAAGTGAAGAACTAGTACCAGTGATCACAATTAATCAGCTTCTTTGTCAAAACATTACAGCTCTGATGGTAAGGGGGATTCTTGAACCTCAGGAACAGAGAGGCTGTGACTTCTACTTTTTTGGTTGGCTTGCTCAATTCTATTTTTAGAGCATTTAGAGGTATAGTCCATGACTTTCATTCAATACCCAGTTTCTGAACACCTACTCTATGCCAGGCTTCTGCTAGGCACTGAGAGATACTGAGCAGAATTCCCACTTTAGAGCTCAGAGATTTTTGGGAAAGAACAAGTTAACAAATAGTTACCACCCAATGTGTTAACTACTTTTGTAGTTGTCCTATGGAAACAATGAGGGAGTTCACAGTAAGCTTCCCAAAAGAAGATGAATCCTGATGGTTGAAGTGCAGAAGGGCTGCAAGGCATTCAGGAAAGTAGGAATATGAAGTGCAAAAACATGAAGCTCATCAAGAACACATGTTTCAGCATTAATTCTGTAGGGTGTGAGACCAGAGGTAGGGCCAGTTGAGAAAATAACTTAAAAATACATGAGAAAGAAAGGCAAAAATTCTGGTAAACAATGCTGTTTTAATAATCTACATTCTTATGTTAATATTTGAAGGGGTTTGCTCAACTAAAGTTTATATGTTACAGGTGAACTAATTAACATTACATAGTCCAAATCCACTGTTTCTCCCTGCCTGGCACTTAGAATAGTACCTAGCATATATATTTAGTGCCCAATAATATAAATTACTCTTTACTGGCAGGTAGTCTCTAAAATGGTCCCCAGTGATACCCACCAATGAGTATGGACTGGATTTGACTCACTTCTTTTTTTTTTTAATATAATAAACTTTATTCTTAAAGAGGTTTTATTTATTTATTTACTTACTTACTCATTTACTTACTTACTGGGGATTGAACCTGGGACCTCGTATGTAAGAAGGTATTCCCATGCACTACCTCTCCCCCTCCCACATCTTTCCTTATTAATAACATCTTAAAATTGTGTGGTGCATTTGTTACAATTATGAATAAATATTGAAGCATTGCTACTAACAAAGGTCTACAGTTTACATTGTGATTTACACTTAATTTCAATGCTCTATGTTCCACCTATTATTCTACCCACCTCCCCTCAGAAACTGTGGTAATCACTATCTTTATAACAATGTTACATGTTCTTCCACTACTACAATATTAATAAGTTTACATTGTCCATAGTTGCATTCTCCCTTTATGTTCATTCATTCCTCAACCTTGAGGATTTTGGGATGATGATGCCTGTTGTGCCTTAGAATGAGAGGGTCTTAGGCCTTATGGGACTGATGAAAGGAACTTTTTTGTTTACAGTTATAGATACCCTCTGTTTTTTGGGATGGAGGTTGTCCATCTCATCATTTTCTTGGTTGTCTTGGATATGACTCACTTCTAAAGAATGGCATATGTTAGGTAATATGACATCACTTCCAACATTAGGCTACAAAAACCTGTGGCATCCCTCTTGGGTATTCTATCATGTGTTCACCCTCTCAGTCTCTCTTATTCTTGGATCACTATCCATGTTGTAAGGACACTCAGGCAGTTTACAGGGAAGCCCACATGGTGAGGAACTGAGCAACACCTACTGTGAACATACCCACTGCCAGCACCTATGGAAGTCAGCTTGGACACAGATCTTCTGAGGTCTGCAGATAGTCATGTGAATGAACTTGGAAGTGGATTCTCCAGTTCCAGTCAAGCTTTGAGAAAGCTGTAGCTTTGGCCAACAACTAGATTGCAACTTCATAGGAGATCCTAAGCTAGAGGAACCCAAAGTTGCTGCATCCAGAAACTTCACCCACCCACAGAAACTGTAAGATATTTGCTGTGTTAAGCCACTAAGTTTTGGGATAATTACTATACTAGTATTGCCTACTCACCATCCATAATCAGAGCTTGGTTTCTGATTTATGTGGCTTGGGCATGGTGGTAGTAGAATACTGCCTGGAACCCTAGTCCTTGTGACTAGGATCTTGATCTCCTGACACCTCAGTCCCTCAGGGAATGGACCTTCTTACCTGTCACCCCACTTAATTGAGTAGACCATTCAGAGAGTGATTCCAGCCTAAATGCAACACAGATTATTGTGTTTGGGCTGCTCCCTCTCTGGCCAATACCAATCTCAGTACTCACACCATGAAACACAGTTACTCTACTAGCCATTGCTGAGTCCAGTGAACCTTCTAGGCACACATGTCTGGATGATGACAATCACAGATGTCCACAGAAAGAGATATGTAGCAAATGCATTTCTGATTCCCACATGTAACCCTAATTGGTCATAGGACATGGCTTAGAAACCAATTGTTAAACTTACCAAATATATCATCCAGGTGGGAACAAGTAGAAACACATACATTGCTTAGGGAACATTGAGTTTTTGGCAGATAATTTTTGGCAGTTTATATAACAATGTTGATTTGAATTCAGTGGTTTTATATATTTTAAAAAGATCTTAAGACCTTGTAAAGATGTTAAATGTTTACATAAAAATTATCCTTGGCTAAGAAAAGAAGAGCAAAATATAAAACCAAAGGGTGTCTTTTGTAACTTGCTTTTCTATCTTTTCAGTAGTTTCTAGACCCATTTTTCAATTGGTGATTAAGCACCCACTATATACACAACACTATATGCCTAAATGATAGTAGTACATCACCACCACCAAAAAAAAAGAAAGAAAGAAAAAAAGGGAACTTTGTACCTCTGTCCCTGATGATTTTGCCCTTCATGCTCAGGGTTGCAGTTATTGGAAGCTGAAGGGCTGATGTGGGAGGATGTCCTTAGAGCCACCGCCGAGATCCCCACCAATGGGGATGAGAAATTCAGCAGCACTGAGGTGGTATGGTAGAAAGGGCCATTTGAATGATGGGTCACATTGATAACCAGTGGGTTATGCTGGCATGACAGTTCATAGGTTCCTGAAGAGAAATAAGGGGACAAATACATATCTTTAAGCCATTCATCTAGTACCATGTTGCTCTATCTAGCACTCATTTTAGCCTCTCAATAGCTATGTGATACAGGCAAGTTTCCAAGCAAAGGAGAGATAGACACCAAACTGACTCCTAGATCTATTGGAGTTCCTTAAGAGTTCTGCCTATAGGGATAATTGTCAGACTCACCAAGAGAGAGGTTGCTTCCACTGACATCAATCAAATGGAGGGTCACTGTTGGCCGCTGATGTGCCCCAAGAGCCAGACCATCAGATGTCAGGAAAATGAAAATTGCTGTGGCCGCTCCTGATCTACTGAAACACACCTAGGCATAAGCACACATATATATGAGCCATTATTTCCATGGGACAATCAAGGCATAATGTTACACTATTTTTCTTCTCATATAGCTCACCACTCAGAAAATAAGAGCTACCTTCTCTGTTACAAATGGAAAAATATGGAATAGTCACAGAAAGTTATCCAAGCTTGCACCGAAAATCTAGATAGATGGGAAGAAGAAAATTTTCAGCTATTGAGCTTCTCAACTTTTTCTGGTATTGCTTATTTCAACTGTCACAATTTATTTGAAATTGTTTTCATTAAATTTCTCAAAAAGATCACTCAAACTGACTATTGCTGGAGATAATAAACCACCTTATAACAGGTTGGTACTTCCTGATCTCCAAAGTGAGAGAAGTGGTGAGCACTTAGAACCGCTCTAAGTTCTGAACTACCATAGCTGGTTGTTCCTTACTCATCTCATTTTTCCCCTAAAATATTCATCAGAATCCCTCACTGAGCATGTGAACTAAGACACAGAGGAAAGAAGTTATTATGGAGTCTGTTGTTTCTGAGACCTGAAGCTGCCAAGCTGGATGTTCTTATGTAGTTCTCCTAATGCCCCTAGCATATATGCCCTATCCATGGCTGGAAAATGAGCTAAAACTAAGGATAGGAAAATTCAGCTATTTATAAATTTATAAGGTGATTTAAACTAAAACAGACTTTCAAATAGCTATGGACATTTTGTCCCTGGAAATCCTTTAATATAAAAGAAAACATCTCAGAGGTTGGGGAATGAACAAGATGATCTGAAGAGCTTATTTTCCACTGTGAAATTATTTGATGTAGGATTCAGGTTTTTGTTTTGTATTCCTATAGCTCAATATAGTTCTTGATTTTCTCTTAATTTCAATTGAAAATATATCCCAAACTTCCTTAATGCTACATGTCTTCCAATCCAGTACAGGCCCTGCATGGCAGGGCACTCCTTGCGCACATCAGCACTTCGCATGAGCCAGCTGCACATGGGTCAAGGACACCCAGAGTTTGAACCATGGACCTCCCATGTGGTAGGTGGTCGCCCTATCCATTGGACCACTTCCCACTTCCCAGGTTTTCTATTTTAATGAGAATTCTTCCTTGTTCACAGACTGATTTCTCCTGAGTCTTGGCAGCACATTTATGGGGTGTCAAGTTGCAACTTCTAGCAACTCCTTCTTTGCTTTACAAATGGGGTGTCCATTTGCCTAATTAGGGTAATTTTATGATTGCCATGGTCAAAGCAGCACAGCTCTTCATTTATCCTCTCCTCATTTGTGGGAAAGACCAGCCACACTCATTTTTTACAGTGTCTTTTACCCCCTATTTATTTCTCCCCTTTGAAGTAATACATATTTCTTCATAACTCAGAATCCAAACCCATAGTTTATGGTTTGCAATATGAGGTGCTTTGTCCCTGACTGGATGAGAGCTAGACATGAAACACATCACAAGATGTTCAAGAACCTAACTCAAAGCCCTCAGCTTCAGTAGCAAACGACATCAAGACCCCTAGGAGCTCCCAAACCTCTTCATTTTCATGCACCACAAAAGAGACCTGAGTATTGGAAGAAGTGCTGGGTTGTTTCCTGAGCCAGGAACAGACAGAGTCCAAACAAGTACCTGGTGGCTTTACCCCAGTAGGCTTTAAACCTGAAGAATGGGGTAGCTTCATAGAAGAAGAGGAAAGCTCGGTCTTCCCAGCTTTCTTTTAGCTCCCCAAATAAACAGCATTCATCTGAAACTAGTCAATAGAGATAGGTCTTGTGGTATAAAGCTCTCTGTCCTGAGGATCCATGCCCAAGACCTCTAACTAATTTTGCAACTTCTAGCAACTCCTTCTTTGCTCTACAGGCCTTTGAATACCAAACCACATTGGATCTCAAAGCCTGCTTCTGGTGCAACGTGTCTGTTCCTTGATGTGTGAGAGGCAGCTATGCCAGGATTTTCAGGTCATTTCTGAAGCAGGAAAACCACCACAGGTGAGACTTATGAAGGAGATGCAGGCAGAGGAATATTAGGCTACACAAAGCAAAGAGAGACAAGGTTTTGATCAAAGTACAGGATGCCCATCCTTGGGAATTTCCTCTCACAGTGACACAGGAAAAGTAGTCAAATTTGATCCTCATCTGTATCTCAGTACTGCTCACAGAGCAACTAGAATCTGAGGAAAGTATAAACTCCCTCATACAACTCCTGGAGCCTTAAAAGCAGAGTCAAGTTTGAATCTGCACACACATGCATAATTGATACAAGCAGGGGTAAAATGAATGGTGTAAATTCATGGTTTTGAAGAGAGAGTTGGCCAAGCAGATGCCCTGGGTTTGACTCTTGCTTAGGTCAGTCCTTACTAGCTGGGTTAATCTAAGCAATCTAACTCTCCTTTCTGAACCTGGGGATCCTCTTTCCCTCATTTGTGAAATAGAGATGTTGCCTATCCCACAGGTCTACTTTAAAATTAAATGAAATTACATGAAAGCACAAAAGAAAATATTTATGGTATAGTAGGGACTCGATGTTTAATAATTCTTATTTCCAAAAAGAACTAATTTTTATCCTATTTACACTTCAGGAAGAAAAGGAAAAAATTTAAATTTAAAAATTAAAAATATGTACACTTTGTTATATAGAGAATTATGTTTCTCTGGAATTTACAGGCTAAAAAAATTCATATATACTATTTTAAATTGGTATTTGTAGATATGTAAATTGGTACTGCATGTTCCGCTTCTGTAGAAACTGGCAATATTCAAGGCTCTTGGTATAAAACATATCTCTACTTTATAAATGGAAACTATGAAAAAATATATTTTATACACATAATTCTTTGAATAGACTTCATAAAATTCAGTTAAACATGTGTTTATTGAGAATCTACTATAGCTATACATGTAGACACAGAAAACGCTAGAAACGACAGTGCAATTAAAAAACTAGAAGTGTGTTGCTTATTCAAACACAGATGGCATTTTAAAGAGTTTATCTTCCCACAGCTGAGCCACAGCTATTTTAATATATGTAATAGTTTAGGCTGTTTTTACTTTAAATTAAATAAATAATGAATTTTATGTTCCAAGAAGTGAAAGACAGGAAGCTGGATCACAAACTATGGCAACACAAAGCTATTCTTATCCATGTCCATGTCCCCTCTGCCACCTCAAGTGAGGCAATCCTTTCATCATCACATCAAAATACATTATGTGAACAACTTTTTCAGGACAAAGTTCACTGGCTAGACCTCCCAGGTCCTACCAAAATTCATGAGAAAAAGCCAAAAGTGCTGGGAGTCCAAAAGGATCTGTAGCTTTATCTGTAATGTTTTATTATTTGCTTTAGCAAAGAGATTACATTCATGTATTACTTGGGAAATTTCAAATTAACTTGAAAATGTCTCTTACCAAGAAGAAAAACAATAGCCAGGTATTAGGAAGGAGGCCTTTCATAATATAAAAGCAAGTGACTCTTTAGGACTGATGAACAGTAGGAAGATAGAGGTACTGCCAGTGAAATTAGTTCAGTGGATCCATCACAAAATGTTCAGAAACTAAGAAAAAGCACAGATTAGAGAGAGAATGATAGGAAGAGAGAGATGGATAGATATATGTGTACATACAGACTGACTGACATTGAAAGGGAAAAACAATCCCACACATGCAGTTGCTTTTTCATCCAAAGGTTGCACATTAACTATCCAATCTAACCTCTAGCCACTGGTGAGGGGTAAGATTGAAAGAATGTTTCCCTAATGCATAAATGTTGGGTTTATGAAATCCCTCTTCAATCTGCCTCCTGGGCAGAGACATACTTAAGTGCATTCTCAAACCAAGCATTTCAACTTCCAGATCATCTTTTGTGATGGTCACTTGATAGCAGACCCTGAAACTACACCACAAACTTGAAAAGAATCTTCTCTGCAGTTTTCAAATGCTTTTGGTTAGCAGCTGGCTTGTTATTTTTTCTGTGCCTTTCTATTTTCACTCATCAATGGCACTTCCTGATTCCAAGAAAAAGGGAAGGCCCTTGAGCAGAAGAAATGGGCAGGCACTACATTCTGCTTGTACAGAAATTTACAGTTTACCAAGCATGATCATGTGTTTTGCTGGAGCAAGTTCATTGGGTTATTATTTGAGATTTGGAAGACTGTAATAGCCCCAGGATATAAAGGTTATGTTTCAATAGTAGAAAATATGATTCTAAGAGCTTAAAGAGAGCATTCTACCCAGGTAAATGCTAAAGAGGATGGAACTCAGGTCTTCCGACTTTAAGTTCTATATTATTTTCAATGCCCAATATTTCTTAATTTGGGGTGTGCAGGAAATCATAGATCCCTTAGAAAGTTTGTTGACAGTTGAAAATTTGTTGATATCAGAAAAATGAAAACACATAAGCACTTAAACATAAAAGCTTTCTACTATTTTAGGGAGCTGAGAAAACTCTTTAAAACCCATTCAAGATCCAATTAGGGGTCAATAAAAATCAGAATAAGAACCTTTGATTGGTTGAACCATATGCCTTTTTTTGGTAGGTGAAAAATGATCAAATATTGGCAATTTCTTATGGTTCAACTAGTAATATTTCTGTCTAGGTAGACTTTAGAAATTTTTTTATGAGAATGGTTAACTCTCAAAAGTTTCAAGGGATCTCTCACCTGGAATCAAATCTAACAGATGAAGGGAGCCTGTGAGACTACTAGTCTCTTGCCACTGAGCTGTCTTAGTTCTCTCCAGGCTGAAGGATATGAGTTAAAATGGGGAAGAGGTGTTGAGCCTCGTTGAACCTGGTTTGAATTCATTCTCGTGTTCAAGTCCCTGTCCCTCTTTGGGTAGGCAAAACCCTGCTGATTTCCTTCACATTACAAGGCAGCCTATAAAGACCAGGAGCTTAGATGGTTCTTATTTCAGAAGAGTGCGGTCAACTCATTACTTCATGAAATAAAAAGGAAACTGCCACTAACCCCACACACACACAATCCAGGGGGGAATATTGAAAAATGTATGATTTGGCAAATCAGTGAAAGAGCTTGGACAGGAATTAGCCCATTGGCTCAGTTCCTTCTAAGAGCATTTCCTAAAACTGTTGTTTTAGACACCAGGGGTAAGTCTGCAGAGACTGTGGTAGAAGAGCTTTGGAGTTCAGAAAGAAGGTGAGAAGCAGACAAAATCAAATCTGGAGTGGATGCAGTGGTATGTCACCCAGATAATTTCTCCTTCACAGCTAAGGTATCAGTTCACGGCAAATCTTCCTTCCAGAAATAGCCCCTAGCAGAAAAGATTCCTTTTACAAAGTTTTGCAACTCCCTTGGAGTCAGGTGTGGGATGGGGACCACTCTAAAGGACAATCCCAGGTACCTGTGGGATTCTGACACTTTCATGTAGCTGCTTTCAAGGTTCCATTCCTCTGTTCATCCAACCTATTTCTTCACCAACACCCCCACAGGTATTAATCCCCAAGGCACTTCCCACTAAACTTTCTGCATGCCAATCTTCATCTCAGATTTACATCTGAGAGGGAAGCAACTCAGATTTGTATCATCCTGGGGAAACCCCACATAAGACAAAGTCTGAAGTGAGAAAGGGTGTTGTGAAAAACTAGAGAAGGTTCTCTTGAGAACAAGAACATATAAGTGAGGGGATAAAGGAGTAGACCGCTGAGCTGAACAAGCTTCTTTCCTAGTTGAAAAAATTGTTATCCCAATTACTCATGTAACTTAGAGTCTGGAATTGCAAAAGCTTCCATGTAAAATCAATAAAAGCTATATTAGAAGGAATCAAATAGGAGAGCGGGAAAAGAGTGCACTAGCCTCTAGGAATAAACTGTTAAGCCACAGGGAGAGGGAGTTCCTCTTCGGCACAGGGATCTATGTAGGTTAATTTTCCAAACAACAGAAGATTTTCTTTTGAAGTATAAAATCTTTTTAAAAATTTCAATTATTTATGCATATAGAAATAATTCCAATATATTTTAAGAATTTTTCTGTCCTCTTAAGCAAAGAATCCTGTACTTAACTGCTGAACTTTTCACTTGATAAATGGGATGCATCCTTTGAACATCAATTATTTTACCAAACTCTAAGATGACAATCCTCTAAATCAATGCCCCTCAAACCTGAAGTGCATATAAATCACTTAGGGATCTCGTTAAAATGAAGATTTTGATTCAGTAGGTCTGAGATTCAGAACTCCTAATGAGCTGTTAACTGCCAACCATATTGTGAGCAGCAAGATTCTAAAGGGATCATTCTGCCAGATTTTGAAGGAAGTGATTATCTCTGTTTTATACAAGCAATTTCAGAAAATAAAGAGAGAAACTACCCAGCAAATTTTATGAGGCTTGTATAATCTGAATACTGCTAAGGGCAATATAAAAAGGTATATATAAGCTAATTTCACTTTTGAATACAGGTGCAAAAATCTAAAATAAAATCCAATGGTGGGAAGCAGCTGTGGCTCAAATAATTGAGCTCCCGTTTACCATATGGAGGACCCGGTTTCATCCTGGGACCTGCTGGTGAAAAAAAGGAAAAAAAGATGTCTGAGACCTGCACAGTGCGACGCAGGCCCCCAGCCCAGGGCGAGAGGCGCAGGCCCCCATGCAGTGAAATGATGCACCAAAAAGATGATGACCAGATAGACCAAAAAAAAAGCCAATGGCATATTTAAAATATAATGTATAAGAAACAAGTAGATTAACTCCACAAAGGCAAAAATGTTCATTAACTTTTTTTTTTTTAATTCCCCTCCCCTCCCCCGGTTGTCTGTTTTCTGTGTCTTTTTGTTGTGTCTTGTTTCTTTGTCCGCTTCTGTTGTCCTCAGTGGCACGGCACGGGAAGTGTGGGCGGTGCCATTCCTCGGCAGGCTGCGCTCTCTTTCGCGCTGGGCGGCTCTCCTACAGGCGCACTCCTTGTGCGTGGGGCTCCCCTACGCGGGGGACACCCGTGTGTGGCAGGGCACTCCTTTGCGCACATCAGCACTGCGCATGGGCCAGCTCCACACGGGTCAAGGAGGCCCAGGGTTTGAACCGCGGACCTCCACATGTGGTAGACGGATGCCCTAACCACTGGGCCAAAGTCCGTTTCCCAAAAAATGTTCATCAACTTTTTGAAAAAAATCTATTAATGGGATTCAATATAATGATGGATCAAAGGAGAAAATTCACGTGATCTTATCAATTGATGTAAATCAACCTTTTGATGATGTTCAGTTCATATGCAGCAACATATGATATTTTTAAAGATAGAAGAAATGACCTAAGACTTATTCTAAAATATATGTGGAAAATAAATATTCATGAGTAATGAATAGCCAATTCGTTGTCTCAAAATATGTTCAAAAAGGGGGAAGAGGGATGTGCATTACTAAATATACTGACATATTAAAAGTTAGAGTAATAAACAATATTACTGTTCTACAGAATAGGATAATAGATAGACCAATGGAATAGCAGAGAGAATTTTTAAAAACTCATATATATTCCAGAACTTGATAGATAGTCAATGTGGCACCACAAATCATCAGGGCAAAGATGGATGTTTTCATTAAAGGTTTTGAAAAATATGAGAAATTAGTTTATCATGTTTTTTTTCAAGTGAATCCCTATATTATAACATATAAAGTCCATATGGTCACACGTATGTCTAGATAATTGAGTGTGTTTCTAGACTATTTTTTTCTATTCCATTTACTATTCATTTGTCTATTCATTTACTATTCATTTGTCTATTATTATCTATTCATTTACTAGCATCTTGCTGTTTTAATCATCATAATTTTATGATATATTTTCATCTCTGAGTGTCAAGCGTCCTTTACCACACATTTTTCTAACTTTTATATTGCAGTCTTTGATCCATTTTGAGTTGATTTTCGTGTAAGGTGTGAAATAGGGATCCTATTTCTTTCTTTCAGCTATAGCTATCCCGGTACTAAATGTTGAATAGAATCTTCTGACTCAGGTGGGTGGATTTGACAGCTTTGTCAAGAATCACTTGGCCATAGATGTAAGGGTCTATTTCTGAACTCTCAAAATTTGATTCCATTGGTCAATCTGTTTATCTTTATGCCAGTACCATGCTGTTTTCACCATTGTAGCTAAGTAATAAGTTTAAAGTTCAGAAATGAGAGTCCCCCAACTTTGTTCTTCCTTTAAAGATATATTTGGCTCTTTGGGGCCATTAACCCTTCCAAATAAATTTGATACTTGGCTTTTCCATTTCTGGAAAAAAGACTTTTGGAAGTTTTTTGTGATTGTGTTGAATCTGTAAATCAGTTTGTGTAGAACTGACATCATAATGATATTTAGTTTTTAAATCCATGAATGTGGAATGCCCTTCCATTTATTTAGGTCTTCTTTTGGTTTCTTTTAGCAATGTTTTGTGGTTTTCTGAATGTAAGTCCTTTATGTCTTTGGTTAAATTTATTTCTAAACATTTGATTCTTTTAGTCACTATTGAGAATGGTATTTTTTTCCTGACTAACTCTTCAAGTTGCTCATTAGTAGTGTATAGAAATACTACTGATTTTTGTACGTTAATCTTTTTTTAAAGATTCATTTATTTTGTATTTATTTCTCTCCCTGCCCCCCCCCCCAGCTGTCTGCTCTCTGTGTCCATTCGCTGTGTGTTCTTTTGTGTCCACTTCTATTCTTGTCAGTGACACGGTAATCTGTGTCTCTTTTTGTTGCATCATCTTGCTGCGTCAGCTCTGTGTGTGCAGTGCCACTCCTAGGCAGGCTGGACTTTCTTTTGCACTGGGCGGCTCTCCTTACAGTGCGTGCTCCTTGTGTGTGGGGCTCCCCTATGCGGGAGACACTCCTGCGTGGCAGGGCACTCCTTGTGCGCATCAGCACTGCGCATGGGCCAGCTCCACACAGGTCAAGGAGGTCCTGGGTTTGAACCGTGGACCTCCCATGTAGTAGGCGGACACTCTGTCAGTTGAGCCAAGTTTGTTTCCCTACATTAATCTTGCGTCCTGCCACTTTGCTGAACTCGTCTATTAGCTCTAGTAGATTTGTTATGTGCTTGCTTTTTTTTTTGTATTTTCTGGGTATAGGATCATATTATCAGTGTATATTGAAAGTTTTACTTTTTTTTCCTATTTTGATGGGGTTTTTTTTTCTGTCTTCTTGCCTAATTACTTTAGCTTGACGTTCTAGCACAATATGAATAATGGTGGCAGGGGGCATCCTTGTCTAGTTCCTGATCTCAGCAGGAAAGCTTTCAGTCTTTCACCATGGAGTACAGTATTAGCTGTGGGTTTTTCATGTAGGCGCTTTACCATGTTGAGAAAATTTCCTCCTTTTCCTATCTTTTGGAGTTCTTTATCAAGAAAGGATGCTATATTTTGTCAAATACCTTTTCTGCATCAATAAAGATGATCGTGTGAGTTTTTCTTCTTCAATTTATTAATGCAGTATATTACACTGATTGATTTTCTTGTGTTGGACCACCCTTGTGTACCTGAGATTAAACTTGTAAATGATATATTTTCTTTAATCATATTTTCATATTGCTTGTTTAAAATTAGGAAGCATATTTATTTTTACTTAGTTTTATAGTAAAATAATACAAAAAATGAAATAATTTCCCATTGTTATCTTCTCCTTTCAGATGTTAAATCAATTTATAATAAAATAACTGCAGCTTTGCTTATTCTTCTCCAATTTACACTTCATTTCTTATAAATTGCATAAAGAATGGAATTTAAAGTTTAATTGCATTGGCCATTTTTCCAGAAAAAGTAAAATAAGTGATAATATTGGGTTTTGTTTTACTCTTTGTTTTTGCTGTTCCTCATTAAGACTCAAGCTGGGTTTTCTGGATATATATGTGTGTATGTATATATATGTATATACATACACACATACATATATATATAGTTTGTTCAATTTCTCCTTTTTAAAAAATATTTTTTATGTTTTTTTTTTAGGAGGGATGAGGTTTGTGCCTGGGACTTCATACATGTGAAGCACTTGCTCAAACACTGAGCTATACCTGCTTCTTGTTTAATTTCTATATTGCTGTTTCTGCTCTTTGTTATTTCATTATTTCTCTTTATGATGGTTTTATTTGATCTTTTGTTAATTAAGGTGCAAGCTTTGATTATTGATTTTACACCTTTTTCCTAAATATAGATATTTAATACTATAAACTTCACTCTAAGTATTACTTTAATTGCATCTCATAAGTTTTGATATGTTGTTTTATTATTACTCAATTGAAATATTTTCTAATTTCCCTTATAAAATCTTCTTGATGGGGTGGCAGACTTGGCCCAGTGGTTAGGGCGTCCGTCTACCACATGGGAGGTCTGCGGTTCAAACCCCGGGCCTCCTTGACCCGTGTGGACCTGGCCCATGTGCAGTGCTGATGCGCGCAAGGAGTGCCCTGCCACACAGAGGTGACCCCACGTAGGGGAGCCCCACTCGCAAGGAGTGCGCCCTGTAAGGAGAGCCACCCAGAGGGAAAGAAAGTGCAGCCAGCCCAGGAATGGTGCCGCACACACGGAGAACTGACACAACAATATGACGCAACAAAAAGAAACACAGATTCCCGTGCCGCTGACAACAGAAGCGGTCAAAGAAGATGCAGCAAATAGACACAGAGAACTGACAACTGGGGTGGGGAGGGAGAGGGGAGATAAATAATAAATAAATAAATAAATAAATAATCTTCTTGATGAATGTACCACATGCATTTACAATTGTTGAATATAGTATTCTACAAATGTCAATTATGTCAAGATAATAATCTTCAATTCTTAGAAGTCCATCCTTATTTCTTTCTACTTGTTTTATCAAGTACTGAGAGAGGCATTTACAAAAATGTCTAGTTATGATTATGGATTTGATTGTTTCTCTATTAGAGATGTTTCTGCCTTCTGTCACTTCCTGTTTTCAATATAGCCCAGCCCACAGTCCTACTTATTCACCTCTATTCTGTGTCACAATTAGCATTACCAATATCTTAGGAGAGAATTTGAGGAAAATCTAAGCTTTATATAGGAAATTATCATTGAGCCAAATCTTAAAAGATGACTCTGTGGTTTCTTGGAGAGAAAGATTAGAGAAAACATTTACAGAGAAGGAAAAATATGTTCCCTACCTGGAATATGATGGAGATATGAAAACCCTGGCATATTCCAGCAATGAAAATAGTCTCTTATGACTAAAGCCTAAGATTCTGTGTGTGTGTGTGTGTGTTTGTAGAGAGGTCTAGAAAAGATGGGGGAAATAAAGGAGTTCAACTGAGATCAGGTTTATCTCTATTCCCTTTTATCCAACCAGTTTCCAAATCATTTTGAGTCTGTTTTTCACTTTACTGTATCTGTAGCACATGACTTATGACGTTCTACCCTCTATAATATTTGTGAAATATTCCCTTTGTACTCTATGTACCTTATGGGTGAAGATAGTGACTCATTCGTTTTTATTCTTTCCACATTATAATACTTTGCTCATATTAGGTATTATTTACTGAGTAGAATTAAAAGTGGATGTTTTCATGGTGTGAAAATAAAGCAAATGTCCATAAATACCTTTAGTATTTATTGGAAACATGATTTACAGCAGGAGTTAGGAAACTATAACCTGTGGGCCAATTTTGGCCTGCTGCCTATTTTTGTTTGGCCTATGAGCTAAGAATGGTTTGTGTGTTTTCAAATGAGTGAAAAAAAAATCAAAAGAAAAATAATGTAAATAATGTGAAAATTATATGGAAGTCAAATATCATAGTCCATAAATACAATTTTATTGTATCATAGGTATACTCATTTGTTTACATATTATTTATGGCTGCTTTTATGCTATAATAGCAGTTAGGTATTTGTGACAGAGATGGTATGGCTTGTAAACCCTAAAATATTAACTATCTGGCCCTTTATAGAAAACTTTGCTGACCCCTGGTATAGAGGAAGGGCCCTGGGCTTTAGAATAAGGTGGATATGAATTTGAATCCTATCTATATCTCTTACTAGGTATATTAACTAAAATGCTTAGCATCTCTGAGATTTAAGACCATTTTTAGAGTAAGAAAAATCATATCTCTGATAAAGAATTCATATGAGATTAATAATTTAATATCTGACAGGAGGTCTCAATAAATGTGAGTTTCTTCCTCTTATACCTGCTGTTAGAGATCATTATCTTCGAAATTGCATCAATTAAATATGCATTGCATTTTCTGTTGAAGATTTAAAAGCAGTGTTTGGCTAGTTGAACCCAAACCAAGAAAGGGAAGGAAATATGGTTAACAGGATTTGGGCTTAATGCAGCAAGGGATTTCTAAGCAGTGGTCCATAATTTATAACTGATGTGGAGGTCCCTGGTATTTAAAATCCTGTGAGCATGTGGTGGTTTTTGTGAGGATTGCTAACTAGTCCAGTCTGAGTGAGACCATTCCAAATTGGAGACATTTTAGAACGGCCGTGAAGATAGACACGAACATATGAATTTACATATGTTGATGACTTCCTGTGAAACTAATCAAGAAATACTTTTGAGTGTCCTCTTATTGCTTCATTTGTTCTCTACATTGCTTAGATTCAAAGCACTTTCTAGGAGTGATCAAGCCTTCTGTTTCTATCTCTATTTCTCAATGGGACCTAGAGTTTACAATGTACACTTAATAAGTCCTATGAACTAGATTCATAGATATATTGTCTTTCATGAATTTGGAGAACTCTAATGAAAGAAGACAGGAGGCATTTACTTGCAATTCCACATAAATTTCTATTTGTTTTCTTGCTCATGTCATATTCCCTTTCTAAACCTGGTTCTTAGTTCTATGTTTGGCATATTGCAGGTGTTTAATGAATGCTGATCGAATAAGGCAACATAGTACATGAGTATAAACATGGCATTAAAGTCAAGAATTGTGAATTTGAGCCTCAGATTTACCATTTTTTTTAACTGATGTGGAGGAAACACTTTGAGTCTTTGAGTCTTATTTTTCCTTTGAGACTTTTCTTTAACTGTAAAATGGATAAATACATGCTTTGCCAAACTCACAGGGCTATTGTAGGGAGCCCTGAAGAATGTAATTGGTAAACTTTAACTGGCTTTAAAATGGGCTTATTTCTAAGAAATAATGAAAAAATCTCTACTTTATACCATGTAAGAGAAATCTTTACATTCTGGGTCTATTGGCACAAGAGTAGAAGAAAATAAAGAAAACTAAGAAAGACAAGTTACCTTAGTCAGTGTGGATATAGATGATAGCAAATTATTTTGGCTAAGTAGCATTTTAATAAACCAAGGATTTGGAAGGATATTTTCAAGGCTGATATTTTCCAGTACAGTTGTTTCTCCCTTGTGCAATAAGTTTGTTTCTGATTCATTGCATACAAATCAAATTTATGTATCAAATCAAGATTAAAGTGTACTAAAAAGGAAACCAAAGTCTCAGAAACCCTGCAATCCTCAGAAAGATTTAGTTAAAAACACTGACCTGCTTATTTTCTAAAGCACTTATGAATTTATTTGGTATCATATGGATTTATGCAAACTAAATTTTCTTAATTTTTTTATAAAGTAACAACTTTCAATGACATTATTGATTTTTGCCATACACAAGAACATGGAATATTTACAAAAATTTGAACATATGCTGGTCCATAATTCAAGGTTCAACAAATTTCGGACAGAAATATATTCTTTGACATTAAAATAATCTATCAACATATCAAAAACAAAATGGTAACTAGAAAATCCCCACATGTTTCAAAGTTAAGCTGCATACTTACAAAGAATTCAGGACTCAAAAAAAGATAATAAAAATTTGAAAATAAGTTTGAACTGATGGAAACAGAAATAAGACATATGAATCTTGTGGGACAGAACTAATCTTAGAAGGAAACTTAAAACATTAAATGCATTTATAAAAATGAAGAAAAGATCAAAATTATCTAAGTATTATTTCAAGTTACTAGGTTTAAAAAAACAAGTTACATGCAAATACAAAAGGAAGAAAATAATGAAAATAGGAGGTGAAATATAATACTAGTGTGCATGTGTATATATATATGCAAAGACCATACAGTATAGAAAATAAACAGAACTTGGAGTTGCTTATTTGAAAAGATTAATAAAATAATAAAATTGATAAACTCTTAGCAAGACTTACGAAAAAAATAAAAGAAAAAAGTCACAAAATAACAATAGCGTAAGTGATAAAGGTCTTAGAGATTCTAGAAATATTACAGATGTAATAAGAGAATATTGTGAAAAATCTAATGCCAACAAAGATGAAATTTTAGAAGAAATGTACTGTAAATGATATAGTGTGCTATTGGTGCAAGGAAAAACAAACCAATAGAAAAAAATAGAAATCAATAAACATTCCCACATATATATTTTCATTTAATTTATGAGAAAGTTGACAGTACAGTACAGTAGAGAAAAGAAATTTTTAGTTTGGGGAAAAAGAACTTAATCCCTACTTCACACAATACACAAAATAATCCAAATTGCTTATAGACCTAAATATGAAAGGTAAAACAATAACATATCTGTAAGATAACATAGGAAAGTATATCTTCATGATACACAAAGATTTCTTAATCAGTACACAAAAAGCACTAACCATAAAGGAAAAGATAGATAAACTAAACTTCATAAAATTTAGAACTTCTGTTTTTCCAAAGAAAACATTAATACCAAAAAGTAAGCCACAGAGTATTAGAAAATATTAAATAATATATAACTGAAGAAAATATATATTCAATATGTATAAGAAATCTTTTAAATTAGGAAGAAAGTGACAGATAACCCAATAGAAAAATTAGCTGAAGACTTGAATACACTTTGAAAAAAAACAGGATATACAAACAGTCAATAATGAGATTGGTTCCCAATCTCATTAGTCATCATGCAAATGCAAATTCAAACCATAGGAACATATCATTACAGAATGGCTGAAACTGCCTTAAAATACCAAGTGTTGGTCAAATGTGAAACAATTGGAAAATTCATAGATTTCTGGTGGGATGGTAATTTAGTGCAACCACTGTGGAAAATTATTTGGGATTATCTACTAAAGCTGATCATCTGCATACCTATGAATGTATAGAAATACAGCAGAAATATTTGCAACAGCAAAAAAATAAAAAAACTGGAAACAACCCAAATGTTCATCAATATTAAAATAATAAATAAACTGTTATATATTCATACATTGGAATGCTACATAACAATGGAATAAACACACTACTGCTAAATGAAGCAATATGGATGAATCCCACAAATATAAATTGAGCAGAAAAGAATCAGACATAACAAGTACATACTGGAGAATTTTTCACCTAAAGTTCAAAACAGGCAAAATGAATCTAGGGTGGTAAGAAGTGTTTGGTAAATTGCTCTGGGAATAATGGCTGAGAAGGAGCAGGAAAGAGCCTGTTGGGGGTGATGTTAATATTCTATACCTTGACTTGGGTCATGGTGAGAAAGTGCTCACTTGGTAAAAATTCATTGAAATGTACATTTTTTATTTGTGCACTTTTCTATATATGCTCATAAAGAAGCCCAAAATTAAAAAGAGGTGAAAATAAATTCAAATTCTAAAACTTTGAGATAACAGAAATTTTCCTGACTAGCCACTCACATGTGCCTTCCTACACACACATATACACATGTACAAAATCTATCTATAGACAACACAAAAAACCACTCAGACCACTTACTTTGAGCCAAACCTCATCTACTTTCTCCAGACTACCTTCGGGCTGTTTGCTCCCTTCATCCCGAGGTCTTTTCCCACTGGTGACACAGGGAAACCAGCCAGTAAGGGGACGTTGGTCAGGTAAATCTGGATGGTATGAGGTGCAAATCTGAAATACAATTTCAACCAAAAATTAAGTGTAGGGAATGAGCAGTAAGTAAATAAAAAGAAACTCTCTAGCTCAAAACCAAAGTTTTCTCTTTCTGACTACCTAATGATTGCATTATTGGCAGAAAATTTTTCTCAGTGCAGAAAAATTTCTAAGTGTGCTCTATTAGCCTCAAGATATAACTTGCTGGGGCAGAAAAACACACACGACAACTTTGAGTCTACAGGCAGCCCAGAGATCTTGACCAAAGAATTGTCCTGGCACATCGCAGGCAACCATTCCCAGGGTTAGCCATAGAAGTCTGAACATGATGACCGGTAGGTCCTCACCATGCACGATTGTATCACCCAGGAAGGAAGCTACTAAGGCAGGGAACCACTGAGCACTCAGCTATGTAAAGGAGCTAAGGTAGTGAAACTGCAGGGAACGTCCATCTTAAAGCCACTTCAGAGAGTTGTCATTAACTCAGTATCTCCCAAATTTCCTGGATTCCTGTCATTAGATATGAGGACTCTTAAGGAGAAAGATGCCAGAATAAGGATATGGAATGGTGGCAGGCACGGCTATTTGCCTACTCATATCAATTTCCCTTTCTTTCTTATTAACAAACTCCAATTTTATTCAAGGGAACAGTATGACCAGTTATAAATGCTTACCTCCTCAGACTTCCTTACAGCTAAGAGTGATAAAGTAAACTGCATCTGGCCAATTAGGTGTTGGTGGAAGTCTACAGTGTTAAACTTCCAGAAAAGCTTCTATTTTCCCAATGAAAAGGAGAAACCTCAGATAGGATGCACATATTTCCTTTGGCTTTTCCTCTTCCTCCTGCTTGAAATGCTGACTTCTTGCTTAGAGGAGCAGCAGCCATCTTATGAACATGAAGAAGAAAGCGGCAAGCCAAGGATAGAAGAGATGGAAGCTAGAAGTTTGGGTCCTTGAAGAGTTCCTTGACCTAGAGTTCAAATCCCAACTGATTCCTCAATTTCCTTGAGGATGTCTCTTCAGATCTAAAATCTAATGTTTTCATCACTGCCTAAAATGCTTCTGTGAAAGGACTGTACTGACTACTGTTATGAGTTTCTTTGCCAATCCAAGCATCTGAAATGGTACCTAACAGCCAAGAGCCACTAAATTTCACTTCAGTATTCATATATAATTCATAGAAGTCATTGGTATAACATCTTAGACTCCTCAGAGGATCTCCTATCCATGTAGGCTAACATTCAGGGAAATTTTCATACCTAAGAATTTGTCTTTAGTACTAACTCTGGGATGTTTCCAATAATAATTAAATCTTTAGATTAAACTTTAATATTTAACATATATTTTTAAGTCATTTGATTCCTGTAATAAGTTATTGAATTCAATACAAAAACAATTATACCTGTTTGATATATTAGAAAACTGGAGCCCAGAAAGATTTATTAACAATGCAAACCTCATTTAATGTTAAAAATTATAATATTGGTGAATATAGTAATGTAACCCATGTCTTCTAACTCTTTAATGCATCATTTTCTCTTTTAAAATAAATTCTCCCAAATGCAAATTCAAATCTAATTTTTGACACATATCCTTAGAAGTTAAATTTTGAGATGTTCATGTATGCCTTGTAGTCAGCTATTGCATAGCCAAAATTTTCCTAGATGAAAACTAGTGAGGGTAAGGGAGGTGGTAAGACTTAATTGTAACCCTGGAAACTTTTCATTTGGCATTATCTTGTTCTGAGTTCAGTAAAGACTAAATTTGATGGTAAAGTCAGGAGTGGAATGTAATCTCCTATTTCACATCTCTGGGCATCACTTTCCAATTTTGTTCAGACTTGACTCTAGTCATCTGCCTTAATTTACCATGGAATGGGGTTCTCCAGTTACCAAGGACACAGGACATTTCTTCTTGTCTTCGTGCGAGGAGTAAGCTTGGGTAGCCCACTGATCCAAGTATCCTTTGGGAGTATAGAGGCCACAGTCTAAGATGCTGGTTTCCTTCTCAAATGGCTCACAGATCCCATCTCCCTCGTATATGTAGCATAGGCTTGGTTCCCCTGCCAAGAAACATTGTATGGGGAGTGGTTGTTAGGAAAAAATAGAAAGAAAAGAAGAAACACTGTAAGACATTTAAAAAAGTATTTTCATAAATGTCATGGGAAAAATTTGACATAGAAGTATTCATAGCATTTCTCCTTTGGCCCTGTAATGGAATCCTGTAGCCAGTCTATGCCCACCTCAAACAATAGACAATACACACACACACACACACAGAGAGAGAGAGAGAGAGAGAGAGAGAAAGAGAGAGAGAGACCATCCACATGCCACATGCACCTAATGAGGAAGAGTCATTTTTCACTGGGAGAGTAGTAGAGTACCCCTACATAACCAAGGTATAGAAAGGGATGGGGAGGATTGGAGAAAAAAGAACAGGGAGAAAAATTCAGTAGAGGATTGAGTGTAGAAAGAAAATTTAAGGAATAGTTGAAAGAGATACTTAGGGGAAGCTGGGGATATAAGAAAAGTAAGTGAAAGAAAAAGGGAAATTCAAATAAATGATATGAAATAATATCCATTTGGATTTCCTTTAGAGTTTTTGGAATACTGAAGTATTTTAGGTGTTTTATATTCCCCAATTACTTTTTGCTGCTATATTATGCTTCTTCAACTATATAAATGCTCTGCAACTGGCAATATGCTTCCAGATTTCTAAGGATTACTGTAAGTATTATTTCTCTTAGTTTTACAAAAAAACATGTTTTCTCATGAGTGAGAAACATGCAAAGGTCACCTGACTCCTAAGCAGTAGAGTTTGGAATTGAGCCGGGCTTACAGAATGCAGGTTCAGAGGCCTATGGATCTTACCATAACTGCTTCAAGCTATGGCAGAATGATTGTCTTCAAGAGCAAACAGGTGAGAAATTAAAACTAAAGAAAACTGGTTGGGTTGTTAAGCAAGGTTGTAAGCTCTGGAAGAGTTCCATACTTGCTCATAGGACAACTCCTACTAAGTGAATGGACTGGCTCTTTATATTTGTATAGACTTACTTTCTTTAAGTATAGGAAACCGAGAAGCAGTTATAAAGCCATTATTAAGTTCTATTTCATTTTCTACAAAAATATGGGATAATTAAGATCAACAGGATAATTTTAATTTCCAATTTCTAATTAAAATAATAGGACATGGAAGCAAAATCGAGGTTCAATATAAATCAGTACATAGGAACACAATTGGCAACATCATTGTTAAAATTTGCTGTTACTATACTCTTTTTCTGTAATCCTTCACAGTAATACTATTTCTGTATTTTGTCAGTAGCTCATCAACATCTACTTATTATTTTCCTTCATATTCTCAAGTCTAAGACCCTTCTGTGGTAAATCTGTCTCTGCTTGCCAGGGATCTCCTATTCTTAGAATTTGGTTATAAGCCTTTTATGGGCTTCCATCTTTTGCATTCTATTCAACCTATGGCCTACTTAAACCACTCCCCCAAAGCCAATATTTGTATAGTTGAAGTGACTTCTCCTTAATGATTCTTCCATTTAACATATATATGTGTATATATATATTTAATATCCAGCAACTGCTTATTCTATTTATTTTTTACCACTGAATTAAAAATTTTTGCTCTAGTTTTTCAAATCCATCTGAAAATAATACCACTTTTTAAACACATTTCACAATGGTTCCCTCAAACCTAATCTTTTGAGAAATTATGGAATAAAATTAAGAACTATGTGCTTAGCATACAATGAACTTATAATTCACTACATAATGTCTACCTGAAAGTCTGTAAAGTTAAAATAAATTAGATATATTCTTACTGCAATTGGAGGCTATGGAAAGATGGGCCAAATGTAATGGGATCAAATGTGATAAAAAAGAAAGGTAGGGTTGCTCTTAAGTTAAATGAAAATTGAGCTGTGCTGGAGAAAGCACATTGCATAATATGCATAGATATCAGGCAAACACAGGTGGGTTTAACGAATCCTTTTGTCCAGAAGAAGGCAATTGGTTCAGTATTCTTTGCACAGCCAGACCACATCTGGAGTGTTGTATTTCTTTCTGGGCATTGACCACATGAAACATGCCAGGTTGGGGTAAATAGGAAAGGGTCTGGAAACTTAATCACATGAGGGGATGTTTGGTTTGGAAAGGAAGATAATGGGAAGGCATTTCAAATATCTGAATGGCAGTCAAATAAAACAGGAAAAAATATTCTTAGTAGTTTCATAGCAGGCAAAAAGCCTGCTTGATTAAGTAATAGGAATGCTGAATTCCAGTGTTGCCTCCACAGAAGCTTTATTGGACAAGTTACTAAAACTCTCTGGGCCTCAGTTTCCCAACAGGAAAAGGAAGAAGAATTTTAAACAGATAAAGCAATTTTTAAACAAAAAGGTCTATTTCAAAGTGTATTCTATGCACTTTATATACTTCTAGAAATATGTATGCAGAAACTAGAGGCCCATCTCTCAGGAATTGGAGAAGGGATTTCTGTAAGGGAGGGATGCTGGACTCTAAGTTTCCTCCTGACAGCCTTCATGTTACTCAAATGTGGCCAGTCTCGAAGCCAAACTCAGCATGTAGATGCAGTGCATTCCCCCCAGCATGGGACATGACACCCGGGGATGAGCCTCCCTGGCACCGAGGGATCACTACCACATATCAGCTGAAGATGCAACTAGAAAATGATCTTGAATTAAAGGTTCAATGCAGATCAGCAGAATATCCCTGTCTACATATAATAACATGACTTCAAAATGCTGTTTGACCTATGTAAGGGGGAAATGGAAAGGAGAAATGAGTTTATAAGGCTACGAGTCTCTAAAAAAGAGTCTGGAGGTTGTCAGAAGGAATGCCGTTATGCACAACTGAGCAGAGTCTAAGAGACAGATAAAGTAGATACAACCCCAGGTATTGGTTCTTTTGAGGGATAGAGAGACCCACGGGTTCTATGGTCATGGCAGATGGGGTTCACTGCCATGTCAGATGGCCCTTCTTTGGAGCTGGTGTTTCTGCATGATGGAACTGGACTCAGAGGGGATCTCTTTTCACAAGACTTGCATACTACTTTACTGGAATTGTAGTTGGTGCTGGGGTTTAAGATATATTTAGGGGATTTGAATCTCTGGACTGACAATATGATACCCAGGCCCAGAGCCTCAACAGACTTCAGCTCCTACACTCTGATTTATTGGACTTACCCCACTCAGCTAACATGGAATTGAAGATGGTCAACCACCACACCATGGAGCCTAGAGTGTCTACAACTGAAAGCAGGAGGAGTGCATCCAGTATCCATGTGGAATCTAAGCCCCTCTTGACATAGATGTGCAATGGACACAACCAATCCAATGTCCACAGAGAAAATGTGGCATGGGTGTGGGAAGGGTGGCCATGGTGGCTGCTGGGTGCGGGGAATGGGAGGAAGAGATGAGATGGGGAGGCGTTTTCGGGATGTGGAGTTGTCCTGGTGGTGCTTCACGGTCAATTACGGGACATTGTAGATACCCCCAGGGCCCACTGGATGGAACGTGGGAGAGTGTGGGCTATGATGTGGAACATTGACTATGGGGTGCAGTGATGCTCAGAGATGTACTTACCAGGTGCAATGGATATGTCATGATGATGGGAGAGAGTGTTGCTGTGGGGGGAGTGGGGGGTGGGGGCGGTGGGGTTGAATGGGACCTCATATTTTTTTAATGTATTATTTAAAAAAATAATAATAAAATAAAAAAATGTTTTAAAAAAACTACTAGACTATATGTATGAAAAGAGCAAGGTCTCTTTCAGACTCATGGTACACATGGACACTAAATAAAAATTTATTAAATGGATGAATGGACAGATGGATGGAAGACCATGAAGGTTTTAGAGAGCAGAGGTATTTGTGTGCTCTGTATAGTACTATATACCTTAATAAGTTCTGTATAATTACAACTATAGCTTACTTTATTTTGAGATTTATAAACATTAAGAATATTTTAACTTCCAGGGAAGATGGCAGAGTATGGAACTCCAGGACTCAGTCCTTGCACCAAAACAACCATTAAACAGGCAGTAATAGCCTGAAACAACTATTTTGAAACTATGAAGACCAGAAGAACACTGTACATCATCCAGGGAAGAGCAGAAAGAAGAGGCTGATAAACTATGGTAAAGAACAGTAAATTGCTCTCTCTCTGCACAGTGGTTACAGGCACCCATCCCCCCACTCTCACAGCAAGCATCCACAGGGTCCAGTCCCTGGCTAGCTTGTTGGCAATAGAAAGGAACATAAAAAGCCTCTTCCACAAGAAAAGGGATGTGCATGGCTGATCATTTTTCAAGGCTTTTATTTAACACTGATTTTTAATATACTTATTTTTTTTATTTATTTCTCCCCACTCCCTCATTGTCTGTACTTGCTGTGTCTGTCTTCCTTGTTTCTTTAGGTGGCACCAGGAACCACACTAAGGCCTCCAGTGTAGGGGGAGGTGCCCAGTCTTTTGAGCCACTTCCAGTTTTACAAGGCTTTTGATTAGGAAATTTGGATTGCTGGGTCCCAGCTCTGAAGGCAGCTATTGTTTCAACTGTTGGGGAGAAAGGTGGTGGCAGCCATTGTTTCAACTACACCTTGGACAAAGGCAGCAGTAGTCATTGTTTCAACCCTCCCTGAATAGTGGTGGAGGTTTAACTCTTCCTCAGGGCTGTCTTCGACAATTAGCTGAAGGGCTGAATTTGCATTTATGAGGTAGGTCAGGAAAGTTCAGCTATGGGAAGGTGTCAGAGAAGCTTTCATGACACCTCCATAGGACATTTTGGAGCCAGTCTGCACCCATTTGTGGGTCCCTGTCTTACTTTGGCTGAGAAATTTGACTTGGGATTTTCCCTCCACACAATAGCAGCATAAGACAACGAAAGGAGTATAACATCTATAGAGGCAGAGAGTCTGGGATAAAGGACTGCTGACTTAAAATACCTGGGAGAGGGAAGTTTGTTCCCTGGGAAGCAGAGGGGACAACCAAACTCCTGTTAACAGAGGAACTCCAAAACAACTAACAAGCAAAATTTCAGGATAAGATAGAGACTGAGAAACACAGGGAAAGCCCTGCAAACTACATTTGCTTTGGGCAACCTTCTTGCTAGAAGGGCTAAAGTTCAAGAAAATATCTGTCATCACCATCTGGTTACAAAACTAACAAACAGATATTCCACAGAGTAAACCCCAGAATTAACATTTTTAAATATTAAAATGTACAGTGCACAACAAAGGAGTATGAGATAGAGAAACAGTAATTGATGGCGTATCTATAGGAAGATGATAAAACTACAGAAAACATCAACAAAGAAAATGAGAATGTGGACATACCAAATAAAGCCTCCTATTCCTTGGTTTGTTGGTCTTACCCAGGTCAGCTAACAGGGAGGTGAAGATGGTCAAGTACCACACCAGGGAATCAAGAGTGTCTACAACTGTAAGCAGAGGAATTGCATCCGTCATCCATGTGGAATCTAAGTCCCCTCTTGATCTAGAGGTGGAGAGGACGTCACCATCCCAGGATCCACAGAATGGAGGAATAAAATATGGACTAGAGTGGATTTACTGATATTCTACTATAAAACTATTGTGACGAGTAATAGAAGAAATTTTAGCATCAAGGTGGAGAATGTGGCGATAATAGTTGCTGAGGGCAGGTAGAAGAGATGTGATGTGGGGGCATTTTTGGGATTTTGAGTTGTCCTAAATGATATTGCAGGGTCAGATGCTGGACCTTATATATTCTGCCATAACCCACTGAATGTACCCAGTTTTATAGGGTAAACTATTATCTGTGTAGTGCAGCAGTGCCCCAAAATGTGTTCACCAAGTGTGGTGAGTGTGCCACAATAAGGGAGGTTGTTAGTGAGAGAGGAGTGGAATGTGCGGTATGGGGGGTATACAGGAACCTCTTATATTTTTTAATGTAACTTTTTTTCGTGATGTATATATCTTCAAAAAAATACAATTTACAAAAATGATGTGGTGGGGGGTGGGGAACCTCATGTTTTTTTTTTTTTTTTTAATGTAACATTCCTTGTGATCTATTAACTTTAATTAAAAAAATAAATAAATTTTTTTAAAAAGTGGTCTTAAAAACATTCAAGAAGATGTAGGAAATTACAAAGAAATAACTAAAATATATCAGGAAAACAATTAATGAACAATATGAGAATATTAATAAAGAGAGAAATTTTTAACAGGAACCAATCAAAACTACAGCAAGAGCACTATAACTGAAATGAAAAATTCCCATGAGGATTTAAAACAGATTGAAGCTATAAGAAGAATCAGTGAATTTGAAGACAAGATCCTTGAAGTGAGTCAGGCTGGGGAGCAGAAAAAACAAACAAACAAATATTAAAAGCCAAAATAGCCTAAGACAGATATGGGACATCATCAAACACACCAATATACATGTTACAGGGGTCCCAGAAGGAGAAGAAAGAGAGAAAGGGGCAGAAAGTGTATTCAAAGAAATATTGACAGAGAACTTCACAAACTTAGCAAAAGATGAAAATATGCACATCCAAGAAGCTCAGAGAATACCAAACAGTATAAACATGAAGAAAAGTACACACCATCATATACTGATTACACTACAAAATGCAAAGGACAAGGAGAGAGTTCTGAAAGCTGCAAGAGCAAAGCAACATGTTATGTACAAGGGAGTCCCAATTAGATTGGGTGTTGGTGTTTCATGAGAAACCATAGAGGCAAGAAGAAAGTGGGTTGAAATACCTAAATGCTGAAGGAAAACAACTGCCTACCAAGAATTTTATACCTGACAAAACTCACTGTCAAAAATGAGGGGGAGATCAAGACATTTTCATATAAACAAAAGCTGAAAGTTCATCATCACTAGACCTGCTCTACAAGCTAAAGGGAGTTCTTCAGACTGAAACAAAAGGACACTAGACAGTGGTTCAAAGCAAGATAAAGAAGTAAAGGCCTGTGGTAAAGGTAACCATTTGGGGAATTATAAATGCCAGTATTATGGTAGTATATTGTTTGGCATGAAACTCTATTTCTTACTTCCTACAAATGCTAAAATGCAAATGCATAAAAATTAATGATAGATTAAGGGAGAGAGGGCAAGATGGCAGCAGAATAGGGAGCTCTAAGAACTAGCTCATCCTAATGCGCAGTTAGTAATCAGCTAGGATCTATCTAAATCTCCTGTTTGGAGGGTTCAAGAGACTAGAACACTGTACATCATCCATGAAAGAGCAGAAGAATGAGACTGACAATTTGTGAATTTTTCCCTCCACTCTGTGGAGGCTGGTGCCCATCCCCCACTGGAAGGGCAGGCCACCTGAGGAGCCACTCCCTGGCTAGAATTGGAAGTTCCATTTTCCCACAAACAGGGGAGGAGAAGATGGCTGGGCATTGACTGTGGCTATTAATTAGCAAATTTGGCTAGATAGATTCTGATTCTAAGTAGAGGTAAACTTTAAACCCATCCAAGTCAGAAAGATGCTAACAGCCTCCATTTAAACTCTTCCCAGAGCAATAGTGGAAGCAGGGATGGTTGACAATCACAGTGACTTCCTGGACAATGGGAATTGGCTTCGTTTCACCCAGATCAGATCACAACACCAGACTAGGTGGCAACCCCACCTCTGACAGGGAAGGAAAGTGGGGGGAGTATCATCAATTTCTTGGGGCAACATGAGCAGTTTCAGTCAGCACAATTTAGAATACCACCCACACCCTTGGCTCCAACACCAAAGGCAGGGAAGAAAGGGGAATAATCAGGTGAATAGAGCTGAAAAAACTGGTTAAACATGAGCTACTATAAACTTTCAAAATAAGTTGAACCAGGGAAATGGACTTTGGCCCAGTGGTTAGGGCATCCGTCTACCATATGGGAGGTCCACGGTTCAAGCCCCAGGCCTCCTTGACCGTTGTGGAGCTGGCCATGTGCAGCGCTGATGCGCGCAAGGAGTGCTGTGCCACGCAAGGGTGTCCCCTGCGTGGGGGAGCCCCACGCGCAAGGAGTGTGCCTGTGAGGAAAAGCCGCCCAGCGTGAAAAGAAAGAGCAGCCTGCCCAGGAATGGCGCCGCCCACACTTCCTGTGCTGCTGACGACAACAGAAGCAGACAAAGAAACAAGACGCAGCAAATAGACACCAAGAACAGACAACCAGGGGAGGGGGGGAAATTAAATAAATAAATCTTTAAAAAAAAAAAAAAGTTGAACCAAATGTCAAAGATAACATTTAGCAAAAAGCCAATCAACAAGAAAGACCTAGGCTAAAGAGAGAACCTGAACTCAGAATAAATATGTCAATTATATATCTTGCCATAACCCACTGAATGGACTGGGAAAGAGTGTAAACTACAATGTAAATTATAATCCATGCTGTGTAGCAATGCTCCAAAATGTATTCATCAAATGCAATGAACGTACCACACTAATGAAAGAAGTTGTTCATGTGGGAGGAGTGGAGGTGTGGGGAGCGGGGTATATGGGAACCTCTTATATTTTTTACTGTAATATTTTGTGTGGTCTATATATCTTTTTTAAAAAGTTAATAAAAAAGGAAAAGAAAAGAAAAGAAAATCAGATGCTGAGACACCAGCAATAAATTGCATGCCATGCTAAGAAATCGAAAGATATGACCCAGTAAAAGAAACAAATTAAACCTCCAGATGACATACAGGATTTGAGACAAGTAAATTCAAACAAATGCCCTTAATAAATTCAATGAAATAGGTAAAGAGACACTGGGTATGCACAAAGAAGAAATTTAAAGCATGCAAAAAAAGTAACAGATCTTGTGGGAATGAAAGCTACAATAAATTAAATAAAAAAATATACTGGAGGCATACATCAGCAGATTTGAAGAGGCAGTAGAAAAGATCAATGAAGTCTAAGACAGGGCATCTGTAATATAACACATAGAAGAATGTATAAAGAAAATAATGGAAAAAACAAAACAGGGTCTCAGGGAACTAAATGAAAGCACAAGGTGCTCAAACACACATTATGGATGTCCCAGAAGGAGAAGAGAAGGGAAAACGAGTGGAAGGAATATTTTATGAAATAATGGTAGAAAGTTTCCTAACTCTTTTGAAGGACATATTTATGTCCAAGAAGAAGAATGTACTCTTATCAAAACAAATCCAAAAAGACCTATTCCAAGACACATAATAATCAGAATGTCAAATGCCAAAGATAAAGAGAAAATTTCTGAACACTGCAAAAGAAAAGTGATTCATCACATAAGTGGGATGCTCAGTAAGCTTAACTGCTGATTTCTCATCAACAACCATGAAAGTGAGAAGGCAGAGTTATGATATATTTTAGATAATGAAACAGAAAAACTGCTGTCCAATAATTCTATATCCAGCAAAATTGTTCTCCCAAAATGAGGGTGACTTTAAAGTATTCACAGATCAACAGAAACTAAGAGAGTTCATCAACAAGAGACTGGCTTTACAAGAAATACTAAGGCCAGTGTTGCAACCTGAAAGGAAAAGACAGAGAGAGAGGCTGGGAGAAGATTCCAGAAATAAACATTATCAGTAAAAGCAACTAAAAGTGTAATAAGAGTGGTGAATATATGTGGCAGTTTGATATTATCTATCAATTCCAAAAAGAGATATTGATTATGTTTGTAAACTTGTCTTTTCCTCTGGGCATAATACCATTTAATTGATTTAAATTCAAAGGCTTTATATTTACTTGATTAAATCAAGGTTAGGTCTTTGATTTGACCATGTCATCAGGGTGTGAAGAGCTGAGTTCCTGCCCCCCCCCCCCCCTTGGTGGGCTATATAAGCAGACATTCAATCAAGAACACAGAAGTAGATGCACAGATGATACAGAGGAAGAGAGACAGCCCAATAGACATGGCAGAGGCCCCAGGAAGAGAGATGGGCCATTCACCTGATAGAGCTGATCTTATGAAGAGAGCAGAGCAGCTGAGCCCCCAAAGAAACAACTCCTTGTAAGAGAGATGAACCCTATACCAGTCTACAGCTGAGATTGGAAGAACCTGTACCCATGGAGCCTTAAAAGGAAGAGGAAACCTGAACTCTTGTAGACATTGCCTGCCATCTTGCTTCAGCACACGGCAGCAGACATTTGGTGAGGAAGCTCCTCTTATGGTACTTTGAGCTGGAATCTTTAGGGTCTTGTAACTGTAGCTTTTGCCCCAAATATATACCCTTTATAAAAGCCAACAGATTATTGGTAGTTTGCATCAGTACACCTTTGACTGACTAAAAATATATAATATATGACTTACAAAAGACAATGGACAAATAGGTAAAATAAATATTTCCTTCAGCATAATAGCATTGAATGTTAATGGATTAAATTTCTCCAGCAAAAGACACAGACTCATGAAATGGATTTTTTAAAAAAAGAGCCATCTCTTTGCTGTCTACAAGAGACTCATTTTAGAGCTAAGGATACAAATAGAAATAGAAAGAGAAAGGCTGAAAAAGATATTTCACACTTACATTAACCAAAAAAAGCTTCAGTAGCTATACTAATATCAGATAAAATAGACTTCAAAAGCAAAGTTATTGAAGAGACAAAGAAGGACATTATATATTGTTAAAAGGGGGAAATCCTCTAAGAGAAATAACAATTGTAAATATGCATGTAACCAGGGTGCACCAAAATACATGAGGCAAACTTGGCAAAACTGAAGGTAGAAATAGATGTGTCTACAATAATAGTTAAATACAAGACTCACATCAGTAGACAGAACATTTAGACAGAAGATCAATAAGGAAATAATGAACTTGAACAATTTGATAAACTTGACCTAAAAAACATCTACAGAACGATGTACCCCAAAACTCATGGATCATTCTCCATGACTGATCACATGTTGGTTCATAAAACAGATCTCAATAAATTTTAAAATATTGAAATTACATAGAGAACTTTCTCTGATCTAAAGGAATGAAGGTGGAAGTCAATAACAGGCAGAGGACTGGAAAATGCACAAATGAATGGAAATTAAACAGTACTTTCTTAAACAACCAGTGGGTCAAAGAAGAAATTGCAAGAGAAATCAGTGAGTATATCAAGATGAATGAAAATGAATGCACAACATATCAAAACTTTTGAGATGCAGCAAAAAAAGTGCTGAGAGGATAATTACAGCACTAAATAACTACATTGAAATGGAAAAAAAACAAAGAGCTAAAATCAAAGAGCTAACTACAAACTGGAGAAACTAGAAAAAGAACAGCAAAATAATCCCAAATCAAATAGAAGGAAAGAAATAACAAAGAATAGAGCAGAAATAAATGAAATTAAGAACTAAAATACAGAAAAAAGCAATAGAGAGAATGGGGGAAAAAACTTGGTTCTTTGAGAAGATCAACAAAATTGAGAAACCATTAACTTAAATGAAAAAGAAAAAATAGAGAAGATGCAAATAAATAAAATCAGAAATGAGAGGGAGGACATTACAACTGATCCCCAAAATGAAAGACATCATAAACAACAAACTAGACTCTGTAGATGAAATGGACAAATTCCTAGAAACCCATAAGCATTCTACAATGACCTTAGAAGAAATAGAAGAGCTTAACAAAGAAACCATAAGCAAAGAGATTGAAACAGTTATCAAAACCCTCTTAGAACACTGTCTAAATGAGTACACCTCATAATCTCTCCTGCAAAGGCATGGCTGAGTAGAGTTGGAATCTTGCCAGAGCAGGTTGTTTCGGGGGCTTGCAAGACAGAAGGTATATGGACATTGATTTGGAGAGACTGTGACAGAAGTAGTGCTTGCTAAAGGTAAAATTGCAGGTTTCTAGCACAGAGGTCAGAAGTTGTGGGGAGGTGGGACCCTTGCCCCTAGGGTTGGTGACTGCAGTGTTCCCTGAAAACTGTCAGTTGTGTGGCAGCATTACCAAACCTTGTGTTCCCAGATGTGTGGTCCCCAGGTTTGTGTCCCCTAAGCTCCCATAGCCCTCATTCCATAGACCCACATACACTGAGTCTGCAATATACCGGACTTCCCTTTCCCAAATACAGTGCTCCCTGAGGCCTGGGATTACCCTAGCCCTCCAGTTTTGGACTGACTCTATGAGTGGGAGGGATTTGGTGGGAGGTGCAGAGGGGGCCAAACGAGTGCAGGTTCAATTTTCTGGTCGCTTCCCCTTTTTTTTTGAGCTTGAGGAGCATATCAGCTGGCTTGGGGAGAACCTGGGAAGAAAGGAGAAGCAAATCTCCTGAGAAAGTCCAATTTACCTAAATGCCCTGGGATAGGAAAGTTGGTCTGGGAGAAGGTGGAGTCAGAAAATCAACTAGCCCTCCTGTAGCACACCTAAAGGAGAGGGACTGTAGGACATGCTTTCCAAACTTCCAATAGCATATTTGGGGTTCCTGGTGTGGTGTGGGTCCTGTCTCTCTGGAAATTAAGAATCATTATTTTCTGTGCTGAGCTGGTTCTCCAAGGACCCACTTGGATCTCCTACTGGACCCCTCACATAGCTTTTCTGCTGCCTTGGGAGAGAGGGAAGTGAGGAAGGGAGAAAGGGGGAATATCAGACTTCTAAGCATTTTATTTAACTGCAAAGAGGATTCTTTGCTTGAAACATTGTCTGGTCTTTTTTGTTGGTTTGTTTTTTTGTTTTTCCTTCCTCTTTATCCCCCCCCACAGTCCTTTTTTCTTTTCATCTTTTTCTTTTTCTTGCTTGCTTCCCTCCCATTTTTGTCCCTCTTTTTTCTTTCTTTCTCTTATTTTTTTTATATTAGGTGCTGCAGGGAGCACTTCACATTTGCTGTGTTTCCTCATCCTCAATTTACTCTTTTCTGTGTGTATTTATTTTGGCTACCAACACTATCCCCTTTTCTCTATATCTTTCTATCCTCTATCATTTATTGTTTCTCTTACATTCCACCTCTCTTTGTTTGGCCCCCAATTTTTCTGACTTTTTATTTCTAATACCTTTGTTCTGTTTTCAGTCTTTCATTCACTGTTTATATTATTGTCCTTTCTTTTCTCTTTCCCTCTCTCCTGACCACACTGGCCTTGAATTCATACTATATTCCTCCCCATATTCAGTTTACTATCTCATTATAGATACTCCACTTTTTTTATTGTTATAACTCTACACAGCTTACATGAGTCTAATATCCATTCTCCAAGATCTGACATGGTTCCTCTGTTAACATTTACTATCAATATTACTATTATACTTTTTGTTTTGTTTTGTTTCTTTTGTTTCCCTTTTGTTTCCTCTGGCCCTAATGTTTTCCTTCAAGTGAATTTAGTCAACCACAAGGAAATAGAATAAGAAGAACAAAGTGACAAAGAGAAGACTTAACACACATGCAAAAACAACAACTAATTAAGCCCATGACTAGACAAAGAAGTTAAGCAACTGAATAAACTTGTCAAGATAAAATGATGACCAGACAGCAATGAAAAACTACAAACCAAACTAATAATCAGGAAAACATGGCCAATCCAATTAACAAACTAAAAATCAGGAAGGGGAGCAGAACTTCAAACAAGTAATTAAACTCTCAAAACATACATTAAGGACCAATTGATGAAGAGAAGAAGAGATTAAGAATATGAAGAAAACACTTGGAGACAATACAGAAGAAATTGCAATCACATGCAAAAAGATAACAGATATGATGGTGATGAACAGTAAAATTCAAGAAATCAAAACTACCCTCTCAGTAAATAACAGCAGATTCGAAGAGGCAGAGGAAAGTTAGTGATGTGGAAGACAGTATATCTGAAATCAAACAGATAGTAGAACTGATTGATAAAAAGATAGAAAAATCCATCAGGAACTTAGGAACCTGAATGACAATGCAAAATGCACAAACATACACATTATAGGCATCCCAGAAGGAGAAAAAAAGAGAAAGGGGACAGAAGGGGTGTTAGAGGAAATAATAGCTGAAAAGTTCCCAAACCTATTGAAGGAGATGGATGTACATGTCCAGGAAACACAACATACCCCAAACAGCATAAATCCCAACAGCCTACCCCAAGACATATACTTGTCAAATTATCCAATGCTCAAAACAAAGAGAAAATACAAAAAACAGCAAGAGGAAAGAGAACCATCACATACAAAGGAAGCTCCATAAGATTAAGTGCTGATTTCTCATCTGAAACCATGGAGGCAAGAAGGCAGTAGTATGACATAGTCAAGGTACTAAAAGAAAAAATTTTCCACCCAAGAATATTCTATCCAGCTAAGCTAGCATTCAAAAATGATGGCGAGTTCAAAATATTCACACATACAAAGAAACTAAGAGAGTATTCCAACAAGAACCCTGGCCTTCAAGAAATACTAAAGGGAGTTCTGCAGGAACTCTGCAGGAGACAGAATTTGAGGAGAGTGTAAGACAAAAAGAGGGAAAAAATCAAACAAAATATGAAAAAACACAAATCCAAAGAAAATATGGCTAATATAAGTAATTTCTTGAATGTAATAACACTGAATGTCAATGGATTAAACTCATCTGTCAAAAGACTCAGACTGGAAGATTGGATAAGGAAATAGAAGGAAACTTTCTGAACATGATAAAGGGTATATATGAAAAACCCACAGCTAACATCATTTACAATGGTGAAATCCTAAAATCTTTTCCTCTAAGATCAGGAACAAGACAAGGATGCCCACTATCACCATTTCTATTTAAAATTGTCTTAGAAGAACTTGCTTGAGCACTGAGGCAAGAACCAGGTATAAAAGGCATCCAAATTGGAAAGGAAGAAGTCAAAATTTCATTATTTGCAGATGACATGATCCTTTACATAGAAAACCCTGAGAGGTCTACAACAAAGCTTCTAGAACTCAAAAATGAGTTCAGTAAAGTCGCAGGTTATAAGATCAATGTGCAAAATTCAGTAGCATTTCTGTACACCAATAATGAGCAATCTCAGGAGGAAATCAAGAAACAAATACCATTTACAATAAATAAAAAATTCAAATACCTAGGAATAAATTTAACTAAAGATGTAAAAGACTTATACACAGAAAACTACACAACACTGTTCAAGGAAATCAAAGAAGACCTAAATAAATGGAAGAATATTCCTTGTTCTTGGATAGGAAGACTAAATATTATTAAGATGTCTATCCTACCAAAACTTATCTACAGATTCAATGCAATCCCAATAAAAATCAACACAGCATTCTTTAATGAACTAGAAAAACAAACTATGAAATTTATTGGATAGGAAAGAAGCCCTGAATAGCCAAAGACATATTGAAAAAGAAAAACGAAATTGGAGGAATCATACTACCTGACGTCAAAACACTACAAAGCTACAGTAGTGAAAACAGCATGGTATTGACACAAGGATAGACACACTGACCAATGGAACCGAATTGAGAATTCTGATATAGATCCTCATATATACAGTCATATGAAATTCGACAAGGCCACCAAACCCACTTAACTGGGAGAGAATGGCCTCTTCAACAAATGGTGCCTGAAGAACTGGATATCCATATGTAAAAGAATGAAAGAGGATTACCAGCTCAAACATACAAAAATCAACTCAAGATGGATAGAAGACCTAAATATAAGAGCCAAGACCATAAAGACCTTGGAAAGCAATATAAGGAAACATCTACAGGACTTTGTAATAGGAAATGGTTTCATGAACTTCACACCAAAAGCATGAGCAGCAAAAGAACAAATAGATAAATGGGACTTCCTTAAAATTAAAGTCTGTTGCACCTCAAAGGAGTTTGTCAAGAAAGTGAAAAAACAACCTGACCAATGGGAGAAAATATTTGTACTGTTTATCTGTGGTAGTAATCCCTCAGCGCCAGGGAGGCTCATCTATTTGCTGCAGCTGATATACAGATATTGAAATACAGTGCTTGCTTTGGCAGCATATATACTAAAATTGGAATGATACAGAATTGCATGGCCCTGCACAAGGATGACACGCAAATTTGTGAAGTGTCCCATATTTTTATAGGAGATTGTCAGGCATGTGGTTGAAAGTATAACAATGAGAAAACTTTTTTGAAAATATAATAAGGAAGGTTACCTGTTTAATATACTTAAAGGGGAAAATTTGACACAGGGCAGGCTTCTAGGGAGTGTGTGAGTGCTCATTTTTTCATAGTGGGTTATATCATTGGATGGAGACCCATACAATAAGAGTGAAGGTATACCCACATTCTGGGGAGGACTGATGTTCTCAAATAGATGAAATTATATTATATTTCTCAAGAGAATTGGTGGCTCCCAATTGGTTAGGGCAGTCAAGCCTGTCAAGCCCTCAACATTGTTGCAAGTATCTCTGAATGTGGTCCTTCAAGTAATGAAGATTGATTGTCACTGTGGGTCCTGAGGGAAGGGTGAAAGAGGTATTGAATAGATGGAATCAGTGTAACTGTGGGGCAATGGAAGTGTTCCACAAGATTATGCAAAATGGATATAGGACACGTTAAATTACACCAAAAATGTATAAAAGCCTATAAGCTAAAATGTAAACCATAATGTAAACTCAAGCATAACTATATTCGAAAGCTATTGTCTCAATATCTGTACATCAGTTGCAGCAAATATAATGTGAACGTGTAAAAAGATCATTGCTGGGGAAGGGACAAAGTGTTTGATGCTGGATGTGTGGGAATACAGTATATTGTATATATGAATTACTGTGATCTAAAACTTTTGTGAAGACAAATTTAATAATTAGAAAAAAAAGAAAATGAAAGGATGTAGACACTGAGAAAGAAATGGAAGAAATTTCCTTGCCACTGTACATACAGGGCAACACTTAGAGCAGTGATAAAAGGCAAAACATCAAAAACAAAGCTTTTTCATTTTTTTGTTTTTTGATACCCCAATTTATTTTTACTTTAATTTCTCTAAATAAGTATGTATTCTATACCTAACCTTTAAACCCATCACAATATTCCATTTTACTGTTAATGGAACCTGGCAATATATTAGGTTTCATTTTCGAAGAAGTTTTGGATCACAGAGAGATGCAACTATAGGAGGGGAGGAATACTGGTGTGGGATGTTATTGATAGGGGACACATGATTGGGAGGGAATTCTCCAGGGCATGTATACAAGGTAACTAAAAATATTTGGATACTTTCATAGTGGTTACAGTTATAAACAACAACTGAGGGAGTACTGAGTTCCTAGCCAGGGGAGCTCTATCACATTCCCCAGTGGAACAGCAAGAATCCTCCAAGTGCAATGGCAAAGACCACTAAAGAAGGATGGTCCAACAATGAGCCCTTAATACTAATAACTATGCTTGTGAGCCTGTGTGTCTGAAACAAGAACGAGGCCTATAGCTGCATGATGCCTAAGAATTACCTCCTGAAAGCCTCCATGCTGCTCAAATGTGGCCAGTCTTGAAGCCAAACTCAGCATGTAAATGCATTACCTTCCCCCCAGCATGGGACATGACTCCTGGGGATGAGCCTCCCTGGCACTGAGGGATTACTACCAAGTACCAGCTGATGATATAACTAGAAAATGACCTTGAATAAAAGGGTCAACTTGGACTATCAGAATATCTCAGACTACATATAATACCAGGAGTTAAAAATGCTTTTTGACCTGAATAAAAGGGGGAAATGGAAAGTACAAATGAGTTTATATGGCTATGAGTCTCCAAAAAATAGTCAGGAGGCCATCTGAGGGGCCATGCTTACTCATGCCTCAGCAGCATCCCAGAGATAATCAAAGTAGATACTACCCCAGGTACTGGTTCTCCTGAGGGCTACAGAGACCCACAGGTTCTATGGTCATGGCAGATGGCTCTGGAGTTCAGTGCCATGTCAGTTGGCCCTACTTTGGAGTTTGTTTTTCTGAGTGTGGTGGAGTTGGACTCAGATGTGACCTTTCTGCACATGCCTCTTCTGTCACTTTTACTGGACCTGTGGTTGTCACTGGGGTTGGTGTGTACTCAGGAGACCTGAATCTCTGGAGTGTCCATGTGACAGCCAGTCCCTGAGCTCAGCAGACTTGCAACTCTACCCTCTGGTTTATTGGACTTACTCTGGCCAGCTAACAGGGAGATGAAGAAGGTCAACCACCACACCAGGGAGCCAAGAGTGCCTAAAACTGAAAGCAGAATTACAGCCATCATGCACATGGACTCTAAGCCCCCTCTTGATATAGAGGTGGAATGGACATAACCATCCCAGAGTGCACAGGGTGGAGCAATAGAGTATGGATTAGAGTGGACTTACTGATATTCTACTATGGAACTATTGTGATTAGTAATGAAAGAAATTGTAGCATTGATGTGGATAAAGAAAATGGCCATGATGGCTGCTGAGGGTAGTGACAGGGAAGAAGAGATATGATGTGGGGGTATTTTTAGGCCTTGGAGTTGTCCTGGGTGGTACTGCAGGGACAGATGCTGGACATTGTATGTCCTGCCATGGCCCACTGGGTGAACTGGGGGAGAGTGTAAACTACAACGTAAACCATTATCCATGGGGTGCAGAAGGGCTCCAAAATGTATTCACCAAATGCAATGAATGTGCCATGATGATGAAAGAGGTTGTTGATGTGGGAGGAGTGGGGTGAGGGGGGTCGGGGGTGTATGGGGGCCTCTTATATTTTTTTAATGTAACACTTTTTTAAAAATAGAGGGGAAAAAAAACAACCAAACAAACAAAAAACCCTCCCAGATCCTGCTACATTCTCTAAAGAGTGGCAAGAATCTCTAAAGTACATAGGCAGTGCATAGTGAAGGATGACAGACCAATATGCCAGAACCCTGATAGTAATGCTTGTATTTATGAACCTTATTCTTGTAAAATTGAAACTAGTAATAAATATTGTTTAAGAGTTACCTCATGCAAACCTCCTTGTTGATCCAATGTGGCCTCTCTGTAAGGCAGATTCAGCCAAAAACACTACCTTCCCCCAGCGTGGGACGTGACTCCTGGACATGGGCCTTCCTGTCACTGAGGGATTATTACCAGTGGCATTTGAAAAAATACCTTGACCCAAAAGGGGAAATATTAAGTAGAAATGAGTGTTTATGGCTGAGAGATTTCAAAGTGAGTTGGGAGGTCATTCCAGAGATTATGCTTTTGCATGTCTCAGGAGGACCTCACTGACTGCCACAGTAAGCAATGCCTCAAGCAGGGGTGCTCCTAGAAGTGGCTCTAGAGACATCTGGACACTATAGGCAAGGCAGACAACCCCAGGAAATTTGCACCCCGTTGGTGGGCCTACCTTGGAATATTTGTTACCCTATTTCCCCAATGTAACAGAGTTAGACTCATTTATAATTTCCCTACATACAGTTGTTCTGCCCCTTTTATTTGAACCTATAACCAGCACTATACCCATTAAATATATGTCCCAGATACTTAAATCTTTGGTCCATTCATATTTCAGTTGAGCCCTTAATCTCAACAGTTATAGCCATCACCTACTCTCCAGTTCATCAGGCTCATCCAAGACAACAAACAAAATAATGGTGATGGACAGCACTGATTAAAAAAAAAAAACAACAACAGAGTATATACAACCTCAAACAAGACAGTTCCAACCATCTGCCCCATGGGATCTAAATGCTGTCTCAATCAGAAGCAGAATGGGCACCACTATCCCAAAATTCTCAAGATTCAAGAAGAATGAACACACCTAGGGGGGTAAAGAAAACACAGTCCAAAGAACTTGTAACCCTGATATAGAGATAGTGGTCACCAGAACTTCTGAGGGGAAGGAGAGGGAAGAGTAGGCATAACATGGGGCAATTTGGGGACACTGGAATTGTTCTGCATGAAATTGCAATGACAGCTACAGGCTATTATACATTTTGTTAAAACCTCTAAGATTGTGTGGTGTAAAGTGTAGACAAATGTAAACTATAGACCATGGTCAGTAACAATGCTTTAATATTTGTTCCTCAATTGTAACAAATGTACCACCCTAATTAAAGATTTTATTACTATGAGAATATGTCAAGGGGAAAGGGTGTGGAGTTTATGGGAATCCCCTATGTTTTTGGCGTAACATTTCTGTAATCTAAAACTTCTTCAGAAATAAAGAATAATAAAAATTTTTTAAACCCAAAAAAGAAAACCCCAGGACAAAATGGCTTCACAAGTGAATTCTACTAATTATTAAAAGATTTAATACCAATCTTGCTAAAAAAATTGAACAAGAACACTTAAAAATTCGTTCTATGAAGCCAACAACACCTAAATCAAAGCCAAAGATACTACAAAGAAAATTACATATCCATTTCCCTAATGAATGTAAATGTGAAAATCCCACTTGCTAAGTGAGTCCAACAGCACATTAAAAGAATTATACATCATGATCATGTGGATTTTTATACAGTTCAACACAAGAAAATCAATCAGTGTAATATGCCACACTAATAAATTTGAAGAAGAAAAATCATATGATCATTTTTTTATTAATTCGGAGAGGGCATTTGACAAAATACAAAATCCTTTCTTGATTAAAAAAAAACACTTTGAAACATAGGAATAGAAAGAAACTTTCTCAATATGATAAACCTTATACCCAAAGTACAAGCAATGAAAGATAAAACAAATAAATGTGACCTCCACAAAATTAAATAAATTCGTTCATCATATGATTTTGCCAAGAATCTGAAAGAAGGTTGCTCAATGGGAGAATATATCCACATATTGGATAAGGAATTATATAAAGAGATCATTAGCTCAACAATTTTTTAAAAATGAGTAACTCAATCAAAAATGTGCAAAGGACTTGAATAGACATTTTTTCCCATAGCGAAAATAAAAATGGCTGAAAAGCACATGAAATAATGTTCAACATCACTAAGTATTAGGAAAATCCGGTTCAAAACTAAAATGAGGTATTATTTCATATCTTATAGAGTGACCATTATTAAAATTTTAAAAACCCCAGAAAACTACAAGTGGTAGAGAGGATGTAGAGAAATAGGACCACTCCCTCTCTGTTGGTAGAAATGTAGAATGGTGCAGCAGCCTCTGTGAGAGAAAGTTTGGCCATTCTTCGGGAGGCTAAATACAGAACTGTTGTATGATACAGCAATCTCACTACTCAGAATATATTCAGAAGAAAAAGTAAGGATGTGACTGACATTTGTGAATAGTGGCACTATTCACGATTGCAGAAGGATGGATACAGTCCAGGTGTCCATCAACCAACGAATGGATAAACAAAATGTGGTAAATACATACAGTGGGATACTAGTATGTATTCCATTATATGTATATATCTTGTATGGATGAATCTTGAGGACATTATGTTGAGTGAAATAAGCCAGACACAAAAGTATTGTATAGTCTCACTAATATGAACTAAATACAATAAGTAAACTCATGGAGTTAAAATCTAGAGTAAAGGTCACTAGAAGATAGAATGAGTGCTGAGAAAGGGGAGCTAATGTGTAATGTAAGTAGAATTTTTAACAAGGTGTCTGTAAATGTGTATAAGTGGATAGAGTTGATGGTAACACATTACAGTGAGTATAATTAACACTGTTGATTTGTAAATACAATTGTCACTGAAAGGCATAGTCTAGGGATGTAATCAATTGAAAGAAAGCTAGAATCTTGGGACTGCATATTAGTGAGATCTGTGGTGGATGAGGACTGTGGTTAATACAAATACATGAATGTTCTTCTATGAACATAGTGAATGTATGTCACTATTATAAGGTGTTAAGAATATAGTGATACATGGGAAAATATAATCAATGCAACTTAAGACTGTAGTTAACAGTATATTATAATATTTTTGCATCCTGTAATGTGGCAGAGGATCTGTCTTTTGGAGTAATAAAAAGTTCTAATACTGACTAATGGGATGACAGTACAACTCTGTGGTGAAATTGAGAGCTCCTGAGTGTACACTTTGCATGGTTTGTACAAGTGTTGGCACTGTATAACACAGTGAACCCTGTGGTAGAGAAGGTACTGTGGTTTACAGTACAAATGTGAGAACACTCTTTCAGAAGTTTAACAAATGTATAATACTAATGCATGATGTTAATTATAGGGCGGTTTGTGGGGAAATATACATAATGTAAGCTATGCACTATAGGTAGTAGTAATATTTGGATGTTCTTTTATCAATTAAAACAAATGTTCAACAACAATGCAAGGTGTTGGTGGTGAGGTGGTATATGGGAATCCTATACATTATGCAAGATAGTTTTGTAAACTCACAATTCTCTATTATAAAAAGAGTATTATGTATGAAAGACCCACATAGGGAAAAAAGTAATGATAAATCTAGGTTTTTGGACATCGATGTACAAAGATATAAGTGGTAACATGGGCAAAAAATAGTGGGATACAGATGGGTATAAGAAAAGTTTATGTATATGCTTTTGAAGTTAAGTTGGTATTGAACCAAATACGGTTGTTATATATTTACAATGTTAAATGTTAAACCCATGGCAACAACAAAGAAAATAGATAAAAAATAGATCCAGGTTGAAATAAGAAGCACCCAATATGGTACAACACAAGAAAGCAAATAAATATGTCAGCTTTAATGGAAGTGAGGGACAAAGAAAAGTAGAAGACTTACAAAGATTAAATAGTAAAATGACAGAAGAAAATCCTTTATTATCAGTAGTGATTTTAAATGTAAATGGGTTAAGCTCTCCTGTCAAAAGGCAGAGATTTGCAGAATCTCTGCGAATGCTCTCTGCTAGAGAATAACCTTAAATTTGAAAATGCAAGTAAATTGAGGGTGAAACAATGGGGGAGAAACATATACCATTCAAGTAGTAATCAAAGAAGAGCTGGGGTGGCTATACTAATATCAGATAAAATAGACTTTAAGTTAAAAATGGATATTAGGGACAAAGATGGTCATAATATACTGATAAAGGGGACACTTTAACAGGAAAATGTAACAAATACAAATAGATGTGCACCTAATAGCAGAGACCCAAAAATATATGAAGCAAATACTGGCAGATTTGAAGGGAGAAATTGGCACTTGTACATTAAATATAGGAGAATTTAACACACCATTCTCAATAACAGATAAAATATCTAGTCAGAAGATCAGTAAGAAAGTGCATGCCTTGAATGATATACTAAATGAACAAGACCTAACAGACAAATATAGAACACTGTAATTAACAAAAGCAGATTACACTCTCTTCTTGTGTGCATATGGATCATTCTGCAGGATAGGAGAATCTTGGACCTCCTTATGTTGGATCACAAAATAGGGCTCAATAAACACAAAATATTGAAATAATATAGTATATATTTCCTGACGCCAATGGAATGAAACTAGAAACCAATAACAGCAGGAGAAAGGAAAATTCACAAATGTTTGAAAATTAAACAACATACTCTTTAAAAAATAATGGGTTAAAGGGGAAATCAGAAGTGAATTACAAAATATCTTGAGGAGACTGAAAATAGAAATAATATATCAAAACTTAAGGAATGCAGTGAAAGTAGTGCCAGAGGGAAATTTATAGTTCTAAATGCTAATATTGAAAAAGAAGGAAGATTTCAAACCAGAGTTCAACCAAAGCAAGCAGAAGGAAGGAAATAGCAAAGATTTTTTTAAAAAACAAAACCAAAAATATACAATAGAATCAACGAAACCAAACATTGGTTCTTTGACAAAGAAAAAAAAAAGAGAGAGGACACAACTAACAAAAGTCAGAAAGAAAAAGGAAACACTAGTACTGACTCCACTGACACAAAAAAACACTGTAAGTGGGCACTATGAACAACTGCACACCATAAATTAGATAACCTAGATGAAAAGGGCACATTTTTAAAAACACACAAGCTACTTACCTTGACACAGAAAGAAATAGAAGAAACCAATAAACCAATTACTAAAGACTAAAGAGATTTAATCAGTAATCAAAACCTCCCAACAAAGAAAAGCCCAGGACCAGATGATTTCACAGGGGAATTCTACCAAACATTCCAAGAAGATTTTATCCAATTCTGCTCAAATTCTTCAAAAAAACTGAGGAAGAGGGAACATTTCCTAAATTGTTCTACAAGGTCAACATCACCCTCATATAAAAACTGGATAAAGGTACCACAAGAAAAGAAACTACAGACCAATATCTCTTATGAATGTAGATGCAAAAATCCTCAACAAACTATGAGCAAACCCAATCTGACAGCATATTAAAAGAATTACACACCATGATCAAGTGGGATTTATTCCTGGTATACAAGGTCGAATCAACATAAGACAGTCAATTAATGTATACATCACATTAGCAGAACAGAGGAGAAAAACACATGATCATTTTATTCAATGCAGAAAAGGCATTTGACAAAATATCCTTTCTTGATAAAAATAATTAGAGGACTAGGAATTCAAGGAAACTTCCTCAACATGATAAAGCTTGTATATGAAAATTCCACAGCTAACATCCTATTTAATGGTGAAGAAGTGAAAGCTTTCCATCCTAAGATCAGGAAAAAGACAATGATGCCAACTGCCACCAATGTTCTTCAACATTGTACTAGAAGTTCTTGCCAGAGCAATTAGACAAGAAAAAGAAATAAAAGGTATCCACATTGGAAAGGAAGAAGTAAAATTTCCCTATTTGCAGATGATATGATCCCAAATACACAAAATTATAAAAAATCCACAAAAAAGTTCCTAGAGCTAATAAATGAATTCAGCAAATTAGCAGAGTCAAGATCAACACCTCAATATCAGAAGTGTTTCTATACGTAAGCAGTGAAAAATCAGGAGAAGAAATCAGGAAAAAATTCTATTCATAATAGCAACTAAAAGAATAAAAAATCTAGTAGTAAACCTTACTAAGGATATAAACAACTTGTATACAGAAATCTATTCATACAACACATTGCTAAAAGAAGTTAAAGAAGACCTAAATAAATGTAAGGATATTCAGTGTTCTTGTATTGGAAGACTAAATGTTATTTTGTCAATACTACCCAAAGTAATTTACATTCAATGCAATCCCAATAAAAATTTCAACAACCTTCTTTCCAGAAATAGAGAAGCCAATCATCAATTTTATATGAAAGGGTAAGTTACCCCCAATATCTAAAGCCTTCTTGATAAAGAAGAATGAAGTTTGAGAACTCACACTTCCTGATCTTAAAACTTATTACAAATCCACAGTAGTCAAAGCAGCATAGTACTGACATAAGGATAGATACAGACCAACAGAATTGACTGAAAGCTCAAAAATCAACCCTTATATTTATGGCCAATGGATTTTTTTTAATGCTTTTTTTTTATCCCCCCACCTTGTGACTTTTTGCATGCTGTCTGCTCTCTGTGTCCATTTCACTGTACATTCTTTTACATCTGTATTTGTTTTTCCCTCCCCCATTGTGGCTTGCTTGCTGTCTGCTTTCTGTGTTCATTCTCTGGCAGCTCTTCTGTGTTCCTGCTTGTCTCCCTTCTTTTGTTGCATCACCTTCGCTGAGTCAGCTCTCCTAGACATCTACAGGCCAGATGTTGCTCCATGGTGTCTGTGGGCTGGGTGATGCTCCTGCCTTCACAAGGAGGCCCTGGGACACAAATCGAGGACCTCCCATATGGTAGACTGGAGGGTATCTGATTGAGCCCAGCCAGTTCCCTGGCCAATGAATTTTTGACAAGGTGGCAAAAACGACTCCAATGGGAAAGAATAGTGTCATCAACAAATGGAACTGTGAAAACTGGATCTCCATTTGCAAAAAAAAAAATAACAGACAAAGGACCCCTACTTCACACCAAATACAAAATCAACTCAAAATTAATCAAAGACCTAAATATCAGAAAGAACTACCAAATCCCTGGAAGAAAACATAGGAAAGCATCCTCAAGAACTTATGTTAGTCAATGATTTCTTAGATTTTATACCCAACACACAACCAACAAAACAAACAATAGATAAATGGGACCTAATCAAAATTAAATACTTTTGTTCCTCTGGAGGCTTTATCATGGAAGTAAAAAAGACAACACAAACAACAGGAGAAAATATTTGGAAAACCATATATCCAATTAAGTATTAATATCCAGTATATAAAGAAATCCTTCAAATTAACAATGAAAGACAAGCAACCCAATTTAAAAATGGGCAAAAGACTTGAACAGACACTTTTCCAAAGATGATATAAAAATGGCTAGAAAGCACATAAAAAGATGTTCATTATCATTAGCCATCAGGGAAATGCAAATCAAGACCACAATGAGATACAATTTTACATCCAATAGAATGACTGCAATTTAAAAAAAGCAAAAAACAGAAAATATCAAGTGTTGGAGACCATGTGATCTGGAAATCCCACTACTAGCAATATATCCAAAAGAATTGAAATCAAACAGATATTTACATAGTGATGTTCATAGCAGTATTATTAACAACTGCCAAAAGATGGAAGCAACCCAAGTGTCCAAGTGGATAAATAAAATGTGGTAAATATATACAATGGAATATTATTTAGCCATAAAAGGGATGAAGTCTTGATAAATGCAACAACATTGATGAACCTTGAAAACATCATGTTGAGTGAAAAAAGCCAGACACAAATAGACAATATTGTATGATCTCACTGATTTAAAACAATTAGAACAAGCAAACTCATAGAGTCAGAATCTAGAGTATAGGTTAACAGGGGATGGGGTGGGACATGGATTGGGAAGTTAAGGCTTAAAATGTACAGGGTTGCTATATGGAATGATGGGAATGTTTTGGTAATAACTGGTCATGATGGTGGTACAATATCATGAATGCCATTATCAGCACTCAAATATATATCTGAATATGATTAAAAGAGTTAATGGTACACTGTATATGAGAATGGAATAAAAAATTTTAATCCATGGAAGCATAGTACACAAAGAGTGAATCCTATATTAAACCATGAACTTCAATTAACAAAATTATAAAAATGTGCTATCATCAATTGTATCATATGTTCCATGCATACAAGTCATTGTTGGTGGAATTTTGTATGAGTAGCCTGTATTTTATGCATGATTGTTCTTTATAATCACAACTTCTCTGAAAAAGGGAAAACAATACTTTAAAATGCACTACTATTTAAAATACCTTTAATGAGTGGCTATGCTCCACGGAATCATTGCAATATATGTAGATAGGAGTGGAAAATAATATGCATCTAAGGAACATTTTGATGGTGGCTTTTACCCAAAATTGAGAGAAACATTCTAGATCACCTCCCTGAGTGGCAGAGTTCTGGAGTCCAAGCCTCTTAGTTATAATTGTTACCAGTGATTCTCCACAATTAAGAAATACATGATCCTCTGACATCCTTCATGATCTTATCTACTAAACACAGTCTCCAAGAGATATCTTTCACTCTCTTGGTAGAGAAATTTGTTTATATGTAGAAGCTGTATAATTGTGGTAGTTATCTGACATTCTGATGTTATAGATTAGGATCCAGGAGAAATCCATGGCGATATTAAACTAAGATGTAGATAATCAAATGGTTTAGCAAGCAGGTTTTAGAGCTGTACTACCTTGGTTCAAATCCTGGCTTCACCATTTCTAGTTATAGGATGGAAAGTAATTGATTTAAGTTTTCTGGGTCTCAGATTAGTCTCCTCATTGTTACTGTAAAGATTAAACAATATAATATGGGTAAAACAATTAAAATAGTGATTGGTACATAATGTGCACATTAAATGCTATTATTATTACAACAGAGTCATATGTTACAAGATATTAAGAGGTCAAAAAAGAAGACACTGAAATACCATCAAGCTCACATTATTAGTTTGATTCTTCCTTCATAATACATAATTTTGAATAAACAAAGCTTTGATCATATGAGATTCTGCAAGAATGACTGCTGTTGTCTTTAAGGTCATTTAGGACATAAAATAATTATGGCTGTTGAAAATGTGGTCCTGGTACAGAGAACAAAAATGATATGATCCTAGACAGGTCCTCCTGAACTTACCTACACAGTTGAAGCCTGCCTCCAGTTCACATGTACTCGAGCAGCCATCCCCACTCAAGAGGTCTCCATCATCACACTCTTCTCCCAGCGTCCTAGAAGGTAAAAACCAAAAATAAATAATGAATGAATGAATAAAATTTTTCTACCATTACTTAAAATTCTTAATGTTTTTAAAATTCCTCTTTACATATTAAAAAGTGTAAGCTGGGTAGAAAGATGAGCTAAGAAAATGTTATTACAGCAAAAATCAAAACATACAGGCATTCAAATTAGAAACAATTTAAGCATGAGTGTTGATTGGAACATTCAGTGGGCTGTGGGAAATATTAGAAATCAAGCAACTCATAGCTCAGAAACATCTGGGAGATCCACGCAGGTCTCTCTCTATATTAACCCTGTAATGAATGGAGTCTTAAAAACAGTTGACTGATCTGGTAAAGAGAAAATCTACCTATTTGTTTATGTTTTGTTTTGTTTTGTTTACGATTTTATATCTTGATTTAAATGGTTTTGTTTTCTATTCATTTTTATCTGATAATTCTTTTTATTGTTTTATTCTATCTAGATAGAATTGTTGTAAATTTACAATTTCATAAAATTGAAATTTCCTGCTTATAGACCAGGAGACTCCAGCAGCCAGATTGCCACCATCCTTCAGTCCAAGGCAGGGGTTATTAAACTTTTTTGTTACAAGGACCCCGTAGCCAGTCAGGTGAAAAACACTGACCCCTTCTCAGAATGTAGTGGCAGATAGTTTTATGACACTCAATACTGGCATGTCTTTAAATTAAATTTTAGGATTATTTAAAATTACATTTTACAACTTTCCCATAAGTTTAATACCTGACAACCTAGCACAGTTCAACATCTGTTCAAATGGTCATTTTCAGCAAACATTTAGAAATTCAAGTTTTCCCACAGCGTCATAAAACCATGTCAGCCATCTTTACCAACCTTTTTGCAGGCAGTTATCCACTGCACTCAGAACAACACTACATCAAAATAAAAATCATGCTAAATCCACAATATACTGTGTATTATTTAATAAACATATCACACCTCCACCAACACATCCCCACAAGAATGTTTTTAAATGCATAAAATAAAATTATAAAGAAAATCAGTTACATATATTGAAATATAGTTACTAAAATAAAAAACCTATTATATATTATACTATACTACTTATATATGTGCTTCTTTCTTAACACATTAAATAATAACCCAATACATCAAAAATATAGGAGAGTTAAAATTAAAATTTATTTTTTAAAGACATTTCGATGTGCAAACGATGTTTATCTCGAATATGAACATTAAACTGTGGTGTAGTGTAGTGTTTGACAAGGCAACAGACATATCATGCTGGACATCTAATCGAGTTGATTTTTTTCAATTCAAGTTCACAGACCCCTGAAATCTTTCCCCTTGTGGGTCTGTGGTACCTCCGGTTAAGAACCCCTGGTACCAGGCATTCCCAGGGTTCAGGTGCCTGTTCTTTCTCTCTATCTCACCTGGTGGCAGCTAATATATATTGCAGGGTAGAAACAAATAATGGGAAAACAAAAATATATTTGTTTTGAACTCAAAGGCTGTTAAAATTGATGACCAAATTTGGATCCAGCTGCAGGAGCTCATTACAGTGAAGGGGACATGATACATGTTATGGGAACAATATAGGTAAAACTTGGTGAAGTCCCTTTGAAAGAACCAAGATTTTGCTATTGTAAAATGGATTGAGGGCTACTTTTTTTTTTCTCCTTGTCTTTTCATCATGTCTAAAATTCACACATTTTAATGTTTGGATATACTCATAGTGGAAACAATTAAAAACAACAGCTGGGGGGGTACTGGGTTCCTGGTTGAGGGGGCTCTGTCGTGGTCCCTAGGGGAGCAGCGGCAGTCCCCCAGGTACAACAGTAAGAACCAGGAAGGAATGAGGGTCCAACAGTGGGCTCCTGATACAAATGACTATGCTTGTGAGCCTATACTCCTGAAATAAGAACAAGGCCTAGAGCCTTCATGTTACTCAAATGTGGCCAGTCTTGAAGCCAAACTCAGCATGTAGATGCAGTACATTCCCCCCAGCATGGGACATGACACCCGGGGATGAGCCTCCCTGGCACTGAGGGATCACTACCAAATACCAGCTGAAGATGCAACTAGAAAATGACCTTGAATTAAAGGTTCAATGCAGATCAGCAGAATATCCCTGTCTACATATAATAACATGACTTTAAAATGCTGTTTGACCTAATGTAAGGGGGAAATGGAAAGGAGAAATGAGTTTATATGGCTATGAGTCTCTAAAAAAGAGTCTGGAGGTTGTCAGAAGGATTGCCCTTATGCACACCTGAGCAGAGTCTCAGAGACAGATAAAGTAGATACAACCCCAGGTATTGGTTCTTTTGAGGGATAGAGAGACCCACGGGTTCTATGGTCATGGCAGATGGGGTTCACTGCCATGTCAGTTGGCCCTTCTTTGGAGCCGGTGTTTCTGCATGATGGAACTGGACTCAGATGGGATCTCTTTTCACAAGACTTTCATGCTACTTTACTGGAATTGTAGTTGGTGTTGGGGTTTAAGATATATTTAGGGGATTTGAATCTCTGGACTGACAATATGATAGCCAGGCCCTGAGCCTCAACAGACTTCAGCTCCTACACTCTGATTTATTGGACTTACCCCACTCAACTAACATGGAGTTGAAGAATGTCAACCACCACACTATGGAGCCTAGAGTGCCTACAACTGAAAGCAGGAGGATTGCATCCAGTATCCATGTGGAATCGAAGCCCCCTCTTGACATAGATGTGCAATGGACACAACCAATCCAATATCCACAGAGAAAATGTGGCATTGGTGTGGGAAGGGTGGCCATGGTGGCTGCTGGGTGCGGGGAATGGGAGGAAGAGATGAGATGTGGAGGCGTTTTTGGGACTTGGAGTTGTCCTGGGTGGTGCTTCACGGACATACGGGACATTGTAGATCCCCCCAGGGCCCACTGGATGGAACATGGGAGAGTATGGGCTATGATGTGGACCATTAACTATGAGGCACAGCGATGCCCAGAGATGTACTTACCAAATGCAATGGATGTGTCATGATGATGGGAGAGAGTGTTGCTGTGGGAGGAGTGGGAGGTAGGGGCTGTGGGGTTGAATGGGACTTCATATTTTTTTAATGTAATATTTTTTTTAAAATGAATAAAAAAAAAGAAAAGAAAATAAAATTCACACATTTTAACTCAGTAGCTAAAAGGCTTTGGAATGCTAAAATGTTTTCAGACTCAGCACATTACTATTAGCTTTAAGATCATTTAAAGTACACTCCAGGGAAGGGGACTTGGCCCAGTGGATAGGGCATCCATCTACCACATGGGAGGTCCACAGTTCAAATCCCGGGCCTCCTTGACCCATGTGGAGCTGGCCCACATGCAGTGCTGATGCTCGCAAGGAGTGCCCGGCTGCGCAGGGGTGCCCCCTGCATAGGGGAGCCCCACACGCAAAGAGTACGCCCTGTAAGGAGAGCCGCCCAGCCTGAAAGAAAGTGCAGCCTGCCCAGGAATGGTGCTGCACACACGGAGAGCTGACGCAGCAAGATGATGTAACAAAAAGAGACACAGATTCCCATGCTGCTGACAACAATAGAAGAGGACAAAAAAAGAACATGCAGCAAATGGACACAGAGAACAAACAACTGGGGTGGGGGGGGAAGGGGAGAGAAATAAATAAATAAATAAATCTTTAAAAATAAATAAAGTACACTCCACACAAAGATGGAATAGTAATTAATTAGATATAATAACATTTTTAAATGAATTGAAAGTATGCCACAAATGTAACTACATAATAATCATATTTCAAATGCTAAATTGAAAATGGAAAAAGAATAAAAGATATGGAGAAACAACATAATTGAAGAAATTCAGGAAATTTCAAATCTCTTTCTATACTAAGTCAATGTGGCTCAGTGCACTGAACACCTAATTAGATGTATGATATCCAGGAAATCTCCAAATGCTCTGTACCTTGATTTGCTCATCTATGAAATGAGAAGGCTAACCCAGATCAGTATTTCTTTATATAGGGTCCAAAGGTAATCTGGGAGGTCTGTGATTATATATTTTCATTTTGAATGTAATCTAAATGATTAATACAAGTCTATTGTGTTTTATCTGCCCAGTAGACATATAAGAGCCACATATATACCTTTTAATTTTCTACTAGTTGTACTTAATATAAAAAAAAGTGAAAGCTACTTTAGTAATATGTTTCACGTAACCCAATATCAGAAATATTATAATTTCAATATAATCAGTATAAAAATATTAATGAAGTATCTTACATATATTTTATACTAAGTCTTGGAAATGTGGTGTGTTTATTTCCTTTAGTGCAGTATCAATTAGAACACTAAATTTTCATTATAAATGATTGATTTGCATTTAAATATCATAACATTTATAGTTGAAAAAGTAGGTTCCCAAACCCAAATTGTTCCCAATATATTTGCAAGTTTTACTACATAATTGAGTTTCAATATTTCAATTAAAAGAAATTAGCTAATATTAAATAAAATTAATTGTTCAGTGTCTTAGTTGCTCTTGCCATTTTTCAAAGGCTAAATAGCTGCTCATTGGCAATTGGCTGCCCTAGTTGATAGTGCAGATTGTGATAGTCAACTTCTAAATAAATATGGCTTACAACTTCAGGGTCCTCACTTATGTGTGTTTGGTGGGTCTTATTGAGTACCCAAAATGAAAACTTTTAGCTTTTAATGCATATAGAGAGAAAGTCTGAGGATGACTTTGTAGGAATCATTGATAATTCTTTCCCCTTGGAATCAGTCTACACATGTTTCAAGTTTTAATCAGTGGGTTAAATGATTTCTATGGCTCCTTCTTGTTTTATATGAAATGGGATGCCCCAGCTGAACCAAAAGTGAAATTCATAGACTGGTTGTTTCCAGAACTGATAGCCTAGTCATCACTTCATGTAACTATTTGCATACATTGATAGTCACAAGAGTTTGGGATTGGAAAAATAAAAGTTTGGAAGGGAGAAGGGAAGGAGAAGGAAATGGAGGACAGAGCTATCTTCTCACTGGCTGGCAGATCTAAGTATTACCCTCTATAGAGAGGGAATCCATTCAGAAGCTTGAAAGGACATTTTGATAAGGAGCATTCTGAGACCCAGTAGGCCTGCAGTGCTGCTCACTGAAGTTGCTTCAGGGTCCAGGAAAGAATGTGCAGTATCAAGTCCAGAAGATACTCCTCACCCCCTGCTGCCACAGACTCCCAGGAAGATTTGGTATTTGGGGGCCTTAGGGTGACCACCATATGAGAACTACTGAAGGAGACACTAGGACATAGGCTGGCAGTGGTAACCAAGACCCCCAAACATTTTAACTGGTGGGCAGTAGATCCAAAATGAGGTAGCAGCAAAACAAAGAAAACAAAGCCAACAACAACAACATTCACATTTCTTCTATGCACACAGATGACAAAGAAGAAATTTCCTCAGGGAGAAATTTGATTTGTGATGGGGGAGGAGAGGTGGTAGGTAGAGGTCCTGTTAGGCAGGAGGGGGTTGCAAGCTAGCAAGCTTTGGGTCTTACACTGACCTCAGTTGCCTCTGTTTATTAATGAGGTCTGGGAACCTTCAGTGTATATACTTCTATGATAAGGAATAGGATTACACTATAGTTTAATAATCTTATAAGATTGAGAAGATAAACAGCATTTAGTGATTGCTAAATGAAGAGTTGGGATATCACAAAAGTCTGTAGAATTATTTCCCATTAAGGGCTTTAAGATACAATATATTTTCACTTTGTCTGGGAAATTAAAAATAGGTCATCTTGTTAGGATGCAGAACCCAGGACAAACCACAGTCCCTGGCCTTCCAGCCTTCTATTCTCAACAACTTTATATAAGTGACATATTAGGTTAGAATGAGCATCAAGGAAGGTTTCTGTAGGGTGACCAACAGTCCAGGTTTTCCTGGATGGAGAATTTTCAATGCTAATATTGGGAAACTCCCAGGTATACCAGGATGAGTTTAGTCCCCTAAGTTAATATCACAAAGAGGCAACAATGAAAGGAACATGGCATGTTAAGAAACTGACAGGAGTGATTCCATCTTTGCCAGGTTGATGCTTTATAGAATAATGAAATTATACTTTGATCAGTTTTTCCATGGGTCAGTTGAACAACATAAGCTTAGAAACTACACTGACTTTCCTCAGGTCACACAACTCTCTAGTAGCATTAGCTAGTAGCATAGGATGGGCCAGTGGTACAAAAGCTATACTCACATTCTGCTTTTGCAACATCTGACAAGTAACTTTCTTCCCCCAAAACACCCTCCCTGCATCACTGCCTAACTGTCGTCCAATGAAGCTTAGGAGAGACCCCAGAGAAACAGTCCCAATATCTCAATACTCTGAGGTAACTTCTAAGTAAAAGTAGGTCCCTCCTAGACTAAGAAGATATGTGAATGACCCCTCACAATCATTACCAGGTACTTTTATGATGAACACTGGAATCACACAGTGATTCCACTTGGCTCACTACATTTCTTAAACAAATCAAACTCAAACACAAGGCTGAATCTCATGGTCAGAACAGACAGAGTGTCCTTGCTGGCACATTTCCATGCATGCACTACTTACTCTGCCACCTGCCCATCTCCACAGTAAGGAGCTCCGTGGACATATATCAGAGGAGGTGAAGCTTCTCCCAATTCTGCTCCAGCTTCAGCTTGAACTTGGTACTGATAAATCCGCCCGGGTGTGACCTCCCTGTGGAAACCAAGGGGCTTGTGATCATTGCATTCATAAAGTGAGATATACACTGGGTCCTTTGCAGATGGTCTGCAGGACTTTAAGGGAAATATCAGGGGGAAGTATAATCATTAAAGATATACCACGTTGTATTAAACAAAGATTAGGATACACAGTCTCACAAAACAACCAGATGTTTGAAATCACATTCATTTCCGCATTCTCAGTACATTTCACATAGTAGGTATGTAATAAATGCTTGCTGAATTAACACTGAATTTAGCAATACTAGAGAGTCTAGTAAGATGGTATTCCAGATGTATCTTTATCATGTTACATGTTCCTGAAAAACTAGTCTTTATTATCCTAGAGGTAATCAAAGAACACAGGGATGAAATCTTAAGGGTTTAGGCTCAGCCAGGACTTTCTTGAATCTGTGGATTATAATCCGTTTTCTTGTATTCAAGAGAATTCTCATCTTGAGGAGACAATCCTTAAGGGGTAAGAGCAATCTTCCATCACCACTTTTAGAACATAAAGAATTCCACAATTAAAAGTGTATTAAATATTCCGCATAGCCAAACCTGTAAAAATGCAATTCTAACAGGAATGAGTTTTATTAGTTGACACCAGCGATGGAAGGGGTTTATCAGAGTCTCTCTAGAGCTTGAGTGCAGTGATCAAGAGAAGAGTGTGAGAGGCAGAGCATATCCCAGAGGGTGGGGAAAGGGCTCAAGAAGAAGGGTTGCTGGTTCCAAAGACAAATTCCTCCCTCTTCTTAGTTTTGTCCCGTGCCTGTCCTAATTAGAAAACTATCATCAGCATCAAGCTAGGATAAGAGATACTTAGGAACTTGGGAGGACAAGGATCTCAAAAGGTTGTTGGGACTGCCATGAGTGGCTGCCATAATCTCCTGCCAAGACCTTCTCTTCTTTAACAGACTCTTCAACTCAGCCACAGAGCCTCCGCTCCCTCACTTTGAGGCTTGCAACCAGAAAACAGGAAATGTCTTGGGGTTTCAAAAATTCTATTAAAAAAACTTCTGTACTAGCGTTTAGGTATTTTAATAGAAAAGATGCCTAAATATTAAAGGCCTTTTGAATTTCCAATTACCTTACATTTTCGGGGAAGAAAATTCTCTCACAAAAATGCCAGATGTTTCAAAAACAAAACCGATTTTATGTGTCAATCTATGCCCATGGCCTCCCTTTACAAGGTAGTTTCTGTCAGACTGCTCTTACACTGTAAGTCTTAAACTCTTCTGTGGTTGAGAAAATGATTGGATGGAAATGTCAGCATTTGTTTACTCTTCTTGGGGGGAAAATGCAGCAGCAGGTAGCCCAAATCTTCAATGATCTGAGTTTATAAAAGGCAATGAGTTACTGAGGAAAGGGGCTGAAATGAGAGTCAGTGGGAAAATTGGATTGTATTCCCAAGTCTGCCACTTACTAGCTGTTCAAGCAAATTAAAATTAGGCCTTAGTGTTCTTGTCTATAAAGTGGGATATTAACATCCTCAAGAGTTTTTTGATGGACATCCAGTGAGATAACAAAACTCAATATACCTGCCTTATTAGAGAAGCTCAAAAATTATATATATATTTAAATCTATCTCCTGATCTATCTTCCATTTTCATTAGCTTTTTGACCATTTCACCATCTTCGGGTTCTAACTCAGATAGCAGGTATGGTAAGAAAAATTACACAGAAGCTCAGGGAGAACATTTTTCTCTTCTTTTTTGTAACTATGGATAGAATGAAAAATGGCCATAAATTCTTCCCATTCCAGCTGCACACCCCACTGTGATGTGACTTTGCTGCTCCTCTCATCAGGAAGAAGAGCTCCTTTTGCCACCCCTTGAATGTGGAATTGGCTGTGTAACTTGCTTTGCTAGTGGAACATTATCATATCAGCAGAGACTGTAAAAGTGCAATGCTTTGGGGCTGGCCTGCTCCTGCTGCTAAAAGCCTTTCCACTGCCATAGGAAAAAGCCCAGGCTAAGACTGCCAGAGAATGAGAGAACATGCAGAAAGAGGCTCCAGTCTTCTCAGGCATGCTAGTCATCTCGGCTGAGGCCTCTGACATGTGCCTGAGGCAATCCCTAGTGATCGAGCCTTGGCCAAGTCAGTCCACATGAGAATACCCAGTCAACACACAGAAGCATAAGAAATAATATGATTGTTTTTTAAGCCACAAAGTTTTGCGATGGTTTCTAATACAGCAAAAGCTTATTGATATAGTATCTTCATAAAACATTTGTTTTACCCCTAGTTCTCCCCCAAGGTCAGACTCCAGAAAATTATGCGATGAGGAGAATTTGCCTTTGGAGATACCAGGCTCCTACTCTAGATATTGAAATCTGTGTAGATTTCAATAACAGAACCTTAGTCTGTATTCCCAGCTCTGAGCACACAGTACCAGAAACACAGTAGAACTCACTAAATGTTTGTAGAATGAAAGAACTTAAGAAAAGAACAGAAGAGAACAAGGTGAGTTGAAAGAGAAGAAAAGTAGAAAGAGGAAGAAAAGAATGAGAAAAATTCAGGGTGATACATGCACCCTGAATGAGTCATGAAACTGATTATAGTGTTTGCAGGACCATTAACTTCTTTGCTTAACTATGGAAGAGTTGATTGCAGTCTTTGACTATTATAGGAGCTGTGGAAGACTACCACAAAGTTACAGCAAGGAATCATATGATAAATTGTGTCACCAGATAGGAGTATCTGATTCTTATTGGCTTATGTGTAGCAATTACATTCAATCCAACTAAAATACTGAGTTCATTCACACACTAAGCTCTTTTATTTTTTCATAATCATAATGATGCATCAAAAGTCAGAATACCTCCTTGTGTCTTTCTAGGAAATATATTTCTTCATTTCAGATGTGGCACTTTAGAGTGAAATCCTTCTGAGAAGATTTTAAACACTTCTCCAAAGGCATGTCAGAACATTAAAAAGTGGGAGATAGAGCTTATTGTTGGACCTTCATTCTTTTTTGGTCTTTGCCGTTGCATTTGGGTGATTGTTGTGGTTCCTTTAGGGACTGTGATAGAGCTCCCTTGGTTAGGAACTCAGCACTCCCTCAGTTGTTGTTTTTAATTGTATCCACTATGCAAATATCCAAACATTTTTATGTACTCTGGATATATGCCCTGTAGAACTCCCTGCCCACCATGTGTCCCCTGTCAATAACATCCCACACCAGTATTCCTCCCCTGCCATTGTTGAACCTCTCTGTGATTCAAAACTTCTTCAAAAGTGAATAAATAAATAAATAAATAAAATAAATAAATGTCAATTGAAAGAAAGCTAGAGAATAATCTAAGCTGGGGACTAAATAATAGTATACCTGGAGGTGGATGAGGATTGTGGTTAATAGTAAAAATACAAGAATGTTCTTCTATTGCCTAGAACAACTGTTCATCATCCTTTCAAGGGGGTAAGAATATGGAGATGCATGGGAAAATACAATTAATATAATTTATAGGTGATATTTAACAGCAACATTGTAATATTCTTGCATCAATGCCAAAAAAGGACATGTGTTAATAATAGAGGAACATAGAAAAAATATACCAAATATATGCTATAGGCCATAGTTAGTGGTAATAGTCTGATGATGTTCTCTCATAATCTGTAACAAATGTTCCACAACAATGTAAGGTGTTGGTGGAGGGATGTTGTATGGGTATTCTGCACATTATGCATTATTGTTTTGTAAGTTCAAGACTTTGCTAGTTATAAATACATGTATATTACTAACAAAAAAAAAGTGGGAGAAAAGAAAACAAATTTACCCCCAAAGCACTAGGAAACCCCACGGTTTAGAAGGCCCTACTGCCCAACTCACACATCTGTGAACTTCCTGTGAGGGTTTGTCACCACCATGGGCAAGCCACTGGCAAATGGGGGCTCGCGGAGAACCTGGTATCTCACAGGCCTGCAGCCAGAGCACAAGGGACTGTGGGGCTGAGAAGTCAGGAGAGCTGCATCAATCTCCATCCGCTCATCAAAGGTGTAGACTTTCATCCCCAAGACTTTCCCATCAAAGTGAAGTTTGATAGTGAGTGGGGTGTCACAGAAAATGTCTATGGGTCCCAGATGCACAGACTCTTGGTGCTCCAGCAAGATCTCCATGTCATAGAGTGCCTGGGAGGAGTCCATGGAGAGGTAGGTGACCCATAGGGTGAGAGTGTCGGCATGGACTGGGTGCTGGAAGAGCAGCTCCAGGCTACAGCCTTCTGCAGGGCAGGGGACTGTCATGTTCATATGGTACAAGTGGAGCTCTGGACTCCAGGCCTGCAAGCTCGGCTCGCAGGGCTGATCCACATCTGGAGGCCCTGGGGGAGATGAGCAGAAAAACACATCAGGAACCACCATTAAAAATCTGAAAAATGAGTAGCCCCTATCAGTGGCCAGAAAAAAGAATGAAGAATGTGGTACTTCTGAACTTTGAATTCCTACAAAGGCTGATCAACTTAGTGTATTAGATCTTAAGTACTACCAAGGACAAAGTTGTAACAAGTCAAATATATTATGCTCTAGTTTCTGTATCACCTCTATCTGGTGTCCTCTAACAAGAGAACTGAAGCAAGGATTTGGGACTGGAGTAGCCCAGATGCTTGGTGAAAACATGAAGCTGATAAAGAGCCATTAACTCATTAGCAGAGGAGAACTGTTTATACTTATTTTACTAATAATTTATGTATAAATTAATGCTTCTGAAACTCTGTTTTATTTATTAAATAAGGTAAATGTAAATTTCAGTCTGTTACTATGCACTTTGTTTAGCTAGACTCTTCACAAAACTTCTTTTAGTTCCTAAGATCCACCCTGGCAGTCCTTCCAATTGACTTTTAACCAAACTTTAGAACTATACATTGAAATTTCCATTTCAGTTCAGGTATATGTGAGCAGGTAGTTCACAGTAGAGAGGAAATATGAACACATGATTGAGGGGAAAAATGGAACTTCAATAGCCAAGTAAAAATGTAATGCTGAAGGCTCAAATAATACTTATGTTTTAAAGTCAGCTCTGTGGGGATAATCCCTCAAGGTGAGATTTTACATTACATGAACAGAATCAAAGAGGAAGCATTGATTTAGGTACCAGTAGAGTTGGGCTCTTGGCACTATGCCATTAGCTGTGTGACTATGGCAGGTCTTTCTAACCCTCAATTGCCCTATTTATGAAGTAAGTATTCATATTTAGCTGCCTATCTTACTAGGATCGTCTAGAAACGCTATAGCTAATGTTACATAGAAATTAAGTCTCTGCTTTTGATTTATTCACCACTTCAGAATTTGGAAAAGAAAGCGTATCCTAAAGCCCAGAGGAAACAAGTTCAAATGTGTGTGTGTGTGTGTGTGATATCTTATGGCCCGTAAAGTTTTTGCCTACATTGTGAGTCCATTCATTCTTTTGTTCAGTGAGCCAGTGTACAAAAATGAGCTGAGTACCTATTATAAACCTGGCACTGATGTAGGTATGACTTAAGAAGTGAGCAAGAGTGATGAAAGCCTTGCCCTCATGTATCTTACAGTAGAGTGATAGGTGCAAGAATAAATAGATAAAGGCACATAGAGTATAATTTCAAACAGCAGTGGTATCTTTGAAGAAAAAAGTAAAGGAGGATAAGGGGATAGAGAATGATGGCATGTGCTTGGGGGCTATTTTAGATTATAAAGCTATAGAAGATCTCTCCAAGCAGATGAAACTTAATCAGGGACTATGTCTGATTACATTTTCTATTCCCCAGAGAATTTAGAAAGTACGGCATGGTCAATAAGTATCACTAAATGTTGGTAAATACATTTTTATCATATCTCTATATCCATGTGTTTGTGCCTCTCTGCTTGGGATTCAATCACTTTTATTCCATACAATTTAAATATAAATTGTTTCTTCACCCTTTCAGAGAAAAGGAAGATCAGTGTTTCTTAGCAATATTTTCCAGTGCTTATCCCAAAATAATAACAGAGTAAAGGCCCTCTGGAAACCAAGCAAACAGCAGCAATACTTTCCAGAACACTTTTTTAAAAGTTATTATTTCAAGTTAAAAGATGAATTAGAGGCCCTGAAATTTGATTTGGTTTGCATTAGATGCAGTACTAGAATTAGAATACATAACTTCTAGCTATTCTCTCCCATACAGGAAAACATTGAAATTTTTGAGGAATTTAAAAGAAAAAGTATAGTGCTAGTGGAGTCAGACTTGAAAATATCAGTACAGGATACGCTGTTTGCCACAGAAATGGCCTTTCATAAATGTGAATCTCTAAATGAGTCCAATGCAGTGCCACTAAAGGTTTATATTCCTTTTTTCATTTTTATCTGAAAACTTTCACTTGAAAAAACTCAATTATGATCAATCAAGTAAACTGTCTCCCTTCACATTTCTCCTTGCGGCTCTTTTTGAGTAACTGTAGGCACAAGTTGCATCTTGCAGATGCTGTAGACTTTTTGACAAATATCCTCCTTATTTTGCTGTCAAGGTCAAGACTGCAAACTAACTCAAATAGGACTATGTCTGCATAGTTTTCAGGATTTTGATAAATGTAAGAAAAAGCCAAGGTTAATACTGAAGAGGGTGATGATAGAAGACACCACCCCATTTATCAGGAGGTACAAACACTAAATTTCAATAGCATTTTTGGGACTTGAATTAAGAAGAGTTTCATGCTATAGTCTTATTGGCTTTGATATACATATTTGAGTGGGTATATAAGTGTTTGAGAAGGTGGGGGGAGAGGGAAAGCGACAGAGTGAAAACATTTTCAGTATGCTGGCACATACCTAAGATAGTATCCAAAGCACAACCAGTACCAGTGATTAATAGACTCATAAAAGAGCATAGATCAGAACAATCAGTTTGGAACACCTAGTCCACCCTACCCCCACCAAGACATGCTCAGCCAGTGTATGAGTGTTCCCCATAATGTGGTCTACGAGATCAATTTACACTGTCATGTTACAAAGCAGCTCCATGGGCCAGTAGATACATGCCATACTTCAGTCCTGAGCAGTAACACCTGCAGTCACCTTCTGAGTTCAGCTGACTTACTTCTATTTCCTTCTCTCCTACAGCCTGGCCTCTGCTTCACCACAGTCATTGAGCCTATATGTAAACCACACAGCTTACAAAGGTACTGGGCAGTTTTTCCAAGGCACCTGGAGTTGTCCAGCAAATCACACACACACACACACACACACACACAACATTAACTATTACTCCCCTTGCCACTACTTTTCAAAGCAAGAGGATGCTCCACCCTTTTACCTTCATCCCCATTCTCAGTGGCCACCTAAGTATAAATCAAAAGACTATGGTAGTGAAGTCCCAGGAAGATGGCAATGGAGTAGGCAGACAGGGCTCAACTCTCTCACACAAATAATGGAGAAAGGGCCAAAAGCTCTCCAAGGGACCTGCTTTGGGGGTCAGCAGACCAGGACAGTGCTACACAACTCCTAGGAGAGTGAGGGAGAGAGAGAAATGAAGAATCTGAAACAACAAATGTGAGTTACCAAACCCCCACAGTGGCTGAGAAGGTCTTCCCTCCTCCACCCCCAAGATAATAAGCCAGGGTAAATTGCCTGTCTCACTGCAGCCAACTGAGAGAGGAACAGACCTCCTCCTCCCTGTCGGCTATTATAAGAGAAATGAGAGTGTGTGGGGGGTTTTCTCTTCAGTGAATTCAGTCAACAGGGCTTCCTTTGAATGTGGGAAAACAGATTAAAAGAAAGACTTCCAAGGAAAGGAGTGTTGAGAAGTGCTTTCTGCCAAGGAAAGGAGTGTTGAGAAGTGCTTTCTGCTGGCCAGTTTTGAAACTGCAAAATGGCTTTTAGGACTCCTTTAGCCCAAACTCCTGGGAGAAAATCTGTGCCCCATTAGTGAGTCCTTGGCCCAATTTTGGTAACTTAAGCTGGGCAATTTTAAAGACTTAGAATAAGTTGAACTAAATATCAAAGAAGAGCTGTGAAAAGAAACAATAGGCAAGAGGGAGAAATTGGCCATCTGTGTATACTCACCAACATATTCAGATGCCTAGACATCAGCAAAAAATTACAAGCCAAACTAGGAAATAGGAAGAGATGGCCCAGACAAAGTGACAAACCAAATATCATAGAAGATACAGGATTTAAGACAATTAATCAATTATAATTACACAACTCTCATCAATCAACCCAAAGAGTAAAGAAAAAATACAACTAAAGAGATAAAGGATATTCTGAAGATGACACTGGAAGACCGTAAAGAAAAGTTTGAAAGTCTGAAAAGAAAAGTAACAGAGTCTATGAGATGGAAAGACACAATGCATGAGATTAAAAATACATTAGAAGCACATAAGAGCAGATTTGAATTGTTCAAAGACAGAATTAGTGATTTTGAAGACATAACATCTGAACTGGAAAAGACAGGAAAACTGAAAAAGAGAAAAGAATAGAAAAAATGGAACAGGTCTCAGTGACTGAATGACAAAATGAAATGCAAAAACAAACACATTATCGGTGTCTCAGAATAAGTGGATGGAAAAGGGGCAGAAAGGATATTTGAGGAAATAATGACCAAAAACTTCCCAGCCCTATGAAAGATATAAATATTGATCTCCAAGAAAAACAATGCACCCCAAACAGAATAAACTCGAATAGACCTACACTGAGACACCTACTATTCCGAATGACAAATATCAGAGATAAACAGAGGATTCTGAAATGATCAAGAGAAAAGCAAAGCATCACATAAGGGGGAACTTTGATAAGATTAAGTGCTGATTTCTCATCAGAAACTATGGAGGTGAGAAGAAAGAGGTATGATATATTTGAGGTACTGAAAGAGAAAAACCCTGACAGCCAAGAATTCTGTATTTCACAATGTTGTCCTTCAAAAATGAGGGTGAGTTCAAAGTCTTCACAGAAAAACAAAAACTGATAGAATATGTTATGAAAAGATCAGAACCACAAAAGATATTAAAGGGAGACCTGCAGCGAAAGGAAAAAAACAAGGGCAAGAGACTAGATAAGACTGGAGAAATGAAGATTATTAAGAAGGGTAGATTAAAGGGTAAAAAGACAGACAATAGTAAGATGTGACAACAGAAAGCCAAAGGACAAAATGAATGAAGTAAGTAATGCCTTTATAGTAATAACACTGAATTTTAATGGCTTGAATTCTCCAATTAAAGACATAGACTAATAGAATGGATAGAAAAAATATGAGCTGTCTATATGCTGTCTACAAGAGACTGACCTCAGATGTAAGGACACAACCTGGTTAAATGTGAAAGATTGGAAAAAAATATTCCATGCAAATAATAACCAAAAAAGATCTGGAATAGCAATACTAATATTGGACAAAACAGATCTTAAATGCAAAACTGTTATAAGGGATGAAGAAAGGCATTATATATTAGTAAAAGGGGCAATTCAACAAGAAGAAACAACTATACTAAATATCTGTGCACCTAACCTGGGTGCCCCAAGATATATGAGGCACACACTGGCAAAACTGAAGGAAGAAATCGATGTCTCTACAATAATAGTTGGAGACTTCAATATACCACTCGGTATTGGATAGAACATCTGGACAGAAGATAAATAAAGAAACAGAGAGCTTGAATAATATGATAAATGAACTAGATCTAACAGACATTTATAGAGCATTGCACTCCAAAAACAGCAGGATATATATTATTTTCAAGCACTCAGGATACTTATCCAGGATAGACCATATGTTGGATCATAAGACAAGACTTAATAAATCTTAAAAAACTGAAATTCTGTTTGATTGTAACAGAATGGAGCTGGAAATCAATAATGAATGGAAAAAGAGAAAATTCATAAATTTATGGAGATTAAACAATACACTCATAAGTAATTAGTGAGTCAAAGATGAAATCGCAAGAGAATTCAGCAAATTTCTTGAGATGAATGAAAATGAGAACACAAAGTATCAAAACCTGTGGACAAAGGCAGTCCTGAGAGGGAAATTTATAGCTCTCAATGCTTACATTAAAAAAGAAGAAAAAACTAAAATTGCAGAGCTAACTGCACACCTGGAGGAAATAAAAAATAACAGCAAACAATCCCAAGCTGAGCCAAATGAAAGAAATAGTAAAGATCAGAGCAGAAATAAATGAAATTGAGAACAACAACAACAACAAAATAAAATAAAATAGAATCAACAAAGCCAAAACTTGGTTATTTAGAAGATGGACAAAACTGACAAACCCTTAGCTAGACTGACAAAGATAAAAAGAGAGAAGATGCAAAAAATAAATAAATAAATAATTAAAATGAGGATATTACTTACTGACCCCACAGAAATAAGAGAGATCTAAGAGGATCCCATGAACAACTGTACACCAACAAACTAGACAATGTAGGCAAAAGGGAAAAATACCTAGGAATGTACAAACAACCTATACCGAACCTGTTAGAAAGAAGATCTCAACAAACCAGTCACCAGTAAAGAGATTGAAATAGCCATGAAACAACTCCCCAAAATGAAAAGCCCAGGACCAGGCAGTTTCACAGGTGAGCTCTACCAAGCATTCAAAGATTTAATACCAATCTTACTTAAGCTATTCACCTTGAACAAGAAGGAACACCACCAAACTCATTTTAATATCACCATAATGCCAAAGCCAGATAAAGATATTATGAAAAAGAAAATTACAGACTCATTTCCCTAATGAATACAGATATAAAAATCCTCAACAAAATACTTGCTAATCAAATTAAATAACACATTAAAAGAATTATTCATCATGATCAAGTGGGTTTTATACTCGGCATGCGAGGCTGGTTCAACACAAGAAAATCAATCGGCATAGTATACCATGTTAATAAATCAAAGAAGAAAAACTGCATGATCCTATCAATTGATTCAGAAAAGGCATTTGAAAAAATACAGCATCATTTCTTAATAAAAATACTACAAAAGATAGGAATTAAAGGAAACTTTCTGAACATGATAAAGCTCATACATGCAAAACCCACAGCTAACAGTGTACAAAATGGTGAAAGACTGAAAGTTTTCCTGTTAAGACCAGGAACAAGACACGGATGCCCACTGTCGCCATTGTTGCTCAATATAATGCTAGAGGTTCTAGCTAGAGCAATCAGGCAAGAAAAAGAAATAAAAGTCATCCAAATCAGAAAAGAAGAAGTAAAACATTTGTTATTCACAGATGATATGATCCTATACCTAGAAAGTCCTGAAAAATCTACAACAAAGCTGCTAGAGCTAATAGACAATTAGGTAGTGTCAGGATAAAAGTTCAATGCACAAAAATCAGTGGTGTTTCTTACAGTAGTAATGTGTAATCTAAGAAGGATGACTGAACAGCACATGAAAAAAGTGTTCCATATCACTAGCTATTAGGGAAATGCAGATCAAAATGATAATGAGATATCATCTCACACCACATAGAATGGCCATTATTAAAAAAAAATAGGAAATAGTAAGTGCTGGAGAGGATGTAGAGAAACAGGAACACTTCTTCACTGTTGGTGGGATTGTAAAATGGTACAGCTCTCTGTGGAAGACAATTTGGTGGTTCCTCAGGATGTTAAATATAGAACTACCACATGATACAGTAATTCCTCTACTAGGACATATACAGAAGAACGGAAAACTGTGATGCAAACGGACATTTGCACACTGATGTTCATAGTGGTGTTATTCACAATTTCCAAAAAATGTAAACAACCCAAGTGTCCATCAACCAAGGATTGGATAAACAATATGTAGTCTATGCATATGATGGAATACTATGCTGCAGTAAGAAGAAATGAAATTGGAAACATATGATAATATCTTGAAGATATTATACTAAATGAAATAAGCCAGACACCAAAGGTCAAATATTGCATGGCTTCACTAATATGAGCTAAATACAAATAATAAATGTTTATAGTTAAAAATTTAGAGTATACGTTATTAGGAGATAAGAGGAGGGCTGTGAAGGAGTACTGATTCTTAATATATGTAGAAGTTTTAACTAAATTGACCTTAAAAGTATGGAAATGGATAGTTGATGCTAATACATTATAGTGAGTAGTAGCTGGTTTATAAATGGGACTGTGGTCAAAAGAGGTAGTCTAGGGATGTAAATATCAATTGAAAGAAAGCTAGAGAATTATTTAGAGTCTGAATAATACAGTGAACCCAGAGGTGGATGAGCATTGTGGTTAATAGTACAAAAGCAGGAATGTTCTTCTGTGAACTAGAATGGATGTATGTCATTGCAGGTTGGTGGGAATGTGAAGAACCATGGGAAAAATACAATTAATGTAACTATAGTTAACAGCAATAGTCTTGCATCAATGCCAAAGATGTACTGTGTTAATAATATGGAGGTATGGAAAAAATATGCCAAATGTATGCTATGGACCATAGTTAGTAGTAATCGTCTGTTGATACCATTTCATAATCTATAACAACATTGTGGTATGTTGGTGAAGGGGTGTTGTATGGGAATTAGTCACATGTGTATGATTGTTTTGTAAGTTCACAACTTCTGTAATAAAAACTTATTTTTAAAAATTTAAAAAGTTTTATTCCATGGCCCAATTTTTCAGACACAATGTGCTTTTCTTAAATGAAACCATAATAAAATTTGTATCCTCTCTATTAAATAAATGCCTTAAAAGTCTGTTTTTCATTACACTTTCTGAGTTCCATGTATATTACATATGGGACAAACTCACTTTTTTTGGCTTAATTATAAATACTACATGTATGGTAAAAAAAAAAAAACAAAACTGGGCAAAAGTCTTGAATAGACTTTTCTCCAGAAAAGAGGTACCAATGGGCAGAAAGCACATGAAAGAATGTGCAACATCATTAGCCATTAGGGAAATGCAAATCAAAACCACATGAGATATCATTTCACACCCACTAGAACGGCTACTATTTTTTCAAAAATGGAAACTAACAAGTGTTGGAGAGGATGTGGAAAAATAATAACATTCATTGCTCTTTGGAATATGAAATGAGCGGAAAACAATTTCTGTTTCAAGGAGTTGTGGAAAACAAATTGACTATTTCTCAAAAAGTTAAGTATAGAATGAGCATATGACCCAGCCATCCCACTTCTAGATATCATCCAAAAGAATTGAAAACAGAGACTTAGATACTTGTACACCAATGGTCACAGTAGGATTATTCACAATTGCCAAAAGATGGAAGCAACCCAAGTGCTCATCATAGATAAATGGATAAACAAAATGTAATGTATACATAAAGTGTAATATTAAGACATAAAAAGGAATGAAGTTCTAATACATATGAAGACACATATTGAATACATGCCTTGAATGCATCATGCTGGGTTAAACAAGCCAAACATAAAAAGACTAATATTGTATGTTCTCACAGATAAGAAATAATTAAAATAAGCAAATTCATAGAGTCAGAAACTAGAATACAGATTACCAGGGGCTGGGGTGGGTGTAGGAAATGGGGAGTTAATGTTTAATTGGTATAGGATTTCTGATTAGGGTGATTGAAAAAGTTTGGTAATGGATGGTGGCGATGGTAGCACAACATTATGGTTGTAATTAACACCACTGAATTGTATACTTGAACATGGTTAAAAGAGGAAATTTTAGTTTGTATATATGTTACTAGAATAAAAATCTTAAAGAAACATAGTACTATACAACACAAACGGTGAATTCTAATGTAAAGTATGAACGGTAATTAATAGATAATTATAACAATGTTATTTCATCAATAATGCACACTAATGCAAAGGGTTCTAATAGGGAAAACTGAGATGGGTTTGTGAAAACTGTATTTTCTGCATGATATATCTGTAAACCTACAACTTCTCTAATTAAAAAATAAATAAGTTATCAACAAAAAAAGCTATGGTACTTTACCTACAGCTTCCTCTGGAGTCCAGTAACCTGAAGAATCACACACACGTCGGGAAGAGGCTGTGTGTACATACTGACGAAAAGTTCCATCTTCAGTGCAGGCTCCACACAGGTTGCCCGGGTCTCTGAGGAGACAAAAAGAGAGAGATGTGGAAAATCCATCAGATGAACTGAGATAAGGAAATGTGTAAGACCTTTTGGGATGAACGGTAATTGTTAATGAGTTTCTAGATGGCAGCTGGGAATACAACTTTGCTCAACTCATTTTCTTCGTGTGTAGGCCCAATCTTTGCAAAATTCATAGTGACAGGAAAATCTTAAGGTCATGAAGCAGAAAATTTTAACTAAGTCCGTAAAGGAGGCACAAAGAGATAAACGCAGGCAACTTCTATCCTAGGATCATTTAAAGATGAAACAATTACAATTCAATTTTTCAATATAAAATTCCTTTGTGCACTGACTCTCACTGTCCTCCAAAGACCCTTACTAATGCGAAGAACAATTTTCAGAGTAAACTTTTTAGCCCTGTATTGGTTAGGCTAACATGTCAACTTGGCCAGGTAATAGTGCCCAGTTGTCTGGTCAAGCAAGCCCTGGGCTAATTGTAATACAAGGCCATTGCATGGACTTTAATCATCAGTGAGTTGATTGCATAGAGGCTGATTACACCTACAATCAACCAAGGAGATTGCCGTCAGCAATGAGTGATGTTTCATCCAAACAGTCGAAAGCCTTAAAAGTGGAAGAGATTTCAGCATTCCAGGAGAGAATTCCCATCTCTACTTCAGACAGCCAGCGTCTCCTGGAATCTCATCAAGGACCTTCTTTGGAACCTCTGGTTTGCAGCCTGGGCTGTGGAATTTGGACTTGCGCATCCCCATGGTCATGTGAAAGAATTTTATAAAATCTCATACTATTTCCAGACATCTCCTGTAGGTTCTGTTTCCATAGAGAACTCCGATTAATACAAGACTTATGTTTTTATATTTTAACCCCCCTACTCTTAACCACACATACAGAGGTCATGTGAAATATAATATCCTTTGGCTCTCCATTGCCTATGGGGATATATCCAAATTCCTTACCATGACCCAAGGTTCTTCACAAGCTAGCTCCAGCCTCATCTGCTGGCGTTCCCTCACAAACTTTATGCTCCCATTACTATGAACTTATCACCACTCCACAAATATATCAGGCCCTTAGCTCAGCTCTGTAAAACATGCTGCTCCCTTTGCTACCAAAGAGTCTTCCCTAGCTTCTCTAAACAGCAAACTCCTACTCACTCTTTAAGACCCACATAAATGTAACCTTTTCAGTGGTACTTAGCTTGACTCCTCTGAATGTCTGGACCACCCTTTTCTGTGCTCTCATTGTATCTGCTGGCTTCTTTCTTAAGGAGCTACTCTGTGATGGTGGGAACTTTCATTCACATTCTTTCTTCTTTTTTACCTGTGAACAGATCTTGACTTAGATCTATTTTTCCTTCTATTCCCAGCAACTAGCAGAGGGACTGGACTCAGCTGTTCCTCTATAAATGCTTGCATTATGAAGGTCTATAAGACTATTATACAGTCTATAAGGAGCTCTTCAAGCCAAATAACAAGGGAAAATCATTCCATGGGACTCATCTTTGATACTTAGAAGCTTTATAGGGGTCCAGTTATTAATGACAGATCTGAAAATGGAGGCATCAAATCAGAGTCTCTCAACAGGTCAAGAGGGAAAGTAATATCCTATAAAACACTAGAAAAATAGTATTGTTAAAAGGGGTGATAATTATGATAGCAGCTACCATTTATTAAGTACCTTCTATGTATCTGGCATTGTATCCCTAGGTCCTTTTTTGTAAATCTCTATAACATTCTGTGTTTTTCTAAGTGAGGAAACTCAGGCTCAGAGAGGGTAAGGAAATTGCCTAGGATCACATAATAAGTTACTCAATTCTTTTGAATATGTTCCCAAACATCTAGTGTCCAGTACTTTGGCAACTGAAAGGTGTAGTTAAGTTCCAACCTCTGAATTCCATCAGCACTCATGTCTAATGTGGACACAACTCAAACCACATTTCCTTGATGCACTTGGCCCTTCCGGGGCCATTGCTGAGTGCGTAGCTAGAGCTCTGTTCTGACATGAGGATTTCAAATACCTACTGGGGGTGGAGTAAACACAGCTCAAAGCATGACACAAATTGCCGGTATGTGACGTGAATATCCCTGACACATTTATCAGGAGGCCTCAGAAATGTAGCCCACCTCGCTTAGAAAGGAAGCAAACTGTAGCCTTTTCTGCCAACAGACTTGTAGCAAGCCACTAGTGATGTATGCATTATCGTAATATTTGTACCAGAGAGAGAATTGAAAGATTAAATTGTTTACACATGTTACATAAACTGATGTAAATCTCTGGTTTGCATAGACCCACAGAGGACTTACTGTTCAGCCAGTCCAACCAAAGCGGCACAAGTTCACACTTGCAGGAAGATGATTCTTACACACATCACATAAATATGTGTTGACTCATAAACAGAGCCTGTGAAAGCCTGGGTGCTGATGACAATGAAAACTACTTTATAGGGTTGTGAGGTCTAAGTGATATAATGCATTAGGTATGTATCAAGATCTCAAGGGCAGGTACCAGGGCCACAGGAGGCTGGAAGTATCACTTTGAATAAGAATTTGCAGGCTTCCTGCCATCCCCCTCTTCTTTCCCCAGGTTTTTAGCAAAGCTTGTGTACATATAAACATGATCCAGGGACACCCAGCTCCTTACTGGGGCATGGCACCCAGACAGGAAGTATAGCAAGTGGAAGATAGGCTAACCACCTGTGAACTGAGAAAGCCTCAACTGCAAATAAATCATCTATTCTCTCTCTCCAATCTCTGAAATTCCAGCATCAGAGCTTTGTCCCCCAGATCCATTTCTATTCAGTTGTGGGGTCTTGGGCTGGCCACAAGAGGCCTCTCTGTGCCTTGGGTTTCTTATATAACAGGAATTGTGCCTCCTGCAAGGACTAAATATGACAATTGCACAATCCTTCATACTTAGCAGTGCCAAATAAATGGTGGCTACTTTTGTTACTTAGAATACAGTGGCAGGTTTTGAAAGAGGAGGGGTGGGTGCTCAGGCCACGGCTGGGGTTCTGGTCCTTCTCTGTTACGCCACAGGTCATCCCCCCAACTCCCACCCTCACTGACTGTGAAATGCCATTCTTTTCCTTATCTTCTCTCCTTTTTTACAAAAATTTCCCTGATATTCCATCATACTGATATGCAAAGAATGGATGAAATCTCAAGTTTCAGGTATTGGTTTTTCTTCAATAAAAATGCATTAAGTGTCTCTTGCAGCAGACCATGGGACAAAGATACAAAAAGCCATTCTTCCCCCAAAGGAATTCCCAGTCTAGTGGGGAAGATAGAAAAGTGAACAGATAATGAAAATTCCACAAGATAATGGCCGTGATTAAGGCATGGGGTGTAACAGGAGGCAAAGAAGGTGTCAGAAACTCCCACATAAGCTAGTTCAAGCCGTGATGCACAGCTTGTGGCAGTGTAATTTCCTACCCACCAACCCCAGAACTCCCCAAGAGAATAAGCCTATGTCACTTCCCCTTAACACCACCATGCTAGTAGTATGTCACGGCCCCACCCTCATAGCCAGTTGGAATGGCTGACTTGGACAGGGGTAAATGCCCCCCTGGTCTGCCAGTTCATCCTTTATCACATTCATCAGCTGCAGGAAGTCTGTCAGATGTGGCATTTCCATTTCTGACAGACATCTCCATGCAGAGTGAGCCCACATGATGAGCCATTGGGTTCTGCTAGGGAGATAAGAACTGAACAGGGTGTAGGAACCATCCCTGAGCAGTCAGACACACAGTGATAGCTCCAATTCGGGTCTTCTTGCTTCAATTCTACCCATTGTTCATTAGAAAATACACCTCCTCTTTATGCCCCAGAGAAAGTGGTACCAGTCCCACAGGCAAGCACCTCTCTCACCTGTCATACACAACCCCACTGATCACAGGCAGCCAGTGGATTGTAAGGGACTCATGGTTCTGCCTGATGACCATGGGTGGGATGGGGATGGGGGTGGGCTTTTTACTTCGACTCCATTGCTGATACACAAGGTCCAAGTAGCAATGCATTCGAGCCACTTGGTTAGGGGTGAAGCTGTCGGTGCAGTTATCATCTGTGGAGGCAAAATAGGAAACATTAGAGATGGAGGTTTTAATCTGCAAAGCTGAAAAAGCCAGAATAAATTCTCTCTTGTTCACAGCTGACTCACCAGCACCTATCATAACACCTAAGTTTATTAAGCTCAATAAACACTTGTTGAATGAATAAATGTATTCGGCTCCAGAAACTATCTGAGCTGGAAACGGGAAAGAGAAGGTAGGCATATAGTGCTTACTTTTCATTGAAACAGGACCATTACCTTGAGGTTGGCTTGACCAGGGTGAGACAGGCCCTCAGGGTGCAGGGCAGGATTGCTTTGAGCTGATGATCGCTTATCGAGCAAACCACAAGATGGCAGTGTTTCAACATACGGTCTTTACATTTGGGAACATTTGTGGCTTTGCAGACACCTGCTTCATTGCTAGTGACTGCCAGGGTTACTGAGTATTCCCTGGAGAAACTCGAGGAAGATAGACAGCAGGGCTAGGATCACTGGTCCCAGCCCTACTGTTGGAGCTGGCAAAATCCCCCTTTGAGGTACATTTTCCATTGAGTTAGTGAGGGAGTTAGCTTAGTTTCAAGACTTTTCCAGTGAGAACACTAGTCAAATGCTTCCCTCTGTTTCCTCTGCCCACCTCAAAGCTGGCACCTAAGCAGCTCTGCCCTCTGAACCCCAGTGTCAAATCTCTCTGCCCCTGGCAAGGGCGGCTGTATGGTTCTTGAGGAAGCAGGGGCACCGGTGCCTAGGAATTTGATGCACCTGAATTATTCCCCAAATGAAACTGAGATAGAAACATCATGATAGGTCACAGAAGAGGCCAGCTCATCATTTCTTTTCCCCTTCAAAATTATAATCAGGGTCTAGTGGTGCATCTTTTTTTTTTTTTTTTTTTTTTTGTAGTTCTAGAAGGACTTATCATGAAATAATGTCTTGGATCTTATAGAAAAATTGCCTTCACCATTAAAATAGGTCATCAAACCAAATAGGTCTGTAATTTTAGGGGTAAATTTGAGTCTCATTATTAAGAGACTTACTGGTGGTCCTAATTGTCAAAAACAAGGAAGGTGTAAGAAGACAGGAAAGAAGTATAATTCAGGAGTTGGACTGAGGAAGGACAAGTAGACCAGATAATAGAGTTGGTTCCATGGTCAGAAAAGCAACAATTTTTTAAAATGAGGTGGCACCATTCTTTTTTGATAGGAAAGCTAAGAATCTGTCCTTGGGTAGTGTTAGAAGAAGAGAATCTAATACTTTAATTTTTTAAAAAAAGGAAATCTTAACCTTAAAATCAGCAAGGTATCTTTGCTGGCAACTTCAAAAATAGTATGACCAGCCACCTTGACCTACAAATCTCAGCTTTTGGTCTTTTTCTCTTTTTTTTACACTATCTAAGATAGAAGAGCATTTTTGTTTTAATCTCTAGTAGAGGCAAGTCCAGTCAATGAAACCCCTTGATATCTCAGTATTTCTTTAAATTCTTCAAGGGCACACACAAAAAGAGTACACTTCAACCCTCTGACTCAAATGATGCTTTATAACTTTCTTCTGCCTCCCAGCCCCCTGTGGGTCCCCATATAGTCCTAATGGAAAACAAAAACATTTGGCTGCTGTGATACCTGTATAGCTCATGTAGTTGTTGAATGGAGCCCCTGGAAAGTGGGTGAAGCCACAGGTGTCGTTGGTAGGCTCTGGACCCTGGCACAGCTTACTCTTAGGAGTAGGGGCTGTGTCCGCACAGAGGTCTCCTGTATCCATGGAGGGCGCCGTCTCCCTGCAGGGGTCATCACAGGATTCTTTCTCACTGACCCCTTTAAAGACATGGTAGAGTCCCAAGACATGCCCCACCTCATGGATCATGACATTGGTATGGCCAGGCATGCCGTAATAGGATGGATTAAGGACAACGCCACCTGCAGTGGAAGATTTGGACAACATCGCTTGATTATATCTTCTGATAAACACCACATGTTCAGTTTTCAGCCTCTAAGGAGACAATTTATAACTTTCCCGATGTGCTTTCTGGCCACAAATACCCTCTGACCTCATCAATAAAGATTTATTTTACCCATTCTCCCATGAATGAGTCCTCCTAGATGCCAAGGATAACTGTAGGGGCAAGGTAGCATGATTGAGGTTGAGAGCCAAGATTCTCAACCCTGGCTGCACATTAATATCACCTGTGGAAGTTTTTAAAAATAAAGATATCCAAATATCACTCCCTACCAATTGAGTCCAAATATTTGAGGATAGGGTGGAGAACCTCTGGTATATGCAAAAGCACATGGAGATTGAAGCTAGGGAAGTGAGGTCTGAATCCTCCAAACACCAGTTCTGAGGACTTGACTGCTGCCTGACCTTGAGAATCTCAGTTTTGTTGTCTATAATGTGGGGATGATAACACCTACTTATTGAGGATTTTAAAGCATTTGGCTCATTGTAGGATTGTAGTAAATGACAACTCTTGTGTGCTGCTTCTGATTTCATGGCTCCTACTCTCAAGGAGGTAGTGACCAGTGAGACAAAAGACAAGTCCAACAGAACCACCAGGAAATTGAGAATGTCACACATACTGTAAGAGTACCTCCCACCCCAACTCCCCAAAAATCTCCATGAAAACGCCGAGGGAGGTGTTTCATAAAAAAAGCATATTACACCGAATCTGGGCTTGATGAAAGACCTAGAGGTATCAGTGTTATCTTATAAAAGAAAAGGCTAAAGACCTCTGAGACCCCCAACTTCTGTCCAGATTGTTGGAGTTCCAGTCCCTGCTTCCCTCCTCTCCCCATGGTTGGAACTACTTGGTTTTCCTTTGTCACCCCCCTAATTGGCAGGGTCATGCTCATCCTCACATCTAGAACCTGAGACAGGAGATGTTACCAGCTCTGAACCAAATCTCTGGGATCCTGAGTTACCCTTGGCTATGTTGTCAGGCTGACCATGCCCTGCTATCCTAGGTCTGACCCAAGTTCCCAGGACCTGCTTTATTCCTCATACCTGAGCCTACCCTGTATCAACAGAGGGACTATGTCAGTGAGGCATGACTCAGTTTGGGTCTCCACCCTCTTACTGTAGCTTTATATAAACAGAGACACAGAGAGAGAGAGAGAGAGATGCAGAAAAAGGAAGCTGCCCTTTTGATCCTGCCACGTGAAAGCAAGGAGAAAATAGAGAGGACTCCAGGTGTTCCTATAGCTGCCTCTAAGTGGCTCAAGTAGCTGAGTCCAGGGAAAGATGCCTGATTGCCCACAGCTAAGCTCAAGGACAGACAACCTGAGAGGCTGTGAGAGGTCCCAGAGTCTGGAATCAACAGAGCATAGAGGCATAGAAGGAGGTCCTGGAGGGGCGGGCCCATGGAGCAGTTCAGGGCTGAAGAGAAGAGCCCTGCCATATGCCTAGTGATCAACACTCTTGGCCTGTCCCCTCCACGCTGAGGACAATAGGCCAGGCTTCTCCTCTGTGGCACTCCTCAGGTGCATTCCATAAACAGAGGAACATAGATTTAACCAGACAGCCCTTGAACTTCAAATGAAAATACAGGCATTTTTAATGCACACTTGCTGACAGTTATGTTTTCCATTCCAGAGAGATAGGATTTCTGCCCCAAACCGTATGCATGGAACACATGGCAGTGGGCCTTGTAACCATATGGGTGTTAAATAAAATATTGCATATTCTAATTTAGGAGTAAGTGCTAAATGTACACCAATACTTGTAGATGAAAAAGCAGGGAATCTTAAGGTCTTGACATTCTTACAGTAATTCTGCCCTTTAGAGCACAAGGTTATAGAATCACAGTGGACTAGAATGAAAGGAACTTGTAGTTTGGTTCTGATGCTAACTAGCTGTATGCTCTTGGCCCTGCTACTTAATCTTTCTTTCGGTCTCTTCATCTGTAAAGTGAGAGAGAGCAAGACTGACTTAGGCTAAGACTTCTTCCTATTCTCAAGCCATGCCCCAAAGAGCTAACTGGCAGGGTTTAGTGAGACAATCATAAACACTATGTGAAGAAATCTGAGTTATCAAGAACTGTCACCACATCAGCCTTATGGTTTGTGTTCCATCTCTCAGGGGAAGGCAGAAAGCTGGGGATGAGCAACCTACAGAGAGTCTATTCTCAATGTGCTGCACATTTGCAGCTGAGCCAGATTTACTGCCTATTAATCCTCACATCATTTCCACTAGTTTGTCCTCCCTCTTTCTTACTCCCAGGGGTCCCACACTATTCTTCTCAAAGACTCTTTATTTCAACTAAACAGAACTTATTAAATTATTAGGGGATGGGAATTTAATCACTCACCCAGACATGCTCACACGCATACACCCCATGGACAAGAGAGAAAAGACATTAATTAATTTCATGGTTTAGTTGAGAGAAATATGTTCAAGTTCACACAAACAAATGTATTCATATCAAACACTGACTGAGGTATAAAACTTGTTGCCCAAAATCTAAAAAAGAAATACAAGAATTTTTTTCATGAAGAAAGAATGAAACATTAATAAATTTAAAAAAAAAACTGACTTTGAAGCAATAGTATGAATGGAGGGACAATAGTTTAGAAATGCTAACGTTTTTCACCAGTGGTTCCTTGTCTCCATTTCCCTCCCAAGTCAGAAAGCCAGACTCTTCTGCATTCATTACCTCACCAGGAGGTAAACAACAGGGTAAAAAGCAAGGAAAGAAGAAGTCCTTTTTTGGCTTCAGCGTTTCCAAAGCCTATGTTGTGGCCCTGAGGACGCCATGGTGTGGTCAGCATGGTAGGTGAGTTGAGGACAGCAATTCCTGCCTTCACACCTCTGCTACCATCACCTCAGCATAGATTCCTCTAAGCTGGAGAGAGGAGGGATAAAGGAGAAACAATGGGAGGTATAGACAGTGATGGGTTCAGAAAATGTGAAGTTTACCATGTCTTTCAAGGTCCTGGGGAAGGTAGAAAAATTCAAAGCAGGTTTGTAAGCTCTGACAGCAAGAAGACCTTGCCTCATTCCAGGGATGGATTCCTGGATAAGAAGCCTGGTTCTGGCTGGCCTAGATGTCTAAGGAGGCAGGCCACAGTGGCGGTCCTGTGGATGGGAACAAGGGTCATCCCAGGTGATTGGCATCAACTGATGACTAAAGACAAAATGGGCTCTCCCCTGCTGCCTTGGCATAAACAGGCCCTTCTACAGTCAGATATAACCTCAGGCAAAAGAGTCTCAATTGACTGAGAGTAAATTTCCACTACCCAGCAATATAGGGTTCAAAATAAAAATTAAGTTCAATTGTAGAAGAATAAATAGTTACATCTGTTCACATACCTGAATGTTTATATCGAAACTGGGACTCAATATATTCTGGTACCACCAATTTGGACATAGAAGGCAATATGACTGGAGTTCCCTGGATTTAACAACTGGTGGCCATGTGTAGCCCAGCTGCTGCTTAATGGTCTGGTGGGGAGAGCACAAATGCCTTCTTAGAAGACCTTTCATCCTCGATTATGAGGAACAAGCTAAAACAATAAGAGGGTTGCTGTGTGGTCTAGGAGATGGTGTAGGGGAAGAAAAGAGAGAAGTTTCTGATTAAAAGACAAAATCTCAGTAGCAGACAGACAAGCTCCCAAAGTGATGCCGTGTTTCCAAGTTCCAACTGGCTTTTGCTAGCTTCAGCACAAGCCTGCCAGAGTGGTTCATGGTAAAGAGAAAGGTTCCCAAAACCACTTCTATTAAGAAAACTCAGGAAATTTGAGAAAAAGACACTGGTTGAAATGACTTTGAAACAGTCCTATAAAACTTTTAAGGCTGAATGTTATATGCCCATAAAACAAGGAGGTCGAGAGCTGGTCTGCAGGTGCATACATAATTATTTCCAGTTACATGCTAAAACACATTTCACTAGTTTTCATAATGAAGTGTAACACTAGAAAAGTATGCCTGAGGTCCAAGGACGGAGCACTGGGGCACAGTGCAAGGGAAGCAAGTGGCACATGTGGACTGATAGAAAAAGAGAAAGAAAGAAAGTTAACAGGAGCTAGGAGAAGTGTACCCTTACTAGAACCAGTCCAGGAACCACTCATCTCCAGATATTGTGTTGGCCTTCTGGTTTTACAGCCTGTGGTTTCATTTGAAGGAGGTGCTTGTTCCAGGCAGGACAGAACCAAGTCAAGAATGCACAGAGGATTAAGATTTTGCGAGTATGATGTCACTTTTTTATCCTTTTTTACCCTTTCAGCCAATCCTCCTTCCAACTGTTAACACTTTCATGGGAAAAAAAGTGATCTGATACATTAAAACTAAAGACATTATTACTAAGTCATCAGAGACTTATTATGTAACCCTTTCATTGTTCTGCATTAGGGCAGTGCCTTAAACACACACACATACACATATAACGTCATAATAGATTTTAGGCAAAACAATGTAAGAGTGGGAGAAAGACATTTTCTGTAATTCATTTGTTCATTCAGCATTTACTGAGCAGCTACTGTATTTCAGACACTAATCTGGGGTACCAGTGATACTAGGGCATATTCTAAAATAGGAGGTCCTACAAATTACCACACAAAAATTATTATTACACCTAATTATAAATGAATAAGCCTATCTTTGGAGCACCCCAATTTCAGGACATGAAGTTCATATCCTAGGGCAACTTTGTGAAAGATTTTTAATATCCTAGAGTGCTGAGTTCCAAACCCCCCAAACACTCAGAATCACCCCACATTCTGAATGCCATCTTCTAACAATTAAATAATCTACAGTAGCAACTTGAGGATACTTCCCATAAACAGAACTCATTTCATTCATGTCATCTAATCTGCCTAATTAATGATTCTATAATCCCTCATATTTACATGACGCACTCTGGTAACACATCTTCTCTCCAGGAAGAACCACTCTGTCTTGGCATAGTAAAGAGAAGACAAGTGGCTAGAAGACAAGATCTGCTTTGCACAAGCCCAACCATTTATCAATAATAATTAATTGGATCAGAGTACATGGAATTCAGTGAGCACCTTCATGGTCTGTAAATGCCGGGGTGTATCTGAGTGTGGTGTTATCACACTTCCCTCTTCACCAGGATCCTCCCACACACCATAGGCACATTCAAGTCTCTTTCCATCATCACCCTCTAATTATAACCTTACAACCTTTTTCATTGTATCTCATTATGCCTTCACAGCTAAAGTTCTTGAAAGTTCTACAATCTCTTCTGCACCTTCTGTAGACTCCTCAACTCACCCACTCTGGTTTCTGTGCTTGCACTCCACAGAATCAATCTGGCCAAGATTGCCAAAGACTTCTCACGAGTCAAATTAAGGAATATTTCTCAGCACCTGAAGTTTCACCCGGAGTGTCCAAGAATGTATCATAACAATGTAACATTCTAAACTCAACATCCTTGTTAGTTATGAGAAAGGCCAGGTTTATCCTAGGGACACCCCTACAAAAGTCCTGGGTGAGGGAAGGGTATCTCACCTCTGACCTGGTTTCCTCTGCTATCACATTTCTCTGTGCCCTACACTGTTCTTACTTTGCCTTCCACCAGATAACTGGCATACCCAAAGTGTTGCTTTCCTCCCATCCTCTGGGCTCCATGACACTCACATACCCTACACAAAATACCCACCACCACTTAAACTCTTTCCTTCTCTGAGCTTATGAGAAGTTATACCATTGCAAGCAATTGAACTCCTAAAGACACATTTGTTTCTTGAGAAATCAGCTTACATTTTTCCATGGAACTAAAAAACTGTAGTTTGGAAGTGAGGGCTAAGGGTAAGGGCAGGTTCAGGAAGGTCAACCACAGATGCACTGCATTTGGAAATTCTACTGTTAACAATAGAGCTAATATTTATAAAGCCCTACCATGTGCCAGACACCCTTCCAGGTGCTTATTACCCCCATTTTACATATGAAGAAACTAAAGTTCAGAGAGGTAACTTGCTCAGGATCCCAATTTTTTCTGTCTGCTTGAAGTGATAGGTTACTCCATCATCAAAGATTTGTTTTTCCCCATCAAATTCATTATGTGGTTTCATTTGAAGATCCCATATGTTTGTCTTCCCATTATGCACCAGGCTCAAGGTTTTGCACATTGTTGCATGTTGCTTATGGCCTCACTGGGATCTCTGAATGCTCTGCAGCAATAGAGATGTGCCCTAGCACAGTCAATGACAATTAGAAGGCTGGTTGGCCCAGAGCACTACAAAGTGTCTAACTGCCCTGTGCCAGGATGACAGACTCTTCTCTCTAGTCTGGCCAAAATGCCCTTGCACTTATTTTATTTCTTTGCAGCAGGGTCCTTGTGGATCATGGGAGACTTTCTTGAATTCCTCTCTCCTTCATTACCAGTTCACTTCTGATTCCTGGTCCTCCTCTAGCATCTGCGGAAGTCATTTCTCAGCTGGAGTTGTAGAAACCCCAGAACTCAACATCTCAAAAACCAAACTGATTTCCCATTTGCTCCTCCTTTTCCTATATTTTATAATTTACTACCATCATCCACTCACTCCATCAAACAGAACTCCTTTTTTCCCATCTACTTATGTATGTGACCAAAGTTTCTCTGCACTTAAAGTCACTTAAGGAAAAAGAGCAAAAAAAATTGATGCCTTCATTATAGCAATAATTATTATTCATCCACAGACACAGAAACTAATTTTGGGGAGAAAAAAAGCTACAATCATCTGATTAATATATGCATTTCTCACATATCTTATTTTTCAATAATGACTAGTCATTTAAAAATATTGTTTTGATCCGTTATGGACTAGTGTTCATTTCAAATTATAACTCAGTGGAGAAAAACATTTTAACATTTAAAACTTATGATCAGTACCAATATCAATAGCCTGATTGTCATACTCCATTATAGTTTTGCAAGATGTTACTATTCGGACAAAGTAGGTAAAGGGCAACAAGAGCTCTTATTATTTCTTACAACTACATAAGGGTGTTCAATTATCTCAAAATAAAAAGCTTAATTAAAGAACTTATGATCACAAAACAGTTGTTTTAATCAAAATATGTTTTAGTAGAGAAGCAGATGGCCAACTAGACTTTGAAAAAATATATGTATAGGTTACATTAGTATAACGTTCTGTGGGAGAATTGAAATGGAAAAAATTCAAAGGGAAAAAGGAATAAAGAATAATTTCCAATGTTAAAAAAAAAAGTAATTCATGGCCACATATTTTTTAAGTGAATGATGGTGATTATCAAATTGTTATGGCATTGAGGATACATTTAAAAGAGTCAGTTACCAATTTTATTTTAATATACACAAAATGCCAGAAATTACATTCTTTTGCTTCTATTTAAACTTTTGATCAAATTTGTAGATGTTGCTTTAAAAACTTGTAAAGGAGTACATGTTTTTTTCAAAAATCTTTAAGGGGATACAAGAGCAAAGATAAGTTTGAAGAGGACTGCTCCAGCCATTCCAATTCCGTTCCACTTCTAAGCATGTCCAGGTTTTTAATAGTTCTGAAGCTTGGCATCCAACAGTTTTTTCACTCTGGAACGCCCTCCCATTGTCTGCCAAGCTCCTGTTTATCCTTAAACTCTTGGCTCAAACCTCAGTCCTTCTGGGCACTCTTTCCTGAGGCTTTCAGCACAATAGGCACTCTCTCTTCTACTACCTAATCTCCTGTGCAATACCATAGCATTGTTTTATAATGGTGTATTTGCATGTCTGTCCCCCAGGTATGCTGTGTGCCCCTTAAAGGTGGACTCTTTTCATTGTTTGATCACTGATATTGCCACAAAGCAGAGTTAACAGTTTTTCTTTGAATAAAGGGCTGGTTTACTACTATTTTAAGTATTCTGCCTTTGAAGATACATGTTCAGTTTAGGTATTGTGTACTGAGGCATAAAGATCATTGAACCACTGAACATTAGAGCTCAAAAGGGTGGTATTCATTCATTCATCTATAAAAATAAGTCTGTCCTGCACTAATACAGCATTAAAAGTATAAAATTATGCCAAAAGGCAGAAATGGTATTGATGACAAAGCAGAGCCACAAATCATGTTGGTCTTTCCACATAGTGACTTTAAGTCACTATGAAGTCAATCTTCAAACTTTTAGACTAGTGTGATTATCTGTGAGGTCATGCCACTGATCCTCAAAATGTAGGGCCTTGCATGTTGACACGAACATAATCTTATCCTGAATCTTGAAAAGACCATCTTTACAAAATCTTAAATGCATTCCTTGATCCCATTAATCCAGCTGTCTGCACTATTCTACAACTGATTTAGGTCAATATGATTCCTGTATTCAATCACAGCTGTGATTGAAGAAGAAGAAATAAATAAGAGCACAAGCAATTTCGTACTGAGTCAGGTCTGTGAGCTGTTCAATCTAGTCTTCTATTTCAACATGTTGTGGAGGAACACTATTATTCCTCAGAGGTTTAAGAACAAAATATGAATATCTCTAATTTCTTTTGGAATTCATTCTGACTCAATAAGTACTCTACTTATGTATAAATGTCACAGACCTTATTCAGATTTTACCAGTTTTCATATGCACTTGAATGGGGGGAGTAGGGCTCATCACACATGGTTAAGTTCATGTGTCACCTTGGCCCGGTTTTGATGTCCAGTTGTCTGGTCAAGCAGGCACTGACCTGATTGTTATTGTGAGGACATTTCATGGACTTAAAATCATAAGTAAGTTGATTGTATCTATGACTGATTACATCTACAATCAACTGAGGAGACTACCTTCAACAATGAACAACCTCTCATACAATCAGCTGAAGGCTTTTACAGGAGAAATGATGATTTCAGCGGTCAAAAGGAAGAATTTCCATCTCTACTTCAGACAACCAGCTTCTCCTGGGAAATCCATCAAAAACCTTCATCAGGGAGGTGGCTGTCGCTCAATCAGGTGGGCTCCCGTCTACCATATGGGAGGTCCTGGGTTCACATCCTGGGGCCTCCTTGTGAAGGCAGGCTCGCCCACACACTACAGAGAGCCACCCAGCTCCCAAGCACCACAGAGAGCCCACTCAACAAGGTGGCACAACAAAAAGGGAGACAGGCAAAAAATGCAGAAGAGCACAGTGATGGACCCAGAGAGCAGACAGCAAGCAAGCCGCAAGCAGGGAGGGGAAATAAATAAAATAAATACAGACACAGAACACACAGCAGATGGACACAGAGAGCAGACAGCATGCAAAACCTGCAAGGGCGGAGATTAAAAACGAAAACCAAAAAACTTCATCAGAGTTCCCACCTTCCACACTGCCCTTTGGAATTTGGAATTATGCATCCCCACAATCATGTGAGACCATTCTTATAAAAATCTCATAATATTTACACATATCTCCTATCAGTTGTTTCCCTAGAGAACCCTGATTAATACACATGTATAGATTTATGTAACCACTGCCATAATCGAAGTACAGAACTGGGCCATCAGTGCTAATATCTTCTTTCTGCTCCCCCTTTATGTCACACCTGTTGTAGAATTTGAGAGAGGTTCAATTATTTGCGTATAGAGAGACCAGGACTCAGGAATGATTTTGAGAAGGAAAAATGGTTTATTGACGGCCGACTGGACTCGGGAGCTTTTTGTTTCAATCCCAAGCCCGGAACAAGACTCCTGAGTCCCTTTTATACAAAGAAGAAAGGCCAAATGGTCCTTTTGTCTCAGCTCTCAATAGGCTTGAATTAGGATATATCTTCCACATCCCAGATGAGCCCCCAGCATGGACTTCACACATTCCAGATAAGCCTCCAGCCCATTTGGTCTGCATTTCCCCTGAATATTTAAAGTTTATAGACTTTGCATTGTTAAACTGTTTCCTGGGACAGGAGTGGCTGCCATGATTACCAAGGGCCAGACTGCAGCCTCTTACCATCCCACACCCACAAGTCACAGACAGCTTAGGTTATCTATTAAGAGACAAAGAGCCTCCCACCCATAGCCTACATCACAACCACATACCTTTCCCCTACTCTCTGCCCCATTCTGAACTTCTGCAGACACTAATCTGCTCCCTTCTCTATAACTTTGTCATTTCAAGTATACTACATAAATGGAATCATACAATATGTCAGTTTTTGAGATTGCCTTTTTTCACCCAGCATACTGCCCTGGAGGTCCATCCAAGTTTCTGCAGGCTCTAATATTTTTTTCCCTTTTTATTGCTGAGTAGTATTCCATGCTGTGGAAATACCACTGTTTGTTTAAATAGAACTGTGGACATTTTGGGCCTTTACAGTTTGGGGCTATTACAAATAAAGCTGCTATGAAGATTCATGTACAGGTTTTTGAGTGGTCATAAGTATTCATTTCTCTAGACTAAATGTCCAGGAGCCCAACTGATGGGTCATATGGTAAGTGTAGATTAGTTTTGTAAGAAATTGCCGAACTGTCCTTCAGAGTGGCTGTACCATTTTTCATTCACATCAACAATATAAGAATTATCTCTGCGTCCTTGCCAACATTTGACATTGTTACTATTTTTAAATTTTAGCTGCTTTCATAGGTATGTAGTGAAATTTCATTGTGGTTTTAATTTGCATTTCTCTCATGGCTAATGATACTAAGCATCTTTTCATGTGCTTATTTTCCATCTGGATATCCTCATTGGTAAAATTTCTGTTCATGTCTTGGCCCATTTTCTAATTGAAGTTTTTTGTTTGTTTGTTTGTTTATTGCTTAGTTTTAAGACTTCTTTATATATCCCAGATACAGGTCATTTGCAAAAGATGCAGATTGCAAATATTTCCTCTCAGTCTATAGTTTCTTTATTCATCCCCTTAACAGAGTCTTTTGCACACCAAAAGCTTTTAATTTTGATTAAGTCCAACTTATCAATTTTTATTTTATCATCCATGTTTATGGTGTCCTATATAAGTACTCTTTACCTGGCCCTACCCTGAATACTTTCTCCTATGTGTTAAAAGCGCTATAGTGTAAGTTTTTATATTTAACCTTATGATCCCTTTTAAGTTTATTTTGTATAAGATGTAAGGTGCAAGATGAAGTCATTATTATTCTTTAATTTTTGCTGATGGATGGCCAGTTGCTCTAGAATCATTTATTGAAAAGATTTATTGCCTATTTTTTTCTTTGTCTTTACTTTTTTAATATTACATTCAAAAAATATGAGGTCCCCATATACCGCCCCCCCTCACCCCACTACTCCCCCTATAACAACAATCTCCTCCATCATCATGAGACATTCATTGCACTTGGTGAATACATCTCTGAGCACCGCTGCACCTCATGGTCAATGGTCCACACCATAGCCCACACTCTCCCACAGTCCACCCAGTGGGCCATGGGAGGACATACAATGTCCAGTAACTGTCCCTGCAGCACCACCCAGGACAACTCCAACCCCCCAAAATGCCCCCACATCTCATCTCTTCCTCCCACTCCCTACCCCAGCAACCACCATGGCCACTTTCTCCACACCAATGCCACATTTTCTTCGATTACTAATCACAATAGTTCATAAATAGAATATCAGTAAGTCCACTCTAATCCATATTCCTATTAATGCCTATAATATATGTAGTGGTAATATATTCCTTCTCTCATGTCTTTTTTCTTGATCAGTCAGTCTTTCTGGGGTTTATCAATATTTTTTCCAAAGAAACAACTTTTGACTTTGTTAATTTTTCTAATGAACAATTATTTTCTATTTCGTTTGATTTCTTCTCATTTTTTATTTCTTCTGTCTTCATTCTTTGGGTTTAATTTCCTATTCTTTCCTGGATTCTTGAAATGGATAGTTATATCAGATTATCTTCTTTTCTAATACACAAAGCTATAAATTTCCTTCACATAAAGCTTTTGCTCTACACCATATTTTGATGCATAATATTGGCATTATCATTCAGATTAAAGCAATTTCCTATTTCCATTATGATTTGTTCCCTGAGCCATGGGGTAATTAAATATATATTGCTTAATTTCCAAACATTTAGGGATTCCCGTGTTATTTTTTATTGTTGTTATTAAATTTGAATTTATTTTCAATGAGATCAGAAAACAAGGTCTTTATGATTTCAATCTTTAGAGATGTACTTTTTGGTCCAACATTCTTTGGGTGAATTTCCTATGGCACATGAAATGAATGTATGGTCTGCACTGTTCTAATTTTACCATTAGGTCAAGCTCATTAATCATGTTTTCCAAATCTATAGCTCTACCGAATTTTTGATTGTGTATCCTATTATTTTCTGAGAAAATTGTTTCAAAACCACCCACTATGGTTTTGGATTTGTCTATTCTCCTTTAATTTCTGTCAGGTTTTTTTTTTCTTTTTTTAGGGTAGATTATTAGGTACATATCACTTTATCATTGGTATATTTTTCAATTGAGTTGATTCTTTTATCATTATAAAATATTCCTATTTCTCACTGGTAATACTTCCTACAAGAATGCTTACTTTATATATTAGAAAGCTACACTTTCTTTGGGAGAGTATTTGCACTGTATATATTTTTCCATCCTCTTATTTTCAACCTATGTTCTTATATTTAAATTGTATCTATTATAAGCACCATATCCCTATGCCCCCATCTTATCCCTTCCCTGTACAAATACTTACCTCCAGCTTATCTTAGGTTTCACCCATGTAGGCATCAGCTCACAACCTTCCTCTCCCCCCGCACCAACTTCCTTTAAGCCTATCATACAGCCTCTAGCTCTCTGAGACAGCTTGTTTTATTTATTTCATGTCAGAAATGTCATGTAGTATTTGTCCTTCAATGCCTGGCTTGCTTCACCCAACATAAGGTCCTCAAGATTCATCCATGTTATCCCACGTGTTTGTACTATATTCTTTCTTGTAGCTCAGTAGTATTCCATTGTATGTATACACCACATTTTATTTATCCATCCACTGAATGTACTGGGGGAGAGTGTAAACTACAATGTAAACTATTATCCATGTGGTGCAGCAGTGCTCTGAAATATATTCACCAAATGCAATAAATGTGCCCCAATGATGAAAGAGGCTTTTTTTGTGGGAGGAGTGGGGTGAGGGAGTTGGGAGTTATATGGGAACCTCTTATATTTTTTGAATGTCACTTTTTTTGTGATCTGTGTATCTTCAAAAAAATACAACTGAAAAAATTGATTGAGTGGGGAGTGGGATATATGGGAACCTCTTATGTGTTTTAATCTAACGTTTTGTGTGATCTATTAACTTTAAAAAAAGATAATTTTTTTTTTAAAAAGCACCATATAGTTAGGTTTTGTTTTCAATTTGACCATTTCTGACTTGGAATAGGTGTATTTAGTCCATGTACATTCAATGTAATTACTAATATATTAAATTTGAATCAATGTCTTTATCATTTGTTTCAATTTATTCCTATGTTCTCCTTCTTCATTGCCTTCTACACATTATTTAATTTCCTGCTCTGTTTATTAGTAAGAAATTAATTAGCATTTTAATGGTTACTATGAAGAACATAATGTGAATTTTTAGCTTATTACTATCTAAACTTATCTACAATTATTATTTTTTTCTAGATACAGGCAAAGATGGGGTCTTAAACTCTAATTTCATTTATTCTCTTCTTGTGTTTTGTGCTATTAGTGCCATATATTTTAATTCTACATATATTTTAACCCCTCAAAGACATTGTTATTACTTTTAATATTTTTTTACCCTTTCTAGTGTTATCCATTTCCTTCTGTATTTCTCTGCTGATACCCGGGATCATTTTCCTGCTGCCTGCATAATTTCCTCCAATATTTCTTTCAGTGCTTGTATTAAATTCACGCAATTTTAGTTTCTCTGAAAATGTTTTTATTATTTTCCTCATTTTAAAGTATATTTTTCCTAGATAAAATTCTAAGTTAGCAGTTCTTTTCTTCACACACTTTAAAAAGATATCCATCTGTTGTCTTCTGGCTTTCATAGTTTCTGTTGAAAAGTCAGCATATAAACTATAGTGTTGTTCCTTTTAATGAAACGTATTCTTTTTCTCTGACTACTTCCGAAATTTTTCTGTTTGACTTTGGTGGTCAGAACTTTTATTATAATTGACCCAGGTATTATTTTCTTTCTATTTTTCTTGCTTGGAGTTTGTAAAACATAGTGAATCTGAATTTCTCTCTCTTCTTCTGAAACTCCAATTGCATGTATTTTATTTATTTTTTTAATTATCTTTTTAAAAGATACATAGATCACACAAAATGTTACATTAAAAAATATAAGAGGTTCCCATATACCCCACTCCCCACACCCCCTATTCCTCCCACATCGACAACTTCTTTCATTTGCATGTACTTCAGAAATGTTTCATCAGGTTCCAAATTTCTCTTAGGCTCTTTTCCATTAATTTTCCCATTAACTTTTATATTTGTGCTTTAACTGGTATATATTTTTTAACAATCTTTTAGTTTTATAATTCTTTCTTCTGTTCATAAATTCATCTATTAATTTCTTAATTTCATTAATTGCATTTTCAATTCTAAATTGTAATTGTAAAATGTCCATGTAATTCTTTATTATAAATTCTGAAGAAACTCTCTATTTTTTATCTATTTTTAAAGTGTCCAATAACCCAAATATCTGTATAACCTGTGGGTCTGCATCTATAGTCTGCTTGCTTATTATTTATTTTGTTGGTTGATTGGTTAATTTACCATCATGTGGCCCTGATTCTGGCACACCTGGTGTTTTTATTTTAATTTATTGCTGGACATTGTGAATGAAAACTTAATAATGTTGTCTTCCTCCAGGGAATATTTAATTTTCTTCTGTTAGGCTATAGGAATATAAGCAGATGACCATTCTCCAATCAGAATTCAGAGTATTTCAGGCTGGATTTTAGGCTTTGTGTAAGCTGGGATGTTTCTGTTTGCCCTTACATATAGGTTGTCTCAGAGTCCCTCCTCCTCAAAAGGACCTCAACTTCATTTCTGTTTTCCCCTATACTCCTTCATACTCCTGAAATAACTTTTTTAGCTTTTTAACCTCTTAGCAGTTATTTTATATTTATTTTCTTGGTAACTGGCCTGAAAATACATAGTTTAAGAATTAGCAAATATTAAACAGAAAATTGTAAGCAGAATATCAGGTGCACTTTTCTGTGCTTTCTATTTCTCTGGGATCTTGATCCTTCAAGTCTTGGCTACCTTGTGGGGCCTGATTTCTAATTTCTGTCTCCCTAGTAGTGAGACAAATCAAGCTCTAGGCTGCTGCTCTCTGCTCTGCTTCTATTCCATTCACTAAGAATTTGACAATTTCCCTGAGGGGAAAAAACTATGTTAAATATAGGGTTCACTTCAATGCATGCTTCTTGTCTATGGAATTTGGTCCCTCAGGTCCTTTTTATATTGACTGCTGTCTAGTGCCTTCAAATAGCTATTTTCTGGTATTTTATCAAGGTTTTATAATTAAATAAGTCTTGTCAATCACCCAGGTCCAATAAAGTTAGCAAACCCTCAATGTTCTGCTCCCAGCCCAGCATGTTTCTTATTAAGAGGCCCAGATTTGTCTCCATAAATAACCAGACATATCACTTTTTAAGATTTTCAACCAGATAGGTACAGTTCCCTATGACAGACCTAGGGCTCATGGAAACTATTGCTAGGTAAAACTTGCTGGAAGGACCTTGCTCACCCACACCACCGAAACTTTACCTTCATGATTCAGGTGTTCCAATTTAGAGGAACTTTCTTACAATGCTATATGCTCCCTATGCTGCTGTTGCTTTTGATAAGAATAATTCAGGGAAACGGACTTGGCCCAGTGGTTAGGGCGTCCGTCTACCACATGGGAGGTCCGCGGTTCAAACCCCAGGCCTCCTTGACCCATGCAGCTGGCCCATGCACAGTGCTCATGCACACAGGAAGTGCCATGCCACGCAGGGGTGTCCCCTGTATAGGGGAGCCCCACGCGCAAGGAGTGCGCCCCATAAGGAGAGCCACCCAGCACGAAAGAAAGTGCAGCCTGCCTAAGAATGGTGCAGCCCACATGGAGAGCTGACACAACATGATGCAACAAAAAGAAACACAGGTTCCAGAGCCACTGACAACAATGGAAGCGGACAAAGAAGACGACACAGCAAATAGACACAGAGAACAGACAACCGGGGGTGGGGGGGAAGGGGAGAGAAATAAATAAATAAATAAATCTTTGGGAAAAAAAAAGAATAATTCAGCACACCCAACCTTACCATTAAAGGGATTATCAGAATATGACCTTCATGGCTGAAACCTACAGACCATCTTACATCAGCATTATCAAAAATCTTCAGGCAGTTTCCTCAAACTATTTCTACCCACATAGTACAACCAAAGATTTACAAGTCCCTTCTTAGCTAGAACCAACAAAAATGTTTCATTGCACCTACAAAAATTGGTAACCGATTCACAATAATTGCAGATGACCCTGAATATATTCTTTGGTTCATACTGGATCTCTGGACATACCAGGCCTTTATTTGGTATTCTTGGAAACAAGTAATCAATACATGCAGTGGTCTTGCCTTGGTAGCCTCAAGTCAGTAGCAACATCAGAAATTTTGGGCTTCTCATCTTCTACTAATAACTGGAAATACAAAGTTTCATGATGAAAAGCCTACAGGGACCTAAAGCTATATCAGACAACAATAGAGCCAATGGAATCTGGCCATACGTAATAGCAAAGTATTGTCTTTGGGTTGCCACATGTTTAATCTCTCACTGTCTTATTCATTGCCTGATATATATAGCCCCTCTGGTTCTTGATCTGATTCACTCTTTGTGTTCTGTTTCTCTCTTGAGTAACAGCAATACATTTTTACCTATTGCTGACCCCCAGCTTATCTTCTTCCTTCTCTAATTTACAATCATAGCTGCCCTTTGTACACTTGATTATATTTTCTTTGATTATCAGTTCAATACTTTCTAGATTCTACTTCAAAATAATCCCATATTACCTAAGTTTTACATTTTCAGCATTATTTGGTCATCCTTCAATTTATTTTTCCCTGCTTTGTACTTGATTATCAAGATCATATAATTTAAAATCATAAATAAAATTGTTTCTGGGGTCTATAATCATTCTCTTTCCAACATGAAAAACTCCTTCCAACTATGGTATCTAAATTTTTAAATAACTTTTGTTTGTATCTTATTGAAGATTCTTTGAATTTATATAAAAATTACATTGAGCAATGTAATTTATCTGTATGTTATAAAACTGATCTAATATTTCTTGTTCATTGGTCAGGAAGATTCCCTGTATAATGATAAGACACTGTAAAAGGATATTAGCTTGCTTAAGTATACAGTACATAGTAGTTTTGATCAATATTAAGGTTTCCATCGTTTTCCTAGGTGAGCAGGTTACCTTTATCAGCCTGAATTTCCAAGAATCTCCTCATAAGCCCAACTCATTAAGAAGAAGACTACCAGTCTTCTGGCACACAGACTATTTTAAACCAGGCTTCACTATCTAACCACCTTTTCCTTCTTGAGGCTTACCAAGACTTAAAATGGCTCATATGCCATGCCAGAATTAACACCCAGATTATAGATTCAGTCTAGAACACCCTGGTGTTTGCAGTGTTTACTCTAATATCTCTTACTTGTCTGCATTCAAACACTGAGACAGACTCTTGCAAAATTGTCCTAACCCAAAAGCAGCTAACACATGAGTAGATTTTTTCTTTCTTTCTCCCCAAACTCACTTTCACAAACCCCCTTGTACCTCCTTGTTTTTCCTACCGTATTTGGTCTTTACCTCACTTACCCAGATGACTGGTGGCTTCCTTGTCCCAAGGCCAAGTGGCAGCTCCTACAAGATCATCCCGTACTGAGCTGGCAAAGTAGACATTGAGAAAGTGGGTACTGTTGAGCTGCAGGGCCTCCTTCAGCTCCTTCACACTCATGTATGCCCTGGGAAGTACACAAGAAGAGAAAATGTCACACTAGGGGATCAGGAATTAGAGAACAACAGAACCAGACCTAATCAAACCCTGACATTCCAAATGACTATTGTCTTTTGGAGGGTCAGAGAAGCAAAGAATAGGCTGTCATGAGGACCAGCATCCACAACTAAAATCACTGCTAGTTTTCACCCCAATATCACAAGATATGGTTGACATTACACATACATCTCATTGAAATCTATTTCAAGAAATTTTAAAAGACAGTATATTATTTATCTTCAATTTATCACAAATTCATATTAATGTCTTTTTTCTTTCTTGAGAAAAATAAGGAACAAAGTGATAGAACAATAAATCCAAGTCTTTGTTCTAAACATTTTGTTTGATTATAGAGTTGGTTGGTATTCCATTGTATTAATCGACAACAAAACTAGTAATAATTAATGTTTGTTGAGCAATTGTTTTATTACCAGACATGTACATGCATTATATCATCTTAATCATCACAACTCAAAGAGGCTATGGACTATTATTATTTTTAATATTATTATCATTACATATATAAGGAATTTAGTCTTGGAGAAAGTAGTAAACTACCTAAGGCCACAAAGCTAGTAAATGGCAGAGTTGGATGTAAAACATTGGTCTTTCCAAATGCCAAATCCCATGCTCTTCAACCACTAAAATACTCAATATTTGACATCATACCCAATTCCCCACTCTGTGCACAGATTATTTTTTTAAGATAAATATAATGATACTGTCAATCCTTTGCCTTGAAAATTATCCCAGGCCATGCTGAAGATCTTCCAACTCAGTCTCTTGTTCTTTTCATCAGACTGTATGATCTGTTCATGATGGGAAGTTGATCTGAATTTCTATTTAAACACATGCTTATTTTAGGCATTATAATTTAAAGAAGAAAAGGGAAATAGTGGTTAGAAAACATAATGTAAAAGAGAAAAAAGAGATGATATTTAGATGGAAGAGGATATCACAAAGCTATTGCAAAGAATGCTTGTTGTATATACATTTCTCTTCCCACTCCATTAACCAATAGAAATTCTACCCCTACACCCACTACATTATGATACTTACCAAGAAACTTCCTTAGTGGCCTTCAAAATATTAGGCAATAGTGTATTTGCACTTATGCACAGAAGTAAAGGTCTATTAAAAACACATGCCTTGCGGCCCATAAAAAAAGGAAACAAGCACTTGGTCTCTTTATAAGCTCATATATAGTCAAAGACCTTCAACTTCCTGGCATCAAGTTCACTTAAAACTTTACCACAAGCAAGTAGAGACTCAATCTTCTCACTAAAGATTTATTTTAAGAAAAAACAATTAAATCAGAGCCCAGTGGCTCCTTAGACTGATAGGCTGCTTCCCACAGTGACCATTCCAAAGAGAAATATGTTCTTAGCACAGACTGAGCTGGGCCAACAGCTCCCTCAACATAAGTTGGAAATTTCCTTTACAGATTATACTGCATTGTTGCTATTCTGGTAGACAAGCTGCAGACACTGAAACTCCCAATGCAGAATCTAAAGTTAGGACAGCATGACCCTTCTCTTGTTTGCTCTGCCTCTCTATTCTGCCTCCCCAACCATGCTATTGATGCCTTCTATTTAATCCACATGTAGGATGTACTGGCAAGAAGTACTCAAGAAATAGAGAGATTTCAAAGAAGATTGTTTCTGTATTTTTTTTGGAAAAGAATCAAAAAGAGGAATAAAAGTAAATAAACAAAAATATCTTGCTTTAGAACCAAAGATCCTTGGGAGAAAAGGGTTTTATAAATACCACTTTTATTGACTTATAATATCTTGGAAAAATAGCTCTCAATCCCAAGAAACCATCCAAATTCCACGAGATGACGTCAGATGTGATCAGAGGGATAGTCCTTCTGCCGCTTTCCTGGAGACACAATGTTTTTTGGGCTGTCAGTTGGTTTTCCCTGGACATTAGTCACATTCCCTTTCCCTTTCTCTTTTATTAAAAACAATTACAATTTCCTTTATTAATGAATTGATGATTTGGGGCCATGATGGTATCATGCAACTCTTCACTAGGGAGATGTTTCAATATAGCAGAAAAAGAGACAAGGAGGAAAGAAAGGAAGGAAGAGGAGAGGAAGGGAGGAAGGGAGGAAGGGATGGAAAGAAACAAGAAAAGAAAGAAGGTACAGAGAAAACCAGGGGCTGAGTCTCTGCTCAGCCTAGAGTACCCAAGAAGAACCCTTTTCCTGTTCCTATTCCAGGGTTCAAATTAAACTTAAGAGTTGCTAACTTGACAATTTCTCTCTTTTCTCCTCCCTCACTTTTCCCAAATCCTCCTGTCCCTGGCATGGTTTAGTTGGGCTATCTGTGTGTTACTGGCTTCTCTGCCTGTCATTTACCAGTCTTGGCCTCCACCCTGCTGTCCTCCCTCAACCCAGCAGTTCCACTAATTTCCCTTGAGTACCCTCCAAGAGGCCTCCTCCTTTGCCACCAACCTCATTAGTTGGTTCTACTCATCTCTCTTTTCTTTCTTGCCCAGTCCTCTCTCCAACCATAAATTACCCTTCCAGATCACAGTGTCATGTCAAGCTGGTGGCAAACTGGGTGTGGTTGCTCAAACTCCTACTCCCTAAAAAGATATAGATAGAAGACAGAGAATAAGGGAGAAAAGGAAAAGGAAAAACAAAAACAAAAACTAGAGCCAGTTGGAAATTCATTAGTTCAGTGATAGAGGAAAGTTTTATTTTGTTGGAAACAAAGAGTGTTGTCCAGGTTATTTCTAAACCCAAGATGATCAAAGTGTAGTTATCAGTGTGTCTGCTTTGCATGCAGAATGCCTTACCCATTATATAATGCTTGCATACCAGCTCAGAAGTTAGTCAAAGCTAATAAAGATAAACATCTTAGCTCCTTAGTTCACTATGATCAGAGCCTGACTCAGACATTGAGTGAGGAAGAATGGGTATTATTCTTAAGCTCAGAGCTTAACATCTTCCTTCAGAATTGGTTTATTAAAAGACTTACCATCCAAAAGAGCTTAATACTCAGGGGAAAATAAAACAACATGCATAAATGCAGTAAAAATCACTGCGGTCTTGAATTGACGAGAACTAAGTGTGAGAAGGGGGATGAATTATGTTCATCTATTGGATTCCTACCAAGATCTACCTCTTCTTATACCCTACCACTCTACATAGAGAGACTCACTATAGACTTCTCCCTGAAGGACTCAGGCTGACCAAAGTGAAATTGCCTACTGACTGATCTAAAGATGGTTTCAGAAACAAGCACCTCTAGAAGCTGTCATATCACATCGTTCTGCCCCTATTGCTCAGGTCTTTTTGCCCCCTGGAGGAATGCACGCCTGTCTTACCATTCTATAACTGGCCTGCCAGTTTGGGATTAACCATTCTCTGGTTTCCTACCTACCATGTTTCACTGGCCCCCAGCCTCAGTACACTCACATTCGCTCTGATTTTTGCCACCCTCCCTGACTGCTGACCCTCAGTTAATCTTACCCCCAGGATCTAAGTGTACGTACAGGCCTCATCTCTTGCTTAGTTTCTGACCACTCCTTTCAGGGAAGGTAAAGGATTCTTTATGCTCTAGCTTATTAATGAGTTGCAGAACTCCTTTATAGGCTGGTAGATATAATTCAAAAATGAAGCCAGAAACTAAGAAAAAGATTCTGAGCTATCTGAAAGAAACTGAAGACAATACAAAAACTGTCAAGTTGAAAAACAAGACATAAAGGATGTAGTTATGCATGGAGGAGACTGAGACTTATAGCTCCATATCCCCTGCTCAGAGCAAGCAAACCCTCTCCTGAGGAGAATCCTCACTGTACTCCATAAGTGGTAGGATGGCCTCCACAAGAACAAAACCTGATGCCCCCAAGGACCCTCAGAAAAACAACTTGTGGCAAAGCTGGACTATTTTGGTTTGGTTAAATCTAAACCTTCCTGTCACCACTGTAAACCATGGTTCTCTACCCAAAATATGCAGAAGCGTTCTTTCTGCCACCTCCATCCCATAACCACTCTGCCACTATGCTTCCTCTCCCTGGGACTATCACCTTTTACCTACTCCCCCAAGCCTTTTATTGTGCCCACACCTTGGGACTTGTAGGTCCCCAGAAGCACCAACAAGTATTCTCCCAGCTGCCCAGTGCAACTTCAAATACTTAGTTTTCTCTCCCTCTGTCAAATTCCTCCTCCTCTTAGGCTCATGGCACTCTACCACATCACCACTTCCTTACATTTTCACACTTCTTCATACACTTCAGGGCTTCACATATGACCCACAGTCTTCCCCTTCACCCTGGCTTCTACTATCATCTGAAGAAATTTCAACATTTATGTGAAACATTCACTCAAGGCACAATCTTATCCTTGACTTTCTCACCTCAAATGTCCTTCTTTGCAATTCTTTTTGGCCATCCATTTCACAGAAATATTTGAACAGATTGTTAAATTTCTGGTCCTTTAAGATCCTTTGTCCTACTTATCTACTCTTTTACTTGTTTGTGATATTATTTGAAATCATAATTCTGTTGTCCTTCTCCCTTCAATATCTTATTCTTTTGACTCCTTTTTTTAAAAATGAAGTTATTTTTACAGAATACTATAAATCACGTTACACAGTATTCAGAAATAAGGGAAATAAGTCTTTCAGTTGCTTCTAATCACTTTCCCTTGATTATTGTAGATAAAATTGAAGCCATATGCATGAATTCATCACCCTCCACCCTGCAAACACACAGACACAGACATACTCAATATATTTACTTTCTTACCTATTTTTACCCACTAGTTGTCAGTGACTTACTAATTGTCTCTCCCCACAAAATGGAAAAAAAAAAAATCAGTCACTGTCTTATTGGAACACTTGGTTATATTTTTATATTATTAATTACTTCGAATTATTTCCTCCTTTTAAAGCTCTCTCCTTCTTTGTTTTCATTACAACTCTCTTTCCTGACTCTCAGCCTGCTTTTAAAACCACTTATTCTCAGTCTCCACTGTGAGTGAGTACCTCTTTTCCCCTGTAGCTTTTAAAAGTTGTTCCCCAGAGTCCTGTTTGCAGCCCACTTATTTTTCCGCTCTCCATGATCACACGTGGGGAACTCTTACATTCTTACATGAGTAAGCACGTTATTATTTGGATAACTCCCAAATAGATATCCCTAGATCTCCCTCTCCCACTAGATTAGATTCTTGTTGCCTCTAGCAATTGGACATTTCTACCTGAATCACCCATAAGCACACTGAAGTTAACATATTATGAGGCAGGGTGGTTTTAACTGAGCCTAAAGGAAATTCAGACACAGTGAAATTCAATACATCTGAAATAGTCCAGTTGGTGAATCTGTGGGCATCTTTTTCCATGAGTAGATCAGCAAGGATTAAACTTTGGCTAAATATATAGGATACATGTGCCCAGTTCCATGGAAAGACAGGGAAGATAAGGACAAAGGCATCTTGTCCCATGCCTAATGTTACAAACTGGAATTTGAGCTTCTTAGGAAGAATTTAAAAGAACTCTATTCAAAAGAAAATTTGTAAAGCACATGCTATAAGCAATTCTCTTTTAAGGCTTACTAACAAAATGTAACAGTGAGTGAGGAAAAGGGAACACTCTCACCTTTTGTGGCAAGAATTAATGGGATCTCAGCAGAAGTCTGGCACAAGTGAGTTTTGCAGCCTTAATGTTACATTGGAAGCCAGCAATCTGAGAAAGCCAGCTTCTTCCCAGGGAAACAGTAAGGGCAGATCATCAGTTGGAATGGCGAGCGTTGGGCAGACAAAGTGAAATATAATTGCCAGTGTTCAATGGCAAACAGCAAGGAACCTACAAAAACTGATAGGCATGCTGTTTTACTCTAGAAATACTAGAGTAAGGGGACTTTGTATGAGGATAAGGTCTTATTGTTATGCATTGAGCTAATGCAATTTGATTGTTAATTGTAGTAAGATATCATTCATGCCCACAGGATTATGCAGACTGTGAGACTTTCAGTTTATCTTTAACACTGAACCTACAGTCTCCTTTCCCACACCTAGTTCTCCTGGGTACCTTTCCCAATTGGTGCCACCATTATTACCCTCTCCATGACACAAATAGAAACCCCAAAGCTCATCCCACATTCCTCCCTTCCCTTCATTCAATTCCCCCAAATACAATCAACCCCCTACTAATGACCCTAAGAAGAAAAAGCATAGTGATGATTATTGTTTTCCTTCTAAAGTTCTAAAAAGAGGTTAGATATCATCATCAACAGTACATCATCAACTGTAAAAATATTTGTTTATTTAAATTCAAATATGGAAACTGTGGCAAGATATACCAAGCCCAGAACTTTTGTTAATTCACATGGGAATGAATACTACTAGAAGTAAATTGGAATTATTCCCTAGAAATGTTAAAGCATTGTAAGAATTAAGGTTGAAATAAAATAAGGAACTGGAGATTGAAAACTCTTGAGGTCCAGTGTCCCAAGAGCTTCTGTGGTAGGCAGAATAATGCACAAAGATATCCACATCTTAGTCTCTGGAACCTGTAAATATGTTATCTTATGCAAAATGAGCTTTGCAGATGTGGAAAAAAAAAAAAGCATAGACTATGAGTTGGGGAGACTGTTATATGAACAGGCCCAGTCTAATTACATGAGTACTTAAAAGCAAAGAACCTTTCCCATCTGTGTTCAGAGAAAGAGATGTGGTGATGGAAGCAGGATCAGAGAGATGCTACATTGCTGGCTTTGAAGATGGAGAAAGGAGGACAAAAGCCAAGAAATGTGGGTGGCCTTTAGAAGCTGGAAAAGACAAAGAAACATATTCTTCCCTAGAGCCTCCAGAAAGGCATGCAGGCTTGCTGACACCTTGAGCTTAGCCTGGTGAGACCCACCTCAATCTTCTGACCTGCAGGACTATAAGATGACAAATTTGCATTGTTTTAAACCATTAAGCAAATGGTAACTTCTTACAATAAGAATAGAAAACTAATACATCTTTCATGTAGATACAACATCTTTGGAAGAGATAAGAACATATAAGGAATGAACATCCGGTTTCAAAAGTTAGGGTCAGTCAAAAGAAAGGATTTTTTTTTTTTAATTTAGGTACCAGGGTCAAGGATTGAACACAGGACTTCGTACATGGGAAACAGGTGCTCAACCACTAGAAATACATCTGCTCCCCAGGATTTGTTTTTAAACATGCTGTCCTGTAATGTGTGCAAGGGAAGGAAAAAAGTTTTATCACATCATTCCTGCTCTTAGCAGTAGTTTACCTATCTCATCAAGAAGTGAAACTTATTTGAAATGGGAGAACAAAAATACCCAGATAACTCATTAGATCCAGATATTAAGAAGGACAAGACATTGGAGACAAAAAAGAAGTAGAAGTATACAGTAGAACTTGACAGAAAATGACTAAAGCCAAGATCAGAGACAGCTAATGTGTGAGAGTCCTGAGATACACAGACTCTCAAGCCAGAACAACTTCATCTCAAGTTCCACCTATTCCACTCACTGGCCATGGCTATACTATATTTCAGTTTTCTCATCTGTAAAATGAGAATAATAAAAGTGCCTACCGTAATATAATTATTGGGAGGGAAAAATGAGATAACATTTGTAATGTGTATTTCATGAGCATTCAATAAACCTTATTTGATTTATTTTATGGCCTTAGGTATTGCTACATGCCCAGCAACAAAATTCAGAAATCATAATACAGGAAAGCAAGTATCATCTCAAGGACTTGGTAGGGAGCTAACCATGGTTTATGTCAAAGAAGAGGCATCCTTGCTTAAAAGAATCAAATACAATAAGCGGAGGCCATAGTATGGAAAGGAGGTTGGCAAAACTTACATCTAAGACCTGAAGGTAAACCCACAAAGGGAAACATTAGTGAAAACAAATAAAATTGAAATGCAACCCTTATAGTTAGAAACTACAGTTAGCCTGGTCAGGCAAACAATAGTTATAATACCTCCAAAAAGCAGCATAAATAACTGACACAGATAAAAGGTATTGTGATGGTTCCAAATTTCAACTGAGAATACCTGCCAGAAGGCTGATTCTGCTAACAGCAGTTGTTGCACTTCAATAAATTCTTTCCATGACGTCCCAATAATGTCCCTCAAAATTTCAGGGAACAATGAAGAGATTTGCTAGTTTGATTTTACTTTTCTCTAATAAAAAGAACTAGCTGGTGACATGGAGTGGATGAGTTCCTTCAATGAAAGAAACCATGACCTCATAGTATTCACAATAGCCAAGTCTGGTAACACCCAGGATTCAAGATTTAGTAAAACAGATTTCAAAAAAAAAAAGAAAAAATGAAGAAATGTTTCATGGTCTAGGATTCTTAAGGAGATAGTGTTTTTTGGAGGTAGAAAGATATAAACTGTAAACATCAATTTAATCCCAAATTGTTCCAATAGAGCAGAAAGAAGATATAAAGCATCCAAAAGAACCAGACTCTGTAAGAGAATTCCTGCCAAGCCAAAATTTTAAGAGAACCCATGTAGATTTTGGAAGGAAGAATAGCATAAAACTGTTAAAAAAAAAAAAAAAAGGAGGGGGGGGCAGTCCAGAAAGATAAAGTCCAGAACTAACATAAACATGAAAAATGCCAAGAACAATAAATTGTAAAATCTACATTTTTCAGAATAATAAAAAATTGAAAAAGAGTAAAGTGTTACAGAATGCAAAATAAAAATGAACTCTTCAAAGTCTGCTTTGCTACCTAGATGAATAATCATTTGAGTGAAAATTAATTCTGTAATTAATTTATCTGACAATTATCCATTTGTTCCCTAATAATAAGAGTGATCCCAATTTAGTGAGCCACAGCTCTATGCCAGGTGCTTCATACATATTTTCTCACTTAAATCGCACAACCTTTTGAGGTTGGCATAATTATTTTATTTTACAGATAAGAAACTTAGGCTTACAGAGACTAAGTACCTTGCCCCAAACCACATGGCCTGAATGTTTTGCAACCAGATTTTAAACCCACTTGCTTCTAACCCCAAAGCACACATTCTTCCTTCTATCCTTAAATTGGTTTCCCTGTTATCCAAGCCACCCTGTTGGGTCCCAGCAATGAAAAGATATTTAAGACATGGCTCTTGTTTTCAAGAAGTTCAGTATAGTGGGTAAGACAACCATGTAAGAAGCAAATAATTGCACTACAGGGGGAAAGGCGCTATAAAAGAAGTATGTGCAAAATTATGTGCAAGAATGGAGATCTGGGTAAAAAAATCTGCTTAGCAACCAGGACATTAATAAGACATTTTAGATGTTGGTGGTGGATACTATGGATTGGTTTGCTCACACCCATTCTACCCTCCTTCCCTTGTGTCTTTCTGTTCTTTAAGACAGAAAAGTTAAATTGTACACTCATCTACTTCTTTGCAGATAGCCATCTGATGTGATTTATAGTTTGCCAATTAGGTGTGCTCTTAGAGGTGGAGGGTAAAAGTGAAATGCTGCCTTAACTTCTGACCGCTTTGCTTTCTCCGCTTGTAAGCATGGCTGTGCGGTAGTGCCGCCACCTCCACTCACCAGCAGTGCGGGTCTCAGAGGCAGGCAATGGGGCAGACACTGCTGATGAGGATCTAACAGGCACAGCATGACTCAATGATGGCAGCAGGGGCTTCCTGATGCCAGGACAGCAGTGCAGCACTGTGTTCCTGAAATCACGGTTCTAGGGAGACTTAGAGTCTCCACCTTCCTGTTAATGGAAATGCTGCTTGCAGGGTCTGCAGTGTTGTACTGAGACATATTCCCGAGGGCCCAACCCAAATCCTGCGACTCCAGGCCTTCCAGAGATTTTTTATATACAATTAACTTAATGTATTTATTCCTTTTCCTGGCTAATGTAGCTAGAATGGTTTCTGTTTTCTGCAATTAAATCTTAACTGATTGAAAAATATTTCAGCTGTGTTTTCAATATTTGATACTTGTTCTCAAGGTAGAAAAGTCAGGGAAGACATTCAGGCAAAAAAAAAAAAAAAAAAAAATGAGTAAAAGAAACTAGAAGTTCTTGTTGACCAAAGAAATAAGAATTGTTTTTGAATGAATTCATCTTCAGAATCATAAGAATTATCCCCTAAGATTCAAAAAGATATGTTTTGGTGCTTGCATAACAAATAACATTAATCCTTGTGGAAAATGGAGAGGTGCAAGAAGGCTGAAGACTGAAAGATATTTCAATTTCCAAGAGAAGACAAAGGAGAGATTTGGAAACCTCAGATCAGTGAGCTTAATGTCAATCCCCAGAAACATTTTGAATGCATAACTAAACAGACAAATTTTTAACACATAGATAAGAAAGAGGTGAATACAGGAACCACCATAGAATCACATGGAAAAAAAATCATGCAAAATTAATCACATTTCTTTTGTTTTTGCTTTTGTCATTTTTTTCCTAGAGCAGGATGATTCCTTGAAGAGAATTTATCTTGATTCAACAGGACATTTGACAAATTTTCTCCTAAGACCTTTATAAGGAGAATGGAAAAACACGCACAGATATTGATCTATAACAAATCCCAGGACTGCCCAAGGGGAGGTTTGAGTAGCTTAGTTCATGTTTCTGTTTTTGTCCCTATTTAATTCAATGACTTGCAAAGAATATAAGTTTATCAAATTTGTAAATGACATACATTTAAGAGAAACAATATGTGGGATGGCAGAATAAATATTCAAATTAATCTCAAAAAGCTATAATTATGGGGGTAAACTCAAGATAAAATTCAAAAGTTTCATATGTAAAATTTGAATTTAGGCACAAAAAACAATTGCTGAAATACAATTTTATTTAATGGCAATTAGGAAGAAAAATGCCTTAGATTTCAGTTGCCAACAGTGTTCTGTGGCTCCACTGGTGTACAGAGGGGACGTAGAGTCTTCTTGACTGCAATCACAGGCACAAAGGCAGTGTACTGCAATGTAGTGACCTGTGCCCAATTAGTGCTACCTGCCTTAAAGGACATAGGAAGTAGACATGTCCAGAAGAGGGAGACTAAACTGGGGATGGGGAGTCATCTAGCAACCACACCATGTAAAGAATGACAGAAGGAAGGGGGGGGCGGTATTTAATCTAGATGTCGGGGTGGGAACTCTATGTAGCTCCAGAGGAAAAGATTAGGACCAAAGGGTAAACTTGTAAGGAGTCATATTTTGCCTCAATATGTAGAAAAACTTACCAAAGTCTAGTTGTTAAGAAATGATCTCCCTACCACTAGACAAATTCAAGCAGAAGCAGAGGGTTGCTTTTTATAGATACTGAAGAGAAAATTCTTACATTGACCAGAATATGGATTCAAACCATTCCTTGCAACTAAATTTTCACATTTTTGAAGTGTTTGTATGGACTCATTATGTCAATGATTATTTTAATGCAAGTGATTTTACTATCACACTCACTTCTGATTTCTTCATACTCTTTGAACACTTCTATCGGTATTGCCCTTGTCATCTCAAATCAACAGGTTATATATCTTGTTCATTTAATCTTCCCACCCAAACCAGATCTCCAGCCTGTGTTAATTTTCTTTTCTGCTCATATCATAATCCTACTAGTTGCTTAGCCCTTAAATTATAGCTGGATACCTCACCCGTGCAATTACTCACTGAGTTCTATAGAACCTTGTTTCACAAAGTCCTTAAAATTCATCCCTATCTTTTCTTTCCCATTGCCATTCTCTAGAATAGATCCTTATTACTTTATTTCTGATGTACTAAATGTCTTCTTATTTTTCTTCCCCCACCATCACATCCATTCCAGTCTATGTTGTGTGACATTCAAAACTGGAGTTGTCCTAGTCACTCTCCATTCATTTTTGCCTGAATTTTCTTATGCAGTTCTTCCCTTACATAACCCATGATCAACATTCTACCTGAACCTCAAGGCCCCTTTTCTAACTCACCTCTTCTATGAAGCCCTCACAAATCACCCCAGCCTGAAATGAGCCCCTATCTCTTAATCCCTTCATCATTTGGTCTAGTCTATAACACATAATTGAAATTATAACATTTAAGCCTGCTTTGGCAATATTTGCCAAAAGTAGAAATCCTACCACTAAATATTTAACTTAAGTAGTTGTTTCTTTGAAATCAAATACATATTCACAATAAGAGTAAAACAAAAATATATAACATAATATCATGATAGTTTAATAGCATGGTACACTATGGTAATAGAATAGTATAATAGCAAAAAGGAGTATAATAGGAAAATTGCAAATAATTAAAATTTCCATTAACATGGATCTGGTAAAAGAAATTAAAAAGTATATAATATTCATACCATGAAACTATTAAAAATTATGTTCTCTATATTTATTAAAATGAAAAAATATCTCCAACATACGATGAAGTAAAAGCAGGCTATACAAAAATATGTGTAACATAATCCCATTTAAAACCATATAGAGATGTCAATATGTGCATGTCAAGAGGTATCTAGAAGGGAGTAAAACAGGTAGTGAGATTTTAAGTGATTTTACTTTCTTCTTTGTTCACTTCTGAATTATACTTATATTTCACATTATCCCAGATATCTGTATCTTACAGTATCCAGAAGGCAAGCAAGCACCGTGCCTTTCTCTATATGACAACTTAGTACGTCGTTGTCAATGCTGTCACATGCTCCTTCAGTATTCGTTGAATATATTAATGGTGGAGATGAACTCTACTTGAATGACAAGGCAGAGAATGCCCCTTCTTCCCCTGCTGAAGTTCACTGCTATCCCTGCTGCAGAGCCCTCTTAAACCACAGGGGTCCAGTCACATCTGAAAGAGCTGAACTTCAGAGAGTAGCATATACGAGCTACTACCTCTGGTAGTCAGAAAAAGACAAAAATACCCCCAAAGCCTAACCTCTCTCTCTCTGACAACTCTTTGTATGGTGACTAAAGGCAGAGCAGGTTCTTGGCAAAAACACTGCATAATGATAAACTCTTGAGGCCTGGATAGGAATGGGCAATGTAATTCCACAGGCATTACACTGGGTTTAAAAATAGGAAGCTTTTCCCCGGCAGAAATCGTCCTTGTGACAACTGGAGCAGACATGATGTATTTCAGCTAATGGTAAAAACCCATGGAGCAGGCTATTTTAGTCATTCTTGTGTGTGTGCGTGTGTGTGTGTGTGTGTGTGTTTCTACTCCCAAAGGTCTTTTCTCCATTGCTTTAGAACATTTTAAAAGATTTCTTCAAATCCTGTTTTCAAGCAAAGCTTTCTTTCTGTAATTTGTCACATACACACACACACACACATACACACACACACCAGAAAGCGTTCTTTTTGAAAACATACATGCTCTAAACTGAACCCTTGATTTTCTATTTTATTGAAATGGGGAAGGTGAATGGTAATTGAAAATTTTTTATGCTAGACTTTTTTTTTAAAGATTTATTTTTATTTATTTCTCTCCCCTCCCCCCCAGTTGTCTGCTCTCTGTGTCCATTCGCTGTGTGTTCTTCTCTGACCTCTTCTATCCTTATCAGCGGCACCGGGAATCTGTTTCTTTTTGTTGCATCATCTTTTTGTGTCAGCTCTCCGTGTGTGTGGTGCCATTCTTGGGCAGGCTGCACTTTCTTTCGTGCTGGGCGGCTCTCCTTATGGGGTGCACTCCTTGCGCATGGAGGTCCCCTACATGGGGGACACCCCTGCATGGTAGGGTACTCTTTGTCTGCCTCAGCACTGTGCATGGGCCAGCTCCACACAGGTCAAGGAGGCCCGGGGTTTGAACCACAGACCTCCCATGTGGTAGGCAGACACCCTGTCTATTGGGCCAAGTCCACTTCCTCCTATGCTAGACTTTAAAAGGCAGATCAACACACTCTAATTCAGAAAGTGTATACTGAGTAGTTACTGAACTCCTATTAATCTCAAACTCTGTGCTGAACGGACACAGACATCACTCCTAGCCTCATAGTGTTTGCAGCCTGGCAGGGAAGACAAGAAAACATGCTGCCACACTGTGACACAGCCAGTGCTCTGATGGGGAAAGTAAAAGGTTCTGGTAGAGTCCATACATAGGAGCACCTCACCAGGATCTGGGGCATGAAGGCAAGCCATTGCGGATTTGACCTCTATACGAGGACCTGGCAGATAAGGTGTTAGTCTGGAGTAGGGGAGACAGAGGAGCAAAAGGCAGCCATTGACGCAAAGTCTCAGGGGACTACTAAGAGGGGAAAAGGGGAGCAGGAGGAGGAAGTGGGACAATTGATGCTACCGGCAGCCAGATCCTGGAAGGCTTTGCAAACCACAGTAAGAATATGAGAGTTCTTTAAAGCAAGGAAAGAATAAGATTAGATTTGCCTTTTAGGAAAATTGGTCTTAAAATGTGGAGAATGGATGCTGGGGTGCAAAATGGGAGGTGGAGAAGTCAGTTAGATTTGGAAATAGAACCAACTGAAATTAATAATTAATTAGGTGAGGTGAATGAGCAAGAAGAGTCCCAAATGATTCTTAGTCTTTAAATTGAGTAACTAGGTGGGGGTAATGCAGTTGACTGAGGTGAGAAATAAGAGAAGGAAGAGATTGGGTTGGCATCTCGCAGTCCCTGCCATAACCAAATTAGGGATGCTTATTAGACATTTGTGTATATGATTCCATAGATCTAAGCAGGATATAAAGTTTAGAAAACATTAGCACATAGATGACAATGAAAGCTATGGGATAAATGAAATAGTGCATTACTACTTCCTAATAGGTACACTTAACACAAGATGTGTTTAAGGAACCATCAAATGAGAGAGAGCAAGATAGTTCATTTGCAAAAATATATCTTGAATTGTGCCATCTGAAAATCTAGAAAAAGGCTATTTTAATTTTTTTTTAAATATGTTTACTTTTGAATTACCTACCACGCAAGAGTGAAAAGGGAGATCTTTTTTGTTGGGGGTCTCAAAGGCCTCAATTTAGCTCAGGAAATGTGTAGAAGAGAAGGTAGAGGACCAAACTTAGAGGTTCAGTAAATTTTAAGAAATGGGCACACATCCAAGCAGTCATCAAGTCCAGTAAATTCTATTGTCTGAACATTTCTAAAATCTCTCCCCTCCTCTGTCCATACTGACATTGTTTTAGACCATCGTGCTTTCTCTCATGGTTTATTGAGCAAAATCATTACTGGCTGGCCTGTCTCCAATCTTTCCCCATCTTCTTCCATCTTCCCCCAAGGAAATTTGATCAAGCCTCTCCCCTGCTTAAAACCCTTCAGTGGTCTCCCAGTGCATTTGCCTTAACAAGCAATATGAATGCCTTAAATTTTCAAGGCCTTCCTTGACCCTGCCCCCTGCTACCTGTCCAGCTTCCTCTTACACCCTAGATTCCATAAGCCCAATATACTTGTAACTCAGCACCTGTGTTATGCTCACTCCTGATTCCATGCAGTTGCACAAATGGCTCTTCCTGTTTACTTTTTTGCTAACAACTACCCATCCTTTCAAAGTCTTCACAGATGTCACCTCTTTCAGGAAACTTTTCCTGACACTCCTTCCAACCCAAGTCTACATTTGGTTCCCAGCCATGTTCCCCTTTGTATACCCTAGTCCCTCAATTTAGCACTTAATCCATTTGGATGGTAAAATCTGAAACTGTAACCAAGATCTTACAGACTCCAGATCCCTGTCTCTACCCACGGTGTGGTATTGCTTTTATTGATAAACAAAATACATCTCAATATTGACTTTTTAAGGGAAAATAATATAACTCCCTTTGTGGTAAGTATAGACTGTAATTGTCATAGTCCTTTCTGTGCCCATATTTCACTCCTTTTGATGAAACAGTTAAGTGCTAATTATAGCTAGGCAATAAGATTAACATTTAAAAAATATCTCCTGTCATTCATAAACTCCAGGATAAGTCCTACTGGTTGTGAGGAGACATAGCATTAGAAGATTTAAACCTACTGGAGCTCTCTGGGCCCTTCTGATGTTGCTCACAACTACCCATGAAGCTGTGTGAATCTGCAGCCAAGGCTTGCTCACCATCATACCTCAGGAACAGAGGGCTGCTAACCCCATTCTCTCACCTGGTCAATACTCATGAGCCCAAGGCACCATGTGGATATTCAGTACAAGTGCCTCCTGACTAATGCACTGACCTTTTGACAAAAGAATTTTTGTTTGCTTTTTGCTTTATCATTTGTGGACTTGGATTCTCTTCCAGAAGGATGCCAGACCATTCTCATCCATCTGAAAGTTGCAAGTGTTGTGGTGGCTGAAAAAGGGAATTTTATGCACATCTACAAGTGCACCCTCCCTTTTACACTCCTACCTCCTAGCTTGTCCCTCACACTTTTCTAGCCTCTCCTCTGACAGGAGGTGCCCAGAAAGGCACACCTTTCCAGAGCCCCTAGTTTGCTGTCTTTCCCAGAAAGACAGGGCCAGCATTCTAGCTGAAGAGCACACTTCCCCTCCTCAAGTGCTCTCCCTCTCCCTGCCTGACAGTAATGCTTCGAAGCCATCTGAGGATCATTTGTTGGCTGAGTGAGTGTATTCAGACTATGTCCTAGTGATGACTCACACTCTTGTGGCCTCTGTGTTTACCGTGGATATTCTATTCCAGCTGGATTTCCCTTTCTCCAGGAAACCTAGAGCTATTTCTCCATTTTCCCCTTCCCTTCCAGCACTTTCCACATTATCATTTCACCACCAACATACTCCAAAAGGAGTGGGCGTATGTGTCTGTATACATGTGTGTTTGTGTGTATGTATGTGGGTGGTCTATACCAGGGGTCTACAGACTATAGTCTCTGGGCCAAATCCAGCCTGTGGCCTGATTTTGTATGGCCTGTGAACTAAGAATAGTTTTCACATGTTTAAAGTGTTGTAAAAAGGAAGAAGAAGAAAGAGAAGGAGGAGGAGAGGAAAAGGCAAGAGAGACCACATGGTCCACAAAGCTTAAAATATTTACTATCTGGCCATTTAGAGAAACAGCTTGCTGACCCCTAGTCTACACTAAGGCATATTTCTAGAGAAGGAGTCTGAAGACAGACAGACCTAGATTTACAGTTTAGCTCTGCCACTTACTAGCTGTGTGATACAGGACATGTTATTTAATCTCTCTGAATCTCAGTTTTCTTATCAGTAGCATAAAATAGTAATTAACTCTTGTGGCTCGTGGTATGCTATGTAAAGCACTTAGCATAGTGCCTACACATAAGAAAGACAGAATAAAGAGTAGCTATTTTTTTGTGGTTATTTTTGGATTCAGCAGGCTCTAATACACTTTTATACTCGCATAAGAAAATCTGACTCCCAAGAAAGGCAATATGTTTTCAGACCCATAGGTGAGCCAGTCTCTAAACTTTATCCTCTGATTGGTTTTCTTCACTCTCAGAATGAAGTTATTATCATAGCCATGGTTCTGTAAAGGTTAGAGGCAAGTAAGGCAAATGCTTCCATATTTGACTCCTAAATGCCTTAATGAAAGATCTCAGAGCTACATTTTCTGTTCCTTTTCCCTCTAGATAGAAACTTGAGAGTCACTCTTACTCCTTCGCATCATTGTTCACACCCCTAGCAAAATCTCAATTACAGAGCCTTACTTATTTTACCTATTAAATTATTTTCAACTCCATCCCCTTCACTCCAGTGTCATGGCCATTGGCCCTCATTATTTTTTGCCCCAACCACAGCAGTGGTTTTCTGTTTTCTTGCCTATAGTTTCAGCCTTCCCCAAACTGTTATCCATAGAGCTGCTGGGTCATCCATCTAATCCACATATCTGAGCTTTAGATTATCAACTGGTCCTTCTTACAACACTTCATCTCTTGTCACTTTCCATTCTGACAGCATTAAAGTGCTTAGAGTTCCCTGCCCAGCACCCAGCTATGATGTTTAGTGCCTCTGTCCCTTTGCTTGTGTATTCTTTCTCCTTGATCTCTTCTTCTTTTTTAATTATAAAAGTGCTACATGCTCAAAAATAAGTACATAAGACTTTTTATTCAGAATCATCTCAATGACAGAAAAAATTTCTTAATATTCAGATAGGTAAGGAAAAAGATTATAAAGAAATGTATCAAACTGTAAACCCCATTGTTGCAGTAGGGGTGAGAAACAAGTATTATTTCATCATTGTTCATAAAAAGTATCTTCTTTTCTATAGTTTAGTTCAGATTTTCTATTAGGTATGTACTACTTCCATACATTGAAAAAAAAAAAGATTATTAAATTAAATTGTCTTTAAAGAGTCAGCCATCCCCCAAAGAAAGATTAGAAGTATGACCAAATGATTAAAGTTGGTGGAAGTCAGAAACCTGTAGTAACAGAACAATGTTCCACCATTCCTGTCCAAGCTGCTGTGCAAGGCACTGTCAGGAAGCCCTGAGTGTTCCCAGTAGCAGCAGTGTTTGCCTGAACCATTTGCACTCTCTATGCTGCTTCCCTGGGGAACCAGTAGAACCCACCCACCAGGGCCAAACCATTACAAAAAAATTTTTAATTAAAATTTTAAAAAAATATACTATATGCATGTGGCTGATAATTTAGAGTACAACAAATGATTAAAAGGAAATTATATAGTACCCAACTTCCTATCCCTCAGGGATAACTATTATTGATATTTGATATATTTATTTCTATTGTTTTTCTATGTATATGTAAACACAGTAATGTATATAATTTGAGGCATACTATTTCCTGGAAATTTGAGCATCAAGTATTCCACCATTTTTCTTATCTATGCAAACGTAATTTGTTCAACCAAAGATATATGCAACCAAGCGTCCTTTGTAATTATTGCCATTTAAATTGCAATAGAACATGGAAAACTAAAGTCATGCCTTTCTCTTACTCTTTAGGGCAAAAGACTTTCCCATGTCATTCACAGGCATTAATGTAGAGTTGGGCACTTCCCAGAAAAACGGAGAGTTATCCCTTACTGGGGCAGAGAATGAAAAGAAAATTCTGGAAACATAAAAATGTATCTGCTTCACACTTTTATCTAAGCTTGCTTTTAGAGTCAAGCAATGATTTGGTATAGAGTCAATTGGCAATTCTGAGAGTAATGTGTATCTTAGAGCTGACTGATGCAAATTTGTACACACTAACCTAGACCTCCTTGATTTACCTGGGTAATCATGTAAATAATTCTGCATATCTCAATATTCCAGTACCCATGGGACTGATAAGGCTGATCCATTTTAGACTGAGTTTTATGTACATCTGCAGTTCCTCAAAGTGCTTTTCACAAAACTGATTCCCAAAAAATGGAAGAAGAATGAATACTTTTTTTTCTAAATGCATAACATTAAAAGTTGGGAGGCCTCCTGTACTAAATAAAACTAAAATCTGTTTAAATTACTAACATATGGTATAAGAAGCTGTAAAGGTTGTAGCTCTGAACCAAATTGAACTGAGTTAACCTAGGCTTTGCAATTTTCTTGTTGTTTGATTTTGGGCATGTTATAAAATATCTCTAAGCCTCAGTTTCTTGATCTATAAAATGAAAATAATAGTAACTACCTGCTAAAATTGCTATGCAGATTATATGCAATAATATATGTAAAGTGAGGGATGCACCTAGGGCATGTTTCTATGGAATATGAGTATGTTCATGTGGTCATGATGTGTTGTCTCAGTGGGTGGAGACTCACATACTAGCCAACCGAATATTGAATTCCCATCCTGGGAAATCCTGCTACAAGCTCTAATAGAGTGGCAAGCACCTCTAGACTACATAGGCAGTGCCTAGCAAAGGAGGACAGACCAATATGCCAGACCCTAGATATTGATGCTTGTACTTATAAATGTTGTTCTTTTGAAATTGAAATGTAGCCTAGTATTATATATGGCTTAATAGTTACCTTTTGAAAGCCTCCTTGTTGCTTAAATGTAGCCTCTTTCTAAGCCAAACTCAGTATATACTTAATACTTTCCCCTGGCATGGGACGTGACTCCCAGGGATGGGCCTCCCTGGCAACGAGGGAATATTACCAAGCACCAATGAGCATTTGGAAAAAGACAAGACCTTGACCAAATGGGGGCAATATTAAATACAAATGAGTTTTTTCAGCTAAGAGATTTCAAAGTGAGTCGGGAGGTCATTGCAAAAGTTATGCTTATATACATCTCAGGAGGTTCTCACTGACTACCACAGTAAACAGTGCCTCAAGCAGGGGTGCTCTTGAGGGCTCTAGAGACATCTGGACACTGTAGGAAGAGCAGACAACCCCAGGAAATTGGCATCCCATTGGTGGGCCTTATCTTGGAATGTATGATAACCTATGTCTCCAATGTGTCAGAGTTGGACTCATTTATAATTTTCCTACATATGGCTCTTCTGTCCCTTTTATTTGAGTCTATAATTAGCAATATACCCATTAAATATATGTCCCAAAAATTTAAGTCTTCCAGCTGTTGATATGCCAGTTGAACCCTGAATCTCAGTAGAGTTGTAGCCAACACCTACTCTCCAGCTCATGAGACTCACCCAGGACAACTAACAAAAAGATGATGATTGACAATGCCTATCCCAAAAAACAGAATATCTACAACTGCAGACAAGACAGTTTCATCCATCTGCCCCATGGGATCTAAGCCCCCTCTCAGTTGGTAGCAGAGTGGGCATTGTCATCCCAAAAATCTCAAGTTTGAGGAAAGAACAAACATAAAGGGGAATGCTACTATTAACTAAAGTAGACTGATTATTATATGGAAGTACTTGTAACACTGATATAAAGACAGTGGTCACGAAAGGTTCTGAGAGGAAGAAGAGAGAAGAATAAGTGTATCATGGGGCAATTTGGGGGCATTGGACATGTTCTGCATGATATTGCAATGATGGATATGTTTTGTCAAAACCTATAAAATTGTGCAGTGCAGAGTATAAGCCATAAGGTAAACTACCCATGGTTAGTAGCAATGCTTCCATATGTGTTCAGCAACTGTAACAAACACTCTACATTAATGAAAGATGCTGTTAATGGGGGGAAGTATGGGAGGGTGGGGTGGTGGGGTATATGGAAATCCCCTATATTTTCAATATAACATTTATATAATCCAAAACTCCTTTAAAAATGAAGAAAATAATAATTTTTAAAAGAATTGTTATTTAACCCAGCATTCCTCAAACATATTTGAAAATCATACACTTTTTATTGCTTTTCAGGTAATACCCATTTAAAAACCAGTGGCACATACTTTCAAAAGTTGATTTAGACACAGACCCAGAATCAGACATATTTTTAAAGTTAGTAGAAAGGTGAAGAGCAGTAGACAAGGAAAAAGGAAAAAAAGGCACAATTTGTAACTATTTCTTTACTACTTGGAATTGTACAAAAAGAATACAATATTTTGGATGAGAAAATCAATTTTTAAAGATTATAAAGGGCAAATCGGACCTTAGAATATTCACCCCATACCCAGCAATCTTTTTAGGTAATAAAACAAAAGCCAGTGCCACAATGTAGGGGCCAAGAGGCATAGGCTAAAGCAGCATGCCCTATAAACAAAAGTAAGATACGACAATGCTTCTTTAAGTAAGAGCTACCTTAGGCAGAGTTTGGGCCACTTAGTCTTCATTATTCTAACTCTACTATAGTGTTTGGTACCAAAGGAGGAGTAAATCAATAATAAACAGAGAAAATAGAGACATAAGGGTGAAAACATCAAGTGACTACATCCCAGTTTGTTTTACCTGGCATTTCTCCCAAAACCACTCTGACATGCTGAAATGAAAGGATGGATGGGTCATCTGTTTAGTTTCATCCTTTATTTAAAAAAAAAAAAGTCAGCACTTCCAACCCGGCATCTAGTAACAAAATATTTTTGATGTTCGGCATACCCCATTTTCCTCCCGTAAACAACAACCCCCCCACACACACACACATTCTTAAAACCCATGTTTAGTTTTAGTCTGGAGAGAATGAGAGTTCCAGATCTGGACCCTCTGCTCCTAAGTAGACATTCTGAAAAAGCTTCACTGCCAGATATAAAAAGTCCACTGTATAATTTATTAGGGGAATTTTCACAAAGTTCTGATTACTTTTTAACCAGAAAGTGAAAAAAACATCCAAGAATCCTGATCAAATCCAATATTGCACTTGGCACCTGGGAATTTGTAGGGGCTAAGAATTCTTAGCTCTCCCCAGCTATCCGGTTTATTCTTCCACAGCGCCCCATGAAGGAATACTAGGGTTTGCTGGCCTTCAGTCTTCCCTCTTCCCTGTGAATGTGCAATTCCGTTTTCTTAAATAATGGAGGAAGTTGGGCCCAAAAAAACTCAAAACAATACATTCATTTAATAGCTCTAATGGCTTTACTGAGGCCTGCCAATGAAAACCCTGGCTTAATTGTTTCAGAGAGGCCTTCAACTAGAGCTAAACAAACCCACCAAATCTCTACCCGCTACTCCTCTTTCCTGCCACTCAATTTTTTTTTTTTCATTTTGGTCTTTTCCAAGAGGAGTATGTAAAATACCCAAAGATGTTCTCTTTTCAATATATTTTATGTTTGGGGAACAAATACAAGTTTATTTTCCATGGGTAAGGTGAGCATATTTTATTTGGTTTAGAGCATATTGGGTTAGACCAAAAATCAGGACATGCATTTACAGTATAAGGGTATTTTATATGACAATGCAATAGAATATTTGAAATCATGACTGTCCTGAAAGTTCTAAGAAGTAGGGTCAGTCATCATTATAAGGACAAAAATTGTGCCTGCTGTCCTATGATGTAAAAGTCCTTTCTTTCAAAAATCATTTTTTTGAAAGCTTGCTCTTTCTTAGCACTGTTCCAAGCACTTGGGATGACACTGAGATTATTCAACAGAAAAGAAAATGTCTCCACCTTAAACAATAATTAACAAATAGTTGCCATCTCCTCTTTTCCTTAGGAAAAGGATCATGGTGACCCTTTCAGCAGACTTAGAGAAGAGGATGGCAGTCAGGTGAAAGGAAAGAAAAATGAGGAAAAAATAGACATTGCAATTGAAAAATAAAATAAGAAAAGAAGCAAAAGAATAGGCAGAGAAAAGAAGAAAGAAAAATGTTCATGACAGGGCAAGACTATCAACAATTGAATCTGGAGCCACAGTCTTGCGCAAAGACCACTTTTGTCCCCCTTGTATAAGAAAAGCAATTAAAACCAGAGAGTTGGAGCTAGATGCCATGCCCTCCCACCTTCAAATGAGAAGAAACAATTAATTATTTCATATTCTTTCAAAAGAGTGTAATCCTGTCACTGATTTGGAACATTGTTTCCAAGATTTCTTATCAAGTAAAATCTGCAAAAACTATAAGAGTTTCCTAGCTATTTTTAATTATAATCTGTATGGCATATAAAATAATGATAGTGGCACTTTTCACTGGTCCTGCAAAATACCTTGATCATAAGCACTCACACCTTACCTAACCTGTTCTGCTGATCCAGTGATTAAAAAGTAGGGAAAGAGCACATGAAGAATATTGCCAAGTGTGCCATTACAGATAAGAGACCTTGAACTTCAGCCTGAAACAACTGAGCCTCCTAACCCACCTGGCTGTCCATCCTCTAAGCCATCCTGCACCCTGACACAAATACATTTTTCAAGGAATAAGTGCTGGCCATATCAGTCTCTGCTCAAAAACCAGCTGTGGCTCACTAATTAATTTCAAAATCCTTGGTTTGATGTTAAGACCTTTTATGCTTTTACCCATCAGCATTCTCTTTCCCTATCTTTGTGTAAGTACCCTTGGCCCAGTTAATGAGATTGTTCTCTATTTCTTGAATGCATCTAGAAATTTCTCCATACTTTCACTCACTCTATTCCTGTTGCATGAAATCCCATATTTTATCTACCAAGACTTAGAAATTCTTCAGTATCTAGGTGTGCTTTAACCTCCTTCAGAAATATAACCTAATCCTCACCTCCCCACTCTGGTTGAGTATACATGCAATGAAACCCCACACCTCACTCACAACATATAACCATAGTTTACCTTGTTTTATGTATGTATATTTAGCCTCCCCACGAGACTGTGAATTCATTTATTATATGTCTTACTGCTTTTTGTTTTGCATGAAGAACTTAGGTTTTTATGGAATACACTCAGCAAATATTTATTTATAAATGAAAGAACCTAGGTCTTTATGTGCCAGTAATGTCTCATCTATTAGATTGTGGATTTCCAAACTTCTCTCTGGGTCTAAATCATCTCTGGTCTTTGTTTAAAATATATTTAAATAGATCTCAGACATGAGTATTTTTTAAAGCTTCATAGGTAGGTGATTCTGATGCTTAACAAAACTTGTCAGGAAACAATCTACAAAATTTTATGTCAGTGATCCTAAATATTTAGTTTCAACTTTAAGTTGCAATGAGCCCTGCAATTCTACCAATATTCCCATCCATAAAACAAGTTAATAAAAACAAATTAGTTTGCCCATTTCCCCCACTATGGCTTTCTATCTGACTGGTTACAATGTAGCCAACCTTTCTGAGAAAGCAGAAAGTTTATAGAGATTTGCCAAGCTCTTTAAATTTAGAGCTTACCCAAATTCAGTGGAATTGGGTTACAGCCCTAACTGTATAAGTTAGTAGATAGATAGGTAATCTTAGTTCAAATCACTTAAACCCTCAAGCCCAAGTTTCCCAAATAAAATAGGGAAACAAAGAATAGGTAAAGTCTATACTCCCTGAAATTCTATAATTAGAAAAACGAGGAACCTCCCATAGAAGTTCTCCACTAATGTGGCTATCAATTTAAAATTGTGTTTGTTGACAATGTCCCTATCATATTCTTAATAGCAAAATGTATCAGAAGGAATCCATTTTATACAGATGCCACCAAGAGAGGAAAGAGCATTGAGGCAAAGCTGTTTCATGTTATTCACTCTGATTCCCTGCTTTTCAGAATTGATGACAAACTTCATTTGGCATTCCTGCATCTGTGGGTTCTGGGTCTCCAGGATTCATTCCTGGTAATGTCAGGTTAACTCAGGGCACTTGGCAGCACTGTATGAGGTGCTGTGAGTAACATCAGTTTTGCAACTTCATTTGTCATATAATTAAATTATTATATAAAGAAAACTATGTACCACATAATAAAATGTTCATTCTCCTACTGTGGTACAGTATAGTTAAGCATAAAACAGCCACAAGGGAAGATTGGAAATGACATGGAAAGGTCAACCTTAAAATTATTTTAATTCATTTAGAAAAAAAAACAATAAAAAAGAAGAACAAACCCAGGAAGAATTAATTTCCAGACCAAAGAGACGAAGGAAAGTTGAGTGGAAAACAGGAAATTAAGGGAGGAGAAAACAAATATTGGGAAAGGGAAGCAGAAAGAGAGGGGGCCTTAGAGATGAGGCTATTGTCATGCTAAATTATAGAAGGTCATCATTTGAAAGTTTTTATTTTTTTTATTTTTTTTATTTTTTTAAAGATTTATTTATTTATTTAATTTCCCCCCCTCCCCTGGTTGTCCGTTCTTGGTGTCTATTTGCTGCGTCTTGTTTCTTTGTCCGCTTCTGTTGTCGTTGGCGGTATGGGAAGTGTGGGCGGCGCCATTCCTGGGCAGGCTGCACTTTCTTTTCACGCTGGGCGGCTTTCCTCACGGGCGCACTCCTTGCGCGTGGGGCTACCCCACGCGGGGGACACCCTTGCGTGGCACGGCACTCCTTGCGCGCATCAGCACTGTGCATGGCCAGCTCCACACGGAGTCAAGGAGGCCCGGGGTTTGAACCGTGGACCTCCCATATGGTAGACGGACGCCCTAACCACTGGGCCAAAGTCCATTTCCCTGAAAGTTTTTAGTATTTGCTCTTATTCTAAGATGGCTGGCCAAACCTAAGAACTCACAGCATTACCATGTGGTGTCATCATGGTGGGTGAGAGTACCTATAGGGCAATGTTTTCCAAACACTGGATGGTGACCGATTATTAAGCTGTGAAATAAATTTAGAGCCTTCTAACCAACATATGAAAAAGAGAGAGAAGAGAAGAGAAGAGATCAGCAAGCCTCATACAGTGTTAACAATAAGCATTGTATCTGGAAACTTTGGTTTACCCATATTCGTAAATATACACACATACTTGTACTGGTTTGCCATTCAAAATGGTTTTTCTGAGAGTCATGGTCAAATGTATGTTTAAGCTGCCTCCATAGCAGTCAATGCTTCTGCTTATCATGGCCTACTCAGTCTTCTTAGAGAACTCCTCTTTTGCCTCCTGTTTAGTTCCCCCAGTCCTATGTACATAGATGATAGACGATTAACTGAGAGAAAGTGGGGTGGCACCAGCTCTTGGAAATTTTAACTACACTTATCAATTATAAGTGTATCTATTCCAAATCTCTATCTCTAGAATTTATCTCTCTCCAAGATATAAATAGTACCTACTGTATAGTGTCTCATTATCTTCCCCAAAATCAATCTCTCTAAAATTAAAATTATCTGGGTCCAGGTCCTACTACCACCATTTACTGGTTGTGTCCCTTTGGGCAAATTATCCAATCTCTGAAAGCCTCAATTTCTTAATCTGTCAAATGTGAATAATAATACCTTCTTATATTAAATGCAATGTTTATTATGTATCATAGCTTTTGGTACCTATTAGATGTTTCATAACACCTAATAATTACCTTTCCCCTCCAACCAAATTCCTCATCAGGCTTCCAGATTTTTACAAGATACAACAGTTTTGTCCAGCATTTAAATATTGGGATAATTTGGGGGGGGGGAAGGATAATTTTTTACTCCTTCTTTTCCTCTACCCCATGTCACTCACTATGTCCTATTGATCCTAGCAGGCCCAAACCTCTACATCCTCAAATATCCAGATCTGGGGTCATGTGGTTGCCAGATTCAGTCTCATCTATAGTTTGTATCTTAGGCCCAAGACAGGAGATTTTACTACCTCATCATTCTTGAACCCTCAGGGTGCCTGGCAATCCAGCATATCTCTGGATACCTCCTTCCTCCATTTCCTCCACTATTGTAAATCCTCATTCCTTCCCTAAACTATCTAACAAACCAAATCCCACTCACTCGTATATTTGCTACCCACCTTGTTAAAAAAATAGAAATACATGGCAACACTTCTTTAACTTGCTCCTTCCCAACTACAAATACCTCCATCATCATTCATCCTTTGTCCCCCTCCCCTCTCCTCCATCTGTGCAATGAATGTCATCATTTTTCACCTTTGCACAAATCCCTGAGTCAGTTGCTCTTGTATTCTTGAATTTTGAAACTTTCATGTTCTCCTGGTTCTCTCCCCATATAAACATGTTGAGGTCTTCCCATTTTTAGAGAAATACTCCCCTTAGATTTCAGTTCTTTTCTTCCCTTCTCAGTCAAGGTTCTTGAAAGAATTCATCCCTACATTTTCACCTCCAGGTCACTTTTCAACCCACTGTCGTCTGTATTTCACTCCCACATATCACTGAATCTTCTCACTAAATCTGCCAATGATCTCTCCTATTGCCAAATCCAACTGAAGGAGAGGATGTAGCTCAAGGGTTGAGCACCTGCTTCTCACATTGGAAGTCCCAGGTTCGGTTCCCAGTGCCTCCTAAAAACAACAACAAACGACAAACAAGCAAACAAACAAACAAAAAAAAACAACTCAGGGATGCCAATGTAGCTCAGTGATTGAGTGCTGGCTTCTCACTTACAAGGTCCTGGGTTCAATCCCTGGTACTGATACCTTAAAAAAAAAAAAGTCCAATTAAGGTTTTTCTGTATAGATCTCCATAATGCGATTGATGATTTGACACCAGTGTTTCTCTTTCAAATCCTTACCACTTAATCACCTGGTTTTCCACATTCTATAAACTCTCCCTGGAAGAAACCATCCAAATATACAGCATCAATGTAATCAATTTGTTGATGATTCTCAAAACAATATTTCTGGTCCACATCCTGTTCTCTAAGTTTCAAACTGCATATCTAATTTTCTACCAGACATTTTTAGCTAGGCATTTCCATTTCAGTAAGTTCAAAGTCAAATATATCCCTCATACCACTCCTCACCCCCAAACTGGCTACTGTCATCAATTTTTTATTCTTTATGGTGTCTCTACCCTTAGTCATCTATGCCATAAATACATGAGACATCTTCTCCCTTCCCCTCTCCCCATTTTTTAATCAGTTCCCAAGCCCTATATAGTCCTTAATTCCACTCACACAACCATCTTCTCCTCTCCACTTTTACTATCAATACCTTCTTTAATATGAAACATTAGTTATTTCTTCTGGGAATTGCCAAAATATCTTCCATATTGTACTCTTCCAACCAATTCTACATATTTCTACAAAATGCTAATCTTGCCACGTCATCTATTTAAATAATATTCAATGGTTCCTCATAGCTCAATATATGTTACTTTATTATCTGGCCCTTGCCTAAGTCTCTGGCATTGTCAACAGCCTTTCTCCCAATATCCTCTGTTCCAGCCTCACACTCCCTTGATTGCCATTTCACATTCATGTGCTTTTTCTCAAACTTGCTATTCTGTCTAGAATACATTTATATTCCCCTTTAACTAACTCTTTATCATCATTCAAAGATCATCACCCTTGGGGAGCGTTCCCTAACCTTCTTGTCAGGTGTAGATAACTCTCACTGGTATCATCTAATTAAGTATTGATAATGTTATATTATAAGCTTTTAAAGGCAGGAGCCACCTGCCATTTAACTTCCTGTCCTCTGAGTGCTTAGTACACTTCTTGGCATATGTTTGGCTTTCAATAATGTTTTAAGAACTTTACATCTTACATCTTCTAAGACTTCCTTCTGCCAAGTCAGTTTTTGGTGATGCACCCAACTCTTCCAAAACATACCATATCCACTCTGTATAACAACTTTCACATTGCACAATAATCACTGCGTTTGTCTTCATATCCCCAAGTCCACTCCAATGATTGGTAGATTATAGATGTTCAAGAAATATTTGCTAAATTAAAGAATTAATATGAAAATGAATGTATGAATGAAAGCTGTCATCATGAGAACCAACCTCTGCCTTGTGTCTGATCATTGAACTTCTATTTGTGTTTATCCCTGTGTGCCCTGTCTTATTACCTGCCGAATACCCCTAAAGCTACAGAGAATTGAAATGCAGCCTAATTCTTACAAAGGTCTCTTTCAGTGTTTGACATTCTAATCCTTATCTTGATATCTGAAACTCTGATATTTATTGACACACCTGCATGATGCCAGTTGAGCACCTGCTTACTTCTACATCAGGATTTCAAGGCCCACACACATACATGCCCAAATTTTCAATCATCACTGTAACTACCACCTGGACACTACATTATTTAATCTTTTGATCTGTAATTAAATGATTACTAAGGCTACACTTCCTTTTAACAGGGGACAAAGTCCTATTTGGCTGAAATCATGAAAACAATGTTCTAACTATGAAATTGCAAGAATTGTCAGGCTACTGGGGGAAACCACCTTCAGATGGACTAGAGGATCTGAAATTGTACCACCTGTTTGTCCACCTGTATCCATCTACTCAAAATGAGATGGGCTAGGTTACTGTGTATAACTTCTTGTTAACATCAGAGGGAGTTATTGGAATAAATATCTCTCTCTGGGAAAATGTTATAAACCACAACAAATGGGGGTCAGGTTGGTCTGTTTACACCAATTCTTGATTGCTTTTCCATTGCTGGTGAAGGCCTTAAGTTTTACGGGTAGCATAAATTGCAACTGCAGTCTAGGAGTTCATATTCAGCTCTTAGCATAAAAGACCTGTCAAATGAAGTATATCTTGTGAAGAGTAGAACCAGAAAAAAAAATTGAATCTTATCTGTAAGCAAGCTCTTTAAAAAAGAAGACTGCAAATCCTCATTCAACACTGAAAGTCACCTTCAATTCCAGATGATAAACAAAATGATAAGGCAAATGCAAGATTATATTTTTAAAAAAGAAATGTTAAAAACCAGCTTATACAGACTCATCATATCTACTCCTACTTTGCTTTGATTTATCAACCTGTAATTGCATTTGTTCAGGAGATAGCAATCATTCAAAGAAAATATCAAATAGTAAGTGAAAAATTCATTATAAAACACACACACAAGCACAAAAGACTTTCCTTACCTATTTTCTAATATTTTACATAATTTCCTATTTATAAATTAGATTATGAAGTCCATTAGGATAGAAATCATGGTGTATCCTTTTTATATCCCTCATATAACCTAACTTAATGGTGCAAACATATCACTAATAATTTATTAATTGAATGTTACACTTTCAACAAATATGCGCTGAGAAACTAGTATATCCCAGTCTGAAAAAGTTCTGAATTTGGCAAATGGGTCTATAGGAAATAAAGATTCCTAAGACACAGACATAACAATTTTTCATCATAAGATCAGTTAGTTGCATACATTCTCAACTCTTTTGCCTTTCTCTTACTTTATTATACTCCCTTGGCAAAATCTCAAACTTAGTTAAATCAACCTTTCTGCAAATTCTGTGCCGATGTAATTTAAGTAGAGAAAATCCAGATTGCTCTCTGGACTCAATTTAAGTGCATGTTCTTTAATAACAACTGGAACCCCACCACCATCCCTTATTCTGCCTAGAGCCTTCTATATTTCCCTGGTCCATTCATTTCCCTACTCACCTAGTTGATTATTTCACACCTTCTTATCTCTTCTCAAATCTCCAACACTTTCCCCTTTACATCCTTGTCCTGATTAGCCTAATGTCTATTTCAAGGAATAGACAACTTTCATTAATGTGGTACATTTGCTAAAATTGAAGAACACATATTGAAGCATTGTTACTATCCATGAACTATAGTTTACATTATAGTTTACACTCTGTCCTGCACAATTTTGTAGGTTATGACAAAATATATAATGGGCTATATCCATCATTGCAATGTCATGCAGGACAACTCCAATGTCCTGAACATGCCCCCATATTACACCTATTCTTCCCTCTCCCTCCCCTCAGAACCTCTGGTGGTCACTGCCTTTATATCAATGATAAAAGTTCTTCCATTGCCAGAATAAAAATAAGACTATAAAGAATAATAATAAGTCTATTTTAGTCCATTTTTCATTCTCTCATCTTGAGGATTTAGGGATAGTGTTGCCCACTCTGTTTCTAATTGAGAGGGGATCTAGATTCCTATGGGGCAGATCTATAGAAGTATCTTGCTTACAGTTGCAGACACTCTCTGTTCCTTGGGATGAGCACTGCCCATTATCTTCTCCATGTTAGTTGTCCTGGGTGAGTCCAAATAACAGGAGAGTAGGTGTTACAACTCTGCTGAGATTCAAGACTTAATAGGCACATGAATGGACCAAAGGTTTAAGTCTCTGGGATATATACTTAACAAGTATAGTGCTAATTATAGGTTCAAATATTAAGGGACAGAAGAACCATGTGTAAGGAAACTATAAGTCTAAATCTGTTACACTGTGGAGCATAAATTCCAGAGTAAGGCCCACTGACAGGGTGCCTAATTCCTGAGCTTGTCTGTCCCGCTTATCGTGTCTGGATTTCTCTAGAGCCCTCAGGAGCCCCACTGTTTGAGGCACTGTTTACTGCAGCAGTCAATAAGATCCTGCTGAGATGTGCATGAACGTAACTTCTGGAATGACCTCCCAACTCTTAGCCATAAAAACTCATTTGTATTTAATATTTCCCCCTTTTAGTCAAGGTCTTTTTCCAGATACATTGCAAGTTGATGCTTGGTAATAATCTCTCAGTGCCAGGGAAGCTCATCCCTGGGAGTCATGTACCATGCGGGGAGTGGGGGAGGGGGGACGTAGTGCACTTATATGTTGAGTTTGGCTTAGAGAGAGGCCATATTTGAGTAACAAGAAGGTTTTCAGGAAGTAACTTTTAGGCAATATATAATACCAGGCTGTTTCAATTTCAAAAGAAAAGGTTCATATGTAAAACCATCAATATCAAGAGCCTGGCACAATGATCTGTCTTCTTTTACTAGGCACTGCCCTGTACTCAGGGGATTCTTGTTGTTCTAGTAGAGAATGTAGCAGGACTGCCCAGAATAGGAATTCAATATTCTTTCAATTATTGTGTAGGTCTTCACCCATTGAAACAATGCCCCACGAACACTTGAACATAGTCATATGCCTTAGAGGCATGTCCCAGGTGTACCCTTCCCCACACATCCCCCCACCACCAATATCCAGTGAATCTTCCCCTGCTGCAGTTGTGACCCTTCAGTTGATATGGGAAAGTGAGGGATGGGGTGGGGCTGCGGGCTATGGGAATCCCCTGTATTTTTTATGTAACATTTATGTAATCTAAAACTTCTTTAAAAATTAAAATTAAAAATTAAAAAATTAATTAAAATTATCTGAAAAAAATATATATGAGAACATTTTCTCCTGAATGATAACAAATATATAATACTAATATAGGGTGTTAGTAATCAGGTTGGTTGGGGGGAAATACAGCAAATATAAGATATGGGCTATAGTTAGCGTAATATTTTGATGACATTCTTTCATAGTTTTTAACAAGTGTTTCACAACAATGCAAGATGTTGATGGTAGGGTGATGTATGGGAATGTTGTATGATGATATACATGTTTGTTTTCTAAATTCACAAATTTTACTATATTACTTATTGTTTATGTATGTTCATGTAGGAATGATATACTTCAATGAAATTTTATTTTAAAAAAGTAAAACAAAAACAAAAAACAAAAAAAGAGGTAAATAGAACTCAAAAGAGCATTCATATAAACCCACCATCACATTTAACCCACTTATCCCCCCGACCTTATACTCTGCCTTTCCAACTATCAGAGGAGTGAACTGAACAGGCTCTGATCTAAAACTAACCCTTCTCTTGTGCACTAGATTCCATCCCCTCTTACCTTTTCTAGGATATCCTTCCAGCAATTTTCCCAACTCAGTATCATCAAATTTTTCCTACCTACTGAAACGTTCTCATCAACATAATACTTGTTATTTTTTTTATGTTAAAAACAAATCAACTTCATTCCACTGTGGTCAGAGAAATTATTTTGTATGATTTCAATCTTTCTGAATTCATTGAGACTTTCTCTGTGGCCTAGCATGTGGTCTATCTTGGAGAATGATCCATGTGCGCTTGAGAAGAATGTATATCCTACTGTATTTGGGTGTTCTGTATATGTCTACTAAGTCCAGATCCTCTAATATATTATTCAAAGTCTTTGTTTCTTTATTCGATTCTCTGTTAAGATATTCTGTCTAATGGTGATAATGGTGCATTAAAGTCCTCCACTATAATTGTAGAGGCATCTATTCCTCCACTTAGTTTTTCCAGTGTTTACCTCATGTATTTTGAGGCACCTTGATTAGGTGCATAAATGTTTGATTGTTCTTTCTTCTTGAAAGATTACCCCTTTTACTAATGTGTAGTGTCCATAACTTGAGACACTACAGAGCCAATAATCCTATAAATAGCATATCCTGTAAGCACTGTACAGGTTTTTTTTTGTTCGTTTTCACTATACAGTTTTATACACATTCACAATGTACTTTTGTTGCCTTCTAGATAATTTATTTTCCAAGACATTACTGCACAGTTGTAAATAACTCATGTACTGTAACATCACTTGCAGTTATGTGTAGAGAAACAAATTAACTAAAAATAAAACAAATCTCTCTTGCTTCTCACCCACCCCCCCCCCCACCATTTTTCTCCAGCTACTGCTGCATTTCTCTATCCCAATTAGAATCTAACTCTATCTAAGATGTAACCCCACGATCTCTTTCATTTATAAGGCACATCTCTTTCATTATAAGGGCACATCCATTATATCTGTTGAAGTTAAGGAGGTGTAATAAATTAAAACAGAATGGCCTGTCAAAACATAAGCCAGATCATGTCAAATCACTGATCAGAGTTTTCCAATAGAGTCCCATTTCATTTAGATTAAAGATTCTTACAATGTCTTATTAGAACTGAAATGATTGATCTCCCCATTTATTATCTGACCTCATCTGCTGCTACTGTCCTGCCTCATTCCACATCAGACATATTGGCCTCCTCAAACAAGTCAGGCACTCTCCAATGCCAAGGTCTTTGCACTTGCAAATTATTCTCTACCTGGAATGTTCTTTCCCAGGTATCTGCACAAATGTTTCCTCATCTCTCTCAGGTCTTTGCTCAAAAATACTTTGTTCACTGAGTTAGGCATTCTGAGTAACCACTTCCCCCCCTCCAACCCCCCCCCCACACACACACACACCACCATCTTAAATTAGTCCCTTACACTTCTATGTTCCTTACCTAATTTATTTGTTTTCCTTAGCTCTTTTTACTCTTTAATGTACCTAATTATCTTGGTTAATGTCTGTCTTCCCCTGTTAAAATGTAAGCTTTGTAGGGAAAGAGATTCTTGTCTACCTGATCATGCTGAATCTCCAAAGCCTGGAAAAGTACCTGACACAGAGCAGGTACTCAATGAATATTTATTGACTGATTGACTGACTGGCTGACTAAACAAACTCTATCCCAGTAGAGAAGTCTTTACACATTCCTATCACATCAAACAGAAATGATTCAAAACAGATTAAATTTTAAAATGATATGTTCCTACTTCAAAGTCTATCTAGTGTCTTCTTTACAAGGAAGGTTAAATTACACTGGAAAATGGATTTTTGAAATAATAAAAATGACACTTATATTTAAATTAAAAAAAAAAAAACATTAAAATAAAATTTAGTTTCTTTATACCAACTTTATATTAAATCAAAACCTGGAGTCAATGGAAAGCGTTTTGGACCCAGAACCAAGAGACATGGATCTAATCTTTATTCTTTGAGTGATGCACTGAATTTCTCTGTCTCAGGGTCTTAGACTCAGAGATCTTTGCTCTCCCATCCAGCTCTGAGATTCTTTTGTAGCATTTGAATTCTGTCAGATAACCAGATTTTCTGAAAACAATTCATGAGTAACAAGTTGCTGCCTTAATTCAATTGTTTTTAAAACAATTGGTCATTTGATAACATTTTGGGTTGGTTGCCAAATTAGTGTGTACATACAGACTTAATTTTAGCTCAAGTCTACACAGCTGAAGTTAGTAGAGTAATTAACAGGGAGCTATACCTTCCTAATAGCCAAATCCCTCAGAAAACACTGTCATCTTTTCTCTTGACTTCAACAGCATAGGCCTCGATATGTAAGACTAAATTGTTAAAGAAGTATGAAGAAATAAAGGAAAACTACTCAGATACAAAAACAAAAAGAGGACACCACACACCAACTTCAATTGCCAAAAAATGCAGTATTTCTTTCTAGATATTAAACTTTCAGCTGTCCTCCTAATACTCATTCTAATACTTTTTTTTCCTTTCCATCCCTCACATGCACTCACTTTTGATCTCTGTATGATATCATTTCAGGTTTAAGACTATTGACAAGAATTCCCCAAACACTAAGTCTTTACTTTTTAACCCAATCATATTTTAAATGGCTGCTATGGTAAATTCTTCTGTTAAGTAAATAAACACTCTTGACATCTGTTTTGTCAGTTTGACTTTTCTGAAGGTGGGGCATGGGTGAATTTTATATATACTTTTGATATACATAGTTATTCTCTAAAGAACATATATACATTAACATACTCTATGTATGATATGCTTTACAATAGACACTAAACCTATTTTATACAAATTTTACTTTTAATTTTCAGTTTGGAAAAATAGTAAGGGTAATCATTCTCAATCAATTATGGATTATATCACCAATATGATGGTTTGGTATTCTCATTCAACTGATAGTAAGTGGTGTGTGAGAGATTATTTTATAAAGCCTGAGGACTTTATTCATTAATTCATGGGTTCAACGAGCATTTGTTGAAAACCTATTTCATGTCAGGCACAGTGTTAGGGACTAGGGATACAAAGAGGAGCAAGACATGAGCTCTGCTCAGGAAGAGTGCATGATCTGGGGAGTAAGACTAGTGCTTTTCCAATTTGTCAAAATGGCAAGCCCCCCTGTCTTATCCACCCTTCTTAGGTGAAGCCTCTGACACTCTACTCCTGTTGACTCTCACTCTCCAGTTTCTGTCAACTTTCTTGTCAGGAGAGAGTTCTATTGGCAGCTTTTGGGCCCCCCACTTGATAGAGTGGGGAATTGACAGTGCTGTCAGACTGGGAAGCCAACGCGTCGGAGTGACCCTGGGCTTCTTACCCCAATGATACAACCAAGTCCACTGGCCAGTTTCCCTTCCTAACACTGCTCTTGAACTCCTCCTGCCAGCTAGGGTGCCCACCAAGGGCAGTTCTACTTTGATTTGAGTCATCTCCTAGCACGTGAACCCTGAAAGGCTAAGTGTCCCTCAGCTGTAGTGTCTCTTGCTGGCTAGCCTGCCTATTCTATTGCTCATACCTACCCTCTGATTTCTATTTCTTACCCCTCTTTCCTGCTTTAATGGAGGTCCAGCCTGCAATATGGTTAAATTACCCAGTGTCAGTCCTGCCAAGTTCTTGTTTTCCCTGTATTTCTCCTGAACAGTTCCTGTAGGCTTTGCTCCCAAACCCTCTAAAATCATGACAACAATTCAATAAATATAACAAGTGAATTGCCTACAGAGTGATAAGAAAGCTCAGAGGAAGCATGGAGGTTGGGGCCACAAGCAGAGGGAACAACGAAGCTGAGACTTAATTAGAAATTTCCCAGCAAGAGGGAAATTCTTTCCAAGGCATAAAGACAGGGGAAAGCCTGGTGTATCTGTTAAATGATGAGAAATTTTTTGCATTCAGAGAATGATGGAAGATGAAAATAGTAAGGTAAGTAAGAGGCAACAGAAGAAAAATCTTGAATGCCTTCCTAATAAAAATATGCTCAATTTTGCAAGCATTTGTTTTATTCTGGTTATAAAAATGATAAAGGAACTGATCTGAAAAAAATCAAGGCGTTCTGTTATCTGGGGATTAGTGTGGAATCACCCACTCTTGGGTCACCTATCTTTCAAGGAACCCTGAGCCCTTTTAGTGCTACTTCAATCATCCAAACCATTTCCTTGGTTAGATGATAAAAGCAAGTAGAATGTCTGCCCAGTTGCCCAATGACTTTAATGAACTTGAAGTCACAAATTAAAAGATGGAGCACATTAGATACTCAATAAGCTATAGGTGTATAAAAAATAACAACAACAACAACAACAACAAAAACTGATCCTTTGGGAAATCTCTCCAGGTTTTGAACATTTGACTCTATTTCTTTAAGTGTCAGATCAGCTCCTTCTATTCCCTGTAGAAAAGGCAGCTGTACAGGGAGGGAGGTCTTCAAGAGGGACATTCCCAGGTGAAATGAGGACTGGATGTGTTATTGGCTTAACCAACAGAATGTTGGCTCTAACTCTTCCTGGCACTGCTGCAGTTTACACTATTCATGTTGATGACCTTTTAGCTGCCAGAACTGCTTTAATGCCCAGTGATTCACATGGCCAATGGTGGATCATCAGAGACACATGGACCTGTTCACCTCTCTGTATTAGAGACACTCTGACTCAACCAACCAAGAAAACTTGGTCCATAACAGAATGGGAAGGGGAAAAACATTAAACCAAAGAGAGGGAACCAAACTTGAAGTTCTTGGGACAAATATAGAGTGGTTATAATAATAATAATAAAGGGAACAAAATATTTTTAACTATTAATTTGGCCAGTGACTCCCCTTACCATTTTTATCCAATTTCCACTTCTCTCAGAATTAGATGGGGAACTATAGACCTTGGTTAGTGGCAATATTTCAATATTTATTCATCAATTGTCACAAATGTACCATAGAATTGTAAGATTTATTAATAAGGGAAGATGTGGGAGGGCAAGGAAGTGGAGTATATAAGAATCCCTTATAGTTTCTATGTAACTTTTCTGAATCTAAAACCTCTTTTAAAATAAAGCTTAATATATTTTAAAAAGGTAAAATTAAAAGTTAAATATAGAATTACCATATGATACAGGAATTCCACTCCTGGGTATATACCCAAAGAATGTTAAAACAAGGAATCAAACAGATACTTGTACATTAGTGTTCATAGTGGCATTATTTACAATAGTCAAAAGGTAGAAATAAACCCCAAATGCCCATAACAGATAAATGGATAAACAAAATGTAGTACAGACAGTGGAACATTTTTCAGTCATAAGAAGGATGAAGTTCTGAAACATGCTACAACATGGATGAATCTTGAGAACATTGTGCTGAGTGAAATAAGCAAGGCACATAAGGACAAGTAGTGAATGATTTCATTTATATGAAATATGTATAAATGGTAAATCCATAGAGACAGAAAGGAGATTAGCAGTTACTGGGAGAGGGGGAAATCATTGCTAAGTAGGAATAAAGAGTTTGTAAATTTTGGAAAATTTAAAATAAAATTAATAATTAAAAAAAAGAATTAGTGGACGTAACTCAAAGAGAGCAGTGTGATTTTGCAGTACCATTCTATTGCATCAAGCCCACCATCTTGTTTCACCAACTCTCTATACCTCAGCTATGCTCAATGTCAATTCCACAACCTCAGAAGGAACCCTTACGGCTTCACCATTATCAAGTTTGTCAGTAATGTTACTTGCTTCAAGAAACCTTGATACCAACAAAAGAACAAATAGTTGACTAAGTGACTTATAGGGACAATCCTTGGCCTAATGGGATCATTCTAGGACCCATTAGACTTTAGGGATCACTTTTGGCCTCCTTTAGATCACAATTAATGTATTTATATCTTCAACAAATTTACTTAGCACAAATTTATTGAGTGCCTATCATGTTCTCTATGCTAGATTATACAAAGCAAACTGCGAAAGATTCAGGTTTTTTCATCTATCAATTGAGGATAATACCTCCTTTCAGAATAGTAATTGAATGATACAGTAAATGTAAAATACTTATGTCAGGGTCTTGACACAAAACCAGAGCTTAATAGTCATTGCCTTCATTTGTGGCAAGATAGAGATAAGTTGGTATACTTCTCTTCTTTCAAGGAACTCACAGGTAAAATGTGCCTGATATCATCCCAGCATTCCAAATCATTGTGAACTAGTTATGCAATATATCATGGATTCTGTGAGCAGCCATCCCTGTCAGACAGAAACTTAATTCTCAGGGATCTGGGGCTGAAAATCCCTGAGAATTTTTTTGTTGTTGTTTGTTTGTTTTTTGCACATGTTCTAGATCCTAACTCCACCATCACCTTTAGGTGTTAAATTAAAAGAAAACTGTAATATTTTTAGTTTAAGTATAATAGATTAGTAAGGACATCACAAAATTGCTGTCAAGTGACTATAGACATGAAGACATGAATAACAACTCTGGCCCAAGACACTTGATAATTTGTAGAAAGTGTTTTTAACTACTATTTTTAAAAGAGAGAAAGAGAGGCAGAGAGAGCAAAGTTTCCTGGCATGAGGTCCTGTTGTGTTCACTACAAGCAGTTACTCAACAGACAAGCAATTGAACCCACTCAACTCCTCACTGACAGAGCAAGTGCCACGTGGGAGTTGCCTGTGCCAGAGAAAAATTGCTGCCATCAATTGGTTTTCCCCAAGTTTTGAATGGAATTTTAATCCTTACTCATAAGAAATGGGTTTTATCAAAAACAACTGCCATTGCTTTCTTTTACCTTTTATTTTTCAGGTTGTTTTTAATGTAAGACCCTTGACTTATTTGCCAAAGTGAAGTCTGATTGGGAAATATGGGTAAAAACTAATAGGGATGTTCAATCATTCCAGACTTTGGCTTAGAGAGCCAGGCACCGGGGATGGTGGCTGTGGGAACAGCAGTTTGACCACCAGGTAGGATGCGTCCCATTTGTCCATTAAGGTGCCAGAGACCTCATGTGGGCTTCTCAGTGAGCCCATTACATGCTTCCTGACATCAGGCTTGTTATCTTCCATTACAATGAGTGCTTACTGGGTAAAAATGTAAACCACCTCACAGTATGGGAGCATCTCAGAAAACCCTGAGTACTTACCAGATGCCCTAAAGCTCAGAAGAATAAATTGAGATATTAGCACATCCATGAAGCAATATTTCCCCTCCTTATGAAAATGTTACTGATGCCTTATCCTACACCTTCAACAACTTCTTCTGGCCTGCGTTTTCTGTCTCTGCTGTTTTCTCTCGCTTAGGTACCATTCTGTTGTCCCACCTACCTTCTTCCTCTGTAGAATCGTTTCCTCTTTCTTGGTATCTCTGTACCTGAAGGCACATAATGTGCCTTTAGTGATACTAGGAAAATATGGAAAAGGAGAAATTAAGTAATGACTATTTCTAGACAATGTACATGATTTTTAAATGAAAATAGAAGTTTATTTTACTTTTTATGTTCATTTCTTCTGAGAGTATTTTCTTATAGAGTAAGTTTCTATAAATTGAATCTCACTTGTAATGTTTTTCCATTGACTTCCATTACCTAAAGAAACTTGACAGTGCCAGGTAGTAACATTATATCTCAAGAGTTAATTTGGTAAATATATGCCCAAGAACCACTTCTTTACCAAATGAGGTATTAACAGAATTAAGGCAATGAAAGTGTTTCCAGAATATATGCTTAATATGTACCCTGGTAATAGCTTTTAGGAAGCATTTTCATTCAGTGAATTGGCCCTCAGTAGATAATCCTATATATGCATGGCCCAATCTTGGGAATGGCTATGAAGTGTCAATGTGCTGCTAATTATACCTCTCTCTCCTGAGAGAAGCAGGTTCACATCATTTTTGAGATTTGCGAAGCCATCTACTTACACTGCACTAATTCTATTATGATTGGATCAGGGGTTACTGTGTGAATCAAAAGCTACCCAATAAAAATACTCCATATTGATTGTGACTGTTTGACCGAGTTAGTTCTTCTCTGCTGGGGAAGGTGAAGGTACTGAGAGGGGGATAATGACTAAGTATAGAACAAAATCTTTGGCACCACTATGGGTACCTGAAGAGCAAGTTATATTCTTATGATAATCCCCATTACATGAAGTCAGCAGGCCACCTGATGTAGCTAGACCCAAATAGCAATATAATTATTTACTTTTTCATATTCTAAAATTCTCCAAATGAGGTTCACTATGACAGCCTTCTGTCAGCAGTCTGGATGACGGTCTCCAGTCATACCACTTCTCCATATTCATGCTTTTGGATAATTCTTTCCCTTTTGTGTGGGCTTGGTTGCATGGTTAACTTCTAAGAGTAGAATACAGCAGAAGTGAAGGTATTACACTTTTGAGACTACACTATAAAAATACTGAAGTTTCCATCTTGGGTTTTCTCTCAGACAGCATACTCTGAGGAAAACCATGTGGTAAGCAGCCTTATTACAGAGGCCCACATGATGAGAAGCTGCTGCCATGAGGGAACTTAGAAACAGATCCTCTGGACCCAGTCAAATCTCAGAAGACAACTGCCGGCCTGATAGCTTGATTGCAACCTCCTGAGAGACCCTGAGCCAGAATCACCCAACGAATCCACTCTCAGACTCCTGATCCACAGGGATTGAGATAATAATGGTTTGTTGCTTAAAGCTATTATGTTTTGGGATAATTTGTTATTCAGCAGTAGGTAACTATTATCTGTTGGAATAGATTTATACAAGGGTTGGCAAACTCTAGCCTGCAAGCCAGCCACCTCTTTTTGTAAATAAAGTTTTACTGGAACATAGCCATTCCCACTCATTTATGTATCATCTGCAATGCTTTCACACTTCAACAGGGTTGAGTAGTTGTGACAGACCATATGGACCTCAAAGCCTAAGCTGCTTAATGTATGCCTTTTATCAAAAAAGTTTGCTGATCTCCTGTATTTATGGATTTAGGGTATAAACTTGATTTGAAATAACCAGACAATACTGATTTTGATGTCAAATCCAAGATAAGTCATTCAATTTCTTCTTTTTACAGATTAACTAACTGTTGCTTTGAAAGGTAGATGGCCTAATATCATATAATTTAAAAAATTATTTGGACAAGAAATTCAAGTTTCCTACCTCCCAATCGGTGGTCTCTTCAATATACCATACTATCTTCCCCAAGATTAGCCACTAAAATACATATGTCCTCATTTTCTTGGGCAGTCCTGGTCCATGCCTTGTATCCTGCCATAATTATTTACGCTGCTGCATTCTACTCTCAATAGTGTTTTGATCTGTATGAGAAACTATATGGTCATCCTATTGATGATCCAGTTTAGAAATGGCTTCTCCTACCTCTAAATTTAATAGTTCTCATGTAGCAAATTATTTAACTGGTAAAATCACTATTTTTAGTTATAGTTTATGCCTCTACACCCCACTTCTCAGTCTGGATTTTGACTCTCTGGAAGGAAGTTATTTTTCACCATAACTTGTCACTAAAGTATGTAAGCAATGACTCTATACCCAACTAATATTTTTGCCCCTAGTTTCTCACAAGTATTAGACACAAAGAAGGCATTTGTTGAAATAATGAATGCTTGAAATAACATGATCATTAATAGCTAAAACTATCTATTATTCACCTTGGTAAACCTCAATGAGTCATAGTGCTTTGGATATTCATATAGGTTTTACCAGATATTGTTTGAATGAGTGGATATACAAATGAATTAATGAATGTTCACAGTATAGATTTTACCTCATTGTTCAATTTTTTTCATGATGTCATTCACAACACTATAGAAGAATATACTGGCAAGAGTTCATTAATTGAAATACCAATTTATATGTACTAAACAAGAGAAGTATATGCCACAGGTCAGAATCCTTTCTTTTTTCCTGATCCCTTTGAGTGGTTGACTGAAAGATGACTAAATCCTCTTGTCTGGGTGTCTTGGTATGATTATTAACATTGACTCAATAGTATCCCATGACTGAAGACAGGGCATGAAGCTGATCACCTCTGAAGATCTAGGTGGAACATCTGGAAAAGCTGTTTTGACAGATGGATCTCAAAATATATACCATGACTTAGGGTCTCTACATTGCGTCTATAGAGGCCAAGGAATTATCTTGATATCAAGTATCTCGAATTCCCAAATAGGGAAACTGAGACTTTGAGGTCACATGAATCAGTACTTACTGGGATCAGAAACACGCCCTGGGAATTCTCTCCCCTGATACAACTTAGCTGCAAACCTCTAATTCCAGCTTTTCAGTATGTGATCAAGCCCACTCCAAACATTGCTCTCACAGTTCCTAAATGATTACTCCATTACTCACAGGCGTTAACTTTCCTTTACTGAGCTCTTTTTAGGTCAGCTCAATTCTCGGGTGAGTAATTAAAACCAATAAAATGCCTTGATTTCCTGAGAAGGAACAACAACTCACTCTCCTGTGGAATTTATGTTGGCGTGGGTTTTTTTCACACATCATAGTTTACTCTGAAGTGGACCTAAACATTGTCTTACAATTCTAATTAGACACAATGTGAAGGTTCCTGATACCTGACGCAGTACTTGCATAAACTTGACAGGAAAGAAATTAAGAAAAAAACATGATCTCAAAGAATTTGCATAATTTCTGGCCAACCTTTCAAGTTTTCATAAATAACAACTAAGGTCATTCAACAGGTTTCAAGCACAGCTTACCTAACACCAGATCCTGCTCCAGTACATGGTGCAATTAAGAGAGCTTTTGTACTTCTGGGGAAGTTTCTAAGATAGACCCTACATGTGGGAAAGGATGAGTTTCTCTGATCCCTATTTGACTATTATTAAAATCAGATAAACTAAGAAGCAAGTTCACAGTAGAAGAAAACAAAGACAAAAGTGTCTCAATATTCAAGTTCCTTCCTTCTTCCTCTCATCCCCTCTTTTCTCTTTTAAACACCCAACTACTCTCCTTCCCTTGTCCTTCTGCTGCCACAATAGGTAGTGACTTCTTCAAAACCCAAGGACACTGCCTGCTCTGGAAGTGAGATATGGATTTTTCAGCTCACTCATCATTGGAATTTTTCCTTACTTCCCAAACTCCTCCTCTATGCAATTGCAATGAAGCATGAGCATATAACTATTAGTTCTTTTTAAATTACAACCTGCATGCTGCTCATGATGCCAACTGCAAAGTGAGATTCTGCCTAGTCTCTATGGCAGCAGTTTCTAAAAAAAAAAGCTCCCTGCTTTGTTGTGCTCTCAGTATGTTTTCCTCCCCCATGTATCTTATTGCATCATCTTGTTGTGTCAGCTTGCCACTCCTGCCTATTGAGCCAGCCTGTTCCCTCAATTGCTTGAACCACATCTGCTTCCCCAAAATATAGTTTTGAAGAGGGAAGACCCAAGATGGCAACAGAGTCAGAAAGTCTAACAATCAGCTCTTCCCACAGGGCAAATAATTATCAGCCAGGATATGTCCGAATCAACAGTTTGGGGGAATCCGGAGAGTGAAAGAACATCTAGGGAAGAAAAGGAAGAGAAAGCAGACAATCTGGAGTGAAGATTTGTGAGTAGATTCCTCTGTGATGCAGAGGCCATTGCCCAACCCCCACTGGCAAGGTGGCTGCCTTGGGACCCACTCCCAAGCTGAAAGCAGACATTTTCCCAAAAGCAGAAGGGGAAGTGGCTTAGCACCAACTACAGCTGTTGATTGGCAAATTTGGCTAGCTGGATTCCAATCTTGAGCACAGCTGAGGTTTAAACCTGCCCAAGCGACCAAGAAGCCAGCAGCATTTGTGCTGTCTCCACCCCCAGCTGGAGGGGAAGCAGGGGTGACTGAAAACTACACTGGTCCCTTGGGGGTATAGGAACCAGATACAGTAAGCGCAGTTTGGAAAGCCACTGCTTAGGCCCCCACACCCAGCAGGAATAGAAATTGGTGTCAGTTTGAACACTTTCTCAGGGCATAGCAAGCAGATTCTCACTGGACCCCAATGTCCCTGGAGAAAGGAGAAGTACACACTCTCTCTCAGGCAGTGCAGGCAGATTGACACAGGCCACCTTAAAGGGCTCCTGCCCTCAGGGCCCCAACGCACCCCTGGACAGAGAGGCGGTGCCCACTCTCTAGTGGGCAGATTCACCCTGTCCACCTTGAAGGGCTGCTGCACTCTCATCCCCACAATGCCCCAGGAAGGATAGGAGCCAAGGCAGTCTGATCACTCTATCTCAAGTGACAGTGCAGGTGGAGTCACCTTGCTCACCTAGCGGGAGGGCAGCGTGGTGGCAGTTGATCAAATAACTCAGATCTCAGGGACTGGGAGCTGTGCAACAGTTTCCTCCCAAGTAGGCTAGCAAACTCAGCCTCAACCAAGCACCCATCAGGAGAAAAGTTAGGGGAGAATTAAAGGCACAAATAACCTTAGGGCAGGAGGGAGCAATTGGATAAAGACTGCTACCTGCTGGGTACTTTAGGAAAGCCTAAATTGGGAGAAACATTGCAGAGAAGATTTGAGGCCTTTAGGGTCTCTTCTCTAGAGCACATTGGAATTGATCTATACTCCCTTCATAGGTCTCCTGAACCCGTTTTTTGACTGGAAAACCAGAGCTGGAAAGTTGTCTCCAAAGGGACATGTCTACAAAAATTAACCCCAGAGTACTTAAATAATATGATAAATGAACTAAAACTCATAGACATATTTATTTATTTATTTATTTATTTTGTTGTTGTTAGAAGGGACAAAGAACACATTTTATTTTTATTTTTATTTTTTTACTTCTCTGTCCCTTTTATTGAACCTATAGTTGATTTTTGTTTTTTCTTTTAATTTTTTAAATTTAATTTCCTTTTTTTAAAGATACATAGATCACAAAAAATGTTACATCAAAAAATATAAGAGGTTCCCATATACCCCACCCCCCCACACTCCTCCCATATCAACAACCTCTTTCATTATTGTGGCACATTCACTGCATTTGGTGAATACATTTTGGAGCACTGCTGCACCGCATGGATTTTAATTTATGTTGTAGTTTACACTCACCCAGTACACTCAGTGGGTAATGGCAGGATATATAATGTCCAGCATCTGTCCCTGCAATATCATTTAGGACAACTCCAAGTCCTGAAAATGCCCCCACATCACATCTCTTCTTCCCTCTCCCTGCCCTCAGCAGCTACCATGGCCACTGTCTCCACATTAATGATACAATTTCTTCAATTGCTAGAGTCACAATAGTTCTATAGTAGAATACCAGCAAGTCCACTCTAATCCATATTTTATTTCTCCATCCTGTGGACCTAGGGATGGCAGATGGCCCTGGAGTTCAGTGCCTTGTCATTGGGTCCTACTTTGTAATATGTGTTCTTGAGTGTGATGGAGTTGGACTCAAATGTGACCTTTCTACACATGCCTCTTCTGTCACTTTTACTGAACCTGTGGTTGGGGCTGGGGTTGGTGAATACTCAGGAAACTTGAATCTCTAGACTGGCCATGTGCCAGCTGGGCCCTGCACCTCAGTAGAGTTGCAACTCCTACTCTCTGGTTCATTGGACTTACCCAAGTCAGCTAACAGGGAGGTGAAGATGGTCAACAACCACACCAGGGAAACAAGAGTGTCCACAGCTGCAAGCAGAGAATCCCATCCATCAACCATGTGAGATCTAAGCCCCTTCTCCACTTAAAGGTGGAGTGGACATCACCATTCCATGGTCCACAGACATATTTAGAATACTACATCCCAAAACATCAGAATATATATTCTTTCTAGTGCTCATGGAACTTTTTCCAAAATAGACCACACGCTGGGTCACAAAAGAAGTCTCAATAAATGTTAAAAGGTTGAAATTATACAAATCACTACCTCTGATCATAATGAAATGAAGCTGGAAATCAACAACAAATTGGGAAAGGGAAAATGGACTAATATATAGAGGTTAAACAATACAATCTTAAACAATCAGTGGGCCAAAGAAGAAATCACAAGAGAAATCATTAGATATCTTGAGACAAATGAAAATGAGAACACAACCTATCAAAACTTATGGGATACAATGAAGGCAGTGCTGAGAGGGAAACTTAGAGCCCTCAATGCTTACATTAAAAAAAAAAGAAAGAGCTAAAATCAAAGACCTAATTAACACTTGCAGTAACTAGAAAAAGAACAAACTAATCCTAAAGTAAGCATAAGGAAAGAAATAAGAAAGGTTAGAGCAGAAATACATGAAATCAAGAATAAAAAATAGAAAGAATCAACAATATTGGAAGTGTTTCTTCAAAAAATATCAACAAATCTACAAACCCTTAGCTAGACTGACAAAGAAAAAAAGAGGGAAAATGCAAATAAATAAAATGAGAAATGAAAACAGGAACATTACTATTGACCCCATAGAATAAAAGAGATCATAAGAGGATACTATGAACAATAGTATACCAACAAACTAAACAATTTGGACAAAATGGACAAATTCTTAGAAATACACGTAAAACTTACACTAACCCTAGAAGAAATAGAAGACCTCAATAAACCAATCACAAATAAGGAAATTGAAATAGTCATCAAAAACCTCCCAAAGATGAAAAGCCCAGGACCACATGGCTTCACAAATGAATTTTACCAATCATTCAAAGAAATATTAATAACAATCTTGCTCACACTCTTCAAATATAGAACAGGAGGAAACAGTACCTAACTCAATCAGAAGCAACATCACCTTAATACCATAGCCAGACAAGGTTAACATGAAAAAAGAAAATTATAGACCAATTTGGAAAAATCTCAACAAAATATTTGTTAATTGCATGCAACAGTACATTAAAAGAATTATATATTATGATCAAGTGGGTTTTATTCCAGGTATGGGAGGGTGATTTAACACAAGAAACTCAATGTAATAAATCACAATACTAAATTAAGGAAGAAAAATCACATGATGATCTTGATTGATGCAGAAAAGGCATTTCTATATACTACTGATGAGCAATCTGAGGAGGAAGTCAAGAAAAAAATCCCATTAACAATAAACTAAATCAAGTGTTTAAAATAAACAACAAAGGGCATTAAGGACTTGCATTCAGAAAACTGCAAAACTTTGCTAAAAGAAACCAAGAAGACCTAAATAAATGGAAGGATATCCATGACCGTGGGCTGGAAGACTAAATATCGTTAAGATGTTAATTCTACCCAAATTTATCTTCAGATTCAGTACAATTCCAAAAAAACTCCTAACAGCTATTTTTTTTTAATTACAGAATTGGAAAACCAATTATCAAATTTATTTGGAAGGGTAATAGCTCCTGAATAGACAAAAATATCTTTTTAAAAAGAACAAAGTCTCATTTCCTGACTTTAAAGCATATTACTTAGCTACAGTTGAAACATCATGGTATTGGCATAAAGATAGCTATGTTGACCAATGGAATACAATTGAGTGTTTAGAAATAGATCTTCAAACTTATGGCAAAGTGATTTTTGACAAGACTGATAAGCCCACCCAGCTGGGCCAGAACAGTCTATTCAACAAATTGTGCTGGGAGAACTGGATCCCATATCTAGAGAAAGGAGAAGTACCCCTATCTCACACCTTATACAAAAATTAACTCAAAATGGACCAAAGACCTAAATTTTATTTTATTTATTTTATTGTATTGTATTATTGTATTAGTCAGCCAAAGGGGTGCTGATGCAAAATAACAGAAATTGTTTGGCTTTTATAAACAGTATTTATTTGGGGTAGAAGCTTACAGATACCAGGCCATAAATCATAAGTTACTTCACTCACCAAAGTCTATTTTCACGTGTTGGAGCATGATGGCTGCTGATGTCTGTGAGGGTTCAGGCTTCCTGGGTTCCTCTTTTCCCAGGGCTTGCTTCTTTCCAGGCTTAGGTTTCCTTTATCCCCTGGCTCCAGCTTAAGGCTTCAGCATCAAACTCCAACATCAAAAACTCTTAACTCTGTCCTGTGCAATGCCTTTTATCAGTGAGACCCCATCCACCAAGGGGTGGGGACTCAATGCATAAAAACATGGCCCAATCAAAGCCCTAATCATAACTTAATCATACCCAGATACAGATCAGATTGCAAAAACAATCCAGTATCTATTTTTGGAATTCATAACCATATCAAACTGCTACAATTATTTTATGGTTTTATGCTATGATAAGCTTTAGATTCCATAACTAATACATCAAAATTATAGGGGGATTCTCATATACCCCCTCTCCCTCCTGCACTTTTCCCCATTAACAACATCTTTCATTAGTGTGGTATATTTGTTACAATTGATGAACACATATTGAAGCATTGCTGCTAACCATGGCCAAGAGTTTACATTATAGTTTACACTTTGCACCACACATTTTTATAGGTTTTCATAAAATGTATAATGGCCTGTATCTGTTATTAAATGTCATTCAGAATAATTCCAATGTCCCAAAATTGCCCCATTTTACATCTATTTTTCCTTCTCCCTCCCCTAAGAACCTCTTGTGACCACTGCCTTTATATTAATGTTACAAGATCAAAGACCTAAATTTAAAAGATTCAACCATAAAACTCATAGAAGAAAATGTAGGGAAACAGCTTCGAGATCTTGTGGTAGGTGATGATTTCTTAAACCTTACATCCAAAGCAGGAGCAATGAAAGAAAAAATAGTTAAATGGGACCTCCTCAAACTTAAACACTTTTGTCTTTCAAAGAACTTTGTTGAAAGGGTGAAAAGGCAGTCAACTCAATGAGAGAAAATATTTAGAAACCACATATCTGATAAGGGATTGATATCCATGTAATATGAAGAGATCATACAACCCAATGATAAAAAGACAAGCAACCAATTAAAAACTGGGCCAAAGACTTGAATAGCTATTTTTCCAAAGAAGAAATACAAATGGCTCAAAAGCACATGAAAAAATGTTCAATATAATTAACTATTAGGGAAACACACATCAAAACTACCATAAGATATCATTTCACACCTTACAGGATGGCCATCATTACAAAAACAGAAAATATAAGTGCTGGAGAAGATGTGGAAAAAATAGGAACATTCCTTCACTGTTGGTGGGAATGTAGAATGGTACAACCTCTGTGGAAAACAGTTTGGTGATTCCTCAAGAAACTAAATATAAAACTGCCATATGATCCAACAATCCCATTACTAGGAATATATTCAGAAGAACTGAAAGCAAGGACACGAACTGATATTTGCACACTGATGTTCACAGCAGTATTATTCAAAATTGCTAAACGATGGAAACAACAAAGGTGTCCATCACCCGAAGAGTGCGTTAAAAAATATGGCAAATACATACAATGGAATATTATTCAGCTGTAAGAAGAAATGAAATCAGGACACATATGACAACAAGGAAGAAACTTTAGGACATTATGCTGCATGAAATAAGTCAGACACAAAGAGACAAATACTGGTCTCACTAATATGAACTAAAATGATAAGAAACTCATAGAGGTAAACTCTAGAGTATAAATATAGGTTACTAGGAAACTGAATGTGGGTTGAGAAAGGGAGTTGATGCTTATTGTATGCACAATTCTTAATAAAGCTTATTATAAGTGTATGGAAATGAATAGAGTTGTTGGCAATACATTATAGTTACTATTACTAACACTGCTGATTTATAAATATGATTATGGCTGAAAGGGGTAGTCAATGGATGTGATATTTCAATTGAAAGGAAGCTGGAGAATAATGTAGGGACTGTATGACATAGTGATTTTGGTGGTGGATGAAGATTGTGGTAAATAGTATAATCCAAGAATGTTCTTCCTTTACAGAGTATTAAGTATATGGTGATACATGAGAAAATCACAACTAATGTAACTTATAGATTATACTTAACAGTAATATTGTAGTATTTTCACAGCAATGGCAAAGAAAATATTATATCAATTCTAAGGGACAACAATGAAGGTATAGGGGGTATGAGAGTTTTCCCTTTGGAATAATGAAAACATTCTAAAATTCAGTTGATGACAGCACAACTCTGTGATGAATATGAAAGCCACTGAATGTACACTTTAAATGGATTGTAAAAAGCATGGGACTATACCACACAATGAATCCTGTGATGGAAGATGAACTATGGTTAGCAGAACAAAATATGAATATTCTTTCATAAGCTATAACAATTATATCATACTAATAACAGGGTGTCATTAACCAGGTAAGTTCAGTGTAAAATACACCAAATTAAGATATTGGCTATAGTTAATAGTAATGTTTTTTAACAATTGTTTCACAACAATTAAAGGTGTTGGTGTGGTGTAATGTATGGGAACCTGTATGATGATATGCATGTTTGTTTTATAAATTCACAACTTATCCTATACATTTATTGTTTATAGATGTTCATGTATGAATGATAAACAAATAAAAAGCTTTAAAAAATATAGTTTTCAGGCTATGAATAAGCTAGAGGCATGGAGCAAAATGGAGAAACTGAGGCAGAGACCTAGACATAGTGTCCTCTGTCTCCTGCCTAACAACTTGGGTAGTTAGGTCCAGTGGGGTAACAACTTAGAGTAAAAAATCTCTCTTCAGATGATCCAATTGGACAATCAACTGGCACTGTGACTTGAGACAAGTTTCCTCATCTGTAAAATAAAGTGAAAGGGTTGAACTAGATGATCTCCAAGGCCAAGCCATGACATTCTACAACTCTGAATCTAAGGAGGCTCATTGGGTATTCCAGACTTCTTTGTTGTGGCTCCTTAGGGGTTTGCAACAGCTGTTTTCAGGATCTTCCTTTTTTCTTTTGCAACAGTTTGTGAAAGAAGGAAATGGAGTTAGACTCATGAGGTTACCTCTCATTTCAGCACATGAAAACTGACTGCAAAGAGGCTATTCTCAATCCTTTGGATTTTCCTCAAGCCTCTACCCTCTTGCAATGCCCTCCCTCTCAAGGGACATCTGTCTCTTTCTTCACCAGGAAGATGGGGATTAGCAGACAAAACCTCTTTCATCCTGCCCCTGTGTCAATCACTCATATGTCAGCATCCACCCTCTCCTCTTTCCTTCTAGTCTCAGTGTAAGAGATGCCTGTTCTTAAATCCATGGTTGTCTCTGTTGCCTGCATTCTGAATCCCTTCCCCTCCTACCTCCACAGAGGAATACTCTATTAATTATTCTTACTCTTCCTTTTAATTTGTCTTCCTCTTTAAAATTGTTCCAGCATACAGTTATTGCAACCATGCTCTAAAAAATGGAAATTGAAGACATAGGTGAACTTTTTGCTTATGCTCAGGAGCAGACCCAAGACTGATTCTCTTTTTTTTTTCAGGAGGTACTGGGAATTGAGCCAGGGACTCGTACAGGGAAAGCTTAGGCACTCAACCACTTTTGTATGTATTTTTTTTAAAAATTTTAGGAGGTACTGGATATTGAAACTGGGACCTCATACATGAGGTCCTTTTTATGTTTAGGCACTCAACTCCTGAGCTACACCCACTCCAATTCTTTAAAAGAATATTAGAGTTTTTGCATAAGGACATTGATCATTTCAATGCACAGCTTTTTCTATGTGTGTTGTGGGAGAAATATCTGCCTAGTATAATTATCTCTGCCAGTTGTACTCTTGAGCAGATGGTTTGTTCTCATCTTGTAAAGAGAGTGGACCATATAACCTATGCTGCCTATATTATATTAATTTTGGGACATTCAGAGATAAATATGTGGCCTGATTTTTATGCATTTCTTTTGCATAATGGCTTCATCACTAACATAATCTATTCTTACCTATCCTCATTTTCCTTTGTCTCCTTTTTCTTATCCATATGTTTCTTATTTTAAAATGTTGTATCATAGGAAAATAAAAATGCCACATTAAGTCCCACCTGCAATGATGTGTGGCATAACCACTTAAACAAATGAATAAACATTTCTTCCAGAGGCTCCTTATTTAAAAATATGTATACAAAATGCATGAACATTTCTTGAGCCATAAAAATAAAGTCCAAATATATAAGCAAGTAAAACCGAAGGTGACATTGGAATAGCCTTAGAAAGAGTTCCTTAGATTTGAGTTTTCATATCAGTCACAATAAACTTAAGGTGATCCACTAAAATTCGTTGCAGAAAGATGCTGTGACAGCTCTTTAAAGATAGGAAAGGCAAGCCCCACACGGACCGTCTTCACTATGTGCTCATAACAGAAATAGCTGTGATTGAAGAGAAAACTAGTAAAATTTAAAATATGATTTTACCTATTTGCTTACCTAGAATCTATGATCATGGAGGAAGATACCAGAATGATAGAATTAAGGATGATGAGTTTTTTTCCATTACAGCAAAATCTATGGAATAGAGTAGATCAAATTAGTGAACAGAAGAGTTAGATACAATTTTGAAATGTATTTAAATGAAAGTATTATGATCCACATGAAGTTAGTTTTAAATTTGCCCTTCTAATATCGGACTGTGAATGCCCCATAATGCTTGCTGTCATATTTCCAAAGTTAATGGTTAGGCCTTTGAATAATTGGCAGTTATTATTGTCATCATTATCCTAATCTTCTTACACAAAATACAGGCAGTGATCCTCTGCTGACCTTACTCCCCTACCTAATACATTCTCCTTTCTGGTCTCTACTAGCATCCTTCAAGAACAAACTTAAATCCCATCACATCCCCCATTGAGCTCTTCCAGTGAAAAGTTATTGAATATGTGATTCTTAGAATGATTATTCTGAAAATAAGAATGACAGTGTACAGAAAGAAAAATTGGGTAGTTACTGTAGAAATCCAGCTTTAGGGAATCAAAATATTTAGTGATAGCACTTGACTTTATTCTTCTTAGTATTACATGCTTACATGTCTCTCCCCCCCACATGAACTCTTTGAGGACAAGGATCATATCGTATTGCTTATTTAGATCCCTAGTATCTGCTACTATGTCTAAACATAAAAAGGCATTCAATAAATGTCTTCTAGAAATTGAATAAATAAATAATTGAATAAATAGAAAAACAAGACTCAAAAGAGGCCATAGTGACTCTTTTTAAGATTTTCTCCTTTTATTCAGTCTTTTCAATCACGCAGGGAGAAGTTTAAAATGCACATTTGAAGAGGAATCAGACTCTTTTGCCATCTTGATCATCATCACTCTCCCCAAACCTTGGATGTCCTCCAGGTTGTTGATAATCTTTATAAAAACCTGCTGCCCAGAATTGAGCACAGACTTCAGACATGATCTGACCAGAGCTGTGTCTACTTGGAGCATCTCTTACAACAATCTGGACACTCTGTGGCGTTTTAATGGAGCCAAGATTGTTGGCATATTTTTAACAGCCACATCATGCTTTACTTCATACAAAGCTTATATACAAGTAAGACCCTAGATTATTTCCACATTGGCTACTGCAAATTCAGGTCACTGCCAGCTGAGGTTTATACAGTTTTTATATCCTAAACTCTAAGTTCATCCCTGTATATTTTCATGCTGGTGTGTTCAGCCTGGAAAAGATTCCATCATTTTGAAATAATTTTGAATCCCTACCTTATCATAGCCCTTTGTGCCATGACACCTACCCACACCCAACTTTGCAACATTCATTCACTATGCAATTCTGAGTCCCCCCCCCCCCCCCCGGGTACTGACCACACTTGGTAGGTAAAAGTCTTCCTGAACTATAAAAATTTTTGAAAGGACAGCAGAAAGGAGACAATCATTGTACTCAGCTTTGCATTTTTAGACTCACATATAAAAGAGGATCAATCATCTCCTTGCTGTTTCCTTAAGGATGTCCACCATCTCTTCAAACTCACATTGAACTTGATGCAATGTCTCACCAAACACTTTCACTTATGAACTTCTTTTTCAATTCACAAAGTACTTTCAACAAATATGATCTCAATTGAATCACAATATCTTTTTGCAATTGACAGGCACTCAGGCACTTCTCTACCCTCCTCTGCTAATGTCATTCTACTACTTATATCACTCTACTGCTTAAGTCCTATTACAGCTTCCTAACTCATTGACAGTAAAAACTAAAATCCACAGAATGGAATACTAGGTTCTATGTGACCTTCCCCACTAACTAATCTCTGCTTAACTCATTCTACTAAGCCACATTAGCTCTTTCACCTTACTGATCCCAGATTCCATGTACCTTACTCCCTTACTTCCTATAGATATCTGCCCACATGTCACCTTTTCAGTAAGGCCTTCCCTGGAACCCCTTTATCATGCTTCCAAAGCAAACATTCCTTACTCTATTATATTTCTTTCCATGGCACTTATCACTATCTAGCATATTATGCATTCACTAATTTAATTTGTTTATTGTGTCTCCTCAAATTAGATTGTAAATTTCATGAAGGAAGGGATAATTTTTTGTTCTCTGCAATATCTGAGTACCTAACACAGTGCCTGGCCTAGAATAGCTGCTCAATTAATACCTGCTTAATATAATTGAATATAAATATGAGTGAGAAAAAGTTTCAATTATGACTAGGCTAGATCTAGAACTAGAATCCAGTTCTTCCCATTTCTAGTTTCCTAGTTCTTTCCACTATGTTCCAGTATTTCCCATCATTTTAAACCCTTTACCAAGTAATTTACTAATTCATCTTGACTCATAGAATTAATTCTGCATGTTGCATCCAATTTAGTCTTCTGGAGAATTATTCAAATATTCAGTGGCTCATTTCTGGTTGTAAAGAGTTTAGAAGTCCTGACCATCAACCCACTGAAAAACAGCTAAAGATGCTTAGTAAAATATAAAAACAATTTTTAAATGTATTGCAGAGCTGGAAGGAGTTTAGGTATTCTTAGAGCCCAAATATATAAAGGAAAAACAGGAATTCAGAAAAGTCAATATTCTCTAAATCCACTGTCTGCCCTTAGGGTTTTGTCTATTCCTAGTTACTTCGAATTTCAGTCTGATGGTCTTTTGAGGCTCCAGGACAGAAAGTAAAATTTAGGGCCCAGCCAAGGGAAGGAGTTTAATAGGGATGCCCCATAAAAATCCAGGATTTCAAAGGACTATACCATCAATAAAAGAGAGTACCCAAAATTAAAAATTAAAAATCCCATTTTATCAAGAGGGCCAGCAAGGAAACTTAAATGACCCAAGATGTAAGGGGAAAGTATTCCTTGAGAAGTTGTAACCACAGCCAGCCTTCACAGGTTTGCATTCCAAAATTCATGCTACACTATGGTCCAAAAATTCTCATGCCAATAATACATCTTAAAGTGGTTTCCTGTTTACAGTGCCTCAGACACTTGGCAGAAGAAGAAGAGCAATCCAGGCCTGAAAGAAATTTGATAGGTAAAATTTCAAGTATCATGGGCTCACAATCAAGATTTACAAAGCACACAAGGAAAGAAAGCAGTATGAACAAAAGTCAGCAGAAATAACGAATAGCAGAATCAGACCAGCTGATATACAAGAGATGTATAATGAACATGTTTTTAATTAAACTTTTTATTTTGAGATAATTGTACATTCAGCTGTGGTTATAATAAATATTACAGAGCAACCCCATAAACACTTTACCCAATTTCCCCCAATGATAACTTCTTGCAAAACTATAGTATAATATCACAACTGGTATATTGACAAAAATACAATCCACCAACCTTGCTCAGATTTCAAAGTTTTACTTGTACTCATTTGTGTCTGTGTATTTAGTTCTATGGAATTCTATTCCATGTACAAGTTCATGTATCCACCACCTTAATATGGTTTTAGAAAAAAAAAAGCTTACCCAAACTAATAGTAAAAGGAACCTATTTTAAAAATTGATCACATAGACATAGAAAAGAACAAAATAGAGTTTATGGAGATGAAAAATATAAAAATTAACATTTAAACAATGTATTGATGGGCACATTGGCCAAACCTAAAGAAATAAATGATCAACTGGGCAATAAATCCAAAAATAGCTGCTCAAAATGCAACATAGATAAGCAAAGATATTGAAAAGATGACATGTCATTAAGAGACATGAAGGTAGAATGAGAGGGAGTAATATATATTGAATAGGAAATCCAGAAGGAGATAATAGAAAATTTAAAATGAGGGCATATATTAAGAGATATGACTGAGAATTTCCTATAACTAATGAAGGCATGAGTGCTCAGACTCAGGAACAATAAGTCTCAAATATAGTAGTGAAAAAGAAAAATCCATATCAAACATATCACAGTGAAACCACAGAACTCTGAGGACAAAGAGAAGATTTCAGAAAAGGCCAAAGAGAAAAAGCAGAGTAAATACAAATGAATGACAACTAAACAGTTAACTTTCCAACATCATCCATGGAAACCAGAAGACAGTGGTATAATGACTGCAAAGTGATGAGAGACAGCAATGGTCAACCTAAAATTGTATGCCTATCAAAGTTATCTTTAAGATTTGTAAAATATTTTCATAAAAATGAAAACTGATAAAATGCAGAACTAGCAATTCTTTAATAAAGGGAATCCTAAAGGATGTTATCTAGAGATAATTGAACTGACCCCAGAAGGAAGATCTAAGATTCAAGAGAGACTGTTAGCTCTTAAACAGATGCATTTCTGGCCCATCTCTACATATCTCTCATGGCTCCCAACATAAAGTTTCCAATTTTCTCTCTTCCTTACTCTTCTCTAGGAAATTTTTCTCCTTTCAAGTCAATCTTCTTACTGTTGCTTAAATACATTTGCTTGTTACAGTCTCTTTTTTGGTTCCTATTTTTCCCTTGTCTAATAAATCTTTCTCCTGCTCTCTGCTATTTATTTTTCAAGGAACTCATCTCTTAAATAAAGTCCTTCCTAATCACTAAGCCCATACTGATGTTTCCTTCTCCTCATCTCCTCAAGTATACATTCTCTGAAGAGAATCACTGTAGAATTAAAATGAATGGATATTTATTAGTTACCGACTATGAGCTAAGTAATTTGCTAGGTTTGTAAGACTTCTACCTCACATACAATGTTGAATGATAGATAATTCCATAGGCTCTGAAGTCAGAATTCCTTCCTTGTTCTGCCATGGCATGGTGATAGTTATATAACTAAATCTCAGTTTTTTATATATAAAATAGAAATGATCAAAATGCCTTCTTCTTGAGAATGTTGTGAGAATTGGATAAAATACTTCATATAAACTATTTTTCTCATTGGTGATATATATACTCACACACACAAAGAGAGGGAGAACACTTACCATGAACTGAGTGATTTATCAGGATTATCCTGATATCTTTGGCTTTGAATTCTAAATTATGGAATCCCAGAATTCCAAGAATAAAATTGGCAGGAATATCAAGGTCTAAAGTCTAAAGAACAGGATAGTACCAAAAGTATGACAATCAGGAGTCTCACTTCCAAAAGTAAATAAAAAACCAGCACACTCTAGCCAAAGTATTGGCACCAGCTAAGAGAAGATTATTGTCTTGCAACTCTGAGGAGCTCTCCTTACTGTTCTGCTCTTACAGTCACAGTTGCTTAAATCAAGGCTGTCTAGAAACCTATGACTTCTGGCCTAACATCCAAAGATAAGTTGGGTCAACTCACATTGCGTGTCTCTAGCATTTGAACCAAGACGTTGCAAGAAATTGAAGCAATTATCAATGGGAAATGAATATGAAGAGAAGCCTCAATGAGATAAACTAGGAGCTTAACATAAATAATAAACATAAACAAAACAATGTTTTAAACTAAGGCAAAGAGGTAGTAGAAATTGAGTAATCTAGCAGATTGGTAACAAGATATGAATGGTGCAAATACACTAAGATGTAGAAAATTGTGTGGTCTTTGAGTATTTGGACCTGCTTCAGTCCAACAGCATTCTAGCCCTACTTTCAGCCCATATGCGATTATACAATAAACCCATTTTCCTTAGTTAACTTGAGTGGGTCTCTGTTCCTTATCAACCAGAAAGACTAATGAAAATGTTTGGTAAGAATCTTGGTTAAATTGTGATATTTCAAAGAAGCTATACCTGTCTGGTGTTCCCTGTATCCCTTTTTTTTTTTTTTTTTTAGTGTTTTCTCTTTCTCTCTATCACTGTCTCTCTAGGTAAACAGTGATTCATCTTGATTCCTGGCTATTGTATTTGACTATCCACTCATCAAAATTTACTATGTGTTCCATGTTTTCAAACCTTCCTACAGCCCAACTGCTTAAATAAAGAGTTATTGAATAAAACATCTTAAAACCATTCCCTCTTCAGCTAACATATCCACACTTTCATGGCTATCCTATTTTACTTAACATCTGAACTGGTAATTCTAACACACTGTTGGAACCAGGAGAAAAGATTATTCCAGTGTAGATTCCAAATATGCTTCTGTTTTCAATGCAGAACAGTATATTCTGCCTGTAAATTTCTACCCTACCCAAACACTTGCCCAACACTCTCATTTCCCCAATGTCAATGATTTTCATTCATATAATATGTGTGTAAGAATTCGTTTTTAAATAACAGTTTAGCACTTCCTGCGTTTCTCAAACTGTGAACAGGGAGCCTAAAATCTAGAGCAAGACACAGACATAATGGGCATTTACAATACAGGGGTCAGCAATTTACTATCTGGCCCTTTTTCGGTAAAGGGCCAGATAGTAAATAGTTCAGATTTTGTGGCTCATACAGTCTCTGTCATAACTACACAACTCTGCAGCAAAAAAAGAAGTCATAGACAATATATAAATGGATGGGTGTGACTGTATTGTTCTAAAAATATTTTATTTGCAAAAAGACTTAATGGGTTGAATCTGGACCACAGGTCATAGTTTGACAACTACTGTACTAGGGTCAAACTATCCATTCATTCAACAATTACTGGACACTTATTCTTCTCCCTTTGCTCTTCTAAGGTGCTGGATACAATAGTAACAAAAACATTTTTTCAAAAATCTTCCATTATAGAACTTACAATCTAGTGGAGAAGATGGACATTAAACAAAATAAGCAAATTCTAAAAGGTGGTAGATTCTAAAAAGAAAAATAAAGAAGGAAAGAAGCCATGAGAGTCAGGGAAATGTGTGCAATTTTAGATGAGGTGAATAGGGAAGGCCTTACTTAGAAGGTGACAAAATAGAAGAGATAGGCATGCATAAATCTGGAGGAAGAACATTCAAGTAGAGTGAAAAAGCCACTGAAAAGGTCATGCGGTATGAGTGTTTGGCAAGTTGAGGGCCAATGAATATACCATTGTGACCAAAGTGGGGTAAATGAGAAGTGTGGTAGGAAATGAGCCCACAGAAGTAACTAGTGACAGATCAGGTCATTGGATTTGATCTGAATGACCTGGGAAGCCAGTGGAAAATTTTGAGAAAATGAGTGACTTGATCTGACTACTCCAATACTCTATACCCTGGCTTCTGTGTTAAAAATAGACTGGGTAAGGGAAGTAGAAGAGCAAAATTGGGGAGATCATTTAGAAGGCTTTTGCAATATTCCAGGTAAGGACAATAGAGGTCTGGAGAAGATTGAGGGGTGCTAGAGAAATGATACATATGAGATAGCTAATTCATATTTTCAGACAAAGGAATGCTCCCATGAGGAAGTGGCATGCTAACAGACTCAGAGGGTAAGTAGGAGCTACTCGAGAAATCATGCCCACGGCAGTAGTCAGAGTACCCAGTGAGAAGTGAGAGAAACACCAGGCTTCAGGAAATTAATAGGTGAGCAGCTTCGCCCATGGGGTGGTGCTCTGATGAAACATATCCTCAGGAAATACCTAATGCCCAGACTAACTATATGATCCACCCACTCCCCACCTGCAACTCTGAAGTCATGGAAATGAAGGAACAGTCTACTAACAGGTCTGGGCTAGTGGAAGGAAGACTTAGAAACAAGATTTTACTTATATGCAATCATCAGTGTAATCATACAAACAGGGTTCCTAGAGGGAAAAAAAAAATATTTGTAAGTGAGCAGCTGTCTTTCAGATTTCTAGGCTTCAACCCTAGGAAGGGATCCTTAAGCGAAATCATCTGAGACAGATTGGCATCTGGCCAGGATACCAGAGCCAGCACTCCAACTCCTAGGAAAATGCCAAAGATTCTTGAACAACTGAATATGGTTGGAGACTAGGGTCTCTCCTTAAAGTTTTCCAAGAGGAACTATTTTAACCCAGTCAAATCACTTTGTTCACACACAAGTCTATTTTGCTAGAAAATAACTGAGAAAAGAAGGAAAACAGCATCTCTCCACTCACCTGGGGAGGAAAGTTCACTAAGCCAAATGAACAGAAAAACTGTGGATTTCATTTATTTTAGAATATGGTAGCTTTGGGGACTGTAAAGAAATTGGCTTCTAGCGAAACAACAAATAGACATTTCTATTTGTAGGTACTTGTTCTAAGCTCATCTATAAGGTGTTCTCTTACTTCTTCTCTCCTTTTCCCTTTGCCAGGTGAAAAAAGTATGAGAAGGTGAGACTTGGATCTTTAGAGTTTCCATTACTTCTGCATTTTGAAGTGGAGGAATTGAGATATCTCCTTGCTGTTTAAAGTTTTTCCTCATTTCTTTTCTCTGTGCCCTCTCCTACACTTTACACTTATTTTCCCTGTACATATTTTTGTTGTTGTTTTTTGGTTTTTGTTTTTTTTTGGCTTCAGGGAACTTTGAATTCCAACTTCAAAAGAAACCTATAATGAAGCCTGGCTGATGTTTAACAGACCCACCACTGCAGGGACCCAGCTCAACCATTCCTTTGGCTCAACAACCCGAAAGCGAGGGTGAGAGGAGCACAGCTAATTTAGAGCATCCAGGTCTGCATAGCACTGATTTTTCCACCTGTTCTCTTTGATGTTACTTGTATCAGCCCTCCTGTCCCCAGGTGATATAGTCTGTAGTGTACAGCTGCAGATGCTACTCTTTTCCATGTACCTGCAGGGCACCTCCCAGTCTACCTTCTTGAGGTCCTCTTTTGAGGGAAGTGGGCCATGTCCTGAGAATTGCCAGGTATAGCAATCCTTCTGCCTTCATACTATCTCACAGAAAAACTTGGAAAGTGGGCCAGAGAAGACACAATAATTAACCAACACACAGAGACCGAAGCCCACAAAGGCTTCAGAAGATGAAAGTATGGTATCCCATTGCCTGCTTCACTGCTTGGCCTTAAACTAGGTGATTGATAGCTTGATTAAATTGTGCCTTGACATTTGTTTTTATTTAGTGAATTTTCTCCCCATGAAACAATATTATGGGATCTGAGACATAGAAACCAACGAATTCCAGATTTGGTTGGATACTTAGCTAAACTCTGATATGAAAAGGATAGAAAGCAAAGGATGGAAATGGGGTTCAGAGGAAAAGAATCCTTCATCTGGGAGACATAATTTTAGAGAGGAAAATAACAGACACAGTTGATGAGCAATGACAATTATAATTTCTTTAAGATGAACACTAAACTCTTCCTTCCCCCAACCCTTGTAGACCTTCTCTCAGGGCAGCTACTATGTAGAAATAGACATTTGGCCTATGTAGCCCTCACATCCATGAGCCAAATTGTTCTTTCTTAGTAATTCTGTTCAGTTGGCTGGGTAATGTATCCATAATTCATATCTCCTCCTGACGAGCCCCAAGTCCCATAAATATCCTCCCTTTGACAGGAGGCCTATCTGGGTTACAGATGTTTGATGCTGGATTCCTTAGCCTCTCTCATCCTCTCAGAGCCTCTGGGAGATGAACTCCTTTGAGCTAGATTTCTTGTTTTGCACTAGAGAAGGGAATGGGGAAAGACAGTGCTGTGGGTAGAATTTGGAACGTGAGGAAGATTGTTCACAGATGGATTTTGTACTTGTACTTACATGTCTGTCCCTCATTGCCCAACTACCCCCACACACACACACATACACACACTAAACTGTGAACTCCTGAGTGCTATGACTCTGTGCCTGGCACACACTGTTTGCTCAGTAAATGTCTGGCAAAGTGTTTGTTGAAGTTGGATTTCTTCAGAGTCACAGTATTATGGAATTGTGAGCTTGAGCTCTGTGATATAATTGTAATAATAGAGATACTACTTATGGGTAATTTAGTTCAGATAGCCATTAACTCTACCAAGTCTTAGGACTTCATAGAATATCAGAGATTTATATCTCTATGAATTCAAAGTCGTTTGAAACAATCCAAGTGTATTCTACACTCCTTGTTTTGTTTTTAATACCTCTACCTGGATTTAAATCCAGAGTATAGAGGTGTAATTACTAAGCCCCTCACTAAATTGTTAGTACATATTCTTTATATATTCTGTATATTTGCCCTTCTGCCTAGTTAACCATGCTTGACTTGCCATGGAACTTGATAAATAACTGTTTTAAAATAGATGGTTCATGCCGATAAGAATTATGAAAAACACTCAATACTTTTAATAATAAAAACTCAGCACAAAAAATACAAACAGAAGGTGAGGGAGGGGGGAAGTAAAGAAACATAAAAGAAAGCTAAGAAAGTTGGTAAAGAGAAAATCTCTTCACTATGGTATATTTCTACCTTCAGATTTTCTCCTTTAAAAAGGGAAATTCATAGGTGATTTTTTTAATTAACTCTTATAACTAGAGTTTTAAAATTGTATTTCCTACTGTAAACAATCACAATAAATACCTGAGAAAATTCACCAGAATTAATGACAGACAGAAATTTTAAAAAGGAAAACAAAACGGATACCAGATGAATCAAATATAACATGCAGAAAACATTTCAAAATGAATCTTATTTTGAGCCTCAAAAAGTTGTATCTTTAAAGCAAAAATAGGATAGCATTTTTAAAAAATCATAGAATAGAAAAGTCTTAAAAATATAATTCCTGCAATAAAAATTTCAATAAAAGAGCTGGAAGATAAACTCAAAGAAATCCCCCCCAAAATAGAACAAAATGACAAAGAGATAAAACATATGAGAGAAAAGATAAGAGACAGAGAATAAATTCAGGTAATATCAGTTTTGTTTTACAGTAAATAATACTGGGGAAAGCAAAAAGAAGAAAGATAAAGTAATGATTTAAGAAAATTTTCTAGAGATAAAGGGGATATATGTCCAAACTGAAAGTGCTCATATAAGTGCTCAAGAAAAGAATAATATAAGGCCAAAATTAATAAAAATTATCATTATGCCCCTAAAGTAACATAAAATTCTAAAAGATTGTTTAAAAGAAAAAAAGAAAATATACCTTAAAAAGACAAAAAATTATCAGAAGATGCTAGAGGCAACAAATGAATTTCTTTAAAATTTGAGAGTAAATGTTTCCCAGTCTAAAATTTTATACCAAGATAATCTGTCAGTTTTGTGTAAAGGCAAAGTAAAAACATTTTGAGAAATGCATTTCTAGAAAAATCTATCTAAAATGTCCTTTCTAAAAAAGTTACTTAAGGATGCTCTCCAATAAAATAAGATAGTAAATTAAGAGAGATGCGTGTAATTCAGGGCAAAGGCTCTATTCCAAGAAAGCAGTGAAAAGAAGTCCCAGGAAGTTCCAGGTATGCAGCAGACCTACAGATAATTGGTCAAGATTGGAAGAGGAAGATAGAATGAATTTGAAGGAAGAGCTCAAGAAGAATGTAAACACACACATACACACACACCATGGATTACTTTGCATGATAAACATTTGAAAAGAATTGAATATAAGAAAGAGAGACAGAGAGAAAAAAAAGGAAGGTAGGAGAGAAGAGAGGGAGGGAGAAGGAGGAAGCAAGAAAGGAAGGAGGAGGGAGGAAGGCAGAGAAGAGAGAAAAATGGAAGGGAAGAAGAAAGAAAGGGAGAGTGAAAGTACAAAAGAAAGAAAGAGAGAGAAGGAATAAAAAGACAGAGACTCAAGGGAAAAGTGGGGGGAAAGCTATGCCAGCAAGAAAATAGAGTAATAAAATAAACTTTGGTCACAACAAATAATATTTCATAGTCCTATTATTGTAGATACATATTGATTCAATTAAAAATAGTAAAATAACCATGTTGGAAAAAGGGAGGAGGGGAGATGGGTACCATGAAGAGAGATAAAGTCTAATCTCTGTCATAGGAGGAAGTCAATGGATAATGTTTAAATTGATGCATCAAGTAATATAAATATAAGAGTTAGAGTATGGATACAACTACCAAAAGAGACAGGTAAAATAATTAAATATGGGTACATATGGGGAACAAGGCTACAGGGTGAAAAATGGGGAGGAGTTAGCAAGGGACTATGGTCTTCATTAGTTCTTTTGGTATTTTTTAAAACTATTTTTAACCACATTTATTAGTTTTATTTAAACCTTTTTTAATTATAAAAAAGTATAACCTAGTAGTTATTTTGTATTCCATCAGGCAAGTTTTATATATAGGGGGTAAGAGCATCCCATAAGAATAAAAGTTTAAGACACTTCTGGGTCAATAAATAGAGATGAGTTACCATGGCAACTCTGCCACAGTGAGGGGAATAAGTTATAAACACCCAGATAAGGATAGTGGCAGTAGGAATTTAAAGAAATTAAAAGCCACTGAAAGGAACATAAGGCTTGAGTAGCTGATGAGAAGTTTTTCTCAGTCAGGGCAGTGGACTGGATTAATGAGCCAGGAGATCAATGGAAGGAGACGACTTATCTACCTCTCATGGGAATCCTAGGAGTTGGCAACTACTCCTATTGGTGAGGTTTAGCTTCTGCTTAAGGTTACCAAAATCTAAAACCAAACCCAAACAGAATTATTCCTTTTCAAATATTTCTGGTAAGGTGATCACTTCTCTGCTTCCTATTATCTAAACAAAGACTTCCCATCTGTCAGCTGTAACAAAGATAATGAAAACTAATGTTCCTTTAGGACTATTTTTGTACATTGAACAGTTTAGTGTTACCAGGAACTTTACTATACCTTATTTCCTTTGATTCACAAAACGATCCTGGGATACAGATAATGCAAAGTCCTACTGTAATCATGCTCATTTTACAGACAAGTCAGCGGTTCAGAAAGAGACTTGCCTAATTCACATAGCTAGTTAAGTAGTAAGGAGTCTACAGTTGAATTATGTCCCTTGATTTCAAAATGCCACACTCAACCCTTGACACCACAATGCCTAAGCCTAGCTGATTAGTGTTAAATGACACCAAGAGGACTGCAGGATACCAGGAGCTACTCCACAAGTTGTGGTCAACACAAGGCAGCCATTCAGTTATCAGGTGGAGCTGAGATCTAGTCCTCTTGTTTGTCACCAGCCCTGCACCTTAGCTCAGGTAAGCCTTATTATAATTGGAACAAAGGAATCAGTTGTGTTTTGGAGAGGTTTTGTCCATATGCACAAATTAATATATTTACCACCTACGTCCCCTCCTTTCTTACATCCCTCCTATCCTTTCTTCTGCCACCAAATGAGAATCCTCTTATTGGCTTCTGTCTCAGAAGATACATCAGATCCATTAATTCATTAAAATAAACTAGTAAGTGTCAGGCACTGTTCTAGGCACTGGAAATATAGTGGCCAACAAAAGAGACAAAGTACCTGATCTCAAGGAGCTAGAGATAGGTGAAAGATAGGCAAATAAAAGAATACAGAAGAAAAACATAAGAGATGATAAGTATTATACAGAAAATTAAAATTAGTTGATGTAATAGTGATTGAGCAGCTACTTTAACCTGGTTGATCAGAAAAGACTTCCCCAGGAGGTGACATTTAAACAGATACTTGAATGACAAGAAAGAACCCACTTTGAGTCGGTCAAGGAAAAGAGGATTCCAAGATGGAACAGCTAATGCAAAGCCCTAGGGCAGGAAAATCTTGATCCATTCAAAGGTACGAGAATGAAATCAATGAAGCTGTGTGGTGTGGGTGGGGAGAGTAGTTGGGGCAATATGACTGGAGAGATAAGCAGGGACCAGATGTACCAGACCTTCATGAGCTAGGTGGGGAGATTTTACTTTATTCTATGTGAAGTGGGAATAAAATTTAAGAAGGGGAATGACAAGATCTGATTTATTTTTTACAAAAGATCCTCATGGATGCAGTGTCAAGAGGGGAATTTAAAGAGGCAAAAGTGAAAGACCTCAGTTACTTAAAGGAGACTTATGGCAAGATGTCTTTCAGCTGCAGAGATGGAGACTATCTTGTGTTTGTGAAATGGCTGAACTGCTGAAACTGTACCAGAGACTAATCAGACCTGAGTCCTCTTCATAGATTTGTATTATGTGGCTGAAAACCTAAGACTACAGAAAGGATGGTCATGTATATTTGGTGTTGATTGGTTTTAATCAATGTTAGCCTTGTTTGCTCTCTGTGAAGATTCCCTGACTGTCCCTGGTAGAATAGATTTTCAGCTTTGCAGTGCCCCTAGTACCTGGTGTATGTCACACTTTATTACATCAAGGACCTGTATACACAGTTGCCTGCTCCAAGATAGTGAGTTCAGTGAGATCTGCCCCATGTCTTCATCTTCTTCATGTTCCTAAGTACCTAGCATATCACCAGTATTTCACAAAATGATATCTAATGGGGCAGATCAGGAGACTATGTAATTCCTCTTTTCATCTCCAGAAGTCCTACAGGCAGGACACCCCTGAGACCCAGTCCCTTACCTCTTGGGTGAGTCAGGGTCAAAGCAGGTCTTGCGCACATCAGCCACCTCGGGGTCGCAGCAGTCACCATCGTCAAAGTCATTCAACATGTTGTTGCACTCCATGTGGCACAGCTTATCCTTCCGGTTCCAGGAGTAGCAGCGGCCGTGCAGGCGGCAGTCACCCCCATCATAGCCTGTGAGAGGGTGCTCACACTCAGGGTCACAATGGTCATTGCCAATCTTGCTGGGCTCACAGTTTATAAGCACAACCCGGTGACGCAAGGTAGAGTTGTGGACCCGGTGGGTGCTCAACTGCCAGCTGATGTTGTAACGGCCAAAGGCCTCATTCAGCACCTCATGCTGCCTCTTGATCTGCTCCTCACTCACAGTGGGGTTCCGTCCCTCATCGTCACAGATGTTCACCACCTGATAGTGTATTACCTTCTCTGCCCGAAGAGTCCAGTGCCCATTGTACTGGGAAATCAACTTTACATTGTCACAAGCTGTTTGCCCACAGAGTGGGGGCTGCAAAGGTGACAGAATCTCAGGCTCTGGCTCATAACCCTGGAGAATCTCAAGCCGTGGGTACTTCTCATCTCTAAAGGGGACCCACTGTTCTTCAAGGGGCTCAAAATTGGCTGTCAGGATCAGGGTGGTTAATGCCTCCACCCCACTTGGATGCTTTGGACTGTGCTGCAGATGGCTTTGTGGGAGAGCCATGGACCAGAAGGCCAATGTGCCCAGGTGTCCACGGAAATAGTGTCCATCATCAGAGTTATCACCCCCCAGAAGCAAAGAACGACAAGATGCCATGAAGTGGCTGTTCAGGGGACCAGACTGGTCTGGACGACTGGCCACCTGAGTCCCATCCACATACAGTGCCATTCGTTGTCCATCATAAGTGACTGCCACATGTGTCCACATGCCTGGTCGGTAGCGACTGTGTCCAGTCAGGACAGTGGCTTTCTTCACTCGGTCGGTACGGAGGGAGAAGAAGAAGCGAGCATCTCGCCTTCCCTTGTCCTTGTCTGAGCGGATCCCCAGGGCCCAGCCCTTGTCACTGAGAGTGTGGGAGCAGTTATCAAACACACCTGGGAAAGAAGGAAGAACCAAAGGGAGAAATACCAGGTACAAAGGGGGATGGAGAGTGGGAGAAGAAAACCCATGTAAATAGCAAGAACGTAGGTTTTTTATGGGAAAAAAATAAATGATATACAGATTTCCCACCTGCAATTCCTGTCCAATACCTTATGTCAGACCATTCTGACAGCATCTATCAGGAATCTGGTTTGAGATGCGATCCAACTTAAACTCATTCTGGTATTTTTAAATATATAAAATGGAGGCTGGCAAGGGGATGACCAATGCAAACCATCCTCTAGCACTATTTCACAGATGGCCCTCATGCTAAATGACTTTGAGTTCATGCCTTCTTCTCACTGATACCAGCCCCTTTCCATTTCCTCAGGAGCCACAAGTGCAGTCATAGTTTTGGAAAACGCCTAGTATCTCCTATCATCTCAAAAGGTCAATTTTCTCCACTGAATATCAAAATGACAAAAAATGAGGGGAAAATGAGGAGCTGATGAGTTAATGGGTCCCTGAGAGAAGTATGTAATGTCCCAGACATCATTCCTCCCAACTATTCCTGAGTACCACTCCTTGGGCAAGGACAGCCACCCACAGAAAACAGTTATTCTCCAGAGTAAGCAAAGTGGTATTGCCCCCATCGGCATTACTTGAGAAACTAGTCAAGTCAGTTATTAGAATGATTCCTCTAAAACCCATGGTTGCCCCCATAGCACAGAAGTAGAACTTTCCCAAATAAATGAAAAGCCTGCAGCCATGCACTACCTATCTACCTTGTTTACAACAGGCCCAGGACTATGAAATAGAATTGAATAACAGAGGAGGAGACACCTGTAGATAACTAGAGCACTAATAAATCTGCAGCAGGAAGGAGTGGTCAGATCAGATACGGCACAGCTACAGATGAAAGAGTACCCCAAAGGGAGTTTGGAGGCTGTGATGGTTTGGAGCTCTATGGACTCCAGAAAATCATGCTATTAAAGCTAATCCATTCCTGTGGGTGTAAACCTGTTGTGAGTAGGACCTTTTGAAGAGGTTACTTCAGTTAAGGCATGGCCCAGGATGAGTCTTAATCCTCTTACTAGAGTCCTTTAAAAACAAGATGAATAGAGAGAGAGAGAATGGAGAAACCATGGAAGTAAGAAACTGGAAACAAGGAAATTCAGAAGAGAAGGGAAGACCAGCTGATGCTGCTCTGTGCTTTGCCATGTGACAGAGGAGTGGTCTTCGGGGAGAAACACTTGATGGTATCTTGATTTGGACATTTTTTTCAGCCTCCAAAGTGTAAGCTTGTAAACTAATAAATCCCCATTGTTAAGAGCTGACCCATTCCATAGTATCTGCATTTCAGCAGCATAGCAAACGAAAACAGAGCTTCGAATGTTCCCAGCAACCCATCTTAGGTGATGAATCCCCCATTTCTTCTGTGCACCTCTTCTAGTACATAGCTAGAGCCTCAGGAAAAAACATTTTACTTGTAAATTATAGGAACTTCATGCAGGAAGTTCTTAGCAAATGTTAACTGATGAATGAATAATGGAGAAAGCTGCAAGTCTTTGGATCAAATACCTGGGTTAACATTAAGGATTCTTCTTCCTCAGGCTATTAAAAAAAATAATCTTATTTATTCTCCTGAGTTCCTAAATAATCCATTCAAACAGTATTTCTCTATGGATAATCTGGGTTCATAAACCACAAGGCCTCCTATTCTGATCTGCAGGCAAGTATTTCAAAAACAGCTGTTTCCATACACAATAATAATATTCTCTTCTGCTTCTAACAAAAATTAATAACTTGTGATTTTAAAAATGTAAAAAGTTCTTTGCAACAGAAGCAGCTACTCCCCAACCCAGTAATTCAGGTAATTAGGCTTTAAAGTGCTGGCAATGATTAGGTACATGCAATGGGGATTTTCCAGTTTTGTTTTTTGTTGTTGTTTTTTGTTTTTTATTGTTGTGTTTTGTTACTTTTCTGTCCCTGCAATATCATTTAGGACAACTCCAAGTCCTGAAAATGCCCCCACATCACATCTCATCTTCCTTCTCCCTACCCTCAGCAACTACCATGACCTCTTTCTCCACATCAATGCTATGATTTTTTCCATTACTAGTCACAATAGTTCTATAGTAGAATACCAGTAAGTTTACTCTAATCCATATTTTATTCCTCCATCCTGTGGACCCTGAGATGATGATGTCCACTCCACCTCTATATTGAGAAGGTGTTAGATCCCTCATGGTTGAAGGATATGATTCTCCTGCTTGGAGTTGTAGGCACTCTCAGTTCCCTGTTGTGGTGGTTGACCATCTTCACCTCCCTGTTAGCTGACCTGGGTAAGTCCAATGAACTGGAGAGTAGAAATTGCAACTCTGCTGAGGCTCAGGGTGCCCAGTTCAACTATGACAGGGCAGGAAAGGTGGTGTGGGGTGCTATTCATGGGGACACATGGTTGGGAGGGAGTTCTCCAGGGCATGTATATAGGGTATATAAAAATGTTCAGATATTCATTGGGTATTTTCATGGTAGTTACAGTTACAAACAAACAACAACTGAGGGAGTTACAAACAACAACAGCAACAATCCCCCAAGTACAATGGCAAAGACCAGTGAAGAAGGATGGTCCAGTGATGAACCCTTGATACTAATGACTATGCTTATGAGTCTGTGTGCCTGAAATTTCAACTAGGCCTAGAGCTGCAGGGTGCCTAAGAGTTACCTCCTGAGAGCCTCCATATTGCTCAAATGTGGCCACTCTCTAAGCCAAACTCAGCATGTAAATGCATTATCTTTCCCCCAGCGTGGGACATGACTCGCAGGGATGAGCCTCCCTCGTGCCGAGGGATTACTACCAATCACTAACTGGTGATGCAACTAAAAAAGACATGAATAAAAGGGGGAAATGGTAAAGACAAATGAGTTTATATGGCTAAGAGTCTTCAAAAAAAGAGTTGGAAGGTCATCAGAGGGGTCAAACTTACCTATGCCTCAGCAGGATCCCAGAGACACCCTAAGTAGATAAAACCCCAGATACTGGCAATCCTGAGGGCTACAGAGACACACAGGTCCTACGGTCATGGCAGTTGGCTCTGGAGTTCAGTACCTTGTCAGTGGGCCCCACTTTGGAATTTGTGTTCCTGAGTGCGATGGAATTGGACTCAGATGTGACCTCTCTACACATGTCTCTTCTGTCACTTTTGTTTCATTTTTACACAAGGGTCTGTCTATTTAAAAATTGTAAGAACTTATGCTTTTCAAGTTTTTTTATTGGGTGGATTTTCAAAACAGCAGGCAAATCTAGGGAGATCAATACTAAATTCTCTGCTTCATATTTTGTCCTTGGTTTATTTATTTTAGCCTTGATATGTCCCTTTGCTAAACCTATGAATAAATGAGCTGCTGTGTTTAATATCTTGACCTTGAAGTTGCTAATCTCTCAACTAATGATTCAATTGTGGTTTTTAAGATGAAGACTTGGGAGGACTCATTTCTATTTGTTGCACACACACAAGTATGTGTGTGTGTTGGGATATAAATTATTAGGCTTAACATATAAATTACCAGATAATTAACTTGATTACATGCCAATCATCTAGTGGTATTTTGAACTTCTTGAGAACATTTTATAGATAATGGAATTTTATATTATATTAGTTATAATTGTGAGTAATCTAGGTAATGGTACTTATGTCAAAAAGGATTTATTGGTCAAGAGCAGTAAAATAATCTATTTTAGTTCAGAGTTCTAGCAAGTATGCACAAAAATTAGTTTCTAGGTGATTGACAGAGTAATGATTCTTTACTTTCTATTAAGAGGTCTAAGAAACATGTGAGAACTCTCATGAGGTACTTTGATAACTGCATTTTTTTGCTAGATTACTGTTCTTCGGGCTTCATATACATGAAGAGAGAGTAAATAGTTGCTAAAGCACTGCCCTACATGCCTTCCAGGAAAAAAAAAAAAAAAGACATTTGGCAAATAGAATTCTCTAACCTAATATCAACTATAGCTGTGGATCAGAATCACATACGTAGCTTTCACAAAAACAGATTTTTGTGGAACCATATCTTCGTATTTGTGAGGAGTAAAGGAAAATTAGAAAGATTTTTATCATCAGTAAGTTAAATCAACATAAAAGTAGAAAACTTGTCTGAAATTTTTAAACCTTTTATTTAAAAATCATATCTGATCAAGCATCTTAGGTTTTCTGAGGTCTCTATGCAACAGTAGTACATACTTGTTAATTCAGCAAACTAATGGAATGAGAAGTAGATAATAGAAATGAAATACTGTTTTATGTAAGTGCACAGATAAATTAGGGAACCTGGCTAATTATTTATCTAGGATTGATAAGTAATTGTGACTTTTTATTATTTGTTATTAAAAAAACTCATATTTAAGATTCCTGACATGAAAATAAATACTGTTTGCTCAAAAAAAAAAAAGAAAAATTATTATTCCAAGGGAGGAAATTGTGGTATTGAAACATATTAGAGTTTACATCTCCTTAAGGATCACTTGGATCAATCCCAGCCTCTTTCATGAGATTGTATGGCCTATGTCAGGGTTTTCTAAATTCCAAGGACAGAGTAAACAAATATTTCTGCCTTCCCTACATCTTCTGTAATTTGTACCAGTAATAACTCATTACCCCAATCTGGAATCTGTGAGTGGAGAAATTTTTGATTCTCTTCCCCCTTGGGAACAAAAAATCCAATCCACAGTTAGGTTGGAACTGCAGTTTGTGCTCAGGCAAACAGAGACTTGACCCCAAATCTGAGCCTTTGACCTAAAAGCTACAAACTTCAGCTGGAGCTGGAGGAAACAGGACCATCCTTGATAACATGAAGAGCTGTAACCCTGCTAAACCACAATGGTTTCACATTTCATCTTACTGTCTCTTTTCCCCTGGAATAAAGGGAATTCCATTTGGAATCAGTCAGTTCAGTTCATTGAGCATTTATTGGACAACTCATTCATGCCAGACATAAACACTACTCTCAGCTTTGGAAAGAGAAAATGGTCTGTTCCCTTGAGGAGTTACTATCCAATGAGGGAGTGAGATATACAGGAGACAATTACAATCTAACATCAGAATGAAGATCAAGGAATGCAGAGGCAAATGAAAGCACAGAGGAGGAGATCTCATTTCAACCCAGGGGTTCAGAGAGGATTTCCTGAGGAGACGAGGCCCAAACTAATTCTTAGAGTATGTAAGAGTTAGCCAGGCAAAGGAATTACAGAACAGCAGGAGTGAAGGCACAGGGAAGAAACAGGTTAATGTATGAGGGTAGTGATTAGGAGTTAGGTATTGATAGATGTGGGAAATTAAGTTAGATATGTCAAGTCCAGCCAGACCTCATAGGACACAGTAAGGAGTTTGGACCATACCCTGTAAGTTAGGAAATATCTTGAGATTTCCCTACTGCTGTCAGATGCTTCCAGTACCCTGAAAGCACACAGAGTAACTGTAGCAAGAAATCTCCCACCAGTGGTCCTTGCTCTGAACATGAGGTCCAACTACAATTAAGATACCCAATGAACTCCCCAAAGCTAATAGATAGACAACTGGAGCACAGGAAATACATGAACACCACAAGGGTTCCATGTAATCAGTTCACTCATGCATCTTGCTCAGTAGGTGTTTATGAAGCAATACTAGCTGCCAATCTCAGTACTTAGTGCTGGTGAATCTCTAGTGATCAACTGGTTATTTGATATCAGGCAGAGTTAGCATTAGCATATAAGATAAAACTTAAATAAACGACTACAGTGAAATATGCTGACTACTGAAAGTATAAATAGCTATGGAAACAGGAGTAGAAAAAAGGACCTGTTTATTAAAATATGGACATAATATTGCGGAAATTCTCACTCAAGTCATTAAATGTCAACTTTCTAGAGCTGACTTATCTTGTTAATAATTTGGTTCCAAATTTGCCCTTGAAACTAGAGCTACACTGGTTACTAGTCAGACTGGTAAAGCATTCCAAGTTATTAGTTCACACATTTCTGGATCAAAAGACTTGCCAGTTCACCCGGAAATATTAGTAAGTCTGTAAGGTTTCTTAGAACTTAAATATATATAAAATGCCCATTTCAGTTGCTTCACTGAATTTGGGAGGTGGTGCTATTTTGTGAATATTTCTCCTTCACTTCTTAGCATGTCATGTTATTGCCCATTTACATAGTATTCAAGCAATCTTATATCTATACCTCTTAAGCTATAAAACAATCCTATTGGCTAAGCAGGAATATTATCACTGGTCTCAGGATGAAAACACTGAGTCTTAGAGAATTTTGGTGTCAGGCTGGATGCAGAGAGAGCAGTAGAATCAAGGCATGATTCTAACCCAGGATGGTTTTCTACGACACCTATGTGGGGAAGACTGTCATCTGTGGTAGTTGCAAGGATGAATGAGCCAGAAGTCTCAGTTCCTACTCTTCTCCTAACAGGCTCTGTGACCTCAGAAAATTTACCTCATATTACTCTGCCTCAGGGTCCTCTCATTTGCAAAATGCACCTGTGAAATAAAATCTGTCCATCTCAATTCTGTAATTTAGTATCTGTGGCAGCTTGGAGTTGTGTACTCCTGAAAAATAGATTCTTAATCTTAGTCTATTCCTGTGGGTATGAACTAATTGTAAATAGGACCTTTAGATGAAGTTACTTCAGATAAGTTGTGGCCGAACCAAATCAGAATGGGTCTTAATCCTATTAGAGACCTTATAGGAAAGGCCACAAAGAGAAAAGCCATAGGGAGCAGCCAGAAACTGGGAGTCAATGGGACCTGGAGGAGAAAAGAGAAGATATTGCCATGTGTACTGCACTGTGACAGAAAAGTCAAGGCCCAGGGACCCCAGAAAGCCACCATCTTTGGAGAGGAAGTATTGCCTTGCTAATGCCCTTGATTTTGGACTTCTCCTAGCCTCCTAACAGTGAACCAATAAATTCCCATGGTTTTAGCCAAATCGCTGTGTGGTATTTGTTTTAGTAGTTAGAAAACTGAAACAGCATTCTTCAGCCACAAGCTGAGATCACAGATCTGCCTCCTAAAGCTGATACATGTAAAAGATTGTTGCACAGGTTCTAACTCATATAAAGAAACCAAAAACATTAGCTAGGATGATGAGATATAAAAGGGAAGAACAAATTAGATTTAAAGCCAGGGTATGCTGTAATTATTTAACAACTAAAGCGGGGGGGGGGGGGGGGGAAATCCCTGATTTGTACCATTTGCCAGTTACTGAAGTCACTGAACATGGAGTTGGGAAGAGATATGTACAAACAGCAGTCTGAGCCAGATCCAGCACTGTAAAGACTAAAAAGAAAAGCAGATGCAAGCTGCCAGTTGCCTCCTTCTCCCTCTGACTACTAATGTAGATGTGGTTGCTTTGATGATGACCTGATTGCTTTAGGTTTTTAAAAAGTTAAATGTTGCCTCTACTGTGGGTTTTGGGCTTTAAGATTTCCACCTGGGCACCAAGCAACCAACTGTACCTGTGAAATAAAATCTCTTCATCCCAGGTTGCTCTTCAGCATCCTTCAACCACAAGCTGAGATCACAGAACCACCTGTACAGTTCAACAACAAGCTCTCAGGAGGGGTCTCCAGTTCTTTATCCTTGATTCCATTAAGCAGGATCAGGGGAATTTGTTTCCAAAGAAAAATTAAGGAATTCCCCCATTTAGGAGACTTCTCTTTCTTCTCAATATAGCAGAGCAAAGGCTAACAAAACTAATGCAGTCTAAGCCAATACAATATACAGGGTAAAATTCTGAGCTTGTGCAATGTTGGGATTTTATAACTTTGGATGTACATGTGATAAAAGCAAGCATGTTATAACTGTTGTTTACGCATCAAAGCCACATTCTTGGGAGGAACAGATGGACCAGATCATGAATATGATTTATGAAATCACTCAACACCAAACTGAACTATGATAGCCCATGGGTTAGAAAAATCAGATCAAATGATGATGGTGGTGGTACAAAGCCAAGCATTTGGACCATATTGTCTTAAAATTTTAAGAACTATTCTTTCAGCTCTTGCTTGAAACTGACTTCCATTATATGTCAATGTTTACAAATTTAAAATTGTTCATATATATCTTACCTTGTATTTAATCTGAGTTTTGAGAGAAAGTAAAGTAAATTTATGAAGATCTTTTATTCACTGAACTCCTTCCCCCAACTCCAAAATTCATTATTTAGAGACAAATGTTATCTTAACAGAGTAATACATTCATGTGGATCTTCAACAACAATTATTTGAATCCAGTTCTCTACTATTATTTATTACCAGCATTTAGAATTAATAGAGTCAGTTACCCTCAAGGAGAAAGGCCTTCTCTCAAACTGGGTTACAGTCTTCCTTAATGATTTTGAAAAATTCTAATAAAATGACATACATCAGAGCTAGAACATTACAAACAAATGCTTAATGGGGAAATTTTAAAATGTGGCCCCTGTAGAGGAATAATCCTGCCTCTTCCAGTTCCTTGAGTTCTTTTTTTCAACTCAGGGGACCTACTATTTCTGTGAAGAAGAAAAACTTGAAACAAGAAAAACAAGAAAATTTGAACTACCTTTTATTAAATGCTTACTATGCTCCAGACACTGAACATGTGCCACCTCCATTAAACCCTACCACAAATGTATGAGCAAATCTTATTATTCTTTCTTAATAGATCAGAAAACTGAGGGTCAGAAAAGTTAAGCAAGTCATCCACTATCTCACACCTATCAAGTTCTAGAGAAAGGCAAGGATCAAAACCATTCCAGTGCACTACCTGAAGGCAACTGGAATTTGACTCTCAAAAAACTAAATGTACAGACTTATATCCACACCTGGAAATAGTTTAAGAGAAGAAGCAGTTTGGCTACCACGGTTGTTAATATCTCCTTGTTGGCTAGTCCCTAAAATGACAGTATAACTTGCTGAACATTATGTAACATTTCTGGGTGGCCTTGAAGGGCTTTCTATGACACAAACATTCATTAATCAACTCTAGAGAACCCTGTGGCAAAGGATAGGCTTGTGACTGAAGTCTGAAGGTGGGTGGGAAGCTGATGTGAAGAGCACACAACTGGCAGCTCACTTACAAGATGTGTCTTCCATCTTAATTTCCTCTTTTTCCTTAGTTTCCCCAAGTATATAACTGGCAGAATAGGAATCTATGTTTAAGAGAATGTGATTAAAAAAAGGAATGTGGGCTGGTCTAGAGATGTGCTGCCACCAGTTCTCAACTGTTTCAGTCATACTGTTGTGATAGCTTGCCTCCTTCTCTACCCAAAATCTCCCCTTTCCCTTATTGGAATCCTCCATTCTTGGTTTTAACAGAATGGAATCCCTCTGGCCACAAGACCAATCTAAGTCATGTTTCAACCCCGTTCTTAGAGTCGGGATGAAAAGGAAAAGTACCATCCACCCCAGGAGTTAAAAGGTCACTAAAAAGTAAGGAAAAAATGGAATCTCTGAGAACTGTCAGGAATCCACCTTCTTTGGCACTCTTATTTCATAGTGACAAAAGGTGGAAATAGCATCTTATACTATTTACTCCTCCAGAAAGAGGAAATCTGTGTTTCATGAACATTATGACAACTTATTTTAGAGTGTTCAAATAAATGCATAAGTAAAAAATACCCCTCTCTAATAGATTACATAGACCCATAGAGAAAGATTCAAAGACCTCCTTCTAACATACTGTCCCAGTTAAAATCTTTCTCTCTAGTTAGTGTATCAAATTCTTAAAATCAACATTCCAAGTATATTCCCAGCCCCACAAATTATATCACATTACCCTTTGTCTGAAAATACCTCCCATCTATGGGCATGCCCTTCAATACTAGGCTTAAGTTTCACTTTATCCAGGAAGTCCTCCTTAACCATCTCGGTCAAAGTCATTTCCATTTTTCATGGCAGCTCCTGAGCTTCACTGAAGTGCTGATATTTTTTTTATTCAACAAAGCAACTTGAAAATGCCTTAAAGACAAGAACCTACCTTGGACATCTGTGAATTTCTCCCAGGGCTACGAAATGAAAGGTTCCTGATTTCTGCATTGCACCGACTCTGCTCCTGAGGTCAAATTGATTCATGAAAGTCTTGGCCTAGAGAAAGAGTATTTCCCACCAGTCTTGGGGAATCCCAATTACCCTAAAATTGCCTCTGACCTTCAGTAATGATTCAAGGGGGACCAAGCATTTTCCTTGTGCACCAACAGGAGCTTTGATTTTTCCCAGGATGTTAGATGTATTCTTTACCTGTCATCATGTAATAAGTTGCTTACTTCTGCATCCTACACATTTGGAGTAAAATTTATTGAGAGAACTCATACTTCCTGACTTTAAATCATATTACAAAGCTACAGAGATCAAAACAGCACAGTACTAGCATATAGATATATAGATATTTTTAAGATTTTATTTATTTATTTATTTATTATTTATCTCCCCTTCCCCACCCCAGTTGTCTGTTCTCTGCGTCTATTTGCTGCGTGTTCTTTGTCCGCTTCTGTTGTTGTCAGCGGCACAGGAATCTGTGTTTCTTATTGTTGCATCATCTTGTGTCAGCTCTCTGTGTGTGCAGCACCATTCCTGGGCAGGCTGCACTTTCTTTCGCGCTGGGCGGCTCTTCTTACGGGGTGCACTCCTTGCATGTGGGGCTCCCCTACGCGGGGGACACCCCTGCATGGCAGGGCACTCCTTGCGTGCATCAGCACTGCACGTGGGCCAGCTTCACATGGGTCAAGGAGGCCCGGGGTTTAAACCGCGGACCTCCCATGTGGTAGACAGATGCTCTAACCACTGGGCCAAGTCCACCGCCAAGATAGATATATTAACCAATGAATTGAAAGTTCAGAAATAGACCCTCACATCTATAGCAAATTGATATTTGACAAGGCTGCAAAGTCTACTCAACTGGGACAGAATAGTCTTCATAACAAATCGTGCTGGGAGAACTGGATATACATATCCAAAAGAATAAAAGAGGACCCCATCTCACACCTTATACAAAAAATTAACTCAAAATGGATCAAATACCTAAATATAAGAGGAGGTACAATAAAACTTCTAGAAGGAAATGTAGGGAAGCATCTTCAAGATCTTGTAGTAGGCAGTAGTTTCTTGGACTCTATATTCAAAGCACAAGCTAACTGCTTCAAAATTTAAATCTTTTGTATTTCAAAGCACTTTTGTTCTTCAAATGACTATATCAAAAAGGTAAAATGGCAGCCTACTCAATGGGAGAAAACATGTGGAAACCACACAACAGATAAGGGTTTCATATCCAGAAAAAGATATCCTATAACTCAACAAGAAAAAGACAACCCAATTGAAAAAGGGGCAAAAGCCTTGAATAGACATTTTTCCAAAGGGGAAATACAAATAGCTAAAAAGCATAGGAAAAGATGCTCAACATCATTAGTAATTAGGGAAATACAACTCAAAACCACAATGAGATATCATTTCACACCTACTAGAAGGGCCATTATTAAAAAAAAAAAAAACTCCAAGTGTTGGAGAGGATGTGGTAGAAATAGGAACACTCATTCATTACTGGTGAGATTGTAAAATGGTGCAGCCACTGTGGAAGACAGTTTGACAGTTTCTCAGGATGCTAAGTATAGACTTGCCATATGATCCAACAATCCCAGAGCTAGGTATATACCCAAAAGAACTGAAAGCAGAGAGACACAAACAGACATTTGTACACTGATATTCATAGAGGCATTATTCACAATCATCAAAAGATGGAAGCAACTCCAGTGACCATCAAACAATGAATGGATAAACGAAATGTACCAAATATATCTGTTGGAATATTATTCAGATGTAAGAAGGAATGAAATCGTGATGCATGCAACAACAGGGATGAACCTTGAGGGCCTTACCTTGAGTGAAATAAGCCTAAGTCAGACACAAAATGACAAATATTATATGATCTCACTGATATGAATGAATTATTATATGCAAGCTAATAGTATTGGAATCTAAAATAAGTTACCAGGAGATAGAATGAAGGTAGAGAATTGGGAGCTGATGATTAATTTGTGCAGAATTTCTAGTTAGGTCAATTATAAATGTTTGGAAATGATTAGAGGTGATGGTAGCACCTTATTGTGAGTATGATTAACAACGCTGAATTATGTGGGTGAATGTGGTTGAAAGGGGAAGTTTAGGGTTGTGTATATTACTAGAAGAAAGCTAAAGGATAAAATATGGGACTATATAACACAGTGAATCCTGTGGTGGATGATAACTAGATAATGGACAAATATTAGATTGCTCTTTTCTACAACAAATGTGAATCACTATTACAAGGTGTTAAAAATAAGTTGGTGTATGAGAAAAAATACACCTAATGCAAAGTATGGACTATAACTAAGAGTAATATTTTAATATTCTTTTATCAGTTGAAACAAAGGTACCACACCAATGCAACACGTCAACAATAGGGTTGTATATGGGAATGTTGTGCTTTTTACGTGACTTTTACGTAAACCAACAGCTTTTCTACTTTAAAAAAAATACAATATCAAAAAAAATTATGCTAAGTGAAAGAAACCAAACACAAAATACTACAAATGGTAGGATTCGTGTCAAATGGAAATATAAATAAATTTATAGAGACCAAATTAGATTAGTTGTTATGTAGGGCTAAGGAAGGAAAGAAGGATGAGAGGTGACGAAGGAGTATGGCGTAATGAAAATATTCTAAAATTGATTATGGTGATAAATGCACAACGCTGTGATTATACTAAAAGCCATGGATTGTACACTTTGGATGGACTGTATGTTATGTGAATACACCTTTAAAAAATGCTAAAAATTGATAGTGATGTTAAGTAGGGAGATGTAAAAAGGAGAAAATATATACACATATATATTCAATTATAGTTTCTTCTAATCTTTTCTCCCCTTACTTTCTAAAAGGAAGAAGCCTAGATTGCTATTGGCCTAAATTAAGAGAAGTAATAGACAGATGGGGAGAAACCACTGGAGAATATGGAGAAATTGATGGGATGTCATCAAAAGAAACTTTACTGGAAGAAGACAAATAATAGATATAGAAAGAGAGTAGAGATAGAGAAGAGCTTGTATAAGCTGGGTTTCACTAAAATTAGTTTTGAAGAGCCTGGACATGGATGGATGAGTAATTCTGTGGCAAGTTTTATAAATATAAGTATTAGAAAAAGAAAGCATGAGTTGGAGAAAAAGGACAAAAACATTTCATTTGACTGTTATGTGACTCCCTCTTTTAGAATTTTCTTTTTGAATTTATTTTTCTAATTTTTCTAATAGATGGTATATGGTTTCAAAGTTTTTAAAAATGAGTGTAAAAAAAATTATTGAGGGCTCTTCTTGGACAAAGAACCACCCTTGAGGGAACTTCTATGTGAGAACATTGCAAAGTTTCACAAGGAATAACCTTAACAACAGGTCAAGGTGGCAGAGATAAGAATAAGCTCCAAGCAGAAATGCTGCTTTTGGCACAGATATGACCATGGAGACTCACTTCCAGGAAATCCCCACAGCGGAATTCTTCTCTGCATCTTTATGGGGATTAAGGCCAGGAGTGAGAGCCCTCCTTCTCCCAGAATCCCCATCAGCTTCCAGGAAGGTGAGGTTCTATTAAAAAAAAACAGAGGAGTCACACACAGTATCATCAGCTCTGGTAACTAAAAAAATATGGTATGGGGTGTGAGTTTGTTTTTAGGAGAAAAATGAACAAAACACAGGGCCAGGTTAGGTCATGACCATAAATCAACCTTGAGGCAAGGTCCTTTCGCAGAGGTTGTGCCTGTGCCTTCCCCACATGCTTACCCACTGCCTTCTGGAGAACTACTTGGACACCCTGATCCCCCAGGGAGATCACAATGGGAAGGAAAAGGACCAAGAAGTTGGAGTAGAGAGGCTATCCATCAAAGACCATATACGCCTGGCAGAGAACAGGACCATGTCAGCTGGAAGGATGGGAGAAAATAAGAAAAGAAGCCTGAGGAGGCATTTTCAGCTATTCAAGATAACTTTCCTTCAGCACAGGATTAGGCTCAGCTTTTTATCTATGAGTCAAAGCTTTTACAAATTAGAGCACAGAGTGGAGAAAACCTCCTGGGGACTGTTTTACTAGATTCTTTCTTGCAAATTTTTCAATCTTTCCTTACAGTTCACTTTTCATCTTAGTCATGTTTTTCTCATGTGCAAAGATGTAGAAACCAGGATGGGGGATTTCTCTGGTTTTCCATAGTCCACTATGCCCAGGGTGAGAGTCAATGAGGCAGATTTAGGGGGCATGGGGAGAGCTTGCTTTGTGGTTGTCTGAAAGCAGGAAAGCATTGAATGGTGAAGTAAGGAATAAGAATCCAAAGGAAGTTAAAACCTCAGAAGACAGAGATCGTACATGACATTCATAGAAAGCAGTGAGAACAGTGCCATGTCAGTAAATGTTAGTTTGCCTTATAGTTGTTATTGTTACTGTTTCTATGAGGGGGAACTACATGAAAAGCATCACCACCTTCTGCACTCGCCTCTAATTCCTGATTAGCACTGCCTGGAGGCCAGGCTAAAAGTGCACACACATCTGAAAGATTAACTCTTCATCCAAGTGTCCCAGATTTTACTGTGTCTTTGAACAGGTGTCTGAATAAATGCAGAGTCTGATTCAGCAGGTCTTGGGTGGCACCCAAAATTCTGCATTTCTAAAAACTTCCAGGTGATGCCACTGCTGCTGGTCTCAAACCACACTTTGAGTAGCAAGACTCCAAATCAGAGCAGATGAAGACCTGTGCTTTTGAGATCTGTGCCTTTGTCAGTGAGTCAGAAAGAGACTCATCTAGTGGCTTAAATACTGTTAACGTCAGCAGGCAAGTGTCCTCTATTTCCAGCTTCACCTAACCTACTACACACTTTATTTATCTTACACATATGCATGCACATGCACACACAGAGACACAAACACATATTTTAGACATTTTTGCATACTATTTGTGCCACTTATTTTTGTTCACATATCATCTGCATAATTTTAGGTGTAATTAATATTTAAAAAAGTATGTTCTGAAATATATATATACTCTGATCCAAAATGTATACAATAATATATATGTGCTTATTTCCATGTGTAGATTCATAAGAAAGAAGGCTTTTTAAAATGTTTGCTGTGATAATTAGGTCCATATGTTAATTTGGTCAGGTTATGGTGTCCAGTTGTTTGGTCAAGGCACTGGCTTGATTGTTACTGTGAGGATATTTCATGGATTTAAATCATCAGTAAGTTGGTTGCATCTATGGCTGATTACCTTTACACTCAACTAAGGAGATTTCCTTGAACAATGAGTGAATTTTCATCCAATCAGTTGAAGGTCTTAAAGGGGGAAGTGATGATTTCAGTGGTCAGAAGGAATAATTTCCATCTCTACTTCAGCCAGCTAGTTTCTCCTGGGGAATTCATCAGAAACTTTCATCAGAGTTCCTAGCTTGCAGCCTGCCCTACAGAATTCATACTTGCCCATCCCCAAGCTGTGTAAGCTAATTCTTATAATAAATCAATAAATCTCATAAGATTATATATATACACACACATATACTTTGGGATTTGTTTCCCTAGAAAACGCTGACTAATATATTGACATTTACCAAATTCCCTACAATAAACTTTCTGAGTCTCAATTTCTCATCTGTAAAATGGAACTAATGATAGTACCTACTTCATAAGATTGTTTTGAGCATTAAATAAGTTAATACTAGCAAAACCTGATTATAGTAAACACTGAAAAAGGTAAACAGTTATTAATTATGGCTATTTTTGTCTTGTTTACTTACATAACTTGGGTCTAGCACACAGTCTATCATATATTAGACACTTAATAAATATTTGTTAAATGAATTAACTAAAGGATTATACATTGAGTAGGGCTATGGTAAAATAAAATCAAGTATATTGGCTTGAATAGATGATAAAGGACATTGAATAAGAGCTAATCAGTTTTGACTTTATACTCTGGGTAATCAATCAGGAGCCACTGAAGAATTTTAGGTGTAGAAAGGTGGGATATGATAGACAATGACCTAATCAGGTTTATTTGTCCAAAACGTGATCTTGGTAATTCGTAATAATAATGACAATATAAATGCAAAACTAAAATGACCATTTCCATTTCTAGATGGCCTTTGTGCTTAGAGGTTATTTAAAGGAATTTTGCACTCCTTGGAAAAATCTAGAAAACCAAGGGACTTGAGTCACTGTGAAGCATGCTCAGAACCAGGTCCAAGTGCTACCACTGACTTAAAATAAACTTCTGCCCTGAACGGATGGGGTAGTGGGAGCCTCTTTCTTCCAAAAGTTCTCCTTGGCCATCCTAGCAGGAAGCAACATGGCTTTCCTCAGAATCCATGGCCCAAACCATTCATTAGGCACTCATCTCCTACTTTCTGCCTGGGGTAATTAGTCCTTTATTTGCTGAGAAAGGAGTCCAATAGGACCAGAAAGAATGACCACTATAGCCAACCAAGAGTTCTAGTGTGCCTTTCAGAGAGTGGCCAATGTCTTCAGGAACCTCGTAATGATCTCCCAGGAGACCCCTGCCCTATTGCAGTCTTCCCCAGCCTCTCTAAGGCCTTGATTCAGACCCTCGAATGACCAAAGGAAACCAGATCAACAGTCAAACTGAGAACCATAAAGGTGGTTAATAATGTTCTCATTTAAAAAACAGACTGTGGAGTCACATCCCATAGATCTACCACTTAATAGCTCCACAACCTTGAGCAAGATTGAGCAAATTTGTAAACCTCATTTTCATTATCTATTATAATGGAGATAATAGTACCTAACTGATAAGAGTTTGGGGGAAGATTAAACTGATCCACACATGTAAAACAGCTAAGAATGCTCAAGAGGTAGCAATCCTGTCTTATGCTTTCCACACTCCCACTGTATCAAGGCCAGCACCCTGCTCATGGTAGGGTCAAATAATTTACTAATGATTAAACCAGAAGTAGTAGTTAGCAGAGCTGCCAAAAGCATCTTCTCAACTGACAAGGTATCACACGACACTCTAGTAACTCCCTTTCCTCTAACAAAGAAAATTCCCCCATCTAATATAAAACAAAGCTCCCCCCTCCCCTCTTTCTACATCAGTCACTCCCAAGCAGGGGTGCCAGCTCTGCTCTGTTCGCAGTACCCCCTGGAAGAGGGATGCTGGCTCTTCACCACTGTGCCCACTAGGGATCCCTAAGAATCAAGCCAATCCCTGGCTCCTGTTGCCACCCCCACTCATCCCGGGCAACTTTCTTTAGAGTCACCCTTTGCACTGACATTGTCCATTATCTAATTATGTTTAAGCAACTTTATTTTTCCCCACATAAGGAAATTAATAAAAACTATAATTTAACAGGTACTGAAATGTTCCTTATGTCTAGTCTCCACCACTTTAAAAAAAAAAAGAGAGAGAGAAAGAGAAAAAGAACAGTCTCCTGGGTAAATTTTAAACAAGGGGATTTTTTTGAATGTCATTTCAAATATTTTTAATAACCTTTGAGAAGGAGCATTATGAAATTTCCTGAGTGTTCTATACACTTTGCTGGTCCTTTGACTGTGGAATTACATAAACAACACATCAGTGCCCTATGGAACTGACTGTGGTTTGCATCATGAGCATCCGTGTTGTGAGGTGTGGGGCTGGGATGCTGCTCCTCAGAAGAGCTGGACAGCTGCCTGCAGGCTTTTCTTTCTATTGATCTGATCTCCCACCTTCATAAAAATGGGAAAATCATGTGCTTGGAATTCCAACAACAAAACAGAAAAGATATAAATCCCCAAATGCAGAAAGTAGGTCATGCAGATGCTGACAGCAGTATGAAGTCACACACCCTAGAGAGCTTGGAGTATATTTGAATCTCTTAGTCCTGAATAAGTTACTTTCATACCCAGAGCATACTTATCCTGGGAGAGACAAGGTGGCACCACAGCTAGCTGTCTCAGCCCTTCTTCTCCCGTTTCACTCCATTTCTATTGAGATCCCTCTGAGAACTCCTTTTATAACTCCAGCTAAGCAGTACCAAGACCAATTTCCTGTTTTTTTCCTCTCCTCCACCAAATAAATAACTACGAATTTCCTCTCAGAAATTTGGTTTGGCATTTTCTTTTACTAGTTACAGTTTACAGAATCAACTCTACCCTAAAAAGAAGTTTTTAAATAGTGTTAAATATATACTCAATGACCCAGGGGCATTTCAGGAGTCATTATTGAAAGCACGTTTGAAGAAGATATGTCAGCTAAGGTAGGATTTCAGCATATCAGGTGTTCTTAAAGTGAGACATCCTTTAGACTTTCCTTACGTTTAGTATTTCTCCAATGTGTCTTATATTGACTCAATGTACATGTACTGCCCGTGTTTCCTTAGTAATATCTGAACACTTTGCCTCTCCCTTGTGGTCACAAATAACCCAGGGAGTCTCTGAGTCCTTACTAGGAAGCAAGTTATTGGTAAAGCCAGGTGACCCAAGGACCACACAAGCCCAAATACTATACCTGTCAGAACCTAAGGGCTCAGAATCATTTTTTCCCACAGTTTGAAAATCTGAGAGGAAACGGGAGTACATAGGGTATGTGTGTTCTCAAACTGAACCCAGCTGAGTCCTCAGAGCTCAGTGTTCAAAGAGGATGCTCAAAGCTGGACTCTGCTATATCCCCCTGCTGCAAAGTGGGTTTGGCTACCCCACCCCTGTGTGAGAAAGAGGAAGGACAAGGGAAACATGCAATCTAATTAATTGACATTGCTGGATAAATGAGAACTAAAATAAAAAATGTTGTCTTTCCTCTTTTTGTTGAAAATCTTACTAGAATGTTTTCTTCTGCTTCTTAGTGAGAGATTTAAACGAACCAGACGCAACCTGGAAAAATTGATACAACACTAATTGGGGAAACACAAAACCTGAATTGTGATCTCAGCCCTTGCCACCAAGTGACATCAGGAAACCGCCTTCTCTTCTTGGGCCTCAAGGTTTCATCCAGGCTGCTTCATTCTGGGTCTGCCATTTCGATAGTCTGGGCCTGGAGTCCTTATCTCCAGGTTCATCTTGAAGTGTTCTAAGCTCATCATCCTTCTGACTCTCCTTACTGTTACACACCCTGTAGCTGTGACCACAAAAGGTGGAAAAGGTTGGGATGACCCTGAACCAACCCAGGACACACCCCTAAAACATAATCTAGGGAGCAGGTCTTGCTTTTACTGGATGCTTATTTTGAATGCCACTATCTTATCTTCTAAAAAACAGAGTAACTCAAACATTATGGTTAGTTGAGGATACTGGGTAGTTGGAATCTACTTAAGGTTTTACTACAAATAATTCAATGCTAAATTGTGTCACATAGATATACAAATTGAGTTCAGGAAAGAAAATTTGTATCGACTGGAATGGGCAGGGGAGACCTTGGGGAATAAGAGGGCATGAGTCGGGCCTGGCCCTCTTGGCTGGGAGCATCACGAAGTCGAGGCACTGCATCTCTTGTCTATCACCACAGCACCAAGGGAAGATGGAACGAGCAGCAAGCTTTGACCAAGTACTTTCTATGTGCCAGGCAGGCTAAGTATGTGATTTGTCTTAATTTATTTAACCATCGTGAAAATTCTCTGAGATAGATACTATTGCTCCAATTTTACAGAGTAGGGGACTTTAACTTGTCAATTCTTTCACTTAGTAAGGGGTTTGAACCTGGCATGTTTGAATCCAAATCCCAAATTCCTAACAATTTTAAGTAAAGAAAATTCTTTCTTTAAGTAAATAAAAGAATGTCAATGGATGAAGGGATTATGTAAGACATTTAAGGCCCAGAGGCAAGAAGATGGCAAGAGGCCAGCCATGTGGAAAGGAGAGAAAGACTTCCCTTACTCCACAACATGTTCATGCTAGAGAATCAGGAAGCATCAAGAACTGTGTGTAAATCGGAGATGGATTATTCTCCATGCACTCATTCAAACCAAAGAGCCCAGTTCTACTTGGGTGCTGCGCTGACATAGAGGACCACAAGCTGGAGAGACCCCGAGAACCCTGAGGCAATCGTAAGGCTTCACCGGCTGGCTGAGCAGTGTGAACTTCATCTGGAGACAGGAACCACAAATCGTACTGGACTGGAGAGAAGGAAGGCTGCAGTCTAGTGGGAGGCAGACCCAGGGGAGAGCAGGTGACAGAAGAGCCAGGAGAAGCAAGGCAAGCATCTACCTTCTTGCTTCCTGCTCACCTTTCAGCAGTAGTTCTCTTGAGTTCCTGGACCTTGCTATGGGCAGAGGGGGAGAGGAAGTAGGACAACCTCCTTGTGCCCCCTCCTCTGCCATGGCTATTCCCTAGTTAAAGTCAGGATGGTGACATCGTTCACCCTGTCTACTGACCCAGTAAGATTGTCACATGCTCAAGATTTCTTCCGTCTTCAGGATTCATGCCACAGCTTATATTGTAAGGATTATAAGAATATTCTATTGTGCAGTTGTTTCAAATCAATGCACTTTGAAACAATGTCTGAAATAGATCTCTGCTGTGATTGTTTATTATTATTTTAATAATAAACAATGTAATATTATTATATAGTTAGAGTTTATTTCACAAATAGTTATTGAATACCTACTTTGTGCTGGATAAATGCCTTTTGAATAAGTGAATTAGTGAGTGAATGAATACAAAATAAACTGCGCTAAATACTTCCTATAAGAATGTTTTATGTTAAAAGAACTTCACACCCCAAAAAAGAGCTTTAGGAAAACTCCAGATTTTGAGAGTATCACAGAAGGAGCAAAAGTTTGAAAGACTGGAAACTTAAGAAGTTTCCTGATTCCCTGGTTGCCTTCTTCATGGTGGCAAGATATACTTTTCTCTTGGTACATCCTCTACTTCTCTCCTCTGCCCACAAAAGGAGACAAGACAAAATAAAACAAAAGAATATACAATGTAAACGTCCCAGGGTGAGACTGTGAGAGAATGAGATCCATAAACCAGAAGAAGCAAATCAATAGAGTAGATATAATTTCTGAAAGTTTAAAAATAATCATAGTTAAGCCAAGTTGCAAATTATGTCAAAGTCTTTCTAAGAGACTAGTTCTTTGTCTATTATTTATCAAGTGTGAATAGATTCAAGGGACTGCAGAAGAGAGAGTTGAGGTAAAAATTGATAATCACGCCTTAGAGTTATTATGAAGTGAATTTCCAACCTCTTGGCCATCTCCCAAATCATGTAAGACTTGAAGATTACCAGAACTCCTGTGTCTACTTTCAAATATAACAATTTAATTCAGTTTATAAGATTGGATTTTGCCCTTTGTTCATTTACTTATTCATTATTTTACCAAATATTAATTGGGTAAGTTTTATTTGACAACCTGACTCTAAGCTGTTGTACTGCAGTGAAGCAGGTACACCCTTGCTGATCTCAAGCAGCTTACAGTCCAGGGCAGAAAACTAGTCTAGAATAGAGTGGGAGTAGGGCCATGCCTACATGTTTGACATCAGCGCCTAGCACTGTGCCTGATACACACTAGAAGCTCAATAAGTATCTGGGGAGTGGGTAAGAAGTCAGAAGAGAATTATGGTGATTTGTTCCAAATATTTTAATAAGGGTAAGTACAGAGTACAAAGAGATCACATCAGGGGACAAACATAAATCAATCTTTAAAGAGACCTAGGAAGGATTCCTGGAAGAGGTGTCATAGCAACTAAAAATGTGGGGATGAATAAGAGTAAGTCAGGTGAAGGTGGGTTTGGTAAATCTTAATAATTTTCTGTCAGGAGAAAAAGTACAAAAACTTTGGTAATGGATGGCGGTGTTAGTAGCACAAAATTGTGAATGAAGTTAATATCTCTGAACTTTATACATGATTGTGGTTGTACATATGTTACCACAAGGAAATTTTTCAAAAAGTACAAAGATCAGAGGTCTGAGACATGACAAAGTTTTGTACCTCTATGTCACGGCTAGTAGTTTGGTGAGGCTGGAAACTGAAGCAAAAATGTGTGTGTATGTGTGTGTGTGTGTATGTGAATGCGGTTGTGAGGGTGTGCATGTACATGAGAGCATATGTATATGCATGCACGTATGCACATCTGAACACATAGGTGTGCATGCATGCGTCTACCCTGGAGGCCAATGCTGAGCCTCAGAAGTTAAATAGGGTCCCCTAAAACATATGGAGGAACCAGAACATTAATCTGAGGGTAAGGTGGAGCCAGCTGAGGGTTTTAGGCAAGGAAGTGACTTGAGCTGCTTTGTATTTTGGAATTCTCCCTTGGGCTGCAATGAACTGGAGATTGAATTGGTCAGGAGCCTGAGAGACAGCCAGAATTAATGAGGCCAAAGCCAAAGGGATGAAAAGAACAGATCCAAAAGGTACTGCAGTGGTAAAATAAACATGATTTGGTGATTGATCTATTTAATGATTGATTGGTCACATTATATGTGAAGTTGTGGGGTAGTGATGTGGACAAGAATTCTTAGAGTTCTAGCCTGTGTGGATATAACCTTTACTGAGATAGAGGCAACAGGAGAAGGAGCAGGATTGAGATAGAGACATGTTGAGGCCCTTCACTCCTTACAGTTCCTACCTCCCTGTGGCTCTGGGTAAATTCAGAGACAGCATCACATAGTGAACGAGAGCATACTGTATGGACAGAGTTCAGGTTCAAACTTGGTTCTGTGTGGAATAGCTGCATGACCATAGGCAATGTCCTATTCCACTCTGGGCTTCAGTTTCTCAATCCCCTTCCTCAACTGTTCTGAGTTAATATTTGTAAAGTGATTGCAGTGGTGCTTGACACAGAGTAAGTACTATCTAAGTATTTGTTAAATAAAAATATGTTTAATAATTTATTGGAAGAATTGAGCTTGCATGTTCATACTCTACATTTCTTTTACTTTAGCTTTCACTATTTTCACATGTTTATCCTATCTCTCACTTTAGAATAAGGTTCCTTAATACAAGACCTTGAGTCTTCCACCTCTCCTACCTTAAAATAAAACCTTCCTGAACCTGTATCTACTTCTGACATCTCCTTTCACCCTTCCCTTCATAGCCAAGTTTCAGTGAAGAGTAGATAGACTCTGCTCTCTGTCTCTACTGCTTCACCTCTCATTTATAACTCTACTTACTATAATCTGGATTCTCTTCCTGCCCTCCCAATTCTGGACTGAAATGGCTCTCTCTAAAGTCACCAGTGATTTCCTAACAGCTAAACCCAATGAAAACACTTTAGGCCTAATGGCTGTTCAGTGCCTCTGTCTAACACTTTTGACAACTTTATCTTTTCCTCTTCTCAATTCTGCTAGCTCCCAGTCTTCTTTCTGCCTCACTGATTCTCAGTTCTCCCTCTCTAGCTTCAAAGAATCTTGCCTTCCTGAATCGCCCAGTCAAGACCGGTTGCTCCCCATTTTGGGGGGTCTGACATAATCAATTATAGGTCTGCCCTCCCCTAGCCTGTGAGCACTTTTCAGACTCAGTTCTGGCCTTATTCATTCTTGTTTACCTAGCATGTGGTTCAGTGCCTATACCCTGACCTAGTGGAGGCTCAATAAATGGTAAGTGAATGAATAAGTGAAGGAATGAATGAACAGATAGAAACAACTACTTTACTTCTTTCATAATGCTGCCCAGAATGTACAGCAATTATTTGTATGAAGAGGAACATCAGCAAATGCTGAGTCACCTCTTGAATGATGACTCACTATGTGACTAACTTTTATACTCTTTGACTTTTTCTTTGACCAGGTAGCTGGACTTCTAATCCAGAAATAAACCGTAATTATTGGTCTGGATATCCCAATTGGGTTGCCATAGCAATGTTTCAACTTCAAAATGCTCTGAGATGTTGAGTTCCAGTTACCATATTGTATATTTGGGCAGAATCACTTTTCTTCATCACTCACTTATGATTCATAGTGAGAATTGGTATTTTTTGGTTTGCCCACTGAACTTTATTTCCTGTATGTTATCTTTTTTAAAAACATCCAAAGAGCATGATTGCTTTAAGGCCAGTATGTTATCTTTTTTAAAAACATCCAAAGAGCATGATTGCTTTAAGGCCAGTAGTTAGGATGGAAAGGAGAATATGCTATTATTTTTTGGATATAAACTTGGCATAGAGATATCCTTTCTGAGTCGTGGGCTGTATAATGAGAGCAGAAAGAGATTTGATGATTCCCAAAGCAACTCGATTCCATGTATTTGAGGGCAGAAGAATGGAATTTATGTACTTGTTTATGACACAAGGAATTGAAGCTAAGAGATATTTAGGGCATATTTGCTTAGAATCCAAAATAAGGTGTTGCCTCACTCTTCTGTATATTTGGCCTCATCAAGTCATGGCCTAAGACAGGAAAGAAAAGGAGCCAGGCTAAGGTAGCCAGTCCCAAAGGAACAATAAAAAGTGCAAACAGAGGAAAGCAGGAGGTGAAGAAGGACAAAAGTATTGCTGGTGACAGACAAATGGTTGGATTTATTTCAGCTGCCAAAAGTGATTTCCACTTTCCAGTGCTGCCTTTGTCATTCCTGTACTCCAACCAATCAGCGCATCAGAGCTCTAGAGGGTTTCCCTCCCTGTACATCCCCCATCATTATCCCTGAGGTCTTGGAGAGAAGACACAGCTAACGGAAGTTGAAGGAATGAGCAGCTAATGATGGCATCTGGTCTATCACAGACTCAACCCCACCACATCATCTACCTGATTATCATAGAAAGGATCAAGAAGAGAGTCTTTCACAGTAACTGAAAGTTGAGGAAGGGCTAAAGGAAGAGGAATAAATGTCAGGTACTGAAGCTGGAAGTCTGACAAGCAGGACAAGCACACAGTCAATCTCAGAAGAAACTCCTTCTTGTGCAACCACTGGGAAGTGATTCTCCTTATTCCACCCTTACCCCAGACAAATGGATGACTCCAAAGTCCAAGATCTAATGCTGTGAATAAGATACCAGACCTTGAACATAATGAGTTACAGGTAGATGGCAATGCCCAAGCACCCATCTGGGCCCAGACTGAGAGCTGGTAAACAGGAGAAAGTTCATGGCATTATTCCCCCACATATATGTTACTTAGGACCTATCCAGGGGGAAAATAATGGAAAGTAATGCAGTTTGAGGCAAAGCTAGGTTGAGGGAAGAAAAGTACATCACAGGATATCCCTGTGAAGCTAGAGGAGGGAGGTTGTTAGAGCACTCATCTCAACCAGAATGGGCTCTCTGTGGTTTCAGAGGCTTCAACATCAACATCCCCTGTGTCTTTTCTCATTGTGCAAGAAAGCTATAGGACAATTTCTCAAAGATTGCAGAAGTTCTATCAGACATAAGCAATGGCCAAGCCCTACTCATTAGTAATGCCACAGAAGCCCTCTTCATTTTAGGTGGTCAAATATATAAAATTGAAACTTTTACATTGCTTGGTATTATAAAATGGTACAGTCACTTTGGAAAATAGTTTGGCAGATCCTCAAATGATTAAACATAGAATTATCATATAACCTAGTAATTCCATCCACAGGTATCTAATCAAGAGAAATGAAATATTCCCACACCAAAACATTTACACTAATACTCATGCAGTGTTATTCATGATAGCCAAAAAGGAGAAACAAACCACATGTCCATCAGCTGATGAATAGATGGCATATCTACGGAATATTTTTCAGGAATAAAAGAGAATGAAGTATTGCTACATGCTACAACATGGATGAACCTCAAGTAAAGGAAGCCAGATGGAAAAGACATTATACACATATATACATTGTATGATTCCACCATAAGAAATGTCTCAAATAGGAAAAAACTGTAGAGATAGGAAACAGATTAATGGTTGCCTAGGGCTTTGGTGGAGGGGAGGGGAGAGGAGAGAAGGCACATGGAGACTGACTGGGTATGGGGTTTCTTTTGGGAATAGAAAAATTTCTGAAATTAGATTGGGAAGATAGTTGCTAGATTTAGCACTCTGTAAATGTACTAAAAATATTAATTGTACATTATAAATAGGTGAGACAATTATACTTCAGTGAAGCTATCTAGAGAAAAGAGAAAAAATAAATATAAAAACTGTCTAGAGTGCTCAAACCAACAAGCTAGCATGACTGGATACTGCAGGAAATCTCTGGGCAGTTTTGCTTTGACTTGAACAATACAGATTTTCTATCCCTTAATGCTGCCACAGTCTCTCTCTTAGTATGCTTCTGGATAGCATAGAACTGGAAAACAAAGCAAAACAAGTCTGTGGGAGAAGGAGAGCATGCAGGAAGAATCCTCTATACAAAGGGTTGACAAACAATAGTCCACAAGTCAAATTTGGCCTGCCACATCTTTTGGTAAATGAAGTTAGTTGGAACACAACCATGTCAATTTGTATAAGTGTTGTCTATGGTTGCTTTCATGCTATAATGACAGAGCTGAGTAGTTGTAACAGAGTCTATATGGGCTGCAAAGCTCAAACTACTTTCTCTCTGATCCTTTATAGAACAGCCAACCCCTATTCTAGCTTCATGAGCCTATAGCCTTGCTACTTAAATCATGGCCCACACACTAGCAGTGTTATCATCATCTAGGAACCTGTTAAAAATGCAGAAACTCAGCATGCCCCAGACTACTGAATCAGAATCTATACTTGGAATAGTCTGGTTTCTCCAAGAGACAGATGCCAAGATAGGTTTAGACATATATGGGTTTTATTAGGGAAGAAAAATAGGTTAGGAGCCTGATGAGGATGGAAAAGCCATCAGACAATGAGGCAAATGATCCTGAGGGAAGGAGAGCGAGAAGAAAGTTTGGGCAGAAATGCCCTAGACTGCTGTGCAATCAAGTCAAATCCAGCTATTAGAGGAATCTTTCATCTCCTAGGAACTGATCTACATTTATTCCTGCCACACTCAGGCACCAGCTGGGAGTCCAAGGAATGCATGGCCTTAGTAAAATGCAGTGATAATTAGAGGTCCTATGATCCCAGCAGCTGGGGTCCTTGGTCAAGGAAACACCCTGTAGTTAGAGGTCTATGAGGCACATCCTCATGGTATCCACTGTTAGGTGTAGTTTCATTACTACCATGACAGTTCAAGAAGTGTCCCTGGTGATCTCCCTGTACATTAAAGTCTGAGAAACAATGCTCTAGATATTTTAGACTTTGCAGGCCATAAGTTCTCTGAAGCAACTACTCAACTCTGCCATTTAGGATGGAATATGTGATAGAATGGGTGTGTCTGTGTTCTAATAATTTTATTTTCACAAACAGGCTTTGATTTCAAGCTAGATGTGGCTCTTAGGCCATTGTTTGGTGACTCCTGCTTTAGATTTGCAGGGTTTAGACTTTTTTAAAAGTAATAATTAAGCCTTTTCTCCATATGAAACAGATAAGAGAGAATCTGTTCCTCTTGAAGGTAGAAGGGAGGTGAGCCCTGCTCTGTGACAGCTCCCCTCCAAAGCCCCTAAGACACCTCCATAGGCAGCAAAAACAAAACTGAGGGACAGTGCCCTGGTTTGGCACAAAGACCCATTACATTCAGCAGTTATCATCAACCAACCTCCACTCTTGCAGTCAGTCACAATGGGATAAAAATCTACTTCCCCAAGATCCAGGGTGGACAGAGGTCAATGTTAATCAGGGATTAGCCTACCTTGCAGGCCAGCCATTGTTCCAACCTGCTACAGACAGAGAATGGAGGAGAATAAAAAAACAGTATACTTCCTCAGAACTGTGGAGGACAGCTAAAGAGCTGCACTGGTTGGGCAGGTCAAGAAAGCACAGCTTTGGGTTGTTGTGGAAGAAGCTCCAGGAGCCCTTCCTGGCCCCTCCCTCATTCCCCCTCCAGAGCAATTTGGAGGTGGAAAGGGCCCCCATTGTGGGTCCCTGGTCTTGTTCTGTCTGGAAAAGACTGACTTGGAAAAGTCCTTTCTGACATGCCCCACCTCTGAGAATTTGTCCCCTAGGCAAATGCAACTTGAGACAATGAAAGTAGTGTAAGAAACAATTGAGGTAGATAGATGGGAACAAAGGCTTACCTGATTTAATCCTGGAAATGCCTGGAGAAGAAGAAGGTCTTGTCTCCTGGAAATTAGAGGGGTGATTCAAAATCCTGTAAAATGGGAACTCCTAAGCCACTAGCAAGCACAAGCCTAGGATAAGACAGAGGCCCAGGAGAGACAGGGAGGATAATACACTTTGCATTTATCTTGGCAGACCTTCCTGATGGGAGAGCTGGCATTCAAGAAAATATTTGTCATATCACCAGCTGGATACAAGATTTTATAAAACAGACATTTCAGGGAATAAATCCCAGAGTTAACATTTTAAAATATTAAAAAGTACAATGTACAACAAAAGAGTACAAGGCAAACAAAGAGATAGGAAATGATGGCTCTTCCAAAGGAAGAGGATAAAATTCCAAAAAGCACCAACAAAGAAGACCAGACTATGAACATACCAGATAACAACTTTTAAAAATTGACCTTCAATATGCTCAAAGAAATGAAGAGAAAAAACTAAAGTATATCAGGAAACTAATGAACGAACAATATGAGGGTATCAGCTGTGGGCAGTCAGGCATACAGTTTGGCTGTTTCGCTTCAAACTGTTCTGCTGATTCCAGCCTCCAGCCTTTCTCTCAGCCTCTTGGGATTACTCTGTCTTTTTGTGGCCAGTAAGTTATCCTGGAGGCGTCTCTCACATTGCAGGGTAAAAAATGGCAGCTCTCTTTCTCTGCCCCCTCCTCCATTTATATATGACTCCATAAGAAGGATTTTTCTGGGTCTGGTAATCTAATAAAAATGATCTAATCAAAAGGTCCCTTAAATGAATCTAGCCCAAAGGTCCCACATACAATAGGTTTACATGCACAGGAATGGGTTAGTTTAAGAAGATAATTTTCTGGTGTCCACAAAAGACTCAAACCAGTACAGCAGTCCCAATTAGACTGTCAATTTCTCATCAGAATCCACTGCACAAGTAGGTAGTGGATTGAAATACTTAAAGTGCTGAAAGAAAATAGTTGCCAACAAGAATTTTTTATCCGGTGAGGCTTCCTTTCAAAAATGAGGAAAAATGAAGACATTTTTGGATAAGCAAAAGCTGAGGGAGTTCTTTGCCACTAGACCTGCCCAATAAGCAGTTCTAAAGGGAGTTCTTCAGACTGAAAGAAAAGGACACTAGACAGGTTCAAAGTGGCATAAAGAAATAAAGATGGACAACCAACAAGACAATGGTAGAGTACGGAGCTCCTAGAGTCAGCTTGTGCTACAAGTCAGTTAGTAATAATGCAGAGCTATCTATAGCATCTATTTGGGAGTGCCAGGAGACCAGAACAGCATCCTGAAACATCCTTGAAAGAATAGGAGGAGGAAACTACCCATCTGCAGAGGGAATTCATAAGTAGAGCACTCCACACCACACAGGTCAGTGCCCATCCTCCATGGGTGCAACAATCCACCCAAGAGCTATTCTGTGGCTGGAATGGGAAGCTCCATTCCCCAAAAATGGGGAAGGAAGAGACATTTGGGCACCAACCTCAGCTACTGATTAGTTAATTTGGCGGCTAAAGCATAATCCTAAAATGAACTAAAGTTTGAAACTGTCCAAGTTGGAAAGAGGCCAGGAGCTGCCATTTTAACCCTGTTCCCAACATGAAGGGAAGCAGGGAGGACTGAAAATCACGTGCTGGTAGGGGTCGGCTTCTTTCCACCCAGATTATACTGCAGCCCTAGCTTAAGCTTCATTTCCAATCTCTGGCAGAGAGGAAGCTGGCAGAACCTGCACCAGCCTCTCCAGATAACTGCAGGTACATTTCAGTTGGCACAGACTGAATAATCAAAAGTCTACCAGGGCAACTCTTGTCATTTTGGATCCACATGGCATAGATTGCTGCCCGTGCCTCCAGCTCCACCCCACCCCAGGCAGGGGAGGGAGGGATGTGAAGCTTCATCAGTCTCTTTGCGCATCTACAGTTTAGGCCTGCATGGTTTGGATTATTACACATGGCTTTGGCTCATTCCCTACCCCTGGCAAAGGAAAAAGATGGGAGAAATTTCTTCAGTCCCTGGGGCAATGCAGGCAGCTTGAGCCTCTATGGCTTGTAGGACCAACTACATCCCAGCTCCTACTACACAACCAGGTAGAAAGGGCAAGAAAGCCATAAACTAAAGAGAGAAACTGCACCCAGTATAAATACATCTAGTAAGCCACATGACAAAACATCAACAAAAAATTATAATCCATACCAAGAACCAGGAAGATATGCCCCGGTTAAAGGTACAAGAAAAGCCTCCAGATGACATAAAGGAGTTGACACAACTAATCACAGATGTTCAAACAAATTTTCTTAATATATTCAATGAGATGGCTAAAGAGATTAAGGATATTAAGAAGATATTGCATAAACACCAAGAAGAATTTGAAAGCATACATAGAAAAATAGCAGATCTTATGGGAATGAAAGGAACAATAAATGAAATAAAAAATACACTGGAATCACATAACAACAGATATAAGAAGGCAAAATAAAGAATTAGTAAGCTTGAAGAAATGGCCTCTGGAAGTGAATATACAAAAGAACAGATGAAGAAAAGAATGGAAAAAATTGAACAAGGTCTCAGAGAACTAAATAACAGCAAGAGATATGCAAACATATGTGCCAAGGGTGTCTCAGAAGGAGAAGAGAAGGGAAAATGGGTAGAAGGAATATCTGAAGAAATAGTGGTAGAAAATTTCTCAACCCTGTTGAAGGACATAGATATCAGAGGCCAAGAAGCACAACATACTCCCATCCACATAAATCCAAAGAGACCAATTTGGAGAAACATACTAATCAGGATGTCAAATGCCAAAGACAAAGAGAGAATTCTGAGAGCAGCAAGAGAAAAGCAATGCATAACATATAAGATATGATTAAGTGTCTATTTCTCACCAGAAATCATGGAAGCAAGAAGGTAGTGGTATGATATATTTAAGATACCACAAGAGAAAACCTGCCATCCAAGAATCTTATATCTGGCAAGACTATCTTTCAAAAATAAGGGTGAGATTAGAATATTCAGAGATAAACAGAAAGTGAGAGAGTTTATATAAAAAAGACTGGCTTTGCAGGAAATACTAAAGGGAAATGTTACAGCCTGAAAATAAAATACAAAAGAGAGGCTTGGGAGAGAGCCTAGAAATGAAGATTATATCCGTAAAAATAACTAAAAGCATTGAAAGAGTGGTGAAAATAAAATATGACAGATAAAACCCAAAGGACAAAATGGGTGAAATAAAAACTGCTTTTACAGTAATAACATTGAATGTTAATGGGTTAAACTCCCCAATAAAAAGACAGAATGGCAGAATGGATAAGAAAATATGAACCACCTAAATTCTGTCAGGAAGAGAGTCTCCTTAGACCCATGGAGACCAATAGATTGAAAGTGAAAGGTTGGAAAAAGATATTCCACACATGCAGTAACAAAAACCCAAATCCAGAGTAGCTATACTTGTATCAGATGAAATAAACTTTAAAAGACACTAGTAATGTACAATCTGAGGAGGAAGTCAGGGAAAAAAATTCCACTTTACAATAGTGACTAAAAGAATCAAATATTTAGGAATAAAGTTAACCAATGATGTAAAGCACTTTTATTCAGAAAACTAAAATCCATTGTTAAAAGAAATTTTAAAAGACCTAAATAATTGGAAGGATATCCCATGCTCATGGATTAGAAGACTAAATATAGTTAAGATATCAATTCTACTCAAATTGATATATAGATTCAATGCAATCCCAGTAAAAATTTCATGAGCATTTTTTAAATAAATGGAAAACCTGATTATCAATTTGACTTAGAAGGGAAAGGGGCCCCAAAGAGCCAGAAACATCTTAAAAAGGAAAAGCAAATTTGGAGGACTCTCACTTCCAGATTTTAAATCATATTACCTATCTACAGTGGTAAAACAGCATGGTACTGGCATAAAGATAGACATATAGACCAGTGGAACTGAATTGGTGATTCAGAAACAGACCCTTACATCTGTGGTCATGTGATTTTTGACATGACCATATCAAAACCACCAAGCTCAGGCAGAACAGTCCATTCAACAAGTGGTGCTTGGAGAATCAATACCCATAGCCAAAGGAAACAAAGAGGACCCTATCTCCTACTTATACAAAAATTAACACAAAAAGTATTTTAAAAAATTAAATATAAAAGCAAGAACCATAAAGGTTCTAGAAGAAAATGTAGGAAAATATCTTTAAGATCTGGTAGTTGATAGGTGGTGGATTCTTAAAGGAGGTAAGTGGAGGGCTGAAATGGACTACTGATGCTTAATGTATGTAGAAGTTTTAATTAACTTGACTGAAAAAGTGTGGAAATGTATAGAGTTGATGGTAACACATTATAGTGAGCAACAGCTGGTTTATAAAAGGGAATGCGGCTGAAAAGAGTAGTCTAGGTATGTAAATGCTACTTGAAAGTAAGCTGGAGAATAATCTAGGGACTGAATAACAAAGCAAAGCCAAAGGTAGATGAGAATTGTGGCTGACAGTACAGATGCAAGAGTGTCCTTTGTGAGCTAGAGCAGATGTGCGTCACTTTTGGATGGTGGTGGGAGTGTAGAGAAGCATGAGAAAAATGCAACTAGAGTAACCTATGGACTGTGGTGAAAAGCAGTACTATAATATTCATGCATCTATGGTAAAGATGTACTATGTTGATAATAGGGGAATATGGAAATAATTCCAGTGTACACTATGGACCATGGTTGGTGGTAATAGTCTGATATTATCTCACAATCTGTAACAAATGTTTCACCACGATGTGATGTGTTGATAGAGAGCTATTGTATGGGAATTCTGCACATGTGTATGATTGTTTTTAAGTCCACAACTTAGATGATAAAAATATATTTAAAAAATAATAGGGTGGTTTGGGGAAAAATACACCAAGTTTAAAATATGGACTATAGTTAGTAGTAAGATTTTGACAATATTCTTTCATAATTTGTGACAAATATCTCACAACAATTTAAGGTGTTGGTGGTAGCTGATGTATATGACTCCTGTGTGATATTATGCATGTTTGCTTTGTTAAGTTCACAACTTTTACTATACACTTACTGTTTATGTATGTTCATGTATAAATGATATTTTTAAAAAACTATTAGGGTAGGCTGGGGGGAAATACACCAAATATAAGATACTTTGGTTAGTAGTAATATTTGAGGATGCTCTCTCGTCATCAGTTAAAAACGTTTCACAACAATGCAAGATTTTGGTGGTGGGGTGAGGTATGAGAATGCTGTATCATGTTTTGTATGTTTGTTTTGTAAGCTCATAAGTATTACTATTTATGTATTGTTTATGTATGTTTATGTATGAGTGATATACTTCAATAAATTTGGGGAAAAAAGAAATAAAGACATTTGGAAAGGTAACCATTTGGGTAATTACAAATTTCAATACTATTTTATTTTTAGTATGTAACTCCACTTCTTACATCCTAAAATACAATTGCACACAAAGTAAAGATAAATTTATGCTTTGGGACAATGTAACAAAGGTATAATTTGTAATAAGCATAAAAATGGTGTGGGGATGGAGGGGTACACAAACAGTATTTATATACTACTGAAGTTAAGTTAGTATCGGATCAAATATGATGATTATATATTTAGAATGTTAAATTTTAAACCCGTGGTAACCACAAAAACAATATATCGAGACAGAAATGAAAAGGGTCTCAATGTGCTACAAATAAAAATAAATAAACAAACATGAAAGTAGGCATTGATGAAGAGAAAAAAATGTTTAATCCAAAAGGTTAAAAAGATAAGGATGCCCAATGTCACTATTTCATTCAGCATTATATTGGCATTCTAGCCAGAGTACTTGAGCAAGAGAAAGAAATAACAGGAATCCATATTGAAAAGGAAGAAGCAAAACATTCCTTATCTGCAGATGACATAATCCTATATACAGAAAATCCTGAAAAATCCACAGCAAACTTACTAGAGCTAATAAATGAATTCAGCAAATTGGTGGTATTCAAGATCAATGTGCAAAAGTCAGTAATATTTCTATGTACTAGCAATGAAAAATCAGAAGAATAAATCAAGAAAAAAATTCCATTTACAATAGCAACTAAAAGGATCACATATTTAGGAATAAATCTAATCAAGTATGTAACAAACTTGTGCACAGAAAACTACAAAACTTTGCTAAAAGAAAACCTAAATAAATGGAAGGGCATTCCATGTTCATGGATTGGAAGACAAAATATTGGTAAGATGTTAATCCTACCCAAAGCAATTTACAGATTCAATACAATGCCAATCAAAATTTCAACAACTTTCTTTGCAGAAATGGAAAAGTCAATCATCAAATTTAAATAAAAGAGTAAGGAGCTCTGAATAGCCAAAGCCATCTTGAAAAAAGAATGAAGCTCAAGAACTCACACTTTTCTAATCTTAAATCTTATTACAAAACTACAGTTATCAAAACAGCATGGTACTGGTGAAGGACAGACATATTGACCAATGGAATTAAATTGAGAGCTCATAAATCTACCCTCACATTTATAGTCAATGGAATTTTGACAAGGGGCAAAGACAACTCATTTGAGAAAGAATAGTTTCTTCAACAATGATGCTGGGAAAACTGGATCCCAATTTGCAAATAAAGAGGGAAAAAGAACCCCTACCTCACACCATATACAAAAATCAATTCAAAATGGACCAAAACCTCAATGTAAGAGCTGGAACTATCAAACGCCTATAAGAGAAGGTAGGGAAACATCTCCAAGACCTTGTGCTAGGCAATGGTTTCTTAGACTTTACATCCAAAGCCCAAGCAACAACAACAAATAGAATAGATGAATGTGAACTAAATAAATAAAAACTTTTGTTCTATGAAGGACAAAATAGACACAAAATTTCTTCAATCCATCAAACTAAAAACATTTGTGTTTCAAAGTACTTCATCATGAAAGTAAAATGGCAGACCACACAATGGGAGAAACTATTTGGAAACCATATATTAGATAAGGATCTAATATTCAGACTATAAAAAGAAATTTTTCAACTTAACGACAAAAATACAAAGAACTCAATTTTTTTTAAAGGCAAAAAACTTGAAAAGACATCTCTCCAGAAGAAGATACATTTGTATATTAAGAAGATATGCAAAAGGCCAAAAAGCACATGAAAAGATGCTGAACATCATTAGCCATCAGAGAACTGCAAATCAAAGCCACAGTAAAATACCATTTCACACCCATTAGAAAGGCTGCTATTTTTGAGACATTGGAATTGTCCTGCATGACATTGCAATGACAGATGCAGGTCATTATACGTTTTGTCAAAACCTATAAAATTCTGTGGGACAAGTGTACATTATAACGTAAACTATAGTCCTTGGTTAGTACACTGCTTCAGTATGTGTTCATCAGTTGCATCAAATGTACCACACTAATGAATGGAGTTAAGGTGGGAAAGTGTGGGAGGAGAAGGACTGGGGCATATGGGAATCCATATAGTGTTGATGTAACATTCATGTAATCTAAACCTTCTTTTAAAACAATGTTTTAAAAATTTCTTCAATCCATTTATATATATATGCTCACTGGCAAAAATAAGAGACCCAGTGAGTTTAAAGGTGCAACTTTTTAAGAGTTAAGAATGGTCTCAAATATCTGATAGGGCATGATAGCATTCTAAATTGTTGTTGCTATATTTGACTTTTCTTAAGGAAATTGTATACTGTCACATTTGCAAATGACATGCCAAGATAAGTATGATTCATTCCATTTATTTAAATAAAATTATATGTATCTTAAAAAAAAGAATGACTATTTAAAAAACAGAAAATTGTAAATGTTGGAGGATGTAGGGAAATACGGACATTGATTCATTGCTCATGGGAATATAAAATGATGCAGCTACTGTGGAAGACAGTTTGACAGCTCCTCAGAAAGTTTAGATTACCCTATGACCTGGCAATCCCACTACTAGGTATATACCCCCAAAGAATTGAAAGCAGGGGTTCAAAAAGTTATTTGTACACTAATGTTCATGGCAGCCTTCTACACAATTGCCAAAAGATGAAAGCAACCCAAGTGTCCATCAACTGAATAATGGATTAAAAAAATGTGGTATATACACACAACGGAATATTATCCAACCCTAAAAAAGAATGAAGTTCTGATACATGTTACAACATGGATGAACCTTGAAAACATCATGTTGAGTGAAATAAGTCAGACACAAAAGGACAACTATTGTATGATCTTACTGATATGAAATAATTAGAATAAGAAACTCATTGAGTCAGAATCCAGAATATCGGTTACCAGGGGACAGGGAGTGGGTAGGGAATAGGCAGCTAAGTTTTAAAATATATGGAGATTCTATTTGGGATGGAAAATTGTAGTAATGGATGCTGGGTGACAATAGCAGAATATTGTGACTATAATTAGTCATACTGAATTACGTATCTGAATGTGTTTAAAGGGGGAAATTTTAGGTTGTATATATGGTAATAGAACAAAAGCAATTTTTTAAAGTTCATGAAACTACACAAAGCAAACAGTAAACTTTTAGTTAAATCTTGGACTACAGTTAATACTAGTACAGTTATAAAAATGTGCTTCATCAATTGCAGCAAATGTTCCACACCAATGCAAGGTTTTTTTCAGCAATTCTGTATTTTATACATGATTGTTTTGTAAATCTACACACACATACATACACGCGCCACAGGCAAGTCCTGCGGTGAATACTTAACAACTCCGCAAGACATGATCTCATTTTTCAATTTGAGGAGAACAAGGATCCAAAAAGTTCAATGAAACTGCTGAAGATCACAGCACTGATAAGTTTTAGAGATGGGATCTAATTGCATGTCTGCCTGCTCCCAAGTTCTTGCTCTCTGTGTTTTGCATCACTGGGATACGCACTAAAACTTGGATCCTTGGAAGGGAAAACTAGTCTTGAAGTCAGGGACGGTTTCTTAGACATCTTTGTACTCCCCACAGTGCCTTGCCATCGGCAAGGCACTCAATAAATATTTGTTGAATGAAGAAACCTGGGCTCAGGCTCCAATTTTGCCATGGACTTAGTGACTCGGTCTCCTGCAATTTGGAGCTGCAGGTGGTTACTCAGCTGGGCAACTTCAGGGAACATGTGAAATCAATTACGGGTGAGGAGGAACCTATTAAAATGTTCTCCTTTGTGTGTATTGGAGTTGAAGGAAAGGAAAGGAAGTTGAGAAGGAAGGGAAAGGAAAGGGTGACTTAAGGTTTGAGTACTAGAACTTAAAGATTTCATACCAATATGGGACAGAATTTGTCTACCACTCAGTTCCAATGGCCCATTTATATGGTCTCCTGACCTCAGTCTGTTCCTAGGTGGCCAAATATCCCTTCAGTGCCAGGCCCCGAGTAGCTATTGTTATGGTGGACCCGACAAGGGAGCAGTTGCACACAATCCTTTTCCTAGGCCTCAGTTGTCCTTTTCAGAGCTACAGGAAATAGGCAAGTTCAGAAGGTCTAATTTAAATGGACCTTCATTCTGCTCTTAAGAGTCAGACTTCCAGCACCCGAAGTCTGTGAGGCCTCCATTGTCCTTGACCCTAAATAAAAGTTTTCTAACAATCCACTCTGTAGTCCAGCTTCCTATTTTGGAATAAGGCAGGTGTCTGGGGCAGGGGGTGGACTCCAATTGATTTTGTTTTCTTTACTAATTCTTACAAGGGCAAGTGAGCCACAACCCAAAAATGCCACTTTAGCCCTTTACAGAGACCCTGCAAAAAAGACTTGCAGGAAGATGAACCTAAGGGATGCCTACCAACAAAACTGGGAAGAGATGATTAAATAAAGCCCAGAGGCCTGGGCAGTGACAGTCCTCCAAGATCAGAGACATTCTGCACTGCGTGGCTTCCAAGAATGCACCTACTTTCCTGTGCATGAAGCAACACTGCCACCTAGTGCCCTGTGTAGGTAAAATTCCCTAAGGCCTCACATCTGGGGGGGTTCAAATACAATGGCTGGTGTGACCAGATTGCTTGACCTCTGCTGAAGAAAAAAATCCTCCAAGTTTGTTAGACTGAGAACCAAGAAACTTGGTTTAAGTTAAGCACATAGTAGCTGAGGTTTGAGAGCTGTTGGAAAGAGCCCTGGATTATCCTCAGTGGAGCAGCAGAACTACCACAGTCCAGAAAATGTTTCTATTGTCATTATTCTGCACAGGTGAAGGCCAGCAATCCTAGGAGCAGGTAGTGACCAGCTGAAGAGCCAGGGGTAAGGTAAGAGAGGGAAAACTGGCTGATCTGCTGATGAAAGTGAGTAACTTGTTACAAATTAGAGAGTTTTATTCCTGAGCAGTCCTAGCTTGGCAACTCTTCTCAGCCCCGGGGTCCCTGGTGAAGGTTAAGGAGCAGAGTACAATGAATAGACAACATGCCTAAGCCCTCAGGAGCCCGAGGTCCTTAGTACTGAAGAATAAAGGCCTTGTCCTAACCCCCATCTTTCCCAGACTTTTACTCTAAATTTGCACTGAAGTTTCTGATGTGCATGAATCTAAAAAAGGTACAGGGTAGAAGGTGGAGGAAACAGACCTGGGTATTCCCCATCCTGGCGGTCTCCTTCCCTCATCCTTCCCGAGTGGGACCTAAAGGGGAAATGCCAGTATATCACAGAGGTAGCTCTGATTTGAAGAAACCTCAGAAGCCAGATGGTCTGCAAAAGATTTCTTGCCCAATTCCGCATGCTTGAGGAGGTTAAGAGGGTTCAGGTGGGCACTTTGGAGAAGGAGCTGAGTGGTTTATTGTATCAAGGGGGTGAAGGAGTTGGAGGGACTGGACAGGTGAGACATGCTGGGAGTGGGGGTGGCAAGGAATGCTGCCACTGGAAAGAAAGTCCTACATACAGAGGATGACACAGGAAGACACGGAACTAACAGGACAGGGGTCAGGTACCTGTACTGTTCTCTGTTCCCCCCCCCAGCTTTAGACTTTAATGACCCAGTGCAAGAGTTTCTTGGAGCCTCCCATATATATTCTTCTTGTGTTCTTCTCTAACTCTACACAGCCAGGGCACTGATTCCAGGTCCCTGTGTAGCTACTTCAAGAGGAGGGGTAAGGAGAGTCATGGGTCCCAGTCTAGATGGCAAGCACTCAGTTTCACTGGCAGATGGGTCCTAGGAAGCAAGATCAGGCAGCAAGAAAATGTCATCTGGGAAAAAAAACTACGAAGCTGCCAACTCTGATCAGATAATCGTCTCATTATTTCTGCCATTTGGCCCCAGAATAAGGATTTCCTTCTACTCTTTCTCTGTGTGCACACCACCCCCCACCTGTCTTACAGCACAGCCCCTTCTCTCTCCCTTGTCCTCATCCCCCCTCCCACCAAAAAATAAAATAAAGCAAAACCACAAGATTCTAGAGTGCTCAGTGTCTGAGAATCCCAGTTTCCCAAGGAGAAATCAGAGCCAAAGAGGGGGAGACAGAGTGTCCAGAAGGGATGTTCCAGCAACATCCCATGGAAAGAGGCTCCCTCATTTCAGATTTCTTTCCCCTTGATCTGAAACTTATTTGCAGGCATCCAGCAACCTGAGAAGCTTTTAATTTTAGGAGTCATCAACCAGTTCGAGGGCTCTGGCATTCTATTCTCTGCCTGTCTCTGACACACTTCTTATTGTCTCAGTTTCCTAAACAATGAAATGGATCTGGCAAACATCAAAGAGTGCTGTGGATGATCCAAAAATTAATAAGATTAAAATGGTCCTGTCATGTGCCTACCTTTGTGTTAGGTTCTGTCCTAAGGGATCCACAAGGATAATGAGACATTAAATAATGAAGTAAGTCTAATTCACCACCCCCCATCCCCTGCCAAGTGAGACTATGGGAGACAGTTTCCTAATCCCACTCTTCTCTTCACCCTTCTGGATGACTCTTTGTGAAAGCCAAGATCTGAGTATCATTGAAAATAAATATGGGTAGTGTTCCCAGACAGGTGCCTTCGATTCAAACCAGAGTCACACAAGGTTTCATTTTCAGGTCCCTCCTACAACAACCCAGGAAAGAACCCAGGATCCTGGCTTGTGAGTGCCCACCTTTTCCCGTAGACCGCCCCAACCCCTTCCTATGTTGGACATACGGTTTTTGGGACAGAGTGAAGGGGTCAAAGGAGAGTGTACCAGTCGGGACCTGACACCTGTGTACCTGGGGGCCTTAGACCAGCCCAGGCATAAATGATTCCCCAGGTCCTCAGACTCTCATCTGTGTTCCAAGCTGCCTGGGTCTCTAATTCCAGATTATAAGAAATGGAGCCTGACACCCCTTCCCCATTCACAAAGAACCAAAGAAAGCTTCCCCTTTAAAGAGGACTAAGAGGGCTGAGCTAACTGTAAGCACAACATATAGAGCTACATAAGACCAATATAAGGGACAAATGCTGTTCTGGCTATAGTACCATTATTGCCAGTGGTGTCAGGAATCTGGCTGTGCAGATGAATAAAGTTCCTTACTCCCTCTCCCTGGCCAGCCCTTCCTGACTTTCCCGCTCTGTCCCTTCTCCCTCCTTTCTCCCTACAGTTTAACCCAATCAGAAATGGAGCCAGCCATACCATGAAGGCCACAGAAAGCCCAGGAGGGGGTTATTACCTGCGATGATGGCTGGGTTGTTCTGTCCTCCCTCCGGTTTAACCCAGGCTTCCACTGTGAACGCCTCCCGGGGAATCTCAGCCAGCACTTCTGGACGCAGCAGCAGTCGCTCCCGCCTCCCCGAGAAGTACAAGACAGGCAATCCTCCTTGGGGGCTAAAAGTCTCTCCTTCCCAGTAAGGGTCACCGCCACCGTTTTGGATGCTGTCCTCCAAAGGATGGTTTTTGGTCTCATGCATAGGGGAATGCTTAGGCCAAGACTGGAAATGCTGAGGAGAGATATCAGAGTCTTCCCTTATGTCCTTTGCATGGCTCTTCACCACTTGCCGGGGATGCCTGGTCTTGGTCCAGCCCTTCCTTTGGATGTCTAGTTTGGGATCCTTCAGGTGGTTGAAGGTGGTGATGGTGGTGGCAGGAGTGGCTGTACTTTCCCAAGTCCCAGCTTCACCTAGAGACTCCTTGGATTCTCGATTGCCAAGATAAGTGTCATCATCTCCCAGCAGCTCAGATTGCCCAATAGGACCATCCCCTACCCATGGGGCAGCTGGCTGCTCAACCTCACTCCCAGCTACACTTTGGGTCAAGTCTTGGAGAACATGGCTCACGGCATTTTCCTTGATGTCTGGCTTTCCATGTTCTGCATAGTGGGTTCCCTGTTCCCCGCCAGGGTAGGGCCTTAAGTAGTTCCCAGACCTGCTGGGGTAGACCCCAAAGAGGTGATTCTGTGGAGCAGCTCTGGGTCTCCGAACCTTGGCCCCCAGCCAACAGCGTTCTCCTTCCGATAGCACCTGATTCAGGTATCCCCTCTGAGCTAAATATTTCTTATGTGTCCAGCCCAGCTCAGAGTTGGTGGCACTGAATGCCCAACCAGCCAGAAGCACCAGATTTAGTCTCAGAATCATTAAGCACATCATACCTTCCCCAGTTCTTTGTACAGAGCCGGAAGTCCACTTCTACACTGCAAAGAAGGGGAGAAGAGAAAGAGACAGCTAGCACTAGCAAGTAGATTTGCAGTCTTCAATGAATCTATTTTGTTCAGGGACCAAACTTTCTCAAGCAGTCCCAAAAGAGCATGTCTTCTACCTGACCTGGATATTCTTCTGCCAATGTGGCTTCTGTGCCTTGTCCACTACATGCACTTTCCCTCAAGCCTCTTTTCTTCTACCTCTCTCTTCTTGCTCTATTTTAGACCCTTGCAGAATGAAGTTAATTTCTCTTGGTTCTTCTGAATTTCCTCCCACAGAACTCAGGTTTCTCCTCCTTCTCCTCCTCCTCCACCTCCTCTTCCTCCTCCCCCTCCCCTTCCTCCTCCCCCTCGTCTTCTTCTTCTTCTGCTTCTTCTTCTTCTGCTTCTCCTGCTTCTTCTGCTTCTTCCTCTGCTTCTGCTTCTGCTTTTTCTTCTTCAGCGGCCCCTCCCTTCACTGATACTATAAGAGGTACACATGGATTCAAGTCAAATTCTCTCATTCACACATTCACTTGCAAACACACAGCCCTAGCTACCTAAAGTCATTAAAAATAATTTTATTCTCTAATTTTCATTTCTTTATCATTCTTCCCTCTCTAGGGATTACCTTCTCTTTGTATTTCTTAACCCAAAATATGTTTACTTAAAACAAATTGCTAGAGGAACTTTTATAGAGGGAGACACACAAGATGATGCTTCATATCTAAAAATGCAAAAATAATCCAGGGGCACAAAAATCCAAGCTTGTACTTAACTTTCACTCTCCACTGTCCTCCTCAGCCAGATCCCCATCCAGCTTCCAGACTGCTTGTGCAGGTTAGAATTGAGGGCAGCTCGGGTCTTACAGTTGTTGACTGTTGAAGGTTTTTTATCCCCTTCCAATTTGTTGGTATGTTGCAAGTCTTCATGAAGTTACCCTTTGGGGTGCCAGTCTGATGTACTAACAACCTTATGGGCCTGAGAGCCCTTGACTTCACCTTCTGGGAGCTCTGTGGGTCCCTGGGAAGACTGGAAAGAGAGCGAGAAGAGCATGTACTTCAGGTCACCTTCTCCTTTTCTCTCCCTTTCTCTCTGCCTGAAATTATCCTCCTGTTTGTTTCACTTAAAGACAATGATGATGTCAAAGCTAATAAGTTCAGTGCATCACTCCACCTACTCCCTGTCCCCTCCTTCCTCCCGAAAGCTCCCCACCTCACTGAGGCATTGGCAAGGGAGCCAGGACAGACACTACTCTTGGTTTCCCCAGTAAACATCTTGGGCTTTCTCTTTCAGCAGCCGCAGCCTACACAATCAATAGCAAACAATCAATACTGTTTTGGAGCACTCTTTTCTTGCATAATCTTTCTCTCTCTCTCTCTCTCTCTCTGTCCCTCTCTCTCTTACACACACACTGTCACAAATGTGTTATAAGCAGACCTGCCTACTGCCTAATAAATCCAAACTAGCCTTTTAGGGACCACTGGTATCTCTTTGGTTTGTTTGATCAAAAAAAAACCCTTTACTTTTTTTTCTTTTTTCAGTCATTTGGAATTTTAAAAGAATGATAGCCTGAATTCACTTATGTTGAACATTGGGAGAAAGGAGAAATCAATTATCCCGCTTTGAGAAGTATTGAATGGAAATGACATGAATTCATACTACACAGATTTTCTCTTTCTCTCTAAAGTTACTCAAGCTGAAGTTACTAAAAGTCACCATATGTTGAGTGAGCAAATAAACAAATGAGATGCTCAAAATAAGTAATTTAGAAAAATGAACAACTAGACCCAAGCAGCTATTTGTTCGATTGATTTGAAATGAATGGATAGGATGGGGATGCAAATAATGTGATTTTAACCTCCATAATAATTTTAGCCTGGATATAGGCTATCAAAAATATTCTGCCCTTAAACACACGTGAATGTACATACACACACACACACAGACATGAACATACACAGGGAATGGTCTGAATTTTCAACACAGGTGAGGATGTTTGACCACACGTAGGTAGAAAACAGGTAGAGAAATACATGGGGTCCTTGATTCAGTAATAAGAAAAATCACTTATGCTTTAAAAATCATTGCTTGCGTTGCCCACATATAAAACATACAGCCCACATACTTTGGAATAAGGTCATATTACCTCTTCTGCTTTGGTTTTCCTCACTGTCTTCTCAACTCCTCCACCCCAGGTAATAACTGACTTATTTGCATTAGGAATGCTGTGTCCTGGACACCCCATCTCCAGCATGCCCTATTTCCCTATGCAACCATCCTCTGGAGCCTCAAAAGCAAGCTCCTAAAAAAAGATATCAATTCAGGCACGTGGATACTACTGAACAGATATTCCTATATCTTGGACTTTTGCTTTATCATTTCCCAAAATCCTTTCAATTTTCTGACTCAGTCATTTTTTTTGTTTTTTGTTTTTGTTTTTGTTTTTGTTTTTTGTTTTTTTTTTCTTTCCTGAGGCAGCTCAAGAACAGAGCTTGGGGCTGTGGGGTGGGGGTAGAGAAAACCAGAAAAGCAGAGAAAAAAGAGAGGAAGAGGGAAAGAAAGAGAAATTGAAAGAGAGAAAGAGAAAAGAGAGAGAAGAAGAAAAGAAAGAAAGAGAGAGAGAAAAGAAGGAAGAAAGAAAGGAAGGAAGGAAGCTAGGAAAGAAGAAGGAGAGTCACTTAGTTCAGACACTCAGGTAAGAAAAGAAGTAAACTTCCCCTCCCTATACCACCCCCACAACCCTCAGAAAAAGGTTTCATACCATTCATTTCAGGAAGGAGGGATAACAGAGTAAAGAAGAATTCCGCCGTGCTTTTCTCCCACTTTTAATGTGTAAATGATCTTGCATCCCCTATAGGTCTCTCCTGGCTCTCTGCTGCTAGTAATCCATTCATAAGGTTTCAAGAAGCTACACAAAACTCAAGCTTCCAGTTTAGTTTCTCTCTCCCCCCCTTCATTCCTTTGCTCACCACTCTCCTTCAGCTCTTGGCAGTCCAAAGTTAAAAAAAAAATGTTGAACCATTTCTGTGTTTTCCTCCTGTTGTAACTTTTGCTGTGACATCATAACCCTGCCCACCAACACCCCACCTCTCCCTTTCCTTTCCATCCCACCCCTCATCAGCCCCATACCCCAAAAACACCCCCCTCCCACAGAGAAGAAGGGTTCCCATAAGTTTCAATGTGTGGAAAACACAAAGCTACTAGAAGGTGCCCCCTCCCTCCCCTCCACCCCCTCCTCCCCCCTCCCCCCTCCTTTACCCACCGCTCAGCCACGGCTCTCTCAAGGCTTTTAACAATGATCCCATCTGTTTGACATGTGCGGAAAGGTGGGCTGGATTCAAATAATCTGTCAAGTGAATCAGATCAAAAACACAGCAACCCCATCCTCAATTCCATCACACATACACACACACACACACACACACCAAAACAAGCATAAGTGTGAGAGGAGAAAAACTTGTACAGCACCCACCCTTGATGCCAGAGAGAAAGACACCAAACATGCCAAAAGAAACCCAAAATTACATATATTTGTACATATATATATACTGTTGCTTGTTTGTTTATAACAAGTACCCACATCCCCAAGTTCTCTGCCCCTCTCCCCCAAGCCCTGCAAATTCTGCAAGTGCACAGATTTGAAAGCTGGTAGAATCTGTTTTGAAATCTCCAACGAGAGGGTTTTTCCCCCTTTTTCTCACTCCAAAGCACTATCTGTGGCGATCAGACTAGAGCAGGGTTGCCAGCAAATGCAGGAGGCCCCTTCTAGGGTACAGGCTTTCAAACCAGCGGAGCTAGAGGGAATGGATTTAAGGACACACAGCAGGAGCTGGCTGAATTTATTTTATTTTGACGGGGGTAATTGGGGGAGGAATATCATTTCTGAAATGCCCAAGGAATGAAGGAAGAGGATATGGATTTCTTAAACAGTTTTTGCAAGAGGAACGGTGTCTTGTTCTACAGGTAAATCTATAAGGCAAGAAATTAGAGCTTCCGGATAAACAAGGACCAAGAGGGAGAGGGAAAGAAGGAAAGGGAAAAGGAGAGGGAGAGGAGATGGGGAGATGGGAAAGTGGAAAGAAGAAAGAAAGGACAGATGGGGCGAGGCGGAAAGAGAGGAAAAGAAGTAGAAGTGAGGAAAGAGAAGGGAAACGGGAAGGAGGGGATAAGAGTGGGAGGGAGAAGAGGAAAGGCGTAAAATAGAAGGGGGAGGGGCGGGGGGATTAAGGAATAAGAGTCTGAGAAGAGAAAGGACTGAAAAAGGGAAGCAGGGAAAAGAGGAGAGAAAAATGAAACGCGGACATAAAAGGGGAAAGAGATGGTGAGGCGCGTAAGATGTGGAGACCGTGCAGCCATTTGATCCACATTGTTAAAGCTAAAGAAATTTCAGGGGCAGGTGGGGAGAGAAATTATTACCTGGGGGCAGAGGCTAGGTTTTCTGTACAAAAAGCAAAAGACACACAGCAGAGCAGCACACGAGTCATTTCTGGTGGCCAAACACACTTCAACTCTCAGCTTGCAGGACTTCAAAGTTGTCTCTTTAAGGGGATCCCTCTTGCCTCCACTTACTCCCCCTCCCCCCCCCCATACTCTTCCTTCAACCTCCACCTCCACCTTCTTCCTTTCACCTTTCTGTTCCCAGTATACCTTCCCCTGGAGAATTCAAGATTAAAATTCACACACCCATCCCTAAAATACCACCCTTAGTAGCCTCTTTCTTTGCTACTATCAAATAGACTATCCAAAGAGGGTCTTGGATCCTTTCATCTAAAGACTGGGCTGTGTGTGCACTCATTTCAACCCAAATTATACAATGCCTTCTTTAAAGCACAGGCCTCCAGGGCTGTTTTGCTTGTATTTGCTGGATGGGGCGGGGGATGGGAGGGGGACTGGTCATTTTCCATTAGCATTGTCATCATTATTAATAAGAGACTTTGAGCAAAGGGAGGAGCCAGTCCACGTTGGCTTCCACCTGCAGAATAGAGCATTAGCAGAGAAAGAGAGAGAGAAGGAGAGACCCCTTAATATGGTCACTGATCCTCTCTGATTTTCTGATTCCAAAATCTCCTCTCTTGAGGGAAAAGCTCATCTGGGAAACAGCCAGGGAGCGTAGTAATAAAAGCCTCCCAGAACACAACCAAATGCAGTGTCTATATATAGGAGCCAGATCTGTTTTAGCTACTTGCAGTCTAAAATGACACCCGGAAACAAACATTTCAGCAATATGTTTATTGGAATCTTATTCAGCTAGTGCTGGAAAGAGTGAGCTTCTCCGAAGGATTTCACTGGAACACTCAGGGTTGTTGCTTTCTACTCCCCTCCCCCACTCTGCTCTGGACCCCAGAGCTAGGAATCAGTGGTTATCCATGGAATAACTTTAGATTCCTTCCCAGTGGCCTACTGCAGCCCCCTTTTCCATGGGTGAGGAAACAAAGGTGAAGTCACAAAATCAATGGCAGAGCCTGAAAAAGCATCTGAATCTTCTGAATCCCAGTCCAGTTTCTTCCTCTTCTGGCTATGCACTGTGATTTCCCTATCGCAGGGCTGCCAAGCACATGTCAGTTGGATAGAGAAGCAGTATCAAAGACTGGACTTCCATGTTCTACATCCAGGCAAAATTGCCCAGGGAATATATGTTGGTCACATGTGTTCTGTAACTCAGAATCACACAGCACTCAAAAAGGAATGCAATCTGGATTTCACTCTCCTCCATTTCGAGCCAAGAGAAGCCTTATCTTCTTGTCAAACTATTTGATTCTCCTTATGTTAGATAATCATATTTTCTATTTTTCCACTACATAATTACTACTTTAAATTATTATTGATACTAATGGTAGTATTTTGCAAAGCGGCTTTCATCTAAATAGACCAAAGTCTTTCACAGACAGGTTAGGCTTCCTAGCACCCTGGGGGAGTAACAAAGTGGAGGCAACATGCCAGGGATCTATTTCTCCTAGTGACAGTCCTTATTGGGTAAGTGTTTCCTATAATATTTTGAGCCTTGGAACCAGCTTGTGGAGCCCGACGGCTGAGGCAGCGTTTAACAGTGATGCAGGATCCTGTCCTGTTCATCAGGGGAGCTAAAGCTGGTTAGGGTTTGTGTTTCAGTGAGGATTGCTTTTGTACCTAAACGGGCACCCTCATAACAAGAACAACAGGTCAACCTGTACACTTGCTTTTGCTTCTACATCTGTGCATTCTTTCTTTCCTAATCACAACAATACAAAGGCAAGGTAAGTGTAGGGCCCATTTTACAGATGAGGACCCTGAAGCTGAAGCCCAAGCATTTGCAGACAAAAATAATAGAACCAGGATGAATCCCAGAAGCATTTTGCTAAGTGAAGGAAGCCAGACTCAAAAGGCCATAAATGGTATGGTCCTATTTATATGATATTCTGGAAAAGGCAAACTATATGGACAGAAAATAGGTCAGTGGTAGCCAGAAGCTGGGGATAGAGGAAAAGGATGAATACAAAAAAGCACAAAGAAATTTGGGAGATCATGGACTGTACATAATATCTCAGTAAATCTGAGGGAGGGAAACAAAAGGAAAACAGAGCTGGGGGAGAGCAAGCGTCTTTTGATTTTTAATCCAATGTTCTGTCTACATTCTGCAGATGTCCAAAGGCCTGATTTTCACCTAGGTTCTGAGGGTGAAACCAGACTGAACAGAGCACAAAGCTGGTTTCTAGTCTCAGCTCCATCTGCATGACTCTAACAAATCAAACCAATCACCAAGTGATCGTTAGTCAATTATTATGCCCCTGTACTGCCATTACTAAGACAAATCAATGAACTTCTCTGAGCCACCTCTAAATGAGGATATTGGAATAGATAAGTCTCTAAGTTCCCTTCCAGGTCACACTTGAGTTTCTCTAAATTTTCAGCCCAACTCTTCTGAGATTTTGTTTTCTCAGTTATGAAAAACGGGCAATGTCTGCTTTCTATAACTATCCTAGAGACCCAGGTATGTAGTTACATGGGGACACCTTTGGTGGTCTGGTCTGGGATGAATAGTATCCCCCCAAAATTCATGTCTACCTGGAAACCTGAGAATGGGACTTTATTAGAAATGGGGTCTTTGCAGAAGTAATCAAGTTAAGATGAGGTCATCCTGGATTAAGATGGTCCCTAAATCCAATGACTAGTGTCCTTATAAGGAGAGGGAGATTTGTACAGACACACAGAGGGAGGACAGAGAGAGGCAGAGACGGGGTATTTAGCTACAAGCCAAGGAATGCAAAAGGCTGGCAACAACTGAGGCTGGAAGAGGAAAGGAAGGGTCTTCCCTTGAGCCTTCAGAGGGAGCTGGCCCTGCCAACATGTTGATTTTGGATTTACAGCATCCAGAATGGTGGAAGAATAAGTTTCCCTTGTTTGTAGCCACCCAGTTTATGGTACTTTGTTATGGCAGCCCTAGGAAATTAAGACACACTCCTTAAAGAAAATCATGTCACTCCATTATACCACTGATATTCTGAAACAAGGTAGCATGTGAGGAATTTTAGAGACTCCCTATACTAATAAGAAAGATCCTATATGCAAAGGAACCATTGTCATGTGTTTAGTGAATCGAATATTGGAACACATGTAACAAAATACTTATGAGGAAAGTCTTTTAATTTGAAACTGTGCCAGAAATTTTAAAAATGGTAATGTCCCCAAGATGGTAATAATAATAATAATATTATTAGCAATAACAAAAGCTAACATTTATTACTTATAATGTGCCAGGCACTGGTCTAGTCACTTTACATGTATGAATTGATTCCATCTTCACCATACTTCTGTGAAGTAGGTACTTCTATTATCCCCACTTTCAAATAAAGAATAATAGTAGGGGCTAACATTTATTGAGTACGTATTACATGCTCAATGTAGTACCTACTAATCAATGTAAATCTACGAGATGATTTACATAAATTGTCTCATTTACTCCAACAACTAACCTATAAGAAAATTCCTCTGTGATTCTCACTTTCAAATGGGAGAACCAAGGCACAGAGAGTTTAAGCAACTTATTCATACAGCTTAAGGAGCCCCCTTTCTCTAGAAACCCCAGCTCTTAATCACTGTAAGGCACTTGTTCTTCACAAAGGACATAAATACACCCAATTTCAACTTGACTCTTGGCATAACAAAATCAGACTTTTTCTGATGAGAACTACACAGTGATTTCTCTGGAACAGAGTAAAGAAGGCCTTTCTTAGGGCTTTTCCTAAAGTCTTTTCCGGGTGAGAGTCTGATCTCTCCAATAATTGTGGCCCCAGACAAGAGCAGCAGCCAGGTGCAGGCTCTGCTCTTTCAATGCTGAGTACCTTCCACAGATCCCTGAGAACTCCTTTTTTCACCACCTTTGTCCCCCAGATCCATTATCTTCTCAACTGAAACCTAAGGGACTTTAACCAACAGATTATAAATGGAAAACCAGTCATTCCTCATCTTGTTAAGTCCATCTAGTAGGAATTATACAAGATGGTGAAATGTTGAATTGTTTATTTATTAATAGCACAAAGTGTTAATACTAATGATAACAGCAATTAGTTGATTGTTAGTTCCAGGTACTATAAAATATTTACTTGATTTAATTGATTTTTATCTCAATTAAAATACGCAATAGCTATCTCCAGTCTTTCCTCTACATTTCTGTATTTGTCAGCTTTGACTAGGTTATATTGTGGTAACAAATGACCCCAAACTCTCAGAGACCTACGAGAGAAAAGATTTATTTCTCACATATGTGATAGAGGAACAGCCCCTATAAGACATGCCATTCTTGTTGTAGAGCAGTGGTTCTCAATCAGGGGTGATTTCTTTTTTTGTGGCAGTAAAAATTATTTCTTAGGAAATGTGAAACAGTATCTATTATATTTTTATTTAAAATTTAACATTTATAAGGAAGCTATAAGAAAATGAGTGCTGATACACAGCTGATTCAAGTTTAACTTGGTCAACCAATTTGAAGGACATTTGGCAATGTCTGGAATCATTTTGGGTTGTCACAACTGTGGGAGAAATCCTACAAGCATATAGTGGGTAGAGGTCAAGGGTACTACTAAGCATCCTACAATGCACAGGATAAAACCTACCCCTAACATGGACTTACCCAGCCCAAAATGTCAATAGATCCAAGGTAGAGAAATGCTGAGGTAGAGGGAATATGAGCAATGGCAAAACCATAACGGTTCTTAAAGCTTCTGCTTGGTTACACCATAGGTTACGTCTGCCTAGGTTCTAATGACCAAAACAAGTCATGACCAACCCAGATGTCAATGAGGTAAGGAAGAAGGCTCCTCATTCAGAGAGATATTGCAAGTCACATGCCAATGGGCATGGATATTTAATCTTCCTACAGGGGTTGGAGCAAATCATTGGGGACAATAATGCAATCTACTACAAGTTACTTAACTGAATTGAGGCAAGGAGCAAAATGATGCCCAAGGGTTTGGGGTGTTTCAGCACAGTGGTTTGCAGTGAAATAGAATGCAAATAGTACTTAGGGACAGACTTATAGGGAGCTGGGCCTTTGTAGATGAGTTAGATGACCTGAGTGACCTAGATCTCATCTGTAAAAAGGAGATATCACACAGGGTTGTCTGAAGGGTTCATGAAATAACATACATGAAATGCATTGCTCAGTATCTAGCACAGAAAAGTGCATGAGGTGTGTGACTATGAACTAATTTTTAATTGAACAACTTCTACATGCAAGCCAAAGATTCAGAATACTTTGGCTTGATGCTTTGATTCATTTTGACCTTACCATTTTTCACACAATGAATAGTTTTGAAGCCACCATTTTTGGCCCCTAGTATAATTTGACATTGTGCTATGAAAATCAACATTTAAATCAGCATTATTCTAAAACTGATTATATTTCAAGATTAAGATTTATTAGACCACTTTACTTCCATGATCAATTTCTATCAGTATTGCTAGTCACTTCCATTTTTTTTCTACCAGATGTTTATTCTACTAAAATCAGTTTTCATCCAGACCAATTCTTAGCCTTTGTTTGGTTAAAACACAAATTTGATTCATAGATCAACTTCTGTCCACATCAAATTTATCAATTATAGTTTTAACCATTGTAAGTTCTCTTTTGTGTTAATTCTTTCAAAGTTCAATGTTCCTAAAACATATTTTTCAGAGGTAGTTTTGACAATGTACAATTCTATTCTTTACCAGATTTCTTTTTCATTGATAATTTCTGTGATAATATTCATTATGAGTTGGGTAAACATTTTGACTCTTTACCTTTACTTTTTGGCAAATCTATGAGAAAAATGTAAGCTATTTCTCTCAAATATTGCTTTTTATCCAGGGCTTATTGGCCTATGTATCCTCAATCTAAATTATTTCTGATTACTTTGCTTGTTGTAACTTAACTATCTACCCCAGAGAAGAAGCAAAAAGAAAATAACAGCATCAAAATGTCCTAGGCGAAAGAGGTTTCCAACAAACCACTGTCCTTGTGGTGCAGTGGCGTTCTAGAATGTATTCGCCAGGTGCAGTGGATGTGCTACAATGATGGAAGAGGTCGTTGATGTGGGAGGGGTGAAGTGGGTGGGATAGGGGGTATATGGGGACCTCATATTTTTTGAATATAACATTTAAAAGAAAATTTAAAAAATAAGAGGGTTCCAAATCACAGGGTCAATATGGACAGCAAAAAATACCTGCTTCAAAATGTTCATAATAGGGGAGGAGGATCTGTGGAACTCTGTATATTTTGCATGATTTTTCTGGAAACCCACAACTGTTTAATAAAAAAATTATAATACCTCTTGAGGTATTATAGGTATTAGAGCTTTCTTTCCCAAACATTTCCATAAAACAGTCCTAGGTAAAGGAGAGTAAATCTCATAAAAAATGAAAGAATAAATAAATGTTACATTTTACTCTATAATTTTTCCATACTTGTTTTGGTATTAATAAGTCTTTCAGAAAAATTGGCATCCCAGAAATCAATGCCATAGTATCCTTGTGCATCTCCCCTTTGCCCTCTGTCACCTAGCCCAGCTTGAGAATATAAAGAATACAAAGAAATTTCATACTTGTGAGGGAGACCAGTATGTATGTACATTGAAAATGGGGCACATAAGATGAGCACCAACTGAGATTCAATAATATGATGCCAGAGGCAAGTAGGAAGGAATAAATTATGACTGAAAAAGAATGAGAAAAAAACTCTAGTTCACTCTTCACTCCCTTCATCCCAGCTAAAGAAGGTATTTGGGAAAAGACACAAATACCACTAGGTATTTAGAACCTGAGCTAAAACTTGGAGTTCTAGATCAGAGCTGACCCTAACACAGGACATCAGTGTTTCTGAGCCAAGTGCTAATATAACTGCTAATGTGTATAGAACACTTTCTACATTTCTGTACTAAGAACTAGGCTTGCATCACGTCAGCAGAGGTAGATACTACTAATATTGTCATTTTTATGACATTTTATGAATGTAAGAACTGAGACATAGATGGGTAAGGGACTGGCCCAAGAGCATCACACAGACTCTAAGAGACAGAGTCAAGGTAAATCAGCAGTGTTCACTTACTGGATCCCTCTGAGTTCCCTGGAGTAGGTCAAGCTGAGGTCTTCCCTGGCCCTTGGAGGTCCAGAATCTAGGGGCTGAGAGATTAGGGATGCACTAAGGAAATGCAACAGATAACCTCCCAAACCTCAGTAGCTTAAATGCTAGAACGATTTCTGGCCCCTAAGTTCCATACAAGTGTTTCTGGTGGTGAGTGGTGTTTCAGTGCCCAGGCCCCTGCCACCTGGCTTCACCTTCCCTTACATCCTTGGAGTCCTTTCCCTTCAGCTGGTGAATGTAGAGGAGAGATGATTCACTTCTTAACCACCACAGCTTAGAAGAGACACATATCATATTTCACTGGAAAGAAATAGCAAAAGTCATCACCTGGAAGCCAGGGGGCTAGAAATATGGTGCCCTGGCCAGGCACCTCTTCCTTAGAATTCTATACCATAGATGGGAAGCACTATTCTTGACAGACAGCGAGCTGCCACTGCCATAGAGAATGCCCTCAGTCCTTCCATTAATTCAGGATGTGGTATGGGAGAAGAGAGAGGTGGGAAAGTCCTGGCTTGGGCTGTAAAGTTTTGAAAGGCCTGGGGTAGTTTCTCAAAGGAAAAGCCAAGATTGAAGGAGTAAGCTAAATAAAAGCTCCATGAAAAGCCATATACCAAATAGCCAGAAGGTTTTCTGAGGCTCTAGAAAGTGATTGAACAGAAGAGGCCAGGGGGAAAGATGAAGTTGAAATATGGGGCTCAAAGTCCAGAAAACAAGGGGATTAAGAGAAAGCAGAGAGGTCTAGAAAGATTTTCTTGAACAGAGGCTACTACGTGACATAAAGGAATGGAGGAAAGAGTCAGGCTAAGTACAGAGTCAGAGGCAGAGTGGAGAAAACAGTGACACTTTCCTTGGACACACTAGAGAACCAGAGATGGATTCTCCTTAGTGGCCTGGCTGCTGTTCTTCCTAAGTTTGCTTCTGGATAGTACCGCCCCCAACACTGTGGGACCCTGAAGAAGCCAACACTAATGTTTGGAAATCATGTTGCCTCCATCTGAAATGGACAGAATAACAGAGTTATCACTGGCAGCTGTGAGGTTCCTCTCACACTTTGAAAGTGCAGGATAAGGAACCATAGTCCAGAAATTTTGGGGGGTGAAAAAGTTAAAATTATCCTTTTAAAGGAATTAAAGAGCACCTACTGGGGACATTTTGTAGATCTTAGGGCATTTTAAAACCTATGAAAAGGAGTTCCTCTTGCTGGGCTGTGTCATTAATATTATTTTAATTGCTGAAATGTGTCCATGTGTAAATATGATTTCAAAATGGGTATGTCCTCCCAGATGTCTTCAGAGAAGGAAGCAGTTCTATGGAAAAGCAAATTTGCTCTCCCCAAACCCATCCATCCCAGACCAACATTTCTATATATCACAGTCACAGCTGGGAACAGGAAATCAAACCTGAGTTTGTCAAATGTGCTCCAATCCATTTAGCAGAGACTCTGTCCAATAAATAGCTGGAAATTTTCCATTTTCTTTTCTACAGACTCAACTCTAGGTAATGTGGCATAGTGGTTAAAAGGGAAGATGTTTTAGGCTGACAAGCATGGGTTCCAATCTGGGTTCTGCCCCCAGTGCTTGTGTGATCTTGAGCAGGTTTCACTGCTGCCATAGCACTGTAGTGATAACAGCATACCTTTGCCGTAGGATATGAGAAGTAAAAAGGAAAATTTCTCAGCACTGTATAATGTACAAAGTAAGCACTTAATAAACATTAGTTTTACTAAAGAGGCCAACTCCTTCAACTTTTCAACCCTACAAGATTCATTCTTATGTTAAACTTTCAGTCACTCCCAAGAGTCCATTTTATACCACTTCTCACTACACTCAAAAGATAATTAATCATTTCCTATGCCCAAATTGCTCTTTTGTTTGTCCCAATCCTGTCATTCCTACAAGTCATATTTTTCATAACAACTACATATGCAATTTTTACAACTTAAAGCTTTAACTATAATATAAAAGAAACATTAAAGAAAATAATTTATAATAAAATGATATGAATTTTGATATGTAAATATTTCTGACACAAGTACTTTAGAAGACAAATGAAATAACCAAATACTTGTACCTATTTATAATGAGTGTTTGGATTTTGGAGAAATAAGAAAGTACTCAACAAATATTAAAGAGTTATACTGACATTTTGATATAAGGGCTAGTGAAGTAAATTAGCACATATTTTTAGAGTCAAAGTGCCTACAAGAACTCCAAATCAGACTGGTGCAGGCATGGGGCATGGGTGACTCAAATAGTATGAGCAGCATTGCCATCAGTGAGGTAGTTTCCCAAGGTGGAGGACAGCACTGGGTAAAATGTGTGAACAAATCAAAAGACAATCTACCTTCAATACCTGGGCAGTCACATTCCTGAGAATATATTTAAACTCTGAAAATAATATTCTGTGTTTTTGTGTTTATATTTTAAATAGAGTTAGTTCCTAAATTCAGATCATTATAAATGGGTTTTTATGTTTGACAGGAACATCCAAGAATCAAAAGTCATGTAGAAAAATCATTTTGTGAAACTATCCATTCATTATAGGATGTCTACCTTCCCTGGTGCATCCACTGAATGCCTCCAATAATTGTGACACCAAAAACACCCTCACTCTTTTCCAAAAAATCCCTAGAGGGCAATGCTTCCCCCATTAAGATTATTAATGGGGGGCCAGAATATTATTCAGACCAGAATGGTTGAATATTTGTATAAGTACTTGCAGGTGAGGAAATCAGGTAAGGGAGGCTTCTGAAAATATTTTTATGTTATTTTGCGATAAAACTGAAGCACATAATCCTTGGTAGTTTGTGCACCTTATACACAAGTAAGGATGTATAGAATACATTCTGTCAAGTGACTACCTTTCTAAATATCATCCAGTGATCTCCTCCTTGCTCAAATGGCAGTTTACCTAACTCCATTAAGCTCCCTCTACTAAAAAATAAATAAATAGAAAACAAAGTTCCCGATAATGGGCCTCAAAACTCAAAGCATCAGTTCTGGTCATTGGCTCCCAATGCTAAATAAGGTATCTCACATTATCACTGGAAATTATTATTTTCAGAAGTCAGGGTCAACGTGCACTAAGCTATCCTTGGGACTAAAGCAATGGGAACTGGGAAGCCATGGTGAAGATTCTGGTTTTCACTGGAAAAAGGTGTTTTCCACAAAATGCTGCACTTGCTCTGCTGTTCTGTTTGAGCTCTCACCTTCCTTGGTCTGAATTGAGTAGGTCAGCCTACTCAAGCTTTCAGCCTCTTCTTGACCTCTGAGTCAGGTCTTCCTTCAGCAGAGAGGCAGTTCAATCATTATTGCCTTACCCAATCTTTCAGCAAACATAAGTTAAGCACCTTCTCAGTATCAGGCATTAAACTAGATTCTGGGGATACACTGACAGTAAGATACACAAACTTCCCTGGATTACCTCACAGATTTGTCAGGGAGAAAGACATGAACATGGATAAAATGTAGGACATTGCAGTGAGTGCTGTCTTCAGTTCGAATGCAGTGTTACTGAAGCATCAAGGATATAGCAACTAACTCTTCATGCAGTAATTAAGGGAAATTTTATAGAGGGGGTTACTTTTGAAAAGTGTCTTAAATGAAGACTAGGAGTTTGCAAAGTGAAGGGCATTTCTAGAGGGGGAATAGCATATACAAGAGGCTCCAGGAGCACTTTAATTAAACCCCTGAGAAAGAGCTTATTGCAATGCCCTACCATTTATCCATGTTTAAGTCTTTCTCCCTAATTACTCTGTAAGGCAATCCAGGGTGATATCTGTGCCTTATTATCTGTGCATCCCCAGATGAGAAAACCAGGCTCAATTGTAGAACCATAAAATATTATGATCACTGGGGAGAAGAAATTCTTACAAAGAAGCAAATGTCTCCTCTCTTCCTGTTGCCCTTCCCAGCCAGATGAGATAAGAAAGAGCATACGAGGTTGACACAGTATCTACATCTCTCAAAGATACAACACAAAATTGCAATTGAATTCCTCATTCCTCCTTCCACCATTAATCTCAGTCAAGTCCAACAACTGAATCAAAACCCTGGCCACAATAAAAATGTTCTGTGACTTCCTACCCAGTATGGGTTCTCCTGAATATTGAGCAGGATCTAAGTGGAGAGGAATGAAGGTCAGGAAATCATATGTCCAAAGAAACCTTCACTGACCCTGAAAGAAGAGTGCTGTATTGGAGCACTCACTTCCTGATGGACAAATCTCCTCTGCATATGCCCAAGTCTTGTAACTTGAATTGTGTCTCCTAAAAAGACATGCGTAAGCCCTAAACTCAAGTTCTGTGAATGTGAACTTACTTACAAATAGGCTTTTTAAATACGTCATTAGTCAAGATGAGGCTAGCCTGAATTATGGTGGGCCCTAGTTCAAATTGACTGGTGTCCTTATAAAGAGAGGAAATTTGGGCACAGAGAGACAGAGACAGAGAGATGGCCAAGTGATAGAGGCAGAGATTGAATAACGCTGCAGCAAGCCAAGGAATGCATTGGATTGCAGGCCACCCACCAGAAGCCAGAGGAGAGCCATCAAACAGGTTCTCCCCTATAAGAGGAAGCATGGTCCTACTGATTTCTAACGTCCAGAACTGTGAGACAATACATTTCTGTTGGTTGAGTCAACTAGCCTGTGGTACTTTCTTACAGCAGGCCAGGCAAACAAAGACATCAAGGGATGCCATAGCTTGTGAGGAAAATCCTATACGGTACTCAGTTGGAGTCATAACTAGCATCCTGGTCATTCTTCTCTCTTTCTATATGTCTTCCCTCCACCCCAGACTATGAGCTGCTTAAGTGTATGGACCTTTTCCTATTCAGCTCTGTGTCCCCAGAGCCTAGAACAGCACCTGGATAGCAAAATAGGAGCCATATTAAATGTTGGTAGAACTGAAATAGAGGCCATATGTAAGGAACTACACTGCTGAGGGTGGCAGTAAATGTGGCGTCTGCTAGTTTAGGTGACCTGAGCCTATTCCTTCATTTTCCTTCAACTTGCTCTTGACAACCTTGTCTCTGTCAGGGTCCTGTAAATTCAGCCAGCCCCAGTTCATACCTATACTCCATAGCAACTCAGGCAGCAGATGGGAAAACTGGAGCAATTCTAGAGCCCTCTAAGCTCTGCTTTCAAAATGTTTCTCATCTGACTGGTCAGAGCAGCATGAGTGTTTGGTGAGGGGCTTGTCCAGCCTGGAAATGAAAGGTCTCTACTTAGCACCTATTAAACCCAAATCTCGATCTCATTCATCATCATATGAGATGTAGGTGAAAGAGGCTTTGGACATGACTGAAATCTCTTCAAGAATCTGAGGGATAATCTGTAAATGTTATGTAAACAGCTATAACTTTAACCAAAATCTTTTAAACATGTGAAGCAAAAAGACTGAACGACTCTCAGAACCAGAATCTCAGGTGTTCTCTTATATGAGTCTTCCTTTCAAAGACCTGTAAATGCAGAGCTGGATGCAGGGTTTATAAATGGCTTGAATTTATGAAGTATTGTGTAGTGATGAAGCAAAGGGATTGAAAAATAAAAAAGAAAAAGATGACCTGAGTGTGAATTCTGCTCAGGGCATTTGAGGCTTGCTGGGGTAATAAAAGGCATGAAGAAAAGTGAGACTGATTCAAAAGAGAATGCAAAAGTTTATAAGTTTCATTTCTTCCTTCTCTATCTTGAAAAGCAATCATGTGAGCATGTCCCAAGGAAAGCATACTTGGTTTAGCTTCAGGAAAAATGTGAATTGGACACGGTAGATCAAGGTTCAGGATCTGGTGTCAAAGCAATGTGGTACTGGAGCACAGACATTGCCAGTATGACCTTGAACTAAAGTATTTGCTTCCCTAACTCTTAATTTGCACTTCTATAAAATGTACTTACCTCATAGGGTTATTCTGAGGATTAAATAGAATGATGAAGGCAAAGTGCTGGGTACACTCCTGACACCTGCACATGCTTGAGAAATGTTAAGCATGTTGGCCTTAGGAGCTGTCCTGGCTCTATGGGGACTGAGTGGGAAAGGAGAAAGGGGAGGGGAGGCTTGAAGAGTCAATCCTGTCACTCAGGTGTTGAGTAGGCAGAATAAATGCTACAATGAAAGGCCATGAGATCAAAGTAAGGTTTGTAACACTTTGATTCACTATGTTGAGATGATGAATAAGGAAAATTGAGGAAAAAGCCTTCCTCAAAGCATCAGAGTCCCTCCTCCAGCCCCCCAAAAAAGAAACAGATACAGTAGTCCAGGGCTGGATAGTTGGCTCAGGGCAGGAAAAACTCAGGAAAGAGGAAGGAATCCATGAATCACAAGATTAAATTATACAGGATTGGTTAAATTATGTTAATACAAGATATTTAGCAGAGGTCTAGATAGCCAAGGAAGGGCAAGGTCACATCTAAGTCTGGACAGCAGGGCCAGGGTTCCAGAGGCCAGAGCATTCACAGTAGAAGCCTGGAGACACCTGCTTCTTGAACAAGCCTGTTTATTCTGTATTTGTGTTGGTCAAGCACTCAGGTGCATGACTGTGGACAGAAGATTAAGACACCTCAAATACTTCCACAGAGAATTTGAAGGGTTACACCTCCTACATTTGGGAAAGCACAGTACTTAACACTTACCAAATTAATTTTATTCATTGATCTACCTGTGTCAGGGAAAGAAGCTGCATGCATCACACACATGTGCACACCATACCTCCTTGGCCTTGAAATAGCCATCCTTTCTCCTTTCTCTTTTGAGCAAAAAATCAAAATATTTAACTCCTTGAGCACCGAACAAAGAAGGAAAATAAGTATGTGAACACAGAATGTGGTGCATGGACAAGGTACAAGGTGTGTTCCAGTCTGCATGCCAATATCTGTTGAGCTAGGCAGATATGTGGGAATTTTCAAATATTCAGAGAACCCAATTAAAATATATGCTAGATAAAATGACATGCGAGTTACTTAAATCCCATGAGAATAATTACAAAGCAGTGAAGACAGGGTGCAAGATGGTATAGCGTAGATGAAAACATTTGGCTACCTTCACTTCCTAACACCTGAAACTTTTCTAGTACATTGGAGTGGGAGGCCAGTGGGCCAATGAGTCAGCATTGGGAAGGAGAACTGAATTAGTATCAAATGTACTCAGAGCAAAGGATCAGTTAGAGTACAAATTTATTTCTAGTACATGCTACCCCTCATTAGCAACCTGGTCTAGAAGGATCTACAAAGGACGGTCATATTAGAAAAGAAACCCCTCGGGAAAGTACCTATTGTACCTCTACAGGGCTGTGAGTAGAAGTAGTATGGCATGGGACCTGGAGTTACATAATTGAGGTCCAATTCTAACTCTATCCTATGTATGCCCTCTTCTAAATTTCAGTCCCTCATTTGCAAAATCAGGATGGTAATTGCACCTTCTTCATAGGGTTGTGGAGAGATTAAATGTTTTTTATACAAATAGATGTTGGCACCGGACCAGGGTAAATAGTTCAAATCCAATACCTGTAGTATTATTACTGTTCATGGTATATTTGTTGTATTAATGGCCCCAGTCTCTCATCCTTCCCTGTATTTAACTGTGTAATGTCCTCCCACTCTGTCTGGGCTTGGCCATGTGATGGACGTTAGGCAATGGGATGTTAGCAAATGTGACAAAGCAGAGGAATGGGAAGTGCTTGCATGATTGGGCTTCTCGCTCTAGCTCCTCTGCCATGGCCTTGGGAACATGTCAAGGCTAACATGCTAGAGGAGAAAAACCACAGGACAAAGAGGAGTGATTCCAGTCATCCCAGTGGAAGCCATTCTAGATCAGCCATGCCACCCATTTCCCCAACAGGTAAGCAAATGTAACCTAGATCAACAAAACCACTCAGCCAACCCAGCTAGCATCAGAAGCATAAACCAGTCCAGCAGGGATTACCCAAGTCCAGCTTAGATCAACTAAACCCCACAAATTCATGAACTAATTATAAATTTGTCTTGTGTGCCATTGAGATTTTGTTTATTATGAGACTGGTATGCAGCAGTATTGTGGCTATATATAATTGATACACTATCATTATTAATGTTGCTACTGTCATTATTACTATAATTATATTCTAATAATTACTCTTAACAGGAACACAGAAAGGCTCACCCAGTTCCCACCTTGCTGTCAAAAGAAAAATATCTTTCTCACAACCTGCTATTCTTTCTAGAGAAGGAGGAAAAAAAGTATTAGACAAAATGTGCAGGTGACTGCTTCTTCAGAACTTTTTGCCTTGTTTTCCTGACAGGTTGTTGCTAATGATGCTATTATTTTTCTTGTGAGCGGAGATACCCATGACAGTGTAACCTCACAGGCCTTTAAGATGAGTTGTTAATTAGTTTAATTAGTGAAGATCCCTCTTAGATTCTAGCTTAATAAGTTCTCAGAGCGACTTTGTGGTATGACGTTCCTAAGAAAGCACTTGTCAGGAGACCTTCCAAACTAGAGACCCTAAAAGAAATCTGTCCTCGAGGCCTTCACTTTCAAATAATAAAAGCCAGCACTTACTCTGTGCCAGGCACTATGCTAAGTACTTTACAAGAAGCCAAAAGGCAAGAACTCTTATCCTCAATATACAGGGGAAAACTGAAGATCAGAGAGGTGAAATAAACTTTACCAAGGTCACAGATCTACTAAGTGATATAACTGGGATTAAAACCCAGGTCTATCTAGTCCTATTCTCATAATTGTTATAGATGCTGTTTTTCTGGTTTACGCCACATTGTCTCCCCCTCAGAATGGGGTGGGGGACTTTTACTTTCCCCATCTTCTCTTCATAAAGCTGCTCTTAGAAAAATCCCTAACACTAGCCCCTGGACTTCTCATGTGCCTTTAGGCCATCATGCTTCTTTTCCCAAATTATTTGCTTGTTATGTCTCTGTTATCAGGAGAATTATTTTAAGTGAGGGACAGCGAACCCAAAATGGTAGTAGATAAAGCAAGATGGAAGATTTTAATTTATCTCTTATGAAAATGAAAACTGCCCCACTTGGATCAATACACAAGTAAACCTGGGCATTTATAATCTATAATGGGGAATTGTAGTCTGTAAATCAGCACTCTTTTTGTTTTGTTTTGTTTTGTTTTTTGTCTTTATTTTTTTTTTAATCCTACATTCAAAAAATATGAGGTCCCCATATACCCCCCACCCCCCTCACCCCCCTCCTCCGCCCATAACAACAACCTCCTCCATCATCATGAGACAATCATTGCACTTGGTGAATACATCTCTGAGCACTGCTGCACCTCATGGTCAATGGTCTACACCATAGCCCACACGCTCCCACAGTCCATCCAGTGGGCCATGGGAGGACATACAATGTCCAGTAACTGTCCCTGCAGCACCACCCAGGACAATTCCAACCCCTGAAAATGCCCCCACATCACATCTCTTCCTCCCACTCCCTACCCCCAGCAGCCACCACGGCCACTTTCTCCACACCAATGCCACATTTCCTTCGATTACTAATCACAATAGTTCATGAACAGAATATCAGTAAGTCCACTCTAATCCATGCTCTATTTAAATCAGTACTCTTAATCACTCTTCAGCCCTTTCCTCTCTACCTGGACGCATGATCTGTTATTTTCTCCCATTTCTCTTCCCTCCCTACCTTAATAAATTACTGGCCTAATCCAAGGGAAAAAAAAGAAAACTGGAGGTCAGCAAAATAAGGCAGGTATGGGACCCCAGTCATCAAAGATCAGAGTTCATTCTTTCTTATAACTCCACAAACCTCAACTCATGTTTCTATTTCATAGTCCAACATAGCTACTTGAGCTCTAGTTCTTACATCCACATACCAAGCAGAAGGAAACAGGAAGATGGCATACTCCTTTCTTTTAAGAATATTTTTCTCATTTTTTAATTCTTCTACTTCATTTCCTCTCATTTTTTATACTTTTCCCTTCACCTATATATATATATATATATATTTCCCTTCACCTATATATATATATATATATATGCTCCCTTCTCCCCATCTTTCAAATGGAATGGTATGAAGAAACAAAGTGCTCATCTCATTTTTCTTCAGCAGCTGAAGGTCTCCTCTCAGTGAGCCCAACCTTGATAAAATGGTGACCCAGACCTAGCCCTTGGCCAAGCCAGCATCTGTGGACAGAGGTACACAGTGTATTTCAAGCAGAACTATCACATACCCCAAAATAACTCCCTCTGCAGCCTGCCCAGGTAGCTAAAAATCTTGTAGCATTTGTCTTATTTTTTTGACTCAAGTTTTTATTTCCAGAAAGCCCCTGACAAAATGTGAACATCATTCCTGAAAAGGGGCTCTTGATAATAGGATTTGCGTACACCACATTGAGAATTTGTTTGTAGCACACATCCAGGAAGAAAGGAGCAGAAAGTCATAGGCTTGACAGGAATAGGAAAAGGTTTGAGGTATAAAATGCAGCAAAGAGTGTCCCGGGGGGGGGGGGGGGGGGGATTTGGAGAAGTTAAGGATAAAAAACAGCATTGGGGAATGAAACGTAAGCCTCACAAACTTGGGTTTGCCTCCTCACGAACCACCAACATCATTGCCATGAGCAACTCTGCATTAACATCTTCAGTGCAGAGGCCACTGGGGTGAGCTGGGAAGTTTCCATTCCTGGGTGGGGATCCCCCAGAAAGCTCCCATAAAGTGTCTATGGAATCGAATGATTATGTTGACGCCGAGCCTCAGAGCCTGAGACTGAGACAGAAACGGAGGCAAAGATGGAACAACAAGGAACGTAGAATAGAAATAGTCAGGCAAGACCACAAAGAAAACAGAGCAAGGATGTGTGGGTCTCCTGCGTGGGTGCTGGCCTGAATTATGCTCTTGCTGCTTCTGAAGAGAGGGGAGGAGGATGCTGCCTTGACCCCCAGCTGGGGTGTCCGTCAGGCCTTTGGCCATGACTAAAGGTGAATGAATACCCAGGAAGGATATGAACGTGAGACTTCCCTAGCACACATTTGTCACCAGTGGCCAGGAGGAGAATCAAACAAACACCACCACAAGGACATTAGTCACTATTTGAGCAGGTGCACTTTTCCGAATGAAATTACGTGTGTTCTTTTTTAATATCTCTTGTCCATCTGCTCGCGTTGTTTCCTCTGGCCCAGATTGAAAGGTTCCGTCACATTACCTGGATGGAGATTTGACCATGCAGTCACCTTCGCAGAGCTGCTGGGACGTGCTTGGCTTTCCTAATACGCAAACCCCAGGAAGTAAAAATAGAAATGTTGCTTTTATTTGTAGACTTAATGCTTATGGGGAGGCTGGCTCAGAGGCATAAACGCTCACCTCTTCCAATTCACTGAACTTTAGGCCCATAATTCTTGCAGTTCAGAAAATTAAATAGAGGTCAGCAATTTATGCCTAAGGTACCGGAGGTGGAGAGAGGGAACAGGGCTATTAAACCGAGCTAATGTGCTTTTGTGTTTTCAATTTTCTCTTGTTGTTTCTGCCGGGGTCTTCCACACCAAATTGCTGCTGGTTTATGGACTGAAAAACTTTGGTGTGAGAGGAAGCTTTTCTTCAGTGCCTCCGTCAAAATGTCAGGGCCAGTCCTTGAACCATGGGCAGGCCTTCCACAGTCAGTCCCTATGGAGCCCAAATCCCCAAATATACCAATGCTGCAGTTGACATCAATCATCAGTCAATGCCTATATTTTCCAGAGGGCTGGCTAATGTTCCATAAAATACTAAAGAATACCAAGTCGATTATATATTTATTTCTTTTTAAAACTAACATATATAGTATTCACACTTCAACTGGAAAGGAAATCCTGGGGATTGGTTTAAAGAGAAACCATGACACCTAGAACATCTAACCGAAGTCGGATATCAGTTGGTTGTTAAACAGCGACCCTAACACATCCCTGTAAGGAACTCTTACAAATGCTAAAAAGGAAGCTGCTCGGCTATCCTCCTTTATGAAGGTGAAACTGTGGCCAGTGTACTTGAAAAAATTAATTGAAAATCTAGACTCTGTGGAAATACTTGAAGAGGACAAATAGCACTTCAAGAAACATCATCAGTCCTGCATCCCCAGCACTGAAGACAGGTTCTCAGTAAGTATTTCTTGATTCTGACTATAATTCCATCTTACAATCAGTTTTATACCTTGCTTATAAACATTCTGGTGCCCAAACAGAGTCTTTTCTCAGATTCCATCCTAGTTCAGGAAGTCTTGCATCTGGCAGCCTTTGCCTTTGACACAATACACTGAAAACCAATAATGGTGAACTTGAACATCCCACAGGAGCAAGCTGGACTAACTTGCATCAACACCGTGGAGAGCTGCTGGAAGGAAGCCGGAGGAACCCAAGTTGGATCTGGCTCGCCTGCCTGCAGTTAGGAACCGTGTTGGTGTGAACACTGCTGTTTACATCAAAAGAGCTCCATATTTGCTTGGCAAATAATTCAATACAAATTAGAACATTCAGTTCCAGTTTGGAGTGGTTACCTCATGTAGGCTAAGTGCAAACTTTGGTTGTCTTTTCTGAACTGCCAGAGTAGCCTAAGAAATTGGGCCTGATGGTACTTTCATGTGGTCATAGAATTGATTGCCCCATTGGAAGAAAGAAATTGAGATGTATGAAAGTGGAGGAAAAGAAGAGAGAAAAAATCCCAGAATTCCTTAGCCCTATGAAACCTTGGGTTCTAGCCTTTAGACCCTGTTTTCCATAGCAATTCAAATCAGTCTATGAGAGTACCCCCATGAAATATATACCCCTACTGCACAATCATGCAATTTTTTCCAACTCTTCAAATTTGCAAACAAATAAATTAAGATCCAGAGATTTTAAGTGACTTGTCCAAAACCACAAAAATATTTGGTAGAAGTCTCTGTTTCTTAGTCTAGGGTTCTTTCTACCATACCACAATTTAAAGGAAAAAGGAAGATTGTCCTATCCCTAAAATATGGATGGGTCTTAAGCTTAACAGATTTCATAATTCATGACTTGAGATAGAGGCCAAGGTCTGAGAAAAGAGTAGTTTATTTAACTTCTCTTCCTTGAAATGATCATTCCTAGGCCTGGCCATGTGAACTCACTGGGGTCATCTTGTCTTACAGGGACCTCGGGCCTTTCCGTCTATGGCTAAGAGCAGGTAGTCAGCCAGCCTCTGAGTAGGGCTGAATTGTAAGCCTTATATACTTTTGTGACCCGTGTCATACACCCACTTACAAAAGTGAGAGACATTTCCAGAATGTGTGTGAAGTAATGTTATTGAGTTTTATAGCCAGTTTCTGTGCATTAAGCATTGGAATCTCCCCAGCCTATTGGTATTACTTCTCCTGGCATCAAAGAACAGATTGAAGAAGACTCTAAAGAAATATGGCACAGATGGCAAAAATCAGAAGGAAAAAAACTTGGCCTCAAGGGAAAGTAAGTAGCAACATGAATTCAAGCATACTGATAAAAAAGGCAAGTGGCTATCTTGCAGGGTTAAAAACAACCCATCTGGTGGCGATGGATCACCATACGAGCAAACGTTCTATGGTATTGACAATAGAGCTAGCCACAAGATAATTTTTTCCTTCAGGTTTTTTGTTTGGGTTGGAGAATGCGGCATCAAGGGCATTTGGAGGAGATATGTATGTTAGGGAAGACAGAACTGGCCTCCAGCAGTGCAGCACTCATTCCTCTTGCACTAACTCTGCCCCTCCCCTCACCCCAGGAAAGAAGAAAATGCCCTAGAACTTTACATAACTGACATCCACAGCACAGAGATATGTGGACCTCTGAATTCAGCAGCCAGAAGAGCAGAACTGGAGCATGCTTCTATTGTCTGCCTCCTGTGGTTGATGACAGGCTGGAGGGACAGTCGCAGAGCAGGCTTGCAAACCACAGGGAGGTGTGTTGTAAGAGAGATTAGGCTCTGACTCTAAGACTTTTAGGGACACACTTAGAATGAAATGGACTGCTGGCTGTACTCCCTTACCTCTATTTCTATCCTCAGATTTTTTCCACCTGGTTCTCCTCAAATTGGCTTTTATCACAATTCCAAGTCACACTCTAAGGAAAAATCTAAAGACTTTCCTCCTTCCTTAATCCTCTCCCCTATGTTTCAGCAAATCTTTATTGAGTGCCTACTATGTATGGATTACTGTTCTAGATTATCTTGAAGGTTATAAAAAAGAAAATGACTGACCTGTTTCCTGCCCTCCAGGAACTTGGAATGATCCAGTTAGCAGAAAGAGCTATAACTAAAGGCAGGGCTTCTGTAGCTGCAGGAGATGAGAAGGAAGATCAAGGAATTCTTCATGAGGATTTAAAGGATGGCAGGATCTTGATACGGGTAGCTTGCTGGAAAGTTCATTCCATGGAGAAGGCACAGCAGAAATAGAAGCAAAGAGGTGAGAAAACATGAAGTGTTTGCTAAAGCACAGGGTACAAGGAAAAAAGTCATGGACAGTAAGCCCTAAAACACAGGTTGGGGCTAAAACCAGAAAAGTCCTCAATGTCAGACTGAGGCCTTTGGATTAGAGGGAAGGGAAACTATTGCTGTGGTATAAATCAAATCAATCAGATGAAACAAAGAAAGAGAGGTTGTTGTGGTTGCTAATGAGTTATGCATCACTGATCTTAAGGGATGATACTTGTGAGTGACAGCATGTCCAAAAGACCACTTGAATGAACAAATTGTTGTTTTCCTTTTCACTCAGTGTTTGGGCCACTGTGTCCCCTAAGGTCCTGCAGGAATAATGGAAAGACATCAACACTTGAGTAGAGAGACCCATATTCAAAGGTATTTCTACCACTATTTAGCTGAGCACGTTCTCTTTTTTTTGTAGCTGATATGAATTTGTTCATTTCCTTGGGTATAAGAAACATTGCATTGCCTTTTTTTTTTCTATACCAAGTTAAATCCAGCTCTGAACCTCCACGGTCAAGCAAGAAATGTGCTCTCTGTCATGTATGGGGGTAGATGAAAGTTGGGGAATGAGCTGCCCCTCTATAGGAATGTTCGAGCATCTCACGGTGCTTGTGTAGTCCAGAGAAAATATGACAAGCCTCAGTTGTTCAGTCCCTCTTGTGGAACCCAAGTTCTTAATGCCTGAGCCCTCATGGTCCAAATGAAGGTGGATGGTTCCATTTTCTCCATGCTGGACTTGACCTAGTGATCTGTCACTATGGATCCTCAAACGTGGCAGTGGAGAATGCCCAACTATCAGGAGGCAGGAGTGAACCCCCCACACTGACATGACCTGCTATGACCCTGCCATCTCTCTCTTCTTAAGTCAGTTCTACCTCTTTAGTTCTACCTCTTTAAATCAAAGCCCCAAGAAGGTTTCTTCTGAGTACCTGGGGACTTTTTTCTTTTTTTTTTCAAGCTTTGTTGGGGGTGGGAAAGCCATCAATCAACTTCCATGGCAAGGTTGTCCAAAAGTCTGAACATACAGGCTTGACCTTTCTACCTGTAGGTTTGGGAGCAGAAGGAAAGGAATAAATGACTCTTTCATTCTTCTGAGCATTAGTGAGTCATGCAGTCAAAAATATACCTTGAGGGAAGCAGACCTGGCCCAGTGGATAGGGCATCCGCCTACCACATGAAAGGTCCGCGGTTCAAACCCCAGGCCTCCTTGACTTATGTGGAGCTGGCCCATGTGCAGCGCTGATGTGTGCAAGGAGTGCCCTGCCACGCAGGGGTGTCCCCACGTAGGAGAGCCCCACACGCAAGGAGTGCAGCTTGTGAGGAGAGCCACCCAGCGTGAAAGAAAGTTCAGCCTACCCAGGAATGGCACCGCACACACGGAGAGGTGACACAGCAAGATGAAGCAACAAAAAGAAACACAGATTCCAGTGCGGCTGACAACAACAGAAGCAGACAAAGAAAAACACACAGCGAATAGACACAGAGAACAGACAACTGGGGCGGGGGGGGGAGGGAAATTAATAAATAAATCTTTAAAATATATATATATATATATATATATACATTAAGCATATACTCTGTTAGGGATTGTGCTAGGTGTTCAGCATAAAGTGGCAAAAGCACAGCTAGTAGCCCTCTCATTTTGTTTTGAAGCTTGCTTCAGAACAAGAGCATCTTTTCATGTGCTTTTTAGGCATTTGTATTTCTTCTTTGGAGAAGCATCCATTCAAATCTCTTGCCTATTTTTTGAATGGGTTGTTTGTCTTTCTATTCTCAAGATATAGGATTTTTTTATATATGTTTGATATTAGGCTCCTATCAGATAAATAGTAACCAAAATTTTTCTCCCATTGGGTAGGCTGTCTTTTCCTTTCTTTTTTTTCTCTCTCTCTATTTTTTTTAAATGTTACATTAAAAAAATGTATGAGTTCCCCATATAACCCCCACCCCCTCATCCCACTCCTCCTACATTAATAACCTCATTCATCATCATGGGACATTCATTGCATTTGGTGAATACATTTTGGAGAACTGCTACTCCCCATGGATAATGATTAACATTGTAGTTTACACTCTCCCCCAGTCTACCCAGTGGGCCATGGCAGGACATACAATGTCCAGCATCTGTCCCTGCATTACCACCCAGGACAACTCCAAGTCCTAAAAATGCCCCCACATCATATTTCTTCTTCCCTCTCCCTACTCTCAGCAGCCACCATGGCTACTTTCTCCACATCAATGCTACAATTTCTTCCATTACTAATCAAAATAGTTCCATAGTAGAATATCAGCAAGTCCACTCTATTCCTCCATCCTGTGGACCCTGGGATGGTTATGTCCACTCCACCTCTATAGTGAGAGGGGGCTTAGATTCCATATGGATGATGGCTGCAATTTTCCTGCTTGCAGTTATAGGTACTCTTGGTTCCCTGGTGTGGTGGTTGACCTTCTTAACCTCCCTGTTAGCTGGCCAGGATAATTCCAATAAACCAGAGGGTAGAGTTGCAAGTCTGCTGAGCTCAGGGCCTGGCTGTCACATGGACAGTCCAGAGATTCAGGTCTCCTGAGTATATACCAACCCCAGCACCAACCACAGGTTCAGTAAAAGTGACAGAAGAGGGATGTATAGAAAGGTCACATCTGAGTCCAACTCCATCACACTCAGGAACACAAACTCCAAAGTAGGGCCAACTGACATGGCACTGAACTCCAAAGCCATCTGTCATGATCATAGAACCTGTGGGTCTCTGTAGTCCTCAGGAGAAACAGTACCTGGGGTTGTATCTACTTTGACTGTCTCTGGGACCCTGCTGACGCGTGCATAAGCATGACCCCTCTGATGACCTCCTGACTCTTTTTTGGAGAATCATAGCCATATAAACTCGTTTATACTTTCCATTTCCCCCTTTTATTCAAGGTCAAAAAGTAGTTTTTAACACCTGATATTACATGTAGGCTGAGATATTCTGCTGGTCTGAGTTGACCCTTTAATAGAAGGTCTTTTTCTAGTTACATCATCAGCTGGTGCTTGGTAGTAATCCCTCGGTGCCAGGGAGGCTCATTCCCAGGAGTCATGTCCCACACGGGGGGGAAAGTAATACATTTACATGCTGAGTTTGGCTTAGAGAGTACTGACATTTGAGCAACATGGAGTCTCTCAGGAGGTAACTCTTAGGCACCCTGCAGCTCTAAGCCTAGTTTGTATTTCAGGCACACAGGCTCATAAGCATAGTCATCAATATCAAGGGCTCATTGTTGGACCATCCTTCTTTATTGGTCTTTGCCATTGCACTTAGGGGATTTTTGCTGTTCCATTGGAGAATGTGATAGAGCTCCCCTGGCTGGGAACTCAGCACTCCTTCAGTTGTCATTTTTAACTATAACTACTATGAAAATATCCAAACATTTTTATGTACGCTGTATACATGCCCTGGAGAACTCCCTCCCAACCATGTGCCCCCCATCAATAACACCCCACACCAGTGTTCCTCCCCTGCCATAGTTGAACCTCTCTGTGGTCCAAAACTTCTTCAAAAAGAAGCCTAATATATTGCCAAGTTCCATTAATAGTAAAATGGAATATAGTGGTGGGCTTAAAGGTTAGATATAGAATACATAGTAATTTAGAAAAATTAAATAAAGGAAAAATAAATTGGGGTATCAAAAAATGAAAAAATGAAAAAGCTTTGTTTTTGACGTTTTGCCTTTCATCACTGCAATAGGTGTTGCCCTGTATGTACAGCAGCAAGGCAATTTTTTTCATTTCTTCCTCAGTGTCTACATCCTTTCCTTTTTTTTTTAATTATTAAGTTTGTCTTCACAAAATTTTTAGATCACAGTAATTCACATATATAATATACAATAATCCCACATATCCAACATCAAACTCTTTGTCCCTTCCCCAGCAAAGATCTTTTTTACATGTTCATATTCTATTTGCTGCAGCTGATGTACAGATTGAAACATAGCTCTCAAACATGGTTCCATTTGGGTTTACATTATGGTTTATATTTGAGACTATACAATTTTCTAAATTTTTAGTTGCCTTATGTTTTACATTATGGTTTGCATTTTAACCTATAGACTTTTATACATTTTTGGTGTATTTTAACATGTCCTATATCCATCATTGTGGAACACTTCCATTGCCCCACAGTTACACTGATTCCATCTAATTAATACCTCTCTCCACCTCCCTTCAGGGCCCACAGTGACAATCAATTTTCATTACTTGAAGGACCATATTCAGAGATACTTGCAGCAATGTTGAGGGCTTGACATACTCGACTGCCCTAAACCATTGGAAGCCACCAATTCTCTCGAGAGATACAATTCCCTCTGCTTGAGAACATCAGTCCTCCCCAGGATGTGGGTATACTCTCATTGTATTGGTCTTCACCCAATGATATAACCCACTATGACAAAATGAGCACTCACACACTCCCTAGAAGCCTGCCCTGTGCCAGATGGCCCCCCTTAAGCATCTTAAGCAGGTAACTTTCCTTATCATATTTTCTAAAGAGTTTTCTCAACATTATAGTTTCAACCACATACCTGACAATCTCTTACGCTCAAATGTTCCCCCCACCCTCCCCCCAATTTCTTGGGCCATCAGACCCATCCTCCCATCCGTAGCCCTTCTCAAGCCCACAAAGCCCCACCCAAAGGTATCCCTATGTCCCCATTTTATTCCTTCCCTGTAGAAATACTTACCTCAGCTTATCACAGATTTTACCCATGTAGGTGTCAGCTTGCAACATTCCTCTCCCCCAAAATTCCTTTACGCCTGTCATCCAGCCTCTAGCTCTCTGAGACAGCTTGGTTTACTTATTTCAGATCAGAAAGGTCATGTAGTATTTGTCCTTCAATGTCAGGGTTGCTTCACTCAACATAAGGTTCTCAAGATTCATCCATGTTATCACATGTGTTTGTAGTGTATTTGTTCTTATAACTGAGTAGTATTCTATTGTATGTATACCACATTCTGGTTATCCATTCATCTGCTGATGGGCATTTGGGTTGATTCCAACTTGGGCAATAGTGAATAGTGCTGCTATGAACATTGGTGTGAATATATCAGTTTATGTTCTTCTTTTCAGTTCTACTGGGTATATACCCAGCGGTGGAATTGCTGGGTCATATGGTAAATCTATAGCTAGTTTTTTGAGGAACCGCCAAACTGTCCTCCAGAGTGGCTGGATCCTTCTGCATTCCCACCAGCAGTGGATGAGTGTTCCCATTCCTCCACATCCTCTACAGTACTTGTAGTCTTCTGGGTTTTTTTGATAGCTGCCAATCGTATGGGAGTAAGATGGTATCCCATTGTAGTTTTTTTTGTTTTTGTTTTTGTTTTTTAAAGATTTATTTTTATTTATTTAATTCCCCCCCCCCCCCCCCCGGTTGTCTGTTTTCTGTGTCTTTTTGCTGCGTCTTGTTTCTTTGTCCGCTTCTGTTGTCGTCAGCGGCACGGGAAGTGTGGGCAGCGCCATTCCCCGGCAGGCTGCTCCCTCCTTCGGGCTGGGCAGCTCTCCCCACGGGTGCACTCCTTGCGCGTGGGGCTCCCCCACGCGGGGAACACCCCTGTGTGGCAGGGCACTCCCCGCGCGCATCAGCACTGCACATGGGCCAGCTCCACACGGGTCAAGGAGGCCCGGGGCCGAACCACGGACCTCCCATGTGGTAGACGGACGCCCCAACCACTGGGCCAAAGTCCGTCTCCCCCATTGTAGTTTTGATTTGCATTTCCTTAACAGCTAGTGATTTTGAGCATTTTTTCATGTGCTTTTTAGCCATTTATATTTCTTCTTTGGAGAAGTGTCTGTTTAAATCTCTAGCCCATTTTTTTAATGGGTTGGTTGTCTTTTTATTTTCAAGATACAGGAGTTCTTTATATATGCAGGATATTCATCTCCTATCAGATATATGGTTACCAAACATTTTCTCCCATTGGGTAGGTTGTTGTTTCACTTTCTTGACAAACTCCTTTGAAGTGCAAAAGACTTTTTTAATTTTGAGGAGGTCTCATTTATGTATTTTTCCTTTCGCTGCTCGTGCTTTGGTTGTGAAGTTCATGAAGCCATTTCCTATTTCAAGGTCCTATAGATGCTTCCCTACATTGTCTTGCAAAGTCTACTTTGTAATATTTCAAATAAAGTGAAATACTGCCCTAATGTATTATCCTTTCAGAGTGCTGAGCTACACAAGCAAATGCACCATAATGTGAGTATAAACACTTTGAACAAGAAACCCAAATGAAGACATGGGGCTGGTCAGAAGTCAGAAGATTTTTACTAAATTAAGTGATTAATTAATTCACTCATTCAGCCAATCAGTCAATAAATTATTATTGTGCCATTTGGTAGGTACTCTGCTCTGAGATTATAAAGATGAATAACATACAGTTTCTATCTTCAAAAAGACAAAGAAAGAAAAGGCACAGCCACAGCTTGCTTCCCCACAATGCTTCTGAAGTTTAAACCTGTAATATTTTATTAAGAGCAAATGCAGACCCAGAATAAGAGATGACACCTCTACTTTCTCCATCACCCATCATTCACCTGGAGGTAAACTGTGAACCCTGTGGTGAATAGCCTCATCACTTGGCAAAAAAGATAATGCCCTAACAAAGGCTACTTCCTCCAGGAAGCCTACTTTGATCACCATAACCAAAAATACTAGTCACCTATGGTAGGTATCTTATTTTTGAGGTCACTACCCTAAGCACATATACTTATTTTAACTTCATCTTCCTCTCTTGTAGTGCTGACTTGTTATAAAACTGTTTTCTTTGAAGTGTTTTCAGGAAAAAATTTCCATTGAAGTGTGCTGGTCATACAAGTCTCTTTCCTATGGTCTGAGTGCCAGTTAGTGGAAGTTAACATGCGGGCCTGGTCCCTCTTGGCCCATTACACTTTTGGTCACTGAGTCATCACACCAGATTACAAAAGTCCCCGGCCAGGGAGGGTGCCACCATGTGGCCTGCTACTTTGAGCTGAGTGCATTCTGCAGCAGGGATGATTTACTCTTCTTGCTTTGCTGTTTGTTTTGTGTTTAATGACTGAAAATTTTTCTGCAAATGATAGTACTTGAAAGAAATAAGCAAGCACAAATCTGGATGTTAGCAGGTAAGTTTTAAAGCAGTTTGAGAATTTGTCAAGGAAATGGCTATGAGAAAATAGAGGGTAAAAGTTAGCAGACAATTATAGATTGATAGGAATCCTTTAATAAAAGAAGGGGCCTAAAAACCACAAGAGCTTGAGAGGACTGACAGGTAATTGTATGAATGGGACTGAAGAAATACTGCAGGTCAAACCTTCAGAGATTTTGCAGGGGAGGGAATAGCCATTTGCCAATGTACAAAAGGAGGAACATAATTCCATAGGGACTGTGCCATGAATAACCTCTATATCCCCTGTATATGGGAGCAGTGAGAGCTCCCATTTCCAAGAGGGCAGCAAGCCTGCTAAAATGGGTAGGCATGATTGTTTTATTTCTGCTACTGAATTGTAACCACCTTTAATAAGAGATCCCATATCTCATTCATATTTGACTCCCTCAGAGTCTACTATAAAGCCAAAAAATTAAAAATGAACGAATGGATGAATTTTTAAATTAAACGGACTACTCACCATCTCTGACATGTCACTTAGAAAATTTAAATATTGAGAAGTTCTGAGCCCAAATCATTTTTATCAGAAATTTCCCAAGTGTCAGAGATTCTCCAAAGGGGAATAACAAAACAAATAATATTGAGCTGGTGATGAATCAGACTTATACTCTCCAAAGAGGCCCAAGTTTGTCACAGTCTTACTTTCAGGGACCAGAGATGACAGGCTCTGGGATCCCAATATTGCCACATACCCACTGTCTTAAATGATAAGAATCAGGTAAAGTTTAGCTTCCATCCAAGGGACTAGTTCTATTCAGGCCCCCCAAAATAGACTTTTCTAGATGTTAAAAATGGGCCAGGGGAGTTCTGGGGAATAGATAGAGGTGGAAGGAGTGGAAAGGACTGGTGCTAGTTAAGCTATAGCCGCAGTTACACCTTGGGTGTGCTTCTCAACCTCATAAAAAGACACTAGATCTTATCAGCCTACCTGGCAGCTCCCCAAGAACAAAATTGCTTGTAATGTTTTTGAATGAAGTGCCCTGGAAAACCAGGCTGGAGATTTAGCTCACTTGGCTCACAGAAAGGCAAGGTACACATAAACAGGTACACAGAGAAGTCTAGGCATCTCTAATGTAGCAGAGGAGAACCTTTCCTAAGTGGATTCTGCACAGCAAGTAGCAGGAGGTACTTCGTTTCAAGCCAACAACTTGCTGAGTTTGATCCTAAGAGGTTGCCCATCCCTGTTCCCAGTTTACCAAGGCATACAAAGATGTTCTGCCTGACAGTTCCCAAGTCTACAGGGGAAGGCTGATGTGCGATGGGAGAGACTCTGTCAGGGAATCCAGAAAGGAGACCCAGAAGCTCCTCCTGGATTTGGAAATAAAGCAAAAGCATAAAAGGGCACCTAATGGAGCATTATCTCCACTCCCTTGAAAGGAAGAATAAGGATGTATAACAATGCATCAGGCCAGACCCACGTTTATTATGTCTGATCTTCCAGAATCCCACCCAGCACAGAGAGAGAACCATGATGGATACCTTTGCAGGATGACTGTGAATTTGGTAGGGGAAAAAAAGTGAGTGAGTGAGTGAGTGAGTAAAACATTACTATAACAGTCAGCATCATAACTTCTCCTTGGGAAACAACTTCTTTGCTGAAAAAAAAATACCTTGATAAGATGCTTGACATGAAGGGTGAGACTTTGAGCATAATAAAAAGGTAGGTAATAGTTCTATATGAGAAAACAAATGAAATTTGTTTTGCCACTGAAAGATGGAAGAGAGAAACTGGAAATATGATGTAGAATAAGGCTCAAGAAATACTGGGAGGGATGTTGCTTGTGAAAATTCCCCAGTGGCAGGGCGACCAAATGTTTTATGAATGAAAGTAGGCTCAGGTTCAATTTAAAGTTTATATCGTTACAATTTAAACTCCTCTTCTCACATTTCCAAAGTCCAAAATGTCTCCTAATCACACAAATTGGTTTTATAAGAAGAAACTGTGGAAATTAAGGGAAGGTTTGAATTTCATCTTTAGGGTTTATAATATGTGAAACAACAAAATGAGAGAAATAGTGAGACTAATCATTAATGGAGGAAGCAAGAGTTTAGAGCCAGAGGTAACAAGGAGAATATAATTTCCCAGAAATTTCATAGTAATACTGAATTCTTTTATTTAAAAAAAAAGCGTTTTATTAAAGTGTTTTTGGAAGCAAGCAACTGGAATTGCACAGTTTGTTCAAATGGTGCATGCGCACAAGTGCCTTGGAGCACAGGTGGAAAGTCCATAGCCAGCCTGAGGGTCAGGAAGCCGCTGAGCCAGGATTCCCAGCTTGTGGTCTTATGTAGTTCACTGCCTCCCTGTAAAGTGGGGCTCAAGACTGGTTGAGGGCTATTGATTTCAATCCAAGGTCTTGGGACAGTTGAGAGGGAAAGGACCAGGATTCTGGTCTCAGCATCCCCTTCCCATCCCTTCCACCCATCAGAGCCCTCCCCTGTACCTGCTTATCTGCTGAGGGTCCATGGTAAATAAAGTTAGAAATTATGGAACTCCTTGTCTCTGAGACACTTATCTTGCTAGGAATGGCATCCCAAGGCACATCTTTCAAGGAACATGGAATTGATAGTTCAAACCAACCTTATTCATATCTCAAGAAGAGAGGGCCCGGCTAATCAGAGTTTCAGTACTAATAACAAAAGTCTGTAGGGGAGCATGTGTAACTCAGTGGTTGAGCACCTACTTCCAATGTACAAGATTCTGAGTTCAATCCCAGTTATCTCCTAAAAATAAAATAACAATCAAAAGACTGTATTTCCTGAGGTTCTTTAGTTTATACCTACTCCATAGAAATCACTAGAGCTCATCTTCACTCTCATAAAAGTTACCCAGTCTTTCTGGAAGTCCCCAAGTGGCAGTCCTGATACATTTCAAATAAGGGCTATCTCCCACCATATATTGGTCTTTGCTTTTACTTCTTCCCTGTTTAGGATCCCTGCAGTGTCATAATACTCTGCAAAGTCCCATAACAGCCTACCTCTTACCACAGGTGTTACTTCCAGTGGCTATTCTCTCCCTGCCCTGGCCAAAGTTGAACTCCAATTAAGTCATCCCTCCAGAGTATGGCAATTCCACAAGTTTTGATCACCTGTCACTGTATAACAAACCATCCCAAAATGCAGTGGCTTAAAACAACAACAATTTATTTCTCCTGATTCTGTGGATTGACTGGGCATTATTTTTCTGCTACATGTTGCATCAGGTAGGGCACAAGGAGGACTGGAATATCAAAAATGGCATCATTTACATGGTTGGCAGTTAATGCTGGCTGCCAACAGTGAGCTCAGTTGGGGCTGTTGGCTGTGGGCTTTGGTTGTCCTCCAGATGGGTCTTCCCATGTGGTTTCTTGGGCTTCCTCACAGTCTGACATCTGGGTTCTAAGAAGGTGCTTTACAAGACAAGTGAAAGTAGGTGCTATAGATTTACCAAGGCTTGGCCCTGGAAATTATATAGCACCACCTCTGTTTGTTCTGTGGGCCAGGGTAAATATACTGTTTAGTCCTTGATGGAAAGAATGGCAACAATAGAAAGAAAATCAGCCATCTTCTACCTACCATACAACCTTACTTTGCCATATAAACACACATACACACACACATATTCCAGTCCTATGCTTTCTTACCCTGTATCCCAGATAATGACTCCATTTCCATCTCCTGCAAAGAATCTGTATGAGAATTACTCAGTCTATTTCTACTGGCATCTCCCTAAACCTTAGAAACAAGTCCAGGAGAGTCTGATAGGAGCATTTGTCCACAGAATTAACACTCCCCTATCAATCAGTCTCCTTCCCAAGCTCCACACCTCCTCTGAGATCATCCTATTTATCACAGGGTCTGTGGGTCTTTTTGAAGCTTTTATTGCATTTGCTTATCCCCAAAGCATGAATTCATCTTAATCAGAAAGATATACATGTGCCATTTTTGATAAGGGGTTAATTATTAAATGTCTCTGCTACTTATCTAGTGTTGGCACAGAGATGACAAGTCTTCAAAGTTCATGATAGCCATATATCACTGAAAGTTTCCCAAATCTAACTCAGCTCAGCAATTCTGCTTTCTGAAAGTCTTAACTGCCTGAATCTGAACTACTTTAGAAAGATTCTCATGAGTCAAGTTTCTGAGTTGAACTGAATTGAGATAGTTCAGAGTTTTCTGGGAAGCTGAAAGGGTGGAAAATTTCCCTCTGAAACATTTCACCAGAATCATTTGGAAACCCCAAGAGGCTCCAAAGCACCACCCCCCTTTCCATCTTATAGGGAGCACTTCCCCTTCCCACCCCAGCATGGAACTGGCCTTTTGCTGGTTTGAGTCTTGTGGACCCAGAAAGTCCTGTCCTTAAAATGAACCCTTCCTGTGCCTGTAAACCCATTGTAAATGGGACCTTTTGATTATATTCAGTTAAGGAGTGCTTTGATTAGATCACTTCAGTTAAGGCCCTTTGAATAGATTGTGGAACCCCTTAAACAGAGGACTAAAAAGCCGCAGGCACACAGGAAAAAAGCCTCAGAGACAAAGAAATCCCGGTAAGTTCAGAGAGAGGTCCCAGAGGCTGGAGGCTGGAAACTGGAATCAGTGAAGCACAGAGGCATGGAAAGAGGCCCTCCAGAGGCTGAAAGAGATGAGGGCTGGAGGATAAGGGAGAAACAAGCCATATACCTGATCACCAATGCTGAGCTCAGAGAGAAGGTAAGCCTGGAGGAGAAGGCAGAGAACAGCAGGGTTGCCATTATTCCCTGCCATATGCGAGATCAACCACAGCTGAGCTTGGAGAGAAATGTCTTTAGATGACACCTCCATGTGCCTGACCACCCACAGCTGCAACCTGGTGAGGCAGCATCTCATGATGATACCTTGATTTAGACACTTCCATGGCCTCATAACTGTAAACTTTTAAGGTTTTAATCTAATAAATTCCCATTATAAAAGTCAACCATTTCTGGTATATTGCTCCCAGCAGATTTTAGCAAACTAAAACAGACACTGACTGGCTTTGCATGTGCCTCCAAGATCAGGGAGAAGCCTAGGAAGGAGGAATAAAAAAAGGTAGGAGATATAGAGTTGGCCAAGGGAAAAAAGTAGTGTAACTTTTCAAATCCCATGTTTGTTACTTGTCTATGGTAAGGTTAAAGCTGTTAAAGTTGCAAAGGGATGACTCCTCTTTTCCATTCTTCAGACTATCAAGATTCTGATCTGGGTCAACTGCTAAAACCTTGCCCCAAGGATAGTTAAGTATTAAACAAGTTGAACTGAGTTAAGGTAAACTTTTTCCCTAGTCCAGGCTTCTCAATTCAGACTGCTCTGCTCCTCTCTCACCTTATAGAAGAAATGCAGTCAAGAAGAGCACTTGATAACAACCAAACAACAGAGGGTCTTCTTATTGTAGCTTCCAGCCAAACACTGACTTTCTGTTTCTCTGTCTGGTTATGAATATTAAAAAGGAAAAGACGTTATCAGCAAGAATGGAGAGTTCATGATAAATCACCATAACTTGGCTTGCAGTGATTAATTGCAATTTGTTATCCAGGCAAATGATGGGCATTCACTCTGTTTCCACTTCCTAGAGACTATCAGCAGCTAGCTCTTCCAAACACCAAGATGGGAAAACAGGAGCAACCTAGGACAGTGAATGGTGGGTTGCTGAATGCTCTGCCTTACTAGTTTTTCCAATAAACATCTCACAGAAAAGGAAATTTCTAATTCACATGACCCTGAATTAGAAACTTATTTTATCTAATAAGTTTGATAATTTAAATTAAACTTATTATTAATTTTAAAAATAAAAATTAATAATTTTATTTTATTAATATTTATATATTTGGAGGCCAGACAGCAAATAAGTTTTCCTCTAATGAGAAAATGGCATAGAGCACACGGCAGTCCACCTTTGCTCCTGCTTTTGTTCTCATGACCACATCCTGTCCCCTCTGGCCTCCCTCACTCCCCCCACCCCTGTATCCTTGCCCACTCAACTCATTCTCAGACTCTATCTTCTCTAAGACTCTAGTTGACCTGCTCTCCTCCTACCTCCCTCCCTCCCTGGACCCCACAGTTGAAGCCAAGTGCTACACTTTGGTGACCTTTGTTGTTGTGCAAACCCCCACTACTGCACTTACTCCTACTGAGTGAAGTTACCTGCCCACATGCCTTTCATAGCCACTAGGCTGATGAAGAGCAGAGGTTATGTCTTATTCCTATCTGCATCACTAGATACTAACTTCATGTCTGGCACATAGAAGGCATTAAGTGCACATTGAACTGAACTGAATTCACATCTAACACACTGCTGTGTGGCTTTTAGCCTCCTCTTCCCTCAATCTACCAGGCATGCTGTATTACTATATCTCATAAACATGGTGCTGAGCTAAGTGATTCTTAAACAAGTTTTAAGCCTGCCTGTCCTTTTCTCTCTAGAATACTTATATCATTGTAACATAGCAGCAATAGTTTCTTACTACTTTTTTGACATACCCTTTGACCTGCTTTTCCAGGAAGAAGTATGCTTTACTGCATCATCCATATTATCTCCTGAGTTCCTGCTGAGCTAAAGGCAGATGCTCATGAAATGTCTGTCCATGCTAGGAATACAACTCACTGGCTGATGGGACCAGCTCAAACCTTGCCCTCACCGGCTGTTTACATACACATTTCTTAGACATGCTGGCTCAAGAGAGTGCCAATTTGCACATGGTTTCTGAAATCATCCTTGAAAAACCTACATAGGATTTTCAAAATCTTAGACTCTTTATTGGCTTTCAAATGCATAAAATTAAAAATAACTGTACTTAAAAGAATTATTTTTGGGAAGCAGATGTAGATCATGTGATAAGGCCTCTGCCTACCATATGGGAAGACCTGGGTTCAATCACTGGGGCCTCCTGGTAAAAATGAAGAAGAGAAAGCATGCCTGTGCAGTGAGCCAGTGGCCGCATGGTGAGCTAAGTGTCTGCGCAGCAAGCTGAATGCCCATATGGGTACCCACAAGGCGAGCCAGTTGTCCACGTGGTGAGCCGAGGGCCCATGAGAGTGTCTGTGTAGTGAGCCAAGTGCCCATGTGGTGAGCTGAGTGTCTGCATGGTAAGCCAAGTGCCCATGTGAGTGCCCACATGGCAAATTGAGTACCCATGTGAGTACTGTGTGGTGAGCCAGTGCCTGCGTGGCAAGCCAGTGCCCATGTGGTGAGCTGAGTGCCTGCATGGCTAGCTTAGTGCCCATGTGAGTGCCATGTGGTGAGCCAGTGCCTGCATGACAAGCCAGTGTCCACATGGTGACCCAGTGCCCATGTGGCAAGCCGAGTGCCCCACAGCAAGCCAAGTGCCCGCGTGGTAAGCCAGTGTCCATGCAAGTGGGTCACGCAGCAAGATAATGATGCAACAAAAGAGAGATGAAGGGGAGAGTCAGGGTAAAATGCAGTTGAGACCAGGAACTGAGGTGGTGCAATTGACAGGGAACCTCTCTCCACATCAGAGGTCCCCAGGAGCGAATCCCAGTGAATCCCAGAGAAGAAAGACGAGAAGAGAAGACAAAAAGAAAAATAGATACAGAAGATCACACAGTGAATGGACATAGACAGCAAAAAACAGCAGGGCAAGGGAGGGGAAGAGAGGATGAGAGACTGGAGAGGGGAGGGAAAAATAAATAAATAAATCTTTTTTTTTTTTAATTATTTTCTACTTCCTTTCAAGTCACTGAAGCAAACTCCAAGGTCTTCTGGTGAGTTCTTTTTTGATCTATCAAGTTTTCCAAAATCAAGGGTAATCCACAACGGCATTGCAGTCTTTTGGTTATTTTCTAGTCTACTGGGGTCAACTCTGCATTTGGGCTGAACTATTTTAGCAGAGTGCAGATGAATACTTTCATGAGTATGGAAGGCATTCATATTCTTCATTTCCTCAAATGTCCTAATTTAAAATTAGCAAAAAGTCATAGAAAGTCCTCTAATCTGGGAGTTAGGAGACCTGAGAGAAGTCTCAAACACTTTACAGAAGGAGGTGATACATGAATAGATAGCTATTTAAGTAGGTAGCTAGCTAGGCAGGAAGGTAGCTAACTAAGAGGATTTCCCTACCATTCCTTTACTACTAGCTAGGAATGACTTACTACTAGGCAAGTCATTCCTACCCCTTAGGCCTCAGTTTCCACTTCTCTAAAATGAGCAGGGTTGGACTAGATGATCTCCAAGCTCTGTTTAAGCCCTTTGAGTCTATGAAATGAGTGATGTGCTTTCCTTCCCATCTCACCTTCCCCTTTTCACAACCAGTGTCTCTCCACACTCCCTGACATCCTCTCTCATGGCACACTTTCAAGGGTACCCTCAACATACTGAAATCTGCTTTCTTAAATGTCATGTCTTTACTGTCCTGGAGTTCGGAGCTCTTCTCAGTTTATGGCCACTTCCCCATGGAGGTTTTTCACCCTTCAACTTTTAAATGTTTCCTTCATGTTAACAAGTACCAAAGAAAGGCACCTGACTTCCTTGTTTCCTGTGTTGAATGGTTCTGAACTGACCTGAAAAGTTAATGTAAACTTTCTTAAATGCCTCACTCACCGACCTACAGAGAAGTTGAGCTTGGACCTCACCCCAGCTGACAGTCATCTGTTTTTAATTGCATCAGTCCCCATATTAGCCACAGGCTTTAGTTTCACAGCCTGGGATGAGCAGTCTAAGGAGACTGCCTTTGCCAACCTTCCCCAAACACCTCCAGCTTGAGAGGAGCTGTCATGGATGTCTCCTCACATTGATAGTTTTCTTTTTAATATTTATAAACATGGAGGTATTTTTCTCTCCCCCGTTTGAAATGTATATATTCATTCATTAAAAGGCAATGATGTTGCTGAGGTAATGGCCTGTTGACAGATTTACAGCAGGAACGATCTCACTGCCTGCAGGCCTGTGCGTTTTAATATAGTTAAAAGGCTTCTGTTTGGAATCTTGGCTAATTAATATTCATGTTTCCCTCCTTCCACCTGCCATTCCTGATTTGCTGTCTTTTAGGAGATGGATCATGGCCCAATTAACCCCACCACCAGTCAAAGTCAGGCAGGCAGCAGGAAGAAAGGGGCAAATGCTACTGCAGTGGTGGCTTTTTAATGAGAAAAGAGCATTTAAACTAAAGGAAATCTTTTCATAGTTTATGAGGAAAGTTAAGGAAAAGTCTCTATAAATGTGGAAATTTTGTAGGAATGGAAAAGTTGACCCTGGATTGTAGATTAAATTGCTCATACTGAAGTGAGTTCTGTTTACTGATCTATAGGAGTTTCACAAGTTTTTTTCATGCCAAAAGTCACAGAACAGGAACATGGAGAAGCAGTAACAGATTGTTTTTGATGATGAAATAAAGATGAAAATGGTAGTGACAAGTTCCACCGCTCAGTAGCTGAGAAAAACCATTCATGCAAATGAATGTGATTTGCCTACATGGGGCCTCTGAAAGCCAATCTGATTCCTGAGGCTAGTCACACTGGCACTTAACTTTGATTTGCTGTTATCAACCTTTAACACCAAGAAATATAAATGGAAACTTTTGCCTTAAAGAGAAAAGACAAAAGGTATGTGTTGGTGAGGGGGCAAGGTATGGCTAAGTGATGAGAATGGGGTATTTATAATAAAGCTTGCCTCAGTTATGTGAAAGCCTGTCACAAAGAAGAGAATTAGGTCTTCTCTGTTTGACTTCAACAGATAAAAATGGGAACCCTAGCAGCATTTGTGATGAGATACTCAGCCATGGAATTGGGCTTAGGGCAGATCAAAATTAAGAGAAGGAAGAAATGGTTTTAGGGCTCTTCCCCATCTTCAAGAACACACTGTCCGATGATGAGAAGAGCCACAAAAGCAAGTTACCAAACAGAGCAACTCACGCTTGAGCTAGCCAACTTTGGCCAGGTTATTTCACCTCATGAATGAGGCTCATTCATCAAATTGGGTAGCATTACCTCCATCAGAGGGTTGTTGTGAGGATTAAATGGGGAAGTTTTTAAAATGCCAAGTACAAGATTCAATAAATATTAGTTCTACTCATATATCCACAACAAGGGGGTTATGTCTCCCACACTATGGAACAAACAGCAGAAGTGACAAGCCTCTCCATCTCACAGTGAAGAATATTTTCCCTAAAGGGAAAAAGGAAGGTGGGGTGGGGAGGATATCAATTCTCTTGGCTACAAATATGCATAACAGGTGGAAAAAGCCAAAATCGAGTTTATCATATCTCTAAGCCTGTCTTACCCAGTGCATTGGACATTAAAAATGGAACAAAGAGGGGTTACAGAAACAAGATAAAAATAAACCAAAAACACTGGTTTCAAGCAACAGGTACAAGTAGTTTATCCTGTTGATGAGTCGCTGGTCTGAGACATCTGTTTGGCTTCAGCAGAAAGTCCACGAACAAGATGTAGCTTGATTGTCCTCCTACCATGGTTGCACCCATTGTGAGTCGGGGGCCCTCTCTTTGATAAAAGTCTGGGTGATCATAGTCCTCCTGCATGAGATCACATAGCAATTGTATTACTGACCTATCCAATCAGAATGCTTTTTTACAGACTCTAGCCATCAAACTCCCACTTGTCCTTCAGGACAAGTCAAGTGTCCCCATCTCTATGGGGTTCTCCATGACCCTGACGAGAACTAATCATTCCTTACTTTGCTCTAGTAACATTTACATGATTCTCTCCCCCAATGATAATGATATTTGCTAACAGTTACTGAAGAATTTCCAAGTATCAAATACTGTGATCAGTGTTTTTATAGACACTGTTACAGACACTAGGAGGTATATAATTATAGTCTCTCCATTATTCTGATGATGAAACTAAAGTTTAGGGGATATCTTGCCCATGCATGGTCACACAGCCAGTAAAACAGGATTTAGAACCAAGGCAGTCTGACTCGAGTCCACATTCTTACTAACTTTACTCTCTTCCACAAGGCTCAGCACACATTAAGATCTAAATAAATAAAACTGTGATGGAATGGAAGAGTGTGGCTGACCAGTGGAGTCACTCTGAAATGGACAAACTCTACAGCTGACTTGAATCAGATAGACTGTCAGCAATTCCAAAATCTTTGTCACTGTATTTCTGCTGGCCTCCCTTTTGGTCCTAGCTATGCCCAAAATTTGATTCAAATTCCAAAATATCCTTGAAACTTTCATCCTATGAAGAAGCTGTAGGTAAATAAGTTTATATCTCTTTCTTTTTTTTTTTTTTTTTTAAGTTTTATTATGTTCTGTCAAAAGATGAGCATAGGGTGCAACAAAACAGGGGTTGAGTCAAAATGATGGAAAGCCTGCAGAACTCTCTTCTGGGGTTTTTAACTTGTTAATCCAAAACCCATATGGTGAAGGGAAAGACTCCAGAAACAGACCTGGCTGTAGCCCGAGGGATTGGGTCATATCTTGCCATCTCTCTGACAATCATCCATAAAATTGTGATTAGCAGCCCTTCCCTGCTCACTCATGTTTGTAAGAGCCCTAATGTGTGGGGAACTCTTTGGAGAAAGTTTTTAACTGTCAAACTCCCCCACATGGCACTCTCTTAAGTTGCTTGCCTTTAAACCAAGCCTTAGGAAGATGCTCGATATGCATTCTCTTTCCCTTTCTGAGCTGCCAGTATGATGTGAAATGCTATATTACAGAGGATACAATATATGAATGAGAAGGGAGTAACAGTGAGGGTTCCATAGAATGTAAGAGGCCTAAGAGATCATACTTTCAAGAGGAAATCAAGGCCTGAGACCAGGAGAGTCAATTGAATGAGGGATTAGCTGACTGGACCAAGATAAAAGAGCTGGTTCACAGAAGAGCTAGAATGGGAACTCAGATCTTTGAACTTTCATATTGTGCTGTTCTTTCCCTTCTCAGTACTTAAAGTTGTATGTTCTATTTTTGTAAATGTTTCATTAAGCAAGAAGTAGAGTGGGAGGCTCAGTGGTGATAGGAGAAAAGAAGAGGTACACTTTTCTCTTTGAAACAGTTGGAGAAAGAATCAGAAAATAACTTTGGTGCTGGTTGTGAAAATAAAGGAAAAAATAAGGAAAATTTTTATTTAGAAAATTTAGAAAAATATAAGCAAATAACAAGAGTCAGATAAACAAGTAATAGAATAACAGTGAAAAAAATGAGTAGGTTGTATCCTTAACAATTGGTGGAATATTGAAGCCATCTTCTAAATTTTGAAATTCCCGAATTTTGAATTTGTCAAAATTTATTGGCCTCCGCCAAAACATTTTGTGAGACCGAGGCTTAATCTAACACTCAGAAGCATTGTTCTTATGACCTATCATTGCACCAATTGCATTGGTTTTGTTAGTTTAAACAGAGGTCAAAATGTAAAGGGACCAAGATATTGTATTAATGTTTTAAAATGATTTTTAAGCCACTTTGCTAAAGAATATAATTCTTCACAACTCAGTTCATCTGCCTGGAGCCCTGTCTTTGTCTTCTCCATCAGGACTAATTCCTGCCCCTGACCAGCTCAATTATATTTAAGTGAATAGTTCAATGGGTTTTGACAAATGTGTATATCAGGGTTATAATCAGTACCATAATGAAAATATAGAACATTTCCATTTCCCTAAGTAGCCCCCTCATGTTCTTCTGCAGTCAATGTCTCCACTTTCATCCTATAAATCAATGATCTGCTTTCTGTTGTGAAAGATTCGTTTTACCAGTCCTTGAACTTCATAAAAATGGGACCATAGAATATATAGTCTTTTGCTCTGCCTTCTTTTGCTCTGGCTTCTTTCAATTAGCATACCACTTTCAAGATCCATACATGTTGTTGCATATGCCAGTAGTAGCTCATTTCTTTGTATTACCAAGTGGAGTTTCATTGTATGAACATACCACAATTTTCTACCTGATGATGACTATTTAGATTGTATTGGACTATTATGATCTAAATTGCTCTGAACATTCATAAGAACTTAGTCTTTATCTGGACATCTGTTTTCATTTCTCTTGAAATGGAATTGAGTCATATGATAAAGACATGTTTAACTTTATAAGAAAGTGCGAAACTGTTTTCCAAAGTGGCTTGTGGCTGCACCATTATACATTCCCACCAACAATGTATGAGAATTCCAGTTGTTCCACTTGTGTGCCAACTTTTGATAGAGTAATTTTTAAAAATTAGTCCTAGTATAGGTATAGTGGTATCTCATTGTGATTTTCTTTTCTTCGTCTCATTTAGAATTATTTTTATCTTTTTTTTATTATTAAAGAACACTTAGATTACATAAATGTTAAATTGAAAATATAGTGGATTCCCATAAACCCCACCCTCTCCCCCTCACCCACTTCCCCCATTAACAACATATTTCATTGGTGTGATACATTTGTTACAATTGATGAACACATATTGAAGTATTGCTACTAACCGCGGTCTCTAGTTTACATTATGGTTTACATTTTGCAACTCCCAGTTTCATAGGTTTTGACAAAACATTTAATGGCCTGTATTTGTCATTGCAATGTTCCCAAAAATGCACCACGTTACACCTATTCTTCCCTCTCCTTCCCATCAGAACCACTGGTGACCACTGCCTTTATAACAATGTTACAAGGTCTTCCATTACCAGAATAGTAATAAGTCTACTTTTGCCCATAGTTGCATTCCCCCCTTATGTTTGCTCACTCCTTAATCTTAGGATTGGGGGTGGTGATGCCTACTCTGCTTCTGATTGAGAGGGGACTTAGATCCCGTGGGGCAGATGGGTGGAACTGTCTTGCTTGCAGTTGTAGATACTCTCTGTTTTTAAGGATGGGTATTGTCCATTATCATCCTTTTGTTAGTTGTCCTGGGCAAGTCCAATGAACTGGAGAGTAGGTGTTGGCTGCAACTATACTGAGATTCAGGGCTAAACCAGCATATGAACAGGCAGAAGATTTAAGTCTCTGGAACACATATTTAATGGGTATAGTGCTAATTATAGGTTCCAATAAAAGGGGCAGAATAGCCATGTATAGGAAAATTATAAATAAGTCTCACTCCAATACGTCAGTGGGATAGGTTACCATATATTCCAAGGTTAGGTCCACTGAAAAGGTGCCAAATTTCTGAGGTTGTCTGCCCTGCCTATAGTGTCCAGAGGTCTCTAGAGACCTCAGAACACCCCTACTGTTTACTTTGGCAGTCAGTGAGATCCTCCTAAGACATGTACTTTGAAATACTGACTCACTTTGAAATCTTCTTTTATTTTTTTAAATGAAAAATTTTTATTGACTTTTTTTAAAGATACATAGGTCACACAAAAAGTTACATTAAAAAATATAAGATATTCTCATATACCCCACTACTCACCCCCACCCCCACTCCTCCCACATCAACAACTTCTTTCATCAGTGTGGCACATTCAGTGCATTTGATGAATACATTTTGGAACACTGATAACTGCATGGATTATAGTTTATATTGTAGTTTACACTCTCCCAGTCCATTCAGTGAGTTATGACAGGATATATAATATCCTGCATCTGTCCCTGCGATATCATTCAGGACAACTCCAAGTCCAGAAAATGCCATCACATCACATCTCTTCTTCCCTCTCCCTGTCCTCAGCAACATCCATGGCTACTGTCTCCACATCAATGATACAATTTCTTCCATTGCTAGAGTCACAATAATTCTATAGTAGAATACCAGTAAGTCCACTCTAATCCATATTTTATTCCTCCATCCTGTGGATCCTGGGATGGTGAGGTCTACTCCACCTCTAAATTGAGAGGGGGCTTAGATGCCACATGGCTGATGGAATGCAATTCTTCTGTTTGTGGTTGTAGGCACTCTTGGTTGCCTGGTGTGGTGGTTGACCATCTTCACCTCTCTGCTAGCTGATCTGGGTAAGTCCAACGAACTGGAGAATAGGATTTGCAACTCTGCTGAGGCTCAGGTCCAAGCTGGTACATGGCCAGTTCTGCTGAGGCTCAGGTCCAAGCTGGTACATGGCCAGCCCAGAGAGTCAAGTCTCCTGAGTATACACCAACCCCATCACCAACCACATGTTCAGTAAAAGTGACAGAAGTGGCATGTGTAGAGAGGTCACATCTGAGTTCAACTCCATCACACGCAGGAGCACAAATTCAAAAGTAGGGGGCAGTGACAAGGCTCTGAACTCCTGAGCAATCTGCCTGCCCTCAGCAACTCCTGTGGCTACTATGTCCACATCAATGATGCAATTTCTTCCATTGCTAGAGTCACAATAGTTTTACAGTAGAACACTAATAATTCTACTCTAATCCATATTTTATTCCTCCATCCTGTGTGTCCTGGGATGGTGAGGTCCACTCCACCTCTAAATCGAGAGGGAGCTTAGATGCCACATGGCTGCTAGAAGCTATTCCCCTGTTTGTGGTTGTAGGCACTCTCGGTTGCCTGGTGTGGTGGTTGACCATCCTCACCTCCCTGTTAGCTGACCTGGATAAGTCCAATGATTTGGAGACTAGGTGTTGCAACTCTGCTGAGGCTCACAGCCCAGCTGGCAGATGGCCAGTCCAGAGATTCAAGTCTCCTGAACATACACCAACCCCAGCGCCAGCCACAGCATCAGTAAAAGTGACAGAGGAGGCATGTGTAGAAAGGTCATATCTGAGTCCAACTCCACCACACTCAGGAGCGTAAATTCCAAAGTAGGGCCCACTGGCAAGGCACTGAATGCCAGAACTATCTGCCATGATAATAGGACCTGGGTGTCTCTGTAGCCCTCAGGAGCATCACTACCTGGGGTTGTATCTACCTTGACTATGTCTGAGATCCTGCTGATGACCTCCCAACTCATTTTGAAGTCTCTTAGTCATATAAACTCATTTGTTTTCACAATTTCCCTCTTTTATTCTAAGTCTTTTTCTAGTTGCAGCACAAGCTGGTGATTGGTAGTAATCCCTCAGCATGAGGGAAGCTCATCCCTGGGAGTCATGTCCCATGCAGTGGGGAAGGTAATGCATTTACATGCTGAGTTTGACTTAGAGATTGACCACATTTGAGCAACATGGAGGTTCTTAAGAGGTAACTCTTAGACACCCTGCAGCTCTAGGCCTAGCTGACATTTCAAGCACACAGACTCATAGGCATAGTGTCATCAGTATCAAAGACCCATCATTGGACTTTCTTTCCAAGATGGGAACTCAGCACTCCCTCAGTAACTGTACTTACTATGCAATACAAGGACAAACACTATATGACCTCTCTGATATGAATTAAGCAAATCAAGCTGTCTCAGAGAGCTAGAGACTGGAACATAGGCTTACAGGAAATATGGAGGGAGAAGGTTGTGAGCTGATGCCTTCATGGGTGAAATCTATGATAAAGTGGAGGTAAGTAGTTATGCAATGAAAGGGTAAAATGGGGCATAAAGACGCTATTGGGTAGGGCTTTGCAGGCTTGAGGGGGGCTAGGGTTGGGAGCATGGGTCAGATGGTTCATGGAATTGGGGGAAGGGTTTGGGGGAAGCAGGCGAATATGGGAGATTGTCAGAGACCTGGCTAAAAGTATAATGTTGAGAAAACTCTTTAGAAAAAATAATAAGAAAAGGTTACTGGTTTAAGGTGTTTGACAGGGGGCATCTTGCATATGGTGCGCCTGAGGCAGGCTCCTAGGGAGTGTCTGAGTGCTCATCTGGTTATAGTGTGTTATATCAGTGGGTGGAGACCCATACAATGAGCAGGAAGGTATTGTACCCCCATCCTGGAGAGGCCTGATCTTCTCAAACAGAGGGGAGGGTATCTCTCGAGAGCTTGGATGACTGCCAATGGGGGAGAACAGACTAGTGTGTCAAGCCCTCAGCATTGTTGCAAGTATCTGTGAATCTCATCCTTCAAGCAGTGAAGCTTGGTTGCCACTGTGGGCCCTGAAGGGAGGCGGAGAGAGGAATAGAATAGATGGAAGAGGAGTAACTGGGGGGGCAATGGAAGAGTTCCACTAGATCATGCAATGATGGATATATGCCATGTTAAATTTCACCAAAAATTTATAGAAGTGTATAGTCTAAAATGTAAACCATAATATAACCCAAAATTTATAAAAGTATATAGTCTAAAATATAAACCATAATGTAAACCATAATGGAACCATGGTTAGTAGCTATGTTTCAGTATCTGTACAGCAGCTGTAGCAATATAGAATCCACATGTAAAAAGATCATTGCTAGGGAAGGGGGGAAAGGGTTTGATGTTGAGTATATGGGCGTCCCCTATATTGTATATGTAATTTTACTGTGATCTAAAACTTTTTTGAAGACATAATAAAAAAAAATTTTTTTTAAAGGCTGTAGACACTGAGAAAGGAATGGAATGAAAGAGATTGCCTTGCCACTGTACATACAGGGCAACACCTATTACAGTGATGAAAGGCAAAACATCAAATACAAAGTTTTATGATTTTTTCATTTTTTAATACTCCAATTTATTATTTACTTTATTTTTGTTTTTCTAAATTATTATGTATTCTATTTCTAATCTTTAACCTATTATTACTATCTCATTTTCCTACTAATGGAATTTGGCAATATATTAGACTTCATTTTTTAAGAAGTTTTGGATCACAGAGGGGTTCAACTACGGCAGGGGAGGAGCACTGATGTGGATTGTCATTGTTGGGGGATGCATGGGTTGGAGGGAGTTCTCCAGGGCATGCATAGAGGTATATAAATATGTCCACTTTGAAATCTTATAGCCACAAAAATTCATTTGTATTTATTATTTACCCTTTTTGGTCAAGGTCTTTTTCCAAATGTATCACTATTTGGCACTGGTAATAATCCCTCAGTGCCAGGTAGGCTCATCCCCAGGAAGTAGGTCCCACACCAAAAGAAGGTAATGAGTTTATGTACTGAGTTTGGCTTAGAGAGAGGCCACATTTCAGGAGATAACTCTTAGGCAATATATAATACTAAGCTAGGTTTCATTTCACAAGAACAAGGTTCATAAGTACAAGCATCAGTATCAAGGGTCTGACATATTTGTCTGTCCTCTTTCCCTAAGCACTGCCATGTACTCCAGGGATTCTTGCCACTCTATTAGGGAATGTATCAGGACTCACCAGGATGGGAATTCAATATTCTTTTGATTATTGTGAGTCTCCCCCCCACCAAAACAACACTCCATGATCACTTGAACATATTCATATTCCATAGTGGCTTGCCCCAGGTGCTCCTTTCTCCTTACATCCCCTCACCACCACACCCCATACCAGTGATCCTCCCCTACCACAGTTGTGACTCCCCTGCAATCCAAAACCTCCCACAAAACAAAGTCAAAAAATAAATAAAAATAAATTTTAAAATGAAAAAATGTTTAAATATAAAAAAATAAAAATAAAATTAATTTGCATTATGTCTTTCATCACTGTAAGTTTCTTTTATGTACAATGATACTTTCTTCTATATGCTTTCCAATGTATTATTTTTCTTTTACTTTATTTTCAAAGAAGCTTTTGGTTACAGAAAGTCAAATAGAAAATATAGGGGATTCCCATATACTCTACCACCTCCCCCTTCACAACTTCCCCTGTTAATAACTTCTTACATTATTATGGTACAATTGTTACAATTGATGAACAAATATTGAAGCATTGCCACTAACCATGGTAAATGATTTACATTATGGTTACATTCTGTACAGAATCTCAGAGTGATTTTAAGCTTTTCTTTTTTTTTTTAATTTTTTAAAAAAGATTTATTTATTTATTTATTTCTCTCCGCTCCCCCACCACCCCAGTTGTCTGTTCTCTGTATCCATTTGCTGCGTCTTCTTTGTCCGCTTCTGTTGTTGTCAGCAGCACAGGAATCCATGTTTCTTTTGTTGCATCATCTTGTTGTGTCATCTCTCCATGTGTGTGGCACCACTCCTGGGCAGGCTGCATTTTCTTTCGCGCTGGGTGGCTCTCCTTACAGGGTGCACTCCAATGATGTTGATCATCTCTTCATGGGCTTATTGGTCATTCATATATCTTCTTTTGTGACACTTCACAAAAAAAATTTTTACTATTTTTATTGGGTCATTTTTCTTCTTCTTATCAAGTTGGAAGTGTCCTTTATACATTCTGGATACAAGTTCTCTGCCAGGTATATATATTGTGAATACTTTCTCCCCATCTGAGGCTTAGGTTTTAAATTTCTTAATAGTTCCCTTCAAAGAGAAGAAGAATTCAATTTTGATAAGGTATGATTTTTTTCTTTTCCTTTTTATGATTTATGTATCAAAAAAATTTCTTTACCTATTTCAAAGTTGGTAAGATTTTCTCCTATGCTTTCTCCTAGAAGTGTTATAGTTTCAGCTTTTATGTTTAGATCTATGATAAATTTCTATTTAATTTTTGTTTACGATGCAAAGTAAGGATTGATGTTCTTTTTATGTAGATGAATATTCAATAATTCCAGCACTGTTTGTTCAAAAGACTATCCTTTCCCCCATTGAATTACCTTGCCTTGTTTGTCAAAATTCACTTGATCATATAGGTTGTGGGCTCTGTATCTGGATTCTATTTTGTTCTACTGATTATCCTTACACCAATATCATACTGTCTTGAATGCAATAGCTATGTAGTAGTATTTGGAATCAGATAATGTAAGTCCATGTACGTTGTTTTAATTTTCCAAAATTGTTTTGGCTTTTCTATGCCCATAATATTTCAATATAAATTTTAGAATGAGCTTACCAATATATACAAAAGAAAATCCTTGGATTCTAGTTGAGAGTAACTCAGAAAGAACTGACTTACAACGTGAATCTTTTGATCCACAGATATGATATACTCCTTGTGGGGATTTGAAGCTGTGTTCATGCCAGAAAAGAAATTTCTTAAATTTAATCCATTCCTGTGGGTGTGAACACATTGTAAGTAGGACCTTTTGATGAGTTTACTTCAATTAACGTGTGTGTGGCCCAGCCCAATCAGGATGGGTCTTAATCCTATTACTGGATTCCTTTGTAAGTAGAGTAACATCCAGAAAAACAGAAAAAAAGTTACTAGGAAATGAAAGAATGAACATTGATGGAACCCAGAAGAGAAGAGAAAGACCAGCAGATGTCCTGATGTGCCTTGCCATATAACAGAGGAGCTGAGGGTAGCCAGCTGCCAGCCCCAGAATGCTGGTCTTCAGGGAGAAAGCATTGCTTTGATGATAACTTGATTTGGACTTGTTTAGCCTCAAAACCATAAATAAAAGCCCATTGTTTAAACATGACCACTTTCCAGGTATTTTCTTGAACACCTAGGAAACTAAAACACCCCTCCATTTATTTAAGTACCATTTAATTTTTACAGCTTTCATTGTAGAAGTGGTGTAAGTATGTTGCTAAATTATCCCTAAGTATTTCATGATTTCACGTTTTTTTGTTGCTGTTGTAATAGCGTTACCTTTTTATTTCATTTTCCAATTATATGCAGCTAGTATTTAGAAATTCAATTGATATTTGTATGTTTATCTTGTATCCTTCACTTTTGCTAAATTTACTTATTAGTTTTAACACATTTCTTAGAGTTTCCTTAGGATGTTCTATTATAAAATCATTTTGACCTCAAATGAACACATTTTCTTCCTCTTTTCCAATCTGCCTGCCTTTTATTTTTTTCCTGCCTTATTACATTGGCTAGTGCCACCAGAATTAAGTTGAATAAAAGCAGTGAAAACAAACATCCTTGACTTATTCACAATCTTAGAATGAAAAATATTCAACTGTTCACCATTAAGTCTGATGTTTACTGTAGATTTTTTTCACATGCTCTGTTAGGCTGAGGACTTTTTCTTCTTATCTTAGTTTGTTGAGAGTTCCGATCATGAATGGCAGTCACATTTTTAAAAGGTTTTCCTGTATTATTAACCCTAGTAATATACTTTGTTCTAAAACCTACTCTTTCTAATATTAATGTAGCAATTTTAGCTTTCATTTGATTAGTCTTTGGATAATACATCTGCTTCCATTTTTTTAACTTTAAAACTACTTAGGGCTTTATATTTAATGTAGGCTTTTTATAGATAACATCTAATTGATTAATACTTTTTTAGTCCATTTTGACAATATTTGTCTAGTTAGAGAGTTTACATTTAAAGTTTTTATTGACATTGTTGGGTTTTATTGTCTTGCTAGTTGTTTATTGCATGTCCCATTGATTCTTTGGTTTCTCCAACTCTTTTGCTATTTTCTTTTGGATTAGATTGAATATTTTTATTATGAGATTTTATCTCCACTATTGGCTGAATTTCTTTACCTCTATGCTATTTCGTTTTTATGGTTACTTTAGTGTTTACAACATATATTTTTAACTTAGCACAGTCACCTTCAAATTCTATTATATGCCTTTTATCAGTATACTTCCACTTTCCTCTTTTTATCCATTGTATCATTGTCATATATTTTATTCCTAAATATGCTACGAAAGACAAGATAAATTATAATTCCTGCTTTAAGCAGTTTAATATCTTTTGAAGAAATTGTAAAGCAAGGAAAGTTTTTAAAAAATTTATCCACATATTTAACTTTATAGGCCTCTATTTCTTTGTGTAGTTCTAAATTTCTACATTAAGACTATATTTTAATATGTCTTATAGTTCAGATCTGTTCAACACAAATTCTTTCAGCTTTTGTTTATCTGAAAAGTCATTATTACATTGCCTTATTTTCTAAAGAAATGCTCACTAGATATTGAAGAGGTATTCTAGATGGGGCATTTTTGCATGTCTATATTTCTTGTTCTGTTTTGTTTGCTTGTTTGTTTATTCCTAGCAGTTTAATGATGTTATTTCATTGTTTTTTGGTTTGGATAGTTTTAGATGAAAAAACTGTGGTAATTCTTACTTGTGTTCATTTGCTCATAATATGTCTTTTTCTTTGGTTACTTTTCAAGATTTTCTCTTATCACAAGTATTTATCATTTGATTATGATGTGCCTTCATGTGGCTTCCTTTGTGTCTCTTCTATTTGCAGTTCCTTGAACTTCTAAGATCTGTGGAATATCATTTTCAACAAATTTGGAAATTTTTCAGACATTATTTCTCCAGATATTTTTCTATCCTCTCCTTTTCCTATCATTTGGAATTCCAATTACTTATGCATTTGACTTCTTGAAAATTTCCCCAAGGTAACTGAAGGTCTGGTTGCTTTTTTCCAGTCTTTTTTCCCTCTCTGGATAATTTTCATTTCTATATTTTCAAGTTCATTGCTATGTTTTCAAGTTCATTACTTCTTTTCTTCTGCAACATTTAATCTGCTATTAATTCCATCTGCTGAATTTTTCATTCTAGTCATTGTGTTTTTTGGACCTAGAGATTTTATTTTTCTCCATTTATTCCATTTTTTTCACATTGTGTTCATGTTTCTTTATATAGTTAAGCATATTAATAATAGCTCTTTCAAAATTTTTATCTGCTAATTCCATCAACTCTATAATTTCTGGGTATGTTTTTATTTATTGGTTTTTATCCTGAACATGGATCATATTTTCCTGTTTTCATGTTTAGTAATTTATAATTTTATAATAAATTTATTTATGAATTTTACATTGTTGAATATTGGATTTATGGTCTTCCTTTAAAAGAGTATTTTACTGTGTTCTGGCTGTGAGTTATATTACTTGAAGATCGGCTTGATCTTTTTGAAGTTTGTTTCTAACTAACTCAGGAAATAGTTTAGCCCCACTATGAAGATATGACCCCTCTGAGGTCTCTACCAAATGTCCCCATGTTTTCAACAGGGATAGCAATTCTAACTGCTCAGAACTTGAATTTCCAAGCCCTATTTGAGTTCTAGGAACTCCTCAGCTTACAGATCCTTTGTTATTCTTTGCCAAACCTTGTGGAGTTTCACCTATTCATGAACAGTTAGGTTTTCAAAAACAGATTCAAGGTAGCTGATATGAAATTTTTCAACCTCTATGAAGTTTTGATCTTTTTTCTTGGGCAATATTCTCCTCTCCAGTATTCTGTCCTGAAAGTTCTGGTCACCTCAGCCTTCTTGAACTGCGGTCTCTATCTCTTACTCAGCAATTCTGCAATGCACTGCTTGGGATTTTCCTTGCCTTGTACCAGAGTAAAGAAAGTGCCTCCAAGCCAAAAGTTAGGTAATCTTAGGGCTCACTTCACATTCAGTTCAATAAATTGGGGAGGAAGGTGGTAGAAAAGTCATAGTGAGTGGAAAGCCATTTCACAAGAAGAAGGACTATATTATCAAATTCCTTGATTGTTACTTAGGTTGCTGCCTGTATATAGCTAGATTATGCTGTCTTACAAATGCCCTCAAAATAGCAGTTACTTAAGATAACCAACCTTTATGTCTCACTCATACTTCCCATACATTATGGGATGGTTACAACTCTGGTCCATGTCATCTTTACATCATAACCCCCCTGAAGGAGGAGTACTGATATGGGACATAAAAAGGTTTTGTGGTAAAGGAAAAAGAGATAAAGCAAACACTGAGAAGGCTCTTAAAACCTCTACTTGTAAATGACAGAGACAGCCAAAGCAGATAAAACCCCAGGTACTGGTGCTTCTGAGGGCTATGGAGACACACACGTTCTACAGTCATGGCAGATTGCTCAGGAGTTCAGAGCCTTGTCACTGCCCCCTACTTTTGAATTTGTGCTCCTGGCTGTGATGGAGTTGAACTCAGATGTGACCTCTCTACACATGCCACTTCTGTCACTTTTACTGAACATGTGGTTGGTGATGGGGTTGGTGTGTACTCAGGAGACTTGAATCTCTGGGCTGGCCATGTACAGCTTGGACCTGAGCCTCAGCAGAACTGGCCATGTACCAGCTTGGACCTGAGCCTCAGCAGAGTTGCAAATCCTATTCTCCAGTTCGTTGGACTTACCCAGATCAGCTAACAGAGAGGTGAAGATGGTCAACCACCACACCAGGCAACCAAGAGTGCCTACAACCATAAACAGAAGAATTGCATTCCATCAGCCATCACCTCTCAATTTAGAGGTGGAGTGGACCTCACCATCCCAGGATCTGCAGGATGGAGGAATAAAATATGGATTAGAGTGAATTTACTGGTATTCTACTATAGAATTATTGTGACTCTAGCAATGGAAGAAATTGTATCATTGATGTGGAGACAGTAGCCATGGATGTTGCTGAGGACAGGGAGAGGGAAGAAGAGATGTGATGTGATGGCATTTTCTGGACTTGGAGTTGTCCTAAATGATATTGCAGGGACTGATGCTGGACATTATAAATCTTTCCATAACCCATTGAATGGACTGAGGGAGAGTGTAAACTACAATGTAAACTATAATCCATAGTGCAGCAATGCTCCAAAATGTATTCATCAAATGCAATGAATGTGCCACACTGATTAAAGAGATTGTTGATGTGAGTAGTGGGGGTGTGGGGTGTGGGATATATGGGAACATCTTACATTTTAATGTAACATTTTTTGTGATCTGTGTATCTTTTTTTAAAAAGACAATTAAAAGTAAGTAAGTAAGTAAGTAAATAAATAAATAAATAAATAAATAAATAAATAAGCATTGCCTGGAAATGACACATTTCTTAAATTGCATTGGCCAAGGCAAGTCATATTGATGTGGGCTATGGGTGGAAGGCTCTTTGTCTCTTCAGAGATAACCCAAGCTGTTTGACTTGTGGGTGTGGAACAGTAAGAGGCTGCAGTCCTGCCCTTAGGGACAATGACAACAGCTCCAGTCCCAGGAAACAGTTTAACAATGCAAGGGCTATAAACTTTAAGTATTTAGGGGAAATGCAAAAACCAAATATGCTAAAAGCTTATCTAGAATATCTGGAGTCAATGCTAAAAGCTTACCTAAGATGTGGAAGATATATATGCTAATTGAAGCCTATTGAGAACTGAAACAAAGGGACCATTTGGCCTTTCCTGTCTGTATAAAAGACGTTTGAAAATCTTGTTCAGGGCTCAGGATTCAAACAGAAAGCGCCCGAGTCCGTCCGGCCGTCAATAAACTATTTTTCCTTCTCAAAATCATTCCTGAGTCCTGGCCTCTCTATACTCAAATAATTGAACTTCTCTTAAATTCTACAACAATATGACCATATATTTGTTCAACATGTCAAGGTGTAAAGTCTTCCCACAGGGAGGGGCATGACAGGACAGAGCCCAAAACATTTTGTGAATATTAATCAACCTACCATACTCCTCTAAACAACATCTTCTCTTCTGTCTTAGATAGGTTTCTACCAAAAAGTTAGACAGCATCAGCAAATGAAATGCCCTATTTAAAAATACAAGTAAGTGTATTTTTGGCAGCAGAGTAAGGAGATCCAAAAGTCAGTTCATCCTACAAGGCAGTTAGTATTTACCAATAGCTATCTAAAGCACCTGTCTGGGGGGCCCCACGAGACTGGAGGAACATCCTGCAAAATCCTTGAGAGAGTGGAAGGAAGAGACTGCCCATCTGCAGAGAAGATTTGTGAGCAGAGCACTCCATGCCATGGAGATGGGTGCCCAAGGCATAAACCTCCTTGGGAGATATTCCATGGCTGGAGCTGAAAACTCCATTTCCCAAAACTGGGAAGGAAAAGATGGTTGGGCACCAACTTCAGCTACTGATTAGTAAATTCAGCTGGCTAAAGTTTGAACCTGCCCCAGTCAGAAAGAGGCTGGTAGCTGCCATTTTTACTCCATCCCCAAAATGAGGAGAAGCTGGGCTCACTGAAAATCACAGTGAAGGTAGAGACCAGCTTTTTTCTACCCAGGTCAGACTGCAGCCCTAGCCTAGGATCCAGCCCCACCTCTGGCAGGGAGGAAGCTGGCAGGATCTACACCTGCCTCTCTGGGTAACTGCAAGTGCATTCAGCTGGCACAGACTGAATAGTCAGACACCTGGGACTCCATCCCTGCACCCCAATAGGATAGAAGAGGAGCTGTGTTTCTTCAGCCTCTCTGGAAATTGCAGGCACTTTCAGACCACACAAACTGGTTTGTTAAGCACGTTCATAGGATAAGAGGAGGCTGGGGATTCTTCAACCTCTCTGGGAAACTGCAGGTGCTTTTGGCCCTTACAGACTGAATAGCTGGACACCTACAGCTCCATTCCCACCCCAAGTAAGGTAGCTGTATTTCTTCACCCTTTCTGGGCAATGGCAGGCACTTTTGGCCTGCATGGCTTGGACTGATGTACCTGTGGATCCACACACACCCCCAGTAGGATAGGAGATGCCTGGTGTTTCCTCAGTCTCTCCAGGCAATAGCAGGTACTTTAATTTGCATAGAACTGAACTGTTGGGTGCCTGTGGATCTAGCCCATGCTCTAATAGGATAGGAGGGGTCTGATGTTTCCTCAGCCCCCCCTGGCAATAGCAGACACTTTCAGTCTACACAGACTGAACTTTTGGGCATTAGTAGTTCCATTCCCACTCCCCAAAGAGCAGAAGGGACAGTACTCCCTAAGCCTCTCAGGGCAACTGCAGGTAATTTGGCCCATATGAATTAGATTGTTGGGCACTCGAGAGGGTCTGTTCCCACCCCACCCCTGGTGTGTGAGGAGGGAGTGCTATATCAGTCTACCTGGGCAACTGTGATCATTTTGGACTTGCTCTGCATAGTTTGCTGCCTATAACTGCAGCTTCATTCCTGACCCAGGCAAGGGAAGAAGGGGTGTGAAGCTTCATCAGGCTCTCTGAGCAATAACAGACAGTCCTGGCCTGCATGACTTGGGTTATTACACACAGCTGAGGCTCTGTCCCTAACCCTAGCAGAGGAGTAAGGTGGGAAAAGCTTCATCAGTCTCTGGGGCAATGCAGGCAGCTTCAGCCTCCACAGCTTACAGCACCAGCTATATCCTCGACTCCTACTACACAACCAGCAGGAGAAAAAGGGAAAGAGACCCCTAAACTAAAGAGAGAAACTGCACCCAGAATAAATACATCCAGTAAGCCAGATGCCAATACACTAACAAAAAATAACAATCCATACCATAAAACAGGAAGATGTGGCCCAGTTAAAGGAACAAGATAAGCCTCCAGATGACATAAAGGAGCTGAGACAACTAATCATAGATGTACAAACAAATCTCCTTAATAAATTCAATGAGATAGCTAAAGAGATTAAGGATATTAGGAGGACATTGGGGGTGCACAAAGAAAATTTTCAAAGCATATGTAGAAAAACAGGAGATCTTATGGGAATAAAAGTTGCAAAAAAAATGCAATGCCTTCCCCCCAGCGTGGGACATGACACCCAGGGATGAGCCTCCCTGGCACCGAGGGATCACTATCAACTACCAACTGATGATGCAACTGGAAAATGACCTTGAATTGAAGGTTCGATGTGGATCAGCAGAATATCCCTGTCTACATATAATAACATGACTTTAAAATGCTGTTTGACCTAATGTAAGGGGGAAAGGAAAGGAGAAATGAGTTTATATGGCTACGAGTCTCTAAAAAATAGTCTGGAGGCTGTCAGAAGGATTGCCCTTATGCACAACTGAGCAGAGTCTAAGAGACAGATAAAGTAGATACAATCCCCAGGTATTGGTTCCTTGGAGGGCTAAAGAGACCCACGGGTTCTATGGTTATGGCAGATGGGGTTCACTGCCATGTCAGATGGCCCTTCTTTGGAGCTGGTGTTTCTGCGTGATGAAACTGGACTCAGATGGGATCTCTTTTCATAAGACTTTCATGCTACTTTACTGGAGTGCGGCGGCTTGCTCGGTCGGTAGAGGTGGTGTCTGGCTGCGGACGAGGGGTCGGTCCAGCTCTGGACGAGGGGTCGGTCCCACTCGGGACGAGGGGTCAGTCCCGCTTGGGACGAGGGGTCGGTCCGGCAGCAGACGAGGGATCGGTCTCACAGGGGGTTGCGCGGTTCGGCTGACGGGGTCGCCCGGCGAAGCCGGCGACAAAGGGGTCGCCCGGAGAAGCAGGCGACGAACTGGGGACAAGGGAGGCCAGGCCCTTGTCGGGGGCTCTCAGGACTGGAGGGCGCACGGCAGAAGAACTACCGCGGAGACAAGGTAAACACGCAAGTCCACTTTATTGAGGGAGAGGCAACAGTTTTATAGGGGCTGGGGAAGGCTGATTGGTCAAAGCCACGCCCTGTTCTGATTGGTTGCCGGCAAAAGGTCAGTGGGCGGTACTGGATGGGGGAGGGGTGGTGGTTAGGGATTGGCTGTCGCTGTTGCTGGGGGAAGGGGCAGGGTTTAGGGATTGGTGGCTGCTGTTGCTGGGGTGGAGGGCAGACTTGAGTTTCCCGCCCACGCCTGGCTGTTGCTGCTGTCCGGGGAGGGAAAAGGGCAGACTGGATTTTTCCGCCCACGCCTGGCTGTTGCTGCTGTCGGGGGAGGGGAAAAGGGCAGACTGGAATTTTCCACCCTGCGCCTGCGCAGGGAGAAGGAAGAAGGGTGCCGCCCCACAGGCATCGTGTGGCGCCATCCGGGAGGAGGGGCAGCCGCGGAAGCATGGCTGCCGAGAAGGGGAGACCCGAGGGCACTCTGCGCCCATGCCGAGCTTCCTTCAGGGGTGGTGGTGGGCCCGACCAACCACCCTATTATGGGGGCAGTGGAATTAGGCCTACCGCGGCCGCTCCCCTCGCCAGGCCAGCAAACCACACTTCAGCCCGAGGGGTGACCGCACTGGAGTTGTAGTTGCTGTTGGGGTTTAAGATATATTTAGGGGATTTGAATCTCTGGACTGACAATATGATAGCCAGGCCCTGAGCCTCAACAGACTCCAGCTCCTACAATCTGATTTATTGGACTCACCTCACTCAGCTAAGATGGAGTTGAAGAAGGACAACCACCACACCATGGAGCCTAGAGTGCCTACAACTGAAAGCAGGAGGATTGCATCCAGTATCCTTGTGGAATCTGAGCCTCCTCTTGACATAGAGGTGCAACAGACACAACCAATCCAAGGTCCACAGAGAAAAGGTGGTATTGGAGTGGGAAAAGTGGACATGGTGGCTGATGGGTATGGGGAATGGCAGGAAGAGACGAGATGTGGAGGCACCTTTGGGACTTGGAGTTGCCCTGGATGGTGCTTCAGGGGCAATCACCAGACATTGTAAATCCTCCCAGGGCCCACTGGATGGAATGGGGGAGAGTATGGGCCATGATGTGGACCATTGACCATGAGGTGCAGAGATGCCCAGAGATGTACTTACCAAATGCAATGGATGTGTCATGATGATGGAAGTGAATGTTGCTGGGAAGGGATTGGTTGGGTGGGGGTGGTGGGGTTGAATGGGACCTCATTTTTTTTTTTAAATGTAATATTTTTACAAAATCAATAAAAAATTTAAAAAAATTAAAAAAAAAATACACTGGAGGGAAGTGGACTTGGCCCAATGGATAAGGCATCCATCTACCACATGGGAGGTCCATGGTTCAAACCCAGGACCTCCTTGACTCATGTAGAGCTGGCTCATGCACAGTGCTGATGTGCACAAAGAGTGCTGTGCCATGCAAGAGTGTCCCCCATGTAGGGGAGCTCCATGAACAAGGCGTACGCCCCATAAGGAGAGCTGCCGAGCACGAAAGAAAGTTCAACCTGCCCAGGAGTGGCAGCCACACACACACAGAGCTGACACAGCAAGATGATGCAACAAGAATAGACACAGATTCCTGGTGCCACTGACAACAATACAACAATAGAAGTGGACACAGAAGAACACACAGCAAATGGACACAGAGAACAGACAAATGGGGCAGGGCAGGGGGGAAGGGTAGAGAAATAAATAAATAAAAATAAATCTTAAAAAAAATACACTGGAATCGTATAACAGCAGACTTAAGGAGGCAGAAGAAAAGATGGGTTAGCTTGAAGACATGACCCCTGAAAGTGAATATACAAAAGAACAGTTGAAGAAAATAATGGGAAAAAAATGTGCAGGATCTCAGGGAACTAAATGACAGCAAGAGATGTGCAAATATATGAGTCATGGGTGTCCCAGAAGTGAAAGAGAAGTGAAAAGGGACAGAAGAAATAATGTTAGAAAATTTCCTACCCTATTGAAGGACACAGATATCCATATCCAAGAAGCACAATGTACTCCCATCAGAATAAATCCAAATACACCAACTCCAAGACATATACTAATCAGACGGCCAAATACCAAAGACAAAGAGAGAATTCTGAAAGCAACAAGAGAAAAGCAATGCATAAGATATAAGAAATACCCAAAAAGATTAAGTGCCAATTTCTCATCAGAAACCATGGAAGCAAGAAGGCAGTGGTATGATATATTTAAGATACTGCAAGAGAAAAACTGCCAACCAAGAATCCTATATCCAGCAAGATACTCTTTCAAAAATGAGGGTGAGTTTAGAACATTCACAGGTAAACAAAAACTGAAAGAGTTTATAACAAAGAGACTGGTTTTGCAGGCAATACTAAAGGGAGTGTTACAGCCAGAAAAGAAAAGAAATGAGACAGAGGTTTGGAAGAGAGTCTAAAAATGAAGATTATATCAGTCAAAGTAACAAAAAGTGTCAAAATAGTGGTGAAAATAAAATAACAGATAAAACCCAAAGGCCAAAACAGGTGAAATAAGAACTGCTTTTACAGTAATAATATTGAATGTTAATTGACTAAACTATCCAATCAAAAGACATAGACTGGTGGAATGGATAAGAAAATATGAACCACCTATATGCTGTCTACAGGAGACTCTCATTAGATCCAATAGATTGAAAGTAAGAAGCTGGTAAAAGATATTCCATGCATGTAGTAACAACAAGAACAAAAAAAGCTTGAATAGCTTCATTCTCTATAAAGAGACCATACAACTCAACAATAAAGGAAGAAGCAATCCAATTTTTTAAATGGGCAAAAGATTTAACTAGACATTTCTCCAAAGAGGAATTATAAATGTCCCAAAAGCACATGAAAAAATATTTCATATCACTATTAGGGAAATGCAAATCAAAACAACAATGAGACATCATCTCACACTGCATCGAATGGCCATTATCAAAAGAAACAGAAAACAGTAATGCTGGAGAGGATGTAGAGAAATAGGAACACTTCTTCATTGTTGGTGGGATTGTAAAATGGTGCAGTCTCTGTGGAAGAATTTGACAGTTCCTTAGGAAGCTAAATATGCCATATGATCCAACAATTCCTCTACTAGGAATATATCCAGAAGGACTGAAAACTGTGATACAAACAGACATCTGCACACTGATGTTCACAGCGACATTATTCACAATTGCCAAAAGATGGAAACAACCCAAGTGTCCATCAGCCAATGAATAGACAGACAAAATGTGGTCTATACATATGATGGAATACTATGCTGCAGTAAGAAGAAATGAAATTGGGACATATATGATAACATGGATGAATCTTGAAGACATTATGCTAAGTGTGGTAAGCCAGAAATAAAAGAACAAATATTGCATGGACTCATTAATACAATTAATACAAACTAAATGCAAAAAATAAATGCATGGAGTTAAACCTATCTCATTAGGAGATAGGAGGAGGGCTGAGAAGGATTACTGACGCATAATATATGTAGAAGTTCTAATTAACTTTACTGTGGAAGTGTGGAAATAGATGGAGTTCATGCTAAAACATTATAATGAGTAGCATCTGGTTTATAAGTGAGAATGTGGCTGGCAAGGGTAGTCTAGGGATGTCAACTGAAAGAAAGCTAGAGATTAATCTAGAGATTGAATAACACAGTGAACCCAGAGGAGGGTGAGAATTGTGGTTGATGATACAGATGCAAGAGTGTCCTTCTGTGAGCTAGAGCAGATGTACATCATTATTGAAGGGTGGTGGGAATGTGGAAAAGCATGGTAAAAATACAATTGAAGTGACCAATGGACTGTGGTTAACAGCAATATCGTAATATTCATGCATCTATGCCAAAAATGTACTGTGTTCAAGTCTCCTGAGTATACACCAACCCCAGCACCAACCACAGGTTCAGTAAAATTGACAGAAGAGGCATGTGTAGAAAGGGTCACATCTGAGTCCAACTCCATCACACTCAGGGACACAAATTACAAAGTAGGGCCCACTGAAAAGGCACTGAACTCCAGAGCCATCTGCCATGACCGTAGAACCTGTGTGTTTCTGTAGCCCTCAGGAGCACTAGTACCTTGGGTTGTATCTACTTTGGCTGTCTCTGGGATCCTGCTGAGTTATGCATAAGTGCGACCCCTCTGATGACCTCCTGACTCCTTTTTGGAGACTCACAGCCATATAAACTCATTTGTCTTTCCCATTTCCCCCTTTTATTCAAGGTCTTTTTCTAGTTGCATCACCAGTTAGTAATTGGCAATAATCCCTCTTTTATTTTTTAATGTAACATTTTTTGTGATCTATGTATCTTCAAAAAATACAATAAAAAATATATGTTTTAAAGATATACTGTGTTGATAATGGGGAAGTATGAAAAAAGTGTGCCAAATGTATACTATGGACCATGGTTGGTGGTAATGATATCTGATGATATTACTTAATAATCTATAACAAGTGTTCCACTACAGTGTGGTACATTGGTGAAGGGATATTGTATGGGAATTCTACATACATGCAGATTATTTTGTAAGTTCACAGCATCTGTTATAAAAATACATTTTAAAAAAATAGGGTGGATTGGGGAGAAAATACACCAAATGTAAGATATGGACCACAGTTAATAGTAAGATTTTGATGATATTCTTTCATGTAACAAATGTTTCACAACAATACAAGGTGTTAGTGGTGGGTTGAGGTATGGGACTCCTGTATACCGTTATACATGTTTGTTTTATAAGTTCATGACTTTTACTATATACTTATTGTTTATGTATGTGCATGTATGCTTGATATACATCAATAAAATTTTTTTTAAAAATACAGGTAAGTATTCATATGTGGTTTTAATCCTGAAATTGCCAATAGTCAGTGCTTAAATGGCTCATTAGTGAGAACAAAAACTATATCAGTTGGTTTGTGGGAATCTCCAAATTATACTGTTAAGTGAAGAAGAGTAAGATACAGTTCAAAGTATATGATATTCTGTCATTTGTGTAAAGAAAAGGATATCTTTATATACCTGCATGCATGGGACTCTTGTAAAAGAATGCTCAGAAAATGATTGCTTCTAAAAGAATACATAAGAAACTATTTCTCTGGGATAGAATATAGGGATCTAGTTTGGGAGAGATATTCTTATTGTATATACTTTTACACAGTTTTAATATTTTCAAGATTATTTATTATTGTCTTAATGACCTTTTAAAAATTACCTTCTTAGTATACACTGAAAACTTTGATATCAGTCAACCAATCTTCTCAGCAATGTTCAAGTATATCATAAAGAGTAAGTTGTGGTACCAAACTGCAGAATGGCCATAACAGAGTTCAGAGAATCAATTGAAAAAGAACTTTCAAAGCCACTTCAGGAAGTCTTTCACAATTTCCAGAGATCAACATAATTTAAAAAGGAAAATATGAAATGAAACTTTCAAGTTACCTCTGTAGGTCCAGGCATACTGTTTTTTTTCTTTCTCCACATAAGAGATGTTTAATTCATGATATACAGATCCCAGAAATCAAACAGAGTTAATATTTACTTGTACTACTCCTTTCCTACCATGTTTTTCTCCCACAGGAACCATGATTGTTGAGTTACTCCATCTCCTAACCTGCAGAGGCATTCCTCAGTATCTGTCTCCCAAACACAGAAGCATGGAGATTCTTTCCAGAATGGTAGGAGCCAAGCTTGTATTTAAACCTTACAATGAATAGACACTATTTTTTCCCAGAATTCTTCACTTCACAGGATTGAAGTTGTGGCACCATTTACTCAAGAATAAAGCCAATTCCTCACTGGAATAATAAGAATATATAATAAAAAGATCCTGTTCTCATTGGGAGAGTTAGGGGGTTTTGAAGCTACCTTTATGGCTACGTCTTTAAAACTGTTTTTACAATACTAAGCCTCTCTTGAAATTCTTCTCTTTATATATGTGTGGTAGGCAGAATAATGGCCACCCAAAAGATGTCCATATCCTAATTCCTGAAATTGGTGAATGTGTTATGTTACATGGCAAAGAATTAAGATTGCAAGTGGAAAAAAGTTTGCTTATCCTGGATTATCCAGTTGGGCCCAGTGTAATCTGAGATGGAATTTTCCTGCTTGAAGCTGTAGACTCTTGGTTCCCTGATATGGTGGTTGACCATCCTCACCTCCCTGTTAGCTGAACTTTGACCATTTCAGGGAAGGGAATTCTGAATAAAGTACATCAAAATAACTGAGTACACAATCCATCTCTCTTCTCATAGTTCTGATAGTTACTTGTACACAAGAAATGCCAGACATTGGTTCATTTTCTTTTCTTTTCCTTTTTTTCCTCCAAAGAACTGAAAAACCATATAAGCTGAAAGCCAGACAGTGTTTCTGACATGGACTTTCACTAACTTCATTTCAGTTAAAAGAAATGTGGGCAAGAATCTTGTCTGGGGGCCTCACCACACTCTCTCAAAGCTCTCAAACAAATGGTTAGACTTCTGAAAAGATGATGCAGACGGGTAGTGTGTCTTGAATCAGATGTTTGGACCCAAGTGGATAATACAACTTGCAAATTTTTTGTTGCTCAATAGGTCATTCCTATATTCCACAAGAAAAGCCCATCTTATTTATTTTTCCAAGGAAGCTATATCCAGACTTAACAGAGAATTCACACCAGAAGTTATTCTTTGTGCTGGTCTGTGTTCATTTATTTTTTTCAGTCATTTATTCCACAAGAGATTGGTTTTTTTTTAGAAACTGTGAAGCTAAACCACGGTGCATTAATTTTATAAATGTGATGGCGTCACTGTCATAAAAGGTTGAGAGGGAAGCTGAACAGTGTGGTATCACCATGGTGATCTGCTGTGATGGTGAGCGTCCCAGGGGCAATTGACCACAGGAAAACCATTAGAAATCTCTCCTCTGGAGACATGTTGTTGTTTTCCACTCAACCACTTAAGGACTGATGAGGGCCACAGAGTCAAGGAAGCAATCACTCTTCTCTGACTATTGCAAAGAATGAACTGGAGTCTCTAGCTTCTTGTAGAACCATCTGCACAGGATAACTTCAAGAAAACCTGCCCCACTCCTAACTGGAAAATTACATTAGTCAAGAGGAAAAAGGTCTTACAAATGTCAAAGGGTACAGAAGTTTATTTGTACCCTTGCTCCCATTTTATGCCTGTAGACTTTTATTTATTTCATCAGTTTGAACAGAGATGAGTGTATAGAAGGCTTGGGGAAGAGTGAGTGGCTTGAGGGCTAGAGATGGGGATGAAAGGGGATAGGGCTGTTCCTCCTAGAACAATATTGCAGCAATAATAGTCTTTCTTATGAAGGTCTGTCATTCCTTATTGTATGTAATTACCATTCAAAGAATAGAAATGAGTTAAGGGGGATAATTTAAAGAAAGGAAGGTATTTATGAGATGCCACATCAGAACTATTGTTTAAGAAATAATAAAATTGTAAGAAAAGTCTCTCCCATCAACTCTGAGAATTTGCTTTGCTGCTTCTACTTCTGCATTTTTAATTTTTGGATTCAGTCTTGTAAGTGGATTTCTATTTATTTCATATATATAGGGAATATATATCATATTTTATGGATAATATTTGGAAATGAATAAGATTGACTCTAGTCATTTAATGCTAGCCCAGCAGTCTTCAGAGTATTATACTAATATACTATAAAGGAAAACAATCTGTTCAGGCTATTAGCAAAGTAAAGCACATATTAGTCAATATTTTAAATGACCTGCCTCAGGATAGTTTTTCAAGGACATTTTATGCATTAGCCAATTAATATTGCTGATGTCACCAGTAGCCATGGCTTAGATTTATGCTATCGCATACATGGGTTAGGAAAAATTGGCATTGAGTCATTATCAAAGGTTAATTTCAGTAAGAACTGGTTATATTTGATTTATTGCATGACTACAGAATGTACCTCTAATCTTAGCCAGAAATTTTCTAAATTCATGTTGCTGGTCAAAAAAGATTTATGATAAATAAACTTAAATAGCAAATACTCTTGTAAAATAGTTAAAAGCACATAAATCAAATGTGAACTAAATCCATTGCTTATGTATATCATACACTATTTAGAAGTGTACATTTTCTTTAAAAATGAAGTTATAGAGAAAAAGCTTCTTAAAAATAAAATATGCTAGGAAATTGAAAGGTTATTTCTTTCAGGTGCCCTTTCAGATCTAAAGACACTTTTTTCTTTTGTCTAAGAACATAAGAATGCACTATGTTTAACTTGGTTTGTCATTAAAATCTCATTGTTTTTCTTCTTTTCGAAATATAAATACCTAGAAACGAAAAGTACATGAGGAAATTTTTCTCATTTCCAGGGCAAGGACAAAATACCTGGAAAATTATCCTATTTTTCCTCAAATAATGCAGTCTGTGAAACATTAAAACTTTCTGCATATATATGCATATTTCCAAAAGTTAAATTTTTCAAAAGTTTCACCTCTCCCTTAACTTGAGTATATTTATCCACATGCATCTAACTACACATGCCCATTTATCTTAGGATTCTTGATTCTTGTTTCTAACTAAATTGCAAATGGGTATAAACATTTCAAACCTAGACCAGGGTGTTCTCATTTATTATTGAAAGAACATAGTGATCTCCAAATACATACATACACACACACACACAGACACATCATCAGCTCAGGTCCAGGAAAATATCTGTGAGCCTTTGCTCAGTTACCATGAACTAGGGCAGGGATAGGAACCTGCCCACAGACCCAAAAGTTATTATCCACAAAATAAATCACAGCATGGTTGGCAAGTTTCCCGGAAAGGATGGATTGTGATACACATCACAATACCCAAGGCCAACCTTCTTCAACATCTCTCTTTTCTTTGAAAGAGGTCTCTTTGGCCTCAGAACTATTTCTGTGAATTGGAGAAGGGAGAAGTATGAACGAGAGTTGATGGAGGGTGCTGGCCACCACTGTCTCCCTCCCCAAGTGGGAGCCAAAATCTGGGCCAGAAATCAAACTTGGGAATCACAAATATACTCTATAGAAATAGAGATCAGAGCAACCAAATCAGCCCTGTCCTTTTCTTCACTAAGACCTGTTTAAATATATGTCTCTTGGCCCAAGGATAAGCTCCATACCACTAGCCCAAAATGCATGTGATAAATGCCTTGCAGAGTTTCATAGGCCTCTGGAATAAGTGGGAGTCTGGGTTCTGAATATATAAATATTATGATGATTATTGTCTGTTCTGGAACCATGGCGTGACTAGCCATATACTCCAAAATTCTGATCAATTAAACTGAATCATTATTTACAGTTAACTTGCTATTCCTCATATACAGGATTAATGTGACATAGTTGAAGCCAATTTAGTATTAAATTATTTAGTATAAAATTTAGTATAAAATGTGAACCTCAATTATTGTGGACTGGAAATTCTAGGAAAATCATGGCCTATCCTAGTGAGGAAGCAGCTTCTCCCTCAGTCAAGTAGCTATCTACTATTTTATTCAGTCACATCACCTGTGAGTTAACCAATGTGTTAGGTAGGGTTTTCTTGCTTGTTTGCAAACTAGAATAAGAAATTAAGCTACCATTAGAAAAAATTTTAAAATTTAGAAGGGAGGGAGGGAGGGAGGTAAAGGGAAGAGAAGAAAGGAAAGAAGGAATAAGAATACAAAGGCTTACCAATATGTGCAAAGGACCACTTTAGGGATGACTGCTAGGAATTTTTCCTAATGACTCTTCTCTCTGCTTCTCTCTGTGCGGTAGTTTCTTTCTGACTAGCAATTTCAGCAAGCAGAGAGACCAGTCACCTGTAGCGTAGGACTTATACCCTTATGATCTCAGACGCTAATTGTAGAAAGACTCTCCTTCCAAGCTCTGGATAGAAAAATACCAGGAAAAATCTCTTATTAACCTGGTTTGCAACAGGTGCCTATTCTGGGAGAATGTCTGTGACCAAGGAGAGAGGGTCTCACAAGCCTTAGCAACTCCTAGACTAGGGCATGATAAAGAGCATCCAGAGAAGAGAGTGCTAGGCCCAGAAGAAGGGAAGTAGTCTGTGCAGGCAAAACAAAACATCAACCATATTCATTCAACCTCTTATTTACCAGATTCTGAAAACAACTAACTTAGGAATTGGAAATAATAATAGAAGTCCATAGTCCCAACTCTCCACCAAGTCCAGGTACCATGTTTTAAAATGGGCCTAGACAAATTAGAATATGTCTAAAGGAATGATGGCATTTGAAGCAACACTATACAAGGTAGAGTTAAGGGAACTGAACCTTATCTTACAAAAAGAAAGATTAAAGAGGCCATGGATTTCAAATCTTCAAAGATTTGTAGAGGAGACAGTATATTTACACTATACTGCTTTATTCTCAGAATCACAAACAAAAATTAATTACTACAGGATTCAGAAAGTTAACATAAGGGAGTAAAGCTAGCCAGATATTAGAAAAACAATAGTGCATCCATGATAATATATGGCAAGTGACACTCTGACACAGGGCATGGAAATCCATAGGGAGTAGGGGACTATGAAGAACTGGAGAATTTATGCCCCATCTAAAAGAAGCAATCCCCATTCAGGTTCAGCTAATTCTTGCCCTGTGGGAATATAGGTTCAGTACTGCCAGATCTTTCTTTTTTAAGAAGAGCCAGAGCGCCTTTATTTTTATGTGAAATCTCTCAATTTCTTCAATGTTGGCTCATTTTTTAAAAAGAAACACTATGTGGGCCAAACAAAATACAGTTTTGGGAGGAAGCCATTGTGGGGCCCCAGTTTGAAATCTGTTCTAGAAGGTAAAGCTAGAGCTAGTGGCTCAATGTTCTTAAAAGTCAGATTGTTATTCTTTATAACTTATATAGATAACCAGAACTAGAATTATTCAGTCATGAAGTAGTAGATACTTTGTGAGGTAGTAAGGATACTTTCCCTAAGTAGAGGTTGGTGGTCATCATTGAGAAATGCTGTCGAGATAAATCCTGCATTAGGTGATCTGACAGCCCAGGATTAAGGTCAGCAGGTTGATTGTCAGATTTTAAAAATAAGATCAGAAAGTGTTCTTCTCTGAGAGAGATTCTAAAGAAGTAGAAATCAACAGTTGAGGACCATAAAATCTAATGTGGATTTAGACACATTTCTGAAAGAGACAATGAAGAAAGTCAACATCGCACAATAGTTTTAAGAATAGGCAAGACCACAATGAAGATATACATATAATGTGTTTTGGCAGTGGGATGGGATTTAGTGGCCATAAGTCCAGGTCTCTTTCTGCCTAGTTTAAAAAGCCTTCCTGGTCTTATTCTCTGCCTGTAGGATGTTTGAAATAAAGGGAGTGTAGTTTAGGGAATTAAGTAACCTGGATTCTTGTCCTCACTGGTCCTCAGGAGTCATGCAACTGTGGACATTCCTCACTCCACAAACAACTTGAATGATTTACCATCGTTTCAAATTCAATATTGCTAATATAAAACCTGCCACTTTTCCTTTCTTATCATGTTCCATTTCTTGGTTTCCCCATGTGAAGGGAGGCAATAAAATTTGACCTCTTCCTAGACTTCTCTGGTCCATAATTTGCCCAGTATCAAGTAGCATTATGAACAATATGCTAAAGAGGACATTTGGGTTCATATTCTAGGGGGTTGGAATGATGAATTTCCACTTGAAATCAAATCTGTGAGAAGCCCAGAATTTTAAAAATCAGCTTTTTGCTGAGGCATGGGCCTCCTAAAGGAACAATCTTGGTACTACAAAACTGATCCAAAGTTCTGAAACTACCTATACAGAAGTCTGAGAGGTTCTTAGACAATAACCATCCTCCACTAAATTTTGCCTATGGGATTTGAGCAAGGGGAAAAATTCAGACTTCTGGTTACAGCTGTGACCCTCAAACCCCCATGTAAAGTGAATATTTATTTATCAAATAATATGTATCTGTCAAACTCAATTATAACTTCAGATATGCTCCCATAGGGAAAAGAAGGCTATAAGTCACATTAAAAAGCAGGTATTGGAAGTGGATATGGCTCAACCATTGGGCGCCCTCCTACCACATGGGAGGTCTTGGGTTCGGGTCCCCAAGTCTCCTGAGAGAACACAAGCCAGACGCCATCCCTGCCGCAAAGAGCTAGACACCACCCTGCCACAAGTGAGCTAGATGCTGCCTGCACCCCAGCAAGTAAATGCCACAAGGCAGCAGATGCAGCAGCATGTGGGGAGTAGCTATGGCTCAGGAAGTTGAGCATTCCCTTTGCATGCTGGAGGTCCCAGGTTCAGTTCCCAGTGCCTCCTGGAGAAGGCGAGCAAAGAATGAGCAGACAAATGAGAGAACCATCTAGGGGAGGGGGAGGATAAATAAAGTAAATATATTTGTTTAAAAAGCAGTTATGAGAATCCCAACATTGCCAATTCATAGTCCAGATATTGTAGATTGAATATCGCAGAAAGAAAGAAAAAAAATCTTATATCCCAGAAAGAAAACATGTTCTTTATCTTAATACCATTCTTGTGGGTGTGAACCCATTGTAAACAAGACCTTTTGAAGATGTTATTTTTAGCTAAGGTGTGGCCAGCTAAATTAGACTAGGTCTTAATCCTATTTTTGGAGCCCTTATAAAGGGAAACCAAGGAGAGGAGCCGGAAGCAGGAAGCCAGCAGTCAACAGAACCTGGAAGAGAAAGGAGAAGGCATTGCCATGTGACACAAGGCAGGAGTACAAGCCAAGGACCCTGAAGCAGCAGCAGCAGCCAGCACTAGAATGTTACAGATTTGAGGGAGAAAATATGGCCTAGCTGACACCTCAGTTTCTTCCAGGCTTCTCCTAGCCTCAAAACCATGAGCCAATAAATAACTTTAGTTTAAGCCAACCCATTGTGTGGTATTTGTCACAGCCGTCTGAAAACTAAGACAATGTGTTACATGTAAAACTGGTTTTTAAATGTCACTGAAAAATTTCTCTTTCTACTGAAAATATCAAAGAAGCTATGGGACTAAAATGCTTACTTAGTCTGGTAGGTTGCACTATTGCTTTAAATATTTAGAAAAACTCCCCGGTTAGAAAAAAACTTTTCAGACAATTAAGATTTTGCAAATAGTTCTTGAGTTGCTTTCATTAGTAAAATGTTTTTGCCTTACTCAATGGAATTTCCCAGCTATCAATAAATATTATTTGACCAATAGCTAATTAATAATAAACAATTCTTGCACTTTAACTGAGAAAGCAGTTTATCAGAATGAACAATAGCCTGACTCTGGAGCCAGACTACCAGGATTCAAATCCCAACTCTACTATTTAATTAGCCATTAAGTTCCATAACATCTCTACAGTTTTTTCATTCATAAACCAGTAAACCTATTCAATACGGTCACAGTGGTGATTAAATAACTTAATATATGTAAAACCACCTGGTGCACAGCACCATAAAATTGTGAACTATTATTTTTATTATCTCTTACATTGTAAGAATCCATGCATCCAATAGATATTTGCTAGGCTTCCTACTCTGTCCCAGGCACTGCATCAGGCACTGGAATATTTGCAGCATTTCCTAAACCAGCAGCAGGAGATTGACGGGGTGTAGGCAGTATATTTCCAAGTAGAAACACCGGTAGATACAAGCCGCCTTTTACCTAATTAAATGCAAAATTAGAAACTATACCGAGTATGCTTCTAGGGGAAGTTCCTTTCTTCTGATTGTGAAATTTGCAGTTTCCCCCTCTCAGGTGACTTTTAACCCTTCTACGTTATATTACATATAGTTTAGAATCCTTTAATTGGTCATGCTTCTAGTTTGTGCTGTAGATGAAGGCCCAGCTCCCAGTGTGTGGAAAGAATGTTACAAATAAGGAGTGCATGTTATCAGAAAGTTGGGTGGGACAGAGTTTCGATGTGAGTGTGGTATGCCGGTTCCCATAGGTCTATAGCTCAGGTCAAAATCTGCCCTCAGTTATGCATGCACAGCTTTCACTGACGTCAGTAAGAAGTGTGCTCATGTAACAGGAGGCAGAAATTTGGCTCTTTGATTTTAATAGAATTAAATGCCAAATGTTCTGCTGATGCAGGTTGCAAATTTAAACTCCAAAGGAATAAAAAACTGCAACAGAATATTCCTTCTGTTGGCAACCTCATCTGCTGCACAGTACATGTAATTAAGTGAGTACCAAATTTCTCAAGCTTAACTTGGAAGTCCCAAATGTTATTGTGCCTATGGTTTTTGTGCAGCCTCCCTTTGCAGTAAGACCTTAAGGTATTATTCCAGGATTTGGCCAATGACTTCAAATAAAACCCTAATACAGAAGCCTAATTAATTGTCACATGCAGGCTTCCATTTCTGGACTGGGCTTTAACAACAAGGCTGACATCTGTTGGTGGTGCTGAACAGATTCCACTCACCACCTTACCTGATTGGTGAATTATGTAAGGAAATGCAGGGGATTGGCATTCTTAGAACATTCAGTCTAAATTTTAGTCTAATTTGTGTGGATACATATCCACTGCTTCATCTTAATATTTGTCTTTTTAAATTGTAATTTAATTTAATGCAAAGATAACAATAGGTGGGTCTCCATGACCTGAGCATCTGACAGTAAATTTCTGAGTGGTAAAATACTGTTCAATAGAAACAATTGAGCCAGGCCAATGACCAAAAAAATTCCTTTACCCTAAATAAGAGTGATTTTGCTGTTTCTTTTAACCAGAAATTCAGAGTTCTATTTCCTGCTTTGAAACCAGAGAAGCAGGTGTTCTCTTGAACTCTGATGCATGTAGACCTAAGTGTGTCTCCCTTGCTACATGTTTCCTTGTGGATGATGTGATCTAGCAGAGCTTTCTTGGCTACTTGTCACTTGTCACTCCCTCCTCCCTCGGGGAGGAGTAGATTGTGTGAATGATACATTTGGGAGCCAGAACAGGGCACGTATAATCCAGCCCCTCCCTCTTCCTCCTCTCTCCCTCCTCCTTTGGGATCTTCCTGCCTGCAGAGAGCACATACTTTGTTCTGCACCTGAGAAGGGAGGCAGCATTGCCTGGGACTGGAGGATAAGTCTATTCTGTTCAGGAAGTTGGTAGAGTAAACCAGGCAGATGTAAGCCACAGCCTCCAATGGCTTCAGGGGCCATTGATATCTGTCACCCGACACTTTAATAAAAGGGAGATTGGTGAGCAGGGGATAATATGGTATAGCAGAGCTAAATCTGAAATTGATACAGAATTAGAACATTACTTACAAGTGTCAAAAAAATCTAAATGTTTTGGAAGTGGTTGTTCTTGAAACTCAGATCAGTGAAATGAAATGAGTTTGGGCAAGAGGCCACTTCCTCACTTTATTTCAAGATTCAACTTTGTTTTGATATCTGATGAACAAGTTCATGATTTCATACTTCCCTGTATCACGGAACCCTAACACATCAGAGTAGAAGAGATTACAATTTGTCATTTTATCCAGTGTTTTTCTAACTGAAAGTCACAATTCATTCACATGTCATGAGATCAATTTATTGGATTGTGCACTAACATTTTTTATTGGAATGGAATAGATCAGAGGGAATTCCAATGTACTGGAATCATAGCACAATACATTTTTTAGCATGGGTCACAATTTTTTAAATGTTTAGAATCTACCTATTTTTTTTCCCAGCTTTCTGCTCAACCCTCAACCAGATCTTCAGTATGTTTTCACTAACCCAATCTCTTTACTAACCCAAGTGGTTGTAGGGTTCACATGAGATTATGTAGATGAAAATTCTTAGAAAACCGTAATGCTCAGACTGTATTTAAGGTATTATTATGATGAATTATTGTTGTTAACTAAGAAATGTCTAAGCTAGCTGCCTTTCAATTTTATACTACTTTGAAAGAACAGCCCTAGGATGAGCCCTCCCCCATATCCAGCAGTACTCTTCCAGCGTCCCAGATAAGTTAGGCTTAGAAACAAAGAAAATTCTAAACTGGTAGCCCCCTGAAGACTGCCTGGAACAGGAGTCATTCAGACAGGTCTTAGAGTTATACAGACTTAGATCCAACTCAAACTTTGCCCCTGACTAACCTTCAGTAAATAACCTCTGTGAGTCTCAGGATATCATCATCTCCATTATCAAAACTATTGTTTCTTATCAGGGTAAGGTAGAGAAAACTTTTCTTCACTCGCACTGGAGAACCTGCAGTGCGGATGAGGAGACCGAAATCCTTTCTGCGCTGAGAGAAAGCAGGGAAAAGGGAGGAGAAGATAACGTGTCTCCAGCCATCTTAACATGACCTGTGCAAGGCCCCCAGGAGGTCTCCATCTCGCCCATGCACTGCATGCACCCAGACTCACAACTAAGACATGTGCAAGTCCTTACATTTTACTCTTTCTAATCTCATGCATGTACACACACTCGTATTTTAACCCAGGGTTCCGTGCCTGGTGTTCAGGAGCATCCTGTGGGTATCCAACCACAAGCTTTCCCAGAAGACGAGGATCTGGTATCTGTTTTGTTTGACAAATGTTACATTCAGAGATGGAAGACCACAGGTCATATTCCACTTTCTCAGGTGAGCTGTACTAAATTATTTCACCTTACTCTATCTTACCTTCTATAAATTTAGATTAAACTGAACTGTAAACCCAGAGTCAAACTGCAGTGGGTAAAGGTCTGAGAATATTTGCATTTCCCCCAAACAGAATTATGTTAAGGGAAGCAAAACAAAAAATGACCACTACAACACATTTTACTTTAGAAGTGTTTCCAAGCAACTGAAAATCATCATCATCATCACCATCATCAGCCTTTTGGTTTTTATAATGGGAATTTTATTTGGGGTAAAAACTTATAGTTCCTAACTGTGAAATGTCCAATTCAAGAACCCATCAGGGAAGCAGATTTGGCTCAACTGATAGAGCATCTGCCTACCATATGGGAGGCCCAGGGTTCAAACCCAAGGCCTCCTGACCCATGTGGTGAGCTGGCCCATGTGCAGTGCTGATGCATGCAAGGAGTGCCCTGCCACCCAGGGGTGTCCCCTGCATAGGGAAGCCCCACATACAAGGAGAGTGCACCCACAAGGAGAGTTACCTGGCACGAAAAAAGCATAGCCTGCCCAGGAATGGCACCGCACACACGGAGAGCTGATGTAGCAAGATGACGCAATAAAAAGAGACACAGATTCCCAGTGCCACTGACAAGAATACAGGCAGACACAGAAGAACACACAGTGAATGGACATAGAGCAGACAATGGGGGGAGGGGTAGGGGGAGGGCAGGTAGAGAAATAAATAAAAATAAATCTTAAAAAAAGAAAAAAATCAGAAATGCTGTCTCACCAAGTCAGTTATTGGTAATCCTGCCACCCTGCCACCTGGCTATTATCAGGCATATGGCAGGGCTTGTCTCCTCAGCCTTGACCTGCTCTGTGGGCCCAGTCTCTCAGGGGCCTCTCTCTGTGCCTCTGTGCTCTGCTGATTCTAGACTCTGGGACCTCTCTCAGCTTTTTAGGGCTTTTCCACCTTTCTGTGGCTGTAGGAAAACCTGGAATCCTCTCTTTATCTCTCCGTTCTCCTTTTTTTCACAAGCCAGGATAAAAAATGGTGGCTCCCTTCCCCTGTGTATCTCTCTCTCAAGTGCCTCTGTGTGTATCAGACCAGCAATAGGGCAGAGACCCAGGCTGGCTCAAATTTCACTGACAGTCCAATCAAAAGGGTCTCACACCCACAGGGATGGATTAGTTCAAAACCATAAACTTATTCTTTTGGGATTTCATAAAAGAACTTCTAACTGTCACAATTGCCTTTCACAATTCAGTCCCACCTACATTTTTTATGCTGTTGTCCAACATTTCCCCTGCCCTGCATTCTATACTGCAACCACATCCAGCCTCTACATTTTTCAAATATATCAGACATGTTCTTATTCCATGGTTCGTTTGTTTGTTTTCATGCAAATATCTTCATCCATCCCCTAACTCCACACTTGAGTTCTAGTCCAACCCAGATGTTACTTTATCTGTGAAAGCATCTCCCAAATCCTTCCGAGACAGAACTGATTTTTCCAACTTCAGGACTCCCATCATAATTAGTTCATACAGAGAATGTAGTGCATATCAAATTACATTATCACAGGTCTATATTCTCCCCCACTAAACTGTCAGCTCTTTGAAGGCAAGAACTGTCTCATCTATGTTTGAATCTCCAGTCTTTTACACAGTCCCTGACACTTATCCATCACATGTAGTAAATCAAAGAACAAAGTTGGCTTGACTTCTAGACCTTGTAGATCTTGTCTCAGGATCCACAGTCCATTGACAAGGTCATGAAAGAGATGTTCATTCTTTTGCCTTCTTCAGGCATCAAAGCCAGTTAGGGTCCAAGCCTTTGGTGAGATCACAGGCAGAGACAATCTAATTTTCAACCTGGTGTCAAGCAGAGGATACCAGTGTATTGGTCACCAGACATCTTGCATTAGGTAGGACCATCAAGTTTTGGATAAAGATCACGTGTGACAAAATATCCCTATATTTGGAGTTTGAGTAATCTTGTGGCTGCTGCCAAAACTCTATAAGTGACTCACAAGGGATAGTCAAACAGCACGGGTCCTGTGACCTTTTCCCACCCCATCATAGTGCAGGCCCCTCACTAAGGTATGGTGAGCTACAGATAAAACAACTGCTTTCTCATGCCAACTTTGGCCTCTCTGAACTCTGGTCATGTAACTAAACCCTGAACAATATGCATGGACCAATGCAGGCTTTCTGCATCCCTGGGGAGAGAGTTTGAGCTTACATGAAAGAAATGTGTATGGAAGAAAGTGCATAACAACGTATAACACAGACGAATTTATGTCAAATAGACATTAGGCCCCTTGGGTTTATGATTGTACATCTGTATCACATATATAAAATCTGGGATGGTTTTTTAGGCAAGTAGAGAAGACAACACTTTTATTGTGGAGTTTCAGCACAATGGGAATACCCTTATGCCCCAATATCTCCCTTTTAAGCTTACGAAATAACTGAAGTTCCAACATTAAAACATACCATTCTTTTGAATTAGTGTTCTCATTTTTTATTAAAATACAAATGCTCCTGGAATAAGCAATACATTTACCATAGTGTGAATTAGTTTATCAGATCTTTTGAAAGAAAAAAGATGGAACAGAGTGTTTCTGGGGCCTTGACAGAGAGAAAACCTGTCTTTAATGGAAGAAAAGAACCAAAGAAAAGACTCAGGGCACCGAAAAGAAATTTTGCCTCTTTCCCAAATTCATAAGGAACTTACCCTAGAAGTAATACAGCTCAAGCATCATTTGTTCTGATAATGGGAGCCCTCTTTCCTGATGTCTGGTCTAGCTGGAATAGAACAAAGGTGAAGATGAAAGTGCTCCTGCCTGAAATTGTTTCATTAATTTGTTTAAACCAATTTAACAAATATTTATTAAGTATCTGCTACATGCTAGACACTCTACTAAATTCTGTAGATAAATAGATAAATAAAAATTAGTCCTTGCTCTTGTTCAGTTTAGTGGGGAGACAAATATAAAAATTAACATGTGCCATTCATTACCATAGATGCTATGACCAATATAAATTTCAAGTTACAGAGAGGGCACCTGAGGTTTGGCCAAACCTTTTTATTTCTTGGCACTAAAATAAAATCATTAAGAGGAGAGCCAATATACCTAGACCACATAGCAAATAGTCCTAACGTGCTCCTGGCTTCCTGTAGGAAGAGTAGGCACGAAGTATTAGGTAGTCCTAGGGCTCAATCCCACAGCTGCAGCAGTGGCCATGGGACGGTCTTAGAAATTTACCTACAACTATAATGTGTCACCAGCCTCTCAGAAGAACAAAAAGAATCAATATGATAATGTCTCCAAGGCAGGTTACTTCTGGTGAAAGCTACCTTCTATAAAGTATTCATAAAGGCCCTAGAGACTGCAGCCCTGGAAAAGCATCTGTATGCATTAGAATCACATACATTAGCACGGGAAGGAAGATAAGACCAGTATTGTTCAAACTGCAGTTCTAAACACTGGAGTTTGGTCTTCAAATCATTTTAAGTGACTATGACCTGAAATTTTTTAATGACTAGAATTGAATAAAATAGAATATAAAATATCAGAATATATCACACAGAGTAATGGTAAGCACTGCTTTATAAAATGTATCTTGCAGTTAAATCCATGAGTGGGGAGGTTTTCATTTGTGCATGAACTCAAAATGTAAAAACTTTTAAAATACTACCTTACACATCATATAGCCCAATCTCGTTGCACAGATAAGGTACTAAGAGCCACACAAATTGAAACCCTGCTCCAAAGTTCTACAAAGTTCTGCAAAATTCTCTACCACATTTGTTAATGGTGGAGCCAAAACCAGACCCTGGTATTATGCATCCTACCTCACTGCTTCCCCTCACTCCCCCCCTATATCACAATGCCCCACGGTATTTTGGTAGATAGGAAAGAGGGGAATAGAGACAGATGGTGAGGGTAGAGGAACAGAAACTTTGGACCTCCTTTTACCAACTAGACACAAGCCATACTAGAATTTCATATCTTTAACAACCATGTTCTGTCCACAAAAAAGTAGAAATAATTGGTGATATTTACCAAGTGCTTACTATGGGCCTTGCACTGTGCAAGTTACTTTCCATCCACCCTATATAAGGTAGATATTAATATCATCCCAGTTATTCAGGTGAGGAAACCAAACTTCAGAGAATTAGATACTGATCCAAGGTCACACAGCTTTGGGCAAACCTAAATCTAATTTCAAATTCACTGCTTTAAATCCATTCCACCCAGGCCTGTTTCCAAACACATCCACATTTTAACCATTTTTTCCTCTGTATGTACTATTGCGTTAATTTAATATATTTTTATATACAAATATGTTTATATGTATTAATATATACATACACATAAATGCATATACATATGTGTATATAAATACACACATATAATCCTTATTGTACTAGACATGCCAATTCATATACTATGGGCTAGAGCTATAGTATTCCTAAGGGGAATGCCCCAACCAGCTCTACCAGTCTCTTTTTTTAAATAATAGGTAAGATGCCTTTAAAATTTTAGTTGCACTGGAAGTGTTTTAGTTTGCTAAAAGCTGCCAAAAGCAATGTAGCAGAAAAGGGTTTGCCTTTTGCAGTGGAGGTTTATTGACTTGCAAAGTATGCAGTTTCAAAGCTGAGAAAAGTGTCCAAATCAAGGCATCATCAGGCAATGTTCTGTCCCTGACAACCAGCTATGGACAAACCTGGACTCCTCCATCATATGGGAAGACAAATGCATTTACTGGTCTCTGCCTTCTCCACCAGACTCTGTTGCTTTCAGCTTCTGGTTGCTCCATCTGTGGCTTTTTCTCTCAGCTTCTATGAGTTCCTCTCTAAGTTTCTGTTTATAAAGGACTCCAGAAGAGGACCCATCCTGGGTCATGCCTTACTGAAGTAACCTAATCAAAAGTAGGTACTACCTACAAAGGGTTTACACTCACAGGAAAGGATTAAACCTAAGGACATAATTTTCTGGGGCCCATAAAAGCCTCAAACTACCACAGGGAGATAAGCTGAATTAGTCCTATTTTCTCTCTACACAGGGCCTCTGGAGAGTATGAACTTTATCAGCGAAAGGAGAATGGGAATATGAGGGTTTAATATCTCTGAAGATACTTTTGCTGCTCAACCATTAGATAGGATTTAAAAGTGTATCCTTCCATATTTCCTGGTCACTGGCTTAAAATTCAAGCTAGAGTTCCAACATCAGCCTCATTCTTGAATTGAGTTTAGAAGTGGACTCTTAATACCAGTATTTTAGTTTGGAATCTGGATGAAGCCAATCAGCATTTTTTGACCTCCAAATTGTCTCCTTTATTATCTTTCTTGTATTATTTACACAGTTCTGACCCCCACTTGACTCTGAACCTCTTTGAGAGGAGGGGCCACATACTATTTATCATTGGCCACAACCATTATCCCACCAGGTTCCAGCACAGACCCTTAAATATACTAGCACTCAATAAATACTTATTAGAGTCAAAACAATGACTTCTGGGGAATGACCCAGGCCAGTCATGTCACCAGGCCTGGCTGTTGATTTGCAGAATAGGCATGTTTATTGATTCTGTGAATATTGCCCCCGCCCCTGGCCACCCATATAGCTATTTCTTGCCTACTTTATGTTGTGTACTTTTGCCCAAAACTGAGGTTATAGAGATTGCAGAAATAATGCTAATTTAAAATAATAATAAAATATTCCAGGGTATTTAGCTCTTCTAATATTTCCCATACCTTGATTTCTAATGATAGCTTAGGGCTTTTATTTTGGATATTCATCAACTTGCCTTCCAGTTAGATTCTGACTACTTGGCGGCAATTGCCAAGGTTGAACTGAACTCCAGCAGTAACAGTATCATGGTCATTTGCTCTTCCAGGAGTCAAGACTCCACAGAGATGTAGATTTGGAAACTACAGTCTTTGGAATGTTACTGGAGTTAGAACCTGTTTTCAAAGGGCTTCATGGGAAATAATGGCTATAGACAAAATCCCAGCCACTGTTAAGATTGAGGGTCATGATTTTTAGAATTGCTCATTTTGCTGATTCTTAATGATTACCTATATCCATATTTTGTAAAGCATGTTTTTCAGCTATTGATACCAAATTATACAGGGATGGGGGTGGAGTGGCATGGATATCTCCTCTTTTGAGTACCTGTGGAGCCCCTTGGACCATTTCCTACTGTTATGATCTCATTCCCTCTCACTGCCTCCAGAACTTGGTACCACTTCAATTATTTCTGCTTTCTTCTTCTTCAATCTACATAGACACGTCCAAATTAGCCTGTTTCCCTTCTACTCATAAGCGTGGCCAAGCTAACTACAAAGCTCCTTCTTCAAAAATCCTCAGTGATCACAAAGTCCTTTTTCTGATATTCAAGGCCAACTATATCTCATCCCAATGTATCTGCTGCTGTCTGACTTCAGGACTTTATATTAGGCAATGGTTTCTTAAACTTTACACCAAAAGGACAAGCCACAAAAGAAAAAATAGATAAATGAGACTGCATCAAAATTAAAAACTTTTGTGCATCACCAGACTTTATCATGAAATTAAAAAGACAATCTACAGAATGTGAGAAAATATTTAGAAACCACATATCTGATAAGAACTTAGTATCCAGAATATATATAGAAATCCTCCAACAAGAGCAAAGACAAAAACCCCAACTATAAAATGGACTATAGGGAAACGGACTTTGGCCCAGTGGTTAGGGCGTCCGTCTACCATATGGGAGGTCCGCGGTTCAAACCCCGGGCCTCCTTGACCCGTGTGGAGCTGGCCGTGCGCAGCGCTGATGCGCGCAAGGAGTGCCGTGCCACGCAAGGGTGTCCCCCGCGTAGGGGAGCCCCACGCGCAAGGAGTGCACCCGTGAGGAAAGCCGCCCAGCGTGAAAAGAAAGAGCAGCCTGCCCAGGAATGGCGCCGCCCACACTTCCCGTGCGGCTGACGACAACAGAAGCGGACAAAGAAACAAGACGCAGCAAATAGACACCAAGAACAGACAACCAGGGGAGGGGGGGAAATTAAATAAATAAATAAATCTTTAAAAAAAAAAAAAAAAAAAGAGCAAAAAAATAAAATAAAATAAAATAAAATGGACTATAGACTTGAAAAGACATTTTTCCATAGAAGTTATACAAGTGGCTAAAATGTTGTTCATGTGAATCAAAACCACAGTAAGATACCATTTCACATCCACTTAGAATGACTACAGTATTTTTTAGAAAATAGAAAATAACAAATTTGGAGAGGATGTAGAGAAATGGGAATACTTAATCATTGTTGGTAGGTAATTTACAGTGGTGTAGCTGCTGTGGAAAACAATCTGATGGTTTTTCAGAAAGATAGGCATCAAATTACCATATGACTCTGTAATCCTATTTCTAGGTACATACCAAAGAATTGAAAGCATGGACTTGAAAACAGATTTTTGTACACTGATGTTCATAGCACATTATTCACAATTGCCAAAAGATGGAAGCAACCTAAGTGACATAGAAGCAAAGAGCAAGAAGGAGGAGGGAGAGTGAACAATGTGGTTTTCCAAACACAGGGAAGAGCCAGTGCAAAGGTCTAAGAAAGTGTACCCATAGAGAGTTTGAGGAATAGCAAGGAGGCCAGTGTGGCTGGAATGGAAAGAGACAGAAAGAAAGAGATATGGGCAGATAGGTAATGGGGAAGCACATCACCTAGGGTGTTTGAAACCATTGTAAGGACTTTTGATTTTACTCTAAGTGAAATAAGCCATTGGAGGACTTTGAGCAGAAATTATATTTTAATAAGATGACTCCAGCTGCTTTGCTGAGACTAGGACTGTGGTGGCAAAGGGGCCAAAGCTAGGAATCCAGTTATAAGATAGTGCAATAATACAGATAAGCTATAATGGTGACTTTGGTTAGGGAGGCAACAGCTGAGGTGATGAAAAGAAGCCCAATTATGGATGTATTTTGCAGGTAGAACCAACAGAATTGTTGACAAGTTAAATATAGGGTATGAAAACAAGAGAAGTTGACACCAATGTTTTGGCTTGAGCAAATGCAAAGGTGGAATTCTCATTTACTGAGAGATTGGTTTGGATTTTGAGCCATTTACTGAAGCCCAGGAGCCCTCATGAAGCAGCCTTCATGAAGCAGCTACAGGCCACCAGCTTCTGTCCACACCGTCCAGCAAATTCCTTCACCACTGGCAGGCTGCTACATGTTCCATGTTCCTGGGGTGAATACACCCTCTTCAAAGAGGTCTAAATCTCAGCTTGATTGGGGGGAAGAGTTCAGAGCTCTTGGTTCCTCCCCTGTTCTGTGTCCCTCAGCCCTAGAGGTAGCTGCTGCTTTCTGCGTTTGCTATGTCTTTATTCCTTTGAGTTCTCTTTTACCCCTTCTCATAATTAACCTCTAGCTTTACTAGTTAATAATTCTTTATATTAAATGTTTCCTGTTCACATCATTAGTATGGTTTCTGATTGGTCCCTGAATGATACAGTCAGGGAGAAGGAAAGAAACAAGCAAAGGAGCAGTCAGTGAAGAAGGACAAAGATGGGGAAAAGGGGGAATCCAAGTGAAAAAAACATCGAAAGGAAGAGGGAGTGATCAGGTATGTCAAATGCTGTAATTTTTATCATGCAAGTGGACAACAACAATTTGACTATTGGATTCAAAGGTGTGGAGGACATTTGGCAACCCTGAAAAGAGCATGTATTATCTTTGCCTGCCTAGCATCTTCCCCGTTCATGGTACCAGTGCCCTGGATTCCCATGAGAAGTCACCCCTCTCTCATTACATATGGTTTGGGTATCTTTGACCCCAGAACTGTCTAGCAGGAATTTCACACCCTGTAGTTACTGTTATTGGTTCAGGGATGAGCACAGAGTCCAAGTGAGTTCAATAAGATTCATACCCAGGACTTCTACTGAAACATCCAAGATGTAGGAATTCTTTTCCCCCTGGGCATGAGATAGAGTATAAGCCCAGAGTTGCTCATATTTGTCTTGCCACCAAGAGGGTAGAGTCTGCCTGAGAATGGAGTCAACATTGAGAAAGCAGAGCCTGGAAAAACCAAGTTACTATAACATTTATTTGAGTACTTGGATCTAGTAAAGCATAAAGACATTCCTGGCTTATAGTTATATGAAATGTTGAACTTCTTTTTTTCTGTTCATGACAATTGGAAATGAATTTTTTTCACTTGCAACCAAAAGAGTTGAGAGCAAAACCGTAATATTCAATTAGTGTTTGTTGAAAGGAAAAAAAAATGGATAAGTTGAGTGACTTGCTCAAAGTCCCTTTGACCAAGTTAAATCTATACTACAGGTCTTCTAACTCTAAGTAAAAGTTCTTTCTACACTATCAAACTCTCCTTTAATGAATGCAACAGCCATACGACTGATATTTAATACATACCAACTAAAAACTGTGTGATTATTCAGTTTAGGGAAGAGAAGGATTTGGGCTAATAGATTTCAGTATTACTAAAAGATGTGTGAATTACTGATCTCTTTTCCTGCTATGACATGAGAATTTGTCATAATCTAGAAAAGGCAATTCCAAAGTATCACAGTGGTGTGGCATTGTGACCAAGGGAACTGGTAAAAACTCCTTTTTTATATATATTAACTAGGAAATATAACCTTTTGAGAATATCTGTTCTTATCTGGGTCAGAGCAATATGAAAGCCTCAATTTTCCTTTGACCCCAAAATATCATAACTAAAACTGATTTGGGAGAGCAGATGTGGCTCAAGCGGTTGGGCTTCTGCCTTATACATGGGCCATCCCGGGTTCGGTTCCCAGTGGCTCCCGGGAAAAAAAAGCAAAATGGGCAGGAGAGCCAACTCAGGGAAGTCAATGTGGTTCAGTGGTTGAGCGCCAGCTTCCCACATATGAGGACCCAGGTTCAATACCCAGCCCCCAGTACCTCAAAAATAAAAAATAAAAATAAAAATTGATCTGTCCCATTCATTAATTCAGTTGTGGCAATAAACTAGGTTACAACCAATCTCCCCTTCCCTTTCCCACCCCCCACCCCCCACCCCCAAGCAGAGGAAATTAGCTTCCTCTGAGTCCCAAATGTGTGTTAAACCACTGTTCACCTTTTGTAAATCTTTGCTCTGGCCACATTACAAGATGTCCCTGATTGGACATAAATTTAGATTCCTGAGACTACTCTGTCTCCAAACTGTCACATGGAATCACCCTGTAGCTACATCTGAACCCCAGGCCCTGGAGCCTGATGCTCCTGTGGCCAGAAAGGTGCTTTGGCAGTGTGAGTGTGTGTGTGTGTTTTAAAATCTCAGAACTTAAATCAAACAATGAAATATTCATGGGGATCTAAAGTAGTGGGCAAGCTAACGGCTTTCTTATGGGAATATCAATATTCTTGGAGCCAGTCTTAATCTAATATTCAGAAAGCTTCTCTTCCCCCTTCATCACTTTGGGTTCAGACTTATTTTCAGAAACCCTCTGTCCTTTCACATTCCTGCTCCATTAACAGTGTGGGTGGTGGCAGGTGGGCAAGGAGCAGAGTGAGGTGATAAGAAGAAAGCATGGTGGGGTATAGGTGCAGATCGGGGATGAAGAGGGGGTGTTCTCCCAGACCCAGCCGCAGGTATGTCCAGGAAAGATGTTTAATGTGGCTGCTCTGGGAAGTTGGAGAATGTATGCACAGTCGGGTGACTGGCTTTAATGTTTTCCTCTAGTCTACGGTTCCAGGTGTGTACGTGGATTTTCCTTCCTGGCAAGCACCAGACAGAGGGGGAGGGAGAGGGAGAGGGTAGGTTCTAACCAATGTCATGGAAGGAAATTACTGCTGGAGAAAGAAAATATTTTCCTTCATCCACTCTGTCCAGTTTGGTTATCCCTCAGGAGTATAGAAGGAGATGCAGGCAGAGTTTCTATAAGGACAGTTCTTGCTCAGTAAACAGCTCTTGAGCTACACAATGACCCCTGCCTGTCCCCTTCCCCACCTGGGCCTTCAAGCCCGCCCACCTCCATTCCCCACCAACCACACTCTTTCCCTTAAGCCGGGTGGAATTCTACATGCTCCTTTTCCGTTCCTAACCTCCCAGTTCAGACTGCCAAAAATGGGGCCAGTTGGGATGGTGGTTTCCTGACGTGGGTACCTGTCCCTCAGGACTGGAATGAGGCCTGCCAACTCATTCCAGGTCGGCCTGCCTGAAAGCCATGAGCAGCCCCCTCCCCAGGGCTTGTCTGTGTTACTGACTGCACTGCCCTTTCAGGTGCCCCAGAGCCGGAGAGGCATAGAGAGTTCCTGGAGACTGGTGCACAGAGCAGCACTGCCAAGCCAAGCTGGAAACTGAGGAGGCCTAGTTACAGGTTTGGTCGAGAGAGGGAGGTGTGGGCTGCAGAACTGTGAGGAGAGAAGGCCTCTCTATACACAGACACACACACACACACATACCAGCTGGCTTCTCTCCAGCTAGTGTTAGTGAGCAACAGTGTTCAATGCTAAGCCTCAAAGGCTGTCAGTCAGCTGGAAATCCTACCCTCTGGTGGGGAGGTAACAGGGGGCCCCTAGCCACTGGCACTTCCCTGTGTTTTTCTCCTCTGCAGCTAGATTTTCAAATCTAGACTTGAGAAAATATTATTGTTTTAACTTTCTCTTTTATGTTGTGCTATAAATTTGGGGGAGGAAAGCAATGACAGTCAATTTTACAAATCAAGTCATATTTTATCTTGCATGCTGAAGAACACAGTGTTGGGAGAAGGGAAGCTCCTCAATTCAATGTAGGGATCAAGGTATTCAGACTCTCGAGAGAGAAGCTTGAATCTTCTCGGGTATCGAAAAGCTTAGGTTGGCCAGGAATGAGCAGGCCAGGAGAGGATACTTCTTTATTCATGACACTGTGCTAACTAAGCCCACTCCATTAATCAACAAACACCTACAGGAACCCCTGAGGGTCCTCATAGCTCTAACATCGAACTACAGCACCTCCTGTCAACACTTCTCCCCTCTCAGGTAGTAGTCTAAATTATGGGATACAATTGTTTAGGGATGCCTGCTTGTTAGTCGGATGTGCACAGTCGTGTTTACAATTGTCTCCACAATTGCCAAGTCCAAAGAAGAATCACCACTTCCTCTTCTATGACTATGATATATAAGAGATGCTATTTTCCACCATCCACCCGCCACAACCTCTAAAAGATGAAACAAAGAACCAGCTGGATCCAGAAGAGATGATTTTAGTGCTACAGCCTTATTGCTCACAGAAGTTGGTTTGGTGTTTTAATTAGCTTACTAGCTGTGCAAAAATTACCTCATCCCTCTGCCTCAGTTTCCTCCACTGCAAAACGGAGATAATAATAGTACCTATCTCATTGGTTGCAGTTATAATTTAATGAGCTAAATGTGTAAAGATTTCTAGGACCCATAGTAAATACTACCGATGTGTCAGTTAATATTATTACTGTAATTATCAGGTATTTTTGAATGGAACTCTGACAAGACCCCTTGAAGGAAATGTCCTCATCAGTTCATTAACTGATGCTGAAGCAGCCAGTCTGTCCTCAAGGCCTTATTTAACTGATCTCATCTCAATCCAGCTTGGTCCAGTTCCACCAAAGGTCAGCAAAATGTCTGTTGTATAAATAGGTGACTGTTAAGTCCTCATCCAAGACTAGTTGGAATTGCTTCATTAGGGCATCAGCAAAACTGCCCCCTACTGTTGAACCCAGGAGTGACAGGCTGAGAATGGAAGAGCCCAATAGGTCTTGCTGGCCAATCTCTGTCCAGCCTAACCAATTGCTCAAGAACTTGTGGCACAAAATGGTGAAGGTTTAGATAAGATCCCTGTCCACACATTCTCAAAGTTAACTGAAATAAATATGAATTCGTTTTCTGAACTAATATCTGGCATTTGATGTGATGCCAATAGCTACCACGAAGTTGCAAGAGTTGCTGCCAAGCACTTTACATTCTTTGATTTAATTATCAGAATATCCTTATTGGTAGGTAGAAGCTATTTTTCTGCCCACGTTGCTGATGAGACAACCAAAACACAGAGATGTTAAGTAACTCACCCAAGAGCATGCAGCTAATAAGTAACAGAGCCAGGATCCAAATCAAGGTTTATCTGATGCCTGGGCCTGTGATCTTTACCACTGCACTCTACTCCTATGTACATTCGGGCCATTTTTTAAAAGAATCTACCATATCCAAATATATTCCATCGGAATGGTTTTGTGAAATCAAACTGAATCTTGACAAAGACGTCTGTATCTCTTGCTGAAAATTAAGTGCCTTTGGTGGCTTATGTCCTATAGGCTGGTTTGTGCTTCTTCCTTTGGACTTTTTTTTTTTAATTTTATAGATTTATTTTCATTTTTGTTTTTTGCTTATTAGGAGGCATGTGGGACTGAACCCAGGACCTTTTACATTTGAGGCAGGTGCTCAAACCACTGAACTACATCTGCTCCCCCTCCTTTAGTATTTTCAATAGCAGAATCTACTCAAAATATTCAGCAATAGACCCTAGCCAAGGCTATCATTACAGCAGTTTCCAGATATGTTATATGATATAACAACTACTTATTGATCTGCATAATTTTTCCTTATCTTCAAGGGCAAATAACTAAGCTGACAATTTGTAAATAGCTTGAATTCTTCTCTGCTCTTTATTCTCTCCAAACCCATGCTTAAGAGTTAAGCCAGTCTGAGAATTCTTACACAGTGTTTTTTAAACAGTGATTTGAGCTTCCTCAGTGGGTCATAAAAACAATTTTGTAGGTCTAGGCCAGACTCCATTTTTTTAATGAGGGAGAATAGTGTAGATTAGAGAATAGAGTTCATCTCTTAGTGGAAAGGTAAGCAGTGTCAGAAGAAACCTTTTTAGGTGTAAATATCTGTAAAGAGTCACAATATAAAATGCATTGTTATTGTGAATCTTGAGATAAAATGTTTGAAGGCCATCTCATTACAATTTCAACCTCCCATCCTCTCACTCTTTGGCCTTCAAAGAAAAGTGCTTGCATGCGCCAAATCATGTGAAAGGATATGATGGAGCATGGTCCTGAAAAGAACGGTGGGGAATAGATTTTGAGATAATCACAAGTTATCTACCTCATACAGAAAATGATTTATCTTCTTGAGAGCAGTTAGATTGGATTGACAGGGCTTCTCCTTAGAACTTCCCTTAAAAGACTAAACAGGGTGAGGATAGTTTCCAGGGGAAAGGCAGCCCAGAGATGCTTAAGAATGATGGTGGACCATGCTTTAAGGGAGCAGGCTTACAAAGCAATTCATAGGGTTTTGAGGTCCCCTGGGCTCACCGACATGTCATTATGGGCAATAATATCTGATTCTGGCTTTCCCCAGGCAAATGCCTGAGTGCTATTAGTTCCAGACCTGCTCCCATGTCAGAATCATTTGTAAAAATGTAATTCAGGGGCTTCCACATTATCCACACTGAATCGTAACCTCCAAGAAAGGACCCAGGAATCTATAATGGTTAAAGTCTTCCCGCGTGATTCATGACACCTAGCCAGTCTAACCGCCCTTCCCAAACTGAGAGCTGGGCCAAGAGTCCAATTGAAATTAAAAAATCTCTTTGAAATAAGGGTCAAGGGGCTTTGCAAGCTTTGCAGGATACCTACAGAGACAAGCTTTGAGCAATCGTACTGAAGGGCAGGAGTTCCTGAATCTAGCAGGACTGAAAGCCAGGTGGCTTTAGGACTGTACACGTGGGAGTATGAGCCCATTGGTTCTGGGTGCCTGCCGACAGCCCCACTTCCAGGTGGTCTGAAAGTACCTGAGGTGCCAAGAGTCCGTCTTTACCACTCCAGAGCTCCTGGATCCACACATTAGTTTTGGCAAACTTTGAGGATGCATTCATTTCTAGGAGTTTTTTGCCTCAGACACCATATGTTGATCAACAAGTTACTGAAAGAAGTTGGTACAAGAAACAGGACAGAAGATTAAGGTCTACTGACAGAGAAACGGTTCTCTTTCTTCTAGATAAAACCCCTCCTGGAAGACTGTGTCCAGATGTGCATCTCATGCTTGGATGAGGAATTCACTTTCTTAGTGGGAGTCCATTCTCCCCATGGTAAAGGAATATTTCTTTTCCCAGGCATTAAGTGCTATATGCCTGGGAAGTCTGAAAATGGAAAGGACAGGAGACAGACTGCATCCTTGAATCTTAATACTGATGCCGAGTCTTGGCATAGAGGCCACATGATGCCAGTAAAGTGTCCCCACGTTGAAATCCAGAACACATAGATCTATTCCATTAAAAACAGTCGCTGAAATTCATCTGAACTACCACATTTCTGATTTCCTGTTCTTTTCTTCCTTACCTAAAGGAAGCTCTGGCTTCTTTTTCTAACTTCTTGTTATAACTGGAATCAACTGGAATCAGATCATCTGATACTACCTTGCTATGGCTCTGAGTGACTACCCATGACCACCCTGATATCCATCCCAAATGCCACATTTTTGGACCTCCTCCAACAAAACCAATGGCCTACATGATCTCCTGCCCACCCAGCCTCCATCTCTGCCATGTCCCATCACAATAAAGCATGTCACCAGGAGACAGGACCACTTGTGTTTTGAGAAAATGACAGCCATCATCTGCTTTCCTTATCGTGGTGGAAACTTGAACTTCAGATCGTGGATTCTCAAGACCATAGTGTATGACAGAGAAAAATGATATTACATCAAAAAATAAATATTGGGAATCCCCTGTGTGCCAGGCACTGTGTCCTAAGTGCTGGGACACAAGGTCGCTGCTTTCTAGACATGAAACACAGGTGCTTCCTGACATATTTTGCACCACTGAGGCACTGGAGGATTCTGACATGTCTGGAAAACTGGCAGGGCTAAGATGGAGGCCTTCTTGAGGATGCAATTTCAGCATTTTCTCTTCTCTAACTCTATTAAAAGAATGCTAGTGTAGTCATCAGAAAAGATATCGGGGGAATGAGAAGTGGTCAAAAATTTATAAAGTAACTCTTGCTCCAAAACTTACAAAGGCCTTTTAAAGTCACAGCACCAAATAACCACAGAAACTCAGAAAGTCCAATACCTTCTCCATACTAAAAAAATTGCACTTCCTACAAGCCAAATAATAGCTCTTGGTATTTGTATCCCATTTTTATTATAGGTACCAGTTAGGTGTCCCAACAGAGATAATTCAGCTGCTTCTCTTTTAACATTTTACCCCGCCAATTTTTCAGACTTCCCAAATTAAGTGGACAAATGACCATGATTCTTTTTTTCTTCCCTAAACCACTTCTTTTCTCCATCCTCCAAAATAACAAAATAAAAGAAAACACTAAAATTACTAATCTGTATTAAAAAGAACATGTTAGATTATTTTCTCAGACAAGCCAAGATATTATTGGATGACCTTTTTTAGATTCTTTAACTAGTCTGGTGGGATTTTTATGAAACAAATATGTCTGAAATATTTTTCCCCAGTTTCCATCCTGGACGGTCCTTCAGGTCAGGAAATTCTCTAACCAGTGCTCTACTGGGTATCAGGAGGACAAAGTGACAGCACACAGGTTCTGGATGCTTTCTAAAAGAAGTAACCATCTCCCCCCAATGTAAGGTAGGTCTTTCTCCTGTAAGATGCATGCCTGGCCAAAAGCAGAGAATCTGGGCTTTTCATTTTTGATAACACACCATTAAAAACTCCTCACCTATATTAAACATTCAGTTATTTGTGAGCCAAATCATACCCACACATACACATATGTAATCATTCATTCATTCAACAAATATTTATTGAGTACCTACTCTTTGCCAGCCCAGAGTTAATTACAATGTGGCTTTCTCACTATGGGAAAACTACTGCACATATTTTAGATTAAACTTGTGCCCCAGGAACAGATTTATAGCATGGCATTCATATACTGTATTTGTTGTATAAATTCATTTTATTTTCTTTTTCAATATAGAAAATATGGAAAATAGCAGAAAAGTAGAAAAAAGAACTTTTCTTAATATCACCATCCATACATGAGTACCATTCACATTTGTTTGTGACTTCTTATTTTTTTCTGTATTTAGTTTTTATTTTAGTTGTTTGATAACAATGTATACACACTGCACATAAAATTTTCTATCTTGCTTTATCCCCACTTTATCAATATGCACTTTCCAAGCACAAAACCCTGAGGCTTGAAGGCACAGGTAGTTTCAGAGCCATGGTGGGTCACTGGGTATTTCCTAAGCCTTCCTCCTTTTCAGCTCAGGTTCAAAAACTATCATTTTTTTGGTAACAGCTTCCTCTGATTTTTTTACTATGCAAATTTAAAGAGTTGATAATTTTGGCTTTTATTTGAAGTAATATAATAATTATGGCACTTGTAAAAAGTGTGTGTGCCTTCGACAGATATCCTTATTTCCCTCTAGTCCCTGAAGTCTTCTGCTGGGTATCCCTTCCTACTCCACAGGGTAACACCATCTTCTGCTGGTCTGTAGTCTCCAGGTGGACACTGCCTTCACCTCCTCTCTGCCTACATTGTCTAAAAAATGTGGTGGAGACTGTGGTACTTATCAAATATTCCATCTTCTTCCTCACATTTCCCAGCCTTCCAGCTGTCAGGCAGCCCTGTGACTAAGTGTGTATCACATAACAAACCAGAACATAGAAGAATCAACATGGAACCCTCTATGAATCTCTCCCTCTACAGCATTGACCAAGAAGGCCATGTGTTCCAGATAGCACAATCACTAAATGGTAGAACTTTCATCAGTCTTGGTCCCCAGCAACTGAGGTAGTGAAGTCCCCACCAACCTGCACTGAACCTATAGAGTGAGCAAGAAATAAACTACTGAGATGTGAGGCTTGATGATTACTCTATCAGAACCTGGTTTATCCTTCCTACTAGACTCACTCTTTAGTGAAATCATTCTTTGAGTTTTTGATCTATAGACAACCCACTCCCTGTATAAATTAGATGTGGAGTAACATATATTTTACTGCTCTCAGAATTTCCCTTGATGGGTTCACCCCCAAGAAGCACTGCATATAAATAGCCTTCTAGACACCTGTTCCACTAGTTTGTCAAACATCTGAAGTCTATGTTGGATACAGCTTAGCTCATGCTGGACGATTTACCTTCTTGTCACCCTGGTCCTGAGCATGGCACCCATTCACATATGGGTAAAGACACAATGAGCTAGAGAAGGTTTTACAGAGGTAGTATAGCCTGAGCTGGATCTTAAAAGGCAGGGCAAATAAAAGTTGCAAACCAATTGGTTTAGAGGGAAAGAAGTCTCCTGGAACTCTGGCTGAGTTTCTCATCCTTTCTGGAGAAATGCCTTAACACCCTTATGCCCAAATCAGGCAAGAATCTACCATAATTCTTCTTCCCTGAGCTTTGCCCATTTTCCACCGCCCCACACCAGTTCATCTTGTGCCAAGTAACAAACACTTCCCTTCCTGAGTAATAAACACTTCCCTTCTTGAACACTTCTTGACTTAAGGCCTGAACCCCAACTAAAGAGGCATATTCATTATTATGAACTATATGTAGAAGTTGGAGAAGACAAACTCTGAATCAATAGCTGACTCATATTCTGAGGATGTACTGTTTGACCCGAAAAGCCACTGGGGACCTGGAATGAAACCATGGGGCCAACTCTATCTGTCTTTTAACCCAAAATTAAACAAGAAAAAAAATCCACTGACCCAAAGTATTGTCCCCAGATTAGAAATCCGATCCAACCACGATTAGAGGAGACGCCACTTGAAGAAGGCTGGCGCAAAGCTGATAAGCACAAAGTATTTTTGGAATTGTTGTGTTGTTTTAAAAATGATTGTGTTTTTATTTCACATTTTTGCTGCTTCTTGTCCATTTTCATTGGGGTTGAATGTTACTCTGAATTTTCTTATTTCTTGTCTTCAGAAACATGAAGTCTTCCTTCAGGAAACCATTCTTTCCTAAGTTCAGTTCTATTCTCCTTCTCTCTGATGTATCATATTGCCTAGATGGGCCTCTCATCTCCTGAGTGGCATATCCTGATCTGAGCATTCTCCTCTCCTCTGGATCCAACACATGCCCTGCTGGTTTGCTTTTCTAGTGTTCAGGTCTAGAAATGGCTGGTGACACACATGAATGGAGGTGGAGACTGTTTTATACTGCTTTCATTTGGAGATAGGGCAGAGATAAGATTTTGACCCCTTATTCAATACGACCTCTGGTAAACAGAGGAAATAGATGGAGAGGGATGCCCACGAAGGGCAAAATGAGAAGTCAGTACAAGTTCTTTGTTGTTTCTCTGGCTCTCACTTAACCCTGTGAATGTGTGAGTGGGCCCCACCAGTAACCGCCCACCTCCACCTCAGAAAACAAGGGCCTTCTTGTTGGGGTTGGGATGGCTCTCATTTACATATTTGCCTGAACTTCAGCTATCATTTGCATTTGGGGATTTATCTCTAAACTTAATGTTGTGTTTCCTGTTAGAGAAATTTCATCATGTTTGCTAGACAGTTGTTTGGAAGGAAAAGACCCTTCCAAGAGAACATAAAAATCCCCACCAAAAGTGCTGAGTTCTTAGCCAGGGGAGCTCTATCACAGTCCCTAAAGGAACAGCAACAATCCCCCAAGTGCAACAGCAAAGACCAAAAAAAAGGATGGTCCAACAATGAGCCCTTCATACTAATGACTATGCTTGTGAGCCTGTGTGCCTGAAATAAGAACAAGGCTTAGAGCTGTAGGGTGCCTAAGAGTTACCTCCTGAGAGCCTCTGTGTTGCTCAAATGTGGCCAGTCTTGAAGCCAAACTCAGCATGTAAATGCGTTGCCTTCCCCCCAGCGTGGGAAATGACCCCCAGGGATAAGCCTCCCTGGCGCCGAGAGATTACTACCAAGTACCAGCTGATGATGTAACTAGAAAATGACCTTGAATAAAAGGGTCAACTCAGACCAGCAGAATATCTCAATCTACATATAATACCAGGAGTTAAAAATGCTTTTTGACTGAATCAAAGGGGGAAATGGAAAGGACAAATGAGTTTATATGGCTATGAGTCTCCAAAAAGAGCCAGGAGGTTATCAGAGGGGTTGCCTTTATGCACACCTAAGCAGAGTCCCAGAGACAGATAAAGTAGATATAACCCTGGGTATTGGGTCATCTGAGGGCTAGAGAGACCCACAGGTTCTATGGTCATGGCAGTTGGAGTTCAGTGCCATTTCAGTTGGCCCCTTTTTGGAGTTTGTGTTTCTGTGTGATGGAGCTGGACTCAGATGTGATCTTTGTTCACAAGCCTCTCCTGTTACTTTTACCGAAACTGTAGTTGATGGTGGGGTTTAATATACACCCAAGGGACCTGAATCTCTGGACTCACCATGTGATAACCAGGCCCTGAGCCTCAACAAACTTGCAACTCCTACTCTGTTTTATTGGACTTACCCCACTCAGCTAACATGGAGTTGAAGAAGGTCAACCACCACACCAGGGAGCCAAGAGTACCTGCAACTGAAAGCAGGAGAATTGCATCCAGCATCCATGTGGAATCTAAGCCCCCTCTTGATATAGATGTGGAGTGGACACAACCATTCCAAGGTCCACAGGATGGAGGAATAGAGTATGGATTAGAGTGGACTTACTGATATTCTATTCATGAACTATTGTGATTAGTAATCGAAGAAAATGTGGCATTGGCATGGAGAAAGTGGCCATGGCGGCTGCTGGGGGTAGAAAGTGGGAGGAAGAGATGAGATGTGGAGGCATTTTCAGGACTTGGAGTTGTCCTGGGTGATGCTGCAGGGACAGTTACCGGACATTATATGTCCTCCCATGGCCCACTGGGTGGAACATGGGAGAGTGTGGGCTATGATGTAGACCATTGACCATGAGGTGCAGCAGTGCTCAGAGATGTATTCACCAAATGCAATGAATGTCTCATGATGATGGAGGAGATTGTTGTTATGGGGGGAGGAGTGGGGTGAGGGGGGTGGGGGATCTATGGGGACCTCATATTTTTTTAATGTAATATTAAAAAAAATAAATAAAGACAAAAAAAATCCCCACCAAATAGTTGACATCCTCCCCCTGCAGAGGTATGTAAGGAATACCAATACAGAACAGGGACTAATTTAAGAGAGAAGCAAGGAGCGCTGGGAGCCACTGTCTTTGAGACCCAGAAGGTAAACTCAGGCTGTGATTGGGCCTCTGAGGTACTCAGGGAAGTTTGGGGGATGCCAAGAGTGTCTCACACCTCTCACCTACCCCTACTCTCCCCTCTCCTCCCCACCCCAACCTCATCCCCCAGTCTGGGAGATGAGAGCAGAGTTTCCATGTAAAACAGTCTAGGAACTTTGACCTAATGGATGTTCTTCACAAGCAGTCACACTGGGGCCAGTTCCCAAGAAATACCATAGTTCAAGTTTTCTTTTCCTTTTCTAGTGGGAGCTTTCTCCCTGACTAGGTGAAATTTATGTAATCCTTGCAGACAGACCTTCACAAGGAACCCAGCCAAAAAGCTGTTGTGTGCCCTTCTCCCCATGATGCAATTTGTCCTGGGTGATCATCCATTTATCAAACACAGATATGTCTGTAGGAGTGCTAGAGGCATTGTGTGATTAGAGTGAGTGCTTGGGTAGTAGACCCAGGGCTTAACACTTCTACTCACAGAAATAAAAAAGGAGAGGAGGGTGCTAGGAAAGAGGGACTAGTGCATTCACTGGATACTTAAGAGATGTCAGAAACTACTTTTTTCTGATAAAAATGTAATTTTTCAACTTCTCTAGCTTGCAGAAAAGGTACAAAGATTTGAGGAAAGAAAAGTATTTTCTGGTTGAAAAGATTTAGGCTTAATCATGGAAATTAAGGCAAAATAAGAAAAATTCCCACTTTGAGGCCAACATTGTTCCTTTCAAATTGTGCTGCTGAGCAAATTGCCAAATGTATACAATCTTTGAAATTACTTGGAGGCAGTATTGTACAGCGTTACAGAGTTTGAAGTTAGAAAAGATGGATGTGAATCCTGATTGTTCCACTAGCAGCTACTACAAGTTAACTTATCTTGGCCTCTCTTACTCATCCCCCATATGGGGTAATGATTATTCCTTTCTTGTAGGACTATCATGAGTGTTTAATAAGCTAATGCTAAGTACAGTACCTGACAGATAGTAAATATTCCTCTAATATAGTGTTATTGTTGTTTCTATTTATTAAGATAGAGCTTCTAAAAGACGTGTGTCCCAGTCTACCCATGAAGGTCAAAGAGAAGTACTAGCTGGGGATCAACATTTTCTTATATCCTTCCCTCAGGAAAGTTTTGCTTTCCCAGAAAAGGCATACATAAAAATAGGGAAGACAAGAAGCATGTCTTTAAATGGCCTTATGTCAAACAGGGTAACAGATTTTAAAATCAATTTGCCCTTTCACGTGAAATGAAAGGTAGAAAAGAAAGAGTAAACGCAGAAGGGCCCCATCTAGAAGATGCTGTACTGACATCTGCCTCTGGAGCTCCTGATCCTTCCCAAGCCCACTTCGAAGGCAAAAGGGCTGGAGCAAGTGAACCTCCTCAACTGCACTTCCCAGAGACTCCTACAGCACACCTTGATGGGTGTGCAAATCGAGCTGGCAATGAGAATTCCATCAACTTACTGAAGTGGCTCCCTTCCACACCAACACCCCCTCCCTAACTGGGAGTAGATTTTAAAAACTCTGGGGGCTAAAAAGCACGTGGGCTTCTCCAGTCACTGGTTAAACACCCAAATTTTCTTGCCTTCAGTTTGGAGCAGCATGAGCAGGGCCCCTAAGTACATTGGGAAAACTCAGCCTAAAGCTCTTCCATAAAGGGTATTTTGAGGAAGGAATGTGATAAGTCATAGATGTCCATCATAGGAGAATCTCAGAGGTTTGTATTGAACCATCATCTTCCTTTCTAGAGTGTACTCAGATAGTCCAAACATGAATGCAGCAAAACTAATTCACAAATTAACCAAGTCCACAAACCTTAAGATAAGTAATTTTGGACAGTGCTCCCTTTAGGGTTGTTGGTTCATTTCATTTTACCTACCTTATAATGGTTCCCTGGATCTCATGCCTCTGATATACTCTTCCTCCTCTGCCAGCCCCTCTCAGGTCTCTGTGTATAAATGCTGTCCATTGAGTGTTAACGAAATTCACTTAGGAGAGAGCATCTTAATTAAATTCGCATTTTCAGCATCTAGTACAGTTCTGGGTACATTGTAGAGGCTCAATAAACATTCATCAAATGGATTCATGAAGCACTAACTATATGCCTAGCATCTCAATTTTGACTTAAAATTGAGAAAGTGATTTGTGCTGAAGTACCGACACCTCTCCATTCAAATTAGTAATGTGATAAACAAAGAGATCATACTAGAAAGTGTCATTTGGGACTATTTAAGGGACAGAGTACACTCTGATTCACCAAATACCTGAGATGCCAAGACTCCCTTGCTTGCAAGAAAAATCCATCTTTGTGACAAAGAGCATTTTCCAACTGTTGTTGAAACAGCTTCTCAAAGTTCCCATGGGGAAGCTAAAGCTAACCTCCTGCAAGGCAATGACTGTTCTCTGTTCACAACTAAGCATGCCATTGCTTCCAACAATGTGAAGAAAACCTCAAGGGAAAGCAACTGAGAAAGAAAAGGAGGAGAAAGACCCTCAGTTCTCTTGAATTTATTCCGTAATGGCTGGGCCTCTAACAAGGTCTCAGAGCTTTAAAATACAATCTAGAATTTCTAAAGAAAATAGATGAGCCTGCCACCAGTATTTCACTGTAGAGTCCATGTCACTCTTGTCAGATGTTCATTCAACCTTTGCAGGAATTCTTCCAGTTACAGGAAGTTTACTTTTTTTGGAACAACTCATTCTGATATATGACATCGCTAAACTTCTATCTAAAGTTTTTTGTATAGAAAATATTTCTTTGCGTTTAAAGCATTATTAAAGAGAGTACCCTTCAGCAGTGGTAACAGTTCAAACATGCATTTGTTATTAGCCCCTTATACTTAATCATCATGTTCCTTAATACATTTTAAAAACTAATGTAACTGGTAGGCAACTAACCTATAGATAAATAAGAAAAAATGGAGTACACTGATAGGAAATCAACAGAAGATATGATTAGACAATTTATGAAAGAGGCAATATATGTACTCAAATTTATGAAAAAATTTATTCAGTCTAACAAGTAATGAAAGAAATGTTATCACCTGTCAAATTGGCCAAACTTTTAGGAAATAAAAATAGCTGCATT